>NW_026775572.1:2375000-4895000 GCF_030987335.1 Cornus florida | reverse complement strand
GTCATATCATTTTCCTTAAATATCTATGTTTCTTTATATGATGGAGCTCATATATATGGTTCAATTTCATTGTCCTTTTATAATGTTTCATTACTTAATTTGCTCTTTAACTTTTTTGATGTTTTTTCAGACTGCTAAGATATTTTATACAAAAAGTGTGAAAAAGAGGTGCTCGGAAGACACAGCAATGAGTCGCCAAAACGGGAACGATCCAAAACACTTGAAGCTGAATTTATCGCCACCAAGGGCAAATCCGCGAGTCCAATGGCTGAGTCAATCGCCATCGGTGTCACCAACATCACCCCCAAGTTCATGCATGTCATCGGAGCTCAACCAAAACAAGACCCTCCGTTTCTCCAACAGCCCTGACGCAACCTCCATGATGCTGGTTGGCTGCCCTCGCTGCCTCATGTATGTCATGCATGTCGAGGAGAACCCAAGATGCCCAAAATGCAAGAGCACCGTTTTGCTTGACGTCCTCCATGACAATGCCGCCTCCACCTCCACCTCTGCCGCCGCCGCCGCCGCCACCACCAAGAAAAGTTAAGAAGTGCCGGAGTAGGCAGCCTCTTTTGAAAGCTTGAAATTATACTATTACTAAGAGTATGAATTATGTTACCTCCCCCTTCTTTTTGTCCTTTTTACCTTCACCTATTCGTGCTTCGCTTTTAACTTATAAGGTTCAAAAGCATTATCAATGAACATGTAAAAAGGTGAAGTTTGAATAGGACTATCTTTTCTTTTTTACTTTATTTTTATCTTTTTTATCCATCGGATATGGCAATATGGGCATAGTACTAGTTTGTATATGGCAATCAGGTTGTTAGGCATATGGTTAGTTCGTGTGTGTGTGTGTGTGTGTGTGTGTGTGAGAGAGAGAGAGAGAGAGAGATAGAGAGGGAAGTGAAAAAGAGGTAAAGTATCTTTGGATAGTTAAGGGCTTCTTTAGACAGCTGCGTCAAATGTTTTTACAGTTCAACAGATTATAGTCATTTGTTGCCTTGATAATAGTTGTTAATGCTTTAGTGTTCTTTCACATTTGAAAGTAGTGCAGAAAAATGGTATTGTTGAAAAGGATGGATCCACTGAGTTATAATTGGCCCACAACTTGTTAAAGTTACATGACAAATGTCAGCTAGACTCGCAAACCCATTGGCCTAGTTGGAAAAAACTTGGGCCTACTGCCTCATGAAGCATCAGGTCTCAGGATCGATTCCTACTATGTGCAAACAATTCCTTTTGGGGGGAGGGGAGTACCAACTAGGAAAGAAACAAAAAAAAAAAAAAACCACATGATTCATGTATGTCCACAATGACGAAAGATAGAATACTAAAATGAAACAGCTATGAAGCATCCTAATTTGAATATGGCTCACAAGAAAGTGAAAAACCAAAGTAGTGTGATTGCTAATATCACCGGTAACAATTTTATCATTAATTTTTTATGATTTAATAACCTAGACAATAATTAAAAAAAATTAAAAAATACCTTCATGCTAAAATTCAACACGACAAACCAAGGTATAGGATCACTAAACAAGGATCTTGTTAGGATTTTTGTAATTCTATTAATGTGATTGGCAAATTTCGTAGTACAAAACTCACTTAATGTAATTTAATGATTTTATGTTTTGTGAGTGAAATATAAATATATTAGTTAGGTGAATTAAGTGTGAAGATAAAGCTTCTTGAAGAATTCTACATCAAAAGGGCAAAACAGTCTAAAGATCAACTTCAAAGGGCAAAAATGTAAAGTCTGGGCTTTAAAGTCTGGGCTTAAAAGGTAAGAATCACACTTGATTTCATCTATCACCATCTAAGTACATGCATACACATTATTCATGTTCATATGCTAATTGTTGCGTGATAAAACCTATGATACATTTATTTATTTAATTTATATAACTTTGGAAAAAATGAGTTTTCATGAAAATATATATATATATATATATATTAAGATCATGAACGAAGGGAGTTTAGGAAAAGGGGGCACATGGCCCCCCTGAAATTTTTGTGAGTACCAACTAGGAAAGAGACCGAAAAAAAGAAAAAAAAAAAACCCACATGATTCATGTCTCTCCACAATGACGAAATATAGAAAACTAAAATCAAACGGCAATGAAGCATCCTAATTTGAATACGGCTCACAAGAAAGTGAAAAACCAAAGTAGTGTGATTGTTAATATCAACGATAACAATTTTATCATTAATTTTTTATGATTTAATAACCCAGACAATAATTAAAAAAAAATTAATAAATACCTTCATGCTAAAATTCAACACGGCAAACCAAAGTATAGGATCACTAAACAAGGATCTTGTTAGGATTTTTGTAATTCTATTAATGTGATTGGCAAATTTCGTAGTACAAAACTCACTTAATGTAATTTAATGATTATATGTTTAGTGAGTGAAATATAAATATACTAGTTAGGTGAATTAAGTGTGAAGATAAAGCTCTTGAAGAATTCTACATCAAAAGGGCAAAAACGTCCAGATCTTGTATAAAGGGCAAAACAGTCCAAATATCAACTTCAAAGGGCAAAGATGTAAAGTCTGGGCTTAAAAGGTAAGAATCACACTTGATGTCATCTATCACCATCTAAGTACATGCATACACGTTATTCATGTTCATATGCTAATTGTTGGTAAAATCTATGATATATTTATTTATTTAATTTATATAAGCTTGGAAAAAATGAGTTTTCATGAAAATATATATATAATATATTAAGATCATGAACGAAGGGAGTTTAGGAAAAGGGGGCACGTGGCCCCCCTGAAATTTTTGTTTTTTGTATTTTATATGTATATTTCTTAAAAATTACAAAGAACTCCTTGAAAATTACTGAAAGTGCCCCCCTAATTTTTTTTAACCTTTAGATTACTACCCAAGTACATTGTACCACCCCCATGTATATATATATATTTTTCCTAAATTTATATAGAAGGTGAATTTGTGCTTAGGATTAGTTTTTGCTAAGTTGCTAATATTTAAGCATATCTTGAGCATTAAGAAAAAGTTTTCCATAAAATGCGTCAGAGCTATTTTTGTTATGTTTGAAGTTGCCTTAGACACATAATATGAGTATGCATCAAGAAAACATTTTTCTAGAACCTTCTAGGAGTATTCTGATGTTTAGAAATATCAAATATGTCTTTAATACTTGGAATCGATTTTGTGTCAAAAAGGTCAAAACCAGAATGTTGCATTCTCATTGATCGAGCATTACACTGCATCCATCGATCGACACCTATGTAACTTCAATCGACAGGCTTGACTGTAAAGCTTGATTGAACCTGTGAAGCCTCGATCAATCGACACCATACACAATTAGATCGACGGAAACATTTTAACTCGAAACTTAATTTCTTAAATGAGTTTGCTTGATCTTTTTACAATGTTTTTATAGGTGAAGTATAAAATGTTTTGCTACAGAAAAGACACGGACCTAATGTCTTCTAGAATAGTCTTTTCATATTATTTTATTTACTTGGAAAACAAGTTCTGAACTTGGAGATCAAGATCATAAAGTGGGGAGCAAGTAATGTTCTCTCTCTATATATATATACAAAGTCTGAAAATCCAGAGTGTGTACTTTGAACGTATATCTACATATACAGCCCTAGAGTGCTTATTCTACCGCATAAAGCCTTCTTTGTTAAGTTGTTTATCCACAAGTGTTCTGTGTGAGAGTTCTACTTGTGTGTATCCAAAAGAGAATTTGTGTGAGAGTTATCTTGTGAGAGTTAAGGGTACCACACTTGATATTTTATATGTTGTGCTATTTTATTTTGTGCATCGTTCATACATATCACATTGCATTAGATATGGTTTACAATACAAGCTAAAAATTCAACATCAACACATGGCCACGAAGTGCTAGAATGAAACCAAACCAAATTCAAGAAGTGGTGGACAGGTTGGTTGTCAGAATAATTCCAAGGTGAAGAAGCAGTGCATGATGGGATTGATGTGGATCAATGTGATTAAATGTAGCTGTTAGATGGATCGGCTAGAGGATAATTGAAGAGATCTTCTGGAGTGCGTCTAGTAGAGAAATTGGGTTGAAACTAACCGTGGAGTAAATCAATTGTGATAAACGGCTGTTGATTTGTTGTCTTGCTGAATTTGGAGGTAAACTGGTGTTCATCGTGGTTGTACTCTCTTTCTTCATAGTGAATTTCTCGGCCTTTTTTTATCTACCAGGGGTAGGTTTTTCCTCGTATATCTGGTGTACAAGTCTCTTTATCTATTTACTTGACTGCACATATTAATTGCTTATTATGTTATGTGTGATTGATGAATTCTTAGATAAATATCATGTTTAAATCAAGCTACATATGTGTTTCAAGTGTCCTAGCAATTAATCATAAATTGTTAACGACTCAAGGTTGGTAAAATCAAGTAGGGATTGAGTTTGTTTAATCAGATTTAATTTGTTTATTTAATTAAAGATGCAGTTTATTTAAATCTGATTTTATTTATTTTGGGTCAAACAAATACAATAGACTATTGAATACAAGGTAATTAAAATCCACTAATTGTTATCACTTATCAGAATTAATATATCAAGTTGATATATTATATTCCGCACATAATTGAATAAGGTATTGTGTGAATTTTTATTTAAGCCATAATTGGGAACCGACTTATTCAAACCCCCCACCCCTCCCCCCCCCCCCCCCCCCCCCCCCCCCCCCTCTTTTCCCTTTTCTAGGTCATATCTCGAGGTCCTGTTCGTTGCGTTCTCGATTGTGACTGGCTACAATTAGGACCTTTTCAGTTAGACATAAAACCCTTTTCCTCAAATCTAGAAGGGCATGATTGCTCGTTTAAGTTCTAAAGCAATTTCCAATGGTGTACGCAAAGAGTTAAATGTTTAAATCCTAACACAAAGCTCAAGAATGTAATGTGATCTTTTCACTGAGGGGAGTACCTTCCAAGAAATGTATAGGCACCTTCCTCTTCATTAAGGCAGCAAACACTTCCATGAAAAGCACCAAACAAAGAAGTAGGATTTCCCTACTTTAGCTCCAGCAAAATACACCGTCAAGTTCCCATTTACCCATTTTATTGCCATTTTAGAAAAAGACGCAAATTTTACATAATACTATCACATTATGCAATTTGATTTATCTAACCATTTATTACATTTCAAATGTCCAATCATACGCAACTTGGACCTGTGTATGAACTATTAAGGAGAAGTAACTTCAATCAAAGTATAAGAAGAACGTGCTAAATGGAGAAGAGGAAGACCCAAAATTGGGGGAAGAAAGAAAGAAAGAAAATGATATAACTTGATTTGATGATATGAGGACAGACATCATGGATACAACTTATAATATTACATTATTGCAGTATTGGAAAATGGCAAGGAGAAAAGGAATTTCCACTCAACAAAGCATTTAGATTTAAAGTTTTATTCACTCAAAGTTTTGTGTTTATTTGTCTCTTATCATCATAGCCATTTTTGGTTCTCGTCTTTGAATCCATTTTTGTTGAGGTCATCTTCTTACATCAAGGTTACTGCTACTCGTCTCAGATCTCAGGATCCATTTTTATTGAGCTCTTCTTCTTACAACTCTTCTTCAATCGAGGGTATTGCTACTCGTCTCGGATCTCAGGATCCATTTTTATTGAGGTCGTCTTGTTATAACTATTAATCATTCGCACTTGCTGCTACTCGTCATCTCAATGGCAAGTTGGGCATTTGTGCCATTCATGCTCCAACTTGAGGGGGAGTATTGAAGATTTACTGTTACTAGAGGAATCAGTGGAGGTAAATCCTCCAGTATTGATATTGTTTCCTATTTACCGTTACTAGAGAAATCAGTGGAGAAAAATCCTCAATTATAACTGAAACCAACAACAGGATCGCTCTATCATGGTTTCAGAAATGCTAAATGCACCATTTGGAAGCTAAGATACTTTAATATTACATATATATATATATGCATATAGCAACTACATTTTAAGTGTTTGATTATTCATAATTTGGAACCAGAGGAAATAAAAATCCATTTTTGATTAAAAATTTAGATGACCTTTCCTTTATTTAAGAATAAAAACAAACATTTCATTTCTCTTATCTACTAAAATATGCAAGAATACAAACAGAAGGTAAGAGATACTTGAAGAGTAATCCAAGCAAGCATAAGATCAAAAATTATGATCAGACATTGTTACAAGCTACTAGATGGTTTTAACAGACACTGAAACTGTAAAAAGAAAAACTGAAACGAAAATAAAACTTACTTTAACAATTACGAGGTCCTCAAAGGTGAGCTTCTGATCATTACGCTTCTGTGTAACTAAATCAAACATCCGATCACCAAGAGGGCCATGAATTCCAAAATATGTCTGAATTATACATATAGAGAGAGATTTGAAGGAGGAGGGTAACAACAGGTGAGATTACCATTGCAGAATTGAAATCAAAATTGAATAGATTTTGAATGTTGTGATGGTGAATATACTTACCTTGAAAACGGAGGAAGAGATGTATTGACCGTCGCTCTGCGATTGAGCAGCAAGAGACAAGAACAACGATTTAAGACCTTTGAGTTCCTTCTGAGTGAAAGCTCTACAGTGATAAGTAATAGTATTAATTAATCCAATATATATATAGAGAGAGAGAGAGAGAGAGATTAGTGAGAAACCTGCTTGCGGAAGCGAAGTGAGGATCGGTGGATGACTGAGCGTTGCCCATTGCTCTACTTCTCCACCGCTCTCCTCTCCTCTCCGCTCCACTAGTACTAAACTTCAGTAATTCTACTCTTATTTAAAATAAAAATAAAATCCCTTTATTTTGGAATATTTTTAAATAATCCCCATTTTTTTCCTCCAATAATAAAAAGACCCTAATATGCATTATGTAATGAAACAATATAACTTTTATTAAATTATTAGTTAAAAAAAGACTTTGTGGGATTAAGTTGAATTGTGATTAGGCATGACAATGGGCGGTTTGGGACGAGATCCCCATCTCTATTATAGTTTAATTTTTTCACCTCTATAATCACTTCAAAATTTGTCAAGTTTTTAAAACCAGCTGCATCCTCCTCGTTTTCATTTACATAATAGGTTCTCAAAATTGCCCCAAATGCGGTGGACCCGCCGGGGTGAGGATTTTTGTCATCTCTACTCGTGGCTCTTTTTTTTCACAACTTAAGACATGAAACGAGACGAGGGTTAAGATTTCTTCGTGTGTGTACGTATACTTAACATATTTTAGCAATATATTATAAGATGTAAGGTAATTTAATAAATTTATAGTATATTCGGAGTGGGGCAACCGTCACTGAAACCGCTCCAAAACCCACTGAATTTTTCAAAGCAGCTCCCATTCACATTCCTATTTACATAATCGGATCCCCAAAACCATTTCAAAAGGAACGAGCAAGGCCCGCCGGGGTGAGAATTTTTGTCATCCCTAATTATGATCCTCCACTTTTATTAACTCATATAATGAATGTTAAATTTATCCTCAAATAAGATGCCGAATGTTATTTCCAAATAGTTTTCCGGTGATAGTTCAATGCATTGGATGATTGGAAATAAGTCTTACTTGTTTTAATAAAATAAAATAAAATATTCCCTAAAAGTTTAATCAATTTCCTATAAAACCGTCTTAAGTTTTTTTTAACTAGTTTAAATCTTTAATTGTAAACAGTCTGTTTGTAAAGTTTAAATCTCTCAAACTTCAAATTTAGCTTGTAAATTTTAATTATATATTTTAACTTTACTGAATATTTATGGTCATTTAATTCTACAAAATAATATTATTATTATTTATAGGATAAATTACACTAACCTCTCCCCATGAATACTTAAATTACAGGACCTTTAATATGATTTAAAAAATAACATTGTTGTGTTAGTGTTGACAATAATCTGAATGTGTAAATGACAATTATACTTACTGTACTTTTATTATTATTATTATTATCGTTACAATATATGAACAAAAATGCTTTTTTTATTTTTTAATGGCAAAATTGGGTTTTAAATAAATTACAAATAAGTCCTCAACAAATAACATGAGAGGTAATTGTTACTCCAACAAAAAAGATAAAAGAGGTCAGTGTTATTTGTTAGTCTAGAGGACAGCTTGGTTTAAAGTTATGTTTGCCACACCACAGTGTATTTGGCTGAGGATTGAGATTGTGTGAAATTTTTTTCATCTAAATGTAACTTAAACAATAGAAAGAGCATATCTATTTATTTATTTTTTTTCTTCTTCTTCTTCTTCCTGGCAAAGACATCAAGACAAAAAAACCCAAACCACACAACACAACTAACACCCCACATCCGCCATAGCCAAAGGCATAATGGAAGGAGGAAGAACATGCAGAAATTGATCCGATCCAAGTCCAGGACGTGAAAGAGCAGCTAAAGCATGAGCCACCCAATTACCTTGGCGCCGAACATGAGACAAGGTAGCAAAAGAAAATCTTCGAAGATCTCGGGCAATATCAAAACAAATAGACTCAATTTCCGCCAGATAAGATTCGCCATTCAACACCCCATCTACAACAACTGTAGCATCCGATTCAAACCATAAATAAGAAAATCCTAAAACAAAAGCACAAAGGACAGCATGCTAACAAACCACAACTTCCGCCTACAACGAAGAAGCGGAAAATGGACAAAAAACAACGGTTTGAAGTACTGCACCTCTATAATCTCGGAAAACAACTCCGCCGCCCCCTAATAACGATTGTCAACAAAAGGAAGTATCAAAATTACATTTGATAGTTCCAGATGGGGGAGAACACCAAAACACCACTGAAGGACTGGCTGGCCCTGGAAGTAAGGATGAGTTGAGAGACCGAGCTTCTTTGAATTCCCAAAAAGTAACAACTACTTTTTGAACCACAAGCTCCGGCTCCCATAAAATCCCATCAAAAATCAACAGATTCCTTGCCTTCCAAATACCCCAAGCACAAAAAGAAATCAAACTAAGAACATCCGCAAAGTCCGAAGAAATCATAGCCCGATGCATAAGAAAACTCCAACCAACCCTGAAGGAAGAAAAAGAAAGACCTGAGAAATCAATACGCAGCGGAGAAAGTTTCCACACCTTTAGAGAATGAGGGCAAAAAAAGAAGAAGATGCACAACAGTTTCCTCCTACAAATTGTAACGAGGACAAATAGACGAGCCAGTATACCCACAAGACAACAAAGCCACACGAACAGGCAAAACATGAAGATAACATCTCCAAAGAAAATGTTGCACCTTAGATAGCGAACTATTGGGATATGTGTGCCCTAGCATAGCAAATTCTTATTTTGGATTGTAAAAGTCATAGTTCTTTATCTGAATATTATTATTAAGGCATTATACAAGAATGGAATGTATTATTTTTCTATTCATTATGGAATTGATTGTATCCACTTGATTATAAGATAAATTTATATATATATATATATATATATATATATATATATAATGACAATTAATACTAAGTTATAAACTAGTAATCATAAATGGTTCAAAGTTGGTAATTATGGATGGACATTTAATTTGTTAAGACTTGAACCGAGTCCACGATAGATTGAAATATATTGCGAGAGCTGTCGTATGCAATTGTTCTCTATCACAGTCATGGCTTTTGACTCTCAAACATGAGAGAAGCATAGACTCTTTTATTAATTAATAATTACTTTGATTTGTTCGGTGGATACCTCGGGATCCTTAGATCGACACTTTGGATAGTTATGTAATTAATAATTAAAGGTCTATATTCTCAATATTTGCATCAATGCTATTTGTATTTATTTTATTTTGATTATGATTGATCACAAATTAAATTCGAAGGCCTTCGTATGTTTTAGACAAATGTTTTCTATATATATTTATTTAGTAAATTATTATTTTTGTCAAATAAATATTTTATTGTGATCAAGCCGGAAATAATCAAAGGTAACAAAATAATTATATTAATTATGTTATCGGATTGATGGTTTTAATTATCCAATAAATAATTATGCATAGAGATCAAAGTGCAACATTGACTTAGAGGTTATTTACTATTTAATTAGAGTAATTTCTTTTAGTGGAGTATAAATTAATTTATGAATTAATTGAATTGGATCATGGTTTAATAAACCGAACCAATTATTAATTTATAGGAGCCAAGAAAATAGTAAGCCCAAATGATTTTCACCAATAGCCCAAGTTGATATTGGAGTCCTATTAGAATTGAGAAATTTGATTTATAGATGGAGAATGATTTATTGTTTCCTTTTTCTTATTTTTATTTTTGCCTATATATACATGGGTTCGTGTATATTTTTAGGTGTGACTTTTAGAACAAGAATAAGGAATACATTTTCTCTCTCTAGATTTTAGGGTTTGTTTTCTCTTCTAAAGGAGACTACCACAAGCCTTAATTCCAATGTCATTCATCAAGGCATATTGGTGATTCATAAAGGAAAGATCATAATCAAGAAGAAGGAGAAAAGATCTTACTAGGATCTACAATAAGTGAGAACATTCACTTTAGAGGAAAGATTAAAAGGTTTACTCAGACTTTTGATGTAAGTATTCAATCTATTTATTGAATGATACATCATCTTTTATTTGTTTTTGCATAAAATTTGTCTCTATGTAATGAATCAAGATCTATGATTGCAAATCCCTCAAAAGTTTTTAAAAACTTGCACGTTTCCCAACACGAACGGCACCGCCAAATAGAAGACCAATCAGTAGAATGAACTGGAGGCCCTGGATAAGGAGTCAAATCAAAAAATGAGATTTGACTCTTAGGTGTTGTTTGATTGTTGGTACTTATTAATGAATGAATTGCATGCTTTAAGTGTGTTTTAGAAATGACAAATTCCTCGGACTTAGTGGGTTTCACCCCATCCCTGACCCTAAATGAATTTGGGATAGGTATAGTAAAATAATTTAAAATTCGAATCGGTTTTGGGATAGGGACGAATTTAGTGATGAACCTATCCCGCCCCGATTATATATATATACCTTTAAAAAAAAAATTATATATAAAATATATATTTTATTTTTTTAAGACTATTGCTATTTTGTTGGAAGTTTTTATTAATATTTTAATATTTACTACTTAATAATTTAAAAGTTTGATCAGCTTATTTATCAGCCTAATTTGAGCGCATTGGGTTAGTTTTTTTTTATTATGTAATAATAGTGGCATAACTCGACCCGACCCCATTGCTCCCCGCAATTAAACTGCGGAGTCGGTACTTTGTCTACTGGAGTAGAGGTGGAGATGGTATAACAATTATAAACCCGTTCTGGAATAAGGGCGGAATTGGTATGATATATTTTTTAACCGGGCGAATAGTGTTTAACCAAACCCGCCCCAACTTCGCCCCGTTGCCTTCCCTAGTGTATCATTTACGTAGTAAAACGAAAGTAACACTTAAAATGGATTATTTACTAATTACAACTTACATACTTCAGCACTTAAAATTCAATTCTTAAAATTATTAATACTTAATTTTTAATTTTATCAAACATCACGTATACTTAAAGGAGGCCCGTCTTTATTAGTAGATATGAGCTAGTTAATTTGAAATAGAATATTACTGTAGAGGACTTTATCCGTATTATAAACATAGTAAAATGGTGTAATATAATTGCTATTATTAATGATTAACCCTCTAGCCTCTCTCAACCGGATGAAGGTTAGGTTAATTGGTACCTTCCCATTGATTTTGGTTGTCTCGGTTTTAGCATAGGGTAATGAGTGAAGAATCTCATGGTCATATTGGTGCAGCAAAATTGCATATGTGCGCTCAATTCTTAAACTCAATTCACGTTTTTCCAAATTTTTGTTTGTATACGAATGCATTTATAAACCAAGGAACTAAAACTTCATAATTTTGGAAAGAATACTAAAAGTGTAGTTTATTTCTTTCTCTGAAGTCTTATTCATCCGTTAAAATAAATTTTTATCAATGGAAATTAAGGGTGTGTTTGGTTTATAACTATGGAAATAATTTTTTATTCTCAGAAAACATAAATTGTTCAAAACCTCTGTTTGGTTTAGTTTTCTTGAAAACTCAATTATAAAAATATATGTTTTCAGATAACTATAAACGTTTGTTTTATGGGAACAATTTTTTGTTTTATGAGTTCTTAAAAACTATCTTTAGGATACAGACCAAACAAGCCATAATGTTTAGGCACAAAATTTCAAATTTTATTTAGAAATTAATTGACACACACACACATATATATATTGATATCTCCATAACTGAATCATATATGTTGGTATGCAAATGAGATTGCAGGAAAATCATTTCCATGCGAAATTCCTTTGCTGGTAGAGGGTAGAGATTACTTGGTAGATGTTATTCTCATTTGAAGTCATTATACATTAAACTTGCTTCCAAACAAAGCAGCAATTAATTCCATCAACCATAAATTCTTACTACACTAATGATTCATTATATAGACCCTCCTCTAGAAGTTTTGATCATCATCTGAAATGAGCAATTATATTAGTAGTTGGGAGTCTCTTGAGAGGAACAGAACATGTGCACATCAACCCATAAGCCATGCTCAATCAAAATCAAATGTAATTGCCAAGAAAAGTTGTGTCTCTTGCTAACCCTAATTTATTTTGAAAATAATTTAATCATGGCTGATAATATGTAACCATCGATCTTTATCACACCATTTGTACTCATTAATGTCACCTCTAGCTTGCGTACCTATAAGTTAAGTGTCTAACCACATTTCAATTTTAGCAAAAGCAACTAACCTCTCTTTGTTGTGGCTCTTTTCATGCCAAGTGCATTATTATGCAAACGAAATTCGGTCAAAACTGTTGATTTCTCGATGTCATCTAAGTCCAAACTAAATTTTATTTAACGGCGTGATCCATTTAATGTATGCTAATCTGATAATGAAATAATGACTTATACCGAACTCAGAATATAAAAAATTATTATTCTGTTCAAGCTTCTTATGATTGATAGAAACCACATGATCCTAAACTACCAAATATGATTTCGGTATGTAAAATTTATTGCGGACAATACAATGGAGGGTTAGAAAGAAATCATAATCATTACACCAACTTATTCAATAGGCCCAACCCTTCCCCTGAGATAGGTCCATGACTTATCAGGCATGGCCTACAAAATTGGGTTAACAATTGCGGTAATGACAAGCCTGTGGATTGTTATGCCAATTCCATATATGGGCTAGTCTAGTGGGCTTTGACTCAAACTCAATGGACCACCACATGTGAGAGCTAGTGAATGACCAATCTACCCCTATTAATACTACATATTAACGTAATGAACCAAGTACGTATGAGGCATGTGACAGAATCTGAGATCACGTGATAGTGTGGATCTGGAGATATGGGACCATCTGGCAAATCTTTAAACATAGATAGTTTGGTGTTCAATGATTTTAATGGGGGCATTGAAGGAACTCATAGGAAAATGTAACAATATTCATTTTACAGATGGGGTTGCTTTAAGAGCCACCATTTAAGTAGCTATAAATCTCAAATCACCATAAAGATTTTAAATTTATACATATTTACATTGCAGAGAGAAAACTTGAATGTTCATTATGGCAGATATAACTGGGGTTTGGTTGGCACAAGAAACGGATCCCTTAATGGTGGTTCAATGCTTCTGCTGTATTAAGTAGTCAGCAACTAATGACTCTCTCTCTCTCTCTCTCTATATATATATATGTGTGTGTTTTTTTATTAAGAAGCTAATCTGAAGGTGCATGAGTTAATGCTTTTGCATGCACTTCAATGAGAGGAAGTTGAGAGTTGAATTCAAGTTTCATCAATGGAGTATAAATGGAGGACAGGATGGAGGTCTGATATTTTGATTTAATTTGGGTGTATTGAATCCTGATAAGAAAGATGATCAAAGTACACAAACTTTGGCCATTGTGAAATTTGGAGAGATAAATGAGTAGCCTTCTGTCTTTGGACGGTGATATTGTTTTTTAATTTGTTTTTAATTTTGAACCTATAACTATTAAGTTATGAAGCACGGACACGGGACACAAATACGGTACGACACGGATATGGCGACACAGCAAATTTCAAAAAATAGGACACAAACACGGCAGTGATAATACAATAAGATAATAATATATATATTCAAAATCCATAATATCATAAATTTAATCTCCCCAAAAAAATATTACAATAAAAAAAATACTTCAATTCATCATCTGAGCAATTAAGAACCTAATAACTTAATTAGACAAATAAAATCAAGTACATTTCTAACATGTTTAACATTCTTCATTCGTTACTTCATTGTCTGTGTAGTTGTTTTTTTAATTTTTCAAAATTTTACTTTTAAGCATTTAAAATTACATTAGGTACCCTTTTTTCTTAAAAAAAAAAAAATTACAAAATATACCCTGCCGAGTCCAATACGAGTCCCCGCGTGTCCCATCCGTGTCCACCCATGTCCCCGCGTGTCCCATCCGTGTCCATATCCAATAAAAAATAATTTATAGACAGGATGGAGGTCTAATATTTTGATTTAATTTGGGTGTATTGAATTCTTGATAAGAAAGCTAATCAAGTGCACGAAACTTTCGCCATCCTGAAATTTGGAATGGTGAGACTATTTTTTTTATGCAAGCTTCCGTCCTCCTCGGCACGGTGAGATTGTTTTTTATTTTGAACCTACGACTACTAAGTCACAATGTTTCGCACTGTAATTCTGTTTTTCATTTTGAACCTGTGATTACTAAATCACAATGGATTAAGGTTACTGTTATGTCAAAACTAAAATTTTAAATTTATTACTGTAAAAAATATTAGCAAGCATTTAATACTTAACTTTGTAGATAATTGTGTCCACTAAGGAGCCGTTGACAATTTCGAATCTCATACTTATTAGTAAAAAATATGTGGAGTAATAATTAAGTCAGATCGAAGTAATGAAATGATTCTTTCATTTTTTGTGTTTGCAGTAGTGATGAGAAAGGATGGGGATTCGTGATTAGAATCGTCTTAGTGGAAGAATTTTGAAATTATATACAGTCAACAAACAGCACTCTCTCATTAGAATCAAACTATGAGATTAGGTTTGACTTGAAGTAGACGAACTGAGATTTCCTTTGGGTTCTCGTTTATTTAGAATGCATTATTTTTTTAGTGGAAAATATATATATATATATATATATATATATATATATATATTGTTAGTATGAAAAAAAAAATAAAAAAATTTGATGTTCTAATAATCCCTTCTGTTAAGTGTTAACTATTTCTTTCACATGCCTTATTCTTTTGGTTCAATATTTATATTTATTTTTAAGACCTTTTAACTCTAATATCATGTTAATTTACACCTACTTTAAAAGTTTAAGTTGTCAGTGAAGATATAATTTTATTATTTATCTCTTATAAAACTTCATCATATTTATATCATTAGAGAATGACAAAAATGAGGTAAGATAGTGGCGATAAATTTTATAGAATTGGTATCTAACAGACAATTTTATATGGCACGAAGTATTGGGAGAATAACGAATTCATGTAAAGAAAATGAGGATGTTCAAGATGGATGATATAAGTCACTTGAAGAAAATATAGTTACTGTTAACACCTAAAATATAATTCGAGGCAATCATGCCATGTGGTCAGAAATTACAAGGTCCGATCATCAGAGCGAAAGATTAATTTCTAATCATAATGACCCGATTTAAGGCTGAGAAGGAATAAGAGTGGAATTTTTAGGCCATTAAAGCTGAGATGAGGTTTTGAGCTTATAACCGGTCACAATTGGGACTCTCAGTCTCAATGGTCATGATCATGAGTTTAGGCCAAAATCTTCCCAGTCACTATGGTCATAAGAGTCTCAGTCCCATGGTAATGAGTTTAGGCCAAAACCTTCTCAGTCAGTATGGTTATGACTTTCAGTCTCAGTCACCATGATCATGAGTTTTAGGCCATATTTCTCTCAGTCACTATGGTCATGAAAGTCTCAGTCACTATGATCATGAGTCTTAGGCAAAAATCCTCTCAGTCTTCATGATCATGGGTCTTAGGCCAAAATCTTCTCAGTCACTATGGTCATGAGAGTCTCAGTCTCATGGTCATGAGTTTAGGCCAAAGTACTCTCAGTTACAACTTTCTCAATCACAACGGTCATGGTCATGAGACTCTCAGTCATAATGGTCACGATCCAAAGTCTCTCCAGAGACTCATAACCAGCCATGATCAAGAGTCTGGACCGTTATTTCTCTCGATCACAATGATTATAAGACTCTCGGTCATAATGGTCATGATCATGAATCTTAACCAAGATTTTTAGTCACTATGGCCATGATCAAGACTCATGACCAAATATGGTTATGATTAGGGGTCTTGGATCATAATCACTTGAAGAATCTTTGGGGTAATTCAAATGAAGATCTGCTGGAATCCCAATGATTTAAAAACCCAACAAGTCAGATCTGGAAACGTGAAAAGAGCTTGAAATAGGAAAGGACAACTTGACAATATCAGAACTTCAGAACTACAATTGGAAGGTTCTCACCTACATCTGACGAAGAGAGTCAGAATTGTCAGTAATCAGATGCCTCCAGGCTAATGTACAAATCAAGCCAGACATGACAGGTGCAGAGAGCTGAAAATGGCTTGAAGACCAAAATCATCAAGCATGAAAGATAAGGCACCACTTAGTTAAAAATACTATGTCAGACATACTTTAATTTGCCTATAGAAGGATGTGCAAGTCAGTCAACCTGACCAGCTCAGCAAGGTGGTTAGGAAGGGTCACTTTCAGTTTACAACCAATCAATTTCTAGAGAAACGGTTGAGAGGGACAACACCAGGTGGAAACCTCTATAAATACCCACTCAAGCTTCACAAGGAAGGAGTCCAAGACCATTTCTGAAGTTCAACCTTTAGCATTCATATCACTTAGCACTTAGCTTTTATTTCATCAAGTTCAGTTTTTTTTTACTTAGCTTTTATTTCAGCAAGTTCAGCTTAGCACTATCAGTTTAGTACTTAGTTATCTTTCAGCATTCAATACTTTAGTTTCCATTTCAATCAAGAGTTTGTAATTCATTCATCATTATAATCAGTCAAGTTTAATGAAGAAAGGTTTGCAGATTCAGATATATTTATTGTTCAGTGTAAGTTGCTTCTAATTGATACTCATCTTAAATGTTTAAAATCCTTTCTTAAAGGCAATAGCAACCTTAAGGAGAGGGTCATTCCTACTCTCCAACTCTCGCCTGAATCACCTTAGGTCGGTGACTCGACCCAATAGGAATAGTTTGGCAAGAAATATTCGAGTCCATCAGGACTCTGGCACGCCCGCGTTCTAGGTCAGCCATTCATTGGCTAGCGATCTCAGACCATTTTGTGAGCAAAACAGTTACAAACCAAAATTTGATAGAGAAATTAGGTGCAGCACCTATTATGATAAAGGTTAAGAGAGAGTTGACTTAGGTAGTATGGGCAAATACACGGGACACCTACAAATGCACTACCGACAAGAGGAAGGTTAATTTGCATAAATGATCGGAGGCGGAGAGGAAGGTTAATTCGCACTTCCCTTTTAACCATACCAATGTTAGTCTTAAATGAAATGACATCTTCACTGCATAACTATGTCTAACTCACATATAAAATAACCAAGAATTAAGGACAAATTTGTCATTTATGCTTAGAAAAAGACGAAATACAGAGTGCAATTATCATCTCCCTTCGCAAATTTTTGTAAATGTTCTGCTGTATGGAGCTTTGCAAGACTCGGAATGCTATCGTACCTTAAAAATTGAGTTACATGTACAATCTACAACAAAGAAATTTTTATGATTCTACAATAATTAATTATATAAGTTAAATACCTTCTTCTTCTTCTTCATTTTTTTTTTTTTTGTACACATCACACTCACACACCTACTTTGTTCCTTTCGAAACTCGAATTTTCACCATCTATTTTAAAAAATTAAAAAAAAAAAGAGATATCATTGAACCACAATATGATTACTACTTGCTAATTACTAGGTATATGGTCTCGACATGCCTAGTAAATTTCATGGACCATTTTTGAGTTTTCTTGACACTTAAATATAATTAATTAGATAGTACCGTAGCATTAAATCTATCTATATATGGAAACACTAAACAGATGTAAAAAATAGAAAGAGCATGCTTTAAAGAGTAACGTGGGGGTTGGCAATTCTTGTTCCCAATTGAACAATGAATATTTTGTTAAATATGCAAACTCGAATATAAGTCGTTTAATAATTAGAGACTCTTGATTAAAATTCGAATGCTATAATCGAGGAATTTTAGAAAATTTCGACACGAATATAACTCATTTATTAAATAGGTTACATGGATAATGTTACAAGGGGGATTTGTCTCATATCAGATATGAATAAAAAAATGAATAGATATATAATAGCTTAAACTTTAATGGTTCAAATAATCTCTAACATTACATTTTAGATTTTTAATTTAATTTTGGAAATTTTTTATTTCAAATTATTGTTTTATTACCTCAAAATTTTCATTTCCATTTTTGTATGGACAATTATGTAGTTTCTTAGTGCTAACCAATAAAGGATTGAAATCTTTTAATAGTTTAAATGATTTTTTTTTTTTGATTGATATTCGGAGGGTTATTTTCAAATGAAAAATAATTTAATAGATTTTTTATATTGTGATAGAGTATTTTGTTTACCATAGAAATTTTTTTTTTTTTCAAAAAGTTTACCACATTATCAAGCGTAAATGTCCTGTTTAGGAAAGATGCATTATTTTGTGTTCATGAACATTCTGATAATTTTATAAAGGAGAAACACACTATAAGAAGTTTTGATTGATAGCTTGGTTTTTTCTGGGCAATCATTTGCTATTTATAGCCTATTTTCACTTCTTTAGTTTGTGTAGATTATTTTAGAGTTACAATTTTTTACTATTTTTTTCTTTCTAGATATCTTAGATATTTGTACACATATTTTTCATATGTCATTTGTTTAAAAAAATCTATCTAAATTTTATTAGTCTTTACATAATATGCCTGGTCGAAAAAGATCCATGCTCTATATTCAAAATTAAAGAGGACTCTGTTAGGCTAAGGCTTGCAAGATAACAGGCATAAATTTCCAAGATAATTGGCATATTAAAAAATTAAAAAAAAACTTGGGAGTTTGTATTTACTATTGTGTTGTTTAGGTTGTGTTGTGTGTAGGAATGGCAATGGGGGCGGTTTTGGACGCGATTCCCTAAAATACTATAAACGGGGCGTACTGTTCCCACGAGACAAATTACTATCCCTAACTGTATGTCATTAACATATATTGTTGGTTGTGCTTTAGAGGCCTGTTTGATTTAAACCCTCTTTGGATTGAACATATTACCATCCCTAATTGTATGTCATTAACATATATTGTTGGTTGTGCTTTAGAGGTCTGTTTGATTTAGGCCCTCTTTGGATTGGACAAATTATCATCCCTAATTGTATGTCATTAACATATATTGTTGGTCGTACTTTAGAGGTCTGTTTGATTTGGATTGGCTTTTCAAACACTATTCTTAGCTTTTTGAACTTGAAAGCTGTTTTGAATAGTGTTTGGATAGCTTTTTAAAGAAGCTTTTGGGTTTTGGAAGAGCGTTTTAGAGAAGCTGGTACCCCCAGCTTTTTCAAAACATTCTTTTGAAAAAACACGGGAAGCCTTTTGGCATTTTAATGAAACTTTTAAAATGACAAGTGTACCTTTTTTATTACTTAATAAAAAAATGTGATTCCAAACGTGTCCCTATAAAAGTCCCTTTAATTTTCTTTCCAAACCCTAGCCACTACGTTTATCACCTCTGCCTTCTCAAAAACCCAAAAAAAAAAAAGAAAAAGAAAATTACATATCCCCTTCATACTCAAAGACAAGACTGATCTGATCGAGCATTCAATGGAAAGGAAACCTAGAAGAAGATTCTTGTTTGGGCTCCTTCTCTTCTTTGTTTTTATTTTCGGTAAATAGAAAGAAAGATCATGGGGCTAATATGGAACCTACAAGAAAACGCAGAGATCTAATATGCCTGTCCATAGCTACAATCTTGTCCAGAGTTGGAACATGAAAAATCATATGCTTCAGCCCACAGAGTGGGATCATAGTTCTTTGGTGGCAGGGTTAAGAATTCTTCCACCTCTGATTTGGGATTGGAGTTGCATAAGGGCTTTAGCCTAGATGGATCTTCACATCTTTGATACACAAGAGACAAATTATGGAGACAAGAGTCAAAAGAAGATCCAAAGACATGCCCCTCCTAAATTTTCAAAATTTAAAAATATCTCTTAATTTTTTTCTTTCTTTGAAAGAAAATTAGAGTTTTGTGTTAAACATATTCGAGTTACCCATGCTATCAACAATATGCAAAGAATAATAAAATTGCCTCCACGTGGGCTCACGATTATTATTATTATAGTAAAATTGCTGCAATTATCATTTGCACGTCTGGTTGGAAGAGCAAGTTGTCCCGGAGAAGGGAGACGGTTCTCTGCCTTTTCTTGTTCTTGTAGGTTCCATACTCCCCTCATGATCTCTCTTTGTATTTACCGGAGGAGAGAAGAAAAAAAAAAAAAAAAAAAAAAACCCTAAGAAATTAGAACTATATATATATATATATATATATATATATATATATATATATATATATATTTCGCTGTTGCAATCTAATCTATTTTTTTATTCATTCTTGGTTTTGTTTTTTTGTTTTCTTTCCATCTTTAGCTTTTTTTTCACCACAAAATTGAATTGGAAAATTGGTGAACATGAGTGTAAAGCTTCCTCAGAATCATTCTAAAAGGTCACATAATGAAGAAAAAAAATCTTTCCATCTTTAGCTTCTTTTTTTTCACCGCAAAATTGAATTGAAAAATAGGTGAACTTGTAAGGAAAAAAAAAAAAAAACCTCTCAAATATATATATATATATTTCATCTAAGGAGAAAATAGTTATATTAGTAGTAGAAGAGCTTTGGTAAACGTTTTGCTAAACAGACATAAAAACTCTTCTAACATTAAATTTTTTTCTAAAATGCAGTTCCAAACACTATCATATAAGTCCAATAGAAGTGATAGATTGTACTTCTCTTTTTCTTCTTTGTAAAAGCCTTACCAAACAAGGCCTTATTTTATTATAAGGCTATATAATATTGGGTGAACTACATTAAACCCTCTTTTTCTATTGCCTCCTCCCTTTTCAATTTTTTTGCCAAAAAACCCCCCCTCAATTATCCGAGGAGGGTGATTTAACTGACGGAAGTTAGTTGAAAGAGAACTAAAATAAAAATTGACTTAAATAAATACCCGTTAGGCCTTTTTGAAAATCTACTTTGTGGGTGTGTCTTATTTATTTATTTTTATTATTAATTTTATTTATTTTCTTAGTTGGTATTCACACACACATGCTTCTACCGAGGCTTGAACCTCTAACCTCGCTTTGGAAAATAGGGGCCCGATACCTCTAGACCACTATTGGTATTTATTATTATTATTATTATTAAATAACCTAAACGACATCTTTCATAGAAATTAGCATTTCTATTATATATATATTTTAATATTTTAACATTTACTAGACTATCGAGGACATAAAAAATAAGGTTTTGAAAGCAATCTTTTATCTAATAATAATAATAAAAACTATTTTGTTTGTAAAAGCACGGGTTAAACAATTCCATAATAATGTCATGATGATCGTCAAGTTCACATTAGTTGCACGGAAGGAATATATTTTTTATAAAAAAAAAAAAAAGAAAAAAAAAGAAGAAGAAGAAACAAATGTAGGCATAATTAATTAAAAAAGGAAAGAAATTAGGTATTACTCGTAGTAGTATAAGATGAATCCCTTTAACAAATTTGTATAAAATGAAAATTAATAAAAACCAAATAAATTAATGCACAATATAACTCTCAAAAAAAAAAAATAGAAGATAAATTTCAAGGAAAAATCAAGATGTATATAGGTCTGAAGGCTGGATAAAAATGTAAATATAGTATAAATAATATTTAATGGTACATATTATATACACCATTATATTATGATACATATTATATATAATATTATAATGGTATATATATATATATATATATATATATATATATGATGGGTGAATAAAAGAAGTTGAGCAAAAAGAAGACTACGTATTGCTGCAATGATGGAGGATATGCAGCTAAAAGTGATAATGAAGTAAATATATATGTGTGGTATATTAAAATAGGTACAAGGATATTTTTATCTCAAAAATATATGAAAAAACTCAATATCCAAATAACTCCCTATTAGTTAACTTTTGTCAGTTAAATCACCCCTCTTGGATAGTTGAAGGAGATTGTTTGGTAAATTTTTTTTTAAAAAAACAGGTATAGTACAAAACGCAAATAGAAAAAGAGAATTTAATATTGTTCAGCCTATAATAGTAGAGTTTTGTATATAAAGAGGTAACACTGGCCAACTTTTAAGATTTTAAAATTTATCAAACATTCCTTTCATTTATTTTAGTAGCAATGAGATGGGTAACTAACTACCTACCTATTGAAAAAAAAAAAAAAAACTACCTACCTACCTATGAAATGTTAGTTGTAGTAGACGGTGGTGTGGTGATGCCCCACATATTTAGGGTTTTAGACCCACAACTTTAAGTTTGTAGTGGTAAATGTCTGATTTCAAAGACCCCATCCAATTCATTTCTACCCTTCTCTTCTCTGTGTGAAATTAATAGGCATTTACATATATATAAGAAATGGCAAACGTACTATATCTGAGTTCCGAAATTTCGTTCTCTACATGTCAAATAATGTATTCACTAACGGTATTTATTTATGAAAAAAAATTTGAAATAGATAATGTAAATCTATATATGAAGAGAGCATTCAATTTTTAAAGACTCATTGGACCTACTGTTTTAATTCAGGGTAAAGTATAAAAAACTCCCTCGACTTGTAATCTTTTTTAATAAATTTTTCTTGTCTATTCTTTTACCAAAGAAACCATCTCGACTTGTAACATTTTTTCAATAATTTCTCTTGTCTAATTTTTTACCAAAGAACCTCTCTCAATTATTTGAAGGGGATAAAATAGTTGATATTTGGACCAAAATACTCTTTTTTAAAAAATCTTAATTCTCCTGAACTTCAAAAATTCACATTTCACAAATCGTACATTTAAAAATTATAAATAATATATGCACGGAAAGTTTAGAAAATAAGTATTTCAGAAATATAAAACTTGTACAACAAACCTTCATAACTAGAGAAAAATAGGCAATCTAAAAATTCTACTTCAACAATATTATTTTATTTTTTAAAAATAAAATACTCTACATATTTGTAAGAAAATTTTCAAAATTATTCATTGACATATGGAGCCGAATATATAAAAAATTTAGCCCCAAGAGATCGATTTCATAAGATATTATATTTTGCATTAAAGTATTTTTATTTTTTTATAGACTTACCATTTAAAAAAAAAAATGAATATTCGGTCTTTATTGGGGCTAATGTTTTTATATGTTAAGCTCCATATGAAAATGAATAATTCTGAAAAAATTTCTTGCAAATAATCCGAGTATTTTATAAAGAATAAAATAAAATAAGATTGTTACAGTAGATTTTTAGATTGTCTATTTCTCTCTATTATGAAATTTGTTAAACAAATCTTATATTTCTGGAATCCTTATTTTATAAACTTTCCGTGCATATATTATTTGCAATATTTAGATGTACGGTTTGTGAAATATGAATTTTTGAAATTCGTAAAAATTAATATTTAAATAAAATGGCATTTTAGTCCAAATATTAACTTTTTTTTCTCTTTTCAATAGTTAAGGGGGAGTTTTTTGGTAAAAAATTAAACAAGGAGAGTTTACTGAAAAAGGCTACAAGTGGGAATTTTATGTACTTCGCCCTCTAATTTATTATTAGCAAGCCTTACAAATTCAGTAATCTAGCTTCTTGTCACTTGAATTTTGCTCGCGGTTATGAATTTTGGCTGCAATTTTGACTCTAAAAACAGTAAGTTTATGAATGGTTATAAAAAAAAAATTAATTTTAAGATACTGATTTAATATTCTTAAATCTTCAAAAATAAAATAATTTGATATATATATATAGATATATAGATATTCTTATGTTATTTTGAGAGAAAATTTTCTACTGGTACTAAAATTTTCTGTACGGAATCAATTCAATTGCAAACGTTTCTTTGAATGCGAGTGAATGAGATAATAAAGTACTGTAGATTGTTCCCGACCATGATGACTAGTTATAAAGTTTAATCATTCTTGGGGTCCAGCACCATTGACTTTCATATATGTCCCAATTATTTCGTCCCCAACAAAAAAATAAAAACCATATTATTATTATTTATTCTTTCTAATAACTAATCATCAACTCTTATCATTCCTACTTTAAGAGAGAGAGAGAGAGAGAAAAAAAAACGGAACAATCCCACACATTGCTTCTCTATCTTCTATTTGTAAGGCAATTCCTCATATCGTGCCCAATGTCAAGAGAGAAGTTACCTCACCCCTTTCCCGTGGCAATCTATATATATATATATATATATATATTGAATCAATATTAGAACTTGCTAATTACGGCACAAGTTCACAACCTTTACATGCAAACTTTGACATCAACATGTCTTTTGATTTGATTACAAAATTTATTTATTTGTGATGTTTCTATATTTACATGAAATAATGATTTGAAGTTCGAAAGCCTAACACTTCTGACTGATTTACGTGAGTAAAAATCTACATCATCATGATGTTATTATTATTTATACCGACACAATGACATAGCTTCTACTCATATAAAATTAGTTGAATTATCAGACCCTATCATTCTCGTATAAAAAATTGTCACCTCCTGCCCTAAATGTGAAATAATAAATTATATACTCATAATGGTTTATTATTTACTATGAGATAAATTTAATTAGTTTTTGAGAGGCAATTTGATCCTTACCTAGCTCACTATTGTTGTGAATTTGAGTATATTCTAATCAGGATCTCAATAGATTTATGACTAAGAGAGTAAGGCTAAAATGTTTGTCTTTAATACAGTAATTATTAAAAATTTAATCTAACAATTATTCCATTTTTATTTATTAGTCATGTTTCCAATTAACTCTTTTCCATTATCAATGCACACATTTGTTGAGCAATTTTTACACAGATTTTCCAGTCCCGATTGAGTCAAGACAAGGAAGTAATTTTTCGTAAGGGGACAGTCATTCATAACTATTTTGCACTCTACATTCATCTTCTCGAGTTTATCATGCTTGCCAAATATTGGACCGACAAGATATTTACAATAAAGTTCATAAATCAAACATTTTCTTGTACTCCGTATTAAACTAAACTTATATTTATAATTCAACTACTGGATTTGTCCTTGTGTAAATTGATTCACACACACATGATGATGATGTACGCAGTCTTACCTTTCGTTATTTTCAGGACAGATGCATAATGATGTTGCACAAAATCACACATGACGATAATATACGTAGTTTTACCTTTCGTTATTTTCAGGACAAATACATAATGATGTTGCACAAAATCTTACATTTTGTTATTGTGGGGTCTCAGAAGGGGTTTGATTAGTATAATTTTACTTTCATATACGGCTAGTCTTATTTCAAAGACGTCGAAATTATAATGGAATAAATTTACCATTGGGAAAAGACCCACTCTTACACACACAGGCAGGGACAGACCACAGTGCAGGCCAAGGGGGCGTTGTTCCCCCAAACTTTTTATGAAACCTCTACTGTGTGTGTGTGTGTGTGTATATATATGCATATGAAAAACTAATTTTAAGAATGTATTAGAAAACTGACCTTTGGCCTCCCAAAATCCATGAAGAATCTCATCGTGAACTTGTTGAGAACCTATTTTGAGTCTTCTTCATATTGTTACAATAAGTCTAGTAGCCAAGTGAGATAAATTTCATTTCACCAATCTTTCTTTAACAAACTCAAATTTGAATTAATGGATCTGCAAGTCTATATGCTTTTTATGGATATTAGTTATACAATGCGACAAATATATACAGTCATAATTAAGATGATTAATTGATTAAAATTCACTTATAATTAATATAATATTTCATTGGTTAAATGTTATTGATTTACTAATTATTAAAATATATAAAAAAAAGTTTCAAGATGATAACGCGTTTCAAAAGTTACTAGAAGGTTTGATATTGACTTGAATGAAATTAGGATTTTGAACTACATCTTTTGATAAATTGATCGACTGACCTTTTTTTTGTATATGGGAATTTGGCAGCTTGTAAGCATGACCTCTATTAAATTTAAGAGTCGACAAAAATTGCGTGAATAGCGTGTGGTCTAAAGAATGCTTTGAACAAAGTATGTTTCCTGAGAAAGTTCCCTATGAAAGTTTCTTAATTTGTGTTTAAGACATGCCTGGCATAAATAAATACTACGTATAAATGAAGTTTTTGAATTTGGAATAAACGTGGGGAAATGAATTGATCACCCAAATACAAAATTTATTATTATTATTATATTATTATTATTAGGGAGTGATATTGACGCTTCACCAATATCCTCAAGTGCTCCGATCTTTTTTGGTTGCCGACTCCACCCCGCTCTTAATGGGACAAATTTGGTAACCTCCTATATGGATTTGGAGCGAATATGGTAAAATAATTAAAAATTTGAAGCGAGTTTGCGGCGGAGGCAAATGTAGTGATGATCCTGCCCCGATTATATATGTACTTTTAATATATATATATATATATATATATATATATATATATATATAAAATATTTTTAAGACCTTTGTTACTTTGTTGGAAATGTCCCTTACTATATTAATATTCACTGTGTTACCTTATTTATCAACCCAATTTGAACACATTGGACTAATTTTTTTTATTACATAATAAAAGTGGCATAACTTACCCCGCAACTAAACGAAATACGCAAGATGGAATCGGTACTTTATCTACCAGAATAGGGATAGAGATGGTACCAATTACAAAATAAAATTAATATGACATATTTTCTAAGGGACAGAGTAAAATTTTGCCACATCCATTCGAATTTCACCCGTTAGCATCCCTACTCTCACCTTTGGCTCTCACGTTTCCCACTCAATAAAAAAAACTTGAATTGGTAAACTTTCTCTGGTGCCATGCAAACAAAGGTTAGTACTTTAAAAATTTTCCACCAACAAAAAATTTGAAATTAATTTGAAATTTTCTATATATATATATATATATATATAGTCAAATCAACAAACACAAATTATACCCTAAAATAATGCCAGAAGGAAAATTCAATTAGTGGTGATAAATTATATCAATAGTCAAAAATTATAATATTCAGCGTGAAATATAATGTTGAAATTACTAGGTCTTACAAAAAATAAGAGGAAAAATAATTACTTGAAAAAACAAGATTATCAATCATTATTAAATTACATAATAGCTCATAAATCAACTAGAAAAATAGTTATTGAATCTACAAAATCTTACAAAATTCAATATATAGCGTAACAAACCGATGATGGTATAAGACGAAAGAATAAATAATTATTAGAATTAAGTGTGAAATATAATCACTGATCCAAATAATTAGATAAATGCTTTGTTGAGTTTAATGGATAATTGAAGACTAACTAACTGATTTGAAAGGTAAAGATTGGTCGATGAAGAAAAAAAACCTCCAATAACTAATCCCACACCAACTCTGACAAAGATGTCCATGGGCGTGTCCTAAAAAATCTAAATCTACACCATAATAATAAATTATGTTATAGAAAAGAAAAAAAAAATTACGTTCTAATTTTCTACCAAACATACTAAGTAGAAAATCACTCTTGTTTCAGAATCTGTAACATTCATAGCACCAATATTTGGATAGAGAGAGACGTGAGAGATAGAAGTGGCAGACAAGAATGATTTGAAATTTCAAGAGTCCTAATTTTATTAGTTTTAGGTAAATATGGAATATAAAATATAAATAGTTAATTTCTTGTTATATGTGAACTCTTTAGTAATTTTATTGTTAATAAAAAAAGAATGGAGCCCCTAAGGATATTGGTGAAGCGACAATATCAACTCCTTTCTTCTTTTTCTTATTATTATTAATAATAAGTGATAATAATAATAAGTGACTTACACACTAATTTGTTTTATTTAGAATTCAAACCTTCTTTTATATATATATTTTTCATTCAATAGTTTAAAAACATTTCTAAGATAGTATTAAGTATAAAGCCAAATTTTGGCAGCTTTAATTATTTCTAAATTGCAAGATTTTTATTTTTATTTTTTATTTCTGATAAACTAGAGGGAGGAAGACTCGAACACAGGTATACAGTATACCCGCTCCCGAGTTAAGCGTTTTACCAACTAAACCACTTAATAATGCCGAAATCTAATGTTGTTATACCAAAATGGGGTCATTCTTGTCATCCAAATTTATCTCAATTTGATTTGGGCATCCATCCAATCCAACCACTCACAATTCACTATGAATTGTTCATTTTTTTTTTCCTAGTTGAATTATTCAAATTTTATTTTATTTTAAATTACTATTATTTTTGTTTAAGGCATGAATGTTAGGGATTAGTGGTTAGTTATTGTAGAGAAATAGATGATGCAAAGCTCGAACACATGCTCTCAAACACACCAAGCAACCCAACTATTGAGACAATAATTCGTTTTGAGCATCATGTATACATACAAATTATACCATTGATAGCCCAAGGGGGCAAGTGGCCCACCCACTATACATATGGTATTTTTTTAAAAAATAATTACATAAATATATAGAATTTTTTATATGATACCCCCTAACAATATTTGTTTTCTAAAATTATTTCTTAATTTTCTATTTTTTCTCTCTTTAAATTCCTTTAAAAAGGTTAAATTTTTCATGTTAAATTGAAGTCTATTTTTTTTTTGCTCTTTTTAAATTATGTCATTTTTCTTTCCTTTTTTTCCCTTCTACTTCTTAAAAAAATTCTTCTTCTAAAGGAAATTACTTTTTATAACCGTGTAACTTTCCCATAAAATTTGTAAGATTCTTACAAAAAAGACACCAAAATTTTGAAATCTTGACAGAGCTCTATGAAATTACAATACTGTCCTTTCTTTTATGGTAAATTTTATAATTTTCTTAAAAAAAATTTATGTTAATTAGATATAATATAGTATATTTATTTTTCTTTTATTTTTTTCACTTCCTATTATTAATTTTCATCTGACTAAATGAAGTCTTATTTATTTATTCATTCAATTATTGGAGTCCAAGTGAGTTAGATTTTAAACCATTTACATGAAACATCAACATTACGAAGTTACATGAGTGATGAGCAATTTCCAAAGGGAGGGTTTAGATCTTAATTGTCAAAAAGTTAAAGAGAGAAGGGGGTGACATATTTCCAATTGGAATTTATGTCAGAGAGGAAAGCTTTCTTATTCCAATTAATTAGTTAGGTCACTTGACTTACTGGAAGCAATTTCACTTGCCAAAAATACCCTCCATTGTCAAGAATTTTAACGAAAAAACCATACCCATGACTTAAATGGGTGTTATAAATACGTACTTATCCAAGATGACTTAAAATAAGACTAGTATTGATGAAGATATTCCAACCCTGTTTTGGCCTTTGGTGGCCTCATAAAAACTCCAAATTTAATATCAATTAACTGATTGCAGCTGAGTTTTAATTGTATTTACCAAATAACCAATTCTCATTAATTACAATGTTTTCTATATTTGAATTCAAAATTTTAGTAATTGTATTTACCAAATAACCAATTCTCATTGATTAAAATGTTTTCTTTATTTGAATTCAAAATTTTAATACCAATTCATTGATAGCAGATGATTTTTAATTAGGACCAAATACCTACCCAATAAATATAGCTCTTCATTAATTTCAATATATTCCCTGTTTTTCTTAGGCGGCTATGTATCACCACCCAGTTTCCCCAATTTTTTTAAAATAAAAAATTAGTTTGAATATATAATTATATGTTTATTAATATATTCCTATTTGTATTATAGAGATTTCAACCCTATGACCCATTAATGATCCATTTGCTCCGTATAACAACTCCTATATACTAATGTAACTAAGCAATTTGTGTTCAAAATAATTTCTAATCAGAGTTCTACCAAAAGTTTTTTTGCATATCATTGGCTAAATTAGTCTTTTTGCTGCCCTTAATCAAAGGAGTGCCCGGTTTATGAAAGGAAGGGGTGCCCTGGTCAGCTTTATAGAGTCAATAAATCAAACCATACTAAAAATGAACCTACATAGAAGAATAGAAGCTATGACTAGATATATTTTACAGAAATACCTTGTATCATCCAAAATCAAAAGTGGGACTATAAACTTCAGGCTTCAAGTACTATAAATAGGAGCGAAAAGGACTGGTTATATAGTGTGTGTACAGTGTGTGTGTGTGTTTGATATTAGGACTGAACTTTGCTATATGGTTGAATTAAAAAATGATTTGAAAGTGAAATTGTTTAGTCATGTCCCATGTGTATCATCAGTGTATGTGGTATTTTATGCCGTAAATTATTAATAGCCTAGTCCAACAAACTTGTGCCACGTACATAGAGAGTTTTTATGTTGTGAAATCAAATCTGCCTATATTATTAACATTGTATTTACTAAACTCTTTAATGTTTGAAGCTTTTACTACCAGATTGATTTTCATGGACAGATATCATAAATATTAGTAGTTGGTGGAACTGTACCATTAGTTCACTTATAATTTAAGAGGTGGAATTTCATTCTTTTCTTCTTTTCATACAAATATTGTTTTTAGGGTTTTTGCACATAATCAAAGGCTTGTCATTGTTGTTGCTATTGTTTCCTGGGCATATTGACACTCCTTGTAATGCATCAGAAACAATACGTTATTACTATAACCAAATTGAGCTTACTATGCTTCCATATCACAATAACATATAAATAAATAAATATATAGTAATATATATATATATATATATATATATATATATAGACACACACACACACACACACACAAAAAAAAAAAAAAAAAGTATTGCCGTGTGTAAGATTAATTGGGTATAAATGTGTGTCAAGACTTAATAATTGCAGCCATTTTGCTTTTTCATACAGTAAGAATTAAATGGCTTTAAAGTCCCAAATCGTTGTTCAAATTTGAAAGTGAAGTCACGTTTAATGTATCAATTAATAACCTTATATCTATTTCCCCCTTATTTATTTTTTCTAGTTTTTTTTTTTTTTTTTTAATTTATTTAATATAGATATACCAAGTATAAAAAAGAAGAAGAAAGAAAAGGAAGGAAAAGGTAAAAAGAAAAGGAAGTAATGGATGAAGATTGAAGATAATGATAGAACTCCTAAGAAGGTTGAAGCTAATGACCTTTGAATAATTTAATTCAACAACTATATAAAATCATATAATAAAATGGCATTAAATAACAGTAGGCCTAAGTGCAGTTAACATCATAACCTTAAAGGCAGGCAGCCACAGGCTGGGTCAATGAAACTAATAGTTTATGCCTCATTAATTAGTATAACATACGCATTCTTTTTTTATAGTTTTTATCGATGACAATATTTGTATTTTTAAATTATATTTATGTTATTTTTAAACATTTCAAATGATATCTCCTATCATTTCAAAATAAAAATAAAAAAGTGGATGATTCAAAATTTTAAAGAATAATAATAACTCATAGTTTAAAAAAATGCATATGAAATAGAGTAGATTTTAGATATCTATCAAGAATTTATAATGGTGTGGTTGGATCTGTTAGAAATTCGGTTTAGCTTTAAAAGAAGTTGGGCTTTTCTTGTGTTATATTGCCATCTCTCTCACACACACATTCATTAATTCATATATAATTTGTGTATATATATAAAACACCGACTCCCTAAGCAATGAAGGCTTCCTGCAATTTATAATTGCAATATTTACTCCAATTTTCCCTTTTCTGCACCATCTTGGGATTTTTCCAACCATTAATACATTTCCTGCCCCTCAATTTACACTCTCTCGTCTTCTACCATTCCTCCTTCAATTCAATTCAATTCAATTCAACACACTCTCTCTCTCTCTACCTTTCTCTCTCTATACTCTCTTCTATACCCTCCTCTCTCCCTATAATTAAATTAAGCTTTAAAGAAACCCATCTCTCTCCCTTGATTCCTCTTATATATAAATGGCCTTAGAGGTTCAAAACCAACAACCACAACCACTTGAACAAGGTCATGTTAGTGGTGGTCTTGCGTCTCATGACCATGATGTGCTCACCGGCCTGAGCCTAGCCAGTCTCCGTCGACCCATCCCGGTCACTCTTGATCTCTTTCATACCAGCCAACCTTCATCACATATAGAATCAGAAGACCTCTACCCTCTTCCCTTAGGTTGCCAAAAGATCCTCAAACTCAAGGTACAATTATACATATATAGTATGTGATCATATATTTGTCGTATCTAAGTTTCTTTATATTATGGAGCTTATACATATGGTTCAATTTCGTTCTTCTTTTATAATGTTTTGTTACTTAATTTGCTCTTTAACCTCTTTTTGGTGTTTTTTCAGGCTCTTGAGATATCTAATAACAAAATTGTGAAAAAGAGGTACTTGGAAGACACAACAATGAGTCGCCAAAACGGGAACGGACCAAAACTTGACTTGAAGCTGAATTTGTCACCACCGAGGGCTAATCGAGTCCAATCACCAAGCCGATCGGCATCGGTGTCACCAACATCACCGCCGAGTTCATGTGTGTCATCGGAGCTCAACCAAGATGAGACCCTCCGCTACTCCAACAGCCCTGAAGCAACCTCCATGATGCTGGTTGGCTGTCCTCGCTGCCTCATGTATGTCATGCTTTCCGAGGAGGACCCAAGATGCCCAAAATGCAAAAGCACCGTTTTGCTTGACGTCCTCCATGACAACGCTGCCTCTGCCACCGCCACCGCCACCGCCACCACCAAGAAGACCAAGAAGAGCTAAGAAGAGCCAGAGTAGGCAGCCTCTTTTCAAAGCTTGTAATTCTACTATTACTAAGAGTAGGACTTATGTTACCTCCCCCCATCTTTTTGTCCTTTTTACCTTCGGCTATTTGTGCTTCACTTTTAATTTTATAAGGTTCAAAAGCATTATCAATGCACATGTAAAAAGGTGAAGTTTGAATAGGACTATCTTTTTTTTTTTCTTTTTCTTTTTTAATCTTTTTAAACCATAGGATATTGGGCAATATGGGCATAGTGATAGTTTTGGTGGTTCAATTATCTTCCTTCTTTAGCAGAAAGATAATTATATGGACTGTTTGCAACTGCCCAAATTTTCCTAATATAATGTTCCATAATTTGTGTCTTCATTTTAATTGCCTTCTGCTTATGTTGGTGTTATGTCCGATTATGGCATTCTAGATCAGGTTGTTAGGCAAATGGTTAGTTCATCTGTGTGTGTGTGTGTGAGAGAGAGAGAGAGTGAGAGAGAGAGAGAGAGAGAGAGAGAGGAGAAAAGTAGGTAAAGTATGTCAAACGTTTATACAGTTGGTTAGATTTTAGTTAAGGGCTTTATTGACAGTTATGTCAAATGTTTATACAGTTGGTTAGATTATATAGTCATATGTTACCTTGTTGAAAGTAGTTCGGTAAAATGGTAATGTTGCCAAGGATGGACCCACTGAGTTATATAATTGGGCCACAACTTGTTGAAGTTACATGGCAAAATGTCTACTAGACCCTCCAACACGTTGGCCTAAATCACACGGTTCATGTTCATCTATGTCCACTATCACTGAAATGGGATACTAAAATCAGTAGGCTAGGAAGCACTCTAATTCGACAAGGCTCACAAGAAAGTGAACAACCAAAGCAATGCACATGTTAAATATCACCAATAATAATTTTAATCATTAGATTAGTAATAAAACAAAAGGTAAAATCCCTACTCAAGTGCTAGGACAAAAATATACCATGCAGTGGTACATATGGAGTATGTCATGTTTGTGATTTAAAACTATTATGTTTATGACCTAAGGGAATAAGGTGGGAACAAGAGAAGGGTAATTAAGTAAATGCAGGTAGGAAAGAGTGGGTTGGGTAGTTCGAGCATTGAAAAAAGGGGGGACTATATTAGATTGAAAGACCATTAAAAACAAATAAATGCAAGAGTAATTGAGACGGTTGAGAATAATGAGGGGTATTACGTCAGATGATAAATACCAAATTTAATTCACATACTTGGCCAATCTCTTTGTCTTGGGTCATCTTCTCTGATATACCTTTACTATATTTCATATTTATTAGTATCTATTTATTTTTATTTTTATTTTTATTTTTATCTTTTCGCCTTCAATTTTACTCCTTCCACTAAATGCCATGTTCTGCTTCCATTCTCTGTTTGGGCATCCTCCTCATCTCTCACATTACTCCATCTTCTTCTCTTCAATTAGTTTTACTTCTTTTTCCACTCCTCCAACTCCCTTAACTCATACGCATGCAACTCTCTCTCTCTTCTCTCCACACATTCATTAGTATAGTTGAGTTTTTCAAATCTTTTAATTTTTTCTCATTGAAATGCACAGGGAGAATAAAGAAGACCTTATCCCAGTATACAACCGGAAAATGTGTACTTCTGAAACTATTGCATAGATATACCATGCATCTATGTGTTTGTGTTTGTACTTTGTATGTGCGTGTTTATATACATAAATATACACACATAGAGAGAGATGATTTTAAAATGTGTACTTTTGAAACTATTGCATAGATATACTATGGATCTTTGTGTTTGTGTTTGTGTTTGTGTTTGTACTTTGTATGTGTGTGTGTTTATTATATACATATATACACACACATATACAGAGAGATCATTGGACTGAGGAGCAGAGGGTTCAGATGTCTAATTGTCGGAGCAAACCGAATTCACAAAATCCTCTTGACTGGGTTGTTGCTCTCAGGATCTCTGTGCAAATTGAGCAAATCCTTCCCCAGTTCGTAAATTTAACTTTGCCAATCCTTGAATTCAATTTAAGTAATAGTGACTTCACAAACACTTCAAATTCAAAAAGTTATTAAAAATTCTCAAATTTTGTTTACTGTTTAAAAATTCCAGCACTTAAAATTTTAAGTACTTAAATTCTCAATTTTATCATTTAGCTTATTACTACTAATATGTATCTCCTAATATTAAAGAAATAATGATTACTCATATCTTAACACATTTCCTCAGGCTTGTGAGATTAAGCTTAAACATATTTCCTCGTGCCTATGAGATTTTTTACTATTTTACCAAGTAATTGCCTAAAGCATGTTACAAATATTAAAACTGTTTTATACATATAAATGTTTATAAATAGATATAATTGAAGCGCTCCCGGTCTGACAAGATTTTATTTTTTGTTGCTTTCTCACCCTCGCTCCGCTTAGTGCGACTTAGGAACAAACTCGCATTACAAAAATTATAAATAAATAATCTAAGACCAAAGATACAAGCAATATCTGGATATGGAGGGGCCACAGTATGGGAACAAAATGAAAATTACAAATTGGCACAGAGGAAAAACTATTAAATGAGATTCGTCAGAGTAAAGTTCAAAAGTACAAGTAGGTAACCAGAACATTGAAACTTAACAAAACCACCAAAATAATTTTGTCGCCAGCATTTTATCTAGAATAAAAAGATTAAACATATTTCAAGGTGAGCACCAAACTTAACTAAAATGTCAAAGATAAGTCATTTAATTTTCTCTTCGTAGAAAATATAAGATTAAAGATAAATTGCAGAGCATTAATCACCCGTCATATCCATCATCCTTCTCTACCAAATTCTCATTTATCATCCATTCAAAAAAATTGTGGTTATTTAATATGCATGTAATCTATATACGCCCATACCAGAGTAATTTGGTACCACCAGCCAGTTTTTCATAATCATGCGTTTGTGTGGGCCTCATGTCGGTGAGCTTGTTTACCTGTTCAACATTAACATGATTAACAGTAAACAACCCAAGTCATTTTACCCTCATTTTTGTTCTGTTTCTTCACATTATGATCACATGATGTTGAAGAAATGAAAATGATTTATAGTTATGTCAATCTGATTAGATAAATGAGTGTCATTTCACTAAAAACTCAATCCGATGCTAGACATACCTGTTTATGCTAAAGCTTTCAACGCCACCATTCCAATAAAAAACTCTAATAACACGAAGCCATTGTAAACTATGTCCTAAGCTGTTTAATGTTAGAGCCACGAACGAAGATCCCAATGCAAATGCCTAACCAGAAAACAAATCCCCATTAAGACGATGTCTGCAAAGAAGATGGAGATAGAACAAAAATGACAGAACGAAATCAATTTGTAAGGGGGGAGAATATTAAATGGAAGAAATAAAATAAAAAATAAAAAATAGATAAGTATTAAACGAAATAAATCATCTCACATAATTGTCTGCATTCCAGTTATACAAGGACGATATATGGATTTCTTTCTTATAGACATACAGCAAAACTGCAACCGAACAATCACATTGTCCCTAATTGAACCGCAGAAAGCAAAGAGGAAAAGAAAACTAAACAGGGCATCTAATGTTCCATCACAATATCTGATACCAGACATTTAATTAGCCAATGTGAGAACAGAATTAGAGTCTACATTCAGAGGCATATGATATAGGACAGCATTCCTTCAAACAACCTAAATTCTACAAAATAATTTGGTCACCTTGTGATCAGCTTCGGCAAATGACAAAAACCCCATTGACACTTGATTATGTATTCCAGATATTAGCAGTCCATGCTTGGGAAAGACTCAAATAAATTTCTTACTTGAGTATGTTATTACTATCTTTGCTCAGAATTCCAAGATTTCAACACCCACGTGTTTCTTGCCAAGATATTAATTTAAGAACTATGGTGCTTCACTCAAACCTCTGTTGTTCAAGAAAGCATCGTGAGCTGTTGAGAAACTAATTATAATTCGGGCATTTTTCAGTTGACAACCCACGAACTCCCAATTTTGATGGTGTCAATCAAAGAACTTATAGAATCCTTGTTCTTACCTTATTTTCTTTTCTTTCTGCAAGTAAAATAGAATTAATATTAAATCAGATAAAAAGTGCAAATACTAACTAATTGGCAAGAGATTAAGCCCTTTCTTGAACTTTACCCTCCCTAACAATTGTTGCTGCAATGAAGATACTTACATTAGAAAAACTTATTATGCAAGAATATGTGAAGCTATGTGAGGGTGGGCCTTGGCGCAATGGTAAGATTGTTGTATTGTGACCTAGAAGTCACGGGTTCGAAACACTAAACAGCCTCTCTGCATGTGGAGGTAAGGTTGTGTACATCTAACCCTCCCTAGACTCCGCAATGGTGGGAGCCTCATGCACTGGGCTAGCCCTTTAGATGTGAAGCTATGTATGCAATATAAGACTCCATCCTAATGCCTACATAAACATTTTATATTCCATCATGACCAACCAGCTTTCATTACGAACCTAATCATTTGCTAAAGCCAACAATAGGTTTGCAACTCATCCCATTCTCGCCCTTAGCTTTTAGTGCTTTCATATAAATATAGCAATACATAGCAATCATCAAACTTCACTTCTATCCATTCTATAGATCTATGAACTAAATTTTTTTAGAGAATAAAAAATACTATGCATATAACTTCTCAGCATAGTTAAAATTATAGGCTTTTATGAGTTTAGCTCTGTAAAATGTTATTCTCGTTCCTGATTCGACAGGTCAAAATCCTTATCATATCTGGCATAGTGGTCCATGCGGAACCACCTTCTTGTTTTAGACTTTTATTGCAATCCTCAACTTTCAGAATCTTCTTTAAATTCATCAATGAGCTACAACATGCAAGATAGAGGTTGCAATATAATAAATGATATATTGCAGTCAGGTGACATAAGAAATCACTAAAAAGTCAAAAGTGCTGTCTACAATTAAGGTCATGGTGGAAATGTATGTATGTTTCTAAAACGGGATTGAGAAGTGGTAAGCTTTGTTGATTGGACTATTCAATTATACAAAGGCAGTGATAAAGGAAACGTGATGCAAGAAAGGCCTTCTAGTGACCTTAAATATATATCCATCAAATGTATTCTATTATAGAACACCTCCAACACTATTATAAAACAAATAATCTACCAATCCACCAACTCACAGCATATGTTCATCACCTTCCCCATTTACTTAATATCTACTATCTATGACATTACTTTTGGTCTTGCATATCCCCCTTCTCGTCAAATGAAAATATTTGCAGTCACCTATAAGTATCATCTCCAATTCCACTAGTTTCAATAGTCACATCATTCCAGTCAACCATAACCACAAACAAGCTCATTGCCTTTCCTCTCACCTCACCCATTGTCTTAGTTTATTAGTTAGAGAAGTGACAAAACCCATTGCATGTTCTTTTCAGTAAATAACAAACCCCATTTCATTACAAAACTTGTAAAATGAAAAAAGATGGACTATTTTGTGAAATAATTTTTCGATCTATAAAAAGAGGAATTTGTGCCGGTGAGAAAAAATAAATAAATTTCGAGCAATCACAAATGAAATAGAAGAACCGGCATTTTGTAAACAAATGCAGTTCAATTTTTTGATTCTGGGATACAAAGATATCAAATGGGCTACATCAATCTAGTATGCCCAGTAACACATGCACGGTATTGCATATCTTTTAGATAATCCTCTTAAAGAATTAAAAAGCGAGGTCTTTCTTCCATGATGTACACTGACTATTCCTACATTAGATTTAATGGAGGAATCGGAGGAAAATCTTTCAGTAATTGATGTTGTTTCCTATTATTGAAGATTTGGTGTTACTAGAGGAATAAGTGGAGAAAATTCCTCATTTCCTATTTTCTAATTCTTTCCATTCTCATAATTTCTTCTCCTATATAAAAGAATCTCCACCATTGTATTGTATATGAGTTGAGAGAGTATTATAAAAGTGATGTAGCCCTTTGGGATCTTTGTGCCGTAGATGTAGGCCCTAGTGGCTGAACCACGTAATATCTGTGTGTTCTACTGGTGGCTTCCGTTTTATGCTTTTCAACATGGTATCAGAACCTAATTTCTCTTCTTAGGTTCAGACCCCTATTTTAGGGTATTCCTTTAGCATTTGATATTTTTCTAAGGGTTTTTTGGTGCTATTTGTGACTTATTTGGGCTGCTGGTTTGTTTAGCAGTAATGCTCTTCGCCTTTGCCATGTCTCCAGCAGCTTTTACTGACTTGTTTGGGCTGCCGATGTGTTCCATAGCATTGTCTTTGTCTTTGCCGTGTCTCCGGTAGTTTTTATTGACTTGTTTGAGCTGCCGGTGTGTTCGGTAGCATTGTCCTCGCCTTTGCCGTGTCTCCGGCAGTTTTTGGTTGACTTGTTTGGGCTGTTGGTGTGTGTTTGATAGCATTGTTCTTCGTCTTCTCTCTTCTTCATTCACACTTGTTGTTACTTGTCATCTTAATGGCAAGTTGGGCGTTCATGCTCCAACTTAAGGGGGAGTATTGAAGATTTAATGGAGGAATCAGTGGAGGAAAATCTTTCAGTAATTGATGTTGTTTCCTATTATTGAAGATTTGGTGTTACTAGAGGAATCAGTGGAGAAAAATCCTCCTTATTTCCTATTTTCTAATTATTTCTATTCTCATAATTTCTTCTCCTATATAAAGGAGTCTCCACCATCATATTGTATATGAGTTGAGAGAGTATTATAAAAGTAATGTAGCCCTTTGGGCTCTTTGTGCCGTGGATGTAGTCCCTAGTGGCTGAATCATGTAATATCTGTGTGTTATACTAAATTTATTTATCTCTTCGCTTCCGTTTTATGTTTTACAACAAGATTCAATTGGTTTCTAATATCATTAATCAATACATCCACAAGAGCTTACTTATAGCTATTAGATTATGTTAGGCTTAACTTACTAATTAGAAAAGAACTCCTTTTGGTTTTATATTGTCACTTCTTAATTTAAGAATGATATCAAACCACAAGCTCTAGCAAAAAATTACATTGGGACTTTAAAGGCACATACCTTGAAGTTAAAAACGAACTTATTCATATAATAAAATAACTACACAAGTATTTCGAATCATTCTGTCTCAGATTCTAGTCTATATTGAATTATTATTATTATTATTTTTAAGTTTCTGCAATTTATTACCGAAATGAACTAGGGGGAAAACAGGCAATCCAGGATTAATCAGCTTGATTCAATATCAGAAGGGAAATAAAAATATATATATAAAAAGAGAGAGAGAGAGAGAGCGAGATTGTTTGTTTCCTTTCTGTATTCACACAAAGGGAGTGCTGAAAATTAAGTAGTAGAAATTTATTGTCTCTTTGCAAGAACTTGTAACCCATGCCAGACCCAGAAAACTGTGCCCACATTCAATTCTACTTTTTATTTTTCCATTTTTCCAAATTTATCAACTTCTGAGGTATAAATTTTAGTGAGCCTGTGAACAAAGTTTCTCTCTTATGCCAGTTCCTTTCAAGATTTTTAAGAGAACCGAACAAATACAGAGGGAATTCAAACCTATTCTCTTCTCCAATATTCTGCCATAGCAAACATAGTTCTAATTCTAACAAAAGGAACCTAGACAAACTTCAATACAGATTCTCCATAGTTGAAAGGGTTAACATAAATACTAAAAGTAAACGCCATGAGCCCTAGGGTTGATTTTATTTTATTATATAAGTGATTCATTTATGGAGTGGGCGGATAGAGATAGCTAAAGCATCCAGGGTCTTCGTTGCAATGACCTTTCTTTTCTGTTCTGCTCACCTTGATTATTGACCATTCAATAAAGTAATCGTTAACCTTAAGGGACATCAAGTAACAAAAGGATAATGGTCTCAAATTCATAGTTAGAAGTTGACATCATCTCCTCCTTTGGGGGCTTTCAAGGGTAAGTTAAGAATTTCAAGCTGAATCTTGTTTTTAATAAATTGGCTTTTAGCACTCATTGCTGACTAAGTGAAGAATTTTAATGCTAGAATCAATAAAAGCATGAGTGAACTTTAATCTCTTTCTAAAACCCTTGGCTGTAGCATTCTACTCTACCTCTCTAATATTACGGACTTCCTTCTGGAAATAACAGTATTTCTCCAAAGTTCTATTAATGGGAAAGAAATCCGAAGTGAATAAATAAGCGGTTTACAAGAAGAGGGGCTACACTTCCTTGGATGCATGATCAGTCCAATCGAGTTTTCCTTCACTGGTGTCTGTCTGACCCTTTTTTATTGTTCATAATTCTGACTAATGCAGCAAATGAAGTACAAAAAATTAAAGGATGCAATCTTGTCAGGCCTCAGAGGGTGTCAAAAGGATTGTTTGACCGAATCGGATCAAGTGAATTGCACCAAAGTTCCTTGCAATTAACACAAAGACAATAGCGTCTTATGGAAAATGGATGCGGAGACTTTAGAGAGAGATTGAGACTGTTGGCCATTGGTTCCGTGGAGTAAATTGAGCAAACACCCAAAAAGCTGAAACTCCAAACTGTCTAACAGGGTGAATCGTACATGTCCTGAAAAATTTGTCTCCCAACTTCCCACTCAATGGGTGTCAAACACATACATATGACAAGTTGGAACTAAATAGACAGTATCTCAAACTAGCTTAATCTGAAGGATTTCAATTTTGTTAAAACAAGATGGTTTGCACCAACGAAAGAATCAGAAAAGGGAAATAAAAAAAGAAAAATCAAATATATTTTAGGATACCTCATTTTATAATTACTGTCCAAACAAAGAAAAAAGAGCTATCTATAATTATTCTTCATATATATAATTCTAGATAATTTAAAACTTATAATCAAATATATTTTAGGATATTTTTAATAATTAAAAGCAAAAAGATTTTACCGAGTCATAAAAACCAAAAATTTTACTATTTGAACTCTGTTGTAAAGCATAAAACGGAAGCGAAGAGATAAATATTATGTGGTTCAGCCACTAGGGCCAACATCCACGACACAAAGAGCCCAAAGGGCTACATCAGTTTTATAATGCTCTTTCAACTCATATAAAATACAATGGTGGAGGCTCCTTTATATAGGAGAATAAATTATGAGAATGGGAAGAATTAAAAAATAGGAAACATGGAAGATTTTTCTCCACTGATTCCTCTAGTACCACCAAATCTTCAATAATAGGAAACAATATCAATTACTAGAAGATTTTCCTCCATTGATTACTCCATTAAATCTCCAATACTCCCCCTCAAGTTGGAGCATGAATGCCCAACTTGCCATTGAGATGACGAGTAACAACAAGTGTGAACGATGAAGAGAGAAGAGAGAAGACGAAGAACAATGCTACCGAACACACCGACGACCCAAACAAGTCAACAAAAAACTGCCGGAGACACGACAAAGGCGATGACAATGCTACCGAACACACCAGTAGCCCAAACAAGTCGATAAAAACTGTCGGAGACACGGCAAGGATGAAGACAATGCTATCGAACACACCAGCAGCCCAAACAAGTCAATAAAAACTGCTGGAGACATGGCAAAGGCGAAGAACATTACTGCCGAACAAACCGGAAGCCCAAACAAGTCACAAATAGTACCGAGAAACCCTTAACAACATTTTAAATGCTAAGGGAATACTCTAAAATAGGGGAAGGAAGATAAATTAGGCTCTGACATCATGTTGTAAAGCATAAAACGGAAGCGAAGAGATAAATAAAACAAGTAGAACACACAGATATTACGTGATTCAGCCATTAAGGCTTACATCCACGACATAAAGAGCCCAAAGGGCAACATCACTTTTATAATACTCTCTCAATTCATATACAATACAATGGTGGAGGCTCCTTTATATAGGAGAATAAATTATGATAATGGGAAGAATTAAAAAATAGGAAACGTGGAGGATTTTTCTCCACTGATTCCTCTAGTAACACCAAATCTTCAATAATAAGAAACAATATCAATTATTAAAAGATTTTCCTCCACTAATTCCTCCATTAAATCTTCAATAAACTCCAACTACCCTATAATATTTTAAGGTAAAGCACTTCCCTATGCCCTTTGCACTCAAATTTTTTTACTTTCAAGTTTTCAACCCAGATATTTCAAGTTTGAATGTTTAATAAGTGTATTTCTAGCCCTCTCAAACACACCCATCCAAATTTACCAATAATTTAATCAGGACCCAAGAAAAAACTACTTGTTTAAAACTTGAAGATAATGAAAATAACCTTCAATTTTGTTTAAGATTGTATGCTTATTCACCCTCCTAAAGCTCATCAGCACAATGAATTTGCAAATATTGTATTGTGTATTGCATGCATGGTGTACAATTGACTCAGCATCCAATCATGACTCCATGTCAATGAAATTCATGCCACTCCAACATAATTAGCCCAAGGGGCGGAGCCAGCACCCCCTGCCCCATGCTGGCCCACTAGAATTTTTTTTTTTTCTATTCATAAACTTGTAGAAATTGATAAAATGCCCCCTAAAATTAATAAAAATTTATTTTTTCTTGCACTCATGCATAATTTATGTGCAATAACCTTCTTCTTTTTTTTTTCACTTATTCTGATGCAATGTTATTACGCTATTATATTTTCGGCTTGTTTGAAAAAAAATTATTTTATCAGTGTTAACATGCCTCCCCTGAACCAAATTCCTGGCTCCGCCCCTAATTAGCCCTATACAAATGTAAAACAACTGCAAATTACAGATCAAAATTTAAGTTTCTCGAGTTTTATTCTATCAATTAGTGTAAGGTTATATTAATAGCATCTTATGATGGCAAGGATTGTTAGAACCTTAAAGGAAAGTGGAGACATGCATTTTACATTAGATGCAAACTCAATAGCATATGTAAGGATATTAAGGAGAAGATATCAGACTTTGCACACATGACTATATTTTTCAGATCACAGAATAAGACGATGTATCTTGTTCAGGTTGATATAAACAATGAAAGGTTTAAGACGTTAATGAATAATGCAAAATAATATGGCACAAATTAAAACGTAATAAGTTCTACTCCTTCAGCACCATGAAAAGAAGCCTCACTAAATTAATTTCATAATTTTTACATTAAGTTCCTTGGCATTTTTTAACAAGTATCTAAAGTCAATATCCAGAATTCCATCCCTTCCTAACAGAACTTTAAACATTCTTAAGAAGAAAACTGGTGAGTTCAAGTGTTTCAAGCAAGTTCATACAAGAATGAAACCAAATGAAACACGTGCTGCAAATTTTACCTGTTCAAAAGCCGTCACGATAAATTCTCTAGAAAAGTTGCATTTGAAACATGAACTGCACTAGAAGCATGAGCATATGGGTCCAAAATGAATCTCTACAAAAGAAAGAGATAAGTTGTCTGAACAACTGACAAACTGCTCAAGAGTTGTCTTCACCCAATTCTTCCCATCCAGTACTACTTCTAATGTACAAACCGACAAAAATAAATACTATTCTGAGCAATCCACCAGAAATAGTTCTCAATTGAAACTTGGCCCTATCTCACTCTCCCATAGTAAATGATCTACCCAGCCAACAAGTGAGCGGAATTAAAGTAAGCCACCACATAAAGATACTTCTCATTTACTTATGGGTACTCCATGCTTTATTGCTTCGGAGCCATGTTACAACTCCCCCTGAGAATTGCTTGGTGAACTGTCAGTGCAGGATCATACAGAGGCCTCTGTATCTGGCTTTCTTGTTGGTGTCAACATAAGTTTTGTCACAATGGCATCACCTTTCTCTAAAAGCAGAGCACAAAAATTTTTACTTCATGAAACCCTGGACATGGCATGGTTCTTATCAGCACCCCGCAGCTTAGGATGATCCTCCAAGTCATAGTCTGCTTTCAAGAGAGCCACATCATTTTCATTTTTCTGCTGTAACCATCATAATTTCAAGTTTAAAATATTCAATCCTGCATCTACTTCTAGCGGTAGTGCTTGTTCAACCAAAACCACCACAGACTTAGGACTAATGCCAGCCTTCTGATTCATCTGTGCCTTAAAGGATCGAAAAGGCCAACCTGTTGATACATACAAAGACAGAGATGTAGAAGAGCTGGAGTGAACCTTGACCTGGACTCAAAACTTCCATACCTGGAATAATGTGACGTTGAAACCTTGAACAAGAGCGGGCAATGTATTCTAGAATTTACTTATGTTGATTTTACACCAGAACTAGACCCAGATACATAATTTGGGGATTGTCGATGGAAGTACGATCTAGAGGCAGTATAATCAGAATGTAGGACTATCTCTTTCTTTGAACGATGTCTCTCTGGAGTCCATTTTTCCCTCCAACTTTGCTTCAACCTGTGGCCCTTTCTCCAAGCTGTTGGAGTTTTCCTTTGTTACGAGGGAACTTCCACTGCTTAACAACCTCATCAATGCAGCATCTCTATTCAGTAGCAGCATTTCCACTTAATTATGTCCAACCTCAAAAATACACGTTCAGGTTTCATTCATACAAATGCAAGATGATAGATTACCAAATATGCAAAGACATCTGCAGCAAAACATACTAAAATTACTTCACACGTTAATGGCTAATTAAAACAGTATTTGGGATTAGGAAATTATGTGTGTAGACATTGATCTGAGGAAACACCACAAAGCTCATCTTAGCAACACAGACTGTCTCAATAGATGATCTATACACATTATGGTTAATTTAAGAACATGGAACTGTCACCAAATACAATAATAGGTTAGAATCTGTCAATTTCAATGTTTATGGGCACCCATAAAAGAGTACTTCAATAAATAAATAATTAACATCAAGCAAAAACATCAAACATTTGGAACCAAAATAAAACATAAAACCCAACGAATAACACACCAAAAATGAATAAACAGTATCGAGTCAAATTATGACTTTATGATATATTTGAATTATGCAGGATGATATCGGTTTATAAAAATGAACAAGCATGGAATTCTTCAAAGCATAAGTTAGATAAGCAAAGAGATAATTTATCAAACACCTTGTATGCATGAATAAGACCACTTAACAAGCCACGTTTGTATCTATTACTAGTCTCACCCTTACCGGCGAATTGAAAAAACGAAATTGAACATATAAACAACTCATTAGAGACTCTCTACCATACAACTAAGCCACAATTTCCATTAAGAAACATGTATACATACACAGGAGAGAGAGAAAAAGATCTCTCAAGTGACTGTGGTATACCTATGTGTGATAATTAGTTGTGAACGTCATCTTCCCGCGAAAGAATTGGCGAAGCACACACAGCAACAGTTATTTTCATTTAAGTGTGCGTTTGCACCTGATTAGTTGGAAGGAAAGGAAAGGAAAAGATGGAGGCATTAGGTACAAAACAAAAGAGGGGAATGGAAAAAGAGGGGGAAGGAATACATACAACAATCTTCAATTACGGTTGGCTATCATCAAAGATACACATTTTACCCGTATTTTATTTGTGATTGGTTTGGTTGTGTTGTTTTAATTGATAATACTTTAACTCCTGGACAAAAATTATGTTTGGGAGGATGGAATTGGATTAATAATTTCTATAATTTCAAGGCTAAAATTTCATATCCCCAAACACAGTCTTAGGTAAATGAAATAATTGGTTGAAGAAACACCGATTAAAGACATAATGTGAGAAAATTGATTAAAATTATTTTGCATGTACCTCAATAATTAATAATTGAATAATTGAAGAAGACTGAGGTTTGAAAACTCAATAAGTGTTTATTTAAAATTGGGTAAAATTTTAAATGACAGAGATATCACTCATTACTTAGTGCTAAGGGTTAAAAATTCAAAATAATTTTAAAAAATATTTAATTAATACTTTAAATCTTCACTTAAAATTTTTAATACTTAATTTTTAATTTTATCCAACATCACCTATAGTCTTCATTGAAAATAAAATAAAATAAAATAACTTGTATTTTTTTCATTTTTGTTTTATTATTATTTTTTTTTGACCTTACAATGGTTAAAATGTTTGTAGTTAGTGGGGATTAGGGGAAAGGGATTCAAATCTAGGATCACAGGGTGGGGGCACTTAAAGTCTCAAATTGATACTTTATAGATGTTTATTTTGTTACACGAGAATGTGATATGCACTTTAAACACATTATAAATATATTTTCTGTTGTTTACCCATTATATAAATATTGCACGATTGAAAATGTGAAGTTTTTTTACCCATTATATAAATATTGTAATATGCACTCTACCCATTATATAAATATTGCATGAGAAGTTTTTTTTTATCCAATTTCACTAATTTCTATTTCAAAATTCTAATTTCATGCCGGCCAAACATAGCCTAAAAGATGACCACTGGCATTTTCTTTTTTCATTCTACTCTATAATTAACAGCATAATTTATTTTTCTTTACCTCTTGGCTCTTACTTATTTAATTACACATAAGGTTAATAAACGATTAATGCATAAAATATATTATACTATTTCTATCCCAAAAAATGTCAATCTTTTCATTTTTGGCTCTCTCAAAATAAATGTCTCATTTAAAAAGTCAAAGTATTTACATTTTGTAACATTACCAATTTAACATTCTTGTATTAAATTTATAAAAAGTAAATCATAATTTTTCTGTAGACCTATTATGAATAATTTGATAATTCTTTCGGTACCAATATAATAAAAAAATATTAAAATTTTTCCTCTTCAAAAAATGGGCAAACTATAATGACCTCCCCTGAGGTTTGACCTAATTGCAAGTAAACTTAAGGTTTGCCTTTTTTTTTTACAACGTGTTCCTATGAGGTTTGATCAATTTTACAAAGACATTTCCTTTCTACAAAAATTAGTACTTTTTGTCAGAAAAATTAGTTGAAGAGACCAAAATGCCCATCAACTAAGTGTAAAGACTCTATTACCCTTATAGTTTCATAAGAAAAAAAAAAAAAAAAACCAACATTGTTTTAATGGACAGAAATACCCTTCTCTCCTACCCTTTCTCTCTCTTTCTCTACCCACCCAAAAAGCTACAATACTTACACAAACGGGCAAGCTCTGAGCAACAACTTTCATTGAAGCCGACACCGAAGTTGTTTGAACCAAATTGAAACTCCATTAAAGATCATATCCAATCCAAGACCGAGATAATGACTCAATCAAAGCTTCTTGCCGCTCCAACCGAGACCTAATAGGAAAGCCTCATAGCTATCTGATATATATATATAGCCACACATACAAATATGATGGGTTATATACACAGAGCTATAAATATATATACACACACATACAGTGAGCCAAATACAGAGAGCAATATATATATATATATATACTCACTTGACGGCAAAAAAGGGTTTGATTCGTATTCCTTCTTTTGTAACGGGTTCTAAACCCCGATTTGATCACATTACAGCTTGTTTGGGTGAGAGATTGAGCAAGGAGTTAATAAGCTAACCCAAATCGCAATTCTAAATCCCACCGATGAGATGTTAGTTGCCTCCTTAAGCAATTGTATATATACATGAAGGATAATTAACACTAAAAATCTAGAGAAACATAGAAGATAGTTGGGCAACGACGACGGTGAGGTTTGGGGTTAACGTTGAGATTGATCTCGCCGTAGCTGTGACAATGCAATGATTAGGGCTGCAAATGAGCCGAACTGTTCATGAACAGCTCGGGCTCAACTTAAGCTCGTTCATTAAGTAAACGAGCCGAGCTCGAGCCCAATTTTTAGGCTCGCTTAGTAAACGAGCCGAGCCCGAACAACGTTAGGCTCGTGAACAAGGCTCGTTTAGGCTCGTGAACTAGGCTCGTTTATTAGCCATTTATAAGTTTTTGATCCAGCCCATATGTGTGAGTCCATCCAATTATACATAATAAGCCCATTTGAAAACCATTACTATAATCTAAGCCCAAACAAAAATGGCCCATATTCATTTAAAAAACCCAACCCATTTATGTTACCAAACAAACCCTATTTTCTAGTTCATTCTTTACCACAGAATAAGCATCGGCGGCCACTCTCATCTTCCCCATTCACTTCTTTTCTTCTCTGCAACCATTCTTCCTTCACTGGCTGCCCTTCAATATTTCATATTATGAAGACAACAATGGAAGAGTAATGAAAATAATTGCTAGCTGTAGATGATTTCAGACAACCTGAAGGTATGTATGTGCATATATATATATATGTAGATCTATTTTTATTTTTGATAAGTAAGAGTTAGGGTTCATAAAATTCACTTTTCAAACACCATCACCGCCTCGATCTCAACCTCCAGGCCCTGATGAGGAAGTGGTCGATACCTCATGTACCGTTTCTCTCATGCATTCTATTTCTCTTTCCAGATTGAGGTACGTTAGGGCTTTATCTCCCTACTGGCATAAATGTGTTCCATATATGGACTTGTGTTAGAGTAAAGTTCACATTCTGATTCTTAAGATTGATGTGCTTATTGACGCAAATTGATAGATATATAGCTCCACACATTGATATATATATGATATAATTGTGTTATAGTTTGTATTATATATACTTATAAATATATTTACTGGGTATCTATAGGTGTTGTGTATCTTTGTGTGCGCTGTATCTACAGATGAGCCCGAACCGAGCCGAGCCCGAGCTCGTCGATTTTCTGACGAGCCGAGCTCGAGCTTGGCTATTCTAGGCTCGCCCGAGCCCAAGCACCTCCCTGATTGTGGTGAGCCGAGCCCGAGCATGCCAAAGCTCGGCTCGGCTCGGCTCGGCTAGGCTCATTTGCAGCCCTAGCGATGATGCTAGTCTGGTGGTAACAGCGTGATGATGTTGGTTTGGGGTTAACGTCGAGATTGATCTGGACAATGGCGAAGAGATTTGGGAAATCGTGCTTGCTGATCATAGAGTTGGGATTGGATTCGCGTTGTGCACGACGGCATTAAAGGGACGATTAAGGCTTTGATTTGTTCCTTTTTGGTACACACAGGTCAGCTCTTCTATATCGAGCTTTTGCTCAGTCTTCTATGGTTTGGATCGTTTAAGCTCTGTACTCATCTTCGGTTGGGTCGCTGAAGCACTCTGATCATCAATGGAGCTCACTCTCTATTGGTGTGTGTGTGTGTATATATATATATATACTTAGGCCCTGGACACTAATCTTTAAGCTCGCCGGAGCTATTGGGTCTTCAATAGTGTAGCTTCAGTTGGATCTTCAATGGTGTGCATCAGTTTGACCTTTGTGGGGGTTCATTTTCGTAACACAATAAAATACATATAAATGGTGATATCATACATAAATTTGAGTGATCCAAACAACATAATAAAATCTGAGGTGAACTAAGAGAGGTGGAAGCACAAGTAAACTCGAGAGAGAGGGTGAAAATGGTAGTGTATTAGTATACCATTGACTCCCTTGGTGAAGATGTATAGAGAAAAACCATGAAAGGTTATTTCCTCCTCCTTTTTTACTCTGCCTTCCACTTGGCCTTGGATCACTTCCTTATATAGGCCAAGTAAGAGGTTAGGTGATATCATATAACATCACATGTGGGGCCCATTAATATTATAAAATAATGTTAATTAAGATGGGTGTAAAATGTATGGGAGTCAAAATGGTATCTCTCTTTCTGCGAGTTAGGTCGAGGGTCGACTCAACGAGTCCTGAACTTCATCCATCAAACCAAGAACCTCCTCGGATCCTAAGTAATCCTGAATCCTGCTCCCAACTTAGGTCTTCAAGTCTTCGATCTTCTATTTGAGGTATACTAACGTGGTAAGTGTTACGTAACTTAAACCGTTTGACCATTTAACTTGTGGGCCATTGTTTTTAATGTGGCATCGCCTGTTGACCATTTGACTAAAATTTGTAGGTCATTGTTGATGACGTGGCATAGTCTATTGACCGTTTGACCAAGAAATGTGGGCCATGTAAAGTGAGATATATTAAACACCTACATTTAGTCCCCCTGCGCGGGTGAGCTTTGTAGAATTCGTAAAAGGTTAGCCGTGCATAAATAACCTGAAAAGTGGTGTTTACGCAAGGTTTTGCTTGACTTGGTATGATACCACGTTTTGGTGACTTGGTGCGATACTAGGGCTTGATGACCTAGAGTGATACCTGGAGTGATACCAGGGTTTGGTGACCTTATGAGATAATAGTGTTTGGTGACCCGGGGCGACGCCAGGGGTTACTAGTGAGTGCGAGCGTTAAAGTGTCAAAGAATGTGCAAGCTAAGTAGATGGCGAGAGATACTACAACGCAAAATGATATAAAATAAGTAAGAATATGCAGGCACTATAGAGGGCGAGTGAGTGTTTGCATGAGCGAGTGCGATAGTTAGAGTGTGTAAAAGTGTGCAAGCCAAGTGGATGATGATAGACACTATGAAACAAATGAGAGGCACGAGTTAGGTTATGCTAGCACGATCGAGTGCGATAGTTAGAGTGTGTAAAAGTGTGCAAGCCAAGTGGATGACGATAGACACTATGAAACAAATGAGAGGCACGAGTTAGGTTATGCTAGCACGATCGAGTGCGAATGAGTACTAGCACGATTAAGTGTGATACAGTAATAGCACAAGCAAATGCAAGTGAGTACTGGCAAGAGCGAGTACAAATGAGTACTGGCACGACTGTGTGTGATAGAGTACTAGCAAAAGTGAACTGCGATTAAGTGTGCAAGCGAAGCGGCCAATTTGAAATATGACAACACAAATGTGGTATGTGCAGTGTCAATGGTTTATATAGTCCCCCTGTACGGGTGGACTTTGTAGAAGGTAAAATGATAATTGTGTATAAATGATGTGTCGGCCTGGTGGCTTAGGTTGGAATGTTATATTTTTCAAAGTTTTTAAGTGTTGGAACTCGAGAAAAGTTTAAAATGAAAAGTGTTGCATCATTCAAGGTTTTGGTACACGACGATGGATACCATCGGTCGAGGTTTGAGTACTTGAGGACGGATCGCTTAAGGTTTTGGTACTCGAGGATGGATCGCATCACTCGAGGTTTAGTACTTGAGGATAGATCGCTCGAGGTTTTGGTACTCGAGGATGGATCGCATCGCTCGAGGTTTAGTACTTGAGGATAGATCGCTTGAGGTTTTGGTACTCGAGGATGGATCGCATCGCTCGAGGTTTAGTACTTGAGGATAGATCGCTCGAGGTTTTAGTACTCGAGGATGGATCGCATCGCTCGAGGTTTAGTACTTGAGGATAGATCGCTCGAGGTTTTGGTACTCGAGGATGGAGCGCATCGCTCGAGATTTAGGACTTGAGGATGGATCACTCGAGGTTTTTGTACCCGAGGATAGAACGCATCGCTCGAGATTTAGTATTTGAGGATGGATCACTCAAAGTTTTTGTACTCAATGATGGATCACATTGCTCGAGGTTTTAGTACTTGAGGATGGATCGCTCAAGGTTTTAGTACTCAAGGAAGGATCGCATTGCTCGAGGTTTTAGTACTTGAGGACGAATCGCTCAAGGTTTTGGTACTCGAGGATGGATCGCATTGCTCGAGATTTAGTACTTAAGAACGGATCGCTCAAGGTTTTGGTACTCGAGGATGGATCGCATCGCTTGAGGTTTTACTACTTAAGGATGGATCGCTCAAGGTTTTGGTACTCGAGGATAGAGCACATCGCTCGAGATTTAGAACTTGAGGATGGATCGCTCAAGGTTTTGGTACTCGACGATGGATCGCATCGCTTGAGGTTTTAGTACCTGGGGATGGATCGCTCAAGGTTTTGGTACTCGAGGATGGATCGCATCGCTCGAGGTTTTAATACCTGAGGACGGATCGCTCAAGGTTTTGGTACTCGAGGATAGATCGCATCGCTCGAGGTTTTAGTACCTGAGGACGGATCGCTCAAGGTTTTGGTACTCGAGGATGGATCGCATCGCTCGAGGTTTTAGTACCTGAGGACGGATCGCTCAAGGTTTTGGTACTCGATGATGGATCGCATCGCTCGAGGTTTTAGTACCTAAGGACGAATCGCTCAAGGTTTTGGTATTCGAGGATGGAGCGCATCGCTCAAGGTTTTAGTACTTGAGGACGGATCGCTCAAGGTTTTGGTGCTTGAGGATGGAGCGCATCGCTCGAGATTTAGTACTTGAGGACGGATTGCTCAAGGTTTTTATATAAGATCAGCATGTGAATGGGGTTTTGCAGCCTAGCAAGGTGTTTGGGTCGAGTGGATAGTGTGATACATTACTCCATCTATGATGGGCAACACAAATGAGTGTGAAAGGGTTGGCATTAATGAGTGCGTAAAGCTAAATACGAATAAGTATGCGAGTCGTGAGATGCCACTGCAAAAATAGTTATAACGACAATGTTGCCAAAAAGAGTTTGGAACGATGCACCTGTATCTTGTTTGGAGGCAATCATTGAATTATTATTATTATATCAATAATGTTAATAGCTTGTAAGTCAAATGGATAAAAAGAAATCAAGTCTTTTGTAATGACTATGAAAAGAAACATTCTGGTCAGTTCTCTTAAACGAAGTGGTTGCATGGGTGACTATAGGTAAATGGGTATAGTCATGAGTTTTAATAGGTGATTAGTAATTGAGCATGTATATATATATAGGAAATACATAAGGAAATACACAAGGGTGTTTGTATTTTACTATATAAGGTAAGAAATGGGCGTGCGAGCCATTGAGCGCCCTACCCATATAGCGTTATGCTATCGTACTTATAGTGTTTTGGTGGGGAAAATCAAACCCATTTTGAGCCATTTGTTTATAATAAAAATAAATAAATAAATTTGGACCACTTGTATAGTGTGCTACAAAGTGTATAGTTGACCCAATAATGTAAGAGCAACCTAAATGATTGTATACAGAGCGGAGCGATTGCTCATTGCATACGGTGTAAGAGTTGTGCTCGTTAAGAGTCTGAAGAGGTGTTGAGCTTGAGGATTTGTAGGGCAAGGCTCACATTGATAGACAGAGTCTCGAAGCACAAGGGACAAAGGTCTTTTTTCATGTGATACGGTAATAGGTCAAGGGTCCTGAGTTTAGCGAGATATGAATAGATATGTTACGAAATAATGTATTGTTAAGGTCGGGCTCGAGTGGCAAATGACCTCGTTGTTGTTTGTTTTTTTTTTTTTTTTTTTTTGAACCTCGAAGGTGAGATGTCTCAAGAAGTACTCATCGGATAAGAAACTTTTCTAAGTATTTTGTAGTCGTTTTGCAGTCGAAGTTACTAGGAGCTTAAGAGAGAGAGAGAGCCCACACAAGTTAGCCAGTATGGGACTGAGTTTAAGGGGCTTCCAGTGCATGGGTACAAGGGTGGTATGAGGTGTATAACAGCATGTGGGTTTGGGTAGAACATATGGGTTCCATGTTGTTCACTTGAAGTGTCGTGAGTAAGCTTGGCAACAAATTGAGTTGCAAGATTCACTTTGAGAAGGGTGTCAAGGCGTTGGTTCCAGACATTGGGTAGCTAAAAAGTGTCTTGAGAGCTAATGTCAAGTGTCATTTACATATGTATTGAATATATGTTTTCACGTCAGACATGTGTGGATAGGGAAGTTTGTACAAGTGAGATGTTGTGAGAGCATCCACGTAAGCACCAAAATGATAGCTGCAGCCTAGCTAGCAAATGGACCTTTCTAATAAAGTACCATAAAAAGTAGTGCTACTTGTTAAAGGATAACAGATAGACACACCTTTATATGCATATATATATATATAAGAGAATCTATGCATATATATATGTACACTAATGTGGAAGTAGAAGTCTATAGTGAGTGTAATACCCCTAATTTTAAAAGGATAGTCTCGATATTTTAATTATTGTTTTCTTGCATTTTGTGTGCCTATTTATTTTTTGACTAAGTGTTTAATTGTTTTAATTTAATAGAATTGTTTATTTAATTGACTTATTTGAATTAACTGTCTTAATTTAATTATTTGTCTATTTTATATGCTTAGGTGGATATTTAATTATTGAATTGTTTTACTTATCGTAAGTCAGGGTTTATTTTTATGATTCACATTAGCCACCGTAAACTTATGTTGCTTTATGGGCTGACTGGGATTGGAATTGGGGCTTAGTCTTTAAGTATACATGAACTAGGGTTATTGTTATAAGCCTATAAATATACATATTACGGTAGTTTAGGGTTTTAGAAAACATAAGCACAATTCCTGTATCAAAGCTACAGAGAGATATAGAGTGAGGTTTTGAGAGAACAGAGCACGTTTGGTGTGGGATTCGACTGAGGCTTCAAGGTCGGACCTAGGAGAAGGGAAGAGCAGAAGTAAAAGGAGGATAGACAGTAGTTCAGTGTTGCCGGAACAGTGGACACGACGCCGAGATTTCAAAACTAAAATCACAGGCAAGTTCTTTTCTTCCTCCTTCCCTCTAGCTTGTGTTCTGTGCACCTAGATAGTCTCTAGGATTTAATTAATCATTAATTGAGTGTTACATATATATTAGATGTTATATTGATGATATATATGTGTTGAAATCTGTTAAATTATAGTTCGTGCATGTCTGATTTTAGTTGTATTCTTAAAGCATGCTTAGTCTGTAGAACTTGTAGTTTTTTTGTATTTATTTTCAACTGCTATAAACACACCATGGGGATTATACTGGACACAGTTAAGACCTTTAGGAACAGTTTAAAACCAAATAGACAGGTTGGGAGCGACCGGAGACGAAGCAGAAGGTCGCAGAAGTTGCAGAGATTGAAGACGGCTCTCAGAGGAGGTAAGAGTCAGCTCCATAGAAGTGGGAGCCGGCTCCCACACATGTAGAGCCTGCTCCAAGGTCCTTGGAGCCAGCTCTAGGCTGATTAGAGCCTACTCCCAAAGTCTTGGAGCAGGCTCTCTCTTAAATTTGCTTCCTGATGTTGTTTTTGATGCACTGTTTTGAATTGTGCGAGGATTAAACTATTCTAATGGTTCTGGGATTTCACAGAGGGACTAGGAAGTTGGTTTTGGGTGTCATTATGATCTTAAATTGATTTAGGATGACCTCTAAATGAATGGGATAAACAGTAAAGAATTAACGAATCCTCTATGCTGTTACCGGATGGAAGATAGACTAATTGCTTAATTAAATTTCAGCAAGTTAATGGGATTTAATATGTTATAAAACTGATTTTAAATGCATGATAGGGTCATGTATTTATCAGTTTTAACCTATGCATGTTTTGGACTTTGGTTGCTAAGCTACTATTCATAATTCTGCAGTTTACTTATTTTTTTCTAAACCAAATTATACTTTGGATTTAATTGCTGTAATATCACACACTATTTTGCAATTATCGGGACTTTGGATTTGGACTGGATAATGGTTTTGGAATTTAATTGTTGGAATATTAAATCTTTTTCTGCAATTAGCTAGATTGTGGTTTGGATTTAAATTGCTAGAATATTAATCATCTTTCTACAATTATTTGGATAATGGTTTGGATTGTAAATTACTTAACTATTATTTATGTGTGTAATTTACATAGATATGGAAGATTGTATGCACCGGTATAGGACGGTGGCATATTAGGGATGGTTTAGCTCAAAACGCTAACCTAACCTACCGGATTAAAGGAATGGATTGTAAAATATTGAATCCTATTTGTGTTTGAGTCAGATCAACTGACTAATTGAGTGACTTCCTGGATTAGTTGGTTGTAGTTAAGTTATATCAGCTGAATAAGTTGAATGACTAACTGGACTGTGTTTTGTATGTCACCTCAATGAATAATTGAATGACACACTCTGGAATTGGACGAACTTTAGATATATGATTATGGTGCCACGAGATAAGCTTGAGTCTCAGGCTCGTTGGTTAGGGTGCGTATATGCAGTGGATGCGTAGCTGGATATAGTAGGTTGAGGTGTACCCTGTTAGGTCTAGGTACTCATGCCCACATTTGGGTGCGTTTTCGCATGTTGCCTTCTATTCAGGTTGAGACCCCTATTATAGTCCAGTGAATGTCCTTTAGTGTGGATATATCTATATGTACGGACTAAATAGATATTGTGAGGTATCTAGGGTGTATCTGCGTATCAGGTCACTGTATAGATTGTAGTTAGATTAGAACTTGTTCGTAAGCCTAACCCACTCCTTTATTCTTTTCATGTATAGGACGGTTCCAGCCTTAGAGTTTGATCATGCTGGTTGAGGATAGATTCTCATTCATCGGATTACGTAGGACTTCTCTTTATGATTTAGCTTAGTTTTTTTTTTTTTTTAGTTCAGTTAACATTTTTATTTAGGGGTCCACTAGATGGACTCCCAAGATGTACTCATGGAGGTTTGGATTTGGAGTTTGATTATTCAGTATTAATTGGAGGACTTTATATTCATAACTCTTTCTGCTTATTTATTTAAATCTTTTTATTCTGTGTTCACTTTAAAATACTTTAATTGTTTGATATTTCCTTCGGGTTTAGGCCTGGGCCTGATCAACCCGTGTCTCGGATCCGAGGGGTATCACAGTGAGAGAACATTATATTTTGAGCAGAAGAATTTTGAAAGTTGTGCAACAAAGTCAAGTCCAATTAATAAAAGTCGACTTAAACTTATGGTCACATGTTAGTGTAAGCTTTTGTATGGATATTTATTTTTAATATCAAATGGTACTGTCTTTATGTCTACATGCATAAATGAAGTTATGTCGTTGATGAATGTGTGGAAGACATCTGATACTAAAGAGGTGACACGGATTTACATGGACAAAATTTTATAGCGCGATTGCAATGGTGTGCGCGACCCAAGTAAAAGGCACGAGACACTCCAATAGAAATGATAGGCACTGGTGGAGTGCGACTTAATATTGTGATGAGTGAGTGGTGCGAGAGTTTGAGGGTGATCCAAGCGGCCGCTATTCCATTGCATAGGTGCTTTTTGGATTGTGTAGCTGGGCATAAAGCACGAAGCATGAGGATACGAACTTATAAATTTGTGGTAACCAGCACTAGCCATTCAAGTATTGAATAATTATTCATAGCATACAAGAATAGTAACATATAAAGAAGATAAAGTATTGATTGTACCAGATATGTATGGGCCATCAACACACATATATGTGTGAATGTATATGTATACATGGGTAAGTGATTTGTCATGAGATAATGCTGTAAAATTCAATCTTATCTTTTCTCACTAAGCTTTTGAGATGAAAAGAAATGTTTAGCTCATGGGTGCAATTTTTTATGGTCAAGAATCCTATCTTTACTCTCTAATTTTTGTAATTATTTAATCTTTGCATGCGATAGCTAGCTGCAGGTAGGACAGAGGGTCAATCTAGAGTAGACATGTGGTCAATCTAGAAGACTCGAGAAGCTTCATTTAGTAATGACTCAAATTTTCAAAAAGGTTTCGTTACGCGTGAGTTGTGAGGTCGAGAAGCATAGGTGCATCGAGGACCTAACGAATCGAGCATGAGCTGATGCTAGAAAGTGCATGCTTGTGTGACAGCTGTCTCATACCAGGAATAAAATTATTTTCTGAACAAGCTAGTAATAATTTTTTGAAAGTCACATACATGAGGAGGTATTTAGCCGTATAAGTTAGTATGATAGTGCCCCTCAAAGACTCGCGTCAACGAGAAACACTGCAGCTGACTTTGAGCAGATAAGTAAGTTGATAAAAAATTCATTTTGAGTGATTAGCTACAAGGTTGACTTTGTGTAATTTCGAGGGTATGTAACACATATACGTTTTGATAATTCAAAGTGAAATATCGAGAGTTGGAAAGTGCCCTTCTCGACAAAAAATTAAATATATTATTCCCCTCTAGCAAGGTCAGTTGTTGGTTTTAACAATGTGAGCAGTGAAAAGTCATAGAAATTGAAAGAACCATTCAATAAAGTAATAATAATAATAATAAAATATATATATCTCGCTCACATAAGGCTATGAACAGTGTTATATATACGGATGGAGGTAGCTAGCAAGTCAGTACGAAAAGTAGCTATAGCTTATAGTATGAATAGTTGTGTAGGTAGCAGTAAGCAGTAATAGGTGCCAATACAAGATTTTTTATTTTTTATTTTTTATTTTATTTTTTATTTTTTTTATTTTTTTTTCTTTCAGAAAATCTGTTGAAATCAAAATCGAAGGATCTGTTGATGGAAAACAATTTGTAAGAAATCAACGAGTGACACCAAACATTGATGGGTCATCGAAAAGGTTGGGTAACCCAGCATCGAAGGGGGCAGCTACACGATTAGGATCACCGACTAAGCCGGTGGTCTGAAATCGACAAACTTTGTAGACGAGAATGGATGCGTGAAATCGGCAGGTTGTTGCCGAAGCATGGGTTGGTTGGTCTACCAGGCTATCATTAAGTGCGCAAAATCAATGGGCTTCATTGACACAAAATCGAGCGTGGTCGTTGACAGTTGCATTAAATCAACAAAAGGGGCATCGACAAGGTCTAGTACCTCAAAAAATTGAAGGGTTAAACATCGACATGATACCAGTTGGTTGCGACGGCGATCGACGAGCTCATCAACGATAGGCTGACGGCGATGGCGATCAGTGAAACTTGTATTCGTCCAGCCCCGTCCTTGTGTTCAGTTATCCAACAGGCGTGGGCGAAATTGACGAGCCTGGTCGTCGATTAAACGGGTGTAACGAAAGCGATGGGCTTCGGACAAAATCAACGATTTTGCATCAAATCGAGTAATGGTGTGTGGGAATCGACGGGACAAGTTGCATAAATCAATGGGACGAGTTGCATGAAGTCGCGGTATGAAATCGATATGAAGCTGCGGTATGAAATCGATATAAAGTCGCGGTGAAATCGATATGAAGTCTTGGTATAAAATCGAGCTACCAAGTTAGATGTGTGGTAGGTGTGTGGCTATCTCAATGTGTCGATAAATAAATATTCTATTTATTTGTAGTTAGGATTGTTCTATATGAATATCTCAAGGGGAGAGGTAGTGGGAAGGAGTTGTTCTTCGATGTTCAATTTAACGAGAGAATAGAGGTGAAGGTTGAAGCTCGAAAGTTTATTGCTTTGAGCGTTCCGTCGACACTTCAGGTCATTGATAAGGTGGTAGCAAAAAGCAAAGGCCTCATCATCGATGGTAACCCGAGCGAGTTGTTCGGTAGATTCTGGACTCGGAGCTGGTCAAGTCGAGTTAAGGTATTGGGTGCGACCTCTTATCGGATACCCAACCCAGAAATGACAAACCTCACTCGTGAATGATGGATGCCCCTCACGGGAGTCGAATGTTGCGAGATGTAATTATATTATGAGAGAGTGCGAGCTAGGTCGAGAATATTAGATGGCTTATCGATAGACTTGCCCCTTACTACTAGAGTGCAACTAGCAAGGAAATAAACAATTCCCTCCAACTGTTAGGCAAGAGGCAGCAACACAAGAATGAACTGGGTCTGCATATCACCAAATTGTAAATCCTAGAAGTTGAATGAAATTGACCGGCCGCGTGGGAAAAACTGGGTGTATGAAATCAACTGGCGGCATCGTGAAGAAGTTTCCATAGAACTCTTGTCAATGGCTTAATCAATTACTTCCAGTTTGCACGATGTAGCCCAAAATCGATGAGTCATTGCGGAGATCTACGGGTGGAGTCGTGAATCCAAACAGGTTCCGCGGCGGGCTCTTCGACAAGAATGGTCGAATGTAATCAACAAGCCCTATCGTGGACAGTTTGCAAAAAATCGACGGGGGCCGGCAAAAAAAAAAAAAAACTGCATGAACTCGACTGTGTGGAATCGATGGGTTTCATGATGTTGAAATCGAAAAAAGGCTGCATGAAATTGACGAGGATGGTAGTTTGAAATCGAAGGGCTTTGTCGACAAGGCTTGGGGCACAAAATCGACGGCTGCCGCTGGAGATCGACAAGCCTTGTGGATAAAAACGATTGTTTGAAATCGATAGGATTGAGGTTATTGACACGGTCTAAAATCGACGGGCTATGTCGATGTGGTTGAAATTGGCAATCTTTTAAGAAATCCACAACCCACTCTAAAAAAAAGGAGACCCTTGACAAGTAATCGATGGCGTTGGCAAGGAGGGAGGGAGACTGGCTCATCAACGGGTTTGACATGTCAATGTATACATATGTGGTCGATGTATACATATCAAGTAGTGTGTTTATTGTACATGCGACAGAACATATTCATACATCTTCTTAATAATACGTGAATGTCAAGATTTACTGATAGCTCAATATTAAAATTTGGTAGGGAGTTATATGGAGCTCTAAAAAAAAAAACGTGTGAGTTGATACGACCTTGATTGAATATACCTAACTAGGAAGCCAGTTGTAAAAGCAACTTGGTAACGGCTACGCGTATAAGTGTGTCAGGTGGGTAGCGGTCGAGAAAAACACTACGTTATATATAACACTAGATTGGTATGATTTTATATGGGGAGATGTTTAATCCTTTGAAAAAGATATAAACTCCGTAGACATAAAAAATATGTGACAGTTTTTATGGCGTGTGAAGGTTACGCACCATATAATGGAGTGCACAAATCTTATAGCAAATCTCGTGTTTGCGTGATGCAGTCCCCTAGGTGAAATAAGTATACTATACAATAAAGTTTTGGGACTCAAGGTTGGTAAAAGATTTTTGCCAAAAAATCTTATTGAGCATGCCATACGACATGTAATTTATTGCGAGAAGTTATCATTATTTTGTCGGAGATGCAGATATATGTGTGTGTGTGTGTGTATGCGTGTGAAAAAAAAGAAAAAAAGATCTGGAGCCAAATATATAATACCATCTGTGTCGGCCAAATAAATTTTTGAAGATTGTGTAGCAGGCCAACTCATGGCAGTGTGTAGAGTTGGACCTATTGTCTAAATGAATGTAGGCTAAAATAGTGAAACGAAAAAAACGTTTGACATGGATATGAAAGGCAAATTGACCCCACTCCTGTGAATTATTGCATCTCGCATATCTTTCGAAGATAAATTCGGAGACTATCGAGAAAGTAGACTTGATAAATAGGTAGAGGGAAACTATCGAGAAAAGAGATAATGCTTCTTTGATGGGATCATTAAATATATATATATATATCTTAGGCATAAAGCAACAGATCTTTTGCCAAATTGTATGCTAAAGGTCACTTTTACTATCATTATCACAATGCTTCATTTATGGAAATAAAAGGACCAGATGCGAGGTAAATACAAATGTCATGTATATATATATCTACATATGTATAACACTGTATAAGCTTGTAATAAGGTGTATGTAGTCTTTATAACAGTGGGTGATATTGCTTGCAGTTGTATAATCAACAATAGGGAGATGTCATAGAACATGAATTCTCTTAAATTTTCATGGAGCGCTGGTCAAAATAATCTAGGATACTTTAACCAGTCTTTGAATTAACCTGATCGTAGGTCATAAAAAGAAGAAGGTATATATATATATTTGTGTATATATTATATATATGCGCAAGATATGAAGAACAGAAGATCATCGCAAGTGATTAACAAGCAGGTGTAATAATTAAAGCAGCTGACAGTACGAAAATGTAAAGAAATGAAGAGGATTAAAGTATAGAACGAGCTCAGCAAAATAAGGTAGTAAACCTCAAGCTTTGGAGGTGTATTGTAGAAGGATGGTCGCCTGAGTCCATCGACTTTGTGTTGATATCCCCAGTGGAGTCTCCAAATTGTGGGGGTTCATTTTCGTAACATAATAAAATACATATAAATGGTGATATCACACATAAATTTGAGTGATCCAAACAACATAATAGAATCCGAGGTGGACTGAGAGAGGTGGAAACACAGGTAAACTGAAGAGAGAGGGTGAAGATGGTAGTGTATTAGTACACCATTGACTCCCTCGGTGAAGATGTATGGAGAAAAACCATGAAAGGTTATTTCTTCCTCCTTTTTTGCTCTGCCTTCCACTTGGCCTTGGATCACCTCTTTATATAGGCCAAGTGAGAGGTTGGGTGATGTCATATGACATCACATGTGAGGCCCATTAACATTATAAAATAATGTTAATTAAGATAGGTGTAAAATGTATGGGAGTCAAAATGGTATCTCTCTCTCTATAAGTTAGGTCGAGGGTCGACTCGACGAGCCCTGAACTTCATCCACCAAACCAAGAACCTCCTCGGATCCCAAGTAATCCTGAGTCCTGCTCCTAACTCAGGTCTTCAAGTCTTCGATTTTATATTCGAGGTATACTGACGTGGTAAGTGTTACGTAACTTAAACCGTTTGACCATTTAACTTGTGGGCCATTGTTTCTGATGTGGCATCGCTTGTTGACCATTTGACCAAAATTTGTGGGTCATTTTTGATGACGTGGCATAGTCTATTGACCGTTTGACCAAGAAATGTGGGCCATATGAAGTGAGATGTATTCAACACCTACAACCTTTAATGGAGCTCACTGTTGGTTCGTCTCTGAAGCTCACTGGTTTTGTGTCTTCAATGGAGCTCCTCAGTTTTGGGTCTTTAATGGAGTTGCTCCTGTTTTGTCTCTGACAGTGACATTCTGGCCTCGTCGGTGACTAGAATTTTGCTGGCCCGTGGTTCAGTTTGAGATGGAAACGTAGTGGTGGTAGGAGGTTGAGTGGTGGTGGTGATTTGAAGGTAAGGTGGGCGGTGGTAATTTTTGGGGGTGGTTTGGTGGAAGTAGTGGTGGGAGGAGGGGCCGTGGTTGGGGCAGTAAGAGGAGGAAGAGAAGGAATGGATAGAGGAGGGAGAAAATAGGATTGGTGGAAGAGAAAAAAAAAGGTGTCATAATTAATAATATAATAATAAGGTAATTGAGTAAATTCATCTAAAAATCTGCAAATATGTCAAAAGGGAGATCTTTGCAAAAAAAAAAAAAAAAAAAGATCTTTGCAATTAGATCAAACCTCAAGAAAGATCATATAATTTGCCCTTAAAAAATAGATTTCCACGCAGTAACATTCTTTTGGAGGGAGAGGGCAACACAAAAGATTTTTACAATAAGCTTTAAAATCTTGCATGGGCACCTCAGAACTAAACAGAAGCCCAGTCAATATTTATTGTTCCAGTAATGCCCCAAACTATTTTGGGCATTTGGGCCAAGGCCCAACAAGAAGTTCAGTGGGCCTGATACAATTGAAACCATAAGAGCGGCATAAACGAGTCCACTTTATTCCAACCTTGCCCTTCTTTTTAGCCTCTTTTTCCGAGCCCTCATCTCCATTCATAGTTTTTCCTCTTTATTCGATTTCTTGCTTTTGGACCCGTCGCCTCAGAATCCCTCTCTCTCTCTCTCTCTCTCTCTCTCTCTCTCTCTCTAAAATATCTGTTAGCTACGATCAGATCGATCTATAGACAACCAACAGAGCCAAAGTTGTACAGTCACCCATGACGCTTGGCTCAGGAGGATCGAGTGTCGTGGGTGAGTCTTCGAGCAACAAGTTGGTTTTCTTCAATTTTGTTCTTTGATCCTATGTTTTATATTATTTCTTTACAAATTCTGCTAATGGGTTTGTCAGATTCATTATTTTTCTTTCTGCTCTGCATAGAATTGTTGTTTTTATGTGTGATCGATGTAATTGACTTACGGATGGTAAGTGTTTTATGGGCATTTTTACAATTATTTCATTGTCTGATGGGATTAGATGGGTTCTTTCTAAAGAATTATGATATATTTATCGTGGATTCTTGTTTAATTATCAATTATAGGGCAATCTGTTTCCGGGTCAATCGTTTGTCGCTGTTCTTGTTTTCAGTTGCTTCTTTATTTTTATTTTATCTTATTTTGGGTATCATAAAACTTTAGGGTCTGCTTGGTTCAAAAAAGTTTTATTGGAACAATTTTTGGTTCTATGAGAACTGAAAGTCCGAAAAGTGTACACAAATCTGTTTGGTTGACATTTTATTGGAATTGTTTTCTGAAAACACTGATAAAAAATGGTCTGTAAAGGTCTGTTTTCAGAGAACTATAGTTGAAACAAAATTTTGTTTTCAGAGAAGTATAAAAGACAGTTTCTCTGAAAACAAAATTATGTTTTCGGAGTTATTGAGAATCATTTTCCGAGTGACAAACCAAGCAGACTTTTAATTTTTTTGAGATACCCTGTACTTGTCTCAATTTTATTGTTCGTGGCAATTATCTTTAACTTGGTGTAGAGTAAGGGTTAGGCATGTATAAATTGGTTAGCTTGAAATGAACGATTCATGATTTCAGCTCTTAAAGCCTAACACATGTTGTTTGTACTGTCTTGCACAACCTTGCTAGTGTGAGTTAACTCTATTGTTGTTTGTATTGCTATGCTGCAATCTTGCTAGTGTGAGTTACTCCATGTCTATTGTCTGCCACTTTTTCTTCTTGTCCAATCTTTGGGTACACTTTTTTTTAGGTTGTACTGCATATATTTTCTGCTGAAACTTGCCATCCTTCACAAGAGGTATTGAACTTGGGGTTTGGGAGGCTTTTGTTTTGTTTTTTTGTTTTGTTTTTTGTTATTTTGTTATTTTTATTTTACGTTTATTTTTATTTTTATTTTTATTTTTTTATATATGCCTAGTTACTGCGTGATTTGGGAAGATTATCAAGATCCTATTGAGTGAATTTGCTTATCCAAGAATTTATCATATTAAATTTAGACCGCTTGGTTTTATAGGCACTTAGATTTAGAGATGAAAGATAAATGGATTTGTAATAAGGGCTCCAAGGAAATAGGGGTGTGGCTGATAACAGCTTTATCACTGGTTCAGTGCTGTTTCTTATAACACTTAAAAATGCAATATATTGATTTCCCGTGTACTTAAAACCTTTATTATTAGATGGAGGATTATTTTAGAATGAGTGGTTTATGGTGCAACATCGATTGTTTTAGAATGAGTGGTTTATGATGCAACATCTTGTGTTTGTTGGTGTCGTTGAGTTGCCCAACTTGCCCTTATGCTTGTTAAAATTATTGTCTGAATTGGCGTATGTCTTATGCTTGTTATTACATTTGTACTTTTTTCAGTTTTTATTTTTCAAAATTAAGTTTCTGTTCTATGTCATTTTGTATATCCTGTGCTAATGTGCATGGATACGGAGATGGTGTAATTCTCAGTGCCGAAAAACTACCGAGTATACATCTGAAGTCCATCAAACAGTCAAAAGCTTAAAACAACAAAATGCTGGAAAGCTTTTATTGAGATTAAACGTGTGTGTGATCCCTGAAGATAGGTTCTTAAGGTGGAATTAGGCTTGCGTAAAGAATTCCAACTTTGAGGTAAACGAATAAAGGTAAGTATCAGATGGTAACTGCAGTGGGATGTAGTACAGGTGCATTATTTGGCAAAAAGCCTCAAATCTGACTATTAGTGGGCATTGGAGTGCCTTTTTTGCTGCCATGCTAATGTAGGAAGCCGGTGAAGAGGTTCTTGCTGCCCATTTACTGAAGAAAGCATGATGTACTGGATGCGTGGTTCAAAGATGCGGACTTGGGCACAGACACAATGTAATGGACAAAAGATCGATTGGGGTGTATTGTAATTGAATTGGTTGTCGCGGTCAAACTCACACATAATGTCCAAAACACCTTGATACACAAATTTTTACTACAGAATCCAATAAATATGTTATTTTAATGAATTCTATCGATTTTTGTTCATTTTTTTAAAAGATTAATTTAATAAAAGTAATGGCCTATACATGAAATTTGAGTCACTATCTATATTAAAAGCTTAGTAATTTATACTTCTACTTGAATAATGTGTTTTTAATTATGTGTATATTTATATATTTAAATAGAAATTCACTGGCTGGTTGAAAGATTGGAATGGTTTGATCCAAAATTTAAGCTGAGATCGTATTTCTTTTTTGGGGTTTGATACAAAAATTTAGGATTAAATCAATTTAGAGGTGAGAGTTAAAGAAAGAGAGAATGAGAAAAAAAAAAAATGAAAGGATTGAGTCTGCCAGCTTAAAAAGGCTCACTTGGCGGCTACAATGTTGTCTTGGGAGGTTGAGTCCCTCCGAGTCTTGGCTGAGTCGCCATGAGTTGCTCCAAGTCTCAGTGGAGTCCCTTGTGATTTTTGTTCACAATGATTTGACTCTAGCTGAGTCTTTTTTGACTTAGACGAGTTGTCCCTTTGTGGCCGATATTTCGAACCAAAGGCTAAACATAGAACCCTATAATATTCCTGGGCTGGTTAGTGAAAGGAGATGCTGTTGTGTAGTGGTTATCAAATCAAATCAGCAACTGTAAAATTATGAGAGTGAGGAGGTTTAGAAGATGTTACAAAAGGGTTATGAGGATCCAGCAACCAACAAACAATTAATTATAATATAACAAATATAAAATTTTTCTAAAATAAATAACAAATAAACGGAGTGTTCTTTTATTCGAAACGCCTCAGACAACAGTTGTGACAATGCAGTTCAATCAGTTTCCAAACTTATTAGTATTGTAGAGTATCCATTTCAAAATTTCAAATCATAATTTTCCTTTTTTTTCTTCTTCTTAATGGGAGAGTGATCAATGACTGCATTGCAGTTTGGAAGCCTTTGTTATGTTGAAGGCACTTTGTTGGACTTTTTCTATCAAAAGATTGGAAGATTTGGGCTTCTCAAGTCTTTTAGTTTCTTGCAGTCCCTCGAAATTTCAGACTGCTCGAGGAACTTGAACGTGGAGAAAAGGGTATTGGGGATGGCACTGTCAGCTATGGAATGGATGACGGAGATGACATTTACATGCGGTCTTGGACAGGCACCATTATTGGTCCTCATAACGTAAGTGTTCTTTCGTGTCTTTGTAACTCCATTTCATATTTGCTTTGGAACTGTCGCATTTCTAATCAGTGCTTTATTTAATGTGCTAATGTCCTGTATTTTTGTGATTTCCATTTACCATTTTCTTGAAACTAGAAACTTTACATTTTGAATCACTAAATTTTCGTTCTGGTTTTAATCTTTTGTCTTCGAGGCTCTTCCCCCCTCCTCTTCATTTATCATGGCAAAAGTTCAATAAGGGAATCACACTTGCCTGATTACATCAGAGAAATATTTCTTTTTCAAAAATATGATAATTGGCGGAAATTCAATTAATTTGGTGTGGTTGACTGGGTTATGTACGATGTGGAGCCATACTTCTTAAGCTTGTGCCTCTTTTTTTTGTTGCAACTGCATTGCTTTTCAAGAGTGCTTGTGAAGGTTGAAAACTGCCTCTAACATGGAACTTCTTTAGGCAAGTAGTTAGCTGATTTCATAGAATACATTTAACTTAAAATGTTAATCATGCAGGCTCACATGTTTTTTAATTTGGCTTTGCACCTGTTTTGGTCAGTTCTCTATAACATTTTTAAAGAACTTTGTAAACAGAAAGCAATGTTCGGGAACTACAAAAGTTGGTTCTTCAAATTCATGCCTTTTTGCCTTAGTTTTCAGAGAACATTTTTCAAAAAACTGTCATCTAAATGAATGATTGAACTCTTTTCTGTTTTCCTAGTTCATTGAGAACAACATAAAAACCCAAGCAAGCCCTTAGCATCTCTCTGAGTCTTTTTTTGTTTGACTTGGTGCTGTCAATTGGGATTGAGAAGCATTAAGGCTCCGTTTGTTTCGACATAAAATATTTTTCTCGGAAAAGATTTTTCTTTTTCAGGTAAAATGTTTTCTTTATTTTTGCTTTTTCGGTGTGAGGCAAAGGTGTAGGTCGAGATTGAGGTCAAGTCCATCGTGCAGTACATGTAAAATAACTTACTGAAAATTTATGGGTAAGTTATTTTTGTTAGGTTTTGATATATTTTTTATTCGTAAACATTTTACGACAACCAAACACCAGAAAATAAAAAAATATTTTCTGAAATATATTTTACATCCAAACAAACGGAGCCTAAGAGTAATACTTTTTCCAAATCCAAAGGAAAATTTTGTTCATTCTAAGATGTGCTATGAGCCGACAACTGTAGGTTCAACTGAAAGATGTTATATCGAATGTGAATCCGACTATTTACTGGTATTCATATCTTAATAGTGCAATAACATATTTTTTTTTGGCTTCAGTCTGTACATGAAGGACGCATTTATCAGTTGAAGTTATTCTGTGACAAAGATTACCCTGAGAAGCCACCGAGTGTTCGTTTCCATTCGCGGGTTAACATGACTTGCGTGAACCATGAAACCGGAGTGGTACGAATATAATCATTTAAAATTTTAAATTGTTTTCGTGGCACAGTTGTTGCTTAGTTGTATTGTCTATGCTTTCAGACTTTCAAAGGATGAAAAATGATGGGGCCTTCTGTTTCAATTTGTATTGTTGTTGTGCTATATTTTTCTTCTGTTCCCTGGAAAGGGAATCAAGTGACCGAGATTATCAGTCCTGCTGTTCCCAGCGTCATGCCATCACTGTCCTAGCAGTACGATAATGTTATATTCCAGTTCATATTATGTACTTGTTAATAATAATTATAATGGTATTTGAAGTATTGTACTAGTAGTAGTTGTTGCTATCATTGGTATTAATATTATTGCAACTATGTGAGTCATTGGCAAAAAAGTTTTATTGGAACTATTGTTTTTTGTTTCTTCCTGTTGTTTCTATGTTTTGTCTGTATCTGTCTGTCCCAGTAACCTCCATTATTTTAATACTCATGTTGTAAAATTCCGTTGACCTATGACACTTGTTATTATTTGTCCCTGCAGACCAGAATTGGTTCAAATGTTGGTTTTTCATTTCCAATTCAATGCAAGTTGTGTTCCAAAAACAAGAAATTATTTTTATTTATTTAATGGAGCAGCCTTTTTTTCTAATGGGATATAGATGAAATTTTACCCAGTAGGAGAACATAAATATTAAAACTGGGGATAAAGGGATCACAAAATTTTGTTATTCATTATTCATTATCACGACGATGGAGATGATTGGTGGTAGGAAGTCTAGCCCCCCCCTTTTTTTTTTTGTTGTTTTATTGTTATATTATATGAAAAAAATGACAGGTATCATGTCAACCAATTGGTTCAGGTGGAGCCGAAGAAGTTTGGAATTCTAGCAAATTGGCAGCGTGAATACACCATGGAAGATATACTGACACAGCTGAAAAAGGAGATGGCAGCCCCACATAATCGCAAGCTGGTCCAGCCTCCTGAAGGTACCTATTTCTAGTCGATGGATTATATAAGATTGAATGGACCATATTGCATATCTCCATATGCAGTATATAGTTTGTAATTCAGCATTGAACGGTCAATCCTGTTGAAGTTGTACAGGGTAATGCCTCAACAATATTTCTCCTATTTCCTCTTCATGGCCTATCTTTGTTCTGCTGTCTTATTTTGTTGAACTGTGTTGCTGGGATGCTGTTTGATTAATGGAATTTCTTGTGTGTCAAATATTGAATATAAACATTTTACATAATGTTTTTTGGTCCTTGTTTCTCTTCTTTGGCTAGTTTCTTACTTCCCAAGTTGAAAGAAGTTGGGGCCATTGTGATCTATGAATAAAAATGCATTAGAGCGATGGGGAGAGAGATAAGATGATTGAGGTTGACACATTGCTGTGTGGTTCTTGTGTTTTTTAAATGGTTGTGATGGCAACTTAACAAGGTTATTAATCAATGTAATTTTCAGGTGATTGAAAATGTCAGAAAGTGGTGTATTTGGTGTGTTTAACCTTTTTAACCTGACATTATTTACACAGCCTCCAAACTGTCTTTCAGTTGGAGATTGCCATATGCTTTAGAGCAAGTTATGGCGTTGTACTATTTTTGTAAAAGATGTACGACCCACAGGGGTGGATGGGAAAAAAGAAGAAGAGAGGGGGATTAGGCATGAACATGAAGAAACTAAGAAAACAATAGGAATAAAAGGGAAGCAGAACAATGGGGTTGCAAAAAGAGTGATCATATTTACATGAAACTGTTTTGATAGCTTAACCCGATGGTGGTTTTGATTTGTTATCGGAATATAAAACAGGAGCAAGATGGATGTTGTACACCAGTTACCATGGATATGAGAATATGAATTTTTTACCCTAAACAAGCTTCAGACATTGAACCATTTTTTCAAGTTGAAATAATGTTTGTCAGTTTGAATGTTTTATTGTGTTTATAGGTGCATTGCAGTAAGTTAAAAGTTCAATTGTTTCACCTCGTCTTAACAATCAATCCTATTTTTATTTAAGTTACCTGAATTTGTGATATTTTTCTATAAGGTCGGATGTGTGTGCGTGTAGAATCAGCAACAGCTCATACTGGATTTATATGGATATGAATGCATGGTGTTGTTGAAAGGGGGTTATGAATCCACTGAATATGAATATGATATATATGGTAGTGGTGGACCAGCAAGTTGCGTCAGATGTTGGTTGGTTCTGAAACATAAAATCAGCAACAGCTCAAGCTCGTGCATATTTATCTGATATTGAGTGATGTTGCATTGCATCTATCTATTCTGATTCCTCACGTCTTCGCCACTACCCACCAAAAACTTAAAATGCAGCCCATTCATTCATCAATTCAAATTATATAAGCTTTTAGCTTATAGCTTATAGCTTAGCACACGGTTTCCACGTTGGATGCCAGTCAATGTGCTGCTACAAAAATGAGTGTGCGCTAATTTGTGTTAGGGGGTCAGAAAAAGAAGAATGAAATACGGTGACCCATAATCCTAACTCAAAAAATTAGATTAATTTTGTCTTATCCAATTCATCTAAGAAATTTTAATACTTAAAGTAGATAAGATCAATTTTGTCTTATCCAATCCATTTAAGGATTAGAAATTCTTCAAAACAAAACCTTTACTATATAAATTATGAAAATGACTCACAAGCCAAAATAAGTACAAAAACTTGCTAAAAAAAAAAACCCTTTCATAAATTATATATATATCGCAAAAAACTTATCTCATATATATATATATATATTGCCAAAAAAATAAAATAAAATAAAAAATTAATTAAAATTAAGACTGAGACACCAAAGCATTAAGTTAAATACAGGGGTATTTCCGTCCTTAAACCAGAAACCGTGGGCAACTCAAATCTCCCAGCCCAGTCTCCACCTCTTGCAGGATTGCCGCCGCTTATAAGTTAAAACCCGACCGCCTGCAATACTTTCCCCATGTCTTCCTCTCTAAGATATATATATATATATTTAACGAAACCCTAATTCTTTTATTCTTTTTCATTCGGCAAAGGCGATCTCTCACATCTCTCCATCTTCTATCTCTCTCTCCAGATCTGGTTTCATGTTTACAGAGGACTCAACACCATCGATCGCGAGGTCGATCGAAGTACGCTCAGTTTGGTCGAACAATCTCGATTTCGAGTTTGGATTGATCCGAAAGATGATCGATCGGTACCCCTTCGTCTCCATGGACACCGAGTTCCCCGGTGTCGTCGTCCGTCCCTCCTCCAGAATCGAATACTTCCGGCACCGGAACCCTACCGCCCATTACTTCATACTCAAAGCGAACGTTGATCTGTTGAATCTAATTCAGGTCGGTCTCACTCTGACCGACGCAGATGGTAATCTCCCCGATCTCGGGACTGACAATCGTTATATTTGGGAATTCAACTTCAGAGACTTCGATGTCTCTAGTGACTTTCACGATTCCGACTCGATCGAGTTACTGAGGCAACAGGGGATCGATTTCGACAAGAACCGAGAGTTAGGGATCGATGCAGTGAAATTTGCCGAATTGATGATGTCGTCGGGGCTCGTGTGCAATGAATCGGTGACTTGGGTGACGTTTCACAGTGCGTACGATTTCGGGTATCTCGTGAAGGCACTGACTGGGAGGTCTTTGCCGGATGAGTTACCGGAGTTTCTGAGCCTGCTCAATGTGTTCTTTGGGTCAAGGTTTTATGATGTGAAACATCTAATGAGGTATTGTGAGAGCCTCTTTGGTGGGCTGGACAAGATTGCTAGGACTCTTGATGTAGACCGGGCGGTTGGGAAGTGCCATCAGGCCGGTTCAGATAGCTTATTGACATGGCTTGCGTTTAAGAAAATAATAGAGGTTTACTTCTACAAAGATGTCCCTGAGAAGTACGCCGGCGTCTTGTATGGTTTAGAGGTTCTTTTGAATTTCCATGACATGTAGTTTTTTATTCCAGTAAAATTGTACAATCTTTTAACTTAATATCAATATTAGTTCATATTCTATTTAATTGAATTTCTTAGTTATGCTCTCTTCTGAATTAAGACCCAATTATTGCTGCTCAAATCATATTTGTGATTGCAAAACTGGCCTTGGGTTCATTACTTGGTATTTGATTTTTGAAGGTTGCCTTAAAATACCAAGTAATGCCAACTATTGGGTGTGTTAGAGAATAGGGATGATACTGTAGGAAAATTTTATGTTACACAATGCCAACTATAATTTCTGTTAAAAAAAATTATGTAGTTATGAGATGGAGATGTTAAGATAGAGGAGTGGCTAAAAACAACATTCATAGAGGACTACAAATGAATAAAGAGATTGGTTCGAGTTCATTTATTAAGCAAATGAGCCAAGGTAGTGCCTTTTAACAATGGAGAGTGAGAAAAATCAATGGATTGACTCATTATGTGCTTGTGATCATGTTCATAAATCTTTATATTCAGTTTTCTTCTTTAATGATTTTTTCTCAAGGTCGAACAAACTCTTTGCGCACAAAATCGACTAAATTAGTCGTTGTTTGGACTCAGTTGTTTTAGTTACTACTTTGCGCTTTAGTGAATCTATGAATATGGACACGGATATAGGATACATATATTTCATTATATGAACACAGTATAGTGATCTGCTGTTTTAGTTATGACAAATTCTTAGGAACATGATGTGGATATGGAGAGGATACGACGAGATATATCTAATAATACATAAGGATAAAATAATAATTGTTCTTCATGCTAAAAATATTATGAGCAAGATTAGCACTTCCTTACAAAGTGTGTTATGGCACTTCCTTACAAAGTGTGTTACCTGAACGTATTAGACCTGTCATATATATATATATATACTGTGCACTTTTTGGAATGGTTAGATCCTTTTATTCATCTATATGTTAGCCAAAACAAAAGTGTTTTCATAACATATTAATACAGAATCTCTGAAGCCTGGCTTTGCTATTTAATAAGTCAGCATTGTTATCAATCAAAATCTGGTGCTTGACATTTCAAATCCTTGAAAATTCATAAATTTCCAAAAGTTGGATGAAAGAAAGTAAATCAATGGTTTCAGATGAAAGAAAACAAATCAATGGTCTTGTGATGTATGAGATATTGGATTATTTTAATTACTTTGCCTATGTTTTGGCATTGTGTAAATAATATATATATATATATATATATATATATAAAATACAAAATATTTTCCTTTTCTTCTTAGAATTAATGGAAAATTTAAGACCTATGTTTTTTTCTTCTTTTATTGAATGTGCTTATTCTTTGTTTGTGTTCAATATTCTTCTTCGAAGGGTTCGAATGTTTGTGGGAGTTCACTAAAGTAGAGGTATTTTCTTCTTCTTCTTCTTCTTCTTCTTGTGAACAAGGCAAAATAGGATTGTTTCTGGGCTTTTATATGAAACGATATTATATCAGGAAGAAAATGAATATATATATTCTGGAATTTTAGAAATTAAAACATAGTTCCTACAGTTAAATTGCCTTTTCAGGTTAGCAGCAGGTGGATTGCTTCATTAGATGGATGGTTAAATTTTGCATCCACAATACAAGTTTGGTCTTGGAACAGGTTTGGCACTTAACTTTATTATATCAGTATCTTTATTATTATTATTATTTTTCCTCCCTAATATTATTGTACTTTTGTTTTTATGGAGCAGATCAACAAGAATAGTTTGTTAACAAGATAGAATTCACTCCGAGGGAGAAGGGGATACTTGCAGGGTGAACACTTTGCTTATGGGTGAAACGTGAAGTGACCATGCGTTCTCCATACTATGGCTATGTGCCCTTTCAGGTATGACTAATTCCCTGCACACATATGTCAAGCCTTGAGCCATGCAACGGTAGGTCAGGGAAACCCCATGAGACTTGTCCCAATGGGAGGGGAGTCAAATATAAAATGTCTGCTTTCAAAAAGTGTATCTCTTTGTCCAATTGTTCTACCTCTTGGGGGATGTTGCCAAGTGCCAAACCCCATTGTTCTCTCGCATTATAAAACATATGGTAGGTTGTAGCCAACCTCATTGTTCATGGATCACATTTCCTTTATGTAAATTGTATGGTGGGCAATAAATAATTGATCAAATTTTGCTGAAGCTCTGCTAAACTAATGACAGATGTTTACTTCGGAAGATGGGTTTAATCCATAACGCCAGTTCACCAACTGTGCTTGGCTGGGGCTAACTACAATAGGGTTTGGTCAGGAGGGCCTGTGAGGGAAAGGGACTTTGGAGGCCAGGGGGTAAAGCTGGGTCCAATCCCTGAAGGGATGCTTGGACTGATTGGTCAAAACAGTGATTGGAGTGGAGTGGATAAGGACTATAAAGAAAAAAGGGAAGGTGGGTTTTGCAGAACCAGTCCTGCAGTGGGTCATGCTGAGGAGGGAGGTGTGCCTTAAAAAGCAACTATATTGAATGGGCTGAACTTGGGGAGTCAAGTGAAACCAAAAAGGGACTATAACAAAGGCAGCGCCAATAGACGGGATTATGTGGAGAAGCAGTTTAAATCATGACATTCTAGGTGTTGCTCACAGAGTTTGAAAGATGTACATTGTGGAAGCAGAGGAAGCTAGTATGCTGAGGTACATTACAGAACCTAGAGCTGCATAGATTTTTTTGACCAAAATATTTGATGTGTTAATAGCTAGAATAGAAACTAATTTAATTTTTTTTAATTTGGAATACATCAGAATATAGAAAAATATTATTAAGTAGGTGTTTAGTTAGATTTGGAGTTTAACGAGAACCAATCTACCTACAGAAGTCTAATCCAGTAATATTTACTAGATAAACTAAAATTGAAGTTGAACTGGAAAAACTCAAATTGGTTCTACAATAGTGGAATTGTTGTTTAATAATGGTACTATTTTTGCTTTGGTCTGATGGTAAGCATTTAGCCTGTCAAACATGAGAAAATGATTCTATTGTAAAGGTAATATCTTATTTTGGATAAGAACAATGTTATAAAGTCGAGTCGGATTCTATATTATTTTTCTTTAGACAATGTATAGACTAGTTTCCATCCTGCCCATCTTTCTCATCATTCTATGGAATGATGGTTATATCATCTTCTTTTTCTTTAGCTTATTTTTCAGGTGCAATGTAAGAGTCTTTACTCTTGTAGAAAAGCAATTTCTATTTGTTTACACTTTTAGTTGAATATGGATTTACCCCCACTATCTTTTTGTGTGAAAATATTCTATTATATCTTTTTTTTTTTTGGGTCGTGGTCCCGTGGATGGTATGGTAGAAGGCTCTTACAGTATGCCATAGTCCAGCACCTCGCACATGCAGTCTACACATACACATGCACCATGTGATCATCTGGAAAAATTATATCGCGTTTCTCTCACAACTACTAGTCTTTGTATGGTAGCATGTAAATTTGTTAAAACATAATTTGATTAACCTTTACTGTTTGTGATGGCTGGATATATTCTCACTTCTATGTTGATCGGTGTGTCTGCCTGGGGTTATTGAGACTTTGCTTTTTATTCCAGTTTACCCTTTTTTTCCTCCTTCAGAGGTTTTTCTGTCCTTTTTTAAGCTAGGGCTGTTTGTTTCCTCTTTATTTATTTTTGTTTGGAGGAGTCTCTGTTTAGTTGTAGTGGTGGGGTTGCTTGTGTTGTTATTCTTCGGGGGATACTATCTCATGTTTTGTTGTAACTTTGAAAAGTTTTAGTTTCAATGAAATCAATCTTACTTACCAAAAAAAAAATGGTTGCTGACATATATGATATTATTTTTTCATTTGTCCATTTTATGCTCAGCACTCCTAACCGGGCGTTTGATTTGGCCGATCAAGCAAGTCAGCTGGGAATAAATTACATCTATTATTATTTACTGCTTTTCTGGAGTTGTATGAATTGTCAGGTCAATGAGAGCTTGAGGCTGCTTCCTGTAAGTTGCAAGTGATAACTGTGATATGGTGGCATCCGTTGCATAAAGTAGCAGCAACGATATCAATTTATTGAAAAAGATCGAAGAGTAAGTGCCACATGTCTCTCTGTATGTAACATGGTGTAAGATTTTCTTTTTTGCTTTCTCAATATTACTATCACCTTATTTATTTGCAGTGACAGTTTTGAGAATAATAATAAACAATGACAATTTTATTGATATAATAATAAATAAATAAACTAGGATGTCATGGAGTCTAATTTACTGGCATAGCACTAAAATCACCACTTTTCTTCTTTTTACCCTATGTATATATATATATATTCTGTGAATAGGATATGGTGTCCCCCTGTATTGGTTAGTTGAACATAACCCCAAATCTCGGTGTGCCATCCTTGGTTTTTCAATTGCCTAGAATTTCATTTCAGCAACTCTAAGAAATGAACTTCAAAAATTGAAAATCGGTACAAACACACACACACAGAGCACCAGCGGACCCATAATTGTCAACTGTTACATGGTCCCTTCATTTAAGTATAATGTAGACTAGAGTGGTATTGGTCCAAAAACCACATGCTGTGTGCCTAGGATCATGTTCATCTACCGGCATTGTGGGTCCACAGTAGGATGGTGACACCATGGTCAGCCTGATCCATGAATTGTAACCCTAGGATTGACTTAAATATGAAGCCATGTCTGGTTATTTGAAGATAAATTTGTACCCAGAGATGTGATATTGGAGTTATAGAACATACCAAACATCCCATTAAATATAAGAATACAAAGTGAGGCATTGCCGCATTGGCAATTTGGCATACTCACTATTTGACTTCCTGAGTTCTTTTTCTTGCCTAGTCAGGTATTTGAAATCAGACCAATCCATGAGACTGAAGCACAATAAATATTAAATACGAGTCTATGATCTCTTTCTATCTCTACACACACACAGTCTTTATCTTTTACTTGGAATGCATATGTATGCACGTGAGCAGAAAGTTCCATCTTTAATGCTGTCACATGATTGTCAATTTCATTTGCTTTCTTTTTTGTTTTCGTTTTCTTTTTGTTTTTTTCATTTGCCATCTTCCCCTTCCCTTTAGTTAGTCGATCTAGTTAATGTAAACCAATCCATTGTCAGGAGCAATTACTCTTTCAGGCGACCTAGAGACCTGTCTAGCTAGTTATAATTCAAATTACTGTAGTTTGATTAATAGACAGTGACTGCTGATAAAGAAATAATAATTTGTACAAGACTTTTTGCAAAATATTAATACTATGTACTGCTTTGTAGGAATTTCCCATAGGGAAGTTGTCACACACACGCATACATCATTATCATCATTGCCTTTATCTTACATGGATGGAGTCGGTCTTATGAATTCTCTTTTTCCATTCTTTTCTATTACATATCATGTATCTTAGATTTAATTTTTAAAATCATTTTTAATTACTTCCTCCATTGTAAATTTTGGCCAGCCTCTCTGTCATTTACCTTCTAGGCATACTACACTTCTTCTTCTAACCGGTGTATTATCGTGCCTGCAATGAACATGATCGTACCACCTAAGTCTACTTTCTCTAGTTTTATTCATAGGTGCTATACCTAATGTTTCCCTCACACATTTATTATAAATCTCTTCTTGTCTAGTTAGTCCTATCATCCAACGTAGCATTCTCATTTCACCCTAAAATCTTTAAACCCTAAAACCAAAAAAATAAAAAATAAAAAATAAAAAAAAAGGGAAGGAACCCAAGTTTTATTTTATTTTACTATATTTTTAGGCAATGCATAGAAATTATAAATGAACATACATGGAGCCAAAATTCAAAGGTAAATTGAGTTCAAATTTGTTCCATGAGGATGTATCACTGTATCAGCCTGTGAACGTTGGAAACACTTTAAAAGGAAACTCAATACTTTTGAAAAATGTAACAGTCTAGTCAGTAAACATTCAATGGGCTCAACTGATATTCTGAATAGCATTTACTTCCCCGCCCATTTTTCTTGATGCTTATTTCCCCAGCATATCATAACTAATTTCTTATTTACTCTTATATTTGTCGTTCCTCAGTTATTCATGCTTGGTTATTTGATAATATACAAATTGATTTTATAATCTTAGTTTGTACTACGATGTCACATGACGTTTTCCTTTAATATTGTGTTATGATATTGTTTTGGGCAACATATATACTAAAAAGACTATAGATTCATCAAGTTTGAACTAAATTTCCTTTAATTTTAATTTCATGATGTCGTTTTCGGTGCTTCCAGAGAAAACATGAGTTGCATCTGTATACGATATCTAAAACCTTGAAGCATAACAAAAATTGAAGTATCATGAAGAAGCCATTATGATAGAATATTAATAATTTATGAAGTAGTTATGGAAACTATGTTTAATAGTTTGTATGATGATTCTAGTTTACATAAAAACTCTAAGAGTAAGCACGTGCTTTATGCATGATTATATATATGTTTTACATGCTCTGTTATTGTTGATTCTGATTATAGCTTTAGTTTACTGGATTGTTGAAACACTGTTGGTAGGTTTTTTGTCATTGTTCATTGGGGTCCATAGAAGTCACTATTACATTGGTAATGAGAAGTTATTATCAGGGTTAGGACAATTTCCCACTTGCAATGTGGGACTGCTCAATGCCTACGGACGTTTGGCTTGAGAAAATCGGAGAGAATGGATGATAAGAATAAATAAATTATGTTCTAAGGAGCATGAGCATCTTCTGAAATGCTGTGATGATGTCACGTGAGACATGAATGACATGTGCCCGCATATTTAGAAATGTTCTGAAATTTGAATATATTTTTTCGTGGTTGGATCCCGTAAGTAAACCTGTAGGACACAAAATAGTTATTTTTTAATTATTAGTTTTCTTGAAAAAATGAGATTCCTATGCGTTAATTAGAATAATAATATAAAGTTCCAGAAAATAAAAACGACACTCATCTAAGTCTAAGTTCTAAATTAGTGATTTTATTCATGATAATGTAAATAAAATGATAAAAAAAAATTATTTATTTTTGACACATCCATATTGTAGTTGTGTTTTAATTTTTTATAAGATTTGTTTTATTGTTTTTTCTTTTGTTGTTATACCCGTTTTTCATATTTGTGCCTCTTAACTTACGTTTTGTTTGTTTTAAAAAAATGAGAAGGTATAACTTGACTCTGAATAATGGATTTGTCATCATTCCTCGTGGGAAAGAACTTAGGAGGACAAGATAAAAATTTTTGTGGTTACCCTTACAGATTTTTGTTACCTTTATTTCTTAAAAAAGGTGAAATTCCTTTGTTCTCTTTATCCTCTTATGTAATTTTTGTTGTCATAGAGTTGTTAACACTATTACATATATTTTAAATATATTTACATTTACCCAGATGTAATGGGGTGAAAAATAGATTATTAGGTAGTAATTTTTTATTTTGAAGGACTAGCACCATCTTTTCTTTTCTTTGTTCTCTTTAGTTATTCAAACAAGTAAAACTCTTGTCATTTCTTTTCATAAAACCAACCTATACAATAGCAAAGGGTAAGGGATGCATTTAAAAGCCTCACTGTTGTGCACCTGTAAAAGGATCCGATTTGGATCGGATCACCAATAAGGCCATTCCTTGATCCATTTCGATAACTAAATGGATATTTTGTTAATGAATTTATATTTGATTTGTTATTAAACGGATCTATTCAATAATAGTGTTTTTTATTTATTTATTGGTGTATGTGTTTAACAGAAGCTAGTGTCAAAAGAGAATGGTAAACAATGATTAGAATAAAAATGATAGAAAGCCAAAGATAAATAAAAAATGGAAGAAAAAGAAAAAGAAAAAGAAAATTAAATCTTTTACTCTTTGTTAAAGAATAAACATTTTTCGGAGTAAGTAAAAATAGTTAGTGGGAAGAAGAGAGAACGATGATAAGAATATTTTGATAATATATAAATATTATATGTCATAACATTAGATTATAAATGTTTAACGTATTATATAATATATTATGTTGGATCCTGAAAGGCAAACCCCATCTCTCAGACTTCTCAAACACCCCCTCCAGTCAGACCATAGAAGTACAGAGAACAATAAATTCGTGCTCAACCAACCACCCTTAATCGGATTATAATTTATATTCAATTTATTTAATTAACTGATTATTAAATTTTGATCTAATTATTTAACTAATGAATTATTGAATTTGAATAGTAAACGGATAGGTCTACTGATATCTATCCATTTTGTATAAGAAAATACTAATATTCAGGCCCAAATGTGCCCAAGTAGTTGTAAATATCAATTGTGAGGAGGAATGACTTTTTAAAAGAATCTATAGAATTTTGGGAACAATTACAAATAGTAGAAATGTGGGGGGGAAAACGCAAAAAATGCTAAATATTCAAATTTTGTTGAAATCACATTAGGTTGAATTGTTTATTACTGCAACCTGAGAACTTAAAAGAAGGAACTGAATTAAAAAATAAATAAAACTCTTCTTTAACAATAAATACTACTACTATATATATATATTGAATGGCCTCTACTCTACTGAACAGCATTTATTTCTATAGCTTGAAATAAATTGACATATGAGAAAGATATCTCACCAGTCCCCTTATTCTTGATCCTACTTCCATCCCTCACCATTCCTTTCAAAAGCTACTACTCTTCAACCTCTCCGACTCTCCATTAATGCCAAAATAAGAACTCACTCTCGCTATCAAAACACAAAAAACAAAAAATACTACTGCCTAGTAACATCAAACTCTTTTCTCTTTCAAGCCCTCTAGAAATCAAGAAGAATGAAGCTCCCTTTTCCCTTCAAGAACACAGAAACAATTACCTCCTCATGGCCATGGCCATCCTGTGGAAGCCCCAAAACCCTCTCATTTCGAGGGGGCAACGACGAGTTGATGACTGTAAACGAAGTGGCAGCAGCGGAAACAGTAGTAGTAGAAGACAGCGGAGGAGGGGAGTCGATAGAGACGGTGATTCGCGGGTTGTGGTCAGAGAGGCTGTTCTTCGAGCCGGTGGAGACGAGTTCAATACTAGAAGTGGTGAAGAGTACGGATGAGTTTCCATACAAGGAGACTACTGAGATAATGGCCATGGATTCCGATGACCCTTATGTGGACTTCAAGAGGTCAATGGAGGAGATGGTGGAGGCTCACGGGTTGAAGGATTGGGAGTGTCTTGAAGAGCTTTTGAGCTGGTATTTGAGGGTGAATGGGAAGAGCAATCATGACTATATTGTGGTTGCGTTCGTTGATTTGTTGCTCGGTCTTGCTTTTGCTGCTGCTTCTGCTTCTGAGGCTACTCTTACTTATGATGATCGTTCTACTTCTACTTGTACTACTTCTCCTTTCTCTTTTTCTTCTTCTACTAGTCCTTGTTTATCTTCATTAGTAGAAGCAGAGGATGAGATTGAAAAAACAGTTGACAATGCTTCATCATCATCATCATCATCATCTTCTTCAGATGTTTGATTTGATTCATTACTAATAGAATTATGTATATCAGTTTGTAGTTTGAAAAAAAAAAATTATATAGTGAAACTTCCACATTAATTAGCCTCTGTGTGTTTGTGTGTGTGTGTGTTGTTTGAGCATTAAGTGTGGAAAAAATTGCAGGTGTTTGTTCATGTGTTTGAAGAAATTAAATATGTAATTAAGGACATGTGGGAGTTAGTTTACTTGTTTTACCCATTGGGAAAAGGGTTGTGGTAATTGGCGTATTACTTACTAGTAGAAAATGACATTACTATCCTCGAAAGTGGAGTGAGAGAGTAGTTTGAGAGATAATTAGAGAGTGCGAGTGTCTAATTTGAAAGATGATTTTGTCATTTCATATTTTTAGAAAACAATAGTGCAAGCTTACAAAGAGAAGTATAAAGAGATTTTTACCTAAAAAAAAAGTATACAGAGATATTATTTGCCTTGGAATGTTGTCATCATCCTAGTAAAAAACAGATTTGGAAACATGAAGATTATTACAATATGGTTCATGGTTTGGGTGATGAAGTTGGAAAAAGTTTGCTTCAACGGCAATTCTGTTATTAATGACACAATGAATTCCAACGTCCTAGTGTTGGAGTTGGTAACTGAATTAGAAGATATTATGCGATGTGATAGATCAATATGGACCATCCGATGAAGAAGAACCCGGTGGGCCAAATATGAGCATGATGGGGTTGATCACGGCCGTATAATTCAAATTGTGATTGTCATTATCAGTTGATAGGTACAATTCTGGTGCAGAAATTTGGCGTGGTTCTAGGTTCACATCCATGCACCTGCAGACATTATGGCAAGTAGCCCAGAAATTGAGAATATATATATATATATATATATATATATATATATGTTAATGGGTAATTTAAGAAATATGTATATAATTACGAGAGTCAAATAGGTACGAGTTTAGAAAGAAAACAAGTGACCTGCCATTCATCTGTCCAGTGGGCTACAAAAGCATGCATATGAAGACAATTTTCTAAAAGTTTTATTGGGTTTTTGTTAAGGTACCTTGTCAACTCAGTCCTCACTGCCTAAACTACTTTTTAAAAGAATTTGCTGTTTTTTCTAAAATTTGAATCACTTTTTTTCTCTCTCTTTCTCAGGAAAATTAAAGTTGTAAGGATCGATATAAAACAAGAAAATGAAATGGGCTGTCTGGTGGGGAAGAATGTCTCTGCTGCCACAAATGTATTAGCAACATTCAAATCTGATATTTTGGTCGTACCAAAACTGGTAGATTAAAATACAAGAATACCTTTACTAAAAGTTGATGATTGCTAATAATTTCAAATGCTCTGCTATTTATTTATAGTGAATTCTATTTATCACCTACTGATGTTTACTTTATATACCCGTTATATATAAATACAAAATAATTTGCTATAAAAAAGTAGAACAAATCCAAATATTTTTTTACAAAGAATTCTTTTTAGAGTAAATGACAGTAAAACATATTATTTGAATAGACAATTTCATTCATACCATAGCGTATAACTCTAATTGATGCATATTTTAACCTGCTCATAAATACTGGGCTTGAATTATATACATCAATTATTGAAAGTGGAATTTGAATTATCTAACTAAGCTCATGTGATTGTCAAATTTGGCACAGGATCAAACCATACTTAGAAAAGTTGACCTATCAAAGTCTAGAATATTGAATTGATTCACTAAGTAACTCATGGTCGTAAACTATTTAATAATTTCTTACAAGAGAGGCCTACTTGTTTGCTTTCTTTGTCACTCAAAAAAATAATTTTAAAATATCTCATAAAATATAATTATGTTTTTAAATAATTATAAAAGATAATTAGTTAAAAATATATTTGTTTTGAATTTTGATAAAAAAACTTTTCATAAATTATCAACCAAATAGATTTTTGTGCAATTTTTTCATTTTCAATTATTCGAAAACAGATCAAGGAGGTTCTCAAAAAGCTAAACCCAAACAGATGCTCAATCACCGAAGTTAGCAGGGTTGTCAGTTATTTGTACAACTGGATTTCCAAATCCATATATTAACAAAAATTACCAACACTATGGATCCAAAAGCAGCAAATTCAATCAAATTCAATCATGGAGACATGCTAGCATGATAGGCTCCACCATATATGCTGTCTCTCGCTAAAAACGAGATATATATATATATATATATCTATATATATATATATTACTAAACAAATTAAACCTACTGAGCAAATGTCAATGTTAGTTTCGTCTTCAAAAACATTAATTTTTTTGATTAGCATGGCCTAAATCTTTGAGCTAAGATTCTTGTCTGAGCCGCGAACCTTCTAAACCTTGTGCCACGCCCATTTCACCACTAACAACATAGAGATAATCATAATTTAATACCAGTTGCATTAGGGTTTTATAATAAGTAAGTTAATTTTGATCACAGAATAGCTAGTTTCCGTTGCAATAATGTTCATACTACAAATGATGTCACTCATTTGACATGGTTATGCCAGCTAGATACGTACAAATGATTACAAAATATATTGTAAAATATTTTTCTTGGAAAATATCTTCTTTTTTCAAGTCAAATATATATTTTTATTTTTTGGTACTTGAGAAAGGTTTAAGTCGATATTAAGGTCGAGTTCTTGAGGTAGGACGTAATAAATAACTTGTCGAAAATTTATGAATTAGTTATTTTTATTAGATATTAATTTTTTTTTTAATTCATAAATATTTTAAGATGACTAAACACTATAAAATAAAAAAATATTTGAATGTAAAATATTATTTGATTGTAGCCTTTGTAGGGTTGTTTAGGGTAAACGAGGAAATTCTATAGCCCTGAAAATAAGATTAATTGCGGGGACCGGAATTTCTTGCTCTCTTTTACTCCCAATAGAAAAAAAGCCATCTTAAAAGTCTTTTGGAAGGTACAAATCTCAAGAATAAAGTTTAATTTATATTTAAGCTTAATTGTTATGTATTGGAAATGATCACCTGTAGAAACTTCATTTGTTCACAGTGAATCAACAATGGTTGATTAATCAGAATGTACGATCAAATTTATTGTGAAATGTGATACACCATTAGCGGCACTAATCAAGATGTATAATTAACAAATCACAAATTTTTGGATGCACTAATAGGTTATTAGGCTTTGATGGGATAGTCAACTTAGGCCTTGTTGGGATGGAGAGAAAAAGAAAGAACAGTTTTAGTTATGAAAGAAGAAGAAGAAGAAGAAGAAGAAGAAGAAACAACAATAATCTCTATTTATATTTAGATAGATAAAAGAAAATAGAAAAGAAATGATAGTATTTTTATTTGTATACAATAAATTGAAAAAAGGAAAGAAAGGATAACAAATAAATTACTATCATATCCTTTTAAATAAAGATATGAGTGGAATAATAATTTTCTCTTTTTAATTGTTATTGAGATAGTTTCGAAATTATGAAAATACTACTTAAATACTATTATTTCTTTCCATATGTTCTCATTTTTGGAGAGATAGGAAATGACGGATAAGGAGGGTATTCTTTCTTTTCTCTCATTTTAAAACACCCAGACACAGCCATATATTTTCTTCTTCTTTTTTCTTTCCCTATCCCTTCAAATCATCCCATCCAAACGCACTCTTACTTAATTTTGGATTTGCTATTATATCATTAATAGTTGAAAATTTTCATTTGTCTCACAAACCAACCAACCTATAGCCCTTTACTCTGCAGGCTTTAGTTTGTTAAAACTTCGTAGGAAACAAATTACAGTTTCTTATGCAGTTGGTCTTGGTTGGATCATTATTGAGATAATCACCCATTTATGAATTCTTCATTTTCCCAGAAAATTAATTTCCCTGAAAACAAACGTGACTAAGCTGTTTAGAAGTTGGTGCCTTGCCCATTTTGATAATGTTTGTGTGGGTTTTCCTTTAGTTTCAAAAATAACAAAAAAAAAAAAAGAATCATTAGGCCATTTACACTGTGAGCACGTTTTTCCATCATTGAAGTGAGATTTATTTCAATTCAACGTCTAATAGAGCACTGAGACAATCTCATAAATGATTCCGTAATCTATCACACTTCATAGCTCATACATGAAGCACTTTGAGTGAAAATTATATTTGTCACAACATGTTACATTCGCATTCTCTTGTGAAGCTCACTATGAGTGATGATGGGTCACAAGACTTACAACTGTTTTTCATGGAGGAGACAAGTTATTTAAGTGACATTCATGGCATTATATTGATATTTGATCATATCATATAAACAAGGGCATTTGGGTTGTTGACTAGTGGGTTCATGGGTTAGAAACTTAGGTGGATTAGGGTTGGGCTTTCTTGTTGCTTTACCAATAAACGAAGCCCAAAATGGTCATGGTCTTGGAACTGGTGAGACAGTGACTTGAATCATATTCTGATTTACTTACAAACTAATAATTATCATGAAATCTATCAAACAGATTCTCCTCAGAGTGCTAGAGTTTAATTTTGTCAGGCTTTTTGTACTATTTTTTCATTAAATGATGTTTGTAACCCGCACCAACATTCAGCCCATGGGCCATCACGGCGTTTATAGATGTTGAGCCCACACTTTGTCAGAGTTTGATTCAGTCACGGATTTGATCCAATCTCATTTTTCATAAATGGGGTGATCGATGGAGGAGTTACTATTATATTTATCGGTACAAAAAAGTCTAAATTGGCCTCTCCTATAGTTAGTTCTATGAAACAGATTAGGGCTGCAACAAATGCAAATCACATTGCCTAATTGGCATACCAGATTAGTATGCATTACGCTTTATTGAGCCCATACCCATTGAAGTTTCGAAATCCAATACTTGCCCCTTTTTCTTTTTGAATTTGGATCCTCTCCTCCAGCATCTTGCTCATGTATCCCCGAGCTAGATCCAAAAAATATAAAAAGGCAATATCATCTAGTAAATCACTTTCTAACATTACATTGTTTTGGTTTAGAACAAAACTGTAACTACCGTGAGGCGTGTGTAAAACAAATAATATTTACATAAATTGATTGAGCAGGGTGTGACAAATGATATCAGAGTCAATTCCTAGTCGAAAAATAAAATGTGCAAAAGCCCATGTGGGTCACGCCAACGAAGACGCTGGTTCCTAAGATGGAGTGATTATGACATTCCACATCTTCCGAATAAGAAATTCTTGACATTTATATATGTGGACACCACTCAACCGTGTGAAATCGTGAACATTGATGTTTGTAAAGTAGACAATATCTACACGAGTTGGAACGGATAGTGACAAATGGTTATTTATAAGATTACAAGAGAAATGGAGGTTGAGATTGAATGGCAAAGAGAGAGTTAATTGTTCTTTGATGCAGAGAGAATATTCGGGAGCATTGATGGTGGATGAGAGAATGAAACAGGGGAAATTTCAGGAAGAGAGCACGATTCCATCATTAGAATTTGGGTTACCTTTTCGCCAAAATAATGTGGCATAAAAAGTGATTTACTAGATGATGTAACCTTTTATATTTCTTAGATTTAGCTTTAGGGCATACATATAGAAAATTATTACATGATCCCAGAACCATTGATCTCCATCAATCACGTAGTGACATATAAGTAAAAATAAGATGAAATTAATATTTATTTATATATTAATCCATGATTGGTCTGGGAGCAAGGATCCTAGGACCATATAATAATTACTCCTTATATTGGCGAGGGGTTTTTAATCTTTTTTCTTTTGGGGGTATAAAAAAAAGCAGCTAATCTAGAACATTAATTTAAAAGACATTTAGTTTCCGTCTAGAATCATTCATTGCTTGAGCGACAATATGTGACCTATCAATCAGTCTTCTGTTTGTTTAAGAGCCTTCTCAGGGATATCCAAGAATCGGAATTCATTACATTAGTTATGAGGGAAAGAAAAGGGAAGGGAAGGATAATTTTAACCTCCTATCGCGTTTGGTTGATTAATGAAGGAAAAGAAAGGGAAGGATAATAATCATATTTGGAAAAAGAAAGAAAAGAGAATTATTTTAATAAATTTACTATTTTGCCCTTTTATATTTTAAAAGATAAATTTATACATTTAATAAGGCCACCAAAAAAGAAAAAAAAAAATTGGCAAAAATGGGCATAAGTTATAAGGCCCATGGATGATGGGCCACCAGAAAAGTAAAAAAAAAAAATTAGGGGAAATCATTTAAATCCTCCAATTTAGCCTCTATCTCTATTTTCGTTCTCAACCCTCTATCTATCACTCTCTCTCTGCAACTGCAAACTACAAAATCTATACGAATCAGAAAAGAGAAATCCGTATACTTCACCCATATCGGCATATCATTTCAAATTGTTCAAAAAATCAAAACCCATCCAATTCGGGTTTGCCGTTTGCAAGCTTCAGCCACTGGCTCTATCAACTCTCAAGCTTGCCCCCCTCTCTCTCTCTCTGCAATTGCTAATGGGTATGTATGGGTTTTGTTTAATTTTTTTTTTCTAAATCAACTAATCATGGTCTGTAATTCTTGCTTTGATTTTGAGTAAGAGTAAATTTGGCATTAGAAAGTCTCTCCTTCCCTTTCCTTCCAATTCTTCCCATTTTTGAGAGTTTAAGAAAGTTACTGTTTAAGCCTACTGATATCCTTCCAAACCATTCCCTTTCTTCCAACAATTTTTGCCAAACACAAATTTTTAATCCTCCTCCATCACCTTCCCTTCATTTTCCTCCCTTTTCCATTGCACCAAACTGACCTTATTAGGCTTCGTTTGGATTGAGGGATTTAAAGGAATTTGGAGAGAAAAGAAAGGGAAAGATAGTGATTAGTATGTTTGGATGGAAAGAATATGAGAGAAAAGAAAGAATTTGGAAGGATCAAATCCCTTATTTGGAATTCCTCCAAAATTAACAAGATTTTGAGGGATTTGGAGAGAAATGGAACTAATGACAAAAATAGCCTTGAGAGAAGGGGCAAGCTTGAGAGTTGAGAGAAAGGGGGCCGACTGAAGCTTTGAGAATGGCGACCGAACTGGAACAACGGTGATGGAAACTGATAGATATGGGTTTTGATTTTTTGAACAATCTGAAATGATATGCTGATATGAGAATGAGAATAGCGATGGAGGCGATTGGGGAGGCTGAAATGATTTGAAATATGGGTTTTGAACTTCTGATTCTTGTAGATTTTGTAGTTTGCAGTTGCAGAGACTGAGAGAGGGGGGGGGGGGGGGGTGGGGGGAATACATATGGCACATCGCGGCTTCTTCTTCCGAGTAGCTTCACTATTTTTTTTATTGCTTAGTGTCTTATGTCAGATGGCTATTACTGGCCGAAGATGACTATTTGATTCAATAAAGAAGAATGCTATTTGGCCGTTTGGGATCAGAACAAACTGGGGAAAGTTGTCTTCCTATATAACCTACCTCTCAGACCACCTTCCTCTGATTTCATCTATTCCTAAAAGCCAAAAAGTGTATTTTTTTTTTTTTTAAGAAGTGGTTTAAACAAGCATATATATATATATATATATATATATATATATATATATATATATATATTTCTTATAATAATAATAGAAAAACACATTTAGAAGATTGAACTTCCATTTTGTAGTTTGCAATTGCAGAGAGAAAGAGAGGCTGAGAATGATAATAGAGATGGAGGCTAGTGGGGAGGCTAAAATGATTTGCCCAATTCAGGTACGATGAAACTAGGGTTACAAAGGGAAAGGAAAAAAATGGTAAGATAGTAAATTATTCATCTCTTCTTTTCTTTTCTATTTATCCAAACAATAATATTACTCGTTTCTTTCTTTTCTTTCTTACCCATCCAAACATGAATATTATTATATCTATCATATCCTTTTTTTTATTTTCTCTCGTAATCCTTCCCTTTCTTTTCTCTCCTATGTAACCAAACGAACCCAATACTAATTTTTCTTTATTTTTATTTTTATTTTGAGTTAAATGCTCTTACATTTATCTATATTGCTCAAAAGATTAAAGTTGAATAAAAATTGCTCCGACACCAGTGAAAACAAATTGTCGTTCATTTTTTAACCTAAAAAAAAATGGTACTTTTACCATTATATCCTATACATTATTGTTTAGTCTAGAACACTTAAAATACACAATATCAAATTTGCCCTTGATTTGATTTACCTGACTCGCTTCTCACCAAACCCAATGTTTGAAACAAAGAAGGAAAATAGAAAATAGAAAATAGAAGGCGAAACACTCCATCTGTGAATCTCCATGTTCGTCTCCTTTAATTAGTCTCAGAAACCATGTCCATGTTGTCTCCCTTAATTAGTTTCAGAAACCCAAACAAAAAAACCCTAACAACATCACCACTCACTTCAGTGCAACCATCACCAACACAAACCTCGAACCCATAGCATTTTACTTGTGTGTTCTTCACGCCCCGTCCAACACCATCGCCTGGTCCACCGATCACAACGCTTCAATCTCTGATTTTGCCAGGCTCCGCCTCCCCATTTACAGACTCACCATCACAGACGATACATGCAACATCGTTTCGTTTGGTTCAACATGCCGTTTCATGTCCCTGTTCAAGAGTCCAGTAATTTAATCCTGCTCAATCACTCCAATGCTATTTAGGAATACATTAAATAGATTTTCTAATTGCATTCTAGCGTCAAAATCAGACCCCATGAAGAAAAAGGTAGTGGTGCCTGGTGGTGGCGGCCATCATTGCATCAATTGTTTTCCTAAATATTTTCATTCCCTCTTGTATCATTTTTCAAAAAAATCGATTGAGGTTGGAATAAAGGATTTCGATGGTGGAGTGGGCCATGGGGTGATTTTTTTATGTTTTTTTTTTTATAAAAGTTCCATGGAGATGAATTGGTGCAACAAGGGTGGTGGTGGCAGAGAAGAGAGAGAAGGGATTGAAATTGATCAATGGTACTACAAATACTGGCATTTATTGAAAAAAAAAAAAAATCTTCAGTCTTTGGGAATAAACATATCTAATTAAGACTGAAATGGGTTCACGTTTAAGGGTATAAGGGTCCAACTAATTAAGACTAAAGTTTTACTGGCAACAAAAAGGGTAATTTTGGTAGTTTAAAATTTAAATTTAGTTAATTTTTATATGGTTGACTATCAATAAACAGACAAAGTCGGTTGCTAAGGGCAAAAAAATTAACCAAACCTGAAGAAAGATTTAGGATTTTTTTTGGCACTAGTTTAATTTACAAGCAATAAAAACAAACCTGAAAGGATATCAAAGTATTTAACCTTTTTATTTTTAACCTTTCCTCTTCCTATTAACCTAAAAGGGTACTAATCAAGATATATAATTAACAAATAACAAATTGTTGAATGTGCTAATGGGCTAAGTTATATTTGTTGTTACAGATAATACGCACAGCCCTTTATGGAACTCACCATGAGTGATGATGGGTTACAATCCATTTGTGAGTGCTGCGGCAAGCTAATAGCAAGGCCCTAGCCTTGTCCACATACCAGAGTCACAAGACTCAACTGTTTTTCATGGAAGAGACAAGTTTATTCAAGTCACATTCATAATTTCAGATCAACGAGGGCATTAGGGTTGTTGACAAGTGGGTTCACGGGTTAGAAACTTGGCTGGATTGGGGTTGGGCTTTCTTGTTGCTTTCCCAACAAACGAAGCCCAAAATGGTCATGGCCTTGGAACTGGTGAGATAGTGACTTGAATGACATTTTTATTCACTTAAAAACTACTACTAATTATCATGAAATCTGTCAGAGTCTCCTCAGAGTGCTAGAGTTTAATTTTGTCAGGTTTTTTTGTACTATTTTTTCATTAAATGATGTTTGTAACCTGCACCAAAATTCAGCCCATGGGTCATCATGTCGTTTATAGATGTTGAGCCCACACTTTGTCACAGTTGGATTCAGCCACGGACTTGATCCAATCTCATTTTTCATAAATGGGGTGATCGATGGAGTTCCTATATTTTTATCGGTACTAAAAAGTCTAAATTGGCCTCTCCTATAGTTCTATGAAACAGGGCTGCAACAAAAGCAAATCACATAGGCTAATAGGCGTACCATATTGAGTCCATACCCATTGAAGTTTCGAAATCAAACACTTGCCCCTTTTTTGTTTTGTTTTTCTTTTTCTTTTCTTTTTTTTCTAATTTGGATCCTCTTCTAAAACATCTATCCCATATTTCCCCTACTTGGATCCAAAGAATGTAAAGAGACGAAATCATCGTAAATCACTTTAAAGCATTACATTGATTTGGTCAAATGGCAGCCCAACATGTTTTGGACAAAATTGTAGTGGAAAGAAAATAATATTTATATAGATTGAGCAGGTTGTAATAAATGAAATCAGAGTTAATTTTTAGTCGAAAAAAGGAATATGCAAAAGTCCACGTGGGTCATGCCATGTAAGACGCTAATTTATAAGACGGAGTGATTATGACATCCTACATCCTCCGAGGGAGAAATTCCTAACATTTATATAAGTGGATACTCATTAACTGTGTAAAATCATGAATACTGAAGTGTGGAAAATATACAATATCCGCACGAATTGAAGTGGATCATGACAAATGTTTATTTATCAGATTACAAGAGAAATGGAGGTCAAGATTGAATGGCAAAGAGAGAGTGAATTGTTCTTCGATGGAAAGAATATTCATGAGTATTGACGGTGAATTAGAGAATGAAATTTAAGATTCTTCTTGTGAACAAGAGAGAAGAGAGAGTGGGGAGAGATTAAAAAAAAAGGGGGAGGGGAAGTTTCAGGAAGAGTGTGAGGAGCATGGATCCTATGATCATGTAATAATTATTTTATATATTAGAACAAATATTTTTTCTTTTTGGGGATTAAAAAAAGGAAGAAGCTAATCCAGAACTTTCATTTAAAAAACATTTAGTTCCCGTCTAGAATCATCATTCATTGCTTGAGCGACAATGTATGACCTATCAGTCATGTGGTTGATTAAGAACCCTGTTGGGTCCTTAGGCTGCAGGGATATCTAAGAATTGGAATTCATCACATATAAAGTAACTTGGAACATAAAAATGTTAGTAAAGGCAAACATTTGGAATAAAACCTATATATCCTTTTAACACAACTTAACCGAGGAAGTAAACCCTTTGAGAAACAAGATTGAAAGAATGGGGTTCCTTTGTCTTCATTGTGGAGGAAAAAGAGTTATTGTTTGATTTTATGTCTATCTGGCTTCCTCCATATGTCATGGACTCATGGGTTGCCAAACAAGCACCCACACCAACTACTTTATCTTTTAAAATCCCACTTCTTGATCCTCAAAATCAAAACATTTCATTTCATTGGCCTAGAAGATGCCTAAGGTCCTCACATCTTGGCATCTCCATTCACTAAATTAAAGTACTACTTTATGTTTGATGTTTTAAAAAAAAGACTTCCCATTAGTAATTGTCTCATCTTTAACAAACATGATTATCCTTACTTATTTTGTAGAAATGGGTTGACAACAACTATCATCTCCATCAAAGCTAGGTACCAAATGCATATATGTTTCTTGTGTTCCCTTCCTCTAGTCTTAACTCATCAAATTCTAACTATAGCCTCAACACTAGTAGGGTACCCACACTTTCAATCATCTTATCCTAGTTAATAGGGCATATGTAGAAATTAAGTTGTCTGCATAATTATAATAATAAATAAATAAAGGAGTCTGGAAAAGTCGGATGTACGATTATTCATCCAATTATATGTTATAATAGGAACATGATAATGGGCCGCCTAAACAGTGCATATATACCCCATAGATTCATATTATGAGATAAGATGAGAGTACAGAAAAATATAAAGCTAGAAGAATATCTGCTTTGCCAGGCCAAAAAAAGGAAAAAGAAGCAGCCTACAAGTTTATATACTTTGAGTAACTTCAAAAGATAATTAAAAAACAATAAGTCAATTTATTTTCTATAGAGCTGTTCTATTTCATGACAGTATTATTGCAATGTATTTCACACCACTTTTTTTGCATAATAATTTTCTTCATACTAATTTAGAATTTTGTTTTGATTTTTTAGCTTTTATTTTCAACCCAGTGATTATGCTATTTTCTTTAGTGACCTATTCCCTTCAAATGAAAACAATATGTTTTAATTTGAGAAATAATATATGATCAACCAACTGATTTTTTACTTATCATTGGACGGGACTGTTAGTATTTAGACCTTATGCCAAATTTCTGTGTGTCAGTTGAGACAAGAAGAAGATGATGTTTTCTTTGGTGTATGACAACAAAATTAAAGAATGTCCCCCACTATCACAGAAATCTAATAACATTTTAGATGGAAATGGTTTTTGTGTCTACTTATTTTTGTCACGTCTTTATCTACTACTATACATAACCAGTGTATATATATAATAAAGCATAATTAATCACGATGAGTCAGTCTCTTTCTCATATAGTCTTTTTAGCTGCCCAAATCTAACTATATATTTTGATATGAAAAATGATACTAAAAGATACAAATCTGTATTAACGGTTACTATCACTGCCGACTGAATGTTTAAAATTAATTTAAATACTTTTTAGATAAAAGAAACTGTATCTTTATTCATTATCGACCAAAGGAGCTTGTTAAATACAGTGATTGGTGATTAGAGACCCGCCAAAAAAAAATAGCTGGTTAAGTACAGCGTTACGCACTCGATATAGATTGTAGTCACACACACACACGCACGCACGCATAGCAGTCACGAATTTGCGAGTAGAAAGAAGTAAACTGGATCCAAAACAAAAGCATTAATTGACAAATGAAAGCAGTAGCAGGAGGTTATATGAGTGATTACATTCAATAAAGGCGCACCTTCATCGAGCTCCCACTAGCAGAAAGATTCCGTGCAGCTGGCTGGCTCGATCTTTGGATTTGACCAGGACTACACATTAACTACTACTAGATCTCTGTCATTTAAGTCACAAATTGCATGATTTGAGTATTCATTTATGAGAGTTAATTAAGAGAAGGTGACTTTTTGGGCCAAGGAGAGAGAGATAAGGTGACGTGGGAGAATCAACATTGTGGTTGTTGTTGGGTAATTTCATAACATTTATTTTGACGTCCTAAAAAAATCACTAATTAAAGTGTCAAAAATGATAAAATTATGGTTCGAATTTTAAAATATGGTGGGATGTTTGATTGGAAAAAACACTTAATTACACACAGGTTGTAGTAATAACATAATATCACCAATTTATTAAATATTGATACGTAGTGATAAAACTATTAAAAATAAAACACACTTATGTGATGGGATACAATTAATTAATGACATAAATAAACAATGTATTAAAAATACAAGAAAATATTTCTCGGGTTAATTGAAACATTAAAAGAGGAGAAGAAGTCAATCTCCAAAATATCAATTCAATATTCGAACATCATAGCATTACTATGTGACATAGCACTTTTGTGTCCAGTTCAATCCATGCATTATTTCTATTTTAGATTTTATCAGCAAAGGAGAGGGAGGGGGGACTGGAAGCCCTAACAACTAAGACATTGAATGATGATGCCTAGAGAAGGAAAAAATCAAAGGTCCCCTAATCCAGTAGTATGATCTTTTCCTTCCAAATGGTGAAATTGAGAGTTTGAGTCCTACGAGGGACACGTACGGGGAAGGGGGACTTGAACACCGTCATATTCGTTTGAAGAGTTGGGCACTCTAACAACTAAGACACTGAATGATGCCTAGAGAAGGAAGAAATCAAAGGTCCTCTAGATCAATGGTGTAATTTTTTCCCTTCAAAGGGTGAAATTGAGAGTTCGAGTCCTACGAGGGACATGTAAAATTTTCTTAAATTGTTCCGCCAACCCTTAAAACATTTGAAAAACGTATTCAAAGAAAAATTACAAAATTCGATCAATCATATACTTCATCAAGGGTTGTAGTCCAGTGCTGTCTCACTCTACCACTTTAGAAAGAAAAAATTAAAAATTAAAAAAAAAAAATTACCCTTCGTGTTTAACACTCAAACAATTTCACTCCAAAGTGAACTCTAGAATTTTTTTCACAAAATTACTCTATTAAATTTTACTTTTTCTATCCAGTAACTAAAAAATAAATAAATAAAAGCATAAAAAAACAAAGATGTTAAATTTTCTTATCTTCCCACTTACTGAACAGTTATTTATTTTTTTTATTTTTTTATGTTGCAGGTGCAAACATAAAATGCATTGACAGAGAAGGGTACCGTGTTTAATGAAAAAAATAAATAAATATAATTGTATCTGTCACCAACCCTCCTTCAAGTTTGTTTGCAAGATCGTAACTACAGTATTATAACACACATCAACTCGAATGGTGAAGAAGGATCAATTTACTGGCAATCCCATTTAATTGAGAGGTAGAGAGAGGCGACTTAAATAGTGGCATTGAAAGAGAAGCCAAAGTTTCGATGTAGTAATCGATTGCAAAAAACTATAACAGTACTCACCATTAAAGCCCATTCAACCAACTGTCTCAAACTTTTTTTATTACATACACACACAATTTTCAAACTTATATCTTTTCCCACCAAGAGAACCACTTTACATTTACATCCCAAAGGCCAATTAAGATTTTGACCAGACTCTTAAGTCCTAGGGACTGGTTCATTCATGCGCACTTTTTCAATCTAAGCTTCTCTATTTTGCGAATAAATATTGAGTGTGCTGTATGCCTAGTGCATCGTGTACCAAATTTATTCGAACAGTGAATATTATGTATGTATGAACATGTATTATACACGTATTATTATGATAAGTTCGATACACAGTGCGCTAGACGCATTCAATACATTCTCCCACTGTCAAGGCCACACTATTTAAAATCATCATGGATAGTCATCCCATAATATCTTTTTTTTCATTCCCATCAACATCACACTTTTATAATACATATTTAGCCCACTACTAAAAGCCCCTTACATATCATATGCCCCCAACATATACATTTTTCAAAAACTGAAACCACTAAAGAGGAATGACCAAATGCCAAAAGGCTCGTTACTGGAAGTTTCAGTTGGACAATTCTGACTGATTTGATGCATTGTGACAACATCATAAGACGTCAACCATTACTTTGAGTTGTCCGACTCTCAAACTCTAACTCCAAATGATTTTTCAAACCAAAATAAAGAAAGCAATTTCTTTTAGACAACACAAAACATGTCTCGACACACAAGAACATGCATCATGTCTGTCATATATCTGATAAATGCTTGACTTCTAAGATCAAATGAAAGGATCTAAATGACTCTTAACTGAAAAAACTCCATTCCAAATCTCAGTGAAAGCTCGAAGGATGATTCCATGGTGGCAAGGGGAATTGAGCTGCAAGAAACAGTTGAGAAGCTCGCGTAGATCATCCTTGGAATAAATCTCCTTCTCCAAAATCATCTGAAGCATCGAACGCCGGAAATCAACATAAGGGTCATCGGAGTCTTTCTCCACGGCCAAGCTCTCGCCGCCAATCCTGCCGAAGCCTTGAACAGCTCTCAAGCTCTTTATATCGGACTCATCGTCCACGTAGTCGACGCACAAGGAGCTATCTGTGTTGAAAGAGACTGTAGCAGTGGTGGTGGTGGTTTCGTCTTCATCTTCGTCGGCACAGTGGACACCAATTTTGTCCCATGAGGTTGAAGAAGAGTGATAGAGAGTGTTTTTTCTGTAAGTGGGTGGTTTGTGTTTTGGTTTTGGGTGGAATATGTCGAACAGTCTTGGCCTTCTACAACCACAACCTAGGCTTACACTCACTGTGTTGAGATAGAGCTTCTTCCTGTTGCCGCTGGACATTTTAGAGAGAGAGAGGGAGAGGAGAGAGAGAGGGGGGTTTCTTCAAAGTGATTCATTTGACTTGTGATGGGGTGTGGAGTCTCTCTATAAATTATGCATGTGAGCATGAGGGTCCCTTGTTGAATGCTAATGTTACAGCTCTTTGAAACATTAACACATCACAGCCTTATCTGGAGTTCAAGTAAGTACTACTGGACTTATCTGAAATTAAACTCCAAATATACACCAGTTTTAAAATGAGAAAAATATCACTCATAAAAGGAATATAATTATAATCACTCTTATTGTTATGCTAATTAAGTTTGAGAATAGGTCTTATGTATTTGAATTTTGAATTGGACCTCACTTGTAATTAAAATGAATTAAATTCATACTATATTGGGTTACATAGAATTGATACTCTAAAATTGAAAAAAAAAATAAATAAATAAGTTGTTTAAAGTTTAAACTATGGTATAATCATCAAATAATTATGATAACGCTAACTTTTGTTATTGAGTAGGTACTGTTTGGCATTTGTTATTAAAGATGAGGGAAGCTGCTCCGCGAGTGATGCTACTAACTACTTCAATTTTTGTGCATTTCGCAAATGGCAATAATCAAAGATATAAAAATAAGATGATTAGATAGTGTTACCTAAAAGGAAGAATAAAAAATATAAATGAAAAATATAAAAATTAGGAAACTGACATAACAGTAGGTATGATGAACTAGGGATCATAAAATATACTCAGCCACTTGATTTGTCACCAGCAGCTCAGATCCTAAGATTATGATGATAAATACTAGGATTATAATATTGACGAGTATTATATTAAATCTACTTTGGATGAAACGACTGTTAAATCATATGATAATAATTGGTATGCCTTTTGTTTTCTACTATTTTTACTATAATTGGTCAAATTTATAAATCATCCCAATCCAAGAAACATCCAAAGTTTCACAAATAATGAGATTATTTGCAATTAATTAAGATAAAATAGGAATAATAATGTAAATAATATTTTAAAATAAATTCACAATAATTAATTGAAAATGATAAGACGAAGAATTAATTCTGTTGTAAAAAAATTATAAAGCATTTAAGAAGTATATAATACTATAGTATTATGGTATGTGGGGCTAGAGGCAGTATTTCCAGTTTGGTGCCCCAGGGGGCTCCGTAAGGGTCTTGTCTTGGGAAGTTCTGGGTTATCAAAAAAGAAAAAAAAAAAAAAAAAAGTATATAATACTAGAATAGTGAATAAGAGTTGTACATATTTGATGAGAAAGTTATATACGTAGTATAACTTAACAATTTGAAAATAACTTTAAAAATCTCATCAAATTAAATCATATGAATATATCACAATTGATTCAATGACTATACCTAAACCAGGAACATGAATATATTACTACAATTGATTCAATGGACTATACTCAAATCAGGAACTTGCACCAAAATCTGACTCAATGTATTATTTTAACGTGTCCACGTACCTCTTCATTCCTTTTAATCAGATCCTCCTCACAGAAAAGTGTTGTAATGTATTTGATGGTCTATATCACACACACACGTCCAGAAAAGTGTTGTAATGCATTTGATGGCCTATATCACACACATGTCCACATCACACGCACACACGTGTACTCGATCACATGTGAGCGAATGATACCGTCGGATGCAATACACTTGATCCCAACTCGATATATAATATGTTGTGACAGAATTTGACCCGGGGTACATTGAAAACTTAGGCCAGAAATCACGCTCAATACAGGCCAACACGAACCAATCCTCTGTCAAGGATTATGTGATTCTGCTAGTAGTTTTGGTTTTTCCTGTTTGGACCTTATACTATACTAACTATATTTGTTAATCAATAATTTTATTATTGCCCATTTCACCCCGTTAAGCACTAACATAAAGCAGGTCCTCCAGATATTTTTGGGAATACCCAGGGTCTAGTTGGTAGAGCCTAGTGTACCCGTGTTAGAGTTCCCCTTTGTACAAAAAATAATAATAACGCAATTAAAAAAAAAAAAATTGATATTTTCCTCTTTTCGTACCTACATAATTTATGGTAAGGATAGACTTGAGAAGGACCTAAGTATTACCATTAAGAACCGCCAATATAATTAAAATAATTACAATACTATTTTGAAAAATAGGCTTGCTCATCTTTATTGTGTAACAACAGACTTTAACCCAACTGTTAAATTAGGCTAATGAACAAGACAATCTAATGCGAATAGCCTTGGCTTAAGATTCACCAAGTATATACATGAACACACCTAGCTAAGCTTTGGCGAAGCTTGGGTCTGTCTCAAACTCTATCCATGCTTCAAGAAGATCAACCACTACATAATTGAAAACATAAGAAATATATTAAAGAAAATAAAGAAAAACAAGAAATTGATTTAGACAGATTAATATGAAGCCATGTTTTTTAAAATCCTATGGAACACTATGTCATTCTATTTACCCGTAACATCTAAAAGCACAACAAATCCAACCCGGGAAGGATGTCCAGAATACGATGATCATGAAAGTGTTCCCAAATTTCACAATCTTGACTACTGACTAGACATGGGCATCATCTTCTAAAGTGATATTCCAGTGGAAATTGGATTCTACTCAAAATTGCCATCGAAAACATAACTCAGTAATTCCTATTTCCAGAGATTTCCACAAACTATATTTCCCTTCTCATCATCAAATTATGTTTTGTACAGTTTCACCCAGGATGACCATGGTGCAAATGACTATAAACTCATCATACTTACCATTTAAAATTCGACGACTTTGACAAATCTGATCCATGACCCTTGTGATCTCTGAGCATGATCTTTGTGCCCTAAGTGTAGTCTGTACATCATGAGTAAAACAAATATAGATGTATAATTGATACAAAAAAAGTATAGCCAATGATTGTTAAATGTCATATTTGGAATGAAAAAATGTTTGATGACGCGGTAATCTACAAATTTGTCCACAAATATTTACTCACAATCATACCACCAAAATGATAATAAATAAACTGTACCACAGGATCACCTTATAAAGAGAGTTGAGAAGATGACGACAACGACGACGATGATAATAATAATAATAATAATAACTCATTCAAATGCCATAGAAGCAATATAAGTTCATCTCAAATGTCATAAAATCAGAATGGAGTAGTTCGATTCCCTCTTCTGCCCAACCTCCAGTGACATATCTCAATTCTCAAACCATTCCTAAATATTCTCAACAATGCAAATTCCTAAACAATTTTGAAAATTGATGAATTATTTTCGATAATTTTTCACACACATCTTTCTTATTTTCTCAACGTGCAAACTTTTTCTTACTTGAAACTTCCATCTTGGACCTTATCCAAATTATTCCTGAGAATTTATGAATAACACTCAAATTCATCTCGGAGTCTGTCACTGTGATTAAATACTTTCCCCCACTCACCCCCTCCACACCTCCCTCCTCAAAAACACTAGGTAATTACCAAAAAAAAAAAAAAAAACTTCAAAAGTAGTGGTCTGAAGTTTGACCTCACTGGCTTGAACTTGATATTTGGTTCTTGATCAAGCCTGCTACATGCTCAGCAACCCATAATGAACCAGCCTCAGTGCAACAGAAAGCATGAGTGTGGCCCTCCCTTTCAATAGCTATAGTAGCATCTGGGACATGCTTGGAAATCTGTGAGAACAGAAGTTTGTCAATGTATAATATCAGATGCTCAAATTGAAGAATGCCAGAAGAAATTTGGAGAACAGAAAAAAAAAGAAAAGAAAAAGAAAACATAGCTTGACAAGATCAACATCATTAAGCAAACATTATTTCCACAGAATGATTTCTTTCAGAATTGACCCCACATTCTCATGCTTGGCAACTGTTTCAATTAACAAGAACCACACTAGATATTGACCTTTTTAAATTGCTACGATAAGGACTGTTGTTCAGTCCTTAATTAGTAGGGATGGGACAAAAATATATATATATATATATATATATATATATATATATATATATATATTGAAAAGGAGCCCCTTCTCCCTCCACCCGTCACCCCTTGCCTGCCTAAGGAAACTCTCCTTTGCCGCTACCCCACTCCGTTACCATAAGACAAGATATATTTTACAATATATATGTATATATAGGGGTATTCGATGAAATATATCACAATATAAATATATATTACAATATATTTGTATATATATCATGGTATCTATTATAACATATTATAACAGTGGGGAATTTATGTAATTTAACTACATTTGGGGCTGGCTGGGGTGGGACCTTGACCCCAAACCACTATCCAAACCTGAGTCGGGTTTCAGACTCCTTTCCACGGGTAAATTTGTCATATCCCTATTAAAGTATCTCTAAGGTGTCTGGAGTCATTAACATTATCATGTTTAGCCATTGCACCCCATCAAGGGTTCTCATTGAAGTGACAGTCTGCATGATTAACAACCTCAGTTAAATAGCATGCCTTCTCATCAATCTCTAGTAAATTGGTAACGCCAACCATCACGATTCTAAATCTGACCCTATAACACTAATGGTTTAGAACCATCAACACCATATGAGACCCAAATCCTGTTTCAGTACCCCAATCTTGATAGCATTTCACTAATTTGATCCACATTCCATGAATAAGTGACATGATTTCAAACTCATCTCAATCCGTGGACAGTAGCCATTTTTCAGAGCTGCAGGAATTTCAAAGATGTCACTTCCATCTTTGTGGACCTGACAAAAAGAAGCTAACCATTTCAACTAATGCAATTGATTATACCAACCATGTAGAAAGAAAATGGGAAAATGGTTTCCACAATAAACTGCATTTAAAATTTAAAATGATTCATGATCAAAACTACCATCATGTATTCCATGCTGGTTGACAGCAGACGCCTTTAAGAGAGTAGGCATGGAACATTGCTATAAGAAGAAATATCTAATTTGAAAGAGATAATTACCTTTCTTTTCCGTTTACTGATCACAAAATTACTAACAATAACAGGAATGGTGGAGAATCTGGGAGAAATTTCTATTGACCATTCAACCAGTCAACATTGCATATTCCGGAACTCCAGGGGGATAGCCTAATGGTGAGGCTTTCACCTCACATCTTGGAGATCGAGAGTTTGAATCCTTTTGAGGCCAACACACGGAATTTTTCCAGTAATTGCCCGGTGTATTTGGAATAACCAAGAGATATAGGTGGTCGTTGCTTTGAGAATTTCCTTAACAGTCCACCTTCATTTTAAATCTCAAACAGATATACAAAGCACTCTCTACTCTCTAGCTTCTAGTGTTGGATGGGTCTGATGGAAGCGTACTATGAAAAAAAATGCTCAAAATATTATCATCCAAAAAAATTTAAAAGATACTGTTTTACAAGCAAAATAGATGTTGAATGACAGGATCAAATAACAAAAATAAACATGTGCATTCCCCAAGCATACAATTTTACTTCACCAATTATAGGCTCTGAACACACAATAATAAGTAAATAAATGACTTGCCTCTTCAAACATTTGCAATGGACCCCAGTGATCATCAACTCCGAATAAAAATGCAAGCTGACTTTGCTTTCCTCTCATAAAAGCCCAATCTGGTGTTTCTGAAAGCTAACATAAAAAGACCATTGTGGTACATGGTTAGAAATGCATTTTAACAGGCCTTTTTTGCTGGATATGAAGCTTGAATGTTAATGCAGCATAACAGATATGGTCAACCATTGTCATGGAAACATAAATTAACACGCAAGTACAAGATACTAAAATGCCACATAATATCATCTTTGCAAATTCAGGAACCATAAATATTGAAAAACCACACAATAGAGAAAAATATTAAGAAATATAAACAAATACGAAGCACATAGTTGTTCAACCTTAAATCTTTTCATCTCCATTTTTCACTTGTAAGTTCTGAAAATTAAACATATATATATATATATATATATATATATTATCAAATAACTACTGTGGCTTAGTGACCTGGGAGGAGGAAACATCATCATCAATTATATGACAAAACAAACTAATGTAGTTCTAGCTTCCACTAATGATTCTCAATCTTTGCTCCATTCCAACAATGCCTATTTGTCCCAAAACCACGGCACCACCTCTTACTCTCAAAACAAGAAACAACTTAGACACAAACAAATGAGTCAACTAACCAAAACAATCATGGTCATTGAGAAGATACCACATAGCATCAATAATCACTTGCATGATAACACAAACCAATCTAGTTCAATTTTCTATCTGTTCTGTTCAGGCCCATACTACAAACTTCACAAGTCCTTGGTGTAAACATTAAAATCAAAGAAGTAACAACTTCCATCCAAGAGAACAAGACACCATAGAAGCTACTAATACACAGAAAATAGATATAAAACAATAGAAAGTTCCAACAAAGTTTTAGGTATCTAAAAAAAATAGTAAATTAGAGCATTCTTGCCCTTCAAGAATCAAATGTATTGCCTTTTCCCTCCCCCGCATTCTAAGAAGGGGAGAGATTGGTCGGTCAGTCAATACGACTTCTGTGCCCAGGAAAAAAAAAAAAAAAAAATTGTAACAAGAAAACTTCAGACGTTTTCAGGGCCAAACTTTACATAGGCCGCATGTGTGTACATACAGAATTAACCCGGTTCAAACACTATGAAAGATTTAGTCTTAACTAACCTTCCATTCACAAAGACTACAAAGTCATAGACCCAATGTTTTTTCTTTTTCATGTTCACATTCAGACTTCTTATAATTGCCAGCTTTATATCAAAGTTGCAAAACCACAAAATTTTGAATACACGTTTTGCTTCAATTTTCTGAGAACTTGCCAATTTTTTATTATTTTTTATTCTAGATTTACCAATGTTAATATAAAAATTACATTATCAGCACTTGCAACTTTCTTGAATATTTAACTTTCTTTTTAACTATAGTTAAGTTCATGATTAAATATTTTTCACTCAACTTTACCAATGTTAATATAAAAATTACATTACCAGCACTTGCGACTTTCTTGAATATTTAAGTTTCTTTTTAACTATAGTTAAGTTCATGATTAAATATTTTTCACTCAACTCCAATTCAAATGTGAATTCAAAACTATATAGCCAAAACATAGAAAATACATATAATAAACTCTTCAACTGTGAATTTTGACAAGATAAAAAAACCATTACCTATCTCTGATCCTGCTTATGAATCGTCCTAAGAAGAAAAAACTAAAGACAAACCTAATTATTTGGAACTACCCTGCACAAAGTGGATACTCTTAGACTTTGACCTACGTTTTCACACTTGTCAATACAAACTTTTACCATCGCACCAAACAATCAACCCTATTAATTGGGAAAAGATATTGTAAAACACCTATTTAAAAAAAATCTCACTCTAATAATTGTCCTCATGCAGGTTATTACTTTTAGATCGTCTTTATGGTAACGCCAATCAATGCAATCAAAGCATCATTTACACCCCAGCTGGCATATTCAGAACATCTCGGAGGTTTTGGAAATAAAGTACCTATCAGGCAACCTTTGGGACAAATAATCAACAAATTGTTGGACGATTGGCAGTCTCTTAATTTATGTTTTAAGAATTTGTTTTACTCCATACCTTATTTTTTTAGATTTCCGAGTACAATAAAAATGCACAATATATAATGCACAGAAATAAAAAAATAAAAAAAAAACTTTTGAAATATAGTCCATTATTGTTGTAAGTATATGTAAGGCAACAAAAGGTTGTGAGTACAAAAATGAACCAACTTTACCATTGCAGATCTTTGTAAATTCGTGCATTTCTTCTACAGGAAAAATTATACAAAAGATTCCGAGGCAAGAAGTTAAATATACAATCAATAACTTGAGCTTGGAATGCAAATGAAAATTGTACATTTATGAAATCCAAATAGATTATACACAGTATGTATCTATTAAAATCCAAATCCAAATATACATGTCAAGATCCAAATTTGGTTTTGAATCCAGATCCAACAAAAGTATAACCGAACTTGAACACAATAGAGTAATTGAAAATCTAAACACAATTCAACTCTGAGAACAATAAAAAAAAACCAAGGTTCTAATATATACATAATTTACATGATATCTCAGGAGTTTTATAACAAAGAAATAATATTACAAAACTTTGCTTATATATATATATATATATATATATTGTGACGCCCCACATTGCTTAGGGGGAAAGGTTGTTGATACTTATATACCTCCTAACTGTATAGACGTGTTTTGAAAACCGTGAGCACCGAGAGGAGAATGTGCAAAGTGGACATCATCTACACAGGTTGGGTGGGTCGTGATAAATGGTATCAAAGCCAATCCCTAGCTGGAAATTGGGAGTGTGTGCACAAGCCCATGAGGGTCAGGCCATTGGGTCTCAAGAGGGTGTTATTGTGACACCCACATCGCTTGGGGAGAGAAGTTGTTGGCACTTATATGTTTGGATGCCTCCTAACTGTGCAGACGTATTTTGAAAACCGTGTGCACCGAGAGGAGAGTATGCAAAGCGGACTGTATCTGCACAGGGCGGGCGGGAATAGACAAACACATATACTAATATATTTAATCTAACTATTAATTGGATAGAGTCTACACGATTTGAATTTAATCCATTTATTGTCAGATTTATTAGGTTGGATTTGAATTCAACCAACAAATCTAGGTCAATATCATAATCAAATTTAAATCAAACCTGTTGAAGGGTTTAGATATTAAAATTACACCTTCTCTAACAGCTTTAAGTTTTTAGAGTAGATGATTGTTAGGTCCTATGTTATAACTAAAATTGAAACACATGTTGGACCAAAAGAAAGACACACATGAGGGGTCTTGTTGAAGGATTTAAATATTAAAGTTACACCGTCTCTACTTATCAAAAAAAAAAAGTTACATCATCTCTAACGGCTTAAGCTTTTAGAGTAGATGGTTGTTAACAAAACCTTCATCTAATTCTAACTCATTAACAGTGATAGTCATTTAGATCATAGCATACAAAAAGTCTAAGAGGAAAGTATTATTATTAACTAACTTCCAAATCTTATTGGGTGGTTCAAAATATTACAATGTCATTAAAAGTCTGCTATGAACTTCTTTCATCAAACATATATTTCTCTAACTATAATAATCAAAAGTGCTTAGCAAGCGAACATATACGAAATAAAACACTGAAAAAAAAAAAAAAAAAAAAAAAATGAAGAAGAAGCAGAGGCTACTAATAACTAGAAGCCTATTAGTCAAATGTTTGCTTAACTCCCAAAGCTACATCATAATTCTACAGTCAGTTATCAAATCTTTTGGAACAAGGGAGAAAGTAACTACTAACTTCCGAAAGTACTTTTCTACACCTGATTATCAAGTGGACTCATTAGGTGGTTTTTGGAAAAGGATGGTAAAGCAACCCCAACTCCTTGAGAGTAGGCAGGTGGCTTCATTTTATATGATAATATAGATGTATTGACTATAGACATTACTCAATAACAACCTGACGTGACTCCATTTCTCAAAAGTAGGCAGGTGGCTTTATTTTATACAATAATACATATACAATGACTGGCATTCCATGATGACAATCTGATGCAATATTCTAATCCAATTCAAGAGTCACTATCAAATATATGGTCAGTTTTTTTTTCACATTTAAATAATTCTCAACAAGCAGCAGGATTATTACCTTTTTGAACTCTGTCATTGCCATAAAGAGCACATTGCGCATCGTATGGTACTGAAAAATAGAATAAAAGTGAAGTAGAAGTTAACAGAGAAAACTACACACGTGCGACATACCTATTATTTAAATTTTAGTGATAAAATAATCATGTTCTGTAAGAATAATCGTAGGAAATTCATAAAATGTAAGCTTATCCTTGTTTTAATCACTCATAAGGCAATAAGTTTAGTGAGGAATGTACATCATGTCATGAAATTTTGTGAGCACTTCACTTGAGTGCTAATTTTGTAGGGAGTCCATTAAACATGACAATCATTCACTGCAAATCATGCTTCTAATGTTTCCATCTAACATGTTGGTCCATGATTGCTTTTGCGGTAAAAACAAATCATGGTTGCATAAACCATTCCAAAAAACAAAATTTGTCTACTTGAGTACCCCTCCCCCCCACCCCCCCACAGGGAATTGTTTGCACCCAAGAGGAGTCGAACCTTAGACCTGATTCTTCATGAGGCACTAGGGACCAAGTGACTTACCCACTTGAGCCAACCCTGTTCACTCCATATTTCCATTAACTTTCACAACTCCAATTTGTTTTCACAGCAAAAACCAATAGGCCACAATCTTTGCCGTTGCCTTTTACTTTTTATATGATGGCACATTTATAGTAGCGCTAAACAGATCAAATAAAGTGATTTTAACAATATACAACTTTGTGGAAAGCAGAATTCACACTTAAGAAACTAATATCTAGCAGTGAAAAAACAATACTTCACCTGGAGCACATGAGTGCAGAGAGCCTCAACTGCTGTAGCAGAACAAGTTCTTCCAATAAAAATTTTCGCAAGAAACCTGGAAGTCTGGGTTGGTAATAAACCCAAAGACGCCACAATGAAACTAAGTGCATTGCATAGAATTGGGGACCTGTAATTCAAAAACATGCAACATTAATCCATCTTTTGAAGGTTATATTTCAGTGATAGTACAGATATACTTTTGGATCTACCCACCTTCAGTGCGAGACAAGGAACTATAGGAGATTTGAATATCAAGAACAATAGATATTAAAGATCACCTCCCACCAAAAAAAAAAAAAAAGAAAAAAAGAAAAAGAAAAAGAAAAAGAAAAGTAAAAGTCTGAACAAAGTTAGACAATAAAACTAAGAAAACAAAAACTATGTGTTAGAATAAGAGAAATGCTGCAAGTAAATTAAGGACAAAACATGCCCCATTCAGACATAGATATAACAAAGAGGCAAAATTGGTTGTACTTATAGAAAGAAAGAGTTTTACGCGGTAATCCTCCTTATAGTAGACTGATGTGAAGATTCTGTGTTCACTGCTAAAAAGGGATATAGCGCGATGCAATACATCACCTATAAAACAATAATGAAGCGTCATGGGATGGGTTCTTCAAGAAGAGCATGTAGGTTGCCATGATATACACTGAAAATATCAAAATATGTGGTGATCACCTTTTCAGGACATCTTCTATACATTTCAATTGATATATATGAACCAATAGAGTGCCCAACCTTCAGAGAGAAATTACAAATCAGCCACCAAAACTTTTGAAGAAAGTAACAATTAACATTCCCACAATATTTACAAACATAGGTAAGATATACAAATTAGCCGAATAGTTTATGAATTTGATCGTGTAAACTAAATAAGCTAAAAACTAAAGTTATAAGTAGATCAGATATCGGTATCTTTAACTCCTAACAATTAAAAGAAGAAAAGAAACAATATAAGTAAGAAATCCTAGTTCACAATGGAATATTATTGATTCAGTTCAAGTTACCAAATTATTCGACAAAGCCGACAGACAATACTGTTATGGGCTGTTCTTGTGGGTTTTCAGTTATTTTCCACACATAATCCAATCAAATGAAGGGGGGTAGCAGCTTGATGCTAATATTCTTGTGATTGGAGAGATTTTCTATGGATAAAAATTCGAAGCAAAATACTCACTTTAATATTTCTCAAAATATGATATATGTTCCTTAAAACTACTTACAATACTTATACAGTATTAAAAACATTTGGATTATTTTATTTCTTAAATCATGCTTGGTCCATCAGAAATCCACGCCCAGAAGTTTCAAAAACTTTCATTTCGCCAATAAATTTTGGACAGTTAAAAAAGCATATAAAGAAGAAGATATTCCGGGTCAATAACCTTTACCATGTAACTTATACAAATGAAAAAGTACACTCAGATTAAAGGATCCTAATGTGAACTGATAAAAACTTTGGCCCAGGTTTCCTACTAGAGGTTGGCATCAATTAGAAAAATTCCTACCAGTAATATAGGGACTTCAATATTTTGTAGTTCACATTGGATGAAGTCCATCTGCAAGAAAATGAGATCAAACTGTCATTATTAATCAATTTAGCATACTTGTAAAAGAATAATAAACAAAACTGGGGAAAAAAGTTACCATTGTGAAAAGGATTTGAAGTTAGGAGAGAGAGAAAGATGAGAGGAAAAGACAGTGAGGATTACTTAAGACTAAAGGCCATATAGGTCGAGGATGAGTTGGAATTTGCTTTCTGTAAGAAACAGAGCTTGCTAGCATCTAGGGCCCACTGGCTTGAATGAATTTTCCAGGCAAAATCTCATTAAAACAAGATTTGAGAACATAAGTTTGTTTTCTTCAAGCAGATTGTCCAACTCATGTGAAACAATGCAATAGATGCCGAATTCCACACTTTATAATGGATAAATCACACTAAAATAATCCTGATTTTCCTCACTTCCGGAAGATGTTAGGCTCCTAGTGGAACATAAGAACCAGCAAACTTGAACTAATAATTTTTCTTTAACCATACTAAAGATTTTCTCAAAATCTATGCCACACAACAGATTACCTTATGGTCAATTTGTTCTTGTAATGAGAACAACCTTCCACGCTCCCAATTCTAACAAGGAAAATTAAGTTAATATAATCATTGACCACTAATTAACCTAATATTGACCACCAAACAAATATACCTTTTCTGTGTGCGAAATGTGACCAACAGCTGCTAATCAATACAAAAGACTACCAATTAAAAGATAATTCATAGCTCCTATATCCAATAAACACAATGATATCATACTTATAATATTGCAATTGAAATCATCGGACCTAAAACAATAGAATAACATGAACAAAAACAACCCATGTCTTGCCTGTTACAGATGCAGTTCCTCCAAGCATCTCATATAGTGACTCCAAAAAATCCGTGTAGAAAGAAATGACACCTGTAATAACCAAACCCAATTCTTAATTGAACCAAAAATATATTTAAATAACACAAAAAGCACAAACATTCGAGAAAGCACAAATCATACAACCTGGATTTCCAGGGATGAACAGAACATGTAATCTTGGATTGTCGGAACAAATCTCTAATAAATCCGTCTTATATCTAGCCTCAAGAAAATAAATTGACCGTTAAAATTAATGGCACAATAAGAGCTCAACAATCACTATATAAAACTAAAAGAATTAGAATGATACCCAGACACATCGCACAATCGAGCATTAGCATGCCTTCTTTTGCCAACTAAACGTAAATTGTCATCACCCATCACTCTACACGTACGCTTCGATATATAACTTCTACTGAAACATCATACCAAGCGAAAAAAATAAAGAATCTAGAACTGGGTTTTCTATTGTAAAAAGTGATTATGTTTGAGAACAGTAATTGTGCAACGATTATGCATACATATGAATATACCTATGTATAGAGAAAGGGGGGAATTGCTTCTGAAATAATCGACATGTGCGTATCTATCTATGTGTATATAGATGGAAGAAAAGGAGTGGGAAAAAAAAAAAAAAACACACACACACAGAGAACTGTTTAACGCATACATTTCCCCGAATAGATTCTATAGGGAGAGAGAGGAGATGGAATTTCTTTTGAAATAATTGGTGTTTGTATATACCTTGAACAGAAGCTGAGTGACAAGGGAGAGATGGATCTGCGAGAAAGTATTCTACTCATCCAACTCCCATATTCTGCATTCATGTGGATGCGGTGGCAATAGTTCGTTAGGTACTAAGGCTGCGTTCGATGTAAAAAAATAAAATAAAATAAAATGGTGTGTGTAGCAGTAGTGTAGTGATAATACCCAATTTTGTTTAGAATAAAGACAATGAAATTATTTTAGGCAATGTCACCGTGGCATCTTTGTGGTTGTTAACACCCAAATTTAACCCACATTCATATACATATTATTTTTTGCATTTTTAGATTAAAAACAGTGAAAGAGTGACCTTTCAATTCTATTTTGGTGAAACTCTATCATTTTGAAACACTCATTCCATAACTATCAAATGATAATATTACAAGAATTGGATAAAGTTGAAAAATAAGCTTTTAATTTGACCAATGTTCTTACGCAATATAAGAAAAGTTTAAAATCTTGGACAACATTCTTTCACAGTCCCTTCATCTAAGAGTGAAAAATTAACAAGGTGGTGACGTGGAACATATCAAGCAAAGGCAACGTGGTTGGTGCTTTGGAGAGAAATTTACTATAAATACCCAACCAAGGCTATAAGCAAAGGGACCCCGAAACTAGCATTATGCTTCTCTTTCTTATCTCCTTTAGGCCACTTGCCCTATTTATCTTGTCCTGGTAGTAGTTCGAAGTGCAGCTTTGTTACTCATCGTTGTTTCATGCCTAGTATTACTTAATTATCAGTGCTTCATCTTTTATTATCCATGTTCTAGTTTCTTTGATTAGATCCTTGTAAGTTGTATGTTCATTTCCTATTAATGCAATGCCGCTATTTTCTAGCAACTAAATGTATCAATTATTTTCTCCTTTATTTTACTCTCGGCATTATCTTCATCAATCATTTGAGGAAAATTTAAGTCCTTGTTACCAAGGCAATGCTAACCCAATAGGAGGTGTTTTCCCCGCCTTCTCACAGTCACTTAACCAATTTTTGGGACCAATCCAACTTTGGGAATATGGTTCGGCTCATACCCTGAGTTCGGGTTAAGGATTCTGGCACGCCCACACTTCTCAAGAGCCAAAAATTGTGCAAACAGTGGTACATTTGGGAGTTTTCTCGAGCAATTTTCTGAATAGTTTGAAAAGAAATGTGGAAGATTATAGAGTGAAAATAAAATATCTAGATTATTTGGAAAAGTATTTATGTGGGTCCATTTTAATGGGTTTTAACTGTTGATTTATTTATTTATTTATTTATTTTTAACCTAGCAAACAAACAGCCAATGTTCCATTAAACATCATGAATCCCGTAGAATCACATGAATCCCGTAGAACCACATAACATCTAAAGCAAAACCACTCCATAGAAACCTAACACTAAGCAAAGACATGACACTGGTCATGATAACCTAAGCTTAAACAGTTTCTAGAGCATCAAACAACCAAAGACAGCCCCTCCTCCCACGCCTTTAAAACCACCAAGTGACCATCAATAAACCAAGGACAACCATGAAGAACTTGGTGACGAACACAAGCATCTGGAACAATTAATTGGAATAAGTTCGCCGCCACTTTAAAGACTTGAAGCCGTTGTGGAATGAGGTGCTGAAACTTGGCCTTCAGCCACAACAGAATCCCTTGAGCAGTGGCGTCCTCGGATAAATGAATGGGTTCCTACTCGGCCGAAGACAACGTCAAACTCCTGAACTGATCAAGGACGCCTTGCTCCATCACTCCCTCAGGCAAAGTATCCAAAAAAAAAAAAGATTAACACAATTACACACCACCGTGGATTCAGAAAAGAATGGAGAGTATGTATATAAAAAGCAAACAGAGAGAATTGAAATAGCACATGATATAACCATTGATTAAGGGAGTGAATAACTTATAAAAAGTTGAAGCTTCATTTGCTCCATTAAATTTTGAGGCTTTCTTTAGTTGGAATGATTTGGAGAAATTTGAAAATAATAAAAAAAAAAATTAATGAGTTAAGTAGTATATTTATAATCTTATAATTACTTCAACAATTAGAAGAAGTGATATCCATTTCTAATATACCATTCACTGGAAATGACCATCTTTTTCTTAGTTAATGGAGGAGTGCAAGTACAAGACTAATTTTAAGATTTTTGCGTGATATCAAATATATGTGCAATTTTATATATATAACAACCTTGAGTTGGAATTGTTGAATAGGAGTACTAAATTCTGATAAAACAACAATCCAAAGTGAACCAATTGCAAAAAAGTGTGATACTCAACAGATACAGATGTATGTATTTAGCAATGGGTAGAATAAGAGTAATTAATTCTGATATAGCAACAATCACCAATTGAAAAAAAGGACTGTGATCCTATTGAGTCATTAGATCTGGTATTATAATGAAAAAAAAAAAAAAATTAAGTCTATCAAAATATATAAGTCATATTTTAACCTTAAAGAAAATTCAAACAATCAGTCATTAATGGTCATTTGACTCATTTTCACAAAAAAATAAAAATAAAAAAATTATAATTGGACCTCACTGATCAACCTCCTCCCTTGAGTTTTGATCGTAACTTTGGCACGGTAGAGAGCATAATTATTCTTAGAATAAATACAAAAAGTTATCATAATAAGTAGATTGTTATCAATTTTTTTTCTTTTCGCCAACACATGTCACAATTAACCAATAACAAACATCAAGAAGGACACGATATCATGAAGAGGAAAACAAAAATCAAGTAGGCAGGAAGATGATGAAGTTTGAATGCTCTCACTTTTTTTATAAAGTTTAACATATTTTTCTTCCTCTAATTTTCCTGAAAACTTTCTTCCTTTGATTTTTATTTTCCTTTTCGCTTAACTGGTGGTAAGATCGGAAGATGAAGAGAGCACGTCAATATAATGTCAATGTAAATTGAATTCGGTGTCTTTGGAAACGCTCTCCTTTTACATTGAATATGAGAAAGCACCCTCAAGAAACTCTACACTAATAATAATTCTATCATTAAATACCCATCAAAATTAAATTTATCTCCTTAGCCAATTGTTGCATCGTATTAAGTACATTTTTAAAATTTATTTATTTTTCTTTATTGCTCAAGTAATTAATCCAAAGAAGTTGATGAACTAAGACGAGTGATGCAACTATGCTTATTGAATTTGTAATTAATCCAAAGAAGTTGGTACATTTTTAATTGGTGATTTTAGATACCAAAGAGTTGGAAATGTTTGTAATATGAACGGTCTTAATTTAATTGGAAATAAATAATAATAATAATAAGTTTATAAAAGAACAAATAAAAAAATATGCCAATAGAATTTAAAAGAATATAATTATATGTAGTTATTTAAGAGTTCACCTGCGTTATTAAAGATTCCTTTTGCGAAAGAAAAAAAATATATATACCTGTGTTATTAAAGATAGAAGTTATAGAACTGTTGATAAAAACTTGGGTCTCCAATTAAAACAGACTACAGCCACTAAATATGAAGTGAGTCGTGACAGTTTAATTAGATAAACGTAAACATGTCAATAATTTTAAAATATACTGTAATTATTAATCATAAATTATAATTCTATATTTTTTTACTTTAATTTTCAATTTTGACACCAAAGAGTGAACTGTTTAAAATTAATTGGGATGTTTGTTTGTTTTTTTGAAGTGTGTTATAAATATATTTTTTTAATGAATTTGAAGATTGGATCATTAGTAATATTGATTTCAAATGTGATTTCTTCAAATTTACAATTTTACTTGACTTCACTCTTTGATTAACCTTTGATCAAGTACTTTTTTTTTACAATTTATTAAAGAGTTTTAATCAGTGCAAATGCATGAAAGTCTAAAAATACTAGAAATAGTAAAATGTTGGTGTTTAAATTTTGAAATTAGATAATCATAACTTATCCAATCATCTACCTGTATGATAAACTCTATCTATCCTTATGGTAGTAGTGAATTAACATTGGCAAGTCCCGGTTTAACATTTAAAACTGCCACGTGTTGCATGCAATCTACGTTACAAACAATAACTCCATTTTAGGGTCTGCTAGTTCAGAATGTAATCATTAATATATCATATTTTGATTTTAAAAACTATATTCTAACAAATATATATATATATATATATATATATATATATAATTTTGATTGACCAAAACAACCCAATCAGCAATTTCATGTGAAACTAAACCGTGAAGTTTCTCTTCACCTGCTTCCTATATATATATATAGTAATGAGTTAGTAAAGCATAATAAAAAAGAAAACCGTTGAATAACTAAGAATTTCATAATGCCAAGTCTTGACACACTCTACATGATATATAGCATGATCTCCAATTTCGTCTCACGCCATGAATGATGCAATGTAATCAATATAATATGTAGCAAGCAATCAAGCTAAACATTATAGAATTTTAAATATTATAAAACCTTTGCATATATATATATATATATATATTCTGACCTAGTCGACCACATGACCTAATCTCATACACTTGTTTTTATATTTATTATTGTTTTTTCCTGGAAAAAGAGCATTGACTGAAGTAAGCTTTATTCAAAAACAATTTGTATATTGTAATCATTTGATGCCATAATTTGGTTTAAGCTTCAACTAACCATAACAACTCTTCTATTTATTTTTATTTTTTTATACCAATAAGCATACATGTACACAACTTTAAGAATTTATATATTTAAGATGTATATTTTCTAACTGTTTAAATTTTTTCTAAAAGTGAACGTTGTTAATAGGATATCGGAGAGGCAGAGCCAATTATCATACTAATAATCAAAATTAAAACACCTTATTTAACATTTTAAGCTTTAAAGTAAATCTTTATTCGGTATGTAAAAGTAAATAAAAAATTTTAGGTAAAATTTTACTTACCCCCCTGAGATCTCTCTCTCACTTACCTCTCCTGTAATCACACTTATCTTTCTTGTCAGCAATCAAATAGTCAATTTTACCATTCCAACGTTTGAGATGACAGTAAAAATTTCTTAAACTAGATGGTAAAATAACACACGATAATTAAAATAATCTCGACAATTCTCGGAGGGTAAGTGGAGTCTACCGAAATCTTTTACTGTAACTACCACAGTCCAAGAGCAGAAAAATAAAATTGCAACAAAGGTTTTTTTTTTTTTTTTTTTTTTGTTAAAAGGGTAAGCTTAAATTGCAACAAAGTTGAATGAAGCAAAAAGCACCTTCCATGCTCTATTGTGCATTTCATCTTTTGCTGGGGGACCCCATGAAAGCACTATCACATGCGGTATCTTTTATCCTTTTTATAATGTCACCATCAAGGGGCCTGGCTAAAGGATTGGTCAACTTGGTATTCAATGTCAATTATACCCTTATCCAAATAAAACCTCCTTCCATGCAGTAGTAGTAAGTGGCAGTCTCTTTGATTATTAATTTAAGTGAGATTTTCTCGGAAGAAAATTTATTAGGGCCCTAATGAGTTGACAAGTCTTAGATAATACTCTCTCTCTCGTGGAAGGACAAAATTACCCATGGAATGTAATTTCTATCCAACTGGTTTGCCCAAGCAAATAAAGTTTACCATTTGTGCCAAATTTTGGCATAAATACTTAGAAATTATCAAAATATGAGTATTTCATGAAGAATTGTTATTGAATATGTCCTTTGTCCGACTCTATAGACAAGTGAAATATGAGACAAAGTAGATAAATAAATTTAATAAATTCAATTATTCAATCAGTCCTGCCAATTTTATTATCCAATTGAAATTCTTTCCTACGGTATTTTCTCCCTGTTTTATATATAGAGACATAGAAGATACCTTCTTACAAGTAGTGGTATCAAAGTTTCCAACACTTCAATAAAAAAATTTTTTAAAGAAATACTAATAAAAATATAGTTTGAATTTTATAATTTGATTAGGAATTATGCACTTTAAAAGGAGATGAACTTTATCTTATTTATCGCAGTGCAAGAGTTCTTATTAGACACTGTTAACAAAGTCGGAAAAAATCGGTTTGGGTGTGGTAGCCTCCTGGTTTTATTAATATAAATGAATGCTTGAATTACGAGAATACCCTTTACCTGAACGTATAAACTGCCAAACGGTAAACCCGTTGAAAGAATCCCAAGAAATCCCCTCACAGAATTACGTGTAAAATAATGAGGAGGCGTCCGTGGCAAGAAATCCTTCAAACCTCCCAATGCAATCGCCGTTATATATATATATAGATACAGAACTGCATATATATATTTATATATTATATATATCATAAAATCTGCATAACGAACTTCCCCTTCCTCTCATCTCAAGTTTCTCCGAATTTGTCTCCATTTCTCGAACACCCAGAATCCGAAACTCTCCCTTCAAACCAAGGTAAACAATTTCATTTCTTCCAAACAGAATCTTAAACAGCACTATATTTTTATTTTTTTCTCTAGATTCTTGTTCTCTTTTGGAAGTTTTTCTGATTATTTTCATTTCAATGCAGTCTCTGAATCCGTCAAATTGGTTTTCTTTTCTTTAACCATTTGACGGATCACGAGTTCATTGATTGATTGTTATTTGAGTTTTGTGATCTCTGTTCTTCCTAAGAGGTTTGATTCAACAGTTTCTGGTTCCTTTTAAATTTGCGATTACCTTTTCGTTTTGAATTTTGTATAAAAATAAATGCAGAAATTTGGTATTCAAGTCTTTAATGGCCGTTGAATTAATGAGTTTATTTTGGGTTTTTTTTATTATTATTATTTTTATATATATATGAAGGAATATTGGCGGGCTTCGGTAAATAATAAAGATGTTGGGAAATTTCATCACCAGAGGTCTTATGTATGTCATCAATAAATCCATTTCCTTCTCACTGTTTGATTGCTTCCATTGATTTCTATTTTTGTTATTGCTATTTATTTTCTCGACTTCTTTTGAATAATTCTTGACTTTTAATTTTTTAATTTTTTGGGATGGCAGTTTATTCCTCGGATACGCATATCCTGCGTTTGAGTGTTTCAAAACGGTGGAGAAGAACAGAGTGGAGATTGAAGAGCTTCGATTCTGGTGTCAATACTGGTGAGAAGTTTTTTTCAGCAATTTCAGGCGTTTTGATTTGGATATTTAATAAAGTTTGTGTAAAATTGGTTCAATGTTAATTATTTGTATCATGAGTTTTGGGCAATCAATTTCAATTAAATAATTATTCTTTTTATTAATAACAAATGTTGGACTCGAACAAAGTTAGTGTAAACTGATCGATACGAATCACCTATACTTAAAAAAGAGTCATATATCAGCCCATACACATCAGGAACCATGTATGCAACATATATATATATATATATATATATATTTGGCAACAATGTGTTGTTTTTATAGTCTAAGGTAAAAGCCAAAACATAGTAAGCCCGCCCAGAATTAGCACCATCATTCACAACAACTTTCTGTACTGAAATGACATATCCGTGACCTTATCTTAGAGGCCCAATATAGTATTAGCCAGATGGAGTTGTATTTAAACTTGGTGCTGCTATTTGTCCTGCATAGATACTTCTGCAAATATCCTGAAGAAGAAGGATAGGAGAGGAATTTGTCAATAGGAACGGATGAAAATAAGTCATGAATAATAGCTTTCAGGATAATTATTATTATTGTTGGGGGCACTATGAATCAGACTGTAGGGTTGGTCCACTCCACTGTTTGGAGATGTAATACATTTCCAAATATTAGATACTTTCTTTGGAAATGTAGTCAATCGAGGTGTGGTGATTGACCCGGTGTGGTGACTGACCCGGTGTGTCACATACGTGGATTGGAAGGGGAAGATGTTACACAGGGACAGAGGGAGTTAAGGAACTGGGCTGCGCGGGCAGGGGGTCTTGGATTTTCTCCCTCTTATATATATATATTTTATAAAAATATGAAAATTACCTTCCTGAATTTTCTCATTATTCATAAAATTCTATATATATATTTCTTATTTTTTCCCAAAAACTATATATTTTCAAAAATATCACCATCTCTTCCAATATGTATACTTATAAACATTGACTTATATGCATCTATATTATATTGTAAATATATGTTCTGGTATACAATACTACAATGTGCTCTCCCTGAAAAAAAATTCTGGCTCCGTCCCTGATGTTACCCACATTTTTTTTAAATGCCCTCAATCAGTTCGAGTATGGAAACTTTCACCTCTTCGGCTTGACCTTGTTAATTCAAATATCTATTCTTTTTTAGAGTGGTGGAAAGGACTAATCAAACTTTCGCATTCCAAGGAGTAGTATTAACATATTTGTAGCATTGCGTCAGTTTGTGGATGGTTTATTTTGAAAGTTAGAAATCGAATGGTTTTTGAAGGGGAATTATAGAATCCTTGTATGATGGAGTGCATGACTGGAGGGTATAATTAAATGTAATATTGTTGATGCATGGTTCTCCCGAGGTAATTGTATGGGTGGAAGGGGTGCTATTTTTCGTGATTGGAAGGGGGCTATTGTGAAGGTATTGGTGTTTAAGCCATTTTTATCTCAATCCCAATTGGTGGTTAAAGCTTATTGCCTTAGAAAGGTTGTTATGTGAGCGCGGACATGGTCTTTTCAAACTATCTGGTTTGAAAGTGATGCGAAGTTGATAGTTGACATATCCTCCCTGCCTTGAATTGTCCTGTGGATATTGCAGCTTTGATTAAATTTTTACATTTGAACATAATTGAATTGCTTCTCCAAGGTCAGAATCTCTCATATTTGTCATCAAGGAAACCAAGTTGCTCACACTATTGCTTCCCTCTTTCATGGTTGTAAGAAGGATGATGTTGTTCTTGACCATCTGGCACCTGAGATTGTCCAGTCAGTGACAATTGACTGTGGTCTTTCTGGTTGATGGTCTTGTTGTGCTTGTTTTGTTGCTACGAAAAAAAAAAAGGACTCATGTTGATTTCTAGCATGGGAGAAAGTATTAAATTGTGATACCCCTCGATTCTAAAGGCACGGGTTGATCAGGTCTGTGTCCAAAACCGAGGGATATATAATAATTAATAATAGACAATTACATAATACAAAGGATAATAAAGAATAAATGATCAAAGCTAAAAAAAAAACGAAATAATAATAATTTATTAAATCCTCCAAGATTAAAATCCAATAAATAATAATTAAATAAATCTTCTAATAATAAAATCCCAATAATAAGAATCTTCAATTAAATCCAAATACTCTGATACCAATACAACTCGAGAATCCAAGATGTGGATCCCAAATAAAAATCCCAACTAGAATAACAACTGAAATAAATATCTAAATCCAAAGACTAAAAACATAAAGTAGAATCCTACGTAGATAATCAGAAGAGTGATGAAGATTGGTATCTGCTATATATGCACGAACAATCTCTACGCATGGTGAACACATGAAAAATAATAGTAGGTCAGGCCCACGAACAAGTCCTTTTTTACTACATCTTAAATAGAAACCCGATACATGAATACACCTTAATCAATCCATACAATAACTATGTAGTCCGTATATACATAGATACACACTAAATGACTCTCACTGGACTATAGGGCGGACTCAACCGGATAGTAGGCAATATGCAAAACGCACACATGGTGGCATGAGTACCATCATCTACCAGAGCACACAACAATCCACTATATCTAGCTATGCATCCCTAAGGCACTATACGCTCCCTAACTACTGATTCTGAGACCTCAAGCTTATATCGTGGCACATATCCGTATATATATAAATTTATATCCTATCTAGAACAATAAAATAAACTATTCGTCATATTCTTTCAATGGCATATCATCCACATGATTCCGTGACCTGACACGAAGAGATGAGACTAAACTTATTAGCCAATCCATCCATAATATGCTTACATATCCTGACAATGGCACATTAATCCATATCTATATCCTAATAATGGTTTCCAATCCAAATAAAAAATGCAAGCATATATGTGCATTAGATAAATCCAAAACAAACATGATATTAATCATATAGATATCCATTGCATTTAATTAAGCCATATAAACAATTCTAAGTAGCATGCAGTTAACTTACATTACAAATAATTAACATACATCTCAATTAAATTGCATAAACCTTCATAACACGCTTAAAATCATTTCAATATCCATTTAATTGTTAAAACAGTTTAAAACAATTAAATAATTTACTACCCAACTTTTGAGTTATTTAAAATCCCATATTATTTAATTTGTAGCATTTTAATATATATTATGCATTTCAGTCATTTATTGAGTCAAGCACAGCCCTATAAGATCATTAGAATAGACCTGAACCAATCCTAGGCATGAAAACCCATGAAAAACCCTGCACTGACGTGTCTCCTACAAACGTCAACTGGTTTACACAAACCGGTCGACTGGTTCCTGCGTCTCTTCGTTTTCTCCTGCTCTGGCGACCTTTGCTTGCTCCGTCCTTATCCGTTGAGGGTCCTAGTGGTTTGTACTAAGTCCTAAACAATCTCCAACATTTATTTTAAGCCTTTATGCATTATTAAACAGAATTAAAATAAGAAATCATGCATCTAGATTCAAAATCAAGCAAACCCATAAACCTAAACATACGTATTATTTTTAATCCGTTTAAACATGCAAACATGGTCGTTTTTACTGTTTAATTATCCTAGAATTGACCTAGGCATGTATTGAACATATGGATGGCAACGGGGGAGGGTTTGGGCGGGTGTAGCCCCGTCTCGGCCCAAAATCGCAAAAACGGGGGAATTTTCTCCCCATCCCTGTAACCGTTTAACATTTTTACCCCCGCAGGTACCCGCCCCTCCCCGTTTAAGACCATAATTTATTTATTGTTGAAATAAATTTGCTCTTTTTTTTTCCCATCTTCAATTCTTCACCATTGCAACTTTCCTTATAATCAAATTCATTTGTAACTTTAATATTGTTATATAGGATACTTAATATATAGTGGTAAATATATATACTATTGAAATAAAGGTACTTAAGTAATTTGTCTATCTAAATGGAGCAGGGTGATGCGGAGCGACCTCCCCCTGCCTCTGTACCAAATCCGCGCGGATTTTTATTATATGAAATCATCCCCATCTATATAAGAAAAATGGTCTCCCAAAACCGTTAAAAACGGAGCAGGGCGAGCCGAGTAACCGAATTGCCATCCCTAATTGAATACGTAGTCAAAGGAAAAAAGTATAAGAAGAACTTGCCTTAAGGTTTTTGGGTTAAAAATCTCAAACTCCTTCTTCTGTGTTCTTCCTCTGTTTTCCAACGACTCTTGGGTTGCCGTCGAAACCTCTGCTGCTCCTGGTCTAGCCCACGAGACAGCCTTCCTTCCTTCCTCTTTTTCTCTTTCATATCCTCTCTGTATCTCGTCTCTCTCTCTCTGTTTGCGTGAATAAGGTTTTCTAACTCTTTAACAGACACACAATATATATATATAGGAACAAGGAGAAATATATATATATTAATGTTTATACGTATAACATTAATATATATATAACTGACTAGACTATCCATATATTATTAATAATTATTATTATTATATTAATAATACCGATAATAATAATTGTAATATCTTTATATATATATATATATATATATATAACACTAATACCCATGGGTCATATCCTTACACATCTAGGTTTCCTATCTAAGTAGTCCGTGTGACCCACTTGGTTAGTCCATTACTAATATCCAAATCCATCTCCTTTAATTTAAAATAAAAATAAAGTAAAAAAAAATTAACCTAACAAATAATTACACATCAGGTAAACAATTTTACACAATTAATTATTTTAAATGCACACAATTAATTCACATAATTCAAATAAAATATTTAAATCAAATAAGCACATAATCACATAGCCACATAATCAATTTAGAATGCAAATAAAATAAATAATAAATTCAAGTAAAATTCTTTAAAAATTAGGGTATTACATAAATACCCGGGGGTATGGTACACGAGGTAGAGGCAGTCACTGGATCATGGATTTAGTGGTGAACCCCACCACATTCAAGGGGTGGGATGACCCGTAGGTATGGTACCCGGGGCAGTGGGAGCCATTGGATCATGTATGTGGTAGTGAGCCCCACCACATCTAAGGGGTGGGATGACCCTGAGGTACCATATGGTCAGGGTATTTAATATTTGCTCCTAGCATAGGTATTGAGCGGCCGCGTCATTGAATAAGGATGTACATTTATACTTATCCATACATCTTATTTTCCGAGAAAGAAGAAAGAAGAAAAAAAATAAAAAATAAAAACCATCCCAATATTATTCTAAATGTGTACTCTTATTATTATTATTGACATATAGCCCATTACAGTTTTAGCTTATGAACAAAATGTTGATTATTTGTGAATTTTTTGAAGGATCATTGTCGCGTTGTTGACAGTTTTCGAGAGAATTGGGGATATATTCGTTTCATGGTATGTCACACAAATGTCTTTCAACATTTGTAGAAATTTGGTGGTATCCTTTTTTCTGTTCTTTTCTTCTTCTTCTTCTTCTTCTTCTTTTTTCTTTTTTTTTTTTTTTTTTTTTTGGGGGGGGTAAATAACTTGTATGAACTTTTGTGAAGGTTGCCATTCTATGGTGAGGCGAAACTAGTACTCTTCATCTACTTATGGTACCCAAAGACAAAGGTAAAGTGCACAGATGGTTTGAAGGATGAAGTTCATTTTCATGGAATTTGGGCATATATGATGATGATGTTTTAATGAACAAAAACGTGTTACCTTAAAAATGTAGGGAACTGCGTACTTTTATAATACCTTCTTGCGGCCTTATGTATCAAAGCACGAGACAGACATTGATAGGAACTTACAGGAGATGAGAGCTAGGGCTTGGGATTTGGCCATTTACTATTGGGGAAACTGCACAAAAATGGGGCAGTCAACAATTGCCCAAATTATTCAATTCTTGCTTTCTCAATCTTCAAAAGTCTCAAACGCCACCAATGAGGTATAGTTTTCTTCTATTATTTTCCCCCTACTTTGGTTGCCATAATATTATCACATTCACACCCTTCTGAGGTTCATCTGCACCACTACCATATTGCAAAAATAGTTATACATGGTGTCAGACAATACCATGTTATTGGTATAACTAATCAATTAAAATGTAGAATTCAAGGTGCCCCCAAAAACTTATAAACTTGAATTGAACATTTTGATTGATTGGACACGTCAATAACTTAATATATCGGGGCACTCTAGATTTACTCGTTAAGAAAGAACCATGACATTTAGACATGATTACACAGTTAAACCCCACCATATTAGACCAAGAATTAATATTTCTGTGTATGGCATTGGTTATGCTAATTGTTCTTTTGTTTCTTTTTTTCTAGTCATACGTGTCTGTAACACATGAATCAATTTATTCATATTTTTTTAAAAAAATCAATTTTATTCATATTTCAAAAAAAGAACCAATTTATTCTTGTGTTACAGATGTGTCTATAACACAAGTTAGAGATGAGAGATAGAATCAATTTGGCAGGCAAAGTAAAAGTAGGCCACATGAATTAGCATTTGTAATTATGCATATGTTTATAAGCACAGTAGTAAATACAAACAAAACAATTTGGTACCAACCAATATATGGATTGGCATTTTGTATTCATTCATATGAATATTCATCTTTTTAGGCACAATAAAAACAAAAATATATGTACAGGTAGCACCCAGCCAGATACTAAATTTTTGACATCTTACTAACAAGAATGGAGTTAATCAACCTTTTGCAGAAGGCTGAGAATCACCATCCTACTTCACCACCATCTAACAAGCAAAAACAACAGTCCGACAAGAATCGGCCACCATTGCCCCCAACCACGCCGACAGCCAACCGCTCCGTTGCCCCCGAACCAAAATCTACTACAGCAAAAGTTCACCTCCACAGCCAAGCTGAATTCATACATTCCGACAACACCAACGCCGATTCCGTTAACGGACTCAGTTCGACTGCTGATTCAGAACCCGGATCCGAGCTACATGCTGCCCGACTCAGGCTAAGGCGCTCTAAAGGACTCAATTGACGAAATTATTGTACAAAAAAACCCAAAAAAAAAAAAATCAACTAAAGACTCAGATTTATTTCTAAATTCGTCTCCATTTTCTTTTTTGGTTTTCACATTATTAAAACTTGCATTTTGCAATTTTGGCATTCCAATATAAAAACTAATATTTAGTCAATTATTGAATTTATTAAACAAAAGAGTTTCTTTTTACCGGTTATCTGGAACTGGGGATCCGAATGGCTCGGAGCAAGCGATCGAAGGTTCGGGATAGGGTCGGGAGAATGTGGCAGTTGATGAGGCTGAGGAAAGCGGTGGCTTTGAGGCGGAGTCTGCCGGAGATGCTAGCCCACAGGCGGTGGAGGAAGTGGCGGCTGGAGGAGTCCGGCGAGATGGACATGGGTCGGAGGTAGGCCCAGGCGGCCTGCTTGACGAGGCGGTTGCGGATGGAGATCTCGTAGCCGGATTGGACGGTGGGGGAGTTGACGGCGGTTGAGGGGAGGACGTCCTTCAGGGAGGTGTAGGAGAGGGGTTTGATGGAGATAAGTTCGAAATCGACGGTGGGAAATGACTGTGATGAAGATGATGATGATGCTGAGGAAGAGGAGGTAGTGGTGGTGGTGGTGGTGGTGGGGAAGCTGGAGGCATGGTGGGGAAGTGTTTGGAAGGTGAGCTTTGAGGGAATGACCAACGATGTTGCGATTGAGTTTCTTCGCCGAAGGGGTGTGATTGGTGTCGTCGCTTCCATTGATTGACTCTCTCCTCTCTTCTCTCCTCTGTCTGTAGACTATATACGCCGGTTTTTTGGAATTTTGGGAATGGTGGAGTAACGCAATTATTGGCGTATATTCACATTTGATGCGAGTTTTACGCCATTTGACTATTATTTTACTACGGTACGGAGTAGATTGCTACGAATGGCCCACTTGCTTTCTTTAACCACGTTCTCTCTCCATACAAGTATATAAAGCAAATAGTCAAATACAAAACAAATTAACACCTACTCTTTGTTAGAATTGCATTGCTTTGTGAGGAGGACAGTGTATGTCCACTGCCTATTTTGTTTGAAACCAAAATTTTTAGATTTGGAAATATAATTAGAAAAGGTATTATTCGATTGTAATTAAAATAAGATTATATTTGCAGTTTGGAATAAATTGGAATTTGTAAAAAGGAAACTTGAGAAGAAAAAAAAATTGTACCATTTTGGATAAGTGATTAAAAAACGTGTGAGTGATAAGTGATTTTGGATAAGTGGTTTAAAAACGTGTGAGTGATAGGTTGTCATATATTTAAATTCCTTCATTTTTCTCCGGATTTCCTTATATTACAATCTTTGTTTTCAAATCCAATTCCTTTTTTAAATCCCATTGTTCCATTCAATTCCAATCAAATCCCGGGATTCCAAGCACAGCAATCAATTTTTAGTATTATTTGACTATATTTTTCTGTTAGTATCTAAAATCAGTAACATGAAAAGCATTAATTTGTCTTATTTTAGTAAATTTTCTTTGACAGAGAGTGTAGTTAAATAGAGTTTATACAAAATGATGTGGATCAATAATAAATTAGCATGTGATCTTTAATTATCAAATTAAATATGATGGGTATATATTCACTTACCATCTATGATTTAATAATTAAAATAGGTTGTTATTTATTTTACTATTCCGTATTTAATACCATTTACCCAATTTTCCCCTTTAATTTAGCAAAACTATGAGAAAGTACAATTTTATATATTATATATTGAGAAAATAATAAACAAAAAATTTGCCAGACACTTCTCAAAATTGCACATTGTGGCGTGATGTTTTTTCAACTTCTTTCAATTCTCCATGTATTGTATAGTGTATATTCTGAATTGCATTTTAAGTTGGACACCCATTACCATAAATTATTAATGTTGCAATCCCAATTTTGCTCGTTTTGAATAATATTCAGTAAATAATTGACAAAGTTGGTCAACCAAAGACTATATAATACAAGAGTAAGTCACGTAGAGAAAGATAAGAATGGAGGGCAACTAATATATAATATTGATCGAAAATGCTAGATTCCTACTGCAACTAGTCAGAGAATAAGAGGGAAACACGTAGATAGAGAGATAATGCTGTGTTTGGTCCACCGTTATGAGTAATCTGAATGAAAGCAACAATTTAGAAAAGAAAACAAATTATCAACCACTTGTTTTTTCTAAGCTATGATTTGGTTTATAAAGGATTGGCGGATATTGATGTTGAGCGGCTGGCTATAAGAGTCGTGAGTTTCTTTTTCCATGTTTTTGTGCCCATTCGGCTGCTCACGTTGTGTGATTTTCCTTCACAACTGTCCGTTTCTTGCAATTATGGCTACATTTCAACTTTACTAATGCAACTCTCTTCAATAACTGTATTTTGTCTCTTTATTAAAGATAAAGATGAGGCTAATAAACATTTAATTTCAAAATAAAAATAAATAAATTCCATCGAAATATATTTATTTTTTTAAAAAAAAATAATTTTATTATTTTCATGATTTTGAATTTAATTGTAGGAAAAAGAGAGGAAAAAAAAAAAAAAAACATGGTTTGACCATGTCAAAATGCTATCAACTGAAACAAATAATTTGCTGTGACTTAATAATGCAACAAAATACTTTTTGCGTGTTTTGCAAATATCATATGGCTTACTTCGAAATTGAATTGCTAAGCGTGTTGAGAAATAGAAAAGGGAAAGATAATGCTTGGTGATTGTCAGTCACTCAACTTACTGGCCATTTTAAAGTGAACGGCTAGAACACTAAGTACAATCATTTTAGTGTTCATCTAATGGTTTAAAAACCTAATTTCAACTATTATGCATTTATAAAGAATTATCAATGCCGATTTGATCAATGACAATAACAATAAACTTTTTAAATATAAAAAGAATTTTAAGCAACAAGAAAAATATTGTTATTTTAAACAACAAAATATTTTTGATTTTATTTAAAATTTATTCACGCGCTAGAACGAGGTCTAAAAGGGAATCACATTACAACCCTAAAAAGTAAAATACGAATTATTATGATGATGAAAATGAAATGAAAAACATTGAGTGCAGGTGGAAAATAGGCCTTACCTTTTAGAAACTGTGGAGCTGAGCTGGTCACCAAATATTAGCATCCTATCCGGAAGCTTCTTGCCGAACCCAAAGGGTCATTCGACTCATTCCAGCAATGCCATCCACAATTTTATATAGATCTCATCACTTTTTCAACCAGTTTACCAAATATTCCAAGCTTTACGTAGTCGCTAAAGGTGACAATTCGTATTCGTGGATTGTGGGCCGAACCCAAAGGGTCATTCGACTCATTCCAGCAATGCTATCCACAATTTTATATAGATCTCATCACTTTTTCAACCAGTTTACCAAATATTCCAAACTTTACGTAGTCGCTAAAGGTGACAATTCGTATTCGTGGATTGTGTTGATATAAAGATATTATATTAAATAGGTAAATCCAAACCCAATCCATTTAATAATCAAATCAAAAATCTCAACACTAACCCAACCCGCTTATTAAACAGGTAATCGTGTTAACCCGTTTAATAACCTGTTATTAAAACGAGACATTTAATATTTAATCAAATACTAAATAAAAAATAAATAAAAAAAATTGTCATAATGAACCCAAATATTCAAAATAAAAAAAAAAATCATAAGATATAAACAACGGTTATGTTAAAATAACTTAACTATCCATAATAATTAGATTTAAACAAGAAAAATATTACATAGATTATATTCACGATTATAATATGTTGAGTTAAATAAATCACAAACGAGTTACATGAGTTGAACCCCTCAACCCTAACCCGACACGATTAAGTAAACGGATTAATCGTGTCGACCCTTTTATGACACAAACCCATTTATGCCAAACCTAAACCCTTTTAACTCGTGTCGCATTCCTGTCGGGTTGTCGTGTCGTGTCGTGTCATAATTTGACACCCCTAGTAGCCACACAAATAAAAATATATATTATAATGACAAAATTCCAGACCTTTTCTCCATGGCCGGATCTAAAATTTTCATGCCAAATCAAAATCCAACTCAATTCAATTAGCTTGAATTTGGAACTTCAAAAGAATGCAGTAGGACTAAACTCCAATTATCTAACTCAAAAGGTTACAAACAAGGGTGGGGCAAGTTAAGCTCAACTCTGTAACTAACGCCTCACTTGGTGGTCTCTGAGTTAAAGGTTAGTCTACACACAAAACATCAACTCCGGAACACTACACAAGTGCATTTTCTATCAGTTTTTGAGTCACGTGTCAAAAATGAGAGATGAGATCATAACAAAGCTCTAAAATTACAATGTCTATCAATGTGACAAGGCAACTTCGGAATTACAAACATTCTGCATTGCATCTTACCTCTAGCTTTTCATATATCACCTCCTCCGTAATGCTGGAAGGCGTTGGCATCTTCCAGTGCCAATTTGCCAACTTGACAATTTTATCAGTGACATGAAATAGAAACTGATGGTTATGGAAAGCCACATGAAGTAGACTCAAAACTCAATTTTATGATAACCATATTAATTGTAGTTTTAATAAGCTCAGTACTGAACAGCCATCTCAACCCAACAAAACAACAAAAAGATAAACAAATAGATGTTTTACGTATCAGGCTTGTTCAGACCTGAGTACTCTTGCCACCCAGTACTGCTATCAGTGAACCTAATGCACTCTGAACGGTGTTGCACATGTAGACCATGAACTTCTTTCAGATTCAAGTAATAGAACACCTGCCAGCAGTGAACACATCACAAGGATGCAGATATGATGAAATTATAAGTCTACTTAAGTTGAACTTCAATTCATGTGTGTTGTGTGTGTTTGCATGAGCACACCCATGATCCACCAGAGAACAGGGAAAGACCAAATCAACTTTTATTCATCATTGAACCACAGGCCAAGTATATGTTTACAATATAGCGGTTACCTCTGACTTTGATGCCTCAGCTTCTTCCAAAAGCTTCCTCAGTGCTAATTCATCAGGCAACCTGTGAGTTAACTTGATATATAGCTCATTGGACAATCTAATCACCTCTATGTAGGGTAACAGCTGTAGATGGTTCGTTGTGACCACAAGATGGTGGCGTCTGTGGCTGTGGATTACCAACATCAGCAATTCCAAACTCCTCAGGAAGCATATCCACTGCAGTCCATTCAATGCCAGCTGTGGTTGGAACTTGGAGTCAAGGATTTAGCAACAATCACGCTTGCTGAAAATATGCAAATATAAGAGAAAACTGCTTTGAAAAAGGATACAGTCAGTCTTCCACATGTCTGTGATGCTAATATCTGCTGCATCTGATAGAAGCCAGTAATCTGCATCATTCTGCAATGAATACCAGAAAATTTACTGCTGTTTTAAAGAGGTAAGGGAAAATTTGCAAGAAAATCATGAGGAATTCGTTTTAAATCATTAGCAAAATTATTAGAAATCCAATTTTACTCTATTTCTTTGGTTGCAAAGCTTGCAACAAAATTATTACAACCCACCAAAAATACCCTTCTGAGAAAATTAGAAAGACTTGACCATGACAGAATTAAAAACTGTCATACATCCTTTTGGGTAAAAGACAATCCCAAATTAGCTCAAATCTTCTTACATATGGTGAGATATTCTTTTAAGAAACATCAAATGCTAAATCAAATGGCGCAAAATCATATGGTCAAGTTCATTGACCATGACAAAATTCTTATGTGGTCTATCCAATGGTGGGTCTTTGCATCACAGAAAAAAGTCCCAGTTGGATATCATGTTTAAGAATCTATTCTTCAGATTTGAGAATTTAAGACAATTAATTACCGCATGGGTTTATGGTAGTCTAAATATACCTAAACATTTATTTTGAAGGTTGACTCATGAACAAACTTACATCAACATCTGAGGGAACAATTTTCCGAATCCCCCCAGCATTGTCCTGTGAAACATTAAGATCAGAGCCCATTCTATGACCTTGTGCCTGTGCTTCGATCTCCACCCCACTGCTCCCCACATGAGCCACCTCTGCTGTTGTATTCTCATTAGAACCAGAACTTGAAGCAAGAGGGATGCTCATGGATGGGTCAACACCATTCATCTCCTCAAACTTCTCCTCAAATTGACTAAAACAACGGTGAAGGTTAAAAAAAATACAGAAAGAAAATGAGAATCACTTAGCTTTCAAGAGAACACTTAATTTAATTGTGCACGAGTATATGTCCAAAAAGAAGCTGACCATACCTGACAAGGTAAACATCAATTGGACCCATTGTGCTTCTAAGGATTATTCTGTATCTCCTCTGTGGATAATCAACAGCCTGGTATACATAGAAGCAATTCCTTTCATGCATCAGAAACTCTTATGTGGAACATCACTTGAGCATTTCTCTCCAAACTTACCTCATCAGGATCTGGAACTTCAAGAGTGGTCCCATGTGGAGCTTTAATTGCAATCAGTGTCTCATTCTGCTAGAATTAAATCATCAGAAGCTCATTTACAGATGAGGTTAAAAAGTAATAAAGAATACGAAATCAAAGGAGGGATATGATCAAATTTCCCTTGATAAAGGGTGTTACACATGTAACATAAGAGATAAATATACAAACTGACCTGAAAGCAGGGTAGGCCCTTGATGTCTTCTTCAGTCACAAAAAGCCACCTGAAACAGTTGGAAGATGAACAAAAGTATCATTGAGTAGGTAAAATTGTGCAGCTCAATTAAATAACTGAATCAAGGGTACGAAGGAGAAATTTTACTTCTGATTGTTTTCATCTTCACTCAAATCTCTTAATCTTTCCTGCATTTCTCTGCAACAGTCTGGAAGCATCAGCACAATCCAGTGGTTTCAAGATAACAACATTGACTGCTATAATAAGGAAATAAACCATATGACCTTATGCGGTCATCTAATCTTTGTTCTTCTATAGAAAGGTTTGCTACTTCCGCCTGCAAAATAAAAGGGAACAAAAAATAAGATAAAGTCCATCTAGTTTCATCAACATAGCATATTATGATGGATAAAAGATGTCATGGTCAACTCGGCAATAATTAGATATCAAGAAGTATCCCCTAGCAATAAAGAATGGGGATTGACCAATTGAGATGAAAGAATATAGAATAATCACTAAATATTAAAAATGAGTAGTCATAAATATTCACATAACAGAAAATAAATGTTGCAAACCTGTAAAATACTAGCATTGTCATCAACCTCCTCTGGTCTTGAAGCATCTAGTCCCCTATTTAGTAATTTAATAAATCCTCAAACAAATTCCCTAAATCAAATGCTTACTACAATCTAAAACCAGTATCAAAGTAAAAAGCAAAAGGCATAATATCCTTCAAACATATAAAACAAGCTTACTTCCAGCGGATTCTATTCTTGAGCTTCTTTTCAATAAGACCAATTCCTTCGAGGACATTTGTTATGTCATATATCCGCCTCTTCTGCACCTGTATCATTAGACTATTCAATTAACATTGTCTGGCTGCATAGTTTATATACTTATCTAGCAAATAGAATACCTCCAATGTGTCAGCAGCTTTATTTAGATCAAGAATACCATCTTCTGCATGCTTGATCAGGTTGATGAACTTTTTTGTTAAAAGACCTACAAAGTCATGGAATGTATAAATCAATCCTAGGTACTAGGGCAGGAGTGAAATTGTTTGTAATCCATATATATATAATTATACCTAAAGAACTAATCTTAATTTCAACCAGTTAGAAATTACCTAGGGAGCTGTCATAACGGCAGTTGCCAGCAGGAGTAAGAGTAGACGGAGAACCTGCATTTTGCACAGGAATTTTATTGCTAATATATTTATATGTATATATATATATATTATATTCCTGCTGGTGCTGGGTGGTAAAGATCATCCAACATACAAGTAATATTGGGTGCACTGTACACAAATATAAGAAATTGGTTCCTACTGTATAGTGGAGTTTGTTTCCAAGGACCATGCTCTCATTGCGGTTCATATACAAGAATTACCAACAAAATAGTGTTTATCAGCATAAATATATGAATGGCTAATCTCACCAGCATTTGACATTGGGGTCTGAGGCCCAGTATTGCTCTTTGAGACCTTTGACCGGCCATATGTCCTTCCTACTTTTCCAGATTCAGGTGTTCCAAGGGGACTGTTGACAGTATTGGTGTATCCAGGGCTGGCAGTCCACTCACTAGACTCAACTTCATTGTAGACAGTTCCACTTTTCCGCTTCAATTGCTGAGAGACGAGATTAAATTTGCTGAGTTGGAATAAGTCTTCAAATGAAAAGGATTCCATTCATGAAATAATATTGTAATAGAATAGAGTTGTGGATTTGTGATGTGAGGTTTACTGATGGTTGCAAGTTACAACCCAAACTTAAGGAGCAGGTTAGAAAATGCGACACAGCAAAGAAACTGTAAGATCTCCCTCCCAGTTTTAATAGTTTAGTATTGAATGTATCATAGGTATTGCAAGCACAACTCGCTTCAGGAGAATATCTCATCACACTTAAATAGTAAAGTTAACAGTTCTTTCAGGAAAGAGAGCAAAATAGTTATAATAAAATTACTTACAACAAATAATTAACACCTAAAAGATACAGCTTGCAACAACCATGTTAAGAGATAGTACAAGCTCATTTACACCATCTAAAAAAGAAAAGTTGAAACCAAGTTTACTACCACTATGAATGTTCAAAAAATAGAAGGACATGTTTAGGGGGACATGTCAATATTGTCCTGCAATCTTATGTTGCCTTCATTCACCAATGAGTCAGATTGGACCAAATCTTAGCTATAAATATATATTTTGGATTTTCTAAACCTCCCTAGAAACCCTTCACATTCAACTATGTAAGATCTCACAAAGGTTTTGTAGCTGCGACAATACCAGTGATAAGATAACCATATAAAGTTATAGAGATTCTACATGACTATCTTCAATTTAAACTGATTTTCTTAACCCTTATTTAAGTTCTAGCTTCAAATAATATTTTGGCCCTTTTTCCAACATATCCTTCTTTTAACTGCCTCAGTTACTAGAGCCTATCATTTATCATACGAAGTAAGAAAGCAATGACATTTGCATGCTCCTTCACAAGACATTAATTTGGGAACACCCAACTCACTCCTTGATCTGCCAATTTATTCTGTAAGCAAGCTGATGATTTTTCCTTTCTTGTATTTCCAATTTTCCATATAGATAATTCACAACATTCACCAGATATTGGTCATCCAGTTACATTTTCCCATTCTTATGTAATACATTTGGCGATCGCATGGTAATGGCATACTCAGTGACAGTGTGTAAACATCATAAATGTGTTTCAAATTGACTTTTCAGAGATACAAAGGTAACAACTTTATTTGTAGATCAGCCAATGAGAAGCGTATTGTAAATCCATTAAACCCTTAAAAAGTTTCTCAAGTATTGAGAAAAGGAACATCATACACAAAAAAAATTCAAATTGTAGATGAAAAGGAACGATCTTGTCTAAAAGACCATATCTAGATTTGAGCACCCAAAAATCTGACCACCCGGAGGTGTACAAAACCAACATTATTGACACAGGCCTTAACTAGAAATATCCTTTTTCAGTCCACAATAGTTTAGCACCTAGGCTGGAAAGGGCTATTCCAATCTTTCCTAAGCCTTTGCCATATCTAGCTTCATAATTACATAGTTCCCACTCACCCTTTTTCCAGTCCAAATCCAATTTCTGAAGTCCCCTTCTCAGCACTACAAGATCCAAGCATATCAGCCATCTTTAACTCAAAGCAATCTCACATGTCAAATTGTATAAAACAAATGATTAAAACCCAAAGGACGGACACCATTCATTTTAAGCCTTACAAAGTCAGAATCATTCAGGCCCATGCAACGCAAAACTCATTCCCGTGTCATCACCATTCAAATGGGGTAGGCCAAATAAAAACACACAAGTCAATCAATATTACTTGTTAGTAAATGCCTTTAATAATATGATTCTTGCACAGAATTATGAAGCAACAAGTAGCAAAAATCAAAGCCCTGGAAAACAACCCACCATAATTCTAAGGCTAATAAAAAATTGATAAAGCTAACACACCAATCAATTGCGAATTGATTCCAGATGATTCTATACATACTTAAAAGCTACCACAAAAAACTTAACAGATATCCTAATTTTCTGCCATTTAGCCAATATCAGCTATACCATTGACTCCTAAATCCAAAATCAGCTGAAAGTTAACAACTGACGAGAATTTTTATATATTTGTAAAATTGAAAAGCAAGTCCGCAGAGGAAATGGATGAAAGCATAGAGCAAGTGACAGTAACTCAAATCAACACGTAATCCAATCTGGTAAACTTGAATATATAACATTCCAGCTATAATTCGAATGTAACGAGACAAACAATAATCCACAATCATTTCACAATTAATAGCACAATAATTCTACACAAAACAGCAATTAACTAAACCATTATTAAACCAGGATAATACAGATAAGCAAACAATGAAATGAATTAGAAAACTCACAGGTGATTTGACCACTATAGCTTCAGCTTCATGATCGGCAGCGACTCTGCGAGTATCAGCAGAGGAGAAGCGGTGGTAATCCTCGTGAGGAACGAAAGGCGGCTTCATTGAGGAGAACGGAAGATGGCGCTTCATCGGTTGTGTACTCCGTCCTCCGGGCGACGCTGCTGCGTACGGCGGCCCCTGACCGTTCGAAGTTCTAGCGCTGGACATGAAAAATAAAGAAAGATCCAGAAATTTCAGAAATTTCTTGGGGATTGAAGAGATCAGAAAACAAACCCTCACTGGTCTTCGATGATTGAAGGATCGGGAAAGATTGTAAAGATTTGATGAGGGAGAGAAAGGAGAGGCGATTTAGAGAGAGAGAGTGGGGATCTGAGATTTTTAGAGAGAGAAAGAGGAGGGGGGATGGGGAGGGGTCTGGAGGAAAGTGGGTTTGGGTGAGAGCAGAAAAACGAGGGAAGGAGGGAATTTTAGTTCAGAAAGATGTGGAGGGAACCACAGACGGAGAAAATGAATAAAATGGGTTGTTTTGCACTTTTGCCCCAGTATTTCCAACTTATTGCATGCTGACTTTATGTCATGTATCTTGTTACACATTTTGAACATCTCGAAAGTGTTTGAAAAAAACAATATCCGAAAAACATATATACCAAAAAAATAAAACATAACAAACAAGTCCATGAGGCGGAAATATATATATATATATATATATATATATATATATATATATATATATGTATGTATGTTTGTTTAAGACGTAGCAAAAACATATATGGATAATATTCTATGAGTAAATTTATTATAGTTGAAAGACATTTTGAAACAATTTTATCAACGATTTAATCCAATAGTCAAATAGACTAGTAAAATGTACATTCAGGTAATTTTTTTTCCCTTCTTTTTACTTACTAGATAGCATGGACTGATAAATAATTTGAGTGATAGAATCAATCCGCATTAGAAAGTTTTGTCAGCTTCTAATTTGTTAGGTATTGCAAAAAAAAATGACAGACTGCTTTGTAGCAAGGCATGGATGGAAAAAAATGACTATTTAATTATGCAACGCATGCCATCTACATAAGAAGGGTGATCTAAAATTGCCATTTGATGCATGTTGGAACCAAGTAATTTCTTGAAAAATGATTTTTAATAATTGCAAGCAAATAAGAATTGGGGTTAGTATGTGATTAATTTGTAAGAAGTCTCATCCAAAAGTTTGCTACATAAACATGATCCTGCTAGGGTGACTACTTTGTAGGCTTTTATTTTGGATGGGGGCATCGATGCAAATATGTAGACTGTCTAGCTGAATAATATGAATATGAAACATTAATGAGATGGATATGAGATTAAACAAAAGTTTTGGGGGCAGTTTGAGGAAAAAGAAGCAGAAAAAAGTAAAAAAATAAAAAGTGTAAAATGGATACGGCGATGCGCGCCTTCTCCTTGTCTCGACTTCGAGCGGCTTCGGATTGTTTGGCACTCACTTCTGACGCCTCCTTTTGCCCCCCTCTGTGTCTCAAGTCTTATCAAACCCTAGCAAGGTTTCCAGGACACACGGAGGCTGGTGCTACCTCCTTTGATCTCGTGCCACGTGGCATAAGCATTGCACCTCAACTACACGGGGACTAAATAGTTCATTTACTATTCTTCGCGTGACCGGCAACCGTTGGACTTTTAATTTATTTCGGTAGGGCCAATGCATCGCACATGATAGGTCTTAATAAAGGTGTTCTAAAACTGATTTAATTTCAAAAATCACGTCTCCGTATATTATTATCAATGTCACTTACACTCAATACAGATTCATCTCTCATTTTTCATTGATTTCACTCACTCAATTTATGTTCTTAGCCACCGCATTCGCATAATTTCAACAAAATCAATTAGTAAAGGGCTCCTACACAATGTAATAAGGTAGCCCACGATTTGAGCAAATTGCCCTTCTTCAAAAAGTCACTAATCTAAGGTGGGATGTTTGGTCTTCATATCCATCGGATGTGCTCTCCATATATCTCCAAAAAATAAAATAAAAAAGAGTAAAGGACGCAATCAATAACATTTACACATCAAATGATTCACTTTCAAATTTCAATATCACAAAATTTACACACATCTTTTACGAAGTTAAAATTGAGTGATGTTTATATTTAAGAGTATTGAATCGGTACTTGAATTTAAAATTAGAGATAATTTGATTCAGAATTTAAATTCAATTTTCTTTAAATTCAATATATGAAAGGTTTTAATGGATAATATTAAAGAAAATTTGTGTCATTTTTGTGGCCTTGATTTCACTTCTTTACAACTCTTCCTCAACTCAATTGCATAGTTGCATTCAACTGGATCATACTTGTAAGGAAGGTTTAAGGATTGATAATGTTAGTGAGAAAAATGTTTAATTATTATTGTCATCGTGGATGAATTAAATTAATCAATTCAAAATCAAGACAGATCAAAGCAATTAAATGATTAAGCAATTCTATAATGTTGATTGTGCTTGGAGAGAAATAAATAATTCTAATTCTGCTGTTTTGAAAAAACAAATAGAAAATCACAATCAAGAGTGAAAACAATGTTCGCATCACTATGACGCCTCTCCAAACATTAAACTTAGAGAGGTTCTTTATTTTATATATCACGCTAAAAACTTACTATATATCACCCTATCGTATTTTTTTTTTTGACTTGTGTCGAGGGTCCTATAACACAAGGTCAAATTAAATCAAATGCAGGTGGGTAGCTCAAGTACCTAACCTGTTGCCTACCTAACATATTTCGAGATCGACATTGGAAAATTTTCCAACTAGGAGAGACTGGCAATCCTAAAATTAATTTTATGGTAGTTAATTTGCTTTTTTTAAGGTAAATTATCATATACATTATATCAAGATTAATGTTTTCCCTACGATTAAAGTGTTATACTGTATTTCATTTCACTCGTACATGCATAAGTATTCTTACCGTGATGTTTGGGATGAGTTATATGTGTTATAATTTTTTATTAATAAGAAATACAATCGTATATATGCATGTGCAACGAAGGTGAACCATTGTGTTCGTCACAATCTTCGAAATACCACATCTTAAGAAACACGAATATGAATACATGGTGCAGATCGATAAAATGCGAACACAATAAATCTAAAAAGAATAAGGTACAAGCAAGGGAGGATTTAGGTTTATGTTTTGGTGGACTCTAGCCCACCCCAAATAAATAATAAATTTTTTTTTACTATAGGCAATCTTAACCCAGCCCAATATATATATATATATATATTAGTAGTATTAGCCTACACACAAAAAGTATTAGTCCACTCTGTACACAAATTTTATAGTCTGCAAATAAAAACAAAATATGGAGCAAAAATAATATTTTATTAAATTGAAAAAATTGGAGTACAACCCTCTATAATATTTTTTACAAATAATAAGGTCAAATAACAAGATCCTCTGATTCGATCTCCTTTTTTGGTTGGTTGGATCCAAGGGCTGTACAAGTTTGATCTTGAATCACCGTAGAATTTGGATGAAAAACGGCACGATTTGATGTGCTTGTTGTTGATCACCGTGGATTTGATGAAGAACGGCACGATTTGATGTGCTTGTTGTTGATCACAGTGGAATTTGATGAAGAACGGCACGATTGGTGTTCTTCGCCTTTAGGTTTGGACATTGGGGCAGAGTTTCTGTATTTATCTTTGAAATTTTAGATTTCTGAATTATGAATTTGTGTCTCCTTCCTCCTTCCTCCAGGCCTCTATTTATAGACTTCTTGGATTAATGGGATGATGACACGTGTCTTCTCCTGATAAGAAAAAAAAAAAAAAAAAATCATACCTGTGTCGGGCCGATTATATTATGATAATTATCCTTGAAAATAATTATTTCAAATATATTTTATTATGAATAATTATCTTTCCATTTAATCATCTGGGCTGGACTAATTAAATAATTTAAGTGGACCAAACTTGGGCCAATTAAATAACTTAATTAAACATTAGACCCATATTTGATAGGTCAATTTGTCAAAATAAAAGTCCATTAAAATTTTAGTGTCTACAAATTGCCCCCACTTCGATTCCCAGTTTGATCGGACTTGTCCCTAATTTTAAACGGGACTTGAAGTATCCAACCTGATTTTTGAATTTGTAAAATTTCATTTTTTTTCCACTTTTCTATCCAATTTCAAACGGGACTTGAAGTATCCAACCTGGTCTTTGAATTTGTAAAGTTTCTTTTTTTTTGCACTTTTCTATCCAACTTTGGATTAGAATTTTATTTTGCCATTTGAACTGAATTATACAAATCACAGTACAAATAAAAGATATTTTATTATCTATATATACCTATCCATGCTATAGGGTTAGACATCAATTCCAAAGCCTCAGAATACTTGTTAGATTGCAGCTCATGAAGAACTTCGCTTGCCTCGAGCAAATAATCAGTATGTCTTTTATTTCTTTTTCTTTTTCTTCTTTTCTCTCCTTTTCTTTTCTTTTTTTTTTTTTCCTTTTTTTTTTCTTTCATTTTTTTCTTTTTTTTTTCACTTTTTTTTTTTTTTCTTAAAAGGACTTGATTGGGTATAGCAACTTGATTTTGTCAGCTGTAGTAAAAATTGAAATCCTTCTTTTAGACAATACCGATCAAGCTACAAAATTTGTTTATTGTTCCATCATGGTGGTGTTCAAGTGTTTCGCAAAACAAAAGATAACTATCTTAGAGAGCGAAAGTGATTGAAGAGACCAAGGAACCACGTTAAGTTTATTTAACTCACTTTTCGGTCGCAATGCCATTCAAGTGCCTGATCCTAACAATGAACATTGTTCATCTCATTGGACATGCACGGCCACATTTGAATTCACCAACTTTGGTCTTGATCAGATTAATGAATGATCTATTGTCTCAGAAACCTTGATACTAAATTCTTCACTTCATGAGAGAGTTGTTGAAGAAAACCAATTTGCACTCTTGGGTCTCAATGTTCAGGCGAAAGAAGTATCATGGAGTATCCTTTACTTTCTGCTGAATTGCCACACACCGAAATACATTGGGAATTGTTAGAAGATGTCTTGGCGCGTTTCCACGACTTTTTATCAAAACAACAACTATATGGTGCTCTATTCGCCTCCCTATTTTCATATGATCGCCATGAAGATGTATTCAAAGCATTCATCAAATGTTGGTGCCCAGCCATTAATACTCTTCATGGTTTTATTGGCGATCACCATGGAGATGTATTCAAAACATTCCTCGAATGTTGGTACCCAGCTACTAATATTCTTCATGGTTCTATCGGCGAGCTGTCTTCATATGATCACCATGGAGATGTATTCAAAGCATTCCTTGAATGTTGGTGCCCAGCCACTAATATTCTTCATGGTTCTATTTTTTGCAGCTACACTTTGGCAATGGGCCTAATTTTTTTTTTTTTTTTTTTCCTTTAATGTACCTCAGGGGAAAGTCAAAGATCTTTTTTAACAATACCTCGGTGATGAGCAGAATTATTTTTTTTCTTTAACGACACCTCAATGGAAAGCCAAATTTCTCTTTTAGCAATACATCGACGGCGAACATAAATTTTTTTTCTTTGCAGCTGCAGTTCTGGCTACGAACCAAAATTATTTTTTACAACTACAATTCGGTGATATGCCAAGTTGACAGGGTGCAACGAACATTTTTGATATTGCATGATGAGTGACAATAATATCTTTATAGCAAGTAAAGTTGTCAAATTGAGACTAACCCTTTTGATATCTCGTGACGAACACACTTTGCCATTTTGCAACTCTAAGGATTTTTTTTTGCGTCATATGAACTTAGAATAAAATCCTAAGTTGCCTACGTACCCTCAAAAAAGGAATCAAGTCATCACGCAGTTCAATAGAGAAGAGACTTTTCGAAAAAATTTATACTCGTATCAAAGAGTTTTTTTTCCAAACAGTTTACACTCATATCAAAGAGTTCTTAATTTTTTTTTTCTTTAGACGGACAATTTATACTCGTGCCACTGAGTGTTGTTTTTTTTTTTTTTTTTTGCTTCAGGTAGACAATTTAAACTCGTGTCAATAAGTGTCAAATTTTTTTTTTTTTTTTTAGGCAGTTTAAACTCGTATCAAGGAATTCTTGATTTTTTTTCAGGTAGACATTTTAAACTCGTGTCAAGGAGTGTTTTTTTTTTTTTTTTTTTTATTTTTGAGACAGTTTAAACTCATATCAAGGAGTTCTTGATTTTTTTTTTTTTTTTTTCAGGTAGACATTTTATACTCGTGTTAAGGAGTGTTTTTTTTTTTTTTGAGACAGTTTAAACTCGTATCAAGGAGTTCTTGATTCTTTTTTTTAGGTAGACAGTTTTTAACTCGTGTCAAGGAGAGGTTTTTTTTTTTTTTTTTTTTTTTTTTTTTTTTTTTTTTTTTTGTTTTCAAGTTGACAGTTTATACTCATGTCGGGAGTATCATCGACAGTTTAGGCTCATATCTGGGAGCACTTCAATTCTTATTATTCTTCAACTTTGCAAGAATCAGACGGCAATCCAAACCTATGCTGAAGGGTATGGACTATCTCGCCATCACTTTGAGGATTTTCTTCTTGGTTTCCTTGACTTAATGCCCCTTGTGATTTAGCACCTTCGATTGAAGTCATTGTTGTAGCATGGTGCGTTTCTTGATACAAGTCTCTCGAATTGATGCTTATAATGAAAGATGAAGCTACTTCGTCATCTGAGTTAGGAAGTATATTATTTTCTTCTTCGGACTCACTTCCCTCATCTTCTTGAAGGTTGTCGGGTATATCAGGAACATCTTCCCTAGTACCTTGATTTTCCATGCTAAACTCCATGTCATGGGCTCGAGTAACAGGCTCTTTAAATGTGCGAGGCTTAATCCCTTGTAGGATGTAAAGAAGCTCTTAGCGCATGCCTTGCATACATGCTTCAACTACATAAATTTTAGACAAATGATCCTTGCAGTCAAGACTTAGAGCTCGCCAACGGTTGATGTAGTTAACCACAGGTTCACCTTTCATCTGTTTTGTGTTTGTAAGCTCCAGCATACTTACAATACGACGAGTGCTGTAGAAACGGTTGAGAAATTCTCGTTCCATCTGCTCCCAACTGTCAATACCTCTAACTTTGAGGTCTGTGTACCAATCAAATGCATTCCCTTTGAGGGAACGAACGAATTACTTGACAAGATCTCCGTTTGTACCAGCATTGCTACAAGTTTCTACAAAGTGTGCAATATGTTGCTTGGGATTGCCTTTTCTATCAAATTGTTAAAGTTTTGTAGGTTGATACCCAACCGGCATTTTTAAGATGTCAATTTTTTCTGTGTAAGGCTTTAAGTACATGCGAGTACTTTGAGGAACGCCACTGTATTGTTCTCTTATGCAATTCACTATCATGTCTTGAAGTTGTTGGACATAAAGTGAAGTGACAGAGACAGCATCAATTGTTGGATTGGCGGACACATCATTTTGATAATCAATTGGAGTGTTCTCTGGCATGGAATTAGAATGAGGAATTCGGCCTTTGCTTGACTCAACATTGTCGTCACGCAATTTTAACTTTTCTGTCAGCGAGGCAATTTTTAGATCTTGCTCTTTGAGAGAGTGTTGCAATCTTTCAATTACACGAGCCATAGTCGTCAATTACTCTTCGTACGAGGTAGTACTTGTCATCATAACTGGCACAGTGATGGAGTCAGAAGAAATCTTTGTCCTTGGTTAGACCAGCATTGAACTTGAACTTGTGACTGGAGTAACCTTTGATGTTGCAGAAACCTTCCTCCTTGCCCCCAGCGAGGTAAAGGCGATATGAGTTTGAGTTTTTACTTTAACAGGTTTGGCAGAGTAAACTCTTATCACATCGTGCTGTCTTTTGGCAGGAATGGATGATTTGATCATGCTTCACATTACCAAACTTTGAGAGGTGTTTGTACCACTTAACAAAATTACAACCTTCTTGCCACCTTTTAAGGTGGTAATGATGTTGTCCGTCACGACTGTGATGTCCTTAGTGGTATTCTTACTCTTCGTCTGAATCTTGTTGGAAGTCATAGAATTTGACGATGAATTTGTTGAGGATTTGATGTAGGAGAAAGAAATGAGAGGCAGAGGAAGTCCCACCGGGCGTGCCAAAAATTTGTACACACAAATTTTATAGTCTGCAAATAAAAACAAAATATTGAGCAAAAATATGAAAAAATTGGAGTACAATCCTCTGTAATATTCTTTAAAAAGAATAACGTCCTCTGATTCGATCTCCTTTTTTGGTTGGTTGGATCCGAGGGCTGCACAAGTTTGATCTTGAATCACCGTGAAATTTGGATGAAGAACGGCACGATTTGATGTGCTTGGTGTTCTTCGTCTTTGGGTTTGGTTATTGGGGCAGAGTTCTGCATTTCTCTTTGGAATTCTGGATTTCTGAATTATGAATTTGTGTCCCCTTCTTCCTTCCTCCAGGTCTCTATTTATAGGCTTATTGAATTAATAGGATGATGACACGTGTCCTCTCCTGATAAGGAAAAAAAAATCATACCTGGACCCGGCCGGTTATATTATGATAATTATCCTTAAAAATAATTATTCCAAATATATTTTATTAGGATTAATTATCTTTCCATTTAATTATTTTGGCTGAACTAATTAAATAATTTAAGTGGACCAAATTTGGGTCAATTAAATAACTTAATTAAATATTAGACCCATATTTGATAGGTCAATTTGTCAAAACAAAAGTCCATTAAAAATTTAGTGTTTACAACCCCATAAACGATTCCTGAATTCGCCATTGGATACAAGTACAGCTGGATACGACAAAATAATAATAAATACATTTTACATATAAACAAATATAACTTTTTGTAATATTATAAATCTAAATAAAATCATTTATATAATGTAAGAATTCATTTTAAAACAAATAAATAAGCATTTCTAATCATCACTTAATACAATTTGGAATTTTCTTAACCACCATAACAATGTGTTTAATATTGTTGAAAAAGTCATATTTTAATGTTTAAAACTTGTTTAAAAAGTTTTTGAGAAGTATCCACAGGTCAAAATGCTCCCCTGAAAACTGCACAAATTTTTTGTTGGCACTCAAATTTGGCATTTTAGGAGTTCAAACAATTGAATTTTGTTTAAATACATTTTAAGCCACCAAAATAATAAGTGAGTGATGATATTTAGTCAATTTTGAATCCGATATGGTCTTTCGGGTCAAAATACTTGGTTAAAACTGCATGAATATCTGCTAGGCATGCAAATATGACATTGTAAGTGTCAAAACAATAAAATATTGTTGAAATACATCTTTAAGTCTCTAGAATAATAAGTGAGTGATGATATTTAGCCCATTTTATATCATATTTGGGTCATCGCAGGTCAAAACGCTCGATTACACAGCCAAAATATCTAAGAAATATAAAATATATATTGAAAATATATTTTAAAATTATAAATACATTAAAAAAGTGTCGAATACACGAATATGATACGAGTACGTAGCATCCTAGAAATATATTTACTTGGACCAAGTCTATATGTATTTACCTAAAAATGTTTACCTAGATTGCCGGTTTGTCCCAAAAGAGTGGAGCCGCTTTACCCGATATTCAACCCAGAGACACCACCAAAACTCCCACCCACTTTCTATACTACTTATCCGCTCAACAACCATATCTCCACCTTAGACTGCTAGCGAGCGAATCAGAGAACAATTGTAGAGTGAGAGAGAGGGGGATTTCGGCATCTCCAATGGCTTGCACAGCTGCTTCAACCACTCTTCTTTCTTCTTCAAACCCTAGGGCTTACATTTCCCCCAAATCTTCCCTTTCCAAGCCCTTCTCTCAATCCCCATCCACCCCCAATTCTTTCAATGGTTTCCGAAAACCCTTCCAATCTCTAGTCTCTCGTTCTATCGCCTCCCCCACATCTCACTCTAGACGGAGCTTCGTTGTCAGAGCTGTAAGTTTCATATTAGTTTTCCACCCTCTCTGTCTCTCACACACACATATTAGTTTCATATTTGGGCATTTCTAATGTTGACCGTTGCCTATTTTGCTCTCTCTCTATCACGTGGAACGCGTATTCACTCAGATTTTTATTTTGTTTTATTGAAGTAATTGTCTTCGGCTTAAATTTTCTGGGTGGAATTTATCCTTTCCAGGGATTTTATTTTTGGGTCCTAAAGCGATCTTGTGTTATGCTACATTGGACTTTAGAGCGCAATTAATGCGGAACTAATGTTTATTGTGTTGAATACGGGGAGAAATAATGTTCTGTTGTGCTTTTCTTTTTACTCTTGGATTTGAATATAGCATTCCATTACTAATTCCCTTTCACTCGTGTTTTTTATTTTTATTTTTTTTTGATAAGTAAAAATCTAATTAATCCCTTTCACTCGTTTTTTAACGTATATATTGTGATTTATTAGGTTTTTTTTTGCTCATGGCACATCTTTTTCCTTCTATTTGGTCCAATCATGGTTTACAAAAAGATACGAGAAAGGTTATGAAGTTTGGGATAGAACTTGCAAGTTTTTGTCAGGCTAAATAGAGTTTTTCCTATGTAAAATGCATGCTTTTCTTGAATGATGATGTTATTTTCTCTATAAATTTATATATTTCGTGTTATGTAATTGGTGCCTTGGAATTGACAGACCAATGCTAAAGGATGCTCATTTACTCAAAAATCTCCACTAAATTGTTAAGATGATTATAAAATTCAAGGGAAATCATTTGTGCTATGTTCGGTTGTATGGAATTGGTGCCTTGGAATTGGATTTGGAAAAAATTCAGTTTAAACTTTGAATTAAATTTTCTCAAATTCCAATTCCATGCAACTGAACATAGCATCAAAGTAAATGAGAAGACTGGGAGAGATTCATTAGAATGGCCAAAAATTAAAGGAAAGGTAAAAGCTTAGATGGTTAACTACAATTTGAAGAGTCTTGGCATTCTAAATCTGAAGCAATGCGTGTGTAGACTGAAAATGGTGTGGGATCTGGCCTGGAGCTTGCATAACATATATTACCTAGCTGACTGATAATGTCTCAAAGAGATGGGGATTTTCGAGCTGTACCACCTGCCTGCCTTTTTTTTCATCGTGTTCAAAAGGATTTGGCTGATGCCAGGATCCAGTCATTCTAAGTCTAACATCATTATCAATTTTAAACATATTAATTGTTTTTTACCAGATCCTATGTCCCTGAAGTAGATCCGTTGTCGCCCATTTGCTCTGATGGTATCCCATAATCAATAGACAAGAAAGGTTTAATATAGCATATTCTGTCATCAAATTGTTTAGAAATAGGAGAAATCAATAAATTATTTTATTTTTTTTGATAAAAAAACATTGCATGTTTTAAATAACTAAAGATTTAAAATCTTCTATTGTCTTATAACTTTGTATAAATTCTGCCTATCAAGTTTATCTGTTTCCCTTTCTTAGTTCAACTTCTGATGCATTCTCTGTCATGTCTCTTCTCATGTTCCTCTGTGCAGAGTGAACTTCCACTGGTTGGAAATTCAGCCCCAGATTTTGAGGCAGAGGCTGTTTTTGATCAGGAGTTCATCAAGGTAGTCTATAAAATCACAGTATTGTGAATGGCAAGTTGCATTCTTTGTCTTGTGTTTTGCGAATATTGTTTCGTTCTTAATATTATATATATTATTTTAATACTTGCTATACTGTGAGGAGTTACTATTATGATTGACTTTTATCAGTATGTGTACCTGAAAGAGTAGAATCAGCAAAAACATACTCACTCTAGTTAAACAGTATCACTTGCATGGTAATTAATTGATTTGGTTGTACCCTGGAGAGGAGTTAGGTACAAAAATCGACATTTACTCGCATGTAGCTCAGTAGCAGTAAAGATATTTATTTTCATCCGTGTACTGGTCAAAATCCATCGATTGTTACCATTTGAGTGATGTACAAGTTCCAACTGATTAAATGATATCAAGTTTGCCTAGAAAATTTAAGGGGAAAAAAAAGGACAAACAATGCCATGCCCAGTCTTCTTAACATCACGTAAGGGATGGATCCACATTGAAGGCAATGGGGGCAATTGTCCCCAGTGATTTTTTTTTTTTGTTTTTTTTAGTATTCTACCCTTATAATTTGTTCATTTTCAATAATATACCCATAAAATATTACATTTGCCCCCCCTAAAACTACAAAAAAATGCACTATTGCCCCTCAAAATTCATTTTTCACCCCACCCCCCCAACACCCACCTTACATCTTGGCTCCGTCCCTGATCATGTTTGTTTTCCAATTCAACACCCACCTTACATCTTGGCTCCGTCCCTGATCATGTTTGTTTTCCAATTCAACTTTGGTAATGGGCTGAATTGCATTGGGAAATCTTGCTTTGTACTTAACGTAATTATCTGTCAATTGCATGATATTGTAAAAAGCAAGCAAGGAAAGAAATGAAAACTCATATGTAATATCTAACTTTTAACTGCATTTAACTTTTTGAAATTTTAAAAATAGTTCTGTTCCTAGTAAAAATTGAGTTTGTTTAGTCCAGAGGTTTCTCCTAAGCACCACTTAATTTGTACCTAATATATTTAGTTTTGTTGATAATTGAGGGCTTGTTCTTGCAGGTCAAACTCTCTGAGTATATTGGGAAGAAATATGTGATTCTTTTTTTCTACCCTCTGGACTTCACATTTGTTTGTCCCACCGGTGAGTGTGATACTGAGCAGATATAATAATTTTATAGTGTGTATTATTTTACAGAATCAATTGTAAATTGAGGCCTGGTAGTTGTGGATGCTGAAATGTCATACTATTTCTTCCTTCCTTCTTGTATAGAGATCACTGCTTTCAGTGACCGTTATGCGGATTTTGAGAAGGTAAACACGGAAGTACTGGGGGTTTCTGTAGACAGTGTGGTAAGTTCTTTCTTTCTTTATTTCTTTTTCTTTTTTTGATGTCCTAATTCTTTAGTCTTTTTTCCTATGTTATGCCTCTTCTGATGCATTGATTTAAACTGTAAATTGAATACATCTGGGTTCACTTTTAATATCATAAGGAAGGTGATTACAAGTTCAGATGGGAAAGTCTGTTATTGGATGAACCTGAGTCATATATTCAATTGTTTTCACATGAGAACCTCCTTAACTTGCATGCCTATTAAAGAAAAGAAGCCCAATCTTTGATGCTTAATCGATACTTCCTATTGGGTGTACAAAATTTTCCACTCTTTAGTAATGTTTGGTCTTTATAGAGTTGCATGTTTCATTTTAAAGCATCCACTGTGTTCCTTTTATATTTTGACTCAGATTTATCTTCATGATTACCTGAAAATGTTAAACGATATTCTGCCTCTTCAGCTAAAGAGATAATATATATATATATATATATATATATATATATATATATATATATATATTTATATTTTATGCCTTGCTAAATCATCCTATAATGTTATATTGAGTGAGAGGCTGTCTGGTTTCTGGTTTCGTCTCTCCCACACTGATTAGAAAAAAGAAAAGAAAAAGAAGAGCCCCTCATCATCTAACAGCTAATAAAAGGGTTAATATTGGATACAATTTTTGTTCAGCTTGCCACATTACCCACATCTTTTGTTCAGCTTGTACCTTGATTGCCACTATAATAAATACCATACGGCCAAGCGTCCCCTTTGTTACTACCCACTTGTCTTCTTGTTCTTCCTCTTCTTTTTTGTTTTTTGTGTTCTTATTTTTGCAATGTTGAAAATCATCTACGTTCTTGTTCTTCCACTTCTCTTTGTGTTTTTTTTCCAATGTTGAAAATCAACTCATAACTCTACTCCTCCCTTTCTTTTCATCATCTTTATCTACTCTTTTTGTATCCCTAGCTATTATTTTTATGCCATATATGTTTATACTCTGAATAGATGCCCTACATGATCTATTTCCTTTGTAACCAAATTTTGCTTAATATGAGGGTGCTATATTTGAGGGCCTTACATGTGGTTGAAAGGAATGCAATGTCTGGCTATTCTTTAAATGTCCTTCAGCTTTGATTCTGATATAGAAAACATAGGTGCTTGAACTCCAGAAATTTCTGTGAAATTACCAATTGTCTTCATTTCAAATGAGATGAGGACATAATATGTTAAGAGACAATTAGGGATATGCTGCTAACCTCTATTAATAGCATAATAGAACGGCATTGCCCTTAAGATTTGTGTTATTATAGAAAGTACTATTATATATATATTTTTTGATAAGTATTACAGAAAGTACTTCGAGGTGCGCGCAAGCTGGCCTGGGCACCCACGATTGTAAAAACAAAAAAAGTATTACAGAAAGTACTGTTATCAATTTATCTTTTATTTACTTTTCTGAAACTATGAACTGCCTTTTTTTTTTATCAGAGTTTCTGGATGGTATAGGCATGGGGTCCCACTTCCTCTACCATTTATTAATTGTTATATTCTACCTTTGGTTACTCTTGTGCTGAAACTCGATATCTTTGTGCATCATAATGATCTTATGTAATTGTTCATGTAGTTCTCCCACCTTGCATGGGTCCAGACTGATAGAAAGTCTGGGGGGCTTGGTGATCTCAAGTATCCATTGGTTTCTGATGTGACCAAATCAATTTCAAAGTCATATGGTGTGCTGATCCCAGATCAGGTAAGCTTTATGTCATTATGAGCATAATTTCATCCTAGAATGGGTTTTTCATGTAAGTCATATATTGGGCGAAAGTGTTGCATGATTTTCCCCATACATACACTTATCAAGAAATGTAACTTTATAATTCAGTCATCCAATGAATTCACTTTCGTATAATGCTTTTCAGCTATAATGTTGAGATAATCCTGCTCCTATTTATGACGTCAGTTTTTCCCTCATCACTTGTAATAAAGAAACAAGATAGTCTAATACTGATTGCTTGTGCATCTTTACACAACCGGTCCCAAGCGTGAAAAAATGAGAGTTGCGATAGGTAGCTGGCAGCTTAAAACTATTGTCTGACCAATATGAACATCTTTGTGCATCTTTTGGTTCTTTTAGACTGTTTTATATTTTACATATTATTTGACTCCGTGGGGTGGGTAATATGTGCGTGGTCAAATAATGTGTTGAGACATATTAAACAAAATCATATACATATGTGTAATAAAACAAAAATTAAAACCATATACATACTCTAGATAAATTTACATATTAAGAGAAACATATGGCTCTGAGCTGGCTTGTCCCTTTGGTAAATGGAAATTCGGTGGTTTTGTCTCGCTGAACACGTTTTTAGTAACTCCAAATGATTGCTACATAAATCAGTATTGCAGTAATAAGGTTTAGACATGCTTCTCTCTTTTTGCATTACATTTTCCTTCATTATCTTCACACTCCATGCCACTATAAGTCTATAATCAGCTACATTTTCTCTATTTTTTTGATGTTCTATCTTGCAGGGAATTGCATTGAGAGGTCTTTTCATTATTGACAAGGAAGGAATTATTCAACACTCCACTATTAACAATCTTGCAATTGGCCGAAGTGTTGATGAGACAATGAGAACGCTCCAGGTAATTGACCATATATCGAAAAAAAAAGAAAAAAAAGAGAGTTTTGGATTTTGTTTTCATATTTTACCTATTTCATTGTCCTTGTCACAGATTAGTTAGTTTGCTATGCATTTTTGACGTGCATTGGTTGTGCAGGCATTGCAATATGTGCAAGAGAACCCAGATGAGGTATGTCCGGCTGGATGGAAGCCCGGTGAGAAGTCCATGAAGCCGGATCCTAAGCTCAGCAAGGAATATTTTTCGGCAATATGAGATGAATAGTACTGAAATCCTGGTAGCACCTCTGTTGGTTATATAGAGAGTTTCTACAGAGTTTTGTTTTCATCTACATGTTGTTTTTCCAAGTCATTTTGCTCACTTTGGAGCAGTTGTTTCTGGGAATGAACGAGTTGAACCAGATATGCCCCGTCTCTTAGAATTCATTGATGTAGCAAACTCAAGTTTCTGTGTTCTTCCCTCAAGCCTTGGATCGTATATTCAACTTCTTCAAAACTGAGTTACAACTTTCATTTTGATAAATCCTAAGGCTCCGTTTGTTTGGAAGAAAAATTTTTTTTTTAAAAAAATATTTTTCTTTTTTAGGTAAAATATTATTTTATTTTTATCTTTTCGGTGTTGAGATTGAGTTCATCGGGTAGGTATGTAAAATAACTTGTCGAAAATTAATGAATAAGTTATTTTTATTAAATTTTAATATTTTTTTTCTTTGTAAATATTTTACAACAACTAAACATCAGAAAATAAAAAAAATATTCTTTAAAAAATATTTTATGTTCAAATAAACGGAGTCTAAATGTTGAAAACAAGGTTGAAATAAAAAAGAGAAACATATAGAAAGAGGTTTGAGAAGGGTTTGTGATACACTCTTGCTTTTATAAACAAATCATTATCTATTACAAATATAAGTTGCATGAAAAAGAAAGGGAAAACTTAAAAACTTAAATGGTCTATTTTAAAAGTTAATTCTTTAATTTGATAGAATTATTATTAAGCAAAATAATTGCATGCATTGAGAATAATTGCACATGTCCAAAATGTTTGATAAGCTCTTATTTCAACATACTAAAGAAATTTAGAACCTATGAAATTTGTGCGGAAAATTTACATATTACATATATACACACACACAAGGGAAGGATCGTCGAAAGAACTTTTAAATTATAAATGGTACAATAGTAACAAATTTTTTATTATACAAAAAATACTGTAATTAATTTAGCCAAATGATGATCTCCATCTCAAGGCATGCACCATAGCAAATTAAAAAAAATCTATATATTTCTCACATTCGAAAAGTTTAATTATTTTCCTATAGTAACTAATCTTTAATTGCCCAAATTTTCACTATATTGGATTTTTTTATTGTTTGTACAAGTTTTCATATATAGGACGTAGCAGCATTATAGTTCAAACTCAACTTGAAGATGTTGTTTTTCTTTAGTGAAGAAATTATTTGATTTACGCTCCATTTGTTGACATAAAATAATGTTTTAGAAAAAGATCTTTCATTTTCAAGTAATATATATATACATATATATTATATTTTCGTTGACTTGTGAAAATCTTTTGCGATTCGTGAAATCTAAGAATTTTGATCCATGTACCTCACGTATGATCTCCTCCATATGCTTTAGGCACTGAATTAATTTATTAATAACAAACTTCTTTTTTACTACTACTATTATTATTATTATTTAGTTTCAGTTAGTATTTTATTACAATTCCATATTTAAATTATGTCATTAAGCAGACTAATCAATAATTCTACAATCATCAATCTCTTCTTTAAAAATACAATTTGTACTATAATTTATTAGCAGAACTAGTCATGTATGTAGCTTCTCTTTCCATAGATGTGAATTAATCTATCATTTTACTTTATTCTTTAATGGCTTATAAGTTATAATGACTTTTAATTATCGAGGCTCGGTTATTTGATAATTTTATTCGAATCTTATAATAGAATTTTAAAACATTGCTTAGGCAGAAGTGTAAAAATGAAGCATATACTATAGAGTTTGTATAAATTGGAATTCCCATATATTATTATTCTTATTATCATCTAATCGCTGAAAAGATATCTTCAGGGTTGGAATGACTATTATGACTGTTATTTGCTTTCTCTTTCAAGACCCTAATCACTCTAACCCAATTTGGAAGGTATAACGTGAACATCTAAGCTCCTGTGTAAAATATTTTTAAAAAAATATTTTTTATTTTATGGTATTTGATTATCGTATAATATTTACGAAAGAAAAAAATTATTAAAACTTAATGAAAATAATTTATTTATTAATTTTCTGTAAGTTATTTTTTACTTTTTAAAAAAAAAAAAATTAAAATAAAAGTTTACTGAGTTTTAATCTTTGTTTAATACTTTAAATTTTGACAAATAAGTTATAGAAATCATATTTAAATATAGGCATACAAAAATAGTAAAATAAATAAATGAGAAAATTTTTTAATTTTTTTTTTTTTTAGAATAGTTTTCTTTTTCCCATAATACATAAAACAAGAAAACAGCTCCTTGTTATATATTCATAAATATAAAAAATTGTTTTTCTATATTTACTTCTTTTTTAAATTTGAAATTTTTCTTTAATATAAAATAGAGTTTGCTTTATATATGTGTTTATGACATATTTAAACCAAAAAAAAAACATAAAAAAAGAACCGTGATAGACTCTCCAAATTCAGTGACAAAAAGAAAGAGATTGTGTGTCACGCCCCGCAAATTCTAACACAAGAACCATTGTCTTATACTAAAACTTGGTACGTGACTCACATCATTCATCCACCATAGTCCATGATTAAATCAATAAGAAAATATTTTTTACTCAAAAATCTAATAATCCAAATGAAATTTATTACATCTCCAACTAATTCAAAATTTCACCAACTAAGTGAATCTTATTACAAAGTATTCGCTAAGAAACAATAATAAAATCATAATGTAGAAATCCGGAAATTCCTTCTCTCACTGAGCCTCCTTTGCAAGCTAATCCATATGCACCTGAAAGTAATAAAGGGGTGAGCTCACAAGCTCAGCAAGAAATTGCTAAACACTATCATCGTTCAGTAAGCTAATCCTTACTTAAAATCCGTATATATATACATATATAAGTGACCGCGAAATATCTACTAATCATCGTCATTCTATAATATTAACTCAACTTGTGAACTTGTAACCCGTCTAGAATTTAAATTACTAAAATTCCCACTTACCTCACATGAGCCCCTGGCTCCCCTCAATCAGTTGGCGTTTTAATGCCATTACCTCACATGAGCCCCTGGCTCCACTCCGAATAAATGGTGTGCATTGCATAGTCCCTGACTACCAAATACACACATGTGGCTGGGTTGTATGTCTACTCACCCAGATGGCCCCTGACCACGTCCATATACTAAGGCACCTTTAGCCCCATGGCCATATCAAAAGAGTAATTTAACTCCTGTAGACAGTCACTGACTGCTCTCAACAAACTCATCATTGTATATGTCTCAGACTACTACTCCAACTAGCTTAATCACATCAATTAAACACTAAATATGTTTAAATAATTTCTACTCATAATATCATGAGTTTATCAACCACCTTAATTAATAATTAATTAATTAATTAGTATTAACATACCAGTTCCAACTTAATAGTCCTAATTATAAAAAATTGTAAACTTATATTCTAAATTTCAACCTCAATATCACTCCAATTGTTCTGCCATTAATTGTATATAATACTCCATAATAAACAGAACCAAATCCATGAATTCCACTCAAACATAACGACAAGTGTAACAATCTATTTCTTATTGTCGTACTACCTTACAGTTACTAATCGATTCCATTGTTTTGGATCATATTTGTATTCCCAAAGAAGTCCCTACTTCCCTTTAAGCTTCAATCTCAATCAAACTTAATATATATAGCACACGTGTATATATATAAGTGCATACCTTGGGACAATAATGCAAACCCAATAATTAACTTTAAGTGAGTGCACAACTTATCATCACTAAGTTCATTCTCTTATTATGTTATTTCCATACACAAAGGATATATTCTTACCCAGCATATCAGAACGTGAATAGTGTCAAACTCCACCAAATTTACTACATAAATAACACCCAAGTGGTGGACCCCACAAGAGCACATTTCCATTTCTTCTCCCCACCACAATTTCGGCTGCTAGCATGCATGTGCACCAATATATATATATATATATATATATATATATATATTATCAAAAACCAAATCAACCTCTTTAGACATTCATTTAAGTGGCACCCGCACAAGCCAAATTCAGTTTTCTCTTCATTCCACATTCCAGGCTTCTACGGATTCCTTGTCTTTTCTTTCATATTTCCTTTACTAAATTAGCACTAAAAAACAAAACTATCATTAACCCTAATTACTAAATTTCTTTTATAACCCAACAATCAATCAGTATAAATCTATGCTAATATGCACCTCCAAATAAACAAAAGAAATAATGAAATAGATATAATTTCTATTCAATCAATAATTCGTTGTATAATCCCCATATCACTAAAAAAATAAATATCATGAGTCCTACAATTAAATCATATCTAATAATCTAACCATTAATACATGAATAAATACAGAATTAGAAGCAGGAATTAACTTGCCTGACAATGGAATCTGCTTAAGCCTCTTCGTTACTCACAGAATAGTATTGTGCCTCTTCGTTACTCACAGAATAGTACTGCCCGTAAAAAAAATAATGTCGATACACCAAGTCTAGATATATATCTAGTAGTTGAGTTCTATATGGACTCTTAAAAAAAACAAAAAAAATCAACTAAACTGATAGCCTGATATCTCTCAAATTCCGTTATACGATAACCCTCATAATACCACATAGATATATATATTATATGGATAAACATGAATTCAAAAATTAAATATATATATATATACACACACACACCCACACAATATATATCTGGTTGTTACATTCTACCCTCCTTAATTGAAATATCGTCCTCGAAATTTACGTACCTTCATTTATGGTCCAACGACTCCGCCTTAGGATCCTCTTCAGGATCATCCTCTTCACTTTTCATTTCTTTGAGAAGAACTGGGTTTGCATTGGGTCCGTAAAATGGAGGCCAATCTCGTACACTAGATACCTTTCTCGGTTTGTACTTTGGAATAACACCTATTGGAATAGAACTTTTGATAACCATTCTTATCTTTTGAGTTCTCCCTCGCATACAAGCCGATAAATTGATCTTTTGCTCCTGTTTGTTCTCATTAATTTTCTTTCCAATCATCCTGATTCTAAAGTGCAATCAGATAAAAAAAAAAAAATAAATAAATAAATAAAAGTCCGTTTAACTTTTCCACTCCTAAAAAAAAAACCAATGGCAACCATCCAATAATAATCAATGAATTTACAAGACTTATAAATCCAAATTTTTTTCATGTCCAAATGTAAAGAACAAACCAAATGTTCAAAGATAAAAAAAAAATGCTTAGTAACCATTAATAGGTAACCACAAACCTATACTTTATTCCTATGCCAAAAGCTAAAGAGAGAAAAACAAATAATCATAATAATAAGTTCCCACTTCTTCATTCATAATCTCTTCCTCCTACTTCTGCGGCTGCGGTTCCTTTTCACCCGTCTCAGAACTCTTACATGGCTTTGGACAAAACCTTGCCATATGTCCACTCTCCAAACAATTATAACAATTTCCCCAGAATTTATATGGTTCCTGTCCCATTTTTGTTGGCCCTACTGACTTGATTTGTCCAGCACCTTCAATTCTTTGTCGTTTCCATTTCTGCTCATTTTGTTCGTCTCTTGAACCCCATTGGCCACGTTGGAACTGATCATTCTTACTTCCTTGAGCTTCTTGGAAAGTATCCTTTCCTTTTCCTTTCTTTTCTGACTGTTGCTCCTTTTTCTTTTGAAAAATATTGTTGTTATTTTCTTCAACTGCCATGGCACATTCCACAACCTTTGCATAAGTGTCACACCTATGCCCGACTACCAATCTTTTAACATGGGAGATCAAACCCCACTCAAACTTTCGAATCCTATGTTCCTCATTAGCCACTATGTGAGGAGCAAACCGAGAGAGTTCCGTGAACTTTGTCTCATAGTCACTAACCGTCATTGTGTTGCTCTATTCTAATTCCATGAATTCAATTCCATTCGTTTCTCTCACAGACCGCGGAAAATGTTTTTCATAGAACCGTGTCTTAAATTCTTCCCAAGTCATAGCGGCTATGTCCACAGTAGTCCTAGTCACGGTTTGCCACCACTGGCGCGCCTCACCCGACAAGAAAAATGCAGCTATCATCCTTTTCTGCACTTCAGTGCAGTCCATCATCTCAAAATACTTTTCCATGTCATCGATCCATTTTTCAGCATCAAGTGGATCGACAGCTCTAACGAACTCAATAGCTCCTAATTTGCGTATGTCCCTTATGTATGTGGTCATGGGAACTTGTTCCGTATTAGGATTCGGCATTTGAAGTGCCTCATCCATCTGACCCATGCCACGGCCTGCACCACCCTGATCGGCGCCTCCTTGACCTTTGCCTCTAGCAGGTCGTCCTCGGCCTCTACCAGCTCCCGACATCCTATTTAATGAAAAATGATATAATCATTAGTCTTAACGGTCAATCAAACCTAAGATGGAGCATGCTACGGAAGCAGATAATCTACGCATTTCATAACACATTTCATATCTTAAATTCCATTCTTACAACATTCCCTTCACCCTAGGATTCTTAAACCTTATGCTCTGATACCAAACTGTCACGCCCCGCAAATTCTAACACAAGAACCCTTGTCTTATACTAAAACTTGGTACGTGACTCACATCATTCATCCACCATAGTCCATGATTAAATCAATAAGAAAACATTTTTTATTAAAAAATCTAATAATCCAAATGAAATTTATTACATCCCCAACTAATTCAAAATTTCACCAACTAAGTGAATCTTATTACAAAGTGTTCACTAAGAAACAATAATAAAATCATAATGTAGAAATCCGGAAATCTCCTTCTCTCACTGAGCCTCCTTTGCAAGCTAATCCATATGCACCTGAAAGTAATAAAGGGGTGAGCTCACAAGCTCAGCAAGAAATTGCTAAACACAATCATCGTTCAGCAAGCTAATCTCTACTTAAAATCCGTATATATATACATATATAAGTGACCGCGAAATATCTACTAATCATCGTCATTCTATAATATTAACTCAACCTGTGAACTTGTAACCCGTCTAGAATTTAAATTACTAAAATTCCCACTTACCTCACATGAGCCCCTGGCTCCCCTCAATCAGTTGGTGTTTTAATGCCATTACCTCACATGAGCCCCTGACTCCACTCCGAATAAATGGTGTGCATTGCATAGTCCCAGACTACCAAATACACACATGTGGCTGGGTTGTACGTCTACTCACCCAGATGGCCCCTGACCACGTCCACATACTAAGGCACCTTTAGCCCCATGGCCATATCAAAAGAGTAATTTAACTCCTGTAGACAGTCACTGACTACGCTCAACAAACTCATCATTGTATAAGTCTCAGACTACTACTCCAACTAGCTTAATCACATCAATTAAACACTAAATATGTTTAAATAATTTCTACTCATAATATCATGAGTTTATCAACCACCTTAATTAATAATTAATTAATTAATTAGTATTAACATACCAGTACCAACTTAATAGTCCTAATTATAAAAAATTGTAAACTTATATTCTAAATTTCAACCTCAATATCACTCCAATTGTTCTGCCATTAATTGTATATAATACTCTATAATAAACAAAACCAAATCCATGAACTCCACTCAAACATAACGACAAGTGTAACAATCTATTTCTTATTGTCGTACTACCTTACAGTTACTAATCGATTCCATTGTTTTGGATCATTTTTGTATTCCCAAAGAAGTCCCTACTTCCCTTTAAGCTTCGATCTCAATCAAACTTAATATATATAGCACACGTGTATATATATAAGTGCATACCTTGGGGCAATAATGCAAACCCAATAATTAACTTTAAGTGACTGCACAACTTATCATCACTAAGTTCATTATCTTATTATGTTATTTCCACACACAAAGGATATATTCTTACCCAGCATATCAGAACGTGAATAGTGTCAAACTCCACCACATTTACTACATAAATAACACCCAAGTGGTGGACCCCACAAGAGCACATTTCCATTTCTTCTCCCCACCACAATTTCGGCTGCTAGCATGCATGTGCACCAATATATATATATATATATATATATATATATATATATATATATATATATATATATTATCAAAAACCAAATCAACCTCTTTAGACATTCATTTAAGTGGCACCCGCACAAGCCAAATTCAGTTTTCTCTTCATTCCACATTCCAGGCTTCTACGGATTCCTTGCCTTTTCTTTCATATTTCCTTTACTAAATTAGCACTAAAAAATAAAACTATCATTAACCCTAATTACTAAATTTCTTTTATAACCCAACAATCAATCAGTATAAATCTATGCTAATATGCACCTCCAAATAAACAAAAGAAATAATGAAATAGATATAATTTCTATTCAATCAATAATTCGTTGTATAATCCCCATATCACTAAAAAAATAAATATCATGAGTCCTACAATTAAATCATATCTAATAAGCTAACCATTAATACATGAATAAATACAGAATTAGAAGCAGGAATTAACTTGTCTGACAATGAAATCTGCTTAAGCCTCTTCGTTACTCACAGAATAGTATTGCGCCTCTTCGTTACTCACATAATAGTATTGCCCGTAAAAAAAATAATGTCGATACTGTTGGGATTTATATGCCCTGGCATAGCAAATTCCTATCTGGATTGTATTGACATATGTTCCTGACATATCTGAAATATTTATGATTTATATAATTGGTGAATTCAATGTATTATGTTTCGATTCACTATGAAATTGATAGTGTCCATTTAATTACAAGAAATATTTATATATATGTATGTGATGACAATCAATGCATGATATATAAATAGTAATTATAAATTACTCATAGTCGGTAATTATGGATGGACTCATAATTAATTAAGACTTGAACTGGATCCGCGTTAGGTTGAGATATATTGCGAGAGCCGTCGTATGCAATTACTCCATATCACCGTCATGGCATTTGACTCTTAAGCATGAGAAAAGTATAGACTCTTTTATTAATTAATAATTACTTTGATTTGTTCGGCGGTGTAATACCCCTACTTTAAAAAGGGATAAAATTGGAATTTAAATGTTATTTTATGTGCATTTTTATTTTATTTATTAATTTTATGAATAAATGTTTATTTGTGTGTATTAATTGATTTATTTGTTAATTATTTATTTGCGTTTATTATTTTTGTTTAATTGTCTTAGTTGAATTATTTAACATTATTTGCATTAATTGACTTAATTGGATAATTTGATTTAATTGATTTATTATTGTTTATTTTAATTAAGGGTGTAATTCTTTATTTGTTGGTTTATTTTAATTACTTGTTTTATTTATTTTATGTGTTTTAAGTGATTCGTTGCTTCCTTATTTGATTTAATTAATGGGTTTAAATTAATTATTTATTAAGTATTTAATTTTTGAACAGGGTAATTATGTAATTTCCATTAACTAGGGTTTTAGATACGTTTTAGTTAGGGTTTTTGGAGCCGTCTCATAAGCATCTGATATCTAACTAAACTCGGATTAAGTTTAGGGCTTTATCTCAATGTGACAAGGATTAGGGTTTTAGTATTTAGTTTATAAATACTCCATTATGCGTTAAGCTAGGGTTTTACGATATATCACATAGCATATACACGTAGAGGGTTCTGCAAAACACAGAGAGATACAGAGTAAGGGTTGAGATAACAAAGCAAATTGTGAGTTCTCGACTGAGGTTTCAAAGCCAAACCTAGGAGAAGGGAAACACAGAAGTAATAGGAGGCTAAGCAGTATTTACACAGAAGTAATAGGAGGCTAAGCAGTATTTCGGTGTGGCCAGAACAGAGGAAAGCAGACCAACTATTACAAAGGCAAGTTCTATCTTCCTCTTTCCCTTTGGGCCGTGTTCTGTGCACCTAGATAATCTCTAGGGTTTAATCAAGCGAAAACTGGAATTAATATGTTTATTACGTGTTATATTGTTGGTCTGTATGTATTCAATATCTGTTACAGTGTATACAAGTGGTGTTTCAGTTTTCTGTACTTTAAGCATATGGTTTCCATCGTAGCCTTAGTTTCTGTATTTGACTGCAACTCTTGTAGACACAATATAGGAACTCTACTAGGGTTATACAGAACTCATAGGGATGTTATTATTCTGTTTTAAATACGTGTGCAATCTGTTCCGTTTCTGTTTCTGCATATAGTTTCAGTTTTGATACTGGAAGCTTGGTAAGTTCAATAGCAACCTTAAGCTTTGTAATTGTTTTAAATTACTGTAATCAAAACTTGGAGATGTTAATAGAGTGATAATAAACCCTTAAGATCAGTTTAAGAAATAAACAGAAGGGTAGGGACTGACCAGAGAAGGAGCAGATTGACGGAAACGGAGCAGGGATGAACTGGAGGCTCTCAAAAGGGAGAGAGCCGGCTCTTCCATTCCAAGAGCCGGCTCCAATTTGTTTTTACGTCCAGAAAGTGGTTTTAGGGCTCTGTTTGGTGTTTTGAGCACTGTTTGGGCTTCTGAGTGATTCTAATGAACTGTAGGGACTTAACAGAGGATCTAAGTAGTTAATTTTAAGTGTTATTAAACTTAATGTTGCATGGTTTAAGTCTTTAAGACAAAGGATGAAGCAGTGTAAAAATATACCACGGTGTATGCTACTAACAGAGAAAGGAACTAAATGGCTTGATTAAATTTTAGAAATTTAATAAGACTTCACGGGGGATTAAATAGTTAATTTTTGGGTGTTATTAAGACCCTAAATTAATTTAAGGTTAATTCTAAATTAACGGATCAAACTGTATAACACTTATGTACAATTGTATACAGTTGGTGGATGAATAAAGTTTTAAATGCTTAAGCTTATTTTTAGGCATTCCAGTGGGATGTAATATATTTATTAAATGGTCTTAAATATATTATGGGGTCATTGATGTGTTAGATGTAATCTATGCAGGCTCTGGATGTTAGTTGTTGATTTATTAAATCATCCCCTGCAACTGTATGGTTAATTGTTTGGATTTAAATTGCTGAAACATTTAAAAACTTCTGTAATTAATTGGATATTGGTTTTGGATTTTAAATTGCTGTACTATCATTCGTAGTCTGTAATTTACATGGTTTTGGTTTTAAGTTGTTGAAATACTAAATACTATTCTACAACGATGTGGATGGTTGGTTTTGGACTATAAATTACATGCTTATTATTTATGCCTTGTAATTTACCTGGACTTATGTATTGGAACATAATTGCTGAATTCTTATACTTAATTCGGTCAATTATTTGGAATCATATCTTGGATTATAATTGCGGAATTCTTATATTAAATTTGACCAATTATTTGGAATTATGTATTGGATTTTAAGTGCTGAATTCTCACATTAAAATTCTGTCAATTATCTGGGTTTTGGTTTTGCCTTGTAAATTACTTGCTTATCATTTGAATGTTGTAATTTACATGGATATGGAGGATGGTATGCACCGGTATGGGACGGTGGCATACTAGGTATGGTTTAGCTCAAAATGCTAATTCCTACCTTATGGATTTTAATTGGTGAACAGTATGACTGGTTCTATCAATTATATGGACTTTGTGGATTGTATGCACCGGTATGGGACGGTGGCATACTAGGGACAGACTGATTTAAAATACTCAGTCCTACCTATTTTGGAATAAGGGAACGGGTTGTTAAATAAATCCTCCTTATATATATATAAGTCGGTACGGTTGAATACGCCGAATGACTTATTGGATTTCTTGTGAATGGTTAGGAACGGAGTTTAGATATATATGTTTATGGTACCACGAGTTGAGCTTGAGTCTCAAACTTGTTGGTTAGGGTGCGTATATGCAGTGGATGCGTAGTTGGTTATAGTAGGTTGGGTGTACCCTGTTAGGTCTAGGTACTCATGCCCACCTTTGGGTGCGTATTCGCATGTTGCCTTCTATTCAGGTTGAGATCCCTACTGTAGTTCAGTGAATGTCCCATAGTGTGGATATATATATGTATGGACTAGATAGATATTGTGAGGTATCTATGGTGTATCTGCGTATCGGGTCACTGTATGGATTGCAGTTAGATTAGAACTTGCTAGTGGGCCTGACCCACCCTTTTATTATTTTTTTTCAGGTGTTCGTCAGTTCTGGGCTGTAGAGCTTGATCGTGCTGAGCAGATACAGTTATTCACTCTACTGATGGCGTAGGATTTTATTTCATGTTAAGACTTGGGTTTTGTTCCAGTCTTTTGAGTACCATTGGTTTTTAGGGGTCCACTAGATGGATTCCCGAGTTGTATAAATTGGAGAACAATTTCCATTCTTGGTGGATCAGTTGTATCAAAATAGTTTTAATTATCAATGAAATTATTTATTCTGAGGTTTTCAATTATTGGATTATCATTCTAGGTTCTTTTCAGCAAAATTTTATTCATTCTTGTTTTCTATATTGTATTCTGTGTTCATTAAATTGCTAATTGTTTTGATATCCTCGGGTAATCGGGCGTGGGCCTGGCCAACCCGCATCCGGAAATCCGGGGGTATCACAGGCGGATTCTTCGGGATCCTTAGACCGACACTTTGGGTAGTTATGTAATTAATAGTTAGAGGGTTATATTTTCAATATTTGCATCATTGCTACTTGTATTTATTTTGTATTGATTATGGTTGATCACAAAGTAAATTCGAAGGCCTTCGTGTGTTTTTAGACAAAATGATTTATTATATATTTATTTATTTAAATTATTATTTTTGTCAAACAAATGTTTTATTGTGATCGAGCCAGAAATAATCAAAGGTACCAAAATAAATATATTAATTAAGTAGTCGGATTGATGGCTATATTTATCCGATAACTAATTATGCATAGAGGGGTCAAAGTGCAATATTGACTTAGAGGTTATTTATTATTTAATTGGAGTTCAATTAATTTCTTTTAGTGGAGTAGAAATTAATTTATGAATTAATTGAATTGGGTCCATGGACCGGGCCAATTATTAATTCATTGTAGCCAATAAAATAATAGGCCCAATGGATTCTCACTCATAGCCCAACTTGATATTGGAATCATATTAGATTTGAGACATATGAATTAGAGATGGAGAAGGATTTGTTGTTTCCTTTTCTTTATTTTTATGTTGCCTATAAATATACATGGTCTATGTATATTTTAGGGGGTAATTTTTATGAGAAGGAAAAATGGATAAATTTTCTCTCTCTAGAAAATTAGGGTTTATGGTCTCATCTAATAGAGGCTCCCACAAGCCTAGTTTTCCAAGGTAATTCATGGAGGCTTATGAGTGATTCCTAAATGCAAAATAATTACCAAGAAGATGGAGATCCAAGGAGAAGGCATCTTGCTAAGGGATCTACAATAAGTGAGAACATTCACTTTAGAGGAAAGTTTTAAAGGTTTACTCAGACCTTTGATGTAAGTATTCAATCCATTAATTGAATGATACATCATATTTTTATTTTTGCATAAAACTTGTCTCTATGTGATGAATCAAGATTTATGAATCAAAATCTCTCGAAAAGTTTTTAAAACTTGTACGTTTCCCAACAGATACACCATGTCTAGATATATATCTAGTAGTTGAGTTCTATGTGGACTCTTAAAAAAAAACAAAAAAAAATCAACTAAACTGATAGTCTGATATCTTTCAAATTTCGTTATACGATAACCACCACATAGATATATATATTATATGGATAAACATGAATTCAAAAATTAAAATATATATATATATATGGTTGTTACATTGTGGTTATTACATATTAACAATTTTTAAAGGGCAAATTACAAAAGAAAAAAAAAAAAAACAAAAATTGCTTCAATTATTTTATTTATACAAATAATCCTCGTGAATTAGTATTTGAACCAAAATAATAATAATCGTCTTTCATTTTTTCAAAAAATTTAGTAGTTGGTTTGTTTTCAATAGTCGAGAGGTTATGCAATTTGTCCAATCTTAAAATAACTAAATACAATAAGATTTTTGAAGGAATGGAGGTTTAATATATATATATTTTTTTGAAAGATAATGGAGGTTTAATATTTATGCAACAGAAGCGGACAAATCTTTTTGCTTCATTTACTCCGTAGATGAGAAGTCAAAAACAGGAATTTGTTTTTGATGGACAGTGGCCAACACATTTGTCCCACCATGTTTTACATTGTCGTCTCCCATTATATCCGTCCCTTTCCCACATCCACAAGCTGGGCCCACCATTGCATAAAATGCATGCATCCCCTTACATTTAAGTGTTTTTCTGTAAGTAAATTCTTATATTGAATGAGCCTTATATTCAACTTATTATTTAATTAATTGATTATATTCAAAAGGTCCTATTAAACAAACATGACATGATATCACTCTCTTTTTCGTTCATTTATTTTTTTCAATTTCTCCATTCAAAAAAATACGGCTCTCACCTTATTTCTTGGGAGTTTGAATTATCGGTGTTTTAAATGGTCCGATACCATCATCATTAATAGTGAGAAAAAAAAAAAAGAATTGGAGAGTTATCAATATTTATTAAATGACAAAGACATTGTTGAGAAAAAGATGACTTTTCCCTGACGAAATGAAAATTGGATTCATGTAAGAGGAGAGAGATTTCTCATTCTTAATCAAAAAGATATGTGGCCAAGAGGGATTAAGCATAACATAATTGACTGGGTGGTAAAGTCATGGAAACACTTATTTCTTTCATATTTTGGACTTTAGCTCCATGAAACTAGGGATGACAATTTGACCCATTCCCGCAGTTAGTCGCCCTGCTCCGTTTTTGGCAATTTTGGAAAGCCGTTTTGCTTATATGGGCGGGAATGGTTTCATATAATAAAAATTCGCACGGGTTTGGTGCAGAGGCGGGGGGAGATCGCCCCACCCTACCCCGCCCCGCGCCGTCCCACATCGTTTAGATAGATAAATTACTTAAATACCTTTATTTCAATAATATATACATTTACCATTATATATTAAGTACCCTATATAATAATATTAAAGTAACAAATGAATTTGATTAAAAAGAAAGTTATAATGGTGAAGAATTGAAGATGAGGGGAAAAAAAGAAGAACAAATTTATTTCAACAATAAATAAATTATGGTCTTAAACGGGGCGGGGTGGGTACCCGCAGGGTAAAAATGTTAAACGGTTACAGGGATGGGGTGAAAAGTTTTCCCCTTTTTGTAGTTTTGGGCAAGGATGAGGGCGGGGAAGGTACACCCGTCCAAACCTGTCCACGTTGCCATCCCTACATGGAATAATATGCTATTGGAACATGTGAAAATTTTAAAATTTCTTATCCATTATAACCTAGATGGCCGATTTGATGACATAGAGCTCAATGGAGCTACTAGAGCTTCTAAAAGTTATTTGTGATGCATGCTATAAATATATTTTCATAATTGAGTTTCTTTTTGCATTTTGTCTCCGTTTGTTTGGACGTAAAATGTTTTTCTTATAAAATAATTTTTAAATAAAATATTTTCATGTAAAATATTTTTTTATTTTTTATTTTCACATTTTGGCAACGATTGTAAAATATTTTCTACAACGGTTTTTGTGCACAATTTATTTATTTTCTACAATGGTTTTTGTGCACAATTTATTTATTTCTTCAATGTTCCTCAGCAACGGGAAAAAGTACCCCTTAAATCATCCCCCCTCTCCTTCTCGCTGCATTCTCTCTTCGCTCTATATATATCAAAGCATGTTCTCAACCTAAATCTGTTCCTCCACCTATCCAAATTTGTGTCCCTTTTTCTTTCTCCTTTCTTCCTCTCTCATCTCACTTTATGTATACATACATAAAGAGAAGACTAAATATTAATTTTTTAGATTGAGAGAACCGAAAAAAAAAAAAAATTAATAGAGGGACGTCAAAATTTAATAAGAATAAGAATGATTAGATGACCCAAAAAAAAAAAACTTTTTTGATAAATCACTTTCAGTCTTTTGCCGTAAAATGATTTACATAGAAAATAATTTCCTAACCTTTGAGTTTCCCACACACCTAAAAATAATTTCTGAAAAATATTTTACAATGAAGCAAATTGTCAGTAATTATGATAATGATACTCCGTACATGCTGCTAAGCCCACTTAAAACACACTTTCTTTTTCCCTTTTCTTTTGTTTAAATTGTTTCTGGATCATCATCCATTCCTTTGTTGGTATCACACACATGCTTTCATGAAGCTTAAATCCTTAATTGCCTCCGTGTGAAGACTTGAACCCTTAATTTCCTTTTGAAAAGTAAAAATCTGATACCACTAGGTCACAAGCCCGTTTGATTATCATCAACTTTTCTCTTAGTATAAGAATTAAATTGTTCCTTATTTGGATCCTCTATAAACGTAGAATATAGAGATCGATAGGCAATTGGAGAAGTTGAACAAAATAGATCCTTCACATTTCAGCGTAAACAAGGTACTAACATGTTTCTGTTCCAGACAGGTATATGAACGTTTGAGGACACAGTTCCAAAAAACAAAAAAATCTGTGCTGGAGATGTGGGGGTTAAAACCGTATATAGAACTATATATACTGTATGATAAACCCAAAAAAGACATCCATGCATAATTTATACTCCGTGGCACGAGGGAACACCCGATTCGACAACGTAGTTCAGCCTCTCCACCTCCTCTTCCCATATTAACTTGGATGTAATTTCATCACATTCCGGAACATATTCCTGTTACACCCATGAATATGAAATTAGAATCATTTCTACTTCATGAAAAACACATTAACACAAAATATGTTTAGTGTATGTACTGCAAAATACTTGATTAGTCATAAAATACAAGAAACCATTCTTCTCAGCTTTAACTGATTCAGAATTCGTACTTCAGAGATTGGTCAAAGATCTTCTATAGTTTAATTAAATTATGATATAATTATATATGGGATGAATCTATATACCTCAAGTTCTCGGACCAACTGTTTGGCAGTTGGAGCAGACACGATTATGCGACGTGCAGTGGGTGAGATAAAGCCTTCATCGACGGCCTTATCAATGAAAGACAACAAGGAATTATAGTATCCTTCTACATTCAACAGGCCCACCTGCATAGAAATATATGATTCAATTATAATATTGAAACACTATTGTGTGAATAAAACATAAAACAAATGGAGATTTCTCCAATCCAAACTCCAAATGCTAAATCTTATACTATCTTTACATGTGAAACACAAGAAGTACCACATGCATTGATTCTAGCTTAACAAGCCACTACCTTTGAATCTATCACACTCGATGTTATAGCTCAAAATCCTCGCAAATATGATTTTCGAGTAATATCAATTTCAAGACGACGACGTGTCAAGAAACATGCCAACATACCATGTCAAAACGTAAAATTGTAGACTTCATCTTATGGAATGCCATATTCGACAGTTGAATGACTAATGACAATAGTTGGGCAAATTAATAAAAAAAGAAAAGAAAAGAAAAACTAGTAGCAAGCCTCATTGTTCCAACAAAACGTGCCTTTTATTTCCAGTGGAATCATTTACTAAAAAATATGGTCAAGTATCTTTACATGTGAAACACAAGAAGTACCACATGCATTGATTCTAGCTTAACAAGCCACTACCTTTGAATCTATCACACTCGATGTTATAGCTCAAAATCCTCGCAAATATGATTTTCGAGTAATATCAATTTAAAGACGACGACGTGTCAAGAAACATGCCAACATACCATGTCAAAACGTAAAATTGTAGACTTCATTATATGGAATGCCATATTCGACAGTTGAATGACTAACGACAATAGTTGGGCAAATTAATAAAAAAAGAAAAGAAAAAAAAAACTAGTAGCAAGCCTCATTGTTCCAACAAAACGTGCCTTTTATTTCCAGTGGAATCATTTACTAAAAAATATGGTCAAGGAAAACTATTTATATATGTCTGCATGTACATTACAACTCCTAACAAGCTATGGATGCTGCAACAATTCTAATCAGAAGATCTATAATTCCAACTAGGGAAAGATCTATTGGATATAAGGAATGGAAGGAATTCCTATATGACACATTTTCCCCGAAAGGGTTCATTACCACATTAATACGAGTAATACTTTCCTTAATATCTTCATTTGCCAACTTTATATTTGATATTTTTAAAAATATTTTTGTTTGTTGATGAGAAGCACATATGACATCCTAGAGTTTTTATAATTGAAATCAAATTTGGCTCTTTATTTATTATTATTATGTTTTTATTACCATGATATTAGAGAAAATATGAGTGACAACTTTTTATAACCAAATAGAAAACTAATGCATGGTTTTTTCTTACAGGTTTTCGGTGGATTCCAAGCTGAGCCCAGGTAATGACTTCCAGCAACTCTTCAAGGGTGCCATAACCACCTGATATCATTTAGAAATTAATGTTCAAATTAGTTGCATAGAAGAATTTCGAATTTAGAAGTATAAAGGAAATTCTTTTTTACACTATATAAAAATTTGAATCCATAGAGATACCAGGTAGGGCAATGAAGGCATCGGCTTGACGGGCCATCTCAGCTTTTCTTTGGTGCATATCGGACACAGCCCTCACTTCTCCAATAGTATCACCAGTTATCTGTTGTAACACACCATGTCAATATATTATTAAGTATAAAATGTTTCAACATATATATAAACTAGAAATCATTAATGCAAATATATGGATTTTCTCAGAGAAATTGAAAGAAATGAATGATATAAACACATCCACTATCATCACTCAAAGACGAGAAATTGAATTTCCGAAAAACGAAGAAGACAGATAGTAAATGCAGATATTGAGAAGATGTCCCACCACCAAATTAAAAAAGGGAAAATTAAATAAGAAAAAAAAAAGAGAGAAAAGAACGGCCAGTAAGCTCTATTGTACTAGAGTGCATGCATTTATTACATTGTAACATTCCACACAACAATCCAAAACAAAAAAGAAAAGTATTTGATTTGGAGTTTCTGGTCCTACCTCCCTGGGCATGAGAGTCCTCGGAATTACTCTGCAAAACATCCACAAGAACATAAATTAGTTTACTACCCAATTAAAAAATAAAATAATAATAATAAAATCAACAGTCTAATAACATAATGATATTTTCAATGATCTCTAGGCAATGTCATGAATTTCCGAATGGTCTTAGCTTAAGATTCAAGGTTTAAAGATCAAAGAGGAAAAGTTGAGTGTTGAAACCCATGCACTATAATTTGGTCACCCTCAATGAAATTCCTCATTGCTCACTGTTGTGTAAAAGTGGATCAGTTTTATGAAAAATCAAGAATGACTGCATAAAAAGGTGACATACTTTTTAGGAAGCCCTTTTTGCAATTCTTTGTAACTAGAAGTTCCAGTGTGGACTGACATTTCACAGACCAAATTGGATTTTTTCTTTACTTTACTCATCATAAAAGCTGCCCAAAGCTCCATGCTTTTTGCAATTCTTCGTAACACTACCGCTAAATAAAGTAACACACTTTTAGATTTTTACTGTTTATCAGATAACATGCTTTTTACGTATTAAAACCATGTTCACCATCTCCAAAAACACTTGTGTTAGTCATAAATGAAATCCTTTTGCATGTTTAACGAACAAAAATAAATAAATAAATGCACAAATCAAAACCCTCTTAGGTTTAATGATGTTTGTTTTTTGAAGCTTCCTATCTTTTACTTGACATTTACTACTTGAGACTTAAACATAATGCGTGTGTGTGTGAGAGAGGGACATTACATACCCTAGAACATGGCGCCCACCATCATGAACTGCCTGAGAAACAAGACCCATGAGACCCACGCTGCCACCACCATAGACCAAATCAATCCTTCTCTCCACCTTCAAAACACATCGGAAATCAAACCCCATTAACACGTGTCACAAACCCATGATAGCTAAAAATTACTTTATTCAATAAACTAAACTTTATAATCATAATAATAGCAATAGGTCTCAATTGAATTTACAAATTAAAACCCCCTATGAGGCTAGTATTGAGTAATGTGATCAGTGCGTGTGTTTGTGTGTGTGTGTGTGTGTGTGTGTGTGTGTATATAATTGATACTATATAGAGAAGCCCCATAAACAAAAATGATGGATGGTTGGTGATGGAGGGTGGTGGAAGTGCCAAAGAATAGAACACGCTTAAAGGAGGAGTCATCATACCAAGGTGGCACGTTTGGTTCCTTAGAAAATTAATTAATTTATTTAAACCCCCAAAAAAAATATAAGAAAGATCATGCAAGAAGGCTGCTCAACTGACAGGCAGGTTACAGCTAGCAATCTCATACTCATGCCAAAAATAAACCCTAAACCTTCCCCCTCCTATTTCAACAAACAATCATATTCCCTCCCACGTTCAAAGCTTACAATACCCACTTGAGCAAACAAAATGCCCAACAATATCTTCTCCTCCAACTTTATTTAAATATCCATTACATACACCAAAGACATAAAAGAAAAAAGAAAAAAAGGAAATTAATAAACCAAAAAAAACAATCTTTTCATTAACTGAGGTGAATACCCACACAATGATTAACAAGGAAGAAGATGCAAAAAATGTTCATTTACCCGGGAAAATGCACCATGAAGGGAAAGTTCTATTGAAATCCAGAAGCCAAACATGGTATCTTTTATTGGGTTTGCCGGGGACAGGCTTGAATGCGTATTTGATGAATGAAAGCCCAAATGAAACATAAAACAAACGAGGGTGTGAAATATAAAATGGGTTTTGGTCACATTAGTTTATATAACAACATACAACAACTAAGTAATCCTAAATCTCCGCGTGTGTGTGAGTGTGAGAGAGAGAGAGAGAGATAGAGAGAAAGAGAGAGAGGTTCATTGTTGTTACCAGTTCTTTCCCTAACTCAACAGCGGCGTCTTGGTAACTAGCTTTCTTTCCTGGGCTACTTCCGCAGAAAACACAGATTCTATTAAACCTTGACTTCGTCTCCTCTGCCATTGTTCTCTCTCTCTTTCTTTGTGTCTGCCTGGTTGTCTTTATTTTTCTCTCTCTATAAATAAGGGTTTTCGATCTTGAGGTGAAGAATGGAAGGGAGGTTTGACAATGAAAACAAAGTGAGTAATTTGTTTAAAGGAAAATGCTATGTGGCCCCTTCTTTTGGCTGCATCCACGCCTTTCCTCCTACCCACATCACATCACCATCACATGTGGAAGCAAAGCAAGGACTCTCTACAAATAAACTCTCCCTCTCCCTCCTTTCTTTTTTAAATATAAAAACAATCCACGTTCAACGTTCAACCCTCCAATCTCACTCATGCCTTGCCTTTTTATATCTGGGATTTCAGCCATTAATGTTACAAACGTTACGTTTATTTAGGAGTTATATTATTGTATGGATTCCAAAAATACCACATAGTACCTGCACAATAAAATTGTTGCACAGTGCGCGGTGGATTAGTGTAACAAGGATTATTTGTCCCACATCAGAATCGGATGGGAAAGTGATTGGGTATAAATGGGTAGGTATGTAACACTACCTAATAGTTCGAGCTTTTGGGTAAATGGGCAGGTATGTAACACTACCTAATAGTTCGAGCTTTTGGGTAAATGGGCAAGCACCCACCCGTTATAGTTGGTATCAAATCCAGACCCAATCTTTGATCCGGTGTCACACTAAGCACCCGGCCCGGAAGGCGTCCGGGCTAGCATTCCGGGTAGGCAGAGTGGCCCGAACTGCAACGGGAGCGTTGCGAGTTTGGGTGGGGGAGAATGTAACAAGGATCATTTGTCCCACATCGGAATCGGATGAGAAAATGATTGGGTATAAATGGGTGGGTATGCAGCACTACCTAATAGTTTGAGCTTTTGGGTAAATCGGTAAGTGTCCACCCATTACAATTAGACACATCAAAATTATATGTGATGATGTGATTTTGCATTATTTATCAAACACACCAAATATATTCTCCAATAATATATTTCACAATATAATAAATTACTTTTAGGAGTATTTAAAATTCATAAGAAGAGTTACTTTAATAAGTTTTTTTCCTTTATTAATTAATCGGAGATTTGGAGTGCAAATTGAGTGGATTAATTAATCCCAATTTGATTTTAAGATAAGTTTGGACAATTTTTCTTCTTACTAAGATAAAATTTGAGTCCGGCAATGACAATCCAAATCCAAACTATATTAATATTAGAGCATCTCCATATTTTGTGTAAATATGATGTGTCATAATAGATTTAAATGAAAAATTTATACTACCTATTTTTAACTCCTACGGTCATTTTATACCTTTTGTGTAAAAAAATATCCCCAATAACAACCAAGCACGTGTCATACCCAAGGCCCTACATAATTTTTATAAACTTACTTGATTCATTTACTTTTTGGCGATTAAACCTCAAGTCCCAATAATAATTTCCCCCTATATATCATTTCCTAAATAAACAAAAAATATGTTACAACAATTGCGATTGAATCGACTAATCACCAAAAAAGAAAAAAAAATAAAATAATTTGTATAATTGTATCAAACAACAATTATATAAAATCGTGATTAATATATATATCTAATCTTTGGTTAGTACATATTTATCTCATTAGAATAGAATGTAAAAAAATATAAAAATATAAAAAAAAAACCCAGAATCTACGACGATGATTACAGAAGATAAAATGAAACGAAAGTGATAAATCAAACTATTTTTATTTAAAAAGAAAAATAAATAAAAGATGGTTGAACAGTTCTTAGTTGCCGCCAGTTGCAGATTATTCTTTATGTTGCTTTAAAAGTGAGAGACAAAGAGGGGTAAACGAATGAAAGAGAAGAAAGAGAACCGAGAGTGGGAAAGGGGGAGAAGAGAGAAAATATGCTTACGTGGTTATGTAAAAAAACTGTGTAAAATACACAACTCTTTTACACATTAGTAATGTAACAATGTATCTTAAAAGATGAGATAAAAAAAAATTATAAATTAATAAATCATATGTTGCAGTGTATATTTTACCAAAAAAAAAAAAAATTTAACAGACCGCTAAAAATATTCTTAGTAATAATAATTATCTTCTCATTCAAACATTAGGAACTCAAATCCAATTGCATGCCTAACCTGAGCAAACCAAATCAAAAAACACTTATAAGATCGCGGCTCAAATGACATGGAACTTAGTTTTATAAAAAAAAGAGCATTGATTGTTACATAGGACTTTCACAGTTGCCTATTGCAATAAATACAAATTTTTATCAAAAACATGAGATGTAATCTTGTTTTTATAAGTGTACAGTGCACCGGGGTAGTTCGATATGTAATGTTACCTTTTTTAATTTTTTCTCAAAATTAGAAGGTAAAACTATCAAGTCTTCGCATTTTTAAGCAAAAGATTGAGAATTTAAAATTTTACTCCCTTCTTCTACGAAAAAATTTCCAACAATTTTTTTTTTCTAACCATTCCAAAATAAATGTTCCAATTAAAAAGTCAAATCATATAATTTTTTTGTAGAATTACTAATTTAATTTTCATACATTGAACTTATAAAAAGTAAATAATAATAAATTTGATAATTCATTCATTATTAATATAATAAAAATTATCAAAACTTTTTTTTTTAAATTTTAAATTTTTAAAAAGAACTAATTTTTTGTGAAACAAATGGAGTATTAAATTAGTGGGTGAATGTGTTATTTGACAAATATATATATATATATATATATATTATCCATAAATCAACAAAGTAAAAAAAAAAAAAAAAAAAAATAACCATACATCAACAAAGTTAATAAAAAGAGAGTAATTCATGAGTATACACAAAAAAGAAGTTAGTCCACGTGATGGCTTTGAACACCGCAAGAAGATGGAGGAGTAGGAGTGGTTAGGGTAGACAATAACTCCTCCGACAATGAGAGTGGGCACTGGCTTTGTTATGCCTTGGAAAATGAAAATACGTTGTCAAGGGAATGATTACATGTTTTTACTGACATTGTAATTATTGCCCCTTTTGCTTGATTCATGCTTTGAGATGGATTGATTGATGTGCTAAATTTTTGAGAAACCAAACCCATCAATTTTTACTTCATCACTAATGAACTGTTACCGTCACCTACCGTCAGTTTATTATTGGAACGTCACTCCTACTAGGATCAATAGGAAAACCTCTGTTTTCTTGTTTCGCTTTCTCTTTTTTTCAATTTTTGTTTATGATTTTTTTAATGTCTTGATTCACTAAGTTGAAATTAATTATTTAATTATTTTAAACAAAAATAAAAAATTGTGATAACTTTAAGCCTTCCTTGATTTGTAATTATAAAAATAATTTTTTATTATTCAAAAATTAAAAATAAAAAATTATACAAAAATAATTATGTTTGGCTCAGTTTGTTGAGAACTGTGTTTTAAAAATTCATCTATAAAAATATCTTCTTCCATATAAACATTTTTTTATAATTATTTAAAAATAATTTTCTATTATCTAAATTCATTAAAATTCTTTTCAGAATAAGGAATCAAACAAGTATTCTCTCCGTCTCAAATGTGAGCACTATTTTATTCTAAAACAGTGATTTAAATATGTAAAACAAGCTAAATAAAATGTATTGTGAGATTGAAAAATAAAATACAAGGTAACTAATTAATTTGTTTCTTTATGTTAGTGTTTATGCAAAAATACTAATTTAATATTATTTTTTTGGCTTTTTTTACAACAAACGTGAACCGGTGAGTCCCGTGTCCACTCAGTGTTGTTATCATTGGTATGGACTAATTAAAAAAAAAAAAAAAAAAAAAAAAATGGGTGGACATTTTTATCATTTGTATATGTGTTATCCATGTGGATGGATTTTGTCTTGTATTGAATGGTCTACGTTATTCACGCGGGTAATTGTAACTGTGCAAAGCGGGGAGTCCCGTGTCCACTCAGTGTTGTTAATTAGTATATACTACTCCGTATATCAACGAGAAAAAAAAAATAATAATAAAAATAAATAAATAAAGAATATAGGGAAATTTGGAGTGGTTCAAAAAATGGGTGGACAGTTTGTTTAAAGTCATGTGCACGATTGGATTGGACAGAGTTAGACTGCGACTTGGCGTTGCCGACACTGCGTTTCTTCTCGTAGCCAGCCACCTTTCTCGGAATTGATGTGGTGGATCAATCATGTCCGTCGATATGATTTGGTGCATTTATGATAAACGGCGGAAAGTAATGTAGACATGACCGTATATGGAAAAAAGAAGATACAGTACATGATCTGAACCAGGTTGGTGGCTAAAAGTAGGAGACCAAACAGACTCATTCGGATCATATTCCCACTCTCCTCTACACTTCGTCTTAACCACAGATGTCACTATTTTGATATAACCATTTTATTTTATTTTATTTTTTTTATAAAAAAACACCACCCAATGTACCCATCGGAATTTGTCCCACAAATGGGGACTTTATTAAAGAAAAAATTCTTTTATGATCAAGAAAGTAATTTCAGATAATCATTATTTAATATGTAAAAAAATGTGTCAATTTTATTTATATTATTTACTAGTCATTTTATTTTTTAAAAAAATGACCCGCTGAAATGTAATTTTGAAGATGTTTGGCATAAAATTGGGAAAAGTGCACACAAATGGTGACATGTGGTTTGCTAGGTGCAGTGAGCTGTTGCTGTTTGTCCAAGTTGGCACTTTAATTGCGACCTTTGTTTGACGGACTTAGTGGGGTTCTGCTACAGAGCAATGGTGGATGTTGAGGATTGGATAGAACTCCCATCAAACTGGATCCCACACAATATTTGGGGAATAAAAATCTTTCTAAACTAATATATATATATATATATATATATATATATCTTGAATTATTACTAAAATTTTAATTGGATAGAGATACTCTGCACCTAAACACTGCCAAAACAATGGAATCAGTTAAGTAGACCTTAACCAAGATCATCCAATATGTATACTATTTAATCCATTTTTAGAATTTATTGAGATTGTTGGACATAGTCAAAATTTAAGCGGCTCATGGAGTTGTTATGGATGATTTCCATTCTCCACCCAGTCAATCCACTAAGGATATGCTCACCTTCCTTCATATTGTAATATATAGTGAGTAGTACCAAATCAAATCGTTTTAAATGTGAACATTATTATTATATTCATTGTTTAATTTGCTACATTTATAGAGTAATTCAACAAGTATGGCATTCAACAACACTGGGCTATGGGTTAGTTGATCAATAGAATCAACATTTTACTACTACATGTATTAGCTTTTATCTATTGATACAAAATTTGGAATTTAAGAAATCGATCCCCAAATCAATTAGATTTTCTAGTTAGGTTTTAGGTTTCATCAATAAGATTTTCTAGTTAGGTTTTAGGTTTTCAGCACATCTCACATGGATCATGCTAGCTAGCGTAAATAATTATATATATATATATATATAGATATAATGGGTTCCCAAGTGCAAAATATTATCTGTTCTCACACATGAATCTCTTCACCAATTATTTTATGTGCCTTCAATTGCTGTGGAAACATAAATAAATAAAACACAGGTTTTTAAGGCTTATCTTGTTTTACAATGAGTTGGTGCACAAAACTTGTAGTGGAAAGCAAAAAATTGTATTCACACTCTTCATTTTTTATGGGTAAGTAAGCAATTGTATATATATAAATTAAAGTTATTCACATTCAATCTGTCGTTATTATTTTATTTGTTAATATATATATATATATATATATATATATAATTATTTCTTTTAATCGGTTCATTTGAAAAACGACACTACAGTTATGGTTTTCATAGTTGATAAGTTGGAATAGTTCGTAGAAGTATCGACACAAACTCAAGTGCCTCAAGGCATTTCTGAAGTCCCAAGTTTCATTTGCAGTGAACATGGGCAATTGTTGGATTCTATGGAGAACACGCGATGCATCCACACAATACAGCATATCCATGTTGACAAGTTAAATTTTTAAAAAAAGTAGGCATAGCTAATATAAATACTAATTTATATATATATATATATATTAAACGAGACAATTATAGAATTTTAATTAATTTATAAATTATACTAAAGTTACATAAATTAGAAGATAAAATTGTTTGAATATTAAATAGAACATGTTATATTATATATGGTATTACTAATTTACTATCCAATCTTGTTATTATACTTGTATATATTTTTTTATCATTAGAGGTTCGACACTTGAATGGATGTTCATATTGTTGTTTTCGGCATGGTCATATTTTTGTTTATATAAGATAAAGAGTGTAGGATGTGTTGATTAAGTGTCCAATATTTGTTGATCAAGTGTAGAGATATGTTGACCAAACGTCTAATTTGTGTCAGCCAAGTATTCAAAATAATAAAATTTATTTATAAAAAGTGAACACGATCATAAAATATCGAACAAGCGTCTAGGCGTGTCTCACACAAAATGTCGGAGTCAAACACGGACATGGCACGTCCATGCTTCTTAGGTTATATAAGATACTATGATTTCATTTTGATACTTCTGCAAGAAATGTTTCGCTGTGGCCCAGCTCATACTATCCTGTTTTTGGGCCCAAAGCAATCACAGGTTCTTGTTTCCCTCACTGAATTGGGCCAATTATTATCCAGGCTATGGAATCACTTTTTTTTAAAAAGTCCTTCATTATATATATATTTTGAGCTTAAGGAAAGAAAATAAAAAAATTCAAACAATCAATGTCTTTTTTATTTTACGTTAATATTTTATCCAAATTAACTCCATCTTTTTAGTTTATTTTATATTCCTATATTATCATAAATGTAAGCAAATGATTTTAGATTCAATAATGCGTTTATTACAAGTTTAAAAGTTCGAATAAGGATTCAGATAATCAATAATTTTCTGCTCAACACTCATTCCTTAAAAGTGATTTTTATTTTTTTCATATTTATACTACTAAACAAAATTTAATTATTTACAAAGCTAACACTTCCACTCTCACACAAAGTAACACTCCCAAGTGAGAGTGCTTGCACCATTAACTTGGGCATTAGTGGACCATCTGAAAACCTCATCTATTTATAGGTGTTTTTAGGATGCAAGTTACTAGTAAGATAAACTCTATGTAATTCTCCCCTAATATATCCTAAATATTTAAATCAATATAATATTCTAGACCATTCCACAATCCACACTCTTGTCACATCTAAGTACATATTTCTTTCTAGATGTTTCTTCTAAAGTTGTATAATCTTTATCAGCGGTTAGAGTGCATTGTAACTTGCATTAAAGGTGAATTCTATGAAAAGTGAGACAAGACTGTGAGGAAGGAGGTGTCTATTTTGTGCATTTAAGAACAACGACTAGTGAAGCACAAATTTATTTTATTATTTTAAATAATAAGTGAAATTTAGATAGCAAGCTTAATATGTTGTTGTTTTTTGTTTTTTTTTTTTTCTTGAACTGAAGTCCTGTTGTGATGGCAACGAATAGATTTAGCTAAACCCTATTTTGCCTCCTTAGAGAATTCGTCATACTAATTCCTCTCCTACTTTGAAACGAGTTTCTAATTGGTATATTATCTCCGCCTCTGCTCCAATAGACAAAGTATCGATCTTGCCTTGTGTAGTCCGTTTAATTGCGGGGTGGGGCGAGTTATGCTACTTTTATTATTTTAAAAAATAAAAAAATAAAAAAAATAAAAAAACCTAGCCCAATGTGCTCAAATTTGGCTGATAAATATGCTGGCTCGGCTTTTAAACTACTGAGTAGTGAACATTAATATACTTACTAATGACCCAGCGATACCAAACTCTTACTTCTTAAAGGAAGGTTAGGGGTTCAAGCCTCAGTAGAGACACGAGTGTGTGAGTACCAACTAAAAAAAATATTAATATACTTGCAGCAAAGTAACAAGAGTTTTAAAAATATTATATATATATATATATATATATATATATATATCTAAATTTTAAAGGAACATATATAATCGGGGCAAGGCGGTTTTATCACTAAATTCGCCTCCGCCCCAAATTCGCTTTGGGTTTTTAATTATTTTATCATATCCGTCCCAAACTCATTTAGGGGTTACCAAATCCGCCCCATTAGAGCATCTCCAATGGGGTTGTCATATGAGCTTCCAATTCAAAATATAGCAGGTGGGTTAAAATTGAGCTCTCCAATGGGCTGCTATATTGGCGGTTAAAATTTGCCTTTGCCATTTTTTGTGCTAAATTTAGCAACACAAATAGGCTATTTCTATATTTTGTGCCAAATCTAATAGAAATATATAGGTTTTGAACTTTTAATTACAAAACAAGAATTACAGACTTTGATATATATATATATATATATATATATATATATATATATATATATATATATATATGCACAAAATCAAGAATTACAGACCTCGATTAGTTGATTTAGAAAAAAAATTAAAATGAAATCCATACATACAAGTTAGCAGTTGCAGGGGGGGGGGAGCTTGAGAGTTGAGACAGCGGCTGAAGCTTGCGAACGGCGAACCCGATCTGGAACAACTGGCGATGGAAACTGAAAGATATGGGTTTTGATTTTTTGAGCAATGTGAAATGATATGCCGATATGGGTTTTGATATAGGTAATAGGTTTTAAACTTTGGATTCTTGCAGACAGATAGATAAACTGAAATATATGGGTTTTGAACTTCTGATTCTTGTAGATTTTGTAGTTTGCAGTTGCAGAGAGAGAGAAAGAAGGCAAGTTCTCAGAGTTGAGAACCAGAATAGAGATGGAGGCGATTGGGGAAGCTGAAATGATTTGCCCTAAAAATATTTTTAATAATAATGTAATCAAATATATATAATATATTTATATATATATATAAATTTCTGAAAAAGAAAAAAATATATTAAATAAAAAAATTAATTCACAAATAGTGGTAAAAAAATAATAAAATTTAGTTTGTTTTTTTTTTTTTTTTTTTTTTTTTTTTTCGGTCCTTTTTTGACCAGATATTTTAAATTTTTGCTTCTTTTTAATTAGGTTAAATTTTAGTTTCCTTCTAATGTCTACAACTTGACCTGAAATGTGCCTAATATTAATATTACTGATGCAAATATGAATGGTAGGAATAGCAGTTGAAAAATAATGATAGTTGTGTCAAAAAATAGCATTTGAATGAAATGCACTATTGGAGTAGAATTGTTAAAATATAGTATTTTGACATTATAGCACCTGTCAAAATATAAATTTGACATGTGAAAATGACTTTTAGCATTGGAGATGGTTTTAGGGGTGGGGCGAAAACTTGCCAGGTCGAAGGAAATTGACATCCCTAAAGTCCACCATAAAGTGCTCGTCTGTGCAAGCCCTTTCACCTCTTAAGCCCATATTCTCGATTGAACTGGCCCTCTCTTGAGGCCGTCGGTGTTCGTGTAGCTTTCTTAGGCCTGAAATTGCATGACCCATACCCACGGAAATTGGCCTTATGGTTGAGTGCTAAAATAAGAAAGTGATGGATAATAGAGGCCCATGTACAGGCCTGATCATCCTTATCGCCAATCGATCCACGTCACCACAACGACATCTTCTAAGATTATGACGTTAAACTATTTCTAGGTCTATTGCTTATCGGTTTGGTAGGTCAAGGTCGTCACATGATTTAAAACTCTTTTTTGTCCGTTAAATCACATGATTTAAAACTTTATAATCATGCTACACTATCATATGATGTGTCATGCGTGTAAATGTGTAATTATCAATTTATTATTTTAATAAAAAGTCAGTCTAATTGGAAATCCATCACTATATTCAAATGATATCCTAAGAGAAAGAGCAACCTATAAGACGAAATATAAATACACTACTGCATCAGTAAAATTGATATGTCAAGGTCTTGGTCCCATTGGAGTTTATAATATATTAATGAATGAGATAAGAAAATAAAAATAACAAATGTATAATATATGAAGTTTTTAGAAATCTATATGCATCCATAAAATATTTTACTTTCACATATATGATAATTAATCATATCGAGCCAATGTCGTATTTGGTCTCCTAACACCAGCTATCATACTTGCATTTATTCTATTTATCAAAATAATTCGTGGACTTTAATATTATGTTAAATTTCATTTATATTTTTTTAAAAAATAAATTGTCATAAATACATCATAAACTCCCCTCCTTTCCGGCTAATCATTTCAAATTTAAAAAAAAAAAAGAGTAAAAAGAAAAAGCACTCCACGTCAGTACACCTTGATGTCCACGTCACACTTTACCTCCTCCCACATTTCCCAGAAAATTTTCCTCATTAATATATCCGTTAGTTTACAACCGGCAACCGGGTAGACCACATACCTATCAGCATCAAAGTCTCTCGTCCACTCCCCAACTTTCCAGCAAACCACCGGTTAACCTTCCCCACTCAGACCAAGTCCAATTTCTAGGATAGTATTATTGTTGTTTACCATCATCCGATAGTGGTAACCACCGTATTTGCTGTTATTGTTGAGACATGAGTGGTCTAAGCAAGCTCGGGATAGCTCTGTCCATAGTCTTCGCGTTCTCGCTCGTGGCCCTCGTCGCCGAGCTCTTCTACGTCCTCTGGCGTCGCCGTGTCTTCCGCCGCAACAACTTTCCCGTCCACGGCGGCGACCACGGCAGCGATTCATTCTCAACTAATCCCTCTAATTCCAAGGAGCTCCTCTACTTCTTCTGCTGGAAAAGCCAGTCTCGGGTCGAACCAGATGGAGCTCCCACCCGCGGCGGCTCAGATGGGTATTCGCCGGATGATCCGGCGGAGATAGTTGATATACTGAAGCTGCAGGGGTTGTACGGGCCGTCGAGGGTTTTGTTTACTATCAAGGAGGAAGAGAGAGAAGATGTAGAGTCCGAGAAGTCTCTGTCTTCTACTGAGAAGGGTCACAATAAGACTAAGAGTATTCTGTTTGAGGAGTGTTTACGGTCCGCCGGCGGAGAATCGCCGGAGGTGGCCGTGAGGATTGACGACGTTGGTGAAGAGATGACGCCGTTTTCGACACCTTGTGCTTCGCCCTTGTATTACACTCCGGCGGCTTCTCCTTCTCGCGAGGTTGAAAGCGGCGCCGGAAATCTGACACACTCGCCGGGGAATTGAAATAGAAGCTAAAAGGACGCTGTAGTTTGCTAGCTTAAAGTTTCACCATCATTTTACAATGGTGGCCGGAAATACTGTCGGCCGGTGGAACTTGGTGTACGTTATATATATTGGGATGTGTTAATTTTGGGTGACATTAGTGTTGGATTTGACGTTTAACCCCCTCCCATTTATCAGTGTGCCTTTTTGTGGTTGGTCATTTACTAACGCATAGTGTGTAACTGTGTACGATCACATTTAGTGTTACTGCTACAATTATGGCCACATAAAGAGATGGTTGCAGGAAATTTTTTAGTCCGTATATATTTTCAAACCGTGAATTTTTTGTTCAAATTCGAATTAGAGTCTTACAGGATTGAACCAGTCCAGACTGAGCTGTTATAATATGCATATGTGTGTATATATATATATATGTTATATATAACTATACTTGTATATTACATTTAGACGCGTACAAAGACACAGAAAACAATAGGGCTATCACTTACAAGAAATTTTAGCACAACGATCAAAGGTGAGTCAATATTCATCACTATTTAATTTTTTTATTTATTTGCTTTTTGTCTACTATCTCATTTTTTTTCTTTCTCACATTGTCTCATTCATTTATTAATTCTTATTGTCGCGAGATCCAGTTATTGATTTATCTCTTTCACGAAACTTTCAAAGTTCGGTCATCGTCAACGATCTTTTATCGTTACCATCGGTGACATCCTTTCTTCCACTCTCTCCCCTTCTCTCTCACTTTCAGTTTACAATTTTTGAGTCTCATAACGTGATTGCGCTTCAATCACAACAAACAACGATAACAAATCAAATTTCTTAGTTTTTAACTACGAATTTGTCATCATTTCAGTTTTAGCAACATTCAACCATATTTTAATTTTTAAGATTTAACTTTTAGATCTATTTCATCCACTTTTCCCTTTCTATTTTAGTCTTGGATTCAGAAATATGAATGCTTTTTATTTTTGTTGAATATACAATTTAAGGGCAAAAAGATATGGAAAAAGAATTCAACTAGAACCAAACCGAATGAAACTATTTTTTCACAGTTTGGGCTGGTTCAGTTCCATAATTCAAATGGTCTGGTCCAATTTCAGATTCTTTGGAATTGTTGGGACAGTTTGATTCCAAAAATCCTTAAAACCGGACCAAATCGGACCGCTTGAACCCCTACTTCTATTTCCAAAGCATATGAGTGGGATCTTATAATTATATAACCCTGAAATTAAGTAAAGAATGTTGATTAATTTAGTGCTTAATGGAGTCACGCCTAATCATCATTATGATTCACAAAATTGTGCCAAATGATTTAGTTGCTTTCGCTAGTGGTAGATGTCACGTTGCTTTCTGTCTATAGTTTTTATGTACATCATCACCACCTTAATTTCATATATAAATGGAGTTGGCACTATACATATAACTTAGCTATGTATAGACAAAATAAAAGTACATGTAAGTAAGTACGTAAGTAAGTACTCAATTTAACCAAAATTAGTGCAAAACAAACATCCCGTTTAAGATTTTTTAATTATTTATTTATGTATTTATTTTGTAGAGAAAAAGAATTTAATAGTTAGCACTAACTCATTTATAAATTAATTTTCTATTGTAGATTTGGGCAACAAGGCCGAAGAATACAGTAAATAAAATAGAAAATTTATAACCATTATTGGGCTGTACCCAATTAGGAACCCGGAGAAATTGCCCACAAAATTGGGACGACTAAAGTTGAAAGTTCCAATGCCATTGGGAATCTGTAAGCGCTTAGACCCAGTCTGCTACATGATTCCTATCACTTCAGTCTTCAGCTACGCTCCATTGCCTCTATAGGTTGTGGATGTTGGGCATGCTATTTTGTAATGTTGCTTGTTAATATCAGGGTAATTTACAATGACATTTCTTTGGTTTGTCCTGTTGACAATCATTTTAAGAGTTAGCTTATTATTTTAAGTGATACATCCCTGTCAAATGCGGAATCCAAACAGATTCTCTCCACCCAACCCTTGGATCATGACAAAGCCTCTCCAAATTTCACTGACGACGACCGCCACCATTGATCGTCGGCGATAATCAAATCGACGGCGATGATCCTGACGTCTAGGCTGAGGAGTGAGACAGTACCTTTTCTTCGCCCTATGCTCGGCTTTGCTCCTCCCATATGTGTGTCAATATATACTATTACGAGCAGTGTTGGTATGTACGGTTATATATATATATATATATAACCACACACATCAACAGATATATACTAGGAATCGAAGCTTTATTTTTTCAATTCAATTACATACACAGACATATATATCTGTTGATGTGTGTGGTTATATATATATATATATATATATATATATATAGATAGATCCAGAAAATTATGTGCGAGGGGACGATCTTTAATAATATTAAGACTAAAAAAAAATTCAAACTATAGAATGGGAGCAATAATGGAATTTTTTTGTAAGTTCAGTGGGGTAGTATTAAAATTTTATAGGTATGTAATCCAAATATAGAAAAAAAAAAAATTCTGATATTGTGCACTGATTTGTAGTGTTAGTAGTAGATTTGTTTTATTTAGTTTATACTTTATTTATTTTATTTTAATCTTTACTTAAAGGGGCTTAAATCCTCAATTTTTTATTTAAAAATTACCACTAAACTACCAACCAGTGCACTTTGTTGGTCCAATTATGAGATGGTAGATTTTGACGGCGAAGATTAAGGCTAAGAGTATTCTGTTTGACGAGTGTTTACGGGCGGAGGTCGGCGAAGAGTTGCCGGAGGTGGTGATGAAGATTGACGACGTTGGTGAAGACACGACGCCGTTTTCGACGCCTTGTGCTTCCCCCTTGTATTACACTCCGGCAGCTTCTCATTCTCGCGAGGTTGAAAGCCGCGCCGGAAATCTGACTCTGTCGTTTTTTAACTTTTTCACCATCGTTTTATAGTGGTGGCCGGAAATATTGTCCGCCGGACGGTGAAACTTGGTGTACGGTTGTATGTGGTTGGATTTGACGTTTAATTTCCCATATGTCAGTGGCTCTTAGTGGTTGGGCATTACTAACGTATAGTGTACGATCACATTTACTGTTTTTGGTACAATTATGGCAATGGCCACATAAAGAGAAGTTTTCAGATTTTCAAACCCCTTATAATTTCAAAGCATATGAGTGGACCTTATAATTAATTATATAACCCCTAAAAGAAAAGAATGTTGATTAATTTACTCCCTAAAGAGAGGTTGTTCATGAGTAATAATGAGTCACGCCTAATCAGTAATCATCATTATCCATCCAATTGCAAATTAAGTATCACCAGGGACAGGGTCAGGATTGCAAAGTATGGAAGACTAAAAATAATTAAATCTATGATTGTTTAATGTGTCATCCATATTTTAAATATATAATTATCATGCATCAGTTATTTAATTAAACCTAATAATTTACAACCTTCTAACACATTTACACATTTTCACAGTAAAAAAATCCATTGAAGTTTGTTTCATACAAGTATTAAAATAAATAACTACAAAAATAAAAGATATATATGTTCCTTATCAATAAATTCACATTAGAAAGTAAGACCTGTGTGCTCCGCCCCTGACTAGTTATTAATCCATTATATAGTAAATTACCCAATTTAATAAGAAATTATCAAGTCATCAACAAAGTCCATTTTTTATTATTATTATTATTTTTTTTACAAAAATAAAATTTAATATTTCACTGGATTAACAATAGTAATCCATAATATCCATCCATCTATGCCTTAGTGCCTTACACATGGAGAGTTTAGGTTTTCTTCGATAGACTAACAATGTATTTGATTTTCTGGGCTGGGTCCTATTATATTTTATTATGATTTATTTTGTGATTGGGCATGGCTATGGTTTGTGGGCTTGATCATATTTAAGATTTGACCTTTGTAAATTTTATAACTCTTTTCAGTTATAGAAATACTATGGATTGGGTTGGGCTGATAGGAAGAGGAAAAATAGTACATGGGCTTATAGGAACAATAGTACTAATTTTTTTTTTCAATTGGATCTGGGCTATAGCCCAGATTAGCCCATTACTAGTTCCTCTCTTGAGTATCACAAAACTGTGCCAAATGATTTAGACGCTTTCACAAATGGCAGATGGCATTGCTCTCTCTGGTCTTTATATATAATCTTCGTATATAAATGGTGTTGGCCCTATATATATATATATATATATATATATAACTTATAGAACAAAAAAAAGTGTCCCCAAATAAAAAAAACAAATCGAAGTACATGTACCAGGGTTTGAGTATAAAAGTACTAAATTTAACCAAAATTAGTGCAAAGAGTAGTTTGTTTACTATTTTCACCTGCTACCATCCCACGTAACAGAGTGGATAATAAGATTTTTTTTTTTTGAAAAAAATAAATTTAACCAATGACACTAACTCATTATAAGATTATTTGCTTCACTAATATGATATATGGATAAAATCACATAATCCTCTTTTATTTTTAAATTGGTGTAAAAAACTTCCATTAAAATGAAACACCCTTCTAAACTAAAAATATCTTATCACATTGTCTCTATATTCGTGACCTACATTTAATTAAGTGTGTGATTCAATATAGGTTATGAAGTGTGGATTTGGGTAGCAAGCCGAAAGAAATAATAAAATAGAAAAAGAAAAATGATAAAAGAATCGAACTAAACAATCGAATAAAAAGTTAAACTTAACGTGGCTCAGCCATGTCAGATTATTTTTGAAAAACAAAACTCCTATCTCTTCCCTTCTCTTTCCTCTCTTCCTCTAATTTTCGATTTTTCTTTTGTATTCAATTTTATCTTTGATTTTGGTTTTGTTTTACTTTTTGATTTCGCAAAATTGAAGATAAAATAAAAAAAATTAAATTTCTTCATGTTTTGTAAATACAGAAGCACAAAATCAAAACAGAACAAAAAAGTAAAAAAATAAAATAAAATAAAATAAAGGCTACAACTTTTGTTTCTTTCCTTCAGATTTTGCATCATAAAAATCAAACAAAAACTTTGAGAAGATTCATTATTTCTCTTCTCTGGGTTAGTTTTTATTTTATTTATTTATTTATTTATTTATTTATTCCGCAAGAGATTAATGTGTTTTGTAATGGCAACTCTTGTGTGGATATTTGCTTACAAAAAAAAAAAAATCTTTTGCATATTTTTCATCTGGGATTGGAAAGATTTATTCTTGGAAGATTTATGAATAGTGAAAAGTAAGTGATGTTGAAAAAGGAACGAGAATAAAGAATTTTGGATCTTGTCTCTACAATACTTTGGATATGTGCATATCAAGAGAGGGGATGTATAAGAAGAATTGGTGAAAGCCAGACACAGAGAGGAGGAGAGAGAAAAATGAAAAATTGGGAGAGAAAAAATTGATAAGGAGTTAGGTAATAAAATTATTTGACGTGGACAAAGCCATGTAAGATTCGGTGTTTATTTCCATAGAAACCTTCGGTTTTTTTCTATCACTGCTCATAGAAAAAATATAACCTTTACCCAATTAGGAACCCGAAGAAATGTCAATAAAATTGGGACCTTATCAAGGACTAACTTAGAAGTTAGAAGTAGCACCACTCAGGTCAGTTTGGTTGGAAAGAATTCGAAGGAAAAGAAAAGAAAAGAAAGGTAACGGAGGGAGATAGGATTTTGTGTTTAGTGTAAAATACGAAAAGAAAAGAAAGAAACAGAGAAAAACGGATGAATTAATGAGGTAGCAACATCAGATTTTGTTATCCTCTCAAAATTGGGAGGACACGGAGGGGAAAGGCGACATGTTCCTCTCAATATTGCCCATGTATTTACAGAACACAACCTTAAAATTGCAAATGTGTCTTCAGCATCTTTACCCATACAATCAGCAATTTCAAGATGGCAGGAAGCAAAAGGCCTGATTGGTTCTAACAGAAAACTGTTCTCAAAGAACAATTTTTTATAGTTATATAAAAATATGTATTTTTATAACTGAGTTTTTAAAAACAGTTTTGACAACTGAATAATGCAGAGTTATTATACAGTTTTTTGTTTTTTGTTTTTTATCACAAAAAATTGTTTCGAAAGTTACAAATCAAACAGGTTTAAAGGCGTGAAACAAATGGATGAGATTATTCTTTTTCTTCAATTCAACCCATTCGAATCTTCACTTTGAAGAAGGCAAGAAACTAATGACGCTGGTTTCTCTTGCCCATGGTTGACCTTATCATTCTTGTAAATCAAACTATATTGCTTCTATAGTGGGGGTGCTCTCTGTTTTTAGTGGTTTGTTAGATAAGTTTTTCGGCGTACGTCTCCATGAGTTACAGTACTCCTTTTTATTTTCTATGTATGTGGGGGTTCTTCAATGCATGTTGAAATATATATATAATATTTACATCTTTCATTGATAATGTAAAATATATAAAGCTATATGTCTAACTGAATGTGCCCATTATGTTTTTCCATGGTCTCCTGTAATTAACCTTTTTTTTTTTTTTTTGTCAATTACATGCTTGAAAGTTGCTATTTTTGTTGTAGATATGTATTTTTTTTTTTTTCTAATACTTTGGCACAAATAAATATTTGGATAAGCATTCTTGTATATATATGATGAGAAATTCATATATTTTAAAATTCATTTTGACAGCTGTCTTTTATTTTGTAATAAAAAAATCACAAGGTCCGAACTCTTTACTTTCCAATTAATTAGGAGCTTAAAAAAATGATTTATTCTTATGAGGACCAAAGACAATCCTAGTAATGAAAATTTTAATTCTTGCCACAAGCAAGGGGAAATTATAATGTTTTAAGAGAAAACATTGGACTTGAGAATGTTGTTATCTTGCATAATACACTCTTGAACATGGTTTTTATTTTATTTTTTTATTTTATATATATGTGCCAATCTTATAAGTTTATAGTTTCTGAAATTCTGATTGTTTTTTGTTTTATTAAGTTTCGTGTTAAAATTAAGAGGTGTGTGACTGTGTGTACTGTGCAAGTTTACAATACTACTTTTCGATATCAAAATCTGGGAAATATTTAATAAATGCTATGAAAAAATAAATATTTTATGTTGATGTCTTCAATTGGCTTAGACATGGAACAATTATCCAAATATAGCATGATTAGCTGCCAGTTAGTGTCATGCTAAAAAAATTGCATACTTTAACTTATAAATTTGTCTCTTAGAATGAAAAAGAGTACAGTAATAAATTTATTAAAATAATTTCATTTTCTTTTTTTCTTCAAATATGATTATTATATATATATATATATTTTATTAATTAATCAAACACTTTCTGAGGTAAAAATTATCTTTATTTTTCCTTTTTGTTAGTTTTTATTAATTAATCAAACACTATCAGAGGTTAAAACTATCCTTTATTTTTCTTTCCTTTCTTTTCCTACATAACTAATATTTTTCTTTCTTTTCTTTTCCATATAAACGCAGCTTCAGTGTCCTCCATTGCAGATGATCCATCCCTTGGTCTCTGACATAGAGCAAACGTTACGTTCTAATTTGGGTTGGGCTTTTGTTTTTGTTAGTGGTGGCTGCCTTGCAAGCAGGGAGTGTTTTGGGCCCAATTTATTTTTGGGCCATTTTGTGTATACATGTTTACAATTTATATATATTTGCTCTACCAACTGCGGTTGCAATAGAAGCAAAGCCCAAATAAGAAGTTACTCGCATGAAAAAAAAAAATAAATAAATAAATAAAAATAAGGAAAATAAATAAATAAATAGTTAATGATACAATTAATCAATGAATTATGACTTAACAAATCACAAAAAGGAAAAATTACACTACTTATATACAACACTATAGCGCAAATAAAATAAAATGAACGAACCATAAAATCCAGGACTGTCATGGTTATATTTCCAATATCAATTTCTTTGTGAGAGCTGCACATAATTTTTGGGGGAGCTGGAAGCAGGACATTACATTACATACGTTGAGAACTTGAGAGAGCACTAAATATAACATAATACACATAAATATCTCCAACATCAATGCCGTTGAGCAAAAAAATAAAATAAAAAACATAATCCATATATAGAGATCAACCATGCAAGAGTATTGATCCAAAAAAGAGGGAATAATTTTTCTTTGTCATTAACAAAAACACACAACAAACGAGTGCACTTTGTAGTCTCAAAAGTAGCAGACAATATTGTGCCATTAGAAAAGCAATGGAACCTTCAAGTGACACTTAATCACGGGTTTCATCATTGGAATATCGATCGCCATCTTGTACTTAATCTGAAGATAGAGTTTCACACCAATATGGTATATATTCCAGAACTTTTATCCGAATTGTATTCAGCAAGCTTCGAACTTCCAAGCAATATCATATTATGTCCTTTAAACACCGGACTCAACGTGCTGTTCTTCTTGTGACCCTGATAAAATGGTGTCATGGTCACGACGTCAAACCTCTTGTCCTCGTAGTAAGCCCTAGCTTCGATGCGCTTGTAGTTTTTGCAGACGTGCTTGTTAGGGTTGTTGATGGTTATATTCAGTGCGAGGTTGTAGTTGAGGGTGTTGGTGGTGGTGGAGAGGTTGAAATTGGTGAGCTTAGCGTCGGTGACATCAAACTTGACCTTGGTTGGTCGGACAATGGCAAAGTAGATTATGAAGGTGAAGGCGAGGGTGACGATCGATTAGAGTACAGAACCATTTGCAAAGGATGACACAAGAAGTTGCCGCATATGGATTTAGCCATGGTTTGGAGAGAGAGAGAGATATATAGAGGTTTGTGTGTGGAATGCTATAGGTGTATATGAGAGCAAGCTAGTAATATTTATATATAGAGAGAGAGAGGATTAGTGATATATATATATATATATATATATATATATTGTTGGGATGGGATGGGAGTAGTGAAATTGGTGTAGAATTGGAAATGTGCAATGTGCAACAATTTAATTTTTATATACTGTGATTTATGTAATGCAGATCTAAAGTAAAAGTATATACTATAATTTATAAATTAAAAGGATTCCTCGGTGCATATTGTCAATGCTTATTGTCAATGCAGATCTAGGTACTGGGATTAGTTACCTAAAGACTATAATTAAGGTCATGAGTAGTTTATTAATATTAGGAGGAATCAACATCAACCCCACGGGCCATGGCAATGGTTGGTGTACTGGTCGTATATTCTTATTAAATAGGGACGAGGTCAGAAAAGTCACAAAAGATATATGGTAGTTTTGATGAAAGATTGAATCACACGCAAAACTTTAATTTTTTATTCAAATAATAATAATAATAATAAGGAAGAAGAGGTAGACATGTTCAAATTTTAATAGTGATGAAAATTTCACCGGCATCTCTAAAATTCTCTTCATCTTTTCATCATCACTCTTCTTTGATGCAACGTTTTTTAAACTCTCTAAAATCTGATCTGATTTAGAATTGTTGCACATTGCCAAAGGAACATTCTCCAAAGGCATTGAGTAACACTAAACAACTGAGTACTACAAAGCATATTGCTGAGGCAGCGAGGTAAAACAACAAAGAACTATTACCATGATAGAAGGTAGACCAGCGAGGGCGAATCCATGAATTGTAAATGGGGGGCTAATATTAAACAAGGGGGAATTGGGGATCGAAAGATTAAAGAGTTGAATTTTTTTAGAGGAAATATGGTTAGACTTTAGAGGGAGAGAATAAGTGAGCTCTCTAATTTGTTCAAAATTAGAAATTTAGGAGTTGTCTGTGCTTTGGCTTAGTGATTGTTTAGAACTTGTTTGGCTTGGGCCTATTTGGTTGGGCCTTTGTTTTAAAATTGTAACTTAGATATTAGGTTTGTTTAGATGGGTTAAAATTGGGGGGCTAATACTACTACTAATTTTTTATTTTTCAAAACATTGGGCTAAATATAACTATACAAAAAATTTTTTTTTTTTTTTTTTTGGTTGGGGGGTGGGGTGGGCGGGCTTGAGTCCACCCAAGGCCCTCCTTGGATCCGCCACTGTAGACCAGACTTGTTGTATCAAGGCACACTATGCATACTTCAACCAAGGAGAATCAGCCATACTTGCTCAATAAGATTGCTTCAAGCAAAGGATATTCCATTAAATCAAATAAGAGGATTGTCCATTTGCAAGTGAACAACCTTGCATAAAAAGCTGGTTCATATCCTGCACAGATCTCACCAACCTTAAGTCTGCCCCATTCTTTAGTTTGAGAGAAGTAAACGTAGCTCGGATACAGTTCTTAATGAGGTGGATAATGTGGTGAGCTGAAGAGGCTTTGTTCTTGAATGCCCTCGAGTTCCTCTCTTGCCATATGAAGTAAATAGCTGCTGAGAAAAGGAGTTTGTGCGTAATTTAGACTCAACATCAAGATCTTTATTGTAGGTTGGCACCAAGGGCAAACACCATCATAAAGCATCCTATTTCAAATACTAATTTAGAGGAAATGTTGGAAAGTATGCATTTTTTTTCTAGGGTAGATGTCACATTGCTTTCTCTCTAGTCTCTTTATATATCATCAAGACAGGGCGGAGCCAGTGTGTGCCCCTCATGGCCTGACCCCACCCACTATAAAATATAGTAATTTTTATTTTAATTTGTACATTTATAAGAAAGTTTCTATATAATGCCCTCCCCTAAAATTTTAAATTTCTAAAATTTTCTTTCATTTTTCTTTTGCTCTTAATATTCTTTTGATTTCCTTAAAAAAAAAGTTCAATTTTCCTTCTTTACTCAACTCCTATTTTTTTTTTCCTTTCAAATTTCTCATTTTTCTTCTTCTTCTTAATTTTTTTTTGGCCCCCTGCTTCTTAACATTCTTCTTTTTGCATTTAAGAATAATGTATACAGTATGTAATTTTATTTATTTATTCGTTCTTCTTATATAAATTATATATATATATATATATATATATATATATATATATATATATTTTTAACACTGCGTCCCCTCTGAATTAAAATCCTAGCTCCGCCCTGTCATCAACACCTTAATTTCATATATAAGCGGAGTTGGCACTGTATATATATATAACTTAGCTACGTGTAGATAAAAATAAAAAAAATAAAAAAAATAAAAAAAAAAAAAAACCGTCAAAAAATTCGAAGTAGTACTCAATTTTACCAAAATTAGTGGGAGAGAGATCGAGTTGTTTATTTAAAATTCCACCTGAAAAATTAATTTAACCATTAGCACTAACTCATTATAAGATGGCTTGTTTCACTAATATTATATATATGTATATATATATATATTTATCTTCTCGAGTGAGACTCAAACCTAGCTTCTATTTTTTACTTTGATTTCAAAGAAGAAGGAATACCACCACATGAAAGGCCCAATTAGGAACCCCTAAGAAATTGCCCATAAAATTGGGCCCTCACCAATGCCGGTGGAACTCTGGAAACGATTAGGGTCAGTCTGCTATCCCAACAATACGCATGATTTCTTATCTATTCAGGCTTCTGCGACGATCTTAAAGTCAACTAAATACAATGACCACAGGGAAAATGAATACCAACCAATAAGTATAAATTAATCATACAATCTAGCTAGGACTGTCATGATAGGAAATATATAAGATGATACATATATCTCCAAATTTTATTATATTTTATTTTTTAAATTGATAAAAAATACACACTCACAATGTTCCTAATGAGGCTTAAACCCTCAATTTTCTATTTTAGAAATACCACTAAATTATGGTCTTTGTTGAGAAAGAAGAAATTGGCAGCATATAAACTACTAGCAGACATTGTGGCATTAGAAAGCAATGGAACCTTCAAGCCACACTTAATCTGGGGCTCAAACGTGTGCGAAGGCTCGATCACACCCATCTTGAACTTAATCTGAAGATAGAACGTCACTTCAATGTTGTATATTCCACAACTTTTATACCATTTATATTGAGAAAGCTCCGAACTTCCAAGCATTACCATTTTCTGTCCTTTAAACACCGGACTCTAACGTGTTGTTCTTCTTGTGACCCTGATAAAATGGTTTCGTGGTCACCGCATCGAACCTATGGTTCAAGTAGTAAGCTCTAGCTTGGATGCGTTTGTATTTTATGCCGACGCGCTTGCTAGGGTTACTGATGGTCATGTTGACTGCCAGGTCGTAGTAGAGGGTGTTGGAGGTGGTGGAGAAGTTGAAGTCGGTGAGCGTAGCGTCCGTGACGTGGAACTTGAGCTTGGTTGGTCCGATTATGAGATAGTAGATTATGACGCCGAAGATGAGGCTGACGATTAGGTTACAGAACCATTTGCAAAGGATGACCAAGCAATCGCCCATTATGGAGCGCTGACGGGGGTGGCGATAGGTCAAGAGGGGTTGTTCAGCATCAGCCATGGTTTGAAGAGAGAGAGAAAGGTGTGTAGGGGATTGCTATCGGTGTATCTGAGAGCTAGCTAGCAATGTATATATTTATACTGAGAGGTAGTGATATATATACATTGTTGGGATTGGTATATAGAGAAATTGGCGTGGATAGTAAACATTGACTCATGAGCAGTCATTGATTATTAATATTAGGAGGAATCAACGTTGACGTACCCATGGGCCATGGTTGTTGTACTGCATGTATATCATATTAAATAGGGACGAGGTCCCACACCAAAAAATAAAAAGTGCTAGGAGATGCAAAACAAAGTCAACATATTTAAATTATTGAATTAACTACGATAATTCAGTTATCACATTTAGTTGCTAAATGTCGTATTGGCTATTTTTTTATTAAATAATAATAGTATCATTTTTTATTGAATTACATTTTATTTATTTATTTTTGTTGAAATAAATTCTGAAAACAAATCATACTAATTTGATGAAATATTCTCCATTAAATTTGCATAATTTTGTCTTTAAAATTAATTATTTAAATAAAAATCTTAAGTAGAAAATTTTAAAATAATTTAAGTAATTTCTTAATTTTTTATGAATATATTACATAAAAAAGAAGATATTTTTTTATTTACATAATTTATTATTATTGCATACAAAAGAAGATATTTTTTTTACACTATTATTTTTTTTAAGTGAGTATAATAAGTTAATCATCTTAAAAAATGATAGCGACTCATCTATTTATTATTTTCTATTTTTATGATAAATTGATACTAATTATAAAATTATGGTAAACGGTATAATTAATTTTTGAATAAGAAAAAATAATTTAATAATCTTTTGTGGTAAATTTATTCTTAATTATAATAAATTAATAATTCATATGGATAATATTTAATTTAGGAGAATTATTTATAAAAAAAAATAATAATTCAAATTTTATTTTTGCACTTTACGGTCTTTACCCTTAATTATATATATATAAGGTGATGTGTGTAATCTAATTGGGCTCCAACCCGGACCTCTTCTTCCACAACTTGCAGGCCCTTGTTTAAGGGTTTAGAACCATGGGCCATGGCAATTAACCAATTCTCAGAGAATAAATTAATGACAGGCTAAACAATACGGAGTATTGGTAGTGATGGAATTACCCGTGTCTTCTTCCATGACTCGAATGATATAGTATTGTCTAATAATTTAATTTATTATTATTATTATTTTTATCATTTAAAAGGCACAAAGGCAAAGTCAAAGTGAAGTACATAGGCATAAGCCAAGCCAGCTAAAGACATATAAATCATAAAGTAAAACAATAAAATGAAGAACAGGTTCCAAATTTGTTGAGAAAGAGTCACCACTCTAAAAGGAAAACTAACAAGAGAGAAAAGCAGTAATTGGAGTGACTAAAGGTTAGTCCATCATAAGACAATAGTTCCAAAACTACATTCACAAGGCACCTCCACACACCCAACCCCGCATAAGATCAAATCAAATCAGGAAAAACAAAAATCGACCTAAATCAGAGATCTAGCCAAAGGGAAAATAACAAATTCACTCTGTTAAGCCGGAAACAAACCAAATAAGAGCAGATCTAGCCACACAAAAACAAAAAACGACGTGAAAAACTATTCACAAGATGAATTTATTGAGACACATCGAGATTATTAACCTGTGGGAGGTAAGCAAGATCACCTCCCTACTCCCATGAAAGGAAGCAGGGAGGGAAGGACAGGCTGAAAGAGAGACAAAGGGAAGAGAGAGAGAACAGAGGAAACTTTGAAGGCGGCTAACGCTCTTATTGTCAAATAAAATATAGTCACCCGGTTTTGTCTTGTAAGTTATCAATGGACATTTCGTGCCATTCATTTCTTAAATGCAATGCATACATTAGATAATGAATAACTAAATTGAGCAAAGACTTACCTAACATTGAAGACTTCTAACAATTTTTTATTTTTATTTTTGGGTGAGTAGAAGATCTTTTAAAATATGTTTATAGAGCATATATCACTTTAGGTGCAAAAAATATTTATAAAGTTTTAATTTGATGCAAATAGGTTCCTTTGACAAATTTAAATCATAAGTTGATAAAATTACCCTTACTGAACCATTTTATAAAAATATATAAAAATAAATAATTTTGTAAAATGATTCGAAAATGATACTATTGGAGGATGCCTCTCACGTGCAAAAAACACTTCTAAAGTTTCATATGGTGCAAATAGATCCCTTAGCAAATTTAAATCCTAAGTTCATTAAATTAGCTTTACTAAAATATTTTATAAAATATAAATAATTTTATAAAATGACAGAAAATAACGCAATTAGAGGACACCAGCGGCAACAATAGACAAGTAATGATAAAAATATAAAATAAAAGTATAAAAGAAAAGTAAAGATAAAATAGAAAATAAAAAATGAAAATAAAATGCAAACTAAAGAAAACAAATTTGCTCAAAACTCTAAAAACCAGTGCACACTTATATTGGAATTTTTTTTTTTCACATTGTTAGTACCAATATATATATATATATATATATATATTAATAAAAAAGAGTAAACTGAAATATTAAAAAATTCAAATTCTTGTTCTACAAAATCTCAAAGTTTTTTTAAAAAAATAAAAGTTAAGAGATATATATAGAGATTTTTTATTTTTTTTTTTAAAAGGTAATGTGCATACACCACTCTTATGATATGAGATTAATAGCATATATGTCCTCTTGGTTATTTTCGGAAGAGTAAAAAAGGTAAAATGGATATTATAATACTGATTTATGTCAGATAAGATATTTTTGTATAATGTGAAAGGATTATGAATATTTTTTTGCATACTTTTTAAAATAAAAGATAAAAATATTATGCGAAATTTTTCCGTACTTATCCCATACAATATATACATATAACATTGGAACATTATTTTCTACCGTCGATGAAATAGTTTCACACTTTGGGGAGGGAAAAGTCTTCTGAAGTAGTGGGATTAGTTAGTACCTAAAGACTAGAATCATTAGCTTGACTAGTCCAGGTCAACCAGTGTCGATCCATAATTAAGGTCATTAGTTGATGTTTATTAATGGTCATGGTCGGTGTAACTGGTTGTATATTCATATTAAATTGGGACGAGGTCAATAACACAATACAGGTCCAATATAATTTAGACACATATTTAAAATTTTAAAATCCTTCTTTTAGCACGTAATCTTTGTCTCCTTCTCCCTTTAATCTTCTTCTTCTTTTTTTTTTTTTTCATCTCTTTCATCAATGATTTAAAAAAAAAAAAAAACCCAAATCTTAAACCTATTAATTGAAAGTGTTGGGTAAGGGAAAGGAATGCAAAAGATAAATCTAACTTTGTATAAAATATATTTATGAGAAAAGCCGACTTTAATAAAGAAATAAATATACGAGAAAAACTCTATTCAAATTCCTTCTATATTCCTTCTATATTAAACACTTTATAATACATTCTTTAAATAAATTTAGTAAATTTTCAATTTTGGTTTAGAAATAATCGTATTCTTTTGGAAAGGAAAAATAAAAAAATTGAGATTCTATTTATTAGTAAGAAAATAGGTAATGATTATTTTTAGAAAATTTAAAATTTTAAACTTGTTTTCAAATTGTATTGGGCCACATCAGTTGGGAGGATAAATTTTATTCTCTAAAGACAAGAACTAAGTATTGTCCATTTTATTTTATTATTATTATTTTTTTTTAAAAAAAAGAAAAAGAAAAAAAGAATAATAAGAAAAAATGCACATTAAACGGGTTGAAAATTTTACCGGCATCTCTAAAATTCTCTCCATCTTTTCTCCATCTCTATTCTTTCTCCATAATGATACAGCGTTTTTTAAACGTTCAAAAATCTGATATGATTTATGGATTTTTGAGTTTCAATACACAAATACGTGCCTTAATAAAAAATCTAATTTAGAATTCTCTTCTTCAAGACAATCTAATTTATAGTTCATCCTCAACAATATTGATTTCTCTCGAGGCATTATTCAACAAGATCTTTTTTATAAGTTGGCACGAAAGGTAAACAACAGTATAAAGCATCCATTGTGATATACCAGTTTAGAGGAAATGTTGGAAGACTGCGTTTTATCTAGGGTATATTTGTTGACTCTGGTATTTATGATTCACTGGTAAACTAGTTGTAATTTTTTATAGCAAAATTGGGTATTTAATATTATTTAATCACATTTACACACATAATAAAACCAAAATTTCCTCAATATTGCTCTACGTTTTACTTTTTGAATCAGCAAATTTGTTTTTTTTTAGTAGTGGATGGTGTACTGTCGAAAAAGAAAAAAACACATTTCAATATACATATTATTATTTTTAAGAAATGATTCTTACACCAAATAGTTATAGTAACTTATTAGATTATTTTTTTAATTGGTCAATTATGCAACAAATAAGGAAGTGAAATTCTCCACTTAGTTGTATTTGATATAAATAATTAGAGTTGATCACGGATTGGTTCGGTTTGGGGGTAAAGTTCAATCCAATCCGGTCCCCACGGATTGGTGAAATTTGAAACTGAACTGATCCGTGGGAACGTTCAATCCGAACCAAACCGATTCGAGGAATAACAGATCGGATCGGATCGGTTTGGTTTTCACGAATTGAGCTTTTCAAACAATCTAATATGATTACACTTTATGACCTATTAAAATCTCAAATTCGTAATTAAAAACCTGTAATGACTAATGACTTTGGTGACCTAGGGATAACTTAAAGTCTTAAATAATAAATTAAAAAAAAAAATAGAAATAGAGTAAGTATATATATAATATTAATATATAATTAAGGTAACGGATCGAATCGGTTCGGTTAACGGATCAGACCAGTTTTCCCAGGGCCCAGTCCATTAACTGAATCATGAATAACGGATTGTTATTGTTCTAAACCATCACCGAATCACAAGATATGAAAACTAAACCGAACCACAGAGATTGGATTGGTTTGGACTGGACTAACGGATTGGCGGATTATTTGCTTACCCCTATAAATAACTTGTTATATATATATATATATATATATATATACACATACATACATGATATATGTGAGATATAAACAACGTTAATAACTACCATGCTTCTAGAAGGTGGCTATTGAAGATGGTACGTGACATTTGGTTTTCACCTTCTAAATGATGATACGTAACTTCTGGTTTGCACCTTTTGAAAGTCTATAAATGACGATTGGTGTTGCACATCCTAGATTCATTTTTTCTACTCTCTTTCTTGTGTTGTATCTAATCATAACAATTTCAACTTGTGTTTTAGGAATTTCTTTAGTATTGCTAACTAGAGGAATTAAAGCTTTGTTGTATCCTGGAAGTGTTTTGCCATGGAATCAAATAGTAAACTCTTTGAGAGTGGGGCAAATAACATCTTAAGGAAAGTGACTACACGTCTCAAAGCCACAAATCATTCTTCATTCTTCAATCCCGTGTATTGGTCTTAACAATTGTGATACCGCCGGATTTCCGGATGTGGGTTGGCCAGGCCCACGCCCGATTACCCGAGAATATCAAATCAATTAGCAATAAACGAACACATAATACAATTAAGATAAACAGGAATAAATAAAATTGCTGAAAAGAAACTAAAATGATAATCCAGAAACTGAAACCTAAGAATAAATTTTGTAAATAAGAAGCTATTTCGATATATTCAATTTCTCCATTTCTAATACAACTCGGGAATCCATCTAGTGGACCCCTAATAAAAAAAATCCAACACTAAAACAACAACTAAAGGAAACCCAATGCTAAACCATGAAGAAAATTCCTACGTCGTCGGAAGAATGAGTAGCCGTCTCTACTCAGTACGAACAAACTCTAAGACTTGGAACCGTCCGTTACCTGAAAAATAATAGTGGGTCAGGCCCACGAACAAGTTCTATCCTAATTACAATCTAAACAGAGACCCGATACGCAAATATATCCTAGATGTCTCAACCATATCTATATAGTCCATATATATATATATATATATATATATATATACATATATCCACACTATAGGACTCTCACTAGACTATGATGAGGGTCTCAACCTGAATAGAAGGCAACATGCAAAACGCACCTAAGTGGGCATGACTACCTAAGCCTAACAGGGTATACCTCAACCAACATAGCCAGCTACGCATCCTACTGCATATATGCTCTCTAACCGTCAACTATGAGACTCAAGCTCATATCGCGATACCATAATTATATATATAAATTACATCCAAATACAATGTTGTGTCGGTTAACTATTCGTCGCTAAAACACAACATATAATTAGGATTTGAATGTTTTAATTAAATCTTTATCCTTCATAATACAGAAGTATAAACAACCATCCAATATGTCGTTCAACTGTTTTAGTTGACAGGACATAAACCATGTATGATCTAACTGTTTTTGTTAATCCATTCCGTATGTATGAATGGGTAGGAATTAACATTTTGATCTAATCCGTCCCTCCATATGCCACCGTCCCATACCGGTGCATATAATGCATATGATCCGTAAATGATGCAACACTTTCAACAGTACATCAAATAAAATCCATATAATCCATATAGTTAATAAAAACAGAATTTAAATAATTCATCAACTAAAAATCCATAATAATATCTATGAAATTGACGAGACAAAATCTAATCGTTCGTCAATTTAAAATCCAGAATCCATTCATATAATTGACGAGACAAGATTTAATAGTTCGTCAATTCAAAATCTAGAATACATCCATGTAATTGACAGAATATAATTTATTATTTCTTCAATTAAAAACCAGACCAACATCCATGTAATTAATTCTTCAATTAAATTCAGGAGAAACATAACAGAATCTAATATGTATAAGACCTTATTATGCATCCAAAATAACTTTAGAAATCCTACTCCAGTTATTTAGGTTGCTAAAATAAATGTGAGCAACTAAATACTTTACAACCGTCAACCGTGTGCGACATTGCTTAAAACTTCCACACGGTGAAAACCTTTAGCATATAGAGATAAATTATGCCCTGTGGGTTCAATTACAGTATAATCTCATGTTTAGAGTCCATGCCATAACCCGTTAAAATTTTAATACAAGATTAAACAATTCAGTCCTTCCTATCCGTTAGCAGCATGCAAAGTTGCTTATTTTTATACTGTTTATTCTATTTGCACTACGAATCAAATTATGCAATTAGAGATTTTAAAATCCCATGAAATTACTTTTAAAATTCTCATTCCAGTCCTTAAAACAATTCAGAATCCCAAACACGTCCAAAACAGTGTCCAAAACTGTTCCGGAAATCGTTAAAACAAAGGAAAACAAGGGAGCCTGATCTCTAAACAACAGAGCAGGCTCCAAGCATCATGGAGCCAGCTCCCTAACCCTTGGAGCCGGCTCTATAAAGGGGGGAGCCGGCTCCCAACCTCCTGGAGCCGGTTCTTTTCCTCTTTAAGCCTACTGGTCCGCTTCCTGCTCCGTTTATGATCATTTGCCTTATTTCCGGCCTTTTCCTACCCTTCCGTTCCTCCTTAAAACTAGTCCTAACAGACTAATATATATCCAGTAGCATCCCAATGATTTGTTTACAACAGTTGGAACTCATACAACGTTTAAAACAATACCAATTTGTTATGCCGTAAAAACATACGACGAACTCCAAACTTGCATGAATTATTTCAGACAAAAATTAAACATATACAGATGATCAATTTGACATATAATACGCATGCAAAAACTCAATTAATATTTAATTAACATCCTAGAGACCATCTAGGTATGCATAGAACACAGGCCAAGGGGAGATAGACAAAATAGAACTTGCCTCTTAAGGTTTCGGTTTGAAACCTTAACCGCTTTCTTCCTAGGTTTTCCGGCGACCTTTGTTGCCATTAAAACTCCTCTGCTGCTCTTGGTTTAACCCACGAGCCAACCCCTGTTCCTCCTCCTCTTTGGTTCAGCCCTCTGGCCTGAACCTAGCTTTCATTCCTCTCAGTTTCCCTCTGTTTCTTTCTTTGTTCCTCTATATAACACTGTATGTGCATAGGGTTTTTTCAACCCTTTTGAAGACGTATAACAGTGTATTTATAGGCACTAATAAAACCCTAGGTCCAATTCTAATCAGAGATGGAAAACCTAATTAACTCCTAGTCCAGTCGACGTAAGACATAAAAGACTAAAACCCTATTTTAACATTATAATTAGAAACACTAATAATTAAATCTAATAACGTACTTAAATAAACTAACCAATCATTTAAATAATTAAAACTAACTTAATTCAATTAAAGAAAATAAAAATACAATTAAATATCCAATTAAACAAACAATTCAATTTAATAACAATTAGTCAATTAGTGCAAATAAACAGGCAAACAAAAAAATCAATTAAACAACCAATCCACGTAAATAAAACAATTAATCGATTCAACATAAACACATAGACACATAAGCACACCAAATACAATAACTAAATTCCAATTAAGTCCTTTTTAAAATTAGGGGTATTACAACAATCTTGAGATTTTATTTATAAGAAGGAAATTTGTGGCAGCATAAATATTCTTTGCAAATTTGCGTGCAAGGGTAAGTGACGTTTCAAATATCATTAGAATTTGATTTTTAATTAAGTTTCTATATTTAGACAGATTTTTTAAGGTTAAGTGAGATCAAAGTCTGGTTGCAGTGACTATATATGTCATTTTATATTTTAGGTATGTCTCCCATTCAGATTTATGTATGAACATAAGTTTTATATATGTTAAAATACTTACATATGGTATTAACATGATGCATAAATTTAATTTGTGAAAGAAAATTGTTGCATTCAGAACTCTTTTATTTTCTAGTTTATTAAAAGAGAAGTCTAGAATTTAAATTAGAATACAATGCAGAAGCATGAGTTGACAATGCCAGATATGTAACATTGGATAGAACATTACTCGGCATGAATAAATTATTCTATTTTCTTAACTTTGTTGGTAACAAGAAGACTGATATATATATATATATATATATATATATATATATATATATCTTTGTGTGTGTGTGTGTGTTTCGACAACATGTGTGTATATATATATATATATATATACACACACATATATATGTATAGTTAAATTTACGCGATTCACCATCCATAAGTGTTGGTCTCAAAGACCCAAATCAATTATGAATGTTTTGTATTTTGAATGAAACAGTTCTTTTAAACCATGAAGGCTCTAAAATGGTGTTAGTATTTCTAAACTAAAAAAAGTCACTATGTGGTGTAGTGAACTATGAAATTCAGTACATTGTGGGGGAGTATTCTGTGATAGCATTTTGTTGTTATATCAAATGTTACGAAGAATTTGATGATTCACCCTTGACTATTAATTCTATAATAGTGAATGAGTAATTTTTTGTGTAGGGGTAAGTGTAGTTTTTTAAAGTTACAAGATTTATCATGTTTGTAAAGCATTGAAAGTTTGATTATTTGTGCGAAGTAATAGTACTCTAACTTAGAGCATGTAAATTGCAAAGTTGGAGAATGCTTGTGCAAAGTTACGAGACAAGAAAATATTGAAATGAATGTCTCTTGGACTTCTAAGAAAAAGAAGTATAATATTGAAGAGAAATGTCTTTTGGACTTCTAAGAAAAAGAACTATATGTTACATTATTTGAGTTACTAACAATGGCGCACAAAGAAGATTGAATGACTGAGAATTATAATTAAATAATAATAATAATAATAAAGTTATGGCCACAACTGGTTCCATCTATTTCTTTGCATTATGTTAGTTATACGAAAGTATAAAGTACAAGAAAATTCTATAGACACATTTGTTTGACAAATGAGAACGTCAAACGACTAAATTAAATATGATATTTTGGAAGTCATGACTTGGTAAATTCTTTTATGGGAATCTCAAGATCTAGTGAAAAAATGCATCTAGTGGAATGAGGGATGAAACCCTATTCTTAAAAAATCACCAGTACTGGTAACCCGACTATGTTGTAGAACATCAATAGTTCCAAAGTTTAATGAGCAATAACAAGTTACAGATAAGTGATTGTTTAAACACTGATTATATTATGAATACCCCTTTCAGGATGTTCAGTGCAGACTGCTACATTTTGAGGATGAGTTATATACTCTTAAAGAAGTTCAAAATTTTGAAGTGTCGATAGTAGCAGGGACGCATATTGGAACTTTTCCTATGTGAACATAAGAAGTGGTTCCGCTTCTAGCAAGGGTTATTAAGGTTTACTCTTGTAAATGTTCATGAAACCAGGATGAGCACATGACCATAATAGTGCTAAAGAAAATATGAACATCTCAAAGAAACTGGATAGAATCATGTGTGTGGTATTTTCGGTTTTAATATTAAAGAGACTTGGTTTAAGCTAAGGCCACCATTGTTCTTCATTAAAACTTTGAAATATTTACACTAATTGAAGGTTTAAATCGAAAGATACCTTCTTGTATGCGTGATAATATCACATCGACTGGATACTTAATATATTACAATATATTGGGGAATTGTTGAATATATTGTAATATATGTGAGATACATAAACAACATTAATAACTACTATGCTTCTAGAAGGTGGCTATTGAAGATGGTACGTGACTTTTGGTTTGTACCTTCTAAATAGGTTGCAACCATTCAGATGATACGTTACTTTTGGTTTGCAGCTTTTGGAAATCTATAAATAGTGATTGGTGTTGCACATCCTGGATTCACTTTTTTTGTTCTCTGTTTCAACGAGTATTTAGGGAATTCTTTCAGTATTGCTAATTGCGTTTGTTATATCCTGGAGGTGTTTTGTTATAAAACCCGATAACAAACTATTTGAGAGTGGGGGCAAATAACATCTTAGGGAAAGTGACTACGCGCCTCAAAGTCACAAATAATTCTTCCTTCTTCAATCTCATGTATTTGTCTCAACATAACCAATTAAAAATTATTCAGATATACAATTCATTACAATTGCAAGTGTCCCATGTGAGTCATTATTCTTATTTTGTTTTAGAAATCATGCTCAGTTGAGTTGGGGTTGCAGATTCCGTGCAAGCCAATCTGTCGGAAATGTTAACCATAAATGAAGGTGGACCGTGGACTTGCTAAAAGAAGGATCTCATTAATTTATGTACAAAACGTGCTGTATGTAGTAAAGAGACTGATTTGGGCTCCATAATTCCACCCATCTATCTAACAAAGGCCTAGGCCCAGGCCCAACCTCCCTCCAAGTAGAAAATGGGGCTTCAAAATCACTCCTGAGAAAACCTTACGGCATTGTTTCGTTACCGAAACGTAAAGCAAAATTAGGTTGGTCTCATCAGTATTGTTTGCGTAATTGGGGCTCCAACCTGGACCAGTCTCTTCTTTCGCAACTTGTAGGCCCATACTTATTAGACATTGAATAGTTATTTTTAAGGGCCCAAAAAGTTTCAAAAACTGAAGGTTCATGTTGATTGGGCCCACTTCTCACTAAAATTTAATCCATTCTCATTCTTAAGTCTCTCCAAACATACACAAAGAAATCAACAACGGAGAAAAATGAGACGAGGGATAACATCAACAGCTTTGGTTGTTTAACCCAAGATAGTACCAAGATTTGTTCCAGTTTGGTATGGTACCTCCATTGGCCTGAGTTGTATTCATACTATTATTACTACGTGTACCCATATCTATATTTGTATACCTCATCAATTGTCAAAAAAGAAAAAAAAAAGTTGCCATGCGTCGATAATTTATTGCCTTGACAATTTTCGAAGTCCACGGACTCTAAAGTCAACTACTATAGCTTATCTAAAAACAGTGGCGAAACGGAAACCAAGACCAACGATTAAAATATATAAAAACACATATATGATCCCAAAAAAGAAATATACACTAAATTCACTACTTAAATACAACTCTGTATGCCGAAAATAAAATAAAATGAATCAATCATACAATCAATGACTATGATGATACTAAAATATACTCCAACATAATACATATATCCCAAAAATCAATACCATCAAAAAACAAAAATCATAATCCATGTGTGCATAATAAACCAATTAAGAGTATTGATCCACGGAAGAGAGAAGAAATTGGTAGCGTATAAACTACCAATCAATGTCACACTGAGTAGTCTCAAAAGCACCGGACAATATTGTACCATTAGAATGCAATGGAACCTTCAAACCAATTAAGAGTATCGATCCACGAAGGAGAGAACAAATTGGACTACCAATCAATGTCGCACTTGGTATATAGTCTCAAAAGTAGCAGACAATATTGTTCCTTTAGAATGCAATGGAACCTGTGTAATTGGGCTCCAACCTGTGGCAACTTGTAGGCACACACTTGTTAGACATTGAACAATAGTTTTTAACGGCCCAAAAATCTCAAAAACTGAAGGTTCATCTTGATAGGGCCCACTACTCGTGCCATCTGTCTCACTAAAAATTAATCCATCCTTATTCTGAAGTCTCTCCAAACATACACAAAGAAATCAACCACATGAGAAAACAGAGATTAGGGATAACATCAACAGCTTTGGTTGCTTAAAATTGCGCCTGTGGCCTAGACAGTACCAGCATTTGTTCCAGTTTGTATGGTACCTCCATTGGCCTGAGTTTTTATTCATAGATATCCATATCTATATTTGTATACCTCATCAATTGGCAGAAAGAAAGAAAAAAAAAAATTTGCCATGCGTCAATAATTTATTCGCTCGATAACAACGTTTTAGAAGTCCAATACTTTAAAGTCAACCACTATATCTTATCTAACAAGAGTGACGAAACGGAAAACCAAGGCCACCGATTAAATATATAAAAACACACATATATATATAATCACAACAAAAGGAAATATATACTAAATTCACTACTTAAATACAATACTGTATGCCGAAAATAAAATAAAATGAATCAATCATACAATCAATGACTATGATGATACTAAAATATATATACTCCAACATAATACATATATCTCAAGAATAAAAAAAACAGAAAATCGTAATCCATGTGTACATAATAAACCAATTAAGATCGATCCACGAAAGAGAGAAGAAATTGGCAGCATATAAACTACCAATCAATGTCGCACTTAGTAGTCTCAAAAGTACCGGACAATATTGTACCATTAGAATGCAATGGAACCTTCAAATCACACTCAATCTTGGGCTTGAACTTGGGAGTCTTGATCGCACCCAACTTGAACCTGATCCGAAGATACAGCTTCACATCAATATTGTATATTCCATCACTTTTATCCGAATTATATTTAGAAACCTCCGAACTTCCAAGCATTACCATGTTCTGTCCTTGAAACACCGGACTCAACGTGTTGGTCATCTTGTGACCCTGATAAAATGGTGTCATCGTCACCGCATCAAACCTCTGGTCCTCATAATAAGCCCTAGCCTCGATGCGATCGTAGTATATTCCGATGCGCTTGTTGGGGTTTCTGATGGTCATATTGAGAGCAAGGTTGTAGTAGAGGGTGTTGGTGGATGTGGAGAAGTTGAAGTCGGTGAGCGTAGCATCGGTGACGTGGAACTTGACCTTGTTGGGTCGGAAGATGAGCCAGAAGACTAAGAGGGCGATGCCGACGGCGACAAGGACGGTGAAGACGATTTGGAAGATTAGGTTAAAGATGCAGCTGCAGAGGCAGGTGCAGGGGTTGCATCCGGAGCCGCGGCCGGGGCGGTGATAGGCCTTGCGGGGTGGTGGGATGGAGGGGCCGTAGTAGGCTCCATTCAAGTGGGGTTGTTTAGCATCAGCCATGGTTTGAAGTTAGGTAAGTTAGAGAGGTGTTTTTGGGAAAATAGGTATGTATGAGTATATATGAGAGGCAGGCAATATATATATAACAAAAGAGAGAGGGAGGGTGACTCTTTATATAATGGAGTGGGAATGGTGAATTGGGTGTAGAGTAGTAGTAGGTAAGCGGATTTTGTTTTATAAAACACGTTTGAAGATTTGGAACGTAATACACTGTGGACGCGTTATTATTATGTGTGTATCGACTTGGAATGAATGTACGCGGTTGCTTCCAAGGGTTGTGCTTGTGTACGTGTACAATATGATGGTGCCTCGTAATTTCTAAGGGCAATCACTAAATCGCCGCTCTCCTTTTCATACTTAATTAAATACACATGGATAAATATACTATTTTATATATATATATATATATATAGAAAGTACTATTTCACTTTACAACATGATTTTTGAAATTTAAAGAGATTATTGATAAATTAAAAGCATTCTATAAATCACTAATTTAATAAATGAAAACATAATAAGAATAGGGCCATACGGGATATATACATAAGATACGTAATATCCCCTTTTTTTTCCTTCCAAATTTAAGATTAAAATGATTTAAAAGAGATTCTTTATTTTTATTTTTTAGGTGCAGTCTATAAAATTTTATAAGTATTTTGAAATACATTATTTACAGAGGACCTGTCTTTTTGGGTTTTCCCAAAAAAAAATTGTGGACAATGAGCCTATAATCAAAAAGTAATATTCCCATATATTTTGGCTTTTACATAGAGATATAAGAGGAGACTATTGATTCAGAAAAAGAAATGAAGAGCTTGATGGATGAGCGTGACAAACATCTAAAATTAGGACTTGAATTCTCTAAATTAAATATTTTTTAAGTTATCTTAAGTTGAATTTATTGTGAATTGACACGTGACATTTAAAATTTATCTATTGTTGATATTAAACCATGTCAACTAATTTAAAAAAAGTTTGAAAACTATACTATTTTGATATAAAAAAAATTTAATGTCACTATCTCTCTCATTTTTTTCCAAAAAATGCGATGTTAAACTTCGGTAGAGTATGGTGAATTTTTCTTAATTCAAAAGGGTGCAATTTTTAAATTTTGGTAAATTTTTCTTATCTTTTTTGGAAAAGATGAGGGAGAAATAGCGATGTTAAACGTCGTTAGAGTATGGTGAATTTTCTTTAAATCAAAAGAGTACAGTAGATAGATTTTAAATAGCGCGTGTCAATTTGTAGTGAATTCAACCTAAAATAACTTAGAAAATATTTAACAATCCAAGTACCTAAAAATAATGAAGCTTATGTCTTCAAAAGAAGTAACTTAATTTATTTACCAAAAAAAAAAAACTTAATTAAAATATATTTTAACATTAAGTTGTGACTGCAATAACAAGTCATATTAACCAACAATGCAGGAATTTCAAATAAGAAAGTCCGGTTAAGATATATACTTAGGTGGTCTAATATGTATATATATATTTAACATTGAGGAGGCCCAGGATGACATGGGCCGGATATGACTTGCAAACACGACATCCGGTCCGTATAGCTGGGTCGGCCCATAAAAAGACACTGCCATATGGGCTGAACGCGAATAAACCTATCAAAGGTGACCAGGACTTATGGAGGAACAGGCCCAGATCCAGCAATCCGTCAATATTTGTAAAAATCTATAAATAGGAGAAGGAATGGAAAGAAGGGGGATAGATCTTTTTGTTGAAATGTAAGAATTCTAGAGAGAGAAAGAGAGTATGAATTTCTTGCATCTTCAATTGGCGCCGTCTGTGGGAAGCGTTGAAGATTGATTGATCAACTGATCAATATCGTGTGGATTCAGACCAATTGGTGAAAACGAAACTCAATCTTTGGGAGTTGAATCCAGATCTGAGCGATTGTGACCTACTCTGGAAGAATCTTAGTTCCTGCTGCTTTGGCGGAAGTGGCTTCGGAACAACGCAACAATGAGTTGCTCGATTGTGGCAGGATCTGACAGATTTAGAACTCGGACAATTCAGATCTCGTCAACCGTAAGCATAATTCGAAGAATTCAAAACCAGATCTGAAAAATTCGCACTCACGAAGCTCAGATCTACTCGCGAATCTGAGATTAATGCCTTTACTCCGTTCAGGAATAATGATAGGTGAAAGCTCCAATCCGATGGAGGCTATCCAGCAAACGAAGCTTGAGGAGTTGATGAACTTGATCGAAGCTCTCAAAAAAGAGAATGCAGAATTGAAAGCTGGAATGCAACATCAGCAAATACCTGCGGTTTCGCATCCACTTCCGGTCGGTGAAGGAGGTGTTCAATCTAATATCGCGCATCATGGCGAGCAGGGCGAGAACAATCAGTCAGCTCATCACTGTGATGAAAGGATGATGGACAATTTGCCGCCAAATGTTCGTCGAGTTGAGGATCACGAAGGATCGACTCACGTTGATCCGCGACATGAGCAGATCAGACAGAATGAAGCCATGACCTTAGATCCACATCAGGAAAGGTTCAACCGAGAGGAGGAGACAGAGGTTGATCGCCGCCGAGTTGCGTCGCCTTGGCAAAGAGAGCTCATAGAGGAACGGTCGTTCGATCCGTCCTACCGGCCTTCCATGGCTACAATCACTCATCGCGGTTCGGAGAGCAGAACCGTAGCCCACAGAGCTACCACTGGCCGCCAAAGAGAGAATGAAGCGCTCCGATCCGCAGCTCGAACGGTTGATTCACCATTCACTGACGAGATCCTGAATGCCCCTCATCCAAGGAAGTTTGCTATGCCAAGTGTTTATTTTATTTGACGGAACAACCGATCCGATCGATCATGTGTACCATATCCAGTTGAAGATGGCCCTGAATACGGAAAACGATGCTTTAATGTGCAAATGTTTCCCTACAAGCCTAGCTGGACCGGCGCTCAGCTGGTTCAAGAACTTGCCTAAGAGCTCCATTGGTAGCTTCCGAGATCTGTGCGATCAGTTCATAAGTCAGTACTATGGGAACAAGCGTCCGCCAAAGGACATCTCAAGCCTATTCACAATGAGACAGCACAAAGATGAACGTCTCCAGGCTTTTCTCACCAGGTTTAATCTCACTAAGAGTATGGTGATCGAATGCCACCCTTCTACAGCGGTTCAAGCCTTCAAGTTGGCCATGACACGTGGCACTCCGTTCCATACCAGTCTGGTAGTGAACACGCCGACGACTATGGATGAACTTAATGAAAGAGCTGACGGCTTTGTGCGCCTAGAAGAAGAGGAGGCAGCCAATGCTCGGACAGCGTCGCTCGTGTCGACCGAGGAGAAGTCCAAGGCAAAGATCAGGCAGAAGCAAATTCAGCCGCAGCGTCAGACCTCCTGGAAGGCAGAAAAGAGGTCCAGGGAGGAAGAGCTGATTACTCCGCTGAAAGTCACTCTGGCGAGGCTATATCAGGAGAACAAAGATAAGTTTCATCCACCACTGCCAATTAGGCAACCCCTCGAACAGAGGGATCAGACTAAACATTGTGCTTTCCATTCCGATTTCGGTCATCAGACTAACGAGTGCAGGAATTTGAGAAGGCAAGTGGAGATGTTGATAGCTAGAGGGGAGTTCGCGAGTTATGTTCAAGGCTCGGCGATAGAGCAGAATCGACCGGCGGAACAAATAAAAAGGAGTCACAAACAAAGCTCCTACAATTCACAACCAGTTCGTATAATCAATGCTATCCACGGTCGACCCGAGTCTAGCGAAGAGTCAGATGAGCTACTCCGAGCGCGCCTACGGCAGGCGCAGATGAAGAAAAGGGTCAGCAGTGTGAATACTCTACACCAGCAGATCACGTCGATGCAGATAAAGTTCGACAGGACAGACCTGCAGCGTGTTCAAGTCCCCCATGAAGACCCGTTGGTAGTCAGTTTAACAGTGGCGGACTGCTTGGTGCGCAGAGTTCTGATCGATCCCGGGAGCAGTGCGAATGTCATGCCGAGGGACACATTTGATCGGCTCGAGATTAAACCAGAGAGGCTCAAGCCCACCGGAAATCCCCTGTTAGGGTTCGATGGCAAGAGGGTGGAACCCGTCGGGATGGTGGAAGTAGAAGTTCAAGCTGCAGAACGAGCTCTTATGGAAACTTTTGTGGTTGTAGAAATTCACCCCTCGTATAATCTCCTGATGAGAAGAGGATGGATTCACAGAGTCTAAGGTGTACCCTCAACTCTGCATCAGGTCATGAGGTGCCTCGGACCCGATGGAAATAAAGTGATAGACATTCGGGGGGATCAGGTTGCAGCCAAAGAGTGCTATTCCGTCACACTAAAGTCTGCTGGGAAAGGGAAGGCGTCCGTCCGATCGGCAAGCCCTTGATAGCAATTACAGGAACCTCCGCCTGAGCAGAACAGGGTGGAGGAGTCAGTTGACTTGACCGAAGAGCCCCTTCTGGATGTGCAGATTGATCAATCCAGGCCAGAACGAACTACCAGAGTAGGTATAAGACTGACCAGAGAAGAGCAGCAAGAGCTAGTGGATTTCTTGTCCCATAATGCCGACGTATTTGCATGGAGTCACCTAGACATGCCTGGAATTAATCCCTCCATATCCTGTCATTCCCTGAATGTCAATCCCAATTTCAAACCAGTGAAACAGAAGTAGCGAAGATTTGCTCCAGAACGCAATCAAATCATAGCGGAAGAAGTCGATAGGCTGCTTAATGCGGGATTTATCAGAGAAGTGCACTACCCTGATTGGTTGTCCAACGTCGTTGTCGTGCAGAAGAAGAATGGGAGATGGCGAGTATGCATTGATTTCACCAATTTGAACAAAGCCTGTCCGAAGGACAGCTTCCCGCTGCCTAAGATTGATCAAATGGTGGATGCCACCACCGGGTATGAGCGTTTAACCTTTCTGGACGCTTATTCAGGTTATAATCAGATCCCTATGGACCCCGCAGATGAAGAAAAAACTTCTTTTGTAACCGAGCGAGGAACATACTGCTACAAAATTATGCCTTTCGGACTAAAAAATGCGGGAGCAACTTATCAAAGACTTGTTAGCAAAATTTTTAAGAATCAAATGGGAAAGATTGTGGAAGCCTATATTGATGATATGGTGGTAAAGAGTAGGACGAAGGATGATCATCTGAAGCATCTGCAAGATGTATTTGATGTACTGAAGCGATATGGGATGAGGCTCAATCCAACCAAGTGCTCGTTCGGTGTGAGTTCCGGTCAGTTTTTGGGACACGTGGTCAATCGCAGAGGCATCGAAGTTAGCCCCGCTCAAGCAGAGGCTTTGATTAAGAATGCCGAGCCAAAGACGATCAGAGAGGTGCAATTTTTAAATTTTGGTAAATTTTTCTTATCTTTTTTGGAAAAGATGAGGGAGAAATAGCGATGTTAAACGTCGTTAGAGTATGGTGAATTTTCCTTAAATCAAAAGAGTGCAGTAGATAGATTTTAAATAGCGCGTGTCAATTTGTAGTGAATTCAACCTAAAATAACTTAGAAAATATTTAACAATCCAAGTACCTAAAAATAATGAAGCTTATGTCTTCAAAAGAAGTAACTTAATTTATTTACCAAAAAAAAAAAACTTAATTAAAATATATTTTAACATTAAGTTGTGATTGCAATAACAAGTCATATTAACCAACAATGCAGGAATTTCAAATAAGAAAGTCCGGTTAAGATATATACTTAGGTGGTCTAATATGTATATATATATTTAACATGGTGGTTTAATATAATGTGTTTGAATACTTGGGGCCTTTTTATTTTATTTTATTTTATTTTTTTAGGTTGATTCATGTTGTGACAATTATGTGAACTGGGTCAATGTCCTAAACGTCAGTACGGGAAAAGAAAAGACTTAATAATTAATTTGATGACTCACCCAATATTGACGTATTCTTTTCAGAATTGCAGGAACAAATGAGATGAGCTCAACCTACCACATTGCTGGCACCACCCTGCTATTATCTACACCCCAGTGATTGTATAAAGGATTAGGATCCTCTCCAATAGAGAAGAAGTAATTAGGAGGATTTTCATAGATCCATATATATATATTGTTGTCTTTTTAATCAAATTCTGTAATGATGATATCTTAAATATTCATAAGATATTTTAATTAAATGGACTGTTAATATATAGTTAATTATGCCTCTAATGACCACTAGTTCTTGATTTCAATAACAAGTAATATTATATATTTATGTCAGCGCTACATATGACAAAAGTAATTGAGTTTGAATTGGTCACAAGAACGTGTGTGTATATATACATAGGAAAACGATCTCCATTCAGCTAAAGCTTTAGGTGGCCATATTATTTAGCTTTAGCTGGTCCCTCACTGCATATTGTCAATGCTGGTTATATATATATATATATATATATAGTGTTTTTTTTTTTTTTCAATATATATATAGTGTTTGCATATCGTCGATGTTTATGTACGTTGGTTCACTGCTAGCCAATTTGTAGGAAATGTTTACCATATATCAAGGTGACTTGCTAAAAGAAGGTCGTTATACATAAAACGCCATACTTATTGGGTCCTTAAGGAGTAGTTGGGCGAAGCCCGAGACACCACCTAGTTTTATCTAATATAAAACAGAAAGATATGATTTGGGCTTCTTGATTCTACCCATCTAGCTAATAAAGGCCCAGCCTCCCCCAAAGAAGATAATATTGGGTTTCACTTTCCCCTAAGAAAAGCATATGGCATTGTAAGTCTTGTTTGTCCAATTGGGCTATAACCTGGGCCAGGCTTCTTATAGCAACATGCAGGCCCGCTCTTGTTCAATAATATAGAACTATGACAACCAAAATTTTCAGAGAAATCTAAGGTATGTTTGGTTTGCAACTCTTGAGAACTGTTTTTAGAGAACTATAAAAAACTGTTCTTTGAAAATCAACCTTTTTACAATTGAATTTTAAGAAAACAATTTTAAAAAAATTGAATTAAATAGAGTATTTGTACCGTTATTTTCGTTTTTTCGAAAACAAAAAACTGTTTTCATAATTACAAACTAAACAAGACCTTAATTCCTGTCCAAACAATATATGGCATTACTTGTTTCTTCTTCCATGTCTCCAATTATTGCTAATAAATACTGTCAACCATTTTTTCTCGTACATGTTATTAATGGACGTTTGTGGCATTCATTTTATACATGACCAAACGCATCCATGAGCCATTCAATAATTATTTTCAACAAAGACTTGGACCGATGTAGGATGCATGTGCTTCGTTGAACATAGCATTGTTTTTCGATATTTGATATATATATATATATATTGCAGAGTGTGGACTAGTCATAAATATTAAATATTAAATGGGGCAGGGGGAGGTTCCGTATTAGAATCCACCTAATCGGATTGAAAATGATTAGTCTTGTCACATGGATGGTACACATACAAATGAACACTCAATCCTTCATGCATACACAAAAATGATTATATGTTAAACTAAATGGTTTATCGTTACCCGTAGATTTTAGGGTGTGTCGGTCACTTTCTCATTCACACTCAAAGTGGACAATTTCAAGGTCACAAGTCAAATAAATTCATGTTGCTTTTCATTAGCTTTACTTTTCCTCTCCTGTCAATCCACCCACAATGATGTCCAAATTCACCACCAAATCAAATCACTTCTTGCAAGACTTGTTTTTTAAACAGAATTACGTTTAAAAACACAATTACACATTGTGTACCGATGCAGAGTTGAAGAGCCAGTTGGCTTATTTTTTTAATGAGAGGGAAAATAAAATCATTTATAGTCTCACATATACTTATATGAAAAAATAGATATGTTTTAAATTTATTTTCGTACTAGAGAATAAATAGTCCCTCTCTGTGTCCCTCACACGCACCCTTAATTAAAAAATTGTAGAGAATTCAAAGACCATTTTTGTATCTCGCCATTATGAGTGGTTGAGAGGGTGGGAGTTGAAAAGGACAACCACAAAGGCATGCGAGAAAGATGTAACACACACTTTGAATGTCCAATGTCCACACCTCCCTTCAATAATTACAATTTCCAACTCACATGCACTTCCATCTTCTATTATCATATTCATCTACTATTATTGATTTGTATATAATTTTGGGGTTGTTATATACGTCGTTTAATGTATTTTTTACCTTGAAAAGACGCCCAAAACGACAACCCAAGTAGGCTACCAAATTGATGACCCTCCATCCACATATTATACGTTATTTCTCAATTTTTAAATCAGAAACCAGTTGTTGATGATGCTATGAATACATCCAAAATTGACATTAAATATTGGTGAATTATTGGTGGTGATGAACTGAAATAATCTCAACTCATATTCAATTTACTAATAACTTTGAAAGATAACATACTTTTATCAATCCCTGCCTTTCCCTTGTAAAAGGGTTTCTGAAAAATCGCAAAATTAACTAATATTTGTATTACTAATAACTAACCCTTCAATTCAATGAAACAGTACCATCATGTTAACCTTACCAATTTGACCTTATTGCCCCCAGCCATTTATTATTATTATTATTTTTTTTTTTTAATTATAAAAAAAAAATCATGCAAACCATAAAAGTTTAAACAAATTTAAGCCCATGCCTTAAGGTTGCAATTTTGTTTATATATGATATGTGTGTGAGTGCGTGAAAGAGTAAACAGCAAGCAAGCTACAATGGAAACCGAATGAAAATGACACAACAACTACGAACCGGCCACTTGACTTTTATTAAATCAAATTTCTTATAACCGACACTTAAAAATCGATCATACAACAAGGTTGTAAATTTTGCTATTTGTTTCCTTTTTCATTTCCTTTTTAAATTTATTCAACACTAGCAAAATGTACAATTTCACCCTCGTGGTATACCACTACAGAACATAAACAGAAAATATTTTAAAAAAACAAAACATACGTAAATTAACAACCTCACATAGAGAGAAGCCAATAGTTAATTAACGGCGTTAATTAACTGGATCAGACACTGACGCCGCACCTCTGGACCAGCTGGTACTTAATGGCGTTACCGACAACAATTCCGGTGGTCTGGCTACCGAAAGTGAGAAACGCCGGACACTTGACGTGGAGACGGTACTTTCCTGATGTGAAGGTCCCAACTTTCCATCTGACCCGTGCATCGATCTTGATGATCAACTGCACGGATCCACCGGCCTGTTCTTGACTTAGAGCGATGCCGTTGTACGGAGCCACCGGCACGTTAACACCGGAAATAAACGGCGACCAAACGTTGACGTCTTTGTGGCCTTGATAGGTGGGTGGTATGCCGGTGTAGTAGGTGATTTGTTGGCTGCGGTAGATGGCGTAGACGTCTAGCTTGTCGTAGTAGATTCCGATCTTGTCGTTAGGGTTTCGGGAGGAGATGGTGATTTGGATGGTGGAGGTGACGAAATTGGGGGCGGAGACGTTGAAGGCGTAGACGGTGGCGTCTTGGAGGATGAATCGGGGTTTCTTGGGCTGAAGGATGGCCCAGACTAGGAGAATCATGATGAGGAGGATGAGGTTGAAGATGAGGAGGCCGGCGCAAAAGCGGCGGATGAGCTTCCTACGCCTGTCCTTGTGGTGGCTGCAGTCTTTCACCGACATGGTTGCGGTGGTAGGAGGTTGGAGAATCTGTTTAAGGCAGAGAAACTAAACAGGGGAAGTGTGGTTTATGTGTAGGTACTACACAAATGATATGTAAATATCTGGCTATATAGACCAAAAATAAGGGGTGTTGCAGCAGTGTACTGTGTGTGGAGTGTTTTTTTTCTAGTGTATATGACGTGTAAGAAGCGACTTGTATAGGTTGTATGTATAGTCACTGTGGTATAGTCGTCACTTTGATTTGAAGTAGGAAAATGTTTACGTGTGTATTATTATTAATTGCCCCTTACATTAATTAGATAAGGTTAGACACTAAAAACAAAAATATAATTGAGGTGTGACAGTGTTGTTTAAAGAATATATATATATATATATATATATATATAAAGAAAGAAAGATTAGAAATTAAATTAGTAAATGTAGAAAGTTAAAGCTTGACACTTCATAGTCTATTGAAAACACTAATCCAGCACTAATCCATTAGGCTATTAACATATTTGCGCTTGAAATTTATATTGAATCACTTAAAAAGTGTTTTGATTTTAAATTTTTTTTAAATGTATTGGGTAATAATTATAAGAGTAAACTCATACCAAATAGTGAATTGTCTAACCGAATAATTTTTAATTGACTATTTATATCAAATACAATTGAGTAGAGGGCTCTACTTCTTTATTTATTATATAATTGATCAATTAAAAAAATAGATCTATCAATTTACTGTAACTAATTATAATTGCATTTTAAAATTTTGAATGTTATTCTTACCCTTAAAACTCCAGCATAAGTACAGATTTAATCGTTAAAATTTCTAGCTTGTAAACACCAGCAATGAATATATTTTGTTATTATGCAATTGACAATTAGTTTAGTTTTTTTTTTTTTTTTTTTTTTTTTTTTCACACTATCAGTTTTTAACGCCGTCAATCCAGCTTTGTATAATATGTGTATTAATTAAATTTTACACAAACAATTACATTGAATCCAGGGTTTTAATAGTATAAAAAATAGTTTATCTTACCTATGATAAGTATAGTACTAAAAATCTCAAATATAATTTTACTTTTGTCAACTCTCAATACAAATATGCACATCAAGTCGTTTCCATTATCATTAAATCCAAAATTTGAAGGGTTTAAGGTATGTCCGTTAGCCGGTACATAGTTGCAAAGGTGTTATTCTTGGGAAACGTGCTAATTTTAAAAAAATTTCGAGAGATTTTGATTCATAAATCTTGATTCATTACGTAGAGACAAGTTTTATGCAAAAATAAAAATATGATGTATCATTCAATTAACAGATTGAATACTTACATCAAAGGTCTGAATAAACCTTTAAAACTTTCCTCTAAAGTGAATGTTCTCACTTATTGTAGATCCCTTAGCAAGATGCCTTCTTCTTGGATCTCCATCTTCTTGGTAATTGTTTTGCCTTTAGGAATCACTCATAAGCCTCCATGAATGACCTTGGAAAACTAGGCTTGTGGGAGCCTCCATTAGATGAGAACATAAACCCTAATTTTCTACAGAGAGAAAATAAATTCCTTTTTCCTTCTCATTAAAAATCACTCCCTAAAATATACATAGACCATGTATATTTATAGGCAACATAAAAATAAAGAAAAGGAAACAACAAATTCTTCTCCATCTCTAATTCATATGTCTCAAATCTAATATGATTCCAATATCAAGTTGGGCTATGAGTGAGAATCCATTGGGCCTATTATTTTATTGGCTACAATGAATTAATAATTGGCCCGGTCCAGGGACCCAATTCAATTAATTCATAAATTAATTTCTACTCCACTAAAAGAAATTAATTGAACTCTAATTAAATAATAAATAACCTCTAAGTCAATATTGCACTTTGACCCCTCTATGCATAATTAGTTATCGGATAAATAAAGCCATTAATCCGACTACTTAATTAATATATCTATTTTGGTACCTCTGATTATTTCTGGCTCGATCACAATAAAACATTTGTTTGACAAAAATAATAATTTAAATAAATAAATATATAATAAATCATTTTGTCTAAAAACACACGAAGGCCTTCGAATTTACTTTGTGATCAACCATAATCAATACAAAATAAATACAAGTAGCAATGATGCAAATATTGAAAATATAACCCTCTAACTATTAATTACATAACTAACCAAAGTGTCGGTCTAAGGATCCCGAAGAATCCGCCGAACAAATCAAAGTAATTATTAATTAATAAAAGAGTCTATACTTTTCTCATGCTTAAGAGTCAAATGCCATGACCGTGATAGGGAGTAATTGCATACGACGGCTCTCGCAATATATGTCAACCTAACGCGGATCCAGTTCAAGTCTTAATTAATTATGAGTCCATCGATAATTACCGACTATGAACAATTTATAATTACTATTTATATATCATGCATTGATTGCCATCAAATACATATATATAAATATTTCTTGTAATTACATGGACACTATCAATTTCATAGTGAATCGAAACATAATACATTGAATTCACCAATTATATAAATCATAAATATTTCAGATATGTCAGGAACATATGTCACTATAATCCAGATAGGAATTTGCTATGCCAGGGCATATAAATCCCAACAGCTCCCACTTGCCCTCATAGCCAATTCAAATTGCATCTAACTCCAATGTTATCCAGGTGTTGATCAAAACTATTGATCGATGACACCTTTGTTAATGGATCAACAAAGTTGTGTTCCAATGCAATGTTCTAGCCACAAGTACATTTTCCTGTCGGACAATATCATGTAGAACATGATACTTCCTATCAGTGTATTTTGTTCATTTATGGAACCTTGGGTCATTGGTTTGGACTACTTCTACACTATTGTCGCAATATAGCTCGATAGGCAGGCTAGTATGCTCCACAACCTCTAAATCAGTGAGATCAAACCAATAGGCTTATTTTGCCGCCTTTAAGGCTGCAATGTATTCCACCTGCAGGTTTAAGTCAGCAGTTGAAATTTGCTTAACAATCTACCAACTGATTTTCATTCCATTAAGTGAACATACACTAAGTCATGAACCTCATAGTATCTACTTTTGATTAAAAATCAGAACTAACATACCTGACTAGGGCCATATCATCACATCCATAAATGATTATGATATCCTTGGTCCTTCTTAGGTACTTAATGATATTTTTCACAACAGACCAGTTATCAAGTCCAGTATTGGACTGATCTCTACTGACTATCCCTACTATGTAGCGGATGTCCTGTTTGGGTATAGACCATGGCATATATGAGACTCTCATATACCGAAGCATATTGTTCCAGTCTCATTTGCTCAATCTCCTTTAATAGTCTTGAAAAACTACTTACTAGAGAGAGCCATCCATATCAATAAAGCAAGAACTCATTATTTGAGTTATGCATACCAAACCTGGTCAAAACTTTATCAATGTAGGATTATTAAGATAAGCCTATTTTCCTTTTAACCTGATCTTGCAAAAGCTTGATCCTAGGAATCTAGCTTACATCCTGAAAATCCTTCATTTAAAAGTAATTGAACAACTACCTCTTTATTGATGACAAAACTTCCACATCATTCTAAATGAGTAGGATGTCATCAATATATATAGAATTAGAAAAATAATGACATTCCCTTGTACACTTATGATTTATTCACTAAGAAATCTTCTGATATCCTTTTGTAGATTAACTTGCCTTCCATAGGTATCACCCTACTAGAAAGTTCTACAAGATCCCAGATTTAATTAGTATACATAGATTCCAACTCTGATTTCATAGTAACTCGCCAAAACGATCTGTATCCATATCGGTTCACGCTTCCGTGTAGCTTACTGGGTTCAACTCATGTTTAACAGGGATGTCCATAATGGTCTCACCTAAAAACATGATTCTGTCGAATTGGATGATAATCCTCCCACTACATCAATGTACCGATGCAAGAATCTGTGTAGTAGATGATGCTAACGCATCAATAGGGAATTCATATATTATTCTCAATCTCTATAATAAGTGTGTTCACATGTGGTACATCTGGTACTCATACCAAATTCTCTAACATTATGCTACTAGATATGTGATTCATAATATGATTCTCTTATAGATAAACAGTGAGTGAAAACAATCAACTTTTATCTTTGAGATCATAAAATAATCCGTCCTAGTGACATTTTAGAGTAGCTATCAAATCTATCATGCATATGATTTGTTTCCAACTTACTTGTCCATATCAAGCGTACATTTGCAAGACTACCCCATATGTGCATGTGATTCAAACTAAGATTTAGTCAAAAACACAGCTCAACGGTATCCTTGAGACAGACTAAGATGGAATGCAGTTCATAATGCGCATCGATGTCATTAACGCTAAACTCTTAAATAAAAGAGATAATGTGGCTTAACTGATCATAGATCTAACCATGTTAAGTGGAATTATGTTATTCCTATTTGACACCTAAATTAATTTAGTGTCAATTGCGGAAAACTGGTACACAACACCCTCATTGACCATATAGTCTTTGCACTATCCCAAGAAATACTCATATCCTCGATCAGATCGAAGTGTCTTGATAAGTTTACCTAATCTGTGCTCTACATCAGTCTTGATCCTCTCGGAATATACCAAAAGTATAAGACTTGTGTCGCAACAGGTAAATTTATCCAAAACGTGAGTAATCTTGTTTGGATGTTCATAAGACCACACGTGTCAGTCTGTACCGACTCCAATTGTCCTTTATGTCTATTTCATCTGGTTGATTAAGCCCTAAGAGTTATCTATCCTTCAAAACAGGGTTCACAAGTTTGGTTTAGGCTCCCCTGCCTCACTAGGTAATTAACCTTCTTTGACCAATCTTTGAATCTTATTTTGATTGATAACAACCCAAAAAATAGACATTAAAAATACAATGAGTCAGGAATAGCAATTTTTCTCTTAACATTCAATCTAGAAGATACAACATTAGTTTCTACATCCTGCAAATCTTAAGAGTTTGTGATTATAGTATATTAACCATCTTTCAACGCACCAGAAGCAATCGCATATCTATTCAATTTTATAAAACCAGTTTTACAAAATAACAACACAGTTTTTATAAACCAAAAATGAAATAAGAATGAGATTGCGTTCCACTTCTGTGCATAAAGATAGTTCTCTAATACTAATATCCTCATACTCTCTAATTTCAGATGTAATACTCCCACTGACTTAACTACAACCTTGGTATCAGGTCAAAAGATAAATATATATCCAAATCATCAAGGCTTCTGGATTCCTGAAATTCTTACAATAAATTGCAAACATGTTTAGTGGCTCCAGAATCTATCCATCAGGAATTAATAGACGCAACCACATAACATGGCTCAATGATTAAATATATATTTTCCTATGCCACGTCATTGCTTAAACAGTTCGTCCTTTAGTGTTTTAGTTAGCGACAAAAGAAACAGTTTTCTTCGCCCTCAACATACACTGCCTTATTCCCTTTAACCTTTTTGAATACCCATGTTTTGTGCTAGTCTAGTCCTATTATCATCCTTCTTCTTTGCTTTGCCCGTCCACTTGGGCCTAGAAGAAGATGGTATAGACTAGGTTAGATTGATAGGAACGCCCATACTCTTGATTATCCCTTCATCTGTTACCAATTCTATAAGAATATCAGCGAGTGTGAACTCAAACTGATTCCTTATTTAGTTCACTCTAACAGAGTCGAACGAGTTTGGTAACAAGGTAATAATCATGTCAACTTGAAACTTACCACCCAAGTTAGCCTTATTGATCTCCAGCTAATTTTTAAATAATAAACAATCATTTTTCAAAATTCGATTTCATACTAGAGTTCCTTAGGCTATCTTGATGCTATTCAAGTCTGACATAGTACTTTGGCATACTCTCTATCTAATCTCACCAAAACATCTTATTAAAATTTTAACATGATGCTTGAAGAAAATAAAATAATGTAAATGTTAACTTTGGAGCGTATTCGAGGTAAACTCTAGAATATTGCACCAAGTCATCTCATTTGCCTTATTTCACTTATTCAAAGCATTAATGTTCTCTTGGGTATCTTAAAGTAAAAGGATTAGGTTTAGAAGTAGTAAATACATTTGTACCCTTACATTGTGAATAAAATATCTAAGTTCCTTTCTCAGTCAATATTAATGAGATCCAGTTACATTGAATATGTAAGCAAGCAGATAAACTGGATTAGACATAATTAATCTGAATATAAATGCATTCATACAATATACAAGGTGAATTATTAATACTGTCATGCATATTTAAAATTAAAATGAGCTTGTTAACCACATAATACAATAAATCTCAATCGAACAAGAGATCATTATTATTATTGGTAAACAATCCCTTTTAATTAATGCGGGTCCCTCAACTCTGTAGCATAATAAATCAACCAATCAATATGTCAATAACTTATCCTGTTGGAGGAGTTCATTATTACTATTATTGAGATTCATTTGCTATTAGGCGAGCACTTTCATTAAAATAATAATATGTGGGTCCCTTAACTACTGCATGAAAAATCGAATAACCAATACGCCAATAACTTATTCGGTTAGCGAAGTTCATTATTGCTATTGGCGGGCAAATCCCATCATTTCCATATCTCTTAAGACAATGCATTGTCTATCATATGAAATGATTCCCGATTTAATTTAGCCTTTCTAAAATCACCTAGTGTAGACCACTTCGTTGGGAAGCTAACACTATTGATTTTAGATTGAGTGTATAACGTTATTAAAACTCTAACGAAAAATAAAAAATATATTAAATATCTTGTCATTATAATCTAGACTCTTTAAATCATACGTAAGGCCTTATTTTTAAAGATCTAATTACAATGAACATTTAATATTATTGTTTTCATGAGACAACCATTCTTGTAATATTAAGACTCTTCAAATCATGCGTGGGGCCTTATTTTTGAAGATCTAATTACAATGGTATTAATAACGAAGGCCATGGGGTAATGTATAAAAATTCCCGCTCCCACTCAATTTTTAATCATTCATAATTAGGGTTTTCATTTTATTCAAATACATGATATGATGCATGCAAAACGTTTTGATTTTAATCCAATTAAATTTAGAAAATATTTGGACTTTAAATGATTCACTGATATTTAATTTGAGGCACACTTCAAAAATAATTTACAAAAATAATTTTTCGTTTCCCAATAAGTGCCCTCTAATTAATTAGTAATCAAATCCAATTAATTTTCATAATTTAACTAATATAAATCAAGCCATTTAAATAAATATCATGGATCCAATGCATGAATAATAATTAATTAACAATTATATATTCCATACATTTCATACATCGCATAAATAAATAAATGACAGATAAAGCAAATAAAATGGCCAATGGAATTAGCTTTTAACATTTAACTACTCTAACTATCGCGGGAAGATCATCCATCGGCTTGCAAACACCCACATAAGGCTGGTACGCACCAGGAGAAGCAAAACACCGCTTGGAACGCGCCTGGAGGGCCCCACACGCGCTCACACGCGCCTGGGGCATGCTGCAGGTGAAGGCACGCGCCCCCACGCGCTGGCACGCGCGTGGGACGCGCCTCCACGCGCCTGCACGCGCGTGGAGGCCATACCACCTTGGCTGGCGCGTGCAATGCACGCGCCAGCATATGTCACCTCCTGGCGCGTGTTCCTCACGCGCCAGGCTCACCCCACATGCACCACATCTGATCCCAGCCTCCTCCGACGCCTCTTCTCGCCACCGGCGATGCTCCGGCCACCGGAAAAACGCCGAAAAATTTCGAAAAAATCAGAAAATTTCTCAGAAAATTAAATTAAGCCTCAAAAAATTCCAGAAAAATTCCAAAAAATTCAGAAAAATTCCAGAAAATTACTGAAGCATAATTTAACCCTTTTGGACCTTCTTGAAGCTTCATAGCATCCTTTGATGAATATTACATGGCTTTAAAAATATTTACAACTTGAAATACAATAGGAAAAATAAATTACATCATTGAACTTTCAAACGGCTAAATCAAAGCCTTAATTACATTCATCCAAAGATAAAATTACATAATTTAACCTATAAGCTTCATCCATGGCCCAACCATACATCATCATTCATTCACAATTATTCATACATCATCATATATCAATAAATATCAACATATTAAATCATACATCAACATACATCAATAAATAAATATATATGCATATCAAAATTGGATCCATGAATAATGAATTTTGATAAAAACATGATCTCTAGTAATGAATCAAACCATGCTCTGATACCACTGTTGGGAAACGTGTTAGTTTTAAAAACTTTTCGAGGGATTTTGATTCATAGATCTTGATTCATTACGTAGAGACAAGTTTTATGCAAAAATAAAAATATGATGTATCATTCAATTAACAGATTGAATACTTACATCAAAGGTCTGAGTAAACCTTTAAAACTTTCCTCTAAAGTGAATGTTCTCACTTATTGTAGATCCCTTAGCAAGATGCCTTCTTCTTGGATCTCCATCTTCTTGGTAATTGTTTTGCCTTTAGAAATCACTCATAAGCCTCCATGAATGACCTTGGAAAACTAGGCTTGTGGGAGCCTCCATTAGATGAGAACATAAACCCTAATTTTCTAGAGAGAGAAAATAAATTCCTTTTTCCTTCTCATTAAAAATCACCCCCTAAAATATACATAGACCATGTATATTTATAGGCAACATAAAAATAAAGAAAAAGAAATAACAAATCATTCTCCATCTATAATTCATATGTCTCAAATCTAATATGATTCCAATATCAAGTTGGGCTATGAGTGAGAATCCATTGGGCCTATTATTTTATTGGCTACAATGAATTAATAATTGGCCCGGTCCATGGACCCAATTCAATTAATTCATAAATTAATTTCTACTCCACTAAAAGAAATTAATTGAACTCCAATTAAATAATAAATAACCTCTAAGTCAATATTACATTTTGACCCCTCTATGCATAATTAGTTATCGGATAAATAAAGCCATCAATCCGACTACTTAATTAATATATCTATTTTGGTACCTCTGATTATTTCTGGCTCGATCACAATAAAACATTTGTTTGACAAAAATAATAATTTAAATAAATAAATATATAATAAATCATTTTGTCTAAAAACACACGAAGGCCTTCGAATTTACTTTGTGATCAACCATAATCAATACAAAATAAATACAAGTAGCAATGATGCAAATATTGAAAATATAACCCTCTAACTATTAATTACATAACTAACCAAAGTGTCGGTCTAAGGATCCCGAAGAATCCGCTGAACAAATCAAAGTAATTATTAATTAATAAAAGAGTCTATACTTTTCTCATGCTTAAGAGTCAAATGCCATGACCGTGATAGGGAGTAATTGCATACGACGGCTCTCGCAATATATGTCAACCTAACGCGGATCCAGTTCAAGTCTTAATTAATTATGAGTCCATCGATAATTACCGACTATGAACAATTTATAATTACTATTTATATATCATGCATTGATTGCCATCAAATACATATATATAAATATTTCTTGTAATTACATGGACACTATCAATTTCATAGTGAATCGAAACATAATACATTGAATTCACCAATTATATAAATCATAAATATTTCAGATATGTCAGGAACATATGTCACTATAATCCAGATAGGAATTTGCTATGCCAGGGCATATAAATCCCAACAATTATAAAATATGGTCAAAGTTTAAATTTTTAGAATGTCACTGCCACTACTAACTATTAATGTAGTTAGAGTAAATAGGGATCATTCCAAGGGAAATGAAGTGTATTCTTATAGGAACAAGGTTGGATTAGTAGGTCGAATGATCAAAAGATGGTTTGTTGGTTGAATTAGATTACAATTTAAACTAAATAAATTCAATGTAAAACAATTAAAATAATATGAGGTGTAGAGAATATGAGAGAGGAGTCTTGGATCATAGAGTTCACCACTAAGCATTACCTTTCTAGACATTCAATATTTGATGGATTAGGAGAATTGTGTGTTGTAAATGGAAGTGTGTGCCATTAAGCCATTAATGAGTAGTACAATTAATCTAGTAAGTAACACAACATATCAAATTAAGCCATGCATTAATCATTCCATAAGTCCACAATTAATGCACACTCACTAAATTAGAGAAATATACTAATTGCATTTATAAGCATGGAACATCAAACAACAAGCATAAATTGTTCACCTATCTAAGAAAATAAGACAATTACACTACAACTAAGCTATTGACATGAAAATTAAACTAATTAAACTAAGGAGGTGGCACAATCCATCAAGAAATAAGTATCAATCATCAAACAAACCACAAGAGTAATCTATTTAAGCACTATGCCTTGACCATCACTAGATTCATAATATTAACACACATAGACATGCATCAATGTCACAAAATCTAGAGATACATACAAGAACATTCATTCTAGCATACATAAACATATTGATAGAATTAAATGATTAGTTGGAAATATTAAACCACACAAATCATTGTATAAACAAGATTTATATATATATAAGATATCAAGACAAGAATCATAACACAAATTCCCATTAATTACAAAATATCAAAGTCTAAGAGGTATGTTTAGGGCTATCTCTAGCCCCAAGAGAATGGTTTAGCCAATCATTGATGTTGTCATCCAACCTTCAAGAGCTATCTTCATGTTAGAAATCATCATCCTCCCCTTGTGTTCTTGGTAGAAACCTTAAATGAGTGGACGAACTTTCTCAAATGGTGTATTTCTCTCTCTAATCTCTAGCCTCTTGTCAAAACCTAATCAACCTCTTTACTCAAAATAGCCAAAATCCTTATATAGGAAGCTCAAATGTCACATCTAATGGTCAGACCTTGTGCACTAGGATCTCCAAATGATTGCACCATGAGCACACTTTTTATTTGGCTGGAATTTTGTTTTTCACGCACTTGAGGCAGTTCGATCGATCACAGGGTTGCTTGGATCGATCGAACCATAGCGGCGCACTTTTTGGATAAGGACAAGGCTGAGATATTTTTGGAATATTTTTGAGAAAATGACAAAAGTGGTAGGTGAGGATAAGATCAAAAGTGTTCGATCGATCAAAGGAAAGGTTGGATCGATCGAAAAGGAAATTTTCCTGAATATAAGGACAAAATGCTCGATCCATCATGGCATGGTTAGAACGATCACAGTGTGATCAATCAGAGCTTGGTTCGATCGATCATAGAAGGCTTCTTCACCACTTTGCTCCTTTTTTCTACTAGGCTTGAGATTGCTTCTTTTAATACTCTAATTTAGCTGAATTGACTTATTTTGGGGATAAGTGTCTGAAAAGGGAAATAATATGAAATTAGACTAAAACGAAAAAATAAGATAGAATAAGGTCCTAAAAAATTCAAGCTTAAAAGGTTTAAATGCGCACTTTTCAACGCTTATCTGTTTACATATTTTCCTGTGATTTTTTCTCTTCTCTTTTCTTTTCTTTTTTTGGTAGGTACATTTTCATGAACTGGTGAACCAAATTTGAAAGCCTAATCATCAATAATTCACATCCTAAATTCTTAACAGCATTCGTAAAATTAAAATAGGCTTCTTAAACCACACTATAATTTATCACCCCGTAAATGTCCATTTCACATGAAGATAAAAAATTTCTCAACTTTCACCATGTAAGATAAGAGTTTTGTCAATAAATTATCCCATTAAAATTAAAAAAGGCTATACTTCACAAATTTAGATTTGTGATTTTATATCAAACTATGTGAGTTTATTGTTAGTTTATTTAACAGTTTGTGTATTTTGAAAGTATTTTTTTTTAACCTAACAAATATCTTAATATAGAAAAGAGAGAAAAAATAACAAAATTATTATAAAATCCAAATCCTATAATAACTCAATAATTTGAATTTAATTCTGTCTCTATATCTTCTTTTGAGAAACATTTTTCTATTAAACCTTTAAATAATTAAAGTTACAAATTTTTAAGATGACTGAGCAATATATTTCTCTTAAATAAGAACCTTAATTTAAAAAATTTACTTAAAACTTTATATAATTATATTTTGATTTGGTATTTTTTTATTATGGTTCAATTTTAAAGTAATACTCAACAAAATTGTACAGAAGTTGAGAGAGTGAAGAAGATAATATATATAGATATATAAAGAAAAATATTAATAGAAAAAAATAAATTATAGTAAAGAAAAAAATCTAGTTAAATTATGAAATACAAATGTATTAAAAAATAAAGTGTAATATATATTAAAATAGATGACATATATGTTTTTTTAGTTATCGTCACATCAAATTCAAGATACAATCTAAAATTTTATTTTTAAATGCATATTAAAATTGACTTAAGGTATTATCAATTTAGTTGTTTTTTTTCATTTTTTTATTTTGCAGATAAAGTATTAATTTGTAGTTAAGAGTTTGGTTAACTACCAAATTAATGTTGATGTACCAGCATCTAGAACGGGTCAAAAAATCTAACATTACCAAATAATATAAATATTTAAGCCTTTACATAATGTTGATAAATTGAACTTTCTTTGTGAGTATTAAAAAATTGAAAGAACATTGAAAAGTCCTAAAAGCCCTTGGATGTGCTGTCTTTGGTCAAGAAAGTGAGGCTTTCTCTTTTGTTAGAGGAATCTTAGTAAAAGATTTGAAGCTTGGTTGGTTGGGACTTCATTTTAATAGAAAGCAAAGCAACTTTTTGTAGGGATGTTGATTTGTCATCATTGGGGGGCTACTTCTTATATATGTACTTAATATAAAAAACTTGGTGCTCTGATAACCGTAGGATGCTGATTGGAGAGGATATCAACATTGACACGTTTGTACGCAATAGGGTCCCACTTGAATGATAGAGGAGGCACAATGCTCAGATACAACTGAATTCTGCAGGGTTTTAGAATATCTTTTGTCAAGCCAAGTACACTAAAATGCGGAATAGAATCATACTCCCTCATCCAAAATAAGTGTCATATTTTTAGACTGCAACTCACAAATATAATATTTATGTAATTCATATATGAGTCACGATTTTTCAAAAATGGCATTTATTTTGAAACAGAAAAGACATAAACAAAGCATTATAAATAAGGATAAATTAGCCACACTAATTTCAAAGTCAAGGCAAATTATACAATACATCGTTTATCATTTACTACTACTTTCATATTTTCTTAAACTTAATGTGTGTTCAATAATATTCTTAACATTTGTTTTTTTAATAGATAGATTGATTAAATTTTATAAAATAATAATTTGATCATTTTCTTGTATAAAAATTAAGACATTATTGACATTTTATGCTCGAAGTCACCTTTCAAAAGTCCACGAATAAAGTTAAGAAAAGTTAAAATAACAAACACGGACAATTTACTCGTGTATAATATATCTAATTCTTAAAAAGTAAAGTCTAAAATCATTAAACTTCCGATACCTTCAAATTTTGATCATAAAACCCCAACCTATTTCTAAAACCCCAACACCATCACAAAGGTACGTATCACATTACCCCAATTTTGTCACTGATCCGTTAAGTTGGTGTTAAATGACTAAATTAAACTTATGATATACCACTTTGTTTAAAAAAATGTAAAAATTAATATTTTATAAATTACAAAAATAACATTGGTCACATTTAGGGAAAACATCAGGCCCGTAGCCTTGTTTGGCTTTGTAGAAAAGACCAACCCCATAACCACCACTACCACTGAAGGAGCCGCAACCACCATCATCAAATTAGGTGGCACTATTGAATAATTTAAGTGTTTACACGTTTAATTTTTACTCTGTCTAAGTTGTCCTAATCCTTAAGAATTTGTTAATAATGGAGTTTGTGTTCAGCAAGCTGGTTTATATGTACAAAGTGTTGGGATTTATATGCCCTAGCATAGCAAATTCCTGTTTGGATTAATTGACATATGTTCCTGACGTTTCTGAAATATTTATGTTTTATATAATTGGTGAATTCAATGTATTATATTTCGATTCACTATGAAATTGATAGTGTCCATGTAATTACAAGCAATATTTATATATATGTATGTGATGGCAGTCAATGCATGATATATAAATAGTAATTATAAATTGTTCATAGTCGGTAATTATGGATGGACTCATAATTAATTAAGACTTGAACTGGATCCGCGTTAGGTTGAGATATATTGCGAGAGCCGTCGTATGCAATTACTCCCTATCACCGTCATGGCATTTGACTCTTAAGTATGAGAAAAGTATAGACTCTTTTATTAATTAATAATTACTTTGATTTGTTTGGCGGATTCTTCGGGATCCTTAGACCGACACTATGGGTAGTTATGTAATTAATAGTTAGAGGGTTATATTTTCAATATTTGCATCATTGCTACTTGTATTTATTTTGTATTGATTATGATTGATCACAAAGTAAATTCGAAGGCCTTCGTGTGTTTTTAGACAAAATGATTTATTATATATTTATTTATTTAAATTATTATTTTTGTCAAACAAATGTTTTATTGTGATCGAGCCAGAAATAATCAAAGGTACCAAAATAAATATATTAATTAAGTAGTCGGATTGATGGCTATATTTATCCGATAACTAATTATGCATAGAGGGGTCAAAGTGCAATATTGACTTAGAGGTTATTTATTATTTAATTGGAGTTCAATTAATTTCTTTTAGTGGAGTAGAAATTAATTTATGAATTAATTGAATTGGGTCCATGGACCGGGCCAATTATTAATTCATTGTAGCCAATAAAATAATAGGCCCAATGGATTCTCACTCATAGCCCAACTTGATATTGGAATCATATTAGATTTGAGACATATGAATTAGAGATGGAGAAGGATTTGTTGTTTCCTTTTCTTTACCTTTATGTTGCCTATAAATATACATGGTCTATGTATATTTTGGGTGTGATTTTATGAGAAGGAAAAAGGAATAAATTTTCTCTCTCTAGAAAATTAGGGTTTATGTTCTCATCTAATGGAGGCTCCCACAAGCCTAGTTTTCCAAGGTCATTCAAGGAGGCTTATGAGTGATTCCTAAAGGCAAGACCATTACCAAGAAGATGGAGATCCATGAAAAAGATGTCTAGCAAAAGGGATCTACAATAAGTGAGAACATTCACTTTAGAAGAGAGATCTGAGGTTTACTCAAACCTTGATGTAAGTATTCAATCTTTTAGTTGAATAATACATCATATTTTATTTATTTATTTATTTTTTCATAAAACTTGTCTCTATGTGATGAATCAAGATCTATGAATTTAAATCCCTCGAAAAGTTTTTAAAACTAGCACGTTTCCCAACAGTGGTATCAGAGCATGGTTTGATTCATTACTAGAGATCATGATTTTATGAAAATCATCATTCATGGATCCAAAATTATATTCATATATATTTTTTGATGTATGTTGATGTATGATTTAATATGTTGATATATATTGATACATAATGATGTATGAATAATTGTGAATGAATGATGATGTATGGTTGGGCCATGGATGAAGCTTATAGGTTAAATTAATGTAATTTTATCTTTGGATGAATGTAATTAAGGCTTTGATTAAGCCGTTTGAAAGTTCAATGATGTAATTTAATTTTTTCCATTGTATTTCAAATTGTAAATATTTTTAAAGCCATGTAATCTTCGTCAAAGGATGCTATGAAGCTTCAAGAAGGTCCAAAAGGGTTAAATTATGCTTCAGTAATTTTCTGGAATTTTTCCGAATTTTTTGGAATTTTTCTGGAATTTTTTTGAGGCTTAATTTAATTTTCTGGCATTTTTTTGGATTTTTTGGAATTTTTCCGGCGTTTTTCCGGTGGCCGGAGCTTCGCCAGCGGCGAGAAGGGGCGTCGGAGGTGGCCCGGATCAGGTGTGGCGTCAAGATGGTGAGCCTGGCGCGTGTTCCACACGCGCCAGGAGAGTGCACATGCTGGCGCGTGCATTGCACGCGCCAGCCAAGGGAGCTTGACCTCCACGCGCGTGAAGGCGCGTCCCACGCGCCCCAGGCGCGTGGAAGCGCGTGAGTGTGCATTCCACGCGCCCCAGGCGCGTGCCGGCGCGTGGGAGCGCGTGGGAGCACGTGCAGCTTGCCCTAGGCGCGTGCCAGCGCGTGTGAGGTCCTCCGGGCTCGTTTCAAGCGGCGTTTTGCTTCTCCTGATGCGTACAAGCTTCCTATGGGTGTTTACAAACAGTTGAAGGATGCCCGTACAGCAAGAATAGTTTTTAAATGTTAAAAGCTGAATCCATTGGCCATTTTTATTGCTTCTGTCTATTATTTGATGCATGGAATAATTTAATAGTTGTTATAATTGTTCATGCATTGGATCCATGATATTTATTTAAATGGCTTGATTTATATTAATTAAATTATGAAAATTAATTGGATTAGATTACTAATTAATTTGAGGGCACTTATTGGGAAACGAAAAATTATTTTTGTAAATTATTTTTAAAGTGTGCTTCAAATTAAATATTAGTGAATCGTTTAAAGTCCAAATATTTTCTAAATTTAATTGGATTAAAATCAAGACGTTTTGCATGCATTATATCATGTAAATGAATAAAATGAAAACCCTAATTATGAATGATTAAAAATTGAGTGGGAGCGGGGATTTTTATACATTGCCCCATGGCCTTTGTTATTAACACCATTGTAATTAGATCTTCAAAAATAAGGCCCCACGCATGATTTGAAGAGTCTTAATATTACAAGAATGGTTGTCTCATGAAAATACAAATATTAAATGTTCATTGTAATTAGATCTTTAAAAATAAGGCCCTACGCATGATTTAAAGAGTCTAGATTATAATGACAACATATTTAATGTTTAATTTTTCGTTAGAGTTTTAATAACGTTATACACTCAATCTAAAATCAATAGTGTTAGCTTCCCAACGAAGTGGTCTATACTAGGTGATTTTAGAAAGGCTAAATTAAATCGGGAATCATTTCATATGATAGATAAGGCATTGTCTTAAGAGATATGGAAATGATGGGATTTGCCCGCCAATAGCAATAATGAACTTCGCCAACCGAATAAGTTATTGGCGTATTGGTTATTCGATTTTTCATGCAGTGGTTAAGGGACCCACATATTATTATTTTAATGGAAGTGCTCACCTAATAGTAAATGAATCTCAACAATAGTAATAATGAACTCCTCCAACGGGATAAGTTATTGACATATTGATTGGTTGATTTATTATGCTACAGAGTTGAGGGACCCGCATTAATTAAAAGGGATTGTTCATCAATAATGATAATGATCTCTTGTTCGATTGAGATTTATTATATTATGTGGTTAACAAACTCATTTTAATTTTAAATATGCATGACAGAATTAATAATTCACCTTGCATGTTGTATGAATGCATTTATATTCAAATTAATTATGTCTACTCCAGTTTATCTGCTTGCTTACATATTTTATGATATTGGACCTTATTTATAATGACTGGAAAATGAACTTAGATATTTTATTCACAACGTAAGGGTACAAAATGTGTTTATTACTCCTATACCTATCTCTTTTACTTTGAGATACCAAATTTGACATTAATGCTTTTAATAAATTAGATAAGGCAAATGATATGACTTGGTGCAATATTCTAGAGTTTAGCTCGAATATACTTCAAAGCTAACATTTGTATTATTTTATTTTCTTCAAGCATCATATTAAATGTCAATGAGATATTTTGGTGAGATTAGATAGAGTATATGCCTAAGTACTGTGTCAAATTTAAATACCATCAAGATAGCCTGATGAACTCCAGTTTGAAATCAAATTTTGGAAAATGATTGTTTATTATTTAAAAATTAGCTGGAGATCAATAAGGCTGACTTGGATGGTAAGTTTCAAGTTGACACGATTATTGCCTTGTTACCAAACTCATTCGACTCTGTTAGAGTGAACTAAATAAGGAATCAGTTTGAGTTCACACTCGCTGATATTCTTATAGAATTGGTAATAGATGAAGGGATAATCAAGAGTATGGGCGTTCCTATCAATCTAACCTAGTCTATACCATCTTCTTCTAGGCCCAAGTGGATGGGCAAAGCAAAGAAGAAGAATGATAATAGGACTAGGCTAGCACAAAACATAGGTATCTAAAAGGTTAAAGGGAATAAGGCAGTGTATGTTGAGGGCGAATGAAACTGTTTCTTTTGCCGTTAACTAAGACACTAAAGGATAAACTGTCTAAGCAATGACGTGGCATAGGAAAATATATATTTAATTATTGAGCCATGTTATGTGGTTATATCTATTGATTCCTGATGGATAGATTCTGGAGCCACTAAACATGTTTGCAATTTATTGTAAGGATTTCAGGAATCCAGAAGCCTTGATGATATGGGTATATATTTATCTTTTGACCTGATGCCAAGGTTGTAGCTAAGTCAGTGGGAGTATTACATCTGAAAATAGAGAGTATGAGGATATTAGTATTAGAGAACTATTTTTATACACAGAAGTTAGACGCTATCTTATTCTTGTTTCACTTGTGGTTTATAAAAACTGTGTTGCTATTTTGTAAAACTGGTTTTATAAAATTGAATAGATATGCGATTACTTCTGGTGTGTTGAAAGATGGTTAATATACTATAATCACAAACTCTTAAAGATTTGCAGGATGTAGAAACTAATGTTGCATCTTCTAGATTGAATGTTAAGAGAAAATTTGTTATTCCTGACTCATTGTATTTTTAATGTCTATTTTTGGGTTGTTATCAATCAAAATAAGATTCAAAGATTGGTCAAAGAAGGTTAATTACCTAGTAAGGCAGGGGAGCCTAAACCAAACTTGTGAACCCTGTTTTGAAAGATAGATAACTCTTAGGGCTTAATCAGCCAGATGAAATAGACATAAAGGACAATTGGAGTCGGTACACACTGACACGTGTGGTCTTATGAACATCCAAGCAATATTACTCACGTTTTGGATAAGTTTATCTGATGCAACACAAGTCTTAAACTCTTGGTATTTTCTGAGAAGGTTAAGACTGATGTGGAACACATATTAGATAAACTTGTCAAGACACTTCGATCTGATCGAGGATATGAGTATTTCTTGGGATAGTGCAAAGACTATATGGTCAATGAGGGTATGATGTACCAGTTTTCCGCAATTGACGCTAAATGTATTTAGGTGTCAAATAGGAATAACATAATTCCACTTAACATGGTTAGATCTATGATCAGCTATGCTACATTATCTCTTTCATTTAAGAGTTTAGCGTTAATGACATCGATGCGCATTACGAACTGCATTCCATCTTAGTCTGTCTCAAGGATACCGTTGAGCTGTGGTTTTGACTAATTCTTAGTTTGAATCACATGCACATATGGGGTAGTCTTGCACATGTGCGCTTGATATGGACAAGTAAGTTGGAAACAGATCGTACGCATGATAGATTTGATAGCTACTCTAAAAGTCACTAGAATGGATTATTTTATGATCTCAATGATAAAAGTTGATTGTTTACACTCACTGTTTATCTATAGGGGGATCATATTATGAATTATATACCTAGTAGCATAATGTTAGAGAATATGGTATGAGTACCAGATGTATCACATGTGAACACACTTATTATAGAGATTGAGAATAATAAATGAATTCCCTATTGATGCGTTAGCATCATCTACTACACAGATTCTTGCATCGGTACATTGATGTAGTGGGAGGATTATTATCCAATTCGACAGAATCATGTTTTTAGGTGAGACCATTATGGACATCCCTGTTAAACATGAGTTGGACCCAGTAAGCTACACAGAAGCGTGAACCGATGTGGATACAGATCGTTTTGGTGAGTTACTATGAAATCAGAGTTGGAATCTATGTATTCTAATAAATTCTGGGATCTTGTAGAACTTTCTAGTAGGGTGATTCCTATGAAAGGCAAGTTAATCTACAAAAAGATACCAGAAGATTTCTTAGTGAATAAATCATGAGTGTACAAGGGAATGTCATTATTTTTCTAATTCTATATATATTGATGACATCCTACTCATTTAGAATGATGTGGAAGTTTTGTCATCAATAAAGAGGTAATTGTTCAATTACTTTTAAATGAAAGATTTTCAGGATGTAAGCTAGATTCCTAGGATCAAGCTTTTGCAAGATCAGGTTAAAAGGAAAATAGGCTTATCTTAATAATCCTACATTGATAAAGTTTTGACCAGGTTTGGTATGCATAACTCAAAGAATGAGTTCTTGCTTTATTGATATGGATCGCTCTCTCTAGTAACTAGTTTTTCAAGACTAGCAGAGGAGATTGAGCAAATGAGACTGGAACAATATGTTTCGGCATATGAGAGTCTCATATATGCCATGGTCTATACCAAACAGGACATCCGCTACATAGTAGGGATAGTCAGTAGAGATCAGTCCAATACTGGACTTGACAACTGGTCTATTGTGAAAAATATCATTAAGTACCTAAGGAGAACCAATGATATCATATTCATTTATGGATGTGATGATATGGTCCTAGTCAGGTATGCTAGTTCTGATTTTCAATCAGAAGTAGATACTATGAGGTTCATGACTTAGTGTATGTTCACTTAATGGAAGGGAAATCAGTTGGTAGATTGTCAAGCAGATTTCAACTGTTGACTCAAACCTGCAGGTGGTGTATATTGCAGCCTTAAAAGTGGCAATATAAGCCTATTGGTTTGATCTCACTGATTTAGAGGTTGTGGAGCATACTAGCCTGCCTATCGAGCTATATTGCGACAATAGTGCAGAAGTAGTCCAAACCAATGACCCAAGGTTCCATAGATGAACAAAATACACTGATAGGAAGTATCATGTTCTACATGATATTATCCGGCAAGAAAATGTACTTGTAGCTAGAACATTGCATTGGAACACAACTTTGTTGATCCATTATCAAAGGTGTCATTGATCAATAATTTTGATCATCATCTGGATAACATTGGAGTTAGGTGCAATTTGAATTAGCTATGAGGGCAAGTGGGAGCTGTTGGGATTTATATGCCCTAGCATAGCAAATTCCTGTTTGGATTAATTGACATATGTTCCTGACGTTTCTGAAATATTTATGTTTTATACAATTGGTGAATTCAATGTATTATATTTCGATTCACTATGAAATTGATAGTGTCCATGTAATTACACGCAATATTTATATATATGTATGTGATGGCAATCAATGCATGATATATAAATAGTAATTATAAATTGTTCATAGTCGGTAATTATGGATGGACTCATAATTAATTAAGACTTGAACTGGATCCGCGTTAGGTTGACATATATTGCGAGAGCCGTCGTATGCAATTACTCCCTATCACCGTCATGGCATTTGACTCTTAAGTATGAGAAAAGTATAGACTCTTTTATTAATTAATAATTACTTTGATTTGTTTGGCGGATTCTTCGGGATCCTTAGACCGACACTTTGGGTAGTTATGTAATTAATAGTTAGAGGGTTATATTTTCAATATTTGCATCATTGCTACTTGTATTTATTTTGTATTGATTATGGTTGATCACAAAGTAAATTCGAAGGCCTTCGTGTGTTTTTAGACAAAATGATTTATTATATATTTATTTATTTAAATTATTATTTTTGTCAAACAAATATTTTATTGTGATCGAGCCAGAAATAATCAAAGGTACCAAAATAAATATATTAATTAAGTAGTCGGATTGATGGCTATATTTATCCGATAACTAATTATGCATAGAGGGGTCAAAGTGCAATATTGACTTAGAGGTTATTTATTATTTAATTGGAGTTCAATTAATTTCTTTTAGTGGAGTAGAAATTAATTTATGAATTAATTGAATTGGGTCCATGGACCGGGCCAATTATTAATTCATTGTAGCCAATAAAATAATAGGCCCAATGGATTCTCACTCATAGCCCAACTTGATATTGGAATCATATTAGATTTGAGACATATGAATTAGAGATGGAGAAGGATTTGTTGTTTCCTTTTCTTTACCTTTATGTTGCCTATAAATATACATGGTCTATGTATATTTTGGGTGTGATTTTATGAGAAGGAAAAAGGAATAAATTTTCTCTCTCTAGAAAATTAGGGTTTATGTTCTCATCTAATGGAGGCTCCCACAAGCCTAGTTTTCCAAGGTCATTCAAGGAGGCTTATGAGTGATTCCTAAAGGCAAGACCATTACCAAGAAGATGGAGATCCATGAAAAAGATGTCTAGCAAAAGGGATCTACAATAAGTGAGAACATTCACTTTAGAGGAGAGATCTGAGGTTTACTCAAACCTTGATGTAAGTATTCAATCTTTTAGTTGAATAATACATCATATTTTATTTATTTATTTATTTTTTCATAAAACTTGTCTCTATGTGATGAATCAAGATCTATGAATTTAAATCCCTCGAAAAGTTTTTAAAACTAGCACGTTTCCCAACACCAAGTTCATAGGAGTTTGTTTTTGCACATTGTGTAGTGGTGTGTAGTGCCTATTTTCATGCTTTTATCAGTTGATGTACTTGCCTATATAAAGGCCATTTGTTTGATGAATTTTATGTAGACCATAATTGTTCTCTGCTTTATCCTCTTTTATTTGTAACTGTGGTATCAGAGCCATAAAAGAGAGATAGTGAGTTTTGTCAGTTCCAAAATTTGTCAGTCCCACAATCGATGAGGTAGAGAGTCAAAAAAAAAAAAAAAAAAATACAGCAGCTTTCTTTCTTTCTTTCTATTTCACTTGTTTTTTTATTTCACCACTTTTTTGAGGTGTACGATGGCTTCTGAAAATTTTGTTTAACCTGCCATTCCTCGCTTTGATGGTCACTATGATCATTGGAGCATGATAATGAGAACTTCTTACGGTCCAAAGAGTACTGGTAGGTGGTTGATTCTAGAGTAGCAGAACCAGCAGAAGGTGTTGTGTTGACAAAGACACGGCAGACAGAGTTAGAAGAATTGAAGATAAAGGATATGAAGGCAAAGAACTACCTTTTCCAAGCAATTAATCGCTCTACCTTGGAAACAATTCTTAACAAAAAAACTTCCAAACAGATTTGGGATTCTATGAAGAAAAAATTTCATGGATCAGCGAGAGCAAAGAGGCAGCAGCTTCAAGTATTTCGTACAGAGTTCGAAACGCTTCAGATGAAATTGGGCAAGTCGATCACAGACTATTTTTCTCGAACGATGGCAATCGTTAACATGATGCGGATCCACGACAACAAGATGGAGGACGTCACCATCATTGAGAAGATTCTTCGTTCAATGATAGCAAAATACAACTATGTTGTTTGTTCGATTGAGGAATCTAAAGATAGTGATGAATTATCCATTGATGAATTGCAGAGTTCCTTGTTAGTTCATGAGTAGAAAATTAATCGGAAGATAAGGAGGAGCAAGCTTTACAAGCCTCATCTAATAATTCTTTCTTGACATTAAAAGGAGGTGGTCGAGGAAGAGAAAGGGGTAGAAATAACAATGATGGTAGATACTCACATCAGAGATCTGAAGGTAATTAGTTTTCTAACTCTCAAGGAAGAGGAAGAGGTCATGACAACAATCATGCAACTTCTTTCAAAGCCAAAATCGTTAGACAAATCAAAAGTTGAATGCTCTAGGTGTCATAGGTATAGCCATTACAAGTTTAAATGTTGAACTAATTTAAATAGAAATAGTGGTGGAAAATCTAATTTTGCAGAAAAGGAAGAAGAATTGTCTTTATTGATGGCTTGTCATGAGAAGGAGGAAACCCACAAGAATTTATGGTACTTAGAGACAGGTTGCAGCAACCATATGTATGGAGACAAGTCTGCCTTATTTGATTTGGATGAATCTTTTCGTGATTCTATGAAGTTTGGTGATGATTCTAAAGTATCTGTCATGGGCAAAGGAAATGTAAAAATCCATACCAAAGAAAACTTCAATCAAATTATTTCTAACATTCTCTTTGTTCCAGATCTGAAAACCAACTTGCTAAATGTTTGTCAGTCTAAGAGAAAGGATATAAGATTTCTATCAAAGATGGAGTCTGTCGCATTCAAGATGAAGAATTAGGCTTAATTGCTCAAGTTAACATGACGACAAACCGGATGTTTCCATTGTATCTCGATAACACCACTCAGTCATGTTTTTCTGTGAGATTGAAAAATGAGGCATGGCTATGGCATTTCTGCTATGGATATCTGAATTTTGGTGGTTTAAAGACGCTACATCATAAGAACATGGTGACGGGTTTTCCGCAACTTTAGCAACCTTCTCAAATTTGTGAAGAATGCGTTGTTGGTAAATAACATTGTGATCATTTTCTGAAAGGAAAATCATGGAGAGCGAAAAAGGTGTTGGAGTTAGTACATTCTGATATATGCGGACCCATTAATCCGACATCGAATGGTGGTAAACGTTATTTTATAACGTTCATTAATGATTATAGTCGAAAAACATTGGCTTATTTTTTACAGGAGAAGTCTGAAACATTTTCAGCTTTCAAAAACTTCAAGGCGCTGGTCGAAAAAAAAAACAGGCTTGCCCATAGAGATTCTTCGTAGCGTTCGTGATGGAGAATACAACTCACAAGAATTTGTAAATTTCTGTGAGGCTCATGGAATTCAAAAGCAACTGACAACAGCTTATACACCACAGCAAAATGGTGTTTCAAAGAGGAAGAATCGTACAATTTTGAACATGGTGCGGACTATTTTGGCAAGAAGCAAGATCCCAAGAAGTTTTTGGCCCGAAGCTGTAAATTGGAGCATTCATGTATTGAATAGGAATCCCACACTTGCTGTTCAAAACGTAACTCCTGAAGAAACTTGGAATGGACGAAGACCAAGTGTTTAGCACTTCAGAATTTTTGGGTGTATAGCAAATGCTCATGTTCCAGATGAAAAGAGAAGAAAGTTAGATGACAAAGGTGAAAAATGCATTTTTCTTGGTGTTAGTGATCATTCAAAAGCTTACAAATTGAATAATCCTGCCACCAAGAAAATTGTCATTAGTCGTGATGTCATTTTTTATGAAGAAAAGACATGGTCATGGAGCAGCAACACAAGTGGATAACAAATTCCAACAGATTTTGATGGTGGAAATGAAGAGGACACACAGCGACAGCAACAACAAAATATTCCAGCAAATTCAGCTTCTCAGAATATTTAAAATGACGTCCCTACAACTTCTGAAACTTCACCAGCAGTAGCAGAATCTGTTGAACAGTTTGATGTTATAACAGGATCACGTCCTCAACGTGTTAGAAAAAAACCAGCGTGGATGTCAGACTATAAGGTATCCAGCATGATTGATATCGATGATCCACTTATGCATTTTTCCCTGTTTTCAGATTGTGATCCTGTAATTTTTAAATAAGCTGTCAAAGACACAGAGTGGCAGAAGGTAATGGATGATGAAATTGCCTCCATCGAAAAAAATGACACTTGGAAGTTAACAGATCTTCCAAAGGGGCAAAAAATAATTGGTGTCAAGTGGGTTTATAAGACAAAGTTGAAGGAGAATGGTGAAGTTGACAAGTACCAGGTACGCATGGTAGCTAAGGGTTACAAACAAGAGTTTGGTGTGGATTACAAAGAGATTTTTCCTCATGTTGCAACGCGTGACACAATTAGATTGGTGATCGCATTGGCAGCACAAAATTTATAGCCTATCTTCCAATTGGATGTCAAATCGGCATTCTTACATGGAAACTTGGAGGAACAGGTATTTGTTGATCAACCTCCTGGTTATATTGGAAATGAGCATGAAGTGTATAGATTAAAAAAGGCTCTTTATGTATTAAAACAAGCCCCACAGGCTTGGTATAGTCATATTGAGGCTTATTTTTTGAAAGAAGGTTTTCAAAAATGTCCATAGAAGTACACACTTTTTGTTAAAATTGGTGATAAAGGGAAAATGCTCATTATTTGCTTATATGTTGATGATATTCTATTTATTGGCAATGATAGTGTCATGTTTGAAAAGTTTAAGAAGTCTATGATGGATGAATTTGAAATGTCTGGTCTTGGTAAAATGCATTATTTTCTTGGCATCGAAGTGGTTCAGTCTGCTACAGGAATCTTTATTTCTCAAAAGAAGTATTTGAGAGAGATTTTGGATAGTTTTCATATGAAGGATTGTAATCCTGTAAGTACTCCAACTGTGGGTTGAAACTAACCAAAGATCACGGAGGAAAGAAGGTGGATAGCACACTCTATAAACAAATGGTGGGAAGTTTGATGTATTTAACTATAACAAGACTTGACATAATGTACTCTGTGAGTCTAATCAGCAGATATATGGAGAATCCAACAGAGCTGCATCTTTTAGCTGCCAAGAAAATCTTTCGTTATTTGCAAGGAACTGAGGATTTTGGGCTGCTCTACAAGAAGGGTAAAAGGTCAGATTTGATTGGGTTTATTGATAGCGATTATGCAGGAGACCAAGATGATAGGAGGAGCACTTCAGGTTAAGTTTTTATGTTAGGCACAGTGGTTGTTTCGTGGTCATCTAAGAAGCAACCAATTGTCATTTTGTCAACCACTGAAGCTGAATTTGTTGTTGCAACAATTTGTGTTTGTCAAGCTATCTAGCTGAGAAAAATTCTTGAAGAGCTGTATTTCAAGCAAGTGAGTGCTACTACAATTTTTTGTGACAACAGCTCAGCTATCAAACTCTTCAAAAATCCTGTGCTACATGGAAGAAGCAAGCATATAGATGTGAAATATTATTTTTTAAGAGATCTCAGCAGTGATGGAGTGATTGGTTTGAAGTATTGCAAAAGTGAAGATCAACTGGCTGATATATTTACTAAAGCTCTCAGATCTGTTTCCTTTCACAATCTGAGAAGGTTGCTGGGTATTTGCACTTTGGAGAATCCTGCTTGAAGAAAGTATAGCATAATTAAACTGAAGTCCAAAAGCTTTCAGTTTAAGGGAGGTGTTTGCACGTTTAATTTTTACTCGGTCTAAGTTATTCTAGTCCTTAGGAATTTGTTAATAGTGGAGTTGTGTTCAGCAAGTTGGTTTTTATGTACCAAGTTTATAGGAGTTTGTTTTTGCACGTTGTGTAGTGGTGTGTAATGCCTATTTTCATGCTTTTATCAGTTGATGTACTTGTTTATATAAAGGCCATTTGTTTAATGAATTTTATGTAGACCAGAATTGTTTTCTGCTTTATCCTCTTTTAATTGTAACAGGCACAACCACCACCATCCCCACAATTGGTGGCACCACCACCACTATCATCAAATTTATCATCCGAATCACAGAACTTGAAACATTTCGGATCAAAGAGGGACTAAACAGGTACACGGTGGCAACGGGCAAAGAAGCTACAGCTGATGTAGAAAAGCAGAGCCCCGATGGCTATTGTCGGCGTCGGTGACAACGATCGTGTCATGAGAAGGGATGCAATATATGGGATGAGTTCTCTGATCCCAATGAAGAATGTGGGAAATTAGGGTTTCAATGGAGTAGAAGGATGTGGTGTTGTCTGCGTTTCTAATGGTCTTAGATGGTTACGGGGGCGCCGATGGTGGTTGTGAGGTGGGAATGGTGGTAGTGGTTCCGACGATGGGGATGGTGATGCGATGACGGCTTGTGGTTGTGGTGATGGTGCCGCCCTGGTTGTGATGTCAACATTATCATCACCATGGTCTCACAAAGCTTAATTAACATGCTTAGGGACATTTTTTAAATAATAAAAAAAATGTAACAGTATATGGTTGGCTCATGTTTTTGCATGGATAATTTTGTCACTAAAATTATTTGTCAATACAAGTGAGCAGTACGCCCTACTTTAACGTCTCAAACTAACAGAATTAGGGTAACGTGATAACTCTGTAACACTGTTGAGTTTTTAGAAACATATTAAAATTTTATAATAAAAAATTAAAAATAGTGATGATTTTATGATTTTAGCTCAAAACGATAATATAATTCACCTTGATAAACTCTAGACAAAGACAATGAAATCATTCCAAATGTTATTAATACATGCAGTATAAACTCTAGGCTTTTTCAAAGACGATGAGATCATTCCAAATGTCATCAAAATAGAAATTGGGATCCGGAAAAGTATGTGATCCTCGTTTAGAAAGAAATGTGATTTTTTCTAAAATTTTTAGGCTGTTGTGATTCTCTTCAAATAAATTAATCAGTTCTGTTTAATTTAAAATATTTATTTATTTTTCTTATACAAAATTTCAAATTTGTCTCAGTTTAATAATTAATAAGATTATTCTTATGTGTAAAAAAAAAAAAAAAAAAAAAAACTCTCTTTCGATATACTTAGATCTGTTTGGTATGCATTTTGTTTATGCTGTTTTTGTTTTTGGGCGGTTACGATTTTGGTAACAAAAGTATGTTTGTTACAGCTTTATTTTATTTTACATAGTGGTAAAACAATTCGTGAATAGTGGTCCAAAACCAAAACACAAAAAAGTTTTATTTTTTCTTGTTTTGACGACGGTTTATGGCCAAAACCATATTTTGCATATTTTTGTTTTCGACATTTTCACAGTAAAACATTATTTCCAAATGTGTTTTCGATTTTTTTCAAAACACTACTATAACAAAAACACTATTTCTGTTTTAGTTTAAAAAAAAAAAAAAAAACCGCCTAAAACAAAACACATCAAACGGTTATAATTGAAAAGGTTAGTGTTGAAAACTATTACTTATGTTTAACAACTGTGTTTAATAGTCTCTCTCTCTCTCTCTCTCTCTCTCTCTCTATATATATATATATATATATATATATATATTGGAGTAGTGCACTAAAATGATAAAAGAATTGGTGACCCACAGAAAATAGAAGCGTAACAACCAAACAATTGTTCTTTTATGGACCATCTGTCACCTAATACTCCAGACGGGGTTGCTAGGAAATTTCACCAGTATAATCATTTGTAAAGAACTTTACTGTACGCGGGGTTTATGCATTTTTATGAATCTTCTTTTTGCTAGTAACAATACGACGAGCTCATTGTTTGAAATTCACACTTTAACAAATAGGCAGGTGAGCTATATAATTAGCAATTAAAATAGGTTTTACTAAACAATTTTTTTCAAAAATTCATTGTGAAGTTTGGAAATTGTTTATAGTATCTAATTTTTTAGGTACTGACTTAAGGAAAATTGATTTCCCTTTAAAGGCCACCCCCCCACCCCAAATTTGACATAAATTCAAATCATGTGTATTGAATATTTAATTTGTCCCCTTTCTTTTAGATGTCCTTAATGCACCAATATCATACTATTGCTTAATTATCAACCATATTAACTTATAATTTAGATGATATCACATTTTAGATGTCACTCTTTTGTCTTATCATTAATTTATTTGTTAGGCATCCAACTAGAATGACATATCTAACTAATATAGTTATTTAAAATTATTATAAAAAAAAATTAATTTATAGTTCTTATGGCTACGAATCTATAATAAGATACCCAGAAAAATGAGTAACACACTAAAAAAATTGAAATATAAAGTCCAAGTGATCAGACATTTTTGGTATGGAGAGAGACCTTTAATTTAACATTTAGTATCCATTGACTTGGCCGGTGGTATTAGTAAATTGGTATTGGAAAAAGTAAACTATTGCTTAAGAATAAAGTGAACTTATGACGCTTGATAGAAGTGAAAATAATAGTAGTATAGCTATATTTTTCACGCATCCTATGGTTACTAATTGTACTTGCAAGTCTAAAATTTATGATACTTGCAAGTCTAAAATATATGATGATTTAATCACACTAGTCAAGAAATATAATCAAATTTTTTAATTACGAGTCTCAATAATGAACACGTGTCAAAATTTTAAAGGTTTGTACCTTTAAAGAAAATACTATGTAAAAACGTAACCACCAAACAACTGTTCTTTTATGGACCATCTGTCCAGTCTAATACTGCAAGCTAGGAGGAAATTTCACAAGAGTATGAATCTTCTTTTGGTATCCATTGACTTGGCCGGTGGTATTAGTAAATTTGCTATTGGAAAAAGTAAAACTATTGCTTAAGAATAAGGTGAACTTATGACGCTTGATAGAAGTGAAAATAGTAGTATAGCTATATTTTTCAGGCATCCCATGGTTACAATTTTTCAAGTGCTAATTGTATTTGTAAGCAAAAACAGCAATTTTTTTACTACTCGGCTTTTTTGCATATTACGCAACAAAGAGAAATGTAGATTATTCAACAAATATACACCACATTACAACAGTATTCTACATGTGTTCAAATTGAAAAAAAAAAAAAAGAAAGAAAAAAAAATCCCTAGATTAAGTTAAAAAATCCCTAGATTAAGTTTTGGAGGTGATAATCAAATATGATGATTTAGTTTTAGGAATAATGTATTCCAATTTCCAAAAACTAATATCATTTACGTTTTAAAAAACAAGCACGGCTTACTCACCTCACCTCACGGGAATTCAAACACTCACATCTCCACAAAATCGGGAACTCGTTCAAACACTCACATCTCCACAAAATCGGGAACTCGAACACTCAAATCTCCACAAAATAGGAGATGAACTTATAACATCTACGCTAAAAACCTATTGATATCTACTTTTTTTATTTTAAGACAAAAGAATCATACAATTTATGTTTTGTCTCAGATTCAAACCCTTTTTCTTCTTTCATTTGCCTTTCCAGTATTTGGGATGTATATTGAATCTTACTGGAAGCAATATATATTATGAAACTGTACATAGAAGCTAAGAACATCCTCAAAATTCGCATATGCATGTGCTGGTTTTGTCAATGCTACCTATTTTCTTTATTATAAAAAAGGTTTGGTTGGTTTAAGATATTTGAGATTATTTATGTCCTCATGTAGATTGTACCCATAAAGTCCCCACAAGAAGGATCATCTTTGAAGTTAAAACCACAAAGTTTCCATTCCTTTCTTTTTCCCATTGGTGGGTGGGGCTGGGGTGTGAAAGAGACAAATTTCAAAAGTGGGGAGGGATGGAGTATGGATACAGAACTCTTGGATGATGGCAAATTCTTACACCACAAATATCCAACCAAAAAAACGACGAAAAAAAGAAGACGAGGACATTGGAAAATAAAGAATCGCCATAATAAAACAATAACATTAAGCTCCATTACATATAAGCGTTTTTTAATAATAATAATAATTATTATTATTATTTAAAGGTTAAAACAAATACACACAATTATTATACTCACAGTATGCTCTTTACGAAGTTCATCATCATACCATCGTAAGTAGAGGAGGAGTAGATGATTAAACTTTCAAGAAACTGATTGCGGCTTCAAATAAAAAGTAGATCACTTTGAGGACCATCATCAATTATTTGCCATCACAGCGGTGACAGGTCAATGATTGCGGAAACTATAAATTGATGTTTATATCAAAGAAAATGAAAAGCATAAAACAAGGTTCAAATCTGAGATTTAAGTTGATGCGAAATTGTTGAATAATCCTTGACAAGCAATTACTCTCAAAATCCTGAGATGCACTTCAAGCCCATTGACCACACAATCCTTAACAAGCAGTACTCACAATCTCTTATGTGGTTATCTATATATATATATATATATATACACACACACACCTAAAATTTATGCAAATTGTCGCTTGAATTAAAATTTCAATATTCTATGGACAAGCATTTATTGCGTCGTTCTTTCTTAAAACTACAGAATTACCCATTAAAAAGTGGTAGGTTTTCAAAAAAATAAATTAAGTAGATAATGGCAGAATATATCACATCTATGGTCTATCTAGTATATAATCCATAAAGTTTCATTGCCCTAAAATTACGTAATTTGGCGAACACCAGAACATTAAATTATCTATTACTTCAAATTATCCATCACAACAGAGCAGTAGCAAGGGGAGAAAGAGGTGCCAGGGGCTCCAAATCTGTTACCATCACATTCTAATAGACCACCAATCTTTTAACTGCCCAGTTCTTTATTTATTTTTCCTGACAAACTAGGGGGAGGAAGGGGATCTCGAAAACAGGCACACTTGTTTGGGAAGCTGGGCACTCTACCAATCAGGCCAGTGCTAATGCCCTTTCTAAAATGGGTTGCAACACGATGACTTCTTGCCCAAACATGCTTAACCGCAGAGTTCTGTTAGAATCCAGTGAATTAGTGTTGGTATAAATTCACCTGACCAGTTTTTCAAGTCATTACCATCATGTTCACGCAAAGGCAACCAACCACCAGTTATGCTCTCCTTCAAAAAAGCAAACCAAACCAAACCCGAAGTGTGTCCAATGAGAGGAGAGTGCACACACATTTGCAAGGTTTTCCCATTCCGGCTTACAAATTTTTTGATGCTTCTTTTGTTTCCTATTTATTTACACCAAAAAGTAGAATAAAATAGAATACAACAACATTTATCTACTATTGCACAAAGGGTAAAAAAAAAAAAAAAAACATCATTCTTGTTCTAAATTAGTGCTGGCATGAGTATGTATGGAAGCACAAACAAATTAATGAAAGCTCAATTGCACAATTCGCATGTGTCTACGCATGCACAAATCTGGCACATTACTCATACAAATTATGTTCCAAATATTTTTAAATACATGAGAAAGACAACAAATATAATGTAGCATTCTTAATTAACAAAAGAATACTCTAGAAAACATACCTATCTTTTTCAGACACTACTACTCCATTGAGATTTTTCTCTCTTCCCAACAAGTAAACCTACAACTCGAGAGAAAAAAAGAAAAAAAAAAATTTGAGTATTTTTATTCATGACTTAAGATGAATAAAAAGAACAACCATACAAATAGAGAACTTTGCTCAAAATGATTTCAAATAGTACATAAAATCAGAAAAACAAACAAGTCATTATAGGCCTTAAAACGCCAATAAAGAAAGAAGAAAAGCATGAATAGTAGTGAAATTAACTACCTGATATTGACTGAGGCGGCATATTGCTCACCCTTTGATTGGTAGTTGTCTCATAACAACCATGGTCTAAATGAAACAGTTTTGATACTTCAAAACTTTTTGAGCTTGTTTGCTTTTCTTTGAGATGCGAGAAGACCAGCGTTGTCCATGTAAAGTCTAGGTAGTTGATCTCTGACGCCGAAGACTTGAAGAGTAGTGGTAGGATCCTTTAGTATTATGAAATTTCCAATTCAATCTCTCTCAAGTCTTTTACCGCGAAACATAAAAAATTAATTCTATCCCCCGGCTTCATGAGGGAGCCGTGGTGCCTCATCAAATGCAGTTTTTCACTATTAAACAAAATATATATATATATAGAAAAAGAAAAAAAGAAAAAAAAAGGTAAAATAAATAAATATATTTTTTGATAAATAAGGTAAAATAAATAAATATACTTATAAGTATATTTATTTGAGATGCGAGAAGACCAGCGTTGTCCATGTAAAGTCTACGTAAGTGATCTCTAAAGCCATGTGAAGCACCGACACGGCAGTGAAGCTCCTCGTACTGGTGTCGGACACGGACAAGCGTGTCCAAGGGCTGGACACGTGTCCGACACCCCTTTGAGCGTGTCCTGTATTTTTTAATTTTTTTAATATATTGAATACGGCACGACACACCGGAGGACACGCCAAAAAGGAACAAGATGAAGAGGGTCGCGCCGGAAGACACGCTGGAGAGGAAGGAGATGAAGAGGGATATTGCGATGAAGATCTGTATAACAGTTGATGTGGGTATATGTCGAAATCATATATGTGTGATTATATATATATCAATTAAAAGAGAAAAGTTTGTAAAGAAATAATAGGGATGAGAAGGGACCACCAAAAGAAGGAAGCAGAGGGTCATGAATCAGTGAGATGAAGAGATAGAGGAAGGATTAAAGTGGCGTGATGCAGAGGCATCGAGATCGCATCTTATCAGCGGACATACCAAGGCCAAAGAAGACACGCTTCTTTTGGATCTGTTTGGCAACAAATAATGTGTTTTGTTGAATATATATATAGTATGTTAATGTAATTTAGGCTACGAATCTTTTAAAAAATATATAATCTATGTGCTTGAACTAATTTAAATGTGTTTGGTTTATTATAAATATATAAGAAAGTGTGCAAAAGTTAAGTTTTTTATAGATAATAAAAAATAATATTATTATTTTATTGCCGTGTCCGTGTCCGTGTCCTATTTTTTTCACATTTGCCGTATCGCCATATCCGTGTCGTATCATATCCGTGTCTCGTGTCCGTGTCCGTGCTTCATACCTGAAGCCAAAGACTTGAAGAGTAGTGGTAGGATCCTTTTGTATTATGAAATTTCCAATTCTCTCTCTCTCTCAAGTCTTTTACCGCGAAACATAGAAAATTAATTCTATCCCCCGGCTTCATGAGGGAGCCGTGGTGCCTCATCAAATGAAGTTTTTCACTATTAAACAAATAAAAAAAATCAATCAAATATATATAAAGAAAAAATAAGGTAAAATAAATAAATATACTTACTAAGTAGATGTACCATCGCCAACGTCTGATGGCATGGTTTGATCATTGAAGATAACATTTCGGATCAATCGTATCTTCATTATGCCCATTATCCATTCTGTTTTCAGTGGGAATCCATAACTCTGCTATGTTTCCAACAATGTATAAGTCCAGTCTTTTGTACTAAAAAAACCCAAGCTCTTGTAACTGGAGAACAAGTGAGGTTAGGCCCCTAAAAAGAAAAGAAAACCATTAATAATAATCATAAGTATCTATTATAATTGTAATAATTAAACTACTACTTGTATACTTGAACAATCAAAAGAGAGAAGTCGCAAAATTGCAACAGATTATGCTTAAATTTGTGGAGGGTGAAAAAACCTTCATCGACAGCCACATCTAAGAATTTATACTAAGAGTTGAAACGAACAATAGCCATAACAGACAAAGATACTACCATTCCTTCATTTAAAAAAACAACTATTTGAAAGCCACATAATTTGTCCCATCAAACAACTCAATTCAACCCAACAAAGACTTGTCTGAACTTTTTAGAGTTAGCCACATGAACCATGTTACTCTATTAAACTCTTTAGGGACACAAATCCAATTGAACTTTGTATAAACATCTCCCTAAGTGCCCCTCCATGTGCCAAAGTTTAAAAATGCTACTTGGCAAATGATGCACTGTAAAGTTAAGGCTCATGACAAACCCACTAGTTTGGGACAACAATTACTCCCTCCGTCCCAAAATACTTGTCCATCTTTATATTTTGGGATGTCCCAAAAAACATGTCCCATTCCAAAATTGGATGTACTATTTTTTATAACATTCCCAAACTATCATTTTAACTAAACAAATGCACTAATTACGGAGCAAATTTTTGTCTTTTAACAAAGGCATATTTGAAACTTCACACTTATCAATACATTAAAAAACTATTAAAACTCCACTACTATAAAAAGTTGGATTCCCCAAGCAGGACATGTATTTTGGGACAGAGGGAGTAACATTTAGAATAAAACATAAATGAGAGATTTAGGCTTCTTGATTATTATTATTTTTTAAAATGGCTAGTATAATCTTAGCATCTGAACACAAGAGTTCATGGTATTAATTCATAAGATTTCACCACGGAATGGCATGAGTACAGACTTGTAATCATATCATATTTAAGAAAGCCTAACACAACAAAAGTGAACATATACCTGCGTGTGTGAGCAGTCACAACCTGTGGGTTGAAATATTACCAAGGCTGAGCTCAGCCACTCCAAACCTATATCAATGTCTGTTGGGTTGAAATAATCATATACGAGGTTATGCTTGCCTGTCAGGTCTAAAAACTAAATGGCTAGATCCTTTTTAACTATAATGTACATTGGACAACTATTTTACAGGCCTTCCCTGTAATGCCAACTTCTTACCTATAATGTGCAGAGGACAACCATCGTGCTGGTTTTTCACTTACAAAATTGAAAACCTCCAAATACATCTAAAAGTGAAGATTTCAAAACAGTAGTGAAACACAATGCCCCAATATCCCATGCTTCATTATGTGCTATGAAAAATGGAAACAAGTTCTGCCAAATCTTCCTTAGATTTCACAAATGAAAAATTCACAATCTACTCTAAAAAGGAACTTATTAGGCAAATTCCCCTTGTACAGCAAAACATGGGCAATATTATCTGCAGTCAGCACTTGGTATCCTGCACATCTAAGCGTCCATTAGACGGAAGCTACCAACTTAAAGAGTAATTGAGAAAATCATTCCCTTTAGAATCCAAAATTCACAACTAGGTAATCATTTATTTAACAAAAAAGGTAAAAACTTTAACCTATAAGAAATTGGTAAGAAACTGAATTTCTTGATTCTGTATGTTAAGATGGGACTCAAACGTCATGCACGTTTTCTTCTTTAAAATGTTCAGGAAATTTTCAGTATTATGAAAGTTTTACTCTACTTGCAAACCAAACATAAAAATCACTATCCCTACCTTTCTTGAAAGTTTTACGTTTGGTGGAGTACCATATTTTAGCTGGTATCTTCTTTCAATCTCTAACATCTATTACTGCTTGAAAAGATAAATTTTTCAACCCTGTGAATTCACAAAAAGTACAAAGAACATATGCACGTGAGCACGTAAATACACAACGGAAGATCTAGTGCTGAAGGGGTACCTACCTAGACATAAATTTAGTTATACTTATTCCTTACATTAGCATTACTGAATCATATCAAGCTAAATGATATGAAATAAGTCAAAGCCCCTTCAATACTGATAAAAGAGATCCAATGAAAATCTGTCAATCAGACTTCTCAGTTTGGAAAGTGTCCGAACAGGCCAACAGCATCGAGTGAAACTCGATATATCTTAAATTTCAAAATATTACAACTCAAGTAGTAAAATTCCCAATTATAACAATAGCAGAAGAAAAACTGATCAACAAACATTCTTAAATCTAATGTCATTGAATATCTTCATCATCTCTTACAAATTGCTTCATAGAAAATGCCAAACCAATGAGTGCATCACCAAGTACTGGTGAAACCGCTGAATGTTAACTAGAATAAAAGTATTAACCATGTCACTATTTTAAACCTAGCTATTAAAAACCATTTTGAAATCCTAAACGATTCTGTAGAGGAAGGAGGTGTTAATACCCAGGTGCAAATCGAAAAGTAGGTCTGCAGGGATAGTGGGAACCAGGATGGGGGAACAAAATGAGAAGGAAAACAGTGAGTGCAGTTCTACACAAGATTCCCAAGGGAAGTCTATCTCACCTAATGGGTGGAGATGACCTCTACTCAAACCTCAGCAACCAACAATATCAGTTTGGTGGTTTCCAGAATCCAAAGATATCCAAAGATAGTTTGTTCAGTTCCCCATTTTTAAAAAATTTCTTTCTTGTTTCCCCATTTTTAAACCATTTCTTTCTTGGTATTCTTATACCTATATTTGCAAAAAAATTGAATGATGGTGTATATTGTTGTGTTTATACAAACATAAAAACAATATGATGAACCAACAAGCGGTTGTTGCAGGTCATAATACCTGTGAGACTTGAGATGTGTATGATGATTGTGGGACAACTTTTTTAGGTCCTCCAGGGTTATGGAGAAATTGGTGTATCAGTTTATTGTAACAAGACCTTTGTTGTATCCATTTGTTTCCCAGTGAAAATTTGGGTTTTTTTTGGGTAACAGAAACACATTGCTTTAGTTTGGGAAGTAGAAATTAGAGAACTGTTTTAAATGATAATGAACTTCTTAACTTTTTTGCATAACTGATCACCTGAATTTCTTCAATGTTTCAGTGTCTCCATGTAAAATTTCCTTCACATCATAATGTTGGAAATGCCTGAAAGTTACTCTCATGGTCAACAATTTTTGTCATTCAATTGCTATCCCAGTTTTTGGGTAGAAAATGAGTGTTTCCCTAATTTTTTAATTTGATTATGGTCCAATCAAAAGGCCAAGAAAGTTGTAATCTAAGGCCATAAGACCTGGTCATGGTTTATTTAATGCTGGTTATTCAACAAAACTAGTAAATAACGCATTGGTCAGAAATTCTCCATTTTTCAAAAAATTTCTTTCTATTTCAATTTTAAGACATTTTGATGTTCCCAAATTGGCTTAACTATATTTTGAGGAGTGACGTTTGACACAAATTCTCTTGTTGAATTTTCCGACACTAGTGTTCAAATATAAAGCAAATGATCTCTCTTTATCCTTCCCCAAGTAAACCATCTAAGACCTGGTGTAATTCTTTTTTGTTTGACAAAAACGTGAAAAATAAAGGTGAAGTGAGCCGCAAATATATTTCTTTCAAAGAAACATCTAAAGAAAAACAAAATTTTAGTATTATATACTAATATTATTTTTCTATCAAAGATTTCTATTTTTATTTTGGTAATTACCTTTTATTGCTAATGGTAAAATTAAATATAGAAACTAAAAATAAGGTGAGAGTGGTTTTGTGTTAAAAGGAAAGGATATAGGTGGGTTTGAAAAATAACCATTAGATTTAATCTAACGGTCCATATAGAAAGTGTGGATTAATTTTCTTGTTCCACAGGAAGCAAGAGATCAAGACTATATATATATATATATATATATATAATCATAGTCGGCATGGAGTAATTACACATATCAAAAAATATTTTTGGCTTTTGCTCTTTCGTTTTTGTGTATTAGGGACGCATTCCCCTTTTGAACGTTTTTCTAATATATTTTTACTTATAAAAAAAAAATGGAGTAATTACACATATCAAAAAATTATACATGCGTAATATATTTTGTTGTTGCTTTCTTCTAATGATCGGTGATCGGATGACATGAGAACATTCTTCTTCATCTCTTTGCCTTTTCCCCATAACATCGCGTACAATCCGCAAAATATCAGTACGGCTCCTAGTATGCTATTAATAAAAAAATTGCATGTTAAATGAATTCATGTCATCCAAACAAGACCTTAAGAACTAGGGTTGCATATGTTAAGTGAATTAATAATAAATTAGTGAAATCCAAACAGAACTTTAGAGGGTGGTAAGAGGCATGCACATACCTTCCCAAGTGTAGCTTCTCATCCAAAAGCAAAGAACATGCTATTGCTACAAGCACAAGAACCAAAAGACTAAAAATTGATGCAAAAAGTGGGCCCCTCATGCGTACACACCATGCAGTGAGAGTAATCGTTAGTCCTGAAGCTACAATTCCCTGCAATGTCACAATTTCACGAAAACATGTAAATTTAATCATCACAAAAACAAACTAATTAGGATATTAAACAGAACCAGTTTGATTGGAGAACTAATTCGGCCAATTTGATTTTAAATTCATTTTATTGAGTAACTATAATTTAATTTAGAATAATGATTTTTAAGGATTGAATTTCGTATTTATCGAATTCAATTTATGTGAGTGAGGTGATGAGTCACACTATATGATGTTATCATGACGTGATATGATCAAGACCCACAATTCATCACACATAAATTGAATTAGGTAATTGTGGAATTCGGTTTCTAAATCACTACTCTTTAATTTAAAATCAAAATTTTAAAATCATTCGGATAGATTTCTCTAATCCAGGTAATGATAGTATTTTAAGCTGAGCTAAATTTACTATATTAGAATTTTTTTAATTATTCATATATTATATGGATAGAGTAGTGATACACACACCGAACACTTGCAGTGAATTGCCTAATCGAATAATTTTTAATTAGTTATTTCTACCAAATACAACTAAGTGAAGGGCTCCACTTCCTTATTTGTTGCATAATTGATCAATTAAAAGAGAAGGTCTAGCAATTCATTGCAACTATTCGGTGCAAGAATCATTTTCTATATGGATAAGATCAATATGTGCCTCTAAGCATGAGGAGGAAACTCCTCCTTACGATTGGTATATTAATATCACTGCACTATGTTTTTCATTATTTTATAACAATAAAAAGTAGATTAAAAAAGAAAATAATAACAACTAATGATCATATACGAATTCAAATATGAACCTAACAATAAAATACATTATGAATTTTGATTTAAAATTTCTTTTGAAATCCCTATGTTCATGTCCACCAATTAGAAAGGCAATGAAAAACATACCGAGTAAAATGTTGTGGCTAGTCTAATGTTCCAACCCAACTTCCATCGACTCCAATCTCTCTCCATGCAAAGGGCAAAACCAACGGCTTGGATTGCCCCCATCACAGAGATCAAAGCGGCGGTGGAGTAATGACAAGAATACCTCTGCAACATCTTAGCCTGGCCAACAAATAATGTTACAAACCATGAAAATAGATATGTCAGTAGAGGGCAATATGGGAATATTTCAAAACAAATTTTCGCAAACATCATTACCTGGATGATCAACCAAGCGAGACAATTGCACACAACCAAAAAAACAACCAACACTCGATTACCAAACACTGGGTGCCCTGTGCTGCCACGTGTCCACCATAATTATGATGCAAAAGGTCAAGATTCGTTGACCAGATGTTTATTTCAACTCCCTTGTAAAAAGTGAGCAGCATGGCCCGACCTACCCCTATTACTATCCCCACCAACTTTGTTTTACGTGCAGTTATACCCAATCCCAACTTCTCCAACCTGGACCCCACATGTAATCCAAATAAACTGCTATCATTTAATAGTAATATATATATATATATATATAGGCACCTACCAAAATGATATCGCCATAAAAAAAAAACTGAGTAACACATTTGCTTATATGTGTCTTAATTTCTATATACATATATTTGTGATGGCCATATCATTTTGGTAGGTGCCTATATAATGTATATATATATATACACACACACACATTACTATTAAATGATAGCCATTTTATTTGGATTACATGTGGAGTCCAGGTTGGAGAAGTTGGGATTGGGTACAGCGGCAGGTTAAGCAAAGTTAGTGGGGATAGTAATAGGGGTAGGTGGGGCCATGTTGCTCACTTTTTACAAGGGAGTTTAAATAAACATCTGGTCAATGAATCTTAACCTTTTGCATCATAATCATGGTGGACGCGTGGCAGCACAGGGGGACCCAGTGTCTGGTAATCGAGTGTTGGGTGTTTTTTTGGTTGTGTGCAGTTGTCTCGCTTGGTCACTGTGGTTGATCATCCAGGTAATGATGTTTGCGAAAATTTGTTTAGAAATATTGCCCTCCACTAACATATCTATTTTTATGGTTTGTAACATTATTTGTTGGCAAGGCTAAGATGTTGTAGAGGTATTCTTGTCACTACCCCACCGCCGCTTTGATCTATGGGGGCAATCCAGGCCATTGGTTTTTCTCTCTGCATGGAGATTCCTTTTGCATCATATTATTACACCAATCGTAAGGAGGAGATTCCTTCTCTCATGTCTCAGAGGCACATATTGATCTTATCCATATAGCACATGAATAATTAAAAAAATTCTAATTTAGTAAATTTAGCTCAGCTTAAAATACAATCATTACCTGGATTAGAGAAATCTATCCGAACGATTTTAAAATTTTGATTCTATATTAAAGAGTATTGATTTAGAAACCGAATTCCACATTTACCTAATTCAATTTATATGTGATGAATCATATAATGGGACTCATCAGTCATCACCTCTCACATAAATTGAATTCGATAAATACGGAATTCAGTCCTTAAAAATCATTATTCTAAATTAAATTATAGTTACTCAGTAAAATGAATTTCAAATCAAATTGGCCGAATTAGTTCTCCAATCAAACCGGTTCTTTTCAATATCCTAATTAGTTTGTTGTTGTGATGATTAAATTTACATGTTTTCGTAAAATTATGATATTGTAGGGAATTGTGGCTTCGAGACTAACGATTACTCTCACTGCATGGTGAGTATGCATGACGGGCCCACTTTTTGCATCAATTTTTAGTCTTTTGGTTCTTGTGCTTATAGCAATAGCATGTTCTTTGCTTTTGGATGAGAAGGTACACTTGGGAAGGTACGTGCATGCCTCTTACCACCCTATAAAGTTCTGTTTTGATTACACAAATATATTATTAATTCACTTAACATATGCAACCCGAGTTCTTAAGGTCTTGTTTGGATGACATGAATTCATTTAACATGTAATTTTTTTATTAATAGCATAGTAGGAGCTGTACTGATAGTGTGCGGATTGTACGTGGTGTTATGGCAAGGTCTTTGCTTTTGGATTAGAAGCTACACTTGGGAAGGTACATGCATGCCTCTTACCACCCTCTAAAGTTTTGTTTGGATTCCAAAAATATATTATTAATTCACTTAACATATGCAACCCTAGTTCTTAAGGTCTTGTTTGGATGACATGAATTCATTTAACATGTAATTTTTTTTATTAATAGCATACTAGGCGTTGTACTGATAGTGTGCGGATTGTGCGCGGTGTTATGGGGAAAAGGCAAAGAGATGAAGAGGAATGTTCAACTCGTGTCATCCAATCATTAGAAGAAAACAACAACAAAAATAACAGGATTAGTAGCTACGCGATAGATGCTAATTAATCCCAAAACCGTTCCATAAGAGATGAATATCAAATATGAATGTCTAGACTATATATGTGTGTGCTTTTATACATGCGTAATATATTGTTTTGGTTTGGATGTTGTTTTATGTCAATTTTGTTCGAAATCTGAGCGATGGACAATTAGTTTTTAACAACGATACGTTTGACCTTAAAATGTTGTTTAAATCTCCAACATGCAAGAGGGTGGACTGTTAGATACATATTGTTTATTTAGTGCTGGTTATTCAACAAAACTAGTAAATAATGCATTGGTCAGCAATCACATTTTATCCACAAACCATTAGAACAGGCTTAGAAAAACAAAGTACGGAATCGATACAATAACTGCGTAACAAAAATAAAATGTGTTAAAGAGAATTTTAAAATATTTGTTTGCATGCGTATTAGGGTATCATTCTCTCAAGTATCTCTGTATTCAAGAGAGCACTATCCACACTTAAAAAAAAAATTATTACTAACTTAGTGTATGTATAGTTAAATCAAGCGTGCGTCCAATGAGAGGAGAGTGCAGGCACTCATTTTTTCCCATTCCGAATTACTGCATCTAAACCACCACCAAATTTATTGTTGTTTCCTATTTATTTCCACAAAAAAAGAAGAATAAAATGTAATAACATTTATATAGTTGCACAAAGAAAAAAAAACATCGTACTTATTCTAAATTAGTGCAGGCATGAGTATGTATGAAAACAAAAACAAAGTAATGAAAGCCCAAATGTGGATGTGTCAATGCATGCACAAATGTGGCACATTAGTCATACAAATGATGTTTAGAATATTTTCAAATACACGAGAAAGACACAAATACAATGTAGCATCCTTAATTAACAAAAGACCAGTCCCGAAAAACATACCTATCTTTTTCCGACACTACTCATCCCATTGAGCTTTTTCTCTTCCCAACAAGTAAACCTAAAATTTGAGAATTTTTTTTAGAGTATTTTTATTCATGACTTATGCTAGCCTCACAATTATAAGAACACATAACATATTAATAACCATACAGCTAGAGAACTTTGCTCAAAATGATTTCAAATAGTAGATAAAATTGGGAAAACAAACATGTCATTATAGACCTTAAAACGCCAATTAAAGAAAAAAGAACATGAATAGTAGTGAAATTAACTACCTGAGGACCGAGGAGGCATATTGCTTGATGACCCTTTTCTGTTGTAGGCCAAACAAAACTAAAGGAGCAACTTGAGGATCAAACAAGACTGCAAATAAAAACTATTATTGACATAATTAAATAAAGCACCTAAAATAGATTAAGCGACATACGAATTAAAAATCTGAATTACTAATGAAATAGATAGATAACTTGAAGATTCAGAGGCATATGCCTGATTTTATCCACAACAAAACCAAAAAATTAAAAAAGACAAAAGGGAAATTTAGGGTTTCTATTGACATGGATCTGAAACAACTAAAGAGGAATGAACAGATGTTAAGTGAAGGAAAATTATTGAAGAAGAGAGGGCGAGTCTGGTGAGATGATACTTACTCCGGCCGTTCGAAGGATATCTTCTTCGTATCTTCTTCCGTCGTAGGATTTGAGACAGAGACTTAGAGACGGAGATGATCTTCCTTCGACCGTTTAGTGTGAGTGTGGCATGGAGATGGAGATTTTAGGGTTAGGGTCTGAGTGTCTGAAATACACTGATGAGGCGTAGAGTGAGCGGCGCGTGAATCACAGTCAATAGAACTGAGAGCTAAGCTCATGTATATTTTTGCGAGGTTTTATGTCGAAATGAGATAACGTTATTTCTCTAATTTGACCAAACGTCCCGCGGTAGTACAATGTTATTTTCTCTAATTTTTAAAATGAAATGTGAAAATTTAAATTTTATTTGTCTTTTAATTTCAGAAATAAATATTTGTTATGTTAGTTTTTTTTTTGTTTTTTGTTTTTTCTATTTTCTCTTTTTTTTCACTCCCCTCCTCTTTCTACAGTTATTCATCTTAGGATTTGTTTGTTTGCGAGTAAAATATTTTTTAAAAAATATTCTTTTATTTTTTGGTATTTGGTTGACTAAAATTTATGTAAATTTTTTAGTTAGTAAAATATTTTATCAGAAAGTTACAAAAACAACTTTACCGTTGAAATTTGGGGAAGTTGTTTTACGGATCTCAATCCCGATCGAATTGAAGAACTCCACGACGAACCAGAAGACCACGACCTTTATTGTCCTCTCTCTTTCTTCCCCCACTGAGAAATCTCTCTTCCTCTCTCTCTATACACTGAAACCGTAGATGAACATATCAATCCTTCAAATACTCTGTATCACCACTGTGGAACACTGGAAGAAAATTTGAAGGTATAAGCTCTGTCTGCTTGTATAAATCTATATATATATATATATATATATATATATATATATATATATATATATGTATGTATAAATTCTTTATCTAACTCTTAAAGCTTTTGATTTCATTTAAAATCGCATTCAAATTCGTTGGTGGATCCATATTTCATCCATTGGAACTTCAGTCTCCGATTTGTTGCCCCTCCGTTCTCTCTTCTGTTTCAGGTACCAATTTCTCATCTCTCTATAACAACTTAGTCCTTGAATTGAGGCTTGTAGAAATGACTTTTTTACTTATAAATATTTGCAAAGATTTATGTGTGCAATGATAATGAATGGAGGCTTTTAGAAATCTTTATTCCGTCTAGAACTTCTATTCTGTTTTAATTCATAACTTCACATGCTTCAATTTTTATTGTATATATATATACTTTTTCCTTTGTTTTGGTTCCAAACCTTCCTATAATATATTTTATGAACAAAATTCAATAACCATTTCGGAAAAATAAATAAATAAAAATAAAAATTCCTGCAAAACCCATTTTTGTAACATTCTTATGTTGATGCTTACCTTTTATGACTCAGAACTCCCTGAAACAAGGCCCCTTAGGGACCCCTCCCCATGGGGCCAAACTGGGGATAGTGTAGCACAGCCCCATAGTCACACAGCGGATGAGTTGAGAACATAGAAGGCTTGGGAGGTTCGAACACTGGCCTGTAGAGTGTAAGCGCCGAGCTCCTACCATCACTGCTACGCCCCGGGGGCATCAGCAAGGACTTGTTGGAAGCATTGTTGCATATCCCATGCTATTGTGTCTTTGCATTGATTATGAGAACAAAAACTACTTGTCCGGATGTTTGCCTCAATCTTACCAATATTTGAGATGAGATAGAACCTTGGACTTGACTCCTTCAGAGCCAGAAGTATTTTTGTTTGCATTGAAGGGATAAAAATGGTTGATTGATGCTGCTTTATCCTTGAGGAGGTTCCACTTGAGAACATAACTTCTAGATGTATTTGGCAGATGGTTCGGTTATTTTTCTATTGGTAGTCTGGGAAGAGGAAGTGGTGAAAGAATTTGTTTAGATGTCAAATTCTGAAGAAAGGATCCCTCTCTCATGTTTATGTTTCTTTTTCCTTTTTGGGGATTTGATATTTTCCCTCGTTCTTAGGGTTGTTGCTTTTGTATACTTCTTCATGGGCTGGTCGGCTCTAAACTGTAATCATTTACAAGTTCAAAACTCTGTCAATCCAGGTACAATGGGGTGAAAGTATGGCATTGATGCCGGTGATTTCTCTGTTAACAGTTTGCCATGACCTGATTTGAATTAAGCTACTTTTCAAGTATTGTACTAGTTCAGAAACCATCTATTGTAGAGAGTCGAGATTAGAACTCTTTTCAAGAACACAATACATTTTTTTTTGTTTTTTCGTGTGTGTGCGTGCGTGCGTGCGCGTGCGTGCGTGCGTGTGTGTGTGTTTGTGTGTGTGAACTGGATGAGTGTCGATGCTTATTGAAGAATGGAGACTTTCATATTGATAGGGCGATTGAGTGAATGAAGTCTCTATTTAGACTGTTTTAATACATGTAAGAATATGCAGTATTTTTAATTTTACTCTCTTCTAACCTTCAGCTTCATTCTGATTTAGAAGAGCCACTGAGTTTGCGATAGTGTCACTAACATAGTGGTCTTTTTTCAAGCTCCTCAGCAGTTCTCCAATCAGGTGGAATGGTAGAGGAGAATTCATTAAACTACATATTTTACTAGTCATGACAGAATGTCTAAAAATTGCATCTGATCAAATTAAAGGGATATGATACTCACTGCTTCAATTAGGTGATAATGTCGTGGTGAATGAGGGATTTGAGAGCATTTTTCAATGTGAACATTCTTCTTTGTGCATTAATTTGTCATGTTAGGTTTTTTTTTCATTTTTTTTTCTCGATTTTCTCTCTTTTTCACTCCCCCCTCTCTCCACTGTTCTTCCTCTTAATTTGCAGGAACATCATCAATCAATAGACCAGGATATTTGATTTTATCTGTGTTGTTTTTCTTCTTCTCATGTTCCATTGAAAATTATTACTGTATTCAATAGGCTAAGTAAAAGTTGTGTGGGTTCAACGTCTTGTTGTAAATATCTTATCTCAAAATATGTGAATTTTTTTTCTTCATAAGAAGCTTGCAGCAGTTCAACAAACGGCCGAGTATTGAAAATAAAATTCGTATCTCTGTGTTTTGATTCCAACACTGAGCTCTTACGGTTGATTCATGCAGCTAATCGCCAATTAGCATTGAAAAAATCGGCCAAGAGACGGGCTTTCTCATCATATGTGGCTATTTATACTTCCACAATGGGTTTATATGTCAATTACCCAATTTAGTTTTTATTTTTTAATATTTTTTGACATAATAGGAAAAAAAAAAACACTTATTTAGACAGTGACGCGCTTTACCAATTAGACCATCAAATAATGCTTAATTAAAAAAGTCCAAACTTTCTTATCTTTTATCTATTTCTTTTATGATTTTGTCATTAAAGTTAATATGTTTATTTATTATAAAAGTGAGCAAGTCAATTCTTGTAATTTCAAAAGTCAACAACTTGCCCCTCACATTTCACCTCAAACCACTTTTCAGCATATTATAATACACATGATTGATACTTTTATATTAATCAGGAAAGTACCCCTAATATGACTGTTATACCCTATCTTTTTATAAAAAAGACTTTCGTTTTCCTTTATTCCAATCAAAACCCATTTATGCTCTCGCCCCTTCATTTGCATGTGCTCTGTATGCTCTCCTTCCAAGGTCAATTAATTTTAATTTTGGAACCAAATTCAAATGAACCTTCATTTAAATCACTTGTTTATCCTCACAGAGAATTGCAACTACACGAGGAATTACACTTGGTTAATTTAGGGGCATGGAATGCATTAGTTTACTATAGGGGGCATTTAAGGTATTTTGCCTTTTTTTGTTTTACCTTTTTTTAAAAAAAATGTTAATTATACGGGATAGTTTGGTAAATGCATAATGACATATGATGAAAAGTGGTATTATGTTTGGTTGATTAAGAAAGGAAAATAAAGAAAATGACAATAATCATGAGAGAGAGAATAATAATAATAAAATAATAGTTTTTATAGATTTGGAACTCGATATATATATATATATATATCAAACATGATATTTCCTTCTATTGCATTTTCTTTATTTTTCTTCAATCACCCTCCAACGAAACTGGGCCTTAAAGAGTGCTAATAATTGGGGGTTGGGTGAGGAGTGATTATATGCTTATTTGTACATGTAAGTTGGATAAGCAATCAGTACAATTGTCACGCCAGAGGTTGGAATCAGCCGGTAATGATAAGGAAAAGGTGATAAAAAAGAACGTGACAATGCATAGTACGCCAGAGATCAGCTCTGCTGACAAGCAAAACGACGGCGAAGCTGAAGCTGTCTCCGAGAACTTTGATCCGATTGTTTCTCCTAGAACTTGAACTAGAACGACGCATGATTTGATTTTGTCAAATTTACAAGAGGTATATATGTCGAGTTCACATCAAGTAATTATGGTTTTCCTACTTTATATCAAGATCCTAGGTAGTTATATATATGTATGCGACACCAATCTGTTTTGCATGGATGATAATGTTAATTTTTTCCGCAATGTACTTTGTTTCTTTCGTAATATATATCAGTGACATAAAAAGCTTACAATTACATATTTTTACATGGGTGCATGAAGAAAAGAAAATTGTGTCCTACTCCTACCTGTGTATTAATCATGGACTATATATAGCATGAATAGACCATGCAAAACCAAGTCACGCACCAAAGGACCATCTTCTTAAATAAACAAGAAAGAGGAATATATACACATGAATATTCATATATAGGTTACACACTTGTGCTCCCCACTGCTCAATGTTCCGGCACCATTACCACCTCCAAAATTAACCTTCAAATCATCACAAACAATCGACATTCTTGCTTCCCTCTTCCATATCCCGGACGAAAACACTGCCACCACTCCAAACTTCAAATTGAAAGTCACCGCCCCACCACTCCGATCCTTCCCAATCTCTTTCAGTATCTTATCTTCCATCCCGCTGTGCTCTGCCTTGGAAGCTAACTCTACGTTTATGTTACTTGTGTCCTTCTTCCCCAATCGAAAAGGATTCACCAATGACACCGCCAAAATACTATCTTTATAATTTATGGAGCTCTCTACATGATAATAGTAAGCATCTGACTTCTCATTCACGTTCTTCACCTTCACTTTGGCTTCCCAATTCGCCTTCAATGAGGTGTCCGAGACGTTGAAGGAGGGTACGGATAGGGTCTCGACTTGGAATTCGGATGTGTATTTACCGAATACTAGCAACGGAATGATGAGCAAAAAGATCATACCTATGAGAAATGTGATCATGATCATGCACATGACACGGCTAAAGACGTGATATTGGTGCTCCACCGCGTAGGGTCGGGTGGTGGTGTAATAAGCAGCCGGAGGTGGCGCAGCGTAGGGATAACCAGGATATGGTGGAGGAGCAGGGTACGCGTAGGGCACCGACTGAGGCTGCCCCTGTGGGTTTGGCTGTGGCTGTTCTGTCCTTGTCCCAGTTTCTGGAGGAGCTGTAGAAGCCATGATTCATCCCTCTCCCTCTTTGATCAGGGGAAGAGAGAGAGAATGGGGGTATGGACGGCAAATGTCTTCTTACAAAGAGGTTGAAGAAAGAGAGAGAGAAAAAGATAGAGGAAGATGGAATGAATGTAATTGGGGATGACAACTATCATTCTAACGTTTGATGGGCTCTGTTAAGCAATGAATAACCATACAAGTTAAAAAAAGCAAGCAATTCAACAGAAGCTATATATACTACATATGAAGATAGACTTTTAGCTATCTTTAGAGTGTGTCATATTTTGGTGTGTGTCATATTTACCAGCCATTTTGTTTCACCCCCTTTCTTTGGTGTTGCACTAGTTTGATCTTAAAAGTTTAAAAAGTTATGTTCTGTGTTAAGCGATTTAGCCAGAGATCATGGGTTGAGCTGATACCACACATCCATCTATATAATAACTTCATTAATGTGTACCAAAACTAGGCCTAAATCCATTAACAAATGTATTTTGTAGTTACAAGGTACATGCAAACATTTCATAAGAATTGTCAAAATTCTAGTTACAAATTTATTGCAGAGTATAAATGTTCCATGTTCAATCTTGCACCAAACCATGAAAATTCCAACCAAACATAAGCATTTAATACGACCCGTACAAACAGAAACACGGTGAACAAGTAACAAGTCTACAACAAAATTTTGGTTATTGTATTGCTGATATTACTACACTAAATCAGCAAAAGAAACAGGTTCACGTTCACACAAAAGACTTCCATAACAAAACAAACAAAACCCCACTGTCCAAATGATTGTTTGACAAAGTTTTAGGTTGTTCTAGAATTTTTATTACTTACTATCTTAAAGACAAAGGCCACAAGAAGACCACTTTACAGTATAGTTGAGGAGATAGCTGATCAGTAGGTCCAATCCTGTGGTAAGCCCAAACCCATCTCAGGAGGAGGAAGCTGGTAATGGCACTCTTCTCGCCTCTCCTCATCAACCCCCCTTTTGATGGAATTCCTCGGAGGAATGACTTGAAACTCCTTTCTATTATTTGTCACACCTGCCCAAACATGATAAATGAACTCTGATTTCTTTTCTTTCCATATCACATTATACAACTGAGAGGAGGGAAAAGAAAATCAAACTATAGGTAGGAGGATCAAACAACTATATATTTGGGGTGGAATGGAGGAAATTATTGTCCTCTCCAATGATGATTCTTATCCTTTTCTATTGTCCGTCTAGTGTCTAGTCAACAAACAATCATTATAAGTAGTCAAACAGAGCATTCTGCAATGTTAGTTTCCAGAACCATATGTATCATCAAACCTCAAACAAAAACAAGACAATGAAAAAGCCAGACCCCAAATTTAACTTTTAGCTGAAAATTAAAAAAAAAAGAACCATATAGTATGACCCCTTGAAATGTCTTCCTTGTACATAAGTCTGAAAATCATGAAAATACTGCAATCCTCATTTCACATTTCATAATTAACACAATTAAAAAATTAAATTAATAATAATTAAGACAATGGAAACACACACACACGCACATATATATTCTCTAGGCATGGTTTTCTTAAGCAACTATCAAGGAGGAACACCTCACACTCACAGCTACAAGCAAGTTAAAACATCCATTTCCAAAAGTAGACACATATTGATTACAAGGAGCAGGGAGATTGAATTCAAAATTTTGGTCTTATATTGGGATAAGCCTGAGTCACGTAGAGGGGAGCACGTGCGAGAGTGCATTTGGGAGCATTGTGCGTGTTGAGAGATAATTATCAGGGGTTTTTTTTGTTTATCTAATTGTTTTTTTAAAATATAATTATCAGACGTTTGGCATATAGACGATGACTAGTGAAATAAACACAGAACAAGAGTGGGTGAACCAAATAAAAAAAAGTTGAAACTCACTCTGTCTCTTTCTAGCAACATTAGTGGTTGTGGTACTGTTAATTCGAGGAAGAAACACACCCGTTCCTCCATACTCTCTCACAAATCCACCACCCACCCGACTTCCTCGAAATGGTAAAACCATGTTCTGGCTCTGCAAAAACTGCTTCTGTTGTTTCTGCAAAACCCTAGCCCTAGCTTCCATAAAGCTCTCAACCTGCAAAACTCAGACGACCAATCAACACCAACCTCGAACCCATCATTAATTAAAGCTGAAAAAGCAAAACCATTGAAAGGACAACCCAGAAAAACAAAAACAAAAGGCAAAAAACCGGTTCATGTCTCCGGTCTTTTTTACCTGGGGTTGAACTGGTTGCACAAAATGGTACTGGTAAGCCGGTCTACAACCGGTCCAGGTGCCTCTGCTTCCAATTCCATATCCGTCAACACCATGTCCAACACCAGCACTGCCATTAAACCCGAAATGCCAGGCCCGTCTGTAACCCGTCGAATCATAAGGAACCGCCGGTTCGAACCGCTGTAGACACAGATTAATGCCAAGACACATCGATCACATAGCCATGAACGTTAAAAAGCTTAAGCAAAGAATGTGAAACAAGAAGAAGATAGAGAGATTTAGAGAAACCTCTGAGTTCGGGGCCAAGTTTAGCCGCTGTTTAGCGACGGTTTGGTTTCGGAATCGTTGAAGCAAAGCCAAAGCAGCGAAGTGCTGAGCGAGATTTTGAAGGTGGGTGAGCTCAGAATGGTAGAATGGACTTTTCCTAGAGGGGATTTCGTCGGGAAAAATATCAGAGGGAAGCCATAGTTCTCCGTCATCCAAATTAGGGGGGAAATCCGCCATTTCTAGAGAGAGAAAGAGAGTGTGTGTTTTTGTGTGAGAGAAGTGTGTTACTGTTTTAGAGAGAGAAAGGGGGGGAATTTCAAGGGTCCAAAGCGGGAATTTTGAGCAGAGCTGTACTGCCAAAAACGACGTTACGAGTTTCTCTATTTATAAATAAGACAGAGAAAGTAATTGTTTGTTGAAAAGGCAGTTACATTGTAATTATCTGTGCACAATTTACCAAACTATGAACTTACAAAATTTTAATTACAGATTTGTGAAGGTCTTTAAAATATTTACTTATTACATGAAACTATATAATGGCATGTTAATTTGTAATTTTGACTATAGAATGAAGGAAGATATTTTTTATTTTTTTCACTCGGATGCACATGTATGTTCAAACTTACAAATAGATGTTAATAACTACTCCGTAGTACATGTGATTATCAGCTTATTGTCACAATTTAATACTAATTATTAATTTCAGAATATATCAATGTACATGGGAGAAAGGAAAAATAAATTTGTTTAAGAGCTAAGATATAACAATGATTTTCAATAAAATAATCCAAAATAAAATTTTATATATATATATATATATATATATATATATATATATATATATATATAATCTAAGTGGGAGTGACAAATTACTATACGACATGACAACACGACACGAACACAACACAACTTAAAAAGGTTTGAGTCATAAAGGATACGATTAACCTGTTTACTTAACCGTGTCAGGTTAAGGTTAAAAGATTTAACCCATGTAATCCGTTTATGACCCATTTAACTTAACATGTTATAATCGTGAATATGACATATGTAATATGTTACTGTTTAAATCTAATTACCACGAATAGTTAAGTCATTTCAACATAAACCTTGTCTACGCCTTATGATTTTTTTTTTTGAATATTTGGGTAAATTATGACAAATTTTTTATTATTATTCAGTATTTGATTAAATTAAATATCTCGTTTTGATAAACTGATCATTAAACGAGTTAACACGTTTACCTGTTTAATAAACGGGTTAGGTTCATTCTTGACACGATTATTAAATAAGTTGGGTTTGAATTTACTTATTTAATATAATACCCTTACATTGATACGACACGAACACAACTCACGAACATAAATTGTCATCCCTAAACCTAAATAATAAATATGAAAACGTAAGTAATAAATTGCCATCCATAAACCTAAGTAATAAAATAGATATGAAAACGAAAGTTTATGTTAGAAAATGACGAATTCTAATGAGCATACAAAAATTCATACTTCAGTAAATATTTTTAAAAAACGCAGATCTTGTAACATTTTTTTCTTGGATAATTTTGAATCTAAAACTAATTATTACTACCTCCGTAGTATAATAATTACCTATTTTTCTTTTTTGAATTGTCCCAAAATATTTGTCTACTTATCAAATTTAAACAATATATTTTACATTTTTTTATAAAATATCTTTAAAATTTAAAAAAAATTCAAATTTGATTATATATATTTAAACTTGAAAGGATAATTTTATAATTTTTTTTAAAAATAATGTAACAATTAAATGTCTACTTAAAAAGTTTTATTTTCCGTAAGAGACATCTATTATGGGGAGAGTAGTATTGTTTTCTTTGACCACACCAGTCTACTCACGTGACCATGGCCATTATAAAACGAGGACCGTATGAAGCGGCGCTCCTATCCACTACGCGGCCGTTTAGTTTCTCAGCCTCTTTCTTAGTGTGACCCTTTTTGGCCTACTTCGCGTACTCTCTCGCGTAGGTAAGAAATTACTCGCTGCTACATGATGACAGCTTTCAACAAACAGGATAAAGTGGGGCCAGTGTAAAATTTTTAGCGAATGGATATGTGTGTTTTTTTGTACTCAACGCAGTGGTATTGACCTTTAACGAAAAAAAAAAAAACGCAGTGGTATTGACGAGAGACTCTGACAGAAAGTAAACCGAAGGAAAAGCATGATGGCATCATGCCAACTGACAATGTCGTTGCTTATTGACACGTGTCAATTCATTATCCTATGTTCAGTAATTTTGAGTCATGATAATCATAGGTTGAAATATAACCGAAAGTATATTTACTAACGTTAATTTGTTGTAATATTTTTAAAAATTAAAGTATAAAAATATTTTTGATAAAAAAGTGGTAGTCGAAAAATATAATTATTAATTTAAAATTTTCATATAATTTTTGTTTTAAATGTCCACATTTTTTATCCTTATTCACGAAACGTTTATGCATCGTACAAAATAAAATAATTTTTATCCGATACATTTTTTTCACTATTATAATATTCGACAAAAATGAAAATATCAAAAACAAAACGTGTACCTCACATACCTTAACTTATTTAGTGCTATAAAATACTAAAGAGTAGTGATAGGGAAATCAAATGATTATCCCCAAATTATCACTGAATCTCACGTTGTTAAACCATGTCAAGTTCATTAAATATTTCTAAATAGTGAAAATTCAAAGTCATCTCTCACCTCACGAGTCTTGAGTGGGTCCTACGCCAATCATAGTTGTCCTCAATCTCAGGACATGGATTCTATTTACAGAAAAACAGTACACCATTTTTTACCTACAATCTAAATCCAAACTCCTTTCCATGATTTCAAAACGAAAATAAAAAATGAAGTGCATAAAATAAAAAGAAAATTGGGGAAAATCTTAATATAATGAAGGTGCCATTATCTTCTAAAATTGTTTCCCTCATCGGAAAACAAAAATATAAAATTAGCAAAGAGACAATACTTGCCTACTCACCAATGAGTAGGAACTTCATACTTACTATCTATGTGGTAGGACAATAAAGTGACAAGTGTCCCTCCAATAAAAAATGAAAAATAAAATATTTAAAAAGTTATTTGGGTTAAGTCCAATAAAATCTAAATCAAATCCTAATTTGATTATTTCTATTTCTTATAAAATCCAAATCAAACCTAAAAAAAAATAATGTAGAAGGAATTGGATTAAGCTTTTTGATGAAGGTGAGACTTAAGAGTTCAATTGTAAACTTAGCCACTCCCTGCTAGAGTATTTGCATTAAAATAGGCTTATTAACATTATTCAAATAAATAAAAGAAAGTATTTAGTCATGATTTGATAAAAAAATAAAATTTGTTTTCTTAAGAATTCTTTTTGGTTGATTAATTATCAGACAATCATAAATTCATATTTATTTTCACATGTGGGACAAGACACCATTAGCAAGTGCAAGCATCTACCTTTACACAAATTTTTATTTATTTATTTCTTTCTTTCTTTATCAACAAGAAGGCAACGAAGGGCTAAACAACATAAGCCATGCTTGAAAAAAACAAAATCAATATATATATATATATATATATATATATATATATATTAGTTCAAACATGAAATCTTATCACCCACAATCAAAAATCTTAATCCAATTCCTTTCATGGATTTGATTTGAGCAAGATACTTATAGTTGTGATTCCTTGAGGCTTAGGGATTAAGACAATTAAGTAGCATGGGAAAGAGATAATTAGATATGTGTTTGATTTGGATTCTACTGGATTTAACCCAAATGACTTTTTAAATCTTTTATTATTATTACTATTATTATTTTACATTGTAAGAACACTTGTCACTTTGTTGTTGCGTCACATCGATGGTAAACATGAACTTTCTACTCACCGATGAGTAGGTAAGTATTGTCCATATATAATAGAAGCATATATGTATATATATACACATAGATATAGATATGAGTGTATCAATATTTATTTGGGAACTGGATACCACCGGGGTAACAGTCTTTAATATTGTACCGAGGGGGCTTCATATTGTGTAGGTTTATTCTTAATAGCATTCCATTATTACACATATATTTATTTGTTTGTTTGAATTTATCGATTTCGTTCCCATGAGTTCTGATTTGGCCGCAATCCACACTGAGCACAGTCAGAGTCTGGTCCAATACAATTTTCAAAATTCTCTCACATATTATCCTACTTTTTTAATTTAAAAAAAAAAAAAAAAAAAAAAAGGAAAAAAATTTGAAACTCATCATCTGATGAACACACACTTTGGGACTGGGTTGGGCACACCCCTTTTCTTTCTTTTTTCTTATCGGTTTTTTCATATTTTTTTTTTCTTTTTCTCTTTTGTTTGCATTTATCAATTTCATTCACATGAGTTCCCAAACTATAAAATGTTGCCATTGTGTGCTATGATTAAAACTCGGAGTTTGATCCAGTTTGTGCGGTTGAAGACGAAATCCATCTACGTCGCGTGGGGTGAGAGAGGATGTTGAATCCTACCTGTCTTAAAAGACATAGTAAATCGTACCTGTCTTTGGCCACATTAGATTCGGTAAAATTTCGGGGATTACTGTTTCGGTTTTCTATCATTATTCAATACTAAAACAACTAAGGTCATTAATCGCCTAAAATGAGCAACAGGATTACACGTACATTCTTTTCTACAATAGCTGAAATAGCAAATATATATATATATATATATATATATATATATATATATATATATATATATATATATATCTCGTTAGAGTAGATAAACAAGATCAGTCTAAACTGAATCAATCTAATTGAGTTCTATTATGCAGATAGTTTAGTTTCAAGTTGCTATAGAAACGAATTAAATCGAATTCAACTTTATTGATAGTTTTATTTGAATATTATATGATCTAGCCTCAACCACGTTATTATTTTATTAAGAGCAACCCCAGCGCTAGGTAACTTTTTCATTCTACACTTTATGTAAAGTGTACAGTCATATCAGCAATTGGTTCTACACTTATTTTGGAGACTCCAAGTTCTTGTTGTGCACTCATTTTTTCATTCTGCGTTTTATTATATTATTATTTTTTAAAAAATAAAATAAATATTTTTATTTTTTCTTTTCTTTTTTCTCCATCGGTTTTATTCTCAACAACTATAATAATAACGGCTATAATTGTTTGCTCTGATTATATATTTAGATACAAGATTTTTATAAAAAAAATAATATTAAAAACACAATAATATTACATATAAATAAAAAAAATAAAAAAGGGCTTTACATAGCTTCCTACAAATAAAATAAAAAATACAATTCAGGGGAAAAAAAAATACATTAATACTTCCACACATGAAAAAAAAAAATAGCAAACGTTACAATTAATTGCCCCCTTTTGCATAATGCACCATGATTTCATTTTGTCAATCCTCGATCTATGCTTTCATCGCCGGTGTTGCAGCATCATTTGGATTTTTTTCCATCATTTGTCTTTTCCAAAGAACTTGTTCCCGCTAAAATCTTCATCTTCTTGATTTTTTTTTGCACCTCAGGCTCCTTTAAAATTTCATTTCTTTTTGCAACTCAAGCTCCAATTGCCGTGCCCGTTTTTGCTCCATGCCCAAATTGAATTTCGATTTCATTTTTAAAGTACAAGATTCGAGTGCTAAGTTGTCCATTAACTTATTTTGCTCGGCAAATCCTTGAAACGATGTAATAAATAAGTCATTTTGTACCATAACTTTACTTTTACAACCATTCTTGTCAGCTTTTCGCCCAATAAGTCGGGAAGTGTCACGTGAACCTTCGTCAATGGTCGGTGAGTCATCGCCGCCAAGGTTTACCGAACCTGGTATTGATACTGCAAGAGTTGACTAAGTGGATGAATTAGTTGGGATTGACCTTGGTGTTGATGGAACTGTTTCGTAACAATCTCGAAGCTCATTCATATCAAGATCCATAGCTCTCTTATTTGTGTTTGGTTTTTGTTTTTTCTTCATTGTATCGCAATTTTGGAGCCATTTTGAAGATTTTCGAAGAAGATTCCAACAGTCCCACTTAAATGGCTCCCCTTCTTCATATTCATACAGTACTTTTGTTGCCATATGCTATAAAAATTAAACAAAAACTATATTTAGACAGATTGTCAATTAAAATAAATATTTGTTTTTAAGAAAATTTAGACAGTAAGAAATTTATTACAAAGTAAAAAACTTGTGACATCTTCAACGTCATATCCATTTCGACATTGGTTTTGGATCTGTTAATGGTATCCACTAAATTTGCTGACTACTCGCTTAATTAATGTAAATCGATTCGACAAACCTGACTGATGTCGGTACTGTGCCATGTTGCCCATTTGGCATTTGCAATCACTATGGATACGTCCCCAATATATGCCACTTTGTTGATCTGCACCTGTTATTGGATCTTCCCCAATTAATTGCATAACGCTTCATCTTCTTGGGTGGACCAATTTTTCCTATCCCTTGAATTAGACTTGGATTGAGAAGATTCAGACTGAGATGTATATTAGGAAAGAGGTTGAAATTGGATAGGAGATGGGTATTAGGAAGGAAGTGGGTATTGAGAAGGAGATTAGTATTGGGAAGAAGGTAGGTATTGAGAAGGAGATTGGTATTGGGAAGAAGTCAGGTACTGGGAAGGAGATTGGTATTGGGAAGAAATCAGGTACTGGGAATGAGATTGGTATTAGGAATGTGGTGGGTTTTGGAAAGGAGAGAATTGAGATTGAGATAGGTTTTCGGATTGGTAAAATCCTGAATAATAAAAGTCATAATTGAATTGTGGTTGTAGTTCAGAGTTTTGTGATGGGCGTAATAGAGGTCCTTGATCTATGGAGTGTTCAAGGAAGAAAATTGAGTCAGAAAAAATTGAAAGGAAGATTGAGAAAGAAAAAGATAACTAACTAATGAATGATGATAAATTTTGATAGAAGTGTAGTAGTATTTATAGAGAATATGTAATATTACAAACAGTTATATTCACTTTATTTTTTCTCAACGACTATATTTTATTTGTTTTTTTCTCAACAACTATATTCTGTTTGTCTTTTTCCCAACGACAATATTCCCAATGGCTATATTATGTTTGTCTTATTCTAACAGTTATATTATGTTTATCTTTTTCCTAACGACTATATATCCAACAGCTATATTCTGTTTGTTTTTTTTCAACAACTATATTCTCAATGACTATATAAATCACTCATTTTCTCAATTTTTCAATTATCAAGTCCACTTCTTTCCATCTTCGAATTCATTTTCTCTTTTTTAAGTCTTTATCTTTATTATAGGAAAAAAAATGGCTTCATCATCACAATCTATTCCAGTGTCCGAGTCAATTTCTCTATTGAGTTCATTTTCATCTTCTGACGGGGATTTTTTTTAAGAACGTCGAAAAATAATGAATGCGGTGATTTAACTGTTATCACCTGAGAAGGTAAAGGCATTCTTCGACGTCGTAAGAGAAATATATTAAACGTGATTGAGAAGAGGCAACCTAGCGGCTATTCTAAGATTATTTTGCTGAAAATTCCACTTTTCCAGTCGAGATGTTTCGTAAACGATTTCGGATGCAGCGAGAGTTGTTTGTTCGCATTTTAAACAGTGTTACAACATATGATGAATGGTTCATCCAGAAGCCTGATGCCCTCGGTCCTATGGGTTTCACTCCTATACAGAAGATGACAGCTGCAATACGTATACTCGCACTGAAATTTCAGCAGATTTTTGTGATGAGTACATAAAGATTTCTGAAACCACTGCGGTTGAAAGCTTAAAGCGCTTTTGTGATGCTGTAATTGCAGTATATACAGGGCAATACCAACGCACACCGAACGAAGAGGACATTGCACGTCTATATCAAGAAGGGGAAGAAAGAGGCTTCCCAGGTATGCTTGGCTCTATAGATTGTATGCATCGAGAATGGAATAACTGTCTTACAGGGTGGCATAGCACACACAGGGTAATAAATCATAAGCCTACCCTAATATTGGAGGCGGTTGCATCGAAAGATTTGTGGATTTGACATGCTTTCTTTGGTATGGCTGGTTCAAACAATGACGTGAATGTTTTAGATCATTCCCCAGTATTCAATAGCTTGATCAATGGCACAATGCCTCCTATTAATTACGAGGTAAATCGGCATCGACGTACAATGGGGTATTACCTATCTGATGGTATTTATCTCAAGTGGGAAACTATGATTCAGACCATCCCACACCCACAACTGGCAAAGAAAAATTGTTTGTTAAAAAACAAGAAGCCATTAGGAAAAATATTGAACGAGTGTGTGGCGTGTTGCAGATCAAGTGGGCTATAATGCAAGGACCCGTGCATTATTAGGATAAAGAAAATCTAAACAAGATAATGAGAACATGCATCATATTGCATAATATGATCATTGAATATAAGCACAGTCACATTTTGCGATGAACACCTCCGCCGGATGAGCCAATATCCCTCTCACAATATATTCGAAACCCAACAATGTTGACGGCACTTTTCCGGTCACTTTACAAGAATTCGTAATAGAGCGGATAATGCTGATCTCAGGAGACATCTGATGGAACATTTGTGGAATCAATTTGGTGATGAAGATGCTTAAATTTGATATAATCGAATCAAATGTAATTTTTGTATTATTATGCAAATTAATTAAATCATTATGTGATGAAGATGTTTAAATTTATTAATCGAATAAAATGTTATTTTTTATATTATTATGCAAATTAATTAAATTATTATGTAACAAATAAATAAATTAAATTGATAAGTCAAAAAGTACAATTTTTTTTAAAAAATAAATAATTAAATTCTTATGCAAATTAAATGACTCTTTTTATTTATTTAGAAAAAATGACTCTTTTTTAATTAATTAAATTATGACTCTTTTACATTAATTATTTAATACAATACACATAGAGAAACATACACAATAAACTTTAAATGAATAACATACAATAATTATTCTACACACCATCACATAATATCATTTTTACATATTATATTATTATTCAGGTAAAAAAATTTTGCTTTGTCAGGCGCTACTCAAGCCTCCAGAAGTGTAGTGTCAAGTGTACAATATGTAATGGGCCCCGCAAGTGTGTAATCCGCACACTAAACACTTTGCTTTTCCACAATCACAAATATTATACAAAGTAAGCTTGCGCTGGGGTCTAAGTTCAATGTTTATTTATTTATATATATATATATATATATATATATATATAATCTAACTTCAACCACATCATAATCTTATTAAATTCAATGATGACTTCTTTTTTTTTTTTTTTTTAATAATTAAATTTGTAAGTAATAAATTGAATAAGATAATAATGTGCTGGATCTGGAACATAAATTAAGTCATTTAGAGTTGAGGTGATATATTTGAATATCCACCCCATGTCTGACTGTTGTTTTTGTTCAAAACGGTCAAAAGAAACGTATAAAAGTTTGCTAGGTGCAAACAATTTTTTTTTGAGGGGAAGTGTGTGACATTGTGTGTACTAAATGGTTAAAAAAAATGTATAAAAGTCTGAGTAAAATGTGTGAATTATTACAATGTTGTATTTGGTAGTATGGAATTAGAATCTTTGAATTAAAATTAGTGAAATTGAAAAAAAATTTGGTTCAATTTTCTGAGTTACTTTTCTTCGATTCCACTAATTTTAATTCTTAAGTTTCAATTCCATTGACATCAAACAAAACTTAAGGTTATGTTCGGCATACGTATAATTGGAGTTTTGAAATTGAAATCTGCGAAATTAAATAAAAAAAATTGGTTCCGAACATAGCCTAAATAAATTTTAAAATTATAAAATTTCAAGGCTATAATTATCTTAGATTTTGTGTGTGTTTTTTTCTTTTCCGTAAGCCATTCCTCTCTTCACCCATGCACCATGATGAAGTTTCTTTGATTCAGTTCTAAATTTCTAATCCTTATTTTTATGGTTGGCTTCCGAGTGAGTCCACTAACAATAATATATATATATATAATTGACATGAACATTCATTTTGAGCAAATGGTATTCAAATATTGTAACTGCTTTTGAGCTCTGAACTAATTGCCCAGCGATTTCTGAATGAACCAAAGAGAAAAGGATAAAATAAAAGCAAAAGGTGTAAACAATCTTGAACAACTTGTACAGTATATACAAAGGAACCTAGTAATCCTATGTGAATCAGAACAATCTCCTTCAATGGAAATTACAGAACTCAATCTTTTGTTGTAAGGAAAAATTACAAATGTATGAACTTTTGAACCGCTATTTACTATTTTATGGCGTTAAAGTACATGGAAAAAATATTGTTTATTTTATTCAAGTGCCCAAACTATCATTCGCCCGTCATCAAAACCGCTTGCACAAAAAATGATACATGAATTCATAAAAAGTGATACTCTCTATTCACAAAAATGATAGCTACCAAAATAATAAGAATGTTTTTGCATAAGTACCACTTTTATGAAAATATGCATCACTTTTTGCGTACATTATTTTGACGAACAATTTTAATCACTGATTGTTGAAGTAGTAAGGATAGTTTGTGCTCTTGAATAAAATAAAAAGTATTTTTTTCATAGTCGCATCAATGTTTTAGTCAAATTTATTTTTTTAAAACATCAGGGCTTTAAATAATGGTCCAAAAATGCACGTATTTGAAAATTTTCTAACCAATGCTAAAAATAGCCGTTTTCTAATGGTCACTTGCGTTTGCCTCTTTGGGCTGCTACAGAGTAAGAGTTGGTCTCCTTTTATATCTTGGGCTGGGCTTAAGTTAAAATCGTTGTTGGGTTTTTGTATTCGACTTTGGGCCTCCCCCATTTAATGGGCTTCTCTGTATTTACACACATTCCCAGAAGCAGATAGTGGGCACAACAGGAGTGGGAAGGAAAGAACAAAAATGAAGAAATCTATTCAGGTCCTATTTGAGGTACCAGATAGCATCTAGTTCGAGCGTGAAACTCGAGTGTTAACAAAAAAATGTGTGCAATTAGATCTGTAAGTATGTTTCTTGTCAATAATAAAATATATATATATAATAATAAATAAAAGATAATTCATTGATGACATTGCATGTTTGAATAAAGTTAGAAGGCCATGATAAAATATTCATGAATAGTTTTTTGAAAAAAAAAAAAAAATTTGGCCGGATTATGGGTAAAGAGTGGTGTTGATTGATTATCGGGGTTTGATTGGGTTTTGCATGTGAGATGTCCATGTCACTGAAATTGTGTGGCGTGTGGGTCATGTGAGAGTCCTCAATAAGTGAATGACGAAACAATACACGCCACGAAATGGTTCACATCTGTCAAGTATTTGTGACCCAACAATCGAACACTACAAGTGCCATGTCAATCACGTAATCACATCTGTTCTTTTCAATAGCTGTCCTCTAAAACTTGATACTGATGATCTTCACTCTTTTCATTGTTCCATATATGGTTTCTCTAAAAATAAATAAAAGTATAGTTAAGGTAAAGAATCTAATGAATCAGGAATTCTTAACCCTACATGTTTCAATTGATTGAGAGAGACTAGTCTTAACGTTATTTTGGTGTTGTGTGGTCTCAGTCAGTTTGTAATCTTTTCTTTGCCTTTTATAAAAGAAACAATTAGGTGTCCACTTTTGACTTAACAACCATAATTGATTGAAAGTAATGAAAGAATTAAAGGGAAATTGAAAACTCAAAGTAACTTAACCCCACTTAGTTAAAGGAATTCAAGACAGTAACCAAATTGATTTATTTTTCCATTCAAAGAATATGGTAATTCAATGCACATGAATTTCTAAAACAAGTCTAGGACCTCTCTTGATTCATCAATACACAAGAATTTCTATGAAAGCAACACAAGGTAATAAGTGACCATTTCAATGGACAACTTAATATGATGAATATTACATTAACACCAAGGGAAAAAAAAAAAAAAAAATCATAGTTTTTGTTGAAATGCCAAATAATTTTTTTATTTTTTATTTAATCAAAAACTCATAAATAATGAATTTACTCATTGTGAATACAAACAGAAACAACTGATAATCATCCTCATTCTCCTCCTCTACTATATCTACATCTCATAGCAGAAGCTCTAGAGCTTACACATAGCTCTTGTAAGCATTCAAAGTCTCCAACTTCATCCACCATAATCAACATAACTACAACCATTCTCATGATATGATGATTAAAAACAGAAACAAAACAACACACTATCTACAACTGCTAAATAAATGTGTCACATAAAAGTGACAAAAGTACCTCTTTTAGCGACCATCTGCTGAAGTAAAAGATTCCGCGAATCCAGTAGGTCTTGCTGGGATACTACCCTTGCTATCCTCTAGGTCCAAATAACTGGAGTCCTTTCCTTCTGCTTCTTGCCAGCCCTTCACCATTTGGTTAAGAGGAAGGCTGTAGTCAATCCCACAATATTCCTCCAGGTCATCGTCCAATGGTTTCCATTTCTCTACAAGAGGGGCTAGTACATTCACAGCATGGCCCATGTCAGGCCGTTGGCTGGGCTCCCTTGCAGTGCAATGCCCGGCAAGTTCAGCTATGGTGAAGATGCTCTCGAATGTTTCTTCATTAACGTCCAGGGCTGGGTCAATGGCAGCCTTAAGCTTCTCTTTACTTGATTTGATGTGCCAGAACCATGCTGCTAAGTATTGGCTTTCCTCGGGTCTGTCCTCGTCGAGTGCCATCAATCCAGTTAATAGCTCCATTAATACAACACCGAAGCTGAAGACATCAGCTTTGGTCGTGATTTTGCCAGTAACTGTATCAATTAGCATGTCACAGTTAAAGTTAGTATAATATTTTATACATGTCAGAGGAGGATAATGGATGCTGAAAAATATGTGATACATGAGCATGATCAAGAACAAACAATCACTGGGAAAAAAAGAAGGAAAAAATAAATCTTAGCAATACAGTAAAGACTTCAAATCTTGGTTTGGGCTTCGGATTGTAGCAGTCAAAATTGAAACACTACCTCAATATTTAAATTTGCATCATACTTCTTACAAGAAATATCAGTTATGATTGACCGTTAATTGAATTATTGGAACAATTATCAAAGTGATATTTTTTTTTTCTTAGAAGCTTAGCTCATATGCTAAAGCTTGTCGTAGATTCCCGAGTTCTAAACTTCTTATGTCTATGAAGATATTGGTTCAAAACACTTTATCTATTACTAGCACATAATCAAATTCGAAACACTTTATCTATCACTAAAACAGAATCTAACTTTAACAAACTCAATTGAACTTCTCCTTTTTGGGTAGTAAATTGATACTACAAGTCTTAACGGCAATGGTCAGTTTTTCTAAGTTACCAGACATCTATGATTTATCTCATGAAAACCCTATATCCCACCTACGACAGATCAACTTCTCTATCCAGTAAGTTAGTATAGTTCCGATCAGAATATGTCCATTATTAGAATTCAGAAACTATTATCACCATCAATATCAAATTTCAATGCAATGCAGAGAAAAAAAATGAAAGAATAAAAAATAAAACAAAATGCTTACCAGCATATTCTGGTGCTAGGTATCCAAAAGTCCCTGCAAGCCTGGTCACCACAGATTTCTCCCCATCAGGAGCAAGTTTAACCAATCCGAAATCTGAAACTTTCGCTCTAAAATCATCACCAAGTAAGATATTTGAAGATTTAAGATCTCTGTGTATGAAGCTCTGATGAGCCAGATTATGAAGGTACTCCATCCCTCTAGCAACATCCAAGGCAATATTTAGCCTCCTCTTCCAAGATAGAGGTTCTATTTTCAAGCTCTTCCAGTGGAAAAGATGCCTGCTGAGAGCACCTTGAGGCATAAACTCGTAGACCAGAATTCGCTCACTGCCTTCAACAGAATATCCCAAAAGGGAAACCAAATGACGGTGGCGGACCTTTGAAAGAACAGCAATTTCAGACTGAAATTCATCCAAAGCTTTGTTGCTAATCACACCAGCCTCCATTCTCTTCACTGCTATTTTTGTTCCATCATCCAATTCTCCCTTATAAACTACTCCAAAGCCACCACGGCCAAGCTCATTTTCTGGGGCAAAATTCTTGGTCACATTCCGAAGAACTTGAACTGATATGATCAAGTTTCCAGCCTCAATGACATGGGACTCACCACCCATTGCACTACTGTTTCTGCTCGCGGAACCACTGCCCACAGAAATGCTTCCGTTGTTATTAGCAACAACAATCTTAACTGCGTTATCTGCATCAGATGGGTCTCTCGGGTGAATCACAATAGAACTTGGAGCTTGGAAGGTGTCTTGTCTCTTCTTGCAGTAATAAATAGAAAAAGGAACAGCCAAAAGGACCAGAAATGCAAAGCTTGCTACAGGTGCCACAATTACAATATATTTGGTCTTTTTGGAACTTTTGAAATCAGAAGGACTAACAGGATTGGAAGTCGAGGGTGTGGTGGTTGCAGATGGGTTGTGAGGTGAGGATTGCGAACCACCCCCAGATGATGGGCTATTTTCGGGCGCAGGGGTTGTTATGGACTGATTGGAATTTAGTAAAGGATTCTCATCTATGACAACTTTCACAGTGCTATTGAATTTTGGCAATGGAGCAGAAAGGTTGTTTGCACTTAAATCCACCACTGTCAAAAACTTCAAGCCAGTCCAGTTCATTGGGATTGGACCAGTAAAATGATTAGATGCAAGTCTAATTTGAGAAAGGGAATCTAGCTTTGCAAGGGAAGGACTCAAGGTACCAGTAAGATTGTTCTTAGGCAAATTTATGATATAAACCTTTTGGTTGGAATTGCAACTCAATCCAAACCATGGCCCCTTACATGGATCATTACCAGACCATGAAGAAACAAGTCTCGACGGGTAATTCACCCAGTCAAGGAATTCTAAGAGTGCCGTAACTTCCGGGGTGCAGGGAACCCCCAGATGAAATTCACAAAATGGATTTGAAGTGCAAGTTACATTAACAGCTTTAAACTTTGGGATTGAACCCATTAAGTGATTATTGTTCAAATCTAAGTTGTCTAAATTCATACTTGCCAAGCTATCCGGAATTAGTCCCACAAGATCATTGCTATTAAGATTAAGATCCTTCAAAAGAGTTAAATCACCAATGTTGCCAGGAATTTTACCTGAAAAATGGTTCCCATGAAGCCACAGACTAGTGAGTGACACCATTGATGCTACTACATCGATTGGACCAGTCATCCCACCACCAGACTGATCATTCAACCAAAGAATCTGCAAAACTGAGTCTTTAAAACTCGCCGGAAGAACCCCAGAAATCCGATTCATGGACAGTCTCAACACGGACAGAGATGACATGGTACCCAAAAATTCAGGAAATGGACCAACCAAATTAGTGCTCATCAAAGAAAGATTGGTTAATTGAGGTGAATCTTGCAACCCAGTGGGCAATGACCAACCATCAGTGGCATTAAGGTTGGGATTGGAATCCAAAGCCAAAACCTGCAAACTGACAAGCCCATTAAAGAAATCTGAAGGAATGTAATCAAAATTGTTGAAATCCAAATAAGCTTTCTTCAATTCCGACAACCCACTAAAAGATGGCAACATTCCATTGAATTGGTTCTTCTGAAGGCCTAAATCTGTGAGCATAGAGAGCTGATTGAGGTTAGTGGGTAATGGACCCTTCAAGCCCAAACCCTGAACTTGAATCTGAGAAACCCTGTTACCAGAACAGACGATGTGTTTCCAAGTCAGAGGACCACACGGGTCATCACCATTGGGAGGCCAGTCGAGGAGCTCTGGGTTATCCAACCCTTTCCTGAACTGGTTGAGAATTGCAAGGTCATTAGGGTCTGTAACACAATGAACAACAACTGAAACAAGACACAGAAAGCATGCTAAAACAAGGACAATTCCCATGGCAGCAGAGGTTTGATGAACCACATCCACAACACAACCATTTAAAACCCAATTATTACAGAGAAGACACAGGTGACCTCTGATGGCTGTTGTTTGAGATACGCATCTCAGTTAATCTTGCAAGGAATAGTGAGTCTATAGAGAGAGAGTGTGATGATTGGAGTGAGAAAGAGCGAGGGCGAGGAAAAACTTGGGAGGAAATAAGAGATGGAAATTGAGCGAAGAGAAGTGTGGGAAGGGAATCAGATCAGTATTCAGTACTTCTCTTTTGGAGTCTTTTTATGGAGTGAAAAGAAGAGAAAGGAAGGCAATAAGCAGTTTAGGAGGCTCATGCGCTTCTCTCTAAAAAGGAGTGAATTCTATACCAAATACTCCGTAATAAATAACAAGAAGTGATTGTATATTACACTTTTAATTAATAATATAAACTAATTTTTAATTCTTTTTTCTCTTTGGAAGAACTAATTAAAAAAAAAAAAACTATAAACTTTATTATTATTTTTTCTCTTTTTATTTAGAGTAACGCTCTTACAAAAGAGTGAACTCTTTTATTTTTTCAGGTGACATATATATATATATATATATATATAGAGAGAGAGAGAGAGAGAAACTTACGTCGAACAATAAATTGTTTAATTCAATGACTATTAATTGATTATTTATATCAAATACAATTAAGTGGCGGGTCTTATTATTTTATTTGTTAAATAATTATCGAATTAAAAGAATAGGTCTAGCAATTCATTATAACTATTCTGCGTAAGTTTTCAAAAAAATATACTATTGTAGCATTTTTCATTGTGGTGTATAAAAATATGTGTGTATATTTTGGACTTTTCATGTGTTGTTCATATTCTCTCTTATTAATAAACAACAAAGGCAATATTGTCCTTTTAAATTTATCATTTTTTTGAGTGGGTATCAACTACAGTATCAAATAGACTGGTCCATGCTTGTTGGTTATGGAAGTCCGTGACTTAAGTAGTTGAAATTCTGATTTCTAAACCGGTTGGATTTTATGTTAATTTCAATATTTTTATCAAATTAGATAATGCAATTAAGAAATAATTATTAAAGAAGGGTTAAACCAAAACTTATATGAAAGTATGTAATTAAAAATATTTTCTTCACAAATATTTTTTCAGGTAAAATCGTCGACGGTCGAGTTTATTAGGTCGAACATATAAAATGACTTATCGAAAATTGATAAATACATTATTTTTGTTAAATTATAATTTTTTTTTTAAAAAAAAAATATTTTACAACAACCAAATACTAAAAAATATAAAAAATATTTACGCTCATACAAACTGAACCCGTAGCTTTTATTTTTGTCAAAGTAAAATTGTTGTATCATAAAAATAGTGATGATGATTCTTAAAATCCTAAGCTCTGGTCATGAATCTCCCATGTGAGGAGTTATTATATATAGGTGTCTTTACTTATTAGTGCTCTAAATTGGACTGACATTTCAATTTAAAAGAGAAGATGAATTTAATGAGAAACTTAAGTTGGCAAAAGTAGTAGTACATGTTACCCGAATTTAACACAAACAATACCATAATTGCACCATATTAATGAATAAAGATATAGCGTGACCTAAAACCACGTATATGCAAGGTTGCACATGTATTAAGAATGTACCAATTGATCTTTTAAGCATCCCAAATATATTATTAGTATTACAATTCTTTTATCCAATCAACTAACTATAGGTACAATGCGAATATATATATTTTTTATTTTTGATGTTCCTCTCACATCATTCACGTACAAAAGAATATTATTGCTTTCCAGCCGTGATGTTATCCTCACCAATATCCTAGGGCATGAATCTTTCTCTGTATCTCTTTCTATATATATATATATACACACACTTTAAGATATTCATAAATTAATAGTAAGAAGGTTGATTGAAATTGACTTGTAAAATTTAGGGGGAAAAAATCGATTTGTAGAATTATGTAAATTTAATATGTCGGTGGATAATTAGAGTCGGACACGCTATAATTTGCATGTAAATTATTTAGTTGTTGTCTCCATTATCTCAATTTAGCAAGTATTAGACTGAACTCAAAAATATTTGATTGATATTTAAGACTTGTTTTGGTCAAACATAATCATGTCTTAATAGGGTTATGTTTGGTTACATAAATTTCAATGCTGAGACTGCATTGAGAAAATGACTACCAACAACATTCGTTTTCTAATGAATTACGGAATTGGGAACTTATATGGTGTCTCTTACACTTAGTCAGTCTACATCATTTTGAATTCATTTTATCCACGTACACGCAAAGACAATGGTATTAGTGGTCCCCTCATCTGTCTTCTTTTATGAATAAAAAATATTCTGAATAATTATTTTACAAAAAAAATGGTGGAGGTGTTGGCGATGCAGGGGTGGGTTTTGGTTGGCCACAAGATGTAGACAAGGACGAGGAAACTACCACTCCAGTGGAGTCAAAAGTTTGTAGGGCCCACCTCCTCCGACGACGATTACTTTCATAATGCTCCTATTTTAATTTTAAAATTACAACTTTCATCATGAGATATGCTTTTTATTACTCATATGCTTCTATGCTTTGATATAGATAGATTGCCCTTGAATTATGGTATTATTATGTTTATTAGATCAGATTTGGTACCTTTTAACAACCTTTCAACATTTTCAATATTTTATTATACACGCGTCCAAAATATACAGCAAAAGAAATCAAACCTAATAATAGCCAAATATGAATTTTCATTATTACCCCAACTCTTAAGTTATGATGTTTAATAAAGGTGAGATTGGAGAGTGATCCATATATTTGTAGAAATTGTAGGGGCTGGCTCTAGTTCCCTTAGTCTTATAATGTTAGAAAAAGCATTTAAATAAGTCTCTAATAATATTAAAAATTAAGGCTTTTATGAAAGGGATAATTACACTAACCTCTTCTGAAATTTCGTCAACCTACACCGACCTCCTTTTTTGTTTGTCATATTACACTCACCTCCTTCGAGGTTTGTATATAAATAACATAGACTTCCCCTCCGCATACGGAAAATACTGTTTCTGAAGAAAAATGATGATGTCAGCAATTTTTTATTTATCAAATTTCCATTCTACCCTTGTGAGCTTCAGTTTGGGTGACCATCATCTTCAACGAAACCCACGAGCTTCAGTTTGGGCTCACCATTCCGGTGAGCCTCCGAGACATATGGTCCAAGTAGCAGCGTAGCTTAAATAAACCAATCGGCGAACAAATCCGCAAGAACACTACTCGGTGTGAAACGCAGTTCCGGCGAACAAACTGCAACTCCGGTGACAACAAAATCATTGTCTCTTGAGACCTTCCTTGGTTCCGGTGACAGCAAAACCTAGTTTGGACTGAACCACATTGGAACCAAAAATTTGTAGACAAAGAAATATAGATACATACCCAAAGAGAGCGCTTAGCTTTTGATAAGGGCAACAATGGTTGTTGGGAAGGTAAAACTCGCAATGGGCGGTCTGTGATGGTGCCGGGAAGCTTCGTCGAGATGGGTCTTGAAGGTTGGCCGAAGCTAAAGATGATGCTGGATAATAGTGAATAGTCGCGATTCCGGCAACGGTAGTGAGCAACATAGTGTAAGGATCCGGCCGCGATGCAAGCACTGAATTTAACAAGGATGGGCCGGCGAGCAAACAAGAACAGGGGCGAGCAATGATGAACAGCGGTAAAGGAGCTTACCGGTGAGGACAAACGGCGACATGGAGAACTCACCGGCGAGGAATGAAGAATCCATTGGTGAAGCTCACGACGGCAAACGGCAAAGCTCCATTGTGACGGCGAGCTGATAGTTTTGGGTAAACCCATTTTAGTCTGGCAAGTTGGTGCACTCCTCTCCGGCAACGCTTCATGCAACGAGCAGACCCATTTCCGTGGCAGCTGAGAAAGTTATTTTCTCTTTCTACGAACAGATACAACTTCTGGTTTGTTCTTCTTCTTCTTTTTTTTCTTTTTCTTTTCTCGAGAAATTAAAGATCAAGAATCAGTTAAAATCATTCATGTGGTTTGGGTCATGTTTGGCTGCCGGCGCGGTTTGGGTTGAAGATGATGGTGTGTGGATGGTTATGGCGTGTGTGTGTGTATATATTTATATATATATATAGTATACAGGATTACAGGGTACGTGGACATGGTGTTCGCCGGCACCCTCTTCCATTGATTCAGGTAAACACCCAATAGAATTGGAACTCCATTGATTTCGGTGAGCTTTGACTGAACTGTACTTCAACGATACAAACACAGAGCTATACACGTGTATAAGAGACCCAACCGAGAGAGCTTGAAGAGAATAGTGCCCGTGGGATACGTATATCTCATTATATATGTGGATATATATATCTATATGAAGTCGCAGAGCGGTCGCTATTGTGGCTTTCACCAGACTGAACTGAGTTCGTAGGAGATAGTGTTTAGAGCCCCGTGATGTTATTGTGAAGAGAGAGAGTGGACAAAGGGTAAATTAGTAACTTTACTCTTTCCATTAATGCAGTCCATCTTATATGCTTAGTAGGGGAGATGAGTGTAATATGACAAACAAGAGGAGAGGTTAGTGTAGGTTGACAAAACTTGAGGGAGGTTAGTGTAATTATCCATTTATGAAATAAAAAATAGAAGAGAGAGAGAGAAATAATAGTTTAGCTGTGATGATAAGGAACACCTTATTTGGTTGAATTGGCTTTAATTGTAAATGTGGGCAAACTGTATTCAATCTACATCACTAAGGATGCGCTATGTTGGTCTTTAGTGGACTAGCAGCCAGGCAGGCAGATAATGAAAGGCATCCTAGGGTTTTATTTATTGATATTTATCATGTTTAAACAAAAATAACAGTCGCATGAGGGATCAAAATTAGTTCAACAAAGTGTTGTCTGTCCATCAACTTAGACCTAAATCTTGTTTGAATAGTAGTAATTGTGGGCTTGGTTTTTATTTGTCCAACAGATTGAACCTTGTCTACATCTATCACCACTAAATCACCATTTTGTGGGGGTGCAGAATGAATAGAGAGACCATAAGTTGCAATAAAATTGTAAGAACTGGTCATTTTCTTGCAGCTCGCTGAATTCTCAAACTTAAAACACTTTAAATCAAGAATTGGATGCAGTTTTCAGGGAGAAAAATAACCAGGGTAACATCCCATCTTTTTACCCTGAATTGATGAACCATTGGAAAATGGCCAAATGAGGAAGAATATATGGAGAATCTCATAATCAATACCCAGATAAATGATACTGAGATATGGGCAACTGTTATCATTATCTAGATAATGAGAATTAGATTCTCCAATTGTGGTCACCGGGATAAAAAGAATAAAAAAATAGAAGTGGTCAGCAGATATTTCTGTCGAAGAGCATCTAATTTGCACTCCACCTCTGCCAATTCACCATTAGACCTCAGATATCTCATGGCAGCATATCTGAAGTGGTCATTGTAGCATTTCAGTTAGGGTCCTAAAGTATGCAACGGCCCAATTTTTGTTCTCAAAGGTTTTCGTTTCGTGCATAACCAATCTCTCTAGATTTATAACCAATCTTTCCTTTAGTGATATTACAACGAAAATAAGTTTTTCCGTTGTAAATTCCTATGGATCAATCAAAGAATTCTTATCATGTAATGCAGGGAACTATAATTCAACCAAATTCTCCAAAGCCTAACATTTCAAAATATATTTCAATTCACAAAGAATACAGAGTGTCCAAAAGCCTATCATTTCAAAATAAATTGTAATTCACAAACTAAAATATATAGAACATGCCAATCCCCAAACAGAATTTAATGTAAAATAAGAGCAGACCTGCATAAAACGAAGCTAGTCCACCACCAAGTTGATGACGTACTGGACATTAAAAAGCCCGGTTTCCAGCAATTATTGACCAAACATCAAGAGAAACATACAAACTTCATATTCTATTAGGATGGAAACCAGTGAGGACTAACAGATGGGAGGCGGCAAAGCTCCGATACTCGGTTCAGCAACCTGAAGTGTTCCCATTGCCAACCTCCTCGTCAAATCCTCAGCAGACATCTTCTCCACATCCCTCCTCATGCCAATATCAGCAGCATAGCGGCTAGCACAGTAGACCCCAACAGCTGTTGCTGCCATCCCGTAAACATTGGTGGTGACAAGACGCAATGGCGTAGATAAAACAGCTGCAAGGGGGCCACCTATTATAGATACTGCCTGTCCGCTCTGACCCATTGTTCTTTGATCCAGGACAAGTAGTCCTGTCTTGCAGTAGATAGCAAAGTCTTCGCAATTGTTCTTAAATACATTATAGCACCCAAAGCCATTGTTGAGTAGATAGTTTGCTCGATGGGCCACAATCTCATCTGGGTCTGAAACTGCTAGAGTACAAGTCCCGCCTCGTGCTTTTGCAAGAAAGAGAGCAGGGCTGACAGAGTACTCAAAACGGTACAGAACACCACCGGAAAGGAAGCAGTTCAGGCATGAGGAGACAACACCATGACCCTCCACTAGAGGGCTGCAAGTGGTGCACGGCACTTGAGATCGGGCTGGTCCTGAGCTTAACAAGAGGACATCCAGCACTGTCCCTGTTCCTACTTCTTGGCCACGTCTAGTAAAATGGATAACTTTATCATCCCCAACATAGATGCCTGCATTTTTCATATGAAGTTGTTTATATACATAAACTGACAAAGAAAGTATGGTCACATTATTACTGTCAACGCCTCAAATTTCATCTAATGGAATAAAGAAAATAACAAGGAAACTAAAAATACGAGTGAATAATCAATGTAGATAAAGAAAAAGCAAGTAAAAGCTAATTCACAATATCGAAAACCAACGGGCCAGTGGCCTAGCGGTATCAGCCTCTTACTTCCCAAAGGAAGGTCAGGGGTTCAAGTCTCAGAAGAGACAAGTGTGTGTGAGTGCCAACTACGAAAAAAAAAAAAAAGCAAGTAAAAGCTAATTCACAATCCCAAACCATATGCATAACGAAAGCTCTCTGCAGATGATCCCTACCTCACAAATTATATATTTCCAATCACAAAAAAAAAAAAAAATCAACAAAAAGAACTCCTGAATTCCAATCAAGGTTGAGGCTAGGAACCCAAAGTGCCAGTTCCTAATTCAATGAATTATTACATTCTTTTACCAGTCCAACCACCTGTATCTTTTCCACTTATCTACACTTACTGTGAGCAGGGTAAACTTTTTCCAGTTATCTATGCCCTGATGTAGAGATACCACCCTTCAATAGCCCAGGTCAGCCTAGTAGCATATATCACTGAACACTTTGGAAATTGGTGGGTAGATTCTTCTTTTCAGTACTACAGTACATCAGTCAACTCCATTCCGCTCCAGCAAGTGGCAAGAGAAGGAAAATGGAAAGTCTGATCTTCAGAATAGGTAAGCTTAAGAAAAACAGCAAAAAAAAAAAATGCCAAGCAAAACTCTTTCATAACTCTTCAAGCTATCCCTGCCCTTTTTAATGGGGAAGCTAACTGCCAAGACAAAGTCCCTATTTCAGGCATAGGCTAACTTCAAATTGGAATGAAAAACCTTCCATTGCCTTTTATGAAAGGGATCCAAACAAATGTTCAATTAAGTAATCTCCTAACAGATAGGGAAGCGAACTTGTCTATCATGTAAAAAAAATGTTGGCAACTCCCCCATCATGTCAAACAAATATAAAACACTTAAAATTGTTGGGTTTTATTTAATCACTTGTAGAGTATATTTGGAAACTTCATCCCAGCATATACTGGATTACCACGGGTTGCCCAATGCCAGGGAACTGTTGGTATTTGAATGTGACTTTATTAGGTAACTATTAACCAAAGAGGTGTGAATTGAGACTGTGACCAATAGGCCTAGTGGTACCAAACCCCTACTTCTCAAAGAGAGGCCAGGGGTTCGAGTCTCAGTGGAGGCATGTACGTGTAAGTACCAACTAGGTAAAAAAAAAAAACAAAAAACTGAGACTGTAGCCAGTCCAATCAAGAACACAATAGGCGGCATAGTTGTTAAAGGCTCAAGGCGCACAAAAGCGCAAATGCCTCCTGGAGCCTGAGGCGCAAGGCGCAAGGCGAGGCGCGCGCCCAACTGAAGCAAGGCGCACGTTGAAAAAAAAAAACAATACCCACCTAATAAAGAATTAAAGATGCAATAGTATATATATAAAGATACAAAAGTCAACTAAATGAATTACTTAAGTTCAATATTCAACATAAAGATGTCAAAGCCAACTAAATCAAGTACTTAAATTCAACAGTGAATAATAAAAAAAGTGTATTTGATAATGTATTTTAAATCCATGCTTCAGTGCATTTTATAATGTATTTTAAATATCACGAAAATCATGTATCACTTTAAATTTTGTAAGATTTTAAATCACAGTAACTTCACATTTTAAATCACAGTAACTTCACTAATGCAAATTTCACCATTTGCACCATCGTATAAAATTTAGCTCTTTAAAATTTTCAGTATTCATCCTCTATTGAATAATAGAAAATATATTGATCATGTTATGAAACCCAAAAAAAAAAAAACAAAGACTTTCAGATGCTGCAAGTTTCAAGGGAAAAGTTCACTGATAAACTCAACAAATAAAATAAATAAATAAAATAAAAGTTCACTAAAAAAAAAAAAATAGCAACTGTTATTTTAAGATTAAAATAAAATAGCACAAGATCAAGATAAAAAATAGCAACAATGCAACAACTATGCTCCAGAGTCTCCAGACTCGAGGAAAAAAAAATAAATAAAAATAAAAAGAAGAAAAAAAAAAAAAAATCTGCCAAACTTGACTCGGCCGAGAGAAGAAAAGAAGAAGAAGAAGAGTAGAGGAAAAAAAAAAACTGATCCGGCTTCCGAGATCCGAGAAGAGAAGGAGCCTAGGAGGAGAGAAGAAGAAGAGAAGGAGGAGAGAAGAAGAAGAGAAGTTGGAGAACTTACCGGCAGAGTCGCCGACACAGATCCGGCAAATCCAACGCAGATCCGGCTTCCGAGACCAAGTCATCCTCGTCGCTGACTGCCTCTGTCTTCTTTGTTTACTTTTTTGTTCTCTTTTTCGTTTTTTCTTATGTTGTAACTTGTAACTATCATGTTTTAACTAATAAAATAATAATATAATAAAAACAATAACAATATAACAAATAAACAAAGAATAAACAAACAAAATAATACAAAACCAATCAGGCGCGCCTTTAGAGAGCCTTTCGCCTGGCGCCTTTGAAGTAAAGGCGCACGCCTTCATTAACCCAAGCGCCTTAAGTCAATAGAGGCGATGTGATGGCGCCTGGAGGCGCCTTGCGCCTCAGGCGCGCGCCTCTGGCGCGCGCCTCTGGCGCCTTTGACAACTATGATAGGCGGGATCTTTAGTTCACAATAAAACTTTTGTGGGTGGGGGGACTGAGACTGTAGCCCGTCACAATCAACAACGCAATAGGCGGGATCTTTAGATCATAATATTTTGGGGGGTGGAATAGGTCTTACCTCTACTTTTCATGCAATAAAATAATAAAGCGCAATAAATATATAAATTGTTAGATAGATATAACCCTGATACCAATTGGTGAATTTTTCTTTAATTGATTCTATTATCGATTTTCAAACTTGATATATTTGATTATCAATTTGAAACACACAAGACCCTAGATAAATAAATACACTAGACACCTAGAAATAAAGTTAAACAAACTTTAAATAAATTTAAAATAAACTTTAAATAAATTTAAAATAAACTTTAAATAAATTTACCAATTCTGAAGCATTAAATTTGGCTAATTGCTTAAACACATATATCTATGCAGATTGATACCAATATGATAATCATGTTTGAAACATCACATCAATCCAAGCATAATATAAAGCAATATAAAAGCTTTGATTTGAGAAGAAGACATCTTTGAACTTTGAAAGATTTTGCCCTTTGTAGATGATCTTGGACCTTTTTTCGCCCCTTTGATGTAGCTTTTCTTTCACCAAGTATAGACATCACACTAATTTCATCTAACTACCTATTTCTAAATCACTCACTAATGATATAAACATTGAATTACATTGAATGAGTTTTGTCATACGAAATTTGCCAATCATATTACTAAAATCCTACCATTATTGATGTTCTGCCAAGTCCTTCCTTTAGGATAATGCACAGTTTTCTCTCGGTCATTAAAAAGACAGAGAGCATTTAATATGCTATGTAAGTATGCCATATAGGCAACAAGAGAGTAAGGTGGAACCACAAAAGCTGGTACAGGTGCATGGCATTCCAAAATCAGTATGTTGAACAACGAATCAAAGAAATGCACCAGAAAGAATTGACTCAATCAACAAGAGATACAAACATTGGAAGAGTAACGAGAGCACAAATATAATATCTTAGGTCAGGAAATTTGTACAAAGCTTTGATCCTAAGGAAAGAACAATGGTGGCACTAGCACTACAAAGGTGCTAAATAAGGACTTTGACGCACAAATGAACAAGCTAAAAGAAAGGATCAACAAAGCAATGGTAAAGCCGTAAATGTAAAAACTTTTAAATGACGAGTATTAAATGCAATAAGCACATAATGCCAAGTTCTTGATTTGGAACAAGATCCTCTATATTTCGTTGGTGATCTAATGGATAACACTGGACGAAGACATCAACAAAAAGTGTATATTGACTGCTATCCATTGGATGCACTGGCGGGAAATAGAAGAGAATGGAGAGGATCCGCCTCTTTTGGGTTTTCTAGTTCATAGTCAAAGATATAAACTTTACAACCAACATTGGTATGTGCTGCATAAAATCTCTCCATCCCAACTTCTTAATATCATATGATGGATATTCATTGAGAAAGGCAATACATGAGTAGTTAATTACCCTATTTGCCTCATGGTATAATCCAGTTAGTAGTGTACAAAAGCATTTAAACTTGTTCTCAAAAAACACCACCAAATTAAGATTGGGTTTCACCTTCAGCATGAAATCAAAACTCATAACTATAACAAATGCGCCTTCTCAATACCACCAATTATATAAACTTAGGCATATCAATTAGAATACACATTTTGCCAGGGGAAAAAAATAAACAAGGAAAAGCCCTAAAAATTTGTCATTGTATCAATTCCAACAAAAAGACAGTCTAACAACAGAATTAACAAAATATTTAGTGTGTGTATATATACAAGGAAAAGTATTACCGTGATGGGCATATATATAAGCAGTCCTCCAGGAGTAGATGTGATCGCCTGGTTTGAGGCTTGCTCTATCCACTCTGTTCATTCATCGATTTTCCCAATCAACATCCAAATCTATACACAGAACGAATTGAAATGCAGCTGAAGAAAAATACCAAAAAAATAACGAATCGAAAGCATACCTGTTGGATAGAAGCCCCATTCCTCTCTCTTTCTCTTTCTCTTTCTATTTCTCTCTCTTTCTAAACTTAAAAAACTTTTCTTCCCAATTAACGATTCTGATCCTGAGACCAGAAGAAAGCGGCGAACCACTTTTATTCAGTTTCGATTCGCGATAGAGCGCACCAATCTAAATCAAATGACAATAATGCCCTCCCTTCTCCTCCACTTTCCTCATTCCTTCGTGGTTAAGGAAGACAAGCATACGGGGAAACACGGCATTGCCACGTGTGAGTACATATTGAGTTTATACCGACCTCCCGAGTTTTGAACAAATTGCACGCAAATTGATCATTTGCGCTTTAATTTCTCTAATATTTGACCAAATTTTATAAAATAAAAATTTTATCCCTTCCTTATTTGAAAAGATAATATAATAAATTATACTGACCTCCCCGAATTTTAAACAAATTATTGATGGGTCACATTAATTTTCATATTAACAAATATTTGCTTTATAATAAATTATTACAATATAAGGTCATAACCAACTTTTTATAGTCAAAGTCACATTTTGACCGCCGACCAACGAGTTTAGGGGGATATATAAGGGTGAACTATAATGACATCCTGAGGTGTGTCATACGGACAAGCATATACAAGTTGTCTATTTTTTTGAATAATGACACCTTCTTACGGTTAAGAAGTTAACAAAAACACCCCATGTAGCCACCTACCATATAAAATTGACCAAATTGCCCTTTGACCGTTTTAGTGGGCCTTATCATTGATAAGAAATTACAAGTTATCGACACATTGCCAAGTCACGCTTTGCCTTTTCCAATTTGTTTGTATGTTTGTCAACTTTATAGGATAAGAGGTCGGTATGGCCGTGGTGGAGGCCAAATTGGGCGAGGGTGGCACCGCCAAGGCTGTTGCACTCTAGGCGGCCACCGGTGTTGTAGGATAAATGGCCGTTACATATCACCAAACTCAGGTTTCATTGCTCGTCGACAACTACATCTCATTCATTAACTCATTGGATCTCTTAGCAACGACTTTCGTTTTGGTCGACGACAACGACTTCATGATATGCTATGAGCATCCACGCTTCAATTTAGGTGTTCATTGCCGCCGCTAACAACCCGATATTTGCCTTCACAGACACGAGCGAAACAACAACTGCCATTGAAAATGATTCGTGGGACGCTGATGGCGTCGACGACATCGGGGACCCAATAGACCAGCAGTGGAACATGTCGGTGAAGAAATAGTGGGGCGGCAACCAAGGAGTTGTTGCTTGAGGGGTTCTTGAAGGATGGTGATGATGGAAAGCTATTGTCGTCGAACATATGATGGAAGGCTGAGATTTCGTTGGAGAATACATGACCGCAGAGTGTGGAGAGAGAAAGCTGGGAGGAGAGAAAAGATAGAAAGCTGATATGTAATGGTACTAAAGGGTAATTTTGACATTTCAATATGTCAGATATTTTACAATATAATTGATTTTAATATTAAGGGGCAATTTTGACTTTTTAAACAATTTAAGGTCATGTTTGACTGCCAATTCTTCAAGGGGTGTCATTGCCCAAAAAATAAACAAATTATATATGTCTGTCTTTATTGCAAACTTAAGGGGCTATCATTATAATTTACCTTAAAAATAATAAATGATGCACAACTGACTCATATGTAATTTACCCAAATCATAGAGGAGGTAAGTGTAATTTACTCTTGAATTTTATACTTATTAAAACATAAGGTTTATATATATATATATATATATATTGGACTATGATGATGCCCAATCTCTTAGAGCACCCATATTTATCATTGGACACGTGCAGTGATGTTCCAGTCATCAGCCTCCAATTGTGATGTGTAAATGCCTTTGTAGTCAAAGCGGTAAGGTTGGTTGCTCATCGTTATCCTTAAAAGTTCGACTTCGATCATCCGCACCCCTTTCTAATTAACCCTAATATTTTTGCCATGAAAAAAAAAGAAAAAAACAAAAACAAAAACTCCAGATGTGATGTTATCTTTGAAGAAAATTATACATTTTCAATCTTACACTTTTTTTTATTAACGGGTCAACCTAGCAGTATCAGCCTCTTACCTCCCAAAAGGAGGTCAGGGGTTCAAATCTCAAAAGACACAAGTGTGTGTGAGTACCAATTAGGAAAAAAAATCCTACACTTTTTTAGCATATTATAAAACAACTGCTACTTCGTGACATATAAAACAAAACTTTGACTTATGATAGAATAAAATTTTGTTTATTTTTAGTGGATTAATAGCAAAAAATATGTATATTTTGGATTATAAAAATTTATATATTGTTCATATATTTTATTTTATTATTATTATTTTTTTCATAGTACTTATTATTAGTATTAAATAACAAGCTAACAAGAACCATAACTTTCACTTTTACAGTTTTACTTTATGTTACCACCAAAGACTTTAGCTTACTCTGTATTGCATTGCCTTGTAAATTTTCAATTTGTGAATGCTAGAATATTTTATTTTCCTAAAATGAGTTAACCTTTTTTTTTTTTTTTTTTTTTTTTTTTTTTTCATATATATAAATTTTCGCTTAATTCAATTTTCGTAGCAATAAAACAAACAAAAAGGTTTTTAGTCTGAGCTTTGCATATGACAGTTAAGGTAATTGGGCCCACCAAATGATTTGGGCCTCTAGCTAACGGCTAATTTAATTTCCTCTACATTAATTTAGCAGGCTGGAGTGATGCAAGACGAACCTTGGATGTCCGTGATGAAGGCTGTCACATGGGTAAATTCTTAACACGAATTTAGTGACTTGTAATGACACTAAGTTAGAAATATGAATAACTTTTCTCTCCGTAACAGAGGTCCACTAGACCAAAAGGTTTCAATAATGGGCCGAGAAGGATTCAACATGTGCCTAATTGCAAACAATTTTCTTTCTTTATTTCTTTTTCTTTTTTTTATTTTTTCTTTTTCCGCAGATATTGCAAACAATTTTCAGTACCACAAGTATAGTTGATATTATTTTTTAATGCAAGGCAGGGCTTCAAAGCTTGACTGACTAGACTGATGGATGGTTTAGATGATATAAATTCTCTTTCTCAAATAGAAAATTAAATTTCGACATTGAGTGTGTGCTAGTTTACTTAGATAAAAAATAATAATTAAAAAAAAAAAAAACTTGACTAACATGGAGAAACTTGACTTTGAGAATAAAGATGGATTCACTCCTTACCTACTCACTTGTGATCTCATCTGTAATCCGATCGAAGAAAGAATCTCGTTTTTTTCACGTTGACCCTTTAGTAGAAGTGATCCAAGTACCATTAAACATGCTGCAAATATTTAATTGTGTAATTCCACTGTAATTATTAATTAGGGGAAATGTCGACATTCAACGTAAAAATGTTTGACGGTATCAACGGTCATTTATTGGTCAAGGGTCTAATTTATTGCCAAACCTCGAGCAACGTTTATCAAAATTTTGACTTCAAGTTTATGCGAGGATGCAAAACTCAAACATATATAGTGGTGAGGGACTAATTTATCTAATTTTTGAAAAACAAACAAGTTGGTGAGTGGGTCGTCTCAAGTAGAGATGGCGGTTTTTTTTCCCCCTCAAATGAAGACAGTTAAAAAATAAAAAAATAAAAAAATAAAATAATTTGTCTAAGAAGAAAAAATGTAGGCAATTCTAAACAACTAAGAAAATATAATTTTTTTGAGTAAATTTTATTTGTCTCTAATGAGACTTGTCAATATCTTACTTCACTCTTCCATGATTTATAATATCCTATTTAATGTTGCGGACGTTAGTAGATTTTATTTGTCTTCATCAAGCACTAGGGAGGAGAAGGGATCTATTACATAAATCAAAACCTCAAAACAGGCAGCCTTGAGATTTCTAAAATTTTGAAAGGCCATGGACGAACTTTCAAATGTACCCTTGTAAGGTTTAACACATGCAAAAAAATATAAGAGTGCAGAATTTTCATTAAAATGATACAATTTAGTTTACATAAAAAAAATAAAAAATAAATATTCAACTTATCAAAGTAAATTCGATCGTCTTACATTTTGAACTGCAAAATTATCAATTAAAATACTCAAATCAAGTTTCTCCAACATATTTGTTTCAATAGATATCATAGCCAATTCATTCAATCTCTCTTATAACATTGTTGACCTCAAGTAAGATTTGATCAATTTCAACTTTGAAAAATTTCTCTCAACAAATGCTATTGCAATCCAAGCATTTGGAAAATAATAACTTGACCTTTTTATAAAATCAAATACTTTAATTAATTTTTTTGTTTGTCTTGGTAAAGTTTATTTTAAGATTTGTAAATTTGAAAATAATTTGGTTGTTTGGAATCGTCTTAACGGGGCCTGCCATGCATGCACATGAGCCTAAAAATAATATAATAATAAAATAAACCACTTTCTGAGTTTTAATGTTGTTACCATATAAATTTTGTCTACCATATATAAATTGATATGATAAGTACGTGTGTTTATTGTCATAATTTTTTTTTAATTTTTATTTTGAAAGTTATATATTGTTATAAATTTACATGATATATAGGTATGTATAGTCTTTTAATTATGGTCTAAATGTCATACATTTATACTACTATATTTGCACTATGATCCAAAAATTGAGGCCTTTCCAAATTGGAGACGAACAGCTTTGGTCGCCTTGCCCTAGAACTGACCTTGCCTCAAAGTAGGTAAGTATGTAAATCTTTTTAAAGAATTATAAGAGATATTTATTTGAAAATAAGTTTTTTTTATAAAAAAAATTGAATTTTTATAAAACAATTCTTTAAATTATCTACCAAGCCGGTTTTTTACAATTTTTTAATTTTAAATTATTAGAAACAAAAATTTCTGTCCGCAAAAAAATTGGATATACTATAATACTAGAATGAGCGACAACAATAGACTAGTCTCGCATTCACCACCGCTAAATTAGAATATAAGTTTGTCTGCCAAAACGTTGTAAAATTGAAGTAGAGGACTAGAGGTGTGAAAAGCTCCAAATAAGAAAAGAAAAAGAAGAATATATTAATGATAAAGTGTGTATACTAATGGAGCATTAGAATCCCAAAAACAAACAGACAATGATATGCACGGTGAAGTTTACAAGGGACAAACAATGGTGGGATCACATTTTAAGCAGTCCGTCAACTCATAAGTTAGAGAGAGTAAGTGCATGGGGGGTTCGTGGAGACCAAGTGTGATAAATGCCAAATTTTGTAGGGCTTATCAACCTTTAGATTTTTCTTGTTTGGATTATTTACGAGACTGACTTTATTAGTACTATTATTATTTTTTATTCTCTTACAAAATTCATGCATTCAAATGTGCTTCTGAAAGCTTAAACCGTCAATTTTTTATTTGGAAGGTGAATAAATCAGGTTATAAATAGTTAGAATATTAATAATTTAACCCTTAATAGTAATATAAAACACGTTTTGTAAAGAATAAAGTAGTGATAAATAAATGAAACATCATTGAGTATACCATTTTTAGTAAACAAGTATCTGTTCACAAATAATTAAATATTAATATATAAATGAAACATTATTGTGACCTAATTGATAGAGCATCTAACTTTCCAAGCAGATGTGTTTTCAAAAGAGTGTGTTAGGGTTTGAATTTTTCGAACCCAACACATTGCTAGCCAATAAAAAAGAGAGTTACTGGCAATTTGGGCTTACTAAGTTTAAATCATTAATTTTTTATTTGGAAGTTGAGTAAATCAAATTATAAATAGTTGAATATTAATAATTTAACCCTTAACAGTGATATAAAAATTGATCGAAGTTGGACAAATTTGCACATGGATAGACCATGTGCTTAGGGAAAGTAGACTAATAATTTAAAAATAACTTTCTATGTTTGGGGGAAGTACACTAAACAAGTTTTCTTGCAAATACTTACCCAAAAAGAATTTTTTAACTCATGGAAATAAAATGATTTATTGCAAATGAAAATTATTTCTTGCAAATAAAAACATATGTGATTGAGATCCGGTAAACACATAAAAAATCAACTACCTCCAAGGATATTCCACGCTCCGGAATATTCCGTATCACACTCACCACCTCATCAGAACACGTGACTCAACCCCCACCACCTCACCAGTACGCCCTACACGTCATCATCCTCAGATCTCGTCAACACGGATATATCCTACGTGTCTGCCCACCTGGCTCGCGCCACTCCAGAAAAAATCAATATGATATGGAGTATATTTTATTTTTTATACATATGCATATGTATATATTCTTATTATATATAATACCAAATCCTAGCCGTTAAAATCTCAGCCGACTTCACCTATTCATTGCCTTCGCCTCTGGTTGTTGTTCTTCACACAACGCACTCGAGACGGTTCCAGACTCCTTCAACAATCTCAATCCAAACCAACGACTCAACAGAACAAACCCTAATTCGAATTCACAGCCTCCAATGATCAATTTCAGGCCGCCGGAAACTCGGCAGTCGACGCCGTCGAGTTCTGCAGCGAGTGCCGAGAAGGCGTTCTCGTTCATATCGCGAGGTTGGAGAGAAGTGAAGGACTCGGCGGACGCAGATCTCCAATTGATGAAAGATAGGGCCAATTCTTTCAAGAATTTAGCTTCGTCCTTCGACCGAGAGTTCGAGAACTTCCTCAATTCGGCCACGAAATCGACGTTCTTGGTCCCGGGAATCAGGTATTCGCCGTCAGCAGAAATCGATTTCGTGAAACGGTTGCAGCCGAAATTATCCGAACTTCGTCGCGCCTACTCGACGCCAGACTTCAGCCGGAAGGTCCTCGAGAGATGGAGCCCTAGGTCAAGAATTCGCATCGATTTGTCGGCAATAAAGAACGCGATCGTGGCCGAAGTCGATGATAGGGACAGTGTAGTGGACTTTGATATGAGAGAGAGATTTCGGAGAGGTAGGAGGGAGAGTTTTAAGGAGTTTAGGTGGGAGTGGAAGGGAGAGAGCAGCGGCCAGGAAGGTCGGGTTCGGGATTGGGAGCCAATACGGGCGTTTAAGACGAGGTTGCGGGAGTTGGAGCAGAAGAGTTCGTCTTCGGAGATTTTTGTGGGTTTGAAGAACAGTGAGTTCGTAGAGAAAGTGAAGTCAAGCTTGGTATGTTTTTCAGTTTCTTCGAGTATATGTTTTTCGAGTTAAGTTCTTTTATTATGCGCATCGTTTGGTATTTGATATTTGGAATTAGAGGCTTCATATGATTATTAAACAATTATTGTGTTGAATTAGACTCCGAACATTTGTTAATTCGATGAAGAGTGGTTATTAAACAATTATTGCCTTGAATTTGGATTTTTTTCAAAGAGTAATTACTTTGTTTTTCCATTTACTTGTATATTTCTTATAAAATACTTTACCTTGTGGGTTTTGCTTAATTTGTAAGTGTGATTGTGTGAAATATTTTTTCCGATATTAATTTCCACTTGTTTCATTATACAACATGCTACAACATCCATCAAGGCTAACAGTGCTTTTAAGAAATATATGTTTTTGTGGATAAAAATCCACTAATAACACCAAGGGGCGCATCCATGTACTTGAAAAGTAATGTATCCATGTACTTGAAAAGTAATGTATTTTTCCTCTTGAAAAATAATCTAAAGAAGTTCCCTCTCAAAACAAATAGATTCAGCAGCATGTGGTACTTGAACTTATTTGAATTGGCGTTTTATAGTAGAAGGAAAAAAAGTAGTTGCTAGATTTGTAGTCTTCAGAGAAGTAGTTTCTGTGATTATTTGTCAGGAAACATAAAAAGATACTATTTTTAGCACCTTGTTTGATCAGTTTCTTGCATCTCATTTATGTGAAACTTTGGGGGATGACATTATTAGAGTTGTAGATGGAGCTTTTGGTACTCTCTTATTCATTTTCTTACTGCATTTTGGTTTACTCTTATGGGATTTTCTTATTTCCACCTTTATTATTTTTCTTTTTTGGGGGTTATATTGTTTGAGTTTCCAAGCTAATATTTAGTTTTGGTATTCTGCAGCTTTCTTACTGGTTAAGTGGTTTTGTTAGATCTTTGTGCAGGTTGCCTCCTGAGTCCTGAATTTTCTTGACATGTTTGTCATTGAGACTGTTTGGAAGAGAGAAATGAACTAGGTTAGAAGGGAAGCCTTAGTCAGTCCATTTTACATCTCTAAATAAATCATACCTGAAAGTCTGTCCATTTACTTTTCCAAAATTCTAATCCCTGAATCCCCTTATATGATAATTAACGCAATAAAGGGAGCCAAGATCATCGGAATTAGGATTTTTGGGCATGATGCAGTTTTTTAACTGTTACCAGCTATCATATGTTGAGACCAATTAGTGCATCAAGGGGCTTATGAGATCAGGTATGTCCTAAGGCTTGCATGTTTATTGATCAGATGCATATGCCTCAATGTGATTAGCATTACAACTGCTGCTGCTATCTTGGCATAAGTTCTGTTTTCATAATATTTAGGGAAGGGGGTTTTAGGAATAGATTACAACCTTGTTTAAGGATGACATAGTTTTCTGATAAAATAGCAAGAATAAGGAAAATTATATCGTGCTAGTCAGTAAGATGTTAGCCGTGGCTTTGATTTTTCAAACTGGTGTTTGATTTGATACTGAGCATTTTAGTCATCTCTGGCTTTGATTTTTCAAACTGGTGTTTGATTTGATACTGAGCATTTTAGTCATCTCTATTAAATATTGCAGCAATTTTCTCCTTTAGTGGTTAAGATAATGATGCTCAATTTTGTATGCGTTGCAATTTACTTATCAAAATATGGGTGGGGTTCATGTATTCAGTTTTTTCTTTTGTGGAAAAATGTAGTTGTTACTATTATTTATTTATTTTTATTTTTTGTTGCAGAAATCAATTTGCAAGGAACCGGATGAGTCAAAGGTTGGTATTTAACACATGTAATTCCTTTCTTTCACATATTATACTCTGAAGTTGTTGTTTCATTTACAAAGTTTTACACTCACCCCCATGTCTGGGAGCTGGACATTTTTTATATTGAAAGAAAAGAACAAATTTCGAAGAGTGTCTGAAAAATGGAAAATCATCTCATGAAGGCAAATTTGGTTGTCAATATTGAAAATTGAATGAACTTGCTCCCCGAACTCCAAAACGTAAAAAATAAAATGGGCTAAAGCATGGTACCTCAGTCACATGAATTGGCAGGGGGCAGTGTTTCTTCTTTTCCAAAAGTGGGTTCAAATCCCCTTGCCTTGCTAGGGGCCTTTCTAAATTTTATCTAATATGTTGTCTGGAAAATGAAAAAGCATCTCATGAAGGCAAATTCAATTGTCAATATTGAGAACTTCATCATCCTAAATATTAAGTTGTTTCCTTTTGCTACTCTTTCACAGCATCAGAACAGGGGTCTAATTTTTTCTCTTTACTGGGCCTCAGCAAGATTTTCTTTTTTCTTTGTGTATCATTATATATATTTTTTCTTAATTGTGTATCATTATATTGGGTAAGTTGTTATATATAACCAATACTGCACTCTCAATATGGTGCAACTTCAGACATGCATATCAAGTGATATTTGGAAGGCATGTGGTTACCATCACCAGCATCCGGTAATCGTGGCTTTTACTTATATTGGAAAGAGACACATGTATCATTTTAAACACATCAGAACTCTCTCCCTCTCAGTGAAGGTGGTATATTCCTGGGTGGACACTGCATCTTCTTTGTGTCCTTTTTTTAGTTATGCGTGTCTGAAGTTTTATCCCTTGAATAGAAGTTGTTGGTAAGTTACCAATATTCTAACATCTGATGGAATATAAGCCTAAGCCTCAGGCCTAGTTTGCAATTAGCGTAGTCAAAACCTCATATGGACATAAATCTGAATGAATGACTACTTGTTTTTTTTTGTAACTTACAAACATGCTGAATGTTCCTCTTTCCTTCTTTCTTTAATACCTTTTATATCTTATATAGGAAGTCCCACCACTGGATGTACCTGAACTTTTGGCATATTTGGTTAAGCAATCTGGGCCATTTTTGGATCAACTTGGCCTTGGAAGAGGTGATTTGATTTATTGAAACTTTATTAATTTGTTGGTGTAGTTCTTAGTTCACTTAATTCTGCTATAGTGAATCATTCTCATTATACTGCTGTTTTTGGTTGGTGACGGTATTAGTGGCAAAATGCAGAAGCTGATTACTGTATACAGTATGCACTTATATTATTGATGTAATTGTATCTGGTTAAATGTGGAATATAAAGAGGACTAGGACTATCATGGAGTTTAGCAAGTTCATGATTAAGTGTCCTGATTTGCCTATATGGGATCCTGCTTCCTGCTCTCAAATCGCTGATTTAGTAATTGAGAGGAGATTCGGGAACAATCCACTGATCAGACTTGTTGGCAGCTTGGATCAGTCATAAATCACAGGCAGGCCCATATAATTTTCATGTTCTCCTGGACTTGTACTAGTTTTTTCTATGGCCTAGGAAGCTCTGATTTTTGTCGCCCTATTTATGTGTTGGCTTGAAACTTGTTCAATAGATCTTCTGATTTGAAATTTTTTCAGGAGATGAATTGAACCTAAGAATTGTCAGGGTGTTCACAAAGCTAAGACCACTATGCCATATTTGACCTCTTTTATTACTCAAAGAGTAGCATATGTATAACATTTAAAGAAAATCACCCAGTTTGGTCCTCGTTGTCAAGGGTGGGTAGATTAAGTACATTATTGGCTTCTCAAGCTCTGGTTGATATTTTATCACTGCATGAGACATTCTGACTAGCAATAATATATACTCCCTCCGTCCCAAAATACTTGTCCACCTTGGAAACTGTGATTCACCCTGATAGAGCATGAGTAGGAGAGTGAGCAAGAGCGTTTAATTCAAAACTAGAGGCTAGACTGCCGCTAGAGCAACTACATAATACCAGTGAAAATAGATGCATGCAAATGCATATATACATGCATTATACATATATATATACTTCCTCCGTCCCAAAATACTTGTCCACCTTGGGAACTGGGACGGAGGGAGTATATATATATGTATAATGCATGTATATATGCATTTGCATGCATCTATTTTCACTGGTATTATGTAGTTGCTCTAGCGGTAGTCTGGCCTCTAGTTTTGAATTAAACGCTCTTGCTCTATTAGGGTATTTAGTTCATGAGTCAAATATTGGTCTTGCCTGGTTTTAATCAGATCTGGGTTGGTCTGTGGATATTAGAGCTGTATCATATATGGCATGCCAATGTAGACTGTAAAGTTTATATATGGGATAGTACTTCCTTTTCCTTTTCTTTTCTTTTCCTTTCTCTCTTTTGCCACTTTTGGTAGATTCAATTGACATTATATTCGACAAATTTGCTAACAGGAATTTATTGCAAACAAGTGTATCAATAGAGATTCTTCGCTGCTTGATGCAGCATTCCTTTTCCTTTCTCTCTTTTTGCCACTTTTGGTAGATTCAATTGACATTATATTAGACAAATTTGCTCTAAAATCCTAAGTGTTTTGACAATGATCGCAGATATATCTAACAAGATAGTGGAAAGCTTGTGCAGCAAACGTAAGAACCAAGTTCTATTGCGCTCCCTACCAGCAGGAGAAGTCTCCATTCTTGAGAATGATAACGCTAGTGACGAACTGGATTTAAGGATAGCTAGTGTCATACAAAGTACAGGACATTGTTATGAGGGTGGCTTTTGGACTGATTCTGCAAAGCATGATGTTAAGGATGGTAAAAGGCATGTAGCCATTGTCACAACTGCTAGTCTTCCTTGGATGACAGGAACAGCCGTAAATCCACTTTTTCGAGCTGCATATTTAGCGAAGTCCGCAAAACAAAATGTCACACTTTTGGTACCATGGCTCTGTAGATCAGACCAAGAACTAGTTTATCCAAACAATCTCACTTTCAGCTCACCAGAAGAGCAGGAGATTTATATTCGTAACTGGCTCGAGGAAAGGGTTGGTTTTAAGGCTGACTTCAAAATCTCGTTCTATCCGGGAAAGGTTGGTTTCTGATGACTTAGATTCTAAACTATCTTGTAATCATATAATAGTTCAGTTTTTTACCTGTTTTTCTCATTGTTTTGTAGTTCTCAAAAGGAAGGCGAAGTATAATACCTGCTGGAGATACTTCTCAATTTATCCCGTCTAAGGATGCTGACATTGCTATCCTGGAAGAACCAGAACATCTGAACTGGTACCATCATGGCAAGAGATGGACTGACAAATTCAACCATGTTGTTGGTATTGTTCACACAAATTACTTGGAATATATCAAGAGGGAGAAGAATGGGGCTCTCCAAGCTTTCCTTGTGAAACACATTAACAATTGGGTCACTAGAGCGTACTGCAACAAGGTATCAACCTAACCTGTTAGAGATTTTGATGACCAATGTTGTTCCTAGTTGTTTATTTATTTATTTTTTACTTTGTTATCATGCTTGTACCAAGAGACGTCTCATGAATCATATATTCGAAATGCCTTTAAATTTAATATTTTACTGATCAACCAAATATTTAATGTTCTCTACACAGGTACTTCGCCTTTCTGCTGCGACTCAGGATTTACCTAAATCTATAGTTTGCAATGTACACGGTGTGAATCCCAAGTTTCTAAAAATTGGGGAAAGAGTGGCTGCAGAAAGGGAGCATGGGCAGCAATCTTTCTCAAAAGGAGCATATTTCTTAGGCAAGATGGTTTGGGCCAAGGGATACAAAGAATTAATAGATTTGTTAGCTAGGCACAAGAACGATCTTGATGGCTTCAATTTGGATGTTTTTGGTAACGGAGAAGATGCTAATGAAGTTCAGAGTATGGCTAAAAGGTTGGATGTGAATCTCAACTTCATGAAAGGCAGAGATCATGCAGATGACTCTCTTCATGGGTAAGAATTCTTCAGGGAACTATTTGACACTCGTCTACTTTGGAAGTTATACCCTTACAAACCGTATTGAAATTTTTTTCTTCCATAAAACTAAAGATTCTGTTTTTGGGAAATATTACCAATTAAATGTCTGAGATTCCAATTATGAAAACCTCAAGATCAGCTTTTTCTCCAAGTTAACATTTTGCTGGGGAATAAGTTTCATTTTGCTTCGAGACTCCCTGTAAAGAAGAAACTGATTGTTTTTTGATTCTCCTTCTTGACATATTCTTTTTTGCTTGTAGCTACAAGGTCTTCATAAATCCCAGTGTTAGTGATGTGCTCTGCACGGCCACAGCTGAGGCACTTGCGATGGGAAAATTTGTTGTTTGTGCGGACCACCCATCAAATGAGTTCTTCAGGTCATTCCCCAACTGTTTGACTTACAAGACACCTGAAGATTTTGTTTCGAAAGTGAAAGAAGCAATGGTTAATGAGCCTCAGCCTCTTACTGCGGAGCAGAGATACAACCTTTCATGGGAGGCCGCCACCCAGAGATTTATCGAGTACTCTGATCTTGACAGATTCTTGAATAATGATCAAAGTGATTTCCATGCAAGTAAAAATGATGGAAGGGTCATCACAAAATCAGTTTCAATGCCAAACCTGACAGAGGTGCTTGATGGAGGGTTGGCATTTGCCCATTACTGTCTTACCGGCAATGAGTTCCTTAGATTGTGCACAGGGGCAATACCTGGAACACGGGACTATGACAAGCAGCACTGTAAGGACCTCCATCTTTTGCCTCCACAGGTAGAAAATCCTATATATGGCTGGTAGGTAAAGTAGATTGACCAACCTGTATATCAGTAAATCCGTTTTATGTATATTATGCATAGAATAGTTAGATGTAATACGTAGGAGCCTGGTATTATTAAGCTTATAGTTCGTTTATTTTCCTCCATCCTGTAACGAAGGATATTCAGACAGCCAAGTTTCAGTAAATTTTTTTTTTTTTTACAGAGTTTCATATTAATTGCATGGGAGAAATGTAGAACGCAGTTTGTCTTAGAAATGAGACAATTCTCCTCTTACAAGGAAGTTATGGAGATGTCATTGTCTGTTTGTATAAATTATTGAGTGTGTGTCGTGTGTGTGTGAATTAGAAAATTGAACTATGCATAATTTTTGAACAGTTTTTTATTTTATTTTCAGTTCTCTGAAAATAGAAAATTATTTTTAGAGGTACAAACTAAGTAAGTTGTAGTTTCTCTCTCAATGCTACTTCATGATTACTCTATTTATAGTTAGCATCTACAATTAAGAATCAAATAGGAGTTGAATAAAAAAGAAAAAATTCAAAATTTTAAGCAAAAGGAGTCGAATAAAATTGCTACTGAAAGACAGAGCGAAGTCGGCCACCTCTTTTTCTCTTTTTCTCGTGTGGTGACGCGGCCTGATTTAGGCATGAAGATTGCGAGGTGCTATCCATTTTACCCATTCGCTAGGACTGTACTAAATAGTGGTAAAAAGCAAAATGATTTGTGGTGAGGTGTTCTTAAAAAAATGTGAAAGCAAAAAGGCTGTGTGAAGTATTTAAATAAATAAATAAAGACTTATGGTGAATAACTTAAATAGTATTGAAAAGCAAAAATACCTAATTAGAACAGTGGTGAAAACTGAAAATCAAGGTGCAACACTTAAAACATTACATAAAATAGATTATTGGCAAAAAAAAAAAAAAACCTCAAAAGAACGATGTCAACAGAGGGTACATGTCCCAATTTGTTTAGGAAAGAAATTGGGTTGACTTTGACTCCATGTTAAAATGGCCTCCAAAACTTCATTTTTTTAATAATTTTTCCTACGTTCTACAAATAGGATGCAAAAAGTCAAGAAATTTATTAAGAAAATTTATTAGGGCTGTGGTTAGTGCTTTTACTTTGTGTTTTTTATTTTTGCCAGTTTATCGTAACAAAATAAAAGTACGAAGCATGTTTCGTAATATTTGTTGTGCTTTTAAATAGTACCGAAGTGCTTTCAAAATTAAGGCAAAAATAAAAAGTATCAAATAATGTTTTTGTTTGCTTCCGCACGGTAGCAAAACACTATCCATAAATAATAAATAAAAATCTAAAATAACATTTTAAACTAACCATTCAAATTTTCAACATTTTTTACCAAACATGCTTTCATGTTTTTGTTTGTAAAAATTTGTAACAAATTTACGTTACCAAATAATCTTTTAAATAGTGTTGAATACACTCTAAAAGCAAAAACATTACTTCTACTTCAGATCAAAGCACAAGCATAAAGCGACTATATGTGGTTGCCAAACGAATTATATATACAAAGTTGAATACTATTCCTTTTAATGCCCTTGTTAAGTTACTATTCCTTGGTGGCATTCTTCTTCTTTTTGTTGTTTACTTGCTTGTTATGCGTTTTGTTTTTTGACATTTTGTTTTAATTCAGAACAAAACAAGTGTTTTGTTGTAGAATATTTTAAATAATAATCGAAAACATATTTGGTGATTTTCATTTGTTGCGAGATTTTTTAAAGCAAAATATAAAAACATATTCTGTAAAAAAATGTTTTAAGTTTGAAAAATATAATGATTAGTTTAAAAATATCATTTTTGTGTGTTTTTTTTTTTTTTTTTTTTTTTTAAATTTTTTATTGTTGATCGCTCCAGTACCAAACGTTACAATGCATAAACATATAAAAACATCAAATTGGTATTTTAATGTTTGGCCAATATTCACGAAATATTTTGGCATTGTACAAAATAAAAAAAAATATTACCAAACGTGTTTTTTCTACTATTCACGGCTACCATACTCTACAAAAATAGAAACACCAAAAACAAAATCATACCAAACAGGCCCTTATATTTTCAGTTTATATTGCACTTTTACAAGTTAAACAATCAATTTCAAGTTTTCAACTTTTTTTTAGAGTAATTACAAAAACATGAAGTTTTGGAGGTCAATTTATAAAGTAAAGGAGTGAAAGTCAACATTTTTCAACGTGGTCAGGTTTTTTTTTTTTTTTTTTTTTTGAAATATTAGGTTGATATAGAAAACACTATTCATTTACCCAAACTATTCTTATTATTTTTAAGCACTCTTTTTGTGCATTTAAGTACCATTTTTATGATTAGAGGTACCATTTTTGTGCACAGACGTACCACTATTTTTTTTTTTCGTTGGCAAGAAATACGTATACACCCCCTTACTCATACGAGAACTTGAACCCTCGACCTCCTATTTTGGAAGGCAATTCCTCGACCTCCTATTTTAGAAGGTAAGGAAGTATCACTAGACCTTTGATGATAGAGGTACCACTATTGTGCATGTAAATATCACTCGTGTAGAGATATACCACGTTTGCTCAAAGGTAATTTGGACAAATGAACAATATTTTTTTAATATCCACTTCTTTGAGAAAATTTCATGACACTAAAAAATGTTGACTTTGATTTCATGACTTTGTAAATTAACCTTCAAAACTTCATAATTCTGTATTTATCCCTTTTTGTTTAATTGTGTTTTAATGCGTATATCAGCGCCATAAACTTCCCAAATATTATGCAAGAAAAATTAAAAAGAAAGAAAGAAAAAGGAATTAGCTAAGCATCATCGATCATATATAGCTCAAGAAAAGAAGAACAATATATACTGTTATGCTGGGTTGTAAGTTATAAACTAAATTTTCATCGTGCACTAATTTTATGCAACAGAACATAACATTAATATTATTCTTTGTTAAATTTTATTTTATTTATAGCTATAATTTGGTGGCAAAGAATACCACTGCTACTACGACAAGAAGAAGCTTATGAATTGAAACTGTCTCTGTACTCTGCATATTCGCACAGTAGTCATCTAACTCAACAGTACTGAAGTGTAAAAAGTTGAGTATATAATATACTAATTGTATTAGTTACATACATGTTAGTAAGTAGTGTATATTTATTTAGACTTCCGCCGGTTGGCTCTTCCTTAGTGCTTGAGGATTCCCCTCTTGAGGCGAATCAGGAGATGTCCCACGTACTGTAATAACGACATGGCCACCATCACCATCGCCATCGCCATCGCCATCGCGAACCGGTTTTATGCTTCCGAGATGAAGGAACTGTGGTCTCTCAGGTGTCACAGTACTCAATTCCACGCTACTCTTGAAATGTGCCAGTTGGGAAAGCTCATTTATGGACTCCTCTATTTTTTCAACACAATTAATGATCTCGATTAGTATTGAAGCAACTGTAACGGATGGTATAACTTGTAGGAGTTGTGTGCTCTCTGGTGAGGCAGCTTCCATAGCACTATTGAATTCATCAATTGCGATTTTTGCGATCTCGACGTGTAGATTTGGCGAGGATGGCTGTGTCATTGTCCTGATGGATGATGCTAGCTGTTTCAATGCCTTGCCGGATTCTGAGCTCATCTTTGTGCATGGTGCTTTTATTCTCCTTTGAATTTCTGATGGTGCCTGCAAAAATAAGTAATATTTTAGCAAGGTGCATGCGTCAAGAAAGGGTTAATGTTGGCCAGATTATGTAAATCATTTAGAAAAAGAAAAAAAAAACAATTTAATTTATAACACTCGGAAAAAGTCAATTAGGTTATTTAATAATCCAACCAAGCTCTTATGAAATTCAAAGAAATAGTTCGGTAGTTTTAAATAGGGACTTTTACATATAAACAGTGTTAATGGCCCACATTAATTATTTGATAGAATCAAAGTTTCATCATAATTTCGGAGTTGACCAAAATGCTAACTTGGATATGAAAAATCACTGATTACTCTCACAAGAGGTACCACTTTTAAGCACATAGGTATCACTTTTTGTGCACACAGGTATCACTTTTTGTGTATCAAGTACCACTTTAATTTTGGGCATAGAGGTACTACTTTTATTCACATAGGTACTACTTTTTGTGCATTAGGTAACACTTTTGTTTTGGGCATAGAGGTACTACTTTTATTTATATAGTTACCACTTTTTGTGCATATGCACCACTTTTTTGTGCAGCACAAAAAGTGGTACATGATAACAAAAAGTAATATCTGCATGCACAGAAAGGGATACCCAAGTGCCTAAATGTGGTTACATATGTGAGGGTAAACAGTGTTTTTCCATATCTTCATTTTTTCGAAACTAAGAGACATTGCCTCCATCAAATGGTAACTATATGTTATTAGCACCATTTATATGTAATAATCCCTTTAATTAAATCAAATATTGTTAATTAACAAATACAATTTTTTTTTTCTTCCTTAGAGAATTACATATATATATATATATATATATATATAAATGCAAGAAGAGAAATGTAGTATTACTTGGTTATCAGAGTTTATAATAAAGCCATTGAGAGCTTCAATTTTGTAGGCACATTGGCGGGCAAGGACTCCAATCTTCAAGTATTGTTTCCATGGATGGTGTAATCTGAAACGACCATGACAGGGTTCCCACCATGCAAAATTTGCCTGCAATTAAGTTTTGTGTGTGTGTATATATATATATATGAGTTGCTTTATACATGCATGTTCTTTTAATTTAAATAGATTTCACACATTTCATCCAAATGGTTAAAAATAGTAGTGGAGAGAAAGATGTACGTTTTACCCACGTACCAAGGATTCTTCAGTTGTTTTTGTGTTTAGGACACTTTTATACACTTGAAGAAATTGCTTATTGCCTCCATCCTCACAAAGCTTTAAATATTCACTTCCAAAACCTGTTCAAGTCATTGTCTTTGATTAAGTGTTGAAACTCACGTTTATGTTAAAAACAGCAAAGTAAAGCAGTGTGGGCACTTTCTTTTTTCGATAAAGAGTGTGGGCATTTTCTTTTGCTGTTTATATATAAAACTTGTGGATGTAAATTTAGTGACAATTAATATATGCATACCTTCTAAGAAATTTCCAAGCCTTTCTATATTGACACCAATCAATTTGTGAAGATCCTCACCAGCCCATGCCGGGCAAACAAATATTGAGATGATCATACAGGTTGCACCTCCAAGGATTATGGTTGATACTCGGTGGTGGGCGAGCTCTAATATTTTCTCAACTCGATAACCAGACACCGTCACCAAACTGAATGTCAATATGAATATCAGCACACCGTAATCATACCTCTGCTTGATATGTGGAAAAAACCTTGTAAATGTAGATGCAGCAGCTGCAAACATTATATATATATATATATAACAAACTTATATGTGTTAGTTGCCTGAAAAATATATATATGAACCCTTCTATATATGCATCTTAATTAATTTTATGATCTTCAGTTTGATTTATGAGGGAAAAAAAAAAAGAAATAATTATTTTCAAATTTGTTAGTAAACTTAATTGGATTGCAATATATGGTTGTTAATTAAGACATAAATTGATAATAATAATAATAATAATTAAAAAAACCCTTCAAATATAGTACTATAACCTATGAGGAAGACAAGAAAGGCAAGAACAATGGGCTGTCCTTTCTCTCCAAAGAGGGTGGCTAACTGCACAGCTCCAACCCCTAAGGCACCAGCTAGAAATGTTGCAAAACCTCTATTTAAACCTTTAGATAGGGTCGCACCTGAAAATAAAAGGAGATACATGCATTTACATTTATACTTGTAATTTAAATTGTAATACTTATATTTTAGTGTTCAACTTATATATGATTTATAAGCACCTGAACATATATAAGCAACTTAGACCAAGTAATCTATATATATATATGGCTTACCAACTGTGAATTCCAAAACAACCACCACAGTTAAGATGGCCCACATTCCAAATTCCCCAAAACCATCATATAAAGGCCTAACGTGGTAGACCATGGACACCAATGTGAGAGCTAGTCCCACTTTTAGGGCATGTACAATTTTTCTGGGATCATCTTGTCCAATCTTCTTTGTTTTCTGCATGATCTCTATCACCTTGTCCTTAAACTTTATGGGCAAGGACTTAATCCGACCACACCAGCAGCTACCTTTGAGGCCGGTTTTCGTTCGATTTGATGACTCAATCTCCATGCCCAAAGAGCAGTGATATCAAGTTTTGAAGATGAAATGTGTGAAATGTGTGAGAGAGAAAGGAAGGAGCTAGGATAGATAACCTAGCTAGCTTAATGATCGAGGATGGGATGCCCTTCAATCTTCTATGTAATATAGACAAATGAGAGAGGTAGTCCCACCTAGCAGAATTTATAAGTAATAAAGTTGGGTGCAAGTGTGCAGCTCAAAAAGTACTATTATATACTGTAATATATATAAATATTATATATACGTATATATTGATTAATTACACGTACGGTTGTCTACTGTGTTTGATGTAAGGACAAAGAGCTTGTTTGACAGAGCGAAATGGTTTCAAGGTTGATGACTGGGCTTTTACTCGGATGTGAGTCCATATTAAAGGACTAAAAAACAGGTATCCCACTGATATTAGGGCTTTTTTCTACTTTTATCAGTACGTTTCTATGAAAAAATCCCCACTGCCTTTTGTTCTCTCTGAGATCATGAACCTAAATTCTACAGCCCATACATTATGGTAATATATAATTTGATAATTAGTGGACCCTGTGTCCATCCAAGGGGTTGTGGTGATGGTTTTGACTTGAGCTCTGTTTCATTAACTTTGCTTGTCTCAAAAGTCAATTACATCATTTATTATAATTAATATTAGTATTAATATAGTAATTAGCAATTTCATTAATCATAATCAGTTTAGATTGATGGTTGGAGTATTCTATTTAACTTAATTATTATTTCCAAACAAGGAAGATGGGTTGTGAGTCCCACCACCATACAAATTACTCATTCGGAGGAGTTGTGGGTCCTATTCTTAGATGATGGGTGGTAATTTGTGTTCTTGGGTCATAGTCGTATCGTGTCAATTTAAGAGAATTATATTAAACAGTTCAATCCGAACACGATCCGTTTAACAATCGTGTTACAAAACTTTCAATACTAACCTGACTTGTTTATTAAACGGGTTACACGTGTAACTCGTTTAATGACCTTTTTAATAAAATTAAATATTTTATTATTTAAATTATTAATAATACTCGATTAAACAATATTAAATACTAGAAATATATAAATTTCAATATAACCAAATTACTAAATAATCTCTAATCTACAAAAGAATAAATTATAAGATTCAAATTTAGATAGTTATTTTGAAAGTTAAATAGAAATTTGCTTATGACACGTATAGTTAAACGGGTATAAACAGGTTACACGGGTTGAATCCCTCAACCCAAATATGACATGATTAAATAAACGGGTTAATCATGTCAATCCGTTTACAACCGAACCCGTTTAAAGTTAACTCAAACTCGTGTTATGTTCGAATCGTGTTGACGAGTTGTGTCAAACTTTACCAACCTTAAACGGTAACAATAAAAATCAATATATATATATATATATATATATATATATATATATATAGAATACATGTATCGGCCACACAACACATGCACCATTCAAATCAGGAGTACGATTTAAAAGTAAGACCTCATAAACTTACTTTCTATATCCCTATAATTAGATGGTAACAACCGCAACCAGTGATAGAGCCCACATATCTTTTTTGTTCTTATTGAATTTTAGAGATAAAATTTTAATTTAATTGAATCCCAATAAACCATTTCGCCATGAGTTGTTTCAACCTCCTACCCAAATATTAATTAGCTTTGAGCACTATTATTAATCAAATTAGTCCTTGTCGAATGTTTTCAACCCTTAGCTAACTCGATCGATCCCTTGTTTATTACCATGCTCATAGTCTCATACTACTAACTACAAGAAGTAACTGATAAATTTCACTGATTTGGAACTATAAAATTGGTAGTTTATGGTTCAATAAATTGATCTACACTCTCTCCTCGCGTTGACTAATCCGGCAGGTGTACTACAAATTTGGTAGTTTATCATTCAATAAATTGAACTATTCTCTCCTGTTGACTAATCAAGTTGGTGCGTATTAAATACTTGGCTTAAATTAATGAGATATTTGTGAACAAGCTAACAAGGAAAAACTAAAAATAAAAAAGAAAAGAAAAAATACCCATCATACTACGCAAGTAAAAAACAGGTAAGAACAAAGTCACCACTTGTAAATGCACTATTTTGCAAGTGTAAAAATGAACATCGCATTGGATCATAGTGATAAAAGGCTGCCCTAGGGAAAGAGAAAAAAAAAATAATGAAAAGACGATTCACACTCTAGCACATTTTATATCGTTACCAACAACTCGATTTCCATGCTATGTTCTCCATTTTTTTTTTCTCTTGGTGCGTACGTATATATTTTTATATAATTTTTCTTTTATATATTTTTATATATTCTCTTAAATCTAAATATTATCCTTATGCTCATATTCTTGATTAAATTTTAGTATGATTTATCCACGTCATTCATTTGCTTGACTACATCTGATCACATTGATCATATTTACTTTCTACATATAGTCTATGCATGCGATGCACCAAGGATCTGACACGATCATATACATATATATATTTTGTTATCGTTATTTCATTCTATACTTGCTTGAATATGGGAGCATGTAATAAATAAAAATTTTATGTGGCCTATTCCATTTATATGAGAGAGTAAGATAAGAATGAGATGACTTGCTCGAATAAATAAATATATCAATACTTTAAATAAACATAGGCAATTAATGTTGTACTCTGTATATGACTCCTCTACTCCATTGGTAACTCTTTGATGTTTTGTAATACAAATTGTACACAACTTCCACCTAAAAATTGAACTCCATTATTGATTGTTGCTCTTTCAATTTTGGGAATGAAGAGCTCTGCACATTTCATTTAATTTGTAGTTACTCTTATAACAGTCAACTTTAATCATCCAATCCCTTATTTAGACCAATTTTCAGTAATCTTTGCTTCAATTCTCATTAATTTGGTTATATAATCACAGTATAACATTAATCAAGTCTTGTGCTAAGCAATTGAGATTAAAGATTAGGTCAGTGGTAGGTGCACGAGACTCTAATCACTACGAAATTCAGAAAAAAATAATTACACAGTCTTAACACGAAAAAGAATCTTTTCTAAAATTTCAAACGCTAATCCAAAAAAACAAAAGGTAAAAGATACACATCAAGAAGTAGTTAGTGGTGTGTAGGGTTGATAACAAGTTGTGAGAAGCTTTTAACTTTAGACCACCAAAAATAGGGAAAAAGATAACTTCCATGAACTAATTCCGATGGGGTTGTGCAACAAGTTGTGAACAACCACACACACACACACACATATATATATTTGGAAGTCCTTCATGGAATGAGCAAAGGGAGACAAGGGGCACATAAAAAGTGCTCTTGGGGATTGGTGGTGAGTAAGTAAAGGCAAATGGTGGAGTCCAGTGGGCTTCAACTATATATCCAAAGGTGAACTCATGGAAGAGGAAGTGCATACATATAAATTCCAATTATATACATGTCTACATCTAAACTCTCACAGCTTTATGATGTCCCCAAATTACTTTTCTTTCCCTTCATCTTTTTCGAGCAGTAACCAATGGATTACAGCTGCCAATCCATGAACCAGACCCGTTTATATAAATTTGACCAAATAACTTTGTTGTTGCCTCTAATCTAGTGTCTACTTTTTTTCTATTATTTCTGGTAAGTGGTATGTATCCTGATTTCTCTGATTACTCTCATTTAGTCATCGTGTACATATGCAAATGGTCTTGTAAAACACAAACACAACAATTTTAATAGGTCAAAGAGACATCGTAAATAAATTTTTAAGTAAGATGATGTGAAATTCTTATGAGGATTAATGAGATAAACCAACTAATTTTCTTCTGGACACAAATTGCCATTTTTCCTATAACGTCTATTGCATATCAATATGATAATGTTACTTATTAGGCAGCATCAATTTGCCCAGTTCTTCTTATATGTGTGTGTACACACACTTACATATATATACATATTGTCTATTAAGAAATTTGGTTAATTTTCAAATCAAGTATAAAACTTCTTTTTTTTCCCAAAAATTCAAGCAATTTGTATAAATAAATAAATAGCGGAGTGATTTACAAGGAAGAGACTGAAGATAAACTTCAATACAGCCCAATAAATAGGCAAAACAAAAGCCCAATAAATTGGCAAAAACAAACCCCCAACAACAGGCAAACCCTGCCTAGATAGAAGAAGCCTAACAGCCCAGGCATTCCCAACCCAGACCCAGATATATTCCTGGCCCGAACAAACCAGCCCCATAATGGCTAATGCATAAACTTGGTGACTGCCACACCTTATGCTCCAGACATTATGGGTCCTACCAGAAAATTCAGGTTCTGGACTTTCAATACGAACCGGTAAACATCCAGTAATGCGGTTGCGAAGTTGGGCTCAACCTATGATTTGGGCTTTTGGATCTCTACCAACACACACATCTCTTCAGATGGTGAAGTTTGTAGGTTCAATAGGATGGGCCTACTTGAGACCAGGCCTGGATGTTGGAAAACATACAGTAAAGGACGTCTGGGCCTTATCATAGGCCCAAAAATTGAGATTTTAACAATTCTATATAATTTAGTTTTAGAGAAAATCTGCGTCTATTGTTTTGGTAAAGTAAAATAACTTGGACTATCACCATCCGAATGAGATTAAACAGCTTGGTATCTAAATAAAATAACGGAATTGATCCTACGAGAAAATGAGGACAACACCGACTTATTCATAATTCAAATGCCCAGGGTTTTCAGATTTTTTGGAAATATTGGCCTTTGCAAGGTTTGTGGCCCAATTGCAAAATTCAACTGCCGACAAGAGGCTAATCTACTCCTGTGACCCAGTCCTTTATTAAAATGACTATTTTCCCACGTGTTAGAGCATCTCTCTCAAATGTCCTTTCAAACTCAAGATATAAGAGATTAAATTTTATGATACACTTCAATAGTGTATTGTACAATCTATCAAAATATGAGATTCTTAAAACTTTTCTCACATATGGCAGGTTGTTATAAAGTTAAAAACTTAGGCTTTTTTTTTTTTGGATTTTTGTGTAAATATGGGCTGGAAAGTCACATGAAAAAGTAAGAATAATAAGAAAAGTAATGGTCAAAGTCTCAGCACAATTGCTAAAATATAACATTTTGGATGAAATACATCAATTGGAGTAGAATTATTAAAATATAGTATTTTGATACTGTAACTCCTCCTAAAATATAACTGTATCATGAAAAAAATAGCATTTTGCATTGGAGATACTCTTCTAAATTCTAATATATATATATATATATATATATATATATATTTGTACTTAAATTACAATAGACAGGTACCTAGCAACATAACCAATTTTTAATTTTTTTTAATGTTGAGAAAGAAAAAGAAACAAAGTGTGGTGGGCTGGAGCCGGCCCATACACTCCAATTCTTGGACAAATTTTACACTATTTACTCAAATGTGTTTAAACAATATACAGTAAATGAAAAGTTCACCCATGAACAACATGCATGTGGGAGTTTCTCGCTAGATATATAAATAAAGAACTAAAATCTGCTCGTATTTTTTCCCTCCTAGCAATACTTATATTTATTGGTTAAATAAAAGCATAAGTACAATCATCCTACCTGCCAAAAAAAAAAGGGGTACAATCATCCTCCACAACTTAACCAACCATGCTATGCAAATATCTAGATTGGCATAAGATTAACCCCATCATTAATCTTGATTAGAGAAAGTGATTAATTAATGAGTAAAATAGGTGGTCTTGTTTTAGGATACACTACTAGTACATGTAGGACATATATGAACAGTTCAAAGAGTCAGCAGAAAAGGGCAGAGTCCCAATTGATGTAATGGGCTTGGAAAAGTAGTTCTGATCTAAAGCATGTAGGATACCACTTCCACAGTGATCGATGAATATGGTAATGTAACCACTCATCCATATATGTATCTATCAATGTTTCCTAAACTCACCAAGTTCACTCACTCGTCAACTACAACTCAGATTGCCTTCTTTCAACTATGATATATATATATATATATATATATATATCTAAAACAGATACTTAAATGCTTCATACACACCAAATTGTGTTCACGTTTTCTCTCTTTTATTTCTTTTGCAAAGTAAGAGATGATATTGATCTATATGACATTTGGCACTCTATTACAATTTTATATTCTATCATTGTAAGTGAATTGATGTTGTGAATTTTTTATAAATGTTTGTTACTGACATACTATGTAGTTGGATTTAAATAAGAATAACGTGATTAGTGTGACAAAACAAATACAATAGTGACTGAAAGATACATGCATGCATGATCTTGATAGTGAAGGATATATTACCTCTTTTGTAGGATTTGATATTATAGGATTCAAAACTGTCTATACTTTCCGAGGCATAAATCCTCCAAAACCCTAGCACGCCATCCCACTCAAAAAGAAAACTACACATGAATCAATATCCTCATAATTATATATAATATGAGAAAACAATAGGTAAGAATCTCAATTAGAAAAAATCAAAAATCAAAAGTGAGTGCCAACGTACACTATACTAATGAATAAGGGTTATTCTAAGAACCCCTTTTTTAAGCCTTTAGATTAAAGTTGTGCTGGGATTCAAACCAACTCTCTTGACTTTGATATGCCTCTCGAGATACTCGTTGCAAATCTTTGAAAAATTATTATATGATTTGGAATTACTATATATGATTCGATCAATTATAATTTATCGTGTAATTAAAATATTGAACAAAATTAAAATATTTACTGAATATCGAATTGTGATTATTTAAATTTGTTTGAGAGAGTTCCATCAATACCTCTGTGGGAGTAGTGTTTAATTTCCTCTTTAGTTATTATCCGTTTCTTTTTATTATTTTTCCTTTTTTCTTAAAAAGAAGGTGTTAGTGCTGTCAATCTTTTCAATATATAACAATTTTCCTTACATAGTGTGGTCTTAGGATAAGATCTATAGGGTCACAATCCGTTCCTTTTAGAAATAGATAGATAGTGGCAGGCCTTACAAAATTACTTTTAGGGCAAACACAAAAGTGTAAATAAAAAACAGGAGAAAGATCCTGACAACAAGTAGTTTGGATACCAACAACAATGGTAGAAAGTTAGGTAGATATATATATATATATACACACACACACATATACATGTTTTTTTTTTTTTTTTTTTGACAATATACATGTTATTTACTTAAGTCGAGGTGTCCTACAATTGACGGGTCTAGTCCCTTGAACATTGTTTTATTTTATAGACCATTTCACAGTTTCATGGTCTATATATATATATATGTTAATTATTAAAGTAAGAGCTGGGCAAAGAATTATTACGGGTGACACCTGCTTACACCTACAATGCCTAACAAATAAACCAATTAATTGTTGATAGGCTATGGGTGCAGAAAATGCCACGTTTACTACTTTAGAAGTAGAAGATTTCAAAACCTACCAGTCAAGCTACTTTAGAAAATTGATATACCACTTCTTGTTTGGTATGTAAATCAAGTAACACAATGCCACGTTTGGTTTCCAAGAAAGACAAAAGAAAAAGTTTTCCAGCTCAACCTAATTGTATTATTGCAAAGAAACTGTTTTTGGTTGAATTTTCTCTCCTTTTCCCTCCCTAATAGCAACTTGCGAAGCACAAGTATTTGACCTGTTGAGAAGTAACTCATTTCTTAAGATATCTATATATGATTTGGCCAAAAGTAGTACTGTTCAAATTCAACTCAACAATTTGTGTATAGTAAACCATCTATCAATTAAATTATCAATTTCAATACTATAAAGCTATGTTTGTGCATAGTGCATACACATTATGATGCATATTTTTCCAAATTCATTAGTCAACTTTTAAGAATATATATATAGTTGAGTGATAAGCTAATAATTAACTCACGAATGACGTAAGAACATAGGTACTATAATTTCATATTTATTCTTTGTTCTTGAAGAGATATATATACAGTATATATATAGTAGGCTATAAACAGTACTGTGAAGAGCCAAGGATGGGATGTCGAGCAGCCTCTGTAACAACTTTTAAATCTGTTGAAATGTACAGGGAGGGCCATACACAGAACCTAGCTATGACTTTCTGTGTGTGGCCGGTGGCCTGGCTCCACCGTACTAATTAGTCTTCGTGGTCCACTCCACAACCTTGAGTGTGTGTCCTTAATTGTATATATTGGCAGCACAAGTTAATGATGTATTCGGGATTATGTGTGTGTCAGTGTGTGTATTATATATGTGTGTATTGTATATATATATGTAGAGATATGCATGGGACTTCAAGTGGTTAAACTGGCACTCCGGAAACCATTCACCCGGCCCCCATCATCTTGCACCAAATGAGAGGGACATAATTGAGTTGGAACATATGTTATCAAACGGTTCAATATATTGCAACTGCAATTTCGTTTTCACACTGAATATATAAATAAAATAAATAATAATAAGTAGTCAAAAGTTAAATGCATCCCACTATTTTATTTGCATGAGAAATTATGTTTTGAAACTGATAATATATATATATATATATATATATATATATATATATATAAAAGTAGTTCCAAAGTTCAGTGTATTTGATTATTTTATATGAGTGTGGGGATTACGTCATACTGAAATTATTAAATATGATGAGATCATGATGACGACATTTCTAATTCACGACAGTATTAAATATGATGGCATCATCTCTTACTCACATAAATTTAAACGGATGTATTTACTCTCGGAATCTGTATCATTACTTTAATAATATATAGAATCCATTGTTTTGTTTTTTTTTAGAAATTAGATTAATAGATGCAGAGAGTCAAAACTTGGCATTTTAAAATTTACCGAAGGCACTAACCCACTAAACTATCGAGGCATCTATCCGCATAGGATCCATCGTAAACTTGTGAGAATTATAGCACGGTACTTAAACAATTGAACCCTATTGATCTCTTGAAACAATATTCGAGTTAAGCCGGTTTCGATAACTAAAAGCGAAAAGAAAAGATGAAAAGTTAGGAAAGAAAAAATATGTAGTCCCTTTATCATGTGTAGAGTTAATTGAGGGAAATAAAAAAAAAAAATAGAATTATTTCATCCTCATGTTCAGGGAGGGAAAAGAATGAAAAGTATTTTAATAAATTGAATACTTATATTTAAGTAACATTTATTAGAGTTTTACTACAAGGAATTTTTTTATTAAGCTTATGTTTGGTAGCAATATCGATGCTTTAGATTTGATATTGAATTTTCTTTTTTAAACTAAACTTCCTCCAATTTTAAATTTGATACTTCCAAACATATTTAATTTTTACTCCTTTAGTAATATGAAAGTTTAATTAAACATTTTCTCATTTCTTTTCATTACCTCTCACTTTTGGAGAACACATAATCTTTTGTTTGAAGGGTTAAACTACCCATCCAATTCTTCCTTTCCATTCTCACAAATTTAATTAAAACAAGAGATATAACATCCATTCATTTGCTTTTCTCCTATTCCTTTCAACTCAATTAATCTAAATAGGATTAGTGAATTGAACTAAGCTGAAAATTAGAACCATTTATACTTTTATACTTTAAAACCGTAATTGCATCATTTGTATTTAATTAGGTTCTTATACATTTAACCTATATATAATAGATTCAATTGATTGATAATGTTTGAACTATGACAAATGAATTCAATGAATTGAGAATGCTTTGTACTGCTATAGATAAATAATTGTCTAATCTCATTTATTAAATGATATGATATTAGATGATTTAACACAAATAATGGTCTCCCATCACCATCAAAACTAATTTATTTCACAAAAACCAAAATCATCACATCCTGAGTTTCGTTTGCTATTGGATTTGGATCTTCACAAGTGTTCATAAAAGCATTTTAGGTTTTCAGGAAAAACAAATGCTCCAAAAGAGGGACATATGTGGCTTTAATAATTCCGAAAAGCTAAAAACAAAAGGAGGGGTAAAAAAGTCATTTTACAAAAAGGCCTTATATGACGACGTGTCAACACCTTAATAGGGCGAAACAGGGAACAAAAGACAATCCATAATCCTCTATGGACGCTCGACACGTATGTACCGACAGCGACTGACTTGAAGATATATCCGTTAATTGAGAGAAAAGTAAGTTGCTCACACGGCTCAATTCTCATTGGTTGCTTTCTTGACTTGGTGCACACATGGGGCCCATCAACTTGTGGAAAGGTTTTTTGTTTGATTATTGGGGTGGGACCCAACTAGGCCGGCGAATCTTCGTTGGGCTTGAAAAAGAGAAGTGGGGCTGTACGATTGACGCGTGTACAGTTGAGAGGTGGGGACCAGAAATGCGAACCGGACGCAAAAGTCCTGACCAAACTCGAATTCGAAAAGTCGAGCGAGAGTTGAAAACTGCGTTACGTTAGGTGGCACGTGGTCCGGACGCGTTTGGATTTGGAGTGGGACCATCCACCATGCCTAATCGTTCTAATCCTAATCCTAATCCATGTATCTCCAATGATGTATTTGTGAATGAATTACGAAATCATCCCGTTTCTCTTCCACAAATTAACAAAAAAAAAAAACTCAAATTCAACAATTTTTTTTTAATTAAAAACTCAGTTCTATAATTTAACTTTAATTAAAACTTACAATCATAAAACTCACATTTAAAGTGTGTGTATAGATATATATTATAAATCATTAAAAGACAAATGGAAAAGCATAAAGGAAAGAATAAATTGTTTTTTTTTTTTTTTCCCCGGAAGTTAAAATTAAAAATGATATATATGATATATGTACACATGCAAGAGTGAAAAGAAATAAAGAGTTAAGAATTTAAAGGGTAATTTTGTCATAGGAAAGTTTTAATATTCTTTAAATAAAAACACATATGAATTACAGCTGTTCAAATATATCCTTCAATTTAAACTTTCTTGCAATTGAAATAAAGTTTTGGATTATTTTCATTTTCCATTCAAGTTACTTACTTATAAATTGATTTTTTGAAGTTGGTTTGAGGGAAGCTAATTTCATCTTTGTTTGAAAATTATAAATTTCAAAATTCCTTCAGGTTTAATTTGGGTTAGATGCAACTACCAAGAAGGAAAAGAAATGGAAATTAATTTTTTAGGAAAGTAACTTTTCATAACAACCAAATTTTTCCTACAAACAAACACAAGAATTTTTTTTGATTTTCTTGAGAAAGTTGTGTGAACTTGCAATTATGCCCCCTTTTATCTATCTTAAATAAAATGTGCCTTATGCCTAGCCTAACATTTTATAATAATTGTATAATAATCTATATCTCTCTCTAAATTTCATATAAATTATTTATTTAGTTTTAAATATTGCTTTTATTATTATTTTTTAAAAAAGAAGGCAATATTTACTTAATACAAATTTATTTAGACTTTTTATATTATTTAATTGTAATAAGGACAATTTAGGTAAAACACTATATTTTCTTTTAATTTCCATGCCATCCAAACTGTGAAATAGTATTTGGCACAATATGCTTGAAAACTTTTCTTACTAACCAAATACATATTAAGATATTAATTTTTCATCCTTCCACTTCACTTTATTTCACTTTCGTTTTTTTACCATCAGATTTCATCAAAACAATCCATCCTCAAAGAATACAAGTTAAAGTCATATACGACTGCAAGATTGCAATGCTAGAAACCTCTATTCCAAAGAGGTGAAAATTGAGGGTATAAAACTTGAGCTTTGGAATATTGGGGTCATGGATAGAGATATGTTTGAAAAATATTTTAAAAAATTTAAAGTTAATAGTTTAAATTTTTTCACAAAAATGCTAAGAGCAATCCTCAAAATATCAATCATTGAATTTGTGGATCCTGCTAGAGGACTCATAACATCTAGTTACTTGTCGTGTAATTGCGACACTCACAATTGCATATGGCACAATTCAATTTTCCATTTGTAATTCTAAGAGGGAATATATTTTTGTTAAAAAGTTCATTTCAATTACTCCTTGAGTTTCAAGAATATGCTACATGATTTTTTTTTTAATTATAAATTGTCTTATTTTTCTGATAAAGCTTGCAAAAGTTATTATGAGATGTTAGGTATGATATACACCACATGTAGTTTTATGAGGGTTCTTCTCTTTACGTTAGAGACTAATTGTTATAAGGGGAGATTTATCTCACATCGAATCTAGATAAAAAAGTGATGGGGTATATAAAAAAGTGATGGGGTATAAATGGGTGAGTATGCAGCACTACCCAACATCTTAAACTTTTGAATAAATGGGTAAGCATCAATCTGTTACAGTTGGTATCAGAGGAATACCTAATCCTTAATTCGATGCCACATCAAGCGTCCAGTCTGGAAGGCGTCCGATTGAACTACCAGGTAGGCAGGGTAGCTGAACCGTAACGAGGGCGTTGTTAATTCGGGTGGGGGAGTATGTTTTAAAGGAAAATTTGTCCCACATTGGATTCGAATGGAAAAGTGATTGAAGTATAAATGAGTAAGTATACAACACTATTCAATAACTATAATTATACCTTCAATGTGGGATGTGCATTTTCCTTATAGTGGCTTAATTGGTAGAGAGGGCACCTGAGTGTTGTGTGTGAGTTCCATCTCCCTAATTTGACAAGATAAAATATATATATATATATATATATATATATGTATATATATCAGATTTATATTTATGTCTATGTATTATTTATAAGAAAGTTATAAATAATTCTACTATTTATTTTATGACCATTAAATCCTATTAATGAATAAAAAGACGGAGTAGTATGTCTGTTCATTGATTGGACTTAATAATTTTTTAAAATAAAAAGTATAACATATTTGTAATTTTATCATCTATTTTATTTATATATATATTTTTTGAAAAGATCGCATAAGATAACAAAGGAGACAAAGGAAAATTGATAACTGTTGTAGAAGAAATTTTTTTACAAGTATTTAAAAGGGAAAATTACATATAAATGGAGTTAAAGTTCCATATTTACTTAGAGACTGAGTCAAAGTTTCATATTTCTCTAAAATGGATTGCTGAGGTGGCACATGGTTTTTACTGTTTAGAAAATTGTGGTGCCTAAAATGCCCTTCCCTAACAAAAAAGTAGTACCTTCAGTTTAAAAAAGTAGTACCTTCACTTCAAAAAAGTAGTACCTTCGGAGAAAAAGTAGTACCTTCGCGGGTGTTTAAAAAACATGGTACCTGGACACCAAAAAGTAGTACCTTCAGTTCAAAAAAGTAGTACTTTCGAAGAAAAAGTAATACCTTCGCGGAAGGGTATTTTAGGCACCACAATTTCTAAACAGTAAAAGACCATGTGCCACCTCAGCAATCCATTTTAGAGAAATATGAAACTTTGATTCAGCCTCTAAGTAAATATGGAACTTTGACTCCATTTATATATAATTTTTTCTATTTAAAACGAAAAAAATTGTAAAATCAGAGAAACGAAATGGTCAATTATGTGTCGTTTGTCAGAAAAATAAAATAAAATGGTTAGTGGGTATTGGTTGGGTTTATAAGCATTGTGTTAGAAAAGCCCAATAATTGTTGCGTCTGTGGATGGGTTTTCTACCGAAGAAAAGAATCACACGACCGATATAAAGAAACAGCCCTTGTTGTGTTATGGCTATTAAGGACATGGGCCCACCTGTGAGAAACACTCTCCTTCTCCCCCCTCTCTTCACCGTGATATCATATGTGAGGCAATAATCCAAACAAATAAACAAAAGCAATAAAATTAAGATCGGAGAAATAATAAGGAAATACCAACCTGCTAATTTTGGTCCAATGAGATGTTTAAATAGAGATGTTTAAATCAATGTAGAACAATAATTATTAATCCGACGTTCTAAAATAAATGTCATTTTTTATTAAAAAAATTAAGATGAATTTTAATATTTTTTATTATATTGGTAGTGAATATATTATAAAATTTATTTATAGTTAATTCACGTATATGCGATGGTTTACTTTTTATAAGTTTAATGTAATAAGATTAAATTAGAAATGTTACAAATAATAATAATAATAATAATAATAATACTTTGACTTTTTAATTGGGACATTTATTTTGCATCAGCCAAAAATAAAAATGTGAACAAAATTCTTTTGAAATTTAGTGATTTACATCATCAAATTTTACTTTTATTATACATCTATCAAATGGTGAATCAAAATTCTTTTACCTTTTCTAATACTTATAAAAGAAAAGGGTAAAGTGCAAAAAAAAATCGTTGAATTATTGTTCTTTTGTAAATAATTTTTTGAACTACAAATTGTCTAAGGGCAAAAGACTATTTTCTGCCTCATTAAATGTATCATTTTTTATTAAATTATTTTTATTATATTTTCTCATGTCTAAAAATTAATTATACTATTTACCTTAATTTTATTATTAGTATCAATTTAATTTTATTATTAGTATCAATTTATCTTTAAAATGGTAAAAAAAAAAATAGATTTGTACCTACCATTTTATAAAATGATTAACTTATTATTAAAATTTTATTATTTATAATAAAATTTATTATACCCAGTTAAAACTTTTTTACCGTAGAAAAATACTTTTTTTTTTTTTCCATACAATATATTGAAAAAATATGATAAATTACTTAAATGAAAAATGCCTTATTTTTCATCTAATATATTCATGAAAATTTAAGAAATTAATTAAATTATTTTAAAATTTTCTACTTAAGATTTTTATTTAAATAATTAATTAAAAAAATTAAAGGTAAATTTAAGCAAATTTAATAGAGACTTTGTCATCTAATTAGTATGATTTTTTAAATTCTTAATTTATTTCAATAAGAAAAATAGATTAAGTGTAATTCAATAAAATAAATAGATTAAGTGTAATTCAATAAGAAATAACATTAACAGGCGTTGAAGTATTTTGCAATAAAATGTATTAATTCATGGAGTATTATGTATAAAATATACTTCAAGGGAGTTTATTTATAAATTCGAACATAATTTAGAAAAAAAAATTTCGCACTTTACCCAAATGATAATATATTGGGCCCATTTATGGATTGTGAGAGAGTGCCAGAACTCGACACTTTATCATTTTTCATGACAATATGGGTCTCGGCGTGCTGTTTATAGAATTGTACAGTAAGAGTATAATTTATAATAGTAGTAATTTATGAACTGAATTTGGAAGCTATCCAATATTATTTATATGAGTGGAGTGAATGTCATGCGGTGGAATTCACCATCCCACACACAAAATTAGAATTTCGCCCATAAATTATTATAAGAAAATTATATTTTAGTGACCCATTTTAAACAAAATTATTTTTAAATGACCATAAAAAAGAGAGAAATAATCCCCAAATCTAGATTTTTACTGGGGACCATTGAATTTTATTCCCTAAAATACCCTTCTCACCTCCTTCTCCCCAAACCACTGCCCCTCTGTAATCACCATCAGCATTTTAGATTTTGTTAAAGTGCACCGTTCATTTCTTAGTGAGTATTAAATGAGAGGAATTTCCACCACATGTTATCTGATAGAAGTTATGCAACATATTTACCTCAAATATATAACACCTATTACCACATTGCATCCAGATTTTATTTTTAAAAATAATTAAAATAATTCACTCGCACACCCTACATCGATTTGAAAACTGATGTATCCAAATTCTTACTTGCCTTTTATTTTGAAAACTGATGTATCCTCCAATGTCAAAGAAGTGAGTGATCCACGCACACCTAATTAAGATGACAAGGATGTTTACGTACTTTGATGCATTATGTGCCATGTGTAATTTTGGCTGCATGTAGATGTAACCTATTGTTATATTTTTGTTTTTGCAACTATATATATTGGTAAAAAAATCTTACTTATTCTCGAGATAAAAAAAAATTCACACTTCCTTTATACAATATGAATGTACAACAGCTATTTTAGACCATAGACATCTTAGCCATGTAGGCTCCGTTTGTTTGAATGAATATTTTTTTAAAAATATTTTTTTATTTTTTAGTATTTGATTGTTAAAAAATATTTACGAAATTTTACAAAAAAAATATATTAAAATTTAACAAAAATAACTTATTTATTAATTTTGGACAAGTTATTTTACATGCTCCGCCCGATGGATTCAACTCATATTCAACGTAGATCTTTACTAAAAACTGACAAAGTAAAAAATAAACGAATATTTTACTTAAAAAAAATACGTTGAAACAAACGAAGCTGAAGTAATAAATAAAACTCTAATATTTTTGCCTTAACCCTTTTTAAAAGGGTAAAAGATTGAAAGATGTGATTAATTACATATGTAAGTGTATAATGGGAGTTGTCCATTACTTAAAAAATATCATTATTTGATATAATGATAAAATATCATGTTTAAAATGTTTGAGAAAGTAGTGCAAAATAATTTCAAAAGTTACATTTATGACCAGTCTTTTCCTATCCTTACCCCCACATAAATAGGACCAGTATTAGGTAACTAGCCTTATCTTCTTGTCACCAAAATATTTTCATGAAAAAAAAAGAAAAAAGAAAAGTGTTATGTGATACTAAAATTTAATATAATTTGCAAATTGTGTATCTTAAGGATAAATGTTTAAAAAAACAAAAAAGTTACAACAATTTGTCCTCACTTTTGACTCTCAGGTGAGTGACAAACTGACCTAGGTTGTCCTTTTTAGGTAAGTGCATATCGTCACTTCACAATGTTATGACGTCAAAACTATGTGATGAAGTTTCATCACTTCCATCACACACTTGATCTTTTTGCTTAACGAGCACGGGTACAACAATGTAAGAATTAAGTGTTTTTTTTTTTTTTTTTGTTTTTTTTTCAAATGTAAGAATAAGATGATAAGACAAATTTTAGAAATTAAACATAAACAGGGCATGTGTACGGAAAAGAAAATATATATATTTAATTTTATAAATAAAAAATAATAATTTTTGTTAATTTTATATATTTTATATAATAATGTATTCAAAAAGTGTCCCAGATTTGCTTGTCAGGTGTACCACAAAAAAAATAAAAAAATAAAAAAATAAAATAAAATGTATATTTTATGACACGGCCGTGTTAGTATTATGATATTTGTGTGCGGCACAATAACGACATTAGTTTTATCTGTGCTTAAAATAAATTGTTGTACAAAAAATTAATGATACTGGTTATGGTTATTCTAAGTGGTATAAATTGACCATTGGGTAGTTGCGATGGACAAGCACACCTGAGGCTGCAGTTATATTAATTTATGCTAGGAAAAGTTTAGGTGTGAATCTTCTAGTTAATGTCATGGTTGCATCAGAAAATCAAATGGTACTGTTGTATTGATAAAAAGCTTTGAGAAAATGACAGTTGATCTCGATCATTCTCACAATGACCATTACACAACCTATATATATATATATATATATATATATAGTACATACTGTAATAAATAGCGGAAACAAGTGTATTGTTAGCATGATAATGAACACGACGAATGTTTTGCTGGAAAGAAAGTAGCCATCAAAAAGAGAGCCAAGATTCACACTCACTAGTTACTCGCTCGTTGGTTGTTGATTGGTGACGCCCAAAAAACCAGTCAAAAACAAAGTCGTGACATTGAAAGAGAGCTAGGTAATATTTATATTGCAAAACTTGCCCTGTCATTTCCGGAGTAAATGTTATAATAATACCTAACATATAATGTATATAAGACATGAAGTGAATAAAACTATATTACAAGTGAGAATATCCTCTCCCTGTCGAAGTATTATTTTAACCATATTTCATATGCGCGTATACACACGTATATGTGTGTGAACTGATATTACTGAGTTTCTTGTACCATTTTTGGCTTTTGGGGATGATTTTCATGCTTTATATCTAGGCACCTCACCTCCTTATTGTTATTAAATTCAATGCTTATAATTCCTAATAAAAATAAGGGTGATTTATAGTGACATGTTTTGAGTTGAGGTTTGAATTTATTATAAATAGATGCAACCTGATCTCTTTTTGTACAATAACATTCCTCAAATTTAATAAAATTAACAAAAACACCTCAATGACATTATTACCCTTTGACTAATTAGTTAACCTATTTACCTATTAAAATTACCTTTTTAATTTTTGTAAGTCATTTAAAAAATAATAATAATTACTACAATATATATATATATATATATATATATGTGGTTTAATAAGAGGGCTGCTGACTACAGTAGTTTTTTTTTTTTGGGAAATGAATGCTGACTATAGTTGCGTGGTATGAATTGAGAGGTTACCCAAGTGTGAGCAGCATTAAATAAAAAAAAAAATGGAGCATTAAAGCAGGCGTCACGGTGGTTGGCCCTGTGTTCCTCACCAATTTAATTGCTTTATCTTCAAATTTCTTGCATCAAAGTCCAACCACAAAAAATAAAATAATAATAAAATTTTTAAAAAGAAAAGAAAGAAAAAGACGAGGAGATATTTAGCAAGTGAACAATAGGACCCCCACCTGTAATCAACACTTGTTCATTATCGTCGTCATCGTCATCTTCCTTCTTTAATTAACTAATTGGTGTATCTAAGCCCCCTTAGTGGAAGAAGACGTTTCCTCGTTTTTCAGCTGTTTGTATCTTCTGACACACTTTGAAACACACACAAACACATCTACATCTCTCTCTTTCTTTGTAGCTCATCAAAGCAGCCTGCCAGCATCAAAATCATATGATTTTTAAAGCTGGAGGGTCAAATCACTGAACTTCCCTGTTTTTATCTATACCCAGGTACTTCACACAAAAGCCCCCATGAATGAGAATGAAAGAAAGAGTTCACCAAGAACCATGTACATATATAAATATATATTATGAATCCTACTTTACAATTTCATCTACTTTTTTTTTTTTTTTTTTCCTAAATAAATTATATGGATAAATGAGTGAATAAAGACGGCATCTTTTTGTTCAAACCTTTTAGCCCCATCTCTGTCTCTGTCTCTGTCTCTGTCTCTCTCTCTCTCAAATGAGAGAGTTGCAGAGATGAATTGAGGCAGACAAAGGATTTTTCCTTTTAGTGAAGAGACTACTTATAAATCTATATATATGTGTGTGTGTTTGTGTTATTGTATAGCTACCTCATCATGACATAGAAAGGGAGGTTAGTATGGCATGTATTATTTAGCCAAAACTGCATGGTCATGAACTCGGTCTGGAAATTCTTATATGGCTTTTGTGTAATCCCAACTAAAATTCCCTCTCCTCTGCAGATGATGATGGTGATGATAGAGTCATAGACCACGTGCACACTCAGATTTCCATCACACCAGGTACCAATGATATATATATATATATATATATATATAAACTAATACTATAACCAATTGCTCTCTCTCTCACACACAGTTGGGCCATCTCACTGTCTCTGTCTCTTCTTCCTTTCTCTATCTATATATATAATCAACATACCCATCTCTTCTATACCCTTTTCCTTTCCTTCTATTGTCTTGGAATTGATCTGAATCATGGGAATATTGTGTCCTACTACTGGGATTTTGCTTTTCATATTCATAAATATTGCCTCATCACTTTCCCTTCATTTTTCCAGGATTTATTGTCTCACCACTCTACTGTTGTTACTGTAAAAAACCCCTACACTTTTTACAGTTGTCTTAGCAAATGGGTTGAATACCCTCCCAGTCAAACAGGTACTAATTTTAATTGTACTAATACATATATATTACCTGTAGAGAGAGAGAGAGAGAGAGAGAGAGTTTTGTTGAATTGGATGTGAAACCTAACTTCGTCCCTTTTCAGTGATATAAGGTGTGTCTGTCACTCTGTTTTGTATATATACGGAGTCTTATTCATTCAAAGATCGATGGCGACCTACTTTTATGGAAATTCAGAAATCCAAGGTGATGGGTTACAGACGCTGATTCTCATGAATCCTGGCTACGTTGGATACTCTGACACTGAACCACCGCAGCCGCCACCAGGAAACTTCGTTTTCCTAAATTCCGCCACATCCGGGAACTCTCTCAACCCAACAAACTTACCTCACGCGCCGCCCCATCACACCCAACAATTGATTGGCATACCACTTCCGTCCACTGGTCCTGCCTCGTCCCAGGATCATCACCCTACATCCGTCCATTCCCACCACCAAAACATCTCCTCCGCACTCCACGGTTTCAACCCGCGCTTCCAGTACAACATATACAACGCAATTGACCCCACGGCGGAGCGTGATGCAACACGCGCTCCGCAAGGACTGTCTCTGAGCCTCTCCTCGCAGCAGGGGTCGTACAGGGCCGAACGTGAAGTACCATCTCAATCCACCGTCCCCGCAATTTCACCTACTAGAGGTGATGATATGCGGGTTTCCGGCGGATCGCCTTCTTCGGCTTCGGCTATTTCCAACGGTGGTAGTGGCATGCAGAGTGTACTGTTGAGTTCTAAGTACTTGAAGGCCGCACAAGAACTTCTTGATGAAGTTGTTAATGTCGGCAAGAGTGTGAAGTTTGAATCCGGCAAGGGGACTAATGGCCAGACTGCCAAGACAATCGGAGAATCCTTGGCTTCTGCGTCGTCGGTGGCCGTGACAGGAGAAGGACTGAGTGGTGGAGAGACAAAGTCTGAGCTTACAACGGCGGAGAGACAGGAAATTCAGATGAAGAAAGCAAAACTTCTCAACATGCTTGATGAGGTACCAATATTTATACCGACACTGTTTTTACCCAATTGAGTTTTTGATCAATTTGTTTTCTTAACTCATAATAAAGTGACGTTCTCATTTTGAAAGTGAAAGTTGTTCTGTTTCCAAGAAAGTTTTGTGTTTTAAGATGAATATAGATTATGATTTGGGTCTCTATCAATGAAGTTAGATCAGATCTTTAGAAGAGTACCCATCAGACGATATTGGGTAAAAACTTTTAGTCAATTTGTTCTAATCATTGAGTCCTCTTCTGTAATTGATTGAAAATAAAGTTTTAACAATTTTTTTTTTTCCTTTCTAATAAGGTCAATTTTCATTTGAAGTTTAAATTAAAAGAACAAGTTTCTGTCAAACATTATTTTGTTTATATTTCTTGAAGAGAAAAGCTGAATTTGTTTTGTTTTTTCAATTTGAAAAAGTCTCTATCAAAAGTTCAGTTTTAGTACACACCTTCACATCTCTAAATACTTGTAGTCCTTTTCCATGGACAGTTTGATTTAGATGTTATATATATATATATCTGAATACTATTTGCTTATGGCATCTAATTATAATCTTTTTGATGGATTTCTGGATTGGAAGGTGGAGCAGAGGTACAGACAATACCATCACCAGATGCAGATTGTAATCTCCTGGTTCGAACAAGTGGCTGGAACTGGCTCTGCAAAAACATACACGGCTCTAGCATTACAGACAATTTCAAAGCAGTTTCGGTGCCTAAAAGACGCAATAACAGGCCAAATTCGAGCTGCAAGCAAGAGTTTAGGGGAAGAAGATTGCTTGGGAGGTGGGAAGCTTGAAGGTTCTAGGCTCAAGTTTGTCGATCATCAGCTTCGGCAGCAAAGAGCTCTACAACAGCTGGGAATGATCCAGCACAATGCATGGAGACCCCAGAGAGGATTGCCTGAGCGAGCTGTTTCTGTCCTTCGTGCTTGGCTTTTCGAGCACTTCCTCCATCCGTAAGCACTACTAAAATCTCTTCTCATAAGTTAACCCAGTTGAAATCTCTCCTCTTTCAACTTCAAAATTCTATAGTTTCTGGTCTTCTTTTTTGCCTAACTTCTTACAATTTGTATTCAGTTATCCCAAGGACTCGGACAAACACCTGCTCGCAAAACAAACAGGACTTACCAGGAGTCAGGTACCCAATAAATTTCTTTGGATTCTTCAACAATTTCTTGCCTTAATTGTGGTATTCTGTAGTTTAAAATGCTTTTGCTATAATGCAGGTGTCTAATTGGTTCATAAATGCTCGAGTTCGGCTTTGGAAGCCAATGGTTGAAGAAATGTACTCCGAGGAGATGAAGGATCAAGAACAGAATGGATCTGAGGAAAAAAGGAGCAAAAGCGAACATAAGGAAGATTCGTCATCAAAGTCCATTGCTCCGCAAGAGAAAATTGCTGTGATGGAAAATCGAAACAATAGTTTCAAGTCCAAACAAAACGATCCCACAAACCAGAATACTTCTCCAGTTTCAACATCTCCCACAGGTGTAAATTTTCGAAACCAGTCTGGTTTCACTCTTATCAGGTCACCAGAAACAGAAGGCATGGCACAAGGGAGTCCCAAGAAACCAAGGAACGCCGAAATGTTGCAGTCCCCAAACAGTGTTCCGTCAATGGGCATGGATATCAAAGCCAGTGAGGCTAACAATGAACAGATGTCGATGAATTTTAGCAATGAGATGCAGAGCAGAGATGGTTTTACTTTAATGGGAACCCCAACAAACTTCATTGGAGGATTTGAGTCATACCCTATGGGGGAAATTGGAAGATTTAACGCTGAGCGATTCCCAGGAACATACTCCGGCAATGGTGTTTCTCTTACCCTTGGTCTCCCACACTGCGAAAATCTCTCTATTTCAGGAGCCCATCAAACTTTTCTCCCTAACCAAAACATCCAACTGGGAAGGAGACTCGAAATGGGCGAACCAAATGAGTTTGGGACCCTAAACACTCCAACATCTTCTCACTCAACAACCATTTATGACATGCAGAATCGGAAAAGTTTTGCAGCGCAGTTGTTGCCAGACTTTGTGGCCTGATGAGTAAAACCAGGTAATGGTGAAGAAAGAGGCAGAAAGGGAAACTGCATTGTACTGCAACGAAAGAAGCAGATTTACGTAGTATAGGTCTATACTTTGCTTAGAACCATTGAGTTCTTATTAGCAGTTTAGGATTTTAAAACATATGTTTCAGGATTGTATATTATTTTTGTTTCTGATAGATGGATTGTTGTAATGATTGTGAAACATTAGTTACTTGGGTGGGGGTATAGAAATGAATATTGGTTTTAACTGAATTTGTGTAAACCCGTTGTCTCTAGGGAAAGCATAATTACATTTCAGTGGGTTAAGGTGCATTTAAACATATTAAGGGGTGAGGAATGGTAATGCTTCTTATGCTGAGAAGACGAGCAATAAAAAGAAATTTAGGGATTGTTCAAGAGCAATTTCAACCTAGATTGTTGGAAGAGAGTTTGCAATTGTCTCCCTTTTACCTGTCTTCTCAATAAGCAAACAGGGTATGATACTAACAAATAATACTCTTTTGAGAAGGTCCCCTTCGTCATCTGCATCACTGCGTGTTGCATTTTTGCTGCATTTAACAGGTTTGATGCAATGCTTCGACGGATTTTTTTTTATCAGAGGTTTATAATTTCTAATGATCTTTGTTGAGGTCTGCAAATACTCTCCATCACCAAGCTTTAATATTTCAAAGTTCAAAGTTAATATAAATATACAATGTTAAGAAGAAGGGCATACATATGAATGTCCACAAATTTGTATCGACACTTCATGTCTGACAAACCAAACCTTGTTGTCAAGTCTGTTTACTAATGAAATTTTATTTGCTAACTTCTGCCTATAGCCTTAATCAAACTAGTGGGAAGTGCATTAATTCCTGCCTATAATTGCCATCTTTTATGGATGAAGAGACAAACCCTAAATCTAAATGTAACTTGTCATTAGATGGAAAGTCATATATGTAAGGCATATACATACACATGTGAAGGACAATCAGTAAGATGGGGACTTGTATCAGATGTCTCCCCTCCTACTCTATCCTACATCCTGCTAGCTAGAAGTGGGCAATAGGCGGATGTGAAGAAAATGGATCCACGTATCTCATGGCAACTCTGCGTCGGTAAAGGTTCCCACTGCACCATTTCTGATTTCCTACACCAACCCACAACCTCCTTGAAAAGCCTCAAATTTGTGCTTGCGTTGCTTATAGGTGACGCGGGGAGGAAGCCTACACGTACACTAGTAAGTGTTTTCTGTCCCAAAGGAAAAGAAAAGAAAGAACGGAGTAAAAACAGAAAGCAAAAAGGTCATTGCTCTGACCTCCAATCCTTCGTATCAAAATTATGGGCATACTTAACCATCAAAGTTGGGTCAAAAGAATTTAATGTTTCATATCCTGATCCAGAAGATTATACAGTTACAAAGCATCATCTCACATTAACAGTCAAAAGCTTACAGGTATTCACATAATTTACAGGCCCCAGAGAACTGTAGTGTCATACCGTAACAAGAAGATCAAACCATGGGACACCCCACGTTTCTTATAATATTTCCCCTTCTAAGCCATGCTCTAGTTTAGGAAGTAAAAGACCCTTTTGACTTCTCAATATTTGATTAAGAATGAGGTATTTGTACTTTGTACCAGTGTGGAGAAAAAAATGAAGTGAAAAATAATGTAATAAGAGTCATAATGTGTTGTCATACCATTGATGCACCTATAGATGTTAGTCTTCTCTTGGCAACCTTAGACCTGTAACACCATACCTCAAATGCCTCAGTAAGGTCTGGGTACCGAATATGTTCACTTCCTAACCATTCAGTCAAAATATCCGCCTGGTCCACTGATGGCAATGCAAGAATTATTGAAACAAATGCCGACTCTAAGGATTGCCACAGCTCACCATCCATTTTAGGTGCCAAAACATCTTCACCGTCAGTTGGTATGGAATCAATCAAATGCTTCATTACCCTAGCAAATGGAAGCCAAACCTTAACCATGTGAAGCCGTTTTGCTGTTGGCAAAATGACATTGCCATAACCTATTGCCTCTAAAATCTTTGTTGTCACCTCAATTATCTTCAATTTCATCTCCAGCATTTCAGCTTTGGGACTAGCTTGCTCAACCACCTTCACTATATTTTCTGATGCCTCAGTCCAACTGTTAACAACTTCCCTCATTGTTTCCAACTTAGCCATTATCTGACAACTCCATGACAAATCTATTAAATAAAACTGAAACAACTGATATTTCTCGGCCTCAGGGACTGATTGTTCAGGATCACATAACAAAGATTCCACTAGATCGTTGAATCTCGCTAGTAGTCCCCTAACACATTCTCTAACCTCCAATTTTATCTCATCATCAGCTACAAGTAAAGGGGCATCATCATCTTCTGTAAGCATGTACTCAATCTGCTCTTGGGCTGAGGTTTTTAGTTCATTCATGAGAGGAGGGGGTGATGATGTAACAAATTGGATGGCTGAGAGAAAAATCCTCACTATAGCTGTTGAATTGACAGGTTGAAGACGGGCAATAATTGGTTCCATTTGCGAGCCCATGCCTGGAATGATACGTAGAATCTCCTCCTCCTCAGCCTCTTCCCAAGGAGCGGCTTCCAAGTAATCTACACAGGCAGTGATGATTTGTGGGCAACCAAGGTCGACAGCTACACGAAGAATGCCAAGAGCATTTTTGACACCATGCCACATTTCTGTTGCTGAAGCATCCACACTAACATAGAAGAAGCGTAGGACAGTGACATGGTAGTCAAAGTCAGATTCCTGACAGTAAACCTCAACACAGTTGCGTGAGTCTAGGATCTGACACGTGGGCCAGCTCTCAGATAAACGATCAGCAAAGTATTTGCTCTTCTCTGCAAGGATGTGCGAATGACAATATACCCAATCATCTCGGCCATCCTGTGTTCGTAGCCTAACAACAACATCACTGGTCGATCGGTCACCAATCCTGCTCGGAGCCCCCGTTCCACTGCCCTGAAATGTTGGGAAAATAACAGGAAAATACACCGCTAAGCATTTTCTACACTTCAGCAGAGAAAAAGGGAGCGCCGGATCAGGGATATAATATATAAATTTATATTATATATAGTTCTTTGCAGTTCCATTCCCATAACAAAAGAACTGCAACACTAAACCAAAATCAAAGATGATGCAGGATTACTTGCCAGAAACAAATGAATTGTCTTTCTTGCTGAAGCAAATTCGTCCGTGGCTATATTTTTAAAATTAATGACAACGACAATGGTTTGATTGTCAGAAACCAAAGAAAATACTAAGCAAGGGGAAAAACTCACAGTTGACTTCATTGAAGAAATGAACACTATTAAGTATCTCTTTTATGCATTATGCCGCCTGTAAAATGAATAAGAATTGTACAAATAAATGAGTATTGAGTATACTATTTAATATACATGAGATTATAAATAAATAGTTTCTAGATTGGTTGAATAGCTTGACACTGCATCTATAAAGATTTAGAACTGATTTGATCATATGGTAACAAAATTTCATAAATAATGCCCGCACAACAATAAAATGAGAGACCGAAAGAACTGCAAAGATATTTCTAACCTGGTCAAAAACTTATATACAATGTGCTAGATCTGGTGATAAACTTGGTATATATTTATTATATGCAACGAAATAATTGAGAAACCATATGTTCCAATTAATTATAAAGAATAAAAAGGGTTCCAAGGGCATAAGAGTTTAAACTCCCAAGCAAAATAATCAATTATGACTAATATAAGAGAGCAACAACTTCCTACTTCGTATAATTTAAATTTCCCACAGCATATCACACAATTAAGTTCTATCTAAGCAAAACTATAAAATAATATTGATAAATAAGATGAAACCGTAATCTAACTTCTTTTACTAATCAGGTGGTCTCTTCCAGGACAATTAACAAGCACATTGAGTACATCAACAAGTCCACATTTTCCAGCAGATTTGGCAATGATTAAGCAGGTGGGATAGGGAAAATGAGATTCAAATCTGAAGGGGCAACACCAAACGGATACCTACTTTTCCAATGTGTGTGTATACACACACACTCGTATTTGTGTGTGTCTTGTGTTGCAGTTTATATGTAAGAACAAAAGAGATCAGAGCTGGGTTTCTTTGAAAAAGAAGATTTAGTTGGTGAATTCGAACTGGTAACAGTGATTTTGATAAGTGATATTATATAATTCTAACTTTAGCGAATAGTTTATGTTTTAGAAAAGCAAAAGATTACAGTTTTGTGAAGAACAAATATATAACAGCTAATCGGAAGTTCTCTAACAAATTAAGCAAATATGTGAAGATATAAAGGGTAGTAGCTAATAAATGAATAAGAAGGAACGACGGTAATTACCTTTCGTTCCCATTTCTTCTCTCTGTAGATTTTCTCTCTCTAGTCCAGTGGATTCGAAGAAGAATCAACCGAACGGCCTGTGTGCTCATATAATTATTAGTAATTTTTTTCATCTATAAAGAGAAGTTTTTTTCTTTTCTCTCCGATCTATAAAGATTAGTTAACACGTGGAAATAAGAATAAGAGGAATTAGCTGTTCAGCATAACTGAGGATTGAATTTGATGAAACAATTTCTTAAAAATAACAATATATATATAAAACAAGATGCCGTTAATTTAAATTATATTTATATCATACAAAATTTATAACAAGATAATTTAAATTATATTTATATCTCCTAAATTTACACAATTGAATAATTGTAAATGTGAAAAATGTGTAGATGCCGTTGATTATGTAGATGCTTTTTTTAATACCGTTAATATTGAAAACTTTGTAAAATTTTACACAGTGAACAATAATAAGAAAAACTTTAATTTAGGTTTGTTTTGGATGTAAAATAATTTTTAGAAAGTATGACTCATTTAATGGATTCGATCCGAATTTCGATCTAGATCTTTGTCAAATATCAAAAATATAAAAACAAAAAATATATTTTACCTGAAAAAGAAAAATATTTTCCGTGAAAAATATTTTATAATGAATCCCTTTGTTTAGGCTCTTGCAATGCCCTCATTGCAGTCGGGTTACCCAGTCCACCCGGGGTGGTATACCCGGACTGAACGCTTGTCATTACATCGGATCAAGGATTGCGTCTAACTCTGATATCAACTGTAACGGGTTAGATACTTAGCATGTAAATTCTAATTAATTTGTGTTAGATTTTAATCACAAATAATCATAACAAATCCCTAGATTTTAGAACTCCAATTAATTTCACATTCTTATAACGCATAAATATATATAGTTAGATATACATACTTCGATTCATGATATCAAATCTTGTTGAGATTAAATCCAACGTCTAGATCCTTTAACCATGAACGAAGCTGCAACTATGATAAACAGGCAAAAGTGAAAACTGGTTTCTCTCTCTTGGCCTTTTGCACACAAAAAAACTTTTACGTGTTCTATCATTAATTGTACATAATTGATGAGATATATGCACTTTTATAAAGGCAAAGAGAGGACCAATTTTCCTTATTAGTATCCTAATTCCACTTTCTATCAAAGTAAGGAATAAGAAAGTAAAACACTTCTCCAATAAGTAATTACCAAAAACGTAATTATAAGTTAACCAAGAATAAATAATATTCATTGATATCTATTTACTTAGGGGAATGGATCCTCTCCAAGAATAGTTTTCTCAAGACATCTACATGTATTAATCCTACGACTCTTAAGGCGCCACATCAACAACTTATTTTTGACTCGTTCAAAAGATTAAAAGTTACTACGTTTTCTTAAAATATATAACTATATTAAATTACAAGTTTACCCACATTCAAAAAAAAACTTTTTTTCTCTTTCTCCTCTCTTCCTTCTCTCTCCTATATATATCCAGATTGGTAGATATATATATATATATATATATATATATATATATATATATATATATATATATATAGATTATATACGAAGTATTTCTTGATCCACCATTGACAACTCTCTCTCAAACCTACTATTTCTTTCTTTCCATGTCGTTCCAGATGTCGCATCGAATTGGGTTCATAAGAATCCGTTGAAAAGTGACGAACAAATGCTTCAAACCTTCAATCAACAAAACTGTTCAAGCTTGAAGCCTTCGAATCAATTAATAATTCCAATGCTTGGTGATGGCAATCAACAAAACTGTTCAAACTCTTAAATATATATTATTGGAGAACGGATCCTCTTGTAGACATGGAAGCTGGATCACAAAACCCATGGCCACCTTCTCCGATCGCATTGATGCCAAAGACAACATTCCTGAGACTCTGACGTATATGTATATAATCTGCATATATATATATATATATATATATATATATATATATATCTAGCCATGTGTGTGTGTGTGTATATATATATATATATATATGTTATATATAGGAGAGAGAAGGAAGAGAGGAGAAAGAGAAAAAAAGTTTTTTTTTTAATGTGGGTAAACTCTAATTTAATATAGTTAGATATTTTAAGAAAGTGTAGTAACTTCTAGTGTTTTGAACGAGTCAAAAATAAGTTGTTGATGTGGCACCTTAAGAGTCGTAGGATTAATTCCTGTAAATGCCTAGAGAGAACTATTCTTAGAGAGGATCCGTTCCCTTTATTTAGCCACCAAGTAATGTGTCATATGTCCAAATCATGTGGGCTACAATGAAATAAATAATCTATCATTCTCCCACTTGGTACATATGATAACTTCTGTAGTAGTTTAGTAAAATAGTTATTAATGTGCACCAAAAATCAAATTAAGGTATTAAGTTGGTCATCATAAATACCATGGCAAACAAACTACCAATGTAAGTCATGGCAGTTGTATGTCACTAAATGACAAGGTCTCTTCCATGTACCACAACACTAATAACCCATTTAACATAGTTTATAAGTGAGAAGCATCAATAAAGGTATATAAGTGAGAAACATCAATAAAGGTCTAGCAATAATGTTTTTTCTAAGACTATTCCTATTTTCATCATTTAAAGTAATACATGCATATACATACATAAATTAACAGGAAATATCATAAACACATTTTAATGAGCTCAAAATGTCAAATATATATAAGTATTGTTAAGCAATCCATAACAGAAATAATAATTAACTTTGATTACATTCAAGACCCATTCTTTCAACACGCCTTATAAATTTCTTGGGTGGTAATCCTTTTGTTAATGAATTTGCAGCCATAAGTTGTGTGCTTATATTTTCAAAAGACACTTGTTGTTTCTGAACTTCTTTTTTAACGGTAAAATATTTCAGCTCCATATGCTTAACGTCATTGGAATACTTATCGTTTTTAGTAAAGAAGACAGCTGCGGTGTTATCACAATAAATTTTCAGCGGTTTGGAAATTGAATCCATAACACCAAATCTCGAAATAAAGTTCTGCAACCACAAACCATGATTTGTAGCCTCAAAGCATGCTATAAATTCAGCATTCATAGTAGATGAAGCAATAATAGACTGTTTTGCGCTTTTCCATGATATTGCCCTCCAGCTAAAAGGAACAAATAACCAAAAGTGGATCTTCTACTATCCACACATCCAGTAAAATCTGAGTCTGGGTAACCAATAACCTCTAAATCACCAGTCCTTCTAAATGTGAGTATATAATTCTTTGTCCCTTGTAAATATCTCATGACTTTCTTTGCAGCTTTCCAGTGATACATTCTTGAATTGATTTGGCATCTGCCTAGCATTCCAACTGCAAAATCAATATCTAGACGAGTGCAAACTTGTGCGTATATCAAACTTCCCACAATAGACGCATGAGGAATATTTTGTATTTCTTTATATTCTAATTCATTATTTGGGCATTACATCAAACTAAATTTATCCCCTTTATGTATTGGAACAATACTAGCTGAATAATATTCCATATCAAATCTCTCTAAAATTCTCTCAATATATGTTTTCTGGGACAGTCCTAACAATCCACGTGACCTGTCACGTAATATTTCTATTCCTATCACGTAGAATGCCTCACTCATATCTTTCAACTCAAAATTCTTAGAGAGATAATTTTTAGTTTTATGCAATAAACCAAGATCACTAATAGCAAGCAAAATATCATCAACATATAGAATCAGAAATATAAACTTACTCCCACTGACCTTCTGGTATATACACCGATCAACAATATTTTCGTTAAACGAAAAGAAATAATAGTATCATTAAACTTAATATACCATTGTCAGGAAGCTTGTTTAAGTCCATATATTGACTTCTTAAGTTTACAGACCATGTGTTCTTTACCCTCTAATGTGAAGCCTTCAGGTTGATCCATATAGACTTCTTTTTCTAAACTCCCATTTAGCAAAACTGTTTTCACATCCATTTAATGCAACTCTAAATCATAATGAGTTACAAACGCCATGATAATTCTAAAGGAATCCTTCTTAGATATAGGAGATAAGGTTTCTTTATAATCAATACCTCCCATCTGAATGAAGCTCTTGGCTACAAATCTGGTTTTATATCGTTCAATATTACCATTAAAGTCGCGTTTAGTCTTAAAGACCCATTTACACTCGACTTGTTTAAATCCTTCTGGCAATTCAATGAGTTCCCAAACTTTATTTTGCTCCATTAACTACAACTCTTCATCCATGGCATTAATCCAATTACTAGAATTATTACTAATAATGGCTTGTGAATATGTAACCGGATCTTTACATATCCCTATATCAAAATCAGATTCATGTAGATATATCACATAATCATTCGGAATAACAGGTCTCTTTTCTCTTTGAGACCGTCTTAATGTTATTCCTCGTGATTCTTCTATAACTTCATTGATGATAGTTTCATTATGGAGTTGTTGATCATTTAATTGTTCTTCGTAGTTATGCAGTTCAACAACTGGAGAAACAATTATTTCTTTAGAAGTTGTGGGTAAAGGGATTTATTCTTGTGATACCCTTCGAATCCGAGACATGGGTTGATCAGGCCCAGGCCCAAACCCGAGGGATGTCAGACAATTAATATTTAACCGAATACAGAATACAAAATGAATTTAATAAATAAAAGTTTAAAAGCTGAAAAGAATACTAAAACATAATCCTTGAAATTAAAATACTTAAGATCCAATAATCCAAAACCTTCTTAAAAAGAATCCTCCAAAAGTTTTACAACTCGGGAATCCATCTCTAGTGGACCCCTAATAACAATCCCAAACTGAATGTAAATAAATAACTGAAGATAAAATCCAAATCTAACATATGGAATGAAATCCTACGTCGTCGGTAGAATGGAAGATCGTCTCTACTCAGCCCGAACAAACCCTAAGACTGGAAACATCCGATACCTGAAAAATGATAAGTGGGTCAGACCCACAAACAAGTTTTATACTACTGCAATCTAAGTAGAGACCCGATATGCATGTACATCCTAACCAATTCAACAGTAACTAAATAGTCCGGAGATATATATATATATATATATATATATATATATATATATATATATATTCACACTACAGAACTCTCACTGGACTATAGGCCCGTCTCAACCTGACTAGTAGGCACCATGCAAAACGCACCTGAGATGGGCATGACTACCTAGACCTAGCAAGGTACACATCTAACCATCGTAGCCAACTATGCATCCTAATGCATATACGCTCCCTAACCAACGACTTTGAGACTAAAACTCATATCGTGGCACCATAAAAATATATTTAAATTTCATTCCAAACCAAGGTGTCACTCAACTATTTAGTGATCTGACACAAAATACAGGTAAGACTTAACTTTTGTAGTTAATCCATCCCTTAATCCAGAGTAGGTAGGATTTAGCATTTTTGAGCTAATCCCCCTAGTATGTCATCGTCCCATACCGGTGCATACAATTCATCCATCCAGTGTTGATAATATAAATGACAGTAAACATTTTAATATCAACATATCCGATATAAGTATAACAAGAATGTATAAATAGCATGTTTGTTCAATACTACCAGTATATGATTATCTACAATTTAAAACGCAGAGATATAACTACAACCATTCTGTAACCCACAATAAGCATAATAATATCAATAACAGAATTAACATGCTTACTTGTAATTACTCCACAACATCCCATAAGTTAATACAAATAATGCTTTGTAACTTAGTTTCTTTTAAGCATTAACTGAATTTATATTAGTTGACATGTTTAATCCCATACCACTGTTATATGATTTAAATATGAAATTCCTAATTCAATTGTTAAATTTAAAAATAAGCAACTTGAATTGTCTGTAACAAAATCGTCACACAAACTTTCTTAAGTATTCCCGACCGTTCCTAGCTTAGTTTCTTATGGTGCTTTATGTATCACTATGTCTTCTGGACATTTAACAAAGGTTTATACATTACTGGATATCCCTAAAACAGCTCTTGAATCAGCCTGGAACCTTAAAAATTCAATCACAGTAGCCTAGGTTCGCAGAAAAATCAAGAAAATTGGAAAACGTCGATGGAGCCGGCTCCACACATGGTGGAGCAGCCTCTAGAGCCTAAAGAGTCGGCTCTACCTAAGGTAGAGCCTGCTCTTGAGATACCCCTCGGATCCGAGACACGGGTTGATCAGGCCCAGACACAAACCCGAGGGAATATCAAACAATTAATATTTTATAATGAACACAGAATACAAAATAAATTAAGAAATGAAATTAAAACTAGAAGGAACACGGAATACAAAATGAATTAAGAAATGAAATTAAAGCTGAAAAGAACTAAAAATAGAATCCGCAAAATATTATAATTATTAAAATCCATCAAACCCAAACTCTAAAACTCCATCAGTTTACAACTTGTGAATCCATCTCTAGTGGACCCCTATTAAACATCCAAACGGAAGATAGAACAACTGTAATAGACGTCCAGAAATAAAACTATAGAGAGAGCCCTACATCGTCGGAAGAGTGAATAGAGACCTCTGCTCAGCACGAACACGGCTAAGCCTGAAACTGTCGTGTACCTGAAAAATAGAAGTGGGTCAGGCCCACGCGCAAGTTCTATACTACTACAATCCAAACAGAGGCCCGATATGCATGTACATCCTAAACAATTCAACAATAGCTAATAGTCCGTAAATATATATATAGTCACACTAAAGGACTCTCACTGGACTACAGGCCGGTCTCAACCTGAATAGAGGTAACATGCTAAAACGCACACAAAGTGGGCATATGTACCTATACCTAAACAGGGTACACCTCCAACCATCGTAGCCAGCTACACATCCCGATGCATATACGCTCCCTAGCCATCGGTCCTGAGGCTCAAGCTCATACCGAGGCACCATAACAGTACATATATAAAATCCATCCAAAATCCCTGGTATTGCCGCTCAACAAATAGTTACCATGACAATACAAATCCACGGGACTTAACTTTTAGTTAATCCCATCCTTATTCCAAGTAGGTGGGTAATGGTATTGTTTTAAAAACCAAACCCATCCTTAGTATACCACCGTCCCATACCGGTGCCTACTTTCCAATCCTCCAGTAGTCAATAATACCAATAAATCAAGTATATATTAACTAAATTCCAACATCCAATATTCAATGTTAGCAGTGATAAAATAAGCATTAATAAACAGGGTCATAACAACAACATATACATGCCCAATTTAAGTTGTTCCCTTTAGTCTGATATAAAAACAGAATTAATTAAAACTTCCATTTAACACCTTACAAATGACATACAGATATGTAGGGTATGTATCATAAAATCCTAACCTCCACAGTTGATACTAACTGTGATAATGTAAGCATCAAAACAATATTCACAGTATGTATGTAGACATGCTCAAATTATAGTGTTCCACAAAACCGATCTAGTGTTAAACTCAAATCCTCCTAGTATTTAAGTTCCAACAGTTGCTATTACAGAAGTTAAGATAGCTATCATCTAGACCCATCCTTCCAATAATTTATACTAGCAGTGGTAAAGAAAAACGTAAACCACAGAACCACAATGCATCCACAAACATGCTTAGTCTAGGTTGAACAAGCATACAACACTACTGTAACTACCAGTTTCATAGCAAAACAGATATCATTTTAGTTTGGTTTAATCTTCATTAATCCTGGAATCATTTAAGAGTGCAAAGAGTATGAAGCCTAAGGGAAAGAGTAAGGATAGAATCTTGCCTCAGAAACTTTTGTTCAAAGTTTCAACGTCATCTTCTTAAAAAAATCCCGGTGAGTTCCAAAACCCAGTTACTGTTCACGGGTACGAAACACTATTCCCGAACTCAAAATCTGATCTCCACCGTTCAGATTGTGCGACACTGAGTCATGAACCTATCCTTCAAATTTCAGCTCGATTGGACCACGGACGAAGCGGGATTGGATGTTTAATGAAATCTGGGCAGAATGGAAAAAAAACCTGTGCGACCCGGTTACTGTTTATGAGTACGAATCACCGTTCCCCAGGTCAAACTCTGATCTTCACCGTTCAGATTGTATGTCACTGAGTCGTAAACCTCTCCTCCAAATTTCAGCTCGATCGGACCATGGACGAAGAGGTATCGGATGTTTGATGAAATCTGGGCAAAATGGAAAAAATATGTGCGACCCGGTTACTGTTCATGAGTACGAATCACTTTTCCCGAGGTTAAACTCTGATCTCCACCGTTCAGATTGTGCATCACTGAGTCGTGAACCTCTCCTCCAAAATTCAGCTCAATCGGATCACGGACGAAGCGGAATCGGAGCTTTGATCAAACCTTGGCAGAATGTGAAAAACTGCGTTTTTCCTTCTCCACTTCCACAAAACGTGTGCTTTGTTTACAAAAAAACCCTACACAGACGTCTACCTTATACTTATAGAGTTTTCCTAAACCCTAGGTTCATTTAAGTCCAACTCACAATCCTAACCAGCCCATCCAATTAACGTAGAAACCTACGACGGCTATAATACAAAACCCTAATTTATACTTTAATTAAAACCCTAATTAGATGTATTTATCTAATTACTCTATTCACCATTAAATACTTAACAAATAATCTAATTGAACAAAATAATAATTAGTAGACCCAATTAAACCAAATAAGACACACATAAAATAAGACACACATAGAATAATTAAACCAATTACACTTAAACCATTAATACCAATTAAATAATTAAAACACTAACAAGTAATTCCAATCAAATAACTAAACCAATTACACTTAAATCATTAATGCCACTTAAATAATTAAAACACTAACAAGTAATTCCAATTAAATAACTAAAAATAAATATCATTTAAATAAATTAAATCACCACAAAAGAAAACAATTAAGCACCTAATAAAAAAATAAAAATAATGGCACATAATCAAATAAAATGCACTTAAATAATAAATTAAATACCATTAAATATCAGGAATATCCTTTTTTAAAATTAGGGGTATTACAGCTCTACACTTTGGTGAGCCTGCTCTTCTTAAAATAAAGTAGGTTCTTCCCCTATGCGTCATCTTCTCCCATTCCGGTGGTGTCCGGCAACTGTGTTCCTCCAAACCAAGTCTATGACTAATTAAAACTAAGTCCTAGGGTGTTCCAGAGTTAATTAAATTCATTGATCATTAATCAAATTCAATTGAAACAAGAATTAAGCAAAACAGTTTAAAAAACGATTAGCATACACATAAAGGAAGACACACTATTTTGAAACAAATTACGGGGTAAACCAAATTAATTTATCTTGATTTCTTCCTGGGACTGTATTAGGAATGCAAAGAACACAGGCCAAAGAGATAGAGTTAGTTATAAAACTTGCCTGTGAGATTCGGTTCAAAAATCTCAGCGTCTTTCTCCTAAATTTTTTCGGAAATCCTTTAGTTTTGTACCAGACTTCTCTATACGTTTCTTGCTTCCAGTATGCCGTGAATAGGGTTCTACAACCCTAGGCAGACGCTCATTACATATATTTATAGGTTTACAAGTTTACACAAAACCCTAATTTAATTCAAACCCTACACTAATCCTTAGTCGGCCCATAGAAAACCTAATTAATGTTTAACTATGTCGGCTACATACGTGACGTCTAAAAACCTAATTTAACAAAAACATATTTAACCCATTACCAGAAATTAACTAACGAAAAATATAATTAAGTCAAATAGAATAAAATAAATCCAATTAAAACAAAACAATTAAATAAAACAAGTCATTAAATAATTCATAACTAATTCACAATTAAATCACCAAATTCACAATTAAATAAATTAAATCGTAATTAAACAATTAAATAATTACCAGGACTATCCTTTTAAAATTAGGGGTATTACAGTTCCCTAACTTCTTGAATGATCACATCCTCATTTCTATCATTCCCACTGATTTCACCACCCTCGATGAATCTAGCATTATTGGTTTCAACAATTTTGGTACTACGTATAGGACAGTAAAACCTGTACCCTTTGGATTTTTCTGGGTAACCAATAAGGTACCCACTAACTGTTCTAAAATCTAATATTTTTTCATATGGATTATAAATCCTAACTTCCGCTGGGCAACCCCAAATATGCAGGTGCCTTAAACTAGGTTTCTTTCCTGTTCACAGTTCAAATGGAGTTTTTGAAACTGTCTTACTAGGAACCCTGTTTAATACATACATAGCAGTTCTAAGAGCATACATCCATAATGATTTGGGTAATGAGGAATTACTTAATATACTCCTAACCATTTCCATAAGAGTACGATTACACCTTTTAGCTACACCATTCTGCCGTGGCGTGCCTGGCATAGTGTATTAAGCACAAATGCCACGCTTTTCAAGGAGTTTAGCAAACGGTCCAGGGCATTGACTCATTTCATTATACTTTTCATAATATTCACCATTGACCTTACTATTTTTACTTTTTTATCTAGTTATCTTTCAACCTTATTTATGTATACTTTAAGAATATTCACTCCTTGAGATTTTTCATGCAACAAATAGATATATCCATAAAGTGAAAAATCATCTATAAAGGTGATAAAATATTTTTTCCCACCAAAAGATGGAATATCAAAAGGTCCACAAATGTCTGTATGAATAATTTCAAGAAGCTTTATACTTCTTCATTCTGTGTTTGGTTTGGTTACCTTTAATACAATCAACACATACAATAAATCAGTAAAATCTAGATTCCAAATAATTTCATCTTTTACTAATCTTTTTAACCTTTCACTGGATATATGACCTAATCTTTTATGCCACAAGAAAGATGAATTTTCATTAATTGAGCAACGTTTGGTTCCAACATTATGATGCAAGGTCAAAAGTGTTTCAGAAAATAAATCATCAAGCTTTATCTTGTATAAACCATCAATAAGAATACCAGAATCAACAAATTGGGATTTTTTGAACAAACTGAAACATCCATTACCAAATTTAAATGAAAAACCATCAACATCAAGTTTGGACATATAAATCAAATTACGGGAAATTGAAAGAACATAAAGAGTTTTAAACAAATCTAAATAAAATTCACTATCTAAAACTAAACGAAATATCCTAATGGCTTCAACTGGAATGTTCTCCCTATTCCCAATGAACAAGAAATCATCATTTGGATTTGCGGTTTGGATTGAAAGGAATCCCTGCATCGAATTTGAAATATAAACATTAGAGCCTGAATTAACTCACCAAGGATTAGAAGGAACTTTAATTAAGTTTGATTCAAAACATACAAAAGCCAAAGGCTTACCCTTCTTTTCGAACCATTTTTTACGTTTCATGCAATCTTTCTGAAAGTGTCCAGATTTGTTACAAAAAATGACACTTATCATTCTTGCGTTCCTTCTTTTAAGTAGCTTGATCAGAATCATTTATTTGGGGTATTGCTCGTTTAATGCCTTTTTCAGGCATTTTCCCAAATTTCTTTCTAACTTCATGGGTCATAAGATGAACATTATGATTATCTTGTTTCTTAAGCCTTCCTTCCTTCTGAACTAACATACTTTCTAATTCATTCACATTCCACTTGCTAGTGTTATAGTAAATTTGAAATGGCCCATATTGAGTAGGTAAGGAATTAAGAATAAATTGAACGAGAAAAATCTCATCCACATTAATCCCCAAAGTTTTCAATTTCGCAACAAGATTAGCCATGTCAAGAACATGCTCGTGCATATTACGAGTACCATCAAAACGCATACTAGTGAGGTCAGCAATTAATTTCCCTACAAGAGACTTATTTGCAGTACAAAAACGTTCTTCAATATTTTTCAAATATTCCTTAGCACTATCAGTTTGGGGAAGAATTGTTTTAATATTGTTTGCAATAGTCATTCACATAAACATAATACTCAATCTGTTCAATTTCTCCCAAACTTTATGGGAAATTTTTTCTTCCTCACTGCTTTCACCAGTAATAACAGTAAGTTTCTCAATTTGAAATGTTAAATCAAGATCTAACACACCTAAGTTGAACTGAACTTGCTCATTCCATTCTGAGAAGTTAGTCCCATTGAGAATTGGAACAGATGAAACATGCGAATTCACTGAAACAGGAAGAAATACCGCAATAAAATAATCATAATAAGGTAAATGCTTATAACATTAATACTTTGAGAAAACAACACATATAAAAATAAATAAATACATTATACAATTATGGTATCCCTTTGGGTAGTAACCACAAAATACAAAAAATGATGCTTAGATGTATTTATTTATATACAGCTTCATTGGTGACGCACTAATTAATTAAATAAATAAGTTACCTTTGCATATCCTATATCTACCTAATTAAAAATTACATACAACCCCTTAATGTTTATTTAACCACTTGAAAATTAATTCCCTTTGAGGAATTATTTCTAATAATTGAATAAATCCAATATTCATGAATTTTACAAAAAATTATAAGTATCAGTATTCATGAAATACTGCAATTATGTCTACCAATAAAATCAATATCCAATAACCATTATGGTTAGGTCACTTTGGTAGCTACCAACCTTTCTATAATATGAATATTTAATTATTTAGTAATAAATTTATTATTAAGTTACCCACATTATGCAACCATACTTCACAAAGTTAATTAATAAACAGTGGGCATCCAAAATATCAATAAACATATATGTAACAGCGGACATCCTTACAATAAGCATATATACTTCACAAAATTAATTACTGGAGTGTATTCCAACATTATGTAATCATGTATAAAATAACATCATTACAATTCACAGCCTCGATTTGCGCAGCGGAATCAAAAGTAAAAAATTTGCATTCTGTATACTACTGATATGCACGAAAATCACTTGAATTGTCTCATTATTATATATTTGTCTCATTATGTTTATATATATATATATATATATAGTTATATCAGCAAAACAATTAAGTTCGGAAATCGAGGCCTAATTTAACATAAGTCAACAAAATTGAACAATACAAATAGATCCGTAAATCCTAATAAGGAAAAAGCTACTGTACATGAATTAGAAAAATTTGATCGAATCTATTATTAAAGCAGTGTCCGAATAAAATTAATAAATTAAAATTATATAATTATAAAATTTTAATTTAAACTTAAACATATTAATTATGCAAGTATAATGGAAAAATAATGAGTTCCAAAACTACTGGCTCTAATACCACAGGTAAACTCTAATTAATTTGTATTAAACTTTAATCACAAATAATTATAATAAATCCCTAGATCTTAGAACTTCAATTAATTTCACATTCTTATAATACATAAATATATATAGTTAAATATACATACCTCAATTCATGATATCAAACCTTATTGAGATTAAATCCAACGTCTAAATCCTTTAACCACGAACGAAGCTGCAACTCTAATAAACAGATAAAGGTGGAAACTGGTTTCTCCCTCTTGGCCTTTTTCACATATAAAACGTTTATGTGTTGTTTCATTAATTGTACATAATTGATGAAGTTATATGCACTAAGAGAACCAGTTTTTCTTAGTAGTAACCTAATTCCACTTCCCATCAAAGTAAAGAACAAGAAAGGAAAACACTTCTCCAATAAGTAATTACCAAAAAGGTAATTATAAGTTGACCAAGAATAAATAATATTAATTGATATCTATTTACTTAACCACCAAACAATAATATGTCACATGTCCAAATCATATGGGGCACAATTAAATAAATAATCTTACATAGCAATCTAACAAAAAACTTAAGCTATTTATATGTAACTAACACCTAACCCATTTATACTTATTAAACTTCCCATTCCATCTAGATTTGGCATGGGACAAGGCACCCCCTGTAACACCAAGCCTCTTTAGATTTTGGACAATACTTGAGTCCTCCCCTAGGAGGATGAAGTAGCTCATGTGGTCCAAATACAATTTGAACATATGTCTAAAATTTTAAATTTTTTGAAAATAGTCATTACCCATTTTTTTACGGGTTAAATTGAAACCGATTATATATATAAATATATATATATATATTTTCTTTCCAAAACAATCACCATTGTTTTTATACCCCACCTCCATTTGAAATTGGAAAATTACTAAATTCATTTAGAGAATGTAACTAATAAAAAACACCTATTCATATATGTGATAAAATCTCATATTTATATAAAGTAACATATTACTGGAACAAATAAGATACTAAAATATTACTACGTATATGAAAATTTGATGTTAACCTGTAAAATAGAGCTTTTCTAATATGAAAAGAAATATTAGAATTTTGTGGCAAATTTTGATTGGTATAGTTTTGTGTCACTTATGAGCTTTGGTTGGTTTGTATTTAGATAAAGGTTGGATTTGCAGGGAAAGAGAGAAGAGAGTCACCCTAAAAGAGGGATTCTAAAAAAATTTATACTGGGAAAGAAAAAAAAATTGGGTTTCGGTTTAACCGGTAAGAAATTGGATATAGACCATTATTAGAAAATTTAAAAACTTAGATATGTGTCTAAACTGTGTTGGAGAGATAAACTTCCTCCTTTCTTGAGGGAGGACCCAAGTATTATCTAAAAAAATTTGTGTTCTTTTAATTTTTGCGGCAGGACTGAGCTGTGAAATTGGGCAGGATGGCCCAATTGTCATGGGTAAGACTGGACTGGACTGGACTGCACTGGACTGGCCTAATAATTATTGGGCTTGAGCAGTCATCGGGCCAGCCCATTATGAGCCATAAACACAAGCCTCGATCATGCCTTTTTGTAATCCATTACAGTAATAAAATACAAATTGAAAAATATATATCCGATGACTGCTCAAGCCCAATAATTATCAAGCCCATTGTCAAGTTTAGTTATTAATGCAATATTTCTTAAGCAAAGTCTTCTCCACAAATACATGCCACGTGTAATTTGTTTAGTTTAATTCTTACTTTTACTAATGGCAAAAGATAAATATTATAACTTCCGGAAAAGAAAAAAAAAGAAGATAAATATTATATCATTATATTTATATTTTTATATATAGATAGTTGGTGCCTTGATAGAGTCTTTACCTAAGTTTGGCAGGTGGTTTTATTATATAATTTTGACCTGTCTCTTCAACCTTTTTTTTTTTTTTTTTTAGATTTTAGATTTAGTAGAGTAGAATCATTCCGTTAATTTGAATTAAAATGGCCTCATCATATCATTCTGACTTTCAGAACTCGTCTTTTATTTTTTTAAAAACTGATAAACTATACACTTTAAACTCTTTTTGTAAGGGTGAGTTTTGGCGGGTTATGAATGGACGGGATAGAAATAGTTGATTAGTCCGTTAGTGACCCGATTGGAGCCGGTCACAAATGATTTAGGTATTTAGGCTACTCAGCTCACATCTAACCTAATAACTTGTAAATAATTTAGACACTAATTCTTTACTTGTTGAGAAATCGGGTTGTCCAAATATACATTATGCCTACCAAACTTTAAATATAAGAGTTCAATTTAAGATGGCATAATTTTTTTTGGATATACAATTTTTGTTGTACCAAATGGTCTATATTTTACATAATATTTAAATAGTAATATTATATTATATGATTTATTTGGACCATTTTGTACAACAATCTTAAAACAAATTCGCCCAGTTACGGTGCTGACTGACTCTTAACATCTGTCTTCAAGAATACAACTATCTTCTTTCTTCGAAATTCTCGTATAAACGATCCCACTTCCCACTTTCTCATATAGATAATATCTTATTAAAAGTATCCTATCATAATTTATTTGATTTTTCAAATTATAAGAATCATCAAAAGCGTAACTTATGCTTATCTTGCTATAGATAACACTCCCTCATTGTAAAAATCACAATGAAATGTGGATGAACTTGCTCATAAAATTATTACCCCGAATATCTAATAACGTGAATGACTTTCACACTTATTATTTACCCAAAAAAGGAAAGGACTAAAATGGCAGTTTTTTTCTTTTCATTCTTCTTGGTGGAAATTTATTTACAATGTGGATTTCATGCTAAATTTAGGTTGTGCAAACGCAACAAAGTTCTAAGTATTAGGCCTAAAGCCACACACAGTACACACTTGCTAACTACTGTAAGAATGTGATTATTATATTATTAGTGCTTGCCCTATATATATATATATATGTATGTTTTAACACGTGCAGTGAGAATGAAATTTCATCCGTCAATGCAACTAAAGTGCCTTATCATTATTCAACCCACTTTAAAATAGTAATAGTTTAATAACGTTTTTCAATTACTTTGAAAGTGATTAGATGAGTAGGTACCATCGGAAGATCATATATTATACATCTATCAGATATACACATTTTTAAATAAATAAAAAAAGAGAAATGGAAAATTGTCTAATGATATATCATGAATATGGTCTGTAATCTGTAAATAGTGATAATTCAAAATGATAAGTATTAAGAAGTAAATTTGAATCAGGGCAATGGAGTGAATTTACGTACATTCAAGTCCATATTTTTATTCTAACATTTGGATTCATATCCGATAAACATATAATTTTCTGAACATGTATACCTATTCGCCTATACAGACGAATAGCTGATCTCTTTTAAAAATTAAAATCCAAATATATATATATATATATTTGGATGATTGAGGTTCTAGTGAACAATAATAAATTTATGTGTCTGACTTGCTTACCTACAAAGTATATATATATATATATAAATTAAAATTTCAAAATTAATGGTATGAATTTAGATATATAAGGTCAACTTTATCATTAAATGTATAAGTTAGATTTGTCTTTAATAAATATTCTCTCGCATCTTACATGTATCTCAGATAAAAGGTTCGCGTGGTCAAAACTACACAAATAAAATAAATACTATAAATATAGATAAAGAAATGAATGCTAATATGACCGTTTAAAAGTGACGGTCCATTAGTGGGTTGACATTTAAATAGTACTCCGTAGTCCATACATGTGCAACAAGTGATGGACCCACGTTAGTGACATTAGTCCCAAAAAATAAAATAATAATAATAATAATAAATTTACAAATTTATATTCGTTACAACGTGAAGTGGACACCACAAAGACTGTCTCCAGTCCAAATAAGAATAGTGTCTGGTAATCAATCAATCATACATACATATATCTATATATATATATATATATAGAAAGAGAGAGAAAAGAAAGTTCGTAACAAGCGGCAAGAAAAATGGAAATGCAAATGAGCATGTGGCCTACAGAGTTAAGTGAGAGTCATCTCTGACCTGAGGGAACGACAGCGCTACGCTGATTTAACACGCCTTGTTCATAAGTTGGACAATTAATACTGCTACACAAACGTAAGAGTATATCCAGCGGATATATATATATATATATATATATATTGTATAAATTTGATGCATAGTAATAAATTTATAAAATTTTGAGCTACTTATTTTTAGCTCCAATAAAACTAATCTAATGGTTAATATTAAGACACGTTATTTGTCACATCTCCTTCCTCTTTTTCTCTCTCCTTAATCTCTCTTTGTAAATCTTAGATACCAAATTTTTCTCTTATATTTTCAGTAACTTTCATGTAATTAACCTACCCACAACCTACTTTTTCTCTCAAATCATGAGCTTTCTATCTCAACCAAACCATGCAGTCTCCATGTTTGGCCACTTGTTGGCGCCATGCTTGAATACTTCGGTGTGAAGGATTTTTGTTATTTTGGCGGATATTTGTAGTTGTACATAAGTCCATCCATGCTTATATTGACCATGGATATTTGTATCTTTTTTGGATATTACATCTGATTTTGTATCATCTTCAAAACCAACAATTGAAGTTTTAGGTTTTGCTCAGTTCACTGGGGAATAATCATAAATATATGTTGAGTTTAAAATAAAAAAAAAAAAAACAGAACAAATTAACAAACCAAGAAATCAATCAAGGAATCCATTGGGACTCTCTGAAAATTAATTAAGGTTTAAAATTTGGCAAAGGTCATGGCATTGCATCCGACCATGACGAGAAAGACAGAGAAGACCATCTTCAATTCGTTTCAGTCCCAACTCCAACAACGAAGAGACGTGTTTTATAGGCGTGAGGAAGTTCATCAAGATCGATCTCAACCTTCCTTCCCCACCTAATCTCGCCGGAAACATAGTCGTTACTTAAAAGGAAAGAAAAAAAAATTGGTATTAGTATCTAAGATTTAGAGAGAGAGAGAAAGAGGAAAAGGGAGATGGGACAAATGATGTATCTTAATGAATGACATGTCTTAATATTATCCTTCAGATTAATTTTGGAGAGAGCATGATCCGTATCCTTATTTTATACCTTTTGTGTAAAAATATATATACTAATAACAACCGATCATGTGTCGTCATATAATTTGTACAAATTTATAATAACTACGTATCGCCATATAACTTGTACAAACTTACTTAATATAAGGTTAATTAATTAATGGAATGAGAAAGAAGGAGAAAAAATAAAATATATTGATATGGCTATGTAAAATAATTATGTAAAATACATAATAATTTTAAATATTTATATATTTTAACAAACTGTTAAAGATAAGAAAAAAAAATTTACACATTATATGCAATAGTATATATTTTACGCAAAAGGCTGTTTTAATACTGCTGGCTCTAATACCATGAATACATATATACATCACATTATCTGAATCATCTCACATCCACTACTTGAATTGCGTAGAAGAAAACAGTTCACCCTCTTGGCTTTATGCATGCATGTTTGATGTTTCCATCAATTAATATAAACATCATGCTCTTCACGGCTTGAGTTAGCCCTTACGTGGACAACTTTAGCCGACACCGATCACTAGACACGTCACCCCACACCCTTTTTGTTTTGTCCAGACTCCAAACCAGAGCCTTATCCATATACACCATGCTTACAAGGACTAAGTAATTTTGCAACACTCTGTGTGTGCGAGAATACAACTTCAAAAAGGGTGTGCTGTGTGGGCGCCAACGGGAATATTCTAAATTATAATTCAAATCATTGAAATCTAAAATGTGGGCACAAATCATCATCATCTTTACGGGAATTTTTTTTTTTTTAAGGGCAAAAAAATTTATATTTTTTCATAGATATTAATCATCACCAGCTCTCTTTAAAAGAAAACGTATTTGAACACGTATTTCATATCACATTAAAAATCATGTACTTTAAAATAATAGTAAAACAACTAAGCAAGTATGTTGATATTATATATTAACAAAAATGATTCATCACCTAGAAATGATAAGAATAGAAGAAAGCTTTAATTGTTGAATTCATGGCAAAATTAAAATTAAAAAATAAAGTTTACACTATAGTTATGATAATCAAATATATTAAGGTCGGGTGTGCATGTATAAAATCCCTCCATCTTTAATTAAGGATTTAAATTAAAAATTATTCCACCTCGTAACAAATTAAACTGGGTGGAAAAGAAACGATATCAAAATAAATAAGTTCACCGAACTTATAACTATTTAATTCAACCTAAATCTTTTGGTCCATTAAAATTTGTAATTTGACCAACTTAATCCCCATCCAATGTATTTCATTTAAATCAACAAAATGCGCCTAACCAATTGTGTTATGGTGAACTAGAAATTGTTATGTGATACGCTTATACTATACGTATTCCCACAAATCTTCAGCCACTGATTCCATTGGATGTATTTTTGTAGATGAAATGGTTATAATTTGTTGATCAGTAATAAAATTTAATCTTCAATTGGAACGGTTGATATCAGATGAATAGAGGCTCAGATTCATGGGGTGCACACAAGTACCCTGTACATGAATCAGATAATTATTTTATTGGTCAAAAGTGCAGGGAATTGAGCCAAGTAAAAAGATGAGTGAACGTAGCAGCCAACTAAGAACCTCCCGATAGCAGTTGTCGGCGTCCACCGCATGATAAATTTCCATTTAAAAAACACGAGTTAGACAGAGAAAGGTTTGAGTTTTTAGAGAGAGAAAGTCAAAAGGACCTCCTGGCCAACAAAACACCCATTGATGACCAGGTAAAGTTGTCTTTCTTGAGCCCTTTCAATACCTTAGAAAAGTCGTCATCTCTCACGTTTTTCCGTGTTTTGACTTTCGCATTTGGAATCAAATATAAAACCAGCCCCCTCTACTCCCAACTTCTTCAAACCAAAATCCACAACCTCTCCAACAGCAATTCACAATCTACTTTCAAACTCTTATTTACTCTCTATTTACTCATTTTCACCAACTATATAAACTTTCTGAGTTTTTCTTATTTGATCCAACTTGTCATCTATCGATCCAGGAGATTTTAATTTCTTGGATTAAATTTGATCCATCTTGTTCTTCTTTGCATTACTTACAATGAGTACTGAAATTGAAGTTCCTCCTTATTTTTTGTGTCCCATCTCTCTAGAAATTATGAAAGATCCGGTGATTGTTCCAACCGGCATAACATATGATCGAGAGAGCATCGAAAAATGGATATTTTCCGGGAAAAACAACACATGTCCGGTCACCAAACAAGTCCTCTCCGATCCAGATATGACCCCGAACCACACCCTCCGCCGATTGATCCAATCATGGTGCACCATCAACGCTTCATACGGCATCGAACGCTTCCCAACCCCGAAGCCACCCGTCAGCAAACCCCAGATTGTCAAACTCATCAACAATGCCAAGTCTCTACAGCACCAAATGCAGTGTCTTAGAAAACTAAGATCAATTGCTTCCGAAAACGAAGCCAACAAGCGGTGCATGGAAGCTTCCGGTGCAGCCGAGTTCTTAGTTTCAATTATCATCAACAACTCCACCATTAATAATGCATCATCTGCAGAATCAGAAAAAGTATCATCAGACGAGGGGTTGGATCTCACAACTACAACCAGTGATGAAGCCCTAAGCATCCTCTATCATTTGCAACTTTCCGAAGTGGGACTTAAATCTCTCATCGGCCAAAATGGCACATTCATCGACACCTTGATGCGTGTTATGCAAAGCGGAAACTACGAATCACGTGCTTATGCTGTTTTGTTATTGAAAAACATGTTCGAAGTTGCTGATCCGATGCAAATGATCACTTTCACACCTGAATTCTTCGTCCAAGTAGTTCAAGTCTTGCGTGATCAAATCTCATTCAAAGCCTCCAAAGCTTCACTGCAGCTTCTGAGCAATCTCGGTCCTTGGGGACGAAACAGGGTCAAAATAGTCGATGCCGGTGCGGTGTCGGTATTGATCGATTTCCTCCTCGAAACTTCGGAGAAAAGGGATTGCGAAATGATGATGGTGGTGTTGGATCAACTGTGCCAATGCGCGGAGGGGCGAGCTGAATTGTTGAAGCACGGAGCTGGATTAGCCATCGTTTCGAAGAAGATACTTAGGGTTTCGAAGATGGCAAGCGAGAGGGCTGTGAAGATACTGTTTTCGATTTCCAAGTTCTCTGCAAGCCCTAGTGTGCTTCAAGAAATGTTGCAGCTGGGAGTGGTTGCAAAGTTGTGTTTGGTGCTTCAGGTGGACTGTGGCACCAAGACCAAGGAGAAAGCAAGGGAGATACTTAAATTGCATGCTAGGGCATGGAAGAACTCTCCATGCATGCCAATGAATATGATTTCATCATATCCATCTTGATTCATTAGAGATGATATATGGAGCAGATTATTGTTACTAATTTGTGTATATATAGCTACTTACATATATAGTTTACGTTAGAAACAAAAATTAGTGATTTATTAGTAATTGTAATTTGAAAACAGATAATGTTAACTGAGAAAATCAATCTCACATGTCCTTCTGTTATATTTGCTGTCAATTATACAAAGGAAAATTATACTCCGATGCTACTTTCATAGTAAAATAGTTCAAAATGCATATTTCCAGCTAATTTAAATCTATAAACAAACCAACCAAAATAGAAAGATCCGATCGATAGGTTCAAAGGATTTTTTTTAATTTTGTGGAAAGTTAGGAAATCAGATCTGTTCATGAACAGCTTTGCTTGATTAAGAATATGGTGTTCATGTAATTAATCGAGGCAAGTTCGAGCATTTCTATCTAACAAGGTATAGAGTGAAAAGGTTTTGAATTTAAAACTTAACCTTGCTTTTTTTAATTAAAATTGAATTAGAATTGCAAAGATTTCAACATAATCGGGTTCTTAATATAGTTAATTAATTTCTTCTAACAGCACTCAAATTTATAAAGCATTTTTTATTTCTTTCTGAAAGGTAATTGTATAGCATTGTTCTCGTCTTCTTACATTTTATGTAAATGTGATTTATGTTAGTTGAAGTTGTAGATAGTGGTCCAATCGAATATGTAATTTATCTTTTTTAATCAGAAGCAACGTACATTAATTGTTCATGCATATACTAATATATTGTATTATGTCAAAATTCCTCCTTTCTGGACCGAGACTGGTCTGAATGTGGATTCAGTCTTACATTAAACATATATACATAAGTTGAGATCCGTACTCTTTTAATTTGGAATTACGAGTTTTATAATAAATGTGGAGACGACTCAGATTTGTTTGCCTTGAAGATGATTTCAGCCTGTTGGAAGTTGAAATGGACTTTCTTTAAATTAATTAATAAATACTATGATTGTGAAAGTTCATCCTTCTTGAAGTCCATGCAGTAATTTGTGTTGCCTTCCACATCAGTAGGAGTTGTTTTATTAGTTAATTCATTGGAATGCAATACCACTTTTGAATTTACTTGGAAAAAAAAAAATTCAAGTTTTACATGTATATATTATTTCTTTATTTAATGGAGTTTTCAATTCAATTTTAGAACCAACGAATTGAATTGAAAGAACAAAAAAAATGAATTCCATCAGGTTCTTATATTATATTTATATATATTAATTTTGTTCCTAAATTCTATATAAGGGGGGTGAATACTTGAGTTGCATAAAAGTCGCATCGTCCAAACCATCGATAATTAAGCAGCGTACATACTTGGTATTGATCAATCCACGTAGTAGTATAATATGGAAATGCATATAATATACATGCATGACATGACATGAATTACTAGCTATTAAACCATTTGATAGGTAAATTATCTGGTAATTAATAGACAAATTCAATGACATGATTTTATGATATCAAAGTTACAGATTACATATATATATATATATACACAGTAGTTTAATTATGAATATTAAGACTTTCTTGGATCACGGGCATATCTGGGATCATGTGATACACTGAATTTTCAAGTACCTAGGGTTAGAAAGTTGAAACGCGAAAATGCTAATTCAACTTTGATCACATGGCTGGGCATCGTGTACGTAATGTGATACCGTACTGCGCTGTTTCAGTTCATTTTGGTTTTCACTACCCTAATTCCATTTTCCTAATTAAGCAACCTTTCTAACTCAAAACACTTGGTTGAGACAACTTTCTGAGTCCTTGGAATGTTCCAACGTAAAAATTACAAACTCGATCAACTTGGCTACTTGGCTACTTGCAATGGATGCCGCTTTCTGTGACTTGGTACGACGTATATGATATAACTACTATATAAAATTAGGCGTGGTCTTCACAGCCAGCCATATAGAACCTAACCTCTGTGGTATGTTCTATTTTAAATAAGTCAGCCAATCAAATCAATGCAAATATTGGACTTGTTACATTTTAATCTTCAACAGTGAACTAACAATCGTCAGAATCTAGAAGCCATATGATATAGCTTAATTACTACGGAGTATTACATTTATGAAGCTAGTTCTTCCCCAAACTGTTGAATGTACTAATCATGATGTTCTTTGGATCTACACTCCACCTAATCCAACCTGCAACCTCAGCGTACTTGAAGCTAGGGTTGATATTTGAATTTTCAATTCAAAATATATAAGTCGACGTCGAATATAGATATATGTTCTTTGGAAGATCCATAGTACGTAAGATTCAGGTCAGAGATATGGGTCTAGATAATTTGTATTTATACTCTATTTGGATCATGTTTGGGTTATAAATATGAATCATATCCATATAATGGATCCGATTCAATCCAGATATGGATCTTGACATTAAAATATGAATCCATTCCAGGTCTTTCCATTCTGAGCCTCACTTGAAACTAGTAGAATGAACATGTTTATTATGCTAAAGATTGGAAAAATAATTTTATTCTAATAACCTTGCTCCAATGTGTGAATTAGTATTTGTGTGTGTAAAACCTATGGATGTTTTCATAATCAAATTATCTTTGCATGAAACATTCCCTTCTAAGAAGGCAATATAAGCTTTGACAATGTATTCCTAAGTTGAAAGAAGTCAAGAACTAGTGTTTTAACACACTAAAGAATATATATATATATATATATATATATATATATATATATATATTCCTAGTTAGAGAAAAATATCGAGTTAAGAGATGCTTATAAATTAAATTCAGAATTGAGAATTGAAGCATTGCAACACCTTAATTCTTTCATTAGCGAGTAATTTTCTGCAGTAATCAATTTGAACTAGGAAGACAGACATTCTAGACAAGTAACAAATGATTTCAAGTTCCCCACTATATATATAGAATCTTATTGTATATGTAAGCATATATATCGTTGCTGTATTAATGATTATTTTCTGATAACTAAATTCCATTCTGTACATAATTACTATATATTTATGTATGTGTATGTGTACATATTAATTATAAAAAATAAAAAATAAAAAAAACATACAAAAGAACATGCATATATGAAGTAATCAGGGATCTTCTTCTCAATTAAGGCCTGAAAAATGTTGCATAGCTTGACAGCTCGAACGTGGCTCTATCTCCAATTAATTGACCTGGATCTTGAGCTTCACCCTTTGGCGGTTGTGTTACATGAAGCATATGGGTCGAATCCATCATTTGAGGATTATTAATAGACGACCATGGCGCCGTCTCTTGAGAGGCAGCTAATTCTTCTTCTTCTTCTTCACCGGGCAACGGTGGCAACGTCCCATAATTGCTGATCGTGTGATTACTACTACTACTTGTAAATTGCTGATGATCAATTGTGTCTTGTTGGTTGTGATCAATTGAATTGAACCCACAATCAGACAATATTCCCACATTATCATCTCTCACATGGGATAAATTTGGACACTCAACAACCTCATTTTGTAGCTGCAGTAAATAAGTACTAAACTCCATGTGCATGTCCACAACATTTGCTAACTCAAAGGATGATGGATCAATAGATTCAATACCAGTAGTACCCATTTCAATCCGTGTCTCGGGCTCATGCCCATGCTCATGAGGCTGTTGTTGATTCAAGAAGTTGGCGTAAACAAGTGCAAGATCGATGTTTGGACCATTGGATGACACCATTAATGATGAGCTAGTAGACTGTACCGAGTGGTTCCCATTGTGGGCCGAGGCACCCGCCCCATGATCAGCCAAACTCCGGGAGGGGTCATGATCGGTGGACATGCGTATGGACTTCCCTCTCCGGCTTCTCCGACATCCGCCGCCCACGGGGACGTTGCGGAGGGAGCCACCTTTGGTCCAATACCTTCTACAAGCTTTGCAAAAATACCTAGGCTGTGTTGAGCTATAGTTGTTGTAGTAACAAAATTTGGTGTTACAAGAGCCACAACGTGGGCAAGGTGGTGAGATCTCAACATTAGGCTTCCATCCTCTTTCCATCATCACCAATCAATCAACATACAATGGATCATAGGCTTTAATCTCTCTCTCTCTAGAACAGTAGGAGTTAGATAGAGGGGTATATATATATATAGTGAGAGAAAAAATGTGATACTGTTTATATGGGGGTTTATTGTAAATGTGAATGGGCATGCACATGAGTATGTATTGGGCTGTTAAGGATGATGGACCGGCCCGGTAACATTCCCGTAGCCTAATTCATGGTGTCGGTGTTGTCATACGTGGCAGAAAGGCATTGGTAGAAATGATGGTGATGTGTGAAGCAAAGGCCTCGTTAGGCCCAATCAGTTTGCTTCTGGAAGAGACTGGGTGGTTTAATATATATATATAATTAAGTACATGATAAGTGGTAATATACTAATATGTACTCCTTCAAGGTGAAAACCCACCTTGTCACGTGGGATTGGGCTTTTGATTCGGAGTGGGTTCCCAATGTGGAGCACACAATGAGTGTTTGAGGGTTTTTCACAAAAATACAAAATTGAAATTATTTTCAGGAAGTTGAAATAATTATACAAAAAGTTAATAATCTGCTTCCAAGATTTAAATAAAAACTGAAAATTTAAAGAAAAAATTGGCCAGAAGTCAAAGAGAAATATCATACCAAATCATTTTTTTGACATGTTGATTGTGAAAAAAAAAAAAAAAAAAGTCTCATAGATATAAAAAGGCATCAATAATGAGATGCTTCAAGTTTCATAAACGTGACATAACAAATTTAAGTTACTCCCACTCGTGCGGCGCGAGCTTAGATTCAGTATCATTAGAAGTTAAGAATGAGTGAGTCCTCTTTGGGAGGTTGCTTATATATTCATTTCGAAAAGGGTGTCTCGGATCATGGGCTTCTTGGATCATGCAGCTTCAGTACCCGAAATATTTATATATATAATATATTTTTTGAACTTGGGTCCGTATGTATGTATGCATATGTGTATAATTTGTATTTAAATATATATATAACCCTAGTTGAATGTAGAACAAAAGTTACTAGCTAATTAAAAATAAATAAGAGTTAAGTGAAAAAAAAAAAGGCCCCAAGAAATATGCAAAAAATACTCTTAATAAAAATTAAGAGCATATAACCTACCACTATCAACCTTTTGAGCAATGACCTTTTTTTTAAAAAAATCCCAAAATACCCCTAAGTGCTGATGTAAGCAATAAAAACAATAATTCTCTCTCCCCATATATATAGGCTATATAGCTCTCACCTGAATTACAGAGGGACTACCTTTCAGTCTCACAAGCCAAAGGCACTGCATTCCCTCTAATCTTCACAATCCAACTTTGAAAAGTTAATTCTATGTGTTTTCTTACAAAACCTCAAATTTGGTATTGCATAAATTAGTCCAAAATAATATATAGATATTAGTGTCATGTACTATTTATTTTTTTAAATCTTAACAACCAAACACTCACATACCCACTTGTTCTTAGAACTTGAATCACCAACTTTTTATTTTATTTGGGTCAAGTGTAAAAAAACACTTCTAAAATATAGTGTATATCACATCCCTTACGTGCAAAAGACACCTATAAAGTTTTAATTTGGTACAAATAGATCTCTAACAAATTTAAACCTTAAATTAACTAAATTACTCTTACTAAACCATTTTATAAAAAATATAAAAATAAATTATTTTGTAAAATGTGAAAAATACTCTATTAGATAACACCCCTAAAGTTTTAATTTGGTGCAAATATGTTCCTTTCACAAATTAAAACCCTAAGTTGACTAAATTACCCTATAAAAATAAATAATTTTGTAAAATGACCAAAAAGGACACTATTAGATCGAGGACGCCGGTAATAAACAAGTACAGATAAAAATAGAAAAAAAAAAAAACTAAAATAAAGTGCAAACTAAAGAAAACAAATCTGCTACAAACTCCGAAAACCAATGCACACTAATATTGGGATTTTTTTCCTCTTTTTTTTTTTTTGTTTAACAGTGTTGCTATGAAAAAAAATAAATAAATAAAGAAAGGAAAAAATATTTAGTAAAAAACAGTAGACTAAACTCTCAAAAAAAAAATTAACCAAAAAAAAAAAAAAAACTCAGAAAATTCAAATCCTTATTTTATAAATTCTCAAAGTTTTTTAAAAATATATATATATAGAGAGAGAGAAAAAAGTTTCAATATATATATATATATATAAAGTAATGTGCACATAACACTCCTATACTATGAGATTAGTAGCACATATATCCCTTGGGCATTTTTAAAAGAGTAAAGGGCAAAACGAGTATTACAATACTAATTCATGTCAAATTTTTTATTAAGGAGTATACTTTAAGGGTATTTTATGGACTTGTCCCAATTTAAAAGGTAAGGTAGTACCACTGATTTGGTAAAACAATTAGTACCCTAACATGTTTTAATATTGTTTATGATATCTGAATAATCATCACAATATAATATAAATGAAGTTTACCATATAATAATTTTCCCATTTTCTTCTAGGAGTGAAAGTTTACAATATAGTTAAAGGTAAAGTATAAAAAAAAAAATCCCTAAATTATTGACTTTTTGCAACTAACCCCCTGAACTAAAGATTGCCCCCCTAAACTATTAATTTGTTGCAATTAAAGACAAATCCATCACAAAAGACTATTTTACCCTTTGTTATTAAATTTGTCATTTCTTATTAAATTATTTTTTATTATATTTTTTCTTATTTAAATATTAATTATACCATTTACCTTAATTTTATAATTAGTATCAATTGATTATAAAAATGGAAAAAAAAAAATTGTAGCTATCATTTTCTAAAATGATCACTTATTATAATAAAACTTACTATACTCACTTTAAAAAAAATTAGTATATATCTTCTTTTTCAAATAATATTCATGAAAAATTAATAAATTACGTAAATAAAAAAAATATCTTCTTTTTAATGCAATATATTCATGAAAATTAAGAAATTACTTAAATTGTTTCAAAATTTTATATTTAAGATTTTTATTTAAATAATTAATTTTAAAAATTAAAGGCAAACTTTTTCAAATTTACTAGAGAATATATCATCAAATTAGCATGAATTTTTTTCGTAATTTATTTTAACAAGAAAAATGTATCAAGTGTAATTCAATAAGAAATGGTATTTTGGGCATTTAATGAAAAATAGGTAAGATAATGGGTCATTTTGCAACTAAATGTGATAATTTATGGGGTTTTATGCACAAAACATAGTTCAAGGGGGTTATTTGCAAATTTAGACATAGTTGAGGAGATTTTTTTTACACTTTACCCTATAGTTAATTATTTTTTTCAACATAAATGTAATAAAGTAACAAGATAATATATAAAAGTTAAAAACTCAATCATGGCAAATTCTTCAAACAAAATGGCCATGTTTTCTCGTATGAATCTTTTATCTAGGAACATTTGGAACATTTCTTTCTTTTCGATCTCTACACATTTTATGACTCTACATCGTCTCACTGCTGACCTTGACCCTTGTTCGAATAAAATGCTTTATCTACATCAAGTTCGTAAAAATTGTATTTTCACATCGAGAATTAAAACAATAAAAAATGACCAAACTAATAGGAAAAGTTAAAAGAAAGAGAGACATATATGGGGTATATACCCATCTAAAGTACTTAACCCCCCTTCCAAATGTATAGAAGACTGAAACAATGGAATGTAATGTCTTTCTCCATTATTTGAAGTGATTTTGGGAATTAGCTAGCGGTGAAATTTTAAAATACATTTTTGCTTTGCAAAGTGTATTACATATAAATTATAATGCTAATGGGGTCATTCTAATGGTATGTTTCTTTTTATCTGCAAAAAGCATGATGATTAACAATATGCAATAGATGCTTAGTAAACTATTTAATTTACATTTCATTGGCTTTGTCTACAAAAAAAAAAATAATAATAATGAATTGTTTTTTTCTTTAAAAATCAATCATGTAACAAACAAACAAACAAAAAATTGTCTCGAACGGATATATATTTTGAAAACAACATAAAGTAACTTGAATTTCCCGAGAAAAAAAAAAAAAAAAAAAGAAAAGAAAAGATAGCATGATTATTTTCAAATTATAGATTATGCTTTTGATCACCATTTCTAGTATGTAGGATAAAAACAGCATTAACATATGAACACATTAAACATTTATGATTAAAAAATATGATTAATTTCACCGACACTTCCTTAAATTTGGTTAACTATCACATTGAAACACTTTTTAAAAATTACTATCATTAATATCCCAAATCACTTTTCAATTATTAACACCGTCAGAATAGGTGTGAAATAACATTTTTATCCTATTTTTTTAAATACCTTTTAATCTAAAATATCATAATTTTATAAGTACGAAATTTCCCCCATTAATTATCCATCAATACCCAACACCTTTAGCCTCACTCATACTTTCTCTCTGACCAGTGACCACCACCTCACCAGTTGAATACATTATCAATAATCTATTTCAAATGAGAGTCAATATAGAAAAAGAGTTATACAAACAAACAAAAGAAATATACCCTTTATATAAATATATACACACACAAGCACACATTACTCCACTTGTTCATTCATAAGATCAGTTTTGCTCTTTAATAAAATTCATTTATAAAAAATATATATATCATCAACTCAGTTTGAATTTTGCAGTGGTTAAAAAATAAATAAATAAATAAATTGAATTTTGCAGTAATTTAGGTGTATTCTTATGTAATGTGTCTGAATCATTTGGCCGTAATACTATATAAAGTAAATGAAATACGTTATTGAAATTCAAGAATTAAAAGCTAAAAGCTTTTACGCATTATAACTGATCAAACGTTTTGCTAATACAAATATAATGCATTATGCAAGTCAAGAGGTTAAAAATCACTATAGTACAATCCTAAAAAAAATAAAAAAGAAGTATGCCTGGTATGAATTAATTAATTTGCTTAATCTCTAAATTAATTTTCTTATATTTTGATTCTTCGAAACAAACATCTCTAAAAACTTTTTTATCGATCTTTAAAAAAAAAAAAAAAAAAAAAAAAAAAAAAAAAAAAAAAAAAAAAAATTAACATAAGAAAATAAGAAAACTTTTTCCTAAAAATAGCAAAAATCGACAACATAACCAAAATCTAAATCTACGTAACTCAATTTTTTTCCCTGGCATATTTGATCATACAGAGAAAAATATTATAAATTTTTTTTGTTGAAGCCAAATAGAGAAATAATTAGTGGGATGGTATTTAGTAAAGCCAAAGTTTGTAATGGGTATTTTGGTCTTTTAAATAAAAAAATTTTTAGGTTAAAAGGGATTTTGACAAAGTTAAATGGGTAATAATGTTATTTTACATTCAAAAAGTGATCTAACACCACTAAAAAGTAACGTTTGTGTATGAGTAAAAAACTGAACAAACATTTATAATATGGGTGATAATAATTTTCAAAAAATATTTTAAAGAGATACTTGGTCAAACTTAAGAGGATGTCAATAAAATTAACCTTAAAAAATAAGCTTAGCACCCTTTTCAAAGTCGTCTGATTTCTCCATGAATAATATCCAGTTTTTTGGGAAGTATTTGCTCTCGTGTAGTCAATCTGTCATGTTACGTATGGTATCTTATTCTTGTACTATTTTTTTTTAATTCCTTTCTCTTTAGTTAGCCTTGAGGATAAGGCACTTTTGGTTAAATAGAAATTAAAAGAAAAGAAAGGAGATGGAAAATGAAAAATGTGAAGGAAAAGAAAAGTGACTTTAATGCATTTGGTCTTAGCAAAAATGTTGGAGGAAAATATCATTTTATAATTTTTTTTTTTCGGAAAGTAAGGTTTTATATATAACTGTGCAAATGTACAAAAGGCCGAAGCCCCCAAACACAGCCCAAACAATATTGAGCCCAAGCCTATTCTAAGGCAAGATTACAAGCAATCAGAAATTATCTAATTGTATACAGAATCAGTGGTTAGCCACCCACAGTCCGGTTTGTGGAAGAGGACGGCGACAGAGTAGATCAAAAAACATCCCGCCGATCACTGTCAAGAGAGGAAACCAAGTTGATTGAACTCTGAGAGCAGTGAGAGAAGGCGGACGAGGCCGAGCCCAAGCTTATAATTTGGATAGAAAGTAAGTTACAGAAAGATACCTGTACTTGCATAACTTGCCCTTATTATATACAAAAATAAAAAAATCCATATTAAAACTGGGAAAACACAAAAACAAAATATAATAAAAAAAATTGCACATCAAAAACTTATTTAGTTCCTCATAAATTAAATTATCCTACCATTTAATACAACGTACAGTACCCCAAATGCATTTGAGTGGGATACATTTTTGTAATACAATTGTAGGGCCCACTGCCTTCTCTTGTCAGAAGCCAAACCCGTAGCTTGAATCACTCATCAGCAAAAATTTGTAGAAATGAATGGCAAAAAGCAAAAAACCAAAATATCAATGGCTATAAAGTTAATTACATCCATGCGCACACACAGCGCCCATCGATACAAATTCATGTGGACGATGTGCACAGACATTCCTGATATTGGTGGTTTTACCAGCACAGATTAGTCACTCGTATTGGGGACGATATGATCCGTAGTTTACAGGCTAAACTGTAGCAGCAACCGAGGTGAGTATACAACCGTTGGTCCCAATATCATGCCATTATAGGTGGCCCAACCTCTCCTAATAAATACAGAAAACAAACAAATCGTGCACATGAGTACCACATTGTACAAGACATAAACGAATTTAAAAGCATTAGAGCTTCACAAATTTTTTTTTAGTAAAAACGCTACCACGACCATTCAAAAAGAAGGAACAGTGACTTGCAATTGGTTACCATCGTATAAACCAGTCAAACACAACTGGAACCAAATTTTAGTTTCACAAGCCGCCGCCCATTAGGTTGAAGCATATGATAAAAAATAAAAATAAAATATTAATAAAAAAGGAACGGATTTTATTCCTGGTAAGCGTACCCATACCGTCACTATCCTACTTTTATCACTTTTGAGCAGAGGCAAGCACTACTCGAATAAGGGGCAAACGAGCAAATGAAAAATAAACGCTTCCATATGTGTGCGCTTGTACATGCATGAGAAAGAGAGTGATCAAAGTGAATGACTATCAAACCTGAAGCATCTGCATTAACCTCGGATGCTGCTCTAGAAGCAGGCAAAGTTGATCCCGGTCACTCAATAGAGACTGTCAATAAAAAATAATACAAATGATCAGAAAATCGTTCTCGATCAATGCATCTGACATTTTTTTTTTCTTTCTTTTTTGCCCTAGGCCTGGTGGTGCGTGTCAGACATTTTGCAGCTGCATCTTGCTATTTTTAGTAGCAATATTTGTATATAACAAATACCTGAATAGCTTCTGGGGAACTGAAGTAATGTTGTAATGACATTCCAGAATCTTCTTGCTGCCGGCTTGCACCATCCGCATGCTGATGCAGAACTTGTGGGTTAGCATGTTCAACCTGCAGCTGCTGCTGCAGATGTGAAAAGTTCTCTTGTTGTTGATGTTGATAAAATACATGGATTGGAGAAACTTGGGGTTGTTGCAACATTTGTAATGGCTGCACTTGCAATTGAACAGGGTTCTGTAGCATAGACACAACTTGCTCGGATGGCGATGAAGCTGGAATAGGTGGCCTGAGATGCTGAGGCGGCTGTGGAGGACGAGGAAGTTGTGGTGGCTGCAGTGGCTGCAATTGAGCAAGAGATTGTACAGATTGGAAGGAAGGAAGAGGAATCGGAAGATTCTGCGAGATACTGGGGGGATTTTCTCCCTGATGAGGAGTTGGGCTGCTTGCATAAAGACTTATGGGCATTGAAGTGGGCCTACTAAAAAGCGAGGGTGGTGCTAGTGGAGGTGGTGGATAAGAAGTTACTAGGGATCCTGAGGCAGAAAGGTTGCCAAATCGAACATCATTTAAGGATGCAACAGAGGTCTGACCTAACTCAGCTGTCCCAATACTAGTTTGATTGTATACTGAGGATTGGGAAGCAGAAGTTCTTAAAGATGTCAAAGAAGGCGTGGTTGAATATGGAGGTGCCAACGGAGGAAGTGGTGGTGGAGGCCTAGCAGATCCACCAGGGGAAGACATGGAAGTCCGTGCAGGCATGAGACTAGAAGATGGCACTGAGGTACTGTTACTTAACACAGATAGATACTCTGTTTGGACCTGCAAAAAAGGGAGATTAAGTGATCCCATAAATGTTGCAAAGGTAGCTGGAGAAAAAGAGACTGCAGGAGAACTTTGAGTAGAAGGCCTATCTTCTCTTACATGGAAGCCTGTGGGCAGAGGTGGCTGCACATCTGTGATAGAGTTAACAAACTGAGATGACTGACTTGGAAGAGGATCCAGGGTCTGAGAATGTAGAGACGCAATTGTTGGAGGTGGTGGCATAGGAGGTAAAGGAGGTTGATTCAACGGAAATTTCTGGTCATACAATCCTTGAGAACGTGTACTTAAAGGAACAGCACCAATTTGTTGCAGACCATGCTTCAGATAGAAGTTGTGTGGAGGCATCCTAGAATCAACCGGCACAGATGATGTGGAAGCCTTATTATAAACCATGCCAGGAAACCCAGAACTACTAGCTGCTGCACCAGAATCAAACCCCCTAGAGGTCTTAATTGGAACATTATTTATGTCATCAGACTGTTCATGATACTTCTTATCTGAAGAAATACTTGGTTCCCGAGTCAATGGCATCTCAGGGCGCGAAACCGACATCCTTGAAGAAAATTCATTCTGGGTATTTTCATCAACATTGGATGCTAATGGTGTACCCAAGTGAGAAAACTGACTACTTTCATTCACATCGCTCTCTGTTTCCTCAACAATTGAATGGGGAGAACTTTGCTCAACAATGACAGGTGAAGGCTGCAGTGGATTATCGTCTGGTTGAGGGAACGGCAGCTTATCATCAGATTCTGATTCCTCACCTTCAAACACTATATCAATACCCTGAAGATCATCATCAGGATCCGGTTTCAACTGCCTAGATTTATTAGACTTCTCCGCATCTCTTTCACTATCAGGAGGTGCAATTTTTATTTGGGCAGCTGCATCACCAACTGACATCCCCATAGGATTTTGGCGTTCCCTCTGTCTGGCCATGAATTCATCAACATGGATAGACGGAGGTCTCCCACTGGTTGAACCAACTCGTGGCACAGCAATTACATTAGAACTACTAGTACCATCAACATTTCTTTCCCTGGCAACATAGTCATCCACATGCATAGAAGGAGGCCTGCTAGTATTTGGCTTGCGCTGCCGGAAAGTGTCCCTACGAGTAGGGCCAGAAGGGGCAGCAGAAGGCGATCCCCGGGAGAATGCACTTTGGGCCGTAGTCTCAGCTGGAGCATTGTCTCCTTTACGCCGATTTGGCCCCTCGAGTGAGGATATTTTCCTTTTGACAGGAAGAACTGCTTGTGACAATCTATCACGCAAATTTTCTGGACATTCCCACAGAAACTTATCACCAAGTCCACTAAAATTGTAATCTTCAGCCTTTTCAGCAATGCCATCTGATATATTACGTATCTTTGATGAGGCTGGAACATTACCTGATGACCGAGGAATGACATTATCAATTATATCATCTGCCTCTACTGAGCCAGTGGGCTTTTGTAGCAAAAAGGATAATGACTTTGCAGACTCCATAACCTGCACATCAATTTAAATTTGTTTAAGTATCTGAACTTAACTGTGATGTGGAAACAGAAAAATCACACCAAATCAAATGCTTCTGAAATTAATTATACGTGATGCAAAGTTGTTTTAATATCAGCCACGGATGAAAACTCTTCATCATTTAGCTTTGGGCTAAGCAGAGTAGTCAACTCCTGTATACACTTCATATTTTCTTCATGAAAACCCTCAGCACTACTCATATCACATGGAAGCCCAAATAAGTACTTTACTGCATCTACCCTTTCAGGGTTCAAACTGAAGAAAAAAAAATTGTAACGTTAGTCGCCTGAATGACATGAAAAAAATCAAATTATTAAGATAACATAAAAAAGACGAAATTCAAGCAGGAAAGGAAGCTCATGGAAATGAAGTCAATATGCATATAAACCACTAAGTAATTTAAAGGTCTGTTAACACTTACCAGTCAAAATATAAAAAGGGATCTCATAAGAACTATAGGAAAATGAAAGTTAGAAATAGCCATTGGCAAAGCAATCACAATCCTAAAAATTACCACTAAAACGGACAGCCGTACCCTGGTATATGCATTTTGACAATGATGTCCCATGAATATCTCAACGATACTATAAACTAGGTGAATGGGTTAGGGTCAATTAGGACCTGGCATGGAAGGGTTGATAAAAAGAATCTCTTATGCTTCACCTTCATAAAGGTTAAGCTCCATCAAATATAAACAGTCTCAAATTCTCGTAACTCCACTCCATTAATCAAAAAGGGTATACGGGTAGTACTTATAGGTGATTGTATTTTACTACTCTAGCTAGAACTCTAAATTGAAAGATAGGAGCCTCTCTCACAACTAAGACTCCAAAAAAAAAACTTCCATATAAAGACCCAATAACATAATTTACCCAAAATCCAACTCATGAACAAGTACAATAAACCAAATCCAGTAAATCATGAAATTACCAAGGTGCCCCTAACTCCTAAGGCTTAATAAAATATAAATAAATATGCACAACAGCGTACTAAAATGAAATAAAAATAAATACCCAAAAACACCACCCTGAAGGTTTGAACAATCCGATTTTTAACCAAAGAGGCTTCTCATATGTTGTCAGACCCATAGCCTTTCTTTTAGGCTTCCAACGTCTGTCATATTTGCACTCATTCAAACAACATGGCAACACCATGTTGTACTAGATATTTATAGGGCAAATTACACAAACCTCCCCTGTGGTTTGAAAAATAGGCAAACACCTCCCGTGTCTTTCAAAATGACACTGACATCCCTTGTCAGTCATTTTCGCTTACTGCATTAACAGAAGTTGCAAAAACACTATTATATCCTTGCACAAAAAATTAATTTTTATCTTAATTTTTCAGCTTTTTGTTGACTTGACTAATAGCATGAAAAGACAAAAATAACCTTGATTCCATACACATACATAAGGTGCATGCATGTGTGTGTGTATATCTATATATATCTAATTTGCTTTCTATTGATTTGAATGCTTCATATCTAATTTGCTTTCTATTGATTAAATCCTAAAACAAAATTAATTTTTATCTTAATTTTTCAGCTTTTTGTTGATTTGACTAATAGCATGAAAAGACAAAAACAACCTTGATTCCATACACATACATAAGGTGTATGCGTGTGTGTGTGTGTGTATATCTATATATATCTAATTTGCTTTCTATTGATTTGATATGTTATCCATTATCCATTCTATAGATATACATATATATTCATTCTCTCTAATCAATCTCTCTTGGAAGTCGCAAATCAGAAAGAGTCATCAATGGGTACCAAAACAATCCGTAAGTTTCTCTCTCTAGATTTCCCCTTTCTCTAAGAGTACGGTTAGTATTACTGATATTGGATCGGGTTTTTTTTTCTTCAGGTACTGTGAAGAATACAGAGAACCATTAATGGACTTTTTTTTGTCTTGCAAACCAAAAAAAGTTTAAAGGACCTCTTTCCTTCTCACTCAGCTCGACTATGGGTTAATGAATCCTAATTGGATATGGCCCTTGTCACCAACGTTTCCAAATATAAACAAAATCTGAAATCTCATCCAACATATTGGAATATAACCTTTGCTGAGAAAACCCTACCATTACGCCGCCCAATCCCATTGAACTCGCCCCTTCCAAATTTTTATTTTTTAAAAAAACCCCTCCAGCCACACTAACAGAATTTCCAACAACTGCATTCTTTCTTCTCCGGTGCCAGCTTTCCCAAAGTTTTTTTTAGCTCTGATCCATGCACCGTACTGAAGACTCGGACCAACCAGATCTCTCTAGCGGGAAAATAATCTCTCCCTAGCTTGCGAACATTTCTTTCCCTTCACAGCTCTCTCCCCGTCACTGAAGTTTCTGTAATTCAAGAAATGTGGAATATATGGTGCATTAGGGCATACTTATAATTTCAAATGGGTCAAAATGGAATCATTTTTGGCATTCTACAGCAGTCAATGAGGATAACATTGTCATTTTATAACTGTCAAGGGCAAAATAGGCATTATGCTGTAATATTCGGCTGACATCAGCACTGGTTAATGTTGATCTTGACAGAAAGTTAACAGATGGATTAAAGTGTTACAAAGATACAAATTACAGGGGAGGTTAGTGTCATTTTGGGAAACACGGGAGGTTCTGTCATTTTTCAAAACACAGGGGAGGTCAGTGTAATTTGCCCATACTTATAGCACACTTTTATTGTTCCAAAGTAAACAAAAGCCCAACAAAATTCAAGGAATCCAACTTCCCATTGGTAATATACAATCATAAATTCACTTCAGAAGTTCGACGACTTTCCCATCTAATCAGAATCTCTCTCTAGATCAGTAATATCATTAAAACTTCCCATTGGTAGCCACTCTTCCCTCCCTTCAGAAACAAATATTTTTCAAGTAATATTGATCTTTTCTCTCCAAGTTTTTTCCTTCTAAATATAAATATATATGCCTACTTACACTAAAAGCAGGTTAAATGCATATAATTGGGCTTTGGTACCATCATTGATTGATATGCCGACACTACACTACTCAAGTGTAACTGGCCATTGTGATCTTTAACGATGCACGTGGACTCTGTTCAAGACAGTTATTACAGTCACAACCATCACAACCCGTAAAGATCCAAAAACATAACATAGCATCCTCAGTCCATGCCAGAAAGTTAAGATGAGTACAATTCAGTGATTACAAATTATGACCATATGCAACTAGAATGCTAACCCCCCCCAACCACCCCCCCAATCAGCAGAATTATCTATTGAATGATAATGGATGTTCAATTGCATAAATTTAGAATTAGTGATTTAGTTCTAAGTTTAACAATGATTTGAGAGCCTTATATGTATGGATTTCAAATAACAAGATGGAATGAGTTACTTGAAATCCATGCCGGCAAGGACTTTAACAACACAATGATTGCAATAAAATATGTCTCTCCTGCCTCTAACCTAATATCCATTGAGTTTCAGGATCCAACTTGAATAAAAAATCTTTTGTTTAAACTAAAATCCATTCATTTATCTAAATGGAGCCTAAAATTATTAAAGTAGCCAGAGATGCATAAAGAAACCGACCTTTTCCCGTCCATGCAAAAGAGCAGAGCACCTGAAGACAATACGCCAACAGCCTCAATTGCAAATAATGGTGGAACATCCTTTGAATCAATATAACTTAATAAATTTGTCCAGCAGCATAGTAAAGGAGGATGTTTCCTCCATTCAAATTCATTCAAAAGACTATACTTTCCATCCTTTTCATGCCTACTCTCAGATTCAAATTCCTCAACACCAGAGGACTGGATATGCAAAAAAATGGACATCAAAGCGCTTTGACCTTCATTACAACAAACCAATTCTTTAAAAACGGATAGACAATCAAGTAATTCTTCCCCAACTGGTAGGACCTGGAATAGATATACAAAAGTAACTCAGTATTACATCAAGAAAGCAAGAAAAGTATTCACAACAATGTCTAGGAAAATGCACAGCAATCTCAAACTCATAAGTTCGAGTAAAACACATAAAATATTCCTTGGCATAACAAAACCCATATGAAGAGGAGAAGAGAGAGGCTATCACACATTAGAAATTAAGGCCCTCATAACATATGTATGCTTTGAATGATTTATTATACAAACTCTCTCTCTCTCTCTCTCTCTCTCTCTCTGTCTCTCTCTGTCTCTCTCTCTCTCTCTCTCTCTCTCTATATATATATATATATATATATGTTACGACAAACACAGCGAACCCAAGATACAAGAATCACGACAGAAAATAAACAAGCCACACACAAAGAACACAATAGAATTATATGTTGTTCAGCAATCCTACGTCCACGGTGGAGATCCAGCGAAAGTCTTCACTATTCGAAAAATAGGAGATTACAAGTTTCAGCTCCTCACTCTCTTTCTCCACGATTTTCAGTGTCTCAAAATCTCTTTCCACTCCAAATTCTAAATTGCCTTATATATTGGGCTACAAGAGAGTACTAATTAGGCTCCACGACCCACAAGCAAAAAAGGGGTCAAAACAAAGCTCATCCAATTGGTCATCGAGTCGTAAACGGGTCACAATGCAACCAAACACCAAATTTGGGCAACAACATCACTATGTATATATATAATAATTGTGAAAAGAAAAAAATAAGTAATATAACAGCGCATTGATCCAGATCCAGGTTCAAGATCAGCAGATCGGACCAGCCGATAAAAATAAAATTTGAGATCTAATAATACAGAAACCTCTATCTGTCTCGCCTCACGGAAAAAAGACAGGCATCTGCACTGGAATTAAATAGAAAGTAAACAAAATCAGTGTTATTCAAGCCTTTATGTTGTGGGAAAACTGGGGGGTAAAATTCTTTTTCCAAGAGAAAATCATGATGCCTACTGATTGGTACTACTACCAGAAAGTCTTGCTTCAGATATCAAATTCAGTTTGTTTCAGTTGATCAATGCAGTGGTGTAAATCATTTAAAAATGACACGGTGTGTCATTAAAGGCGCCAAGGCAACAAAACATATGTTAATGAGCTAACGTATATCATCGGTAGTAGCGCACAATCGAACTATCAGCATCTAACAAACCCAAAAACAGAAATTTCATGTGCAGGAAATAGAGATGAGAAGAAGCCAGTTAAGATTGCTCTGCTCTGCACAACAAAGATTGATAAAACACTAGTGGGTCCATAAGGAGAGAAGGGACATGTTAGCCCATGAATTCAGATTGATGTGGCCGTCAGAAAGCTGCATAGATGATGTTTTAAATGTTATTTGTAACTTAACCAGAATAGCTATAAGGTTTTGTCAAGTAGCAAACAGCTATATGGTTTTGTTTAAGTAGCTAGAAGAAAGTGTTGTCAGGGGCTTATTTGTTATTACTTATATTTGCCTAAAACATTGGCATTTCTGGAACTTGTTAGTAAAAATAGAATGTGGTGGACGAAGGAAAGTATTCTTTCATTCTTTCTCTCTTTCCCCATCTCTCTCTCCCTTTCTCTGCTCCTATTTCTTCTCTTTTTCTTTTTCTTCTTCTTCTTATACTTTACTCTTGATTTGATTATCTCTTAAAGTCAACATGGTATCAGAGCATGGTTTGTAAAGCTCTGGGTGTGTAGTTGAAACCCTAGGGCAAGTTTGTGTAAACCCTTAGTGGGTGTGAAGGGTTTTGAAGAGATTCCAAGATGGGATTTCTTTGCAAGGAAGTTGTGCTAATCACATCCACACCTACTGCGGATTGTAGTCTCGATCGGTGTTTTTATCATAGTTGATAATTTGTTATATTATTTACTTTCGTTAGATTGGTATTACAATTACAAAAATATTCTACAAAACCCTACTTATCAAAAAAAAAAAATTACACTACAAAACCCGCCCCCGCCCCGTTTAATAAACGATTTTGGAACAGGGATGAGGGTGGCTATTCTAAACGGGAATCAGGATTATGTTCCCCGCCCCAAATTGCCCCATTGGCATCACCAATCAGGACAGGTTTGGGAGGCCTGAAGTCAAAAGTGGGGCAGGGATGAGAGAATATGTAGTTACCCCATTCAGGTACGGCAGTTCAGACAGGGTTGTGATTTGAACAAACCCAACTCCGGTCCACTCAGCCTGGATATGCTATCATACCTAAGGATTGGAAAACGTAAAACATTGATCCCCTTTGAAGAACAAAACTTAAAAATGCTGTCCAAGGGTAAAACATTCCATGAAAAGCAACTCCTATCCCACATGTGCAGAGCCTTTTCAGCATGTAAAACCTACCATGTGGTTCCAATTTGAAGTTTTAACAACTATGCTAGTAAGTATTTGAACATCCTAGTATGCGTGCTTTTACCATTCTTGTAAAGTTACATCACCATTTAAATTGAATAGAAAATTATCATGATATAATTTTTCCCCCAACAAGTAACCTGAACTCATCCCAAGTAAATTTCTCTCATCTTTGAATGTGGGACAAGCTTGTGGAAATTTTTTTCCATCAGAGAACGTGGTCAGCGAAAGATGCCCCATTCCAAACTCACCTCATCACATTCCCAGATGGGAGCAGGAAAAGGTGGGAAGAGAGAGATGAGGGGATGGAACGGAGTCCAGAGGTAACAACAATAGACAACAATACGGGTGACTAAATGCCAATGTAGCCATGAGAATTAGTGATCTGGTGATTTTGCTGATGGATGTCATGGTGATTGCCTCAATCAGTTGAAAGCACTCTTCCTCTCATTTCTTCTCTCTTAACCTTTCCCCAATCCCCCGTCTTTTCTTTGCTTTTTTCCACTATGTTTTGCCAGCAAAAACCAGTTTGCAAGCTTTCCCCGTCACCATTTGCAAGCCCTTGTTGCATTACTTTATTGTCAGCACTCCATAGGTGACAGTTCCTCCGTCAAACTGCTTCCAGTTACCAAGCCTAGCCGTTGACTAAGATCAGATCTACCTACTTGCCTCTCTCCCATCTATTTCCAAGCCTAGGGACATCAGGGAAGCTACAGTACAGGGCATCCCCAAGCAATTTTGTAACTGAAACAAGAAGACCATAGTTCTGCAATTTTAATAGAGGTTGAATGCCATTGTCATCTTCTTCACTTTCAATGTGAGACGGTGTGAAAGATTTGAGAAGTTTCACAATTCATTCATGGCCAGTAATCTGGGTAAGATGGGCAGGTTTTCATGAATCTTGTCCTCACCCCAAACAAGAATTTGGTTCCCACCCCCATACCCCCAAAACCTGACCCTATCCCGATTATTGACTCCCCGTACCCGTGCAGCAAGACTGATCAAAACGGTTCCTTGGTTTACTGAGTTGGTTGTCATCCCTATCCAAGCCCTTCACTCTGAATCATTTCCCTACTTTCAGATTTCTCTACTTTTCTTCCCTTCTTTTTCCGAAAATTGGAACTTACAAATGCATAATAACTTTTTTAAGCTCCGCAAAATTTGGGATAAACTGAATTTCAAATAATCGAAATTAATAACAGAAATTTCTGATTAGCATGAACAATCAGATTACACCTACATGCTTTGTCTTCCCTTTTCTTAAAGACTAGACCCCATATCTACTATGAGAAGCAACATACCTTGCATAACTTGAGGAGACAAGACAAAATCAAGGAACAATCTTCGGTAGTCAATTTTCGGTAACTGTGTAAAAAACCACCAAAGAATTTTTGCAAACACATCAATACGACATCTCTTCAAGAGGTGACAGAATAAAAGATCATACCAAAAAAGAAAATTTAATGCAACATTTGCTCACCTATCATACGTCCCAGGGTAAGGCACAGATGTTCCAGAATCACAAATCAGTAGTAAGGACTTGAATACAGGGATACACCAACAAAGCTGAGAAAACCCATATTTTGTTGCATTTCTGCTTTCTTGGAACTGCTTCCCATCTGAATAAATGGCACTAATACACCCCTCAAGCACTTCTGTGAGCATCTGAACAGCATGCTCTTTCAACAATAATGGCTGATTATGAAAGGCGTGTAAGATATTTTACCTCAAACTGCTTTTCAAAAGAAGGAAAATTTAAACAGAGGTGATCAAAAAAAATTACCTTGGCAAGTGGATGCTCCAATAAGATAGCAACAAAATCAAGCAATCTGTAAACCTGAACAAAAATGCAAGTAATAATAAAAGTAAGTTAACTGACAAATACTGAAAAGAATATATGATTGATGAAATAGACACCACCTTGTAAGCATCAGTGTCCGCTAATGAAGATGATTCCAAAAGGCAATCTCTAATCCACAATATTATGGGACGCAAAAGCGTGGAAGCACTACCAGCATTTTGGCATGCTATACGAACAATTAAAACCCGAAGCATGTCTTGTATCACAACCAATGTCTGACCAATCAAAATTGCACCATCAGAAACAAAGAAGAAATGCATCTAAAGAAAACAGCATACATATGCCACAAGTCCTCTCCCACACACTCCTCCAATACTGGATGAGGAAAAATACAAACTATGAGTAGATATATCGAGGAGGAACCACATACACTAGTAGCATAATGGAGAATAATCTGTGCAATTTTGTCAAGCTGTGGTTTCAACTGCTTCAGTAGGGTCTCGCAGTGTCCAGGCTGTAAATACCAGTTAATCTGCCTCTCTTTCTGAGGCCCTAATAATGTCCCAACAGCCAATGTTCTAAGAGCACTCAACATAGGCATTCCATTCTTCCAAAGCCAGACACCTTCTTCGGGAAACAGATCATTCTTGTGGTGCCAAACATATTAATTAAAAACAATCATATTTCACATTTTAAAGAAATTAAAATTAAAATTACAACCTTTGGATAGAAGTTCATGTCCTGGTACAATGAAGCTCTCTAAGATACAATGAAATAGGAAAGGTTGCATACCAGTAGACACAGCAAACTGCAGGTTTCCTTTGGGCCCAACGTCAGTAATGAGGTAGCATGAAGACTGTCAAGTATGAAAAGGAAAAGACCAGGAACCCAACCATATAATGGCCAACAAGAAAGCGCTGACACAGTAAGATTGCAAACAGCTTCGAAACCAAGTGCAGAATTAGGATAAGAAGAGGATAAATCTGCAGCACATGCAGCTAACTTGGGGCTGCAAACACGGGAATTCATTCAATTATACTCCGAAATACATTCCCTGCTATCTGAAGGTAAACATGTGAAATTCAAATTACCTCACTTCTCTATGCAATCGTAAAAGGGAATTCATTAGTTTTGTATCCTTGTGCTGCTCCTTGGTTTCCTACAAACAAAGCAATGAAATGACTCACTTCTACAAGAAAACTCGTGGGGGTATTTTTCATCTGGAGTAACAAATACAATTAAGCAGAATCGATACTGAAAGCCCAGAAAAGTAAATTGCACACAAGGCATATAGATTGGTTGTAGGTGAAAGAGGTTCAGGGGCTTTAACATTCAGACAGAGACTGGATTTATCTGACCAGTTCATTTAACATCAGAGTTTCAATTGACCATCCCAGAGTTATACTGAGCTTTCTTTTTCAGATACAATGTTTAACTTGCATAATTTTCTATATGATGATAACTAACTTTATCAGACAAAGCATTTCTAGAAAAGGTTAATATGAACATAAGAATTTTTTATAATGTCTGAAGGATTTCTTGGTTATTGGGGTAGTGGAGGTGTTAGGAGAAAAAATCATTAACCCTGGCTGGCTACGTCAGTAAGACTAGTGTCCGGTGAAAGCATCTTTTGGGATGTAGAATTGCATATCCATGGGAGGAAGAATATTATGCTAGATACATTTCTTTTTTGGATGTCTCAGAGTTTGGCGGTACAATTTGTACATTTGCTGAAGATTGTCTTATTCAGTAATTATAGGTTAGTTGCTGCTGTATACATACTTATTGTGCATATGAATTGCTCCCTTTTATTGTGCTTTGTTAACAATACAACATTTATATGTCTCAGGAAAAAAAAAAATTTGTTTTCTGAAATTTAGGTAAAGCCAAAGGTTGAAGAGATCAAAGATTCTATTGCCCATAATAGCCACAAAGCTATGAGCCTATGAATATATGTTTTTCCTTAAGGAGGTCAAGGATTGATGTAAAATAATTAATGTTCTGATTTGGGGTAATTAATGGTATATCAAAGCAGACAATTATCAAGTGTATCACAATCAAACAACAGTGGAAGTATCTCCTCTAAGCTTCAGAACCCCACTGTGTTTCCGACATGAACGTACATTTAGAGCTTACCAGGCTCTAGGCTCCAGAACATCGACTCTTCCATCTTCAGCTGGTGAATTTTTCACTTCCCCAGCAGCATTCGCCCATGTAAAAATTGGGACAGAAACAAGCAAAATGTCCCACTCCTCCATATTCATGAAAGTTATACACTGCTGAGCCTTCTCTTATCTCCTCTGAGGAGGCAACCTAATTTGGTTCGTTCCTATCCCTCTCCATTAACATGAAGTAACAAGTTACGTTTTGGCATGTAACCACCACAAAAGAATATAGATCCATTATTTGATGGTCTCGTCAACAAATCAAGGGTAACGTAGCATGAATAAATGAATTTTACAGTTTCTTTCTAGTTTCAGGTACTCAAACATTTCCATTTTGAATGGCCTAATAGACAAATGAAAAGCTGATTCAAGTATGATTTTTAATAATGTTGGACTATTTAACAGATCTTTTATATGCTTGTCAAATATTTTTCTGAAAGTTGCAATGGCAAGATATGACCATATTGGAGCATCTTATGTAAGAGAGATGCTCACGAGGGGCCTTCCATTCATGTTCCCAAGTTCCCAACTGACTCAATCGGAGCAGCACATGCATCTAGCCCAGCAACCTCCCAGTAGGTCAGAACACACTAATTTGACTTCTATCTAGTCTCTGCTAAGGTCAATTATGGAGGACCAGCCTACTAAACCTCTCCAAAACAGTGAACATATTGGAGCATCTTATGTAAGAGAGACGCTCACGAGGGGCCTTCCATTCATCTTCCCAACTGACTCAATCGGAGCAGCACATGCATCTAGCCCATCAACCACCCAGTAGGTCAGAACACACTAGTTTGACTTTTCTCTGCTAAGGTCAATTATGGAGGACCAGCCTACTAAACCTCTCCAAAACAGTGAACATATACACACACACACACACATATATATGTAAACATATAGAGAGAGAGTTGACTAGAAGCAATCACATGAAGAAACCTATCAAGTAAAATATCTATAAAAATCCGCTTGATAGTTGATGCAGTCAATTTGGTGTTTTGTTTTTGATATGTACAACCAATTTACATTTTCAAATCTTTTCTAATGATAGTAAAAAATTAATAAACATTTTGAAGACTTCAAATGTAAATCAGTCAGCAGAAGTTCTTTTAAATCGAACAGGCTTTTAGCACATTCAATCCACTAGACATAGGCTTTTACTGGTTGCTTGCCACACTAGAACTAAAGAAGGTGAGATCGACTAAAATGAGAGAGAGACTCGTTTTGGTTTATTTGATTTGGTCGGGGACGCCTTCTGAAAAATGTTGCTGCTTGGCAATGCGAACGAAGTATTGTTGTAAGAATAGATTAAAGGGAAAGTGTAGAAAATTGTTGCTGCTTTGCAATGTGAAAGAAGTTTTGTTGGGTAAGAATAGATGAAAGGGGTAGTCTAAAAACCAAGTATAAATATCAATAAAATTACTGAATAGAAACAAGAAGATACTTAAGAGGAAAGAAACACGAGAATATGTTGCTGCTTTGCAATGTGAAAGAAGTTTTGTTGGGTAAGAATAGATGAAAGGGGTAGTCTAAATCTCTCTCTCTCTCTCTCACACACACACACACAAACCCACCAAGACATGAACAAAGAAGGCTCCAAAGATGACAAATCATTTACAAAACAAGAAGAAAATAAAATGCCAAAGAAGTAATCAGAAGTACCTGCAATCTCTGCAAAAGAGTTATTAGCAATACCAAAGAAGGGATCAAAAGATCAACTAGGCTCTGCTCACGATATCGTTCCAGAAGCAAATCCGATGTTGAATTGCCTTCTGTGCCCTCATCGACAAGGTAATCTGTTCAAGACAACAATCAAATCACTACTTTTGCAGCTGAGAAATGTATATAGCAATCAACAAACAAGAATTCTGTTGGTTGGAATCCAGAACAAAGGGAGTAACGTGTGGTCAGCTTGCATGTAACCCAACCACTGCTGAGTGAAATAATGCTAAATTTCAGCAAGAAGTAATAATTAATATGGACATCTCACTAGTAATAACAACGCCAGGAGAGAGTAGGGGAAGGGTTAAAAAACACAGTTACTAGAACTCGCCCAACAAAAAAAAAAAAGGTAGCACAACTTTAAGGAACAGCGCAAATGAACATCAAGTAACATTAGATGATAAATACGATATTTACTTTGATGCACAACTGATTATAACTAACAAGAACTGCAAAACCACCGACTTGCATGATAATTAGCAACCCAAAACTCACATGACCAGATACTGATACTGAACATACAACAGGCAAAATTCACTACCACAGATCCACTTCAAAGAATTGGCTGAAACTTCAATATTTTTAATTGCTTTTACACAATTTAACTATTTTACTTATTTGTTGTAAAGTGTATTAGTCAAATTTTAATGGGTAATAAGCTCAAATAGAAGTGTTCTAATAAGTTGTGTTCTTTTATGAATCAATATTCATTGTTTTAAAGTTCCAAAATATCATCAATTATTAGATCCATAACATTTATATATCATTTACCTAACAGATTGTACCTTTCAAATGATTCATATAAAAAATAAGTATAAATGGAAGCAGATCAGTTTCGAGTGAATGCATAATCTGAGATAGAGCGAGAAAATTTTAATTTGATTAATTCAACTTATAAGACTCTGGAACAAGTAGAAAATTAAAAAAATGAAACCATTAATTTGAACAACAAAGGGCAATTAATCAAGTCAGACAACGGGTTTTACAAGAAGCCCTACAAAGAGCTCCAGGAACCCTGAATAGTTGTTTGAATTACAAGTCACATTTACGTACCATCAGTGCCAATATTGGCATGTTTAAGGCGATGAAAGAAATAACTGATTAGTCCTTCTATTATAGGCTTTTTTTTTGGCTTTCAAAAAAGAATTAAGAAATACTCATGGTAACCATTCAAGCAGACGAAATTAGTAATATTATCCATGAACGTATTGAGCAATATAATAGAGAAGTACAGATTGTAAATACCAGTACTGTACTTCAAGTAGGCGATGGCATTGCTTGTATTCATGGTCTTGATGAAGTAATGGCAGAAGAATTAGTAGAATTTGAAGAGGGTACAATAGGCATTGCTTTGAATCGTAGACATTTTCAATATATGAAAATCTATAAACTAATTCTGTTCCAATGAGCACTATCTGTTGACCTAACCGGAGCCCAACTTAAAATTTTGAAGAGCTTGCGCATGGTATTAGAGATCTTGATAACGGACTCGGGTTCATATTTTAGGAGCTCAAATTCACTTTGGACAGAACTTGGACGAGAGTTCCTCCAACATGACCAACCCATGTATTCGAAATTTTCTAAGTCTTTTAAAGATCTTTAGGGCTTTATGCTGTTTAGACAAATTATATTGGTCGTCATAGGTTTGGTAATAAATTATTGACCTTGTTAATGGTATATAGTTCGTAATATTATTACAATTATTTTGACGTGGTATGAACAATTTTGCTACAAGTGATATGGCTATGGTTTCAATGCTTAATGCATAAATTATGGGTTTTTTACTTTTTTTGGTGAAAAAAAAAAAAAAAAAAATCATTAGAGGTGGCAATTTGTGTTGGCGTGTCCTGGTCGTGTCGACACGAACACGATTAGAGTCGACACAAACACGACATGATTATTAGTCATGTCTAAGACCCTTGACACGAGCATAACACGATTATTATACGTGTAACACGACACGCGTAACTTGTTTAATAAATGGGTCAAGACTTGATACGACACGAAAAGAGACATTTAATTCATTTTTGACACGAACGCGACATATTTATTCTACACGTTTAGCTAAATGGACCATTTTTTACACGAACGTGACAGGTTTATATGACACGTTTAGTTAATCGGGTTAATCGTGTTTACAGGTCAGACAAGAACACGACACGTTTAGTTAGCGGGTCAATTAGTATCGACACGATTACGACACAAACACGATTAGCCCAAACCCAAACTCTCTTATCTCGTGTCGTGTTAGCGTGTCGTGTCAAATATTGCCACCCCTAATTAGCATGTTATATTCACCAACATAACTCGTTCGACATGTCTAGATTTTTGAAAATTTTTGCAAGTTGACAAACTTGAGGAACCCATGCGGAATGGTATGGTTGAGTTGTCTTGAGTACCTTAGGTATTTGATTGACACAGGCTGAGGGATCAGTACCTTGGACCTACTGAACCCTAGGTACAGCCAACCCACGCAAGTCACATCCGTACTCAAGTGGAAGCATCCATGAAACTTACTTTTTAATTTAGTAAGCTAAGTTATTCTCCAATAAAACCATGCCAGCTGTAATCAATAGAAAAGGTAAAACATATGACTTTAAAGCATTGATTGATATCATTAGTTGTATTGGAAACTCCAAAATGCTGCCAACTCTTCTGTTGCCCCAACATTGCTTCATGTTACAACTTCAATTTTCAAGACTATCTGTTCCCAACAATCAAGGCCCTAAAGAAGCACTTCTGACAATTACTTGCCGATTGCCAAAAAAGTCAAAAAGGAAAAAAGAAAGATTGCTTTCTGAAACTCCAAAAAAATCCACCTTTAGCACCCCTAGTACATTCATATTCATAAAACAATCATTAGGAACCTCCTACTGATGTGCTGCCAGTTTTTCTTTTTCCTTTTTTTCCTTTCCCCTAATCATTTTAAGAAATCCAAAGTTTTCAACTCATAGAATACCCTACATGGAATTAACCATGCTAGCACAAAGAACAACTTCTATCAAAAAAATATAACTCGGAAGATGATAATTAGAAGGAAAAAGGAAAAAGAAAAATGTTGAAGTTTTCTATCGCAATAGTAACAGAGAGTAAAAACCTTCAAAAAGAAACTATCTCAGTGTTATTAAAGGCTCAAGGCGCTAGAGGTCCTTTGGAGCTTAGGCGCGAGGCGTGCGCCCGAGTAAAGTGAGGTGCACAATTGAAATTTTAAACTATTATAAAAGCATTCAAATCTCATAAGTCGTATGAAAATTCTAAAAATTAATATCAAATATAAAAAAAGTAAATCCATCAACCATATAAGCATTCAAGAACCATGAAAATAATAATAATAATAAAATTAAATTAAAAAGAGCACAATTTTGTTTTCTTGGAAGGCAAAATAGAGCACAAAAAGAAATAAATCTTTTAACAAAAAAACTGTTAACGACAAAAAAAAAAAGACGTAGAGACAAAAGAAGTAGATGAAGAGAGAGAAGCACATGAGAAGAGAGAGAAAGCGTTAAACAAGAAAAAGGAGAAAAAACAGGGCCCAAAAAAAAAAAGAGAGAGAGAGAAGAGAATTAGACGAATAAAGAAAAGTAAACAAAGATGAGAAGAAAAGAGAGAGAAGAAGAAGAAAGAACTGACATGGCTTCGTTGTTCGTCTCTACAACTAGGGCTTCGTTGCTGGTCTCACAGTCTCACTCTTTCTATGTTCGGTTGACACTGACTCTTGGACTTTCTTATTTGTTTATTCTTTTGAACAAAAGTTCCTTCTCTCATGTGGTTAGGCTTTCTTATTTGGTTATTAAGTTGCCAAAAGTACTATTTTTGGCTTAAGAAATAGAATAATCATTTTTTTTTTTAAAACAGTGAGGCGCGCCTAGTAAACATCAGTGCACCTAGGATGACAACAGGCGCTAGACCTGCGCCTCGAGCCTAGGTGTGCCTTTAACAACACTTACTATGTTCAAGCAAAAGATGTCCAACAGTACCCATAGACATGTAGCTTCCACATCACAATATTCTATCCCTGTTCACACTTACAGGACTCAACTTGCACCAACTCAGAGAATATATCTAAACTTCCTTATAACAAATTAGTCTTGTTGATTATCAATCCAGGCAAGTGAAGCATGGCAGCTTTTGTAATGAATTATAGAACAGCTTCCAATAATATGTATTAAATTTCTTTCCACTACTGATAAAATTAATTATAATTTATAGATGCATACTTCCATGATATATTAATTGAACAAAAATTCAGTATCTTCATAACACAGACCTTGCAGGGGGAGGGGAGGGGAGAGAAAAAGAAAAGGAAAAAAAAAAAAGGCCATCAAATCTTGCAACCATAAAGGAACCTAAACAATTAGGTATATAAAATTGAATCAATAACCTGTTACCAGGTGAAATAGCATCTCATTGCCAGTATAAACGTAATTAACATATACAGCCATTCAAAATTAGAAACACTTCGCACTTACCATAGTTGTTGGAGGACCTCTCAAACATGAACCTGCAGTCAATTAGAACTGCATGGATAACTAGTATGGCACCTTCGTCATACAGAGCATCAGCAACGGCCTTCAACAATTATACAATAATTAGCCAGGTAAAATTTCATAATTTACGTAGTGCTGAAAGTAAATTGATCCATACCACATTTTCTGAAATGAATGCCAAGATTCGAAATGCTGTTGTCAGCTGAGCAACAGAAGAGTCACGAAGAGCAACGCCATGAAAATCCTTATCGGAAATAGGTTTTCCAAGTAGATTCTCAATAACATTACTATCAGAATTGGAAGAATCTCCAACAACATTCTCAACATCCATTGTGTCTGATGCTAGAATGCTTGTTGAAGCCATGTGTGCATCCCCTCCAGAAGCTAACACAGCAGAATACCTTAGAAGACCAATTGCCCCATTTCTATGATAAACCACACCAGCATCTATCCAATCTAACAGCCGTGTCGGAGCATCTTTTCTGTTGGACCCCGGCGAAGAAGAATGTAAGGCCTTGTGAAGTTCTGCAGCATGTTCAATCCAAGAACCCAGAGAAGATGCAGTTGAATCAGTGACAATTACTTCAAAAATCTCCGCAGCGGAGTGAAAGATCGCAAGATTTAGTGGTGGAGCTCCTGCAAGTCAAGAATTTCATCCAACTAATGTGCATACTCATGAACGAGTGAGCCAAAAAAAAATCAAATATTTTAAACACAGCCACAAAAAAGCGTATTACCACTATTCAAGGAAACTGGATCCAGATCCTTGAAAGAATGAAATGCTTCCATCAAAACTGAAATAGCCTAAAAAGAGAAATAATAAAGAAATGCTCATTACAACAACAAACTGAGGCATGTAGTAATATTCAATGATGTTGAGAAGAGCGCAAAAATATATGATATTAATACCAATTGCAAACAAAAATACTATCTCGTGGTGTATCATCACTCTGTACAGTAATAAATTCTATAATTTAAATAGCATCTTTACCACTGAACCTGTGCAATAATAACTACTTCAGAAACAACTTATCTTGTAATACATCATCATCATCCTTGCCTTTATCCCATATGAATGGGCTCGGCAGGTCTTATAATGCTTAACTAAATTTGGAAGACAGAGAATGGAAACTTATTTGGCATACGCAATAACAAAAACATTAGTTACAACTGAATAAATATAAATAAATAATAGTGATGTGAAGTGAAAATCTTATATAAAAAAATACTAATATCAAGGCTATTTATGAGTTTTGAATCTCAAGTGGACTAGCATGACAAGCATGGAATTAAAACTTAGCTTTTCTTATTCCACAGCTAACATATGGATCATAACAACAAACTCACTAATACCTCAGGAAAATGCCCCAGAGCTAACAAAGCCTGACGCCCACAATCAGACCTGTAAATCATCTCTCAAGCATTGGTCAAAAGGCAAAAAACTAAATCATGTCAACTTGGAGTTTAAGCATTTAACTTCAAACAAATAAGTTAACATATTCTACCTAGAAAGACGACACAGTTCCCACAAAACCCATAAAATTTCTTCAGAGTAACAAGTTGATGTAAGCAAACGATCTACAGCATTAACCTGCACCAAAAGCATTAGAAAATCAAGGTACTTAGCAAAAACACAGTAGTGGAATTCAAAAAGAAAGGAAAAACAAAAAGAAAAAGAACCAATCAAAACAGAAACCAAGAAAAGGTATTATTGACCAACAAATGAAACTAACCACCCTCAAATGTGTTTCAATAATCATTCCAACTTCCCACGGGCGACAAAAGAAACCCTTGGATATCAAGACAAATGCATAAGGAAGTGGAACAGACTCTTCCTTTTTCAAATCATCAGCACCCTTTAGGGAAAGAATTACTGTAGTGGAGAGTTCAGGCTGAAGTAGTAGGAAGATTAAGCCTGAAAGAAAGAACCAAGATGAATCACAAAAATTCACAGGTCTGACAAGATATGAATATGGCAACATTCAATAAACCTGAGCGACAGAAAAGGAGTGAAAGAATAATGGCCTCAATATATGATGCAACTTCCACCAACATGTCCGTCACATGTCCCACTTCAGATCGTAAGATAGAAGATGACAACAATGCGGCTGACAAAGGAAGGAAACCCCTCTCCTGTTTACAAGGAAAGTCAGAAGTTATCACACAAGAAAATGGAAAACAAAAATAAATAAATTATAACTAACAAAAGTAGCACAGATTTTTGCCTTGAAGACATTAAAACCCTGACTGCATCATATCGTTCTACTCAACCCATATTTAAGAACATGAATTAATTTGCTTTGATCAGTATTCAATGGATACTCACCTATCTGTATTGAATGAGTTAGATTAAAAGTGAAAAGAAAAATAAAGGTTAATTGCATTACTAATTTAATTTCTAGAAGTTCATGCAAATAAAATGCCAAAGAGATGCTTTAAAGTTAGGTGAATCATGTTATACACAACACTACAACAGAGACGAATCACGTATGACCAAGTGTGAAGAGACAATATCAAGACAGTATATCAAAATTGCGCTGTTTGTTTTCAACACAGATGTCTACAAAAGAAAGAGGACCCAATAGATGCATTGAGAGAGAGAATTGTACACATAAAGCAACATCGCAATTTCTTTGTCCTTTTTTTCTTTTTTAATAAACAAAAAAGCAACATTACAATTTTGTCCATTTTTTCTTACAAGTAACATTATACATTTCTTGTAATCCCTCTAGTATTTTTTTTTCATGATTTTAATCCCTCTAGTGTTTTAACTACTTTATGACACAATAAGACCTAATAGGTTGGAAGTCAGAACAGGAATAGTCCATCTAAATGAGAGGTTGTACTTGGAGGCCAGCAGCAACAGGCCTCCTTTAAATAGGTGGGAGCTCATGTCCATTTAGGTTGAGCATAAAGAACGACTAGAGAGACCATTTGCAAAGAGAAGGCTGTGGAAAAGTCTCAATGGTGGCAAAGTTCCCAAGCCAAATGGATAAGATAGAACCCGTCAAATAATATTTGTAACCGGACATCGAGAAACTTTCAAAATTTTGCCATGTAAATTCTTGTAACTTCTGCTTCAGAAGATGGGATCTGAGGCTAGAGGGAAAGATAGAGCTTCTAGCATCAAATTCTTTAATCTGATCAACAACACTTTAGAAGATCTTTTCCCAAGTTCGGAAGGGCCCAAGCAAGGAAACTCTTGCACATTGAGAAAACTTTCAGAAATTTGCCATGGAGATATTTGTAACTTCTGTTTAAGGTTATGGGATCTATGGCTGAATGGAAAGATGTAGTTTATAACATCAAATTCTTTAATTTGGTCAACAACACTCTAGAAGATCTTTTCCCAATTTCGGGAGGGCCCAAGCAAGGAGACTCTTTCTCCACTTGTTATGAAGGTGTTGACTAGGTTGCTAGTTATAGCAGTAGATAAAAGCATGCTGAGAGAAAATTTGGTTGGAGTATCATGGCTGTATGACCATATAATTTTTTTCAGTTCTTGTTCATTAGTAATACCATTATCTTCTGTAGGGCAGAAACTGAGAGATATCCAATGCATTTAGTCTAAGACTGCTCTGAGAGTTAAGATGGGAAGAGTAAGCTAAGTCAAATAGGAAAGGTGTTGGATGCATCGTGTCAGCAGGCTTTGAGAAGAATTTGGGGAGAAAGATTTACTCTTGCCCCACTAAAATTTAGGGCTGCATTTGAGTTCTTCTAACATAGCCAAATCTGTTTGGGACTGGACAATAGAAAGGTTTGAGCAAAATAAGAAGATTGGAAACGTGGCACTACAAACTTATGTTTATTTTCAACATTGTGGCCTCAAAGGTAGAATAGAGTTCAGAATCTCAAAAATGAAGTTTCTTTATAGTGCGTGTGACTTTTTTCTTTTTTTCTTTTTTCGAGGGTTTTTCATTAACATTTCAATTAAGGCCTGGGGTTTGAAATTAGGAACCTTAGTTACTTAAGGAAAGTGATTATGGAAACGTAATTACCTTGGGAAAGCTTGTAGAGGAGAGCAGTGGAAAAAAATTATGGGTGTGCTTGAGTGGGTTTCAAACAACCTAAGGGAACCACAAGAGGTTGAACAGTGGAAAGCGTTAGAAAATGATGGCAGCACTTCTCGAGATACATTATTTTCGTGGAGGGAAACAATAAAAGGATTAGTTCTTTGCATGACACTTAGGTGCTATTCCATAAAATAAAAGGTACTAAAAAAGAATTAAGGCTACAAGAATTTGAATAACTAAAAACCTAAGAATAAACTTGTAGATTGACATTGAATTCCAAAACCACCTTTTGATTTGTGCATTCAATATTTAGTGAGATGTCAGAGTTCTCTGACTTAAATTAACCCTTTTTCAATGAAATTTTGTCTTAAAGAAATAACTAATAGTATGTAACAGGCACACTTAATAGAGAAAGCATTGCAACTCTAGAGTTTTTAAGCACTTTCAAAACAACATCTTAGTGCAAAATGCATCAAATATTTACAAAAGATGGCTCATTTCATTTGTTTTGTTGGAAGAATAGGAACGAGGTATCGAATATTGCATATTTTTACCTTCCTTAAATCATCTGCCTGCATTGAGTCCCAAATATAATCACATCAGATTGAGATTCCAAGTCTGTCACCAATAGAGTTTGGGAAACATCCAGGGTATGCGCCATTCACTTGGCAAGAACCGCAAGCAGTGGGAAGCAATCATTGCAGAAGCAAAATTTGCTCATAACTATTCTAAGAATCATATTTTCTATAAACAGAAACTGAAATTGAAGAGATGTTCAACAGTATAACATGAGTTATATGCCCATGGCAACTGATATCGATCTAGATCGATCAAAAATAATTGACCTTATTCAACGGTATTTACATGAGTTCCTCTTACTTATTCTTAAGCAAGCCGAGGTTAGTTAATCCACAATTTTTGTTTCATCTCTTGTTTCCTTTTGTTTTGAAAACAGACAAGACATTTTTATGATTGGGCACCCACATCACAAATTCGGAAGAAAATGCAAAGGGCAAAAAAATGGCTGAAGATACGAAAAGGTTGCATGATCAAATCAGGTCGAAAATTGAATAATCAAATGTAAGGAGAATGCAGCAAGAAGATACATGACAACAGCTTTCAAGAATGAGAAACGGTATTGGTGGTGTTTTATGTACACTTCCAGCTGGAACTTATTCCAAACTAGAAAAAGGAAGATTAGGCCTTATCAAGCCATCAAGAAATTGGAAATAATACTTATAAAATTAATTTACCTCAACACTTGGGGATTGATCCTACATTTAATGTTTCAAAATCATATCAATACCATGAAGCAATGAAGAACAAAGAGTTACAGTACAGCACTAGTAACTCAAGGGCGAGTTTTCTTCAAGGAGGAGTAGGGATGGCAATTTGACCCGCCCCTGCGGTTAGCGCCCCGCCCTGTTTTTGGCGGTTTTGGGGGACCGATTAGCTTATTTGGGCGGGGATGGTTTGATGTAATAAAAACCCGTGCGGGTCTGTTGCGGGTGCGGGGGGGGCGGGGGGAGGTCGCCCCCCGCCCCGCCCCGCCCCGTTCCGTTTAGATAGGCAAATTACTTATGTACCCTTATTTCATTAGTATATATATTTCCCAGTATATATATTAAGTACCCTATATAACAATATTAAAGTAACAAATGAATTTGATTAGAAGGACGTTGCAATGGTGAAGAACTAAAGATGAGGGGGCAAAAAAAAAAAAGAGCAAATCTATTTAAACAATAAATAAATTATGGTCTTTAACGAGGCGGGGCGAGTACCCACGGGGGTAAAAATGTTAAACGGTTGCGGGGATGGGGTGGAAAGTCCCCCTGTTTTTTCGGTTTTGGGCGGGGAGGGGGGCGGGGTTTTTAAACGGTTGCGGGGGCGGGGGCGGGGGCGGGGGAGGGTACACCCGCCCAAGCCCGCCCCCGTTGCCATCCCTAAGGAGGAGGGTTTGACGCAGATAACTAGTGGTGCCCTGAAAAGTCTCTTGCTATTTAGTGAAAAACAAAGCTCACCCATGATTAAGGTTTGGAGTTTCTAAGTGATAGCTTTAATTTGATGCGGGAATTAGAAAAGGCATTCTAAGAAAATAAAGGGTCCCTCTCCGCTATAGCAAGTCCTTGTCAATATAAATTCAGTATATCATCAGCTTGTAAACAATTATCCAGTCAGGCTTTGGCTAGATTTCACTTTAGAAATTTTTGTACTTGGGTCTCGCTCCCCTTTTGAGCGGTTCTTCAATAAAATTTACTTATCAAAAAAAAAAGAAAAAAAAAAAGAAAAGATTTCACTTTAGAAACCTAGGTTCCGAGCAGTGATCGGTGTAGTACCAGTCTATCTTACAGTTGTAAGTGGACTATTTTCATTCTCCGCTTGCTACAGATTCAGTAGTGAAACAGTTCAAGCCAAAAAGTGACAGATGGAGAAAGTTAATATCTACTGAAAATAGTTAAATTAACGCTTATAAGATGGCACCATTTCAAGTTGTTATGTACTTCGTATCTATCCTCATTATTCCAGTATCAATGGTTGAGAGATTGGAGAAGATTCAGAGGGTTTTGTGAAGTGGTATGAGGGAGAGTATAAGGATCCGCGGCCTGGAAGAGATTATGAACCCCTTTCCCATCTAGGGAATCCTGGAGTGAGATCATTTTGACAAGTTAATCAAGCATTGTTGGTGAAAGCCTTGGAGAGTTAGAGGTATGCAATGGAATCCAGTTATAATATGATAGGACCAAAATTAATGTGAGTAAATATGATAAGAAAGACATGACAGCTTGTGTTTAACTAAATTATAGCCTAAACAGAGAGAAATAGTGAAACAAGATTCATGTAACTAACCCCAAAAAGTTGAAAGAAGTAATTTGTTTAGTTGAGTTGAATCTATCATCATCTTTCTAAAAATGTTTTTGCTCGGTTTTGCAACAACTTCTCAGTAATCCTCAAGAACACACAAACCTGCCTAAATCTCTCCCAATTAATGATACTTTTTTTTATAAGTCTCCCAATTAACGATTGAACCAGAATTATCCTAATAACTATGACAAGCAAAGTGGTGGTGGTGACAATGGAGCTAGTGATGACGGGTGGCGGCAGCGGGGGTTATAATATGCGATAATTTGAGATAATTGACTTAACCCTTATCTTATGTAAAATCAAAGAGGACAAAAACAACGTGAAAAAAAAGTCTTACCAGAAAAAGAGAAGAGATGCAACTGAAATAAATATACTTCAAAGTACGTTGAAGGCCAATTTTAGAATGAAAAAAGAGAGAATACAACAGTATACCTTAAGAAGTGATAGCAAGTGTGAGTCAATATCCCAATTCGAAAAGCAGCAATTTGATGAAGTAATGAAGCTACTGGTTGCTTTATATGACAATAGACCTTCTGTTCCACCCAGAATAAAGGATCTTCTCCAACTGGCCAATGAAGAAGGATCTTCAATCGGGCCGCGCATATTTATCAATTTCTGCAGCAACAATCTTGTCAAGAAACACAAACTAAGAAACAACAATTGTAAGATTATATTACAAGTCAAAATAAACAACTAGTAATTAGTAGAACCAGTTAGTATGGGCCTGCTTGGTTTGTAAAACTGTTTTCAGAGAACTGAAAATCAGAAAACTGTACAAAGACTCTGCTTGGTTCAGTTTTCTGAAAACTGTTTTATGAAAACTCAGATATGAAAATGCCTATTTTCAGAGAACTGACAGTTTTCTGTTTTCTGAGTTCTTGAGAACTGTTTTCAGAGTTACAAACCAAGCAGGCCCTACTACACCTTTTCACATGCTTTAAAAAGCGAAAAAACAAAACAAAAAAACAAGAACATAAAAGCTTTTGACTAACCAAGAGCTTTTTGAGTTGAAGTTTAGCGCTGTTAAGCATGTCCAAAGTGACACTTGTAATCCTACCAGCAGCAGAAAGACCTCCCAATACAGATAATACTGCACACTGCCAGAAAAGCAAAAACAACTGAGTCTCTATAGATAACATTAGTATGCACATGCACACAAGTACAAGCTCCCTCCTCCACCCATCCATAGTCCATGTGCACGTGCACACACACATCCCTCACCAAGTCCAAGAATTATTTTGACAAATAATCTCAAACCAAGCCAAAGCATGTACCTCATATTTGGAAGCGACTTCATATAAACGCAGGCGATGAAGTACATAAGTTGCAAGAGAAGCAACATCGTGACGCTGCTTTCGCAATAACAACTTCAACAATTGATTATAACCTTCACTGATACCAGAAGGAACATTTTCATCTTCACGAGGCCACCAACCTAGGAACCCTTCACACCCAATTGAATGCCGAGTAGCCTGCTCAACAACTCCAAGTAACATTAATGTAACAGCACTAGAGTTCTCAGTGCCATGGCAAAAAATATACCCAAGCTGCTCCATGCCGCCATCATTAACAAAGTGAAAGCAGCTCTCTCTACCGGAGCACAAAACAAGAGCCAAGCTCAACCACAGAATCACATTTTTATTCTGAAACGCAAGATAAGATCACTAATCATTACATTCATGGGTCAATATAGATATATAACATACAGATAGAGGGGAAAATCATTTTTTTTTTCTTTAAACTGCCATAGCCCACTCCCCCAAACAGTATCATCAAACAGTATTTACTTCTTTTTCATCATTTTCCTTATATATTCAATGGTCAAAACAGTATTTACTATACATTCAAGGCTTTGGATGAGGAAGGAACTTTGGATGGTGAAAGCCTTAATGATTAATATTGAAGGCTCTCATCATATTTTCCTCATCCAAGGCTTTCATCATACTTTTAAAAAACTGCCATACCCCATTCTGCAAAAATACATAAATATATAAATATAAAAAATAAAAAAAAAACTGACAGATTTCAAATCACCTGTGAAAGCAAAGGATGTCCAACTTTTCCAGAATTCTTATTAAAAGGGAAGTACTGGCTCAAAATATCTACTAACTGTTTCGAAGTAGCCAAATCAGCCTCAGATTCAAGAACCATGCTCTCTGCCAAGAATTCAGCTAAGGACTTTCCAGATTCATGTTGAAGGCTTTTACATATTTCCAGAAGCTCCTTCCTGGCCTCAGGAAAAACATAATAAGAATCTACTTCACAATTTCTTGATCTGCCCTCAGTAATTTGTTTCTCACTAATACCTCTGCACTGCAAGCTCTCCGTGGCATAAGAAGAGGCTGCTGACACCACAGAACTAACAACTTTATTGATTGCATCCCCAAGGTTTGACAACTCCAAAATCTTAAATGTGAGCAGTAAAAATTGCTTGATCTCAACAGAAATATCCAATGCAACAGCATCTAGAGATAATGTTTTTAGGGGAGATATGGATTCTTCAATTGTAAATTTAGCTGGGAGTAATACAGAAGGAAGGTCTTCAAGCTTTTCCTCAATAGAACGAACAATATTGGTCAAAGAGCTATCTAAATCAATTTCAAAGTTGAACTGCCCAAGATCTTCGGCTGTGTTTCCATATATGACCAAGGTAAGGCTGCGGTAGCTGCCCCTTACAACCAAATGACTAGTTACTACAGCCTGCAACAAGATAGTGTATTACTTCCAACAAACTTCAAGGTTAGGATACATCACTGTTTTTGCAATAAAAATACACCAAGAAGCATAATGAAGGGGAGTTATATAATTTGATTCAAAACAAGGGAAATGAAGGGGGAAAGGCACCATCCAAGTTCACATAATAGTGCACCCTATCACCAAAATGAACATTACAGGAGTCAATATTATTGTCCTATCCCTCCACAATTTTGCACAACCTCAGTCAACTGATGCTAAAAATTAAACTATGATTGCTAGAAAAAAAAGGTCAAAATTACCATTGCAATAAAAATGTGAACACAATCTTTTCTTCTTTTTTTAGTAGGAAGACTTAAAATATTATGATAAGAGGAAACCCCTTTAGTATTGTCCTAGTCTTAGACTTATATTTCTCAAATAGGAGCACTAGCTTATTAAATCAACCTAAAAAATAAAAATAAAAAGATGGAAAAGACATACACATGGAATGAAAATAAATAGAGTTTCATATTAAAATTTCTTTTAAAAAAAATAAGAGCAACTTCTTTTGACGAGGCCAAGGCTTCCAAACCAATGGACAAGTGAAGAGCATAAATTGGTACCACCTATTAAAAAGATGCTACAAGAATTGAGATACCTCAACTTCAAGCACATTAGAAGAAGAATGAGAATACAAAAAGGGCTGACAGAGCCGCTTGAATCTTGTTTCCCCTTCACACTGCACAAAAACCTCCAAAGCAAATGAAGGAGGTGATGTGGCCCTGTACATAAAGAATGGCGCCATATCACATGAGAGAAATAAAATAAAATAAAAAATAAAATAAGTGAAGTAAAGAGCACTGTAACGTGAACACTTATGGGAAGGTGCATAAAACCAATGAGAGGCATAATTCAGCAATTTAATAACTGGAAAAATGGTCCAAGGCATGGTTGTTAAAAGCTCAAGGAGCACTAAGCACCAAGGCATCCTAGAGCCTAGGCCCAAGGCACAACTTAAGGCACGAGCTAAATCTGCTCAACTCAAATCGACAAGCATAATAAATATACTCAACTCGACAAAGCCTTTTTCCAACTACTTGAGGATGGTTACATGAATCCTATCTTTCTATACCGCTCTATCTAAGCCCATAGCCTAGCCAACCACGAGTTATCGTATCTTCTTTCCTAACTATACCCATATTACTTCTGACCCCTATCATTACCTTTAATGTAAACCATTAACATGCCACTCTTCCTAACAATGTCACCAATGTGTTCATTTCTAATTCTATCATTATGTGTCTTGCTGCACATCCATCAAAGAAGAATATTAAATAAAATAATTTAAAAAATTGCATGCATCCGGCACTAATCAAGATCAAAGCAAAGGAACATTTTAGTTGAATGAACATATATATGTCTTTTGACTCTATATATAAAACAATTGAATCAACTTTCACTTAAAACAATTCAAAAGATAAAAACATGAAGCTAATAAACATAAAAAAAATAAAAAATAAATAAAAGAATGGATTTTTGACACATCAACTAATGATTCAATGAGCATATATCCGTTTGATATACATATTTATTAATTAAATCAGATATCACCATAAATGTGCAACAATTTTTTTTTTTTTTTTTTTTTTTGATAAGTAAATTGTATTAAAAGCGTTCAAAAAGGGGAATGCGACCCAAACTAAACAAAGACAAAACGGAGCCTATGAATTCAAAGAACTCATAAAGTCAACAATCTCCTCAAGAGAGGAGTAGTCTCTCCCCTGAAAACATTAGAAGCAAACATTAGACGCAAATAATGACAAGTACTCAATCAGAAACTCATGAATTACACCAGATATTCAATAAGTTTTAACAATGTGATTCATTGGATATGAATTGTCAAAAAAATGGATATAAAAAATTAAAATAAAATAAAAAATCATGTTATTCAATAATTAAAAAGGCGCGCTTTTTTAAATATTCGGGCCTGCTAAAAAAGCACAAGCCTGAGGGTTTTAGATGGACATGACTGAAGGGGCCTGGCCCACAGTACATTGAGTCACTCCAGTTGAGCCTTAAGAAGTCTGGGGCTTTTGGAGGCCAGGCACCTTTAACAAGTATGTCCAAGGGTGCACTAATATCTCTCTTTAAAAGCTAAAACATTGTTAAATGTCTCTTTATTATACACCATAAAAGATAATGTTCCTAATTTACAAAAAAATAAAAAATATGCACAATTTTAATACTCTTTGGACCACATATAAATCACAATTGTTGGCGGTACTGGAATTATTATTGTTTACCATAGCTATTCTTCTTGATAATGACAAATGGAGTACAAGAAGAATTTTCCTCAGCTCAAGGGGAATCAGGGAACAGACCAATTCCAAGTTGCAGCATAAGGTTATCTCGGAGATTTTTGGTTTAGGTGCAGTCCCCTTAACCCCCAACCCTCTTCTCTCCCTTTTTCCTCTGATGATGGCATTATCCTTTTGGTGATGCCTTTCTTTGCCAAGTGAGAATTCTTGAAGCAGTCCAAGATTATTTTAAACACCCTATGGCCTGGGGCAAAAAAATTTCCGGTTGGCGATTTGCATAGAATAAAGCATGTCTGATATCCTAAATTTATGGTTAGTTCACTCCAGAAAAAACCATTTGACTCTTCAATTAAGCAGTTTTTGCAAAGCTACTTCAATTTGTATCCCGTCACTAAAAGTCTGGGGATAATTACCTCTTCAGGAGAAGAGATAATGGTCCAAAGGTGGCAACTTACATTATCAGAACTACCAGTGGACCACCACTCATTTTGTAGCCAATACTTTTATATTTGCAAGGTCACTTTTGAGTTAGAATTCTTACGGAGAAACCCGTAGGACATAGGACAAGGTCGAGTACAAATTTTTTTATAGGAGCACATTTTCAATAGTAGGTAACTAAGCGCCTAAATAATCTCTACTGGGCCACCCTCCATTTTGCTTGAACTTCGGGAAACGTGCAGGAGATTGTGCTTTGCTAGTTCACATCTGTGCAGTTTTTTATATCATGCCAAAAAGAGCCCATCTTAAGGATTGAATCTATAACCTATTATGAGCAAGACAAGCCTCTACCACTAATCCACAACTGTGTTTCTATTATAAATAGGGCTACTTTTTTATTTAACCAGATCCTTCATTTTTTCAATAAATTTAATAGAATATGACATCTAAGCAATTACTATGATGATATTTCATTTTAATAAGTAATTACATACACATCATACAGGCACCTAGAGACACAACCGCTTTCTAAATATTTTAGATTTTGACGCACTTGCGCTGTTGCTCTCAATCCTGCACTCATTCACGTTCCTGCTTCATGTGACTTAGATTCAAACTAAAGTGAACTTCAGAGAGTTCTGACAACAAAACCAACAATGATAAGACGAAACGATTTCTTCATAGGTCAAAATTAAAATCTACAAAGAAATTGTAACATTTATATAACCACAATCACATTTCTAAATTGTCAAGTGATAGTTTCACTTATAATGAATTATGCCATTTATATTTTCCACCCACTTAAAAGGATATTTTCCTGAAAAATAGAACAAAAATAATACATAAACCAGTCACTAGACTGAACATCCTTCCTGGGAATATTGTAAGAGATTAGACATCAGTTGCATCATTACTAGCACCATACCCAATAAGTGTCACTGCTGGAGAGGCTGATGAAGCATTCTGTTCAAGGAACTCACACGCAGTGATGACGATAGGTTCAGCAAATATTACCTGTAAAGAGAAAAAACAAGTTAGCAACATTCAACTAATAGACAGAACAAATGAAATAACAGATAACCAAAAAGTACGTAACTGCATTAAACATGACAACTTTGAAATGAACTTTTCATTTGTCAAAAAGACCTAACACCAAGTCTTGATCACCTTGACCATGACAACTTTGATGACAATTCCTCTTATTTTCTCAGTTAGAACTTAAAAAGACCTGAGGGCAAGTCTTGGTCACCTTGACTAAGGTAAATCCATGTTCTCATTGGATTTGCAGAGCTTATCAAAATTTGACACTTCTCATAGCCTTATCCAAGACTTTAGCCTAGCCATTGCTATAGTACACTTATAAGAAAAACATATTGTATGTTTGTATAAAATTCACAAAAAAATTTGACCATATTCAGGAATATAGAATTTTTCAGATACAAAAAAAAAAAAAAAAAGTGATGTAATTGTAGGAGAAATATATTGCATTTCTATCCACATATACATATCCAAATAGAAATATATGTTGTGTCTTTTCTTTTTCTTTGTCGATGTAATAAGGAAGATCATTAATTATTAAGATTCACAATTTTCTTTTTTATTGTCGATGCAATAGGGGAGATCATTAATTATTAAGATTCACAACTTACAAATTTAATATTTTTATCGAGTAATAGATTCACTTATCATAAATTAATGTGAGATTTATATATATATATATATATAAAATATTTCTTTGTTCCCATGTCCTTGTTTTGTTCATATCAGTATATTAAGTGCCTATACTCCGCAAGTAGCCAACCAATAACTATTTCCTAAAATTATTAACAGTTCCATCATTGTAAATTCAACCTATTTCCAATTAGCCATTACAGGAATAGTGTGGCTGTACACTTCTACAACCAGCAGAAATTCGCCTCTAAATACCAATACCAATTGCATCTAAAGACGTCCCAAGTATTAAAAATATCTCAAATTAAGAAGGGAAAAAATTCGTTCTTTTTCCTAGGTATTCTTTCCTTTTCTTTTTTCTCAGAAAGCAAACAGAAACCACCAATTACAATCTCAAAACGAATCTTGAAAAACATGTCGAATTAATCACATGAAAGAGTAAAAAAGAAACAGATTGAACGAAGAAAAATAAATAGTGATGGGTAGACGAGAAGATGTGCATACCTCGTCGACGTACTCGTCGAGTTGGGGATGGACGAATGTCTGAGCGAACAGCACACAAGGCTCGGTACGACCCATTTTTCTTTCCTTAGATCACTTTGAATGTGTTCTGCATGAGTGACTGTGCTAGGTTTTACATAGCAGACGACGAAGAAACCCAGCAACGACTAGTCTAATAAAACCCAGCGCAAGTCTTCTTTAGAATCCCAGCCCGTTTAAGATTGCGACTAGATCTCGCATCCGAATAAACCCGGCGCAAGACTTCTTTAGAATCCCACCCGCTTATACATCATTAAAAGTCCTTTAAATATTTACCAAGGCCCCGTTTGGGAGCTTTCTCGCATAAAGGTCTTCGAGTCGGTTTGGGGTTTACTTTTGAAATTAAAAAATAATAGTAATACATCTATTAATAGAGTTGTCAAAAAATTACTCTTACTAAAAATATATGTTAGTTGTTTGGTGACACAATATAATAAGTATTTTTATAATTAAATTATTTTTAAATTTATTTTGTAATAATATTTTTAAAAAGTATTTTTTATTACTAATTTTATAATAATATCCTTTAATAGAATGTTATCGTAATTGATAATAGCAATTTTATAAAGAAATACGTATAATTGTCTTTATAAAAAATAAAAATAACATATAATTAACTAATGAAAAAAATTTGGCTACAAATTTTAGCTTCATTTAAACACTCTACTAAGCTAAATTTGGTAACCATTAAAAACTTTTAATGGTTACTAAACACATCTAAACATAATTTTTTAAAATAAAAATATGGGTAGAGTACAACAACACCATCCTGAGGTTCACCAAAATGACAAGGAGATGAAACTTAGCCTATGTTGAGACAAAGACACCCTCTCAAGTTTGATACAATTACCAAAGACACCCCATAGTAATGAATTGACATTTTTGCCTTTTGAGTTTTTTATTGACTAATTTGAATATTGAAATAACCTTTTCTAACCTCATACATAGGGACTTTGCCCTAGGAAAAAACGGTGCAGAGTGAGCCGCCGAAGATCCAAAGTTGTAGCATATGTATCCACACACACAAGGCGGTGGTGGCGGCGACAACTGTGAGCTGTCGTCAAGTAGAATCGCACCGGTGAATTAGATGACGATGATGACGTCTACGGTTGGCGGCGATTGTATCACCCGCAAGTTTCTAAAGGAACGGGCCGAGATCGGAGTTATCGAGAGATGACTTATTGAGAGCTAATAGCTTTTTGTTCAGGCATTCTCATACGACGATTTAGATGGTTTTGTAAACATACGGGTCTACTTTTCTTTTTCTTTTTCTTTTTTCTTTTTCTTGTTAGTTATGCAGCATGAGCTAACCCTAATGTTGAAAACCCAATGTTAGATCTTTTTGGGTTTTGTTTGTTAAGGTTTTCAATTCGCATTTGTTTACCTGAAATTGAAAAGATAAGGCATGGAATCAATCTCTCTCTATATGTTCTTGTGCTTTATAGAGATACTTTTTGTATTTGACAGAGACACAAAGTTTGTGGTTGTTCTACTGTGTTTTCAAAATCAATTGGGCTGGGGCTGGTTTGGATTATATCTGTACAACGTACATGTTAGCTCTCAGTTTTCACATCAGCTTTTACATCAACTAACATGTCGCCGGTCTCCACTGGTTTGTACAGAGAAATTTTATGATTAATTTAGGGAAGGTTAAGGTATGGATTGGATTGCAATTGTATGTGTGTGTAATACGTGTGTGTGTGTGTGTATATATATCTGAGAAAGTGAATGAACAGAATAAATAATGGGAGTGGTGGTGGTGGTGGTGGTGGTGGTGGAGGCGAAAGCGGTGGGGGCAGAGGTGGAAGTGGTGGTGGTGACGGTTGAAATAAACTAAGGGCAATTGTGTCTTTTTACTATAACTGATTATTTTTATGATTTTAATAATAAGGGATAATTTTGTATTTTCAATAGATTTAAGGCCTTGTTTTGTTGAAATTTCATATAAGAGGTGTCTTTGTCCCAAAGTAGACTAATTTTAATCTGTTTGTCTGTTTACTAAACCTCAGGGAGTGTTGTTGTACTTTACCCTAAAAACAAAGCAATCCCAAATGAAATAAATTTTGTTGGAAGGAGAATATAAGAAAAATACATTTGGTGAGCACATTTCTTAAATTTACTTTAACTTTTATATTATTTTTTTCTTGACAATAATATATTTTTTCCTCAAGAATTACTGCAATCCTTCAATAAAAAAGTGCGAAGGAAACATTGGTGGAAGGCGATAACAATGCTGGTAGTGGTAGTGGTAGTGGCAGAAAGCAATTGCGATGGTGATGGTGGCGGTTGAGGAAGGTGGTGGTGGGGATTAGGAAGGTGGTGGTGGAATGTGACGATGTCAATAGCGGTGAAAGGTCGTGGTAAGAGTGGCGATGCTAGTGGTTGATAAGCATTGAATATTGCATATTTGATTCCTTAAATGTGCACATGTTAATGTATTGGTGATACATTTATCTCGGTTCTTATGATTGTTTTCGTTTCTTTTTTATTTGTAAGTCTTTAACCGAATATGAGTTATGACTTAGTGTTTATTCATATATATACATTCTTAATTGAATTGAAATACGCTTGTAGCCACTTGATTCTCGAATATACATAAGTGTGAATTCCCCATAGTTAAGATAACTGATCATGTTATGAGGTTAGTGGCGAAGTCAATTCCCTAAAGGTGTGTTTGGATACATAGAAGAGAAAAGAAAAGAAAAGATAATAATAATTTGTATTCATGTTTAGATAAATATGAGAGAAGAGAAAATAAAGAATAGTCATTCTTGTTTGGATAAAATAGATGAGAGAAAATAAAATAAATTATAGTAACCAAATTACTATTATACCCTTTTATAATTGTAAGTGGTTAAGTCTATTTTTCTTGGGTGCACAAATATTAAAATTGGAAGCAAACATTAATAGTAAGATCAAACTTCATATGCTCAGCCTCTACTGTATATATCTATTAATTGAATCCCACTTGCTAAAACAAACATCAAAATTAACAATAAAAATCACAAATTTATAATTTATTTGAAAATTTCCAGAGAATATCTCGTCTATCTCGTTACCAGATTTTTTTGATATAGAAAAACAGCATTTCTCCTCTTCTATAGGCTTTTTGAAATATGCAGACTCATTTGTTTGTGATTGTTTGGTTGATAAGAAAGTATAGGAGGGAAAAAAAAAATTATGAATCTCAAATTTTATTCTTCAATTGGAGTCCAGGAAAGATAGTATGTAATTCAAAAAAAAAAAAAAAACACACACACACACACACACACATAAACATAGCATGGGACTTGAATGGAATAATAAATTTGCATATTGATATATGGAGCCTAATTTTGGTATTATCAAAATATCACTTAAATCACTATGCTTTCTCTCCCTATCTTTTCAAAATTGGAGAGAAAACAAATGAAGGATAGAGTTATCCCTCCCTACCTCTCCCTATCCAATTTTTTCTTTTCATTTAAGCCATCCAAACACACTCACACCCTATCATTTCTTTATTTTCTCTCCCTATCTCTCCAAATCATTCTATCCAAACACACCCTAAGTCCCTACTATCTTGATACATATTCTTATTAACTTAGTTTAATTTCAATTCATTACAATCTATAAATAGAAAGCAAATCAAAATTATTCTTTCGAATTAAATTCATAATTAATTGTATACTTAATAATACGAGCACGGTCCTAAGTTTTGACACCCTCGACATAGCCCTATCTTACTAGGATTCGTTCTATTGTGAGTGTTTTTATTATTGAAAAACACACATCAATATTTTGCATCATTGTAGGAAACCGTGTAACATTTCATTGTTAAGTTATATGTTTGTTATAGTTTGATTATTAGTTTAGGACTCTTTTTATTCTCATCTTATTTCTTTTTGTTTTCAAGTGCACGAATCTAGGTACAAGTGTTGGGATTATATGCCCTACAAGCCAATTATTTATTATCAATTCGATATTTTATTAATAAATATGATATTAATACATTGGGCTTTACATATATTTGCATAAGATGCATTATTGTCCTCAAGTTGCATTATAGGTGACTTAAGTGTGTAAATGAGATTAACACATAGGAGATTTGGGCTCACCGGTTTCTTGCACCTTGGCATTGTTCGCAGTCAGTGATAAAAGTTGGGTATTTTTATATGTAAGACTATAACACATTTGACCTCTATAAGATAAGATAGTTTGTCTCGACCATTGGGGTAATTGACTATAAGGCAGTGTGTTAGTATGCTCGGAGTACACTGAACTGGATCACCATAAAATCACACCATACAAATTACTGCTATTATTTTGGTGTGATTCTTAACTACTAGATGTATTGAGTTCTAAATCCTGAGAGGTTTAGTGGACTCAAGTTTCAGTATTGGTTACTTTGACTTACCAACATGTGAGATCTTTTAAGGTCAATACCATGGTATCTTGGGTGGCTAATGTTGGAGCTCTGGGAACACAAATGCTCAACATAGAATCCACACTCTTTATAAGAGTTAGAATATCCCCTTGGTGCAATTTAATAAGTTTGATCACTGAAACCTGGTTAGGACATTTTAGTAAAATGTTTACTATTATTTATTGAGAAAAATATTTATTTTGAAAAATTATTTTATAAAATAAATTCAGTGATCACAATGATTAAATTGGTTACTCAAGGAATATAAGAAGTAAGCATGCCTTAGGTGGGACAATATTTATTTTCCTTAGGGCTACTTATGGATATTCGGTAGTGGAGGGACTTATGTATAATTATTTAGTATGAAAGGGTCTTATTGTAATTTCTAAATCCTAGAGTGCAATTACAATATTATTGTGGTGCTTATTGTAATTAATTAGATAGGATAGAGTTATGAGACTCTATCTAATTGGAGCTATGATAAGAATCCCTTTTGACCCTCATATCTAGCCCCATCTATGTAGACGATATATCTTTCTTATTCGGTAATATATACAATCTCAAATAATATACAGAATAACGAGAGTGAGAGATATAAGGTTCACAAACTTGTGTATCATGGGGGTATAGAGGTGAAGGTTTACTGGTGTTCAAGGCGAAAGGAGAACCAATCAAATTCACTGTTATTCTTGAAGTGTTAACAATTAATCAGTCGTCCAAAGGTATGAGATCCCTTTACAGTATTAATTGATTTGATGAAATATCATGTGGATATGATCCTAAAAAATTATTAAATGCTTCCGTTGTGCCCTTCAATTGGTATCAGAGCAACCCGTGTGATTTTCATTAAATCAGAGTGATGTTTTGATTTTTTGATTTGTTGATAGATGTTTATGTTTTATTAATGCTATTTATGATTATGAAATTAATTTTGATAGCATGAATAAATTGATGTGTTGGTATTAAAATGGCCCAGTCTGATTATTGTGTATATGCCATTACGACTTGTAATGGGACAATGTGATTTTCTAAAAAAATCGCTGGTACATACTGTTACTATATTTTAATAAATTATGAGGCTTTTGTTAATATAGATTAACATGCCCATGTGATGGGCTATTCGTACACAGTAACATACACATATATAAAGTAATGATTATTTTGAAACAATGAGTTTTTCAATCTAATATATTTAAGTTTATGATGTTGTTCGTACACAGTAATCTAATGATTACTTTGATTGGCTTAAAAGTTTTGTGATTCTTCAATCTGTTGTTTAAATACAAGCCATGAATATTATATATATATATATATATATTTATATATTGTATAATGATGCTGATTGTGGAGTCATTAATCTGGACTACCTTTTCATCATATAATATATGCCTATGCGATGGGCTTCGGTACACGGTATATTAAATAAAGTAATGGTTACTTTAGAACAGTGAATTGATGGCATCTAATTGTTTCATGAATATATATATATATATATATTTGATTTGTTTACTAAAATTAACAATCATGAGATGGGTTCTCAGTTAAGAAGAATTATATATATATATATATATATTAGTAATATATTTCTTTGATTGGTTAACCCATGAGATGGGAATTTGAACAGCGTATAATTAAAAGTTTTTATTTTTTATTTTTATTGTATAAAGCGGCTGCACATGGCCAGTACCAACACCCATGAGATTGGGTGTTAGTAAAGGAAATCCATTAATTACCAGATTTATGTTCCTTTTATAAAATATATGAGATTTTGATTTCCTAATTATGGCCTTCGAGCAAAGGACTTTCTGTGTGATGGACTGTCCATGTATTAGTCACTAAAAACTCATGTGTACCTAGTGGTTGCGGCTGCACAGTGATAGAAAAGGCAAATTTTTATTGCTTTTAAAATCACACCCATGTGATGGGCTATTCATCATTATATTGGAATTGTGTTCCTAAGAAACACTAAACCATATAAATATAATATTTAGTATTGCATTTGTTTGAAGTTTGAAGATGATCAACGGCATTTTTTTGTCTTTTGTCATTAGTGGCATGATCAGTTTCACATACTGTACGTTTCAACCACTAGGTTGTTTCTTGGATGCAATCAGTTTTATTACTTTGCTTTAAAGGACATATGCATGTATTTGTATGCATATTAAAGTTTGATTGCAGGTAGATTAATTATTTAATCTCTCTCATGGCCGGGTTTGGTTTTACAGGAATCCTTAAAGGATGGTGGGATAATGTTCTCACTGACATTCAGAAAGCTGAAATCTTTTCTGCTACCAAGATTGTTAAAGATGAAGCTACTCAACAATCAGGCCCTGCTCCTGATGCCGTTTACACACTCATTACCACCATTATCCAACATTTTGTTGGCCCTGAAGGTGCTAATAGTGAACGGAGTCGTGAACTTCTACAAAATCTAAGATGTCCATCTTTAACTCATTTTCGGTGGTATAAAGATGTATTCTTGGCAAAGGTTCTCCAACTCAATGATGCAAATCATGAGCACTGGAAAGCCAAATTTGTAGATGGTTTACCAACCTTCTTTGCTGAAAGAATCAGGAAAAAGCTTAGAGATATGAATAATGGTATCTCTATCCCTTACAGAAACTATACCTATGGTGGATTAGTCAACATTGTAATCCAGGAAGGTCTAGCCCTCTGTAATGATCTGAAGTTACAATCCCAGTTAAAATCCCAAAGATTAACTGGTCGAAAGGAAGTAGGTGAATTTTGTGATCAATTTGCCTACCAAACTCCCTTATCTTATCCTAAACCCAGGAAAAGAAATAAGGTTGAAAAACCTTATAAAAGGAAGTATTCCAAAAGAAAGAATTATTCAAAGGAAAAGGATAATTCTAGACAGTATACTAAGCCTAAAAGGAAATATACTCCTAAAGCAAAGGGTAAAGGAAAGCCCAAGGCTGAGGCTAAATGTTTCAAATGTGGACGTATTGGCCACTATGCGAACAAATGCAGAACTAAGGAGAAACTCAGTAGTTTTCACATAGAAGAAGAACTGAGACTTCAATTAAGTAAATTATTACTTAATACTAGTTCTTCTGAACCAGAATCATCAAGTGATTACGGAGATGTTGTCATGGAATTACAGTCTTCTTCTTCCTCTGAAGCAGAGATTGAAAACCCTAGATGTTCCTGTAATCATGAGCCTGATGATTATTATAAGGCAATTGTTGAGATGAATGGGTTAAGCTTAAATGTTTTAACTTCAACTCAACAATCCTTATCGGATCTTATAGATCATATCCAGGATCCTCAAATCAATATGAAAGTCTTTGAAATAAGTTCTGCTCTGGCACGATCTAATGAGGATACGGATAATCCAGATTTTCTGAGAGCAGAAAATCATTACAGTATGAAAGAAGTTCTACGCAGATTAGAACACCAAGGACAAAATTCTCGTCCTGCTAATCTCCCTGATCTTAAAATGGAGATTAATCTTTTAAAAGAAGAAATTCGCCAATTAAAGTCTAGTCAGACTAAGATGGATTTGGAGATTACTCTTTTAAAAGCAAAATCTGCAATCCCATCTTCATCATCCAATGATGAAGTTCCTCAATCCGAAGGTACTAATTATCTTCAACTCTTGAATCAAGTTACTTACCAAAAATGGTATATATCTATCAATTTGGTAATTAATCAAGAGTACACAATCACTAATGCAATTGCCTTAGTTGATAGTGGTGCAGACATGAACTGCATACAGGAAGGATTGGTGCCCACTCAATATTTTGAGAAAACCACTCAAGGCCTTACCAGTGCAAGTGGCGGTAAGATGCAGATTAAGTATAAACTTAATCATGTTTTCATTTGTAAAGAAGGTATTTGTCTCCCATCTACTTTCTTACTCATCAGAAACATGGCACAACAAGTTATTTTGGGCACTCCCTTTTTAGCTTTGATTATGCCAATTGAGAAAATTGATTCTCATGGAATATGCTCTACTTTACATGGTCAGTCAATCACTTTCCAGTTCTTGACCCCACCAGTAAATAAGCATATCAATGCTCTTAAAGATAACATTATCTTTAAGGAAAAGCAACTGAATTATTTGCAAAAGGAGGTATCCTCCTTAGCAATTAATCAAAGATTGGTACAGCCCACTGAGCAACAGAAAATTGAGTCACTCCGACAACACTTTCTAAAGGAAATCTGTAGTGAGATTCCTAATGCTTTTTGGGCCAGAAAGAAGCATATTGTTTCTTTACCCTATGTAAAGGGGTTTACCGATAGCATGATTCCTTCTAAAGCTAGTCCCAGCCACATGAAGGCTGACTACTTGGAATTATGTAAGACTGAAATCAGCTCTTTAATGGCTAAGAAGCTTGTCACTACTAGCTACTCCTCCTGGAGTTGCAGAGCTTTTTATGTCAATAAAAATGCTGAAAAAGAACGAGGAATTCCTCGATTGGTTATTGATTATCGACCACTTAATCTTACTTTAAGTTGGATCCGCTACCCAATTCCCAACATCAAAGATCTTCTAGATAGGTTACAATCTGCTGTGATCTTTTCTAAATTTGATCTTAAATCTGGATATTACCAGGTACAAATTGCAGAAGAAGACAGGTACAAGACAGCCTTTTGCGTACCTTTCGGACAGTATGAATGGACAGTGATGCCGTTTGGATTAAAAAATGCTCATTCAGAATTTCAACATATTTTGAATGACATATTTAATCCTTTCACTGAATTTTCTATTGTTTATGTTGATGATATTCTTATATACTCAAAATCAATTGATCAGCATTATAAACATTTGAAAATTTTCAAAGATGTCATTTACCGAAGTGGTTTAGTAGTTTCTGCTCCTAAACTAAAACTGTTTTTAACTAAGGTCAGATTTCTTGGTCATGAAATTTGTGATGGGAAAATTAGACCTATTGATCGCAGTATTGAGTTCGCCTCTAAATTTCCAGATGAAATCAAGGATAAAACTCAACTTCAAAGATTTCTGGGTAGCTTGAATTATATTCGAAGTCACTACAAAAATCTTGCACAGGATACAGCAATTTTGTACACCAGGTTAAGGAAATCTCCTTCCCCATGGACTTTGGATCACACCAAGGCAGTCCAGAAGATTAAACTCAGAGCCAAACAAATTCCTTGCTTAGCTCTAGCCAATTCTTCATGGTTCAAAATTGTGGAAACAGATGCCTCCAATATTGGATACGGTGGTATTCTTAAACAGAAAAATCCAAACACAGGAACAGAGGAGCTTGTTCGCTTCACTTCAGGAACTTGGAAAAATGCACAATTAAATTATTCAACCATAAAAAAGGAAATTCTTTCTTTGGTTAAATGCATTTATAAATTCCAAGATGATTTAATCAATCAGAAATTCTTGTTACGCATTGATTGTAGTGCTGCTAAACAAGTACTGGAAAAAGATGTAAAAAATTTAGTTTCCAAACAGATATTTGCTGGTTGGCAAGCTGATTTATCTGCTTTTGATTTTTCTATTGAATATATTAAAGGCAGTTCTAATTCTTTACCTGATTTTCTAACTCGTGAATTTTTGCAGGGTTCATGAATCAGCCCCCCCATGGGCAGGGCCGGGGTAATACTCCAAAGGCTCGTGGCAAAAACAAGGCTAAGGCCAAAGTGGTTATACCACTCACTGATGATCAATTTCCATATTTGGAACATGTTGCTGATCTGCTCAAAACTCCTTCTAAAGGAAGCAGTAGTTCCCAGCAACAACAACAGAAACCAACCATGAAAGAGGTTCTTGAACAAGAAACTCCATGGATACCTAATCAAAGGTATATTCAAACAGTATTGGTACTGGATTCTCAAGATGAGCAATGGATGCCAGATCCTTGGGAAGTAAAATCCAGATATTTCCAAACTCAACAATATGCTGCACCAGATGGTCGCCATAGATATATCTATGAAGCCATTCTTACTGAAACTTCCTCTGTGGAAATCAACCACACGAAGCAATTTCCGAATTCCAAAGATAGTCCTCTTACTTATAGTAAAGCTATCTTTAAGAGGCTTATACGGCCTAGTGACTGGGGATTAAATCCCAATTTGCCAAGGAAAATATCATATGGTCACAGTTACAATTATTGGGATTATATCTCAGCATGGACATATTCGTTCTTTTATCAAAATCCGATCAGAAAGAAAACAATGGAATATATGGATAAGATTCCAAAGTTAACTATTCCAGAACCAGAAATCTTTAACCCATTTGAACTTGTTAAAGATATGATCAGAAAACAACAACCATTAATTACCGAAGCTGATTTAATGGTTAAATGCATGGATTTTATGAGGAACAAATTTGTTAAATCCTTTGAATCCTCCACTCCCACAGTAAGAGATGATGCATCCATGGTGTCAGTCTCTAGCCATACCAGTCAAGAAGGCAATCAGTTTTCTTGTCTTGCAGGTTATGCTCAAGATCCCAATGAAGATCTTAATTCCGAAGACGAGATTTCAATAGCAGATTATTGGGACTCTCTCACAGGACATTTGAAGGACAAGATGAATCCACCCAAAAAGTAAAGATTCCTCTTATCCTACCGACAGAAGAAGACAAAGAACTTTTCCCAAAAGTCTTTGATTCAACAGTATTCCCTTCATCAGATGTCTACTTTCCATCAGATAAGGAGACAACACTTAGTGGTGGGCCGACCGACTGCATTATTCTAGCACACGATCCCATGCACTATGCGGACTTCAAATTGTTAATTTCAAGTCCATTTTATGTATAAATAGAAGGCAATATTTACCTTCAATGTATCTTTCAATTTTCTTTTCTCTCCTCTGTAATATTTTTCTGTACAAGTTTGAAGTTGAATAAAGAAAGTTTTCTGTAAGTCTGTTCAATACTTGTTTAAATTTTGTTATTTTAAACTTGTAATCTATCGATCCTTTGCATAATTATAGATCTATTATATGTGATATAATTAATTAATAGAGGCGGCATTGTAAAGGGCTGATCTACTAGAGATTGTTTTTCCCTAACCGAATAAGTTTATTTTATTTTATCTTGTTTAGAATTTTTGTAGGCCCTAAATTAGGTATAGGACAAAGCCTTGTACTATATTCTCAAAATCTAGGGTTGAAGTTCTTGAAGAGTTTAAGAAAATATTCAAACAAGATAAGAGTCAAGGCTTCCAATGGAGAAATTTGGAAGCACAAGGTGATCATGAGATGATATTTATCCGGCCATGAGAGGGGATTAGCACTATTTATGGTGCAACATGATTTTATTTGCATGCTTGTAATTATGTGATGATTATATACTTAATATCATGCTTAATCCATGAATTGCTTTAATTATGTTTTATTTAATTTTAAACTAGATAAAATTGGAATTTCTTATTTGGGTAGTTTTGGGAAAATTAGCACTTTCCAAAATATTTTTAAAAATTTGATTTTTTGAAAATTAAAAATTTTATTTTTAATTAAATTTTGTGGAAAGTGTAGGATTATCCCATTGTTAAACTCAAGAAATTGAGCTAAGTTGACCTAAATGGATTAGGCTCATTGAGCCTAAAAGAAATTTTTTTAAAAAATAGATTCCAATATTATTTAGATTAAAATTAATATTGTAATATGTTGATATTATCCACATAGGATGTATGGAATTTAAAACTCTATAATTTTAAAAATCAAGTGGGAGGGGGATTTAATTTTAAATTCCACAGCCTTCCATTGTCGATCTATTGTAAGGTGTAACAAGTACCTCGCCACAAATCTTGGGTGCTCCTCCGGAGGGTATTTGTTTCACTGGTTACTAGATATAGATCTTGTAATGATAGAACTAGCGGCAGGCGGATGAGGATGATCACCATTAGGAGACGGACCGCATTCAATTGCATTACTTCTAGACAATGGTATACACTTGACTAAGTGGGAGTACGCTCCACTTCAGGGGGTATTTTCACTTAGAGACCAAGGTTAAATCGGTTGCCACATTTCATTTGGCATGAGATGCATAAATAGTGGGATATAGTGGAAATTGTTTCCGTCTAATTAAGGTAGTGACATGATCTCTTGGTAGTGGCATGTTCTTATTACCCCCTAAGAGAAATGAGTGAATACCTACAAGGATTATGACTACCGTTGTTTTTATTATATCAGTGGTTTAGAGGGACCTATGGAATGGCTATATGAAAACTAAAGTTTATTTTTATTTCTGTATGTATGTCGTTTTATTTATGCGTGAATGTTTATATATATTTCAGATGTCGAATGTTTTCAGTCCACTTGCTGCTATACTTAAGGACAACAAATTAACTGGGTCAAACTTTGTTAACTGGAAGATAAATCTTCACATTGTACTTACTGCACATGAGTACAAATTTGTGTTCACTCAAGAGTGCCCTCCTATGCCTAGCCCTGATGACGACCAGGAGCTAAAAGAAATGTATGAGAAGTGGCAAAAGGCTGATGAAATAGCCAAGTGCTATATTTTAGCTTCAATGTCAAACGTTTTACAACATCAGCATCAGTCTTTTGTCACTGCTCATGACATTTTGCTAAACCTTAAGGAAATATTTGGGGAACAAAGTAGAGCGGCACAACAAGTCGCAATGAAACAGATTATGAACGCTCATATGCCCGAAGGAACTCCAGTTGGTGAATACCTTTTAAAAATGATTTCTTATTTCAGTGAACTGGAGGTTCTCGAGGCAGACATAGATGGTGAGACCCAGGTTGATATAATTCTGCAATCATTGCCAGAGTCATTCAATCAGTTCAAACTAAATTATTCTATGAATAGTATGGCTTATTCTTTATCAGAATTGATGAATGCTCTGCAAGCTGCAGAAGGAATTTTTAAGGGTCAAGGGAGTGTTCATACAGTGGAAAATGGTTCTTCTTCTCATGGAAAGCCGAAAGGCAAGAACCATAATAAGAAAGCAAGGTTCCACTGTCCCGAAAAATGATGGTACTAGTGGTGGAATTGTCAAGTCTAAGGGCAAGGCTAAAATCAAAGGAAATTGTTTCCATTGTGGTAAAGAAGGACACTGGAAAAGGAATTGTCGGGTGTATCTAGCAGAGAAGCACTCTGAAGGTATGCGTTAGTTACTCATTATTAAGACATGATATGTGGTTGGATCTACGGATACCTGGTTTGTAGATTTTGGAGCCACTAATCATGTTTGCAATTTATTGCAGGGGTTCTAGGAAATCAGAAGACTGAGTGAAGGGGAGATATTTATCTTCATCTTGCTTCAGAAGCAAGGGTAGCAGCAGTATCAGTATGAGTAGTTATTTTGAAATAAATGATAGAAGTTTATTATTAAAGATTGTCTTTATGTACTAGATAGTATAAAATACTTGATTTCTATTTCAGTTTTTTCAAAATCTGGGTTTTTCAATATCTTTTAATTCAAAAGTTTTTAAAATAATAAAAATAAAAGGTTTATTTATTCTGGTACATTGATGGATGGTCTTTATTTGATTACTCCCACACCTCACTCCTTATATGATACTGAAATAATTGTTATGATGATCAGTTATTCAAGTCTACCAATATTCTTTTAGGGTTCTTTCTTAAGCAGTTCCAAACACTACCAAGGAATTGTAAACCTGGTGAAAGCCTTGTTTACAAAATTTATGTAAATGGGAGTGTCCTACACTTGTGTGGAAAGGAAAGTTTGAGAAGATAGGACCGAGAATAGATGTTTGTCTATTTGTGGGCTACCCAAATGGTACAAATGGTTATTCATTTTATGATCCTAAGGAACAGAAAGTGTTCATTAGCACGAATACTACATTTCTTGAGGAGGATTATATAATGAATCACTATCCTCGAAGCAATATTGTTTTAGAAGATATGATAGATACACCAATCAATCCAAGATTGGATATGACAATTATGGATGATGAGATATCATAAACTACAAGTCCATAATCTCTTATTATATCGGAACCTTAACGTAGTAGGAGGGTTATCAGGCCATTTGACAGGTTAATGCTTTTGGGAAAGTTTGACGAGGCGATCCCAGAATAGCTAGATCCCTCTACACTTATGAAAAGGTTACGAATCATTGTGACTCGGAACATTAATTTTGATCGTGGTCAAATCATTTGAACATGATAGAACGTGAATGGGCCTTGTGTATACAAGAAGAGTGATGGAAGTGTGGTGGTGTTTTAAAGAGATAGTTCAGCACGGGGATATTGTTGTCACTAAGATTGCATCTGCAAATAACCTTGCAAATACTTTCGCTAAGACTCTACCTATTAGGGTTTTTGAGTCTCGTATTGAAGGGTTGGGTGTTAGATGTAATGGTAATTGGCTTTGAGTGCAAGTGGGAGATTGTTGGGATTATATGCCCTACACGCCAATTATTTATTATTAATTCGATATTTTATTAATAAATATGATATTCATGCATTGGGCTTTACATATATTTACATGAGATGCATTATTGTCCTCAAGTTGCATTATAGGTGACTTGAGTGTGTAAATGAGATTAACACATAGGAGATTTGGGCTCACCGGTTTCTTGCACCTTAGCATTGTTCGCAGTCAGTGATAAAAGTTGGGTACTTTTATCTGTAAGACTATAACACATTTGACCTCTATAAGATAGGATGGTTTGTCTCGACCATTGGGGTAGTTGACTATAAGGCAGTGTGTTAGTGTGCTTGGAGTACACTGAACTGGATCACCGTAAGATCACACCATACAAATTACTGCTATTATTTTGGTGTGATTCTTAACTACTAGATGTATTAAGTTCTAAATCCCGAGAGGTTTAGTGGACTAAAGTTTCAGTATTGGTCACTTTGACTTACCAACATGTGAAATCTTTTAAGGTCAATACCATGGTATCTTGGGTGGCTAATGTTGGAGCTCTGGGAACACAAATGCTCAACATGGAATCCACGCTCTTTATAAGAGTTGGAATATCCCCTTGGTGTAATTTAATAAGTTTGATCACTGAAACCTGGCCAGAACATTTTAGTAAAATGTTTACTATTATTTATTGAGAAAAATATTTATTTTGAAAAATTATTTTATAACATAAATTCAGTGATCATAAGGATTAAATTGGTTACTCAATGAATACAAGAAGTAAGCATGCCTTAGGTGGGACAGTATTTATTTTCCTTGGGGCTACTTATGGATATTCGGTAGTGGAAGGACTTATATATAGTTATTTAGTATGAAAATTTTCTAAATCCTAAAGTGCAATTACAATATTATTGTGGTGCTTATTGTAATTAATTAGATATGTCTATCTAATTAGATAGGATAAAGTTATGAGATAACTTTATCTCTATCTAATTGGAGCTAGGATAGGAATCCCTTTTGATCCTCATCTCTAGCCCCATCTATATACACGATATATCTCTCTTATTCGGTAATACATACAATCTCAAAGAATATGCAGAATAACGAGAGTGAGAGATATAGGGTTTCCACAAACCTGTGTATCCCGGGGATATAGAGGTGAAGGTTTACTAGTGTTCAAGGCAAAATGAGAACCAAGGTGAAGGTTTACTAGTGTTCAAGGCAAAATGAGAACCAATCTAATTCACTGTTATTCGTGAAGTGTTGACGATTAATCAATCGTCCAAAGGTATGAGATCCCTTTACAGTATTAATTGATTTGATGAAATATCACGTGGATATGATCCTAAAAAATTATTAAATGCTTCCGTTGTGCCCTCCAACAAGAACAATGGATCATAAGGGAAACAAGCTACGGTTTCGGAACCTTATGTTAGTTTTTGCGATTTTTTTTCCTTTGCTTGAAATTTTATTTATTTTTCTTTATTTTTTTACTTACTTTGAGTATACGAAATACCCCAAAGTAACTTTATACTCGAAAATTACATACCATGTGGATAAAATATATGGGGTAATTTTTAGAAAGTTTACTCATTCTTATTATCTATATACCCTATAAAAGTGTATTCAATTTTGATATTTTTATATACATTTTAAAATAATTTTTTTAATTTACAAAAATATTATACACCACGTTTCCTTTTTACACACTGTTTTTGTTTTCTTTCTTTCTTTTTTCTTTTTTTCCAAAGAGTCGACGTTTCCTTTTTACACACTGTTTTTGTTTTCTTTCTTTCTTCTTTTTTTCCCCAAAGAGTCAACGTTTCCTTTTTCTAAAAGGCATCAATAGTTAAGATGTCTTTCTTTTTTACATACTAATTTTGTTTTATTTATTTCTTCTTTTTTCCCAAAGAGTCGACGTTTCTTTTTTTCTAAAAAGCATAAACAGTTAAGATGCCTTTTTACTTTTATATTTAAAAGATACGTCTATTATGAAAGGTTGTCTACCGCTTATATATACCTACGAGTAATATGGTCTCAAGAAAAAAAAAAAAAAAAATTATTTCATATTATCTTCTTCTCTACAAATCTTTTTTCTCATTTTCAGCCCAACATTATAAGTGCACTATACTTCTTAAATAAATTATATATCTAGGTTACAATTCTTCTATCCTCTAAAAACTTTTTACGTCTCTTTGTATTTTTTATATTTTTTTCTATATCACATTATTATTGAAATATCTTAGAGTTTCATTTACATATAACTTTTATTCAATTTATTGTAATTATTACATGAAAGAGTTTCTTGATAAAACTATCTCTATCTTTCTATGTATATACATTTTTGTCGTTGCTTCGCAATAAGTTGACAACACTGCCAATAATAAATAGAGTCAATGTTGCGATTTTTTATTTATAGATAACAATTTATGATTATGATATAATTTTAGTGTTTCTAATTATCTGTAATTTTTTAAATTTTGAAGTATCGTACAACAAGTGTTTTAATTTAAAATGTAATTGTTCAATTTACATTATTTTAAGAGTGACAGATATTATAAAAACACAATTAAAATAAGTGTTTCAATTGAAAAAGGTCACTAACTCATTATTTGGGTGTTCATAATTAATCAATTTTATAAATGACCTACCGAATAATAAAAAACACATGTAAAATAACTAAAATTATAATTAAAATATTGATAAAATAGTCAAACACTGAATGGATTAAGTTGTATATTTTAGGATCTTTTTTTAAAAAACAAGATATATTTGTGTAATGTATAATGTTATACTATATTTTTTAATTCATATAATATGGTAAGGGGAGGTGGGGTTCCCATTTTTCTTAGAAGTATGAAACCTTCTTTGCTATTCAATTTGAAATTTTCTTATTCTTTAGTCTCTCATAATATGACTCGGAGTATTGCTGCGATGTTTTTGTAATAATAATAATGATGATGATGATTTCCATCCAACTTTTTTTAGCTAAGTTACACTTGGTACTCATTTGTCCCAATTGGCATGTTGCACGTGTTCCTTGCATCATTTATGTGGTAGACATACGTATTAATAAATTATTCAAATTATACATAATAAGTACTATTGATAAAGGTGGTGATATATGATAATTATACTAGGCAATATTAAGATTCTACATACTTATTGATAAACACTATTTTACCTACTATTATCTTTTTAGATATGTGTGTTTTATTTAATAATCCATTTACTTTTTATTATAATGTGTTCTAAATGTTTTCTTTGTCAGCTACGGTCTAGTGGCATCAACCCATACAAACTAAGGAAAACTTTTTGGTTAAATAAAAAAGTTTATTCTCTTTTGAAGCTTTTGGCATTTGGTAATTATATCTACGACATTGTAATTCATGCTATGGGCTTTTTATGATGTCTATGATCATATTTTGGATATTGAACTTTTGTCACTATAAATTTCTATGTATTTTTTTCACTATACTGATCCAAAAATTTTTATGCATTTTTTTTTTTTTTTTCTCATGTATCAATAATCATATACAGACTCTCTTTATCATTTCAAAGTTTTATTTTTTTAAGTTATTTATTATTGGTTATTTTAAGTAACTTATTAAAAAAAAAAAAAAAAACTAAACTACTTAATGAGTTACAATCTTAACAACAAACACACTTTTTAAAAGTCATATCCTTAATGCAAAAGACTTCTAATATTTTAATAATTAGACAGAAAGATGATTAATACCCTATATAAATCATGTTAACGGTTATGTGACCTTTTTAAATTATTTATATTAATAGTTATCACTCAAAAAATTAATAATAATTCTAATTAAATTATTTTCTATTTGTATACAATTTTATTAATTAAACATTAGCTTAAATAAGTTAATAAAAAATAATTAAAGAGATTTTAAATTTACATTATTGTTATTAAAAAGTTTAATCCGAAAGAACACATCAATTATTGAAGGACACGAACGTTCTTATAAATGACACAACCTTTCACAAATGACACATATGTCGGATCAAATAGTAAAATAACAGTTGTCCAACATATTCAATACAACAACTAAAACTAAATGATCACGGAGTAAATAACAAGATTAACATAAATATCAATAAGGGAGAAATTAGAAAAAGTCGCATCACCATTCGGTAAAAATCAACCAAAGAAAAATTAAATACCAATTAAAAATGAATTTTCAGCTAAAAGGAGTCACTGTGATAAAAAAAATATTACTAGTTAGTCAATATTCCGTAATAAAAAATATTTTCTTCTTTCATTTTTTGGTTTGGAAGATTCAAAATTAAAGTCAATTTTATTTTATTTTGAGATAAAATAATATATAAAATACAATTATATATATATATATATATATATATATATATATATATATATATATATATATATAATTCTTATTATTAAGATGGTAATAAACCAAAGGTAACATAACACTTTTTACATGCAAATGATTTGTTCAATTACATGGTTGTAATCATGGAAAAATAATAAAAGTAAATAAATAAAAATAAGTCATAGATTAAGCGAATATAAATGAGTATTCTTTGGGCCTCAACTATTGTCTGCTATATCATATTGTCCAAGCAATGTCGAAAGATAAATTTTCAATAATTGGGTTTTTCGATCTCCTGTTCGTTTCGTGTTTGAAATAATGAAAAGGCTTCCTTGACGCAGGGAGAGAAGAGAGAAAAAATAAATAATTTTTCTGATGAATAATCTGTTAAGGGGTAATTTAATAAAAAAAATTATCTCAGACAACCACTAAAACGAACGTCAGTTAAAAACACCCAATTGGAATAGTTGAGGGGGATTTTTTGTCAAAAATATTCGTAAAGGAGTATTTTGCAACTGAGTAATAATAAAGGGTTTTTTTTTTTTTTTTTTTTTTTTTTTTTTTTTTTTGCAATTAGCCCTTTGTACAATATGTATATAATTAGATAATGAAATATATAATATTTAAAAACTTATAGAGAATAAAATATATAATATTACAAAATTTATTTGTTTAGTTCATAAATGCTGACATGACATATTTAAACAAACACAAAAAAATAAAAATAAATCAACATGATTAATGCAATTAAAATAATAAATCATAATTAAACAAACGTAAAAAATAAAAAAAAAAATAAATCAATGCAATTAATGGAATTCAAATTATAATATATCTGTAATAAAACAAAGAATTTTGAATCATGTTAAAGAATTTTAAATTATTTTATTATTTGGTAAATTATTTTATTTTGTAATTTTTTTAATGATTTAAAACACCTTGATTGAATTGAATTAAACAAATACCTTTTTAATTTTAATTGGTAAATTATTTTATTATTTTATAAATTATTTTATTAAATAATTACCTATTTTATTTTAATAGGTAACTTATTTTAGTTGTTTTAATACTTTTATAAAAACTATTATTTTTTTTTCATTTTATTTATAGAAACTCAACTTGTTTTAGTTGTTTTAATAGTTTTATAGAAACTTTTTTTTATTTTATTATTTGGTAAATTATTTTATTAAATAGTTTCCTATTTTATTTTAATAGGTAACTTGTTTTAGTTGTTTTAATAGCTTTATATAAATTCTTTCATTTTATTGATATAAATTCTTTATTTTAATTCATTTTATTTATAGAAACTCTTTTATTTTAATTCAGTTTATATCAATTAATAATTTTTTTTACATTAATAAATAAATATTGAAACAATAATTTTTTTTACACTTTTAATAATAGTATATATATATATTTGTATATATATATATAAATAGGTAATTTGTGTTAGAATTTTATATAAATTATTTAAAAAAACTAATTATTTAAAAAAACTTTTTTTATATCAGTTAATAATTTTTTTTATATTAATAAATAAATAGTGAAAGTCTTTACATATTTAATAATAGTATAGATATAGATAGGGTGGGGGTTATAATTGTGTCGTGTGGTATTACTAAATAGGTAAACCCAAATTCAACCCATTTAATAATCGTATCAAGAACCCTCAATACTAACCTAGTGCGTTTTTTAAACGGGTAAACGTGTTAACCCGTTTAATGACCTGTTTATCAAAACGAGATATTTAATATTTAATCAAATAATAAATAATCAAATAATAAATAATAGAAATAAATTATCACAATTAACCCAAATATTCAAAATAAGAAAAAAAAAGGATATATAATGTTTATGTTGAAATCATTTAACTATTCATAGTAATTGAGTAACGTATTACATATGTCATATTCACGATTATAACATGTTGAGTTTAACAGGTGAACTCTTCAATCTTAATTCAACACGATTAAATAAACGAATTAATTGTATTAACCCATTTATGATCCGAAATTATTTAAAGTCAACTCTAAATCATTTACCATTTGGTTCGAGTTAATTTGTATATTGAGATAGATTGACACATAATTATATACACAAAAGGGACATGGGCCAAAAATATATACTAAGTACTGTATTTGTTTGTTGCCCATAGTTTCGCGGGCTAGGTATGGGAAGGCAGAAAGGCTTGAGCCCCATCACATAACGGGTCGTCGGACTATAGTAATTTCAAAAAGCGATTCATCTGGTAATGTTATTCGCGAATTGGGAGGACGACCTGTGTCACTTCTTCTTCACAAGATCTGACTTCTGAGCATAGCCTCAAAGAAGTGAATCTACTCACAACCCTTGTTGACCCGGTGAGTGGCGAGCGAGTGTCGCCCTCATCACTCATCGAACGGTCGTCATGCTAGGGCAATCCGAGAACAAGATGGTGGATCCGGCGAACTCCACCCTCGGAAGAATGTTACTGGACGAGATCATGCCGGTGGTTATGGTTCTCCGTACACCTCTCGTCGAAGAGGCTTGCCAAAAGAACGGTCTCAGTTTAGTCGAAATGCTCAGCCCTTTCTGTGTCTTCAACAACATCGACGGTAATACACACTCTTTCTATACGTACACGTTTCTTTATTTTTCCAGAACTGGGGTTATTAGCGTAAATCTATGCATATGTAATTTTATAAATGTATATGCTTCTTGACTTTTTGTTTTTCCAGAATTTGGATTAGCCGGGCATATATATATATATATATATATATATGTATGTATATATATATGTATGTATGTATAGTTCTATAAATGTATTTGTTTATTTATATTTCCTTAGAATTTGGGTTACCAACGTAAATACATATGTATATAATTTCATAAATGTGTTTGTTTCTTTGTCTTTCTTTAGAATTGGGGTAATTAATTAAATCAATTTGTGTGTGTGTGTGTGTATATATATATATATTATTATTTTTGATAAGTAAAAATCAATGTATATATAGTTGTGTAAATGTATTTGTTTCTTCATCTTTCTTTAGAATTGGGGTTACTAATGTGAATATATGTGTACGTAATTACATAAATTTATTTCTTTATTGGGAGAATTTTGACTGAAATTTGGGTTGTTTGTTGTCTCACCGAATTAATGTGTCGATTTTTCCGTGTTTTGAAACAGTACCTGTACGGACAGCAAGTGATCAACCTTACAGGATCCAGAAATTCAAGTTACGGTTATCTTATGCTGCTGACATTCGGCAGCCAGATATAGAGGTAATTATTACTAAATGCTTTTCGCTTGGTTGTTTAGAAAATATAAGAAAGTGAAAGACATGTTTTCAAATTTCTGAGAACAGTTTGTTTTCTCTTATTGAAACTGTTATTGAATAACTCAAAACAGGCCAAAATTTTGTTTGGTGAATATTTTTTCTGAATATCTTGTAAGAAAAGAGTTAAGTTAAAAGCAGCCCATTTTAGAATTTAGTGATCATTTTGCTTCTCTGAAAAATGTTTTACTTCTTCTGTGTTGTTGAAAATAATTTTAAGAGCACTGCAGTAAACAGGCGTTACAGGCCCAGAATAACTTTCTCTTTACTTGTACGATTTCATCTGAGGGCACGACCCATGTATATTCTTTGAAAACTAAGAAAAGGTAGAAAAAGAAAGGGTAGATCTCATTATTCTTGCTATGAGCTCCTCCTTTGATTGTCAAATTTGGAGCAAAAAAAAAAAAAAAAAAAAAAAAAAGAACGAAAGAAGAAGATATCGCATGCACTGGTCAAATATAAAAGTTTAACTTGTACAAATCTAATTAAAAGAAAAAAGATTCTAAAATTATGTTGTCTATCACACCTTCCCCCCCACCCCACCTTTCTTGGGGCTGGAGTGATTTCCTTCCACTGGAATTCTAAGTTTTTCTTTCTAAAAATTGTTCTTGCTCAACTAGGTTGCAAAGGAGCAGTTAAAACAGGTTATTACTAATGCAGGGGAAAGAGATCTTTCCAACTTGTTTTCAGACCCACCTCAAATTGAAAGCGTGCTTGCCAGTAAGTAATATGACCTTAATCTCATGTGAAATGATAGAAGTTAGTTGATTCAACAGACACTATGAATTGGCCATATATTTTATTGTTGACTGCCTCAGTATGCATTTAGTGCATCTACTTCCTCTCAACATTGTGTTTTGAAACAGTGACGCTGGCTTGTTGTCTGTCTCCTTTTATTAGATTTTTCCCCATATGTATTGATTTTCATCCATGAGGTTGAACTTTTGGTTAGGATTATGTACTGAACTCTATGGCATTTTTGCACTGATAATTTGTTATTATTTAATTTTTCTTTTGGTTGCAGCCTGTCAAGCTAAAATTCTGCCATCATGGTTTGAATTTTTCAACAAAGAGCTTGCACGCATGGTCGCTTTTTCAGACCATGAAGCTTTTGACCATCCTGTGGCATGTAAGCTCTTCCATTTACTGTGAACCTTTCTCATTCTCTTTTCTTGCCCCAACTTGCCTTTTTCTTTATATAAGATGACACTTGGCAGTATTGAACTACTTTACTTATGCTATGATTATTCTTCAAGAGTCTTATTTATTTATTTTTCACACACACATATATATATTTCCAAAAGTGTTACAAATTTTATTTTCCCCCAAAAGTGCTACAAATTTTAATTTTATCATTTGTTCAAATTGATGTGCAGGTCTCTTGGTTGTTTCCTCCAAAGATAAAGAGCCCATCAACAAATTTGTTGACCTCTTTAATACCAACCAGTTACCTTCTCTTCTTAATGATGGTGCAATGGATCCAAAGATTCTGAAGCATTTTTTGTTAGTGCATGATAACCAAGATGGTGCTTCTGAGAAGTATATGGCTCATCCCTTCCTTAACACAGTAGGATTTTCAATATGGAAAGAAATTCTCATGCATAATGAGCTTGACATTTATGAGGGATATTGTTAGCATATAAATTTTTATAAAGTATTTGGACTTTAAATAGAATGTTAAAAGAATAAGACAGGATATCTGAAATGCTCACAATCAATAAGATAAGTCCGACAGCCCTTAGTTTAACATTTAAATGACCAACAGTTGTTTATGATAATGTCATTTTAACCATTTTCTTGAAAAGGGTAGTGAGTTGATTGGGACATAATATAATGCCGTCTGCTGCTTATTTTTCTTTTATTGGATGAAGAGGAAGGCAATGCTGACACTTTTGCTTTAAAAATAGTACAATTTGAGTGGTGGAAGGCAGTGGTGTTTTGATATTTTTATTGTCATAAAGGCTATGACGGAATGTTAAAAATTTGTTGGATATGCTAAGTATTCTGTAATATATAGTATTTTTGGTGTGAAAGGCCACTGGATCAGATAATGACGTTTAATGGCAAACGACCCGTCAATGGAAGATCACTGACTTAGTTTTATGACTATCTTTTTGGCAGGCAATACTACAATATAACTAAAAAGTTGTTTACAAAACCATAGTTATGCTAATTTTTGATCCAGTCTTCTTGCGTGTTGTGGGTATATTAAGCATTTCCTAGTAATGGGACCAGTTGTTGACTCCTCTAAATGCGAGGCACACGTATTGACACACAACACCTAGTTATGAGTGTGTGAGACTTGATCTAACTATGAAGCATATCTAATAATTAAGATACCATATAATCGTACATAAAGTTCTCCCTCTTTATGTGATCAAGTAGATAAAGCTTTCTTGTTATATTCTGTTTATTATATTATTGCTTCAAATGATCGAAGTGCCCATGTTGAACATTTAAGGTATATAAGACCACCATTTTTTTTTGATCAGTATATATAAAAACACCATTTAAATTTAGAAAAGAGCAGTTTTTTTATTGTAAATTTGAATATGTAGCTGTCCTCCCATGTTTTTAGGTTTGGGGAATGTATATAAAACCACATTTTACTTTAGAAAATAGGAAAAAGAATTACCAATTTGAATATGTTGCTGTCCTCCCATGGTTTTTATTAGGTTTGGGGATTTGATAAATTCTATACTTAGACACGTACGCACACTTGACACGCTTACTCAAGTCTACATGACATAGTATGGGACAAGGGGATAGTTAACAAGGAGATAGTAGTGTGGGAGTTTTCTGTTTCTTGCCTTTTCTCCCTGGATTTTAGGTCTGGGGGATTCAAAGATCTGGTAGTAGTGAGGTAGTAGGTTGGACTTCCTTGGTATGTTAGGGTAACTTAATAGTATGCTTCCTAGGTGAGTGATGTATGAGACTATGAGTGGTTGAGTGATGGCTGTGTTGAAGGAGCTCTCTATGTTCATAGATTTTCCCCTGGTTGGGAGTGTTATTGTTGGCATGGTTGAGCAGTTGACAAAATATAAAAATATTGAATGATATTTTATATTTTTCCCCCTTTGGTTAAGGAAATTCTTAGTTTCAATAGCAAAAAGTTTGGTAGTTTTTTTCTTTATTTACAATTTCCTTTTCATATTTATTTCCTTTAGGTCATTGAACTTTGATTTCATCTTATTTTAATCATTTCCCGAAATTTAGGAAAAAATTCTAATGCTGTTTTTCTTTTGTCTTGGTTTGACCGTATTTTCCCCCTCCCCCACATAGGGATATCAAAGCATTAATTCTTCCATTTGTATTCAACTATCCATAATGTTTCACCTTCTGTATCCCACCTCTAAAAGTATTAAAATTTTCATTTTATAATTTTTTATTTTATTATTTCAATTGGTTTTAGTTGTTTACTGATAAAACTTTTTACGGGGCTTCATCTATATGTGCAGTTTTGGAGGCAAAAGCATTAAGCTAGGCATAAATCCTGAGGGGAATGTATGAGCCTTTTTGTATATTTATTTATTTTGATAACATGATACTGATTGCAGGAGTTAAAAATGAATAGATAACAAATATAATAAAATATATATATATATATATATATATATATATATATATATATAAAAGAATTAAGACCATGCTAAAATAACTATACAAAGTGAATATGTTAGTATCTCATCGAATATTATTTATGATGATTGACAAATGCACATATAGGTATGGCGTTATACAAATGAGCAAATATAAAACAGATGTAGAGAAATAAAGTAAGTATTATTGAATACTGCTGATGGCAGAAAAAAACATTGTTGGTTACTTTGACCCTTGGAGGGGAAAAAATATCCTCACAAGGCATAGGAACAAAAGGTGCACCTTTAATTATGTCTTGGCTTGCGATGTAAGCCTACTAGACTCTCGCTGCCTTAAAATTTAACTATTTTCAAAATTTTAAGTTGCAAGTTGTTTTCAGGCAGTCTTGCCATGATGTGATTCTCAAGGTGAGACTTGGAAAAGCTTTGTAGAACAATTTGTGTACATTGACCTACATTACTTGTTTAGGTGGTGTAGTGAAATAATAAGCCGTAAATATTCTTTTCTTGTTGACCATCTCTCTCTCTCTTCACTTTTCACTTCTGTAGTTTTTATGATTTTTAAAACATTGATGTACTATCCACCATTGGGTCATTGTTTGATGAAAAGGTAAAAGCTCAGGTGTCAAGTGTTTAAAGTAGGTTTGGGTTAGAGGACAGGCAGTTTGTGGGAATAATGGCCGAGGTTGGGTCTTTATCCCAACTCCCTGGATTGACAGGACTGTACTAGTTAATGGACGTTTTCTTATTTTTATATAATTCATTGTTAAATTTTCCTTTTTGCATAATATTACAAATCTTATATTATTCTGAATCTCCTGCTTTGGAAACATCAGAGGAAGTACACTGAATAGTTTAAGGTTGAGTGCTCATCTTTGATCTAAGAGATGTAAGTGGGTACAGATTGTGGATATGGGTTGCAGACTCGTTTTTAGAATAATCATCTTTTTCAAAAAAATATATGAAGCTGGGTTTCTGTTTGTTTTTTCTCAGATAAAACCTAGTAAATAACAATTCCTCAATCCATTGCACATCCTGCATCTTGCCATGGATAGGGTTTCAAATATATTACAACTGCTATAGTTACTGATTGTTATGCTTCTTTTGCAGCACAACCAAACTTCTAGCAGAAATGAAGAGTACATTTGGCTCAAGTGATTGTCGATTACTGTGTATTAACTCGTCTCTGGATGGGTTAGTCGAACACCAAGAAAATCCATGGGCTCCTCATGTAAGCTAATAATTAAGAATTATATATATATATATATATATATATATATATATATATATATATATAATTTTTGCTTTCGCTCTCATATTCAAAATGAGGATTTATATCATTGGATTATGTTTGGTGAAACACTTTATACTTGTGTTCTGACAGGATCCTAATGCTGCTCCTGCTCAGCATCATGGTTGCTTCCTTAACATCGATGATCAGGATGAGGTGATTCAATTGACCTTTATCTTTGTATACTGAGAGCATTCATTAAGCATTGGATTCTTATATTTTGAATTATAACCAAGATAACAATTCTTTATGAATTGGAACAGATGAAAAATATCATGCATGATCTGTCATCTAAATACATCATTCCTCACATGGAGCAAAAAGTTCGTGGTCTTAATCATCAGGTATTCTATTAAAAATAATTATTTTACTTATGGAAAATGCTTTTACATCCCAATTAATTTTTTTAGTCTGTTATTGTCTTTGTCCTCTCTCCTCTTGAAATAAACCTCTTGTTTTTAGGTTTCTGCAACAAGGAAAGGTTTTAGAAACCAAATAAAAAATTTGTGGTGGAGAAAAGGAAAAGAAGACATACCAGATAACCCCAGTGGTCCTATGTATGTAATGCGACTATTTTTTATGCATATGTTTTATACAATTTTTTTTCTTTTCTCTGTGTTCTAATAATTTACTATGTATAATAACTACTGAAGGTACACTTTTAGCTCCATTGAATCTCAAATTAGAGTTTTGGGTGACTACGCCTTCATGTTACAAGATTATGAACTTGCATTGTCAAATTATCGGCTACTTTCCACTGATTACAAGCTTGACAAAGCGTGGAAACGCTACGCTGGTGTACAGGTAACTTCAAATCTTTGTATTTACTCTTTCGTGTCTGTTGTATTTTTTTTTTTTTAATTTTGTGTTATCCTCTTGGAGTAGTCCGAAAGTGCTTGTGTGTGTTCTTTAGGGGTCTTTGGTGGCCTTAGGTTTTATAATATCCTGGTGTTTGTATGAGTTGTCAAAAAAATAAAAATAAAATCCTGGTGTTTGTATGGCTCCATCAGTTGCATACAGACTGCGTACCTGGGGTTTACCCTGTAATTTTTTAGATTTTTAATTAGGTACGTTGTTATCTCAAACAAAAAGATTGCTTGCAAAGTGCAGTTAGCTTTTATGGGGCTGCAAGCTTTTAGAAATTGGTAAATTTTATGTGGTAAAATGCACCTATTTTAATTTTTCTTAATAAATTTTATGTGGTAGCACTCCCCTTGCCCATTGCCAGCTCATACACTGCGAGGAAGATCGTTGCCTACGGCCTCACATAGATGAGGTCCATTAGTAATTCTTGACGATGTTGAGCTAGAACAACTGTTCCTCCTGAATACTCTGTATCAACGCCAAAAAATTTCCTGCTGCTACCATATAGTATTCATATCTACCTCGTTCATAGGAATTGATATCAACCACCAGTTCTCCTTGTCCGCCGCCCCCCCCCCCCCCCCCCCCCCAAAACACACAAAAAAAAACTTGGGGTTATCCTACAGTTGGAAGACGAAGTAGAAAATGGAATGAATGTAGTGATAATTTGATTCTTCGCAATCTCTCCATATCTTAGATTGAACTGAACTATGTAACAGTGCTGTTAAAGGCGCGCATAGGCTTGAGGCGCAGGTCTAGCGCCTGTTGTCATCCCAGGTTCACTGCTGTTTACTAGGCGTGCGCCTCGTCCTGTTTGTTAGGTGCACCTCACAGTTTTTTTATTTTATTTTAAAAACTATGATTATTCTATTTCTTAAGCCAAAAAGGGTACTTTTGGCAACTTAATAAACAAATAAGAAGCCCAAGCGTATGAGAGAAGAAACTTTTGTTCAAAAGAATAAACAAATAAGAAAGCCCAAGAGTCAAAGTGTCGACTGAACAGAGAAAGAGTGAGACGAACGACGAAGCCCTAGTTGTAGAGATGAACGACGAAGCCACGTCAGTTCTTTCTTCTTCTTCTCTCTCTTCTCCTCTACTTCTCTCCCCTCTGATCCTCTCTTCTTATCTTTGCTTACATCTCTCTCTTCGTCTAGTTCTCCTATCTTTTTTTTTTTTTTGGGGGGGGGGGGGGGGGTGTGGGTGTTTTGTTTTTTATTTAATACTTTCTCTCTCTTCTCGTCTACTTCTTCTGTCACTGCGTCTTTAATAACACTGCTATCTTTTTCCATACATATTCTTCTAAAATTTCATCTATTATTATATTTTTTCCCTTTTTTCTAAACTCATTTTTATTGGTTAATTAGTAAATATTCTACAATATAGACTTAATATAGTTACATTATTATATTAGGTAATTTAGATATCAAAAAAGTTCTTTTCAATTCTTGCTTTAGGCCTCAATTTATTTCGAGCCAACCCTTTTCCGGAAGCCTCCAATCCCATATTCCTCTACTGGGACCTGAACCTTGCTCTTTCCCACAATACAGTTTTGGGGACACCACCTGAGTTAGCAGTCAGTGGTAATGCAGAGATGCTATCGAGTTCTCAGATAGAAGGATGACTTAAGGTGCTATATTAATCAGTAATTCAAAGGACTTTTCCTTGTTATAGTGAACTTTTTTTTTGCAGAATGCTACATTTGCATTCTATTGTGATTCTGATTTAGTTGTTTTAAAGCAAAAATAACAGTAGCCAATTGTAGTTAGCTTATAGAAAGGAGCAAGGGAGATTGTTATTTAGAGAGTGAGTGGTATTACCTACTACTTACCTAGATGGTGACACAAAAAATGGGAAATGGGACATGAGCATTTGTTTCACCATTGTGAATACTCCAAAATTATCTGGAATGGTCTCCAACATAAATGTGGTTTCTACACCAACCCTAATTCGCGGAAGGATTTCCTAATTTGGGCATCTTCTAACTAGAAGCAAAAATTGAAAAGAAGCAGGGTCATGACGTGGAATCTAACCTTGGCTAGCTGTGTATACCATGTGTGGAGACTAGAGAGGAATAACAGAATGTTCAGTAACAAATTCTTATCTCCTCTACAAACGTTGAATGCAGTGGTAAATGCAATCCGACTGAAGCTGTTCTCTGTCAAAATGTGTGATTGCCCCTTTGCTGAAGAAATTGCAAACGAATGGAGCATCCCATCATCCTTCTTTGAGCTGACCCATATGAATCCCTTCTTCACCAGTCCAAACAGCCACCACACTCACCCTGCACCACCACCACCGCATCCACCTCCGTAGCCATCACCATGCAACCCAGTACTATGATACTTCTGATTTGTTGATCTATCCCGGCCATGGTTATGGTAAGGTTAATTAGTGCCTGTGTGCAGTTTGTTACCTTCTGGGCCGGATCTTGACTTGTATGGATTTGCAATCCTATCCTTTTTGGCCACTTTGTGGACTTCTCTTTGGTTTTCTTTTTCTCTGCCCTTTTTTTGTGGGCCGGGGGGTATGCCCCTCGTTATCTTTGTAATTACATTTTTATTTATGTTACTTCTTAATTACCGAAAAAAAAACTTCTATCACTGATGCTTAGGGTAGTGGATGAGCATCTAAATTTTTTTCAGTTTAATTATTCAAATGTTGATAATAAATTAGGTATATTGTTAGGAAATCTTGTGCATGTTTAGAACAGAAAAGGGAGAATTAAGAGCCAATTTGTTTAGTCTTACTCAGCTTTTCATAATAAATTAGTTACATTATTAAGAATTATTGTGCATGTTTTAAAAAGAAACAGAAAATGAAGAACTTTTTATGTCAACAGGACTTAGGTTGGCAAATTTCGTACAAAGTTCAAATTTCTACTTTTGGTTAGAAATTTCAAAGTTAGTTAGTTGTTAAATATGCATATTCTTCGTCCACGGGTAAAAAGGTAATCTAATGCTTTGATGTATTCACCAAATTATGGTTCATGCATAAATGAATTAGGGTTTCTAAGTTTCCATGTTCTGATTTGGTTTGATTCCCTACATCTCTTCAAATATGCATAAAAGTGTTTTTGGAATCTTCTAATGGTCCCATGTCTCATGATCACATGCTTCTATTACCAATTGCATTACATGCGTATTTAAATCAATTGTACTACACTTGGACCTATATATATTAGAAATAGGTTGCTGTGGCCTCTTCAATTGTTGCCGTTTTTTGGTTTGCTTACCCGCTTCTTGTTTTTTTGCTTCGGTTTATTTATATATATGTGTGTGTGTATATCCAGCAACTATTAACGATTACATCTAGACCTATGGTTGTGTGAATATATATTCCCCAAGCAACATTTTTATATTTCTGTGTTTTCTTTCAGGAAATGATGGGACTGACTTATTTCATGATGGATCAATCAAGGAAGGATGCAGAATATTGCATGGATAATGCATTTAGCACATATTCAGTATGTATAGTTCTTTCTTTTAACTTATCAAAAATAAGAAAAGAAAAGTATAGTTCTTTCTTGTAGAATTTTTTTCTGCAATTCCGATTCAGGTTACTGTATCTTTAGTTATTATTATTATTTTTTTCCTGTTACCAAATATGGTTCTTATTCTTACTTCTGCACTTGGAGACATTTATTAATCTCCTTGTTTATACAATAACATAACAACAACCAGATTCTAGTATAACCTATATTCTTCCTAGATTACCCTTCCCATATTGCAAACTATGACACGCCGATTTAGTGAGGTTCGGAATTCCTACTCCTCGACTCAAGAGACTTTCCCAAATCAACTATGGCTTCTCCTTTCGGGTGGAGAGCAAACCTTTACAATGAAGCAAACTTTCTTTCTTTCCTCTTGCTAAGAGAAAAACCTTATCTTAGGCTTCCTTGGGTCACACCAACCTTTTGGGTCAAACCAACCCTTTGAAGAAGTTTATAGAAAGAGTATGTATACAAATGTATCTTTCAAAAGATGGATATACAAATCACAAGCTCACAAGACTAGAGTGTTAATGAATCAAATTGAAGCTCAAGTCTATGTAGAATGAATGAGAGAAATGAAGATAGTAATGAATGCTCAAGTGATAGCTCTTAAATGCTTATGATCTTTCTCTCAAAGATATGTATGTCATACATAAATGCACAGCCTTTATATCGAGAAATCTGGGCAGAAAATGGCTGTTGTGGGTGGTTGAGAGTTCATTTAATGTTGAAATAGCCGTTGGATTCAAATTCCAGCCTAAACCAGTTGGCTGGTTTAAGTACCAGTCGGCTGATGCTATGTATCAGTCGGTCGATAAAGCTAGTCTCTCAATTCTAAACTCTAGAAAACTCAGCAGCCTCGAGCAATCCTATCAGTTGGCTGGTAGATATCTGAAATTGTTTTTAGACACTTTTGAGGGTGTCTTTGGCCTTGGAGTTCCATTCGGTCATTATATGATAATCAATGAAGTACATGACCTATTTTTAAGTTGCCCGAGGATCAAAAATGAACTTTTAAGTGTATATGCATAATCCTGAGATGAGCTTCAAATGCGTTAAAAAATGCGATTGAACTTTGAGCATTGAGGCTTCTTTCTTAACCTTTGAGTTGAAAACATGATTCTTGAGGTCTTGGTCAACCTTGAATGCTTCAAGCTTTGACTTGAACAACTCAGAGTCATTTCCGTGTGCATTGCTTCACCATTGATGTGATCATGTGTATTTGAATGTTTGGAATGTGACTTTGATCTTCTTGCTTCATTGAGGTCAATCTTTGAGAACATGACAAATCTAGCACAACACTGAATGTAAATATTAGTGCCTAAACACTATTAATGATTTGTAATCATCTAAATTAATGGATTGCCCTTAGGTTGAAACCTTTGGGTCAGCAAAAAGGTATCTGCATGTACTGTTAGCTAAAAAAAGTAACATTAAGTTGGCTAATATATATATATATATATATGAAAGACCAAAGACCAGAAAAAGGACACCAGAAGATGCCAAGTTGGTCTTAAGAAGGCTGGCTTACATAAGAAGCGAAATGAATACGAACAAGACTAGGCAGATAAGAGCCAGCATAAGCAAATACATCTTTCATGTAGTTAGATCCCAAGTTACTCAAGTGGCCAACATTCTGGACTCTTATGAAAAACGATGATCCATGAAGACAGCACAATGCTTTCGGCAGAATAGTCATGGCATGGTACTATAACTTGGCATTGTTGGATATTTTTTAATAAGATCAAATTAACACCCTAGAATTGGACATAACCTCCGTCTTGGAAACTGACAACTAAGGCAAATAGAAGTACCATCTAGAAGAGGATGACACTACACTTCATCTGAACTCAAAGTCCAGCTACGTGGGGCTGGTTGCATGGATCCCATTTCACCATTTCCCTCGTTTTAGTGCCATTATTTCAGTCATACATGATGACGTTACCACATCTTTTCTCAATAAACTTTAATTTCGAGGTTTCTATTTTTGTTACTGGCGTTAATGTGAACGATATTACTCTTCCTTGCTAGTATCATTATTTCCTTTTTTGGCAAGATAATCATTGTTTTTCAACTTTTCACGACTCTCAATGGATGCTACTTCTAACCTTTTAGGAATGTAGTCATTGCTAATTTTTTCCTTTGTTGTGGTGTTGATATCCATGCCAACATTTGTATTTTGGCCATGGTTATTTGATGAACATGATTAGTAGCTTTTTTCTTTCTTTTATATAGTCATATTTATAGTATAACTTTTTTCTGTCTTGGTTTAATGTGAGTAACATCATCTTCAATCTCTTCTTAGGAATGACTGATGTAACGGAAACATTTTTGATACCCCATTCTTTTTAATCTTTACTTTTCTCTATTTATTTACTTTTCTCTATGTACTCAAGTTGGTCCTACTTAAATTTTCTTATAACTTCTCCCAGGACTTCTGAGAGTTAGTTTTCACCATTCAGTTTTTCAGTTAAAATGTCATTACTGAGTAGCATAACATGCCATGGTACGCCGAGTAAAATGTGTCCAGTCAATTCATTCATAAGATATGAACTAAATCAAAATATTGACGCCTAATTCTAATTCATATGTAAGCCCATAGTCATTATAACTCACTTGTTTCTTTGCAATTCTTCTTATATGATCACAAATTCAAAGTTCTGTCATACATTTCTCTTATCATGGCAAAGTACTGATTTATGACTTTTTTTTGGTGAAAAAAAAACTCTAGAACCGACCATATTTTATTTGTATAGACCATTTTATAGACTTCCTCAAGTTTATAAAAAGCATATATTGACCCCCTATTCTTTTGTGACACCTTGCTTGTTGCTATTGGTCTCCTTTGTAATCTGTTGTTGACCTTTTAGAGGTATATTCAAAAGCGCTTGGCAGTCTGCCCTAGAATTTATTGACTGATCATAAATTTCTGTAGAGCTTCATTGCTGACAAGTTATATACAACAAGAACGTAATGCACAATTTTAGTGACACAAGAAAATTGGAAAGTTTAATTTTTGATGGTATCAGTGAAAATTACTAAATTCGAACCTGAAAGTACTCAGAAAAACACAAATTCTTCCTGATTATTTCTTTCATCGATAGTTTGATACTGTCAAAAAATTGCTCAAGTCAAATATTTGGAAAAAAGGCTTTGTTTAGTTGAGTATTGGGTATTTATTAATAGTACTAATGAAAGAGGGGAAAAAAAGGAATCATGAAGAAATTATGTTTTTCTCGATACTTACTGGTTTAAAAGAGTAATTGTTACTCAATAACTTCTTTTATTTTATAAAAGATTTTCATGAAAAACTTTGATTGGGCAAGACCTTTCGGTCTTTCTTGAATACATTATTATATAGAATGTGAAAATTGAAATGATACCTTAAGTTGGGTCTTCTCCCAATCCATTTATCAAACACTCCATATTGGAAGGATGGACTTTACAGGGAAAACAAGTAAAGAATAAAAAATATATTTCAATATTCAGTTTACATCGTAATATGAATAGTGATTGTAAAAGTGTTGACTATAATAAAATGGTATGCTGTGCAATAAAAAAGTAGCTAATCCTCCTTCCCCCTCCTTGTATTGCTTAGGATTCTCTTTGAATCTATCATGTTCAAAATAACGTAGTTGAAATGTTGCTTTGAGCTTCATTTCTAGTTGAAACTTGAAGATTCCCATCTGTTGTGGCTAAGGGAGTCAATTTGCATCTGTTGTTGGCACAAACGGTTGCTCCATTATGACATGAAGGTCATAGGTTCGAAAAGGGAAATAGCCTTTTGGCATGCAGAGGTAAGGTTTCGTACCTCTAACCTTCTCAGACCCCGCAAAGGTGGAGCCTTGTGCACTGGGCTAGGCTGGCTAGCCCTTCTATATTTGAAGAATATATCCATAAAAGGATTAAGGAGTTGTATGAGAAATACCAAAGCATATGTAGTTTTATTTTAGAAATAAAATTAGAAAAACAATATGGTATTTAGGGACACAAAAATAATTTTAGAATATCCAAATTATTATTAATAATTTTTTTAGGAATGACTGTTTTGTGCAGACATTGTTTGTAATAATGTTACGATTTTTTTGCTATAGCAAGAGTATCTATGCTTTAAATTCTGTGGTATTGTCAAACTTGAACATGTATTGTCTTTCTTCTTTCCTTTGCTCTATTTTGAGGAAATCTACTTATCTTCTTCTGTAACTAATATATATCTTGTCTGAGATACTTTTTGCAAACTTCCCCAGAGAAGGAAAAACATATATATGTATTACTCATAAACTACTTAACATAAAGGTGAAATAAATAATTTTTTTTTTTTGATAAGTAAGATTTAATAAAAGGCGCTCAAAAGGGGAGCGCTCCCAATGAAGACAACAACCGCCCATGACGACACTATAGCTTTAAGCTATCCGCAAAATCCAAAAGAGAATCCATTGAATTACAGTCCCATCCATTTACCTAAAAGAATAACGAAGTAAGAATATTGTATTTAATAGCCCAAATGGGAGACTCCTCTCCTAAAAAAATATCCTATTTCTCTTACGCCACCAGCCCCACCAAATACAAAGGGGAGTGGCCCTCCAAGCATCTCTGACTCGGCTCTCCACTGTACACCCTTTCCAAGTCTCTAACAAGTCTACCATGGATTCTGAGAACACCCATGGAAGACCAAAAACACCCAAAAACATAGACCAAACATCCTTAGCCACCGAGCAATGAATAAGAAGATGGCTGATAGATTCACCAGTTGTCTTGCACAAACATCACCTGTTGACCACAACATGACTTCTTTTTCTAAGATTATCAAAAGTTAGGATGCTTCCCAAAGCAGCGGTCCAAGAGAAGAAAGCAACCTTCAGTGGAGCTTTCGACCTCTAAATGGCCTTCCAAGGAAAAATGGGGCCCAGACGCTCCAGCATACAATTGTAGAATGACTTAACCTCGAAAACCCCTCTTAAGGTACCCACCCACAGCATCTCAGCCATGCCCACCCCGACCACCACCTGGCTATAGATGAAGGCTAAGAAGTCTGACACTTCCAAAAGTTCCCAAGCATGGAACTGTCGACGGAACTGCACATCCGAAGTCTCCCTCCCATTATCGAAACGAAAATAGTCAGCAACCATAGCATCTTTAAACACAACATTCCGGTAAAGACACATGAATTTGAATGCTAAAGCCAAATCCCCACACCATCTGTCTTCCCAAAACCTAACAAACCTTCCGCTTCTTGCCTTGAACCGAATACGTTTAGAGTATTCATCCCACCCTCTACAAATAAGCTTCCAGGAGCCCATTCCTGCTGGGGCATTCTAGCCTCGTTTGAGTGCCACCCTCCATCTCCCTCCCCATAATGACAAGCGATAACGCGCCTCCAAAGCTTGGCCCTCTTTCTTCCAAACCTCCACAATCACTTGCCCAGCAACGCCTTATTAAACACATCCAACCTTCGAATACCCCCACTTATTAATAGGGGAACACACTCTTTCCCAATTAACCAAGTGGTACTTGAACTCATCTCCTTACCCGCCCCACAAAAACTTCCTCTGAATCACGTCAAGTCTTCGAATAACTGACTTAGGCATCGGAAAGAGCAACATAAAATAGGTCGAGAGATTTGAGAGCGTGTATTTCATAAGAGTAATCCCCCTTTGGACAAATATTGCTTCTTCTAACATGCAAGCCTCCTCTCGAACCTCTCAACAATCGGATCCCACACAACAACTTTCCTTGACGAGACTCCCAAAGGGAGCCCTAAGTAGGAGATCGGGAGAGAGCCAACACCACACCCTAGAGTATCAGCCAAGACTTGAACATCCTCCACCTCACCGACTGGGACAATCTCACTTTCCCAATGTTAATCTTCAACCCGGAAACAACTTGAAAGCAGGCCAATACACACCGTAAATACCTCAACTGAAGGAGGCTAGAATCACAAAAGGCAATAGTGTCATCCGCAAAGAGCAGGTGGGAGATGACTAACTGATGCAGAACTCTGCCTACTGAGAATCCCTGAATGAACCCAAGCTGCTCCGCCCTCTCCATCAGCCGGCTAAAAGCCTCCATGACAATGATAAACAAGAAAGGGGAAAGACGGCCCCCTTGCCTCAAGCCACAAGAACTGGCAAAGAAACCAGCTGGGGATCCATTCACTAAACCGAGAACCTAGCAGATGAAATACAGAAAAGAATCCACGCCTTCCACTTCTGCCCAAAACCCATTCTCTCCATCAAATACAACAAAAAATGCCAACAAACATGATCATAGGCCTTTTCGATATCCAGTTTGCACATAATCCCCAGAATACCACTTCTCGCCCATGCGTCAATGCATTCGCTAGCAATGAAAACTGAATCCAGAATTTGACGCCCCCCAACAAAAGCATTTTGGGAGTCTGAGATCACCCCATTGAGAACTCTCCTCAACCGAATGGCTAAGACTTTCGCAATAATCTTATACACCGTCCCAACAAGACTAATGGGTCTAAAGTCCTTCGCCTCACATGCTCCACTCTTTTTGGGGACAAGAGTAATGAAGGAAGCATTGAGACTCTTCTCAAAAGAGCCATGCAGAAAAAAGAATTGATTGCCCCCATCACCTCAGCCTTCACCACCTCTCAATTCTGTTGAAAGAAAAGCTAAAGTAAACCCATCTGGCCAGGAGCTTTATCCCCATCACAACTCCTCAAAGCCGCCAACACCTCTTCCTCCACAAACGGCATTTCAAGCTAGTCTCTATCACCTTCCGATAATGCCGCAAACTTGAGCCCATCAAGAAGAGGCCTCCAAGATTTGCCCTCCCTCTCTTCCTATCCCTACCAAAGGCTCTTTGGGCACAGCCATACTAAGGAGAATATCCAAGTTTGGAATCCACACAGTGATTGCCCTATGAGGTTGGCTTGTGAAAGGCTGTTGTGAGGAGGAGGAATGAGTTCTTAAAGTGCTAAAATGGCATCTAAAAAGAAGGGGGTTGTAAAGGGATCAATAAAAAACTGAAAAAAATAAAAGAAAAAGAAACTGGTAACTGATTTAATGTCAACTTAGATGGATTCATTGTTGGGCCATTAAAATTTTGGTGTTTTAAATGCATTTTAGTTTTACAAATAGACTCCTGCAGGTGGTATTAGTATGATTACCACCTCTAAATTTTTTTTCACAATTGAACCACCCCCACCCCCACCCCCCTCCCTCTCCTCCTTCTCTCTGGGTATTATTGACTGACACCGTGTTGAATCTGTAATATATTCATGCAGAAAATTGGGCCGTCTGGTCAACGCAATGCTACGCGGTGTGGGCTTTGGTGGGTAGAAATGTTGAAGACAAGAGATCTGTATAAAGAGGCTGCCAGTGTTTACTTCCGCATCTCTGGTGAGGTAATACCAATTTTTATTATTTATTATTTATTATTTTTATAAAAATACTGAACAAGAACATTCATATTCTGCTCCTGAAAAGTTTTACTTCTTTTAGGAACCTCTACATTCAGCTGTAATGCTTGAGCAAGCATCTTCTTGTTACTTATTTTCCAAACCACCCATGCTACGCAAGTATGGTTTTCATCTTGTTCTTTCTGGCGATCTGTACAAGAAATGCGATCAAGTATGGATGTCATCAAATACATTTTTTTCCCTTTTTTCTTCTGCATACTTGCTGTAACTTTCTGAAAACTGCCCGGTCCATCATCAGATAAATCATGCAATTCGCACATATAGATGTGCTCTTTCTGTATTTAAAGGAACTACGTGGAGCCATATCAAAGATCACGTTCATTTCCATATTGGGAAGTAAGTTGCAAAAAACTTGCTTTGTAGTTTGCATGATGAATTCATCTGTGATTGTAGCCTCTATAATGTTCAAAGTTCTTTGTAAATTTTATCTTTGTTGCAGGTGGTATGCTTTTCTTGGGATGTTTGATGTGTCAATTAAACATATGTTGGAGGTCCTTGCCTGTGGTCATCAATCCAAGATGACGCAGGAGTTATTCCTCAGGGATTTTCTTCAAATTGTTCAGGTGCCCACTTGTTACACAATTCTTTTCTGTACTAGGAATTATTGGAGAAAGCAAAAAAGCTTGGTTTATTTCAGTGATGAATTGTTGTTCAAACCTGCCTATGTTGCCTGGTCTAAAGTTTTTATGACATGGACGTTGGACTTCATTGACATTTCCCTTGCAGGTTGAGGAGGCTACAAATTAGAACTTCTTTTTATTTATTTATTTTTGTGTTTTTTCAACTTACTTTCCATGGGTTACCTATTTATTATGTTTTTATTTATTTATAATCAGAGAGGGAGTATTGTTGTTGGGGGTGCAAGTGGGAGGGAGGCATGTTGGCTAGACCACATGTGGATCTGCCCTAGGACTATTTGTGCAACCTAAGTATATGATCAACTCTTCTAATGAATGGTTTTACCATTACATTTCTTCTATGTTAAGTAGTCCAGGAAAGGATATCTGGGTAATTTGTCCTCTACCCTGAGTGACAACACCTCATACTCGATATACATCATTTGGACAGATGGCTCAAATAGCTGCATTTACCATTGATGAAATATTGTCTTCTCTGTTTTATTCTCAGCACGTTGTAGCTTTTTATTGGATTAAATGGCCATCCATCAAAATCATAATTACGATTTATATATATATATATGTTTATAGCATAGATTATTAAATTGGTTGATGTAGGCGTATTGGTTTTGACTCTTTACTCTTATTTTTATATGGATAATATAGAAAACTGGGAAGACATTTGAGGTATTGAAGCTTCAGTTGCCTGTCATCAACATTTCTTCACTCAAGGTTATTTTTGAAGATCATCGAACTTATGCATCACCTGCAGCCGTAAGTTAAATTATGACTTTGTCTCTTTTTCTTGGCAATATATTTGCTATTAATTTTTAATTTTGTTTGTGGCCTTTATATGTTATTCTAACCTTCCTCATTACATTGTGCCATTTTATATGTATTTTATATAGATGATAAGGTTGATGTTAATTGTGATCAGATCATCAAGCGTTTAATGCTTGCCCTTTGTTCTTTATTGGGTATTATTCTAGCTTTTTGCCGTACACCACTACCCTTGCCCGTGTTCCGAAAATCCTGATGTATCCTCTTTGTTCTTGTATATGCCTAATGTTCCAATTATGCATGATAATTCATCTCAACTCACCAAAGTTCTTTTCCAACTATTTAGGTTTTGATAAATGAATAATGTGTCACAACTCCGCTGTATCAAGGGCCATAACCTTAGTCATACCACATGCTATCATATTTTAGTTTTGGTCTTCCTTTCTCCTAGTATTACCTTCAATGTATATCACACGGTTCAACTTCATTAGTGTAATTTTTAGTCTTTGCTGCTTATGGATCTCCAATGGCTACTTAAACTCTCTCATGTATGCTTTCATTTTTAATTGATCCTTTCTATACTTATCCAAAAAAAATAAAAAAATAAAAAAATCGATCCTTTCTTGTTTCTTCACACATCTATCTCAATATGGGCATATCAGAAATTCACATTTTATAAGTATATTAGTCTTAGCCGTCTAACATAATGTCTCATTAAGTTTGGTTGACGTAAGATTTGTTTATAGATTTCACCTTTCAATTTTAGCGGTATATGTCATTCACATTGTATGTCAAAAACACTCCTCCATTTAATCCTTCTTGTTTTAATTCTATGATTCTCTGATTCACATCACATCTATTTTATCCCATTTTGTGAATAGTTGAGTCTAGGAAACAAAAAATGTTTGTTTTTTGAACCTCGATTTTTAGTGTATTTCCACTTATAATTCTAGTTTTGCTAAAGTTACTTTCATATATTTTAGTTCTTTTGATATCCCTTGATCCTTGATCTTTTCTGTATTTCCACTTATAATTGTAGTCTTGCTAAAGTCAGTTTCATATATTTTAGTTCTACTTGACACTTTTTTGATTGTAGATTTCTACTTGACACTTTTTTGATTGTAGATTCTGCACACAACACCCTCCCCCCCCCCCCCCCCCCCCCCCCCCCCCAAGCAATTACTGGTCCTGTTGTTTCATGATTCACCAATTGAAACAATATTACCAACATATAGAATACACCAAGATATCCCATTGTGAGTGTGTTTAGTGAGTTGAATGATTTCAAGTATGCAAAATGATATGGGTTATTATGATGGTCTTTCGTTTTCGTGTAACCCTATAGTAATTGAAAATTCATTTGTTTCTCCCATAATTGTTTTAACTATAGTCAAAGTTTCATTATACATGTTCTTTATCATGTTAATATATGTACGTTAGTCAAAGTTGTTGTCAGGGGCTTATTTGTTATTACTTATATAATGTTGGGGCTTATGTGTAATTTCTGAAAATTGTTAGTATAAATAGAATGTGGTGGAAGGATGAAAGCATTCTTTCATTCTCTCTCTCTTTCCCCATCTCTCTCTCTTTTTTTTTTTTTTCATCCTCTTTCTTCTCGTTTTCTTCTTCTTCTTATACTTTACTCTTGATTTGATTATCTCTTAAAGTCAACATTGTATCAGAGCATGGTTTGTAAAGCTCTATGTGTGTAGTTGAAACCCTATGGCAAGTTTGTGTAAACCCTAGTGGGTGTGAAGGGCTAAGATGGGATTTGTTTGCAAGGAAGGAGTGTTAATCACATCCACACGTACTGTAGATCCAACTTGATTTTTGATCGATTGAAGTCTTGATCGACGATTTTCCTGTGTTCGTGTTGTTCTGCAACGATGACTTTTTCTTTGCGTTCGCAATTCTGGTATGGTTTATTTTGTTGCTTTCTAGGGTTTGTTTGGTGACTGTGTGGTCACTTTGTTATGTATATCAGAAGCCGGTAATCTTTCTAGTTGTAACTGTTTGTGTGTTAGAGAGGTGGTTCTCTACGTATTTTGTTGCTATTTTTGTTTCGGAGGATTGTATATTCAGAAATTGTTTGATATAATGTCTGGCTTAGAGGTGACTTCAAAAGAAGCTGGGTCTTCTCCTAGTCAGACTCCAGTATTGGGCGGTAATAGTGACCACCATTCAGGCCTTTGTATTACGACTGTTAGGTTGGATGAGACGAATTATATGGAGTGGGCTCAATGTGCTCGTATGCATGTCATTGATTTTCGTTACTTTGTTGTGTTTGTTGATGACTTTAGTCGATATACTTGGCTTTATCTTATGAAAACCAAAGATGAAGTTCATTCCATTTTTAAAACCTTCTCAGTTTGGTTGTCCCCTCAAAATCGTTCGGTCTGATAATGGAGGAGAGTTTATACATGGTGGTCTTGCCTCATTTAATGCTGATCATGGGATTGTCCATCAAACCTCTTGTGTCGATACACCATAACAGAACGGTGTAGCTGAAAGAAAACACCGTCATATTACGGAGGTGACCCGTTCTCTTCTGATTGGGATGGGAGTGCCTAAAAGTTATTGGGTTGATGCAACCTTAACAATTACATACCTTATCAATTGCATGCCTTCTAAGGTTCTCGGCTATCGATCCCTCTTCTCTGTCTTACTCCATCGCATTGCCTTGTTTAGTGTCTCACTGAAAGTGTTTGGTTGTGTTTGTTTTGTTCACATTCATCATCGTAAGGACAAAATGGATCCTAAGGCAATCCGATGTGTCTTTCTTGGATACTCTGCCACTCAGAAATGGTATCGGTGTTATAACCCTACCACTTGTTGTCGCTTTGTCTCCATGGATGTTACATTCTTTGAGTCTGTTCCTTTTTTTCACCGCTCGGGATTCTCTACATGGCGAGACTACTATTCAGGTAGAAAATTCATCCATTCAGAGGGAATGCCCCTTTCCTTTGCACGTTCCCATTCAGGGGGAGCTTTTTACTGAGGTGCCTATGTCTAGTCCTCCTAACACTAATGATTTGCAGCAGGGAAAACATCCAATTGTCTACACAAGGAGGGCAAAACAAGTCATTGGCTCACCCTAGGACCAAGAAGTCTCCTTCGATCCAGGTAATTCCTCAGTTGACATTAATACTCCTGATTTTTTTCCCAATAACATTCCTGTTGATCTTGATGTCCCTATTGCCTATCGTAAGGGTGGTCGTAGTTGTACAAAACATCCCATATCTCAGTTTGTATCATATGATGCCTTATTTCCAACACATCGTGCTTTCACTTCGTGTATCTCCTCTGTATATGTTCCTTTTAGTGTTTCAGATACTCTCAGTCAAACTCTATGGAAGGAAGCCATACCTGAAGAGATGAAGGCCCTTGAGAAGAATGGTACTTGGGATATTGTTCCATTACCTAGGGGTAAGAAACCAGTAGGCTACAAATGGGTCTACACAACAAAGTATCATGCAGATGGAACAATTGAGAGATATAAAGCTCGGTTAGTTGCAAGGGGCTTCACTTAGATCTATGGGGATTGATTATTTGGAAACATTTGCTCCATTTGCCAAGATGAACTCTATACGTGTCCTCATTTCTTTGGCAGAATTGGCCTTTACATCAGCTAGATGTAAAGAATATTTTCCTTCATGATGACTTGGAGGAAGAGGTGTGTGTGTCTATGCCACCAGGGTTTAAGCTTGCCAATGGTCAGAATTTAGTGTGCAAGCTAGTGCTTGGTTTGAGAGGTTCAACACTGCTGTGAAAAGAGTAGGGTACACACAGAGTCAGGCTAATCATACTCTCTTCATCGAGAAGCACCAGGGCTGCACCACTGCCATTATTGTATATGTTGATATTGTTGTCACTGGCGATGATCTAGAAGAGATTCATTGAATGAAGTCATTCTTGGGGACAGAGTTCGAGGTTATCATTGAGATACTTTCTTGGCATCGAGGTGTGCAGATCGAAGAAAGGGGCGTTCATTTCTCAACGGAAGTATGTGTTAAGATTTGTTGGCTGAAACAGGAAGGCTTGGAGCTATACCTATTGATATTCTCATTGATCAGAACCATAAGCTTAATGATGTAGATGGAGACCCATTAGATGATGTGGGAAGATTTGAGCGATTTGTTGGGAGACTTATTTACCTATCTCTCATGCGCCCAGATAATGTGATTAGTTAGTTTATGCATGCTCCATGTACACCTCACCTTGAGGCAGCTCATCATGTTCTTCGCTATCTCAAGGGTTCACTTAGTAAGGGGATATTATTTGGTCGTCATGGCCACTTGCATTTTGAAGCCTATATCGATGCTGATTGGGCAGGGTTTGTGATAGATCGATGATCTACTTCAGGATATTGCACATTTGTTGGAGGTAATCTTGTTTCATAGCGAAGTAAGAAATAATTTGTAGTAGCTAGATCTAGTGCAGAGGCTAAGTTCAGATCCATGTCACATGGAGTTTGTGAGTTGTTATGGCTATGAACGATGTTGGGTGAGTTGGGTTATCTTGTTCGCGAATCAATGAAGTTGTACTGTGACAACAAGGCTGCTATTAGCATTACCCGCAATCTAGTTCAACATGACACGACAAAGCACATTGAAGTCGATCGACACTTCATCAAGGGAAAGCTTGGTCTTGGGTTGATTTGTACTCCATACGGCAATGATCAGGTTGCTGATGTTTTGACTAAGGGTGTGAGCAAGACTTGCTTGCAAAATATATTAGTCAAGCTGGGCATGATAGATATCTTTGCACCAACTTGAGGGGGAGTGTTTTCAGGGGCTTATTTGTTATTACTTATATAATGTTGGGGCTTATGTGTAATTTTTAAAACTTGTTAGTATAAATAGAATGTGGTGGAAGGATGAAAGCATTCTTTCATTTTCTCTCTCTCTTTCCCCATCTCTCTCTCTTTTTCTCTCATCCTCTTTCTTCTCTTTTTCTTCTAATACTGTACTCTTGATTTGATTCTCTAAGTCAACAAAAGTTTCATTATAGATTTTCTTTATCGTGTTATTATATGTATAATTTTAACTCTTTTCTTTTTTAAACCCTCCCTGTTACAACTCTAAGGACCCATTGTATGCTTCCTCCAAATGTATGAAAACCATATGATTTTCATTCTCTCTCAGTTATCTTTTTATTTGTTTTCTTAATAATGTAAGTAGCTTTCATTGTTGATCTTCACGGTATAACCAAATTGATTTTGTATGGTTTAATGTTTTAGTGGTGTTTAGTCACTCTCTCCATGATTTTTAATAGTGTGACTCATATATTTGATAACAACATAATTTGTACAATATTGTTATACTTTATGCTTTTATATATAGGACAATGTTGATTTCCCTGGCATATATGTATTTGATAGTTTAAAATCCACCAACACATGTACACGGGCAGTATACAAGTGAATAACACCTATAAATCCTCCTAAAAACTCCACAGAATCTAAAGAAAAAAAAGGGCTAGCCCCGAGACTCCCACCATTATGGGGTATGGGGAGGGTTAGATGTACGTAGCCTTACCTCCTCATGGAGAGGTTGTTTCTGGTTTCGAACCCGTGACCTCCAAGTCACAATGGAGCAAAATGGGAAAGAATTCCCTAACCAAAAATACAATGTACCAGGCATCAAATCTTTCAACTTGAGAATTGTAATCTCGTCTCTGTTTAACACTCTCCAGTTGGTTTCCCTCCATATACACCATATAATACACCAAGGGGCAACACCTGAAGCTTTGGACCCTCTTCTGCCCACACCCTCTATTTCAACAATTAAGCAAGTTGGCATAGGCCAGGATATGCCAAACGCCACCGTAAGGAGACTCCACAATTCCTATTCTCACTTGCATCCTTGCACATACAGCACCAACTAGCTATGATCTTCCCATTTCCTTAATTTGTCAAATGCCACTATGACATTTGCTGTTAAATGGGAATCATTCTATAGAGCATCCTTTTTATTTTATTTTTATTTTTTTATTTAATCACATGTCGTAAACAGATACCACAAGAATTCTTATTCACATTATGATTCCTAATAGTTAATATTTGGATTGACTGAACAAGCATAAAAGGCCATCTTCTAGCTTGGTAGTTCCACGTATCCTTCTATGGAAATGGAGAGGTGCCCTGCTTGATAGTTAAGTTTGTGCAGAATATGCGTTCTGTTATCAAATCCTTGATTTATTTGATTTGTCACTGTCTACAATCGTTTACTAGTTAAGGAGCCTATAAATGATGCGATACTGGTTTTTTTTCTCAGAAATATGGTGAGAGAAACTGATTAAAATAGTCTTTAGCATTGTTAGAACAAAATCTTTTTATTTCAGTACCAAATTGTGTTTTGACCATGTTGTAAAAACAGGAAAGATAGAGCTCATATCAGATTTATTTTTCATAAGAAAGATCCAAGACACACGAGTGTAATCATCAATGAAAGAAACGAACCACCGAGCCCCAGAAATGTTAGAAACAGTGGATGGTCCCCAAATATCATTGAGTTGAATACTTTAACCCTACATTTTCCAATGATCTCTAGGCTGAGTTCCTGCATTCTCCCATATTTGTCTTCTTCGACTTCTCCTTCCAACAGCTCGTCACAATGAAATTAGATTGCTGAAGTGCATTGTTGGATGATAACATTAGCAATGGGAGAAGCATCATCTGTGAGAAAGTCAGAATGTTGACTGATGTTTGACTTTCCTCTCAACTTTTCTTCTCTCTTTTGATGCCGGAGTCTCGTATTCCGGCGTCTATCGTTCTCTTTCTTTTCTTTCTCGGTGTTGGATCTTCGGTTTTGACAGATCATGCTACGTTCGTATCTCAAAGTAGCGACCCTACCATGTCTCAATCTTCACGGGAAGATCAAAAGTTGTTCAATTGATAGAGATGTGGTCCTTAGGGTTGATCATCAAAGCATTGCAGAACGTGAATCTGTATTGAAATCTTGTCTGGTTGGTCATTTTGATCGTGATGTGGGGTGCACTAAAAGGATCTAGGAGTGGGCGACGAAATCTTGGCAGATCTCGTGTGGAGTAAAAGTCTCAACCCTACCTGACGGCCTGTTCTTGTTCCGTCTACCATTGGAGGCCGAAGCTTGCAGGGTTTTGAATGTGGGGAGGAAGAGATGGGGTGAAGCTTCCTTACACATTGACAAATGGGATTTCGCAGTGGGTTGCTCAGCCGTGGTTGATCGCAACAGGTTACAAAGGGTGGTGTTGTTTGGCTTGCCCCTCCATCTTTGGTGCCACAAACTGTTCCTAGCCATCGGAGACCTCTGCGGTGGGTTTAGAGGAGTGGAAGCAGATAATCAAGCGAGAGGCGAATGAGTTCTCCTTCTTGTTTCCGTCGGAGCTGTGGTGCTGAAGTTTGTTTTTGTTGAAGACCAATGAGTAGCCTTCAAGATCAGTTTGATTGAGGAAACCTCAACTTGCATCCTTCCAAAATCCTATTATGGGTTTGGTGAGGCTTCTCCCCTTTCGCTGATGGAGAATTCAACGGTGTGCGTCATCGGCATTTGCAGACTCAACTGAGTTCTCAAGGAAAGCGAAGAGCATTCGCCAACGCTCCGGCAGCGAGTGGGGTAGACAGATATCCGAGGCGTACGCATAATGCCCGTCATCAACGCTTTTCAAATCCTCGTTTTGATCGACTTAATGGTTATCAACCACGTGGCTTTATGAGGGCCTCTCATGCAGCGGACTCAGATGGGCGTAAGTATGGGCCTTTTTTTCTGGGCTGAACAATGGGCCGGTAGGTTTTTATGGACCACAAGCTTCACTTAAAAGGAATGTTATGTGGAGGCCCAACAATAAGCTATCCATTTCTTTCCACAATGATAAGCCCAAACCCACAGTTGCCCAAGTCCAGCCGAAACAATGCTAAGTTAAGTATTGGGCCATTTGAAGACTTAAAAAGAATGGTTCATTGGGGGCTGAATAATAAGAAGTCAGTTTCTTTTCTTAATATGAAACCCACTCCAGCCATCGATCATATACAGGGTCGTCTTCTTCATGCTCCTTCTGTGAATTTCTGGAACTCACCGGAGAAGAGGAGATGGATGAAATTAAGTGAAGATGAGGCTGGTGTGGGAACAAACAAGAAAGGCTTTCGTCATCTACAGTGTTGCGCTGATTCTTCACTCAAGCCCCCTCCAGCTACAACTCGGATAATGGGAAGAAGTTCTAGACTTTCATCTCGGGATTCTCACACAAGCAACCATATTTATAGATGGTCGAGGAAAGATAAACAGAAATGGACCTCTACTGACCCAGGTATGTCCTCTGTTTCTCATTCTCAGAGCTCCCTTAAAGCACCTTCTTCTTCTTCCACCCTTTTTGGAGAGGTGAGGGGCGATGCTGAGATGTCAATGGAGAAGAGTTGTGTTCTGTCTGATGTGCCCTCGGCACCTGCTGAAGAGTATGGGCTGGTTACAGAGAAGACTACCAGCGAAATTGTCACTTCAGGCCAAGCTGATTCACTCAATTGTGAAGTTCAGGACTCATCAGATGGGGTCTTGGTCCGAGTTGGGAGAGACCTTCACTTTCAGCTGTCTAATGAGTCAACCATGGCTCTGCTCAATGAACTTCGCCTTTATGTTACTTTGAAAGGTTTTAATTGCATATCGTCTAATGGGGAAGAGGAGAATAAATTGGTTAGTTTTTTGAGTAGTGGACTGGGAGATTGTACTGATTCTGACTCGTTTTCAGAGCCTTTTGATTTTGGAAGGGATTGTGATGAGGAGGTGGCTACTGATTTGGTTTCTATCCAAGAAGTCTGTTCTAACGAGTTTGTACCTTGGATGGAGAATGATTTCTTTGAAGTGATAGAGGAGAAACCTTTGGCAATTGAGAGATCTGGCTGTTCAGTAACAAATGTTGATTTGGGTAAGCACTGGATGATTGAAAACATAGGAGCTGCTAGTGAGTTGCTAGGTGTTTCTTCAGAGGGAAACAGTAATCAGACACTTTCCATTCTTCAAGCAATAGTGGAAGGCAGAGAGGTAGCTGTGACTGAAGAGGTAGTGAACCCGAGGCCTTTATCAGCCTGGAAAGGGGCACAGGAGATCAAGAATCATATCTCTGAAGTCAATTATGAAAGAAAGAAAGGGGTGGTGAAGGAGAGGGGAAGGACTAGGAGTCGGAGGACGAAGAAAGGAGGAAGGGAGATTATCTTATCTGGTTTTTAATGAAGCTACGAATTATTTCTTGGAATGTTCGTGGTCTCAACGACCCGAATAAAAGGAGGGTGGTTAAGGTTGCTGTGAGGAAGTGGGGGGCCCAAGTTGTTTGTTTGCAAGAAACAAAGTTGGCATCCATCACAGATGGGGTGGTTAGGAGCTTGTGGGGAGGAAGGTTTGTAGAATGGGAGGTCTTGAATGCTACAGGTACTTCGGGCGGTATTTTAGTTATGTGGGATTGTAGATGGGTGTCTCGGTTGGATGAGTGGGTGGTCAGTGTCTTGCAAGTTCAAATTGGAAGAGGACAATTTCAGTTGGGTTTTCACTGGGGTCTATGGACCAGTTGTTGATATTAATTGGCCTTTTTTCTGGGAGGAGCTTAATCATGCTCAAGAAATGTGGTCTCTTCCCTAATGCTTGGGTGGGGATTTCAATTCTGTTAGATTCCCATTAGAGAGGTCCACAGGAGGTAGGAGGTCTTCTGAAATGGGTCAGTTTTCTGATTTCATTGACGAGCATTTTCGCTTTGATTTACCTATGGAAGGCGTATCTTATACATGGTCAAATGGCAGGGATCCAGTTACTTTTCCAAGGCTGGATCGTTTCTTGATTTCTGGGGAGTGGGAAGAGAAATTCCCTGAAGCAGTTTTAGCTCGGGTCATTTCTGATCATGTTCCTTTGGTTTTAGATTGTGGAGGTTTGAGTTCTCAAAGGTCTCCGTTTCGATTTGAGAATATGTGGCTAAGAGCGGAGGACTTCCAAGGGAAAGTTCAGTCTTGGTAGGAGGGAGTTGTTGTCATAGGCTCATCTAGTTTCATGTTAACTAAAAAGTTGAAGGCTCTCAAATTCAATCTTAAAAAGTGGAATAAAGATGTTTTTGGGAATCTTGAATGGAGGAAGAGTAGAGTCCTTGCTGATTTTTATGAGATTGATCGCCTAGAAGAGGCGGGTGGGGATGTGGAGTTTTTGCGTTCTAGGAGAGCTTTTTGTCAGACAGCTTTTGCTGAGATTGCTAGTATGGAGGAGATATCTTGGCGACAAAAATCCCGGGCTCTTTGGCTAAAAGAGGGAGATTGCAATACAAATTTTTTTCATAGACTCGCTAACACTCATAGAAGAAGTAATCATATAGGACGTATTCAGGTGGAAGGTGTAGAGTTGTGGAGGGAGGAAGATGTGCGTAATGGGATTGCTTCTTTTTATCAGAAGCTTTATACCGAACCGCTTGCTTGGAGACCTAAACTTGATGGTCTTCATTTTAAGGCCATTTCCGAGATTGATAGGGAAGGGCTTGAGAATCCTTTTACTGAAGAAGAAGTTCTAAAGGCCTTATCTAGTTGTAATGGGGACAAAGCTTCGGGGCCAGATGGGTTCACTATGCGGTTTATTCTGGAAAGTTGGACAGTTGTGAAAAACGATGTCATGGGCGCTTTTCTGGAGTTTTATTCTACTGGTGCCTTTGAGAAGTCACTTAATGCAACCTTCATTGCCTTTATTCCTAAAAAGGGAGGTGCTTTTGACATTAAAGACTTTCGTCCTATCAGTTTAGTGGGATGTATCTACAAGCTTCTGGCTAAGGTTTTTGCTCTTAGGTTGAGGGGAGTGATGGATGGGATTATTTCAGATTCCCATAATGCTTTTGTTGGAGGAAGACAAATTCTTGATTCAGTTCTTATTGCAGGTGAATGTGTGGATTCCAGATTGAGAAGTGGTGTTCCTAGAGTCTTGTGTAAACTTGACATTGAGAAAGCGTATGATCATGTGAATTGGAATTTCCTGCTTTATTTGCTTCAGAGAATGGGGTTTGGAAGTAAATGGAGGAAATGGATTGAGACATGCCCTTCGTCTGTCAAATTCTCTGTTCTTGTGAACGGGTCTCCTGCTGGTTTCTTTGGGTGCTCTCGGGGTTTAAGACAAGGAGATTCCCCATCATCTTTCCTCTTTCTTATTGTTATGGAGGGCTTAAGCAGACTTATGCAAAGAGCAGAGGATCTTGATCTTATCAAGGGCTTTATGGTGGGAAGAGATCCTGTCCATCAGATGGAGGTCTCTCATTTACTTTTTGCGGATGACACCCTCGTTTTTTGTGATGCTAATATGTCTCAGCTTAAATATCTGAGGTGCATTTTGGCCTGTTTTCAGGCTTTCTCTGGTCTGAAAGTTAATGTGGCTAAAAGCGTGCTTGTTCCGATTGGAGATGTTTAGGATATTTTTTCTTTAGCGGAAGTCCTTGGGTGTAGGGTGAGTTCTTTTCCAATTCCGTATTTGGGCTTGCCTTTAGGGGTCCTCTAGAACGGTGGGGTGCTGGGACCTGTGATTGATAGGTATGCGAAGATATTAGCAGGATGGAAAAAACAATACTTGTCTAAGGGAGGGAAGTTACGCTTATAAAGAGCACTTTATCGAGCCTTCCCACATATTTTTTATCTATGTTCCAAATTCCATGCTCTGTTGCTGATAGGATTGAAAAAATTTAAAGGGATTTCCTTTGGGGTGGAAGAGGTGATGAATTGAAGTATCACCTTGTCAAATGGGAACACGTTTGTAAGCCAATGAAGTTTGGTGGTCTTGGCATCAGAAGACTGGTCCCCTTTAACCAAGCTGTTCTGGGTAAATGGCTGTGGAGGTATGGAAGGGAAAGACATCGCTCTTGTCGAAGGCTTGTTTCATGTCGATATGGGGAAGAGAGTGGTGGTTGGTCTACTCGTCCGGTTTCTCTTGTGGGAGGAGTTGGGGCGTGGAAATTCATAAGAAAGGGATGGGACGCTTTTTCTACTCATATCAGATTCAAAGTTCGTGATGGCAGATGTGTACGTTTTGGGAGGATCTTTGGTGTTGAGATTGGCCTTTATCTTGTTTATTTCCCAAGTTATACAGTATTGCAATTGATAGACTTGCCTACGTAGCCAACTGTTATCACCTTGATAGCAGAGGGATGACGTGGGACGTGCAATTTCGACGCTCTTTTCAGGATTGGGAGGTGGACGAGGTATGTGTTTTCCTGGATTTGTTGTACCGACAGGAGACAGTTGGCAGAGGTAGTGATGATATGATATGGATTCCTTCTTCCCATGGTCGCTTTGAAGTTCGTTCCTTATTCTAATGTCTTTCTGATTTCGATATTGTTGATTTTCCATGGAAGACTATTTGGCGTTCTATGGCTCCAACTAGAGAGACATTCTTTGTTTGGACCGCTGTTTGGGGTAAGATCCTTATGATTGATAATCTAAGGAAAAGGGGCAATTGTCTTGTTAATTGGTGTTGCTTGTGCAAACAAGATGGTGAGTCAGTTGCTCATATTCTCATGCATTGTCCTACGGCGAGGGATTGTTGGAATCTTATCTTTTGTCTGTTTGGTATGCATTGGGCTATGCCTCGTTATCCTAAGGATTTGATTTGTATATGGAGAGGATGCAGTGTGAGCAGTGCTGTTCGCGATTATTGGAGAGTTGTACTACATTGTGTTTGGTGGTGCATTTGGAAGGAGAGGAATAGTAGAATGTTTGAAGGGAAAGAATCGTCCACGGCGATTCTGAAACTTTACATCATACGCTCTCTTTTTAGTTATGTGAAGAGGAAGTCCTGTTCTTCTTCCGAAGATTTAATTATTTTTTTGGCTTCCTTGGGATCTTAATCCCTAGTTCCACTTTTGTATAAGGGATGCGTTCCCCTCTTGAACGCCTATTTTATTTCAATTATTACTTATTAATAAAAAAAAATGATGCGATACTGAAGCAGAAAATTTGACTCATTGAATTGTCTTGCTTGCTTACTTTTTTTTTTTTCCTGGGTATTTGTCAAGTAATGAAATTAAAGGTTCAGTCTTCTTGCTAAGAATAACCTTCTTTTTCCTAAGAATAACCCTTGAACCTTTATTACTTTTTTTATTTTTTATTTTTTATTTTATTTTAAAAAAAAAAAAAAAACCTGAAACCTTTATTAGTTAAATGTGGCTTTAATGATAATCCCAATACTGGAAAGCTTTTCATCCTTTTGAAATATTTGAAGGTTTTAAGGTAATTTAATTTTGCTATTTGCAATCATCTCCTCCACTAAGTGCTAACGACTCGAATGTGTCAATGACATTGAACTATAACACTGGCTTTCCTTTATATATATATATTTTTTTTTGTTTTTTCAGGTAGGAATAATGCTACAAATGTGGATGATATGTTAATTGCCTTGGCATTCATGCTAATTATTAATTATGAGTTTTGTGTGTATATTGAGTTTTCAAATATTACAGATTGTGCTGCATTCATTTTTGTGTTGGGGTCGGGGGCGCTGCAAGTATCATCTCTGCATACTAAGAGATTTTTGCATTTATAATTTGAAACTGGGGAAGCATTGCTTCTTTAGGCTGCAGATTTGCTTTAAATAATTAGACCTGGTCGTTTCTCTTCTTCTTGTTTCATGATTCCAGGTTAGTGTTAGAGAGAGTTTTTGGCAGTCTTTGGAGGAGGACATCATTCCATCACTATCTACCATCAAGACTAACTGGCTAGAATCACAACCAAAGCTTATATCAAAAAAGCATAAAAGATCAAATATTTGTGTGGCAGGAGGTATGAAGGTTGTACTATTTCTATTGTTGTTCCATAATTAGATGGTACGATTTCACGTTTTTTTTAAGAACCTTCTTCAACATTGGTGTGAACTGAAAAGCCTAGCACAAGTTGAAATTACATAGAAAGGTTATTTTAAGGATGACTTTACTACCCCGAATGGCTGTTTCACTGTAATTCTTTATATTTATAACTCAAATTGTTCATGTTTAGCTGTTTTTTAAAACTCCTTTGATCTGTCTGCTTTTCCACTAGTTCTATTTGTGGGGCTCAATACCAACAAATTTGAGCACGCAGAGGATGTATGCTCATTTTGTGTCCTTTATGTTGGACCAGTTTGAGCCACTGCTGTTGATTTAGAGTTTGGACAAAACAAATTTTAGGCAAGAATTTTGTTGTAAGATTCGTAAGTTGAGTGTTACCACGGGACTTGGAAAAAAATTTCATAGATTGTTGTAAAGGGTGAGTAACTTTTTTGTTGAATACAATGCACTTTTTTTTTTTTGATAAATAAAAGAATATTATTAAAAGACGCTCAAGAGGGGAGCGAAACCCAAAGAAATACAAAAGAGCACAAAGGACTCGAGCCTTCATAGAGGCCAAAAAATCAATAATTTCCCCCAACGATCTATGATCTCTTCCTGAAACCCAACAAAAAGGGTTGAAATAATCGAGAATTTAAGCACCGAAATCGACATCGCATTTCCTTCAAAGTATCTCCTATTCCTTTCAAGCCAAATACACCACCACACATAAAGCGGCGTAGCTCTCCACTCATCTTGACTGAGAGCCCCCACATGGCAACCTCTCCACATCTCAATCAACTCTATAGTAGATCCTGGCATAACCCAATAAAACCCAAATAAGCCAAGCATCAAATCCCAACACTCTCTAGCCAAAGAGCAATGAATAAGAAGGTGATCCACAGATTCCTCATCACGAAGACACATATAACAACGATTGACCACCACCTGGCTTCTCCTTCTCAAATTGTCTTGGGTTAAGATCCTACCCAGAACCGAAGTCCACACAAAGAAAGCCACTTCGAGAGGAGCCTTAGAACGCCAAACAGACTTCCAAGGAAAACGAACTCCAGGATCAAAAGAGAGGCACTTGAAGAAAGACATCACCTTAAAACGCCCCTTGGAGTTTGCGACCCAATACCAACAATCCGAATCCTCCACCACAATCCTCTGGCGATATAACAACTCCAAGAGACGAATTGCCTCATCAATCTCCCAATCCTGAAAGGCATGCCTGAATCGAACATTCCAAACCAGTCTCCCATTATCAAGATGATAAAAGTTAACCACCAAGGCCTGCCTATCCGAAGCAATCCTGTAAAGCTGAGGAAAGGCAAGAGCAAGAGGAGCATCACCACACCGCACATCCTCCCAAAAACAAATCCTCCTCCTATCTCTAAGACGAAACCGAATGTGCTTGGAAAAATCATCCCAACCCTTCCGAATAAATTTCCAAACTTCCACCCCCCGAGGATTTCTAACTTCCAAAGAGCTCCACCCTCCTCTCATCTCTCCAAAGCCAATGTCTCTCCACAACCCTCCTCCAAAGCCAATGTCTCTCCACACCAAACCTCCACAACCATTTTCCAAGAAGGGCCTTATTAAAGGGCACCAATCTACGAAGACCCAGCCCACCATTCCGAATAGGCCTGCATACTTGATCCCATCTCACCAAATGGAACTTAAACTCTTCACCTCTGCCCCCCCACAGAAAATTACGCTGCAACCTCTCAATCCTCTCCGCAACTGAAGATGGAATCTGAAAGAGAGATAAAATAAGTGGGAAGGCTAGAGAGCGTACTCTTAATCAGAGTGACCTTATCGCCCTTGGAAAGATACTGCTTCTTCCAACCTGCCAACCTTCTCTCAAATCTATCCACAACTGGATCCCAAATCCCCACACACCTCGAAGGAGCTCCCAGAGGCAAACCTAAGTAAGAAATGGGAAAAGCACCAGTGCGACATCCAAGGATGTCAGCAAAAGTCTCAATCTCAGGAACCTCCCCAACCGGCACCAAAACGCTCTTGCCCACATTCACCTTGAGGCCGGAGACGACTTGGAACCAAATCAAGACACATCTCAGATATCTAATCTGGAACACATTCGCATCACAAAGAACCAGAGTGTCATCAGCAAACATCAAATGAGAGATCTCCAACTGAGAAGCAGCATCCCTACCTACCCGAAAGCCTTTCACATGACCCAAATTAGCAGCCCTTCGCATCAATTTACTAAGGGCCTCCATCACAAGCAAGAACAAGAAGGGGGAGAGAGGATCCCCCTGTCTCAAGCCCCTTGAGCTAGAGAAAAAACCGGTAGGAGCACCATTAACAAGGACCGAAAAGCGAGCACTGGAAATACAAAACTGAATCCATCTCTTCCACCAATCACCGAACCCCATCATCTCCATCAAGTACAGAAGAAAGCTCTAACTCACATGGTCATACGCTTTCTCAATGTCCAACTTACAAAGAACACCTGGGACCCCACTACGCAATCTGTAGTCCACACACTCACTAGCAATAAGGACTGAATCCAAAATCTGACGGCCTCCTACAAAAGCATTTTGAGAGTCCGAAATGATACCATCCAAAACTTTCCTCAATCTAGAAACGAGCACTTTGGCAATTAACTTGTAGATCCAACCCACCAAACTAATAGGGCGAAAATCCCTCACATCCAATGCCCCCCCCTTTTTCGGAATGAGAGCAATGAACGTGGCATTCAAGCTTTTCTCAAAAAATCCCCGAGAATGGAAAGCATGGAAAGTGCCCATCACCTCTCCTTTAACCACCTCCCAGCAATCAAGAAGAAACCTCATGGTGAAACCATCTGGACCTGGGGCCTTATCCCCATTGCAGCTCTTCAAAGCAATCAGCACTTCCTCCTTAGAAAAAGGCACCTCCAAACCCAAGCACTCCTCCTCAGAAATAGAGGCAAACTGCAACCCTTCAAGCAAAGGTCTCCACTCAACAGTCTCAAAGAACAACTTCTCAAAGAACTCTGAAATTCCTTTGAAGATGTCCTCCTCCTTACAAAGAGTAACCCCCTCAACCCCAATCCTCCCTATGTGATTTCCTCTTCTATGAGCATTGGCCAATCTGTGGAAAAATTTCGTGTTTCTATCCCCCTCCTTGAGCCATAAGGCTCGAGATTTTTGCCTCCACGAGATCTCCTCCATGATAGCAATCTCAGAAAACTCGGCTTTGCATTCTGCCCTCCTAAGCTTCAAAGCTTCAACCAAATCCCCTTGACCCTCCATACGGTCAATAGCCACAATCTTCGTAAGAACCCGATTTTTTCTCCATTCCAGATTCCCAAAGACCTCTTTATTCCAAGTCTTAAGATTCTCCTTTAAAAGACGCAATTTGCCTGCAAGCAGATGACTAGGGGTACCCACCACACCATACCCCTCCCACTAAAGACGAACCCGCTCAAGAAAGCCCTCAGCCTGCAACCACATATTCTCAAATCTGAAAGGAGATCGTCTACTGCACAACCCGCCACAATCCAACAACAACGGAACATGGTCAGAGATAGGACGAGGCAACGATGCTTGAACAACTTCCGAGAACCTCTCCTCCCACTCCCCCGACACAAGGAATCTGTCAATCCGGGAAAGGGTAGGAGGGGTATGGCCACTGGACCAAGTAAACGGCCTTCCAACCAGAGGCAAATCAACCAACCCGAATTCATCAATAAACTCCGAGAAAGCCACCATATCAGACGTCCACCTACCACCCGTTGACCTCTCAAAAGGAGAGCGAACCACATTAAAGTCCCCACCAATACATCAAGGCAAACACCATCGACTTCTAATCTCCCCCAACTCCTCCCAAAGCAAGTGGTGCACACCATCCTCCGAAGGACCATAAACAGCCAAAGCAAGAACACAAGAAACAGAGAAGCGCCCCACCTGAGCCTCCACTTTAGACACCTCTCTGTTATCCCACATGATCAAGATGCCCCCCGAGGAACCAATAGCATCCAAAACAATCCACTCCACAAATCTCCCACCCCAAAGACTCTTCACAATCCTATCAGACATCGAAGAAAGTTTGGTCTCTTGGAGACGTACCACATGACCCCGACCTTTATGAAAAACCGACTTCACCACTTTCCTCCTAACCGGATCATTGAGACCCCTGACATTCCATGAAAGAATTTGTAACTTCATAGGGAAACACTTTAGAAAGCAAACCCTCCCTTCCTTCCACCACCTCTCCCTCCTGATCTGGACCCCCTATTTCTCCTTTCATACGTGATAAAATCATTGGGGCTTTGCAACACTGTCTCCCCTCAACACTGTCTCCCCTCTCTCCTCCTGCAACCTTATCTTACCACCTGCTTTTTCCTGAAAATGAGAATTGAGGACATCATTAAACAAACACAGTGCCTCATCCACTCTACCCTCAAAAGAAACCCCCAACAAAGGACCCACTTCCAATCCCTTCTCCCTTACCCACTCCTCCTCAAGATCATTCACTCCGACAACATTCGAGTTGCTAACCCAATTACCTCCAGGCGGAACAACAGCCAAAGGAACAGCCAAATTCACTGCTTGTTCCAAGTCTTCCCATGGAATCATGCCTGAGTCACCATCTAGAGAAGAACCTGCAGCTCCCTTCCAATCATCAAGAACAGAAGAGGAATGCGAGCAAAACTGTGAAACAGGCTCCTCCTCTGTCAAAACTTCTCCTGAATCACTAAGAAAGCCTTTCGACGCCAAATGGTCCCGTATCTCCTTCAACAGAAAGGCAGCCATATCATCATCAAGCTTCACCTTTACATCCCGACCAACACAAACTGTAACTCCCTCTCACGAACCTTCACCTCGCCGAGAGAAACCACGTCTAAACCCAGAATCACCATCCTGTCTGTCCACAAGAACGGAGTCCCTCTCAGCCTCCGATTCTTTAGAGAACGAAGCAGAAGCTGTCCCACCCTTCACCCGTTCCAAAGACATTGTCGACTCCCCCAAAAAAGGAGAAGAAGAAGAAGAGAAACACGGTTTAATAGGAGAAGAACCAGAAGGAACTGAAAACATACCCGATTCAAAACCGGATTGCGAAGATACCACCCATTTTTGCTTATCCTTTCGTGACCATTTCTTACGAAAAGCGGGAAGAATCACCTTTTTCTTCGGCAACCGACGCCTCAGGACCGGAACCTTCACTCGCCGATCAACATTCGTTCTCGTTTTCATCGACCCAGCAACACAAGGAGCTCTATCATCTCGCAAGGAGGGCAAGGGCTCAAACCTGTTAGACACCGGCCCAGATCCACAACTCGGCCCACCTTTAATCCCGCAGACCCGTCAACATTAACTTCTTTAGAAGACTGGACGCTCGGCCCACCAACCACAGCACAAGGAACTTGCACATCACATTCAGATCCCAAAGAAACTGAACTAGGCCTCTTAGAAACTGAAATAGGCCTTTCAGGCCCAACAAGCGGCCCAACAGACTTAGGCCCACCATTGCAAGAGATAGTAGCCTCGACACCAAGCCTTCCAACAGGCCCAACTGAATGGGAAGCCAAATTTGAAGTGAAATTTGAATTGACCGTGGGGACAGCTGGTCTCCATTGGGAACGGACAAATCCTGAGCGCCAACCACGTGGACTTGTCTATAATGATATGAAGGTTGTACTATTTCTGTCGTAGTTCCATAATTAGATGGTATGATTTCACGTTTTTTTTAAGAACCTTCTTCAACATTGACGTGAATTGAAAAGCCTAGTACAATTTGAAATTACATAGAAAGGTTCGCTATTTTAAGGATGACTTTATTATCCCCAATGGTTAGTAGGTCCTGTTTCACTGTAATTCTTAAAGCGTAAAGCTTATATTTATAACTCAAATTGTTCATTTTTAGCTGTTTTTTAGGACGACTCTGACCTCTCTGTTTTTCCTATTTGTGGGGCTCAATACCAACATTTTTGAGCACGCAGAGGAAATTTGCTCATTTTGTTGCTTTTATGTTATGGACCAGTTTGAGCCACTGCTGCTGATTTAGAGTTTGGACAAAACAAATTTTAGACAAGAACTTTGTTGTGAGATTCGTAAATTGAGTTTTACCATGGGGCTTGGAAAAAAATTCATAGATTGTTCTAAAGGGTGAGTGACTCTTTAGTTGAATACAATGCACTTGCCTATAATGGTTGTACAAGCTTGTCGCAACCCGTTACCAATCTTAATTCTATAGACTGTGATTGGACATGACGTAGAGATTTGTAATGATTAGTTTCTCTCTCTCATGCCTATGATCCAGTATAGGTTTCTTCTATAGGTGACTACGTTTGTTGTAGGGAATGAAAGAATTATTCTATGAGTTCATCTGGCACATGCAATAGAGAAACTTAGGAATCAATTCTCCAATCGTAATGGGCATTAAAGGGTATTACCTAGTTCTGGTGCGCCCCAGGGCCGTGGTGGGGAGGGGCGGATTGAGACAGACCTAGCCTTTGATCTTTCACAAATGGTGCAACCTTTCAGATTTTTTTATTTTTTATTTTTTGTCGATAAAGAACAATCTCTTAGTATGAAATAAAGAAACAGTAAGAGATGTACTCTGTGTTATTACTTTATTATGATTACTTCATTACTTGTGCTTCATCCACTTGCAGAAGTAATCAAGGTAGATATTGGATTTAAAAATCCTCTTCAAATCACTATTTCCATCTCGGGTGTTTCCCTGATATGTGAGCATTCTACTTCTGATGAAATGGAACCTGGTAGGTCAAAATGGTGCCATTTTATTTATATTTTTTCTGTTTGTTCCTTTTTTTCCCCCTTTGTTTCTTCTGTTTTAGGTCCAAGATTGGTACATTTATTCAGCAGATTTAGATAATTGCTATTTCAATGATACAGATGCAAGTAGCTCTACTACTAATGAGGAAAAGAAGAAGTTAACCATGAGTAGGTATGCATATTTAACTTTTGATGGTTTTTCTCTTCTTCAAGGATGTTGTTCATTTGATAAACACGACCTCACTGTCTTCACATCTCTTTCCATTGCGCTTAAAATTGCTAAGGAGTGTTTTTGCTTAACTTCAGGGATTGGAGTGCAGACAACTCATTTACATTGTCTGAGGTTGACATTTCACTGGGGGGAGGCGAAACAGTTGTGGTGAGTTTTGCTTAAGAGTCGACTAAACAAGAGAAGATTTATTGTGTGTTTAATTTATGCTAGTTACAGAAATTTCATTTCAGTAACATTATAGTAATTAATTTATCTTTGGTATGGTTTCTTCTTCTTCTTCTTCTTCTTCTTCTATGGATGTTGACGTGTCTTAAAAGTAAGGAGTCCATATGATATGATTAATTTGATCTGGCTTCCAGTAGTTAGTTACTACTAGCTACCAACTGATCAAAAGCATAATGTATTTTGGCCTTCATGATTGTTCGCTAAAGTTGCTTGCAAAACAATCAGGTGTCTGGAATCTCTAAAAGAATCTGTGTAAAGAATTAATGTGAAAACATCACACATTTCATATGCAAGTAAAATTCTGAATGTTCAAATATTTTGCGATTCTTCAAATACAATGGAAATTTTCATTGTTTCCCTTGAATTTTTAGTGTGCACTAAATATAGACTATCAAGCCACTGATCAATATGTGTTTATAGTAAGAAAGGAGACATGATTTTGATTTAGTTGGAGCTGTAGACCATGCTTGTGTGTTGTGCCGAATAAGACTGAATCCAGTTGACCCATCAGAGGTAGACGACCGACAAGCCAATCAGCACCTTTAAATTGTCAAACACCAAGGAACTACTAGATCTGATTCCTGTTGGGCTTAATCATTTTGATAAAATGCGAAGTTAAGTAAAACTCAACTGTTCTTGAAGTTGAATCTGTTGAACTACACTCCCAGTATAGAGTTCACAAACGCAGTTTTAGTATGAGGATTAGTTTGAATATTTTAGTTTCTTGTTTGAATATTCTTGTTTCTTGTGCACTGTTTTTCCCTGATGAGATTAGTGAAACTTTATATGTGGCCTCTGGGTGAGACTCATATTGAAATTTCTCTTTTTATTGCTGCTTTTGCAAACTTAAAGCATTTTGTTGACTTCTTTTTAAATATAGCTCCTGCACTGGGCAAGCCCTTTTTTTTTTTTTTTTTTTTTTTTTTTTGACAACTAAAATTGTATAAAAGCGCTCAAAAGGGGAGCGAAGCCCAAGAGAAATACACAAGGCCAAAAAGGGCCTCTAAGCCTTCAAAGAGGAAAAAAAATCAACAATCTCCTCTAAAGATCTATAATTTCTCCCTGAAGCCTAACAAAAAAGAGTGGAAAGAATAAAGAATTTAAGCATAGAAATAGGCATCTCCTTTCCTTCGAAATATCTCCTATTCCTCTCGAGCCAAATACACCACCACACACAGAGGCGTAGCCCTCCAAGCATCCTGAATATGTGCCCCCAGTGTTCAACCTTTCCAAGCCTCAATCAACCCTCTGGAGGATCTGGGCATAACCCAGTGAATCCCAAACAAACCAAGCATCAAATCCCAACAGTCCCTGGCCATGGTGCAATGTAAAAGAAGGTGATCCACTGTCTCCTCATCATGTAGGCACATATTGACCACTACCTGATTCCTTCTCCTCAAATTATCCTGGTTTAAAATCTTCCATGGGAAAGGACCTTCAGGCTCCTCCATGAGACACCTGAAGAAGGACCGAACATCGAAACAACCCTGAGAGTCAGAGGCCTAAATCTAGCTATCAAAATCTCCGACCATAATCTCCTAGCGATACAACAACTCCAAAAAACCAGTGGCATCCTCAATTTCCCAGTCTTGAAAGTGCTTCCTGAAACGAACATCCCAAGACGATCTCCCGCTATCAAGATGATAATAGTTGACCACTATGGCTTGCCTATCCGTAGCAATCCTGAAGAGCCATGGGAAAGCGAGAGCAAGAGAACGATCCTCACACAAAACATCCTCCTAGAAACTGATCCTCCTACCATCCTTGAGTCGAAATCTATTATGTTTGGAAAACTCATCCCACCCCTTTTGAATGAATTTCCAAACCCCCACACCCTTTGGACCACGCACCTCGAGAGCTCCACCCTCCTCTACTCTCCCCATATCTTCTCGCTACAACCGTCCTCCAAAGCCAATGCCTCTCAGCCCCAAACTTCCACAGCCATTTCCCAAGGAGAGCCTTATTGAAAGGCACCAATCTTCTAAACCCGAAACCTCCACTCTGAATTAGCTTGCACACTTGCTCCCAGCGAACTAGACGAAACTTGAACTCCTCCTCCCTTCCCCCTCCATAGAAAATTTCGCTGCAATCTCTCAATCCTCTCAGCTACAGAAGAGGGAATCTGAAATAGAGAGATAAAATACGTGGGAAAGCATGAAAGGGTGCTCTTTATCAGGGTAACCCGTCCACCCTTGGAAAGGTATTGCTTCTTCCAACCCGCTAGTCTTTTCTCGTATCTATCCACAATAGGATCCCAACTCCCCATACACCTCGAAGGTGCTCTAAGGGGCAAACCTAAATAAGAGATGGGAAAGTAGCCAATACAACATCCAAGTATATTTGCAAACATCGCAATCTCAGGGACCTCGCCAACGGGCACCAAAGTGCTCTTTCCGACATTCACCTTAAGCCCGGAGACAACTTGGAACCAGATCAAAACGTATCTCAGATATCTTAATTGGGACACATTCGCATCACAAAACACTAAAGTATCATCCGCAAACATCAAATGGGAGATCTCCAACTGATTAGCAGCATCCCTGCCTACCCTAAAGCCTCTCAGAAAACCCAACTCAACAACCCTCTTCATCAGTCTACTAAGGGCCTCCATCACAAAGAGGAACAAGAAAGGTGAAAGCGGAAAAAAGAAGCCTGTTTCTATGCTTAAGTTCTCTGTTATTTCTACTCTTTTTTGTTGGGTTTCAGGGAGAGATTATAGATCTATGGAGGAAATTATTGTTTTCTTGGCCTCTCTGAAGGTCTCAAGCGCCCTTTGGCCCTTTTGTTTCTTTGGGCTTCGCTCCCCTTTTGAGCGTTTTTAATAAATTCTTACTTATCAAAAAAAAAAAAAAAAAAGGCGCCCCTCGAACTAGTGAAGAACCCCGTCGGAGCTCCATTCACAAGAATAGAGAAGCGAGCACTGGAAATACAAAGCTGAATCCATTTTCTCCATCTCACTCCAAACCCCATCCTCTCCATCAAGTATAGAAGGAAGCTCCAACTCACATGGGCTAGCCCTAATTTTTAACTATAGCTTTTAGAATTGTTTACAATAAACCAAAAGGAGGAAGGAGGGGGACAAGCCAAGCAGCTAGTGTCATATCTTATTGCTAGATGTCCTTTTCTATTTCTTAGAATCTTATTTTGAATGCTTACATTCTTTTTGTCAATCTACATGCTTTTTCTTTTATGCAGCAGCCTATTACTCAGTAAAGCAGTTAGCGATATGTCTATTTTAATATGTTCTGTTCTATTGTTCCAGAATCTGTCTGTCAAATTGGCTGTTGCAATGCAACTGCTACTTTTGATGGTGCAGTCTACATGTGTTTTATATTTAGCTGCCTACAATTTTTAATTTTTAATTTTTATTTTCAAGATTTTCTTTTCTGTTGCTTACTAGATGCCCAAATTCAGTCTGTCAATGACTAGTTTTGATGGGTGTTTATATTATCATCCGAGATTTTGTAAAATTTCATTTTTTTTTTCACTGATAATTTCCAGGCACAACTAAATGTTACTCCCAGAGTAGAAGGCGTCCTAAAAATAGTTGGTTTAAGGTGGAAGTTGTCAGGTTCAGTAGTTGGCTTTTATAACTTCGAGCCTGAATTAGTAAACAAGAAAGTTGCAAAGGGAAAAAGGAAAGCTAAGCAGCCTGTCAGTGACAACCTGAAGTTTGTTGTGATTAAGGTGCATTGCTTTTTCTTTTTCGCTTCTTTATTTCCGACATAGAAAATTTAGACAAAGTAATGTTGATTTGGCATTCTCTTAAGTAATGTTGATTTGGCATTCTCTTATTTTTGTATGTTTTGCTTGGTAATACTTCCTTATTCTCCAGAGTCTACCTAAGCTTGAGGGTTTCATCCGCCACCTACCGAAAACAGTTTATGCAGGCGATTTACGGCGTCTTGCTTTAGAGTTGAGAAATCCATCAGAAACTTCTGTGAAGGTATGACTTTGCGGTTCAAGTATTTAAATGGTAGCAATTGCTTATCCTATGCATGCCTGTTGTACTCACGAACTTGTGCATTTGTGCCAATCCTGTTTCCTAAGGTAGTCATCTCTCAATCATTCACAAGTAAATTCGACTGTTTACTGTAGTTGGAAGTGTTCTAATGCTTTAATAGTTAAGAAGTACTATTACATAAGCTAGAGAATGGCCAACTATGAAGGCCATCTTCCTTTGAACAGCCACTGTACATATAGGCATCTCTGCTTTCTCATCAAACATAGTTCATCTTTTCTGTATTTATGTGTGGATTAGCATTACCCTTTGGAGACATCACATTGGGGTCCAAGAATGACACTTGTATTCAGTTTATGAATCATAACTTCTTTTGGCAGAACATAAAGTTGAAGATAAGCCATCCAAGATATTTAAATATAGGGAAGAAGGAAGTTATGAACATGGAATTTCCTGCGTGCCTGGAGAAGAGGGCAAATTCTGCGGAAAGTGAGGCACAGGCCAGCACCTGTAAAACACTAGACTCTGTATATCTGTTTCCGGAGGTCAGTACTGGTCTTAACTGGTGGATTGCCTGTTGGCGAATCATATCAATTTGTTATCAGGACTTCTTCCTCCTCATTTTGATAAATTATTTTTCTCAGGACACATCAATTCATGGAGAGACTCCTTTACTGTGGCCTCTTTGGCTTCGGGCTGCTGTTCCTGGAAAGATATCCTTGTACATAACAATATATTATGAGATGGGAGATATATTGACTGTCATGAGATATCGCACTCTACGAATGCATTACAATTTAGAGGTATGCTCTCCAACTTGAAAGACGAGGGCTTCTTTGCTTGATAATTGCTGAAGTGTGCAGCTGTTTTTGGAACAATATTGAATAGCATAATGAGTTGTGCCATGTAAATTATTTTGATCATTCTCTTATTTTCCTTTTTATCTTAAAGAATCAAATTTATGTTATAATGCGTATATATCTTTTTGCTGATGAAGTAAGTTCTATTTGTCTGAGAACCTTTTATTTCTTCATATTTGGATAACTATCATTATTCACTGTGTTAAAACTTCAGATTTTATTTTAACAAATAAATATTATATCAATTCAGCCTTTGATGTTTATCCATGTACTTGGAATTGTTCATTCATCCATTTTCTAATTCTTTAATAGGTATTACCGTCGTTAGATGTTTCATTCCAAATCAGCTCTTGTCCTTCAAGATTACAAGAGTTCCTTGTACGGATGGATGTTGTCAACAGGACCAAATCTGGGAATTTCCAGGCTCATCAATTGTCAACCGTTGGGAAGGAATGGGAGATCTCGTTGCTTCAACCTATTGATACCATTTTTCCTTCAGAGTTTATAATGGCTGGCCAAGCACTTTCATGTTTTTTTAAGCTCAAGGTTGGTACTAGAAGCAGCTCCTTTGAGCCGTTATCCATTTCCGATTTTGTCACATGTCAAATTTACGCTATCATCAGCTTACTCTTCATTTAGGATATTTTTTTTCATTGACCTGCCTTTAGGATATTTATCTATTTCTTTTCTACAGCAGATTATCTTTTGCGTATTTTTTTTTTTAAGTCAATTAAATTGGTTTTTGCTTCAGAGTGGCAGAAAATCTTTAACTGCTGAAGATAAGGTCTCTTCTATTGCCCTTTTAGAGGGAACTGATGTGAGATTGGGTCCTGGCAGTGGCGAGTTACTGTTTGATATATATAGCTCACCTTTGGCGGATTTTCACCATTATGAAAAAGCGCACCAGCGGATGTCAGATCAGGTTCGCCATTTTCTTGCTTCATATTCAAAATTTTAATTGTTTGCAACGTATTTTCTTGATTGCTGCCGTCAGTACCACAATAGGCCAACATGGGTGGGTTACCGGAATCTTGTTTCATCATTCCATGCTACATATAGATATAGGGTCATTAAAACTCATTTACACCAAGAGTAGGGCTGATTATATAATAAATATTGATTAATAATATTTTTTTTAGATTGCTAGAACAAAATCAAATGATTACCCACTAAATTCTTGGGGAAGTGTGTATTGAGGCCGTCCAATGAACAAATGTTGATTTGCAGCCTTTTTTGTACTGAATGGTTCCTTATGCATGGATCAGGATTGTCCAAATACAGTTGACTTCATATTGATCACTCGGCCGCAGAGGAGTGATAGCGATCCTGGACTATCCGCCTCTGTTACTCTTTTTTCTCATCATGCGTGTCATTGCAGGCAAGACTCCTATTTTGACTTTTTATGTTGATGTTTTTCGTTTCTTAGTTTCTCTTTGTAACAATTTTTTGTTTCATTACAGCATTGCAAATGCAAGCCCGATATGGTGGCTGATGGATGGCCCTCGGACTATACACCATAACTTCGCTGCTTCTTTATGCGAAATAAAACTAAGGATGACAGTCCACAACTCCTCAGACACCCTTGTATCAATACGCATTAGCACCCATGATTCCGCGCCCGGTGGTAGCCCACTAAGTGATGCAACTTCTATACCTTCTGTGAACCAAGCAGGGTGGTATGACATACCTGTGCTGAACGACATTAAAGTCACAACTGATATCATCGGGAGCCGAGTTGGGAAATCAATATCAGCAGAGTATGTTTCCCCTTTCATTTGGTCAGGTTCAAGTTCTACCCGATTCAAACTTGAGCCAGTATCCACAATTGAAATCCCTCTCCAGATAAGTGTATTTTCTCCAGGAACATATGATTTGTCAAACTACTGTTTGCACTGGAATATTCAATTTCCTGACGAAGGAAATCGTGCAGCTGGAATGAGAGTGTTTTCAGGAACTTGCACGGGTCACCCATATTACCTAACTGTGCTGCAATCTGCTTGAGCTTTGTCGCTGTCTATATTTTGGCTCTCTCCGGTTTGGGATGGGGAAATCTTGTGTGTACTAATTTTTTGTATCTTCTGCTTGTAAATTAGGGTGTTTTTATACAACAGTAGGAAGTACATGAAAGCAGGGTGAAAGTTGGAGACAAATTTGGATCATTTTTTTTTTTTCTTAATAATAATGGCAATAAAGATAAAGGTGAATCAATCGTATTGTCAGTGTACTATGTTTCGGCCAATCCAATTTGTAACGGATTTGAGTTGTTTTTGTTGATTCAACTTTTGATGACAATACTTGAGCAGCGGTGGATGAATTTTTATTATTTATTTATTTCCCTGGTAGTGGGGATAAAAGCTCAGTATGAACTGTTTTAATTGGTGGTCTAAATCCATGATCGGTAAGTGATTCTTTTTACTTGTTCCAAAATCACTGCCTAATTAGCTCAGGCCAAATCAAATTACAATTTAACGGTGCTTTTGTTGTTGGTGATTGCAGGGACCTACTGACATGCGGATCGATGGTGTCGATAAATATGAATGTAACTTATTGGCTCCCTCTATCAGTTAATGCCAGTACCGAACTCGTCAACACATTCACGATCAATAAGTGGCTTAAAGTCCATTTTATATTTTGAAATCAATAAGGCTCTTTAATATTGGTTCAGTTGTTCATGTACATCCACATGTTATGCTAGTTTTAAATAAATGCAAAATCCAATGACAAAGTCTTTAGTGGTTAATAACCCAATTGTCATCAATGATGGATGGTGATGCAAGAACTTCCGTTGAGGAAAATTTTAAAAAAATGATTTGAAAAAGTTAAAAATCACATATTTTTGTTTAGTTTTTAAACACTCAAAGGTAGCAGAAAATACAATTTTTTTTTTTTTTTTTTTGTTTTTTTTGGTTCTTTGAAATTGTTTTCAGATAACAAAATTAAGTGGTTTTTATGGGTTGTACTTCGTTGGTGTTCAATCATACATACCCTGGAAGGGAGATCAAATTATCAGGTTACAAGGAAATCTAGAATCATGTTCAATTTTATTATATATATATATATATATACACAAACGGGTTTCTAGAAAACATCCACTTGAGGTGGTATGAAATTTCAGGATGAGAACAAGGGTGAACTCTAGATAAAACTTGGAGCGAACGAGGTGACACACGAGCAATGCAATTATTTTATTGGAAGTTAGGTTTGTTTTTTATTCTCTCTTCCAAACATCTTGAGTAGTTAAGAACTCCATTCATAACATCAATTGCATACCACAAAGAGAAGGAAATAATGAAATTTAATATGATTCACTCTTTTTATCAGGACTGAAAAGAAAATAACGACAATCAAAAACTGTCTCAAATGAATAACAATATGACAATACTCTCAAAGTTATCATACATACATACCTCAAAATAATTATAATCAATTTCACTATGCAGCCGGTGGCGGTGGTGATGGTGTAGCCGGTGTATTGTTGTTGTTACCATTATTTTGCCATGGCTTCACAGTAAAGAGAACCACAAGCAAGATGATGACAAGCAAGATGATGATCCCATAACAGGTCCACTTTCTGCTGCTGATCTGGTACTTCCTCGCACTCTGCAAGTGCTGGGTCCCACCTCTCACGAACGAATTGGCTCTCTGCACCTGGCTCTCAATGTCGTCAATCTGCTCTCCCTGTGCCTGAACCAGTACCGCCATGTCCATGAACACCTGGTGCAATTCCTTCAGATTCCTCTCCATCTCCTTCACAGCATCGTGCCTCTCCTGAATCTCCATGATCGTGTCCATGATTTTGCCTCTTCCTTGTTCCTGAATCGCTTTCTGCAAGAACGTTTCGCTCTCGCCAGTCGAGATCAGACGGTCGATCACCGCCTCCTCCGCGTTCTCGCCTGTCACCGTGTAGTACCGTCTCTGGACTGTCTCGCGGTACTCGGAGGCGATCTGTTGCCGGAGGCCGTTGAAGGAGTTCATGGAGTCTTGGAGTTTCTTGCGGAGGCCGTTGACCACGGATGTTCGAGTCCGGTCGGAGGAGCTGCCGGGCCCGCAGCCCGGGAGACTACGATTGGCGGCGTTGGATCGATCTAGGGCTTCGAGGCGGACCTTGATGAGCTTGGCCTTCTTGAGGGATAGAGCGACGTCGTTGTCCATACGAGATCGGAGGTCTTTGATGGACTTGGCGTTGTGGAGAGTCTTATTCTGCTCGTTGGCAGATTGGAGGTTGTTGTAGAGGGTTTCGAGTTCTCTGAGCTCGTCCTTGATCGCCTCCACGTCTTCGAAGAACCTGTCCAGGTTGACACCGCCGGTCGACGATGGATTCGACATCTGGACGTTGCCGGGAGAGTGGTCCTCTTCGCTCTTAAAGCGAGAGAACGAGCCGGAGAACAGATCGTTCATTTTCAATTTTCCGGAGACGAACAAGACACAGATTCAATCGGTAAATTGAATTTGAATTGCTAAGGTATGTATGTAATAAGATTGTACTTACTATTGCAGTGAAATTTGTGATGGGGAAAACTGAATTAGGGGTATATGAATGGTTTTTTTAGAGAGAGAATAGTTGAAAGCGCGGGGTAGTTTGTTGAATGGTTGCCGGATTGGGGAAGACTCGACTCATCAAATGGTTCAACGACTCGCTCTCTCTCTCTCTATATCTATATTTACAACACAGGATGATATAGAGAGAGAAAGTAAGTCAACTGATGTTGATGGGTGAATCGTAGAGAGAGAAACGGAGGAAATATCCTAGAAAGTGCGAGAGAGAAAACAAGTAGGGGAAGTTGGAAAGGGTCTTTTGAGTCTCTGTTTTTCTCCCAATTGGTGGTAAATTTACAGATATATAGGAAGTTTCTTATACACTATATCCCCGTATGCATGTACGTATTTATTATGTACAGAGAGAAATGTAACTAGAAAACGTGTTTTATCGTAAAATAAGTAACTACCATCCGTATAATTATATGATGATGCGGAAAAGATTTGTAATTTGTAATTTGTAATTTGTAATTTGTAATTTATTACTGTATTTAGGTTGTACAATGATTGGTTATACACGCGTATTGAAATTTGAATGGTGAAATCAAAATCCAATCAAGTGTGTGAAGGAAGGGGGTCCATTTTTTTAAATACAATGAAACTTGGTGGAGTACGTTTTAGGGGGCGGGTTGATTTGGTTTCAATCTACATGGTCCGGTTGATTGTCCAAATGTAGGCTTTTGCTATCTAACCTTGTTTCACACCCTCAAAACTTCTTTAATCAACTACTCCTATTCAGAGTCTGTTGTTGCTTAAGCTTTGACTAATATCAATTCCAACTTAACCTAGAATTTGGCATTTTTTTATTTTTGAATGAGCCTCAATAAGTAGAGACAAAACTTAATTTTTTGTTATTTAGAATAGAGAAAACGCTTTTATTAATTAAATTGTCAAGAAAAATTACGGTAAATACTTTTCACAATTAAATTGTTTTTTAATTTATTTGGTAATAATATTTTTTAAAACATTTTATTGTTAATTTTACAATAATATCCTTTAATATGGTGAACTTTATTAAGCAAGGGACGTAATTGTTGTTATAAAAAATAAAATGGATAAAATTGTCTAATGAAAAAGAGTTACAAAAAATAGTCAACTTGCAATTTTTTAAGCTTCAAATTTTAGGTTTATTCAAAGGACAATACTTGCCTACTCACCGTGAGTAGGCAATTTTTACTTACTAGGTAGGTGGCACAATAAATTTATGACAAATGTTTTAAAAATTTATAAAATATAAATATAACAAAAATAGAGTTAAAACTGGGTTGACCCATTTTTAATTGGATTAACATTATCTTTTGTAATTTCCACTAAATTCACATCACTCCCTTCTTTCTAAAAGAAGAATAGAAAGAAAAAAATTTCTTACTCGTCTCTTTTCCAACTTAGAATTGTTGCAGTGAGAATGAGAATTACTTTGGAAGTGGAGGTGAATGGGTATTTTAATAATATGATTTTTGTTTGTTTATATATATATATATATATATATATATATGTATGTATGTATATTTGTATAGCTATGGTGAAACCCAAATTTTGATCTTTTGATTCCGAAAAACAAAAACAATATATTATTTTAGGAAGATCTTGTTTTTTGAAGGTATTATTTTAGGAAGCTTGAATCCTAATTTTTCTCTATTTTAAAAGCCAATTTTGTACCTATGTATGTACAAGTGTGTGTATAGATATATATGGAGAGAAAGATCTAATTAATCCGATTTAAATGTATTAAATACGTTTTGGTTCTATTTTTGTTATATTTTATAAAATTTGAAACACTTGTCATAATTTTATATTGCCACCTATTGAGTGAGTAGAGACTCCCTACTCACTGGTGAGTAGGCAAGTATTGTCCTTATTCAAATGTTCTACTAAATTAAAACTAAATTTGGTAACCATTTTAAAAGTTTATAATGGTTACCAAACACATCTAAATGCTACCAAATACATGTAAATGCAATTTTTTTAAAATAAAAACGTTTTTAAACAATAGAAAAGTAATCCCAAACAAACCCTTAATTGGCCGGCTTTAAGGTGAAGAATCACATGATCCACGCTTCTCCTTCAACCTCTCTTCCTACTGTTGTCTGCATCAAAGTGGCGTTTGCGTCCGTACGTTGTGGTGTAGTATTTCCTAAATTGTTCAGAAAATGTCACTTTCAGTTACTTGATTATACCAAGTCTATTGTAATTATTCTTGCAACCTTTTCTATGAAGTTTGTGTGTGTCAACACAACATGATTGAGCACAATAACCCTGATGAAAGAAAATGTTACATCCTCAAGAGATGTGGTCTTCCATCATAGTTGTGATTTGTAGGCCCAAGTGGCACACTATATTTCATCTGCCCGGATTATGTTCATTCTTATCTGTTGTGGAATAAGAGCTTTCGGGTTTGATAAGAGTTCAGACAATTTGTTCTTGGATCCTCTCCAGCGGATGCGTACTCAAATATTTGGGATTTTTGTCAATCTTCTGGAGCTTTTGATGAAGCATGTCCATCAACAGAACAGCTATGGTGTTCCGAGAGAAATTCGAAGATTCAGGTAATTGTCAGGGAGTTAGCTGCTACATTAGGGGAGGCTCACTCCCTAGCTCTTGCATCAAGTTTAAACAACCTGCCATTAATGATTAATCAGCAGCGACGTTTGATGGCTGTTACTCCAATTCATGTGGCTAACCCACCTTCATCTAGCTCTTGCATCAAGGTTACGCTCTGTGGTTCAGGGGCATGAAGATCGGGTGGTTTATTGGCGGCCAAGCCTCTACTGGGCTAGGGCATGGCCAACATTCTTTAGGAGCAATTGGAAACTAGAAAGTTTTTGGCAATCAAGTAAAAAGTGTTATCAATTTGCAAATCATGAATAGCAGTAATGCACAGAATTAGAGATGATAAAACTAACAAGTCGAAAGATGCAATACTTCACCAAAGGTTCGAAATCCAGACTGTACACACCAAACTTCAACACCACCACACTTCCATCATTTTTCTATATCACAAACACGAGATGCAGACCTTTATAGTCTTATTTAAGTATTGGGAACAAACCCATTTATAAGCTTGTCCAGCTTTTTTTTTTCTAAAACTGCATTAAGGCTCAAGCATCTCTAACCACCCCAAGAATGCAGGATTGCATGGAATGACAAAGACAACCTTAATGCAGCAGAGCCAAGAATGATTTGCCTTTTGACAGCAACAGAGATACATTACATCACCAAAGGTTCGAAATCCAGACTGTATACACCAAACTTCAACAACACCATACTTTCAACATCTTTCTATATCACAAACACGAGATGCAGACCTTTATGGTCTTATTTAAGAAATGGGAACAAACCCATTTATCAGCTTGTCCAGTTTTTTTTAAAACTGCATTAAGGCTCAAGCATCTCTAAACACCCCAAGAATGCAGGATTGCATGGAATGACAAAGACAACCTTAATGCAGCAGAGCCAAGAATGATTTGCCTTTTGACAGCAACCAAATGGTGGTGGGACCATCCTTTGAACCGAAACCAGTCGCAATATCCATAACAGAAAATGCGACAGAGCTTCTCCATTTGGTTGCAGCAAGGATGGGGTTTGGTGTCAACAACTTGACACCAGCCCCACCCTCCCCTTGCTGTCAAACTTTGAGGTTGCAGCAGCTATCTGCCGCTGCAACCCATTTACTGGCCATAGCAATACCATGCCCAGCATTCATCATATCACACAGAGAGTAGACAGATGGCTGGAGATGACTGATTCGGAATTGACCAAAATCTCCCCTTGAGTACATACTAGTCACCTCTGAACCAGAAAGATTTGACCTGCTTCCATTTGCTTCCTTTGGTGAGTTCATATTTCCTCTATCAGTTTGCAGAACTTCAGAATTCTGAGATCCAGTGGACTGAGAAAGTTGTCCATCTCCCATCTTTTTTGTGTCAGTTCCATCCTTACCACTGTTCAATGTCTTTGTGTTCAGAAAGCGGCCACCACAGCCCCTAGGTCGGCGCATGGCATGGAGATGGCGTGACAAGTGCAAGTATGGCTGCAGAACAAAACCAAAACCCAAATTATTGTAAACATGGAGAAGAGGGGATTTGCAAAAAAATAAGGAAAGAAAGAAAGAAAGAGAACATCATTAAAGAAAAGATGTAAAATGGAATACATGAATCCTTCGATCGAGGGATCACTTTCGGTATGGTCCACAATAAAACAGTGTTAACTTACTAAAAATTTAGTATATAGAGAACAGACTTAAATTGAAATTTTGAAATGACTCTAAAACAGCTTAAGATAAGCACACCTAATCTCCATGTAAATTTGTTAAGTTTCTGGGGGCAACTGAATTCAATCATCCCAATTCTCAACCATCAAAGATTAGCATCTCACTAATGATTGAATTAGTCTGGTTAAGACAGCTGTATCACGTTGAATTCAGACTAGGAAGTTTTCTGTATTATGGAAAATTTGCCCTACATTACAGATCTTCAATGAACATGTGATAGGCATTGCACAAGCATCCACACATATATAGCTTCCACATCTATCAGATCATAAATATGTTTCCCTTCTTTGAGATAATGGAACATTGGTAATTGCTCAACGATAATACTGAATAAAGGAATTGTACCTTACGAGATTTTAGCACTTTATTATCCAATTCTGCCTTTGCACGGGACTGTCGGCGCCTGATTATTCCATGATACTGCTTAGCGTTGACATATATCGGTCCATCATCAGTGGTCAACATAATGCGGCCCTATATCATTGTAAAAAAGAAGCATGTAAATCAGTAAATGTGTCTACATATGTAGTTGATTCTTTTATCACCAGCGACAGAGTGAAAAATAAAGGCCAAGTAAAATGGAAAAGTTATGTCAGAAGCATCAAACTTACAAGGCCACTTATTTTAGACATGGTTTATCAAACATACAATGAAATACGTTATCCAATATCCTCTTCCCGATATTCTTGTTCTTATTAGAAAGTACCATTTCACATCTCTAGTTCTTAACTAACCATAGCCCAGTCCTTTACTTGAATGTAAATTTATATTGGTTACTAACGTTTATGTTTATAGCATACTATTTGTTGGTGGCTTCCAACTGCAAAAGCATATTTGTATGTGTGTGTGAGAGAGAGTGAGAGAGAGAGTTGTATTGGAAGTCAAAATGGTATAGAGTGAGTTGTATTGGAAGTCAAAATGATATACGAAAGAACATCCCAAAAGAAAAAAAAAAAAAACCTCAGAGCACAAGGGACCTAACAAGGTTCACCTACCAATAGGGCTATGTCTAATGTCTAGGATGATGAAGATCAAACAGCTTTACTAAAAAAAGGAGACTACAAGTACTTGGATCTTCTGCAAAAATCCACAAATAAATAAAAAATCAAAGAGAGTATGAAGAGAACCCCAAACTTAACTCTCTTAATTATGATAACCGGAGGCTCTATCAAGAGAAGCTTAGAGTTTCTTCCTTTCTCTACACAAAACATGCCGCAAAGATGTTATAAAACTACCCCATGAATTATCATTCACCAAAACATGCTCCCCACAAGGGACAAAGGGCAGACCATTCTCTACCTTGGACAAACCTAAATTCATATCATGAAAACTCCTTTTTATACAGTCTTCGACAAAATTCATTCATCATCATCACCATCACCATCCTTGCCTTAGTTCCATATGAATAGTGTCGGCCAGTGCCACATGAATTCTCTCTCTCCAACTTCAACATAACTCATTGTTAGACAATAAATAAAAAATTAAGAATTAAATTCTCCACCACGGAATTTGAGAAAAAATCTAAACTCCATCTTGGTTTAAATTCTGCAGACCCATTAAGTTGTCAACTTTCCTACAAAACCTTGCAATAAAAAAAAGAAAAAAAAAAAAGTACAATAAAAGAAAAAAAATGTATTTTTCCCAATAGCTAGGGCTTTTTTCTCTGCCAATTTTTTCCAAAAGTATACAAATCTTTCACCGCCACTGCAAAAATCCAATTATTTGATATAATAGCAAAGGCCAAACATTCGATTTCGGTACCACTTGTTGGGGGCAATCAAATTCAAGTTGTGAAAATAATTCTTGTGCAATACAAAGAATAAATAAAATTTGGAGTTGTATAGACAACAAAAAAAAATGTGGAAAAGGAGACTCAAAAGTATTCAAGAACTCAACAAATAAGTATCCAAAACTTAAAAAAAAAAATAATAATAAATAAATAAATAAATATAAGAAAGAAGAAGAAGAAGAAAAACTAAATTCAAACTCTCTTGAAACATGCTCTACAGACACATTAAATCACTCCATGAATCCTCACTTACCAAAGTGCCTAGCATAAGAATGGAGGACCACTATCTACCTCGGCATACTCAAATTCCTATCCCTAAAACTACCTTTATAGAAATCTTAGATCCTTATTGGACAAGGAATGGAAATTGAATAATTAATTACTCACAAGAAAACTCTAAAGAAGAAAATTCTAATTAAAAGAGGAATATGTGATTCATTTAGGATTTTCCCCCTTAAATTAGTGTAAGAAACTAGAACACGGACACATATCTCTCCATGCCTGGGGCTGGGAGTTGGACAAACAAATAGTTCAGGTAAGGCTCCTCTGTGATTCCAACTATTTTGAAAGTTTAGCAAGTCTCCTTAATTTCATCTGAGAAGGTTTATTTCCTTTAAAGATTCAGTTTTCTAGTACTTCCTTTTCTTTCTCTTTTGCAATTTTATGTTTCAACAATATATTCTGATTTCTATTTGGTTGCTATGTCGATTAAATTTGCTTTTGAAATTTACCTATTTCTTCTTTCTTCTTCTCTCTAATTGTTGTACAACCATACTGATTGTGAACCAAAAACCAGCCTTCTTTTTCTTTATTTTGTTTAGTAACTCTAACCCATAATCCAAACCTCTTTTGACCTTTACACCTTATCCTTGCTAATCATTCAGGATCTCCTTATACTTTTAAGCCTTTATCCTAGCCCCCAAACAATTGATCCATGTTTATGCCAATGCAACATAAAGGTAACATGCTTTAAATTTCTAACACCCAGAGGTCCTTGACTACAGTAACTTACAAATTTACTGCTGTAGATTCAAAACCACATCAGTCTAATCCACAACAATTACATGGAAACCAAAAGACCATAGTTTTAAATATCTGTCAACTATTAAATTGTTTCCTTAAATAGACATGGATAGATTACAACACCCACTATGTACTACAAAATCCCATGATCCACTGCAATCAGTCTACATCAAATCCATAATCCATTCCCATCAATCTCTCATGAATTGCTCCAATCATGGAAGTTCAACAGTGTGTAGATTCATCTAAGAGAAGCATTTTACTTAACAAAGATCATATAAATGCAAAAACTAGTTTCCAAACACTATGTCGATTCATCTAAGAGAAGCATTTTACTTAACAAAAATCGTATAAATGCAAAAAGTAGTTTCCAGTGATCAGTGAGCTATGTAATTAGAAGGAAGACAAACCATAGGCCCAAAAGTCGAGAATACTCCATAGCATTGATCCCCATAAGGATATGTTGCACAGATCTACAACAATTCAGAGAAACATAAAACAATAAGCATTTGGTAACTAGAAACCAAGGTATATTGATACATGCAAATAAGTTAATTGTCAGAAAAAATTACCACAGGTTGACTAAATCCTAGCTCGAAATGACCTCGATATTCTGGTGGAGATGATTGCACAGAGATGGCTGCCTGGAGTTGCAGAGGTTTTTGCCTGTTCAATGAACTTTTGCTATCACCTGAATGAGAAACTACTGGGAAGGTCAACGAGAGTCCAAATGAAATGCCTAGTATAGGAATAATTTCCATTGTGGCTCTTAAACTTACTTTCAATGCTTGCCTACATGATCAAAACTGAAACAGTCAACAAAACCATGCAAGCGCAAAAAAGAATTCCACCATTGTGATTATGTTTAAGAATAAAGTCTTTGAGAAAGTTAAACTCAACTCAATAAACTGATAAAGTCCTTTTCTCAACTACTTGGAATTGGCACATGAATCTTATTTTCCTTTCCGCTCTATCTAAACCGATACAGCGTTGCGAAAAAAGCAACCTGAACTCAGGATCTGTGAGATACGAAATATAACAGGAAAGAAAACAAAAACGCAAACAAGAACACATATTTACGTGGTTCACACACAACTAGACCTACGTCCACGGAGTCGTCGAGATATCACTATGATGAAGAGCAAAAGAATTACAGAGAGTTCAATAAGCAACATCTGCCCCACACTATACTCATATAGATTAGGGCTACATAACAAAATAAATATCTTTCTTCTTTATTTGTTTATTTATTTTTTATAAGTAAGGTATTCATAGAAACAAACATATAAAATATCAGCCTCCACACTTCCTATCACCAAATGAACAGAATCCTTGAGAAAATTAAAAAATAAAAATCTTAAGTAGAAAATGTAGTACCCTTTCACAGAATTTCAATCGCCCTCTGGTAAGGGCAATGAAATATGAGTGTAAGTGTGACATCCCACATTGTGTGGACACTACCTAACTGTGTAGACGCATTTTGAGCAAAACCATGAGCACGGAGAGGATAGTGTGCAAAGCGGACAACATCTACACAGGTTGGGGCACAAATGGTATCAGAGCCAATCCTCAATCGGAAATGGGGGGGCACAAGCCCATGAGGGATAGGAGGCAGGCGAGGACGCTGGGTCCCAAGAGGGGGTGCTTGTGACATCCCACATCGCCTAGGGGGAAATAGTTGTTGAGACTTATATGTGTAGACACGTTTTGAGCAAAACTGTGAGCACCGAGAGGAGAGTGTGTAAAGCGGACAATATCTACACGGGTTGGGGTAGGTCGTGACAGTAAGGCTACCAAGAAAAAAACATATTTCTTTTGTTTTTTCTATTTCCCCAAAGTACCAAGAGACAAACAAGAACAGAGAGCAGACTAGCATATATAATTCCGTACAACTTGAAAAGCTCTCACACATGTTTTACAATTGAGGAGTTGATTATTTCCAAAGAATAATTCACTGCCTAGATGATTTAGATTTGGCTACGAAACCAATGCAACAAGACCTTCAACCAAGAAAGTACCTGTATATATTGCCTAGGAACATGCATAGAGTTGTAGCGTCTTTGCAAGCGTGATAAGCCTTTAAATTGAAAAAAGTGTTTTTTTTTACCATCATTATGTGTTAAATCTTCCATTTGTTTCCTTCCTCATTGGTACTAATTTGAGAGGCCTCTGGAAAATTGGCTGTGGAGATTCCACGAAGCAAGAAATTAATAGACACAAAGGGTTTCAACAGGAAAGTTGTTCGATCCAATCCTTCCTTGGGGTTAAATAAAGACAAAAATGGATACGTCAGTGACCTAGCACGACAAAGCACTTTGTGGTAAAGATGCAGAAGGGTAAAGATGCAGAAGGTGTAGCGACAGTTAATCCATGTCCTTGAAAAACAGTTCATGAACTTTGTGGTTTGTTTGTGCAAAGGGAAAACACCAACTAGTTTCCACAGAATGTTTTCACTGACAATATAACGAGAATCTTGGCAACAGACCTCTCAGAAAGTATCATCTGCACATGGCTGCAATTTTTTTGGCTAACGACAAATAGAGTATGTCTTTGAGTTTATTCCTTACAGCACAATTAATAACACAGAAGAATCCTGTTTTCCTTTCATTTTGTGAGTTGTTTTATGTCATCCTACAGTTAGTATACTGAGAAAGTAGGCTCTTAAAAAAATTCAAGAAGTACGCATGTACGTGGTTGCATAGTCATTCCCCAACTCTTGGATTTCATGATTATTATTTTTGCCTATTTCACAGCAAAGCTATCATTTTGGTGCTTTTCTCTTCGGTACATACCACATTGATTTTACTTGCATCCAAAGCTTAATTGGAAGTATTCACAAGCTTGAAAGTGGCCATTTTTTTTACATAAAAAGGTCCAGAGTTTTGATGGCCAAAACCAGACGACATCAAGCTGCGAAATGCAGTATCATGATTCCTTTTGTAAGATTTAAGGATGAACCGGAGAACTAGATTAATTACAAAACATAATTTGATCATAAATAAAACTATACTCCCTAATTGAGGATCACTTTACAGAACTGACACTAAGACCCAGGATAGAAACACGACACAATTATTTGTCCTTGCGGATTGACATGTCACCAAGCCAGAATAGAATTGTGGTTGCACTTGACTCGTACATTTTCTTTCCACTGCAGTGATTTTGCTATTGGAAACCTTGTTCACACTGATATCCTTAGGTTGGGTATTTCGTATATTATACTTCACTCTTACTGTTTGTGCGTCAAGAATTAACATTCCAAAATTGACTACTACTAGTTAACACAACATAAATCTATCTTGTTTGCAAGCATACAAAAGATAGCCTTTTAGTATTCTCCATTTATTATCCATCATGCATTATGAGTTACGCCAATATTCTCAGCATCAAGAAGCAGACCATGAAGGAGTCAGAACCTAGTAGCAAAGGAGTTTCAAGGAAAGAAAATGAAAAACTAATCGAGTATATTCATTTTCCCAGAATAAGAATTACCTTGCCTCCCACATATCAAGTGTTCCATATATTACTACTATGCTATGTCATGAAAGCACTGCAACTCCATCTCCACAATAAGCACATCCAAATATCCATGGACTGAAAAACATACCCTTGTGCTATAAGCAACCTGGTCCTAAGAAGATTTTCGAGTTCCTTTAATCAGTTTATTTATCACCGAGTCATTGACAAGAAAGGAGAAATGGGAAAGGATTCAGTCTCTTACTAAGTCTATACCAAACTTTCCTGTATGTGCTCTCTACTTTTCCTATGCACATGCGATTTTTATCCTATTTGACCATTTATGTTTAGGAAAACTCACATTGTCAAAGATTAATAGCCCAATAGCATCCCATATCCTAATCACAAACAATATCAATAAAATGCAAGTGATGACTAGTATATCTCCATGCAGATGACAGTACTATGATGAGTATGCAAACGAAAAAACAAGAGGCTTGCCAAGAGTGCATTCCACACATTCATTCTTAGAAACTTTTAACAGTTTTCACTATTCAATTCTTTGACATCCCAATTGAGTTTTGTTCATCCAGCACTTTTTTGAATGTATATGTAAGTTGCACGACCACAATTATGGTCATAAAAAATGAATATACAAAAGCCAACAAGAATAGACATTACCAAAGTGGCATCAATGATGCATAAGTGAAGAAATTACCAGAAAGAAAAGTAAATTGAGTTGCCTTTTCCACCGCTTGCTCTGTTCCCCGCTCCGCTTGTTTGGTGGCAGTGAGTTGGTCTCCACTTGCAGCCATGGATGAAGACTTCAATTGGCCATAAGATTCACCATGAGCCGATGGAGATCCAAGTCCACTCCACCAAGGCACCGGGACCGATGACAATGGCCCAAAGGGATTTGGGACAATTCCTTCATGTTCTTTGAAATATACAGTGTGCATGGTCATAGATACCCTTCAAGTTACAACTAACTTATATTCGATTGTTCAATCTAGTCCCTGCAATTTTTATGTTATATAATTAAAATCATACCAAAGTTGTCCTATAAAATATAAGAAAAATTCTATGAAGTAACTTTCACCAAATATTTCAATAAATTAATAACGCAGTTCATCCATAATGCATTCAATCCACAAAAAATCAAAGTAGAAGTTAACCCAAAAAAAAAAAATTTAATAGATTGAAACAAACTAATGCCAAAATCCAAAATACCCCATTAAATCTGTAATAACATGGAAATCCTGACTATATTTAAATGAAAAGGAAAAGGAAATTCGAAGTATATGAACATAGTGATCATACAAACCAAATTTCTTTTTACAAAAATAAAAAGAAAAGATAAAGATCACAAAAAACCTAGTTGATAAAATACAAGGTGATACTCAGATTATCAATATAGAGAGATATTTACGCCAACAAAAGCCAGAGAGAGAAGATCAAGAACAGAAAATTCCGATAAGATCACCAAACCAAAGAGAAGAAAGGAGAGTAATCACATACCCAATAGTAAAATCCGGTGCTGCACTTAAGGAGAGAGAGCCCATTAGATAGGAGCCATGTCGGTAGAATTTGAAGCAGAGAGGAGAGAGAGAGAGAGAGAGAGAGAGAGAGAGAGTGAAAAAGGAGAGAGAATGCGAGGTCTGCGTACAGGTGTAATGGAACTACACGGCAGTGACCAATGAGATATAGCTTTCATGCAAGCTTTGTTTTATCTGCCAAAAATATTTAGTACTACACACACTCTCTCTCTACTTTCTTTCTCTCTCTAACTTGTTATTCTATTCCTACCATGGATGGATCATGGAGCACTCATCTAAACATTCTATTTCTATTTCAATTATACAAAAGATTGGGCGTGAAATGGCCAAACAAAACCCAGTCTTCTGATTGTCTACTATTTTTGGTAATTTTACACACACTTTTTCTTCTTATACTATTACAAGTGGGTTAAAACTAAGTATATGGATTTGCATAGGACTTTGGGTTTTAATATAGTGTGGTCCATCGCTGTTCTCTGTCTTGTCTAGTGTACAGTTGTAAAGGACTTGGTCCCAACCTTCTGCTATTTTCTATGTGGTTATATGTTCATCCCTTGACAAAGATGTCATGAAAAATTAGAAAATGGTCAATGTAAAGCCATATAATTAACCTTAACAGTCATGCAACAATGTTATTCATTTGACTTTTTAATTTGAGTACGCAAATCATCTTGTGTGCGATTTTCATACTGTTTCTTATAGTGAGCTGTAAGTGGTTTGGTTTGGTCATATTTTACTCCACTTAATAAATATTAAAACTGTATTTGGCAATTGCACCATTATTTATAAGTAACATTTCATCACTATTTATAAGTAATATCACATAAATCTAAAAGTAATATTATATAATTTAAAAAGTAACATCACCACCATTTATAAGTATCTTCACTCTCAAAACGTGGTGATGTTACTTTTTAGACTATGTGATATTACTTTTAGACTTCTGTAATGTTACTTATAAATGGTGGTGAAATGTAAAAATAGTCTAAAAAGTAACATCACCACCATTTATAAATTTCAGAATCTAGGAATTGTATATTGTCATTAATAGTACTCCTTTATTGAATTATTATAGTTAATGCCTCTAAAAAAAATTTGATTTTTTGAAAATGCAAGCATTACAAGTAATTTCACAATTTGTTGAATATATGCTTAATTTGATTAATTTATTTGTAGAAATACTAAAAATTATTCTAACCCTGGTTGATTTCTTAATTTTATTTGAATTTTCTTAGTTGAGTGCTCAAAATAATGTCCAGTGTTAAAATTGCACAATTAGATCGATTTTTTCAATTGGGTGTCTAAAATTTAGGCCAAAACTTGAATTTGCTGAATTGGGTGTTACATATTAGATGTATATATATTTTTATATTTCACCACCATTTATAAGTAACATTATAAAAGTCTAAAAATAATATCACATAGTCTAAAAAGTAACATCGAGGGTGAAGATACTTATAAATGGTGGTGATGTTACTTTTTAGATTATGTGATATTACTTTTAGATTTCTGTGATGTTATTTATAAATGGTGGTGAAATATTATTTATAAATAGTAATGCAATTGCCAAACACAGTCTTAATATCTATTAAGTGGAGTAAAACGTGGTCAAATCAATGCCACTTACCTCTCACTGTAAAAAAACAGTATGGGAATCGCACAGCAAATGATTTGCGCCCCTAATTTGAATGCATCTTTAGAATTCTTATTTATCTCTCTCTCTCTGTATATATATATATATACACACACACTGCAATTCTTGATGGTGAATTCTTATATTACGTTACATAAATTTGAAGTGTCTAGTTATGTCAAAACAAAATAGTCAATGTTGAATAATCTTCAACGCAAAAAAAATAAACAAAAACATAATTCTTTGCAAATGAAGACGGGACGAAAGTTCTCTGAAATCAATTGATAGCAACACTGTTTTTGACACAAAGCTCTTTTTCCCCGGTAAATTAGTTACCATTTGTTTTTTTAATGGAAATTCATTGAATATTTAATTGTAAATTATTTATAAAAAAAAAAAAACTGAGAGAAGAAAATGAAGAATCCTGCCTTTTGAAATTCGGTTACAAAAGAAAATTCAAACTAACCCCACACATGTAAATTCACATTAGATTTGGCCCAAAGAGTGAAGAAAAAAAGAAAAGGAAATGAAAATCATTTATTTATTTATTTTTTAAATGACCCTTTTGGGGAACTATTACAAATGGAATATTGTTATTACTACATATATTTGTAATTTTAGCTAGAAATACCGTTCCATCGAAAGAAATAAATAAAATACTAATTACTAAATTTGTTCATGGTTACTACAACATAATATTCAATTTACCAAACGCCCAAATCACTTACCAACATTGATGGGTCACAGTTGTAAAATAATCCAATATTATCCTGGATGGGATGATATATATGCCCTCATTAGAAAATTTTGTGAGGTGGGGGTGGACTTTTAATTTGAGGGGACAAACTTATATAGTGGGTTCATTTTTATAATTTCAATTAGATTTTTTCACAAATTTTCAAAAATATAAAGTACAAAAAAAAAAAAAAAAAAATCAATGGAATTGTAATTTTAGTGGGGAGATTTTCATAAATTCTAAAAAATTTAAAGTATAAAATGCAAAAATAAAATAAAATTCAAAGGGGACAAATTATAATTTTAGTGATGACATTTTCATAAATTTTTTAAAAATTAAGATATAAAATAAAAATATAATGTTGGGTCTGTGCCTATATATATGTGTATTTATATATATTCATATGATCTTATTTTTATTTATTATCAATAATGATGGTGTTAGAACTTTTTAGAACATCCATTTACCATGGGTACATGCGCGTGCACACACATATATATAAACTATTTACCTTATGTAGTCCAATAACAAAATAACACATCACCTTTAATAATAAAATAAATCACACTTAAAAACATTATATACATTTATTCAATGGTTAATTTGAGAAAGCAGAGAAATGTGTGGATTATTTTATTATTAAAGGTTATGTGTTATTTTGTTATTGAGTCACATAAGAGTGAATACCTTTACTTTACTTACCGATGAGTAGCTAAGCCGTACCCTTTAATTAATTGCCTCTAAAGAATGATCTCATCATATAGCTACTGGAATTTTGTATCTGCAGTGGACGTCTAGGTTCAATGTCAAGGTGTTTGGCTCCAAAATATTAGATTACAACTAGAAGAACAGTTTTTTTATTTTTATTTTAATAATTACTTAAATTAACTTATCTGAAGATGTCGACACACACTTTTTCAATTAACCTTTTGTAGTTGAAACACAGATGGAATTTAACTCCAAATGCTGAATTTCTTAAAAAGTTTTATTTGTTGAGAAGGGAATAGCTTAATTGTCTTGTGATCACACTGACTTGCTCGTAACCAGTTTGGTGGTACCATGTCAGCAGCCATGTGGCATCATATCATCATGTCAATATTCACATCATTGCCACATTGACAATCCTTAGCAACCACGTGGCACTGATATTGGTAGTTCGTAAGGAAATGAAAAAAATAAATAAATTATTGATTGAACTTTAAAGATAGTCTAAATCAATTTAATGTAATGTAATGTCATGTCGCTGCCACATAGGCAATGACATAGTGCAATGCTGCTATTAATGTGACACTAGATAAATATGGACATATTTTACGTAATTTTTTGGAGTAAATTTCTTGAATAAAAATTATATTACTCATATAAGAATTTAAATTTAAAAAAAATACTTTTCTACACTTTTAATATTTCACTATACTTGTTATCAATTAATTATATCATATCACTCATATAAGAATTTAAATTTTAAAGAAATACTTTCTTACACTTTTAATATTTTATTATATTTGTTATCAATTAATTGTATCATATCACATAAATAAAAATATTTTATTTTAATAATATCATAATTTAAAAAATAATTTAAAAAGCTGATTATATCTTGTCATTATTTAGACACAATTAACTTTTCTCCAAATTTTCGTTGAAATAAATCTTCCTTAAAATATACAGAAGTTAACTTAAGGATTACTGTCTAGTCTAAGATTGACTACACATGTCCGATTTCAAAAATTTTCTAGTAGTCCCTGTTGTCAGTTCTCAGGTTGTTTGACTAGATATCCAATGCAATTGTACTCTTATTTCAAAGTTTTATTTATTTATTTATTTTGGATTTGCAACGGACAAAATAGCCTAGTCACTACAAATGTACATCTATAAAGTGATGTCCCAAAAGATTATTTATGCCAGCCAAAATATGACAAATTACACATACGACCATTATTCATTTGTTCGATAAGCCTAAGGATTTGTTTCACCAACTTTTTAAGTTGTTGTCATCTTGATGCCACCGCATTGGAGAACAAAGCAATAAGAAATATCGCTATGCTCCAATATTCATTTTGACAATTTCTGAGATCCTTGGTTTTCATGATATTACAGTGCCAAAAGGGAAAAAAAACAAAATGATAGAGTAAAGTACAATGACACTTTGGTGAGGTTTGACATAAAAATAGTCATGTATAAGTTGTCATATTTTTAAATAATGACATTTCTTTGTAAGATTTGAAAGCCAAACAAATCCTAAAAACATGTGAAAATTTTACTTTACCTTTCATTATTTAATTAGTTTGAATTGTGAAGAATCAAAACAATTAAATGATTGAGGAGAGAGAAAAAGTCTACTTTACCCTTCACAGATGGGTTGTACCCGATAACTCATTTAAAACTATTTGATTCAAGAGTATTTTAGTCAATCAAAAGGGGTTGTATTGCTTAAATTAATAATTTAATGTGTCTGAGAGTAATAAAGTCAATTTACCATTGTCAGGTAGTCTTTGTTAATTCTATCAAACTTGAGGAAGTGTCATTTTTTTTATAATTGACCAACTCATATATAATTGTCTTTATAACAAACCTTAAGAGGTGTCATTGTACTATACTCAAAATGATAATACAATATTACTTAGTCTTCCATCCAAAATAAAAGGGTAAATTTGTCCAAAAGTTACAATATATTGCAATAAAAATAATATTTCATGTGAGTACTAATTTATATGAGTGAAGACTAATGTCATTATAATATCAGCTTCATCACATAAAATTAGTTGGATTTATGCAGATTTCCTATTATTGGCCTAATTTCAGTTATTTCTTTAAAATCGAAATCAATAGTGATTAATCTAAAGCCCCAATGATATTACACACTGATTGATCAATTATTAGAGGTAGGAGAAAGCTTGTGTGTGTATGAATGACTCAACCCACATCAAGCCTTTACATAGTGTTGCTTTAATTCTTACTTTTGGCCTTTTCTAAATGGTTTGGAAACTCCATGATTAAAAAGAGTGGGGACAAGATTCAATTTTCATATGCAGCCATTGGCTAGGTCCAACATTGGCATATAGGTTTCAACTTAGAACACATACATGTGTCTTAGACAATAAAGCTTTTCTGTTTGTTTGAGAGTATATTCTAGTCCCATGACAATGGAGAAGAGATGCGTCTAATTCTCTCTATACAACAACCTCTCAACTCAAGCTTTGAGGTTAATAATAATTCATATTGTACAAAATAAGATTGTCACTTCAAAGCTTTTCTGTTTGGAGAAAACTACCATGATTATTGTTGTCCTCTTTTATATGCTCTTAAAAGTATGCATTAGACTAATTTTTTCACACTCCAAATAAGTATAAAATCCAGAATTTTTACTTTAACTTAGGCAAGAAATTCACACCCTAACGCTTCGAACTCACCCTAGCTCGTCTTTAAAAACGGAGAAAGTACGACTACTACCAGTAGGTTACAGTCTTGATGCTATATTGAGAAAGTTCAAACTAGTAATTTATTTGCCTGTCATTCCTTCTAAAAACTAGTAAAGGAAGGAAATATTTAAGAGCCTAACAATGTGAAATCATCTGGAAATTTAAGCAAAATATATAGGAAACGTCCCATAGTTTTCAATATTGAATTTGATCTGGTTATACATATAAATTAAAAAGATTTACATAATGTATTAATGTCCCTGCCATTGAGAATGGCAAGAGCACTTTTTATCCCTGCCAAACTGTAAGGCTGTGTATCTAATATGCCACTGTTTTTCCATAGCACCTGGTCTGCTTTAGGATTCTCTCCCCAACCCCCACGCACACAGATACATATATATATATATATATATATATATATATATATATATCAATATCTATTCATTCTAGACTAATCCAACACTAGATTTGTCCTAAGAACATGGTAAGGCAACTGACCTAAAATTGGCACTTGAGTGTTAACCAATAGCAAATTAGTCTTTATCTTATCCTATAAGTTTCCCAAAACTGGTCCCAAAGTCCTAACCGACCAGTTGGTCCTTGTATATATATATATATATATATGCAAAGTGTTAGCAATGTAGTTGTAACAGTGGTTAGCAGTGGGAGTCCAAGCTGCTCTTTTCTTGTATAAGCAAACTCATCATGTGGTCCTCAACACAACACTTTGAGTTTCTTTTTCCCCTTTTTTTATTTCACAACCTCTTTATGCTCTCTTTTGGTGGCTGTTCATGCTGAATATCTTAAAAGTTTCCTCCACTACTGTGGGTAATGACTAGCGCCACGTGTCGCTGCTCGGACAGGGGAATGTTCATCGGCACGCGTGAGATCATTCCAAGTGGAATTCACCCATAAGCGTACAAGTGGATTTTGAGAAAAAAGGTGTCTGTTTCTATCTTCCTGTTAGATTTGCAATCCACATCAGATAGAACCAACTTTTCTGCATCTTTAGAGCTAGAAAACAACACTATTGGACTCATATGGATATATTGAAACCTTTATGAGAGATAGAGAGAGAGAGAGAGAGAGAGAGGTGGAGATCTCCCAAGCTAATTACTAGCTAGCATCAGCAATCAGCTTGATTACATATATGCTTTTTCTCTTTTGTTTACGTGTGCGCTTAGCACATTCTTCATCAGCAGAACTTATCAACATACACGTTCATGCTGATCAGTAACCTTGCTGTTTTACCACCTCAACTTTAATTAAAATATCGCAAATAAAAGATATATATATCATCCAGTTTCAAAATGTGTTTTGCGTTCATCATCTCAATCGAATGTGGCCAGCCACATAGATTCTCTTCTTTCACTCGTTTTCTATGAAATTCATAAGATGTTCTTGATTAGTTCTATGTTACGTTAGTAGAGTATTAATGTTACCTGTTAATTAGAAAATATCAAGAGCGCTTTATGTTACTTTCCAAAAAGATAAAACTCTATAAAGTATTATAGGGTGGATCAATCGGGATTACCACTAAGTAGAAAGTGGGTTAGCATTTTTTAATCTCTTTCTTTCTTAAGTAGTGCTTTGCTGTTATACAATACGATGGTTAATTTAAAGTTAATAATTTTCCATTAGAATCTTCCCTAACACTAAAATAACATCAGATTCTCGCATTTTTTAGTTGGGTTGATGGTGGAACCAACAAGCAAGTGGGAGATTTCCTTATTATTTTCAAGTCAAAAAATAACGTTGTTGACAATGTCAATTCATATGATTATGATGGTACGTCAGACAAGTCCATGACAACTTACATTGTTAAGAGCACTATCAAAACACTAGTAAATTGCAATCTTGGCTTGCTTTCTCTATCAAAGTTGAGCCAACACAGATTATGGTGCATTTCCCGACTGTTAAGGACTTGAGGGAATTGGAGGAAAAAGAAAGGAGGGAAGGGAATTGGAGGAAAAAAGAAAGGAAAGGGATATCGTATCTTTTGTTCGTTGAGGAAGGAAAAGAGAGAATTAGGAGGGAAGGGAATTAGAGGAAAAAAATCAAAAAGAAAAGGGATATCGTATTTTTTTTTCGTTTTAATAATGAGGAAGGAAAAGAGAGAATTAGGAGGGATAACCTAACTATTTGAACAGTGATTTTGCTCCTCTTAAAGTGGAAGGATTTGAAAGGAAGGGAAAGAGAGAATTAGGAGGGATAACCTAACTCTTTGAATAGTGCTCCTCTTAAAGTGGAAGGATTTGAAAGGATGGGGTAGAAGCCCATGTTTTCAAGTGAAATCCTTTTTGTCCTTGCTGCCCATAAAATAGTCCTTCCCACTCACATTGTCCTTGCAAACATTATCCTTTCTTGTCTTTTATCTTTTAATTTTCCAAACACAATAAATGATTAATATTATTCTCTCTTTTCTTTTATTTTCCTACATCACTAATATTATTATCTAATTATCCAAACCAAGCCTAGATGAGTAACCAAGGGTCGATCACGTTCAGTGCTAATTTCTAATTAATAATATATTTAGCTCAGCTAGTGCCATGTCTAGATATTTAGGTCACCTTACACGTAACTAGATATTTAGCTCAGCCGGTGCCATTTCTTGCTGATAGAACACACAGACAAATAAAATTGGCTGGTACCAGTGATCATGAAATGAAGCCACCACAAAAATGAATGCACCTCTGTTACATGAACTATTTGAAAGTAATGAAGTACTCGTGTAAGATACATATTCCTCGGACATAGATATGGAATATGTGTGCGACACTTTTGGTTGTACATGTATTTACAAAACATATATAATCATCATTCAATTACATTATATTATTATTTTAAAATGAGTTAAATGCCTATATTGAACATTATATTAGATAATAACATTACTTTACTCTAGAAAATAAAATAAAATAAATATTTAACCGTGTCCGTGTGTCTTTCTATTTAGAGATTTGACACGTTCGATACAAAAATACATACCTGTGTCTAACACCCGTACCCAAGTCTATGTAACATAAGAATGCGTACTGTAATCCATACCTGATTGGACGGTAATAGTATCAACAGAGTACAAAGGAAAATGACCAGCCAATTTGAGTTAAAACCGATGACTCAATGACCCTGGCATGAACTTGAAGTCAAGTGTAACATATTAAGGATTAGAAATAAGCAAAGTATGTAATTTATAGATTAAGAAAAGTTCATGCCTATATGAAGGTAGTAATTCTGCCCGCCAACAAAATGAAAAATATAGGCAAAGCACAATGTAATATGGCTCCATTGATGACCCTTTAGCATACCAACTGATGCATTAGAGATCTGAAACCGCTAATTCTATGCATCTTAAAATTTCATCAGATCCAATGATAAAGAATTCATAATTCAGATGCAATGCCAATAAAAAACCACCCTGCAACACATTTCAGCCACAAGTACACATCTGCTGTGCTTGGCCACGGCCTAGGCCAAGGTCAGCAGCACCCATTAAACTCACTAATTTAGTACAAGGCCAGGCCGAAGGCCAGCTGAAATCCAACCCTAACACCCAACTCAAAAAAGGCTTAGGCCATCCAGTCTCCTCTTGCTTCCTAATTTTTAAAAATAAAAATTAACAAATAAATAAATAAATAAAAAGTTTCAACACTCAAAATACAGATTCAATTAAATATGCTCGAAAAATCTTCAAACTAGATCATCTTCAAGCTAATCTAGTAGCTGTACATTTGGGAAGGAAAACAAGTGACAATGAAGAAAAGGAAACCTATCTTGTCACACTAGGGTTTAACAGTTTCCCTGACCCGATGTCAACAGAATCTTAATCCTCCCATGATTAAACCTCATACGTTCAGCCTTTCACTGAAATAAATGATTAAGACAAATCTCTCCTTTTACTGAAATCAGTAACTAAGGAATCAGCCTTTCACTGAAATAAATGATTAAGACAAATCTCTCCTTTTACTGAAATCAGTAACTAAGGAAAATCTCTCCTTTCACTGAAATCAATGATCAAGGCAAACCTCTCTTATATATAGTATTGACATGTAGTCCGGCCTGTCAAACAGTGACAAATCGAGTTCATCAATCAATTCGTCAAATAATAAAAAAATAAAAAATAATAGACAACAAATAAAACTTCCCATACAATGATATCATCCATTCATAAATTAGAAAGAGTCCTTTTGTTTGGGTAAAAAAATAAAATAAAATAGAAAGAGACCTGAAGTGGAGAAATTTACACAACTTCGAAGAAACTTTGCAACAAGAAAAGAGGAAGGACAAGTACTATAGATAGAGAAATAACAGAAAAATTACAACCCAACCACAAGTTGATACACAAACCACTTAAAAGATCTTGTTATACTGGCCAGTGAGGGAATCCTTGAGATTTGAATAGAGGCCATAGAGGGAATACTGACGGAGGTTTTTCACTTCATACCATGAGTTGAAAACTGAATAATGCTTATCTGTGCCAGAGAATGCCAGCTGTATCCCGAGGCTACAATCTACAGAACCCCCATGGTTCTTACAATTGTTTGTTTTGATTGCACAATCCTGGTTATTGAGGCAGACAAAATTTGTGTTGTCTGAGCATTTAGCACAGCCATCCCTCTTCCAATATAGGTTTTGAAGCCTGCCCTTCTTAAATTCAAGAACCTGCATTGACAATCACATTGGTCTCACTAGATATTCACGTTGGTTAATTGCAGGTTAAAAGCATTATAAAAATATACATCGTTTTGTTCCTTACAAGTGTGAAGCTGGTTACGGTATATGTACTATTTGCAACGAAAGCAGGGGTGGACCTTGCAGCATATTTTCGACCAGCAAATGCCACCATATATCCACCACTAGAATCCTGCGAACCAACAAGAGAACAAGTCACAGGTGATGCCAGAAATAGTTTATGTGGCATCATATTCATCCATAAGAAAAAATTCAACAAAAATCCCCAAAGGAAAAGTAGAATAGCATACATTCCAATAAAAAAAACAGTCATAATCAATCACTTGCCAAAATATTACATTAAATATTCATTAGATAATGGCTAAACAGGCAACCACACTATGGGCGTCGCATTACTTAAAAATCAAAAGCTGCAGGCATCTCATACCTTTTCTTCTGTAACTAGTTTGAGCAGCTCATGCTTGAATAAATTAAAGGCTTGCACTTAACACACTAAAAAATAGTATGAAGAATCCTGAGACTGGTAAACAATAAACCACAACCAAGCCTTTTTCCAAACTACTCGGGGAATCCTGAGTCTTGTACACAGAATATAAAAACCCACTCCAAAACTCATGGTGTTGCACCAGGAAAACCCATTCTTTCTCATTCGTCCGTAACTAAAATCTAAATTGCATGCAAAATGCAAACTCAAATTGCCATATACAATTTAGAAAGGTTTCAACATAAGATAAGAATGACCTAGAGGCTCTAATTTTTTTCTCAACCAGAGTAGACAAATGAAACTATAAAAACATGAGCTAATCAAACTACGTGTTCCAGCTAAACTTGTTTTTGTGTGTGTGCATATATTTGTATTCAACCTTTTTTCAGGGATTGATAATCCATAAGTTTGCTTGAAAACCACATGCTACTCCCTTTTTCTTCTTCTTTCTTTCTTTCTTTTCTTTTTTTTTTTCTTTTTTTTTATTTTTTATTTTTTGGTGGGGGGTGAGGGCGGTTCATTTGGATTAATACAATGTGCTTAAGGAGATCAACATACTCCAGATGTATTAAAAGGGTTTGATACGGTGACCCTTTTAAAAGGTTCTAATACGGTGACCCTATTAAAAGGTTTTCATATGGTGACCCTAAAATTTTGCAGAATATATGGATCTGTCAATGTTTTTTCTTTTGTGAAACATACTTCTTACATGTATTGGATGATTTAGAAACCTACTATATAGCCATGTGGCTTAAACAGCATGGTAACATCTGACTTTGGGTCCCTAAGGTGACCTGTGAATCTAAGTTAACGAGTTTGAACAACTTTTAAAGATGCCGAATATGGAAGCCACTTCCATTTTGCTTGCACCCTAGTACCAGGTCATAAACAGGGGTCCCAAAAATCCAAGCATCGGCAGAAGAATACACTGCCCTTGTCCACTCTTATTGCAGGAGGCCAGCTGACACACTTTTGCTCGTGGCTACTGGGGCATGTTTGTCAGTTCTCTAAGAATAGGAAACTATTGGAATAGGATGAGAATCTTGCTAAGGGCTCCATGGAGCTGGACAGGTGCCCCCATTACTCCAGGGTATCCAACATATGAGATCACAATGGAAGACCATGCCGTGTCCTTTCTCATTTATCTCGTACGCATTTGTATTCCTATTAGGCCACATTACTATTCCCATAAGTTGGACCCTCTTCAATCTCACCATGTTGCATGATATGTTCTTTCCTTAAGAACACTTCTCGCCATTATACCATATAATTGCCCTACAATCGTTAGCTCAACTTGGATGGGAAAGCTCAACAAGTCACACACACACTCGCATATAAACCTCGTTTAGAAGATTCCAAAGCCAACACCATCCAAAGGAATTTGAGGAACTTTATACATATTGATTGGATGGCCCTAACAATCAAATATTTAGAAGGCATGTGGGCTTACAAGTTGGAAAAAGATCTCAAGTAAAACACCCCAAGACATAAGTTTAATTTTAAAATTTTAGATGTTTAGAATTACAATTGAATTGAGCAAGACCAAGCATTGGGTTATTTGGACTGGGCTCATGAGTTCAAAGAACACACCACCCAAGCTAAGAGCTTTGTAACACTATTTCAGGTCATCTAAACTGGAGATTTAACTTTGGGGATCATAGTCTTCCAAATCAATCTAGTAGGATGAACTGAGAAGCCTCCGACTTTAGGAAAGGAATCTAAACCTCTTCGAAGTGGATATAAAACATACACGTGATTGAAAAGATAAAGGACAGAAGCAAGCTACTCTATTTAAAGCTCTTTAAAATTCCATGAAGAGCAAAGAATTAGGATGAACCACAAGGTTCAATATAAATGCGCATATAGTTCACGAATCTTAACAATATAAAAGAACAAGTCCTTAAAACATGCTCACATCTTAAGATCCTCTTAATAAGAAAGTCGAGATCCATCACCAACAATAATATGAGGAAAAAATAGTATCCCTAAAATAGGACCTTGAGCCCTTCTAAAGACACGAACGAGACTCCATAGCCAAAATCAGTATCCCACATAATCTTTGGAAGACTGTACTTAACTTTGCTACAACTCTTTCCTAAATACCACATTTCTCAATCCCAAAGCACCAGCCACATATCACCTCCCTATTAAGCAAATGATCACCAATAATCTCCCTTAACATTACAACCATGCAAAACTCGCTGGTACAAAATCCATCAAAATTCATAAGCGAAAAAAACCCCTCGTCAACTGAACACACCAAACTTGGCAGATTTCTGAAAAAGCCAAAACTAAAGCAAAGAATCAAATATAAAAACAATTCTCCAAAAAGATTAAAAAAAAAAAGAAAAAAGAAAAAAGAAAAAGAAAGAATTAAAGAAACACAAGTTACATGGAAAACACATCAAGAATTAAAAAACTTTCTTTCAAGGAAAAAAAAAAAAAACACTTCACTAACAGGCAGATTGTAACGACGATTAAGAGATTGTGCAAAAAAAACCCTACAATCAAGACCCTTAGAATCAACATAACTATTTGTCTCGGTTGATGCAACTTTCTAAATATTCTGTACCGAAATCACATAAAATTCGGAATTTCACTCTCTTTTGTATATTTTCCTTGTTTTCTTATTAACCACCAAACAGAGCCTAGTGTCAAAACCCTAGATCCAAATCTAACAAATATAAGTTCAATTCTCTGTCCGTACAGGTGAACAAGATCAAGATTAAACCATAGGGTCTAAACCCTAGATACATAAGCATATACATATATGTGGAGAAGGAATGGTAGAGTTGGTACCGGAGAAAAGGTAGAGGTGTTGATGGTGAGGAGAGAGATCTCGTCGACTTTAGGGCGAAAGAGAGCGATCTGAGAGTTGGAGGAAGAGAGAGAGAGCCTCTTATCGCAGGGAGAGAGTTGGACCGAAGTGTTGTAGAAGAAGGAAGTCCTAGTCGCGAAGGCGATCCCGAAGGTAAACCCATCGGATCGCTGTATACTGGCGTCCGCGCAAGGCGAGTACACTTTGTTGTTGTCGCTGCTCGATTCCACCAACCACCCTAACGTCGACACCACGAGAGCCAATACCAAAACTCTCAGAACAGCCATTGTTGAGAGCTCCAATGTCAATTTGTGTTTTTGCATACAATCAAAATATTAACTGGATGAAAATTATAGTGAACCGTCTCTAACCCACAAACAGTACTTTCTAATGTTTTTTTCCGTAACATGCTTTTTAGGAAAGGAAAACACAAGGATCTCTGTTTGTCGTGGGTTCTAGGTCTTGTAACCGAGTGGCACACTCTTGGGCTAACTGGGCTCTCAGCCCGTGTTGCTTATTCAGTCTATTAGCATGGATTTTACTTCTCTTTTTTGTTTGTAGTTTTTATTTTTTATTTTTTTCTGTCAAATAAAAAAATATATTATTGCAAATTCAAAACAATCTAATAATTTAAAGAAAATTCAAATAAGTTTAACTAAAAACTCCCATTTTCTTTTAAAGATTCAATATTTATACATTAAAAACGTCTAGTGACTTAAAAGGTACATTGATTGAGGTATTTTCATTCAAATATTCAATGTTCACTCATTAAAACACTCTTTCAAAGGGAACTCAAATAAGTTTAACTCTTAACACTTTGTTTTAAATCAAATTCTTTTAAAATTTGAATTTAGAAAATAAAATAAATTGGATTGAATTTTGACATTAAATCTCATTTTAATGTTTGGAATAAGTTATAATTTAATTATAAAGGAAATATTTCTTTTACCCTTTTATCCTTATTAATTAAAATTTCAATATTATGTTTCATTAAAAAGAAAGGTAAATTGGATAATTTACAAACTCATAAGTTAACATCTTTTTTTGTTGCGTAAAAGCATCTCCAACCGTTGTGTATATATTTTTTTTGGTGTAAATTTGATATGTCACAATAGATTTACACAAAAAATTTGGATTATTTATTTTTAGCTGCAGTTGTTGTTTTATACCTTTTTTGTAAAAATATATTCCCCAAGGGTCGTGATATTCAGGCAGAACAGTCCGACCTACTTGCAAGGCAGAATACATGTGGCGGTACAGCTGGCAAAAAATTAATCCAATTTGGCGTCAACATCATGACACGTTGTCCATTCATTTTCTCTACGCGGAACAAACTGATATGAAGAACGTCGTTTCAGCGTACTCGATCCTAGTGCAGAACTTCATCAAACCCATTTCCTGCGTTCTCAACACGCGCTGACAATCCACTACACGCTTGACGAATTTGCACGCGTCAATTCAACTTCGGCGACATCTACAGCGATCCGTCCTCGCCGGGATTTCACTGTCGGCAACCATAAACCGCCAGCCGGCAAAAAGCTTGACCAAGGTAAATTAGCTAACATTGCCAACAACACTGCTGGACGGCGACACCCAATCTGAGGTGAATTATCCAATGGCGACACCCAATCAGAATCAATTTCTTACGGTGACGACTCGCGACAGCCACGATGACAATCTGAAGTTTATGTCCTTGTTTCTCGTCGAAGTCTTTAATTGAAATCTTTCTATTGCCCATACATTTTCTGTCATTTGGCTTTTTAGAAATTCCTTAGGGAAAAGAGGAAGAGACAAATGGGTTTCGAGCATTTATATTGTGTTGATCCAATTGACATGACCGGAGGAATTTCTCTTTTTTGTCGAGATCGGGTGGAAAAAGGGAAGAGACAAATGGGTTTTGAGTAAAGTGGAACATTTTTACATAATTGATACACGGCATAGATCCTACTAGCAGTCCATGGCTAACAGTAGAAAAAAAATTGAATAATCAAAAAAAATCTCGTGGCCTTTTGGCGACAGTATAGATTTCTCTTCGTAAAGAGAGAAGACACTTTGATTTGAGCATGGGACTACCGATCTGCTGATATAACGGTTGATGCAGTATCGGGAACTGATCGGAGTTCTGTTGCCGACACTGCCATCAATCTTTGACACCCCAAATCTGGCATTCCCGATCTTCTAGAGAGAGAACTGAAACTAGAGTGAAAATCGCAGATGGGTGAAGAGAGAGAGAGAGACCGGGGCCCATTCTTTTTGCCAGCTAGACGCCACATAGGAATCTGCCTAACAAATCAGCCAAAAGGTTACGTAAAATACGCAACAATTTTACACATTAGTGAGATGGCAGTATATCTTAACAGACTGCTAAAGATTAAAAAAAAAAAATTACATATCATATGTGCCAGTATATATTTTCCACAAAAGAGTACTTTAAGAGACTGCTGGAGATGCTCTAAGTACTCACACACACTTCAAAAATTGAGTAAATTATATAATTTACAAAATATCGTCAAATCCACCAATTTTCCTAAAATTTGATAACACTGTGTAATTTACAAAATATCATCAAATTCCACCAATTTTCATAAAATTTGATAACACTATATTTTGGGATTTCAATTTTATGAAATTCAATTCCATTTTAAATTACATTGCTTCTTAAAACTATGAATTCCATTTTGAATCCATTTCAAATCCCATCAAATCTTGACTTTCCAAACACATTGTAGTTCCGTTTGGTTAGAAGGTTTGTCTTTTAGGGAGGTCGAAGTAATTTTAAAACTATAGGAGAGATTTTTGTAATTATGACAAATCTGATGAGGTTAGCATAATTTATCCTTCTAGTTTTCATTAATGTTGTGTTTGGCATGTTGAAATTGATTTAAATGACCATTCTCAATCTATTGTTTAATTACAAATATGAAATGATGTATATATGTAATAATAATAACTATTCTAGCATTTGATTGGACCAATTTAAAACCTAGAATAGAATGAATTTTAAATTGAATTATCCAAAATATCCTTTTCGGTGAAAAGTAAATTAAATTCACAAAATAACATTATTCTATAATTTTTGTAAAAACAAATGGCAGTGGTGGTGGGTGGTGGCGATAATGCTGGTGTAGGTGGAAAACGACAGTGGTGTAGGTGTTAGTGTTGGAAGGCGACGGAGGAAGTCGGTGGCAGTGGTGGAAAGGAGGTGGTGGTGGTGGAAGGTAGCAGTAGTGTAGGTGATGGGTGGTGGAAAGTGTTGGCGGTTATGGAAGTAGTGGTAATTATGGTGGAAGGTGATAATGGTGTAGGTGGTGGTGGAAAACGGTAGAAGGGGTAGTGGTGTGATAGAGGTGGAAGGCGGCAGTGGTCTAGATGGTGGTGGTAGAAGGTAATGGCGATAGTGGCAGAAGACAACAGTGGAAGGCAGTGAAGAGAACAATGGCGTTGATAATGGTGAACGCGGTGACAATGCAGGTGGGTGGCAATGACAATAGTATTGGTGGTAATAACAGTAATGGTGATGGTGGGGGTGGCGGCGGCAATGGTAGTGGTGGAAGGTAGTGGAGGCAGTGGTGATGGTGGAGGTGGAAGTGGTGGTGGTGGCGGCAGTGGTGGTGGAAGGTAGTGAAAGTGGCAGTGGTGAAAGGTAGTAATGGTGGTGGAAGGCAGAAGCGATGGTGGTGGTGGTTTTATGTGACATCCCTTGATTTTAGAGTCACGGGTGATCAAGTCTGAGCACAGATCCGAGAGATACCAGACAATCAATATGTAAATAAGCACGGAATACAAAAATAAAATAAGAATAAAATAATAAACGCTGAAAGAATTCTAAATTAAAAAAAAAAAAAAAAATCCTCAAAATTATATAATTGAAATCCAATAATCCAAAACCTCTATTAATTAAACAATTCGGGAATCCATCTTGTGGACCCCTATTAAAATTCCAAACTGAAAAGGAAATAATTGAAACAAAAGCCAAAACTAAATATAGAAAGCAGTCTTACGTAGTTGGAGGAATTAGTGACTGTATCTGCTATCAAGCTCTAAGCCTGGAACTGACGAACACCTAGAAAAATATAAGAGTGGGTCAGGCCCACATGCAAGTTCTATCCTACTACAATCCATACAGAAATCTGATACGCAGATACATCTTAGATAGCTCAACAATAACTAAAATAGTCCATATAGATATAGATACACACTATAGGACGCTCACTAGCCCACAGTTCTGTCTCAGCCTGAGTATAAGGTAACATACAAATTGCACGTAACGTGGTCATATATACCTAGACCTACCAGGGAACAACAATTAGGTCCAGTTATCCATCCTAGGCGATATACGCACCCTAACTATGATCCTGAGGCTCAAGCTCATATCATGGTACCATAATCACATATATAAATCATTCCTAATATAGAATATAAAACAAACATCCGATATGTCGTTCAATTCTTTTAGTTGACAAGACATGAATCCATGTAGGATTTAACTGTTTTAGTTAATCCATTCTGTATGTATGAATATGTACGAATTAGTGTTTTGATTTAATCCATCCCTAATATGCCACCGTCCCATACCGGTGCATATAATGCATATGATCCATAAATGATGCACACTCATTCGAACATCAAATACATCCAGAGACAAACATAATAGAAGTCAAATATATACAAGATCTTATTATGCATCCAATATGTGATTATAGTCATATAACCTCGTTTAAACTGTTAGAGTAATGATAAACAATTTAAACTATCCATATCCGTATAATTGACAGAACAGAATTTATAATCGTTCATTAATTAAAATCCATAGCATGTTATAACGATAATCAGAAATATAAACTAAGCAACTTATACCAAAATCCTAAAAATACTTTCATACTAGTCCATTTAATTTGGTAAAACAAAACTAGCAATTAAATCTTCCACAATCCTTAACAGCATGCAAATTAATATATGAATTTCATGATGTCTATTTAATCCCCAGTTATGAATCCAGAGCATGATATAATGATACTCACAAGTTTAAACTGAGCACATAACATTCAAATTCCAAAAATACATTCCTATTAGTCTATTTAATTTGCTAAAACAATCACTAGCAATAAAACTTCCTTATTCCGTGACAACATGCAAATTAGTATTTAAATTTCATGAAGTCCATTACCACAGTATAAACCAACATTCCTGGGTCTTAAGTATGTTTTATACATTATTAAAAACCCCCAAACAAGTTTCAGAATTATATTTTAACCCACTATCATCAGAAAACCCCAAAAATTCACCCATACGGGTGTTACAGCAACGGAGTCGACTCCCCCTTCATGGGAGCCGGCTCTCACACCTTTGGAGCCGGCTCTCCCTCATGGACAGCCGACTCTCTCACCCAGGGAGCCGGCTCTCTCCCTGAGAGCTGTGCTACTTTTCCTTTGTTCTTCTTCTTTGCTTCCGGCGAAGTTCAAGTCCTCTGTCCCAATTTTTAAAAAGTTTTTAGGATCCAATTTAAGTCCCAAAAGTCCTAAAAACTCCTCAAATTCCAAAACGAATTGCTTGACAAAAATCTAAAACATAATCGAAACAGTTTACGCAAGAAAAACAATTTCAGTTAATTAAACATAAAATAGGTTACAGTCTGATATAACATGCATCAAACATCCGTTTTAAAGTTGGAATTAATTCCTGGAGACTATATAGCATGCACATAACACAGGTTTAAGGAAAAGAGTTAGAATAAAACTTGTCTTCGGTTTCAATTTTGAAACCTTAAACCACCGTCTCTGAGTTCCGACAAATCCCAAGACTGTACTCCTCCTCTGTTGCCTCTTGGTTCAACCCACGAGCAACGCCCTTTCTTTCCTCCTTGAGCCTCTCTATGTTTATCTCAAGTTTCTCTTTTTTTTTTCTCCCAAATCCCTCTCTATTCTCTCTGCCTCACAGTACGTGAATAAGGTTCTAAAACCCTTGGCAGACACCTAACTTATATATATATAGGCTTCTATAAAACCTAATTCTAATTCCAACCTAATTATAAGTCGGCTAACATAATTTCATAAAAGAAAAACCCTAAACTTAAACTATACACGATACAATAAAAATTATAAACCAATTAAGTCCACCTAAGCAAACACAAAATTAAACAAATAAGTCATATAAGCTATTAAATAAAACAAGTCAATTAAATCAACAATTAACCAAATAATTAAATTAAATAAACAATTAAACAATGAATTTAAATAAACACACAATTAATTTATTACGCAAATAAGCAAATAATTCAATGAAAATGCAATAAAATCTTTAATTAAAATACCAAGACTATCCTTTTAAAATTAGGGGTATTGCATTTTAGGACTTGGTTCATGAGGGTATTTTGGAATCTTGATTTTTTCACATAAAATTGGTCAGGAATGAAATGGCCATTTCTTAAGTTTAGTTGTAAAATGGACTTTTATTTATTGGAAATAATTTTCATTCTGGCTTTAAATTTCATACCAAAGAAATGAATGGTTGGAATGAGCATTCCATTCCATTCCATTCCATTCTGCATATCAAACGCGCATAAGAGTAATGATTTATGGATCGGATCAAACATTTGGTGGGGCCACAACCCCATTTCTTAGGTTTAGTTGTAAAATGAATTTTTATTTATTGGAAAGAATTTTCATTATGACTTTAAATTTCATACCAAAGAAATGAATAGTTGGAATGAACAATTGAGGAATGATGGATGAGAGTAGGGATGGATGAAACTTTTCGTGTTTGGTTAGAGGGAGGAGAAGATGGAAATGATGCAAGGAGGGATGAAACATCCCTCATTTCTTCATGTTTTTATATCAGCCCAATTTTGGGGGAAAGAGAGGAGAAAGAAAATGAATAATTACCTACAAATATACAATTTCCAATTTTAAAATGAATAATTACCTACAAATATACAATTTTCAATTTTAACCTTTTCAAAAAAATTAAAATGAATATCTACCTTTTATTAGTTTATACAATGAGGGTATATTGGTAAAAAATATATAAAAAATTTATTTCTCTTTTTTCCAACCAAACAAAAAATATATCACCCCATCCATCCTTTTACTATCTATTCCATTCAGCCAAATAAAAAATGGGGGAGACACTTTCCCTTCCCTAGGGATTTCTCATCCATCTCTCCCTCTATCCATTTTTTCATCCCTCTAACCAAATGAAGCATAAATATGAAAACGACTCACCCTAATTATGAGAATGTAAGATGGGACGATATAGAAGAGAGAGTAAAATAAGTCAATAGAGATATAGAAAGAGATGAGAAAGAAAGAAAGAAACATGAGAGATAGAGCAATCGTTGGATATAGAGAGAAAAAAAAGATTAGAGAGTATATAGTGTATATTTAGAAAGATGAAACATGAGAGATTGAGTATATAGTCGATATAGAGGGAAGAAACATGAGAGGTTAGAGCAAATAAACATGAGAGATTGAGTATTTTTTTTAACATGGTAGCGATTAATGCCACATGTCTTGATAGGAGGGGATCTGGATCCATAAATGAGTTCTTTTGAAAACTTAATCTTTTTTTTTCTTTTTTTTATTATTTTTTTATCGTTGATTTATTTCAAATTTAAGGCTTGTTTGATGTTGTTATTGAGCTCTTAATACAAAACATGGTAAGCCAACCATTTAGATTGCTACTTAAAATATTACGTACCACTTAAAACAAGCCAAAATTTTAAGTGACACCAACGTTACTTAAAGATTATCGCAAAAGACAGTAAGTGATTTTAGGTTTTAAAATATTTTGTTATTAACATTTTTACCCCAAATATTATATTTTAGGTTTTCCAACACTTGTTTGTTTTTAATTTACCCCAATTTCATTACACTTTTCTTCTTAAATAATGTGAATACAAATAATATTCAGTAAATGATTTTAGGTTTTAAAATATTTTGTTAGTGACATTTTTACCCTAAATATTATATTTTAGGTTTTCCAACACTTGTGTGTTTTTAGTTTACCCCAATTTCGTTGCACTTTTCTTCTCAAATAATGTGAATACAAATAATATTCAACAAAATATAAATATATTTATATACTGCATGGTTCACTCAAGTTTATAATTAACAATCATGCAATGCAATTCCTCTCACCATTGTTATGATGCAAAACTACTAAATAAATAAAAATAAAATGATTTGTGCGTGAACTAATCTCCATTTCATTAATATTTCATTTTCATAAGTTATTCATTTTGTATTTTGATTTTGGAATTTTTATGATCAGTATTGACATTAAATCTATTATTAAATTGATATATTTCTTTGGTGAAATTCATTATTTTATCTATGTGTTTATGTTTTAATATAGGACTTTTATAATAATTATTCAAGTGAAAATCCGCACGACTCGGAACGGCAACGTTTCTTGCGAAATAGAGGGATGACGTCACTTCGTAGGGCACCAGTGTGGTGTCGGTCGAGGACAATCCAATGATCAAGTCAAAGACCAGAGATAATTGTCGAGTATTGTATTTAATGATTCACAATAAAGTTTTTGTGTACCTCATTCAATAAGTTGGAGTTGAATTTATAGAGTTTCCATGATTTGAGTTAGTTACCAATTAGAGGATTTTTTTGGAGATTCCGTTAATCATCCCAACCAATTGAGCGTGTTGTTTCAATCCCCTCATTTAATGGCTTTCTGCCTCATCCTTGTCAACTTATTGATGTAGCTTCATCGTTATCGTAGGTTAAGCGGTTGATCAAACGTAGGGTTACTTTTCACCCATCAATAATATTGTATGTAGAAGATATTCAAGGCAAAAATGTAATATATACAATATACAGATTTCAACTTTCGCATTTAATAAACAATCTTAATGAATTCAGCGCTTAAAATTAATACAGTATTAAACAAGTTTTCGGATTAATATATTCAACACTTAAAATTTCAGCGCTTAAAATTCAGTACTTGAAATTTTCAGTACTTAATTTTCAGTTTTATCAAACAGCACCTTAGTTTGAATGAATTTAATTGATAAAGTTCATCTTCCCAGTTGATGTCTTACCGATTAAACCGAATTCCAAAGAGTTTTTTTTTTTTTTTTTTTTTTTTTTTTTTTTTTTTTTTTTCAAAAGAATCACGATTGTTTCTATACTCAACCTCCATTTGAAATTGAAAAATTACTAAATTTATTTAAAGAATGTACTGTATCAAGTGTTGAATAGGGAAAGAATACGAGTTTAAAATATTATATAGAAATTTGATGCCCCCTCAAAAGAAAAAAATGAGGATAAAGTTCATCCTCTCATAGGAGGACCCAAATATTAACGTAAAATTAATATACTATCAAATAGGTTTTCGAATTAATATATTTAGCACTTAAAAGTATAATTTTACCACTTAAAATTACAATTTTATCAAAAGGCACCTTACTTTGGATGAATTCTGTGATAGTACAAATTATGCACTCTCTGTCCATCTAAGTTGCCAACTGAACAATTGACATGGATTATTAGCGACACTGTTTGAATAATCATTAACCACTCCAAAGCCAACCTCCAATTTGATATTGTTTGTCGGTTACAACGACCAATTACATCAGTGGTTTCACATTTTTGGTTTTCTTGTCTACAAAATACAGTTGCGCTCATCAATCAATCAATCAATAAGCTAAGCTTCCTTAAAATTTTAATTTTACCATGCAACAATTCGTACCCATAAAGAGGCCTGCTGGCTGGAGCCACTAGCACAAACTATTCCGTGGTCATGGCTGAAGATTAATATTCCCTCCGCCCATATTAATAATCTAATTTTTTGTTTTTACATCTCTCAAATTAATTATTCTTTTTAAAAAATCAAAGGAAATAAATTTTATATTTCCATCATTATCTTTTATTTTTTTTAAAATTTTAAACTTTATAATTATATTATTTAAATTAGAAGAGACAAATTGATAATTTTAAAAAGAGACAATGCATTAAATGCATGTCCCTTCAAAACTCCCATTTTTAAAAATGAAATTCTATTATGGAATGGAGGTAGTATAACTAATAATAAATCTCTAATATCATAGAAGTAAACTCGTATGAGTATTCTGAAAAAAAAATAAACGTATATGAGTAATTAATGTGATAGGTGTATACTTTATTAAAGAAGCACTAGGCAACAAATAATTTTGTGGTGTATGAAGGTGCAATGCAATGTGTGAGAGAGAGAAAAAAAAAATGATAGAAAATTTAAGTTAAAAGAAACACGTTAATCACCTGAAACAAGCGTGCAAGTCAAGGATATAGATTTGAGAATCCATTGACATCCAAGAACTTGCAGACAGAAACTCATAAAATAATACGCAAAAAAAGAAAACATTTCATGTATATTCATTCACATACATTATCTCATCATCCTCCCTCTCCTTTCTAAAGTTAAAATGCATCTTCCTTTAATTAAAACTCAACCAATCTCTCTCTCTTACCGTTTGACTTTCCAAATCTTTAACCCCCAAATAACCACTGGCTTTGCATCACCCATGGCTGACCAAACCACCTCGATCGCTCAATCTTCTACAATTTGGAAAGAATATTAGGCTCTTCCCATTATCACCCAAGATGATGAATAGCACAACTGGCACCGGGGATCTTGGGCTCCGGTGACATCGGCAGCTTTTGCTATCCTTTGCTCATCACAACCATCACCCTTCATACTGCTGCAGCCGGGCTCACTCATCTGCAACAGCCCCAATGGCTCGGAGGGTTATTAGGGAGCCACTTGAACAAGAAGATTGTGTTGTTCATGTCGGGCTAGATGAGGTCACCCTATTGAATTACCCAAAGCTGCTTTACTCCGAAGCCAAGCTCAAGAACAAGGGATCTAGTACTGCTTTGTGCTGTTCCATTTGTTTGGCGGATAACAAGAGCAGCGATATGCTCCGGCTGCTAGCTGCCTGATTGCGGGCACCTCTTCCACCTCAAATGCGTTGACCCCTAGCTGCTGCTGCACTCAATCTGAACCTCTCCAATTCAAAAACCCTTTCAACTCCCTTGGCTGAGGTGGTTCCCCTGGCAAGCAGACGAGATTGACGATCAGTTTGGAATTTAGAGATTGCTCAGCATTCACCATTTGCTTGTCTTTCATCTTTTGCACACTCAACTCAGTAAAATTTTGGCAACCCACTTGTTGAAACAGGTTGTTTTACAATTAATGAAATTTCTTTTTTATTTTATTTATGTATTTTTTATTCTCATTTTCTACCACATACTGTAGTACAATTTTCAACATGTAAGAATGTGATAGAAAATGAGAATAAAAAATACATAAATATAAAAAATGCATTGCATTTGATTAGTCTTTTAAGGTGAATAGACTTGGCAAAGAACCATATATATATATATATATATATCAAAAGCAAAAAGTTTAAAGGTGGATGAAAATTACAAGGCCATCCATCGTTCTACATCTATGGTGAACTCAACTTATGGCAAATTCATATTTTAGTAACATTCAATGAGTCCAACACCACTAAAAAGAGCAAAAATAGCCAGTTGATGATCTATAATAGTATCTAAGGACCAAAATCTTCAGAACTCGACAAGTAATAATTTTCCTTAAAAAGCATGGTTTCAAATCTCAGCAGAGGTTGAGCCACAATTGGGTGCGGCTTCCGTCGAATGATTTACACATCTTGTTCACCTACGTATGACCTTCACACTGACAGGATTAAATTAAAAAAGGGCGGGAAAGATTTGATCATGACCTAATTAACCCGGCCAAGTGGAAAAGCATAGGTTCCCCTGTGGACATTTTAACCATTAATTTGGTCATGTGCAAGGGAAGATCCTAAATTTTGTTTAGTGATGGGATATGGAATCATCTGGATATATGATAGAAAAGGAAGGTGTAGTTAGGAAGTATAGAATTTTTAGATAGATAGATATATAGGAATAAAAGAAAGTGAAAACTACAGTTAATCCACTTGTTCTCTTATCTAACATTGAAGGGGATCATCTGAATCTCTCACAGAAAAGGGCAGGAGGGACTGTGGAGAGATTTGAAGACTTGACATGCAAAATGACACGTGGAGTGGAGACAAGGATGGGCTTGGAATAGACGGAAAGGTGGATCCCACAGGTATAGATCTTAATCGTAAAGCGGCCGCCGGGTAAGGTGGTAATCCTTGAATTGACTTCCAAGTAGCAAAAGTATAGTAGTAAAGGTAATGATACGAAAGATAGATACCATCTTTCTGGGGCTCTGAATAAGACAGCCTGAGCGGCTACCACCCTCTCTCTTCGAAGCACTCTAATAAACAGAAAAAGCGACTGGTTGGCCAGTTAGAAAGGATCTTTACCCGGGCCGACTCAGATCTTGCACGTCCCAGTTCTTGTTTCAGGTGATTACAATTTTACAAAAATATTACGTTTTCTAGCGTTAGGAGTAAAAACATGCATGCTTTAGAAATCAATGGCGGAGGGAGCATGTGCCAGTGGGCATCCCGTCTCCCGATTTCCTTTTTTTTTTTTTTTTTTTTTTTACTTTTATATGTATATTTTTCTGAAATTTCACAAATGATCCCTTTATGTCAAAAATTTGATTAATATGCATATTTCAAAAGTTAGATTTTTGAAATCCATCAACATATTACTATTATATGCTAACCGATCGATTAGTTTCAATTATACATGAATTAGTATCAAAGGTGAATTAGTAGCTGAGGGTATCTCCTCTACCCCCAAAAAGATAGGTGAGGGATCAAATTTTCACAGTAACAAATCCGTCCTACCGCCTCTGTTACCATGAAAGTGATCTTACACGAAACGAGGGGCGAGATTCCGGAACGACCAGACTTCTGTGGCGCGTAACACTGGATTTTCTATCTGTCTACCATATACTCCTGTATAAATGTTAATAACTTTTTTATTTTTTTATGTACATTTTCAGAATATAAGTACTTACACAAAGAATTTTTTAGTAGTAATTTATTATTTCCTCTCTTAAATTTTTTTTATTTTTTTGTTTTGGTAAAAAAAAATTGGGTCATTTTTTGATTTGTGAGTTTCATCCTTGCTTTAGGCCATCTTAAAGTATGGAAGAGTCTGGAGAGACTATTTTAGACTTTTTTTTTTTTTTTTTTTTTTTTTTTTTTTTTTAAGTGGGCGTTATTAGTGACCAGTGACCTAGTTGGCAAAGCCAAGTGTTATTAAAGTCAATATTAAGGAAATAATAATAATAATAATAATAATAATTTAAAAAGTAGAAGGGAAAAAAAAAATCTCAGAACTTACAGAAATTTAACTTTTAAAAGAAATTTAAAGAGTAAAAGAGAAAAGAATAAGAAAATTAATAGATAAATTTGAAAATTAAAATTTTAGGGGGCATTATATTAAAAATTCCATATATATATATATATACAAAAAATTTAAAAATTGGAGGGGGCACTTGCCCAGGCATACACGGGCTCTGCCTCCCTTCTTTCCTACCTAACAGAGGATTACGCTCAAATAATTGTGTTGGTTGGTTGGTAGGTAATAAAAATAAATTCTTAATATAAACTTTTGTTTGGTATATATATATATATTCAAACACATAAGGATAGCAAGATTTGTAGGCTATCTTGTCTCCTTTTTAAATGTTAGGAAATAAGTCGCTTGTACAGGCTTCCCTTGTTTAGTTCCACTGCCTGTCTCCAATGTTTCCACATTCTTCATTTTAAATTCATGGTAAGACTTGTGAAGACGCAGAAAAAGAGACAGACTAGCCGCCAAGAAACAAGATGGCATATGTCATGATGCATGCAAGGCCAACTAGTATACATGTATTTATGGATGGCTTCTTTATACAATATCATTCTTAAGTTTCTCTGATATAAAATCCAATTAAATCTTCCAAATCATTATCCACCTTTGTGTTCTTAATCTTGATTAATAATCTTCAGTGCTCTCTCTTTTCAGCATCCATAAATTGTGACAGAACTCAAAAACTGCAAGTTCAGCTCCCATATTTGTAATAGGTACAAATACCATATTTGTAAAAGGTATCAAAGATTGCACAATCTAATTTTGGTCTGCCGAGAGAAAAAAAAAAAGGGTAGCACCTTGTCACGGTTTCTTTTCAATTGTAGATTTGATTCATATTGGAATTTCAAAGATTTTCATTCTCTATCCATATCCTTTGTTTTCTATATAAACCCAATTAGTTTTCTTGTGATTTCTCATCTCTCAGTTCAGTTCAGTTAGTTCATTTCATTCCCCTGTTCTTCCTCTGTCATGGCTCCTCATAATGATCCTATCAACTCCATCTTTAGTGTCTTAAAATCCGATAATAAGGTTGAATGCTTTGCATTGTCTGATGGCAAATTATGTGTCAAAGGAGTTCCTTTGCTCTCCGAAGTCCCCAGCAATGTCTCATTCAAAAGTTTTTCTTCGATATGTCACTCTTCCAATGCTCCACTTCCCCTATTTCAGCGTGTCCAGTCCATATCAAACAAGGGTGGGTTCCTTGGATTCAGTAAGGAGGAACCATCTGATATGTCGATGAATTCCTTAGGTAAGTTTAACGGTAGGAACTTTCTGAGCATTTTTCGATTTAAAACATGGTGGTCTACACAGTGGGTGGGGAGTTGTGGGTCAGATTTGCAGATGGAAACCCAATGGCTACTCTTAGATGTCCCTGAAATAAGGTCATATGTCCTCATCCTACCCATCATTGATGGTTCCTTCAGGTCTGTTCTACGTCCGGGCATGGATGGTCATGTCATGATCTGTGCTGAAAGTGGTTCCACACAAGTCAAAGCATCATCTTTTGATGCAATTGCTTATGTTCATATGTCTGATAATCCCTACAACTTGATGAAAGAGGCTTATAGTGCTATTAGGGTCCATCTCAATACGTTTAGGCTCTTGGAAGAGAAATCAATCCCATCCCTTGTTGACAGGTTTGGTTGGTGCACTTGGGATGCATTCTACTTAACGGTAGAGCCTGCCGGCGTCTGGCATGGAGTGAAGGAATTTGCAGATGGAGGTGTCTCACCAAGATTTCTAATTATTGATGATGGATGGCAAAGCATCAATCTGGATGGAGGTGACCCTCACGAGGACGCGAAAAATCTTGTTTTGGGTGGGACTCAAATGACTGCAAGGCTTCAAAGACTTGATGAATGTGAGAAGTTTAAAAAGTACAAGGGAGGGTCCATGTTGGGTCCTAATCCACCTCCATTTGATCCCAAGAAGCCAAAGATGCTGATCTCTAAAGCTATTGAGGTTGAGCATGCAGAGAAGGCTCGCGACAAGGCCATCCAATCTGGCGTCACTGACTTGTCCCAGTTTCAATCACAGATTGAAAACCTGAAACAAGAGTTGAATGCTATGTTTGGTGGAGAACAGGATGGTGGTTCAAGCCAAACTTGTGAGAGCTGTTCCAGCAAAGCAGAAAATAATGGAATGAAGGCTTTTACAAGGGATTTGAGAGCACAATTCAAAGGTTTGGATGATATTTATGTTTGGCACGCGCTATGTGGTGCGTGGGGCGGTGTTAGGCCAGGAACAACTCACCTCAGTTCAAAGATAGTCCCTTGCAAAGTCTCTCCAGGGCTTGACGGGACAATGAGTGATCTTGCAGTGGTGAAGATTGTTGAAGGAAGCATTGGGCTTGTTCATCCTGATCAAGCCAGTGATTTCTATGACTCTATGCACTCCTACCTTTCCGAAGTTGGAATTACAGGAGTCAAAGTGGATGTTATTCATGTAAGTCTTTATCTCTCTTCAATCCTAGACTTTTAAGTAGTACTAAATTCTTGTAGCTTTTACAGTCTCTTACATAACTAAACTCTACATTTCTGCAGACACTTGAATATGTTGGTGAGGAATATGGAGGCCGGGTTGAGCTTGCTAAGGCTTACTACGAGGGGCTTTCAAAATCCCTTTCCAAGAACTTCAAAGGAACTGGACTTATCTCTAGCATGGAACAATGTAATGACTTCTTCTTACTCGGGACAAAGCAGATTTCTATGGGAAGAGTTGGTAAGATTTTTCAATCAAATAGTCTTCTCTAGAACATAATCACTTATAAACAGAAAAATGGCAAATGTCTTCTCTTTTCTTACCTGACACAAGGTCTCATAGCACTATATATTGTTTGTTACCGAAAGGTAGTGATACCCTCTTGTCACCAAAAAAATAATAAATAATTGGTCATGGTAGTTAGTAATTTAGTTTGTTAGATTTTTTTTTTTTTTTTTTTTTTCTTGCAGGTGATGACTTCTGGTTCCAAGATCCAAATGGGGATCCAAATGGAGTGTACTGGTTACAGGGGGTTCATATGATCCACTGTGCCTACAACAGCTTGTGGATGGGTCAGATTATACAGCCTGATTGGGATATGTTTCAATCAGACCATCTGTGTGCCAAGTTCCATGCTGGATCGAGGGCTATCTGCGGTGGACCTGTTTATGTGAGTGACTCAGTGGGAGGTCACAATTTTGATCTATTAAAGCTACTTGTGTTCCCAGATGGTACCATTCCCAAGTGCCAGCACTTTGCTCTCCCAACCAGAGACTGCCTTTTCAAGAACCCTCTTTTTGACAGTGAGACCATTCTCAAGATTTGGAATTTCAACAAGGTTTCTGCCCCTCACCTTTGATCTAGTTACATTTTTTAATATTCTGCTTTATATATCTTATACCATCATCAATATCTATGACTAAAAAGTTTATCAATCTAATACGGTTTTCCATAATTTTGGGTAAATTAGGCTACAATTGGATTAATTTTTTTCTGCTTTTATAATCGTTTTTTACATTCAAAATTTTAGTAGTGACCTCCAAACAAAAACTAATTTTTTTTTTTATATTGAATGATGAATTTTTTTTTTTTTTTACATCATTCAATGATGAGATAACTCTCATGGGAATGGTTCTGCCTTAGTTAGCACGACTAATTTTCCAAAATGACCATGTCCTGATTGAAAATGTACTATATAATGCTTGGCTCTTGAACCAAAAATTTCAATTTTATCTGAGTAATTAATTTGGATTACTATGTCAATCATGACACGCTAAAATCTGTGTATGTTTTACAGTATGGAGGGGTGGTGGGTGCCTTCAACTGCCAAGGAGGTGGTTGGGACCCCAAGGAAAAAAGAATTAAGGGCTATTCACAGTGCTACAAACCAATGGCTTGTCTTGTGCATGTCAGTGACATCGAATGGGACCAGAAGATGGAAGCAACAAAAATGGGTGAGGCAGAGGAGTTTGCGGTCTATCAAAATCAGGCTGAGAAGCTATTCTTAGCGACTGCCATTGAGATCACCATTCAACCATCTTCGTTTGAGATTTTCAGCTTTGTGCCGGTTAAGAAGCTAGGCCTGACCGCCAAATTTGCACCCATTGGACTGACCAACATGTTCAACAGTGGAGGGACCATAATTGAGTTGGATTACAGTGAGGGTGGTGCAGAGATTAGTGCCAAAATTAAAGTTAAAGGTGGAGGCATGTTCTTAGCCTACTCAACTGAGTCACCGAAGAAGTGCTGTTTGAATGGTGCCAATGTTGGCTTTGAATGGATGGCTACTGATGGAAAACTGACCTTGAACCTTCCTTGGATTAAAGAGAGTGGTGGAGTTTCTGATGTAGTTTTTATCTTCTGAATTAGGTTCCGAATATGGGTGATAAAGATGGGAAGTTTAGTAGATTTTTTTTCTTTGACAAGAAATTCTCAAGCTTATTTTATCCTCAATTTTATACTTTGATGATCACATTCTGTTTTGGATGCCAGTAATTGACAATTCGGTCAACAATGTTATTAGTATTATTATTTTGTTTTAATGAAGATTGCTTCTTAGACTTTTGATATTATATGTTGATTAATGACCGCTGCTAGACTAATTTTTTTATCTTTTCCTAATTTTGGGAAAAAAAAAAAAAAAAAAGGTGGTTTGTAATTTTCACATTCGAAGCACCTTTATGAATAAGTCCAAAATAAATGTCTAATCTTGTCATATTAAACCTCACTATAATAATTTATTACCAAAGATTATACCCACACTTCACTTTTTAATGTTTGCATTATAATTTTAAATAAAATGATAATTTTAACTTTATCTTTACAAGTAAATAATTACTACCTTTAAAATGACAAAAATGTCTTTTTAGATTTCCTTTCCTTATTTCTACTCTTTATTATTTTAGGTCTCTTTTGACAAGACAAAAAAATAATTGAGCAATTTTTTTTTTAAGGGACCAAAAAATAAAAATTTTTGTAGACTAAATTGCCTCTTTTTACCTGACCAAAAAAATAAAAAGTAATCATTAAAAAAATTATCTCTTCTGACAAAAACATATTTATTGAAGAAATTATATTTTTTTTGTCAAGATTAACAAAAAAAAAAGGTACGAAAAGAAGAAGATTAAAAATATATATATCAATATTGAATAAATTATCTATTTTGATAAGACTAAAAAAAAAAAGAAGTTATTTTTATCTAATAAATTATTTATTTAGACAAGACTTATAAAAAATTATCAAAAAAAAAAAAAAAGTTACCTCTTTTGACTAGAAAAAAAAGTTAACTTTGTTAAATAAATATCTCTTTAGATTGTATAAAAAAAAAAAGTCATTATGGAATAAATTATTTCTTTTGACAGTCAAAAATACAATTATTAGTATGGAATAAAATATTTTCTTTGAGAGGACCTAAAATAAAGAATGCAATGACCTTCTAGTCATTTCCTTTATAAAATAATAATAATAATAATAAATGAAATGTAATTGGAGAAAAGTATAGTGTAAATATACCTCCCTTTATTTATTATTAATATAATAAAAAAAAATACTAAAACTCAAACCCGAATAAAAACACTGATGTAGAGTAAATTGATAGTTTGTTTCAATTATTGTTTTCCAATTCATGGAACTCCAATTCATTGAACATTTCAAATAATTAAAAAAAGATTTTTTTTTTTTTTTTTTCCGATATTTCGTGGGTAAAATAATGAAGCTTATGTTAACCTAAATTGATTTCTGCTAGACTTCTTGTATTCCCATACTGGTGGAGCAATGGATCTCTGGAGGAGTATTGTACACATATCTATTGAGTTATAAATGATAGTTATATAATGGCTCCGTCCCAAATTAAATGTCCACGGTTTTTTTAAACAAGACATTTTTTGGGGGCGGAGCGAATATATATATATTCGCATTTGTCTGAAATCATCAATAGTTGCGCATTCGTTCCCTTTTTTTAATTAATTTCATTAACGGTATCTCGCAGCCCCGCCGGATACAATGCGACCCTCTCGGAATCATCCAGCACCTAACCACCTTAAACCACCCTTCATCCCTATCAATCTTCAACCACCAGTCACCCCTACCAATCTTCACCTCAATGATACTAAGGCATCATCCTCTCACTTGCTTTCAACCAAAAAGAGTTACAAGAAAATTTACAAGCCAAAGCCCACTGCCAAGATCAATGCTATTCCAACGGTCACTCCATGTTCTATACCCCTGCAGATTGAAGTCTATGAACCCCCATTTCCACCTTCACATAAGAGCCAACATTCAGATCATTATCCTCCACCATCTTCCAAACCTATCAGGCCAAATCCCCCCCTGCATAATAAACAAACCATGTCATCTTCTTCCAAGCAAGCAACCCTATATAGGCACTCTCATGCACAGCACACTAAGCCCCCCTTATCACACCCAGCTACATTTCCAAACTCCATACAGTTACATCACAATAATCAACAAACCAATCTACCCTCCAACCCACAAACTAGCTTTATCCCAAAAAACACCGGCATCATCCCAAGGTCATCAAAACCATCATTACATAACACTGAACCCACTAAACCTCCAACACATACTTTCCCCCCTAAAAATTTCAACCCATTGCTCTACGACTCACCTGGTCACCAGATTGAAAGGCTCCAAGAGCAACTTCAATGGTCTGAAGAAAATTTGGGTAAATCAATGGACATGCATTATGAGTAAAATAAGACCATTTACGAACTGAGGGATGAAGTTTCAAAACTTAAAGCAATGATCCCTCAGCCACCACCAGCTACTACCACCACCACTGAGGTGATTACAGCACAAGTGGTCAACCCACCACTTACTTCAACAATCAGTACTACTGTGGCTTCCCCAACAGCAACAGCAACTGTGGTCCCTCCACCACCAAGCTCCACCACCATCAACATTCCTCTTACAGCTGAAGTTTTACTCCATCCACCACCTCAGATCTCCACAACCACCATCTCTACCACTCCAACAGAGGCACATCCACCATTGCTGAGGTCAGGTTCAATTTCAAATTTGAATTTCAAATCTCCGAGTTTGGTCAATGCTTCTCTACAGGCTACAACAAAACAAGTTGCCCAAAAGGGATATAACTTCACATGCCTTCTAAATAGTACCATACCAACCCTTACTTTTCAGCCCAATATAGCAGTCCAACCACCACCTCATTTAAAACCAACTCGCCTAGCTTTATCACCAATCACCACATCAACTTTACCTGCCCTGTCACACTCTAGCACACACCTATCAACTTTACCTGCTAAATCTCCACGCACCACCAATTTAACTTCTAAACCAACAGCCACAACCTAAGTCTTGGTTCAATGTTGTTCAAAATGGTACAAACAAAGTGAAATTTGCCTATATTACTCCTCCCTCTGGTAATTCTAATACCATTGAACCCCCAAAAGAGGTAGCCGACGAAGGGTTGATTTTCTGGTCTTCCTATCACTTGGTAGGATTCTCCATTCACAAAAAATTACCCTTCAAGGTTATACAAAATGCAGCAGCTAAGCTATGGAAATCATTTGGATTAACTGACACTCTCCTTGGGGAGAACAACTCCTACATCTTCAAGTTCAACTCCACATCAGATATAGACAAAGTGTTATCTCATGGCCCCTGGTTAATAGCTAGCCACCCCTTCTCATTAAGGAAATGGATCCACTCTAACAATCCTCAGCCTACTCAGTTGGAATGTCTACCCATTTGGACCAAGTTCTACAACGTTCCACACAACTACTGGACTGCTAAGGGCCTAAGCCACATTGCAAGTGTTGTAGGAGAGCCGCTATATGCTGATGAAGCAACAGAAACAAGAACCAAGTTGAAATATGCAAGGATCTGCATCAACATTGACCTCAGCAAACCTCTGAAGCATGAAGTTCAACTCAAAATGGAAGACATGTCAATTGAGGACATCATAATCGAATACCAATGGTTACCAAAAATTTATGCTAAATGTAGACTCCTCAACCATTCAGAAGCTAATTGTCCCCTCAATTTCATCAATAAAGCTTAAGGAAAGGGTACTGCAACTAACACAAGCACCACCAGTCTTCAAGTCCATCCAATAACTGAAGGTTCTCCACATAAAGATCACAGTCCTGCAATTCAACCATCCACAGAATGGATAACAGTTAGAAGAAAGAAGAACAAAGGCACTTCACTCACCACTAAACCATCATCACCAATAACTGACAAGCCATCAATTGTTAACCAATTCTCCACTCTACAACATCAAGATCTTGATCCAAATAAACTGGATTCACCCTCACCAATGCAAAATCCCTCCTCAAACAGCACAAATAACACAATGGTCAGCAATTCATTCAATGAATCACACTCTTATACAGCATCACCATCCCACCTCATTCTCCCCTCTACAGCAGGAAGCTCAACTTCTCCTCACCAAAACAACCCCATTCTCTCCTCACAACCTTTCCATATCATCCATGCCAACTCCTCATTGTCGAACCCCTTCTCCCCACAATATCTCTGTCATTCTAAATACAGTCCCTCAAAATAAAAAGCACAGGAAATCCAAGCTTCTTATCGAGGAAAAAAGTCCTTCCAAGACCACTGATGTGGTGCAGAGTCACATTACCCCATTTAAACAATTCCCATTGCCGGTTCAAGCCAGCAAGCACATTCTACCTTACACTTTTTGGCCTCATCCTCATTAAGTGATCCAGGAAGCTGCAACAAGCTTATGCAGGAAAGGAAAATGACTGCAAGAAGTATCAAGAAAGTAGCAAGAATGAAGGAGCTCAACATTTCAGGTTTGATGCATGAGGGTTCTTCAAGTAACCCAAGGCATCGTGGAGGTCACTTCTCCCCACCCTTCCTATGATCTCATTACTTACATTGAATATTAGAGGGTTGAATCAACCCTCTAAACAATCAGAAATTAAAAGACTAATTTCTGATAAAAAAATTGGATCTGGTCTCTATAGTGGAGACCAAAGTGGCACCTTCAAATGCTGTAGTTATCCACAAAAACATTGCTCCACAGTGGTCTATCATACACAATTATCATTTTTCAGACCTTGGGAGAATCTGGATAATCTGGAACCCCAATACTTTTAATCTGTCAGTAATTCATTGCAGCAGACAAGCAATTCACTGCTCAATATCATTGACTGGTTTTAACTCATCATTTTTTATCTCATTCATCTATGCTTCTAATTGTGCCACTGAAAGACAGATTCTATAGGATGAGATTAACCACTACTCAACAATCTTTGCCTTTTCCCCTTGGTTGTTAATGGGGGATTTCAATGTCATTCCCAACATTGGAAAGAAGCATGGTGGATCTATGAAATGGAGCACTGCTATGTCTGAATTCAAGGACTGCCTCCAAAATGCTAACTTGGAGGACCTTAAGTTCTGTGGGATTCTTTACTCTTGGTCAAACAAAAGTATGGGAGATGCTTGTATAGCCAAGAAACTTGACAGGGCATTGGTCAACCAAAAATGGACATCCTCTTTCCCAATCTCAGAATTAAATATCCTCCCCCCAGGTATATCTGACCACAGTCCTATTTTGGTTACAATTGACATCAACAAACCACAAAGGCATACCCCATTCAGGTTCTTCAACACTTGGACTTCTCACAAGCTTTTTACATCTTCAGTTTAAGGGGTTTGGGGTTCATACATAAAAGGAACAGCAATGTTTCAAGTTGTTCAAAAGCTCAAACAACTTAAAACAGTCCTAAGAAATAATTGTGCAAAAGATTTTTCAGATTTGGACTCAAAAATCCATGCCATCCAAAGTGAACTGCAGTCTTGCCAAATGGATCTTGACCTCTCTCCCAGTGACCCTACTCTTAGAGAATTGGAAAGTGCCCTCACCACAGAATTTTTGAGACTAGGGAACATCCAAGAAAATATTTTGAGGCAGAAGTCTAGAATGGCTTGGCTTAAGTTGGGGGACAGCAATTCAAATTACTTCCACAGATCACTTAGTTCAAGGAATAACAGGAAGAAGATTGTGTCCCTAACTCTTAATGATGGACAAGTCATTCATGATATGGAGGACATTAAAGTTCAGGTGGTTAACCACTTCCAATCCTTGCTAGGTCAATCTCCCCCTTCAACACACCAAATCACTGACCTTGCCCCATTCATCACCAAAGTTGTTCCCACAAACCTCCACCCCTACTTGGAAGACCTGCCAACCAATATGGAGATCCAAAGCTATATGTTAAAGCTAAACAAGGATAGAGCCCCTGGTCCTGATGGTTATAATGCTCTATTTTTTCAAAGTTCCCTGAATATTGTGGGGAGGTCTGTTATCAAAGCAATTTCAGAGTTCTTTAGAAATGGGAAACTCCTTGCTGAAGTCAACAACACATATATTGCCTTGGTCCCAAAATGTCAAAATCCAGCTTCACCCATGACTACAGGCCTATCTCTTGTGTCAACACCATTTACAAGTGTATTTCAAAACTTCTTGCTACCAGGCTCCAGTCCACACTGCCACTTCTTATTGATCAAGCCCAATCTGCTTTTGTCTATAGTAGGAAGATCACAGATCCTATTCTCTTAGCACATGAGCCGCTCAGAGGATACCACAAACATGGGACTCCTGCAAGATGTGCAATCAAGGTGGACCTCAAGAAGGCATTTGACTCAGTTAAATGGGACTTTATTACCAGCTGTTTATCATTGCATAAATTTCCCCCTAAGTTTATTGCTCTGATTAAAGCTTGTATCTCATCCCCTTCATTCACCATTGCCTTAAATGGTGAGTTTCAAGGCTATTTCAAAGGGAAAAGGGGTCTCAGCCAAGGAGATCCCATCTCTTCATTCCTTTTTGTCATAGTTATGGATGTTTTTTTTCTATTGTTACTAACTATGTGGGCAGAGTTTCATCTTTCAAGTACCATTGGAGGTGCAGGGAGCAAAAAATTACTCACCTATCCTATGCTGATGACTTACTACTGTTTTGCCATGGGGATATCTGCTCAGTTTCAGTTTTAAAATCTGCTGTAGATCTCTTCAGCTCAATGTCTGGCCTTGACATAAACTTATCTAAGAGTTCAGTGTTTTTCTCAGGCATCAATGATCACACTCAGAATAAGATCACTTCTCTACTTGGCATTCAAGCAGCTATACTACCAGTGAGATACCTAGGAGTGCCTCTCATCTCAACCAGCCTTAAAGCTGAGCATTGTAGCTTACTGGTAAGCAAAATTACCCACAGAGTTACTAACTAGACATTAAGGTATCTCTCTTACGCAGGAAGACTTCAATTAATCAAATCAGTGCTTGTCTCCACTCAAAACTATTGGTGCAACATCTTCATCCTACCAAAGGGGGTAATTGATGAATTAAATAAGATTTTCAGAAGGTTTCTTTGGTCAGGTCCGGAATTGAAAGCTTCGGGATCTAAGGTTACTTGGGGCAAGGTATGTGCCCCCAAACTTGCAGGTGGTCTGGGGCTTCCTAATTTGGAGATTGCTAATAGGGCTGGTATAATGAGATTCATTTGGGATCTCCAAATAGATAATTCTGATAGGTTGTGGGTAAAATGGTGCCACTCACACCTTCTCAAATCTAGAAATCTGTAGACTTTAAAATACCCACAACCATGCTCTTGGAGCTGGAGGAAAATGCTCCAACGAAGACACTCTGCCAGATCTCTAATCAAGCATACTATTGGGAATGGGGAAGATACAACTCTATGGTGGGATAACTGGGCTCCAGGGGGGCCTCTATGCTGGTTTCCAATGTCAGTTCTGACTGAGAGAGGATTTCATGAGAACATAACTCTTGACAACTTCATTGTTAACAACAATTGGTGCTTTCCCTCTTCCCTCACTAATGCCATCCCAGAATTGCTTAGCCTTCTAGACCCAGTTACTTCTACAAGGGACACTAGGCAGTGGACAGCTTCTCCAAATAAACTGTACTCATTCAGTCACACTGTATCACATTTGGTGGGGGACCTTCATATTGCACCATGGCACAACCTTGTTTGACATTCTCCATCCATTCCAAGAATGAAGTTCATTCTTTGGTTGGCAGTCCAATCGAAGTTGCCAACTCTTGATTCTAAGTCAATGTCTAAGCACATCAATATTTGCTCCCTTTGCAACATGTCAACTGAAACTTATGACCACATTTTTATAAATTGCTCATTTGTTTCCCTTCTGTGGCGTTTTATCAAATACAAAATGAACATTCACACAACCATCAGGACCTGGGATTCTCTTGTTCAGTGGGCAAGCAATCAATGGAAGATAAAGAACTCAGTTAATCTCCATAGAAAATTGGGGTTATCAACTTTTGTGTATTATACCTGGGAAGAGAGGAACTCCAGAATTTTCAGAGGGAAAAGGGCCTCCCTTTTCAGCTGTGTGTGCTAAAATCTGTTCCACCATCTCTGCAATTCTGAAATTGGGTTGCCTTCGTGATTGTCCTTCATCTAGATCTATTCTCGCGGACTGGAACATCTCTCCGTCTTGCTTCCGACCCCCTCTTCAGCCGCCGGACTAATTCACATCGGCTCAGCTGCCCGATTAATCCTCTTGGCTCAGCCGCTACTCCTCTGTCACCGGAATGAATTTTTGACTCTGTTAGTTAATGCTGTCTCTGGTAGTTACTTTTTGTTTGGAATATTTTTTTCCTTGTTGGGCTGGTTCTTTCTACCTAGTTTCAAGCTTTGTCTTGCTCCTTCTTTTGGGCTTAAGGCCTTTTTGTAATTATTATCTTTATTAATGAAAATTGCTTTAATTTTCGGGAAAAAAAATAATAATAATAATTTCATTATTCGTCCATTGTTGTCTTTAAAGAATATGAAAACTAGAAGGGCCGGTGAAGGGAGAGGTTGGTCGTCGTGGATCTCTAGAAATATTGAAGAGGCGGTGAAGGGAGAGGTTGAACGTCACCGATCTCTGAAAATATTGAAAGGCCGGTGAAAGGAGAGGCTGGTTGAGTGGTCGTGGCCGATCGCTGCAAAGAGTGAGGAGAAGAAGGTCAAGGATATGCATCATTGTAGACAATGATCCAAGAGGGTTTGGTTTGTGTTAGCAAACTTACCAAAATAAATGGGTCTGTTGTTGGATCTTTAAAATAAAATAAATATGGGTCATTTTGTGTTGGACTTAATAGGAATATATTTTATAAAGATATATATATTTAGATCTCATCAGTGAAGATTTATTTTATAAATGGACTCGTGTAACAATGAATAAAATTTGTTGGGCTAGATAAAAAATTTATAAGTTACTAATAAACGAATTTAGACGAGCCTACCATTGACCCCCGAGCTACAGCCAACGCTCCGTCGCTCCCCGCCAAACTACCGGTCCTACACTCTTCCTTCCAATAAAAGGAGAGTCAGAGGTAAGCGAAGAACATCCCCATTCTCTCTCTAGAACAAATATATCCATCTCTTGCGAATCAAAGCCCTAAATTGATATATATATATTTATACACACAATTATACATACATATATATACACCAATATTTGTTTATCTACGTGACAGATTGGAGATCAGATGGCGGTGCTTCAAATCAAGCTCATCTTTCCCCTCCTTTTATCGCTGTGTCTGCTTGTGCCTTTGACTCAAGCCACCACCACCAAGGTCGAATACTGCGGTGAGTTAATTTTCTTGATCTATTGTTCAACGTTTCTTTGTCAATTCTCGTGATTCAGATTAATCATCCTCAGTTATTGAGAGCAACTTTTAAGTAGGTTTGATCTTTTTGTCATCTGCAACACGTTTATTTGGTTGATTAGGGTTTTGAATCTGCAGTTATCATAATATTAGGTTTTGGAATAATCCAGTCGTGCCTATTGTTTCTTTAAATACAGTACAGAAGCTATTCGTCACTACTCTATTGTGAGAATTTTATTCCACGCCTTGTTTGAAGCTACTATATGGTTTTGGTTATGAGAATTGTTTTTTCATAAATTTTATAGGAAAATCTTAGGTTCCGCGTACTGCTCAGGTTGGTCACTGAGAAATTGTGGGAAAGGAGAACTGAAATCTATTCTAGATTTTATTTTTTTGTTCATTATTGGGAGTTAACAAAACAAAATTATAAAGTTAAACTATGCTATATTGATTAATAATTTTTAGCAACCAAAAGGAACTATTGTTTTTATTATTATTTACACACGCGTATGATTTCTTTATCTCCTTTCAAGCTCTATAGCACTACAGCATTGAAATGGAGAGAAAAAAAATTTTCTTTGTGAAATATTTTTGGTTGTAAAAACTTAATCTCAATCACAATGTGTTCCTATGGTAACTTTTAATTGCTGCTGCTGTAGATTGAATGTATTTCTGATATATTATAGAATTTTCAAAATAAATGCAGATAAGCATGCTGACTATCCTGTTAAGGTTAGTGGAGTTGAGATATCTCCTTACCCCGTGGCCAGAGGCAAGCCAGCCACCTTCAGCATTTCTGCATCCACAGGTAGTATTAATTTCAGATACCGTATTCCATTTTGTTTGTTGTACTTTCCACAAAGTTTATTTCACCCACTTCAATCATAATTTTGATTTTATATTGATCCAGTAATCAGTCTAAATGACCTGCGATAATTTCATTTTTCATTGTTCTGTTTTTGAGAAGGAATTTTGTTGCTATTATTAATGCTGTTATAGTCAGCTATTATTTTGATAAGTAAAGGTAACAGTGAAGTGGCCGGAGTGTGGGAAGCCCATGTGTGCAATGTATACAAGAGTGAAAAACAAAATAACCTACCTGCTGCTAAAAACTAAAAGGCCTAAAACATATTATTTTTTTCTTTTTTCTGTCATGACCGTACTCAAACTTAGCTCACCTAAAAACCTAGAAAAGAATCTGAAAGAATTAGATCCTCTCAGAAAACCAAAAATAAAGAACAAAATGCCACTTTCTTTAGCATATAAATTGGTAACTCCTTATCTTTAAATGTTATCTTTTCTACTCTTTCCAAACTATGTTTACCAAGAAATGCTCATACTATAGCAATTTTTATTTGGGAAGGATGTCCAGAAAATGGTCAACTATCGTTCTGGGACACTAAATTTAGCCACTGAACAAATATTTTTCCTTTTCTTTCCAGTTAGTTTTGAGTTTTCTTCCTAATAAGAAGTAACATAAACAACCACCAGCTGTTAGTTTGAGTGGTAACTCCTAACACTTTCAGAAGAGAAAGTGTGGGGTTCAAGTCCTAGTTTGGATGTGGCTGTGGAAGTCATACTAGTCAAAAATAAGAAGTAACATAAGCAATAAATTAACATCTAGCAAGATTGATTTGTTCAAAAGAAGAGTAAAGGAAAAGTCTATAACTTATATAGAGGATATATTAAGTTCTATGTTTCTGTGTAATTAAGCCCAAGATAACAAATTAAAAACAAAACTCGCATTGAAAAGTATAGTAATGCAACTTTTCTTTATTATCATCCATGCTTGTACTTATCAAAAAAATAAAAATCATCCATGCTTGCATATTTTATTTTCAGTGTCATTATAAGATAAATTCACTTTTTGTTCCCTTCAAAAGATTTTGTATCTACTCCTGGTTGTTGTTGTTTTTTTTTTTTTTTTTTTTTTTTTTTTGTGAACAAACATTGCTTTTATTACTCATGATTGAGTAAATGTACTTGGATGCCCAAGTGTTTTGAACAAAGTTGCTGTGGGCTTTTCTTTTGATTCATGAAAGGTACCTTGTATTTCTGTACAGGTGGAGCAATCTCTGGAGGAAAATTGGTGATTGATGTTTCATACTTTGGATTGCACATCCACTCCGAGACCCATGAACTCTGTACGGAGACATCCTGCCCAGTTTCTGCTGGTGACTTTGTGATCTCTCACTCCCAGCTATTACCTGGATTTACTCCGCCAGTAAGTCATATTTCTGTTTCATACTACAACATGGTTGTTTTTTTTATGTTAAAAGAAAAAGGGAAAAGGAAATGCGGGGAAACAATGACTGGCTATGTATCAAACTATATTTTATTATATTTTCAAGCAAACCCAAGTCTAATTGATGGTTTCCACTTTTGCCTTGCTACCAATTTGAAGACAAAAGCAGAGTCTCATTTGAAAAACCTTACAAAACCATTTTATTTTAGTTTCTTAGAGCACCACCTTCCTAGGGGTTGTACCAGCCATTGCTGTAGCTTTAGTAATCTCCCTATTGTAGCTGTTGGATGTTTCTGCATTTTGGCCTTTTATATATCTATTTGACAGTGTCATTCATATGACTTAATAATACCTTGCATTAAAAGCCAATGATACTATAGAATTGCATCAATACGTAAAATATTTAAATTTTTAGTTTTCTGTTTTATTGAAAAAAGATGGAAGATAATGCACTAACGCTTTTATGACCCAACTTGCCATTGTGATCAGTTAAGTAAATGATTCTGTAACTGTCAAATATCAACTTTGGTTGCCTCCTGAGTCTTTAGCTCAGGTGGTATCTTCAAGTCCTCATTAGGGCAACACCTAGTCGGTATGGGTGTCTCTTACATACCAAAAGATAAAAATCAACTAATGTTAGGTAGTTGTTCTGTTGCAAACCTAGATGGTAGTGGCAAATATGCCACACAACATAATTTCCATAATGCATGCAGCAAAAATATCATATCTCATTGTAAGCATGCATTCCTAAGTCATTTGCTTCATATGATGAAAATAATGGAGAAATTTCTCAATTAAAATTCCAATTTCTGATAAGACTTCTTTTTCAGGCACAAATTGAATGAAAAAATAAATAATCAAAGCATTAATTTAAATTAATCGAACATAAGCATTAAATAAGGAAACAGTTGGAGCAGTGCCAGAGAATACTGCCAAAAGAATGGAAGACATTTTTCCATTTACTCTAAAGTCTCAAACAAGAATCTTCAATTATCAACAGTTAATGGCAACGCTGTTGCAGCATCGGGTCACTTCATTCTTAATCTATCACAAGCAACATTATAACGTAAAATTAAAACTAATGGAATAATAATTATTATTTTTGTATTAAAAATGATCAGAAAGCTTTTATTTACTTATTATATATCTTTTTCCATGTTATACCTTGTGTGATGTTATAGTAATAGTCTTTTTTGTTCTTTTTGTTTTTCCCCTTTGATGAATTCTAATATGTATAGTTTAATTTTTTACTTTTAATTGTGATTATTGTGAGTTGATAAAGGAATTAGATGCTTGCTTACGGAAACTAAACTTGCGTGAAAGCTGGAGACACCAAGAGATCACCTAAAACTTATGGTCCAATTGATCATAGCTGATGTGTAAAGTAATAAGAGTCGCTCAAGGGTGTGATGTGTGTGCCTTAGGCCCTAAGCAAGAGTTAACTCTCATAGAATCATTTGACGTAATTATTTAAGCCTCTGAATTGTTGACTAATGCAGATAGATTTTAAATCATATAGAATGTCCCAGTTTGATCAAAATTCATCTACAACATAACAAAGCTTGGAAAAAAACAAAAAAAAAAGTGTTACGAGCAGAAATGCTCGTCCCTCTTATTTATGCTTATTGATTCATCTTAATGTGTTATTAAAGCTTGGATTCCACTTCTTAGAGACCTCAGTACATGGCCCATCCGTATTGTTAATACTCATTTTACCGTTAGTGTAGCTGAAATCAATGTTTCCACAATTTGCTTCTCATTATAAAGGAATTTCTGAATCAAATTGCATGATTTTGTACACTTCCCTTTTATAACAGTAAATTTGGCCACCTCTCCAAACTCTTATTTCTTCCGTTATTTTTTCCCCTTTTCTGGTGAAGAAGCATTAAAGTAATGAATCCTATCTTAATGATACATAAATGTTATGGAGCAAAGGGCGAGATTATATGACATCAATAACTTTGGCAACTAGCAAAAGAAGTAATTTGGTCCATATATCCCACAGAATGGGGTCAGCCACATGAATTCCCGTCTTCATTCTTTCCAATTATACACCATGTCTTCTCTTAAATTTAAGTTTTTAAAGTAATTTTTTATTACTTTATCACGGAAGCTTTGGTCGGCACCTTAATAGGTGCATCATCGGGTCTATGTTGAATATGACCCTACCTACTTTCCCTAATTATATCATTTATAGGCGCTATTCCTAAAGTTCCCCTTACACGTTCATTATTTATCTCATCTCTTCTAGTGATTCCTATCATCCAACATAGCATCTTCATTTCCGCTACATGAATGCGTTGTATTTGTGCCTTTTTCAACGCCCAACACTCCACTCCATACAATATTGCCAGCCTAATAACCATTCTAAAGAATTTTCCTTTGAATTTATTTAATATTCGTTTGTCACAAAGGATACCACTGGTTTGCCTATATTTTTGTCCTCCCGTCTTCAATCCTACATACTACATCACCATCTATCTCCCCATCTTTTTGTAATATAGATACTAGGTAATGGAAAGAGTTCTTTTGAGTAACTCTTTGGTCTTGAAGTGGAATATTTATATTGTCATCGTTTTCTACTTTGTCAAATTTACATGTCATATATTCCATTTTAATTTTACTAATTCTTAGGTCCCTTGATTCTAAGGCATTTCTCCATATTTCTAATTTTCTTGCTAAGGCTTCCTTAGAGGTATTTATTAATTCTATCCGCAAATAACATGCACCATGGATGTTTTCCTGAATATCTTATCGTTATTTCATCTAATATTATCGCAAATTGGTATGGACTCAACACCCCGATCCTTGGTGTATTCCCTACCTTTATAGGGAAGTCATTAGTTTCCCTGCATGTACTGTCAACTCTAGTCACAGTATACATATCTTGAATAAGGTTTATAAAATTTTACAGGTACTTGTTTTCCTTGTAAGACCCACCAAATTATGTCTTGACACTCTATCATGCTACATTAAAACTTGTGCATCTTGAAGTTTTTATATGATCTTTTATTGACCTAAAAATATCATTCCTGCAATTAAAAAAAAAAAAAAAAAACCCTTATCTCACTTTTAATTTCAGACTTGAGTAATCTATACAATATCCTGTGAAGTCCATAGCATTTTTTTTTGGGTAAGCAGCCTAGCCTACATTGAAAAGGTGCCTTTTCAGAATATTACATTGGTTTACATTGGAAGGAAATGGGATAAACTTTAATCTGGCCTCTTGATATTGTTGTAGAGGCTATTTTTATAATGTACTACAGATACAGGGAGTGAATAAATTAATCTTACTGTTATTGTGACATTTTTCTTTTTCCCTTTTTAAACATATGTTACTCTAACTGATAATCTAAATTCTTTAACCTTTCTTCTACCTCTTTGTTTCCATCTTCCCTTATCCTCCATTTTTGGTTGCCTGAGAATACAGAGGATAAGGAACAATATCTTGTACCATCCGAAAAAAGATTCATAAGTAGTTGTTAAGTTGAAGTTAACAAATTCTGAGGAGTCGGTATTGACTCGGGTGTATTTGTATGTCTTTTTCTATGGAGCTGACGATTTTTGACACACAGGGTTCATACTCTCTTAAGATGAGGTTGCAAGATGCACATAATCAGCAGTTGACATGCATTGGCTTCGATTTCAGCATTGGGTTTGGAGAATCTGAAGTAGCGGCTGAATAGTTAAATGCTTTGAAGTGTGAATCGGTCACACCAAATAAATTATGTATATGAAATATCTATTACCTTTATGCCATTCTATAAGTTGTATCTACTTTAGCTTTGCTACTAGTGTGAATGTGTGATTAATTGTGTGGATTAATCCAGTTACTTCTGGAATATTAAATTTAAAGTTTATTTGAAGAACTGATTATAGTGGGATTTTGGAACTAGGTGTCGTTGTTTATCATTAATGTTGAAGTGGATTATTGTAACAAGGGGAATTTGTCTCACATTGGATCCAGATGGGAGAGTGATTGGGTATATATGGGTTGGGTGTTAGCCCCACCTAATTGCTTAAGCTTTTGGGTCGGATCGCGAAACACTCACCCGTTACAATTGGTATCAGAGTCAGACCCAATTCTTGATTCGGTGTCACACCAAGCGTCCGGTCTGGAGGGCGTTCAGGTCTACAACTCGGGTGGCCCGATCGCAATGAAGGCGTTGCGAGTTTAGGTGGGGGAGAATGTAACGCGCGGGCGCACGCGCGCCCGGAGGGGGGGGGGGGGGAGAGTTTGTCCCACATTAGATCCGGATATCCAATGTGATTGGGTATATATGAGTAGGGTGTTAGTCTCACCTAATAACTTAGACTTTTGGGTCGGATTGCGAAGCACTCATTCAGTACAATTATTGTGATGAATGCTAGGCTCAGGATTTACATTTTGTGCTGTTGTGTGATTGTCTTGTTTTTCGAAGATATTCAAAATATATGATTCAAGTAAACAAGTTGAGAAAAAGATGGTTGAATCAAAATAATTTCGTTTAAAGTTCGATTTCTGTCAAGGGTAATATGAATGTTCTATCATGTTCTATCAACGCACTAAAAGGCTTATATGATATATCCGGTGTGGAAGTAGGCCAACATTTCTATTGGAAAATAGGGGGTTTCCAAGTTCATTAATGCACTTACGATTAATGTGACGGTATTGATACTCCTGAAAGGTGTTCTATTTGCTCGTAGCTCCCGTTTGATTAGAGGAAGAAGCCGAGCTACAATAAAAACTCCTGCCGCTACCATAGTAGATACAGTCACAATTGTAAGGTTGTATTTCTACTTGGATATTTTAAATTTATTGACCAACCAGACTGCCCTGGTGGATAAATCAGGAATACAGAAACAAAAACAGCAATTGAAAGTAAAGAATGCGCATTATATAGGTTGCAATTGAACAGATCGAGTAAGTTTAAATTGAGAAACAAGAGAGCAATAAAAGTTGAAAAGAGTAAGTCTGAATTGAGAAACGAGAGAGCAATAAAAGTGCAGAGACCCCTTAACACCAATGAGTAAAATCTCCTTGTGTTTTATGACCGCATAGTAACAACAAAGAATGTGCTAAACTATTAGGAGGAGTAGAAACTGGTTAAGAAATTGTGATTACTTACTAGGCGGTGGTTTAAAACACAAGGAAAATACTAAATAAAATAAGAAGAATAAAATAAAAGTAGAACAATATGCATTGTACCTAGTAGTTTTTTTCAAAAATTTTATTGTACCTAGTAGGTGGATTAGAAGATCTTGTGTCAAAACTCGTATCTTGCTTCTTGTGTTACTCTTGGTCAATGAGGGGTAGTGTGATGGCGGGACAAAATGTTAAAGTCAATGTAAGTTGTCGCTTTATATCCAGAAAGCTCTCTAATTGATGAAAAGAGAAAAGAAGAAAGCCACTTATGAACACTTGTGATTGAATTATGACCGTTGGCACACCTTGTCTCCCTTGGGTTCGCCTCTAGTATAGTTGCGCTTTCATTGCTAGTGTTATCCGGACGATTTTCGTTGAAATGACCAATTTACCCTTCATTTAGTTATATGCTTTGTTGTGGGTGCTGAAGGGGCTAGTAGACAATGATGGGTAGGAGATGCAAATTTGACAGCCTAACCGTTACTTTATCCAGCAATCATTCAAGAATTTCAAAAAGCAACCAACAATGGCTTTCCCGTTTCCACTTTCCAGCCTTTGGAAACCAAAAGAAAGAAAGAAAGAAAAGTCTCCATCAACAATGGCTCTCTAATATCTTCACTGGCCAATCTCATCCTTAGTCCCAAGTGGATAATCACCACATGTACGCCAATTTCGGTAGCAGAAGCAAAACAAGAAAATATGAAAGGAATGAAGGGGAGATTCCTAAGGAAACTGAAATCCGTTTCCACAATCACCACTCTCAAACAAGGCCTAGTTTTTCATGTAAATCCTTCCAATCCAAACTTCCAAACACCACCAGTACTCTACAAAGAACAAGAACACAAGAACAACCATCCAGACCTCAATTCTAGCAATATCTGTGGATCCAAGGCCTTAAATGATGTCAAAGATGCAGAAATCGAATCAGGCGTTGACGGAGAAAGCCTTAGACCCCCCATAAAGTCCAAAGACGTAGTGCCTGCCCAGCACAAAGCAGAATTTGGGACTGCATTGGTGTCTGTAGAGGTACAATTACTGAAAGAATCACAAGCCTTTGAGCCTATAGTACTCATGGAAGATAGTTGGTGCAATGAAGTGAATAAGTTGAAGAGTGAAGAATTTGCAACACTGTCAGGTTTTGAAGAGAAGTGTCCACCAGGAGGAAGCGAGTCAGTCATTCTGTACACAACAAGTTTGAGAGGCATCAGGAAGACATTCGAGGACTGCAGCACTATCCGGTTTCTGTTGGAAAGTTTTCGAATCATGTTCTACGAGAGGGATGTTTCGATGCATCTGGAATTCAGGGAAGAGCTGTGGAGGATCCTGGGTGGCAGAGTAGTCCCACCAAGGCTTTTCATCAAAGGAAGACACATTGGAGGGGCTGATGAGGTGGTCGGATTGCACGAACAAGGGAAGCTCAAGAAGCTGTTGCAAGGGATACCACTAAATCCATCCAATTCTCCCTGCAATGGGTGTGCCGGGTTTCGATTTGTTTTGTGCTCCAACTGCAGTGGCAGTTGCAGGATCATCCCGGATGAGCAGCTCAATGAATTGTCAATTAGATGCCCTGAGTGTAATGAAAATGGACTTGTTAAGTGTCCAGTTTGCTGCTAGATATCTAATTTGTTTCTTTACTATTGATTTCTAGCTTATGTAATATATATGAACTTCAAAACTTTCATCTGTATGGTACTAACAAACTATGGAAATTTTTTTTTTGATTCCATATTAGCTAGCTTTATATATATATATATATAGTTGAAAAGGGTACAATTTGCTATTGTTGTTGAAATTTCGTCAAAAATACTACTCGCATGACTGCAGAAGAAAAATGCTTCTGCAGTGTCATGGATCAAGAAGTGAAGAGTAACAATGTGAGTAGCCAAACAGGATGCTATGGCAGCATTTTTATTGATCATGGCATACAAGTTTCATATTATATCTATATTGGTTATATGTGTGTGTTAATTTCCTACTTGGGTCTGAAAAACTGATAAATGATATTGAGTCCAATCAAGAAAGCTTTTTGAATGACAAATTAGTTGCAGATACAGGCAATAGGTGAGGATGAGGAACAACATGAGCTCAGAGACACTGCATGTTTTGATCCATCCTAAAGTTGCAGGTGTTTCTTAATCACCGTATTGGGTTGTGCATTGGTTGTGAATTGGAATTGATTATTGATGTGCAAACCAATGTGCATTTTGATCCTATTCCTTATAAATTAGGGGATTCGAATGCGGGCACACTTGTTCAGGGAGCTGGGTGCGCTACAAACTTAGCCATTAGGTAACATTCTTTAATATATTTTATTGATTTAAATTGATTATCACCTTTTCACATCTTGAAAAATTCAATTGCAATATACAATTGAAATATCTTTGGAACAGCACAAACAAATTCTACACCCACCTAATGCTACGAAGATTGAATAGTCAGTCTGATCTTCAAAAAGAAATTCTTATACGAGTGTTTTACTAGTAGTAATCAATAATCATATTTCAAAAGTAGTAGTAATCAGTATTGAAGCTAATATACACTTAAAAAGAGAAAGTAATAGTGATCATTAGACAATTTGCTACCTTGATCTGAACCTTGACGCAAAGAAATTAGAAAGAAAAAAAAAAACGAAAAACAATCTATTTTAAGATTCAACTATAATTATCACCAAAGCATATTGAGTGATATGCATGGCCAATGGTCCCCAAAAATCATTGTAGGAGTTGTTTTATTTTTCTTGCACAAACAGAAAAGTGGAACTTTTCAGAAATTATATTATGTCCACCATGTGAAGTTTGGGCAATAGTGGACCAAACAATGTCGCTCTTATCATGGGGTATAATTCACGTGGACTAATATTGTTGCAATACAACAGGGAATATCCTGAACGTGCACAACTAGACTTTCAATGGAATTGGAGACCCATGAATATGGATTATACATATATATCATTTCATTTACATATGCTACTTTAATTGTGAAATTTATTTTAAAAGAGAAGGGTAAAGTGCAACCAAAAAAAAAAAATTAAATTGAGCAAATAAGGACATGTAAATTTAAAGACCAAAATACCTGACAAAATAAAAATAAATAATGGGGTTTTTATTATTTAAAAAAAAAAATAAATAAAAAAAAATAAAAAATAAAAAAACCATAAGTTGGGATCCTTCTCAAGACCTTATAGACAAAAGTTTGGGAAAGAAAAAAAAAAAAAAAAAATCCCATCTTTACAGCTAGAGGGTTTCAGCAGAGCACTGGAAATGAATCTGTAGTTCCAACATTAACAATTATTATCGAACAAGAACAATGAATATAAGCCAGTCAGATCCTATACTTTTCAAAAGAATCAAAACTTAAGGATCATATGCCTTTGCAATCAGAAAGCATCTGCCAGAGTAGGATTGTTTTCATTCACACCAAAAAGAGAGTATTTTGAGAAATGCAAGTGGAACACAAAGTGATAAACAGGTTTTCTCATTCCAATCAAGTTTACAGTTAAAACTAAGAAAGGTGCCCTACAGAGGTTGACAAACAGGCACAAGACACAAACACGAGCTCCGGACATTGGCAACCCTCATTTAGCCCATTCATCCAATGGCATGCCCATGATAAAGAGAAGAGAAAAGAAAAAAAAAAAAAAAGGGTTAGATAATCACACTTCCTACAATTATAGCAAGTCATAAGCAAACATTTTCAGTTATTGCACTTCAAGTACTTGTGGTGAAGCCGTAGCCGTGGCCGTGGCAGTGGAAGCTTCTATTGCTGGAGTGTCGGGTGCTGATTGTTGTAACTGAGTGTAGTGAAATTCAATCTGTAATCGGTGATGAAGAGGAGTTGAAGCCATCAAACCTTTCTTAATATCTGCCTGCAATTCCCTAATTGGGATTGCAGCCAAGAAGCTCTTTATATACTCCTTGCAAGACTCCTTCCCTTGACACACAACCTCCTCTTCCTCTGTACTCTTCATGGATTCTTCGGGTTTAATTATTACCATCCCTTCTACAGAACCCTCATTAGGGTTAATCTGCTGAGTCTGCCGGTTCTTGGGTTCTTCTGCAGCAGCAACTATCTGCTGATCTCCTCCAGTTTTCTCTTCTGATGATTGTGCGGTACTTGGCAGTTTGTATATTGCAGTGTTCCTGTCAAATTTCAAGATATAAGCCTGATTGCATCCTTCGTACAGCCTCTCCCCTAATGTGTCAATGATGTAGTAAGCTTCCGGTTCAATCTTGAGGACAAAAAAATGGTCATTCCAACTGACAACATAAACTTGGGTTTCACCGTTTATAGAACATTCTGACCCTGCACGGCTGATCTCGTCCCATATATTGTCAAAGGACATGGCACCATGCAAAAAATCAAATCTTTCCTCCTCCATTCCAACTGGATGGAAAAACCCAATAAAAGACTTCCCAGGAACTACAGAAAGAGGACGTATTTTGGCTTGGAGGACTGTTTCCAGATCAAAGTGCTTGTCAGGAAACCGCTCCCTGTAGCTCTCATTTTCACAGAGGTTCCTCCATTCTAACGAGCCTTCTCTGATCAGACAGTCAAATTGGGACTTAATGGGCATGAGATCATGGTTGTTCTGGAACCAATCAGCAATGACAGCAACAAGGGCTGTACATGCACTCTCGCCTGCAGCCCTTTCACTCCTCTGATCGATGGAAGCAAAGAAGACCTGAGTTTTAACCTTCATGTGCCCATCACGGCTTGTCACATCTTTCTGTTCCCAACAGCCAATGGCAAAATTGTCATCCCCAAACTCAGACACTGATGATCGATTGGCACTTAAGTCTCCGTCAGACTTACCCCACTGTCAAAATAGTAGCTATTTTTTAGAATTTGACATAATTATGTTCAACAAATAAATAAACAATACAAACTTATAAGATTTGAAATATATCATCTTCATAGCATATGTTACTAGTGTAATATAATATAAACATATCTAATTTGAGGCAATAATGAGACCATTTCATGCCAAGATTCGGCTGACTCAACTGAATCATTCCTGTAAGTGATAAAATTATAGGGGGAAAAAGGGCAGCATGGAAACTTCAGGATCAGAAGGTTGAGTGAACTTGCCAAAGAACACTACATCCCACGAGATTGGTCTGTGGCAATCAATAACAGAGTCCTAATGTTGTCATTTTGTGTGCTATTATAATGTGCTGCTGATTGCAACGGCACTTGGTGATGAGAATTGAGGTTTTAACTTCATAATCTTGTCTTGACTACAAAGAAACATTTCCAAAATTACATGCAAAACAGAGAACGGTCAGCCTCTTACCCCAAAAGAGAGAGATTCATCAGAGCTCAGCTGTCGACGGTCGAAGTCAATGTCATCCCCACCTTCTTCTCCATAAGCCTTCTTTAACAGTGGCTCCCCTTTTGCTTTAGGAGACCTAAAACTCAGCTTCCTCTTCCTCCAAGGAAGGATACTACGCTTTGAACTCTGTAATAAGGTGGATTCAGAAACAACAGAGGCAGTAGAATCCTCAACGTGTGAGCATCCCACATCTGATTTTCGGTTGCTGTAGTAAATCCAATCTTCATCCTCACTGTTGATCCCCATGTTGGAGCAAAATGATCCTCCAGCACAATTGGCATAAGCCAATGTGCCATAACTAAATGATTTTCTAGCACTGCAATCTTCTTTGCCCTCATCTGATTCTCCTTCCTCAAATTCATCGAGTGAGTCTGAGTCAAAGGGGCAGGTATAATCACCATCCTCACTCCTCGCAGAGCACCTGCCCTCGCTTCCCTCTTCCTCACGGCAGGCCTTTTTTGCTCTTCTGGACGATACATACTCTGTAAAGATTTTTACCTTTCTCAGACCAGCCTTAAGAGCAGAAAGCTCATCTTTCTCTGTTGACATAGTGTCTCCTGATTGCGGTGGTGATGCAGCAGGGATGATTGATCTCTGCACTGACTCTGCTGGTTCTTGAGCAGTTCTCAATTCCAATAAACTGAGAGATATCTGCAACACAATAGATCCCAAGATAAGAAAACCTAAGAAACCTTAGCAGAACTATGGAAGGGAGCAACACCTTGATGAACCCTTTCATAAAAAGAAACTAAAAAATCCAATGATAACACATCCCCAACTTTGCTCAAGCTGCTCTGCTTGCCCCAACAATTCTTAAATACAATGTAATATAATAAAATTGACAAATAAAAGCCATGGTATGCCGCAAATGCCACATACACAGAGTGAGGGATGAGGTTCAGCTGCACTGCCTGAGACGAGAGGGATGTTAAGATCAAACTCTTTTTCCTCGGCTTTGGAAGCAAATTCAGCAAGGTTCAGTGATGCTGTTCCGACAACAGAAACCTTATTTTTGGGGTTTAAGCCCTGTATCCAAAACAAAATAATGAGTTTTCATGAACAAATTACTGGAAAATTTTCAAGTGTTATAAAATACCCAAAAAATGATGCAATGTGCCATTATGGTTAACAAAATCCAAAATTATGCAAGAAAAAATTGTATTCCAGGTCAAATATAACGGAAGTATTGGAAAGTGTTTTTTCTGACAAATACTAAGAACCAAGAACACAATCAAGAATCATGACAGAAAAGTAAACACGCCACACACAACACAACGAACACAAAGTTTTACGTGGTTCAGCATAAGCCTACATCCACAGTGAAGATCCGGATTGTGAAAAAAAAAAAAAAGAAAGATTACAAGTTTCAGCCCCCAAAACCCTAATTCCCTCTCTCTTTTCCTGAGATTTTTAGTGTTCTCTTGTGACACGCCCCAAACCCTAAAACGCGGGCTAAAAGAATATTCTAGAACCACACAAAGCCCAATTTTCGGAGGTGTTGCATCCCGGGCTGGAACAAAATTCTGGCCACAACATCACAGTTCTGATGATATAGAACAATTAGGATGTCTGTGCCTTTGTACACATTAAATTTCAGTAAAAGACAAATCCGCAGTAATGCAGTCCACTCCCAGTTTTCACAGGTTAGGACAACAAGAATTAATAGTAGAGAGTTCTAAGTCAACAAAAATGGTCATCACATCTACAAACTTTCAACCATATGCAATTTCTTTTGCAAAATACCAACAATTGTGGTTTCAGATGTCCCCTACAAAGATCATAACCATATCATAAAGTAAGATGCTCAATTTACAGAAAAGCTCAGCAATCAGTTAAATGACCTCAAAATAATTCCATAGCTTGATAGTTTAGCAAGTCAATCTATAGATACAATATAACCCGTCCACCAGCAACTCCATAGGAATTCAAAGATAATAAATCAAAACTTCAATTTGCATATGGTCAAAGAAAATAAAACAAAAGGCAGGGAATATAATACACACAGACATTACATAAAACCCTATTTCATTCTTGACATAAAGTCTTGAATTAAATAACAAATTTCCTGCACAAAAACAAAGGATTCATGAAATTCAAACAGTATTTGATCCAAAAACAAGAATTCGATGAAATAATCACAAAGACTCAAAAAATCCAAACAAACCCAATACAAGAGATTGCATATTGAAATACTTTCCAAACAACCCCACATTTCTCACATCGATTATCAGAATATGTAAGAACTTCAATCAAAACCCAAATCCAAAAAATTAAAAAAAAAAAAATCAACAAGAGAAAATCCAAAGAAAAGAAAGAATCCAAAGTCATAAGAAGCAAGCACTCACATTCAACACAGTAAATGCGATCTCCCAAGGATGGAACACGTTGTCCTTGTAGCCAGAGAGACAGCACGCGCTCTGAAACTCCTCGTCCCACTCGACGACGCCATTTGGCCCCACACCCTCCTCCTTGGTGAAGTTCCTCTTCACCGTCCGTCTGAACGAACTCAACGCGATCTTGGGCCCCTTCCACCGAATCTCAACCGCCAATCCCGCGACCTCACGTTCCTTCTCTGCGTCCTCACGCTCCTTCTCTGATTCCTCACGCACATGATTACAACCCTCAAGCCTCCGCACCACCAGTCTCACCTCAAACTTCTTGGACAGCAGAGGAGGCCATGGCCTCCATTTAATCATCTTCACCACCATTTCTAGAGAGAGAAAGTGCCCTAGTGGGAGAAGATCTGCATAAATTACAGCGCAGAAAAGAGAGAGAGAGAGAGAGAGAAGAGAAGACTTATGAAAGTCTCCGAAGATCAATGTTTAATGAAGATAAAGGTGGGTTGGGTTTCTTCGGATCTCCGATAATGTTTGAAAGAAAAACAGTTAAGAGTGAGATTCAATGTGTTGTTGTAGATACAAAAATCCTAGAGGATTTGTTTCCAAGAAAAGCTCGATATCAGAGGGGGGTAGAGAGACGAAGATGCCGTTATTTTCTGCTTGGATATAAAAATGGAGAGAGAGGCAGTGGAATGCTAAAATGTAAGTGTTTGGTAAAGGGAAGAGTGGAACTCTGAGGTTGGGTAAAGAAAACCAAACTGTGGTTAAAATGACTACACTACTCTATGGAGACTTTGTATGTATCTATCATTATATCTATACAATTATATATATATATATAATTGTATTGCGGATGTAACGGCGTATGAACGAGGTCGTTGACTCCCGTTTGAGTTTTAAGCCTAACAACCCAGCAAAATTGACACCTTGTTGTAAAAAAAAAAATTCCCTTTTTCTTTATTATGAAAACAGTGTTTTGAATTGAAGTCTCTGAACATTTTTAATTGGTCAGTCTGATGATTCTGATCTCATATATAATGTAATTTATTTTATTTTTAACATCAGTAATTATTGATTTAATTTATTTCAATTTATGAATAAATTGAACATTTGGAATTGAAGTATATGGATAAATAATTTCCAAATTTAACCATTAGAATTTTTTTTCAATCTAACCAAATACAGAAGATTCTGTTAGATTTGGTTCTGATAATATTTTATAATGTGGATAATAAGAGATCATTTCTCATAATTATCCTTTCTCCAAATAAGGAAAGACTTGAAACTTTGAAGTTAAGAAAAACAGTTTATTCATTTTAAATACTAAACGTAATTATTATATCCCTTTCAATTTTCAATATTCAAAGTATACACGAAAAAAAAAAAAAAAGACCGAACCATTCTACTCGCAAAATGACATATGTCTATTTTGAATTTTTAATATAAGAAAAAAATTTAAGACTTTTTTTGCATTTTTTCTTTACACATTTTAAATTTTTTAAAAAAAGAATGTATTTGGATATTTAATAAAAGATAAAGTGCAAAAAAAAAAAAAAAAAAAAAAAAAATCACCAAATGTGCAAATAGCTTTTGGTAATTAAAAAAAAAAAACCTACATTTTTTAAATTGAGCAGGACATTTTGTCAATTTGAATACTGAAACACTTACAATTCCTTTAAGACAATAAAAATAAAAAAAAAAAACTTTGAAGGACGATAGAGATATTATTAAGAGTATTTAGGATTTTTCTAAAAAAATGAATAATTGGTCAAAATTACAATCACCAAATATTATGGGATGATTTGTAAGTATATTTAAATATTAGGGATTTATATGTACACACTAAACATTCCAAGTATTTTTTTGTACGTTTTTAATACAGTAGGAGTTTTTTTTGACATTTTGTCCTTTAAAAAATATGAGTAGACGGTAGACCATACACATTCTTAACTTTTTTTATTATTTTTATTTTTTATAGATCAAATATAATACACACCCAGCACAATTTTATTTGGAATTTGTAATCTCAATATTTACTCGAGAGAAGAAAAGAAATTTACGTAATCTAATTATCAGTGATTATTTTGCTCTCCTGTTGTTAGAGCGTGTTGGCTTGTCATACTGAGTACCGTACCATTTGAAAAACCAAATTTTAGTTCAGATTTTTTTGATCAAAAACAGATAATTGAAAATACTTAACAATGATACATCAATTTCATAACTTTTTTTATTAGAAAAATAATGAAGAGATATATATATACTAGTATACATATATATACTAGTAGCTAAACTGGGGTAAACATAATTTCGACTCTCTTTTTAATAGTCAAAATGATTTGATCACACTTCACGATTTGGTGGGGGAAAAAGGAGTGACCAATTAAACAAACTTTATCGAATATTTAGGCATACAAAATAATGCCTTGAAATGAAAAACACAGCAACGTGGTGCGAACGTTGTCTTTTTTCATGTCCAAATAGCGGTGAATGTGAGAGAGAGAGAATAAGTTGTAAGTTGTTAGTTGTAACAAGACAATGATGAGGCCTTAAGACTATGGATATCAACAGTGAAACCCATATACAAACATTGTTATTTTAAATCACACTTTTTTGTTTGCTTCTGGTGAGCCTCTACATAAACAACAACAAGAGGAATCATCTTTGTGGCAATCTATTTGGGCAGTTATGCATAGGGGTGTGAGACAAATCATGTAAAAAGAACGAGTGTTATATGTAAATTCATTTTTCGTTTATGATATAAAATCTTTTAAACTATAATGATAGTATATTTATTAAAATTTTGTAATTTAGTATTTGGTGTAGTACTATAATGCTAATCTCTTGAGAAGTCTCTGATTTAAGGAAGTTAAAAACGGACAATATTGTGTCTCGATATGATAAGAATTGTTACAAATAGTATCAGCGTGAAAGTTGTTATAAATGGTATGACTTAGTCGAAAGTGTGACCAATTCGAAGGAGCCAAAAAGGGGCATCTAAATAGGGTGAGACTGTTACAATCTTTGTCCATCACTTACTACTTAACTACACAAATAAATCAACTATTTCACCATTCCAAATGAAAACCTATCTTCCTCTCACATTTTTTTTATTTATCTAACTTGTAATTGACTTTAAAAAAGAGCATTTTCTGATTTTGGCTTGAATTCATAAAATATAAGGTTATATTTGTATGAAATAATCATGTTTACCCATCTCTTTAACAATTTAAGTTTACATTTGATTATTAACAATTGTGTGATGTCATCTTGTGTGATTGTGTCAATTTGAATGGAACACGACAATGAGCTCAACCTTTTAGCAGATTGGAGGAAAAGATTGTTTTAAGAGTGGTCTAAATTGTAATCAGAGGCTATTTGTAATAGCAAATGAAATCATCTTGTTAGAGTTTGCATATAAATAATAACAATAATAATTAGTGGTGGTTTAATTCATTTCTAGAGGGTGATCAGTTTGTCATTAGAAGAGAGATAATTCAGATTATTCCTAATTTTCATCTCTTGTGTGAAAAGACTCGTGCTTATGATGAATCCAGAGATTTTTGGATCTTTAGAGTACATTGAATATTTTCTAATTTACTAAACATCGGAATGAGAATAGGAGCAATTTGTTGAGTATGGTTAAAGAAATTTCTAAAAAAGCTTTCAAGTTGTCAAACCATTTTCCTCACTGTAATTGATGGAAGTGTACAATTCATGCACTTTTGGTGTCATGTTAGTTGGTTTCTAATGTTAAAGTTGTTTATTTGCTTTGTTTGGTGAGTGAAGATATTGTGTTTTAAGAAGTAATACATTCTAATTGAAGAAGAATACCGGAATTTAGTTCATTTTTCTAATGTTTGGTGACCTTCTTATCATTGTCCATTTGTCCTGGTCAATAATCTTCACATTATGCAAGGCTTTGTGTGTTTGTGTTTTTGTGTTTTTTTTTTGTTGTTTTTTTTCTTTTTCATTCGATAATGAACGCTCTTTATATTTTTCTTTTATTTTCTTACTTTTGTAATTAATTTTTCTCTCAATTTACCTTATTGCGTTTGTCTAAATCTAGATGAATATTAATGATCAAGATCATCTAATCAACCTAATTTTGGAACATTATTTCTTTGGTAGGAATTAATTAAGTATATTTACCTTCATCACTTTTTTTACCGTCACATAATTTAACAACGGTACTATAATTTAACACACTTTGAACATGTCTAAAGATTTCAATGCCATCAACAAACCTCTTCAGTGAGGTTTGCGTATGAAATCTCTGTTTGGTTGCCGAAATAATGGAAGAAAAGAAAAGTGCACGAGACTATGAATTATGTTCCTCATTTTCTAAATTTTCAGAACACAACTTATTAAATTAGGTGTTGAGGAAGGTCCTTGTATCGTTAAATAAAAATAATTAAGTTATGATCCATTTGTTAAGGTAGGTCAAATCTAAATCACATAATTCTTCTACACGAGTAATGTTTTCGCAACTTTTACATTCGTACATACTCCCTAGCCATTTTACGTGATTTAGTATCAAACCAAAATTCAAAGTTTTCTCCTAATTTTTCAAACATTTGCCTAGCTGTAAAGCCAACCTGCCCTCATGAATAAAGGGCTGCCCTAACTTGTGGGCGTCCACAATCCACTTCCATGGAAACTTCTCACCTCCATTAACCCAAAAAGGGAGGTCCTTAAAGGTCTACATGATCCTTACCCACTCTTTTAAGCAAAACCACATATATATATATATATATGGTATATATGTATTGGTACCAAAGCCACATGTGGTGCACATGTGGTCAATGACCTATCAACAAAGCCACTTACAATACAAGAAACGGGGTTAGCTGGATCATCCATCATCTTAATAGTTGACTTCAAATGTTTGCCAATCAAAATACATTGTAGAAAGTTGAGGAGCATACCATACATGTTCATCAAAATTTGAGAATTATTTGAAATTTTGCTATAATGTTGATGTCCATAATGTCCATCCAAATCTTTTTATTCGTTGGTAGTTTGATTTCCTTTTTCTTTTCATTACCTTTTTTTTTTTTTTTTAGTTGTCCTTTTTTCTTTTTTACATTGGCATCTTATGACTTATGATGGAAAAATATCATTAGTTCATCACCATAGTGAGAAATATGAGATTAGATAGCTTGTTTGCAGGAAATAAAAAAGAAAAAATGTCAATTACCTAATATTGCTTCACCAAATACAGAAGTTTCAAAAGGGTAAATTATTTACAACCTTTATTTAATTTGCATAGAGAAAAAGATAAGGAAAAGAAAAATAACAGAAATTGTAATCAAATATAATTTTATAATCCACTCTAGAGTTGATATGGAATCTTTGCGAAAATTAGATAGAATTAAGCTTGAAAAACACGAAATGCATTTTGAATTATTAATTTTTTTATTTGGAAATTGTATTTTGTTAAGTTATAAATGTAGGAAATCTCATAAGGAATCAAAACTATGCCAACCTTGACTTAGAATTATGATGACCTATACAGAATTTTTCTGTCCTATTACAAATATAAGATACAGTTTCCGTTTTTTTAAAAATCTTTTCTTCTTAAGACAAAAAAGCAGATTTTGTAACCCCAACAAAATTGATTTATTATTATTATTATTTAAAAGGTAATAAGGGTTATAAGTTAAATTAATAAATGTGGAGAGTCGAAACGTGACATTCCAAAGTCACTCACTAAATTATCTAGGCATCTGCATGCAAGGAAATTGATGGTTTAACCAAAATTAATTATCACAAAGTTACATAAATAAAGTTAATTAAATAAGAAAAGAAAAAATCATTTTAAAGTGCAAACTGTCACATACAAAATTAGGCCAAAAGACAAAACAAAAATGACAATAACCATTAATGAAAACGACCAGTGATTCTAGGAAAAATGGGGTATGTGCAAGTCATTTTCGGAACTTAATCAGCTCGTTATGTCGCATTTTAATTAATTAGTATAAAGACTTTTCAGATAATATATATCTCAACCATTTTATATATAAAGCAAATTCGTAATCCGTAGGATTATGCAAATCAGAATCAGCTCGTTATGTCGCATTTAAATTCATTAGTATAAAGACTTTTCAGATAATATATATCTCAACCGTTTTATTTATAAAGCAAATTTGTAAATTGTAATCCATAGGATTATTCAAATCAGAAAAAGTTATAAAGAACAGTTCATTCCACACGTGACTTCCAACTTTTTCCTTTAATATTAATGAAACCATACGTACCCTTGACTTGGTCTTACTAAAAAATACACAAAAGGTGCGCTTGGACAACCTGTGAAATTGAAACCATTTATGTGTTTTTAGGTTCCATATTAGTAATTATAATTGATATACATGTAACCATTTCATTAAGACAATATTTTAAAATTTACAAAAAAAATAATAATAATATAAGTTATTTAATAATTTTTTTAATTTATTGGTTAAAAAGAAGGGTTTAGTATTAAAGGTCTATCTTTCATGGTAGCATTACTCTTATTTAATTATTTTATATTTTTTATGTGACATTTAAGAAGAGCGGATACGAAATTTTCCTGTGTGTGTTTTTGTTGATCGATACACTTTTAAAATATATTTATATATATATTATTTTTATCATGGCAAAAAAACTCCCACCCATTTTTTCCCTAGCATGAGAATATAAATATCTTTAAAATAAAAAATTATAATCAAGGACTAAAAAAAGTTGCGAAGAGTATGCTTTCAAGGTAAGATTGTGAAAGCGTACTTATTAAATAAGTATTGTTATGCACACTTTTCGAAAAAATTATTTTTGAAGAACAATTTGATAAGCCTACTTATTAAATAAGCATTGTTTTGTACTCTTTTCAAAAGATATTTTTAAAGAACAATCTAGTACAGATAATATGAAGAAAAAGTATTCATTAAGTGACTTTATAATGATCTTTATTTTTCTTAAGTTTGAGAATAATTGGTAGATGTCACGTTGCAACCACCTATTATATTATGATCAAACACACAATTAAATCTAAATAAAAGTGATAGCATAATTTGCACATAAGGTTTAGAGGTTTTTTTAAGATAAAATTCAAACTTGATCTTGAGAACGAAGTTATAAACGTTCGGTTAAAACATAGATCACAATTGAGGTTCAATTGACATTATTTAAAAAAAAAAAAAAAAATCTAATTCTCAATTGAACTTTTTTTAAAAATAAAATAAAATTATAATTTAGTGCCTTAACCTAAAAGTATTTCTTGTAGATTGATGGTGAAAAATAAAATTATATTTTAGTGCCTGAACCTAAAAGTATTTCTTGTAGATTGATGGTGGTGACTCCAAAGCAATAACAACGACCTATAATTTGTCTGAATTAGTCATGATATTGCAATTTTTTAATTAAAATTAGCCCATCAAAAGTAGTTGCCTTTGTTTGCTATGTTTAAGTTAAGTTAGTCTTAGTCATCTCTAAGTACCCTGTAATTTGTTGAAAATTGGGAGCGGAATCAACAAACAAATCACAGTGCGAACCCTAATTGAAAGGGACATTATAGAAAAGGTAGCCAAAAAAAGTAGACCCAATGACAATTACGTTACACTTGTGAAATGAGGTGGTCTCCTCTATGACTCTGACCAATGGGAACAAGCCACCTATTAAACATATGGGTTTGGACTTGGATGGAACAATTTTTTCAACCCAACATCAATTCGGGTTCGACAAGGACAAATGTATCAACCAACCAACCAAACCCGAGGTTAAATGACCATAACCCGAAATTATAGATAAGTATTATTGTACAAGAAAGTGACAGATGATTTATTGGCTTAGAAAAATCAGCCATGTGCGCATGTCGTTTTCCAAGCACGGGTTCTACGGTTACAACATTGTTAAACTGATCAATACAAAATTTTGTTGTAGACAATTTTATAGTATATATATATATATATAATATATATATATATGTTTGATTAAGAAAAAGTCCTTAAAATCACCGAAGAACAACTGGCGGTGAGTCAGACCTTCCCTAGTATCATCTGTTCACAGCCAGTGATGACTGATTATTATATTGATGATCATGTTTGGCTTTGAAGATAGATGTGTGTGTGTATATAAATGTATATTTATATACCGTATAATTGTAGTTGTCCATACAACTTTGTTTGAACAAGAAAAAGGGCCCAAAATGTGAAGATCTTTTTCACCCTTCTTTGTCAAAAAAGAGCTAGGAAGACTTCAATAAAGTTGTCCCAATGTGGTTGATTTGTTTAAAGCAAATCACCAACTCGCAATTCATTATATTTCATCATCACTCTGTTCCCTTTTTTAATATTAAAATTGAGTAATGCTTGTCACACAGAATGTTGTTGCATAGTGGAATCTTTCTGTGCCACTTGTCATCATTTTGTTTAGTCTGATTGATATATATATATATATATACATATATATATATATATGCATGCCAATGACTAATATCATTTTCCCCCCTTTAATTATTGATTTTTTTAATGTTAGGTTGACTATGCCACTATTCCAATCTTAATAGTTGAATTTGATGAGGGTGTTATATTATTAGTAATGAACCCCTACGTACATCGACTGCATGTATTTCATAGATATGCTTTGAATTTAATTGGGCGTGTAAATTAATATATATATATATATATATATCAACAGATCAACAAAAATATTTTAAATTCAAATGGCTGAGGCTGAAACATGATAGTGATTAATGATGGTAGCATCTAGTACTGATCAACAACCAACTAATACATGCATATCAATAAAAAGTTAATTAGAATTAAATATGATTTTAATTATACTAAATATTTGCAGTTGAGAAATAATTATATTGAAAAAGAAAACACAGTTACTTTCTCATTTTTGATGCCATATCTTATGTTTGAAATTGCATCCACAACTTTTTGGTCCCTACGAATACATTGTGAATTCTAGAAAAAGAAAGGAAAAAGACTAAACCCTCAAAATTAAAGAACCCATAAATAAATAGATGAATGGATATATAAAAATGTTATCATATATTGCCCATTTGAATTACATCTAGTGATTGTAACCGAACCCCTTGTGCAAATTCAACAACAATAAAAAGGTCATATCAATCATCCTTTGGACTCCATTCTCATTCAAACTCTATAATAGAATTTAATTTTATTAAGATGATTTTATCATTAAAAAATTATTAAAAAAATCTCAACAATCACTTTGAATTTCATTAATATTCATTCTCTGCAATATAATTTGATTTTATTGAAATTTTATAAGTAAGACATCATCACTTACAATTAATCAAATCTCTCTACAATTACATGAAGGTATCTAGTTGTGCGAAAAAGATGAATGAGATGACTAGAAAAAAATTGGAGAGAAAAAAAAAATATATATATATATATATATAATATACTAGAAAAATCAACATGCCATGCACGTGATGAGAAATGATTATTGATTTTTTTTTCTTCCAGAAATTGCTTTAGATTCTTTTTGCAGTATAATGAAGAAATTGACAAAAAAAAAAAAAATGTATATCTAACATCTTAATATTAATAAACATGTTTATGTTTATTAAATATTTAATCAAGTGATTTAAAAATTAGAGATATATTGAGTAGACTCATTAAGAAGAAGATAAATCATCAATAATGACATCAAGGAGCCGTGAAGCTCTTATCTAGCTAACTCGTGTCCCACTATTGCATAATCTGGGGTACCAAACCAGTTAAAGACCCAAATTAACGTTCAACTGAAATTTTACGTCTTCAACAATAATGGATTAAATGTCTTAAGGGTAACTCCTCTATTTTCTATCACCTTTGGAATAAACCAACTAATAATTAAAAATTATTATTATTAATTTTTTTAAAAGAAATGCTATCAAATTCAAACCACAAATTCTATTACAAACTTTAGATAATAAAGTTAAAAAGTATCCCCATGAATACCAGCAATAGAAAATGGAATTACTTAGTCTAAAAGTCTTTGATATAATTATGTACATCAGTGAATTATGATGTAAGGTGTGCCGGCTAATTGTCAAGAACCTAAACACACGCCTGAGATCCTCCTAATTATATGCATGTGAATCTAATTCTTTAGTCATATCTAAATCTATGTCACTTCACACTTGCATGTTGGGCATGAGAATTTTTTTTTCTTTTTTTTTCCATAATCCAATTTTTTTTGTTAGAAGAGGTATTATTTTGAATGTGAAAGCAATTCCTTCATTGTTAAAACTTGGTATAAAACTTACATGGGCGTGAATTTTTTTCATTAATTATAATTAACTACACATGTATGTCCAAAATTGTAAAATATGCAAACAATTTATATATACAGATAAAAATGGCACAACTGTTCACTTTGATAATGAAAGATATATTAGTGAATTTGTTATATCTACTATCATTTATTTTTATTGAAAAATAAAATTTCAATTCTAATTTCATTCGAGATGTGATTTAACTTAATTACGTAACCATCAATGTGAAGAACTAAGGAGAATAGGAAATTGGTTTAAAAGGTGTTTGAATTTAAAGCTAACTCTTTATCAACAATCTATCCACTTTTAAAAAATATTAGTAATTTGTTTAGTTTAGAAGAGTGTTAAAATGTATATAATACTTTCTTAAGTCCAATAGAAAGAGATATGTGTGTGTGTGTGTGTGTGTGTTCATCAAAAAAAAAATAGAAAAGATGTAATAATATTAATTCGGATTAGGAAGAGACTTAAAATGATAGGACGAATATTAAAATGTTAAAATTTTTAAACACCAAGGAAACCTATATATATATATATATATATTTATATATATCTATACATGATATATAGTAAAAGAAAAAAAAAACCTGAAACTTATTGGGTGATGCATCATTGAGGCCAACTTGTGTATCTACCATAAATCCACAGGCCAAAGTGGTTACTCCGGTTTGATGCCTATTTGATATTGCGAAGAATTAATCGGATTATTTGATGTGAGTGGAAAGTTGAGGTAGACTAATTTGATATCAACTGTTTTTAGTGAAGATTGATTCAATTATTTAATGTTAAAATTTTTAAACACTAAGGAAACCAATATATATATATATATATATATATATATATATATATATATATATATATATATATATAGTAAAAGAAAAAGAAAAAAAACTTGAAACTTATTAGGTGATCCATCATTGAGGCTATCATCCATATATTGTGTTACATAACCCTAAAATTGCAAAAATTAGTTCAATAAGGAATACAGAGTATGAGTTTCACGTGAAGATTTACCATAGTATTTCTGTGAAACAAAGTTGGATAGTGTTAAATGGTGACGATAGGGGTGTCATTGTAGTTTATCCAAAAAAAAAAAAAAAGGAAAAAAAAAAAAGAAAAAAGAAACTCAAACTCTCTCTCATCTATCTGTGGCTCTTTTTTTTCTTTCTTTCTTTTCTGAATGATTTCTGCAACTCTTTATCAACAAGATTCAATCAACAACCAAATTGATCAAGTCATTGCTCCCAAACTACTCTTCTTTGTTAACAACCATCTCCGGACCTCGTTTTGTCTTTCTTCTATTTCAATGTTTTCATGTCAAAACTTCCTATTGAATTAGTTCTTTCCTAACTTATATATATGACAATCAATCGATGTGCAACTTTTGCCGAACATTTGTGTCCCTTCAAAAAGGGAAGCCATGAACGTATGTATTCTTTGAAGAAAGGAAGCAATGTGCAGATCAATATAATGAAACGTTGCGTGTTTCAAAATTAAATTATTAATAACAAAAATTCAGTCCAAAAGGTATTAATTCACTGTTTTATTTGAAATACAAAGTAATATAAAATTGTTAAAAATATATATAAATAATAAAAAAATGTTTAAATTTCATATCAGATATCCTATCTTATAATAGAACCAATAGAAGTGAAAGTTTTGCCAAAGTTTGCGTCCCTTGGTAAGAGATGAAAATGGTACGTGAAAATCATTTTAAAATATTTTTTAATTAAAATAAGTATTTTAAAGTGTATATAAATATATATATTGAATCCACTTTTATTAGTAGTATAGATATATATATATATATGTGACTCTTGGGATGAAGATAAGAAAAAATTGTAAAAAAATTGAAAAGAGAGAAAATTAATAATTATCGCTTTAAATATTGCGACATGATATATTCACATAGAGAGTCACATGAATTAGATCAAAAAAAATCAATTTATCCCTTCTTTGCAAGCATCATTTTCCTAAACTTATATAGCAATAAAATTTATCATTTAAAATAGTTAATTTTTAACACCAAGTAATCTGTGAAAGTTCATTGGCTCCGGTTGTTATAGAGCCAAATGAGTATATGATTTTTGTCAAAAGCGAAAAAAACAAAAAACAAAATTTGTGTCAGAGAGGTTTTGATGTAGAAGAGATCCTCGAGATTCTCTGTAAGAATGGTAACAAGAATGTCACGTCTAACAAAGCAGCACACAATACTTTACCTATATACATGTATATTGTATATACATAACATATACATATTCATGCACGCACACACATACTGATAGATACATATATATGTACAGACAGATAGCAAGATAGTGAAGTTTTAGTTTATATTTTCCATTTATTCTTTTAAAAATCCAAGACATTGAAAGAAACCCCAAAGAATTTTTTTTTTTTTTATTTAAAAAAAAAAGAAACATGATGTTAACCCCCAAAGCCCATTAGGCCTCATAAAGTGACAAAGTTCAACGGCAGCCACAAAACAAAATTAATGCAAGGTGGGCCTACAGCTAGAACAAAAAATAACCACCATATATACATATTATGTGTGTGCGATTGTGCGGCAAAGAAAAAGAAAGACAAAGATATAAGAGAAAGCCGATTGATCATTCCATGTGCCTCTCAACTGCGATTGATCACCAACCAACGCAATCAACCTTTGACGGCAAATTAAGAAGTATTAGATAATATAATTTTACTTTTTATATTATGTCCGTTCACATCACAATAGACCAAATTTACTATGTATATATATCTCAAAAATTAGGATTTTTTTCTTCTTCTTTTAATGTCATCTTGTTGCTTCCCCACCTTGTCTTGAATTATAATTTAGTTGTAAATTTGAATGCTAACTTTATTAAAGTAGTGAAAACATCATTCAAACAATTACATTTAGTATTAAAATCAGGTCTAATTCTTAATTTGGTGTTATGCCAAACGTCACGCTCGGAAGCAAAGGCACACACGCACACAACATTGTTTTTAAAAAAAATCGATCATTCAACCTGCCTTTAGGGCGGAGAGATCATGCTTATGCTATGTGGGCATTAGTCAATAGGAGTACTTATTTATTGGGCTTTTGAAAATGATCCATCCAATTCCAACCGAAGGACAAGCATGACATAACCCAATGCCAGCTACAACTAGGATGGAAGAGCCAACACACTCAACTAACAGTATTGGGGGTACATATCCTCCGCAAGTAGTACATAAAATGCACATTTTTCTCACGGGAGTCCTAATGTGACCAAACACAACTTCACTATAAGACAAACCATTTCACAAAAATGAAAAAACCAGAGGAACACATAGGTTTCATATTTGGTACAGACAAATTTAAGTGGTTCTTGACAATCAACCAATACTATATAACTTTGTTCCCATTTGATGTGTATGTGTAACTGATTCTGATTCAAATGCTTGAAGAAAAGTGAATCTCTCTTTGGTGGTGAAAAACATAATGGGTTGGATTCAGAATGGAAGGCACACGTGATTATAGGGCAGTAGTATGTATGGTGGGAGATAGCTAGCAAGCGAGGGCTATAAAATTCAACTTGAAGGGCCACCATTTATTCATTTCATTTTGTGTGTGTGTGTGTGTGTGGGGTTGGTCATGAGGAATCCCAGGAATGGTGCTATCAAATTGGGCGACCAAATTTGTTTTTGAATGGTGTTACAGTTCCAAATCAAATAGACAAATTCATCTCATCAGCTCTCCACTTCTGTTAAAGTAGCAAAATGTGCCTGCAACCATGTTTTCTTGTGTCTGCACTTGGACCATCACATATACCATACATGTTAACTAATCAAATACACACGCCAATATTTACAATTGTTGTTCTTAAAACAGATTAAGAATGATCTTTCATCATTTGGACATGTAAAAAGTTCAAGCCACATGCATAATTCGGAGTGAAAGAACATGAGAGACCAAATAATTAATCCAACAACAAATTAATATACTATTATTAAATCAATATGAATTTTAGCACTCTCTTTATGCATATAAAAAAACCTAGGAGTACATGGTAATCATGGATTCTTTTTTACCCCTTCTTTTCTATTTATAGGTTTTTAGGTGTAGGGCATAACAGTAAAACGAGTTGGATAGACATAACCCAAATAGTCCGAGCATAGGTGTTGCACAAATTTAATCATCCATTTGTAAGTGTTAGATTTTTTATACCTTTGTCACTGACAAAGAATTTGTATCCATATTTCATGATATTATGCATGGATCAAATATATCATGACAAATTGGTAAATGAAAAAAAAAATTAAAAAAATGGGGCATAAATAGTCCATAATCATTAATCAACATGGTATGTCAAAAATTTGTATCCATTTTTTATGATATTATGCATGGATCAAATATATGATGACGAATTCTTCAGAAAAAATTGTGTCTTCTACAATGGAATCGGTTAAGCGAGATCAGGGACGGATCCACATTGAAGGCAGTGGGAGCAATTGGCCCCATTGAATTTTCCTTTTTTTTTTTTTCTTAGTATTCTACCCTTATAATTTGTTCATTTTCAATAATATACCCATGAAATATTACATTTGCCCCCACTAAAATTATAAAAAGAATGTACTATTACCTCCCAAAATTCATTTTTGCCCCCTTACCTTACATCCTAGCTCCGTCCTGAGCGAGATTTCTTAAGGCATTCTGGTGACCAGAAACATAATAAATTTGTGATATGACCTTCTTTTTTGGGCCAAAATCTCAGCCCAAGAACCAACTGGGCATAGTCATACGGTCGGACAACTGATTTCCTTGGCGGACCACAACGACGGCCCATGAGAGGATCAAAGGATTGGCTTTTCGGATTCATTTATTATGGTTGTTGAACAGAGCGAGCTGTGAAGTCTAGAGAGAGCAAAAGGCATAATATCCGCGAAACCCTAAGTTTGTCTCCGGCGCCGGAGTGAGGATTACTTGGCGACGTTAACAGTCATGACCTCATCCGGCACTGGTACGTACAGTTGAATTATTCATATTAAGTTACATATAGCTATCTGTTTCGATTTGTTATTTTTTCGCCCACAGGCGCATATCATGCATATCTATCGACATGTATATGTATTTGTTTCATGAGTTCATATATGATGGGTATTAGTTTTAATGGATATTGGAAATTAAATCTTTTATGTGCTCTGAATAAATCACCGTCTGTGTGATATTTTACTAAATTAGTTTTTGGGCTCATAAAATTTTGAAATTCTTTGTATGGAAAGGCCTCGTAAGACTACATTCTCATAAACCCATATCATAGAAGTGGCTGTCAATGTTCATTTAGTTCTCTTTTTGCATAATTGAGGAACTTTCTAATGCAGAACTCAGGCGATATTAAAATTTAGAATTTTAATTCTCCATAGTGCTCTCTTTCTCTCTTAATTGAAAATTTCAGGGATTGTTTCATTTCAACAATTCCTTTGTTTATTTGGCGCAGCTTGAGAGTTAATATTGCCATTTCATATTAAAATTTAGAATTTTAATTCTCCATAGTGCTCAATTGTTCTTTTTGTTTCAATTTCTTAATATAATGGTGATTTTATTTTCCAATTAATTTTCTGTTTACTTAGTGACAGAAAAGAATGAGAATGTAAAGCTTTGTCTTCAAATTATGATCAAAATTATATGGCTTGAATAGATGATGAGATGGTTCTTATATTTGTTTCTGATGGGCGGTAAAGATGCGAAAGCTAAAAGCATTTCTGTTGCGCCTTCGATGGATTTTTGTTGTGGATAAATTTTAAGATTTCCTTGTTATCTAAATATGCTTCCTTTTTTTGCATGTTAGAAGTGAAATTTAGCCGTCGATTCAAACCCAGTTGAAATCTTTGCAAGGCTTTTATTATCTAGCGCTTGACCTTCTTTCTTCATCACTTATTTTCCAATTAATTTTCTATTTACTTAATGGTTGTGATTGCTGGGAAGTTGTGGGTCATTCATTGCATCACAGGCATGTTAATCATTATTGCCTAGTACATTAACTTAACAAACTTTTTCCCAACCACTTGGGATCGGCATTATTGTCCATTTTGTTGTGAAAATAAAAATTAGCTCTGCTATGAAGCTCATCATTGAGCTGGGACTTGAAATGCTGATGCATATTTGAAATACGATCTTATGATGTTGAAATGTCAAAAGTTCGCAAGCAGAACTTGGAAATATTTGCTTGTTTCTTATTGTTATTGGCTTTCTTCTTGTTTTTGCTGTCTTTCAATCTAATTATAACATCAATTTATAAATTGTCTCTGTTTCATATTTTACTTGCTTAGAATTATTGAATATGTTCACTTAAGCATTCAAGTGGATTAAGTAAGATTGTGCTTCCCATCAAATCTATTTTGTGGATGTTTCATGCCATCTTTCAATCTAAGGAATGCATGGCTGACAATAATGATTCTCATCAGGAGTAATAATGGATTATGGGGACATAATAAAGGGAGACAAACTTGTGTTGAGGGGGCTGAAGTTCCATGGGTTTCATGGGGTGAAGCCAGAAGAAAGGAAGCTGGGTCAGAAGTTCCTTGTAGATGTAGATGCCTGGATGGATCTCCGAGCAGCTGGTAAATCTGACCAATTATCAGATACTATCAGTTATACTGAGATATACCGGTGAGTGATAACTATAAACATTCTTCACCTATCTCACTTTGAGAAAAGCTGAATCAATCAAATCATAAGAATGAAATTTCCAAAATATTGCACTTGTTTCTCAGAAGTTAGTCAAAAGTGTTCCACGGCTCCATAAATCATAATGTATTTCATCATACTTCCAGCCAAATTAAACCAATTTTCTAGAACATCCAAAATTTTGAAACTTCAGGATAATATTCTGAAAGAAAGTTCCTACCATAGCTCCATGTGAGTACTTTTTGAAATCACCACATTCTTGCCTTCTTTTTTTAGTTATGCTTCAACTCTATTTTGTTGATTTTTGCAAAGTTGTACGGTAAAAATTATGTCCAAATGACGGGAATGGTGCGTATGCATAAAGTAATACACTACCATATGTCACACATGGACTTGTGCTGCTATAAAAAATTCTTGAAGTTGAAATATAGGTTTGTAAAAGAAATATAATTACTTATAGCAGATTTAGAGGAAAATAAGCCGTTGAAGCTGAGTGGTAAAATGCTGGAATGGCTTCCAAAAGGGAGGGTTGAGGCTAGAGGATTATTTCTTAGCACTGTTGAACTATAAAATAGTTAATACAGAAGGCTATGGGCTGTGGTGCAAAGCTTCTACCTTCAGGCTTCACTATACACGTGTTGGTATATTTGCATCTTTTTTTCATGGATAATATGTTGAAGCTAAAACGCTAGCGTATGCATAAACTCCAGTCATATTTCAAAATTATGCATGTTTTATTGAAAGAGCAAACCTCATCAACTTGAGCTGTGCTGTTTCATCCTTTTTTGCAAATCAAAATACCATAAGCCGAGCTACTTGGACCGACAACTGAGGTTTCAAAAGCTGCATGGTTTTTGGGCCTTCAAAAGATGTATTTTACATCACCTTCTACATTAGAGTTCCAAAACCATAAGCTGAGCTTCTTGGACCGACCACTGAGAGTTTCAAAAGCTGCATGGTTTTTGGGCCTTCAAAAGATGTATTTACATCACCTTCTACATTAGAGTCCCAAAACCGTTTCGGCTAAAAAAACTGCTATTCCTGGTCTTCATGCTCTAAGCAGCCTTAGTTTTGGAATATTAATTAGATCCTTTTTCATTGACTCGCATGAACTCATTCTGAAGCTTAGGGGAAATAATGCCTATTTTTCCTTTGAAATCTTTGATCCACAAAACCTCAGACTTTCACTTTTATAAACAACATACTCTTTATTCAGTTCATGGTTTATCCTTTGGATGGTGAAAGAAAACAATGAAGTCTTTCCCTTTTATGTTATTGTTAGATGGTTACCAGCAAAACAAAATAGCATAGCTTGTATATGATTCTTCTGGTTGACAATCCTTCTGATGGTTGATCGTGCTCTGGCAGTGTGGTTAGAGAAGTTTTAGAGGGACCACCCCATAACCTTCTCGAGTCAGTGGCTGAACTCATCGCGTCGACGACTCTGACCAAGTACTCATGTATATCTGCAGTTCGTGTGAAGGTTGGGAAGCCTCATGTTGCCGTCCATGGACCTGTTGATTACCTTGGTGTCGAGATTCTTAGATACCAAAACATCGATGTACAAAACTGAGCTTTTATGCATCACCTTCTGTACATTGCTTGTCTAAAAGTATGTTACGTAACGAATTTTGTTGTTGTTGTAGTAGTTAACCATTGAAGTTCTTGTTTGGTATAGCTGTAAAAGTTTGGAATATGAGAATAGCCACTTTGGGGGCAACACGGTAATGGCTTTTACTTGGCTACTATGGTGATAAATATAACTAGGTATATCTATAATGAATGTGTGGATGCTACTTATTGTGTGACAAATGTGCCAACTTTTATAGTAGTTCTCTAACCAACCAGCCTGCCTTTCTTACTTAGTGAGTCCGAAAATTGCTTTTACTCTGACAGCCTCCGCCCCTGGTTTTTTTGTGGATGTTAAATTATTTTATATGAGTTATACTAATTAAATACTGAAGGTTTTTAATACAATGGGCAAGTTCTATTCTGTGTGTAATGAAAGACTATCATTTATTTATCCGGTGGTTAAGTATCGAAGAGCTTATGGCTCTTGTTACTCTTCACACACTTGATGCAAGTTTGGAATGATGGTATGTATTCAAAAAATTTAATCCTTTTTTTTTTTTTTGGTAATAAAAAAGAGATAAAATTATAAATTAGTTCTTGATTCATCGTAAGTCATCCAGTAATAGATGTGATAATATATGCATGCGATAATCTCCATTTATCAATAAAGAAGATTTATCACATTTTATATCAATATCAAGTGAACTAATAAAATTCTGAAAATGTATTAGAATGTTGGGCTAAAATCATAAAACTTTCTTTTTGTTTTCAAAAACTATCAACTAACCCCCCAACTAATTAAAGAAACTATAATATTCATTGATATTTAAAAGTCTATCATATAATCTCCTCCCCGTTAGTTTTTTGTCTAGAACTAATGGGATTGTATCACGTGTAACAGTTGCATTATTTTGCTGACCAAAATAACCTTGTAATTCGTAATGACAAAATTGCCCTTCTCACACTACAATTTCAGTTTAATAAAATATTACTTTAATATATTATCAAGATTATTATTGTCATTTCGCAACAACTTAACAGTTCCGTCACGGAAATGAGCAATGTGATAGTTTTTGCTAGTTCAGAGATTTTTTGATAGATCATATGATATTTTTGAAAATAAGAGAGGAGTTTTACGATTTTAGCCCTAAAATGTTTCAATGACGGTAAATTACTAGCCGAAAAGTAAATAGTGGACATTCTTGAAGGAGAAGGAAGGAGTTTGAGCATGGTGTGAATAAAAAGGATGAGAATTTCAATTAACAACAAAACAAATACCTTATATAATTGGGCCATACATACCCGAAGAAATTCGTTAACATTTGTACATATTTTTTTTTATTAAGGCTCTATTTATTTGAATGTAAAATGTTTTTCTTGTAAAATGTTTTTATGTAAAATATTTTTTTTATTTTTTATTTTTCGGTGTATGGCAAGCTTTTGTACACATTTAATTCTCTTTCTTCCGTATTCCTCACCAACAAAAAATGTTTTCTTGTAAAATATTTTTATGTAAAATATTATTTTTATTTCTTATTCTTCGGTGTATGGCAAGCTTTTGTACACATTTTATTCTCTTTCTTTCGTGTTCCTCACCAACAAGGAATAATACCCCTTAAACCTCGTTACTTTCTCTTTCTACGCTAAACCGTCTCTCCCTCTCCTTCTCATTACTCTCTCTCCACTCTCTTTATACCAAACATGCTCTCGACCCAAATATGTTTCTTGCCAACCTAAATTTGTGTCCCTTTTTCTCTTTCCTCTCATTTTTCTCTTTCCTCTCACTCTATATAGAAGACCGAATATATTTTTAAATTGGGAAAACTGAAAAAGATTAGTTGTTAGAAAAATACAGAGGTTCAATAAGAATACCCATGGTTAGATAACCCAAGATAGTCTGTTAAAGTGACTTATGGAAACATTTTTTGGTAAATTATTTTCAATCATTTAGGGTTCGTCTGGTTAGCTAGAAATTGATAGTGGAAAGTGAAAGGAAAAGGAAGTGAAGTGAAAAAAAATAAAATTATGTTTCTATCATGCATTTGGTTAGCATAATTTTTTTGTAAAACTTTTGTTGGAAAATGTTGTTTCATTAGCTTGGTTAACAAGAAAGTGAAAAGAAAATAATTTATATGCCAAAACTACCCTTATAAATTCAATACTAAGTAATATACATCTTGCAATAAGCATAATAAAAAATATAAATAATTATTTTATGAATAAAAATATATGTGCGTGCATATATATAGAGTCCTAATTTAAAGAGTCAGAAAATTATAACTTAATTAGGAGTCCTAATTTAAAGAGTTAGAAAGTTGTAATATAATTAGGAATCCTAATTTATGAAAAAGAAGTCCTCCTTTTGTAAGTCTGAAAAAGAAGGAAGATAAATAACTAATAAGGGTATAATTGAAAACTAACATATAATGATACAACTTTCATAGGAAATTGAAATTTTCGCATGCTTTATGAGGAAACATTTTAAGGAAAATCAACCAGCGGCAATATCACTTTCCTGAAAACTCTTCTTTTTACGCTAACCAAACTACAAAACAATTTAAAAATTTCCGTTTCTTTTCCTTTCTAACTAGTTGACGCTAACCAAACAAACTTTGGCTAAAATGATTTAGGACGATACTTAGGTCTCCACTAATAAGTTATATGAAAAATAATTTCCTAATCTTGAAATCTTCTAAACACCATAAATGAGGAAAATGATTTTCAAAAATTATTTTAGGTGAAACAAACGAGCCTAAATCAAAATTATTTCCCATTTATAATATTAATTCAAATAATAATCTTTTAATTACCAATGAAAGATCTCGTTTTATTAATGGAAATCAAAAGAATTAAAATAAGAGATCTCGCAATATAAAAGATTATCATACGAAGACTAATTAAAATTTATCTAAGATCTCTCATATATAATATTTTTCCTTCAAGTTAAATAAAGAATTTAAGGAAAATGAAATAAAATAGGAGGATAATATATGTATGTTTCTATATTTGATCGAAGAAAGATACATAAGGGAGTTCTCTTATTTTGTTACATAAAACCCCCTTCTATTTTCAATTTATGGCAAGAAATCACCTTGCACAAAAAATAGACATAAAACCCTTTTAATTATTCAATTTATTAAAAAGTGATGTTATTATGATGACAACGTCTCTTAATATAAATTTTAGAAAATAGTTTCTCTTAATATGAAATTAAAGTTAATACAAATAACTCATTCGGCATAGTGGTGTTAAAATGTTTTCGAAACTTTTTTTTAATGGTGTCTATAAGAAAATAAAAATACTTTTAATTTATTTTAAATTTAAAGGGAAAAAAAATCTAAAATAAAAATCATTTAAAAGACCACTTAAATTTTCTATAATTTATATTAAAGGACATTTTCGTATTATAACTTCATTTTAATGGTGTGCATTTTTTAAAATTTTCTTAAAGTTCTATTTAAAAAAAATAAAACGTAAAAAAATAAAAATAATTTTAAAATTTATTTTAAAGGGCATTTGCTCCATTATAATATTACTTTGCAATAAATTAGATATTGGGGGGATTTTTATGTCAAGTTTTTTCTCCAAGGAGTTTCTTGTCAAAATTAAAAATAAGAGGGGGTTTTATGCAATTTGTCCTATTTTTTATACAACACTTTTTATACCCGTGCCGTGCGTAAAATATTTTTTTCTCCTATTCGGTATATAAACCCTAAACCAGAACTCTCTGGCACGGTTACCGTAGAAAAACAATTCTTGATTTTGCGATGGGTTGGGTTTGGAAGGACGAATCGGGCGATTTTCAGTCCGGTGACGGTAGTCAATCCAAAGACTCGAACCCTAGTTTTGGCGACCGGTGCTCTACAAGAAAGATCGTGAAATCGCAGTGCAAAACCGAAGAGGTCGAGCCCGGGAAATTCGTCAGGAAGTGCGAGAAAACTGAGCAGGTTCTCAAAGACTGCGTTGGAAGGTAATTTCACTTGATTTGATAAAAATAATTTTATGTTGGTGCATTTCTGTTTGGTTGCTTAGAAAATGTTGGAAAAGAATGAGAATTTTGATTTTACACCCATAGTAAACTACGACCTGACCTGTGGTGATTTGGCCTTGATTTAACCCTGGAGCTAGACGTGTGAAAACTGAGCGGATTCTCATGTATTTCGTTGTAAGATGTTTCCCTTGATTTGCTTCTGTTAATTTATACCTAGGGTTCCCGATTATTGATATATTTTATTTTCTAAATTCTTCGTTTTTTAGCTTTAATAATAATTCGGATACCTAAGATTGAACCATCTGGATATTTGGAACTTTTACTTTGGAACATGAATTGATGGTTTTAGATGTAACTATCAAAGGGTAATCAAGAAAGTTAAAATTACATATATCCCGAGAAGAAGGTTAAAAGGTAGTAAGATAGGTTGAGGATAGAGCATACTAAATTAGGTACAAATGATGTGAGAAGAATGTAAAGAATTGATAAGTTAAAGGAGGAACATTAGATATTATTATTAAGTGCTTTGAGATTGAGGATTTTAAGGGGCTTGTGAGAGAGCACAAGACAAAGAAGGTAAAAAGAGTTCTTTTGAGAACATATTATAGGAGGCTAAGTTTAAAAGAATATTATGACTTGAAGATGGTTGTGGAAAATAAAGTCTATTTTGTAAGATCAGGGTACATGAACTAAAAGTTGATTGAAGAATATAAAAATACAAAGGGGCATGTCTATGCTAATAAAATTGTTTACTGAGATCATAACAGTGGAAGTTATATACCTTCTAAGAATGCTTATATGATTTTTTTTTTTTGTATTTATAGAGTAAACTTATGATAGGGTTCTTAGAAATATAGTAGAGTGGATTTTAGAGTGAATTTTCAATTAATGTTAATAGAAATATAGTAGAGAGGATTTTAGAGTGAATTTTCAATTAATGTAAATTTAAACCAAGAATCAATATAAGGTTGATGTTGATTTTAAAATATACTCGCAAGCGCAAGAATCTATTAGAATATAGATAGGCCAGGACGAGGTCGAACCCCAGGAAATGTTTTGAAGAAAACTAATACAAATCTAAACTAAATTAAAACTAACCTAGTTACCCAAATTGATTGTAGAGTGAAAACAAGCAAGATTAAAATATATATATTTTTTGTTAATAATTATGAATTAATTGACAAATTCATTTTGGTGATATTATATGATTTATGCTTTTTGTTGATGATGTGTTGTTTGATGAAACTAAAATACACGTAAATGCTTATTTAGAGGTGTAGAGAGAAGTTGAGTAAGAGAGCTTGAGATAAGTAGGTCTAAAAGTGAATACATCTAAAGTAACTTTACCAAATTCAGAAATGATGCAGGGATGTTTTGAAGATCAAGAGTCAATAAATACTGTAAAGAAATAGTTATATTACTCAGGTTCAACCATTCACAGAGGGAGAGATTGGAGATTATGTTGTTCAGATAATTAAAACAAGATTAGTAAAGTGAAGCAATCCTTACATATTTTGAGTAACTATTATGGGAAGTTAACTGCTTTGTAGGCAGACAAATGAATGGTGCTTTGGATTTTAAATCGAGTTAACTCCTTTGTGCCAACCAAAAAGTTTCTTATATTGCATTATTAGGGCATTTGTGGATTTTTTTTTTTTTTTTTGGGTATTAGATTGATTGGTGACTTTTATTAACTTACAGTATCAATTTTCCCACCTTACACACCACATTCTTGTCAACATTGACTTTGTTTGGAATGTTTAACTCTAAATCATGCTTCCTTTTTTTTTTTTTTTTTGATAAGTAACTCTAAATCATGCTTTGGTAATTCTGGTTAAGACTTTACATATTTCATTTGAAATTTCAATGACTTACTAAATTACTAGAGATCTGTCATTACTTTTTTCAGAAAAATATACTATATTTTTATTGATTGCAATATATATATATGTATATTTTATCTTTGATACTGTATTATGTTTTATCAGTATTTTCTTCCTCTGATAACTACTTTTGTTAATTAGTAATTTATATGGCCATTAAAGTGTTTCTTGGATGCATAAAGTTGCATATTCTTTTCTTGAAACGAATTGATTCCATTGAAATGAAATATTGCGACATTAGTGGTACTGACTATGTGAAGACACATTCTTACTTTCTTGATTGATCTTTTTTCTAAAACAAATGAAGAAGAGATGGGATTAGGAACTAGTTACAGGTTTTTTAATGTATTTGTGTACCTATACAACGATGTTTGTTAGGAATGATTATATAAGGCTTAGTAGAGGTATTTGTTCTGTTTACAACCTTATCATGCTGCAACTAGGGTATTGTTTGATATTACCTTGTCCATAGTTGTTAAAGGAGCGCCTAGGCTTTAAAAATGCCTTAGGCTTGTCAAGGCTCATCTAGAGCACCTCAACCTATTACAGGCCAGACCCCTTCAATGAGAGTCACGAGACTCTCATAAAGTCCTCAGGCACGCTTTTTAGTAGGCTCCAGGTCAAAAAAAAAAAAAAAAACACAAAAAAAGGTGCGCCTTGTAGTTTTTAATCATTTATTCACGTCAGTTTTTTTTTTTTTACTTAATGAATACTAAATTAAATGGTTATATATTATATATCATAGGGTTAATTACACTGATCTCCCCTGAGGTTTGCCCTAATTACACATGGATGAAACTTTTCAAAAATCTTGCATTGTGTTCCCCTGACAATTGGTCACTTGCTACAAATTTTCCCCTTTGTCAATTTTTTTTTTTTTGGCATATATGGACTAAATTTCCCACCAGCCCTTCTAAAATGAAGTTATTACCCTTAGAATGCCATTAAATTACCAAATGACTTTATATTTATGGACAAAAAATACCCTTCCATCCCACCCATCACTGCCACGCCTTCTATCTCTCCGCCCACCCCTCTCTCTCTCTCTCTTCACCTACAACCCACATTCTTTCTTATCATAGCCACACTTCCCAAACAAATATGTAAACAGGTAATGGAGTAAATTCAAAATAACTTTTAGTTACATAATGTGATTCATGCTCTTCTCTCCCACTTTTTGGGGAACTACATTTGTATGGACCAGATGCATTTAGAAAATAACCTTGCCCAAAAATAAGAAAACAAAAAAGAGTGGTATGTTCCACTTCTCCTCAAGCTTTCAAGGTCATCTGAATCACTAAAGGTTTCAAGAAAATTTTCAAAGCCTCTCTTTTGATTAATGAGAAAGCAGAGAATTGTTTTTAGATTTGTTGGATTTTATGATTCAAAAGCCTATTAAAATTCATTTCTTTTCCGTATATATATATATACATAAATATATATATAGAGAGAAATATATACTCGGCTTGCCCACCATGGAAGAAGACCCATAAATGAAGGATGAGTGTACATGAACTGGGTGTGTTAGGGTTTGCATTTGATTCATTAAATATACATACTACATCTACATATAACATATATTGTGTGTAAGAAAATTCAAATCTGCCTGTTGTGAATCCATATATAGATTTTGTGCAAAGGTCAGTTTGGCCGCCATTGAATTGGGTACTACTGATCTTGAATGCGAATTTGACGCTAGCGACACGTTTTGGAGAAATAATAGGTGTCCAAACGAATTGGGTATCTTCCCATTTAGCTCTTCCGAAGCAAGATTCTAGAATTCGAGGTTTTAGAGCTAAGTTAACAAAGTGGGTATCTTTCCTTTGAGTTTATTACCAGACAAATTGATGGGGTTGGGGCAGGGGGTGATTTGGTGGGGGAAATGGTGGTGGATGAAGAGAGAAGAGGTGAAAATGGGTGGTGGATAGAAAGTAAGATGAGGAGGAATGGATACCTTGGTGCCATTGCTAGAGAGGAAAGAGAGAATGGAGAGAGGGAAGAAGAAAGAGGAGAGAGATGGTTGTTGTGGTGGCTGTGGTGGTGTAGCCATTGCCATGGTGACGGTGGCTGTGGCGGTGTGCCATTGAAGAGAGAGAAACAAGAGAGGAAAAATAAAAAGAGGAGAAAAGAAAAGAGTGTTGTTTTATACTCTTGGGCAAAGTGGTCATTTCACAATATCAATTTTTTTTTTTTTTTTTCCATTTTTAATATTAAAATATTTGGGGTATAAAGGTAAAAATATCCAAGAGGGGAGGTCAGTGCAAGATTTTTGAGAAGTTTCATCTGTTTGTAATTAGGGAAAACCTTAAGGTAGGTCAGTGTATTTAACCCTATATCGTATTGTTTAACCTTATAAAATATTTGAAAGAGTTCATAAATTTATGGTTCACTATTTATGTTAACTGCAAATACTGCTTGATGATGAATATATTTAATAATTTATGTTTAAATATGCATTGTTATATACATGCAAGCCTTACTCTGATCTGGCTTTCACCTTATACTGTGCCTTGCGCTTAGGCTCCAGAAGGCCTTTGGCGCCTTAGTGCGCCCTGAGCCTTTAACAACTATGCCCTTGTTGTATCATAAGCAGTTGCGTCTGTTTTCTTACAACAAAGTTTGAAATGTATAATACAGAATGTGTTTTTTTACAACTTGCCTTGGAATTTGGAGGCTTGTGCTCATGCATTGTATGATTTGCATTTTTTAGTTGTTGAACTCGATTAATTGTTTCTTTCTTGCGTACTCTGCTTTTTCTTTTGCACTTGTATCTTCACAGAAGTGCATTGCTGCACCTATTCATACCTTTTCCTTTCCGCATTTAAGAATGTCAACTTTGCTTATTTAATCATTTGCTTGATATTGCTACTATAGTGCAAGATCAGGTGCTGCTATGCCAGTTTTTTTGTTCATTAATGTTGCTTGGGTTATTCCAAGCATGTTCACCCTGCTTGGTGAGTGCATCAATTTCTGGTACATATTTATGAAATTTGCTTCTAAATTGCCTGCCAGTTTTTGTTGAGAATTATGTATATGTGTGCATTCATATCCAGACTTTCTTGAAAGGATATATTTTATGCTTTGTGGAAAATTTTCAGTTTCTCATAAAGACAATTAATATTGTTTTTAAAACTTTGTGCTCTAACTTCTAAGTAGATATCTTGTATGATATGAATATGCAATTTCTCAGGAGTTATATTCTTTCATAAATTCTGATATGCTCCATAAAATGGTATCTGATATATTATTTTTCATTACATGTTGCATACTGGTAGAATGAGTGGGGGAAAAAAAAAATAGTAGTTGTGTGAATAATTCTTGAAGAGACAAGTAGGTGTTTCTGGTCACAGGTTAGGGTTAGATCAAGGATTGGCATGTAGGCATTTGTATATTTGCATTGTGATGAATGGATTTGCTGGCTATGGGATATAGTTTCTTAGTCTGCTTTATTTGCAGATGATATTGATCCAGTTAAGAAGACCATATTAAGGGTAACTACAGAGGGTCAAGCGAGAGGTGCTTTCAGAATTATATTATGTTAGTATAAATAGGATGAAGACGAAATATGCAAGGGTTTTTGGTAGAATTAGGAATTAAATAAAGAGGTAGAAGATTGTTGAACCTGGAATTATCCAAAAGTGTAAGTTTTGTCGTCAGATTATTCTCATAAGGAGTCTGGGAATGAATCCTACTGTTATCTATTCAGGTCTCCAGACATATTGATCGGGCTGGTTTTAGTACGTCAGGTTTGAAATATTAGGTGCTTGTATTTTTATGGTTATTTCACACTTTCAGAACTAAAGGAAAACTTTATGTTCATATAGTCCTGACAGAACTTTTACCCCCACTTTCAAGTTATTTTATGCAACCCTTTTTTTTCCGTATTTGGGATTAGTTGCGTAAAGACAATGCATTTAACACAACAAATGTGAATAAGATGGTTTGTTCATGTGAAGTTTAAGGACAAGTGATGTAATCCTTGTTGAGGATAATATTAGGGGAGGAGAAGACCAAATTTAACATGGGCTGAGATAGGTGGAAAAGATGTGATAACATGTGGTTTAAATGAGATTAAGATTTTATATAGTGGAATGGCGAAATAAGATTTATGCAGCCAACCCTAAATAGTTTGGAAAAGGTTTTGTTGAGCAGAATTGAGAACAATATATAATATGAAAAGATAATGCTTTTTTTTTTTTGATAAGTAATAATAACATTAAAAAAGGCGTTCAAAAGGGGAACGCCTCCCAATTACAAAAGTGGAACCGGGACTAAGGCCCTAAAGAATCCAAGAGAGTAATTAAATCATCAGAAGAAGAACAAAAGCTCCTCTTCACATAATTGAAAAGAGAACGAAGAATGTAAAGTTTGACTATTGCCGTAGGTGACTCTTTCCCTTCAAACATTATGCTATTTCTCTCTTTCCAAATGCACCACCATACACAATGTGGTATAATTCTCCAGAAATCGCGAACGTCTCTTCTCACTCGACATCCTCTCAAAACATGAATTAATTCCTTGGTAGATCGTAGCATAACCCAACACATGCCAAACAACCCAACAATAGGATTCCAACAGTCGTTCGCCACAGGGCAATGCAAAAAGAGGTGATCAACGGACTCCTCATCATCCTTGCATAGACAACACCGATTAACAATACAATTGTCCCTTTTTTCTCAAGTTATCAATTGTTAGAATCTTTCCCCACACAGCGGTCCAGACGAAGAAAGCCACCCTAATTGGAGCCATAGACCGCCAAATAGTTTTTCACGGGAAGTCTCGAATCACAAAATTAGACAAACATAAGAACAAGGATCTAACTTCGAAACGACCGTGGGAAGAAGGAACCCAAATCAAAACGTCATTATCTCTGCCAACGTCCTCCTGCCGATATAGAAGATCTAGAAAAACACATACCTCGTCCATCTCCCAATCTTGAAAATAGCGCCGAAAATGCACATCCCATGTAATTCCGCTGCTAACAAGCCGATAACAGTCAGCTACGTAGACGTGTTTATCAACAGCAATACTGAATAATCTAGGAAATGTATGAGAAAGTGGCTGATCCCCACACCAAAGATCTACCAAAAACCGAATGCGACGACCATCATGGAGTTTGAATCTGATATGAGCAAAAAAAACATCCCATCCCTTCCGAATAGCCTTCCACATCCCTACTCCTCCCACCAAGGTAACTAGACGTGTAGACTAACCTCCAGCCTCTTCCTCAAACCGACAAGAGACTAACCTGCACCGTGGACGATGTTTTTCCCTCCCATATCTCCATAACCATTTACCCAGGAGAGCTTGATTAAAAGGAACTAAACGTCTTATACCAAGTCCACCCAATTTCACAGGCTTACAAACTTCCTCCCATCTGACTAGGTGGTACATGAACTCATCGCCCTTTCCTCCCCATAGAAAATCCCTTTGAATTTTTTCAATCCTATCTGCAACGGAACAAGGGATTTGGAACATAGAAAGAAAATAAGTGGGAAGGCTCGATAACGTACTCTTGATAAGAGTAACTTTACCCCCATTTGACAAGTATTGCTTCTTCCATCCTGCCAATCTCTTCGCATATTTGTCAATCACGGAATCTTAACTTCCCACTAACCTTGAAGAGACCCCTAGGGGCAAGCCCAAATAAGGAATAGGGAATGATATGTATAACTAGGTAATGAGAAAGTTTCAATGTTCAAGAATGTTAGTGTAACGGCCCACTCCACCACATGGTATAGCATTGTCCGCTTTGGTCTGAGCCCGCACGTAAAAATAAAATACTATGCTAAAACTATTTTTATTGTTAGTTTTCTAATGCTCAAACTCCAGGGGTACTTATCAAAAAAAAAAAAAAAGTCCAGGGGTGTAGTCCTTTGATGGGTCTTCCTACTCCTCACTGTTGGAGCTAATATTGATGATATTGCTTGATGTAGCTTCCCTCTCCATCATTTTCCTCACGAGGGGAGCTAATTTTTAAATCTCCTTAATTAACACATTAAAACCAACATCAACTTTGAGATGTAACTCAGTGATCATTTGTTCTAACAAAAATAGTGGTGGTGCACTTGGGTCACAATTAATGGAATTATCCCGGATTGCAAGTACCAGCATAGGTTGCTCATTTTGGACTTGTTTGCCTTTGCCACGAGAAGGCTAACCGTTGTCACGTGATGTCATAACTAATCAGTTACAAAAACAAAAATATTAATACAATATTTATATATAAAAATATATATTGCCAAGGACTTTTTCCCCACGCTCTGGTACCACACTCACTTTTTCTCTTTGGGCCCGACCTTACATGGTTTTGCTTTCCGCTTTTACCTTAAAAGACCTCATACCATTCCTACATATATAGCACTTCCCCTTTCCACACCCAGGCGATGTGGGATTGTGCACCTGTAACCTGTCAGCATGGTAGCCTGGTTGTGCTTCGCACCCGCCCACGCGCACACTGCCACAATTTTTGTAATGGCCCACCTCACCACATGGTATGATATTGTCCACTTTGGTCTTGAGTTCGCACGATTTTTCTCTTGGGTTCTACCCCAATAGACCTATATCATTTGGAGATGGCACACCTGCGTATATAGCACTTCACCTTTTCACACCTGGGAAATGTTGGATTGTGCACCTGTAGCTCGCCTATTGTGGTAGCCTGCCGGTGCCTCTCACACTCCCACATAGGTCACCACAATCACCTCCCTTAGGGGCCCAACGTTCCCGTTGGTCACACTTCCAACTAGTCAGGCTCTGATACCATTTGTAATGGCCCACTCCACCACATTGTATGATATTGTCCGCTTTGGGCCCTAGCCCGCATGATTTTGCCTTTAGGTTTTACCCTCAAAAGGCTTCGTACCATTTGGAGATAACACTCCTACATATATAGCATCACGTGACAACGGTCAACCTTGGAAATGTGTATATATATGTATGTATATATATAAATATGGTACTAATATTTTGTTTTTTATAACTGATTAGATATGGCATCACGTGACAACAATCAGCCTTCTCGTGACAAAGACAAATAAGTCCAAAACAAGTGACCTTGGTTGCTAGCTACATTATCTCATTAACTGTGGCCTAAGTGCACCACCACCATTCTTGCTATAACGAATGATCTAGTTACATCTCAAAGGTGATATTGGTTTTAACATGTTATTTGAGGAGATTCAAAAATTAGCTCACCTTACGAGGGAAATGATGGAGATGGAGGTTGTAGTAAGCAATATTATCAATGTTAGCTCTGACAGTAAAGAGGAGGAAAGAGGACTTCACCCTCGGACTTTGAGTAGTAGAAAACGAATAATAAAAATAGTTAAGTTGAGAATTTTATTTTTACGTGCGAGCTTGGGCCTAAAGCGGACATTGTCATAACATGTGGTGGAGTGGGTCGTTACAAATGATATCAGAGTTTGACCTAGCCTAAAGTGTGACAAACGAGAACGTTGGACCCCTTGGGGGGGGGGGGGGTGATTGTGGCAACCTTGTGGGCGGGTGCGAGGCAATGACAGGGTACGAGTGCACAATCCGGTGTGGAATGGGGAAGTGTTATATAATTTGCACACTCCAACTGGTATGAAGCCGTTTGGGGTAAAACTCAAGAGCAAAATCGTGCGGATTCGAACTCAAAGCGGACAATATCATACCATGTGGTGGAGTGGGTTGTTACAGTTGCCTTCCATAAAAAAAAATGTATGAGGATGTTAAGATGAACGCATGACTAAAAGGGAAGGATAGCATCATTTTCATAGTTCAGGTTAAAAACCTATAGGAGATAATATACAATATAAGAGAAATTAACATAGTTTTGTTGTCATGGGCAAGTGAGGCCTTGAAGCTCAAGTTAGTTGAATGTTTAGGTTAAAGACACTATTTTTAGCTAAAAATGCGCTTGGTTGAGGATGATGTTAGAAATATGTTGTGCTAGGAATTTTCTTTGGCCATTTGAGTTCAATATATTTTAAAAGTGTAATTACTCATGCAATAAAAATATATTGCAACTATCTATAATTTTGAAACAAGAAGTCTCTTTAATGTAGTTCAAATTTTCAAATGCAGCAAGCAGATGAGATAGCAAAATTTTGGTTAGAACAATTGGAAAACTGCATTATTTTGGTATATGGTCTATTTTGTTGGTCCCATTACATCTATAAATTTTGGAATAATTGAGGATTATATTGTACACTTGTATTTACTCAAATGGTTGGTTTGGTTTGATTTTCAATTTTATTCATCCAGGCCCTCTGAAGTGATCCATTCCAATAAAGAATACACTGAAGAAGATGTCACAGGCCAGGTGGTTGAAAGGTCTTTCCCCTTGGAGTTGCCAGAGCTTGGTCGATTTGACTTCCCTGGGCTGCGCAGTGATATTGAAGCCATGGAACGTAGCTTCTTCAGTGGCCTTGGCCATTTCTTTGAAGCAGCTGAGGAGATGAAGAATGGTTTTTTCAATGCTTTTGGGGCTCCACAACTATATGATGGAGATTCTTCTTCATCATCGTCTTCTTCTACAAGGCAGGGTATACCAATTGAAGGCAGCCATCCTCCAAGAAACGCCTCTCCTAAACCATGTAATCCTGAGTCTGGACATGTTGATCTTTCTGGATTGGTCAGCGACGTCTAAAGCAAGCCCGTCATGATTGCCTCGATACTGTTCAAATTTTGACCTTAACTACTTCTACTGGCCTGTAATGTGAATATAGCGTACAGATATACATTCTGCTTTTCCTAGGTTTGGAATTTTATTAAACCTTGACTATCAAGATTTATTTCTTTCTATATACCCCGTCATTGCCGTGCTTGTGGTGCAGTTTAAGTCGCTTGTCATTTCATGGTTTTAGCTCCAATTCCAATTGCAATGCGTGTTTGTGGTATGAGAAGTGAATGGGTTTATAATGTTTGCGTTGAATCTTTCCAACCAACTGTATTTTTATCTACACGATGGTCTTTATTTACTTAAATTTGATTAGTCCATTGATGGACCGATGCTCAAAGTCGGAACTCACTTGATTAGTCCTCTAGATAATCTGAGTGGTGAGGAAGGTCCCTTGGCTCTATCAAGATTCACGATGGTGTTTGGGAGTAGTTGTTTAGATGTTTTAATCACGCGTACAAAAGCTCTTATGAAGTGCTTCACGAGACAAAATAGTGTGAACGTGTAAATCATGTTCATGTTATGTACTCGAGAGAATTAGAGAATTGTCTGATGTGCAATTTGTCTAGGTCAGCATTGTGGAAAGTGGCCAAGCCAGTTCGTTGGCTTGTTGACTCAATTGGATTGAGATTTAATTTGGATTTGAGATCATACCATTTTACTGGAATAATTTTGACAAAAATGATGGTAAAATATGAAGTTTTAAGTGCAGCAAATCCCAACCGTTGGTGGGTAATGGTCCATTGATGAATTAATCCCATTTTGAAAGAGGTATGAATTCTTTACCAAAAAAACAAAAGAGCAATTACTGATTGATGACATGCCTTTCTATTATATATTTATTAATTAATTAGACGGAATGGGAGTGGATAGGGTGGTTAGTTCCACTTTGGAAGACTAAGAAAATATTATTGTCCACTTTGGAAGTCTCAAGCACGTTTATGGCGGTGCTGAATCCTTGTTTCGACCATTGCACGCACTTTCCGCGCAAAAGACCAATATACCGACGATTGTGATTGGCTCTAAAGCTTCCCACCCAAACAAAAGATTGGAAAATAATAATAATAATTTAATAGAAAAAAAAAAATGGAAGAGGAAAAGGGAAAGAGATGTTTTTGACTTAATCTCCTAAAAAATTTTGCTCATCATTATTTGGTTTTGTTTTTGGAAAATACATTATGTTACTAGGAAATTAAAGGGGTTCATGATTTGTGATCGAGGACATGTTGTTACATACTCAAAGTTGTATCAAGAGGAATGTAATGAAATAATCCACTATCGTGATGAAAATATACGGATACACAAATTTTAATTATACAATTCATAAATATTGATTTTTAATGAATTATAATTATTTTTGTACAATCATAAAGTTTTAATTTGGTGTAAATTCTCTCACAAATTTAAACCATAAGTTGACTAAATTACCAACCATTTTATAAAATATACAAAAATAAATAATTTTGTAAAATGATCGAAAATGACATTATTAGATGACGCAATAGGTTTCTCTAACAAATTTAAAGATTACATTTACTGAACCATTTTATAAAATATATAAAAATAAATAATTTTGTAAAATGACTGAAAATGACACTATTGGAGGACGCTTGCAATGGACAAGTAAAGATAAATATAGAAAATAAAAGTATAAAAGAAAAGTAAAGATAAAAATAAAAAATAAAAAACGAAAATAAAGTGCAAATTAAAGAAAACAAATTTGCTCCAAACTCTGAAAACTAGTGTAAACTGATACTGTGATTTTTTTTTTTTTTTCATTTTTTTAATTGTGTTTGTACCGAAAAAAATTAAAATAAAGAAAAAAAAATTAGTAGAAAATAGTAAACTGAAATCTCAAAAAATTCAAATCCTTATTTTACAAATTTTCAAAGTTTAAAAAAAAAAAAAAAAAAAAAAAAAAAAAAGAAGGTTTAGAGAGATATATAAAGAAAAAAGTTTTAAAAAAAAGAAAATATAAGGTAATGTGAACATAACATCCTTATATTATGAGATTAGTAGCATATATATATGCTTTGGACATTTTTGAAAGAGTAAAAGGGAAAAATGGGTATTATAACACTAGCACAAAAAGATTAGTGGTGTTTTTTTACACATTTTTTAAATAGGAGCAAAAGTGTTGCGCGAAATATACTTTAGAAGTATTTTTTACACTTGTCCCTTGAAATATGATTTAATACTCGTAATGAGTTTTATTTGAGTATTAAATTAAAGTCGGCAATAAAAACTTAATAATTTAGAGTATTTTCTAAATTAGTAAAGTAAAAATAGACATTAAGATGGAAGAAGTGACAATTTGTTATAGCGCGTTGGCTTTGAAGGAAGCTTGTTAATAATCTAGAAGAACAGTATCGTGTTAGATTTAGCCATTTGGGTGAAGAAAAAGTAAAAGATATACAGTATATAAAAATCAAATCTCACTGGGAGATGATGTATTTGATTGTCACTTCTCGACACACACTAAGACATGGTCCTTGTAAAGTCATTGAATAAAATAAGTAAAGGATTAAATAAAAAGTCATTGATAAAACCGATTTCTTTAAATTCGTTGACTTTTTTAAATATTTGCAAGAGACATTGCCCTAATAAATTAAAATTTTTGTTTCTTATCAGAAGCAAACTCCATCATTTATTACATGAATTTTTTCCGTGGTTGTTCCTTAAAAGAATATCAAATACTAATATTTATAGCTTTCCATATTAAATTTATTAAAGACGGTCAATGACTTTGCTTGTAAGCTTCCAATTTAATTTCCAAAATATTTCTTACCCCAAAATATTTCTAGCTTTCCATATAAAGTTTATTAACAAGTAACAACCGTCCAATGACTTTTTCTTGTAAGCTTCCAATTTGATATTCAACCACTTTGGAGTTCAATTTTGATTCAATATATAATTATTTTACTAAAATGCCCTCTTCACCGGCGTGGCCGGCAACCGGCGTCCCAATTCCAACTGCCACCTAAGTTCTAACTCATCTTTCCCCAGGTGGCTGCCGCCACCTAGACGTTGCGGGTCAACACATAGTGTCTGTATGTATATATTATATATATATATCCTTGCACTTCCCTTTCAATCGAATGTTACTTATGTTTTTTAGTGAAATTAATATACGTAGATAACAAATAGAGAAATTAAGTAGTCAAGGTATGTTTGTCATTTATGTAAAAATAATAATAATAATAAATAAATAAATAAATAAATTATAAGACCAAAAGTATTTATTATTATTATTTTTTTGTAAATATTCAAGGTGTTTTAAATCGTCTAGTTATTTTAAAATTCTTTTAACACTAAACTTCTAACAATTAAAACACTACTATTTATTTTTATTTTTATTAAGTATACCAAATATTTTTGTACTTAATTGTTTTAAACTTCTTCTATTATCAAACTTTTAACAATTAAAATACTATTTTTACATTTAATTGTTTTAAAGTTTTTACTACTAAAATTCTTCTATTATTATATAATAATGTAATAATATTACATACATGCTATAGATAAGCCAATTAAAGTGCGCGCTCACACACACACCCCACAGTTAAACAAAAGACAATACTTAGTTCCTCACCCCTAATGTGGAACAATAATAAGTAGATGCCTTCTTCAATTACTAAATCAAAGATGATAGGGGTACATTCTTACTTATCAAATCAAAGATGATGATTTGATTACTATATCTTATTTAGTAATTAAAATAAAATACTTCAATTTATTATTAATCCACATCAATATGGTAAATCTTGAACACTGAAGATTTAACTATTGTCCACAAACAAAAGCATATCTTAGCAAGCCCTAATTGGCATTCTAACACACACACACACACATCAATTTGCGGGATTTGTTCTGACATCAGTTCTTCTCTACGATTACTTCAATTAATTCCATAATTTTGGATCAATCAGGTTTTACTCTCGGCCTACGATTACTTCAATTAGTTCCATAATTTTGAATCAATCAGGTTTTACTCTCACTCACAATCCCTTTGTATATATAAATAATGTAATTGAGTTCTTCAATTCTCTCTATACATGTCAAAATTTTTACAACATAAAAAAAAATATACCCCCAGGAGTATAGCCAGCGTTAGCAAGGATTCGAAAAGTAAGTTCTTGAGGTTTCGCTTTCGAACCGCACTCTTAATTTGAAAATTGTGTATGTTATGTGAGGCTAATACAAGTGCTCTAAGAAAAAATAAAAATAAAAAAACTATATATATGTTCATTGATTATTTCATGTACCCTAATTTTAGTGTAATAATAATTTTATTTCAAACAATGTAATATTCTATCTTATATTTTTGTGTAAAATATTTGAGTAATTTAGACATCATAAAAACTTATATTTTCTTGATCATTATGTGACCAAGTCTATTCAATTAAATTTTCTATTTAATAGCATATATATATATATATATATATATATATATATAATCTAAATAGCATAAAATCACTAAAACTAATTTTAATAGTGTAAAAATGTGTATTTACTTACATTAGTTGCACGTGTAATTTTATTAATATATACATACATATTATGTCCCTTGACACAATAATAAGATTATTCTTTTCTATTAGTTGGCTGGTCCTTATATATATTATATATAAAAATAAATAAATCAACATCAAATTCTCAATGCCCCGCCAGTTCAAAAATCAAACCATCTTCTATATATGTTAACCTACGCAAAGTCACCATTCGGACTATTATCTTGGAAAATCAAACCTTCTTCTAAATAGTACCTTGGAGTAAGTATGATGTATTTATATAATATATATGTATATATTATTTAACGCGTTTTGAATCTTTCCAACAGAAAAACCTGCCATTTTTATGTCTTTCTGTTCAACTGCGTTTGTATATAGTTGGAGAAGGGGAGATAAAACGATGAGAAAATCAAAACCCTAACCCAAGACCAAGACCAAAACCAAAACCAAAACCAAATTCATTCCAAGGGATAGGTGATATATATAAAGAGAGATCGTAAAAGAAGGTTGATCACTCACACAACTGTTTCTTCTTTTTCTACGCTCATCTTTTTATATTTGGTGCTCTATTGTTGAAGGTTTCTTTCTTTGAATCGTCAATTTCAGTGTACAATTCCCAATATAATAGTTTTCTGGGTGTTGGGTTTTCTTCCGTTGATTTTGGTTTTGATTTTGATTTATAATCATGTTTTGGTTGAGGAATTGAAGGGTTTGGAAGTGTTTTTTTGTAGGTTGTGTTTTGTCTTTTCAACTAACAAGATAAATTTTATTTTCGATTGGAAGAGATTTTACATTAGGGTTTTATTATTTGCTTAATTGGGTTCAATTCTTCTTCGTGGCAATTATTGTGTGCTATAGGGTTTTCTTTGAATTGTTGTTGTCTCTTTTATTAGAAAGAGATTCTAATTTACTTTGTAAATTTTTTTTTTTTTTTGGGTGAATAAATTGGTTTTGTAAAATATTTTCTTAGTATGTGAGGTGTCTATTGATTTTTGCAGAGAGTATAATAGTTCTGTTGATCATGGATGAGAAGGGCCTCATTTGGATGTTATCATTTCAAAAGCTTTACTTCTTTGAGAGGAAAAATCTTCGGTTCTCAACTGTTGTGTCTGAATTTAAATGAAACATTTTAGGACGATTATAGAGCTGATTATAGAGCTGTATTAGATGGGAAACAACTGTGTTGGATCAAATAATTGTGTTGGATCAATCTCAAAGGATGGATTCTTTCAAACGATTTCCAATTCGTTTTGGTGGTCCCGATCATCACATATTAAAACTTATAATCATATGCAAGTTAGTGTTGAAGAACCTTCTGTAGTCAAAGAGCCTGCAGTTCAAAATAAGCCCCCTGAACCAGTGAAGATAGTTAAGGAAGAGACTAAACCACCTCGGCCCACCAAGGCAAAGGCAGAAGAGGTGAAGACAGTTAAGGAAGAGACTAAACCACCACGGCCCACCAAGGCAAAGGCAGAAGAGGTGAAGATAGTTAAGGAAAAAGAGATTAAACCATCACAGCCCACCAATGAAGAAGAGACTAGGGCAGCAGATCCCACAAGACCAATGAAGCAGCTGCACAACGCCAGGAGAACGTTGAGTCACGGGCTTCAGTCAGAGTCCGTGTTAATAACCAAAACTGGTCATCTGAAGGAATTTTTTAATTTGGGGCAGAAAATAGGACATGGGCAGTTTGGAACTACTTTTCTTTGTGTGGAGAAAGCAACTGGGAAAGGGTATGCTTGCAAATCCATTGCAAAACGAAAACTGTTGACACCGGATGATGTGGATGATGTTAGGAGGGAAATTGAGATTATGCATCACTTGTCTGGGCACCCTAATGTCATTTCAATCAAAGGGGCATATGAGGATGCTGTAGCAGTTCATCTTGTCATGGAACTGTGTGCAGGGGGTGAGCTCTTTGATAGGATTGTTAAGCGGGGGCATTATACAGAAAGAAAAGCAGCTGAGCTTGCTAGGACTATAGTTAGTGTAATAGAAGCCTGCCATTCATTGGGAGTCATGCATCGGGACCTCAAGCCTGAGAATTTTCTTTTTGTCAATGAGCAAGAGGATTCACCTCTCAAGACTATAGACTTTGGATTGTCGGTATTCTTTAAGCCAGGTACACATTGAAAACCCCCTTTTTTTTTCAGTTGCTTCTGTTACTATGAACTCATTATAGCTGTTCTTATGATATAATATAATATACATGTATATTGTCTACCAAAAAGTAATTTACATACTTATATAATCACCCGTAATAGTTTACTTACTAATTGTAATATTTAATAACCTTCATATTGTCAAATGTCAATAGAACCAGTGAACCACCCTTGACATCCAGCTTTACCTGTATGCTGTCAAAATTACATATGCGAAAAGTGTTAAATAGAGATCTATAAAACATTTGTATTTGTGATGATCCTTATTTGATTAACTAGCTAGTTAGCAGATCTAGTATAATTGTATAAAGAACATTAAGAACTATAAGCCTAATTTAGCTCAAGTATTGGCGTGGGGTGCCTTATTTAATAGCATTTTGTGAAAGATGAGTTACTGGGAAGAAGTGGGTGACAACATGGGAAAAAATGGTGTTTTCATTGCCAAACCTGACTTACTATAGATTGTGAACCTGATCCTAAAGCAAGTAAAATACTCATTTGCATTTTTTGTCGAAGCCAAGATTATGGATATAATATGTAATTATTTCGGAAAAAACAGGAGATTTCCTAATGCTAGAAAATGGAGAGAATAAAAAGAGAAGTTAGAAGAGAGATTTGGGCCATAATTACATGGATATTATACCCCTCCTTTTCTACTTTTCTAGATTTGGGAGGCTTCTCAAATTATACTGATTGCGGGCCATATGTACATGGGATGTCATATGAGAATGGTATATGTGTAGATGCTTAATCATTACAAAATATTGAAGGATTTGCTATGGTTTCCCTTCTGAGGGTTAGATGATCAAACTAAGGTCAATGTTTACTATTGCAAACTATCCATTTGAAATGTCTTCAAAGATTTTAGTCACTTTGACTCCCAGTTATAATTTGTTTCCTTAAAGCAGCCTTTATTCGTCAAATGATCAATTCCTATACATCTTCATTGCTTGCCCAATTTTAATTTATTTCATGTTCTTCAGAATTTGAATGACAAAAATTTTATACGTGTATTCTGTTTTGACGATGAAAGTTTGAGTATGTCAACTTACGAACGCATCCATCTTTTGTTTGTTCAGAAGTATAAAAATAAAAAAGAAAAAAGAAAAAGAAAAGATCGTTCTCTCCTTCCATGTTGTATTTTCTACACATCTTGTCCCTTCTATCAAATGCTAACACAACTTTTGCATTTGATCAACTAACGTTTGATTGGCCCAACCTAAGTTATTAGTAAGTTTTGTTGAGTTAAATTAACTTTAGTCCTGGTGTTTGGGTGATCGCTGTTGTGGAGACAACATACCCTAAAGCTTTAGAATGAACTGCCCTTCAGGGTTCTCTGGTATCTGCACTTAACATATTTCTGTGATGGAATAAGTTGTTTTCATGGAGAGGGAATCCCACTTTCTAGATAATTTACCAAGACAGTGAAAGAATGCCACTCAGCTGTCTGTTGACTCTAGTGGAATTCAAAAATTGAATTGAATAAGTAGGATTGCTATTTTATTGCTTCAGCTGGGACATTGAGCAATCTGACTATGTTAGCTATTGGTCAAAGTGGTCAATCATGTTGTTGATTCTACGCAAAATTTCACTAAAATTATTTTCTTAAGGCATACCTTATCTTAAGACCTAGCAATTGTTAATCTCTTCATCATGTTAACTTTACATTTACTAAGTTTTATGTTTAAAACCACGTCTTAGAAAAAATGAGGAAAGGAAATAAGTTACAAAATATAACACTAGTTGGAAGTTACTAGCAAGGAGATAGAAGATCAATGGAGAAGCAGTTCATGAGGAATTAAATTTTTAGGCAGATCAGCTGCTGCTGAGTTTGGGAGCGCAATTCTGATCAGAGCATTGGATTGCAGTTCAATAGTTTTCTCACACATGATGAAGCAAGATCAATTATAGAGCGATTGATATAAGAGGGTGGTATGCATAAAATTATAGTGCGATTGATGAAGCAAAAAAATATATATAAGTGCCATGTAAACGGCATTACTTGTTGAACTGGTAAGATATTTCATGATATGGCAGCATTGAATACTTGGTAGTAATAAAATTATCATAATACGGTAGCAAACAAATGTTGATCAATTATTTGTCTCCTGAAAGGAAAACTTTTGAGTATCTGTTGTTTATTTAACTTTTGACATTTGTGGATACTTTAAATAGAATGTGTATTCTAATCTTCAAACTTTGTAGTGCTATACATTTGACTCTGTTAAGTCTAGATGTTTGATGACAATATTGAATCACAGGGGAAAAATTCACTGATGTGGTTGGGAGCCCATATTATGTTGCACCTGAAGTTTTATGCAAGTGTTATGGTCCAGAAGCCGATGTTTGGAGTGTTGGTGTTATCATTTATATTCTCCTAAGTGGAGTTCCTCCATTTTGGGCAGGTAGGACTTTTAAGTTGTACTTTATATGGTATTTGACTCAATAAGGGTTCTATTTTTTCACAGTTATTACATTCATACACATGTCACCGTAATTTTAGCTGTCATAACTATCCTCTATTTTGATTTACATTTTGATACAGAAACCGAGAAAGAGATATTTGAAGAGATTTTGCATGGTGATCTTGACTTCTCATCAGATCCATGGCCTAATATTTCTGAAAGTGCAAAAGATTTAGTGAGGAAAATGCTTGTTAGAGACCCTAGGAAGCGGCTGACCGCCCATGAAGTTCTCTGTGAGTTACTATGTTTTATTCTACACTTCTATAGATTGAGATATATAGAGGTACTTGAATGTTTAAAGCTTATGATTTGAACTCCCCTTGCCAACGGATGTCATGTGTTGTTAAAGAGATACATTTACATGTTTCTTTGAAATGATGTGATTAGACATTTAATATACTCTCTATAATTATGTGTGTGTGTAAAATATACTGAGCAAGTATTGCTCCAGATTAGATAGATTTTCAAATACCTTTTTTGCTTATTTATAGATGTTTTTGTCGTGATCTTGTGAAAATCATTTCTCTGCCTCAGTTAGTTTCCTAATGAAAAGAAGCTGGACTTATTGTCGTGTATTGGACAGTTGGGACTTCTACATGGAGATCTTCTTAATTTTTAGTTTTCCAATTTTGTAGTGATAAGTTCATCTGTTCAGTTTGGTGGTCTATATACGAAGCATGTAGGGAGTTAAATGTCATTATAGCTTCTTGTGGCTTGAAGTTAAATTAAATTCAAGTCCTTTTCAGAAAATGATTTCCATAGAAGTAAGGGAAAGTGGTGTTATATAAGCTTCTGGGGGAAGCCAGATGATACGTGTTTTTTTTTTTTGGTACAATTGATAAATTGGTATATGTCATTGACATGCAGAATGCATAGCAGAATGTTTTTTAAACACTGGTAATATTTATTTCGGTTTCCTTGCAGGCCACCCTTGGGTCCAGGTTGATGGGGTGGCGCTGGACACCCCTCTTGGTTCTGCAGTTTTAAGACGCTTGAGACAGTTCTCAGCCATGAACAAGCTTAAGAAAATGGCTCTTAGAGTAAGTGTTTGTATGTCTTCATGAGTCACTGCCACATAGAATTTTAATATTTGGGCTGAATACATAAATCTACTTAGTCCTGTGAGACATGCAGTTAGTATTAAATTTCATACCAGAAATATTCACACCCATTTAAATACTTGTGTTTTTGTTACATAGGGCATTGCTCATCAAAGCCTTGATTAGAGTGGTATGTCCTCCACTTAACCAAAGGGAAAGTCGAGGATTCAAGCCCCAATAAGGGCGTGTGTGAGAGTATAAAATTACCTATAAATTAATAATACATAGGGCATAGCTTGGACTTCACAAATTCTAGTCTCTGGACTGGATACACAAATCTATTGAATTTAGGGCAGAAGTTCAATGACATCCTTTTAAATACTTATCTTGTGTTTTTGCTACATAGGATGTCAATTGCATGGACTTAGCAGATCTTCATATATTGACCGAGCACATAAATCTATTCAATTTGATAATGCATAGCATCAAATTTTAATGTTAGCGCAGAAGCACATTCAACACTTTTAAATATTTACTTTGTGTTTTACCATGAAAAATTATACTTCGCTTGTGCTTTTTTTAAATAAAAATTTAAAATATATATTTTCTTCCTATAGGTCATTGCTGAGAGTCTCTCTCAAGAAGAAATTGCTGGGTTGAAAGAAATGTTCAAAATGATAGACACAGACAACAGTGGGCAAATTACTTTTGAAGAACTCAAGGCTGGACTGAAAAGATTTGGTGCAGATCTTAGTGAGTCCGAGATCTACAATCTAATGCAGGCTGTAAGTATTATTTTAGAATCCGAAAGTGGCTTAAAAAATAATTTAAAGGAATAGATTCAAAAATCTTTCTCATTATATGTTAAGCCGAAACAAGATGCTTCTTCAAGTGGCTAAACTTGTTCATCAGGACTGAAATTTGTAGCATATTTTGTCTTGGGCTATATAGTTCTCATAGAAAATGTCTCAGAGTGAAATTTTAGTTGGAGAATTTGTTTTCAGGAGCAAAGAGGATTAGTTCAAACTGAATAAGACAATAAGTTAATACCGTTTACCTTCTTCGCGACCTTGGGAATCTTATACTCTGAAATTATGCTGATATATGCATATCATTTCTATAACAGATTCTGTTCATATATCATACTTGGAACTTGAATGCCATTATTACCACTGTATTAACCACAATATTTACCATTCCCGTGGAATGCAATTGAATTTCCCTCTAAAATAAACATCAACTTAGTTAGAGATATTAAATGCTAGCAATTTGAATCTTCAACAATTCAGGAAAAATTTTGAATGTTTAACAAAATTCCTCTAGGGTGCTTTTCTAGCTATATATATAAAAAAATTTATGTATAATTTACTGTCAATTTTACATACTCGATTGGCGATGTTCTTGTCTGTGGTTTTATCTTAATCTTTCCATTTCAAATATTTGACTTCTTTTGATTCCAATGCTTGTTCTGAAAATGCAGGCTGATGTTGATAATAATGGCACTATTGATTATGGGGAGTTTATAGCTGCGACATTGCATCTTAACAAAATTGAGAAGGAAGATCATCTATTTGCGGCTTTTTCATATTTTGACAAAGATGGCAGTGGTTATATAACCCTAGATGAGCTTCAACAAACCTGCAAAGAGTTTGGCATAGATGATTTCCACTTGGAAGAAATTATCCAGGAAGCTGATCAAAACAATGTAAGTGTTTTAATCACCTCATGATCATTACGTCATCCTTGTATCTATGGCGTTTGTGTCAACACATAAGATCTTTATTAGAGATCTGGTGCTTCTAAGACTTTGGAAAACTAATTGCCAACTAGGAGCTTGATCTAAATTTCATAAATTATATCTAGTAATCATGGATAAGAGTGGATCCATGTATTATGAAGTTGAAGTGGTATGGACATCGTTATGACATTCATGACACTGTCCAAATTTGATCTTCAGCCAACTCTTCAGATCAAGCAGTTATTCAGAACACACTTAAATTGCAATATCAAAAGTGTACCTACTGATCGACAATGGGAAAAAAATTTATCCTCGTTTGCTTTCCTTTTTGATTGGTTTTCTTTGTTTAAGAAATGAACTTGGTCAATTTCATAATGGTGATTATGACGGAAATTTGAACTGCGGCTAGCTTTGACATTTGAAATGGTCTTTTTTTTTTTTTTTTTTTTTTTTTTTCGCTTCATTGATCATTAACCTTCACTCAACTTTAATCTGTCAGGATGGTACCATAGATTACAATGAGTTTGTGGCCATGATGCAAAAAGGAAACGACGATTTGGCTAAGAAGCGTCACAAAAGTAGTTTTAGTATTGGATTTAGGGAGGCCCTCCAGGTTTGTTGATACAATGATGCGGCTTTTTTTTTTCATTTTTTCCGGTTCTCATTATTTTTTGTTGTATACAAATCTTACTAGGTCAAAGGATTATAAAGTGCTGGTGTATTTATCAGCTTCTTTTAGTGTTTGCATGAAGTTTCTTAGCAGTTACAAGTGTTCAGGTTTTGTGAATTTCACAACAGGGCTGTCCTCTGTTTATGTTACACGGAAGAAAAAGGTTATTGATTCCTCTCTCTTTCTCTCTCTGAGTGTGTGTGCGTGTGGGTGGGTGAAATTTTGTTTACCACACCAGAAATCTTGTATGAATCAAGTTGCATTCCCCTAGATACAAATGGTCCGTCTTAATGTATAAAATTCCATTAAATTGATATGTTTCATTATATTCTATGTAGCATATGAAATGAAACTTTTAATAGAGTTCTGTCGCAAATTTCCGCATAAATGATTTTTTTTTTTTTTTTTGGTAATCTGCAGAACTATGAAATGAGTTCATTGTAGTTTATTTATTTATTGTGTTTATAAGATATAGTCGGCTCCTATGGATGAGTTTAGACGTTAATCATCATATGCTCACTTTACAGGAATTGGCATTTAAACGAGTGTGTGAGAGAGTGTATGTACTATGTACGTGTTTGTTTGTGTATCTCAGTTTCAAACAATGCATCTCTGCTCTAAAATTTAGAAGAATCGGCGCCACAAGCAACCTTATCTTTTTAATAATGAAACAGAGGTTCATTAAAAACTCAATCATGAAGTGTGTTATATTATCGTTACAATTATTATGTTATGTCATACCATACTTAACCTACATGTCATCAACAGTGTTTTTATATATTCATTTGGCTAAGTGGATGAGATGGCGAAGTTTGATTAAAACCTTAAGTAGAGTTATTTTTGCTAATCATTTATGAGATAAAGAACACTTTGGTCATATCCAAGTGGGGTTTCAAAATCGCGCTGTTTAGGCGATTTCAATCTGATTTAGGAGCTTGTTTGGCCCTACTTTTGTTTAAATAAAAAGAATTTGAGAGCTTCAACATCCCGTCGCCAATTAAATAATTCCCCTAAACTTCACATATGAATGGACCACACATGCAAACTGATGTCATGACAATTAATGATATATATAAATACCTAAGAGTAATGTAGTTCATCCTTGAGATATCCTAACTGTTTATCAAATGGGATTTTTCAATTGTTGTTGGTTCATTCATCAGGTGAATTCCACTTATTATAACTACATTTAACGATTGAGGGATAATATCCGATCCCGAGATATTCCCTTACAAAAGATAAATAATTACATCAAATAGTCTAACCACTTATTATTGAAGAGTGTTTTGAGCTTAATTCAAACCAAATGTCTTAAAGGAGTCCAAAGCAAAATACCGAGAATTTTTTAATACCTTTTGATAACTTTTTACCTGTACCATCAACATTCATTTTTCATGATCATAAGAAATCACAATGTATGATTAGTCATGGGGCCTGAATGTATTTACCCAATATCTCACTGCCACGTGGCCATGCTCTAGCTATGTAGTACATGAATGGAAATGCACATGCCATGCATGGAGTCAGAACCCAAATAAGAGGGCACCATTTTAGTTACTTTCAAACAAAGCCAGCGTTGAATACAACGTATCACCCACAAAATCCTGATTAATCTCAGTCCACTCTCAAACATGGAAAATTAATTGGGGCCCCAAATGGACGGCCCTGATCTTTCCTACCATAAAAAATGGGCCGTACGATTTCCTGGAGAGGGCCTTTGTCGCCTACCACGCACGTCGTGACAGCTCACGCCTCTCTGTTGTACACGTTGATAGTGGGGACGTAACCACGTTGCTCGGTCGTGCCACGTCCGCGAACAACCACCCTGTGCACGTTCTCCAACAGTTTCTCTCAAGGTTTTGCTCTCAATCATTGGTATGATACCCATTTACTATAATGCCCTTGATTAATTTGGTCAATCACAAAACATAATAGACCATAATACCCTTTTGGTTTATTGTTATTATTATTTTTTTTGAGCTTTATCCATCCACCGAACTAGGATTAATTGACTGGTCAAATCACATTCAAATAAAATTTCAAGAAACTGTCTCTTGTCTCCAAACATTCAAAAACTTGACAATTATGTAAGTTATCCGTGTGAAATAAGTTAATTATTAAATTTAAGATATAAGTAAGATATTGCATTTTTATTAAAAAAAGGTATAATATAATGGTCATTGTACATAACTTTTGATTAGAAAATTTATTTAATGGGTCATCAAAACGGTAAAAGCATTTGAGATTTATAACTTGACACTTATTACTAGATAGTATTATTCTTGAATGATCAAATCCTAAAATTAATGAGAATTGAGGAAATGGTTTAATTGAAAATGTACCTCCTTATTCTTAGTGAACCTCATACTACAAAAACCTATTCCAATGAAAAAAAAAAAAAATTGTTTAAGATAGAACTTAATTGAGATTTAAAAATAAAAAAAATAAAAAAAACCAGTACTTGCACCATATATAGTGACGGATGGATCCAAGTATTGGTGGTATATTTGTTGATGTTAATGATGAATATAGAATTTCAAATTTTGTTTTTTAGTTGAAGATGCATGAATGTTGCGTACATATGCATGTGACATTGTCACTAAGATGAGTGGTAAGTTGAATGGAAAAGGTTTGTCAACACTCCAAATTTGGGTCCTCATTGTTCCTGCTTACTTGATCTGTGACTAATAAGAAGAAGCATTCTAAACATTTGGGTTGAGTGATGAGACTTGTCAAGATTAAACTCAACCATGTCCAACAGGACAACAACTTTTTTTTTTTTTCATTATATCAACAACTTATATTCTCAATTAAGAAGATTGAAAGCTCCACCAAAAAAAATGTGTATAAAAAATGAAAATAAAATCATTTATACAATTCACTTTATATGATGAAAAGAAAAAAATTTCATTATGAAACTATAATTAGCTTTAGGATAAAATCGATTGAATTTTAATTAAGTCATACAAACTTCTGTTAACTTGGGTTAATTAAATAATAAATGGTGGGGTAATGCTTTCAAACCCTAGGTCCCACCCGGCCTCATGTTACCTCAATCAATGGTGATGGTGAAGTGCAGACAGTCCAAAATTCTGTCATTAATAGGAATATTTTAATTTAATATTGAAATATAGAATGCTCAAGTATTGAATATTAAATTTCATATTTGTGTATATGTGTGAAAACATATTCTTTATTAAAAAATAGAGTCGAGAAGAGAGAAAATGTAATTTAAAATCATATGGTATTTTACTAGCAGGTGAAAAGACTGGAAAGTCCAAAGTGGTAGAGGTTGATTACAAGCTCTACTAATAATAATAATAATAATAATGAGAAGAAGAAGACATTGCTCATGTCTTATCCACATGGTATCCAATGACGGCACCAAGTCTTATCATTAACAAAATGTAAGCATTCACACTGCTAAAGGACATGTATTCTCTTGGATGCATTTAATTTTTTTTTTTTAAATGCATTTAAATTGAGAAAAAAAAATATGATTATTAAATTGAAAATGCAAAAATTATATATTATTGATGTGTGTTAATTGTATTTAAGTATTTATTGTAATTAGTCAAGGAACTTGTTATGATTCCATTCTCATATGTAATTATTGTAAAGTGTTTATAATAAAGTAAGACACTGTTTCACTCGTAAAGTCGTAAAAAAATAGAGTATCCAGGTTTATTTGGTTCGTAATTTTGAAAATAATTCTTATAAATTCAGAGAATAAAAAACAGTTTTCAATAAACATAATCTAAAAATAAACATTTTCATAATTGAGTTTTTGAAAAATTAAAACAAATAAATTTTTTTTTTTTTACAATTTTTAATTTTCATAATTACAATTCAAACAAGAACTATCAATGTCTCGGTTGTGCTTATAGTCAAATACCCTCCCCAAATTTGGCCAACTATATATATATATATATATATATATATATATATACATACACTGTAATAAATGCAATGGAAAATGAATGATTGAGAGAGGGGGGGGACAGTTATTTGTGCGGGGGTCCTGAGTGGCAGTTTAGTCATTTAAGTAGTATAGCAATCAATCTATTCTCACTTCTTCGAAAATCTCGTCTCTCTTTTTAACGCTCTCTATGGAATGACGTCTTTTTCTCTCTAGTATTTCTCGAACCAGTCGCCCAACTTTGAAGCGTTTGAATTCTAAAGCATAATTCTACTCAAAGAAGCAGAGCAACTATTACTACTCTACTTGGGTTTCTTATCCACACTCAAAGAAGGTACTCTCTGATTTCATTATAAGCTTTGCATTTCTTCAATCTTTGTTGCAGTAGTTTCTAACTTCATAATTCTGACTTCAATGCTTACTTTTGGCACTGTATTGTGTTTGGATCTTTGTTCAGTCACTGGGTTTGATTTAAGTTAATGAAAATGTTCTAGTTTGTGTTTTCAATTTGTTCTCTGTTTGGCTGCTGAGAAAATATAGGAAAGAAAAATTCAACATAGATTGAAAATTACAAGAATTTTCATTGTTACGCTCTCTGGGTGTTTCCTTTTATTTTATTTTCCTTTTCTCATTTCCGCATATTTTGTCATTAACCGAACTTGGATTTACTCTTCCACTCTAGATTTTTAGGAATTGAATCATTTCGTATAGAAATGATAAATATGGGTTCCAGTACGAGAGCAGTCATTTTGTGTCAAATAGTGCCAAGGGTAGCACCCGCATTGGGGGGACAAATGGCCTTCGGCATCCAATTAATATCCCGAGACCCCACAATGGCAGGAGCTTCGTGTACTGGGCTACCCTTGTATTGGATTCTGTGACTCGGGGTTAATTAAGTTGGTTTGTTAATTGACAATTAAATTTTTTCAGGAAATGTGTATCACTGAGATTTCTTTTTCAGGAAATGGAGTCTGAAAATGGGGTTTCAATAGAGGATAAGAGTGGTTTTACTGAAAAAACCAATGTGGAAGGATCGGATGTGGGTTTAAAGAAACAGGAACTGCATGTTGATGATGGTGAAAACGTCTCCAATGTGAATGGAATCTCTGAAAATGTAATTAAAGCCGAAATAGATGTTAATTTATCAAGAGAGAGTAAATTACCAAACCTCCTTAAAGGACCAAATGTTGCTAATTCAAAAAACAATAAAATTGCCAAGGATCGACCTAGTTTGAAAGGCCCAGCTCTGTTTGCTCGTAACACAAGGTCGAGCCTGACTCAGAGCCTGTCTTTCCCCGCGAGAGGACTCCATTCTGATGTCATGAAGAAGAGCATTGATGTGTACCCAGTGAAATCAGATGCCAAACATCTTCGAACAAGTATGGCAAAAGCTCAATTTCGATCTTCAAATGGAATGATGACTTCAGTTACGAGTTTGAGTCCAACTAAGAGACGAGCATCCACCGGAGTGAACTCAAAGGGAACAAACACAAATGGTGTCCGGGCATCCACTCGCCGGGCGACTCTAGCATCTGCCCAAAGCACCAATCAGTCACTGGTAATGTTTTGGGTTCTAATTTTGTTGTGTTGAAAAGTCTTTTCATCCTTCTATGTACTTAACCCTCCTTTATGTGAATTTTGTCTGTGTTTGTTATCATTAGCTTGGAAAATCTGTTTCCGTAAATGGAACTACAAACTACCCTCCATCTAAAGTCTCCTCGTAAGTGGCACTCCACTGCTACATAGATTTTTCAAATACGTTTATTGGTCATCTATATTACTGCAATATAAGTTGGTTCTATTGTATCATTCTATCATTTAAATGTCAATATGTGTGGAGAAGAATGAAATAGAATTAAATTTCTTCTGAATAGCTTTTATTCTTGCAGATCGGTTGATCAACATTCACAGCCTATCAAAACTGCATTACCAATTAAAGAGGACGACGATGCCCGCTCCACTACTTCCTCGTACTACTTCTATCCTAAACTTCCATGTTTCTTGTTGAGCTATTCTTTTTATCAACTCCCTGTTGCCTGTCACACATTAATATGTTCATGATATTCTATATCTTATCAGGAGTGCCACACCTGGTGGACGGAGGAGCAGTGCGATTGGATTTTCCTTCAGGTTGGAAGAGCGTGCTGAAAAGCGAAAAGAGGTGGACTATGCATACTTTTTTTTCGTCAGCTTTTGATGGCATAATTTAAATTCTAAAAAAGGTCATTATTATGTATTTGTTCTTCAGTTCTTTTCAAAGCTAGAAGAGAAAATTCATGCTAAGGAAATGGAAAAAAGTAACTTGCAAGCACAATCAAAGGTATGGGAACAAAGAATATTTAGTTTATCTATTTTTAATTCCTGTTTTGTTATCCTTGATCTAGTCTCAGACTCTCAGGTTATTCACTCTGTTTCCACATTGGAGTTTTTGCAGGAGAACCAGGAGGCAGAGATAAAAAAGTTGAGGAAGAATTTGACTTTTAAAGCTACACCTATGCCCAATTTCTACAAAGAACCCCCGCCAAAAGTTGAATTGAAGAAGGTAAGTCATGTCTTTTTCTTGATGCTAGAAGGTTATACACTGCTGAACTACCTCTATTCCTACAATTTGCAGTTAAAAATGTAGGCATTGTGACTTGTGAAATTGTATACAAAATTCTTTCGTAGACTGGAATAGCATTATACAAATTCTCCGTGGATTTACAAATACAATATTTACCTCCATCCCTTTCCCAGTTTGGTATGGCAACTTGACAACAGTATAATTACTTCAACCTCTCCACTTCAAGGAAGCCTCATGTCGTAATAACTGACATTAAGGCATGCAGCACTCTGGAATTTTTCCAGGGTCGTATTTGTATTGGTAATCAATGCACTTTTATGCTGTTAAACTTACCAGATAATTGTATGCTTTTACATTCATGCATTTATCTATTGGTTCGATGCCTCTTTTTTATGGAAGATAGGTTTTGGTGATCATGAAGGAGATTAATGATTGATTTGGCATTTTGACAGCCTTGAAAGAGATTTGGTTGATTGCATTTTGGAAAGAATTTTAAATGAATTCATTACATTCTTTGTAGTGTTGTGTCAATCAATTTCTGAATAAAGATACTTTAGAATTTCAACAATCTACCTCATACTATTTATATTCTTTCATTCTGGTGTTGCTATAAATGTGGTTTCATTGGGTATTGGTTGCTAGCATCCTCTGGGAGGTACTGCAGTCTCCAAACCAATGGTGTTGTCCTGCCACTTGCATTGACTATAACAATTATGATTTTTTTTTTTTTTTTTTTTTTTGGGGGGGGGGGGGGGGGGGGGGGGGGGCTGGTGTATCAACTGGGGGGAAAAAAAATGTGGACGTAAAACATCTATAAAGTGAAGGCCTTTTGCCTGGCTTTGATTGAACTGAAGAAAGTGATCGTTCTATTTTGATTACCTTAAATTAATAATTACACGGTCAGGATTAGAAGTTGAAGTTCTTACACTTAGTCTTGTGATTTAGGCGCAGTCATGCACCATCATTGTAACAGATAGTGACCCTATATGCGAAGTCTGGAATTTAGGGTTCTTACTTCTTAGACAATGCATCCTTAAATCTACATCCATTCACCTTACAGATATGTTCTTTGTTAAAACTTTTGTTACAAGCTGCACATTAAATTTATTTACAAGTAGGTGAACGACTGTTACTCCTCCTGTCCTCTACTTATGCTTGATTTGCCTTTATGTATCAGCATTGTTGTTAGATTGTATGTATTTGTTAATTTTATAGATACCAACAACACGAGCAATATCTCCAAAGCTTGGAAGGAACAAGAGCTTCATTGCTGCAGGAAACAACACCTCAGAAGGCCGTGGATTGTGTCTTAGTCCACGTGTGTACCGAGATCATAGCAAGTCACCCAAGGGTAGCCAGGCCAGTTGTGACAAAGATATTGCTGCTTCAAAGAAATTGATAAGGAAGTCTCAATCTAAGCTTCAGCCTCAGGAATCTGTGACGACTAAAACAGAAGGAATACCAGTCGAGGCTAAGCCAAAGACCACAGAAACAGAGAGCCAAGACCAAAAAACTTCTGAAGGAGAATCCAAAGAAAGCCAAAATCAGTCCGTGAATCCCTTTGAAGTCGAGGATAGGATAGAGCCAGAGTGTGAGAAGACTCCTGCTCAGAGCAATGGAGACTTTTCGAGTTCAGGCAATCCAGATATCATGCCTGTTGAAGTAGCTGTTGGAGGTTGAAGACATCATAACTCAGACCTCATACTACTTATAGGTTCTTAAAGTCTTTTTAAGTTCCATTGTTTTGTGAATAGTGTGTGGTTGTAAGTCACTTTGAAAGCTACATATTGGTAATCTACAGGTTAATATAATCATGTGTTTTATAGTGAAGAATTTTCAGTTCATGACTATATATATGGCTTCATTGAATTTCTTTGGCTCATAGACTGTAGATTGATATTCTTCTTTATTACTGCAATTATAGATAGCTAGCTCAAGTGGATGATGGACTCTTTTTTTGCCCTTTTCTTTTGGGGTAGAGCAAAGTTCTGGAAGCTTCATATTTTTCTCAGTGAGCATTTTGGAATTTAGTAACTTAATAATGTTTGGTTGATCCCATTGCCCTCCTAGGATGGGAACTAGTTGAAATTTGATGTCTACTTTCTCAAAAGTTGCTTTTGATTGAAGGAAAAGGAAAAGGAAAAGGAAAAGGAAAGGGAAAGGGAAATATAACTGTTCTCCTCTACTTTTCAGTGTTGCAGGAAAGGGTGGATTGCATTAATAACTGTTTTCCTTGAAAAATATTTTATATAAACTTCCTCTTGTGTTCCAACTCAAGCGTCCTCTTTCTTGTTTTGTGCTTCTTTCTCTCCTCCTCCTCCCTGAGAGATTCAAGAAAACTGGAACTCGATCTTCTCTTGTGAGTCGAAACAAATCATCAAATATCATTCTTTTTAATTTGGTTATATGGATTAAATGGTTGATTATGATAGTTTATAGTGAATTTTGATAATTGTAAATGATGCCTTGATGGGTGTGTTATTGTTGGGTGCAATGTTTCCACCAAAGTTCTGAATACGTTTTAACCTCTTAATTTTTTTAGGTTAATCCCCTCACACTTTGCCAACCCCACAACTCATGCAATAATCCATTCCTTTTTGTTTCTATGCTTCATATAACACCAAATGAATGAGATCAGTGCAATAAACTGCTCTCTTTTTAGGGTTGGGACCATCTTTTCCCAAAGTGGAGAAAAAAAAACTGGTGATCCGGCACAACAAGATGAATATGGCTACTAATTTAATTTCTGCAAATATGGGCTGAAAAATTGTACCCGAATACTGAGTGCAAAACTTTTTTCCAGGGAATTAAGGGAAATATTAAAAGGTTGTGGTTGAGAAAAAGAAAATAAATAATAACCTTAATTACGGTACTCTTTTTCATAGATTTTTTTTTTTTTTTTTTTTTTTTTTAAAGTAAGTATAAGTTTAGTATTAAAAAATTTCATTAAAAATGCTAGTCTTTGACCTTGCTTCCCAACCTTCTTTAAGTGGACCTTGCTTCCCTTAAAATGCAAAGCTGCTCTTTTTCGTAATTTCAAATTTTGGAAGGATAACAAAAATTAACTCATTAAATTTGAATGTATCCCCCCAAACTCTTCAATTTCTTATATTTTTCTTCCAAATTTATACCAAAAGTTAAAATAACCATGTCCCTTCACGTCATTTCCTTTCTTTTTCTTTTCCTTTCTTTTTCTTTTCCTTCTAACCAAATTGGTCTTTGAGTGAAGATAATGGGCTTCCAAACAAATCTTACCCTTTTTGTGGTTCCCGAATCCCGAGACATGATAGGAGAAGAATCCCTTGGGCTCATTCGGTCTTCAAATTTGTACCAAATGCTATGTTTCAGGCCATGTCCATATATTTCTAAATATGGATTAAATTTTGGATTTTATTTAGAAGGATTAGAAAGAACTTTTTCCTAAAATGGAGTGACCAAAATAGGTAAACGTACAATTAAAGAAAAAATTGAGATAATGCATTGGTTCGATCGAATTAACCAAATTAAGAACTATCGATCTACAGAGGTGGTTATGTTCCATTACTATATAAGTAAGGAGAAATGATAAATATCATAGATAGAATGATATGGTCTGTGAGTTGGCCGGCTAAGTGTTATTTAAAAGTAAAATTTTAGAAGAGAAATTAAGAGAAGGGAGAGAAACGAAATGAAAAAAAGAAGCTAGTGACTTCGATTATATTTGCGGTACATTGAGATGAAGGTACAATGGTTTGTGCTAAGTGTATATATATATGCATGTATATTTATAAGTGAAGATCAAATTATTTAAGTATCAATTGAACTATGGTATAATGAGATTATTACTCACAAACTCCCCAATATCTATTCCGAATGAATTTTTGGTTAGTCAAGACAAATGCTTTATGAGATTCAAGTAGGGTTCATATAACCAAAATAAATAAAATAAAATACGCAGATAGAGAGGAGCTCGAAATTTGGACAAGTCAAATGGGGGACGGCTAGCCCACCATCCATTGCCTACCAATAAGTTCAAGAGATCCAGCTCATTCGCTAGCTGGTAATGTGATTAATCATTAATCTAATAATAACAAAAGACCATGCAAATGTACGACTGAGAGGGCTTTTTTAATAACTAAAAAAATACTTTTATCATATAAAGCTAAACAATTACTCCCACCACAAAAAGAATTTTTCCTTTGCATAAACCAATAATTGACAATCATATATTTTCCATTTCATTAGAGCAAGACTCAACACCCACCGTCAAGTACGCCTTACCTTGCTGTCTTAATCAATATAAATAAATACATAATCCAACCACAACAACCATCTACTCTGATGTGTCTTTTTCACAATATGTCAAAAAAATAAAAATAAAAGTCTTTTTCACAACAAAACAAAATAATTAAATAAATAAATACCACCAAAGCAAGTGAAGGTCCTTTTTCATTCATTCACACAACACGTTACAATTTAGTAATACAAAGAACAGAGATGCTATCTCCACAACCATAATGACTTCACCGACAGTCCCTTGTATCACACACACACACACAGATTGCAGTCTACAAGCATATGAGATAAAAGGACTGTGAATTCAATTATTAGAGCTTTGGAGATGGAACATTCCCTAAAGAATATGAAAATTATTGAGACTCCAGTAAAGTAATTCATGCACAAACAGGGGCAAAAAAGAGAGACACCACCCATGACTAGAGCTGATCCTTTCTTTGTGCATTGAGTGTTGACGAAGCAAAATAGATACATCGAAAAATGACATGTAATTACAGTATTTATAACAAAATAACATCGAAAAACTTTCTGCTGAGAGTGCAAGCATCCTTCCATTTATCTAGCCGTGCAGTAGAATAGACAGTCATCTACAAGGTAACTCTGTCAATTTAACAAATATTATTGTAAGCCTAATGAACGGACATTTTTAAAACTGAATTAGAGAGGAATGTACAAGTCAGTAATATACTCACTTTTTCTCCATTTCTGTGTTTCATTTTTCTTTCTTTTGGGATTTTCCTATGTAGTATGAATTGTCACTGACAGCTAGTGAAATGTCCGAACGTTCCCAGCATATTACATGCTACTTCCATCAATTTGCCTGCATTTGCATTAAAGTAAAACTAGTGAGTCAAAGCATAGAATGAAGTTCTAGTTAGCAACAAGAAGAAGAAAAAGAACATCGTGTTAATGACGAGACCCCGAGTGACTATTACGAGATAAATCAGGAGTATTAAACTTCTTATACTCTGTGTTAAGAACGACAATGTGACCGGTTTGAGTAATCCCTATAAATTCAGGTGCAACTTTGGCTTCCTTCGTATAAGGGAAAACCAAAGGAGCCTAGTTAACGATAGAGCAAGACCTTGTAATTTAGGCAACAATACCCACAAATTTCAGTTCAGCAAAGCTGAGAATGAAAGGACCAGGGGAAAGATTCGAGACAAGGCCAACCAGTCACTAATGGGGATGGAGTTGTGTATCTTAAATTTCAAGTAATCCAGGATGTGTAGTACTGCTCGGTGTTATTATTGTTGCTTTTAATTATTACTTCAATATCAAATTATTATTACTTCTACCACACACCCCAGAGGCCACTATAAAATTGAAGTCAACTATATAATAAGTTGGTAGACAGAGCAGCTAATTATTAATGAAATGTTTAGAACCGTATAAGAAGCTGATATATAATTGAAATGCATACAACAATATGAGAATAATGTGGTACCAATATAAGTGTCATAGACAGGTTGTCAGCACTGATTGAAGTCATAAATGGAATAGTAGTTGAGTGGATCACAGGGTCGGTAAGGAAATCTCCTTTTAACCCCTCACCGACAAAATAAAATACGCCATTTTTGACCTTCCACTATTCAGTGACACACCTAAATTACTCTCAAGAAAAGAAGAAAGATGATAAAAAGGTTATTCTAATCATATGCCAAATAAAGTTATTACATGAAGCAACAATAATGGTAGACTTAAAAGTGATTAAATTGCATGTCGGATAACAATACTAATTATGTGGTGGGGGCATATGTGGCCAATTATGTGTTTACTTTTACTAGGCAAGACAGCTAATATCAATAGGCTCTACCTACAAATATTCACAATTAGTTATGACAGGCATAAACAACGCGTTTATATGGTCATGATTCCCATCTGACCCACCGCCACCGCTACCAAATTCCGGCCACCGGAATATCCTTATAGCTTTACCATCTATGTATGACTCTATTCTCCGGTCACCCACACAAATTAAATTAATAAACCGACCCCATTTTTTTGAAGAAATGTAAGTAAAGCAATCAATTACATGCGTTTATAAATCAACTATGGTACTAAAATTAGTGTAAAATAATCTAATAATACTAGTATTAAATAAAAACAAGAAATCGAGAACAATAACACTAAAATTGAGTCAGTGATCAAAGAAACGAACCTCTCCGCGGCTTCGCAACAACCTTAGCAACCGGAGAGAGTTTCGTCGCCGGTACGGACTCCTCCGTCGGAAAAAGCACCCCATCAATCCCTTGAACCGAAATCCTGCCGTCCGTGTATATATCGGGATCGAACAAATACGCGGACAAGTCCCCTTGACCGAATTTAACCGACCCATCTGCCTCCTCCGCCACAACCTTGTGCGGTAACCTTAGGGTATCGTACCGGACCTTCCCGAATCTCCGAACCGCATTGTACATGCTCTCCTCCGTCTGGTACTCCGGTATCAGATGGTAATACATTATTTGCTCAGGCGCACCCGGTTCGCTCAACTGGTCAGTGGTCAATTTTGCCATGGCTTCATCGTTGGGAGCCAAAACGGTCAGCACATACCCCTCCGACACCAAACGCCCCATCTCCGTCGCGAGCGACGTCAGATTCACTAAAATGTCTGCCATTTCATTGTAGCCGCCGTAATGCAGTAAGGTCTGGATGAAGTCTTTGACTTGGCTCTCGCCGTCGAAGTGTTTGTGAGGTCCTCCCGGTCCAGGGGCAGGCGCCGGAGCTAGGGACGGTCCGGGAGCCATCGCGTCGAATATAGGCAGAACCGGAGGTGAGCCGGCGGGGACAGGCGCCGCGGGTTTCTTCAACCGGTGGGTCCGGGGGTCCACCTCTGGAGCTCCCTCCGGCAGCACGGCAGAGATGGACCGCAGATTCCGTCGACGGTTGAAATCTTCCTCAACCGATTTGGGAATCAACAGGCGTTCGATCCCGTGGATCACGCCATCGGGTCGGACGACGTCGTCTGGACGAATAACCTTGGCCAGATCCACCACTCTCTCTCCGGAAGCTTCACTGGTCAAATGCAGAGGATCGTTGCAGAGCGTGGTGTGATGAGTCGAGCCGGCGGGCGAACTCGGCCACTCGTGCGACCCAATCCGAGTCGGGATAATATGAAAGAGCAAGAGGCTCTGGAGGGACCTGAGATTGCCGGGTTCGAGGAGGAATCGCTTGAACTCGGGGTCGAGTTCGCGCTCCAGAGCTTCATTTCTGGGTGCGAAGATGGTGATATTGTGTTGACTCACAGCCTTTTCGAGGGTCTGTAATAGGAGAGCCTTCTCAACAAGCTCGGCGAGCTCAGTGTAATGCGAGTCGAGAAGGGCAACAAGGACGGAGTTGGAGTTGATCTGGGCTGATGATGATGTCGACGGAGACGAGTGCTTCGCCGTCCTGTTTTCCGGCAATGCCATTCCGGTTCCGATGAGGGCAAGGAAGAAGAAGAAGAAGAAGATCTTGAAGGCACCATACTTCTGAGAAGCCATGGCGCTCAAGGAAAGAATAAGAACACTTTTGGGATGGGGAGATATATGGGGGAAGAAGAGCTATGAAGTTCACTCTCTCTCTCTAAAATCTGTGTGTGCGTTTCTCTCTCTTATTTCTAGTGGTTTGTGTGGTGGAATTAAAGTGAGGGCAGTGTTTACTTCATTTAGGGGGGGTTGGTAAAAGTGATTTTGCTTGGAGATGAAAAAGTTGGGACACGTGGAGGAATCCTAGCTGAAACGCACAAATGGAGTCGTTTTTACCTTCACGGGGCCTGTGGGGTCACATGTATACTGGCCATTGTCCATGAGGTCAGTGTTTGGCCGGCGCGGCTTTAGATGGCTTTGCATCTTATATGAAAGAGTCACGTTCTTGTGTCTAAAGTCTGCACCTTTTCATTAAATGAAATTTATATCCGCTGATCTGAATAATGAATATGAAAATCAGGTTAATAAATCTGAATAATGAATATGAAAATCAACCAGGTTAAAAAATCTGAATATGAATTCAACCGCTGATTAGTTAAAAAATCTGAATATGAATTCAACAGCTGATTCAATAATTGATTAATTTCTCAATTTGATATTACAGAAATGAATTATGTACAGAGTAGTTAAAAAATCTGAGTATGAATTCAACAGCTGATTCAATAATTGATTAATTTCTCAATTTGATATTACAGATATGAATTATGTACAGAGTTTGTATTACAAAACTGAATTCTTGACTTTATGATGGTGTAGAATGAAATAATGCAAGATGTTTGGAAATATATTAATTGTATTTATTGTTTGTGAATGATATCATTTTAATAGATACGTTTAGGTGGGAAAAAAAAAATTAATAGATAAACCAAAATAGTACATGAGATATAATTTGGATGAAGCAAAGATGAAGACAGACAATATAAATATTAAAATTAAAAAGCAAATGATTACTCAATTATTATTTTTGCTATTTAGGTTCAAATATAGCAAAAGAAAGATTTTATGGGATGGTTATTAGGTCAATTATGTTGTATGAAATATAGTTTAGGGTGCTGAAAAAGAAATAAGAACAATGAGGGATTTTTGTAGCCAAAATGGGGATGCTATCTTGTATGATACATAGAGGAGTAATTAGATGATACAAGATTAGTAATGATTAAGTGAGGGGTAAGTTATTTAGGAACAAGACTTGCTTACTCACATGTGAATAAATCATTGGTGATGTGGTCTAATTACAAATGCACAAAAAGTCTTTAATTACAAAATCAATAAAGTAATAAATAAGGATAATAATTTTTTTAGAATAAATTTAGTCACCCTCTTTTATTTCTTTATTTATGACTTTCCTGATTTTATAATTATAAACTATGTATCCATTTAAAATTGGATCACATTAGTGATCAGTAGAGATAACTTACCCACAGATTAGTAGGCAAGCTTTGTCCAATTAGAACTTAGAAGTAACTAATGTTAGTGATAAATTAGATAGAGTAGGCTTAGGTGGTAATCATACCTAATGCGGAGTGGAAGATATACCTTAATAGATGAATAATTGAAAAAAATATTAAAATTTTAAAAAATATTTTATTCATAAATTTTTGGTAAGTTATTTTACATGTCCCGCCTGATGGACTCGATCTCAACCTCGACGTAGACCTCTACCAAACACCGACAAAGTAAAAATAAAAAAATATTTTACCTGAGAAAGAAAAATATTTTCAAAAGAATATTTTCAAAAGAATATAAAGTAAATGACAAAGAAGTTAGTTAAATCTTACATGGGATGAAATAATTTTAAATTTTTAACTATTTTAAGAGACATGAATTATAATAGAAAATAATGAAAAAGAGAATTCAGGTTACTATTATCATTTACACGAGACAAAGACAAAGATGATGATTATGGTAAATATATTATTATGTTATAGCACAAAATTTATAAATATTATTATTTTGTCTCTAATTTTTTATTTTTAGTGTTTTTCTTTAAGAGGAGTATTTAGACTCATTCCCAGAGATACAAGTAGTTTTGAGGTCAGGTTGGATCAAGAAAATATCATTATTAGATTAGATTAAGACTGATTCAATTTGAATTGGATTCATCCATGGGTCTTAAGAACTAAGTTTAAACACAATGTCATTGTCTCATTGATATGCTTGTCCAATAAAAAGGTACCATAACTCGTAAATATTCTAACAGTGGGACAAATTTCATGAATTAACAAGTGCAAACACGTCTTAAGGCTAAGCATTTGTCGAATTGAAAAATAAAATTATTATTTTTTTGTGTAAGTTAATAAGTTGATGGGTATATTTTCCCACCAATAACATGATATATATTGTGCATCAATATCTACTCATTACTGTTGTACTTAAATATCATTTCACTCAAATTTTTACATGAAACTTAATTTAAGTGTTTAATTTTTAATTTTTATTTTTATTTTTGAAAAAAGTGTTTAGTTGAGTTATCAAAAAGTACTCTAGTCTCATGGAGATGTGATTTGTGTGAATATTTTTAAATTAATACTTTTGATACTATTTTCATCCTTGCCAATTTATCCGACTTGTATATACGGAATATTTTTCTATGCCGTTCACAATCATTTGCATTAAAGTAATAATAAATCATGTTTAGTAAAGAGATCTAGTGGCAAAATTGATTTAATTTACGTGCATATAAAAGGCGCATGCTTTACCAAACGCACCTTTTCATTACTTGGCTTGTACGCGTCGGCTAAGCCGTAAAACGCGGAAAGCAGAGCGGCTCAGCCAGGATGAAAACAGCTGGAAGAGACGGCAAGCTGTCGATTGTCTGACAATTAATAAAGTGACCTCATTTCTACGCTAAGAGACAACTCTCCCACCATGCTTTTAAAGCGCGTGTCATGCGTGACTGAACTTAGTATTACAGCAATTTTATATACATAGTATAATATTCTATATATATATATATCTATATATATATAATAAAAAATAATAAAAGTGACATTTCTCCCACTGGAAGATGCTTGGTCGCCTTCATATATTTTTTAGGCAAAAGTTGAGAATCAAAGCTAAATGGGTTGCTTACACAAATATGAACCATAACGTGTATGGGCCGGACTCTCCCCTATATGGGTTTTGTCGGTGTCAAACTTTGTTTGTTTGTTTCTTACATATAAAGAAAACTCTGCTGCAGGTCCATGTGTTTGTCATGACAATACAATTTCAATATCCAACATTCCACTCTGTGTTTCTTTCGGAATATACAAATATATTTAAAATTGTTGAAGAAATCATACATAGTATAATTATAAGATTTTTGTTTTCACTGCTTAATTGTTCATTAATATTCTAAACCATTTTAATTAAAAAATTGTCATTCATGTGTCTTCATTTTAATTGTGTGTAGTAAAAATTTGGTGTAAGACTACAATTTCAAGAAAAAAATGATTTAAAATTAAGATGGTACTGAACAATGCTCCAACCAAGCTATTCACAATTAGGGGTGCCATGAATTTTTTAGATAGCATGTCTTTGTGCCACCTTAATTGAGAGTCTACTGCCTAAATTGAAGACCAAATTGAAATTGAGTAGGTGGGTGTACATAATCAAGTTATGCAGTTAGGTGAACTCTTTTGTTAGGCCCATTTGTAAAGGGAAAATTTTCTAAATAAATGACAATTTAGTTGTTCTTTCATTTTCTTTTTTATTAAAAGAAATAGGATTTGAACCCTTGAGTCCTCGTGTTGACAATCAATTGAGAGACGTAGGGTGTGTACTAGTGTAGTGGCTTCACACCCATATCTCTAAGTCGGTTATAATTATTATAGCACGGTTCTTATTTTTAAGATAAGTTTCATCCCCTGATGAAAGACAAATTTATTATCGAACTTGAAGTTTAATCGTTAATGAATTTTATCAACCCTGGTGAAAGACAAATCTATTATCGAGCTTGAAGATTAATTGTTAATGAATTCCATCATCCATGACATTGACCCAATAAAAACCCTTCAACAACTCTTTCTTTGAACTCACTTGAGAATCCTTATATTTTCATATTGCTACATTGCAACTTACTCTCACTAGTCATTGTGGTGTGGAGAACTAAGATGCGATGTCACCACCACCCAGAAAATAACTGAGTGTTGTGAATTTCAACACAACCTAAAAGAAAAGAATAGTAAATCAAGTTTTATATTGAAATAATTAAGTAAAATAGATATAAAGTTATGAGTATTTATCCTTAATTATGTTTGATGGCATACAATTAGAATCTTAAAATTAAAATTGGTGGAATTAGAAAAATTTACTTCAATTCCAAAACTCAAATTTCATGCACGATTACAGTCTGTAATTGTCATATTATTATTATTATTATTATTATTATATATATTTTTTCATGCAACAATAAATCAGGTAGTTTGAGCTCTGCTGACAGTGCAAACATGGATTTGAGTCAACCTTCAAGATTGGTCTATTTGTGGGTTAAAAACCCAAGAAATGTGGACCCAATCCAGCTTGTCTGGGCCCAGATGTATATAGGACGATTCTCTGTTTGACAGTGTGAGGTTTGATTTTGATTATATATTATTTAAACTTATTTTCATTCATCTATTTAATTATATCTTGGCTATGGACAACAAGACTCAACACCGACTCAATCCCTCTCTTAAAATATCATCTTTTAACACTTTTGTCATTGTAAGAAAAACTATGAACGTATATTAAGAATTCAAGTAACAAATTAAGTATTTATTCATGAGGATTAGGGTTTGATATAGTGCAGATTTACGTGAATTTAAGTCCATATCCATATTTAAATGTTGAGAGTGAATTCAAATCAAAATTAAATTTTGCAGAGATCATTCATCTCCGACCCTCCCAAATTAAAAACCAGCTTAATAAAATAAAATATACGTAATTTTGGTTAGATCTCAATTAGAATGGATTTATTTTAGATTACCCATATTTGGTCTTTCAGAAAATATACACCAACTTTTAAAAATAATTTAGATTCAAAATTAAAATAGTTCCATTTCAAGCCAGCAAGAATGTTCACGTTGAAAGAAATCCAGACGGATATATGAAATTTGAAGAAAATAAGCTAGCTAGCAAGAACGACAAAATCTTTAACATGGTTTTTACCCACATTTCAGATGGAATAGAGCAATCCTTTTCTTGACAAAATCCACTCTAACCTCTCCTACGTGCCTATTTCCTATTTCATTTTTCCCCACCTTAAAACAAAAACTGCATCAAGAATTCAATATACTTCAGAAAATTCAGGTAACCTGAGGACCAAAACAACAATTTCAAGGATAGAAGGTCACACCACTGAAAATCTAACATTCAACATAACATTGAGTTCATCATTTTCTCTTCATATTTTTAGAATATTAAACAAAAGTCAGTGCCAAAAACTACCCGATATTCGATACTGAATCCAAGTTTACATATAAACAAATATACAGGCAGATGCCAGTAAATTTATATATAGGTTCTGTCTATAGTAGGGCTCTCTCTCTCTCTCTCTCTCTCTCTCTTGATTTCCTCTCTTTTATTCAGATCAGACCACAAGCATCACGACTCTTTTCATCCCCTTGGCCTTAAATGCAAAGCAACTTGCCCTCAGCATGTCATATCTGGAGACAAGGGGTTTACAACCTGAAATGGAAACTGTTGTCAAGCAACACCACTGAATGCATAAAAGTAGGGAGTTATAATCAATTAATAAAATCTTATACTAATACAAACAGAAAGATTATAGAACTTTAGCCCAATCATTTTTGCCCTGACTAGGCCAAACCACCAGAGCAAATTCAAACAAATTATCAGTTTGAGACTGTATTACGGTTACCATCAAACATTATCCAACCACATATGCCCATCCAAACAAATAGCTGCCAACAGGTTAGGAAGAAGTTCATCTTGCCAACTGTGTACTTTTTTTCTCCCCGTGTCACATCCACCCGTCTGCCCAACCCCCCCTTCATTGGACAAAATTCAAAATAATAGGACGCCACTTCTACATCTTATTCTCAATCATTTGTTCTTTTTGGGGCTAGGCAAGGTTTGGAAGTAAGACCTTTGCCCAGTTCAAATCCCTACCTCTTTAATACTATTTGGGATTAATCACAGAAATAATTTAACACAACCCATCATTTCTAAGCCTGAGCATAGGCTTGAAAATGCTAGGCACAGAAAAGCTCATCTATGGTGACTCAAGCAAACCTTAACCTTCTGAGGCATACAGGTGTATCTACTGGGAACATGCTTAATTTTGAAAACCACGCATGTATACCAAAGTGCACTTCAAAATTTACTACTTTAAAACTCTCTTTAATGAAAGCATAGAAGTTGATATATATGCATGCGTGTGCGTGTGCGTGTGCGTGTGCGTGTGCGTGTGCGTGTGCGTGTGCGTGTGCGTGCAAAACGTAGCTTTTCACATTATCTATCAACAAGCCAGAGCTTCAAAATATGAAATAAGTTCCACTTTTTTCTTTTTTCTTTCAATAGATTAATTTAGCAACATATTTTTGTATATAACATGTAATTTAAATAAAATTGACAATCAACTTGTCAACTAAAGAAATAAGAATTTAAAATTTTAAAAAAATCATCATCAGAACACCAAACATAATCCTATTGAAGTCAATCTAAAGGGCTAATCCAGTGCACAAGGCTCCTGCCACTATAGGGTCTTGAAAGGTTGGATGTATGCAACCTTACCTCTATATGCGGAGAGGTTGTTTCGCTTTTGAATCCGTGACCTTCAGGTCACAATGGAGCATGAGGGAAAAGGGATAAGAAAGAGACTTATGGTAAAACTAGTATTTTGACTCAGAATGTATATCAAAATATGGGTATTAAAAAGGTATTAATAAGAATCCCTAAACCAATGAGAACCACTCACCTTCAGAGATGAAATGCAGAGGACAGATACAACTGCTTTTAAATAAGTCCTATAAGTTAATTTGAAACTGAACTTGCAGCCAAAGCTGCAGTATTGTTGTCATTCAGTGGGGTTCCATGACGAGTCCCTGCATTATTTTGGTTGCTCTGCTCTGTAACTGGATAATCACCCACATCATGTGACACAGAAGCACGGCCAGCTCTACTATTTTCTCTAGTCTCAAGGCGTTCCATCATGCGAGATACACTAGCAATTCCAGCATTCACTTCTCTCCTAACATCAGAACCAATATCTGCCATTGAGGTGCTTCGAGAGAACAGTCTCTCCTTCCACCCTTTAGTACTCTTTGAAATCGACTCTTTGTATCTATCATACAATAGAATTAGATAAATAAACATAATTCAAATTAAGTAACCCAAAAAAAAAAAAAAAAAATCACTCATAAAGGGTGACAGGAAAGAAGTGTTGTTTCTACCTAACTTACCTCATTGACATCGAGCTAAATCGAGATTTCAGAGAATCTGAAAATGACTGCAAATCTGATGGTCCCGCTCTATCTTGATTTGGTGTGAAAGATTGACTAGCAGAGCTTCTATAAGTAAATGATGCATAGTCAGAAAGAGTAATAAGAAATGTGACTCGAGGAACTGAATTTAAAATATAAGGTAACAGTAACGTGATATAATTAAAATATCATCACAACCGATTATTAACAGAGATCCTTTGTCGATTTGTTGGTGTGACGACTGATCCAGATGACGAGGCAGAAATTTGATCAGTTTGAGCGGCAGTGAACTGTGGTTCATCCACACCATCTGTAAGCGGAACAGATGGACTATCTACCGTGATTGCAGGTGGTTCAGATCCACCTCCCACCGGAGCCAAAGAAGCAGAAACATGGGCAGCAGGAGGTGCATTTGGTTGAGGTGAAAACACCAAGAACTGTGGACGACCATGAGCAGATGAACGGCTCCTTGAGCCCTCCCTCCGAGCAATGTGGTGGGTCCTTCCCATTGCAGCAGCAGCAGCCAAGTGCTGGATAATACGTTCTTCAAGTTCAGCATCATTGACACCCATTGGTAACTGCATTACAATGAGAAACATCAGAAACTATAACCTGAGGAGGCTTGTATGTGTTTATTGCCTATTGTGGAAACAAATAATTTCACTCAGCATTGATGGACAACAGACATGCTGTAATTCAAAATCCCCAAGGGTGGGATGATGAAATATTGTGGCATTTCTTGATGGATTGAACCTTAAGCTCCTCTCCCTTTCAACGGCTTCAAGCAATTCTTGACTGCCATAACATGCAAAATAGGTAATGCCGTCAAAATTTAAAGAGCAACAATAAAATAAAAGTAGGGGCAAGACTTGCCCTACTCACCAGTGAGTAGGTCATCCCTACTGACCATTGACGTGGTCGAATCACAAATGCACAAATAATTTCTAATTACAAAAGCAGGAAAGTGATAAATAAGGAAACCATGGAGGGTGACTGAATTTATTCCAAAAAAATTATTATCCTTATTTATCACTTTCCTGATTTTATAATTACGAATTATTTGTACATTTGTGATTGGACCACATTAGCAGTAAGTAGGGAAGACCTACTCACCGATGAGTAGGCAAGTCTTGTCCTAAAAGTAGAGATGTGAAAACAGAGAGGCCGTAATGAACCTGGTGGGATCCTTCAGGCTAATGGGTTGCCAACACATTGGACAATGAGAACTTCTCTGGCACCTACAAGAAAAATAATAATAAAGAAGAAGAAGTTAAAGTTTAAATTAAAACTCTTTTTTTCTTTTTAATGATCAACTTTACATTTTCAAGTTGACACTACTGAAAAAATTATCCTTGCATACAAGATCAAAATCAAATATTCTGCCAATCAATAGTATTTGAAGGGGGAACTTGAAGGATGACATGCACGAACTTTTCTTCTTCTTCTTCTTTCTTTCTTTCTTTCATTTTTATTTTATTTTATTTTTTTGTGTTGGGGAGGGGGGTTCTCGGGATGACGTACAAGTTCTTATGGTCGAACTCCTAAAAGATTTCTAGACAAGCATAGAGTCCATTTAAGAAAATGGGTTCTTATTTTATGATACTGAATGGTGAAAGACTAATTGCTTGACTTACCAGCAACCAAAAAATAGGGCCAATTGAATTGGTTAAATTACTTGATGAAATAAAGGTATGAATATACCTACTGGGGAAGAAAAAATATGTAGTACTTATAATATTGACACACACCTACCTGCAGGCCTCTCCAGCGATCATAACCAAACAAAAGATGTCGTGAGCATGCCCGCGCGCCGGGGGAGGGGGGGGGGGGGGGGGGGGGAAGGAATTTGTATGGAGCAGATGATGTTTACTGGTCTATGTATTTGGTATTTAAGGAATCCACAAAATGTTCTTTGAACCTAGAATTTATATAGACCCACCAGATCTTAATCCAAGGAAAACCCATCCAATGGCAGTAATTTTTATGAAAACATTTTATTAAATTTCAAAATTGGTAGCAGAAATCAAATGCTAGATCTGAGTGCTGGGACAATCATATGATAATTTCTAGTGTCAAATTCTAAGGAAATCCAAACATCAAAATTATAATCACCTTATCAATTACAAGGAATTTCAAGTGTGGAGCTCATTTTCAAGCAACAAAAAATGGACTAAAGTTAGGGAAATGCAATGCGGCCAAAATGAGGAAGCCCCCCTGGACTATCACAAATCCGCATTTTACCCCCTTGAACTACAAAAATGAACAAGTCAGTACCACAACTATCACAAATCGTACAAATTAACCCTGCAACTCAATTCCGGCCACTTTCCGGCCCACAAGGTCTACACGTGACTTTTTTTTTTTAATTCCGAAATTACCCTCAAATACTAATGAATATTATTATTTATTTATGCATTTTAACTTTTCTGCCACGTAATAAGGTAAAAACCGAGAAGCTCACAGCTGAGTTCTCCTTCCCGCCGGTGCCGCGAGCCTTCACAACCCCGTTCTGTAACTTCCCTTCGTCCGTCCACGAGGCTTCTCTGATTAGTCAATTCCTCCTTCCTTTCCCCTCAATTTTGTGATCTATCAACATAAAAAAGAAGAAGAAAGAGAGCACAAGAACACCAAACATAACAGCAAAATTCGATGACTCCGGAGCCGGTGGAGCATTTAGATTGATAGGTGGTTGACCACCAATTTTGAAATCAGTTTTCCGCCCGCAAGGTCACAACCGACCTCTCCGCAGCCCATCGCTGGCCCATGCCGCCATCGCCATCGCTGCACCAGCAGGCCGAACCATTCCTCTCCACAGCCCATCGCCGCCATCACCATCGCTGCACCAGCCACCTCTGATATGATTGGATCAAAACCGGTAGTTTTTTTCATCAATATAAATATATGTAAATATATATGTGTGTGTGTGGCTACTGTTACTTTTTTTCATCAATATAAATATATGTAAATATGTGTGTGTGTGTGTGGTGGTGGTGGTGGTTGGGGGGCTACTGTTGCTGCTCAGGCAACCTCGCCGCTTCAGCGCCTGTGCCCGCTTCAGCATCGCCATTAAAGCATTGGATGGGGGTCCACGGCGGAAGTGGTGGTTTGGGTGAAGAATTAGGATGGGATCGAATACAAGCTTGTCGGAGGAAGCCAGACGACGACGCCAGAAGAGTCGCCACCACGTGAAGCAGCGTAGTCCTTGCCGCCGATTGGTGATGGCACATCCTGCCTTAATTAATTTTAAATTAAAATTTTTTTTTCTTTCAATAATCATATTTAGGGTTGAGGAGTAACATAAGCGGCCGCCACAACCAAAAGAGTCATCTTTCTCCCTTCCTTCGTTCACCATCTCACAGCCAGCCATGGTCGATCCAAACATTTCTCTCTTCCTCTATCTCTATATATGTATTCATTTATATTTATATTTCTGTCGCAAAGAACGATTATCTGAATGAAATTTCCTCATCAGATTAATTCCACAGAAGAACCGGATAGAGATCTCCAAATACCTCTTCCAAGGGGTTTTTTTTTTTTTTTTCTTTTTTTTTATTTTTCGAGTTTTATATATATATAAATTTGAGTCTCACGTTCGATTTGTGATGGCACATCCTGCCGATTTGTGATGGCGAAAGGGGAAGGGGAAGGACAAGCAAGTGAAGGGAAGAGAAGAAGTCCGATTCCGGGGAGTCCGAAGGCGGCTGTAGGGGAAGTTTGCAGCGGAGATTCGAGACCCGTCTCGGCAAGGTGCCCGGCTATGGCTGGGAACATTTGACGACTTGAAAACAGAGGGGCATTGAGGGTATTTCACGTGATTATTTTTTTTGTATTTTTTTTTTTACAATGGGTAGTTTTGTAAATTTACAATGAAGTCGGCCGAAAAGTGGCCGATATTGCATTTCAGGGGTTAATTTGCACGATTTGGATAATTGTGGTACTGACTTGTTCATTTTTGTAGTCCAAGGGGTAAATTGCCGATTTGTAATAGTTCAGGGGGGTTGTTTGCACTTTTGCCTTAATTTTATCATTACAAAACTTACAAGACCTAAATGAATACTTTATACAAATATTATAATGGGTTAACTGCAAAAAAAACCCCTGAACTATGGGGTTTTGCAACTAACCCCCCGGAACTACAAGAAACCCCCTTGAACTTTCATTTTTTTGCAATTTGCCCACTCAGACCACCGGAAAAGAAAAAAGACAAATTTGCCCTTATTAAAAAACGACGCATTTAAAAATAATGTTGACTTAAATTGCTGACATGGCAAATTGAATCTCACCAACCAATGGGAGAGCGACAACCTACCGAATAGTGTGATGAAATTACAAAAGAGCCCTTAATAAAATAAAATATATATATATATATATATATATATATAAAGCCTAGTTCTGAGTTGTCGGAGATACAGCGACGTTATTTTTACAGGGTTGGTTCCAGTTCTGTCTGCAGGATCTGCCAGGGCTTCGTCTACAGAGAAAGCGCTCGAGTTTGCTCTACAACATGCCAAGACCAAAGGACTCTGCAAGGTGGGGATTCCGTTGTGGCCTTGCACCATGTCGGAACAACATCAGTAATCAAGGTTGTGACCGTGAACTGAAGTCAAGATGGTCTAGATTTTGGATGAAAATAAATGACAAAAAATGCCCCAATTTATAACAGAACTTGCTTTCTCTCTCCTATTCTCTATCTATTTATATAAACATATATATATATATATATATATATCACGATATTTACTGGAAAACGGATCTGATTGTTGTCCTAGGGTAGCATGGTACCGTTCCTCACTCGATTCCAGAATGTTTAGAGGAAAGAATGACTCATCTTTGATATAATCGGAGTTGGAGCGATCGGAATAGAGTTGCCGAAGACGGAGATGGAGTTGCCAGCTCACCACCACCATTAACGTGAAGAATTTTCCTCCTACCGAGACCTCTGCATCAACAAACTTCGGATCGAGAATCTGTGCTCACCACCAATCCTCACCACTCGCCGAACCGAAAAATGGCAAACCCAGTTCGGTACTGATCTTCCCTTGCTCCACCGCCGTTCTTAATCACGGTCTTCTATTGTTGCTGCCCATCAAGCACCAACATCCTCTTCACCATCATCGGTGTTCGTGGCTGAGGCGAAGGGCAATTAAGGCCGTCTGATGATCGCTCGTTCCCTCTCTCTATGCTCATACCTGTTGATTTTAGCACCGCCGCAAGCACCCCGCTCCGGTGAGTTTCAACTGACCAGTAGCGACCTCCGTTCATCCCGCTCCAGTGAGTTTTGACTGACCCAGCAGAGAGCTCCAAGCTACCATGACCCAGCAAAGGTGAGTATTGACAGAACCGCGAGCTCACAACCTGTATATATTCTCCGGTGACCAAACCAGCCGGTTAAAGATATGTTTGGATAATCACAAGGTTAAAGCCATGTTTGGATATTGGAGTCAAATGTTGGAAATTTAAGGGTACTCTTGTCCTTTCATGTTTATAAGGGTAGTGTAGTCTTTTAAAAAAATTCAACCAAATTTAACGTCTAATTGTCACCGGAACTTGGCCGGATGGGGTGATCTGCAACTCTTTTTGCATGGGTTTTTTGCATTTTTTGTAGTTTAGGGGGTTAGTTGCAAGTTTTGCCATAGTTCAGGGGGGTTTTTTGCACTTAATCCTACTATAATTTAAGAAAAATTTTAACCATTACATACACTTGAAAATTTAATTTAGTAAGTCTATATAGAGTATACAAGTTGAAATAAAAACTTTATATCCAAGTATAAACTTATTATAACTTGAAAATATATACTTATTAACTTTTTATATATTTTATGCTTATAATTAATTATATATTGTATGCAATTATTAATAATTATATACTTAATTTTTTTTCTGGTAAAGTGTATAATTAACTTTAAAGTACTGACTTAAAAATAAGAACAAGTATCAGTATAATCAACTTTTAAAGAGTATATAATCTAAAATTTTAATTAATTATGAAATGAAAAATCAAGCTTTTTCTTAAAGGTGGTGCAAGCCAGCATGAACTGAAAGATCAAAGACCATGCGAGAAAACACCAAGGAAAAAGACCCCGGCTTCAAGTCCTTGAAAAAAAATACTGAAATCATTAACTTTAAAAAATAAAAACTTAATTTTATCGTTTACAAAACTTACAAGACCTAAATGAATACTTTATACAAATACTATAATTTAAAAATAATATATACTTATAACCAAGTATAAACTTATTATAACTTGGAGATAATTTATACTTATTAACAATTTATATATTTTATGCTTATAATTAATTATATTTTGTATGCAATTATTAATACTTATATACTTAATTTTTTCTAGTAGAGTGTATAATTAAGTTTAAAGTACCGACTTAAAATTAACTACAAGTATCATTTGATGAGTATAATTCACTTTTAAAGAGTATATAATCTAAAATTTAAATTAAGTCTATACATATATATAACAATAAGTATTAACTTAAAACGATTTATACTTATTGAGAGTTTATATGTCCTAAATTTTAATTACTTTTTACATACTTCATATCTCTATTTCAGATTCCTTCTTTAGTGGCTGAGAGAATTGAAAGATTGCAGTGCAACTTTCTTTGGGAGGGGAAAGGAGAAGAGTTCAAGTTTCACCTGGTTCGGTGGGATCAAGTGTGCCGCCCAATTCGGTTTGGAGGCTTAGGGTTACGGAGGTTGTTGCCTTTTAATAAGGTTCTCCTTGATAAATGGCTCTGGAGGTTTGGGATCGAGAGGCATTGGTTATGGAGGAGAGTTATTGCTAGCAAATTTGGGGAAAGTCGGAGGGGGTGGTGCTCTCTGGCGATGCGTGGTCCAAGGGGGGTGGGAGTTTGGCATTTCATTCAGAGGGGTTGGGATGACTTCTGCAAGCATGTTCATTTTTGTATTAAAGATGGAAGGAGGATCAGTTTTTGGAAGGATCTCTGGTGTGGGGAACTCCCTCTTGCTATCGCTTTCCCACGGCTCTATAGGATTGCTTCTCACCGACAAGCCATGATTGTTGACTGTTATCATCTTGATAATGGGAGACTGTCTTAAGATGTTCAGTTCAAGAGGCATTTTCAGGATTGGAAGATCGAGGATGTTTCTCGTTTTCTAGAGCTGTTGTATAGCCAAGTGATTTCTTTTGGGGAGCCGGATTGGTGGTTCTGGATTCCTAACTTGCAAGCCCGTTTTGAGGTTAGGTCCTTTTTCAAATGCCTTTCGGTTAGTCACGGAGAACACTTCCCTTGGAAGTCTATTTGGTGGTCCAAGGCTCCCCGCAAGGTCGCTTCTTTTGCTTGGACCTCTGTCCTGGGTAAGATTTTAACCCAAGATAATCTGAGGAGAAATCAGGTGGTGGTTAATCATTGTTACATGTCTTTGTGTAATAAGGACTCAGTTGATCACCTCCTTTTACATTGCAGCATGGCCAGAGATTGTTGGGATTTGATGCTTCGATTATTTGGGGTCCATTGGGCTATGCCTTATTCCTCTAGAGGGTTGATTGAGGCTTGGAGAGGCATCTCTGTTGGGGCTAGCATTAAGGATGCTTGGAGGGCTACGCCGCTTTGTATCTGGTGGTGTATTTGGCTTGAGAGAAATAGAAAATATTTTGACGGAAAAAAGAAACATGTTTCTATGCTTAAGTTCTCTGTTATTTTTACTCTTTTTTGTTGGGTTTCAGGGAGAGATTATAAATCTATGGAGGAAATTATTATTTTATTGGCTTCTCTGAAGGTCTAAGGCGCCCTTTGGCCCTTTTGTTTTTTTGGGCTCCGCTCCCCTTTTGAGCGTTTTTAATAAATTTTTACTTATCAAAAAAAAAAAAAATAATTACTTTTAAGTTCTTACTTTAAAGGGAATAATATATATGTGTACTATTAATGTGCAATCCAATTTTATCTCTATTCCAACATTTTTTTTTTTGGGAAAGTATTCTTATTCTAACGTATCGGAACTTAGAAATTAACCAAATTTTACCGAAAAAAAATTTAAAATTGACATACTTTTGTTTTTTCTTTTCAAATTGTACTTTTATTGTTTAAAAGTTTTTAAGATATCATTCAGTAGGTACCAATTCTTTGGTCAATAAGGGCATCCGGTGTGCACTTGCAAAATTATCTATCTACTTTTTGAAAGTCGTGAAAAGAAAAGCAAGTGGTGTGCAATTGGAAGAGAGTGTCATGTCAGCGGGCCCCACTTCTTATTCTCTATCACAATATCCGCATATAGCCAATGAAGTGAAAAATCCTTAAAAGCTTTGCTTTTTTATTTTTGCAAGTCTAGCAACCTTTTTTCTCTTTCTCACCTTTTGTTTTATAATAAAATAATAAAATGGATAGATAATCTTAAGCTACACACCATGGGTCATAGTTAGTAAAAAAAAGATAGATAATCTTGCAAGTGCACACCGGATGCCCTTAATGTTCTCCACTTCATTAGTTATATGTGGATATTGTGATAGAGAATGAGAAGTGGAACCCGCTCACATGGCACTCTACTTCAATTAAACACCACCTGCTTTTCTCTCCACTTTACATAGATATTGTCTATTCAAGCTTGCACAACGGATGCCCTATGTGGCAATAGAAGTGTTATGGACACATCAACATCCCAATCATCCCTACATGGAAAGTGTAGCGGGTGGACGCTTGCCCATTTACTCAAAAACTTAAGCTGTTGGGTAGTGTTACCCACCCATTTATACCCCATTCACTTTCCATCCGGATCCAATATTGGACAACTAGCCCTTGTAACATTCTCCCCCACCCGATCTCGCAATGTCCTTGTTGCGGTCGAACAACCTTACCTACCCGGGCGGCTCACCCGGACGCCTTCTAGGCCGGGCGCTTGGCGTGGCACCGGATCAAGGACTGAGTCTGGTTCTGATACCAACTGTAAAAGGTGAGCGCTTGCCCATTTACCCAAAAACTTAAGTTATTGGATAGTTCTGCATACCCACCCACGTATACCCCATTCACTTTTCCATCTGGATCCGATATGGGATAAATACCCCTTGTAACAGAAAGCCTATACATCTAACAAGTCTTGAGGACTTCCTACGGATTTTATCACACTTCATCAACTTGTTTGGAAGACCTCAAGGAAACCCACCACTATTCTACTGAATAACCTCAAGGAGTTTACTGCGGGAAGTGGCATCTCGACCAAGCCACCTAAGTTGGAAGCAAGGCCTAGGATCCCAGGGGAGTTTGGCCTAGAGGCTGGAGTTTAGGATTTCTTAAGGAACACCCATTCCATGGGACTGTTCCTCGAACGGGTCCAAAGATCATTTAGGGCTTAGCAGTTCCTTGAGATAGCCCTATGTCCTCCACAACTCATATCCTTTCTTTTATTGTTATTATTATTATTTTTGATAAGTCTTTCTTTTATTGTTATTCTTTCCTTATCTTTTCATCTTGTTGCACCACCATAATTAGACTAATATAATTTGATATAACCACCTTATTGGACTTTGGTTTGGTCTCTAACAATACCCAATGGTTTTTATTCCACTATTATACAAAGCGCACCCAACACACATCTAGAGGAGAGGAGATACCACCTCTCGCCCTCCTCTCACTTCACTGTGACCCAGCTCTAAAGGTTCTGTGGCCCAGTCTCTCTCTCTCTCTCTCTCCCTCTCTCCACTATGGCCAAGCGCCACAATCTCTCTCAGCTCCTTCACTCCACTAAGGCCCAACACCATGGTTTCTCTCTTCACTTCACCGTGGTCCAGTGAGGTCTCTGTAAAAAGATTGAAACTGCTCATACCTTACAAATTTTCTCCATGCTATAACCTAGGCCCGAAAAAAAATTGATCTTATTCCGGATCAGAGGTGATCTTGGTTCAATCCATTAAAAAATTATCTACTCATAACTGATCCAATACACAAACTGATCACTTCTATTAAATCCAAATCCAGCTTGGTTAACTATCAGATGTCAATTTAAAAATCCAATTCAATCTGAACACGCAGGCATTCCCAGAATTCAAACTCAAATATGCATTTCTCAACTTCAGCTTCCAAATGAATTCTTCTAAAGATGGGAAAATAAAAAACTTCTATGAACCACAAGTTGAAATTCTAAAAGCTTTAACCTGTACCCTATAATAAAAAATGAAAAATGAAAGACCACGTCTATTTTACAGTCCACCAAAACTATTTGAATTTTTTTTTCCAATACGAATAATAATAATGAGATTTAACTACAAGAATGATATACATATCTTCATTTTAATTAAAAAATATATACATATAGAATAAATCAAAAAGGTGCATAAATAAATATATATATATATATATAGAGAGAGAGAGAGAGATGAGACGGGTTGATTGTTCAGAAAGATGAAGCCTTAAGGTACCCATCAGTCAACCCCAAGAAACCCACATGCATAAGATAGTTGAGAGGAGAAGTAGCAAGAGAAAGAGAGGAAAGAAAAATCCAGAGATTGAGATTTGAAAGAGAGAGAATCTCTGAGAATCTTTTGCTTTATATATATGAAGTATAAATCATTAGGTAGATATAAAACTTGGTAATATTAAGAATATTTTGTCTTATATTTGTTGTACGAACACAAGAAAACAATAAGGTAGGGTGATATAATATATTATTTATATATACAAAAAGTTGATTTTTGCTCATTTTCTCGTTTATGTTAATAAACATAGCCCATTTAAAATACCAATATCCTTTAGAAACAGGAAAAATAAACCCCCACAATGATGCATGAAAGGTTTTTCCTATTTCCTCTAAAATACCAATCTGTAGACAAGACAAAATATAGTTTAATATTACTGGTAAACTCACATCAATTGATTGCCTAGGGAATAGAAAAAATTGAGAAATGAATAATCAACAAAAAAATAATAATAATAAAATAAAATAAAATATTGTAGGACTGGGATACTACCATTCAAGAACGCATTGAAGATGAAACTCATGCTTGCAATTAGTCACCTGCAGTACATGTTTTAATTGGGTTTGAGATAACAAAAAAATAAAAAAATTACAACTATAATACTAGAAATTTCATAGTATTTTACCGTTGAAGGATCACTCTCACAGAAGGCCTCAAGGCATATGCTACAAGCATCATCACATGCATCTTGAATTCCCCCTTCCACAAAAGCTGCAGCTGATGTTAAATGACCCTCGGTCTTCTTGACCTCATCCATCCCAGGAACCTTAACAACACAAAAATCCCCCCACAAAATTTTACATCAGAAGAGCGCACATAAAAAGTTTCCCAAGTCACAATTTTTTTTCTTTTCTTTTTGGGGTGGGAAATATGATTCACAGTCAGTTCCCAAAATGATTTATCTAAAGGGGGAAATGAGAAAAACAATTTGAAAAAAAAAAAAAAAAAAAAAAAAAAAAAAGAGAAGAAAAAAAAAAGAACAAACAAATAAATAAACCAAACATAGAAGTGCCTATATTACACATATTCTTTTTTTTTTTTCTTTTTTTTTTTTTTGATAAGTAACCTATATTACACATATTCATCCTAATTATAAAAGGGGAACAGTTGAAAACCTAGTAATAGAGTTAGGCAAGAATTCATCTCTCTGAGTATCCGTAGTTACCGAATGTAGTATCCTATAAGAAGTTATCGGTACTTACGAATACAACCCACAAAAACAAGTAAAATACTTTTTTTTTTTTTTTTTTTAAATAATAAAAAGAACCCAAAAATTAAAAAAACAAAATTTAACGATCTCTTACCGAGAACTCAACCAAAGTCAATTCCTAAAATCTATAATCAACCGTATCACAAACCTATGATATATCAAAAGCTAACCCGTTAAAAACTATACCTCCGTGATCCATCCTTATTCAGATAAATAATGAAAACATAAAGCCCTTCTTAGTAGACAATGTAATTAAAATTTTCCTCAATAATATAACAATCACCACAAAAGACCCAAATTAATTCCTCCAAATAAAAAGAAAAAATAAAAGCAAATCACCGTTTTGGGCAAAGGATCAAAACAAGCATACAAACATATCCAGAAGTAATATAAAACTGAACCAAAGATGATAGATAGATCTCTAAATTTTGGCGCGTTTACCTCCATTTGTAACAGAAAGACGTTCCAGAAAGTGGGTCAAGAATCCGAGACAACGCCCATGAAATTGAAGATCGAGCGTTGAATTCTTCCTTGGAAAGGGAATGCTAAAGTTCCGTGGAAAGGAATTGGTTCACAGGGATGATCAGAGAACCCTAGAACCAAGGGGTAGAGAGAGAGGGAGAGAAATGATTAGAGGGAGGGAGGGAGGGAGGGATTGAGGAGAGAGGAAAGAGGTGAGAGAAGAAATGTCCGCCTTTGCCTTTATTTATCCTTTTTATTTGCTTTTTTTAGTTCCCATTTGTGTTGTCAAAGTTCCATTGGCATATAAGATGGGGGTCGTCTCTAATGTCTCTTTACTTCTAAAATAATTGGCTCTCTCTCTCATACATGAGGGATACAAATCCAATTTTGAGGTCCTCAATTATGACCACCCTATCACCATTTTTCTTTTTTCTAAATTAATTTTGTCTTACACTCACACTATGTAATCATTGTCGTAATCACAGTAAGCTAGTAGAAATTTTATTTACTCTTTTATACTTTATCTTCATCTAATCTAAAAAGTTTTTTCCTTTGAAATACTTTGTACACATGGAAGAGAATTTTCTATAATGTCTATTATATTTATTTAGCGGGTCATATTATTATGTATTAATATCTAATTAATTAATAATACTATGCCATCAAAATAACAAAAATATTAAAATATTTTTCATACGGACCCTCCTAAAAATGGTGGCAAAAGGGCTCAGGCCCCTGTCTCCTTGAAAGAAAGAAGTCATGCCACTTGAGTGGCTAGTAGACACTAATTTAACATATATTTTCTTTTCACAGTAATTTAATTGTAACCTATAATTCTGTAACAATTTATTACTTAGGCTTGTTAATTAGAGCTTATGTCATACTTCTTTGTCTACCAATATAAAAATTACATAGAATAGCTCATAAAGATGGTTAATCTTGCTCGCTGTAGATTTAAATTGTTCATAAACTAATTGATTGTAGTGGGATTGGTTTGTGCTCCCTAATCATCATGACAAGCTGTCAAGGTGGCTACCAGGTGACTACAATGTTTCATCAAGATATTAGCAATGCAAGTCTGCAGGGACTTTAGTGCTTAAGAATGGTCTAAAACTTATTGGTCAATGGAGGTATTCAAATGTACGTGTTGAATGTTATTCCGGTCTATTAATTTCATTCCTATGTCTAGTCATCATTCAAGATATTCAGTGTTTTATTAATAAAAATTCGGGATTTAATTTAGTTTGATGCTCAAGAATAAGTGATTTTGCAGTGGCTAGTGTAGCTTTCGTGGCTGTTAAATGTAATTCACGAGATTTTTTTTTATGCCAAGTTAAAAAAAAATGGTTGAATTGAAATCAAATACAAATTCTTCAACTCAAGTCTCAAACACGCTTAATAATTTTTTATTACTTTTATTAATTCGAGTTTTGTTGATTTAAATTAGATGTGTCCTTTTAAATGGGAGGACTAAAAAAATGACCCTTAGTATTTGTATTTGCCAAAAAAAAAAATTATGGATGATTTATACAATGCTAGTAATTAATAGCAAGCATTTTAAGAAATCAACAACCGTCTCGTTTAGATAATTCTTTTCAAGATCATGCTTAAGGATTTTGGAGATGAAAAAAGATAATGTTTGGTGGGAAGAATTATTCTTCTTCATTTTTGTTGATCTCACACTCCTAATTAATGACATATGATGCTGCATAGTTCCTTTATTCAGATAGAAGCAACAAAAAGTCCTCCTTGTTTATGGTTTCAAGTAAGCAGAAAAAGCAACTGTTAACTATTGGTGGAATTAATAGCGGTCCCTTCTCTTCTACTTTTTTGTTTGCTATACATGCAAGACAAAGAAGGTCACTATGAAATAGTATATTCTTTTGTTTTCATATATTGTCCATGAAATTTCAGGTCAATTTGCAGAATGGGACCGCCTCAAAAGATGATCAGTTAGGCATACAGAAGGGTCACAATTTGCTTTTATCCAGTTTTCCTACTAACCATGCAGCATTAATTCTAGTGAATGTTTTTAGAAGTACAGCATTTTGCATAGTAGTGTGGTCTTGTTATCTATTCACACCGTGTAGATATTGTGAGCCTGCGGTTTTAATTGAGGTATTCACATATATGTTTTGACACTTTTCTTAAATGAGACGTCAACAAGTTCTCTATTTCAGGGCACATTGTTTGATGGGCAAGAAGTAAGAGTAAAAAGATTGTCCAGCAATTCAATACGAGGATTTGAGTAACTAAAAATGAGATTACACTGAGTCTGTACTGCAACATGTGACTCTGGTCACACTAGTAGGTTGCTGCATCGAAGAGGAAGAATTTTTTTCGATCTATGAGTATATAGGCAACAAAAATTTGAATTTCTTCTGATTTGTGGTTTGCATTCTAGTCTTCTCAAATTCAACCTATCTAAAATTTATATCCTGGCCACTTTTATATTATTCCCTACAACATTAAGCATTATTTGCTAAGTCTAATTTTTCCATATTCTCTGTAATAGAGGCGGTATACTGCACTATCCAGCAGTTTAAGTTTTTTATAAGCCTCCAAATATGTTACCGCTATTATCATCGGATCGGATGAAAAATTGTCACGCATAACGTTGAATAATGATTTTTGCGTGAAGACTAGGGCACACATATATTCAACCCCAAATGGTACGTTTCTTAAATGAAAAGTCCAATGTTCGAGTGCTTGTCAACATCAAATGAAATTTCTCGCCGCCTCACCTCTGTGGAATGTGGACTGAGTAATTCTCTCCTGTTAGTCTATCTACAAGTCCGGTCTCTCTCTCTCAATCAATAAAACCTTGATCAATTGTTTATGGTGGTGATCGTATAGTTTGTGTGGAAGATACTTTTTATTATATTAACAATGGGTGTGGGCAAAACTAGGCCAAGGTCCTCCGTTCTCCTTCATAGTCGTGTATTATTCTTTTTCTTGTTATGGTTTGAAATCAATCTTCTCATAGTGGCTGAAGACACCATCTCAGCAGGTCATTCTCTCTCTGGGAAGCAGACTATAATATCACAAGGAGGCAAGTTTGAACTTGTTTTCCACACACCAGTCACTTCTCATAAATTTTACTTAGCCATCTGGTACAAAAACATCCCCGACAAAACAGTGGTTTGGGTTGCAAACAGAGACATACCTCTCCTTGATGTTACATCAGAGCTGAGATTACTCGAAACCGGCAATCTTGCTCTATTTGATCACTCAATAGATCACCCTATTTGGTCCACCAATACCACTTCCATGGTCCAAAACACTACAGTAGCAGTCCTCCTTGATACAGGAAATCTTGTGTTGAGGGATGGTTCCAATCCCCGTGTTGTGTTTTGGGAAAGTTTTGACCACCCAACTGATACTTGGCTTCCTGGAGGAAGGCTTGGATCGAATAAGGTCACAGGCGAGGAACAAACACTTTCGTCGTGGATAGCTCCTCAAGATCCTGACGATGGTGCTTATTCTTTAGGTATGATCAATGTGAATGGAACAGACCAATTACAGTTGCGGTGGAAAAACTCCACGCGGTATTGGACTAGTGGAGATTGGAATGGGAATGGGTTCATCTCGATTCCTGAGTTGGGATCATCCAGCAATACTTCTGATTTTCGCTACATTACAAGCAAGAATGAAAGCTATTTCACTTACTCAGTTATAAATAGTACTTCTTTAATATCAAGAATTGTGCTTAATTCTTCAGGGCAGATCAAGCAATTGATGTGGAGTGAGGGTAGTCATCAATGGGAATCGATTTGGTCAGAACCTAAAAATCCATGTGAAGTTTTTTCCAAGTGTGGAGTTTATAGCAGTTGTGATCCAGAAAAACCAGCTGGGACTGAGTGCAGGTGTTTGGATGGTTTTGATCCTGAGAATGAGGAAAATTGGCTGGTCGGTAATCGAACTGGAGGGTGCGTTAGAAGGATCCCTCTGCAATGTGGGACTAATGGAGAAAAGGATGGATTTTTTTCAATCCAAGATTTGGATAAGTTGCCTGTAAATTCTGAGTCGATATTAGCAACTCAGAGCACTAAAGAATGCAAGATTGCATGCTTAAAGAGATGTGATTGTTCTGCTTACACTTATGATGGTGGGTGCTTGTTATGGCATGGGGATCTAATGAATTTACAGCAAACCACCACTAGTGGAAGCAACAAAAGCGCCCTCAATCTTCGTCTTGCAGCAGCCCAGCTGAAGGATTTTCAAGATAAAAAATGTAATGTTTTGTAGGGAAGAATTAATCTTCATCTTTGTTTCACTCACATTCCTAATGACATATGAAGCATAGTTCCTTTTTTTTTCAGATAGAAGCAGCAAAAAGTCCCGGTTTATGGTTTCAAGTAAGCAAAAAAGGCAACTGTTAACTATTGGAGGAATTAATGGTGGTCTGTTATTGCTTCTCTTATGCTTCTTCGTTTGCTATACATGGAAGAGAAGTAAGTTCACTATGAAAGGTATTCCTTCACTTTCATATATAGCCATGAAATTTCAAGTAGATTTGCAGAAAATAACCAGCTTTTTCTTATGAACTAGGGAAAAGAAGTAACAGAAATCAAGATCTATTTCCATTTGGTCCATCTAAAACGACCTCAAAAGATGATGAGTTAGGCATGCAGAAGGGTCACAATTTGCCGTTATTCAGATTTGCCACCATAGCAGCTGCAACTGATAACTTCTCTGCTGAAAACAAACTTGGAGAGGGAGGGTTTGGACCAGTCTACAAGGTAATACCACACAGCATTTGTGAATACATAGAAACATACACAAATATAAACCACATTTGTTGCCTGCAATTAGTTATGCAAAACTCCTCAGCATATAGTAAGTCTAGCAATTGATACTCTGTTGCTGCCTAAAGTCAGAAAAACGAACGTGTTCTCTATTGCAGGGCACATTGCTTGATGGGCAAGAAGTAGCCGTAAAAAGACTGTCCAGCAGTTCCATACAAGGATTTGAAGAATTCAAAAATGAGATTACACTTATATCTGAACTCCAACATGTGAATCTGGTCAAACTAGTGGGTTGCTGCATTGAAGAGGAAGAAAAAATTTTGATCTATGAATACATGGGCAACAAAAGCTTGGATTTCTTCTTATTTGGTTTGCATTCTAATCTTCTCAAATTCAACACATCTAAAATTTATATCCCACTTTTCTTTATTGAATATATGTTCCAAAACACCATGTCCTACAGCATCAAACATTGTATCCCACTTTTCTTTATTGATATATATATATATATATTCCAACACTCTATGTCCTACAGCATCAAAACATTACTTGTCATTTACAAATTCTCACTCTAAAGATGAAACAGATCCAACCAACCAAGTGCCATTGAATTGGACAACACGCCAGCAGATTATTGAAGGAATTGCTCAAGGGCTACTTTATCTTCACAAATACTCTCGATTGAGAATCATCCATAGAGATTTGAAAGCTAGCAACATTCTGTTGGATGATCATATGAAACCCAAGATATCAGATTTTGGGATGGCAAGAATTTATGCAACAAATGAATCCAGGGCAAATACGAATAGAATTGTTGGAACACTGTAAGCAAAAGAATCACTTTCTAATTTGTCTTTTACCAACCATTTGCACCTGCCATCATCACAAATACAAAGAATTCTTCATAGGTAGCAGTACTAATGCATTGGTTCAAATGATGAAACCAGTGGTTACATGCCTCCCGAGTACATGGTGCAGGGCATTTTCTCTGTAAAATCTGATGTCTTTAGCTTTGGCGTTTTACTGCTTGAAATCATCTCTGGAAGAAAAGCCAGTAGCTTCTATCAACCAGACCACTACTCAAATCTTCTAGTATATGTCAGTATCTGAGATCAAAATCTCATCCCCTTTTTCTGCTCTCATTGTCCTTTTCCATGTTTGTATTGCTTTAAGATATATATAATTCAACTTTAAACACAAACTGGTGCTGATAAGATGAATTTTTTCAGACATGGGAACTGTGGAAAAAGCGTAAATTTTCGGAGATGACGGATCCAAGTATGAGAGAGAGACCTTCTGAAGTTGAGCTAATTAGATACATCAATGTGGGACTCTTGTGCGTTCAAGAACATGCATCAGACAGGCCTATCATGTCCGATGCTATCTACATGCTTAGCAATGAAAGTTTACAACTGCCAATACCCAAAGGACCTGCATTTGTTATGAGAACAAGTGATGTTAAGGCGGGTTTATCTCCTAGTAGGCCTAGATCTTGTTCATTGAATAATGTAACAATTTCAGAGATGGAAGCCAGATGATTACATGTAATCTAGAAATTCCTATTGTTTGACTTCTTCTGAAAAAGTGAAATAACACAAATGTTTGGACAAACACTAGTCAACATCCTATCAAAAACTTCAAATTTTAAAAAGCTTGTGTTCTAAGTCTATTGATCTACATATGTTTCCATTCCGTTTGTTTCTATTTGGATTCTCAACTAGTAAAATATTAACCTAAACATTGCAGACAAAAAACTTATAATTTGATATAGACTATATTCTTGACCTAATATCTTCCATACTATGCAGATTTTTTCACATTTCTATTTGATACTTAACATTGCAGAGGAAAAAAAAAATCATAATTTGACTCATCATATAAATTCATAAAAAGAATGACTCCCGCATCAAACTAATAAATAAATCAATTAAGAAAAAGAAAGCCATAAATTCCTTTAAAAAATTCTATCATATAGCAATAGCATGATCAACTCATCCATGACCTCATCTGTGGTCCCAAAACAACAACAACAATTAAAAAAGTAAACGAAAAAGAAAAAGAAGTCCAAAAACCAAATTATGATCACTACTTACCAATTACATTTCTAAGTAACCAAAATATACGTTCATGAAAAAGCATTCCCTCTTTTTTATTAAGCAAAGATTTGCAACCAAACCAGCGCACTTATCACCGTAACTACAGGAAAATACAGATAATAATACTTATATATATGTGTATATATAGACCAAATTTAATTGGATTTTTGTAATAAAATCATGTACTTGTTATTACTTGGGGTTGGGGGAGCTACTTACATTGCCGGCAACAATTTCCCTATGAAGGACTTCTCCAGAATCCGGTACCGTAAAATCCATCCCACATTTCCTTCTCCACTTCAAGCACATCTTTCTCCGATGATTTCAACCGTCTCACCAGCTTGTCAGCCGCCACCGGTGTCACGTCGCCTGAAATGGAGTTCATTTGAAGGTCTGCGTGGCTCTGCCGCGTGTTCTTTATCAACGGACGGCAGCGCTTCCTCCGTAGCGCCTTGCGGCACAGGCCCGACGGCAACTTGTAGACTGCAAGAACCAGCAGGTTGACGAGGCCACATGGGCAGCAGCAGCACACCACCGCGCACTCTGCCATGGTCCCGCCCGCCACCTCCGCCCACTGCATTCGCCCTTCGCCTGAGGATGGCGACATCTTGGTCGGCAAAAAGGCTGCCGAAGGTTCTCGGACGGCAGAAGAGTCATAAAAAAGACTCCTTTCCTTCCCTCTAATTCGACAAATCAAGAAACTGCATATGTCAAAATTTCCCCCAAAATTTCAATGATTGGAAGAAAAAAAAAAAAAAAAAAAAAAAACGAAGAAAGGTGTAAAATTAGGGATAGGGTATTTGAATTTTCAATTTCTCATGGTCCGTGTTTCGATCCGATTATTCCAATTCTGATTCATCGGATTTTCAGATCTTGGTTAAATCCGAATGGTAGGTAATAGATATCCTATGATCGACGAGGATAAATTGATCGCCGGTGGAGCAAACCGGAGTTGTTGACGGTTTCTTATATTGTCAGTTTCTTACGCTTTCAGTTTCGTTCCCTCTTTCTTTATGCTATATGGTGACTGAGAAAGGGTCGAATTGAAGTACGAAGTAACTCAATAATACACATGGAGAGAGAGAGAAAGGGTTTGGAGTTTTGTGAGTGAAAATCTAGGATATGTTTTTGAGTGTTGGTAATAAGCAAATGCTGTGTTTGAATGTGAAATGAAACACGCATGAGAACAGCCTACAGCGAGGATACAGATTTGGTAGGCAGTCTAATAGGCTCCACACATGGACAAAGACAAGGGTATTCAGATAATTTAAGGAATAGCAAAAGAGTGATCCTTACAACTTACAAGTTAGACTATTTATTCACGGAGTATTTCTTGTTCCTAGCTACAAGTTAGATATAGAGGGGGCTTTAATAAAGTAGACTACTTCCGTATCATTTTAAATGACCTGTGAGTCACTTCCAAGTGAACGGTTCAAATGAAAGCGAGGGAGTAACAAAGTTACAAACTAAAACATAAATGAGATTTTGAAAGGAAAAAAACAAAAAAAACTATTTCTTTGAAACTTAATAATTTTTCCATCTCTTAATATGATTTGTTCTAAAAAAAATCTTCTACCGCAAAATTAAAAATTTATTAGAATTACTTGTTAACTGTTAAGTCACGTAAAACAAAAATAAAATGAGACCAAATTCGAGAGCTAGAACACAAAAGCGACAAAATTAATTCTCAATTAGTGGGAACTAGAACGAGAGAGCATGCGGAATGTAAGAGCGGCATCCCCATTGAGAAAGATTATGGGACTTAGGTTAAGTCCTAAAATAAAATATTACTCTTTAATTATTTATTTTTTATGTTTAATTATTTATTTTTTATGTTGCTCTTTAATTATTTATTTTTTACTTATTTATTTTATCGCTGACAAATATATATATATATATGATAATAATCTTAAATCATATAATAAGATAGAACAATCTCTTTTATCCATCCGGGCATAGCGTCAACAAATATAGCAGAAGCAAATCATATTGGCCAATGAGCTATAGATTTACACATTTGTTTTAGACCAAAATCAACCTTTCTACCAACGTACAAAATAAAAATATCAGGTGAATAACCCCAAAATAGATTCAACTAGTCCAAAATATCTAGGTGAAGAACCGAAATCAAACGGCATCGAAAATATCGGCACGGGTGTACTTTTATAATTATTTCTTTGAAAAAATAGTTGGTTAACAAAAAAACACTATAATCCATACTAGAAAGCCGGCCGCCCTAAGGTAAGCCCCAGGTCGGGAGCACAAGCTAGAGTCAATTTCAAAAAAGTACTCTGTAACATTCTTGTTATATACACACAGCCTATTCTCATTTCTCATATAGTTATAACCATTGGCTTATTCATAATTTTTTTTTTTTTTTTTTTCACAAGACAAGAAGTATTAGCAGTTAGATTAGAAGTTGTAAAGAGTGAAGCTTGGTATTCTCAAAATTCACCGAATGCATTAATTACTAGGCTATCGAGCCATCTGCATTGACTTATTCATAATAAGTTCAACAACTACCATCCATCCCGCCAAATAAAAATAAAAAATATTAATAAAACAAATCAAACAAGAAATTGGAGCAGCCTGCTGATATAAAACTATATATACATACATATACATATAGTGTGTGTGCTCTCTAAATTTGACCGGTAATTGATGCGATCCCATCTTCGGGTAATAGAGACCTAATTTAGAGTTACAAGCCTAATGAAGGAAAAGCATGATCCAGTAAAGACCTAATTAAGGTACCAGTTACATTCATTAAATTGCGTCTCTAATGAGGCTTCATTCATTGAACTTGGTAGTTAACAATTGGCACAAAAAAAAATGAGATTATATTAAATTATGGCTTTAAAGTAGTTTTTAATTTTTTTATGTTTTTTCGGAAGGTGACGTAGTTTTTATTTCCCAACGCATGAGAATTGTAATTCAATGATACATAGACAACATTAAAAACTGGATTGAAAATAAAAGAAACTAACGCACAAAAAAGTACTGTAGAAAAAGTACTTTAAAAATAGCTCGATTTAGAAAAAAAATAAAGACCAATCAACATTCTTCCAGAATTTTATTAAAGTAATTTCACATCGAAGAATCCTTTTAAGCTTTAGGTTGTTATCATGACTGATGTCATGACCTAACTTAGTGTTGGTTTTATCTGAAGTTAGTTATTTCGTAAGTTATTGTGATATTTTGTAGCTTGTGTATGTATATGATGTTAGCTATGTAAGTGCGCTTGACTGTTTTTTGCATGGGTTAAAAAAAAAAAAAGAAAAAAAAAATTCACATGGGAAAAACCCTGTTATCCAATACATGAGGTTTGGAAGGAAAATAATACAATAACTTATAAATAAAACATTCAGTTACAAAAAGTTACACATGACATTTCATTAACATGCATTATATTATTTATATATACACACATAAATCCCACTTTATTACATCCAAATGGCGTAAGGATTCAGATTCTTTAAATATTTTATTTGGCTAATCAACGATCATTACTCCTGTTAGAAAAATAACATATGAAGAGATGTAAAATTGTGTAAAATATATATCTGTATTTATGTATGGGCGAAAGCAATAATTTAAGGTCAACACACTTTAAAATATGGTAAAGTGACGTAAATTTCATGTCACTTGCGTACAGGGCTACAAAAACTTTGTCCCAAAATGAATTAAATAATCAACAGTAGAAAGTGAGAGATGATGTTACATTTCAAGAAAAACAAGCTAATTTAATTAGTTATCAACAGAAAAACAACATCCTGTTTCAATTCCCAGGATTTTATACATGTTACAAACTTACAATATTAATGGAAAATTATTTATGGAAGTTCTAGATATACAACTTTATACATTTTTAGCACCACCATCATAGCCACCACCACAGCCACCGCCACCCCAGTTCTGCCACCACCAAACAGAGGCGTTGCGCTAGCAATTAGCAAGTAGTAGAGACATTGCAGCCTAAGAGAGATTTATATTCTATGAGCCCTTTATACAGAACTTGCCTATTCAGAGGCATATGCATATTGTTGTTGGATGAACATAGATTATTATGATCATGAACCGAGTCAACGCTGGTCGCCGCCTTTCTCATGATATGTTTCTTTCGATATTCTTTGTTATTTGATGATGGCTCCATCACATCCACCGCGAAGCTCACCGTCTTCTTAGGTGATTCACCTTTCTCTGTTGATCCTATATATATATATATATATATATATGATCATTCAAACAAACATTTAATTTAATTTTTCAATCAAGAAGAGAATATAATATATATATATATATATGTAAAGAAAAGTGACATTAATTACCCAATTCAAATTCAATCTTCTTCATGAAGTCAGAGAGGAGACGCTTATGAACATGAAGTGCAAAGAGTGCTACACTTCCTGAAACTGCAAAAACTACCATCAACCCTGCCCCCATTGAGCTATCCATCTTTTTCTCTCTCTCTAGAAATAATCAAACAGTTGTGTATATATACATATTTGGGTCAAAGACTATGAAATGGAGCATTTTTTATATATAAAGATTATAAAATGAGAATCACCAATGGAATGAAAGGAAGGAAGATAAAGAAGAGGTTGCATTGGAAGAAGAAGACGAAAAAAAAGAATAAAATAAATTAATAAAAAAAAGTGAAAATGAGGAAGAATGTGATGTAGGTGTGAAAGCTGAATTACAAAATAGGAATTGTATTTTGGGCGAATGGCCCAACGACTCAGTCTTTCAAATACCATCATTCCAACATGGCATTGACTCTATGACTTTCTTCTACCCTTACAATATTACTTTTTTTTCCTTTTCTGTTTTTTAAAATTTTAGACTCAACACAATGGTTCTATTTCATTCTCTCACTTATTCATAAAATATTATTAATGGTTTTTCTTTCTTTATTAAAAATAGAAAAACCAAAAAAAAAAAAACCCTCCTTACTTAGCTGGTGTTCATCAAATGACATCTTCATCAAATGACATCCTTCAAATATGTAATTATTTTTTAGAAATTAAACATTTTTATCCAACCTTTAAAATTTTTTTTTTTAACATGACAAGAATGGGGAGGGTAGGTATGTACTCTTTTAAAATGTGCCGGAGTATGTGATTTGTAACTCACACATTCATTTTTTTAACGTGATTTGAATCATCCACCTAATATATATATATATAAAACAAAAGACACCACCAAACCAAATTATAGCCTTGAGTTATAAATTTTCTCAAATGCGCTATAATAGCAATCAAACGTTTGAAAATTAATATAAAAAGTATTCGTGTGTCAAAACAAACGGATCTATAGGTCTCTAAGCAGAGAATCACTTAAAATGAACTCAACAATATTCTAAAACTAATAAAAATATATTAAACATGATAGATTAGTTTGATTTATGTCGTGTGTGTCGGTGCGGAAAGAATTTTTTAATTAAATATAAATATTAGAGAATGGTACCCACGTTAGATATTTCAATATGAAAGTGATGACCTATGCTCTGATATAATAGCAGCAAATAAAGAAAGGAGTCCAAATAGTGCACCTGTTGCACGGGACAACTTGGTCAAAATAAAGAAAAAATAATCGGGTTTTGGTGAAACCGTGGACGTAGAAGAGTATGACCGGTCAGCCTGGGAAAGCCTTTCCAACTGTTTCTAGAATCTAGACGTAACGTATAATTTTGGATGCTGACATTCATATTACGGGTGTTCTGTTATTTGACGGTTTTAGCCTCCTCTCTCTCTCTCTCTCTCTCTCTCTCTCTCTCGTTCTCGCTCATACGGAGGAATAAAACGTAACGGCATCCAAAAAGAAGACCACCAAGAAGAGAAGTGTGGATTTCGTCGTCATGAGCGCCAAAACAAAACAATCAACCGAGGCTTTCTTTTAGACATATGGCCGGCCTCCTCTCATTTTAACAACTACGGATCCTCTCATCTATATAAGATTGGAATGCAATTTGATGCTCAAACTTTTTCTTTTTGCTTTTTTTTTTTATTATTATTATTTTATTAAAATTTTAAACTAAAAACTTGCACACTCAATTTGTTTGAAGGAAAAAATTGAAATGAATGTATCTACTTATACTATATAACTGTGTCTTTTTTGAATAACGGTTGAACTGTCATTTTTTAGTGCTACTTGGTCTAAAAACCAAATAAAATTCTCATGCTGCGGTCACATGGGTTCATTATGATTGCCTGACTTAAGAGGCAGGAAATGACTACTCAGAAATGACTACTCAAACGACCTTGTTGACTTGTTAGGAGATATTTATACTGTGATTTTTTTTTTTTTTAGGAGTTATTTATATTGTAATATTTTCATCATCATTAACTAAGGGCGGAATTATAAACTCTTGATTGTTTGAGTTTTGTCTTGTAACATAGGGGAAAAAATGAGAGATGAAGAAAAAGTCGCGGCAACCAAATGATCAATTTGAGTGCAGGCGTTAAACTAATAGGATATTCTCCGAGCCTTCTTTTCATACATATATATATATATATATATATATATATATGAAAAGAAGGCTTGGAGAATAGGATATATATATAGGAGTCTAAATATAATAATTAGAAATGTCATAGTATCACTTTATCACTTGTTAAACTATGTATCATGTTCACGCGGGGTAAATTACACTCACACTTTTCAAGGTTAAGTTATTTTTTAGTTAGATTAATATTTTAGTTTTAAATTTTATTTATATTTAAATTAATGATTTAATATTTCACTTACACCTCAAATGTCAGTTTTTGGTGAGTCGTAGGTGTTAAATGACTATGTTACCATTTGACCTCCTGTTGACTATTTTTATGACCAAACTACCCCCAACATACACTTTTCCTCTTCTTCCTCCTACTGAATTCGCCATTCCACAACCATCACCACACAGACACACAAAACCTAACTCCTTAAAATTACACACATATATATCTATCTATATATATACACATACACACATACAAAACAATAATGTGACCTGATGACAATGTTATTACTGCATATATGTATATATATATATATGAGTTAGAGGTGGCCGAGCGGGCACGGAATAGCGGCTATGAATTAGGGGTCAGCCGGATCGATTTTGGGTTTTGGATTGGAGGTGGTGGTGGCCGGGCGAGCTCGGAACGACAGCTGCAAATCAGGGGTTGGCTTGATCGATTTTGGGTTGTGGATTGGAGGTGGCGGTGGCCGAGTGAGCTCGAAACTGCGGCTGCGAATCACCGGCGACGATGGCCTCGGAGAAGAGGGAAGAACCCACCGGTGACGATGAGCTTAAAAGACGATGGCCTCTGTGATGGACCGGCGTCGATGAGTTGTGAAGAACCCACTGGCGAAGTCTTGTTGTGTGATACCCCTCGATTCTAGAGCCACGGGTGATCAAGTCCGAGCACAGATCCGAGGGATATCAAACAATTAACATGTAAACAAGCAGGAATAAAAAACTGAATTAAGAATAAATTAATAATACGCTGAAAGAAATCTAAAATAAAAAATTCTCAAACTTTAAATAATAAATTAATATCATTTAAATCCTTCAAATCCGTACAACTCGGGAATTCATCTAGCGAACCCCTAATAATTCCAACTGGTAAAATGTTTACAAAATTAAAATCCAAAATTATAAGAAAGAAAATCCTATGTAGTCGGAAGAGTGAGTGACTGTATCTGCATCACCACGATCAAGCCCTAAGCCTGGTACCCACGAACACCTGAAAAATAAAGGTGGGTCAGGCCTACATGCAAGTTCCATCCTACTACAATCCGTACATAAACCCGATACGCAGATACATCATAGATAGCTCGACAATATCTAAAACAGTCCATATATATATATATATATATATATATATATATATATATATATCATCACACCTGAGTAGAAAGTAACACGCAAAACGTCGTCGCGTCGTCATGCACACCCCGACCTACCACAGAACGTCTTTGGGTCCAGTTATCCCTCAATGCGATATACGCACCCTAACCGTGATCAGGAGACTCAAGCTCGTACCATAAGTATATATATATATAGATTCCTTCCTAATACTGAAAAGTAAAGCAAACATCCATCATGTCGTTCAACTGTCTTAGTTGACAGGACATGCATCCATGTAGGATTTAACTGTTTTAGTTAATCCATTCCTTATGTATGAAGGGGTAGGATTTAGCTTTTGATCTAATCCATCCCTGATATGTCCCCGTCCCATACCGGTACATATAATGCAAATGATCCGTGAATGATGCAACATTTTAAGCAGTTCATCAAATTATATCCACGTAATCCAAATAGTTGATATACAGAATTTAAACAGTTCATCAACTAGTAATCCAGAATCCATCCACGTAACTAACGAGACAAGGTTTAATAGTTCACCAAGTTAAAATCCAGCATCCATCTATGTAATTAACAGAAAATATATACAGTTATTTCTTCAATTAATTCCAGGCCAACATCTAATTAAATTAACAGAACCCAAATATAAGTTCAGCAACTAAAGTCCAAACTATAACCCAAGTAATTGTAGAATAGTGCTTAATATCACAGCAATTACTATCCAAGCTTAAATCCATTTATCGCATAACAGAATTTGTATTTCATCAATTAATATCCAAAGTATGCATAGATCAAACATGATATATAAATGATCTTAGCATGCTACCATAATAAAATTTATAAAGATATATATTCTCCGTTAAACAGCTGAAATTAAACTTGGACAATTAAACCCATTCCTTCCATTAACAGCTTGCACCGTTGAACTTTCCTACGATTAAATCCATGAATATAAAGACATTAATTTATCAAGTGTGGCTCTAACTTAGCATAACATTATGCTTAAATTCCATGCTACAATCCGTTAAATTTTAAAAACAAGATTTAGCAATTTAGTCCGTCATATCCGTTAGCAGCGTACAAAGTTGCTTATTCTTACCCTTTTTATTCCAATTGCCTTATAGACCAAATTATACAATTAGATGGATTAAAATCCATTGTAATTACTTTTAGAATTCTCATTCCAGTCCCTGAAACAATTTAAAATCTCAAATAGTGCCCAAACAGAGCCCAAACTGTGTCCAAACCACGTCCAAACATCACCCAACCAAGGGAGCCTGCTCTAAAATCAAAGAGCAGGCTCTTTGCTACTTAGAGCCGGCTCCCTAACCCTTTGGAGCCTGCTCTTTGAAGGGGGAGACGGCTCCCACAAATCTAGAGCCTTCTCTCTCCCACTTTGAGCCTTCTCTACTCCTCTGCTTCACCTCTCTGCTACTGGTGACCTCCAAGCTTCAGTTCTGAATTTTTTTTTTAAGTTTCATGGTTCATTCAGAGTCTAAACAACCCTAGGAACCCCTCATATTCCAGTGTCAACAAATTGACAAAAATCAAAACCAAACACAACATAGTTTAAATAAGAAACAAATTTCAGTTCTTTAGACACAACAAACTTTACAGTCTAATAATCTTGTATCAAATTTTCGTTTTTAAGTTTCTAGTGTTAAATTATAGTCCAAACCATCCTAGAAACTCCTTGGATTCCCTTACGAATTAATTTACAAAAGTTTAAAACCAAAATCAACATAGGTTTAAGCAATAAACCAATTTCAATACTTTTAACCAAAACAGATTACCGTCTCGTATAATATACATCAACCACCATGTTTTAACAGTTGATTTAAATCCCTAGAGACTATAAAGAATGCACAGAACACAAGTTTACAAGAAAGGAATAGAATGAAACTTACCTTTAGATTTCGTTTTGAAACCTTACAGCAGTATCGTCTCTAAGTTTCAGAATTCTCTTAGACTGGTCCCTCCTCTGACCATTGTTCCATTCCTCTGTTCTTCCTCCTTAGCCTCACAGATTAATACTACGTGAATAAGGTTTTATTTTAACCCTAATAGACTACACAAGAACATATACATTGAAGTGTATACAACCCTCTCTATGTATCTCTGTTTTTTCTCTCAAATTACCCCTACGTGAATAGGGTTTTCTCCAAAAACCCTTGCAACATATATCGTTCTATATATATAGACCCCTCTGAAACCCTAATCCCAAATCCAGTAATCCTAATCCTAAGTCCAGCCCAACTACAAGCAGGCTATCTAAATACTTAATCATAATGCCCTAAACCTAATTATCACCCAAACATAGTAATAAACAAGTGACCACAACAGTTACTGTGATACTCCCGAATTTTCGAATGCGGGTTGGCCAGGCCCACGCCCGATTACCCTAGGATATCAAAACAATTAGCAATAATCAAACACAGAATATAATTAAGATAAACATGAGTAACTAAAATTCGCTGGAAAGAAACTAAATGCAAATCCTTTACTGAAAACTTCAGAATAAATCTTATAAATAAGAACTAGTCTGTTACATCCAACTTCTCCAATTATAATACAACTCGGGAATCCATCTGGTGGACCCCTAATCAAAAGCTAATACTGGAAAGCGAACAACTAAAAAGAAGTCCACTGCTAAACCATGAAGAACCCCCTACATCGTCGGTAGAATGAGTAGTCATCTCTGCTCGGCACGAACAAGCTCTAAGACCTGGAACCGTCCGTTACTTGAAAAATAATAGTGGGTCAGGCCCACGAACAAGTTCTATCCTAACTACAATCCAAACAGAGACCCGATACGCAGATACATCCTAGACGTCTCAATCTATATAGTCCGTAATAGATAAACATATATCCACACTACAGGACTCTCACCAACTATGCTGAGGGTCTCAACCTGAAAAGAAGGTAACATGCAATACGCACCTGAGTGGGCATGACTACCTAAGCCTAACAGGGTATACCTCAACCAACATAGCTAGCTACGCATCCTACTGCATATCGTCACCCTAACCGTCGACTATGAGACTCAAGCTCAAATCGCGGTACCATAATTTATATATATAAATTCCCATCCAAACCAATGTAGTGCCGCTCAACTGATTCGTTGCCATGACACGACATAAAATTAGGATTTATTATTTTAATTAAACCCCTATCCATTCTAGGTGATACATGCACCCTAACCGTTGACTTTAAGACTAATGCTCTTGTCACGGTAACAAAATGATATATTTAAAATCCATTCACATTCATCCATAAGAAATTCAGTAAGTCGTTCAGTTTATTCAACTGCACAGACTTAAGTATTTAGGGTGGATTCTGTTTTAATCATCCGAACCCTTATTCCAGTATAGGTAGGACTTTAGCAACTGGTGCTGTCCAAACCTAGTATGACACCGTCCCATACCGGTTTATACAATCCTCCATATCCATGTAATTGACAGAACATATAATAATTCAGCAATTAAATCCACGATCATGTAACAATTACAGACTATTAATAATAGTTCAGCAATTAATATCCAAAAACAAATCCATCCATGTAATTAAACGAGACAACGTTTAGTAACTCATTAAGTTAAAATCCAGCATCCATCCCGTTAATTGACAGAAAATATAAATATAATTCCTCAATTAATTCCAGGCCAAGCATTGAATTAGATTTATAAAGCCTAAGTACTGGTTCAGCAATTTAAATCCAAATCCTAACCCAAATAATTGCAGTGTAATGCTTAATATTACAGCAATTGTAATTCAAATCTTACATCCATGTATTGCAGAAAAGAATTTAATATCTTAACCAATAATGTCCAAACTATACATAGACCAAACTTGTTAATTAAATGGTCCTAGCATGCCACCAAAAAATTAAGATTTATAATTATAATAATATTTCGTTAAATTACTAAAGCTTACTTAAGCAATTAAGCTCATTCCATCCGTTAACCGCCTGTACTGTTATATACTTTTCTACGGTTAAATTCATGATTACTAAGACCTTAATTTATTAAAGATAGCATGGTATAATGTTTGGAATCCATGTTCCAACTCTTTTTAATTTTTAGACACAGTTTGCACAGTTAAATCCTTTCGATCCGCTAAATCCGTAAACTGCCTGCGACTTGCCTTAGATTTTCCTACGATTTAAAACATTAGCATATAGTTAAATTAATACACCCTAAGGATTAAAAACTCCATGAATTAATTTTTAAAAACCTTTCCCTAACTCAACACAGTTCAGAAAGTCTAATTTGAACTCAAACAGTGCAAAAAATATCAAACAGTGCCTTAAAACTAACCACAGAACGTAAAAGAAAAGTGGAGCCGGCTCTAGACAAGTTGAGCAGGCTCCAAAACACTTTGGAGCCGGCTTAATGAAGGGGGAGCCGGCTCCCAACTTCCTGGAGCCGGCTCTCACCTCATTTGAGAGCTCCGTTCCCCTTTTTGCTCCGGCACCGACCCTCTGCTTCATCTCTGGCATATTTCTACCATTCAGTTGATTTATAAAACTGATTCTAAGGGTTCTAGGAGTATCCAGTAACATCTTAAACATTAGTTACACTAGTGGGCATCATTGAAAAATCTTAGAACACTTACCAAATAGAATATGCTTAAAGACTAACACTGAAACTCAATAAGCACAAACTGAAACAGATTAAATTGCAACACATAATTAAATAGGATAAAACTGACCACATGAGTTTTATATAACCCCAGTAGCACTCCCCTATTTTATATTCAATGGTTGCAAACAAATACAGAGATTAAACGTGCTACCGATTTAGCATGCGTACAGATTTAATAGTGAAACCAAATTTAAAAATAAAATGATTTCAGTTTAATTTCAACCCCTATAGATAATTAATTTATCATATACTAAGCATGCATTATCCGTTTAATATCCTAGAGAACAGCTATGAATGCACAGAACACAAGCCAAAGGGAGAGAGACAGAATAGAACTTGCCTCTGTAACTTTAGTTTGGCGTCCTCTGTCCAGACTTTCCGGTGACCTCTTGACTATCATCCACTCTATTGTTGCCCTAGGTTCAACCCATGAGCAGCATCCCTTCCTCCTCTCCTTGGTTCAGCCTTAATTATTGGCCAAAACCCTCGTCTACTCCTCTGTTTTCCTCACCATCTCTCTCTGTTCTCTCTCCATTATATTGTACGTGAATAAGATTTCCACCATTTGAAGACCATAGCAGTATATATATATATAAGCCCCAAGAAACCCTAAACCCAAATCCTAATCCACGATGGAAAACTTAATTCTAGTCGGCGTGAGTTGTACCAAACTCAAACCCTAATTAACATTACAATTAAATACAAAATTTAAATTTAAATCAAATGGAAACAAAAAAAATAAAACAATTAAGCACCTAGCCACATAAATACCAAAAATAATTAAAATAAATAATGAAAACAATAAAATAAATATTAAAATTTCAATTATAACCCTTACAAAATCAGGGGTATTACAGTTACGTTCATTATACATATATCTGGAATACAATTAACTAACTAATTAATTAATTACACTTAAACAAAATTAAGGAAAGTAAATAAATAATTATAACTAAATAACCACACAGAACACACATACAATTTCAAGTCAAATAAATAATAAAATAAATACACACTTAAACAATATTAATTTAAACACACAATTAATCAATCAATTAATTTAAACAAATACAATGAACACAATTAGTCAAATAAGCACTTAAGTCACTTAATTAAATAAAAATACAATAAAAATCAAAGTTAAATTCCCATTTAATCCTTTTGAAAACTAAGGGTATTATATGTTGTGCGTTCTTCACTTTTAATTTGGGGTTTAGATTTGGTGGTGGTAGTGGTGGTTGTCACTGGCAATGTCTCCGACTATGGTAGCAATGGCATAGGTGTGTTTATGGTGGTGGTGGTGGCGGCGACATGGGTGTGTTTATGGTGGTGGCGACGGCATGCGTGTGTTGGTGGTTGTCACCGGTGATAGCAGTACAAATATATATATATATAGGGGTCTTTATGTCATTTAAGAATAAAAATAATTTGTATTAAAAATTTGAGGGTAAAATGATTAATTCGCATGTGTTTAAAGTCAAAAAGTAAATTGGGATGTAAGTGATAGTTAAAACCAAAAATGACCTAACCTCAGGAGATGTCTGTGTAATTTGTTCGTTGATGCCTGACGGTGTTGTGGTGTGATTTCATGCAAAATTTAGTTCTTAGAAAATATGATTGATAATGTGTATTCTTAACAATTAAACATAGAATGGTAAAAACATTTGAAGCTAACGAGGTTGGAGAAGATCTCGGTTTTCCTTATAAGTTGATTGAGATAAATCCAAAATTTGGGCGCGTGAAAATGATTTTATAAAAGAAGAAAGATTGTCCAAATGGGAACATAAAATTTTGAGATTTATCTCATCAAGTCCAATTTCAACTGTAATTTTTAGTATATTCTGTTGGAAACGGGGTATATAAAAATAGATACTTTTGCAGATTTATAGACGAATTCATTTCTCAAATCTGTTTCCGAGTGAATGAGAAATTAGCTCCAAAGTGAGACGTTTGATAAGCTTACATGGGTTTGCAAAATGTGGGAAGTGCTTGTCCCACATAGAAAAAATATTAAAATAATTTGAAATTTAAATAAGCCAAGTATGGGTTTGGGTTTGAGTCCAAGGGCACCCAAGTTTTTAAGATGGGGAGGACCTAGGTAAGGTCCAAACCATTTACCACACACGCACATGCCCCGCCCGGTTTGGGCTTGGTTATAAAATATGTTTAATTTTTTTAAAAATGAAATTGGACCTGTGCTGGATTTTAGTTTTAATCTTTTCTGGGCTTATTCAGAATTCAGATGAGCCTGTTTGCTGGGCTTATTCAGATGGGCTGGTATTTAATTTAAAAAACCAATTTTCAGTTTTTTCCAAAAAAGGGTTGCACCCATTCTGTTTTAAACTGAACCAGTGCATTCAGTTTTAACCACTTGAATTGAACCATCACATCCCATGCAGGTGATGGTTCAGGCCACCCGAAAAGGCACCTTGATGCCTGTATAAACCCTCCTTTGGATTCATTCCAAAGCACACCAATTCAGAAATCATTCTTCTCTTTTCTAAATTATCTTCTTCCTTCTCCCTTCTTCTATAATTGTCTGTGGGTTCGAGCCTTAGTCAGTGAGTTCGAGTCAGAGAGTACTACATCGAGCCGATTCACTTATTCATTCGGTTTGCAGTGCTACTATCAAAGAAAGACAAGTTGCTAACGGACGAATATGTCTTAAGGACATAGAATCAGATTCTACCCTCTTTTAATCAGATTCTTTTAATTTTATAGTTTTATTTCATATATATAATTATATTTTGTAATGAATTATAATATATATTATTATTTTATAATAATAGTTATTACTATTATATATATATATATACACACACGTTATATTTTTAGATAATATTTAAATAGGAATACATTATACTTTTAGATAATATTTAAATAGTAATACTATAGTATATTGTATACCTAGATCATATTTCAACAACATATTCATTTGAAACAATACTAATTAATCTCATCAAATCCTGTTATTAGAAACTGGTGTAAACACATTAGTAACTTAGAATCCTAAAAGTTACACTTTTAATGAGAACTAGCAACCTCCTTATCTTTATTTTATTTTTGTTTGGTAAAGAGAGAGATTTTAGTAGTACTCCACCGGAGGGTTTGAAAGAAGAGGACATAACAATAGGATACTGGATTTAGGAGCATTAACAAATTAAGAAAACGACACGAGAGCAAATATTGAATTATAGTAATACAATTGCTTCATTAATTATATATCGAATACAACAAATTGATCAAACCGTCTGCGCGCGCCGCTACATCAGCACCCATGATACAGAAAAGCGCACGATCACATATCATACATAATCTAGTGTTAGGGGGCAGAGGACAAAGTGGACTGTGTTATGTTTTTTGCAAAAGTAAGTAAATGAAAAATAAAAAATAAAAATTGATAACGACATAGTCTCGCCGGACAAAAACCACCGGACATGTGAAATTAAGTTGGTGTCAGGAGGTTATATAGAAGATGGGGTGGAGAACAAGGTGGAGGAGCTTGAAACAAGTGCAGGAGAGTGAGAGGAACACCAGACCGTACACAATTCGAAGACCCATATATATATATATGTATGTATGTATGTATGTATGTATGTGTATGACGAACCAATTTGATTAAACGAGAGTATTCAATATCAGAGACCGATGTTGGGAATACATTTATAGAGAGAGGAGAGTATGGATGGTAATAGGTTGGTTTTGGATTTTGTAAGTTGTTCCTTTGGTAAACAAACCGTGCTCATTAGGTTGACCAAAGGGTCACGTGTTCTGTCTAGATTGCGTACACATGTACGCTTTGCTGTTTCATAACTGTGTGCCAACTGGGAGGCATATCTCTGTCTTTGTTCATTCCACGTTCCACATAGTACGGAGTAAAAATTACAATTAAAACTAGAATTGTAGAGGTTTTCGAATCGAACTGAATCAAGACCAATTTAATTCGGCTTTGAATTACAATTTTTTATTTTTTTTTTCAAAAAATATTAAACTCAACAACTAATTACCAATCCACATTAATTTGGCTTTATAAAAGCAAATACAAATTTATATAACAAATGGGCAATATATAACCTCTCAATTAAAAAATAAAATATATTTGAAATTTAATATCAAATCAAATCAAATATTATCCTGCTTTTGTAAAACAAATATGAAATTTAGTAGTAAAAAATCATTTGACTGTAGCCATAAATTTGTGTAATTTTAAAAACTTATTGCTGTATAGTCGTGTGCAGTTTTATATGTGTGACATATGTTATATATTATTGTTCACTAATATTGTAATATATATATTTAGTTTATATTGCAGTTTAATTGGGTTCTAATGCGAACCAAAATCATACATTAATGATTCCTTGTTTTGGAACTTAATCTTAAACCAATCAAATTGAAATGACGATTTAGTATGATTTCTATCAGTTTCACGGTTCAAACGAATTTTGTGCACTCGTATAATAGTGTATTAATATTAAAAATAAAAATGTTACCAAACTGTATATGCATAATTGAGTAACAGTTGATATGGTCATGATGTGAGCCTAACATAAATCAGTCTAATTAATTTAATTGGTGCATATTATTTTTATAGATTTTTTTCAAATGCAGGCATTTCAATTAAAAAGTCTGCTTAAAATTATAATTTTTATTTTTTTCAGTTGTGAAAAGATTTTGGGAGGAGAAAATCTGTTGTAGAGAATATAAAGGGAAAATGCAATGCTAAGTTCAAAACAGAACAAGATGGGGGTCCATAGCTCAGTGGTAGAGCATTTGACTGCAGATCAAGAGGTCACCGGTTCGAACCCGGTTGGGCCCTTCTTTTTCCTTTTTTGCTCTTCACTGCATGCCACATTGCCACCATAGTTTTTCTAGTGCAGGTTGCCTAAATCGAAATACATGTTGCATAAATAAAATACATGTTTCACCTGAGTATATATATATATATATAAATAAAATTTTATTTTCCTTATTTTTAGTTGCATAAATAAAATAGAAGTATCTGTTTCATCTTTTATAGGGCCAAAATAAATAAATAAATAAAAATTGAACTGATGTGATATGAGTGTGGCATTTCATCCTAGGGTTTCACTTAAGATGGTTAAGGCTACTAGAGAGTAACATGATTCAATTATTTTAATTTCCTTATTAAAAAAAAAGGGGGTATGAAAGAAGGTGGTAATGCCAGCACTGTCATATTTATTTATTTATTTATTTTATTTTTTTCATAACAAAGGAAAACACAGTCAAAGGAGAAAGAAACAAACACAAAACCACCCTCAACCAGGCTGGGGAGGGAAGTCGTACTGGACTACAGTAACAAAATCCGAGGAGTTGAGAAGAAGAGCTCTACGACCCAAGGAGTGCGCAACCCCATTACAAGATCTAGGAACCCATGCAAGGCTGCTTGCATCGAAACAGAGTAGCAGGAGATTGATGCCTTCAATAATCACCGAGACCAAAAGAGAGTGGGATGGGCGTCACAAATTTGAAAATAAACAAGGTAAGAATATAATTTGAAAATCCCACTGGTTAGCAACACCATTGCACAAGTTGCAACGATTTTGTTTCTTCTTTAAGCACTCTTTCCTTACTTCAATACACCTCTTTGTTTGGCACATAAAGGAACCTGTTCGGCGTGTAACAACAATAAGGGCATCAGATTTGATCTTTCGTACATTTGGCATGCAACACATATCCATGGTCTTTCTTTGTATATATGTATATTTTGATCCCAAAAAAACATAGGTCTCACCATTACAAAAAATTTATTCATAGCATAAGATGGTCACAAGAAGAAACAGACACTAGAACACCGTCCCCTGGACAACCCACTCAGCAATGTATGATGAATGTGGTTGGGCATGAACATGAATCATGGAAACTAAATTTGCCTGCCTCAACTTCTACTCCTGTTAATCTCATGGCCCTGCCCCGACTTTCGATTATTTATGTTCACTTATTCAACCACTGAGGGAAGGAGGGAGGGAAGCTAACAACTCTTCTACCTATGATAAAATTGAAATAGTAGCTTTTAATCTGAAAGGAAACAAGACAAACTCATTAAATTTGTGATCTATTCACTCTAATTCTATGCTCCAGAACGGTAGTTCAAATATATATATATATATATATATATAGAAAGAAAAAGACAACCCTATCAATAAGACAGATCAAATAAAATATATTGTAATTGAAGCCATCTTCAAAGTTGATGGTGATATATGAATCATCAACTGAATTTGTAACTATGATGTGATCTCCATTTATTTAAATAGAAGTAAAATTATGCATTACTGGATCATCAGAGACGGGAGCACCGGCTAGATAAACCAGGTTGTATGATCTTTTGCTGCCAACCCATCCAACCAAGTCTGATGCACATGCACCCAAGTGAACCCTTCTGAAACACTCTCATCCTGTAAATTAAGCAATCAACTTTTAAAATATTAAGAAGATTAAGCAGACATTTAGTAGGATACTTCAGCACAACAATTTCAGAACTTACATTCGAACTTAATAGAACTGTCACCATGCAACCACACCGCTCTTCACCTACAAGAGAGCAAGTTTTCAGAAAGCATTTAGGCCACTTTTCCTACTACAAATATTGCAGCTATCTTGTCACTTAAATAATCCCACATTAGATCCTTGCTTTTCCTCTTATAATTCCTTTTTATTGGGATAAAAATGCATATATAAAGCTCCAATTCTATCAACAAAAGTAAGAATAATAACCCGAAAAGGAGCAAAGTTGGAAAGCATGTATATCATGAAGATTGTGATGATGATATGTTACACCATTCATATTCCTAAAACTGGACAAGAATAAGATATCGAAATTCAGTCTATTTCCTAGGAGAAAATTCCCAAAATGAAAATAGAAACTGCTTCCATTAGATGTATCTGCATTTTGCTTTTCTTTTCTGGCTAAATGGATATTGGACATATCAGAATTTTCTATGGGAAGTTATTTATATTTGGGCACCAGTGGTTGTGTAAGATTTACAAAACTAATAACCAAATCAAGCTTTCACTAATCTGAAATATTTGTAGAAGCCAAACAGAAAAGTTTTCTGCACTACATCCTTTTTTTTTTCTCTTAGGCTTCACAAAATATCTCCAGTCTTCACGACTAATTAATTATTTTCCAGAAAACCCTAAAAATACTTCTCCAATACTTCACAAAATATCCATTGTGGGCTGGTGCGATTGCCTCAAGAGGCTTTTGCTTCCTAGCTTGTAGGTAATAACATGTCTGCCGCAACCTAGAGCTGGATTCTGTGTGTGTGTGTTATTCACAATTTTTGGTTTGTCTTTGAGTTCTGACAATGAAATTGGAAGAGAACCTATCTCACTCTAATTAAAAATAACTTTCAAGTCTTGATAGTAATTCAATCCTCAATCCTTCTCAAGCTCAGTATATGGAACATCATGGACATTTATGTTCTCAAAGACGATGTTTCTTGTGTAAATTGAGATAGAAGAAACAATTTGGGAGGAAAAATAAAATAGATAGAGGATTGAATAATAAAATAAATAAAAATTATTAGGGAAAAGAACTTTCATGTAAATAATAAATTTGTTTATTCTTTGGTCTGTCTACAGCTCTAAACATTAAGTCCAAACCTAGACAACCATACTGTAAGTGCCACTAAAGATGGGAGTTTCTACAATGACCACAACAATACATAACTTCAAGTTTCATGTAACTGCATTAGCACAAATATAAAACTTTTACCTATGTTCCCTTCAATATAACTATAAAAAGGAAGAATATGAATTCAAAACATACAGATCGTTGTTTATATGAATTTAAAACATACATATCATTATTTATTAAAAAATCAAAGAACATATGCTACATTGAGGTCTACAGATGAAAAGAAAATATAGTGTTTTCCGAGACTAGAAAGAAAGCTGATCATACCACGGGATTAGCTAGTTTTACAGCAGAGAATGAAATGGAAAGGTGAAAAATGAAAAGAGCATATTGGGGGCAGGAACATGCAAAGGCAAAGGAAAACACCACTTTATTTTTTTTTTTTGGGGGGGGAGGGGGGAATGTCTCACCGTTTAGCTCCCACTTAGTAAACTTCACAAGCCATGTGTTTGAACCAATCTTGGTAGATAAAACCTGATCCACCCAAACCCGAAATTGTTTCCCTTGTTTGTCTCCATAGCACCCTTTCAATGCATCTATGCAGTCACGGAGAAGTTTCTCACAACCAGATGGATGGATATGAACACCAGGTGGATGCTGCAAGAGCAGAATAGTTAGTGAAGTACTAAAACAGTTCATTTAGGGAATAAAAAATGAATAAAATTGATGTTCAAGCCAAGGTCAAAAAGGAAAAAAGAAAGTATGACTCTTTCGACATATGAGCCAAGTGCTGGCAATTTCCTACTAAAAACTTAGGTTGTAAAGTGCCAAAGTGTCTTGAGTCATATGAGTATGACCATTGAAGACAAATGCAGACAAAAATCTGCGAAGAAAACGGCAAAAAATCTGGCATCCTCAATCACATATTTAGGGCACAGGTATAGAGAACTTAATAGACCTAGATTGATCTTGGAGAGGCTCAAAGTTTTGTTTTAAACGAATTTTTGAAAAGTGGCTTTTCAGAAACAACGGATCTCAACATATTTGAAAATCAAATGTTTGTTGAAAAGCAGATGATGTCAATTAATCCAGAATGCCTCGATCAATCTATATTTGACCAGTGAGTATTGATTGAGGTCTCGATCAATCGATATTTGTCCACTAAGTATTGATTTAGAGGTCTTGATCAAATTCTTTGGACCTTTATTTTTGGAAACTCTCAAATTAGAACTCTACAAGGGCCACCTATATTGGCTATAAATATGGAGTTATAGACAATCTAGATTATGATTTGAAGCCTCTAATTATCTTTACAAAAAAAAAAAAAAAAAAAATCCTTGAGAGGGTAAAATTCCTAATTACTCGATCTAGGGTTTCCTTAAACTCCATTATATGTAATTGAGTGTTCATCAAGGAGGATCTCATCAAGCATATCAAGCCAATTCAAATCAACCAATAAGATTACTGAAGAGAATCAAATTCACGAGGAGTGAAGTCTATTGATGAGTGGACGGACAACCTGGATGCTTGAGTGAAAAGTTTGGCGTTAGTCTACGTCAAAAGGTAACTTGGAGTATAGCGTGTGAGAACTTGTAGCTCCTTTCCCATATAGTGGATTGTATCTGACTAGATTTGGTCATCTGATTTTTCCCTGTTTAGGGTTTTCCAAGTAAAAATCATGTCTCTAGTCTGCTTTACTTTTTATATCCAGGACCGGTCGGTGTCAATATCCCTACGCAGCCCATTGAATTTTTGAGAGCTCCTGCAACCTTTTCTATCTATTGATCATCCCGTGCCCGAGTATGACCTACTCGTCTATCTTCAAAGAATTTTGGCCGACCAAACTGAAAGTCAAAGCTTTTGGCAGCCAAAGAGTTTGAAGACAAGACCCTTTAAATAACCTTACCTTAGGGCCAAGAGGAAAAGTGAATTACAGAATGCAGAAAGGACACAGGGTTGCTCTTTGATTGGAAAAAAAAGATAGATTTCCACAGACCAATCTTCTCGTTTCCTGCTTCTAGTATGCTTTACTTTTTATGGATACATGATTGTGTAATGGGTACAAACTAAAATTCAAATAACAACCAGCACAAATACCTAAAGATAACTGAAATTCAAAATAAATATCCATAAGACCAATTTGTTGGAATTTAGTAGTAAACTTCAAAAGGCAACCAAATATAGCATGGGATGAGGTTATTAAAAATGACTTCAAAAAGATAAATACAGTAGGTGAAATGGGAAAAGATTGGAGAGAGAATCCATGTGGCCGACCCCGTTCATATGGGATTAAGGCAAGGATGATGATGACGGTGATGATTTATTTTATTTTATTTTGCCAATTTTGAATTTGAAAAAGTCTATAACTAATAAGTTTATTAAACTTTTATGACAGTCATGAATCTTTGATTCTCTAATTATGACCTTATTTATTTTGTCAATTATATTTTTGAATTTTAAAAATTACCCTAATCCCAATATGCCTATAAATAGTGAGCCTAATCCATGAGAGCTATACGCACATACGCTTACGAACTTGCTCTATACAATATTCTCTCTCCCTCAAAGCTTCTTTGTTGCCATTTATATTTTAATTATTGAATATATTTTTTTTATAAGTATTTTTATTCTGAAATATTATCCTTCTATTACTATTATTTTCCGTCTACACTCATTTTGGGCAACTTTGATACATAAGAGACTTGATCCATTGCCTTCCTGTAGTCGTGCACATAAAGGAAGTGCCATTGAGAACTGATTTGGGTTGTATCTTAGAGTTGACTAGCACCGTCCGCACCAGCACGTAGGGAAAGACTATCAACTTTAGGACAAGATATTCATCATGTGCCTCTTCACATCAAACCAGCTTTTCTACAACTTATTTTAATTGTCTTATTTTATTCTCATTCTTTTCTCTTTTTGTCACATGTAACAACTATATATATATATATATATATTATGACTATCATTGCATGTGATTAAATACACACAAAACTAAAATATTCCCTTTGATTTAATTTTTGCATAAACTGGTTAAGTGTGATTTAGTGTAATTTTCAATTACACTAGTGCATATAAAATATATTTTTGTGTTTAGCGTAATTTTCATTGTAATACTAACTAATGCATATAAAATATTAATCTTTAACACTATTCACCCCCTCTAGGTCTAAATCACCACTCATACTCTGACATGTCAAAGCCTTGAGTCATGGTCCCTAGACTTAGCAATTGGTATGAGAGTATATCAATTGTTGACTTATCAGACTCAAGAAAAGCCTTTAATTTAGAAATAAACCTAACTTACCAACAATGTAACTTCAGCACAATTCTATCTGAATCAAGCAAACTGAAATTGGGCATACATTCACAAAGAACACATAAACATGGGTGTATACAAAGAAATTGAAATTTCTTTAACCACATATGAAACTCATGATGTCGTTTACTTTATTATTTAATTATATCATAAGCATGAGTGTATACAAAGAAATTGAAATTTCTTTAACCACGTATGAAACTCATGATGTTGTTCACTTTATTATTTAATTATATAAATTAAATAGAAGCAACACAATCTATATTCTATGATCTATCCATACCTATAAAGGTCTAAGGTGCATACTTCAATTTCTTAATTGTTCTCATTTAACTCACATGGATAAAGAAAAAAGGGGGTGAGCAGGCATACAACCCATATTAATAACTACTACACCTAAGGGGAGCAGATTTCCCTCCAATTTGTGAATTTGGCACATAGCATAATCCATGATCTCGACGGATTTGACTACCTCAATCACAAATTTTACCATGAATCTGATGAGTTATTTAGCAAGAACAATATATATATATAGGCTCCCCAAAAGCCTTAAAAGCTGGACTCAATATCAGAGTTTTGTACTGCCACAAGACTGTGTGATTTTGTTATTAAAATTTGAGATTTACATCCAAGTAACCACTTTATAAGATTTAGTATATCCAAACAATATCTTATTCACATTTTATGCTCTAGAGACGCTCGCATCGTTACACATTTTAGAGATCTATATTCCAGATCCTGCCCCACTCTTTTTGGTGGCCTAAATTACAACCAATTCTTCAATATGCTCACCTAGCATTGAGACATCTGAATCTGAGTCAATTTGACACAGGTGCAAGGCGGCAAAATTTGATTAAACTTAATATACTTTTAAATGTACAGTTTCAATAAATAACTGAATAAAGTAGCAAAAAATGTTCAATTCTTTACAGAACTACAACACAAAATAAAATATGAAATCTTGCCGAAGACAAAAGCATAAATAGGTTCAACTGTGTTTTATTTTCCACCCACTCATTTTATTGGCATAGTTCAACTCATAATCCAGTAAATGTTAATTGATATTGAGAATAAAAGTTCCAAGAATGCACGTACTAAATGCATATAAAAATATGAACATAAAAAAGGATATCGAACATACACAATTTGCTTTCAGACCAGCTAGATACAGCGCAGAATTCTCAACTTCTGCATGCCTCCATTTCTCATAAAACAAGTAGAATTTCACTATCTCGTTACCCGGATTGGGGTTTTCGACATTAGCCTCAAAGTCAGTAACATCTCTAGGAGAAGTACTTGGGCCAAGGTTAAAACGACCAATGGCTTGTATGATGCCTGCTGCACACCTCTCAGTCGCATGGATTATTTTAGGGTTATCTTTCGCATTTTCAGCATGCCACTTCAACAGTTCTTCCTGAGCATTGCTTACCTGCAAAATGAACAAAATTTAAAAAGGAAAACAGTTAGAATACAAAATTGTAAATTCCCAATGTGACGTTAAAGTGAGAATTTGATGATGAATTAGGTGAACCACCAACCATGACACCGTATACTTCTGGAATGCTAAACAGTTCAGCATCATTTCCAGAGTCACCACAAGCAAGAGTGTTAATAGGTAATTTTCCCTCAGTCTTGAATTTTTTTAGCAAATATGCAAGAGCTTGTCCTTTGCCAGCACCTTGAGGTAATATATCCAAATCCATTCCTCCACTGTAGATTATTTTAACATTCAACTGACCAACAACAAAGCAAAATGCTAAAACAATGAGAAAAAAATAAAAGAAGCTTCGAAATAAAAATATGGTGTAATTCAAAAAGTCTGCATCTATCTTAGCAGAATTTATTAAAAGAAATACAATTAATCAAACGTTTTTAAGAATTAACAGAAAAATAATGAAGTAAAAATATAGTTCAATCTTACCCCACGTTTCTCCAAACACCCAGAAAGAGCCTTCATTACTTGCTGGGCCTTTTCTTTCTGAACATAGAAGCTAACCTTGTGAGGTCGCTGCTCTGTTTCTGCCTGCATAACCCCAAAAAAAAATTAACTGGAATCCATTACATAAACCATTTTCCTAATCAAAGCATAATATGCCAATTCTTTTCAAAATTACTGCCAAAAGATGGAAATTATATATTAAACCAAATGTTATTGTCTATCTAGAGATAAACATCAACAAGAAAAAAGCTATTATCTACAAAGTACAAACCATACATGAAGAGTAAGTTCAGAAAACTTGCTTGTTTCCTCTGTGACTATGTTCCTGTCCCATTTCTGATTTAGACATTCAACCCAACCATCATCTGGCACCATTGAATTACCATATGTTATCTCTGTTCCCACAGACATTATGGTAATATCTGGGGTTAGCATGGGTTTTTCTTTCCTCAGCTGCTTGTAAAGTGTAGGTGACCTTCCAGTTGAGAACACTAGAAGAGAATCATGCCGATAATTGGCTTCCCACAAGGCATTAAACCTAAGCAGAGAGAGATTCTCAGGATCATGATGGTCAACCTGCAAAGCATCTTCATCAATAAATTGAAACAACAAAGAGGATAGAAGGAAGGCAGTAACAAAACAAACAAAAACAATACAAACCATTGTATGGTCAAGGTCTGAAACTATCATGAGACGTGCAGAACTCTTGAGCCGATCCATGATTGTTCTAATGCTACCTTGACCCCTGAAAAACGATTAACAAGGATTTATAATTCTAGAAAAAAAGTTGCATAAATTATTGTAAAAATAAATTTGTCATACGCTTATACTTCAGCTGGTTACTAACAAATTTTCAAAAGATGTATAAACTATCATATAAAACAAAGAGTAAGGATAACTAGAGATCCAATTGTCAGTTAGATTGGTTGTTCAAGACATGCAGACAAGTCAATGTACTTATAGAAAGTTATTGCAAAGTTGTAAACAATGTTTAAATAAATGATGACTAGATACAAGGTGTAAGCTTTGGATAAAGCCCACAGTTATTGTTGAGGGGAAAAAAATATTGTTCAAATCATTGAAAGTTTCACAGGCATATGAACAGTATATGGTTCACTCCTGCCCATACAAACATAACAACAAACAACCAATCACAATGTGCTTATATAAATCGCGATTAAGAAAAGCAGTTACAACAACAAGATCCTATTCGGAAAGCTAGTAACCAAAACATATAATTTCAAGTAGGAAATCCTTTTAGTATTATGACATTGAGAATCCAAAAAAAAAAATTACTATTCAAATGGAAAAAGATTATTTCCCAACTGTTTGTTGTCAACTACAAGAATCACTTATCAACTTCATTCCTATCTAGGATCCTTTTTTCTATTAAATCAAAGACTATCACAACTTCTCTACTCATATCTTTACTTGTCCCCGTAACACCTTTTACTTATTCTTAAATCATTCCTCCAGACTAGATTAGTTGCCAGCCTCCATGGCACTTGACCAGATCATCTTAAACTACAATCTCTCACCTTGTCTTCAATTGGTGCTACATCAAGCTTCTGACAGATACTTTTCTTTCTTTAAATTACATTTTTAAGTTTTTAAATGTGTTACCATTCATCCATCCTAGCATTCTAATTTCTTTTTTTGGTAAGCTAGATTTTATTAAAACGAAGAGAAAACCGCATGCATTCTAGTTTCAAGGGCATTTTTCCCTTAACTGCTTAACATTATATACCGCAATAATTTTGTCCTCCCTTGCCTTACATTTCCTGGTACATGAATCAAAAAACAACAATCTACGTTGTGACATCATTCTATCGTGGTGAAAGTTTAGAAATCTTCATTTGACCCACCTGGTTAAAAAAATAATAAATAATCCATTTGACCTATTGCAAATCCCTTTGTTCCGTCTCTTTTCACATAATATTTGCTTCCCATTACAAAATAATCTTTAATCAAACTTTTTTCTATCATTCCTCTTATGAAAACCATAACAACGTCTATTTTTATAATTTCCTTCCTTACATGGAAATTTCCTCCAATAGATAAAACTCTATAGTACTTTCCCTAAGGATCTCTCAAAACCAATCCACATGCTCCTATGGTAGCCGTTTAAAGCATTTACCCAACTAAAATGCATATGTTACTTGTATAAATTGTCTCTTCTCATCATACAAATTAGTTAACATTGATATATCTAGCACTCTTCCATATCACAGATTACTCTCACTGAAATCCAATTTTTGTGTTCCCAACATATTGAGGACCACTGTGGTTCCAAGATAATATTTCAGGAACAAGCTGTGAATCTCAATTTTGATCATTGCACCAAGAAGCTCCAACCAACCCCAACACACAGACAAATAAATAATTGATAGATCAGGCACCAAAAAAAAAAAAAAAAGAGAGAGAGAGAGGGGAAGTCCATAAGAATAATTTATTTATTTTTTATAATTCGCATCATAAGAATAATCATAATAGCAAAACAAACAGATAAGCATATAAATGAAGCAAAACCAAATAAATTAAATGCCGGTAAAGACACAAACAGAGCTGCCATTATTTTTCACAAATTGAATAAACCAATCCTTCAACATACGATCACATTCATAAGAGATGTATCAAGTTCTCAGTAAAACAAATATATATATATATATATATCCACAGAAGAAAACATTACCAGGAGTATCGGATCAAGCGACTTGAATTGCTAAAAGCACTTGCGGTTTATGAGAAAATTTTGAATTTCATGAACCAAAAGTAAATGAAGTTCTGCAAAACAAACGTACAATTAGAATAACCCAAAAAAATAAGACAAAAAAAGAAATAATAAATATATAAGTGAACTTATATATAAGTGTATATGTTTATATATATTACAGAGAGAACTAATCTTTGATGGGAGAAATGGAGAGAGATCAGAATAATAACAGAAAAGTGAACTTCGATAAAAATATAAAATAATAATAATAATAATCAAAGTTCTACATAATTTGAAAGACACGTAATATATATGTATATTACACACGCCACGCCAGGTGTGTTTATATTATATTATAGTGTATATATATATATATAGGAAGTGAATGGGGAAAATGTTACAGAACTAATTCTTTTGATGGGAAAAAAATGGAGAGAAATTGGAGTAATTAACCAGAAAAGTGAACTTTAATGGAAAAGAATCAAATTCTACAAAATTATACAGTGTATAGAAGTTTGTGGAGAGAGAGGGAGAGGGGAGTTCATTAATAAACAATCACCCACCAGGAATTGATGTGAAAATTAGGGCTCAAAAGATGAAAGAAGTAAACATACAAGTGGTGAGAGAGCATTGTTGTTGTGTGGCCCTTGAATTTGTTGGAGACGATAACGGAAGAGGGGGGAGGAGTATCGGATCCAAATGGTTTGGCGCTTCTTTTGTGAAGTGCAAGCAAGATGAGATATTATTATTCCTTACCACCGTCGATTTTGGGCATATGCTCAATTGATGGCCACGATAATATTAGTTGAGGCACTTGATAGGCCGAGGCTCAACAATCCGGGGTGGAAAGGAATGTGAAACGGCATATTCTCAAGGTATGGCTGCTGATGGGATATTTTTTTTTTGCTTTTAAATTTTTTTTTTTTCTTTTCACAATTATCTTAATAAATATATAATAATTGAACTTTACATTATCTACATTTATTTTAACTAAATTTTCTTGGAAACTAAATTTAAGACACCAATATATATATATATATATATATATATTTTTAAAATTCAAGATATCGATTTGATACTTCAAACACAATGTTATAAACATAGGATAAAATTAACAACTTCTATATTCTTCATTTGTAATTTACTAAAATTATTTAAATTTTAATTCATTTTTTGATCTCATTGTTTTTATTGATGTTATAATTTACTCTTTCTAATTTTTTTATAATGGACGCTACACCTGACTTATCTCTAATGGTTTGATGATTGATCTTGTCTCTCCTTCTTATGTTTCTTTTTTAACACTCAACATTTCACTCCCTGTAAAATTGTTCGTTTAATGAGTATTCTATACATATACTTTTCCTTTTAAACTTAATTGGTATTCCTTTATCACAAAAACAAATAATTAAAATATTAATATTTTTTTATATATAAAATAAATAAATAAAAACTTCAAATTGGGTTCAATTTAATCCCTAACTTGTTTTCGTAATATTAGTATAGGAAAAATTTTCCTTCTCTCATTTATAATTTTGTACCTTTCAAAAATTAATAAGTCATATGTTTTTAACAACACAACAAACTGATTGTCTTTTTATTGATGCTTCCACCTTAAGACTTTGTTTGGATAAATAGATGAGAAAAAAATTAAAATTATAACATTAATTATGAGAGAAATAAAAGATAGCAGTAATATGTAAATTATAAATAAATTTAAAAAGGAAATATATATTATTTTATGTTTGGAAAAAGGTAAAAAGAGTGAAAAATGGCCCAAGGGCACCCAAGTTTTTAAGAGGGAAATGACTTATGCAGGCTTGGGTCCAAACCATCTACCACGCGCACGCCCACCACCCCTCCTGTACCGGGCCGGGGGCTAGGCTTGATTGTGAAATCCAATTAATTTTTACTAATAAAAAAAAAAATTGTGAAAAAAGTATAAATATATATATATGTGTATATATATATTTCAATTAATTTATTATCATATCCAAGGTGAGACTTATATGTTTTTAATTTCATTCACTAAAATATTAATGTTATTAATTATAGCAAGTGAGTCTCCAAGTTCTTTATTTTTTTCCCCTTCACCAAATATAAAAATTACTACATTTATTTCTTTTATTTATTCTTTTATTTTTCCTTCCAATTCCATCAATCCAAAGGCTAACTCTAAGGCTATGTTTGGTATAGTAGAAAATAAATAATAATATTAGTTAAGAGAGAAGGAAAAAAGAAAATGAGAGAATATTGTTAACTACTTATTGTGTTTGGTTGATTAAAAAATGATAATAATCATGTTTGTGAAAGGAATTGGAAAAAACTATTTTAATGAATTTATTATCATATCCTTTTTTATTGATTTTGTCTACTATAGGAAAAATTTGATATTAATAAAATTTTATTAAAAATTATTGCATTTCCTTCCGTTTACTCCCACTTTTAGAAGGATAACAAAAGCAACCTAAAATGCCTAAATTGTATTATTCCAAATCACTCAATTTCCTTTCTTTTCCCTTAATGATGTATGATCATATTTCATTTCCTTCTGTTTCCTTTCTTTTCCTTCCATCACCCTCCAACCAAACTGACACTAAATCAAATGCATCCAACCAAACTGACCCTAAATCAAATGCATCTAGACCTATCCTTAAAGTGGAGGGAGGGGTGTGGGCAAAAATTGTGTGGGGCTTTATCGTTAAAAATAAAAAAATCACTCATATAATATGTATATAAAGTGTATAAATACATTATAAAAAATTTCTAACATTCAATCTTAAAATAAATAAGGACCTAAATATTGAAAAGACTAATCTATCACTCCATAATTGAATAAAAAATAGGTAAAAAACTAATTAGTTGTAAAATTATTAAACTGTCACTCTTTTTTTTATATATAATATAGGATTGTGGGCAAAAAATACGTTTATGGTATACATATAAAATATATAATTCCATATACATTCTAAAAATTCCTAAACATTAAATTTTTGTGCAATGCAATGACCTGAATGCTGAAAGACTAAAATGTTATGTATAACTGAATAAAAAATAAGTAAAAAAAACTAATTAAATATGACAAGTGTGTATATATATATAGATAGATAGATAAGGACATTATCGAAAGAGACAATGGTATTTTTGAAATTTTACATCTTAAAAAGAATTTTATATACTCAAAATAAATGATAAGGGTTTTATTTGCCAATGATAAAGGTGTTATTTGTTAAAAATATAAACATTAGTAGTGTTTTTCTAACTTTGCCTAAAGACATTATCGGAAGAGTTGACGGTACTTCCAAAAATTTATATCTTAACAGTGATTTCAACCCCTTTTCCAATTTGCTCATTTTTCAAACTACATAACCCTTTATTTGATAGTTTTTATTATATACCCAATATAACAACATATTATTTGTCAAAAATGTAAATATAAAGAGTATTTTTCACACTTTATCATTTTTTTTCTTGTTATATATATACACACATACATACATTCACGAAACATGAATTTTTTGAATATGGGTTATGTTGTGATTTATTCAAAGTATGTTAGTACATTTTATCGTTAAAACCCTGATTACTCTAGTTTCTTGACGTGAGTAAAATCTGAACAAATTCCGTTGGAATATGCCTACGGCTAATTAATAATTAATAATATAGCAGACCTTCAACAATGTTCTTTCAATTACACTATCCCATCTTCTTGAGGTATCATTTGTTCCAATCATTCCAGACCATTTCCTCTTCAATTCCATATACAAATACTACAAGAATTGCTATGGTCCATCACTTCACTCTGTTGATCAGTCACCATAAAAAGATACAATTGACTAGTTTCGGACCCAGAGGTCAATAACACAATCTTTGTTTGTAAATATTCTTGACGCCCTAATATTTGATGCTTACAGAATGAGTACAATGAAATTAGGGTTTTTACGATCCCGTGTTTTCACTCGGTAAAAGATTCTAAATTTGGCATTTTCACACTGAGAGACCAGAGACAAAGATTTTTGTGCTTTGACACTATCAAAACCCAATATTTTAATGGTCTTCATTGTTGGGTTTAAATTGGTGGTGTGTTGGTAAATAGAGGGATGGATGCATATTGATGGTGGATCATCTGTCATGCATGTTCGATTCCAGCGATGAGGTCAGTTTTATTATTATGATAATATTTGTCTGAATTAAATTGAAACATTATTTCCTGGTAACAAGAAACCAAATGCCTAGGGTGATTACATTCATTCTGACTCATGCCGTTATTGTTGATTTTAAGATTTTCAATGATGTAGCCTGTGCTAAAATGGATCAGTCATAAAGTGGATGTAACTTGTTGGAGATTTAAGGGTTTTTTGTAGCTCGATAACAGAGGCCAAATTTATTTGTTTTTAGGTCCTAATCTTATTTTTATTTTTATTTTTATTTTTTACTCATTTCATATATTAAAAGAGAAGTAGTTGGAACTTTGGTTATGTTAGTGTTTAATTCTCAACAGTGGATAAGTTAAATTATAGATAGGAGTATGGATTAACGCTTAGGAAGTTCATATTAGTAGATGTTGGATGAAATACCATAACCTCTAGATGATTTTATTTTATCTTTATTGTTTATGACTTGGAAATTGATGATTGCATAGCTTCGTCTTTTTGTCCCATAGTATTTTCATGAATTTGATTGTGCATTGCTTAAAGCTTCGCGGCCTTTGCCTCTTTGGGACATGGAATTTTAATGATACTGATTGTGTATTGCTTAAAGTTCCATGCTTGAATGTTATGTGTTTTGTTTATGAAACCCATATTTATAACCTCTTTTCAAAGATGCAAAGAAAAGAAAGAAAAAACTTACACATGATAAGATACAATAGGTGATACGAAGAAATAGGAAAAAAACTAAGATTTGATGAATATTTTGACAACTGTGTTTGGAAGAGGAGTTGGAATATTTTTTGTTGTAAGCTTAAGATTGATAAGATTTGACATTCTGGATTGGGATTTTAACAACTATGAATATTCTTACAAAGTTTGACTAAATTTTTCTGGAAATACTGATTGGGTTGTGAGCTTTTGCGCAATAACACGTGCAACAGTTTTGTTGGTAAAACCAGAACTGTATCGGTACCTGATTGAGACCAATCTCGTCAACTTTGAGCTCTTTTCTGAAATCTAATGAGATCTCGTTTTGCCTTTCGGGTCACATGCCCCGTTCAATTCCAATAACATTGTCGAGCCAGTAATTCCAGAACATATTTTCTTCGGGAAACAAAGATACCCTGCTTCAACCTAGCAACTTTAATACTTAGTAGCTATCTAAACAATCTTCCCACTGTGTAATGGTGAGAATCACCCGAGGTTTATTTGTGTTTCAACCCTAGAAAGCATTTTTTTTTTTTTCATTTGACTAGAATTTTCTAGAGTCAGAGCTGGAGAAGAAGCCCACAATATTGGATGCAGCTCTCCTTAGAAAATATTAGAAACATTAAATTAATTTGTGGAAAAAGTATAAGTTGCATCTGAATGTAACAATGATGTACAGCAAATTGAGTTGCAAAGTAACCCACGGGGATAACTTAATGGCAAAGACTCTCACCTCACATCTTGGAGGTTGAGAGTTTGAATCCCCTTGGGGCCGTCACCAGGGAATTTTCCCGGTAACTGCCCCATACATGTGGGACAGGGGGACTGTATGTGCATGGCGGTGGATTATGGAGTGCTTTAAGAGGCTTGACACCACCATCATCGACAAAAAAAGGAAAAAAAATGTGGGTTGGGTGGTCATCACAGCCAAATTTGAGGCATTTTGCAATACTGGGATTTATTCAGATTAGCAGTTGAATATTCTGTTATAATTTTATCTGAACTTTTGGGTATTGCTATGTGTACAATGGTGGTAAAGTTCAATCAATGATAATTGAACTAGGACTTTTTTAATCATTACAAATGATTGTGCATATCAAAGTAAGTTATTTTTTGTTTTTTTATCCTACCTCGACACATCAATAACAGAAATTGTGGAATCCATACGCATATTCAGTAGAAATACAATAAGTTGAAGTTGGTACTTGGTATAGCTGATGCATAAAGTGTTCTCATATTTTTAGGGACAAGGACCTACCAGTGAACAAAAGTTCAATTTTATGGGAAAATATTTAAAATGGAACTTACTTATCAAAAAAAAAATTTACAATGGAACTCCATGCAGTGATGTCCACATACATGCATAGGATAACATGTAACGGTCTCCTCTATATCACTTTCTGCTACCTGATGAATTTATAACTTCTTAAAGCTGAAAAGCTCAGAAGTTTTGGATCAGTGATTGTAGCTAGTATCCCTTTTCTAACTTTGTGACTCAATTCTTCGCAAGTTCTCTTTTAGACCTGTAAAAGAGCGGAAGCTGAGTTGCTCAGCTTTGTACTCTCTTGAAGATTGTCACTCTTTTAAGCTCCAGGTTGGAGCGTCATCGTTCGCAATGATAGGTATGCCAAAAGACGGTAGCCTACAACCATAGCTAACAGGACACTAACTTCTCTTAAACCACTGTCTGTTTTCATCCCATTGATTGTGGGACTGATGTGTTCATACTGCACCTTTAGAAGAAGTTTGTAAGTGTGGTAGTTGAAGGAGAGATAGCGGAGCCATGATATGAATACTGGAACTGTCTGCAATGTCACATAGACTATTATTGTTACTACCCTTTCCAGGATGTGGTGTTCAAAAAAAGAGCTTTCATAGAACTTTTAAGTCAATGTTAACTATAGTAAGTTCTTTCTCCTTTATACTCATTCAACCAACCTTATTATTATATTTTATATAAATGTGGACTTCGGTTGAAGAACACATTAGTTATTCAATCTTTTGAAAACTATTTTCTTCTTGAGTTTCAAATATTTTTGAGAATGAAAAGTCTGGGATGGTCTGACTTCTAAGCGTATTGGCATGCTTACCTTCACAAAGTAGCCACCTGCCAACATGAAGGTCATCACAGTTACGGAGGCTAGAGTTGTAGCCCTCTTTAAGTCCATCAATGTAGCCCCAATTGCTAGTCCGAGGCCCTGCCATTACACCCCAGCTTATCTTATCATGAAGCATAGTAAAATCTTTATGGTACCCTGTTGGTCTGATAATTAGAAAGAGGCATACCTGTGCTGCTATGATGCAGAGGAAAACTGTAAGAATGCTGAGGAAAAATGGACCAGCACTCATTCTCAAGCCTGCCATGAAATAGACAACAAGAAGGAAAAGTACTGGCAGGATGAGGTCAAGTGGAAGGTCGCTTGTAGTCCTGGCCAAAAAATATGCACTCAGTCTGTACATGTCGGCTGCTCGTTCCTTGTTCAGCATGGCTCTTTCTTGAGGAAATGTGAAAATTGCTGTGAAGACTGGAAAAAATCCCCAGAAGACAGCAATGAAGAAAAGCAGCCCTGCCTGCAATTCAGTGTTATTATTCTAGGTTGAGACCTGATCTTATATTCCATGTTTGTGCAAGAACAAATGTTCTAGTTACATGACCAACTTATATTAGGATTCTTTCATGATAGAGCCAGATGTCATTAGTATCTTCTTTTAAACATGATTCTTTAGAACCTTTTCTTGGTCACTTTAACTAGTATTTGTATGAATTTTATTCTTGCAATGAAATAATCAAATTTAGCGAAAATGAATTGATTTTTCAGTTATAGTTAGGTTTTGTAAATATTTTTCCATTGAATATTCATTCTCTGATCTTTTTGCTTTCTTTATATTCTGTTGGTTCTTTCCAATGTGTATGAGATTTGTTTTTACCCTCATTGTTGGTTGCATATCTGAGAAATATTATCAGAAATCATATTGCACTATTTAGAGACCAAAAAAGGTAAATCACATTGCAGAATCTCAATATTAAGAAGCAATGGTCTATGATTGCATGAATCAAAGAGGAATAATTAAGTGCCAGTTGATCAATCTCAAATGTTTAGTAGAAGGCCACAAAGGTCGATAATTTAAGCTTTATACATTAGGTTATTTGTTTACTTCTCCAGTACCTCTCCTCAGTTTTTTTGTATATAGCCACCTCAGTTGTGGCTTTTACATTGGGGAATCTAGTAAGGTTGGACAGTTAGTGTTCCATTTTGGTCGATGTATTTGTGTGCTATGACAAAGTAATGATTGCATACCTGATCTTGAAGTTCTTCAGCTTTGTTGCTACCTGACTGCCACCAGAGCAATCCCAAAATAATTGCAGTAGAGAGAACTTGGGTGATTCTCAACCAGCTAAAATAGTCATGCCTCCTTTCTTTGAGTCCTCTCCTGCATAATATGGAGAACTGTTCACACCAGCTTGCTCCCCATTCTCTCTTTGTGGAATACGCTTTCGATTTTACTTCGTCGTCAACCGGTATTGGAACCAGAAGTTTCTTTTTCTCATTTTCTGCTACTCGTGTCTCGTAGGCCTCTACAAGATACTGTTTAGAAGAAAAAGAACAAGAAAGTTAAACATACTTCATACATGGTTTCTCTATCAAGCTACCCACAATTTTATGCTCATGAAATCAATATTACTTTACCTCATGCACAACTGCAGGAGATGGCTTTCCATTGCTTGTTTCCCTTTCTGAGTTACCCATTTGCACTTTGTCTTCTAATTCTGATGGTACAGAAACATCATTAATGTTCCCATTTGCAAGGTCTAGCAGGAACTCTGCTGGGTTCATGGCAATCAGAGGGGAGCATCCTATGGATGAGAAATAAAGCATTGCTTCTGATGCCTTTCCAAAGTAAAGTAAGCTTCCTTTGCCAAGAAGGATCAACTTGTCAAATTTGTGGAATAGTCTGCTGGATGGCTGGTGGATTGTGGTGATTACTGTCTTCCCGGCCTTGCCATAAGATTGAAATAAATTAGTAACACCATATATTTAGTAGATAATTGGTTATTGCATGTCATTTGAATTATCTATATTCCTTATATCATATTAGTTTGAGTAATTATATGTCTATATCCAAACAACTAGGACAGAAAAGCTGCTAGAAAGATGGGAGTACAAAGGACTTAGGACATGATTGTATCATTTAGGTTGGATGCATGCTTGAGCAAGTGTTCTGAGGAAAAAGCTGTGACGAGAGGCTAAGGCCATAAACAAAAGTAAAAAATGAGTCTGGATTTAGTGGGATTGTTAATTTTGTGTGTGTTATGGTTGGGCTAACTGCTTATTTTTTAGGATGGTCTTTTGTTGTATTTTATTTATTTATTATTTTGTTCATTAATTCCCCACCACAACCAACCGCCCCCCGCACCACCCCCCCCCCCCCCCGCGGGGATGATAATAATATCTCTAGAACTTAGCCCTTTGATATTAGTTGAGCAATAGCTTGTTTCTTATTGTGTATGTGATTTCCTGAAGATGGTGTTTAGTTGAAAAAATAGAGTGAGTCTGTGAGAGTAAACAGAGAATAAACAAACATTGGCAAACTGCTTTTAAACTAAAAATATTTGTATGTGAATAAATGAACTTAAAGATAAGACTTTAAAAACAATATACCTCAGCTATATCTTGTAACATATCAACGGTCCTCAAAGCAGTTGTTGAATCTAAGCCAGAGGTTGGTTCATCAAGAAACAAAAGGGAAGGGTTGATTATTATCTCATTGCCAATACATACACGCTTCCTCTCTCCACCTGAAACACCCCGAACAAAAGATCCACCGATCATGGTGTCTTGGCACCTGTGTGAATAGATATTTCCAACTGATTAGTTTTGAGAAGAATATTAACTAATTTTTGCTTCTTTAACCCTTACAAAGTGAAATAATCTTCATCTGAAATTTTTAATGTTCTGGAGAGAGAGAGTTTACCTTTCTAATCCCAGCTCGTATATTACATCTGTGGCTCGCTTTTCCTTTTCCTGCTTCGTCAATGTCTTTGGCAGCCTTAAGAGAGCTGCATATGTTAATGTTTCCTTCACTGTAAGGTGAGGAAATAGAACATCGTCTTGAGTCACGAATCCTATCCTGCCATGTTTTTCATGTTAGTCTAATTTGTAATTGCTCTTTTGTTTCATACTTCTATTCATTTTTGCTGTAATATTCGTTTCAGACAATACTCCAAGGTAAACTTAGGGATTCCATGGGTGCAAGAAATCATAAAATGAAGTTTCAATCAGGTTTGATGGAAAAGTTTCAAATTCTGTTGCTTATGGTTTATATCCAAGTAACTCAACTTTTTTATCCACCTAGGGGGGAAAAAATCCACCAAATAAGATAGAAATCACTTTTTTTGCTCCTCTGTTTGCTTTTATTATTTTGATGTTGAATTACCATAGCTTTTTTTGCGTATGAAAATCAACTACTGATGTATCTTATTCTTTCTTGATATGCAGTTTAAGTGATAGTCGTAGCTTGTATAAATTCTAATATACCTTCGTTTGCATGCAGAAAATATACTACTGTTGTCTTTGAACAACTTCTCTACAGTTTTCAGTTCTGATATGGAATATTCATGCTTCTTTTCTCTGTGTTCATTTTTTAGAATTTGGATCTACTCCTTGAAACCAAAAACATGAACTTATAAGTTGATTTCCAATAACAAAATCTGCATAAACAGAGTTATTCCTTCAAATCTGCATTGTTAGATTCAAACCAGTGAATCAATCTCAATACACTAGGCTCTAGATTGTTACCTGCTTTTTAAGAACTTCGAATATGGCTTGTCATTGTAAGTAATTGAACCACCTGTGGTAGACTCCTTTATCCTTCCACCGAGCAGACTTAGGAGCGTAGTTTTTCCACTTCCTGAAGGTCCCATTAGTGCCAAAACTTCTCCAGGATTCACTGAACCAGTAATTCCATTTAAAATATCCTTCTCCACTGTGGATGTCACGCCTTTGAAAACTAGCTTGTATGTCACATCCGTGAACTGCATAACGTAGAACAAGACATGGAGCTATTAGTAAACACTAAACAGGCAGCAAATTCCTAACACTAGCTGTTTATAGTTATAAAGAAATAGGACAACAATTTTCGTAGTTTGCATCAAAATGACAACACTAATTCATTCAGGAAAAAAAAAATGTCAACACTAATTTTATGCTTGGGTCTGACTCAGGAATGAGTCCAACCTCAGTAACAGCTGAAGCAAGTTTGAAACCATACTGCAGGTTTCATAATCAGATATACAGGTATCTGAATTAGTTCCTTTGTTTCCCTAGACCAAAATTGCAGTATGTTTTATTATGACATGTATCGCACTGTTGTTGTTGGTAATTATCTAGTCTTGTACATAAATATCATATAAGATGAGATTCTGTACAAGACTGAACCTGACAGGATTGCCATGTTCAATGGGATGCGTTGATCTCTACACAAGTCTCCGTCCTTTCCTGTCCAAATAGATAGTATCAAATTAATCCATGTGCAATTCGGGGATGAGGATTTGACCGGGATATGCTCTGCAGATCAAAGAAAGGAAACTGAAAACCTACATGCATGGCAAGAATCATCACCTTCAGATAAATTGGTAAGGTAGGCTCTGTTTGAATCTTCTTCTTGCGCATGCCAGCTTCTATATCTTCCGCTGAAATGGGCATTTTTATAGTATGTATCAGTAAGCACAGACCTTTTTCTAAACTACTTTGTTTGAAAAAATTTCGTCCTTTCAGGTTATCCCGTGCGAATGAGCGTAACATCACACGATACTGTAAGTCTTAGCATGTTTTCTTGGATGATAAATGCATGTTTAGCAATACTTATTGTTGTTATTTACTTTGTTTCTGTTAACTTTTTTTTTTTCCCCCCAATATATGTACACCCTTGAATTTTATTTATTTTTTGTCTTCAAGAATTTGAAACTTTCTATTTCTACCGGAATACTATATTTATTCGTATGATTTTTAAGAACCCTAAATCATTCAATTTGAACATCCTGAATCAAATTGTTTCTTGTTGTCTAAGTGTGGTCTTTTCATCCTCAATCAAGTACCTTGTTTGGTTTTGGTATGGTCATAGTACCAAAATTTCTCCGAAAATCAGGGTGGTTTGTTACGGTTGATAAAAGAAGTCAAGTCATGTCATATACTCATATAGAAGCCTTTTTCTACCTTTCACGTTCACGGTTGAAAATTATTTTTGGCTGGTCATTTTAAGAATCGACTGTGAATTATGGCTGGCAAAGAAAAAGAAAAAAGAAGAAGAAGAATTTGGAGAAAAGTGGCCCTTTAGGTAATTTTATTAATTTGGTGAAAACTTTCTTGAATTGTTAAAAAATATTCATATTTAGTATATGATATTAAATTTTTTTGAAACTAATGAAAAAAAAAAAAAAAAAAGGTCATTCAAGCCGAATGAAAAATAACTGTACATCATAAAACACATTACATCAGTCACATATTAGAGTGACCTCATTTTATAGAAATTTCATTATTTAGTATTTATAAAAACAACTGTAGTAGTGAAAATTTAAAGTAAATTTAGTGAAAGCTTAAAAAAGGGGAATATGTATGGAAGAAGATTTAACTGCTTATAACAGTGAAATTTCAAAGTAGGGGTGAAAACTTCAAAACTGTGGAACTTGGATGTGAACGCTTCTGCCGAATCTGCTTCCAAAGTCTTGAGGACATGGAAGAAAATTTAGGTCCCATCACAATCTCCAGTTTAATCAATGGAAACTTTATCCTTCACTTTCTCATTTTAATGGGGCCCACTCTTCACCAGCTCCACACTGTTGGTCTTTTGTATTAAAAGCGAGGCCTGGTAGTTTCTATTGATAGCTGCATTACTTAAATCAGATATGTTTTCTTTACTCTCCCAACAACCTTTCTTTTCTGAACCAATCATTTGCTCAAGCTGAGCTCTTAGTTGTTTCCTGATAAAGATGGTTTTTGTAGATTATAAAAGGACCAAAACACCTCTATACTCTTAGTTATGGGATGATATGAACCAAAAAGTGTAATCTTTGTAAGGGTATTTAGGTCATTTAAACTTTGAATGACGTATGAATGAGGGCAAACCACTTTTGTTAAAATTTTCAAAAAAAAAAAAAAAAAAAAAAAAAAAAATGAAAATAGATGTATGGAAATTTGCCTGCTCAATTTATTTTATTTTATTTACAAAAACTTGCCTAATTAATAGTTTTTGAAAACTCAATAAAAAAAATAAAAAAAAATTTGTTTTGAGAGAACTTTATTTTAATATTCTCTTTAAATAGTTTTAAATTCTTGCTAATTGTTTTAAAAAACTGAACTAAATAGACTCTTCATCCATTTCATTTATTTAAAGATAAACAATTTTGCCTTTCATTTTTTACTATTAGTTTTAATTAATAAACAGATCCTAAGAAATTATGGTTATAGAAATGAATAGAGGACAAAAAGAAAAAAAGAAAAAAAAGAAGAAGAAACATTTTGAATTTAAAAACTTAGTAGAACTAAGCACTTACGAATATCTTCGTCACTAAATGGGCCGAGATCGGCGATCTCCTCCGGAGCCATGGTGAAGCCTGTGAAAGAGAAGGAAAATCCGAGGCTAGCGCTAGAAGCTCGGCTCAGAGCGGCGCCGCTGCTCACTTCATCAAAGTCCAGCTTCATTTGAGCACTTCTTGACTTTCTAATGTGTGTATTTTTGCCACTGCCAGTGCGCCCAGGTGATCCGGCTGCTAGTAGCTGTTTGCTCGACTTCCTTGAGAGGGTGGCACCACTCTCCGCTGCTCCTGCTGCTCCTGCTGCTCCTGCTGCTGCCTCACTCGACATCGGTGACTTCATTGCTGCCATTGCCGCCGCCACTTTCTCCACCAACTGATCTGATTTTGTCCTCAACAATCCCGGACTCGAGTTTGATTTCTCCATCTTTTACTATATATTGTCATGACACATGCACCCACAAGAACTTTTTCAAGTTAATATACAAATACTCATATATATAAACTAGAAGGATAATTTGAAACTTAGGAATCAAATTTAAAATGCCATTATATAGGTGTGTGTTATATATCTGAACCATGCAAATTTGATGCTTTGGATACAAGTAGCTATTATTTTGCCTAATCTAAAAAAGGTTAACATGTAATTTACTTTCTAATAAACAAAAACAGCATGACAAACTATTTATATAACTTCTGACATGGTAATCACTTACCACTTTCTAATAGATAATAGATATGGAGGTGTTCAATGACTTCTACACTGAAGATTTTCCAAGTAGAAATTATAAAACACACACACAGGGGGGGGGGGGGAGAGAGAGAGAGAGAGAGAGAGAGAGAGAGATTATGAAAATATTGCCTAGTAGACCAAGAGAGAAGGAAGATACATGTAAACGGTAGAGGAAGACAGAGAGTGGGATTAAAAGTACCTTTTGGAAAACACAAGTCTCAAACTAGTAGAAGAATTAAGAGAAGATCTGTGTTTAATAGGGAGAGTCTACTCCAAGTACTAAGGGTACTAAATGATCACCTTCTCTTGTACGTCCCTTCTTATAATGAGCAATTAAGAGGGGACGTGGAAAGTTACACAAGTACCCCCAACCTTCATCATTATTAACAAATGCATGCATAATTCCATTTCCACAATTCATGATTCATGACATAGATAAATCTGATGGACCTAACATCAATCACATTCATGGAGTTATAACATCCACACCGTACACGTGTTCGGACAGTTCATGTTCCATTTTGTTAGGAATTTCTTTGGTTTTGGATCTCAATCAAGTTCTTGAGTCGATTGATAGTAAACTTTAGAAATTAATGTTGCTTAACCTTATTAGGGTACTTGGAGGTGGCACCTTATCAAAATGGTGAAGATGACAGAAGCCATGGTCCTTAATGTCTGTATTATGAGGCCTTGGTTCCATCTCAAGTTACCTATCTTGCAGGGTACCTACTATCTAGCAAAATGTTTTGGAATTTTGCTTATGTCATGTGCACCATTTTTTTCCATAATTCAAATTGGATTTTGGTATGTTATCTCATGTGGTCCTTTTCTTTTATTTGCCATAACTGTTTAAGACTTGAAAAGTTGAGCAAATGTCATCGTAGTGTCACCATATTATCATCATCGTTGTCTTTATTCTACGATTTAATAAAGCCATTATTCGACATTAAGCTAGTTGCATGCAATGTTAAGATGGAAAGATTGTCTAGACCTAACATTTAGTGTTATTATGCTTTTAAGTGATTGCTATTAAGCTTGTGGTATATGTAGGGTCTTTAGTCCATTAGAGATGTTTACGTTTCGATTCCACTAGGCATAGTAGTATGGTATGTCTTCTCACTTGTCATTAAAAAAAAAAAAAAAAAAAAAAAGAGAAAAAGAATATTGCTACTGTAACAAATAATTCAGGTCTACAGTATTAGTTAAAGAATTTTTATTCACTTGGGTATCTCGATCACTTGAAACATATTTAGAGGCAAATAAAATTTCGCCAGATGTTTCATGTCTAAATTATTAACTCAAATATATATAATTTTTTAAAGAAAAATTTTCCTTTCTTCCTAATCTTTTTTAAAGAAAATAAAGAATGAAAAAGAGATTGTGTAAGTTCTCTCAAACTTGAATTCGTATATTTGTTGTTTGTCATTTTAAGCTTTGCCATTAAACTAAAATAATGGCATCATAAGAGAGTTTAATATCATTCTTCAGCTTTATATAATTTTCACTCTATTTAGATTTAAACCTTAAAAAAAAAACCCACTATTTGTTTTCTTAGTATTTTTATAATTTAAGAAAAGATTAATGTCATTTCCAAAGATTAATGTCATTTCCCCTCTCGCTGTCTTGTGTCTTAAAATGGAAGTTCCAACGTTAGCTTGACATTTGTAATACCAAAAATCGTAGATCGTGTGGGAGTTAAGGGCAAGATGGTAACTTCAAAAGGAGGTTCAATTTGCTGTATGAGTGGCTGTAAGGCGGTGGAAAAACAGGTGCGGACAAGTGGCTCAAAAGGACAATGTTGGTGGTTCCTGATAAGGCACTGTCTCGTGTCGGTGCATGGTTGGTCACTGCATCTCACCACGTGGCATACAAAGTCCATCACATCCCTCCATATTGAACGTACGATGAACGACAATAGTCCATTCACAAGTCAATAAATATATATATATATATATTTTTACAATAGCGGTGTCCCCATTCGAAAAAATTACTCGTATTGTATTACCTGGACCATTGATTCCACATGGTTATTAAAAGGGGGAGACACTTTTAACTTTATTAAGATATGATGAGTAATATTGCAATTGTTTTTTAAAAAAATAAAATGGGATTTAATACAATTTTAAAGTATAGTATGACTTAATTACAAAATTAATACAAAGTTTTTTTTTTTTTTAAAAAAAATCCATCCAACCCTAAGCTTAAATTAGTGATTATATTCATGAATAAAATGAGTCTGAATAATTTTTTTATTTTGTATAATATAAAAATGTATTCCAATTGTGTGCCTTATATTTGGAGATTTTTCATGACTATATTGTATTTTACTTGTTTTGTTTGTTCATCTCCCTACTTTCTAAGTGTAATCATTTTACGGTAGAGGACACATTTCATCCACTATTTTTATGTGAAGTATACATCTAGAGTATTACTGTATTACTAGTATAAAAATAAAATTTTACAAATGATATACGTATTTTTATTAGGGTCAAGTGCAAAAAACATCCTTAAAGTATGTTTACAATACATATCACACCTCTCACGTGCAAAAAACACTTCTAAAGTTTCAATTTGGTGCAAATAGGTTCTTCTGACAAATTTAAACCCTAAGTTGATTAAATTACCCTTACTGAACCATTTTATAAAATGTATAAAAATAAATAATTTTGTAAAATGACTGAAAAAGATATTATTGGATAATGTCTCTCTCGTACAAAAAATACCCCTAAAGTTTTAATCTTGTGCAAATAGGTTCCTCTGACAAATTTAAACATTAAGTTGACTAAATTACCCTTACTGAACTATTTTATAAAATGACTTGAAAATGATACTATTGGAGGACGTGGGCAATGGACAAGTAAAGATAAAAATGTAAAATAAAAAAGAAAAGTATAAAAGAAAAGTAAAGATAAAAATAGAAAATAAAAAATAAAAATAAAGTGCAAACTAAAGAAAATAAAATTTTTCCAAACTTCGAAAATCAGTGTGCACTGATATTGAGATTTTTTTTTTTTGGTTAATAGTGTTGGTACGAAAAAAATTAAAATAAAGAAAAAAAATTAGTAGAAAAGAGTAACTGAAATCTAAAAAAATTCAAATCCTTGTTTTACAAATTCTCAAAGTTTTTTTTTTTAAAAAAATGTCTAGAAATATATATAGAGAAAAAGTTAAAAAAGAAAAGAAGATAATGTGCACGTAACACCCCTATACTATGAGATTAGTAGCATACATACACCTTGAGCATTTTCGGAATAGTAAAAGGGCAACACAGGTATTATAGAACTAATTTATGTCATATGTAGTATTTTTGCATAATGTGAAAAGGTTAGGAGTGTTTTTTACACACTTTTTAAAAATATAAAATAAAAATACTACGCAAAATATACTTTTAAGAGTATTTAGCCTATCGCTGTGGAGTTGGTTGGCTCCACAATCTCCCTCTCACATTTTAAGTTTGGAGTAACAAATGGGATGATGATTACACATATTGGCTCTGTAAAACTTCATTTTGTCTGTGAGACAGCAACACTCACATGGTTAATGTGAAACAGATTAAATCCCACTCAAAATCTACTAGTACCAAGCAATAATGTCTTTCTTATCTTGGAATAACGCCCAAAGAGGAAATTAGGGTATGCTTGGCTACTTACAGAGGAAATTCGGGCGAGACACCAACACTCACACATGCATGGCTACTAACACATTTGCCATCCTTTCTTTCCATTATGTCTAAAATTTTGTCCTTTTTCGTAAGATAAAATCTGAGGGCATAATTGTCATTTTGTATCAAAAATAAAAGGAGGAAAATTCTTTTATTGTAAATTTTAAACCATCCCCCGGGGCACATGTGAGAGAGAAATAGAGGTATTTGAAATTTCAAAACTACCATAGCTTTTACACCAATCCCATAATTACTGTTTTTTGCGCTTAAATTTTTTTAAAAGTACTTGTCCATTCGAAAGTATATAGGAGGCGGAAGGTAATGGGTGCACTCGGTGCATTCATTTTAACTATAACTGCATATTGGGTTCATTTGTGGTACATGTTCTCGTGCACAATACTTGTAGCTTCGGTTGCTTTGTTTCTTAGCTTTTACCTGCTCTGATAAAGGATAGGGATGACAAAAATCTCTATCCTGACGGGCCGCTCCGTCCTATTTGAAGACAATTTTGGAGAATCGATTATATAAATGGAGACCAGAATGAGGACTATTTTAAAAAACTCAACAAATTCGGGAGATGGTTTCTCTGCCCCAAATATATTATAAATTTATTAAATTATATTTACATATTATGATATAGGTTAAGTATATATATTAAGGATGACAAAAATTCACACCTTGGTAGTGTCCCACCTCGTTTGGGGCAATTTTAGGGAACCGATTATGTAAATGGAAGAGGGAATGGTGGCTGCTTTGAAAATTTTGATAAATTTTAAATGTGTTACGTGGGTGAAAAAATTAAACGAAAGTGGGAATGAAGAGGGATAGGGATGATGCCCGCCATAAAAGGACATCAATTCTCAATGATGAAAACATATCACTTGTAAAAGCGCCCGCCTCGTTTGAGGTGATTTTAAGAAACTGATTATGTAAATGGGAACAAGAATAAAGGCTGCTTTGAAAAATTTGACGAATTTTAAAGATGTTATATAGGTAAAAAAAAATTAAATGAGAATAGAAATGAAGATAATGCCCGCACCCATTGCTATCAGTAAAGGACATCAATTCTCAATGATAAAAACATACCACTTGTAAAAGCTAATTGAAAGTATCTTGATGCGCTTCGTATTGTCATTTCTATGATTCTATCCCAACATTGTCAGGTTAATTTTTTTGGAAAGATTTATCATTTTGTTGGTAATAGAGAATTGTATGAATTGTCACAATAGGAAGGTCACTTCAGTCTGCGTGAATGAACCATCTCAATGCAAAAATTCCACAATGGCTATGCACATTTTATATTTTTTCAAACATTATAATAGATATTAATACTTGTCAACAACAACAACTTTTTTTAAAATTAAATAAACTCACGCACTCATATTTCTCTCAAGACTTGAACTTCTGATCGTACTTTTGAAGAGATAAATTTATACCAACGGGATTATTACCCATTTTGTTTATATTCATGCTTCTTCCTATAACAGAATAGTAATAAAATTTTTGTGGTTACCATGAATTAACAATTCATCATTATAGTTCAAAATTATAGTGAGAAAGAAACATTAAAACAGTTTTTTTTTTTTTTTTTTTTTTTGTAAGCCGTCCATTTGCTTTCATACTTACCTCAAAATAAAAATAAAATAATTATGCTAAAGAATAATTAAAGAAGTGACGCATTCTACTTGATTGAAATTTGGATATTATTTTCCTTCCACAAAGATATTTGATAAATATAATTAATAATGGGCTATGAAACTAATGAATGTTGACAATAGGTTTTGTCAGACGCACCAAAGTCAAAATTACAAGGGCGGCAGCAAGAAGACACAAAAATTTCATAGTAACGGTAAAATATTGGTTAAAACTTGTCCAAATCAGCGGAGCATACGCATAAATCATTGGATGACTCCAAAATTCAAGTCAATGGAAATTAAATATGAATGTATGATTTGAAAGTTTGAACCATGGGATGATAAAACTTAAAAACAATTATATTTGTTGGATAAACAAAAATAAATAAAATTAGGTATAACAATGAATTCAAAAAAATATACTGAATAATTTTTATTTTGTGGAAACACTATTTTCTCTTTCTAAATTATGATAGCTTTGTAAAGAATACATTTATTACACAAATAAAAACTGGTTCCTCTCTCTAAATCTAAGGTGGGGGGCGGTGCCGCCCTAAGGAGGGAAAGGCACGTGACAAGGACGGTACTGTGAGAGACAGTGTCTAATGTCACTGTCCTAATGGGTAAAGCATTTTAGCTGTAATATAAAACAAGTCGCCAGCCGCCACGTGGACAGTTCCAAATTCCGGAAGACACAGCCGATGAGTTGATGGGGCTGTGAATCACCGCACTTGCCCTGACACGTGGCCCAGAATCATGCAAAGACGTACTGCCACTTTGATTTTTTAGGATCACATTCACGTATCCTCCATGAGACCATGACCTTTTCCTTATTAATAACATGAAAATACATTTTATTTTATTTTATTTATTTATTTATTATTATTTTTTTTTGAAGTTACACAAACACTCACAGGTATATATATATATTCTGGTCTTAAGTATTTCTCTTTCGGAATTGAAAATTTTAAAAAGAATAAACATATGTTTAATTATTTTAAAAAAATCACCATTTATTAAAAATATCGGGTTCACATGAATATAACATATGATTTGATATGACCAATGTTATTATACATATATATATATATATATAAGTATCTATGTATGTATGTATGGTTGGAGAGTACTAGGCGATGATCATGAAAGTAATTCGCTAATATCACCGTCACATCACGTAACTGTGAGCAAGAACAGAAGCACATGAACCAAGTTCCTTTTATTTTCAAGTCTATCTTTAGACTTTTTTATTTTTTGGTTGGTCTTGGTGCGTCTTGTCTGCATCATTCGCCAATTAGGAGGGCAGGATAGGATCTCTCAACTCACGAAGACAGTGATATTTATAATGGAAAACACTTTGAACTGTAATCCAATTGGAATTTCTAGTGGCACGATTGAAATGATGTGTGTATGTATGTGTGTGACAACATAAATATATCAATACGTAATTAGGACAGCATGTAACCAACATTAGGCACAAGAGATTAAAAAAAAAACGAAAAGATAGGCACTGCGAACGAGTGTGAAGAACATTATTACTTTTTATGCACTGTGACGGTCATTATAGAAAGATTGAAAGTTGTAATGCACCAGTCACTAAACTAATTTTCATGGTACTATTATCATGTCGTGCTACTAGGAAAATAACGCAAGAGATGACAGCACAGTTGAAACAATGAAGATGGGAATTTACATTTCGGGAAACAAAATGAAAATGGGAATGATGATATATTAATGCTAATAATTAGAAATTCGACTAGACTGAAGAAAATGAATGCTTTAAATACTCACCCATGCCTCACATGGAGAAATCCGGATCCTCAGCTGGAGTGGCGCCTGTTGTAGTGGTGCTGTAAACAATTTCTAACACATTGTGTGCTCGTAATGTCTAGATTCCGCTCGCTTAAATCATGTTTCTAACATATTTGTTTTAGATTTTAATACATAAAACATCTGTTGAAATCTATAACAAATTTGTTGAAATTTTTTCCAACACACTACAACAGGAATGTGTTACAACAGAGGATCCGGACTCCCCAAGGAGACGACTGACGAGTGTCACAATGAGACCTATACCTCATCTAACAGCAGAGTTGAGATCGCTGTTATAGCAAAGGATCCTTGCTCCAACCCCAATTCAGCAGACGAGCCAATGTCTGGAACAGCATAAGATTGCCCTCTCACCTACCAACTCGAGGATCTCTCGGTGCCCCTGAAATTAAAAATTTAACAAAAAGCTAAGCAGACTAGAGCCTGAAAGACCTCTTTTATTTTATTATTTATATTTAAGGCTCTGCATAGCTTGTGTTGCACTTCTACAGTCCTACATGTATCTTGTGTCACACTTCTACAAAATGGGTTTATCACAATTTTCCTTGTTGTATATACTGTTATATGATGGCTAATAATAATCTATATTCTCCATGCAGACCCAATCTTTTAATGATAGAATCTCTTGGTGTCAAAGTTCTCTTTTGAAAACCAAGCCATTCTAACTTAATAAGAAATGATTCCTGTAAATTTTATTTAAAAAACAAACAAACAAAAGTATACAAATTTCATCAACAAAACGAAGACCATATATGTATATATGCGTCTCTTTTAACTGAGATATTAATTTGCACCTCCAGGACATAACACACACAGATATTATTTTAAAATAAGAATCATATATGTGTTTACATGAGTTAGTTCATATTTGATTTCTTTAGGAAAATTGATGTAGACAGATATTTAAAGGAAATCAATTACAGTAAAAGGAAAAATAAGAAGTCATTAACAATTTCATATAATTATAAAGCAAAAGTGGAATTAATTAGCTGTACTCGGATAAGCATGTATGAGAGAGAGAGAGGATCGCAATTCAGAGTGGAGATGATGAGCGTGTTGTATTGTCATTATACAAAAACAAAATACACGTACAAGCAGTGGCTGCACGGCGGTATCCTCAAAACTGTGATTGAGGCATATCATGAGGTAGCAATCAATAAAAGGTGTAATTACACCCTCATCCACTTGTATGTCTATTTCTTCTGTTTCCAACTTATTCATGAATTAAAGAAAGGAATAAGTGGTCCACTTAGTAAAAACCATTGGGAAGGTGCCAATTGTAGGGTCTACCACCTTCTCTCTCTCTTTATCATAAAGAATTGAAAGTGAGAGATGGACCAAAAAGGTTGGCATGATAGGGTTTTCTGTTTTTCTGTAAAGTTAGTTTGTGAGAAAGATGGGGGTGTTAGGTTAAGTGTCATATGAAATGGTCGAAAGTTAAGGAAAAAGGTTTACTAGGTTTAAAGTAGTACATGGGATGGGAAAGCCAAAAATGTTGCTCATCCACCAAACATTCACATATTTTTTAAATTTAAACAATTCTATCACTTAAATTCTTAAGATGTACTACACTAATTACACAATATATTATTTTTTATTTTTTTCTCTCAGACCGAAAAGGCTCTTTTCAACCTCATTTTTGTACCAATTAATCCCATACCTTTATGTTATAGATTTGGATACTCTCCAATACTTTTCCTCTCCAAGCATCTCCAATATTTCATTCAATGATAAAAATTATGTAGCACGTAATCATTTGTCTAACTGCCCACCATGCTATAGTTTCATGATCAACTCAATCCAAATAAGATAGTGATGTGGCATTTTTGTATCAGTTGGATGGAGGCTTGTAGATACGCGGAGAGGAAAACTACTGAAAAGGATCCATATCCGTATCTTATTTTTATTTTGGCTGCTGTGTATGAGGGTAAAATAATATTTGACAAGGGAATTCACACTTCAAAAACTATTTTGTACTCCATTTAATTTTTATTTTGTAAGGAAAAAGATGTAAAGGTCACTGGGAAAAAAAATAATAATAATAAATAAATTTACCTAGCTATGTTTGATTTGGGAATCATGAAATGGGCCACTTTGATTCAAAACAACATAAATCATGCAATGACAGCCCAACAAAACGTGTGTTAATGATTTCAGAATCTACCTAACATCACAATGAATTAAAAATAGAATAGTATACTGTATAGTGTGAGTGAGTGAGAGCTTTCGCTGGAAACCCACCCCAAAACGAGCCAGGATCCTCTCTACTGTCACTGATTTTTGTCGGTGCATCCAATTGATAGCATTGCGACAAAGATTGTGAATGCACCAGCAGAAATCAGAAATCCCTAATCCTTAAAAACATGGCATGAGAGTTTATGTATCAAAAATTCCTAAATGTACAAAAAAACATTCACATGCATTTTGTAGATGAACATATGTTGGTTTAAATAAGAAAAAAGCCACTACCCAGTGTTGGTCTCACTTGAGCAGGGTGCTGAGACGAAGAGACTGGACACAGGCACAGAATTGACTTTTAATATTAATTTTAAGAAAGTGATTGCTCTCAGACACAAACCTTCGATCTCATGTTCATTAATATAAGCTTTTATCATTGCACCAAGCAATAGATCTGGTGTGGGTGGATGAAATAGTACAAATAACTAATAAAGAGAGATCAAATACAGAGAATGGAAGTGATATCTGAATGTAAGCTTCATTTAAGAACATGATTCTACAAATAAGAACAGACACATGAAATTGAGGAAAGAAAAAAAAAAAAAAAATACTATTGAAGTTATTATAGCATAAAGCAGAAGTTGGGAATGGAAGATGCCAATGAAAACAAGAGAGAAAGACTAGTAAAAACATTATATGTTTAGTGCATTAACATCCATATAATGAAACAACTTAATAATTAAACTCGCTGATAAGTGGATAAGACATTTCATTCAAAAAGACTATATAGATAATGAGGAAAGGGAATGGAGTAAAAGATGTGTTTGCCACTAGGTCCACTACTAATTGCTGATACTTATTACCAGTGAATGTGGCATGTATGCAACCCTTTCTCTTTCCTGTACTGTACACCAACTAACCCATATTTGGGAAAAGTTGAAACTGTATGATATAGTTATGACTGAAATTAAACATGCATATGTATCAAATTAATAGTTACATGATACCAAGTTTTTCAGCATGAGGATTTTGAGTGCGAACCTCGACTGCATAACAACTTACAACGAAGTCTATTTTCCTCCAACCAGATGAGAATTAAAGAAAGCTTTTCTACCAGTTAATCCTTGGAGTAAGAATGTCAAAATCAACAAACTATTTTCTACCAGTTAATCCTTGGAGTAAGAATGTCAAAATCAACAAACTATGCTGGCTTCCTGTAAGGAAAGGAGTGATAATTAGTTGAGTTAAATTATAAAATCATCCAAGAGTACATTTATCATGTCACATTCTTTCCATTAAAGCTGCCCAGTATTCATTTCAAAAGACGATAAAAACAGAAGAACAGAAACAGACAAAAGGAATAGGTGGGATTATGAACAGTGTTGTCCAGGATAGAAAATGAACTAATTTAATTTAAATTATGACAACCAATAGAAAACTGAACAAAAAATACAACATCAAAACCCTAAAATTGGGGGGAAAAACAGAGTCTGCCTCTCTCCCTGAAGACAGATTGATCTTTAAAACAATGCACGCATCCAATTCTTCATAGTTAGAAGCGAGTGAACAGTAGTCAGAAATAGCACTAGTATTTTTTTATTTTTTTTCGGGAAATAGCACTAGTATTGAAGGTGGTGATGTTACGATATCAAATTTCAATGATGCCTAAAGGCATCCATGAACGCAGTGCTTTCGCTGTTTTGAAATCCATACTTGCCAAAACCAGTGTCTTGAATCATGGCCACAGGTTCATTGCAAACAATACACCCATCATTGAGAGAGAACAAGGTGTCTTATACAAAACATAAGATCAACTTCACAAATAATTTCTTCCAGGTGAACATCTCCCAAACCAAACTACTCACAGGCCTGTTGAAGCTCATCTGGAGGGATGAGCCAATTCCACCATATGATCCTCCTGCACTTTGTTTAGATGGAGTATCACGGCTATGAACTCACCATAGTCTTTGGTGCCACTATTGTCAATTTCTGCCTGCAATGTCCAAATCTAAAGGTCAATTTAATGAGATTCAAAGAGGATAAGATGCCACAAATAAATCCTTATGTTGTTCTTAAATTGGAGTATATGACAAAGTTTAAAGTTGTAAAAACTGGAGTATATGATACATCCTTAAACTTCTCTAAAATAAATAAATAAAATATGACTTGGCCCTAATCTGCTTCAATTCTATATTGCTTTCTTCAATATTTGCTTGGATCCTTCCACTTATAATAACAAGGACGAATTCTTTCTTGACAACCTCCTCTTTCATCACGGTATCTTCCTTTAATTCAACTTCAACCTCATCATGTAACAACTTTTGCTGATGCTGCATAGTAATCAGCAAAACTATATAACTCATTTCATCTTGTTAATATCAAATCCACTGAAATAAGACTCTTAAAATCATCCATAGATGTTGAAATCCAGATCTAAACTAAAATCCAATATCGATCAAATCAAAATCTATCCATTTAGAATTTTAAACCTGGAAGCTAAAAGAACTATGATTGGACACTCAATTGGTTTAGGCTATAAAATTCATGTATTTTGAGGGTTCTCGAGAGTGGAAGAAAAAGGGATGATATTCTAGAAATCACTCCAAGCATCCCCAAGTCATTTCACTTTTAAGGTTACAACACATTTGCTAAAACAGCGCACAACAAAGGTAAGGCATGTAGGTTTATAAAAGCAAATGATGAGCAAAAACATGAACCTGAGTTTGTTAAACCATACCTAAAAGTGTCACAATGATGGATGGGTTAAAGAGCTCTTTCTTGTCACTTACTATTAGTTCATTAGAAGCAAAATGGCAGTACAATTTTAATTTTGCAAATTATTTTAAGACCAAACAAGTATCAATGACTGAAGGCTCAAAGCAAACATTTCCAATACAGAGATCAATTGTGATATTTTATTAATAAAAGATGTAACCCATACAAAGTCAAAGCAATTGACTAATTATCCTCAACTAAGAAAGTAGTTATTAATCAGTTAAAGAGAGAGGAAATTTAGGCACCAGGCACCAGACCAGCCAATACTCCAATAAATCAAATTATTAATTTTGAAGGAAACTTATAGTTATTTAGAAAGGCATAAGAGGTTCCTTGATAAACCAATATGCTGGATAGAGTTACTCGGCTATAGCCTATACAGTAATACTCTTGGTATTGGGGTGTTTATAAGCCGATGCATTCTCTGCATCAAAATCATTGGGAAATGGTAATCACAGTCCTAATGCAAGTCACACAAGTGAAGAGCGCTCCACAGATATTCTAGACATTAAAATCAACTGGTGACCACTTGGTTTCTTTTTCCAATTGAGCCAGCTAACGAAGAATCCAAACGGAAAAAAAAAAAAAAAAAATCCACTTCTTACTTTTAGGTGGTTCCAGTAGAACTTCTTATCATTTCCAGATTTGCATCATTAGGTCATCGGCAACAAACAAAAAGGAAAAAAATATATATATGAAGCCAATGTACCTGGCTTGTAGAACCCAATGTATTTCCATGAAATACCAATCTCAAGTCCTAACTCTCTTGAATAATCCAATTGTAACAAGAACCCTAATCGTCAGCCCCAAACAGTTTTTCTGAGTATCCAAGTTCAGAGTTCTGTGGAACCAAACCGTACAATCTTGTTAGTGACGCAAAGATCTCAAATTTTCTTCCAAGAAGAAGCTAGTAATTTATAAAGGATTTTGTAAATTAATAACACCAACAAATTTCTCAAATGTCAATATAATTCTGCAACTAACAACAAAGTTGTAAATATTCGAAACAGATAAATTAAATTTTCAATACAAAAGGAATGAAAGATCAATCATTTTGATAAATCACCAAACCCTAAATTTTAAAGAATTGGTAGTTAAAAACTATTGAATCACAATCTGATATTTAGACGTATAAAGCGTAATAGTAACCACAACAACGTATGGTTAATTCAATGCATAAAAGACTGAACAGAAGGGGGCACAGAGACGAAAGAGAGGATTTTTGGAAAATTGGAAGGAAAAGATGAAGAAAAAGAGAAAGTGCGGGAAAATGAGAAACCGTGGGAAACCCTGCTTTGGGAATGCTTTTGACGGGATTTTAGAATACATAATGAATTCCTATAATTTGGAATGGATGAAATTTAAAATAAATTTGAATTTTATAAAATTTTAAATCTTAATTCTCAAATTCCATTAAAAAAAAATAAAAAAAAAAAACTGTGGGATTTGATGAGAATTGTAAAATAGTTAATTGACAAATTTGCTGCTATAAGTAAAATGGAACAACAAATATTTATTTTGTGATTAAATTCTAGCTTATTTCAAACACAAATGTAATTTTTTTCAAATTAAATCTAAATTTTATTTCTTGTTTTTTAATATCCAAACTCATCGCCAACGACCACTATTGTTAATGAAAATAATATTTCAAATTGAGGTTGCCATTTAATTGGGTAACTTGAACGGTTAGGGCAAAATCAGGATTTTGTTGAGTGCAACAAGAAGAAAATAAAATATATATATGAGAGAACTATAAATCCAAAAAAAAAAAAAAGCAAAAAAAATGAAGGAAGAGTTCACTTGAACAAAGGGAACACAAATATAGAAACGAAATTTATTTGGAGGGAATAGGGAAAAAAAAAAATTTTGAAAAATAATTATAGTAGGAAGGAAAAATAAATGGGCATTATTTAGTGACATAGTTGATTGACTGTCCAGTTTTTTTTTTTTTTAATTCCACTGGTAGGGTGTTCAGCTTCGGCATACTCGTGTTCTGAGTCCCAAAAATATATAAATAAATAAAGAGATTTTTAAAAAATATAATTTGAGGAGAGTATTAGCTAAAATTATATATGACACATATTCATTATAAAAAAATACTCCTTCCTCCCACACACACACAAAAAAAATAATAATAATAAAATTTAGTCCACCAATACGTAGTGATTTTTTAAAGTTGAAATTGTAAGAGCTCTATATCCTAATACTAAATGAAGTTGAATCTAAATTCCTTTGGCCTTCGAACATTATGCGATAAGATTGGAGGAGAAAAAAAAACATTATGTGATAAGATTGAATTTTTTATTAAAAAAAAAAAACTCCAAAAAATCACTACATGATCATGCATGTTTATTCTTACTGGATATAAAATCATATTGAACTAAATTTTTTTATTTTTAATTTTTAAAAGAAAGCTTCCCAAACAATACCTAATAGGATTGATTTGAAAAAATTAATAAAAAACTGAACACCATTTTTTTATTTTTTATTTGTTAGCCAACCTATTTCATATTTGAAAAAAAGACTTCCGTTGACACTTTGTGATCCATGCAATCAATTAATTATATATTATTATATAAATAAAAATATTTATTTTATTTAGTAAATTCTATAACTACGGGTCTGTTTCACATACGCTTTATTTAGGCGTTTTGTTTTTTGTTAAAACAGAAACAGTGTTTTTACTGTAAGGGTGTTTTGGAAAAAAAATCAGAAACACATTTAGGAACGAAATTTTATTGTGAAAATGTCGGAAACAGAAATATTCACACTTATAGTTTTGGGTCATGAACAGTTGTTAAAATAAGAAAAAATATTTTTCTGATGTTTTGGTTTTGAGCCATTGTTGTTTTAGCACCGTGTCAAATAAAATAAGGTCACACCAAATATATTTTTATTGTCAAAATCACTACTGTAACAATTTAAAAAAAAAAAATTAACAAAAGGTATGTCAAACTGGACTACATGTTCATGATACCTTGTCATTACGATAATGCTCCATGTATCCAGCCAAATCATTCTTAATTCATATCAGGAATTCTATATCAGAAGTTTCGAGATGTTTAGAATTTTCCCTGTGCTGATTTTCGAGACGTTTAGACTTTTAACCAGTGTCATGTTCTAGACAAGGCGGCTGAGCAAATAAAAAACAATTAAATATACAAGCATGCATATGAGTAGCATAAATAGAGAGGATAGAGAAAAATAAAATCCAAGTAAAATACAAAATTGGTTCAGTTTCTTGGCTGACTTTGAGTCTTTGACTGACCAGATTGACCCTGTCAGTCAATAAGTTTGAGTATTCTTCCAGTAAAAGAAAAGGCACGTACTCATAGAGCCGGCAATATCTACTAAAACAACAAATAATAATAATAATAATAATAATAATAATAGACCAATTCAAAGCAGACCAAGTAGTTGTTTGGCCCTTTCAATCCTGCACTACTCCAATTAACATTTATGCATGGTCTGTGTGTGACTCTGTCTGTGTCGACTATGACTCTATATAAACTCCATACATGATTGATATAATTGAAGTCAAACTCAAGCTAGCTAGCTACTTACCAACACCGGCCAAATGTCTTTGCATGATCAACAAAAGATGGTGTCCAGACAGTTGAACGGTCCAAGACCACCATCACTCATGGTAAAGAAGAACTCCTCCTCCTCCTCCTCCTCCTCCTCCAAGATGAAGAAGCCTTCTCTCAAACGAAGCCGTTCGCCTGTCATTGTATACGAAAGGTCACCCAAGATTATTCATGTAAGTCCTCGTGAATTCATGAGCCTTGTCCAGCGCTTAACTGGAAAGGATCATCATCAAGCATCAACCGTCGCGCCTTATCGTTCTTCTTCTTCAGCTTCCTCTGCCAAATTAATGGAAGTTGATGAAATCACAAGCAAGAGAGACCAATGCATTGATGGTAAGATGGAGTTTGTGAGTTCTGAGATGGGTTCCATAAATCCTTCAAGTTTCTCAGCACCATGTGGTACTGGATTAAGTGTAGACATTTACCCAGAGATACAGAAATTTGGGGGAAAATGTACTGAAAGATACCAGGATTAGAATCAAACTTCTTTTTTTTTTTTCCCGAATTTTTCTTCCTATGGGATGTTTCATTCTTCATGGTTTCGGGATATATAGACAAAAATAGAATATTGCCCGGTTTGTGCAATTCTAGCTCTCTTTTTCTTTTTTCTGTAAGCAGTTTTATAATGATATGACTTCGACATATATATATATATATATATATATATATATATATATATATATATTGGTAATAACAATGAGATGACTTTATGTGTACTCTAAATGAATCCGTCCATGAGTTCTTTTACGTTTAGGCTGTCAAGGAAAATTTGGGTTAACATAGCTCAGTTTCCTATTATTTTTGAGAATTGAAAACTAGAAAATTATATAAAATATGCTTAGTTGATGATTTTTAAGAATTATTTTATGAAAATTGATTTTATAGTTGTCTCAGAATAATTTTTTATTTTTTGAGTGACAAATCAAACAAATTTTTTATTCTTGATTTTCAACATTGCTCATACTCGCATTCTTATTGCGAGGCCCACATAAAATAGTGGCCCTTACGAAAAGTGCAGTGAGTAATGACAATGACGTCATTCTTTGTTAGAAATTTGAAATGTGCATGGTTAATAAGCCATCATCATACACTCCAGTTTAATGGATAAATGGGGAGAAATAGTATATAACAAATTAACAATAGAGAAATTAAATTAGGTTTGAAGATTCTTGTCTATATGATTTGAATGCTTTTCCTTTTTATATATATATATAGATATATATATTAATGCAGTAGGATTCCAAATACCTAACCTGGGTTGCGGCTGGGAGAGTATTTAATTATTCAATAGAGAAGAGTCATCTGATGATGATCTAACAACTTAATAGCAGTTGAAGACCAAGTATATCAAAGAGGACCTCTGCTTATATATATATATATATATATATATATATATATAATATATATAATTGTTTCTTTTTCCCTTCATTTCTTCTACACAATTAAAAAGCTTCCCCTCAGTAAGGGTGTACTTGTAATTTCATTTAATTCTAGATTGAATTGATCATTCACAGTCTACTTCCTTCAACTATGGCCCTCTTTAGTTTTTCGTTTACGGTTTTCAAAAAACTCTCCTCTGTAACAAATACAAATGCATTAAAATTTTAGCCAATCCATTGCATAGTTGGCATTAAAAACTTGGAACTCCCCAAGTAAACATGCTTGCAACACTGCTCCCAAATTTGACTTAACACCGCATGCAGCGCCTTTAATGTTGGAAGGAATCTCTCTCTCTCTCTCTCTCTCTCTATATATATATATATATGTATGCTTGAATATAGTGGATTACAAATAATGTGAAAATGATGCATTAATTGAATGGCCATCACATTTGAAAAATAACATATTGAGTGAAATTTTGTATGGTAATGTGTTATTTTTTATTTTTGTGTTTTAATTTATTGTTAGAGAGATAATATTAATCAACCAACCGCCAAGTTTGATGTGTGTATTCCATTCCAAATCAAACCCATCTCATTTAACAATTTAGAGATGAGCTCAATGTGTGAAAAGAATAGCATGTCTAAACCTCATGTCTTTACAATGAGACAATTTATATATATATATATATATATAATCATGCATATTACTGAGCTTGAGACAATTTTTCTGGCATTAAAAAATGAATCTCCCTGTGATGAAAAGACGGTATAAGGATGTATGTAGAAATCCAAATCACCATGAAGACATGTTAATGTTAACTGTTGCCCCTTTGACAGCTTATGTTCTTCAAACAGTATGCTCTCGAGACTCGTGCACATTTATCAAGATAGAGAATAATATTGGATTTAACAAAAATTTCTCAAATAATCAATGTTTGTGAAATGGAAATTTTGATTTGTAAATACATCTCAAAACCAAAATTGCTTTGGATAATATCGCAGAATTTACCAGTAATCCAAACAAGAACAGGCACCTTCTTTAAAATGATGGAACCGGTTCCGGTCTCTAACAATCAACTCTCTCTCAAACACCTTCGAAACCAGCTTTGTAGCTGTGTGGCAGTCCTCGCAAACCCTCAAGTTTTTCACTATCCGAATTGGTGTCCGAGCTTTAGTCCTCATTATCCCATACGCAATAGCAAGCTTCTCACTGTGCCTGTGAAGGGCACTCTCTCTTTCCTCTTCGTCTATGTCAAATAATGCATCTGCAATATTCCCTGTGTATCCTGCCACCCTTATCTTCCTAACAATCTCATCCCACATTCTCTCAATCTTTTCTATTTCTGGGTGTGATTTATCTCCAATTGTGAAGTTATGTATTTTTCCATCTATCTCAATCAGGCTGTAGCCAGGCGGTTTCTTAACTCCTTTTTCCTTCATCAATTGTCTCATTTTCGTTGCACTTTCCCACTGATTAGCACGAGAATAAATGTTTGAGAGAAGCACATAATAACCGCTGTGTTCTGGTTGCAATTGGATCAAAATGTTTCCCACTCTCTCCCCAATTTCTGCATTCCTGTGAATCCGACAAGCTCCAAGCAATGCACCCCAAACTGGGGCATTTGGTGTCACTGGCATGTCAAGAACAAATTTCTCTGCTTCCTGCAACTTCCCTGCCCTGCCCAAAAGATCAACGATGCATCCGTAGTGTTCCAACCTAGGCTCAAGCCCGTATTCTCTTTTCATGCTCTCAAATATCTCAAAACCTCTTTCAACCAATCCTCCATGGCTACAAGCCGATAATACAGCTGTAAATGTAATGTCTCTTGGAGTTAGTCCAGTCTTCACCATTTCTGAGAAGTACTTGAGCGCTTTCTTGGCATAGCCATGCATAGCAAGTCCAGCTATCAAAGCTGTCCAACTAAGTGTGTCCCTTTCAGGCAGCTCCTCGAAAACCTGAATAGCTTTCTGGATACTCCCACACCTAGCATACATTTCCACAAGAGCAGTTCCAAGTATCAAATTTACAGTCATTTTGTTTCTCACTACATAATCATGCGCTCTTTCTCCTTGTTCAAGAGCACCTAAATGAGCACACGAAGATATCACACTGGCCATAACTGCCTCATTTGCTTGCACTCCTTCGGACTGAAGAACCCGAAACAATTCAACAGCTTTATCGAAACGGTTATTTCGGGCATACCCACTAATCATTGTACTCCATGTAACCAAGTTTTTCTCCGGCATTTTATCGAACAGCCTGCGTGCACATTCAATGTCCCCACATTTGCCATAACCCGCAATCATTGACGTCCAGGATACTACATCTACGTAAGACATTCTCCAAAAAATGTGGGTGGCTGCCTTAATATCCCCGAACGTTGCATACATATGAACCAGAGAATTCTGTGCATACACATCGGGTTCAAACCCATGTTTGATTACTTGACTGTGTGCTTGAACACCCATTGCTAATGAACCATAGTGGGTACATGACTTGACCAAAAATGGGAACGTTAGATTATCAGGAGAGATGCCTAGGCGTCTCAACTGGATGTAGAAATTGAAAGACTGATTTGGGTATTCACTTCCTGAATATCCCCGAATCATAGCATTGTAAATGAAGAGATTGGAGTTGTGAATTTGTGAGAAAATTCTTGAGGCATAGTCCAGCAAGTTTGTTTTGAATGGGGTTTCTATGCAGAAGGAAATTAAGCGGCTGACTGCGAAAACATCGAAGATGAGATGGGTTCTGATCATATGGCCATGGATGATCTTCAACTGAGAGAGGTTTGAGCAAGTTTGTAGCAGCAAAAGCTTTGGGTTCTTTAATCCCAGTGTCCTCAATACTGAGCTACTACTAATATTGTTACTACCAACGTTGTAATTCATTATTCTTTGCAAATAAACATAGTTGGGACTACTTCAAGTACTTGAAAATAGATTTGTTTGTGTCATCCTAGAACTAGTGACTACTAAAAAGGCATACCATTGACATTATTTTATATCTACTAAATTCTAACCTGACCTTTTTACGACCAAGCATTTTTCCTAAAATCTAACCCGACCTTTTATTATTGAACCAACTGAAATAAACAGTATTTCTAAATAGTGGACAGCCCACTCATGCTGTCTTTGTTATTTCCTGTAAATAGTGTAAAATTGGTACTTACATTCAGAATCACAGTAACACAAAAATGAGAGCAGTTGCAGAATTTTTTGGCCATTTCTTGCATCCCCAATTGCCACATAAGAGCCAAATGAATGCAGGCCAATCCTTGTTTAGAAATTGAACTTTTCAATTTTCCGAAAAAACAAAAAAAATTGAACTTTTCTGTATCATCCAAGTTTTGCATAAAAGTAGCAGGTTTATTTATGAATTGGCCGTCAGATTTGACTGGTTTTGGACTGCATGATCCATCGAATGGTATGTGCTTACTCCCCAGACACCTGATGCACTAGAGTTCGCAATCACCGGTGGAGAAAGGAAATCGTTGTTCAGCAATATTTTGTCCTAGTTCATTACCAAATTCATTCCAACAAATAAAAGAAGGCTTCTAAACCAAAAATGTCATAATATTGTGAAAACTGATCAAACTACAACAATATGATCTCAACCACGCAATCTCAACAGTTCTAAATCATTCCTCTCATTTTTGAATTGAAACAAAGAATAAAATTCAAGATATCAAATGTCAAAATTGTCTTCAGTTGCCTTCCCATTTGGAAGCTGGAATTTAGGATCAAAGCGATTGACTTCCAATGAATGTGGTGGCCTCTGTATAGAAGCCTTCTCATTGTTCTGGCTTCCACAAGTGATTGTAAACTCGGTAGGTATCTGGGCCCTCTCGTTGTTCTGGCTTCCATGGGCGTTCTCTAGAAAGAGAACTTGAAAGCACCAGCTTTGGAATCTGTTACTGATTCCCAGAAGGACTTTTTCTCCTGCTGTGCCTTTCTCTCCTCTGTTTTTGAAATTAATTGATCAATAGTTCCAGGGAAAGATGCTTCAATAGCATTTTTGAACTTGTCATACAAATTTATACGGTCTCGCGTTCCAGATACAAGTGTGCTGGCATTTGGCCTCTTGAGAAAATCCAAAACATTTAACAAGTTTCTCCTGCAACATGGAAAATCAAATGCCTGATGACTCCATAAGGAACAAGCGTTATGGAATTTGATTACCATTCGTCACAATTAAGGAAACATGCTATTCTCTTGCATATAACTAACGAATAGTAATGTCGCTAATTTAAAATGAAATCAACGTTGTAAACTTTTGAAAAATGTTACATATGATACTAGTTTAGGTTTTATTTAAATCGACATGGGGTGAAACCATTTTAAAGGCCTAATGACCATTAACCAAGAAGGCACAAACTGGGTACAGATCTAATCTTTGGAATTATTTTCACAGTCATCAAAGCAATGAGAATTATAATACTTCTCTTCAGGTAAGGTGACAAATCCCTATGTTTTCTTCATTTTAAAGAATACAGGCCCATAGAATCCCTACACAGTAATGAAAGGAGGCTCAACATGCCATCAGATCAACCTTCCCCAAAAACAAAAAAACATGCCATCAGATCAGGTGCCAAGGTCTCACAAAGAGTCTAAATGCAATGCACGACACGAGATAGTAGATTGAGAGAAGGAATAAGATTGATGGAAATGTGCGTTAAAATTAAATAATTTAAAATATCCAACACAAAACTAGTCATCGAACAATATTAGCAATAAGTTAGGTTTTTGGCATATTGATTAAAAGAGTTAGCACCCATCATAAAAAAAAGGGTTCTAAAAAACTAAGAGGATTAGCTAAATCAACGCATATCAGTAATATAATGCCATCACAATCAATAATAACATGCCATACCTAATTAGATTAAGGATATGCTAGACGCGTCTAATTAGAGTAGTCAACAATTAGGGATGTCAATTTAACCCATCCCACCCCTAATGGGACAGATTTGGGATCATCCTAATCGGGTTTGGGGTGGGTTTGGGAGAGAGGGTTTAAAACCCGCAACCCGCTTAATAATTAATATATAATTTTTTTTTTACTAGCTATAATTTTTCTTTTTCCTTTATTACTTATGATAATTTTAAATTTAGCAACATTTTTGTTATTACTATTGTTAAATATTTGACTATACTACAAAAAAATACAAAATTTATCTTAAATATATTCAAGTTTGAATTATTTTTTCCTAAAAAATATGTATATCAGGGAGCCTCAAACCCGCCCGACTCCGATGTGGGGCGGCCTAAATGGAGTTTTGGAAAATATTTTCATCTATGTTACATGGACTCTTCAAAAGTAGTGAATTACCCGTGTCGGACACATATTACTTGGACATGGGTATGGGATATGTGTCTGACATTTTTGGGTGGATATGTACTTAAAAGCAAATCCAATCATTCAATTATATTATATTATTACTCGAAATTGAGTTAAATGCCTATATTGAACACAAAATTAGATTAAAACATTACTTTACTTTAGAAATTAAACAAAATAATTAAATAAAATGAATATTTAGCCGTGTCCACGTGTCCTACTATTTAGAGATTTGACACGTCCGATGCATAGACACATACTCGAGTCCGGGTAACATAGATTTTCATTGGTGGGATGGGTTTGGGAAAGGGTACCCCGTCCCGAAACCGCCCCGTTGACATCCCTATCAACAATTAGCTGATAAATTCATGAATTCAATAGATTGTGTAGCTTATGATAATTAATGATCCATTGTACAAGACAATGATATGATGTCACTAATAGAATATATCAATTGACGTTATATAAAGTAAAAGAAGAAAACTATGATTGAATAGTAAAGAATAAAGTGTGCTTTTCTTGCCTTCGAAGCCTATTTTAGAGTGTAAGGCTGAAGGCTCTACATGCACCTTACTATAGGGTTGTCAACAGGCATAAATTAAGGCGCTTTCATGTGCTTTTGATAAGCCTGGTCGACTTGATCTACCTTTTAATAATTATGCCTCTACAATTACAAATTCAAACATATCCAAATGTGTTTCCTTGCATCATTTATAATTTACTCCTAATTGAATCGTGAGCACTTCCATGCTTTGAACTGTATTAAGCCATGCATAAACATTGAATCAACCAATTAGTTATTATATACTTATATATTCCCAATTGTAAGTACAGTGTATATTGTCTTCGATTTTATGGAAATCATTATATTTGATTTCAAGTTACTTTTTAACTTTCAGGAAACTTCAATGGTTATAAGCTAGAACAAGATTCTTGAAATAGTACACGCTGTGTCTACACCAAAAGCCAAGTACATCATAGAGAAATGTTAACAAATATAAGTACCATACCTACTAACAAAATTCTGAGTAATGGCAATGGAATCTTCTAGGTTGATCACCAAATGCCACCAGCCGTTAGGCACAAAGATCACTTCCCCAGCCTTACAAACACATTCAATGGGTTTCTTTTTCCATTTCTTTGTAGCATTATAGAAGTTCATGAACCACTCAACGATTGAAACAGGACAGGCTACCTCTGCACCATCCGGGCTGGGATGCACCCCTGGCGGCACCACATCAGGGGGAAACAATACCCATTTCTTGGATCCCTTTATCACTGCATTCCAAGCTGATGTTGAATTAGGATCAATGTGGAATGATGAACCAGACCCAACTGGTCCTATAATAATCCATCTATAATCTGGCCTCTCATTGCCCAAGACACCGAATAAGTCCTCATTAAAATACTCTGGAACATTATATTCTGACCCCAATTTTGAAACTTTTTCTGCAAATTTTGGGTCAAAGAGATACAATGGTCTTTCTTCTCGCGCTTGATCCGAATACCTAAAAAAGTCTGCAAGCTTCATTTCCACCGGCCCAACCGAAAATGGAGTATCACCACATATCTCAACCAAATAATCTCTGTCCCATTTTTCCAGAGCAGGCCAGTTATCCAAACACCCTTCCAACAACACCGGCTTATTTGGTTCCTCAAAATTCAATACAAATTCATCAACAGAAATTCCCTTCCTCCGAGAAATGTTATCCCTTTCAAGCCATTCAGGTTTCATTTCAAGGTTAGCACAAAGCCAACTCTGAAACAGATAATCAGAATAAAAGTCCCTTACTTTCAAACCCAAAGAACCAATATTTGAAACAGCAAAAGAAGGCTTATATGTAGCAACATAGGTAGATCTCCAAGACCCATTATACAAGAATCCACCATCATAATTTTCCAATACAAGGTTCCTCCAAAGTGGTTCATGATTACAAAAAACATAAAAGGATTTGCTCACAATAGATAAAACCCCCAAATGGGTACCACCCAAAAACCCTAGAATTTCAAGAACAAGCTCATCAGTCAAGGTTTGGAGATTACCAAGGCCTGTGTTTCTTGAGTTGTGTGGGGATGGGTTTAAGTAGAGATTACCCAATGGTTGGACCCCATGTGCGTGTGATGGAGCTGAGTTCTTCAAGCAGAAACCTTCTTCTATTTCTTCTTCTGCTACTCGGTGTATGGATTCTTGCTTTCTTGAAACAGATTTGTGAATCTTCATTCTCTTTCTCTTTGTGGGTTTTACCAACAAGTTCTTGCACTTCTGCATTGTAGGGTAGCTATATCCGTGTGGCTTCAGAGATTCAGAATGAGGGTAGTCTCAGACTCTAACCTATGAACCACTTCCTTCCCACTCCTCCAATAAATAAATAAAAAAAGAGCAACAAAAATGACGTTTGGGGGAAAGGATACCTTTATTAGTTTTTAGAATAGAGAATAACCCCTTCTTCGTTTTTTTCTTTCGTTTTTTAAGTAGAATAGAGAATTTTAAATCAAGAAAAAGTGTGCTAAAAAATAAAAATTATATTTTTGAGGTTCACAATTAACTAATAATTTTTTTCTTACCTCTTAGCTCAACATTAATATTTTTACTTATTTAAAAATGAGTAAAGTGAGGATAAGATTACAAAAATAATAATAATTTATTGAAATGTAAGAGTAAAGTATTAAATCTAAAACTCTCATTATTGTCAAGTTAAAATTTGACAAAAAAAAGTTTAAGGAAAAAGATTTTTCTTCCTAATAGTTGCAGGGAATTGTTAGATTTATTCCTTTAATTGGTCAATTATTCAACAAATAAGAAAGTAGAGACCTCCACTTAGCTATATTTGATATAAATAGTCAATTAAAAATTATTCCAATTCACTACAAGTGTTTGGTGTGATTATATTCAAAAGTTAATGTAATTTTTTACAAGATTAGTGTAATTTTGTTTCACTAGATGATAGGTAAACCAAATTTATCTTGTATTTTTAAATATATTGGGCTTGTTTGGTACGAGGGTTTTGTTTTTGGCATTTTGTTTTAACTTAAATAATATTTGTTGTAACGTGTTTTGAATAGTAATCGAAAATATGTTTTGTAATGTCCATTTGTTATAAGATTTTTAGGAAAAAAAAAATATGAAAATATGTTCGATAAAAAAGTATTGCAAGTTTGAAGAATATAATGGTCATTTTAAAAATCTCATTTAGAAGCTTTTCAAAAAAAAAAAAGTTATTGTTCATCGCTACCAAACGATACAGTGCCAAAACATATAAAAATACCAAATTGGTGTTTCGATTTTTGGCCACTATTCACGAAACGTTTTTGCACTGTGCAAAACAAAATAGTTTTTACCAAAAGCATTTTTTCCACGTTAACTGCTACAACACTCAACAAAAACAAAAAAAAATCAAAAGCAAAACGCGAATTAAACAAGCCCATTATATTTTGTTTTATTTTTCTTTAAAGAAGAGAAAACTTTTTAAATATAAAATAACATCATGACAAGGGCAGTATATTATTATTTATGCCCAAATTAGGATAAATTAAATTAGAAATGTAAGAATCGTGAAAACAACACCATCATAAACTTATATTCTAAATATATATATTAGCCTCTATCTTGAGCTTGCCTTTAAGATTTCCAGCATAGGACACGGGAACTTTATATATTAGGGGGAAAAAAATTCTAAGTTTGCCAAACACAGTTATTTCTGGTTAGTTTGCCAAATACAGTTTTTTCTGGTTTCTTTGATTGGTTACCCTAAAACTATGGACAAATCAACGTTAAATAATGGAATTGTTCTGTTTTTTTTGTTTTGTTTCCTTTTGCCCTGGATGCCACTTTTTGCATTGCCCATGAATTTGCTAATTTGATCACACACACAGCCATATGTTTTGGTCAAATTCAACAACTGTAAAGATCTCATTCTTAACAGAAAGGCAGTTGACTACTAGTCTACTCAACCATAATCTCATTACAAATTCATGACCTGTGCAATTGTTCATTATATTTCACTCGAAAACCATAAAAAAAAATTAAAAATAAAAATAAAAAATAAATAAAGAAAAAACATTCCCACAGTTTAACTGGAGAAGAAATGGCATAAATGAATCAAATGATGAAAGCGGCATTTAATTACAGTTGAAGAATAAAGTGTTCTTAAAAGGAAACAATAGGCACGGCATATTTGTCTTGGGAAGCATACATGAATCTGTAATGTAAAAGGCAGGAAAGGAGTGTCAAAAGACACAAACCTCGAGCCAAATTGCATCAAACCTCGAGCACAAAAGCATATACGAGTACACCACATCCATGTTTCACTGATCGAACCAGCAGCTCTGTATTCAATCTGAAGAAAACGAAGCGAAAGAACACTGCACACCCAATTCTGCAGCAAGGAATCCAGATAAAGAATGCAAAATCTAAAAGTAATAGTGGAATTTACATCGATTGGCAAAGGCTTCATAGATGGATAGGGAAGGTTGAGAACCAGCTTCACACTTGTGTACTTCTAATACATCTCCACTGCCCTATGCGAGGGCCTTTGTCTAGAAGCGTTAGCAAGCCTGCATTGTTCGCTGACAGCCCAAACATGTACCTAAAAATAGTATCAAGTAAAAGAAAAAAAACAGGTATCAAAAAACCGGTGATGAATCCAGACTACATAACTTGCTATCATGCGGGAAAAGAGGGGGGAGGGGGGCCCAAATATCGTTACTTGGTTTATTTCTGTGCTACAACTTGTCAAAGGGCTGACAGACAACTATAAAACTAGGATCAGTGATACATTACAGGATGAAGAAAATAAAATTGCAAGTCACACAACAATCTACCATGAGCAACTTCATATAATAATCTACTCACTTGCTTCGACGTGCTTTCCTTTTCCACAAAACGAAGGACAAGATCCACTGAACAAATAACACGAAAGGGATGATAAGTAACAATGCAACAAAAGACAAATTGCAGGATGCTTGGACGGTGTAAAATATAAAATAGCACAATAGCTAATTTTGTACACTTGATAAATGCATATGAAGCTCAATGTCACAACATTTTAAGAAGAAAACAAAAAAATTATATGTTTTCAGAGACAAAACCCAACGAGTACCCACAAAAATGTGTGGAATGATGATTTATATCGACTCTAAGCTTGTCCCCAAACATAATAAAGTTTAGCTTCTAATATTTAAAGTCTTGCCATTCACCTGCTATCAAACCACGAGGTAAAAAAATAAATAAAGGTAGAAAATAAATAAAAATAAAAAACATGGAAAAGAGGAAACAAGAACCAAATTATCGTGTTTGGATGAGTAAGCATGCAACTACAAACTTTTGCGTGGGGGGAACAAATAGTCACTTTTTCAACTCATAAACCTAGATGACAGCAGAGAAGCCAAACCACATATGAAATAATGAATATGAGCAAGAATCCTGTCCTCTAATTTTGGATTAAGTCTAAGGACCCAACTCCATTAGGAGTGACAGGATGCTAGACAAGAGTTTGAACATCAGTGAGGAAGATGGTAATAAAGATGACATCACAGACATGAACCACATACTGGGGCTGTGTCCAGGCTCTGAATTCACATTTCATATGCACATGAGGTGGAGAACTATCTGGTGTAATGAAGATGAAATTATAGACATGAACACTCCACTGAGCCAAGTCTAGTCATTTTTTTCACAAGTGTGTGAAGAATCATCATGAGGAATGAAGCACCGCAACTCTACATTTGTGCTATGTGTAAGTACGTGGTTTTACCCACATATATAAAACCAACACTTTCTCAGAACCATACGCCATGACTTGCCCTATTTGTAGTGTATCAGAGCATGCTTGAAAAAAAATGAAAAGTAAATTTCAAGTAGAGATTGAGCTGCAACTGGCTATACTCTTAGGTGTATAGACTCTGGGAAAAAAGGAATATGTGAAAGAGCACATTCGAGGCTACACATTTCCCATCATGAAATTTACCTAGAATACTGCTCATAGTTAATCATAAAAATGCATCAACACTGACAATATACAAGCTAATATTAGAATAAATTATCATGTCATATATACAAGCTAATATAAAATTTTATTATTGTGTCAAATACAAGGATAGCTACAGGATGATATACAAGAGCCAAACTCGATTATATTATGTAAGTGAAAAAATATGTATGCATATGAAACCCTGTGATGATGCTTATAGAACAAGGAAAATGCTGAAAAGAATTACGATTGAAGTTGTAATGAGATACATGGTTACTATCATTTAATAGAAGATATTGTCCTGAATAACTTGAAGAGAGAGAGAGAGAGAGAATAAAAACAGAGAAGGAAAATGAAAAAATTGGTATGGTAGGATAAGGCTTTGTCAAGTATTCAAGTCTCTTAATCTCACAATAAGAAAAGCTACCTTTGGAGTTCTGTATCTGCATTCTTATCAACACATCAGCTTGTATCCCAGCTTATCTATTCTCTATCAATTAAAGGGACAAAGGAGTAATAACTGGCGGACCCCTTTATTTCCTCTTATACAAGTAATAGACCTATTCCTATTTACTTACTAATAATGCATATCGTCAGGTAGCTCACACATACAGACAGATCAACAATGCAACAGTTGGGACGGTCATAATAAAAATTTCTGGAAATTACGCTTTTAATAATGTTGTTATAGTTCAAGTTCAACAAAGAATAAACTGGAAAAAGCGAGACTAAAAATAAATAATAAAGGTTCAGCCAACTATAATGCATAGATATGATAAAAGACAAGCCCTACACACCACAGAAGTTAGTAAATTTATGCAAAAAGAATTGGCCACCCGCCATGAATTATATTACCTTGAATATTGACAAGAAAGAAAAGCTCCGAACAACAGATAAATTCTTCACAGGAATTTTCCTTCCAGGTGACATTTCGTTACACAACTGTTGAGCTATCTCCTTCAGTAATACCAGTTGTGCTTTATCTGTCCGCATAGAAATGAGCGCCTGCCTCATCGATTCTCTATCAGCCTCAAGTGCCTGAAGCCTCATGTACAACTTTTTGATATCAGGATCTTCCATATCTGTCCGATTTAGTGACTCCCTTGGAGTAGCTGGATAATCTTCATATATTCCAATAGAAGTCTTGGGCCCCATAACACCATTATATGGTACTCCTTGATGAACTGAATCAATGGTATATACTCTGTCGCTCATGTCGTCACCAATTTCAGATGCACTATCCACCTTTTTCAAATTGGAGTAGTCTTCTGTCTGAAAGTACTCCGTCTTCCGGAAACTGGTACCAAGCCTGGGAGAATCCGGGGCAAAAGTTGGAGCCATTTCTTTAACAGTTGCAGAGAATGAGCCTGAACTATCAGTAGAAAACCTCCTAAAATGCCTAAATCGCCTGGGAGAATTTCCAACTGTCACCTTTTCAAGCACATTCTTTGTACCAGGAAATTCACCATCCGGTTGATTGTGTCTAGGGCTCCTTTCCAGTTGATTGATCCTGTATTCCAGATCCTTCAAACTTTCCCGAGAACGCGGGGTTTCACCAAATACATATTTCTCAACATCAGCTACATCATTGTCAATCTCTGGATAAGCTTGGTTATTGCTCAAGTTACATTTGAGCGGTGGATAATCATAGGTGGGGGATTCAAATTGAGGATCGAGGTCAACTGCACTGTTGTTACGGGTAAAGCCACTTTTCTCCCCATCTGCCTCAGCCTCTGTAAGTCCAAAACTCATCATCCTAAGTTTATAAGCCCGGACCTCACAAGAGAGAGATTGAATAGCTTGTTCTCTCTTATACAACAAATCTTCCAACACCGCAAGCTCGTGTTGGTCATGTGCTATCTTCTCCTCAGCAAACCTCTTGAATTGACGGGCCTCCATCTGAGTCTCAGCCTTTTCCCTCTGCAACCTCAAAATCATTGACATTGCCTCATTTGCGGCAGATGATGATGCATTCCTCTCTTCATCCAATTCAATAAAAAGGTCCTCAATGGTTTGTTGTTGGCTGCTAACCATCTCACGCAGCGCAACACATTCATTCTCAATCTCGACTCGAGCAACCTGTTGAAAATTAAGACCCGGAATAGTGAATTTATTGCCTTCCTCCAAATCATCTGCCTTTCGCTTCACAGACCGAAGCCAAGTCCCCGAAAAAGAGCGGTTCATCAAAGAACAATTACTACACCCACAGTCGCAACATTTGACCAGACTCGTCGTTGTTTCCAAATCCATATTTCAATATTGCAGCCAGATTGAATAAAAATCAAACCACTCTGCAATATCACAAATAAATAATTTGAGCAACAATACAGAATTTATATATGAGCTCTCAAATAATGTATATTTCCTTCAAATAATTAATTTTCCCCTTCCTTAATCCCACCTAATCATCAATCTTTTCTTATTAACAAATCAAACACAAAAGAGCTCATGCAAAAATCAACAAAACCACCAACCAAACAATATAACAAACATTATTTCGACAATGTTTTAGACAAATAAGGCGAAAATAATGAAAAAGATGCAGAAATTAGCTTACCTTGGAAGAGTTTCAAAAATCAAAGGGGAAAAGAAGCTCCATGTAGGTGAATTTTCTGAGAAAATCTTTCTCGCGCCAAATTATTTTCTCGAGAAAATACAGGACCGTAACGATTTGGAAAACAACCAGACAAAAAGGGAAAACAAAAATGGCGACCTCTCTTCAGCTTGGAGATTGAGGAAACGGAGGGAAAAGCGAGGGGAAAACAGAGGAGAGAATTTGAAAACCCTAGATTTTTTTAAAAAAATTTTGGTAGTATTGTATTTGTTTTGTCGCTTCGTGTTTGGTGGCGTAATTTTTCAGTTTTTTTGTTTTTGGGGAGAGAGAGAGAAGAGTCCGAAAATGGTGAGTTATTGTGACCAAAAATGGGAAAATAGATGACGGTTGGAAATAGAGATCTGTTGGAAGGAAGATTTGTCGGAGACTAAAACGCGTGAGCTGTGTTGGTGTCTTCTTCTTTTTTTGGGTGTTTGTTTTGGAAAAATAGGACTCGTCACTTGGCTTAGCATGCTGGAATCATTCTACGCCCACCTAAGTATGGGTAATTTGATATATATATATACACACACTAGAAAAAGGTACGTGCAATGCACGTATTGAATATTTTTATAAATAATGTGATAGAAATTTATAAAAAATAAAACAGTTAATTCGTAGTAGATTTTATAAAAATTAGTTTATTTTTTTAATTATACTTTCTTTATTAAAAAAATTCATAATAAATAGATAAATAAGTAATATGAGTTAAAATTTTATAGAAACTCTTTTAAAAACTCTTTTTATGTCAATTAATAAATATTTTTTTATATTAATAATTTTGTCTAATTAGATTTCAATAAATAAATAAATTGGTAATTTGTGTTAGAGTTTTATAAAAATTCTTTTAAAACCACTTTTTATATCAATTAATAAATAATTTTTTATATTAACAATAGTTGCCTATTTATATTTCCTTTTATTAAAAAAACTCAAAATAAATAGATAAATATGTAATTTGTGATAAAGTTTTTCTAGTCTAATTAGATTTTCTTTTATTAAAAAACATATAATAAATAAATAAATAGGTAATTTGTGTTAAAGTTTAATAGAAACTCTTTTAAAAACTGCTTTTATATCAATTAATAAATATTTTTATATTAATAATTCTTGTCTAATTAGATTTCTTTTTATTAAAAAAAAACTCATAATAAATAGGTAAATATGTAATTTGTGATAGAGTTTTATAGAAACACTTTTAAAACCTCTTTTTTGATCAATTAACAAATAATTTTTTATATTAATAATCCTTCTCTAATTAGATTTCCTTTAATTAAAAACTCTTAATAAATATATAAATAGGTAATTTGTGTTAGAATTTTATAGAAACTCTTTAAATATTATATCTTTGTCTATTGTGATAGAGTTTTATTGAAAATAAAATATGTAATTTATGATACAGTTTTATATAAATTATTTTATTTTCTTTAAATATATCATTGTCTAATTAGATTTAATTTTATTAAGAAACTCATAATAAAAGTTAATTTGTGGTAGAGTTTTAGAAAAAATATTTTATTTATATATCAATTAATAAAATTTTTTATATTAATAATTATTGTCTAATTAGATTTTCTATTATTAAAAAATTCATAATAATAAATAGATAAATAGGTTAATTTAAATTTTATTAGATAGATTTTAGAGTTTGATAGAGTTTTTTTTTTATTTTATAACAACACTTTTCATATCTATTAATAAATATTTTTTTTATATAAATAGATACTTAAATACTGAAACTCTTTGCATATTTAATAATAGTATTGATAAAAACTCTTTTTATATCAATTAATAAATAATTTTTTATATAAATAAATAAATAATGAAACACTTTAGATTTTCTTTTATAATTATGAATTTTTTAATAATAAACACTTTTGCAGAGCTTTTATATTTTACTCTGAAAATTAAATTTTTTTATTAAAAAAAATCATAATAATAAATAGATAAATAGGTTAATTTGAATTTTATTAGGTCGATTTTAGAGTTTTATAGAGTTTCTTTTTTTTTTATGAAAACTCTTTTCATATCATTTAATAAATATTTTTTTATATAAATAAATAAATACTGAAACTCTTTGCACATTTAATAAATATTTTTTATATAAATAAATAAATACTGAAACTTTAGATATTATTTTATTAAAAAAATCATAATAATAAATAGATAAATAGGTTAATTTTAATTTTATTAAGTAGATTTTAGAGTTTTACAGAGTTTTTTTTTTTATATAAAAACTTTTTTCATATCATTTAATAAATATTTTTATATAAATAAATAAATACTGAAACTCCTTGTACATTTAATAAAAAAAATTTATATAAATAAATATTGAAACTATTTGGCAGAGCTTCTATATTCTGTATTTTATATATAAATAAATGAATACTGAAACTCTTTGGCGGAGTTTCTGTAATTCTGGATCTATACTCTTCTGAATTTCTCTCTTTAAATCAATTAATAAATATTTTATAATAAATATATAAATAGTTAATTTGTGTTAGAGTTTAATATAAACTCTTTTAAAGACCCATTTTATATCAATTAATAAATATTTTTTATTTTAATAATTCTAGTCTAATTAGATTTCTTTTTATTAAAAAAACTCCTAATAAATAGATAAATATGTAATTTGTGTTAGAGTTTTATAAAAACTCTTTGAAAATCTCCTTTTATATTAATTAATAAATAATTTTCTATATTCATAATATTTGTCTAATTAGATTTCATTTTATGAAAAACTCATAATAAAAGCTAATTTGTGGTAGAGTTTTTTTTAAAAAAAATAGGTAATTTGTGATAGAATTTTATAGAAATTGTTTTATTTACTTTAAATATATCCGTGTCTAATTTAATTTAATTTTATCAAGAAAATCATTATAAAAGCTAATTTGTGGTAAAGTTTTAGAAAAATTTATTTATTTTATATATCAATTAATAAATATTTTTTATATAAATAATTATTGTCTAATTAGATTTTCGTTTATTAAAAAATTCATAATAATAAATAGATAAATAGATTAACTTGAATTTTATTAGGTAAATTTTAGAGTTACATAATTTGTGATAGATTTTATAGAAACTTTTTATTTCCTTTAAATATATTATTGTTTAATTATATTTTTTATTAAAAAAAAACTCATAATAAATAGATAAATAGGTAATGTGTGTTAGAGTTTCATAAAAAATATTTTTAAAACTCTTTTTATATGAATTAATAAATATTTTTATATTTTAATAATTTTGTCAAATTAGATTAACTTTTATTATAAAAAAAAAAAACTAATAATAAAAGATAATTTGTGATAGAATTTTTAGGAAAATTATTTTATTTTTTATATCAATTCAAAAATATTTTTTATATTAATAATTCTTGCCTAACTAGAAATCCTTTTATTAAAAAACTTATAATAAATAAATAAATAAGTCATTTGTGTTAGAGTTTAATATAAACTCTTTTAAAAATTCTTTTTATATCAATTAATAAATATTTTTTACTTTAATAATTATTCTCTAATTAAACTACTTTTATTAAAAAAAAACTCATAATAAATAGATAAATAGGTAATTTGTGTTAGAGTTTTATAGAAACTCTTTTGAACCTCTTTTTATATCAATTAATAAATAATTTTTTACATTAATAATACTTGTCTAATTAGATTTCCTTTTATTAAAAAAACTCACAATAAATAGATAAATAGGTAATTTGTGTTGGAGTTTTATAGAAACTCTTTAAATATATCTTTGTCTAGTGTGATAGAGTTTTATAAAAATTATTTTATTTTCTTTAAATATATCCTTATCTAATTAGATTTAATTTTATTAGGAAACTCATAATAAAAGCTAATTTGTGGTAGAATTTTAGAAAAATTATTTTATTTTACATATCAATTAATAAATATTATATTAGAAAAATTAATTGTTATTTGTTTTGAATTTTAGTATAATTTGAATTTTAATTAAACTCTTTATTGATTGTGAGATATAATAAATAAACTTTTTATGTGAATTAAATTCTTTTTATGAATAAGTTTTTATTAATGAGAGTAGTATAGTATAATTTGAATTGTGAATTAAACTCTTTTTATATTTTGCGAATTAGAATTTTATTAAATAATTACTGTTATTATAATTTAGTAATTTATTACCGTGGAAGCATGTGGTAAGTTTCAGAGCTTTGGGGGTTCTCAAATTAGGAAAAGTTGTGTTGTATTTTGCTTTTCCTGTTTGGTTGGTTATTGCATATTGGTTGGTCTCTGTCGTTTGATGTATTAATTTTGATTTTTATTATATTATTTTTAGTGTGGCTTGCAGCAATAAACTCACGACTCATTTACATCAAGGGTTTTATTAAATAAAAATATATAAAAATTGACAAATAATTTAATATGTCGACCATTTGGTCAAGCACAATTGATTATAGAGTGAATTTTCAACAGTAACTCTACAGCTATTCCGAAATGTTTAGATCAAATATTGTACTTAATTTAAATATGTTTGTTCTCGAGTGTGGAAAGAATTATTTGGTCTATTTGGGTTTGGTTTAGGTTTTGAATCCCTTCCTGCTGCAATCGTGGGATATAATAATTAATGAGAGTAGTATAATATAATTTGAATTTTATTAGGTAATTACTGTTATTATATTTTGTGTGAGTAGTATAGTATAATTTGAATTTATTATATTTTGTATGAGTAGTAGTATACTGCAAAATTTAGTTCTATATTTGATCTTCGCCAAAAGGTTGTGAAGGTATTTCCTTAGCTCTATAGTTTTATAAGAGGCAATTTGAATTAAACTCTTTTTATATTTTGTTAATTTGAATTAATTTAAATTTTATTAGGTAATTTTGAGTTTTATAGAATTTTTATCATGGGATATAATAATTAATGAGAGCTTTTTATTGTGAATTAAACTCTTTTATATTAATTTTGAGTTTTATAGAATTTTTATTAATTAATAAATAAATACTGAAACTCTTTGCACAAAGGCCGAGAAAGTAATACTACACTTGATCTTAGTCAAAAGACCAAGAAAGGTTAGCCAAAAAGCCAACCTAAAAAAATTTAGTACTACACTTGATCTTAACCAAAAGGCCGAGAAGGTGTGATTATTATTTCTTTAACTCTATAATTTTATAAGAGGCTTTCATGTAATCATTTTTATTTAAAACCAATGTGGGACTTTATAATTTGAATTAAACAGTTTTTATATTTTGTTAATTTTAATTAATTTTAATTTTATTAGGTAATTTTGAGTTTTATAGAATTTATATCAATTAATAAATAAATACTTATTACGTTAATTTGAATTAATTTGAATATTATGAGGTAATTTTGAGTTTTATAGAATTTATATCGTGGGATATAATAATTAATGAGAGCTCTTTTTCGTAAATTAAACTCTTTTATATTTTGTTAATTTGAATGTTATTTAGTAATTTTGAGTTTAATAGAATTTATATTAATTAATAAATACTGAAACTCTTTGCACAAATGCCGAAAAAGTAATACTACATTTGATCTTAGCCAAAAGACCAAGAAAGGTTAGTCAAAAGGCCGACCCAAAAAATTTAGTACTATACTTGATCTTAGACAAAAAGCCGAGAAGGTGTGATTATTATTTCTTTAGCTCTATAGTTTTATAAGAGGCTTTCATGTAATCCTTTTTACTTAAAACCAATGTGGGACTTTATAATTTGAATTAAACTCTTTTTATATTTTGTCAATTTGAATTAATTTTAATTTTATTAGGTAATTTTAAGTTTTATAGAATTTTTATCGTGGGATATAATAATTAATGAGAGCTCTTTATTGTGAATTAAACTCTTTTATATTAATTTTGGGTTTTATAGAATTTATATCAATTGATAAATAAATACTGAAACTCTTTGCACAAAAGCCGAGAAAGTAATACTACACTTGATCTTACCTAAAAAACCAAGAAAGGTTAGCCAAAAGGCCGACCCAAAAAAATTTAGTACTATACTTGATCTTAACCAAAAGGCTGAGAAGCTATAGTTTTATAAGAGGCTTTCATGTAATCTTTTTTACTTAAAACCAATGTGAGATTTTGTAATTTGAATTAAACTCTTTTTATATTTTGTTAATTTGAATTAATATTAATTTTATTAGGTAATTTTGAGTTTTATAGAATTTATATCAATTAATAAATAAATACTGAAATACTAAAACTTTTATAAGAGGCTTTTATGTAATCCTTTTTACTTAAAACCAATGTGGGACTTTGTAATTTGAATTAAAATCTTTTTATATTTTTTTAATTTGAATTAATTTGAATTTTATTAGGTAATTTTGAGTTTTATAGAATTTATATCAATTAATAAATAAATACTTATTTTATTAATTTTAATTTTATTAGGTAATTTTGAGTTTTATAGAATTTATATCATGGGATATAATAATTAATGAGAACTCTTTATTGTGAATTAAACTCTTTTATATTTTGTTAATTTGAATTTTATTAGGTAATTTTGAGTTTTATAGAATTTATATCAATTAATAAATAAATTCTGAAACTCTTTGCACAAAGGGTGAGAAAGTAGTACTACACTTAATCTTAGCTAAAAGGCCAAGAAAGGTAGCCAAAAGGCCAACCCAAAAAAATTTAGTACTACACTTGATCTTGGCCAAAAAGCCGATAAGGTGTAATTATTATTTCTTTAACTCTATAGTTTTATAAGAGGCTTTCATGTAATCATTTTTACTTAAAACCAATGTGGGACTTTGTAATTTGAATTAAACTCTTTTTATATTTTGTTAATTTGAATTAATTTTAATTTTATTAGGTAAATTTGAGTTTTATAAAATTTATATTAATTAATAAATAAATACTGAAATACTGAAACACTTTGCACATTTAATAATGATATAGATATATAATTTATATAGTGGGATATAATAATTAATGAGAGCTTTTTATTGTGAATTAAACTCTTTTATATTTTGTTAATTAGAATTAATTAGAATTTTATTAAGTAATTTTGAGTTTTATATAATTTATATCAATTAATAATAAATAAATACTGAAACTCTTTACACAAAGGCCGAGAAAGTAATACTACACTTGATCTTAGCCAAAAGACCAAGAAAGATTAGCTAAAAGGCCGACCCAAAAAAATTTACCTAAAAAAATTTAGTGCTACATTTGATCTTAACTAAAAGGCAGAGAAGGTGTGATTATTATTTATTTTGCTCTATAGTTTTATAAGGGGTTTTCATATAATCATTTTTACTTAAAATCAATGTGGAACTTTGTAATTTGAATTAAATTCTTTTTATATTTTGTTAATTTGAAATAATTTTAATTCTATTAGGTAATTTTGAATTTTATAGAATTTATATCAATTAATAAATAAATACTGAAACACTTTGCACATTTAATAATAGTATAAATAGATATAGATACATATTAGATATTATATCAGTTAAAATGGTAAATACTTGCTTCAACAACATGACGTTATAAAATTTAACTATTTTTTATTAAAACCCTTTTTCAGTCTGTCGACCACAACATTAAAATAATAATAATAATAATAATAAAAAAAAAAAAGAGAGCCACATATTTAAAGTGCCAACTAATATATATATATATATATATATATATATATATATATATACATTTTGAAATGATAATGTCATCTCCTTGATAATGTGATTTTATATTGATTAATGATAAGAGTATTTTATTTTATTTGGAGTTGGAAGGAAATGAGAGGAAAAAATAATTCCAAATCAAGCTTTTATTTATAACTCCAATTTCAAACTCAACTCCAATTCAAACTCAAACTCAAACTCTTAGGAGCAACTGAAACTTTAGACAAACTGCTAAGATCCCAAAGAATGAAATGTGTTAGTATTATACATACCATAAGTTTAATTCATCACCCTATATTCGTTCCTATCTAACTAATAGTTGGTATTGAGAAGTGAATTTTTTTTATCTTACTCCCCATTCTTCTCTATTTTCCTACATTTTCTAACTCCTAATTTTTTTGTCATTTTTAATTTTTTAATTTTTATTTTATTTAAATCCTTTTCCTCCTCTCATTACACTCCTTCCATTGAACTATAATCCTCTCCACTTCTCACTCTCACCATCCCACTCCATCTCCTATTTTTAACCTCTCATATTTTTTTATATTTTTGAATTGTTGGATATTTGTTTCTTTTTAAACTCTCTTAACATGAACTTCAGTTAATACTTCAAGAAATTTGTAGTTAGTATTTTATTTTCAAACTATATAAGAATTTAGCCCTAATACCTTGGGAAGATCGAATTCTTTTATGTCCAAATTAACAATTCCTTGATCGTCTCAAAAAAGATATTTTATTAAATAGAGATAATGTATTTTTTTCCATTGAGACCTCGAACTATATTAATCCGGCACAAAACTTTTATATAAGTTCACTCTCAAACCAAATTGCTCCTTGAACATCATCTCAGCAACAGCAAGTTTGGTTTGTTTAGTAATGTTTGAGCTAGGTTGCAATATTTTTTCAAATTCAAATAATATCGAAAAAAATATAATTAGAAATTAAGTAATGATATATATATATATATATATATATATATATATATATATATATATATATTATTTTCTGAAACAATAATTTTAAAAAATAACTATAACGTTTTTTATTTAAAGTTAATATTTTAAACTTATATTCAACAAACATTAATCAAAAGAAATTTTATAATTTTATGTTTTCAGTTTTTTTAACAATGAAAATTAAATTTTTTAAAAATAAACAAAAAATGAGATAATTATTACTCCACATAATTGAACCAAATGTTTATCCGGTTTGCTCATATTTTCTTTAATAAATGAATATTCTTTTCTTTTTTTAAATCACTTTTCCTCGTTTATTTCTTTTACTAACTATTCAACAGGACATGATACAACAGTAGTATTTAACCATTTATCCTTTTCTTTTCTCTAAGGGTCAGTTTGGTAAGGTTGAAATGGGAGGAAAGGGAAGGGAAAGTGATGGAGGATGATTAAAAAATTGTGTTAGGGTAAAATGGGTGAAATGAAAGGAAAAGAGAGGGAAGGGTTTGGAGGGTTATGTATAGCTTTGTACAGTATTTTGCTTATCCTCCCAAAAATGGGAGGAAAGGGAAGGCAATGGCTGATGGAGGAGTTGTAATGCCAATTTTATCCTCAAGATTACACAAGTTTGCAAAATAATATACATACAAGTTAGCAGTTTCAGAGAGAATGAGAGACGGCGGGCCTGAAGCTTGCAAACGGCAAACCCGAACTGGAACAATAGCGATGGAAACTGAAAGATGTGGGTCTGAAAGATGTGGGTTTTGAATTTTTGAACAATCTAAAATGATATACCGATTCGGGTTTTGAACTTTTGATTCTTACAGATAGATAGATAAACTGAAATATATGGGTTTTGAACTTCTTATTGTTGTAGTGCGGAGAGAGAGAGAGCTTCTGATTGTTGTAGTGCAGAGAGATAGAGAAACTGAAATATATGGGTTTTGAACTTTTATAGTGCAAAGAGAGAGAGAGAGAGAGAGGGGAAGTTCAGAGTTGAGAACGAGAATGGAGATGGAGGCGAGATTAGGGAGGTTGAAATGATTTGCCCTAATTTTTTTTTTTTTTTTCTTGTGCAGGTATGGGAGAATATGTATATATATTTAAATATAAAAAGGCATAATAGTCAATTTATTAAAATAATTCCCATTCTTTTCTTTCTCTTTCTTTTTCCAAACATGATTATTATCCTTCTTTTTCTTTTCCTTCATTAATCAACCAAACACAATAGGAGGGCGTTTTTCCATCATCAATACGTCCATCTAATTACAAGAAAGCTATTCCTATCCGCTTTAGTTATCCTCTCCTTCTCTATTTGATCGTTAAGAGAAGCACAATCGCCTTTCGGCCTGATCTTAGGCCCTGACTCACCCTCCGTGGACGAACCATGCGGAGGAACCCTTAGGTTTTCGGGGCATTGGATTCTCACCAATGTTTGTGTTACTCAAGCCGACATTCTAGAAGGACATCCGGAACTTACCTGTCAACTTCAACAAGCAAGGGGTCTATTCCACTAGCTGAAGTTGAATAAATTGATGGTAGAGTGATTCGGGATTTGATAACAGTAGTCATATAAGCGCTTAATTGTGAAAAAACATTCCTTTTTGAGAAAAATCTCTCCGTAGTTTCAATGAAAATCTTCTTCTAACAATGCAACGCAACTACCTCCATTCCCGGCCTTAAAGAGGATTGATCGTGATGCAAATTTGAGCTTTAAATGTGGTATGTAATTATGAGTGTGGGCTTAGTAGCGAGAATGTAGGGTCCTGCTTCCTCTATTTTTTTAAGAATACCGAGTCGGGTTCTTCTCCTACCCGTATCGAATAGAACATGCTAAGCCAAATCTTCTTCATGTAAAACCTGCTTGATTTAGATTGGAGCGAGCCTTGTGGCAACATAGGAATTACAAGCAAGCCAACTCCTGTTCACGATGAGGAATCAGAAAAGAGTCGTTGTAATACCCCGTATTTTATTAAAGAGTTTAGTTTATTTGAATTAATTAATGTGTAGATTTCTTTACCATTCTTATATTGAGTTCATTTAATTGTGCATGTATTATTATTAATAATTTTATTTGTTGATTATGTTTAATTAAGCAATATTAGTTAATTAAAGTATTATATTTGTGTTATAAAGTATTATGATGATATAATGTATTCTTATGTAATAATAATAATTATAATAGTTTATTAATAATAATAATAATATAATAATAATTATTATTATAGTTTATTAATAATAATAATAATAGTTATAATAATAATAATAGTATTAAATCTTAATGTCATGATGAAATTAGAGATTAGGATAGGATTTCATTAATGTTTATGGGTAGACTTAAAGCCATATGGTTGGGAATGTGGTAAGTTAAATGTGAAATTAGATATTTGTAATATTTATATTATATAAATTGTATATAAATTAGTTAGCCTACCTTAGAAGGAATGGAAGGGAGTTAGAAAAAGTTATAGCTTTCAGTGAGCCATTGTAAAAGTGTGGAAAGGAAGAGAGAGAAAGAAAGGAGCTTGGACCGGTATAGGAGAAATTTACTCAACTACGTGCAACCGGCGGATTTATTTTAAATCCAGAAGGCAAGTTATTATCTATTTTTCCCCTTTGAATCTATAAATTAATTGTTTAAATTATTTAGATTATGATGGAGCATTGAGAGCATGCTTAGATTTTAATAAATGATTATTTTTTTAGTTTATTAAATTAATGAATTTTTAATTATTTAGGATGGTAGATAATTAGTTATTATTCTATGAAGTTCAAAATAGCTAAAAATAATTCCTTAAGGCGTTAGGGATTTTTTATAGAATTTTTAGGAATTTTTCAGGCATTTTCTGCAATTTCCGGCGAGCCCCCGGCGAGGTTTCCGGCCACCGGCAGTGAGGAAGATGACCGGAGTTATCTGGTGTGTTGCGGCGTATTGTAACAAGCATGCGCATGGATCAGCAGCCGTTAGATGGGTTGTGGATCCTTAGATTGATACGGCGTAGTGCGGAACACCATATGATGGTGCGCGCAAATCATTGGCCGTAGGATTAATTAGGCTCATTAAGATTGATCCGGTGTGACGCGAGTACAGAGTCCAGATGCAGCCAACCAACCAGGAAGTGACACGTCTGCAGGAAGCCATGGTGCGCGCGTGGGAGCGCGTGCGCGCGCGTGGCTGATGCCAAACGCGCGTGGGAGAGTGGGGAAGGTTGGGCTGCGCGTGGGAGAGCTTAGGGCGGCGAGTGGGGGCGCGTGAGGGGCCCTGTCAGCTGCTGGAACTTACCAGAATACCCCTAGGGCCTGTTTTGTAAATTCCAGAACCTTAAACTTGGAGTTTTAGGGCCTGTGTTGGTAGTTACGGGTTTAACGGGCCACGAAATTATTATTTTATTACCCGTTAATTATTCTTATGGCCGATTAATCTTTTCTAAGCATTTATTGGCTCGTTTACCGTATGGATATGAATGTGATTTATTTAACGACATTGTTAAATATAAATAGTGTTATTATTTTATTCAATAGTATCAAACATTACTGTTAAATTAAATAATGCCATGGTTTTAGTCATATAAATTATCCATGATATCTTATGGGATGTTTATACTGTTAAATGATATATAAACCATGATTATTATGCTGTGTGCATCTCAGGAAATAAATGGACTGTTTAATTATGTCACATTTATATTATATGGATGTGTTGCCATATAGAACCATGTGAGCTGGCTAATAAGTTTAGACTCATTTATACCTTATGCATTCGTTGTTATAGACAGATGTGTGGCTGTCGGGGTATGTGGTTTAATATTATTGGCATGTGTTGCCTAATTGATATACTTAGTATATTTATTCATATTATTGGCATGTGTTGCCTAATTAACATACTCAGTATATTTAGTATTATTATTGGCATGTATTGCCTAATTGTTATGCTCAGTAACTCATTAGTACATTGAGATGCGTTATTACTGTGTAGTCTTTACAGTCTGTGTTGTCAGTACCGTGCACCATGTATAATAGCTGATTTCCTGGGTAGGGAAAGGAGACACTTAACCACTTAGTGTGAGTCTAAGTGATTAACGTCTATTCTGGTTGAGGTCATGTTATACATTGGATAGTTCCATTAGGATGTATACAGATATAGTACTCATCCGGATATAAATGATTAATTTATTTGATTCTCTGATTTGGGTCATAGTAGAGAGGACTTGCTCGTGGGGTTGACCCACTATTGTTGTTATTTCAGGATACGGTCAGTACCCGTTCCAAGGTTGAGGTTAGCAGTGTGTGACCACCATCCGAACTCATCTACTCTTACGATCCAGTTCAGGGTAGAAGTTTTATGCATTACTTCAGTTTCAGTTTTTATTTACTTTTGACGTTGAACTCTCAGGTCTATTTAGGAATCCTTGACATAGGATTTCAAAGTTGTAATGGAGTACTATATTAAATAAAGGATGGATGGATGTTGTATTATTTAGGGTTCCTTTCTTGTCTAAATTCTTTTATTATTATCATTTTGTATTCCATGCTTGTATATTGCCAATTGTTTTTGATATCCCTCGTTTTTCGTGTATAAACCTGATCAACTTATGCGTGGAAAATGTTGGGGGTGTTACAGTTGGTATCAGAGCATTCCATGTTCGAGTGTCTTAGGGATCTGTGATTACTCTACTTCTGCGTTGTGTATTCTGATAATTAGAGCTTAAGTATTAGGGTTCTTTGTATTCTGTTAGTCGGTCCATTATAATGTACTGACGTTAGATTTTTCTGAATCCAAAAGAAGGATGTCTCGGCGTGTGGCAAGGAATGCGAACCGTCATCGCAGTATTTCCCCAACTCAAAATGAGAATCAGGAATTTTCCCCTCAAGTTGCTGATATTATTGCACGAGCTGTAGCAGCAGGAGTACCATATGCTCTACGAAACCAGCAACCTCCTCCGATAGTACCTGTTCCTGAACCAGGGGCACAGCCAATGTCATGGGACAAAATTCGTCACTCGTTCATCCGGGGAAATCCACCAACATTTGCAGGGTCCACAGATATCCTGTTAGCATATCAGTGGAAACAGGAGAGCGAGCGTCATCTTCGGATGGTAATCTGTACCAAAGTGCAGAAACAGATGCTAGCTACGTTTATGCTGATAGGCAATGCATTGCAGTGGTGGGAGTCTATTACTACTGTCGAAGAGAGAACCAGATTGACTTATGCTGAATTTCAGACTCGCTTTGATGACAAGTATTTTCCTATGTCAGTAAGATCAGCGATGAAGACTGAATTTCTGAATCTGCAACAGGAGGATATGACTGTGGCTGAGTATAAACAGAAGTTCTTTAATTTGTCATTATTTACACCAGAGGAGGTCAATACGGAAGAAAAGAAGAGAGACCGCTTTGTGAAGGGGTTGATATGGCCGATTAAAGTGGTGATCATAGGTAGTCCTGCATATACTACTTATATCCAGGTGGTTAATGCCGCTTTACAGCACTGCCAGATGAGAAGTGATTACCGGAAGTTCAAAGAAGATAAGCGGGCTAACCGAGACTACCAGACAGTGGAGAAAGGAAGTAACAGTGGTACCAAGCCCAATGATCGGGGCAGATTTCAAGGACATCAACCTTGGAAGAAAAACAAAGGAAACCCAGATGTGCCGAGGGATGGAGTCCCTAATCAGGGTAGACAAGGTGGGGTACCTCAGACCAGACAGGAACAGTTTTCGGGAAGTCAACAGAGGAGGCAGGCAGGTCCTTTTACAGGACGTTGTTATCACTGTAGAGAGATTGGGCATCCGGCCAAGATGTGTCCCAAAGCTAAGCAGGGACAGTATGGACAACCGAGACCTAATCAGCCATTACCTCTACCGGCCCCACCGATGCCACGTGGGCAAGTTCAGAATTTTCCGGCACTTCCAGCACTACCATTTCCTCCGGGACAACCTCCACAGCAGTTGCATCATGGCAGAGTTTATAACTTCATGCCACATAATGCGCAGGCTCCTCAGGCTGTTGAGGGTATGTTTTCTATACATGGTAGAACTGCTCGTATACTATTTGACACTGGTGCATCACATTCTTTTGTGTCTAGATCTTTTGTTATCTTATCTGGTATGACGACTCAGTTATGTGACCAACCTCTCAATATTTATACACCATTGGGAGTTGGCGCAATTTTACGAGAGTGTAACGGTGATATCCTTATAGATATGGGCCGGCTTCGATTTCTTGCAAATTTGTTAGTGTTAGATATGCATTCGTATGATGTTATACTTGGGATGGACTAGTTATTTCAGTACCATGCTCAGGTTAACTGTTATGAAAAGTCTATTGTATTTGTTATACCAGGACAGGAGATGTATCTTTTTATTGTACCACAACCTGATGGAGGGCCTAGCACTTATTTATTCGTTCTTGAGGAGCACTCAAAGGAAGCGACTGCGGTATCTCTTGACAGTATTCCGGTAGTATTGGAATTCCAGGATGTATTCCAGGAAATTCCAGGCTTACCACCGAGTCGAGAGATAGACTTCGTCATTTATGAAGTGGGGACAGCCTACCTCCCCGACAGAGATTCGCAGTTTTCTGGGATTGGCGGGGTATTATCGCAGGTTCATCCAGGGATTTTCCAAAATTGCGGGTCCACTTACTCATTTGACTAAGAAGAATATACCATTCGTATGGGATGATTCTTGTCAGACTGTTTTTGCTGAATTGAAGAGTAAGTTAACTTCTGCACCTGTCTTAGCCACACCTCATAGTGGAATCGAGTATTTAGTATTTACCGACGCTTCTCTGAAGGGTTTGGGTTGTGTGTTGATGCAAGAAGAGCGACCAGTTTCTTATGGGTCTAGGAAGCTTAAGCCTCATGAGCTTAATTACCCGACTCACGATCTAGAGCTCGCAGCAGTGGTTTTTGCATTGCGTATTTGGAGGCATTATCTTTTGGGGGAGACTTTTCGATTGTTTAGCGATCATAAGAGTCTACAGTATTTGTTCACACAGAGGGAACTGAATATGAGACAGCGCAGATGGTTGGAGTTCGTGAAAGACTATCACTTCTCTATTCAGTATCATCCAGGAAAAGCGAATGTTATAGCAGACGCACTCAGCCGCCGACCCTATGTCAGCCTTTCAGCTTTGTTTGCAATAGAGTGGGATGCTTTGAAGACTGTTGATGAGTTAGCAGACACTTTTATGGCATGTGTGGTAGTAACTCCTTCTATCATTCATCAGGTCATTCAAGCGCAACTCTCAGATCAACAGTGTATTGATCGGGTTTCGGAGTTAGCCTCCGGATATGTTCCTTTTTATTCTATAGGGACTGATGGAGGATTGAGGTACAAGGGACGTTTAATTGTGCCTTCAGCTGATAATTTGAGAAATGTTGTGATGAGAGAGACACACACTTCTCAGTTCTCTGTACATCCAGGGGGAGACAAGATGTATCAGGACATGAAACGCCAGTTTTGGTGGGCCGGCATGAAAAGAGATATAGCTATCTTTGTCTCTAAATGTAGCACCTGTCAGATGATTAAGATTGATCATCAGAGACCGCCAGGATCGTTACAGCCACTTCCTATACCAGAGTGGAAATGGGAGAGTATTTCTATGGACTTTATTGAGGGATTACCTACTTCACATCATAATCACAACTCTATTTGGGTCATTGTTGATAGATTGACCAGGTCCGCTCATTTTCTGCCTGTTCGTTCAAACTTTACGTCAGAACAGTATGCTAAGCTTTATATTGCAGAAATGGTGAAACTTCATGGCGTACCATTGTCCATCGTATCAGATAGAGATCCGAAGTTTGTATCAGGATTTTGGAGGAGTTTTCAGCAGGCTTTGGGTACAGAACTTTATCTTAGCACTGCTTATCATCCTCAAACAGATGGACAGACTGAGCGAGTTAATCAGATTTTAGAAGACATGTTGCGGGCATGTGTTCTTGATTTTAAGGGCAATTAGGAGGAATATTTGCCGCTTTCAGAGTTTGCTTATAACAATAGTTATCAGAAAACTATTGGCATGGCACCATTTGAGGCTTTGTATGGTAGACCGTGTAGGTCTCCTGTCTGTTGGCTTGGAGTTGGTGAGAACAGCTTCCTGGGTCCTGAATTTATTAAGGACACGTCAGAAAAGATCGCTATCATTAGGGATCGGATGCGTACAGCTCAAAGCAGACAGAAAAGTTATGCTGACCGTCGAACTCGTATTTTGGAGTTTAAGGTTCGTGATCAGGTTTTGCTTAAGGTTTCTCCCATGAAGGGAGTAATGCGGTTTGGGTCAAAGGGTAAGTTATCGCCTCGTTTTGTGGGTCCTTTTATGATTACGGATCGGATTGGGGCAGTAGCTTATCGTCTGGCTCTACCAGATAATCTTCATAGGGTACATAATGTTTTTCATGTATCTATGCTGCGAAAATTTCTACGGGAAGAAGATCGATATCAACACATTGATGTGGGTGAAATTGAGTTGCAACCCGATGCAACCCATTTGGAACAACCTTACTGTATTCTCAATCGTAGGAATCAGATACTACGCACGAAGACTATTCCATTAGTACGTGTACAGTGGAGTCATCATAGTGAGACAGAGTCTACTTAGGAACGGGAAGATATTATCCGTGCCCAATATCCAGAGCTTTTTACTACAGGTATGTAGTGAATTTCGGGGACGAAATTCCTTTATTAGGGGGGGAGAATGTAATACCCCGTATTTTATTAAAGAGTTTAATTTATTTGAATTAATTAATGTGTAGATTTCTTTACCATTCTTATATTGAGTTCATTTAATTGTGCATGTATTATTATTAATAATTTTATTTGTTGATTATGTTTAATTAAGCAATATTAGTTAATTAAAGTATTATATTTGTGTTATAAAGTATTATGATGATATAATGTATTCTTATGTAATAATAATAATTATAATAGTTTATTATTAATAATAATAATATAATAATAATAATTATAATAGTTTATTAATAATAATTATAATAGTTATAATAATAATAATAGTATTAAATCTTAATGTCATGATGAAATTAGAGATTATGATAGGATTTCATTAATGTTTATGGGTAGACTTAAAGCCATATGGTTGGGAACGTGGTTAGTTAAATGTGAAATTAGATATTTGTAATATTTATATTATATAAATTGTATATAAATTAGTTAGCCTACCTTAGAAGAAATGGAAGGGAGTTAGAAAAAGTTATAACTTTCAGTGAGCCATTGTAAAAGTGTGGAAAGGAAGAGAGAGAAAGAAAGGAGCTTGGATCGGTGTAGGAGAAATTTACCCGACTACGCGCAACCGGCGGATTTATTTTAAATCCAGAAGGCAAGTTATTATTTATTTTTCCCCTTTGAATCCATAAATTAATTGTTTAAATTATTTAGATTATGATGGAGCATTGAGAGCATGCTTAGATTTTAATAAATGATTATTTTTTTAATTTATTAAATTAATGAATTTTTAATTATTTAGGATGGTAGATAATTAGTTATTATCCTATGAAGTTCAAAATAGCTAAAAATAATTCCTTAAGGCGTTAGGGATTTTTTATAGAATTTTTAGGAATTTTCCAGGCATTTTCTGCAATTTCCGGCGAGCCCCCGGCGAGGTTTCCGGCCACCGGCAGTGAGGAAGATGTCCGGAGTTATCTGGTGTGTTGCGGCGTATTGTAACAAGCATGCGCATGGATCAGCAGCCGTTAGATGGGTTGTGGATCCTTAGATTGATACGGCGTAGCGCGGAACACCATATGATGGTGCGCGCAAATCATTGGCCGTAGGATTAATTAGGCTCATTAAGATTGATCCGGTGTGACGCGAGTACAGAGTCCAGATGCAGCCAACCAACCAGGAAGTGACACGTCTGCAGGAAGCCATGGTGCGCGCGTGGGAGCGCGTGCGCGCGCGTGGCTGATGCCAAACGCGCGTGGGAGAGTGGGGAAGGTTGGGCTGCGCGTGGGAGAGCTTAGGGCGGCGAGTGGGGGCGCGTGAGGGGCCCTGTCAGCTGCTGGAACTTACCAGAATACCCCTAGGGCCTGTTTTGTAAATTCCAGAACCTTAAACTTGGAGTTTTAGGGCCTGTGTTGGTAGTTACGGGTTTAACGGGCCACGAAATTATTATTTTATTACCCGTTAATTATTCTTATGGCCGATTAATCTTTTCTAAGCATTTATTGGCTCGTTTACCGTATGGATATGAATGTGATTTATTTAACGACATTGTTAAATATAAATAGTGTTATTATTTTATTCAATAGTATCAAACATTACTGTTAAATTAAATAATGCCATGGTTTTAGTCATATAAATTATCCATGATATCTTATGGGATGTTTATACTGTTAAATGATATATAAACCATGATTATTATGCTGTGTGCATCTCAGGAAATAAATGGACTGTTTAATTATGTCACATTTATATTATATGGATGTGTTGCCATATAGAACCATGTGAGCTGGCTAATAAGTTTAGACTCATTTATACCTTATGCATTCGTTGTTATAGACAGATGTGTGGCTGTCGGGGTATGTGGTTTAATATTATTGGCATGTGTTGCCTAATTGATATACTTAGTATATTTATTCATATTATTGGCATGTGTTGCCTAATTAACATACTCAGTATATTTAGTATTATTATTGGCATGTATTGCCTAATTGTTATGCTCAGTAACTCATTAGTACATTGAGATGCGTTATTACTGTGTAGTCTTTACAGTCTGTGTTGTCAGTACCGTGCACCATGTATAATAGCTGATTTCCTGGGTAGGGAAAGGAGACACTTAACCACTTAGTGTGAGTCTAAGTGATTAACGTCTATTCTGGTTGAGGTCATGTTATACATTGGATAGTTCCATTAGGATGTATACAGATATAGTACTCATCCGGATATAAATGATTAATTTATTTGATTCTCTGATTTGGGTCATAGTAGAGAGGACTTGCTCGTGGGGTTGACCCACTATTGTTGTTATTTCAGGATACGGTCAGTACCCGTTCCAAGGTTGAGGTTAGCAGTGTGGGACCACCATCCGAACTCATCTACTCTTACGATCCAGTTCAGGGTAGAAGTTTTATGCATTACTTCAGTTTCAGTTTTTATTTACTTTTGACGTTGAACTCTCAGGTCTATTTAGGAATCCTTGACATAGGATTTCCAAGTTGTAATGGAGTACTATATTAAATAAAGGATGGATGGATGTTGTATTATTTAGGGTTCCTTTCTTGTCTAAATTCTTTTATTATTATCATTTTGTATTCCATGCTTGTATATTGCCAATTGTTTTTGATATCCCTCGTTTTTCGTGTATAAACCTGATCAACTTATGCGTGGAAAATGTTGGGGGTGTTACAGTTGGTATCAGAGCATTCCATGTTCGAGTGTCTTAGGGATCTGTGATTACTCTACTTCTGCGTTGTGTATTCTGATAATTAGAGCCTAAGTATTAGGGTTCTTTGTATTCTGTTAGTCGGTCCATTATAATGTACTGACGTTAGATTTTTCTGAATCCAAAAGAAGGATGTCTCGGCGTGTGACAAGGAATGCGAATCGTCATCGCAGTATTTCCCCAACTCAAAATGAGAATCAGGAATTTTCCCCTCAAGTTGCTGATATTATTGCACGAGCTGTAGCAGCAGGAGTACTATATGCTCTACGAAACCGGCAACCTCCTCCGATAGTACCTGTTCCTGAACCAGGGGCACAGCCAATGTCATGGGACAAAATTCGTCACTCGTTCATCCGGGGAAATCCACCAACATTTGCAGGGTCCACAGATATCCTGTTAGCATATCAGTGGAAACAGGAGAGCGAGCGTTATCTTCGGATGGTAATATGTACCGAAGTGCAGAAACAGATGCTAGCTACGTTTATGCTGATAGGCAATGCATTGCAGTGGTGGGAGTCTATTACTACTATCGAAGAGAGAACCAGATTGACTTATGCTGAATTTCAGACTCGCTTTGATGACAAGTATTTTCCTATGTCAGTAAGATCAGCGATGAAGACTGAATTTCTGGATCTGCAACAGGAGGATATGACTGTGGCTGAGTATAAACAGAAGTTCTTTAATTTGTCATTATTTACACCAGAGGAGGTCAATACGGAAGAAAAGAAGAGAGACCGCTTTGTGAAGGGGTTGATATGGCCGATTAAAGTGGTGATCATAGGTAGTCCTGCATATACTACTTATATCCAGGTGGTTAATTGTGATGACCCTGTGGGCGGGTGTGCCGTGGGCGGGTGTGAGAGACACTGTCAGGCTACCACACTGGCGAGCTACGGGTGCACAGTCCCACATCGCCTGGGTAGAGGAAAGGTGAAGTACTTATATGTAAGTGTGTCACCTCCAAATGGTATGAGGCCTTTTGGGGTGAAGCCCAAGAGCAAAACCGTGCGGGCTCAGGCCCAAAGCGGACAATATCATACCATGTGGTGGAATGGGTTGTTACAAATGGTATCAGAGCCAGGTTATTGTGATGACCCTGTGGGCGGGTGTGCCGTGGGCGGGTGTGAGAGACACTGTCAGGCTACCACACTGGCGAGCTACGGGTGCACAGTCCCACATCGCCTGGGTAGAGGAAAGGTGAAGTACTTATATGTAAGTGTGTCACCTCCAAATGGTATGAGGCCTTTTGGGGTGAAGCCCAAGAGCAAAACCGTGCGGGCTCAGGCCCAAAGCGGACAATATCATACCATGTGGTGGAGTGGGTTGTTACAAATGGTATCAGAGCCTGACCCAGCCGGAAGTGTGCCGACGGGGACGTCGGGCCTCCAAGGGGGGTGGATTGTGATGACCCTGTGGGCGGGTGTGCCGTGGGCGGGTGCGAGAGACACTGTCAGGCTACCACACTGGCGAGCTACGGGTGCACAGTCCCACATCGCCTGGGTAGAGGAAAGGTGAAGTACTTATATGTAAGTGTATCACCTCCAATTGGTATGAGGCCTTTTGGGGTGAAGCCCAAGAGCAAAACCGTGCGGGTTCAGGCCCAAAGCGGACAATATCATACCATGTAGTGGAGCGGGTCGTTACAATTGTGATGACCCTGTGGGCGGGTGTGCCGTGGGCGGGTGTGAGAGACACTGTCAGGCTACCACACTGGCGAGCTACGGGTGCACAGTCCCACATCGCCTGGGTAGAGGAAAGGTGAAGTACTTATATGTAAGTGTGTCACCTCCAAATGGTATGAGGCCTCTTGGGCTTCACCCCAAAAGGCCTCATACCATTTGGAGGTGACACACTTACATATAAGTACTTCACCTTTCCTCTACCCAGGCGATGTGGGACTGTGCACCCGTAGCTCGCCAGTGTGGTAGCCTGACAGTGTCTCTCACACCCGCCCACGGCACACCCGCCCACAGGGTCATCACAATAACCTGGCTCTGATACCATTTGTAACAACCCACTCCACCACATGGTATGATATTGTCCGCTTTGGGCCTGATATTTGTAACGACCCGCTCCACTACATGGTATGATATTGTCCGCTTTGGGCCTGAACCCGCACGGTTTTGCTCTTGGGCTTCACCCCAAAAGGCCTCATACCAATTGGAGGTGAAGCCCAAGAGCAAAACCGTGCGGGTTCAGGCCCAAAGCGGACAATATCATACCATGTAGTGGAGCGGGTCGTTACAAATGGTATCAGAGCCTGACCCAGCCGGAAGTGTGGCCAACGAGGACGTTGGGCCCCAAAGGGGGGGTGATTGTGATGACCCTGTGGGCGGGTGTGCCGTGGGCGGGTGTGAGAGACACTGTCAGGCTACCACACTGGCGAGCTGCGGGTGCACAGTCCCACATCGCCTGGGTAGAGGAAAGGTGAAGTACTTATATGTAAGTGTGTCACCTCCAAATGGTATGAGGCCTTTTGGGGTGAAGCCCAAGAGCAAAACCGTGCGGGCTCAGGCCCAAAGCGGACAATATCATACCATGTGGTGGAGTGGGTTGTTACATTAATGCCGCTTTACAGCACTGCCAGATGAAGAGTGATTACCGGAAGTTCAAGGAAGATAAGCGGGCTAACCGAGACTACCAGACAGTGGAGAAAGGAAGTAACAGTGGTACCAAGTCCAATGATCGGGGCAGATTTCAAGGACATCAACCTTGGAAGAAAAACAAAGGAAACCCATATGTGCCGAGGGATGGAGTCCCTAATCAGGGTAGACAAGGTGGGGTACCTCAGACCGGACAGGAACAGTTTTCGGGAAGTCAACAGAGGAGGCAGGCAGGTCCTTTTACAGGACGTTGTTATCACTGTAGAGAGATTGGGCATCCGGCTAAGATGTGTCCCAAAGCTAAGCAGGGACAGTATGGACAACCGAGACCTAATCAGCCATACCTCTACCGGCCCCACCGATGCCACGTGGGCAAGTTCAGAATTTTCCGGCACTTCCAGCACTACCATTTCCTCCGGGACAACCTCCACAGCAGTTGCATCATAGCAGAGTTTATAACTTCATGCCACATAATGAGCAGGCTCCTCAGGCTATTGAGGGTATGTTTTCTATACATGGTAGAACTGCTCGTATACTATTTGACACTGGTGCATCACATTCTTTTGTGTCTAGATCTTTTGTTATCTTATCTGGTATGACGACTCAGTTATGTGACCAACCTCTCAATATTTATACACCATTGGGAGTTGGCGCAATTTTACGAGAGTGTAACGGTGATATCCTTATAGATATGGGCCGGCTTCGATTTCTTGCAAATTTGTTAGTGTTAGATATGCATTCGTATGATGTTATACTTGGGATGGACTAGTTATTTCAGTACCATGCTCAGGTTAACTGTTATGAAAAGTCTATTGTATTTGTTATACCAGGACAGGAGATGTATCTTTTTATTGTACCACAACCTGATGGAGGGCCTAGCACTTATTTATTCGTTCTTGAGGAGCACTCACAGGAAGCGACTGCGGTATCTCTTGACAGTATTCCGGTAGTATTGGAATTCCAAGATGTATTCCAGGAAATTCCAGGCTTGCCACCGAGTCGAGAGATAGACTTCGTCATTGATTTAGCTCCAGGCACTACGCCTATTGCTAAGGCGCCGTACAGAATGGCACCAGTGGAGATGCGAGAGTTGAAAGATCAAATTCAGCAGCTGCTCAGCCAGGGATTTATTCGCAGGAGTACTTCACCATGGGGCGCACCAGTACTGTTTGTCAAGAAGAAGGATGGATCTCTTCGTCTTTGTATTGATTACAGAGAACTGAACAAGGTCACTATTCGCAACAAGTACCCGTTGCCCAGAATTGATGACCTGTTTGATCAGTTGAAGGGAGCTACTTACTTCTCAAAGATCGATTTGAGGTCTGGTTATCATCAGCTACGAGTCAGAGAACAAGATGTTCCAAAGACAGCATTTCTCTCAAGGTACGGATCCTATGAGTTTCGTGTTATGCCTTTCGGTTTAACGAACGCTCCAGCTGTCTTTATGGACTTGATGAACAGGGTATTCAGAGAATACTTAGATCAGTTTGTCATTGTTTTCATTGATGATATTCTGGTTTACTCTAAGTCGGAGAAGGACCACGCCAGACATTTACGCACAGTGTTGCAGACACTTCGAGAACATTAGTTATTTGCGAAGTTTAAGAAGTGTGAATTTTGGCAGAAAGAGGTCAAATTTCTGGGTCATGTAGTGTCAGAAGAAGGGTTAGCAGTAGATCCAGCCAAGGTTGCGGCCGTTATGGAGTAGGGACAGCCTACCTCCCCGACAGAAATTCGCAGTTTTCTAGGATTGGCGGGTTATTATCGCAGGTTCATCCAGGGATTTTCCAAAATTGCGGGTCCACTTACTCATCTGACTAAGAAGAATATACCATTCGTATGGGATGATTCTTGTCAGACTGTTTTTGCTGAATTGAAGAGTAAGTTAACTTCTGCACCTGTTTTAGCCACACCTCAGAGTGGAATCGAGTATTTAGTATTTACCGACGCTTCTCTGAAGGGTTTGAGTTGTGTGTTGATGCAAGAAGAGCGACCAGTTTCTTATGGGTCTAGGAAGCTTAAGCCTCATGAGCTTAATTACCCGACTCACGATCTAGAGCTCGCAGCAGTGGTTTTTGCCTTGCGTATTTGGAGGCATTATCTTTTGGGGGAGACTTTTTGATTGTTTAGCGATCATAAGAGTCTACAGTATTTGTTCACACAGAGGGAACTGAATATGAGACAGCGCAGATGGTTGGAGTTCGTGAAAGACTATCACTTCTCTATTCAGTATCATCCAGGAAAAGCGAATGTTATAGCAGACGCACTCAGCCGCCGACCCTATGTCAGCCTTTCAGCTTTATTTGCAATAGAGTGGGATGCTTTGAAGACTGTTGATGAGTTAGCAGACACTTTTATGGCATGTGTGGTAGTAACTCCTTCTATCATTCATCAGGTCATTCAAGCGCAACTCTCAGATCAATAGTGTATTGATCGGGTTTCGGAGTTAGCCTCCGGAGATGTTCCTTTTTATTCTATAGGGACTGATGGAGGATTGAGGTACAAGGGACGTTTAATTGTGCCTTCAGCTGATAATTTGAGAAATGTTGTGATGAGAGAGACACACACTTCTCAGTTTTCTGTACATCCAGGGGGAGACAAGATGTATCAGGACATGAAACGCCAGTTTTGGTGGGCCGGCATGAAAAGAGATATAGCTATCTTTGTCTCTAAATGTAGCACCTGTCATATGATTAAGATTGATCATCAGCGGCCGCCAGGATCGTTACAGCCACTTCCTATACCAGAGTGGAAATGGGAGAGTATTTCTATGGACTTTATTGAGGGATTACCTACTTCACATCATAATCACAACTCTATTTGGGTCATTGTTGATAGATTGACCAGGTCCACTCATTTTCTGCCTATTCGTTCAAACTTTACGTCCGAACAGTATGCTAAGCTTTATATTGCAGAAATGGTGAAACTTCATGGCGTACCATTGTCCATCGTATCAGATAGAGATCCGAAGTTTGTATCAGGATTTTGGAGGAGTTTTCAGCAGGCTTTGGGTACAGAACTTTATCTTAGCACTGCTTATCATCCTCAAACAGATGGACAGACTGAGCGAGTTAATCAGATTTTAGAAGACATGTTGCGGGCATGTGTTCTTGATTTTAAGGGCAATTAGGAGGAATATTTGCCGCTGTCAGAGTTTGCTTATAACAATAGTTATCAGAAAACTATTGGCATGGCACCATTTGAGGCTTTGTATGGTAGACCGTGTAGGTCTCCTGTCTGTTGGCTTGGAGTTGGTGAGAACAGCTTCCTGGGTCCTGAATTTATTAAGGACACGTCAGAAAAGATCGCTATCATTAGGGATCGGATGCGTACAACTCAAAGCAGACAGAAAAGTTATGCTGACCGTCGAACTCGTATTTTGGAGTTTAAGGTTCGTGATCAGGTTTTGCTTAAGGTTTCTCCCATGAAGGGAGTAATGCGGTTTGGGTCAAAGGGTAAGTTATCGCCTCGTTTTGTGGGTCCTTTTATGATTACGGATCGGATTGGGGCAGTAGCTTATCGTCTGGCTCTACCAGATAATCTTCATAGGGTACATAATGTTTTTCATGTATCTATGCTGCGAAAATTTCTACGGGAAGAAGATCGATATCAACACATTGATGTGGGTGAAATTGAGTTGCAACCCGATGCAACCTATTTGGAACAACCTTACTGTATTCTCAATCGTAGGAATCAGATACTACGCACGAAGACTATTCCATTAGTACGTGTACAGTGGAGTCATCATAGTGAGACAGAGTCTACTTAGGAACGGGAAGATATTATCCGTGCCCAATATCCAGAGCTTTTTACTACAGGTATGTAGTGAATTTCGGGGACGAAATTCCTTTATTAGAGGGGGAGAATGTAATACCCCGTATTTTATTAAAGAGTTTAATTTATTTGAATTAATTAATGTGTAGATTTCTTTACCATTCTTATATTGAGTTCATTTAATTGTGCATGTATTATTATTAATAATTTTATTTGTTGATTATGTTTAATTAAGTAATATTAGTTAATTAAAGTATTATATTTGTGTTATAAAGTATTATGATGATATAATGTATTCTTATGTAATAATAATAATTATAATAGTTTAATAATAATAATAATAATATAATAATAATAATTATTATAGTTTATTAATAATAATTATAATAGTTATAATAATAATAATAGTATTAAATCTTAATGTCATGATGAAATTAGAGATTAGGATAGGATTTCATTAATGTTTATGGGTTGACTTAAAGCCATATGGTTGGGAATGTGGTAAGTTAAATGTGAAATTAGATATTTGTAATATTTATGTTATATAAATTGTATATAAATTAGTTAGCCTACCTTAGAAGGAATGGAAGGGAGTTAGAAAAAGTTATAGCTTTCAGTGAGCCATTGTAAAAGTGTGGAAAGGAAGAGAGAGAAAGAAAGGAGCTTGGACCGGTATAGGAGAAATTTACTTAACTACGTGCAACCGGCGGATTTATTTTAAATCGAGAAGGCAAGTTATTATCTATTTTTCCCCTTTGAATCTATAAATTAATTGTTTAAATTATTTAGATTATGATGGAGCATTGAGAGCATGCTTAGATTTTAATAAATGATTATTTTTTTAGTTTATTAAATTAATGAATTTTTAATTATTTAGGATGGTAGATAATTAGTTATTATTCTATGAAGTTCAAAATAGCTAAAAATAATTCCTTAAGGCGTTAGGGATTTTTTATAGAATTTTTAGGAATTTTCCAGGCATTTTCTGCAATTTCCGGCGAGCCCCTGGCGAGGTTTCCGGCCACCGGCAGTGAGGAAGATGACCGGAGTTATCTGGTGTGTTGCGGCGTATTGTAACAAGCATGCGCATGGATCAGCAGCCGTTAGATGGGTTGTGGATCCTTAGATTGATACGGCGTAGCGCGGAACACCATATGATGGTGCGCGCAAATCATTGGCCGTAGGATTAATTAGGCTCATTAAGATTGATCCGGTGTGACGCGAGTACAGAGTCCAGATGCAGCCAACCAACCAGGAAGTGACACGTCTGCAGGAAGCCATGGTGCGCGCGTGGGAGCGCGTGCGCGCGCGTGGCTGATGCCAAACGCGCGTGGGAGAGTGGGGAAGGTTGGGCTGCGCGTGGGAGAGCTTAGGGCGGCGAGTGGGGGCGCGTGAGGGGCCCTGTCAGCTGCTGGAACTTACCAGAATACCCCTAGGGCCTGTTTTGTAAATTCCAGAACCTTAAACTTGGAGTTTTAGGGCCTGTGTTGGTAGTTACGGGTTTAACGGGCCACGAAATTATTATTTTATTACCCGTTAATTATTCTTATGGCCGATTAATCTTTTCTAAGCATTTATTGGCTCGTTTACCGTACGGATATGAATGTGATTTATTTAACGACATTGTTAAATATAAATAGTGTTATTATTTTATTCAATAGTATCAAACATTACTGTTAAATTAAATAATGCCATGGTTTTAGTCATATAAATTATCAATGATATCTTATGGGATGTTTATACTGTTAAATGATATATAAACCATGATTATTATGCTTTGTGCATCTCAGGAAAAAAATAGACTGTTTAATTATGTCACATTTATATTATATGGATGTGTTGCCATATAGAACCATGTGAGCTGGCTAATAAGTTTAGACTCATTTATACCTTATGCATTCGTTGTTATAGACAGATGTGTGGCTGTCGGGGTATGTGGTTTAATATTATTGGCATGTGTTGCCTAATTGATATACTTAGTATATTTATTCATATTATTGGCATGTGTTGCCTAATTAACATACTCAGTATATTTAGTATTATTATTGGCATGTATTGCCTAATTGTTATGCTCAGTAACTCATTAGTACATTGAGATGCGTTATTACTGTGTAGTCTTTACAGTCTGTGTTGTCAGTACCGTGCACCATGTATAATAGCTGATTTCCTGGGTAGGGAAAGGAGACACTTAACCACTTAGTGTGAGTCTAAGTGATTAACGTCTATTCTGGTTGAGGTCATGTTATACATTGGATAGTTCCATTAGGATGTATACAGATATAGTACTCATCCGGATATAAATGATTAATTTATTTGATTCTCTGATTTGGGTCATAGTAGAGAGGACTTGCTCGTGGGGTTGACTCACTATTGTTGTTATTTCAGGATACGGTCAGTACCCGTTCCAAGGTTGAGGTTAGCAGTGTGTGTGATACCCCCTAATTTTGGAACACGGATTGATCAAGTCCGCGCACAAAATCAAGGGATATCAAAACAATTTAAGTATTTAACAAGCACAGAATACAAAGATGAATAATAAAGAATAAATAAACCGCTGAAGAAAACTAATAAATAAATATTACTTAATGATTCTCCAACAATTACAATTCGGAAATCCCATAACTCAAGGACCCCTTAAAACATTATCCAATAATCCAATACTATTTAAAAGTACACAAGATGAATAGACGAATGACAATTTCCCAGCTGCGGATCCTCAACCTCGAGACTGGAACCTCTAATAACCTGAAAAATAAATCGTGGGTTAAACCCTACGAGCAAGTTCACTCTACCAGACCTCTGAAAACCAATAAGCAGATCATCTCTGATCAAAACCAAACCTAATAAAGTTTTAACTTTAATAAAGCACGATATACATGTCTATATATAATTATATATACTATACTAATCACATCCATTAATAGGTTTATTAAATTTCCATACCTATTAAATAATTATTAAAATAATATTCATACCTAGACCAATCTACCATTTCATTTTATAAAAACTCCTTTGACCTTAATCCCATCATAGTCAGTTGTTTAATCATTTAAACAACAAATTATAATAAAAGAAATACTCTATTTAATTCTAACCCGATAATGATTTTAATTGTTTAAATCACATATCCAAAATCCAAGTTTTGACAAATCATCCACGTCTTCCCCAATATTATTTTATTAATGTAAAATAATACACTAACCAGTAAGTACTAAACTATTCTCATTTAAGAATATCTAACCCTAATCCAATCCATACATACAACAACCATAGATGATATTTTAATCATCTAACACATAATAACGTAATTATGCTTTGGCAAATCAACCATGCCGTTACAAATATTTTTATTTATATATTGACAATTCAACCATGCCTCCATAAGTATATTTATTTATACATTGGCAATTCAACCGTGCCTCCGTGTATGTATATTTATACATTGGCAATTCAACCATGCCTCCACAGGTATATTTATTCATACATTTAATTAGCAATTCATCCATGATTTCCATATATGTATTCTATTCATACAAATATTTGGGTAATATCTTTAATCATTTGACAATTCATCCATGCCCACACTTTAACCATGAATTAACTTTAAAATTAACAGTACGCTAAATCATACATAGCCATCACATGCATATTATACGCATATCATTAATTTAACAACCAGCCTATTAAGATATGCCAAATAAGAATGATAATATTAATCATCTTAAATGATTTATATATATATATACCTACACATATGTTATTTAATGTATATATGTGTTTAACACCTTCTTTAATAATCCTTGATTATTTAAAATCAATATACATACATACATACATACATATATATATATATATATATATATATACACTTCCTTCCATAACAAATTATTAATTTATTATATTTACACAAATTAGTGCAACTAAATATGTCAGAAATAGTTTCCTTTAAATACTCCATACCGGTTTAAATAGTTTTCCGACACCGTCTCACTAAAACGTAAATATCTCTTATTAGGATAAGAATCTGATAATGAAATTGGTACCATTGGAAAGAGGACGAAAAATCCTTGAATTTGAGCTCAAGAATGACCCAGTTTCGATTTAAAATGACTAAGTTATGACCGTTTTAATTTTATGTCACAAACAGGCAAAATAATTGGCTGAGCTCAAACACTACTGTGAGCGCGCCCACACTTAATTAACTCACTTGAGCTCACACAAACGCACCCACACCAGATTAGCTCACTTGAGCTCACATGTATGCACCCACACCAGATCAATCTTCTGTTGACCAAACTTAATCCATGGTCCAGATTCACATGTGCACTCTTTTGTGTACACCGCAATGCACCGAATCATTCCACTTATATCTAAACTATTCCAATGGCCCAGATTAGTGGTGTAACCTCTTACCATGCACCGTCCTACACCAGATTACTACCCTATTATTGCGCCCACCTTACAAACGCCGCCTCCAGTGTTGTATATATATATATATATATATATATATATATATATATATATTATAAATTATCTATATAATTTTGCCAAATTAAGATAGAAAATAATTCTTGAATAATTCCAAAAAATATAAAACACATTCTAAAATTAATCTAAAAATTCCAGAAAATTCTCATAAATGCTAGAAACACTAATTAACCCTCTTGGGTCTAGCTCCAGCCTATCGATTGATGTAAACAAAATATACAACACATATATAAAACAATAAAAATCTAAAATTCCAAAAATAAAATACAATAATTCATATTTTTAAGATTCCGTTCTAACCATCATTTAATCAATAAATTTAATCTTAAATTTTGATACTCAAGGTGAAATCCTTATGAGTTCTAAGAGGAAAGTTAGAGAAGAACTCGCCTGAAGGTTTCGAAACGAGACCGACGCTTTAAGCTTTAATTATCTCTTCCAATTCCGACGTCCTCCTTTTCAGACCCGACCTCCTCCTTGTCAGCCCTTCTTCTTCCTCTCTCTCTGTCTATTTTATTTTTCTAACGTGTAAAACCTTTAACCCTAAAGCTTTATGTGTATTTTTATACACCTTAAATTCCAAATCCTATTCCAACTAATATTATGAATTAAAATAATAACCTTTAAATAATTTATATCTATAAACATATATTATATATAAATATATATTCCTTCCATAATTAACTCATTAGTTAATTAAATCATATATACTTATAAATATCAATAAATATATATCTATATATATATCTTTCCATAACAATTATTAATTAATTATATATATATATATATATATATATATATATATATATATAATTGATACAAAAGTGATCATTTAAATAATTAAATAACCACGGACCTTCATTAATTAACCCAATAAGGTTTCATACAAGCCCAAGACCACATCTTTTGGTCCAACTTTCCTTAAGCCCAATCCAATTAATTTAAATAAATAAGATAATTAATTAAATACAGAAATTAAAATAACTAATTACATGAAGCACATAAACAAACAAGAATTTACAACTAAGTCATATAATACCAATAAAATCAACACACCAATAATTCAATCAATAATCAACCACACAAACAATCAATCATCATACATAATCACGAAATATAACTTAATTAAAATAAGATAATTAATCTAGCACTCAATAAAATAAAATAAATCATTGAAAAATAAAATAAAATAATTAATCCTAATTAATAAATCTTTTAAAATTATCGGGGTATTACAGTGTGGGACCACCATCCGAACTCATCTACTCTTACGATCCAGTTCAGGGTAGAAGTTTTATGCATTACTTCAGTTTCAGTTTTTATTTACTTTTGACGTTGAACTCTCAGGTCTATTCAGGAATCCTTGACATAGGATTTCCAAGTTGTAATGGAGTACTATATTAAATAAAGGATGGATGGATGTTGTATTATTTAGGGTTCCTTTCTTGTCTAAATTCTTTTATTATTATCATTTTGTATTCCATGCTTGTATATTGCCAATTGTTTTTGATATCCCTCGTTTTTCGTGTATAAGCCTGATCAACTTATGCGTGAAAAATGTTGGGGGTGTTACAGTCGTTCTTCTTTTATTGGCGTACCTGAATGACCTTTCAGAGAGTAAGCAATTGAAAAGCGCAAAGATGACAAGGCAAGGCGTTAGCGAAGCGTCCTCATTAAAGCCCGATTTGCATCATTATGCTTAATAAAGGAATGAGGGAAGCTCCAATAGAAAAATATTAGAAGGGAAAAATACTTTGAAGATGAACCTATTCCCACGCAATAGATGCAGGACTTGTTGTCACGATCCGATTCCTAACGACACCATGAGCATAGAAGACACGCATGCTGGTTGGCTTAGAACATTCATTGACTGGGAATGGTTCCAGGGAAGGGGCGTGCAGGACCACAGGATGGTACCTCTTCAGAGTTCAGGCAGGTCGACTCGGTTCAGTTCGAGGTACTTGTCGCTAGTCTTGGACTTGATTATGAAGAAGGGAGTTGGCTATCCCTGCACAAACTGGTCGGGAGCTGGAGCCGTTCCCCTGACGAGGCCATGACAGGCCGAAACCAGTCAGCATGTATCCTTGGGAGGGCAGGTCGTGGTGGCTGACCAGGGCGCTTGCGCGAGCTGAAACAACGCCTTGGTGCCGCACGGGCCGTGCCGCTTCGACAAATTTCTAGGTCTGTGACAAATGGTATCAGAGCAGGACTTGGGGAAAAGCACAGAGGTGTTCCCCCTTGTCGATCCGGGGGTCTTGAGAATGAAGTGGGTGCACTAAAGCGTCGGTGGGCAATCAATGCTGTTGGAGAAAAGATTCCATCTCCCCATGAAGACGTGTCCTTTGAAGCCGGAGGGCCGCGCGCACCAAAGTTCTTGCAAGTTCAAGAGGCGCGCAAACCGTTGTGAAGGGGGGGTATCAAGTCAGCCGGAGGGCGCTTGTTTGCTCGGGGTGTCGTGGAGGCGGCATAACGTGGGGTTGCGTCCCGAAGAAGTGGGCGTCCCTTTAGCTCGAAACCCAATCATTGGGCGAGTGCAGCCAGGGGTTGTACAAGGAAACGATGGTGGGCAGGCGAGCATACCACTTGGAGGAGAGAGACTTTGGAATGTTGGACGCAGCTGAGTCAGCGCCGCACTGCGACGAGGGCGTCGCAGGATTTGGGTGGGGGAGAATGTCACGATTCGATTCCTAATGACGCCATGAGCATAGAAGACACGCATACTAGTTGGCTAAGAACATTCATTGACTGGGAATGGTTCCAGGGAAGGGGCGTGCAGGACTACAAGATGGTACCTCTTCAGAGTTCAGGCAGGTCGACTAGGTTCAGTTCGAGGTGCTTGTCGCTAGTCGTGGACTTGACTATGAAGAAGGGAGTTGGCCATCCCTGCAAAAACTGGTCGGGAGCTGGAGCCGTGCCCCTGATGAGGCCATGGCAGGTCGAAACCAGTCAGCATGTATCCTTGGGAGGGCAGGTCGTGGTGGCTGACCAGGGCGCTTGCGCGAGCTGAAGCAACGCCTTGGTGCCGCACGGGCCGTGCCGCTGACCAATCACAGTCCATTTGAGGTTGTTACCGGACGGCAGCCTATGACCCCCAACGCCATTACTTCGACTTGAGATGGAAAGAGTCCGGCGGCCTACAAATTTGCCAAGAGGTGGCATGAGCAGTCTGACTTGGCTAGGGCGTACCGTGACAAGGCGGCAAAGAAGATGAAGAAGTGGGCCGACACCAAGCGAAGGCGGGTGGAGTACATAGTGGGAGACCAGGTGATGGTTAAGCTACTACCCCAACAGTTTAAGTCCTTCTGGAGCGTGCATAAGGGGCTAGTAATGAGGTACGAGGGCCCGTTCCCCATCGTCAAGCGGGTGGGCAAGGTCTCTTACATGGTGGAGCTTCCACCCAAGTAGAAAATACATTCAGTCTTCCATGTCAGCATGCTCAAGCCTTATCATGAAGACATGGAAAACCTTACTCGGGGCATATCGCATAGGGCACCCACAGCCGTTGTCACATCCTTTGATAAGGAAGTTGATTGCATCCTTGCAGATCGTGTGATGAGCAGGAGAGGTGTGCCCAAATATACAGAGTATTTAGTGAAGTGGAAGAACTTGCCAGATAGTGAGGCGAGCTGGGAGCACGAGGATACACTATGGCAGTTCGCAGAGCATATCCAGCGGTTCAAACAAGAAGACGCGACGAGGGCGTCGCGAGCTTAGGTGGGGGAGAATGTCACACCCCGCTACCAAGAGGCTATGCCACGCAGGCGCCATGCAGACGCCTAGCAGACGATGACATAGAGCTTGCATGGACTGGAGCTTTCTAGACTTCTCTACACAAGTATGGAACTTTCCGGAATTCTCTTGATTAGTGTGGAGTTGTCTAGCCTTTTCTAGACTTGTCTAGAGTTATATAGAATTCTCTAGAATTCTCTAGACTTGTCTTGTACATAGTAGATAGTTCTAGAGTTGTGTAGATATTTCTGGAGGATTCTAGACACTAAATCTAGGCCACACATTTGTACATATCTAGAATGTTCTTGTAAGGCCAAAGGCCTATAAATAGGAGGTGAGAGTTCATGTGCTCCTCACCAAGCAACCAAGTTATAATCTCTTCTCTCAAACAATACAAGTTCTATACATTTCCAAACTCTCTTGCTCACTTGCCTAACCTTTTCTTACATACCCAAGTAAGCAAAACACTTGTCTAGCCTTAGTCTTCACTAAGCTAGCACACTTGGGTAGGCTGATTTAGCGTTTCAAGGGGGCTTGAAAGTGTCTAAGGCCGCACGGGAGCTTGAAAAGGTTCAAGTCCGTGACAAATGGTATCAGAGCAGGACTTGGGGAAAAGCACAGAGGTGTGCCCCCTTGTCGATCCGGGGGTCTTAAGAATGAAGTGGGTGCACTAAAGCGTCGGTGGGCAATCAATACTGTTGGAGGAAAGCCTCCATCTCCCCATGAAGACGCGTCCTTTGAAGCCGGAGGGCTGCCCGCACCAAAGTTCTTACAAGTTCAAGAGGCGTGCAAACCGTTGTGAATGGCGGGTATTAAGTCAGCCGGAGGGCGCTTGTTTGCTCGGGGTGTCGCGGAGGCGGCATAACGTGGGGTTGCGTCCCGAAGAAGTGGGCGTCCCTTTAGCCCGAAACCCTATCATTGGGCGAGTGCAGCCAGGGGTTGTACAAGGAAGCTATGGCGGGCAGGCGAGCATACCACTTGGAGGAGAGAGACTTTGGAATGTTGGACGCAGCGGAGTCAGCGCCGCACTGCGACGAGGGCGTCGCAGGATTTGGGTAGGGGAGTATGTCACGATCCAATTCCTAACGACGCCATGAGCATAGAAGACACGCATGCTGGTTGGCTAAGAACATTCATTGACTGGGAATGGTTCCAGGGAAGGGGCGTGCAGGACCACAGGATAGTACCTCTTTAGAGTTCAAGCAGGTTGACTCGGTTCAGTTCGATGTGCTTGTCGCTAGTCGTGGACTTGACTATGAAGAAGGGAGTTGGCCATCCCTGCACAAACTGGTCGGGAGCTGGAGCCGTTCCCCTGACGAGACCATGGCAGGCCGAAACCAGTCAGCATGTATCCTTGGGAGGGCAGGTCGTGGTGGCTGACCAGGGCGCTTGCGCGAGCTGAAGCAATGCCTTGGTGCCCCACTGGCCGTGCCGTTGCGCTAAATCTCTAGGCCCGTGACATTGTGCTCTCCTCACAACTCACAAGCAAGTGCTTCAGGGCTTCAGGGAAGGGAAGGCAAAGAAGGGAGAATGTGAGAAATACTCGGTAAGGTTAAAATTATCCTTTCCTTTTCTTCATAACTAATGTTATCTTTCCCTTTCAAACCCACCCCACTAGACATACCCTAAGTTATATATACCAGTGCTATTCTTTTTATTTTGCTTATGCATAGTACAAAATTACATTACAAGTTTTTATTTTTTCGGAAAGTTTTGAATTTCAGTGTTGTTTATTTTATTATTTTCTTCTTTTTATTTTTTTATTTTTATCAAAAGAATATTATTCTTTCTCAAACGCAGCCTAAGAATTGGGGCCAAGACACAGAGAGCAAATGGATTTGGTTTGAATGTGCGAGGGTTTGTTTCTCCATCTCCTTCCCCGTCTCCAAACATCCGTCTACAGAGGAAAGAGAGAGAGTAGAAATGGCGGCTATTACTGCTTCTTCTTCAAGAACCTTTCTCCTTAGTGCCACTCAAAGACTCTCTTCCTTCTTCTACTTGACTCCCTCTTGGAGACCACACTCCTTTCCCCTTCTCAACCCCAATAAACCATTCTCACTATCACTCTACTCTTCTTCTTCTTCAATCAATTGTGCTCAGGAAACCCTAGCTACCCAAGAACCACTAGAATCCTCTTCAATTCTCCGTCGCCCCAATTTAGTTGACATACTTCAAGAAAGGGGTTTGCTTGAATCCCTCACCGGCGACAATCTCCGGTCCGTTTGCTCCGACCCGTCTCTCCCTCCCCTTCGGGTATACTGCGGTTTTGACCCCACTGCCGAGAGCTTGCACCTCGGCAACCTCCTCGGCATCATTGTCCTCTCCTGGTTCCTCCGTTGCGGCCACAACGCCGTCGCCCTCATCGGCGGTGCCACCGCCCGCATAGGCGACCCCTCTGGCAAGTCCCTCGAGAGGCCCGAACTCGACATCCCTACACTAAACAAAAACACCGCCGGAATCGCCAACATCGTCCGCCGGATTCTCGGTCAAAACACTGCCGAACGAGGTGGCGCTAATTCATTCGAGATCTTGAACAATTACGATTGGTGGAAAGACGTAAAGCTTCTTGATTTTCTGAGGCAGGTTGGGAGATTTGCTAGGGTTGGGACGATGATGTCCAAAGAGAGTGTGAAGAAAAGATTGGAATCAGAACAGGGTATGAGCTACACTGAATTCACATACCAGTTATTGCAGGGTTATGATTTTCTATACCTGTTCGAGAAAGAAGGTGTGAGTGTTCAGATTGGTGGAAGTGATCAATGGGGTAATATAACTGCTGGCACAGACCTAATTCGCAAGATTTTGCAGGCTGATGGAGCCTATGGCTTGACCTTCCCTCTCCTCCTCAAGAGTGATGGTACCAAATTCGGGAAATCTGAGGAAGGAGCAATCTGGCTCTCGCCGGCAATGTTGTCCCCTTACAAGTTTTATCAGTACTTCTTCTCTGTCCCGGATGACGATGTTGTGAGGTTCCTCAAGACTCTTACTTTTTTGAGCATGGAGGAGATTGGTGAGTTGGAGATGGAAATGCAGCGACCTGACTATGTGCCCAATACAGCTCAGAGGAGGCTGGCGGAGGAAGTGACCCGATTCGTCCACGGTGAAGAAGGATTGGAGGAGGCATTGAAGGCGACTGAAGCTTTGAGACCCGGAGCCGAGACCAGGTTGGATTGGAAAACCATTGAGGGGATCGCTGAGGATGTTCCTTCTTGTTCTATGCCTTATGATCAGGTTTTGAACCTTTCTCTAGTTGATCTTTCGGTTTCTACTGGATTGCTAGAGAGTAAATCGGCTGCTCGTCGCCTGTTGAAGCAAGGGGGACTCTACCTGAATAACAGTAGAGTGGATGGTGAAGGCAAGAAAATTGAGGCTGAAGACATTGTGGATGGGAAAATTCTACTGTTATCTGCGGGCAAGAAGAACAAAATGGTTGTAAGAATATCTTGATTGTTCTTATTGATTGCTGATTATTTTATTTATGCATATAAAATTTTTCCTTGTTTTCTTTTAAATTTAATAATGCCAATTGCTTCTGTAGTTCCGTGATACAAAGTTTGAATTAATACTTTATCATGCGAAACCTTTTGCTTCTAGTTTCTGCATCCCTATGCTGTGAAAGCATTTTATATATGAATTAGACTCAAGTGAAATAACCACTCAGTTTCGCACTTTTTCTCATTTAATTCTTTCTCCTATCATTAGAATTGGGTGAGAAAGGTACATTCCTTTTCTTTTTGGAAATTATATTATAGGTTAAGCACTAAAATAGTTGTGGAACCAAAGGGAAAAAAATGGGAAAATTTTTAATTCTTCCTTTCTATTTTCCTTTTAAATTGTTATTACTTCTTTTTTTATATATTTATTTTTGGGGTTGGGGTCCTAGGGAGGGGGGCTTGGACTTGTGGGAAGTGTTAATGCTGATGGTCAATTATAGAGAAAGGGTTAAGACATTTGGTGGAGCTGCCATTTCAAGTTCAGCTGAGTTAAACTATAACCAGTTTAGCTCAGTTCACTTCAGGTGATTATAGTTTGCTTAACCACACTGGCTTCGTTTTTATTGACTTCAGGAGTCAGGAGGAGCCAATAATTTTTAGTGGGTTCCTGGTGCTTTTCTGCTTGATAGTACATGATCAGTTTATTCTTAGTTGAACTTCAAAAGTAGTTAAATTTATAAACAGAAAATTACATACAATGTTTTAAAAAAAAAATCAACATTCATTAATGAAATGAGCTTAAGAAGAAGAATTAGCTGCAGATCAAAAAAGAAGAAGAATTAACTGCAAGATGAATAGAGGCGAAGAAACTAGAGAGAGAACTAGAGGAATAACTTGAAGAAGAACATGTAGAGATCTACAACCTCACTGAAAAGAGGGGTGAGAAGCGAGAAAGTGAGAGAGAATAAACTTAGAGAATTTCACGCTGGAGGAGAGAGTGGCAAAGTAGCACTTCTTGCTGGTGGAGGAGCTCGCCGTGAACTGTAGAGGAGATCGACAGATCTGCAGGAATAGCTCGCTGGTAGAGAGAGAGGATGGACTTAGGGTTTGTGAAGAAGATTGCGGTTGTTGTTAGACAGAGAAGAACAAAATGGTTGCTACAGTGTATTTTTACTTAGCACTACAGTATAACCTCTCCCGCTGCCCCGCATCCACTACAGTACTTTCCTAAACATAAACAAAATAAATATTAACAAACTTGTTTTTTCTTTTAAATCTGTATAAATAAACTATATTCTTAAAAATGCTGAGGCAGTTCTAATTAGAAAAATGCTGATGCAGCATTAGAATAAACCAGCAGATTCATATTCTTGTGATCAATAGTGACAGATGTGTCTCATGGCAGCTCCAACAATTCGTTGGGTTGTTATGTATTCTTTGCAATGCTAAGATATTTAGGAATATCATGAAGATGACATTCATGTTGTATACACGGGTTAATCGAATCAGGTACCATGAGTCATTGCCTTTTATGTTAGTTTCGCCCTCAAGATCTTATCTAAGGTGTGATGTTGGATAAACAAGTTTTATATACTGTGAGCCATTTTTATGAGAAATATTCTAAGCTTGAAGATAACTAAGGAAAATGCACTTTAATATCTCATATTGGTATCAACAGTTTTTGCAATTGTAATTCCTACTAACTGCTGCAACTGGTGGATCCATTCTGGCCTAACAGAAACTGTTTGACATATGGGACCGAGCCAGCCCAGAAGGAAACTTTTGTTGTCTAGAAATACATTTATATATATAAATTTGTTACAATCAATGACGGTATAGTATTAGAGGCTATAAGTTAGTTTGGTCTCCTTTATTTGAGGTGCTGGGAAGAGTAGGTTTTATATAGACCTAACTTTGGCATTACTGATACAAAGTGGTTGCCCTTGTACTCAAAGTTGCGTAATATTGTGGTAATATGTATTATTATCATGTGTGGTTACTTAAATATAATATGATTGAAATAGATAATGATTTGACACCATGGTAATGTCATCAGGTTGCGAAAACTGCGTAAATGTCTAGTGTCAAACCCTGCTCCAAATGTATAGCTGAAAAAAATTGAGTTTTTCCAGCTTATTTAGGCCTCCCGCACTAGGCTGGCTGTGCAGCCGGTGGTCCGCCATAAAACCTTTTCAACTTACTTCCCATACCTGTTTGTTTTTTCAGTCAGAAACTTTTTTTTGCCCCAGAAAGTTTAGTACTCAGAAACTTGTAATGTAATAGCAGTAATGTTATTTTTTTACAGATCTATTTAGCATTTGTTTCTTTCAGGACAACGTTTCTGTTACTCTTTTTTGATTGGATTGCATAATCATTCTACTAGCTGTAAGTCGGTGTTCAGAAAATGAGAATCTGGACATAGCTGAAGTACTTTTTGCATACAGTGATTGTATTTTGGTTGCGAGGATGATTTCACTCTGTATGCAGTATATACTAGATGCAAGAAGTTGCATAATATGAAATTGGTCTATTGATACAGAAGGTTGAAAGAACAACTGCATGGTCGTAAAACACTAGGTGCTATTTTTTACTTTTGGTTCGAGAATCATAATCACTTCACCATACAATATATATCAGGTTACGCGCGTATATATTTTTATTTTTCATTTGCTTGCTAAAAAAAAAAATGAAAGCCTCATAAGAGTGAAACCAAAAGAACAAACTGAAAGCTAGTGAGAATTGGTCAATACATGAACAATTAAGACTAGTATAAACTGATGGATAACAAAGGAAAGTGTGATATATATTGGATCATTTTAAAGGAAATTTGAAATTTTTTTTTGATAAATACTGCATCCCCTTTATGGAACACCTAAGGAGAGTTAATTCTGTTGTTTGATGGAAGGTACATTTTGGAGTTGGTACAGATCCACTTCTTCTGTTTTCGCACCACTTGAGCCTTGGTGCCTGTTGTATGGTTTATAATTTCCAGAGGGTGGTGAGACCAATCTTCAACAATGTGCTCATCCAAATAATAGGGATACCTCCTCCTCCACATCCACTCCTCTGCCAAGAATTAAGGGAAACTTCTGCCAGAGTAAATCAGTTTCCTTCCAACAAAACACTTGGACTGAAGTAGAGGATGATCCTTGGGAGGCACTATTGAGTTTCGGGTTTCGGCCAATTTCTATTGCATAAAAAATAAAGGGGTTGAGATAGTTAGGGAATATATGATAGCATATGGTTTAAGTGAAATTATGCCGTGGATGTAGCGGAATGACAGAATAGGATTCGGCGTAATTGACACCAAATAGTTGGGAAAAGTCTTTGTTAAGTTTGAGTATATTGGTATTGAAGCAGTACAACTTTCTGTTGGAAAAGGCACAGGGGAAGGTATAGCATAGATGCCTCAGGTTTCCATCTATCACATTTGGTATAGGTATAGTTCCCGAATTATGTCCATCCATAAATCTAGATCTGCAAGCACCCAATATGGCATATAAACACTGACGTTTTTCAAATCCAAGCAACCCAGTGGAATAGGTTTACTTCGATTAACTTTGAACAGGTTTAAATTATTCAAGACCCAAATCTCCAAGAAAACTACAGTCCTCGAAAATGGTTTATATTACTTCCAGTTTCTTAAACCTGAGGACTGGCATTTCCATGTTTGGATGGATAAATTTAGACGCAAGTATAGAGTAAATCAACGAATTCTGCTAGTTGACACTCTAGTAGTTATCATGGTAGAGCAAGAAACTGTTTGCTCTCTGTTGTCAAAGAAAATGTCTAAAACTGAGAAAGCAAGGACTAATGATACTCCTTTCAAGTTGTTATTCACGACTTCTTCTCTCTGCAGTCAACAATAGCTATATAATGCCAGATCCTCACAAGGTCAACCATTTCCCCTCCCAATATCTCACGTTTGCCTTAATTTTATACTCTGCAAACAACAAATAGAAAATAATATAATTTCTCTGCAGATTAAAATTTCAAAGGAAATAATGTCACGATAAACAGAGTAGAAAAATCGACCATACCAACATCTAGCATACTACAAAAAATTGCACTTTACACGGAGATTTCCTTTCATATTTAACTTAGTTTAGAACAATTTTGCAAATCCTATAAGATGTAAACAGTGGTGTTGAGAATTACCTGTAACATTCTTTCCGAAGAATCCTTTCCCCCGAAATTGAAGTGTTGGTAGTTCTCTTCATCTTCATGACATTGGATCCACATGCGGGGCTGCTCTGAGATTGCAACCCTGTCTGTGTATTTGGAAATGCGGGTTTGATTGTAAACCCTTTGAGCAAGAATTCTCTTTCCTATGCCTTCCATACCAAAACCAGAAACAACCTGGCTGAAATCTGCAATCGATTCGCGTAAATCTGCCTTCAACCCCAATGGTATCCTCTTCATCATATCCAACATCTTTAATCCCCAAAACTCAATTGTGAATGCTCTCATCAATGTCTTCTGAGAAGCAAAGCATGCCCTTTTAGCTCAATGGATATGAGAACATTGAAAAAAACCAAGATCAATTGGTAGTGTCTCAGGTCTGCTGCATAGCTGTTGTTGAGTTTGTCTTCCCTCTATATATTTCATTTTTGGTCAACCTTTGTGAGATTTCTATAGAGCCAGCTGTTAATTCCAAGTTGCAGAATATGATACTTAAAAAAAAAAAAAAACCAGCTGGCATCATTGTTGAAGTAAGAGTGTGAAGATGACTTTAGGAGACAGATGCCTTGGGATCACACAAATCATGGCTCAATATGTCAAGAATGGCTGCTGTTGGGGTCCCAATCCATCAAGGAAAGAATTGTCCCCTTTCTTTCCACTTTTTACTTTTCAACAAGGGATTTGGGGGAGATATATGTAACAAATTTTAAATAATTAGGCTCCCACATGTATTATATCTGTGTTTGTTAGAATTGGAATTATCCAAATGCTTAAAGTATAGAGAAATCAATTATTAACATCATTATTATCTTAATCCCATATAAAAAATGGGATATGCTCATTCGTTTTGTTATAGTTTTCTATACCATATTGTCTTTTGTGCACCTCAGTTATCCTTGATTCTGAAAGAAAAGTTCGGATTTATTTAATTTTTTTTTAGAACAATCATTTATGGAATAGGATTGATGGAATTGATGTCTATTCTCACTTAATTAGTTGTGATTCCCCATTAGACTTGGCAATGCAGTGGAAAGTGAGAGAATACGGGACCCTCTTCTATGTGTTCCTGCATATCATGGAATACAAAATTATTTCATATTAGATCACTATGTGACATGTACACATAATTTATGAGTATTTGTTTGAAATTTTTGCACGCATGCTTAAAATTTGTTTAAAAAAAAAAAACCCTAAAATCTTATAATATATATATATATATATATATATATATATATATATATATATATATCTATCTCACTGTGTACTTCCATCAGTACACTTGCAATTGTTACTTCATTCCTTCACTCACTAATATAGACATTGATTTTCTGAGATTTCTAACATGAGGAATATTGCCATGTGAAATTACAGATACGAGGACTTCACGAGTATTGAGCAGAATGTGGAGATATAACATACATGAATTTTACAGGTACAAGGACTCATGCACTCAACAAATTAAGAAACTAGTAGTGACAATGTAGACTTGACACATCTTCAAAGCTACTTATAACTTTTATGAAGATCAAGATCTTCAAAACCAGACTGCTCCTCAAACTAAAACAACTCAAAATACACTACCAAAGATCAAACAGCTAGTAAACTTGCTGCCAACTTAACCTAAGAAGATAAGCGCATGAGTGAACGAACACACTCCTAACCAGAGTTCTCAGACATGAAAGTTTCAATAATTCTGAGCACTCCATCCGCGTCTTCCGAGAAGGGTTCATTTGTGAAGAAACCATGTTGCTTCCCTTCGAATACAACGTATTCGACTTTCTTCCCCAGCTCTTTCAACCTTCTTGCATAGTCCTCTGCCCTGTCTTTCAGCAATTCACTGCCTCCTACAACCACCAAAATGGGGTCAAGTGCCACTGCTTCAAGACTTGGACTCTGAGGCCCAAAGGGGTTTGCCAATGGGTGGTCTGCTGTACCTCCATTTGGTAGTGACAGCCTCCAAAACCTGTTGTAAGTTAAACACAACACAGAGAGTAGTGTCCAAATGTCACACAACCAACAAAGTGAAACATAGTCTAATATCATCTTAACAAGAAATCATGTTCAAGAAGAAGGATGAGAAGAAATAAGAAAAGGCCATGTGTTTTATGAATCAACCCGGATCCAATCCTGTGCCACTTTATCATTCAGTGCCACTGTCTTCAACTATTATATAATATATGAAACTTTACATTACTTTCGCAACAATTACATTACATTACATACAAAATAATTTTTTTATATATGTCTGTTACACTAACAATCTACACACAGCACAAACACATAATCCCATCTATAAGAAAAGGTAATACTTTTACTTTTATGTGTACGAGAACCTAAAAAAGAGGTAAATAAAAAAAAAAATACTAAATATGATAGTCAAGATGTTTTGTTCATATAATATATTCTAGTTAACAGATTAGTCCAAATTCCATCAAGATTGAACCATTCAACCATCTACAGGACTAATTAAACCCTATCCCTAGATAAATTTCATATATTTAGTTGGACTATTTATGCTGACCCTAAAATTAGCTAGTTTCTAGATGATAATGTATTTGCTTTCCCATTCGTCATGATGATATAATTGGATAAGGACAGGGTCATGTTATTATTGGATCAACCACCAACTTCTAATCCAATATTACTAGGAAAAAAAAAATTGTAAAATAAAATATCTGGGCGCATGGGGACATGGCCTACCAAATCATCGAAACGAGGAATTCAATGGATCACGAGTATGGTACTGTTGTCATGTGTTATGTTGAGAGAATAATTTATCAATTATTGGTGGATTTTAGTCACGGCCGAGAATGGACTTTTGCTGTTGATTCGACACCCATTTTGCGGCTCTAAATTTCTAATCCAAAGTTTTAGTGGCAACCCCAATTTAAAGAGTAGATAAGAATATAAATTGGTTTAATTTAGTATTTTTTACTAATATTGATTTGGTGGGTGTCATGTGGTGACCCTTATTTCCTTCTTGCTAGCCGCCTGTTTGGTGGAAAATTGTTGCAGGTTGCAACCATTTTCAACATTACCCTTTTGACCAAATTACTCTATACCACACATGCATACAAAGTCAAATTCAGAAATTATTAATGTGGTGGGCTAACATTTTTTTGGTGGGCTAATAATGGTAATATATATATATATATATATGTGTGTGTGTGGCTGGACTAAAATTAGGTACAGTAAAAAAAAAAAAAAAAAAAAAAATTTGGGCCTTGGATCCGCCGGTGAATGGAGGGGGTTGGGACCTACCTACCACTATGTAATTTAAAATAAATGTGTTAAAAATGAAATGAATGTGATGGTGGTCCATTTTCATTGATTGGTGACCCCCCAAATAAGATCCCATTTCATAAGAAATCCTCAAATCCCTAGACATGAAAGGTGGGAAAAGTCTGAATGAACTTTAGAGGAATGGTATATTCTATAAATAAAATCACATGTCCACTCATTACAAAAAAAAAAAAAAAGAATGACGCTAGATCGATAAGATCAAAAAGTTAACAGACAAATGTGGTTAATTGCTGCTAGTGGGCTCATTCATAGATATTCCATCACACTAAGGTCATGTTCCAACTTCAAGTGGGACGAACATTCTGTTAGTGTTATAGGATCATAGCCACATAATCCTAAAAGCATTCTTCATTGATGGATACATTTTTGTTTTGATCCTCTCTATTTCTTAATCTCTCTCGGGCTTCCTTTAGGTCAAATCCAAACACATGATTGCTATGAGCACCACAAGAAGAATCCAAAACCGGAGGGTTTTACTTCAATCAAAATGTACAAGAATTTGGTCTTATGATCGATCTACTAATATATCTACATTCTACAAGTAAATCAAAATGCACTCAAGGCTTTTAATATTCTATACTAACCCCTCTCTCTACGTTCATTTTTAACAAAGGAGCGACTCTTTATATAGTTACTAGCATGATTTTCTATAGCCAAATCAAAGTGATCAATAAATATACATGAGGCTCACACGCGAACGTGCTTATTAATTAGTCACATATGTCCCACATGTATCACAACTCTACCTTTAGAGCTATGATAGATTTGAGCCATTTAATTAGTCAGATCTGTTCCACTTGTATCACAACTCTACCTTTAGAGTTACCACAACTCTACCTCTAGAGATATGATAGATTTGAGCCAATTAATTAGTCAGATCTATTCCACTTGTATCACAACTCTACCTTTAGAGTTACCATAGATTTGAGCCTATTAATTAGTCAAATCTATTCCACTTGTATCACAACTCTACCTTTGGAGCTATGATAGATTTGAGTCTATTAATAACTCTACCACAACTCTACCTTTGGAGCTGTGATAGATTTGAGTCTATTAATTAGTCAGATATGTTCCACTTGTATCACAACTCTATCTTTGGAGCTATAATAGATTTGAGTTTATTAATTAGTCAGATTTGTTCCACTTGTATCACAACTCTACCTTTAGAGTTACCATAGATTTGAGCCTATTAATTAGTCAAATCTATTCCACTTGTATCACAACTCTACCACAACTCTATCTTTGGAGCTATGATAGATTTGAGTTTATTAATTAGTCGGATTTGTTCCACTTGTATCACAACTCTATCTTTGGAGTTATGATAGATTTGAGCCCACCACCTCTTCATCTTATATTCAAACTAAGGATAGCAATTTGCCCCATGGGGACGGGTACCTGCTCCACCCTGTCCCGTTTATAGCGATTTTGGGGGGCCGATTAGCTTATTTGGGCAAATATAATTTTTATTAGTAAAAACCGCGTAAGTTCGAGACGGAGGGAGGTCACCCCGCCCCGCCTCGTTTAAGTAGGTAAATTACTAAATTACTCTTATTTTATTAGTATATATAGTTAGCTCTAGAAATCATAGATCAGATTCACTCACTTTCTCGATCGTTCTAGAAACCAGCAAAGCCCTATGAACTAAGAATGTTTATACCCTTAAATTTTATTTTAAATTATTTGTTGTTCATTTTTTTATGAATTTCTTCAATAGTTATATAATTGTATTCGTAAAAAAAATTTAAAAAGAGGAAAAATTATGGAACTAAATAAGGCAGGGTAGGTGCCCCCGGGGTAAAAAAGTTAAACGGGGCGGGAATGGGATAGAAAAACCCCATTTAGCTATTTTTGGGTGTAGACGGGACGGGGTTTTCTAATCGGTTGCGGGGACGGGAGAGAGTACATCCGCCCAAAACTGCCCTGCAACCATTCCTAATTTGGACTCTCAATTTCAAAAAAAAAAAAAAATACAATTATTCTTAATTTTTTAATGTATGAAAAATGCTTCTCAAAATGATAGTACTTTGCTAACCACACATAAATACACATTATCAATGAACATTCAATACAGATGATATACTATTTCATTTTAAAATGAAAAGTTAAATGGTTCTGTGTGTTTACTTGAACTTTCGAATTAAAAAAAAAAATATTTGGTTGAATGATGTAATGACATCGTGTGGGCCTAAAATAAAAAGATTTATGGGTCATTTTTCTTTCATTATGTTTAATCTGTTTTGATTATAGTGATTTGAGATTGAGAATAAATAAATAAATAAAAGTAAGAAAACTGTAACTCACCCAATAATCATCGACTCAAATGGTAATGATCTATTCTACCCAAATAAAAGTTTGATTAGGACAATATTGTAGGGTGTGTTTGCTTCAACTTTTAATAAATAATGGGAAAAAAATTAAAAAATTATAACTCACCTGTCAAGGATGTTCAAGTTCAACATTGACTCAGGGGGTCCCTCCTCGGACTTTGTCCGAACGGTCCCACCAAAAAAAGGAGCCGATAGCACATAACCACGTACTCGTAATGGTGCCAACTCATTCGAATCGGACCTTAACTGAACCGCCAAATGATGTGCAATGTTCCCACCCGACGAGTCACCCATTATGAAAACCCGGTCAAAGTCAACAACCCCATCACACAACCATGTATCAGCACCACTTTTAGACACAGCCTGAGACTGAACCCACTTCACAACACAAACTGCATCATCCATGGCCGCCGGAAGCCGATACTCCGGTGCCAGACGGTAGTCCGGAGCAACGACAAGGGCTCGAAGCCCGGAAGAGAGACGAAGGCAACAGTTATGACAGTTGGGCCAGGTTCGCGAGCCGACACAGAAGCCACCACCATGAATGAAGAACACAATTGGGAGCTTGGTGGTGGTGGAAGTGGGCTGGGCCACCACCGGCTTGTAGAGGCGGAGATAGAGGCCGTGTTTTTTGTCATAGAGACAGTCTTTCCATAGGACAGAGCCATCGTCGTGGTCCGGAATGTTGAATTCTATGTCACCCGGCCGGACAATGGAACCATCACTATAGACTTGGAGGATACCTAGACAGTCTTCTACTATCTGAGGAAGGGAACCCATCTCTTTCTCTATCTCTCTATATATATATTTGTGTGTGTGTGTGGAATATGTGTTGTTGATAGGAGAGATGACTAGAAATGAAGCGCGCAAATGAGGTATATATAGGCAAGAATTGATAGTGGAGTAGTAAGAGAGATAGAGATATTAATTAATGGTATGACACGTATGAAGGATATAAATGTCATTTAAGTGGATAGTAGTGAACATGTTCCCATATGCATTCACGTCCACTGGTTTATCTTTCTCTATCCTGCATTTGTAAAAGGAGCTTTGTTTGGGTGGAGTTTGGGTACAAGGTAACATTATGAGCTAATGATCATAGGAATAACTAGGATTATAAATGCGTGTCTCTTTCTCTTCGATGTGCAAATTATTTAGTATTCTATTTTGTTACACAAGTTTACTGAGTCTGGAAAGTAACACCCAGCGTGGTAGATAAAATTGAAGGATCGATTAAGACCAAAACTTAAATAACACCTCCTCCATCAAAATCTTTAGAAATTCCTTTTTCTCTAACATATTATATATAAATTTAGCAGACTATTTTGTTACACAATTTAGTTTAATAAGCCTAAAAGATATCACCATCTGTGAGGCGGCTAGATTCAATTGGACGCGTAAATACCCAAAATTTTAAACAAGTCCTCCAACATCAAAATCTTTATTATCACATTTAGCATGCCTTTTATATATGTGTGTGTGTGTGCGTGTGCGTGTGTGTTTTTTTTTGGGTACAAAGTTCACCTCCGCCATTTGTTGAACCGGAGATATCAAGGAATGATATGGAATTGGATTTGGTTCGTACTTCATTGCCTCCATCAATCTTTCGTCTTATGGAGCTTGATGTGCTGGTAGTGTTTGCTAGTGTTTGTTCTTCCTTTTTCTTGTTGTTGCGAGGGAAAAAAAAAAACAAAAAAAAAAAAATTTGTTGAACCGGAGATATCAAGCCATTGATGGTACCAAGTGTGAACATATTCAGGTTCCACTTCAGACCATCTAGGTCTCTTCGATTTAACAAGAACAACATTGCTCAGTATTATTATATAATGTTTATTTATAAATATGCTCATAAAAATTAAAGAGACTATACATTAAAGAAAAAAATTATAATGTAAAAATAATAATTAGTTGAAAAAAAAACATAACAGAAAGAAGAAAACGTTGGCAGTAGTTATTTTTTTCCAAATGAACATTAAAGACTGTGGATTGCCTAAGTGGCTTAAGTTTTAAGCAGCCCCTGGTGTTATCTTTTACTTGTTAAGTTGTCCAAAATTCCAAAATTAGGAGCGCATTCATTTTATCGTCACTTTCATATATAGTTGTTTAATGTATAGAAGTAAAATTTTCAATAGCTTAATTCGAGGACCGTAAATAAAAGATATATATATAAAAAACTACTTTTCCACACAGACCACACCAAATGAGATTAAGATGGTTTAATTAACACATTTAAGTAACCAACAAGTCACCAACTGACCGGGACACTTAAATTTTTATTTTTATAGCATATTACATATTACATATTATATTTGATCCTAAGAGATAGAATTCACCATATTTAATATTCAATTAAATTGAATAATTCAAAGTATTGTCAAATTATCAAATCATTGAATTATCAAATAAAATATTAAATTCATATTAAAATTACTCAATCGAATTCGGATCAAATATCGATTCATTAACAAGCTGAGATTCATCCATATTAGCTTTTAGCCACATTAATATCTGGTGAATATATGGAGCGTGACTCTAAGAATCAAATATCTAATAATTGCTCTTCTTCTTTTTATTTCCTTCTCCCTCTTTCTCTAATTTACATTTCAATATTTTAAACAAAAATTACACCTCTTAACTGATTGAATTATCAGATTAAATATATCATATTCGACCACTAATGCAGTTTGTATTCCTTAAAAGGATTCGAATCAAATCAAGAAAGATATTATCCAAATTCATTGACAAGTCTATATGCCACCTTTTTTTTTGGTTAAAAAGTCTATATACCACCTTCTTTTCACATAAAACAGTCATCTCCAATAAAAGTAGTTTCTAATTAATGTATATAAAACACCATTACTTAGAGAATGTAATTACTTTTAAAATTAATGAATGTAATATTTTTGAAGTAATGATGTTGTATGGTAAAAAAAAAAAAAATGCATATGTACATCAAAATACAATATATATATTTTTTAAATGTACAAGAAAAGGTTGGTTTAACAAGAATAACAAAACATCCAATTACCGAAAGAAAAAAGCAATAACAAAATTTCCGGTCCGGTCGGTCACTTACACCTACCCTGCATGTGAAATTAATGTAAGATAAATAAATAATTGTTCTGAGTATGTTTTAATTGGAAGGGATTGATATTATATATATATATATACACACGCACACATACTTGTTTGTATACCTTTCGGTTATTAATTCATGTTTATGGTTTTCAACAGTAAAAAGGCGGCGTAAATTGTGCTCAACGTTTGACTTCACCAAGTGCTTAACAGTGTAGAGTGCCCGATGAATGGAATATTCACCACCCATGTGGAAGATATAATATATATATATATTATTTTACCTATTAGTAAATGATAAGTAAATGTAAATGTATATGTCTGGAATATGTTTATTATATATGTGTGCATGTTCTTGCACGGCAAGTGCTTGTAGAAATGTACGTATATGTGCAAGTTCTGTGGTATAAAATGAATATAAATAAGGAGGTTAGATATGCTACTCCGAAGTGCTTATGGTGAGAGAGTGGCAATTACAAATTGAACCCACTAATTGATCAACCTTAATTTAAAGCAAAAGGATAAATTAAACAAGCTTATAGAACATATACAAGTCCGATTATGTTTGGATAAGTAGTACGGAAAGAAAAGAATACATTTTTTATTATTTTTTTTTTCTCAAATATTTCAAATACATCTTTGGTTGGAGAATTACGTTGAATTGCATTATGAAGTCGGATTCTTTGTTATAATATATTTCTCCTGCTATAGTTGTGTTAAACACTTTTTAATACATTACATTTGTTTTTTAACACGTGAATTATAATTTTATTTTTTAATACATTAAATGTGACTAACATAAATAGATATAAAAGGTTAAAATATATATATAATGAATGATGAAAAAAAACTCTAGCACCAAAAATTACAGCAAGGGTTGGTGTAAAAGATAGCTAGTGACAGAGAGAGATTCCATGACCAAAAACGAAAAAAACATAAACCTTAAAACACGAAAATATAGCTGCCGACACAAGATGTAAATGGACAAAAAGACGTAAGGGCAACTAAGTTTTAAAAAGGTTGTGATTTTTAAGGAATCTTGACATCTACTTTGTCCTACTCTTCTTCTGTCTTTTTCCCATACTTTGTACCGTATTATTCTATAGCAATATGAGGGGGCCTCCTGTCCTGTATATATATATATATATATATATATACAGTAAAATGATGAGGCTGAAACAGGTCCCCCTCCTCCCTCCTAACTAATTCTTTCATATCATGTGGTCTGTTCCATTGCCAATGCATGCACCACCAACCTCCTCATCATTTTAACATCTATGTTCCATTAATCTCTCAGTTTTTAAAACCAGAGAGAGTTGACACTTCATCACTAGTTGCTTTTTAATCACTCATACATTTTTCAAGATATATATGACATTTTCCATTGCTCATTCATGCACCCAACTTTTCTAAGTACTCTGCTACTCATCATTTTAAGATCCACCATTCCTTGATTTGTCATTTGCCACTCATCATTTTATGATCCACCACTCCTTGAATTGTCATTTTAGAGAGAGAGAGATATGACACTTATTTACTGTTTCTTCTATTGAGATATAAAAATATATTAGGACGGAGGTAGTATAAAAATATATATTCAAATGTACAGACACTATCATCTTTCCCTTTCACTCATCCTTTGTTGGTTAAAGTATTAATGTAAAAAAGTGAAAACAGAAAGAACCAAAAAAAAATAATAATAAAAAGGAGCAAACCCCGAGTGTTCGGAATCATTTGGTCAATGACCAAGACTTCCCACCCCAAGGGTGGGTACCCAAAAAAAAACCCTTAATTCAAGTAATGTCTTTTCTTCCTTCTGTGGGTGGATACTAGTGAACAATTGTTGTTAAAAAGTAGAAAATAGTCTCAATTTGTCCTATTCTTTTCTTTGTCGTTTCCCATCATTGACTTCCATCGTTGCTGTAATTCTTCTATATACTTTCTGGCACGCTTCCCTATGCCTCCATTTTATTATATTCTCCTGCATTTTCTGTTACCTTCTGAGGCATCATGCTTCTTGTATCTTCAATTTTGAAGCTCAAGCCATGTGCAGCAATGTACACATAATATCACCAATAGCAGAAAGTCTACATTACCTAGGGTATAAGCAATGTGTGTGCAAATACTTATCAAGTATATACACACACAATGTCACCACTGGAATGGAGCAGTGTGTGAACGTGTACCTGTGTTGCAATTGCAAGGATTTCTAGCTGAGATATACCGTAGTCATCTACCATAATTAACCAGACTAAAATTCACTCTCCTGATAGATATTGAATGGGAAAAGAAAGACACAAACTAATCTAAAATAGGATGAAATATATATTTCGCTTCAAAGCCATTTCAAACCAGACAACAGTAACTTGGAAAGTACAAGGAAGATTTATTCTTGTGCATTTTATCGATACAACAGCTCAAGCTGGCTCATAAAAGTACAAGGAAGATTTATTCTTGTGTATTTTATTGATACAACAGCTCAAACATACAACTGCTTGAGTGCGCGCGCACACACATCACATGAGAGCGCTCTTAGAAACATACATGAGGAGGAATAAGCTTTCCTGGATTCATTATATTGTTGGGATCTAAAGCTGCTTTTATTTTTTTCATCGTCATCAAAGCCTCTATTCCGAGTTCTTCTTCAAGGTACTGGGAACACACAGGAGAGAATGTTAGATAATTTATCTATTGGAACAGTAAGAAGCAAACTCATTGTTAGAAACGGAGACCCAATCCCAATACACCAAACATTGTAAAAACCACGCCTTATTAAAAAACAGAACCAAAAAAGGCCAAGTGGAACCTTGAATTTTAGTTCATTTTTTTCTTTTTCAACTTTAACCCTTTTGTTTTTCTTCAGGAAATAACCTTTCTTCTACCCCGGGTGAGTACCTTGGTAGTCATAGTTCCAACAATTTCTGATGGAGTATTATAGACTTATATATAGTAAGATCAATGCTCATTGCAACTACACAGCAACTTCATCTGTCTATGTTAAGTAGGAGAACTCTCTAAGCACATCTGGCTACCCCTAAGATGGTATCATTTCTGTCATGATTCATCCTTCCAAGCCGTTGTTCATGTAAGGCCAGTGCTATCGCATGAAAAATTATGCTTATATAGATGGAAAAAATTATTGTTCATGATGCTAATCTCAATAAAAAATGCATCAGGATTAAGAAAATCAATACCTTCATTTTCCCAGTACCAACACCATGTTCTCCTGTACATGTTCCTGTTCAATCATAAAATCACGGAAAATAAAGCTAAGCCCACTAACTCGGAATACAAGAACGTTGACAAGTAAAGGGATGGAACATTAACTCAAATTATTTGAAAGAGTAAAATAACATTCCTACAAGAAACAAGGTGGATAGAAGGAAGTTTGAAAATTTGAAAATCATATGATTTAAACTCTTACAATAACAAAGAAAGAAACAATTGTTAAGGGAAAAAGAGAGACTAACTGTTACTAAAATAGAAAATAGGATAATATTAATGAATTTTGTATTAGGAGAATATAGTGGTAATATACTTAGCTTAAGGATGAATAAGATATGCTTGTTTCCTGTCCTAATGTTTGGAGAGTTTAGAGTTGGCTTGCAGACCTGTTGTTACTATATGGCTCAGCTTGTGAACTGGTTTGTTTCATAGAAGTTCAAGCATATGGTGCATAAAATGATTTTTCCTACAAACATTTGGCAGCTTTGGCTAGAAAGGAATGTGCATTTACATCAAGGAAAATCAATGAGTACTGTTGATTTGGCCAGGTCTATTTGGTGGGAGGTCGTCGATATTTCTGGCTGCCAAGTTGATGATTCAGTGCCTTGATGTTCTCTTTTGCTCTTATGGCTTGCTTGTGTCAATGCCTTGTGCTCTTTCTTTCTATTTTGTGCTGTTGAGCCTTGGCTGTTTGCAACATAAGGGTATGCCCTAGTTTGCTATTTTGTACAGATTGTTTTATATCAATAAATTTTTCCACTTACCTAGGAAAAAAAAGAAAGAAGGATATCCTTGAAAAAGAAATTTTTTTACTAAATAAAATTTTATTGACGACTTAGAAAAAGAATATAATATGTGATGTTGCATGATAGTTGATAGACATGGATTCAGAGCGAGAACGGCAGTGGTGAGAATTTCTGAACTTCCTGGTGGCATGCGATTTTTTAATAGCTAATAATTTTATTTTTCCCAGAAAAAAAAGAGGGACATTAACATTTAATAACTGTAAAAGTGGATCAAATAAAAGTCCAAGGAGATTGTTGGGATTTGATGATTGGGTTGTTTGGGGTTCCCTGGGTTATGCCCTGTTCCTCTAGAGGGTTGATTGAGGCTTGGAGAGGTGTCTCTGTTGGGGCGCTCATCCGGGATGCTTGGAGGGCTACCCCTCTCTGTGTTTGGTGGTGCATTTGGCTCGAGAGGAATCGAAGATACTTTGATGGCAATGTTTTCTATTATTTCTACTCTCTTTTGTTGGGTCTCAGGGAGAGATTATCGTTCTGTTGAGGAGATTGTTATGTTTTTGGTCTCTTTGAAGGCTTGAGGCTCATTTTGGTTTTTTCTTCTTGTATCCTTGGGTTTCGCTCCCCTTTGAGCGCTTTTTTATAAAATTCTTACTTATCAAAAAAAAATATAAAAAAAAATAAAAGTCCAACAGCCTTTTACTAAATGAAAAGTCAAATGACTAACATGCAAATAAAGGTTATTTCACGAGAGAATATGACATCATAATGTAGTTTGACAGATTTAGATGTATATACAAGACAAAAATTAAGGACGAGTAAAGGTATAAGAAAACAAAAAAATAAATGGTGGAATTTGAAGAGAGAGAGTACAACTATTTAATAGCAATATGCTAAAAAAACAACATGAAATTTAGAGGACAAAACATATCCAACGTCAAAAAGGATCACAAAAAATTTATATAAAAATTTAACATGAATGAAAATGTAATAGTATACTCATGTAAGTCATATTTTGGCCAATAAAATCTCACTTGATAAATTGCATAGGGTAATTGCCTCTCTCCCCAACATAAATTCAACAATTTAATTAAAATAACTTTAATATATATATATATATATATATATATATATATATATTCTTACTTTAAATTAAAGTTAAAAAATAAACTACATATAAAATTCTGAAATTATAGTAAAAAGATAAGTATTATTGGTGTTTTGTACGTGTCAAGTTAAAGAAAAAGTGAATAATAATATTAAAAATATATAATTAATAATTTTTTACTGTTGCACTTAAAACTATGGAAAATTCCAGGGATACCATTTATGTTCCCTGGCTACTACATTAGCAGAAGTCACTGTTTTAATGAACTGTTGCTTTATAGATAGTTAAATACCAAGGCCAATTTGCTTTAAATTTCATTTTACTTATCAAAAAAAAAATACCAAGGCCAATTTAAAATCTATGGCTACAAGAGTACCATGTTAGATCTTAGATGTAAGTATATTGCTATTTATACTAGTACCTTTCACAAGATTTTCAAATTACATATTACAGTCTGCAGTAGAAAACCTATAAGCTCATCAGACACAGTATGAACTCAAATTTGCCCAACTTGTGAACACTGTTTTTCATCATATGTAATTATGTATTGCAGAATAATGTCTAACATTCTCCAGTACATCTAACAAATATATCTTGTTCTTCAAATATGGATACCACTATACCAATTTGATTGTTTTTTAACAAGGATTTCAATTTCCAGAAACAGCTGTTTATTGTTTAATATATATAGAGAGAGAGACAGAGAGAGAGTAAATGAAACATAACTAAAAAAGGACATCCAAATTATTAAATATCCTACCATTTCATAACAAAAATCATATCATCAGAAAAAAACAGTCCTGTGTGCTCCAATATAGGATCAGTACCTTCCATTGATAAGGCTGTGTGTACCATGAAATGGTTTAATCTCTCAGCTTCTTGTCGTTGATCTTCCTGCTTGGGATCAAATAGAATGACGGTGTGGAAGTTTCCATCACCAGCATGAGCAATAACTGTGCTGTTGTTAAAGAACCAGAAAAAGTATGTGCATTATGAATTTGATTAATTAAGTTCAAAATTAACGTAGTCAAGTCCTCCAATACACTGCAAAAGAAAGTCGAAAAAACTTGATATGCTTCAGAATAAACTTTATCTCCTAGAAGTACACAGCCGAATGACACAAACATACCACACCAATGGTGATGCATCCAGCTCTTGTTTGGATCTAGTTATTAGTTCTGCCAGACACGAAAGAGGAACACATACATCCTGCAAGAAAAAATGAAATATGTAAATATAGTCAGGTAAAACAAGGGAACAGAAATGGTTGGAAAGAGTTTATAACTTATAGTAGAAGAATAACTTCATTAGATAGTAATCAAAATATCCAAGGTTAAAGGTGGTTGGAACCTCTTAGCAGTTAAATCAATAACCAATATCACTTAAAAAGAAATATGTGAATATAGTCAAGTAAAACAAGGGAACAGAAATGGTTCGAAAGAATTTATAACTTAATAGTAGAAGAACTTCTTCATTAGATAGCGATCAAAATATTCAAGGTTAAAGGTCGTTGGAACCTCTTAGCAATTGAATCAATAACCAGTATCACTTAAAAGGATGTATTGAAGGAAAAATGTAATTTTATCATTTCACCAATAATAATGTGAGCAAACCTCTCTTGGTTATTGTTAGCATTTATGATACCACGATTTATGGTATAACTTACCATAATAGCCGAGATATGATAGGCCCAAATCATGGGATGTGATTTACCATATTATCTGTGAGATATGATAGCCACTAATCATGTATTTGACTTTATTTACGCATATGTCTAGGCATAGAATATGCAATGATTTGATTTTGATTCCTTTCTTGTAATATGAGCATGTGCTCATTTTATCTATAAATACTAGAGCTGTGAATGGGTAATTCATCTCATTCAAGCCTTTACGCAATTCTCTCTTTTCTCTTCTTTTTATATTTCTACTTGGTATCAGAGCTAACACCTTTCCACACCTTTCAGCATCCTTGTTACTTGTGCGACAGCTACCTTAGGCTGTTTGTAACATCGTGTGACGTTGCCTACACATGTTTTTCTGTGTTGCTGTTTTGTGATCGAAAATAGGTATTTTTAAGTTTTATAATTTCTTTTTCACTCTTCTAGGGTTGGGTAAATTGGGATAGTTGGTTTCCAACACCTAGAAGGGCTTGGGTAAAAAAAAAAATTAGTTTACAAAGAGGTTCCGAATATTAAGAAGGAGGCTGTCTGGCTATATGTAAGCGGGCAGCGCTCCTTAAAAAAGGTATGTATTTGGATTTTTTGGGAATGGTCTGAGGAGACATTGTTTATGGTCTAAGGAGACCCTTTGATTTATTAACAGAATTTGTGGTGTTTTTGGAGTTCTTTTTATTGTCGTACGACAGATTATGGTAGATTCAGGGTCCTCGACTGTTAATTCTCTTGGCTCACGTTCTGTGGGTGGTGGTGCCATTTTTCCCACCAACTCATCAGAAAATCCAGGACTTCAAATCACCATAGTGAAGTTGGATGGTTCCAACTATTTGATTTGGGCACAGTCTGCCAAGATATTCATTGGTGGCAAAGGCAAGATTGGCTATATTACTGGTTCTGAGAAAGAGCCAGCTGAGTCAGAGAAGGCATATCCACAGTGGTTTGCAGATAACGCTATGGTTATGTCTTGGCTAGTCAATTCGATGCAACCAAACATAGCTGTTGGCTATATGTTTATGAAGACTGCTAAGCAGATTTGGGATTCAGTTCAACGCACTTATTCTCAGAGGCAGAATAATGCACGAATTTTCCAGCTGGGGCGAGATATCACCAGGATTTCTCAGGGTGACTTGACAGTTTCAGGTTACATCGCCAAGATTCGTGCTATTTGGGAGGAGATGTCATATTATGATTCCTTCCACTCTTGGAAGGATCCAGATGATGCAGTTTTATATGCAGGAATTGTGGAGAAGAATCGAGTGTTTCAGTTTCTTGCCGGGTTGAACGACGAGTTTGAGTATGCTCATGTTCATTTATTAGGCTTATCTTCATTCCCTACTCTTGAGGATGCATATTCCTATGTGTTGTCAGATGAGAGCCGCCGGACTCATCCATTAGGTGTTGCTTCTGTTGATCGTTCTGCTATGGTAGTTCGGATTCTCAACCTTTCAAGAACTTCACCATCCCAGTCAGTTCAGAGCACTACCACCGGTCCTCCTCTGGGACGACAACGTGGACGGTGTGACCATTGCGGAAAAATTGGTCACATCAAATCTCGTTGTTATGCTTTGCATGGACGTCCACCGCAACAGAAACAACCACCTCGATCCTCTGCACATTTCGTTACACAACCAGTCTAGTTGTCAACTCCTGACAACCCTGCCTCTACATCTTCTGCCACAGTTACCTTGACTCAAGTTGATTTGAACAAGTTCAAGCAATTCTTCAACCAAATTGAGGCATCATCTCAACCAACCTCCACTTATGCCCACTCAGGTACTATTGCGTCTGCACATAGCGTATCTACATCTTCAACATCATGGATCATTGATTCTGGTGCTTCAGACAATATGACTGGTATGTCCTCACTCTTTCAATCTTATAGTATATGCTCTGGCCAACGCAAGGTCCGCCTTCCGGATGGCTCTCCATCTTCCATTGCTGGGAAGGGTCACATATCAGTTACTCCTTCATTAACTTTGTCAAATACACTTCATGTTCCAAAGTTGACTACAAATCTTATTTCTGTTAGTAGCGTTACCAAACAATTAAATTGTAGTGTAACGTTCTTTCCCTCATTGTATTTTTCAGGATCTGGTGTCGAAACGGACGATTGGTAGTGGGCGTGAAGTGGACGGTTTATACTTGTTGGATGCTCCTTTGTCACCGCAAGCACATTCAGCTTCATTTTCTAATATTGTTTCATCTAATAAAGCCCAGCTTATGCGTTGGCACATGCGTTTAGGACATATTTCTTTTGGTTATCTGAAACATTTATTTCCTTCCTTATTTTGTAACGTGGCAGTGTCAGATTTATCCTGTGAAACATGTCATATGGCTAAACACGTTCGTTCCAATTATCCTCCTAGTAGTAATAAATCTGCTTTAACACCTTTTGATCTTGTTCATTCAGATGTGTGGGGTCCTTGCCCAATTACTTCTAGTCTTGGATTTCAATATTTCGTGTTGTTCATTGATGATCATAGTCGTGTTACTTGGGTTTATCTTATGAAAACCAAAAATGAGGTATACACCATTTTTAAAAATTTTATGACAATGGTTCAGACTCAATTTGGTCGTACCATTAAAAAATTCCGATCTGACCAGGGTACAGAGTACACTTATGGGGAGGTACAACGGTTATGTACAGAATTTGGGATTGCGCATCAGCTGGCTAATGTTAAAACTCCTCAACAGAATGGTCGTTCTGAGAGAAAGAATCGCCACATCCTTGACTTAGCCAGAGCAATCTGCATTGGCATGAATGTTCCCCAGTCATTTTGGAGAGATGCAGTTCTTACCGCTGTTTACATCATTAATAGGACTCCTTCTAGGATTCTTAACTTTGCAGCCCCATTCTCAATCTTACATCCCAATTCATCTCTATTTTTTATTCCTCCACGAGTCTTCGAGTGTGTGTGCTTTGTTCAGCAGTTGGGGCAAACTCGTACAAAGCTTGACCCCAAGGCTTTGAAGTGTGTGTTTTTGGGCTACTCTCACTCTCAAAAAGGTTATAGGTGTTACCATCCTCCCAGTCGTCGGCGGTTTATATCCATGGATGTTTCTTTCTTTGAGCATACACCATACTATAGTGGTTCAGTTGGTTCTCAGAGTGAATGGTTCCCATTGAATATAATGGATGATCACCTTCTTCCGTCTTCAACTCCTCTACCATTACCTGTTTCTTCTTCTATAATTCCTCCTCGTGATACCCCTCTAGCAAGGGGAATTGTTCCTTTTTCACAGGTTTATAATCGGAGACAACAGGTACAAGTTTTTACTCCCACGATCGACTGCCCTGTTCCTTCGGCACCAGCTCCGCCTTCTCAAGCTATTGTTTCGCTTGATGATCGCCCCATTGCTCTTCGAAAGGATAAACATTCTTGTACTTACCCTATTTCTAATTTTGTTTCTGATTATGCTCTCTCACCCTCCTATCGGAGTTTTCTTGTTTCTGTTGCCTCGGTTCCTGTTCCTTCCAGTGTTGCAGATGCGCTAGCACAACCTCAATGGCGTGATGCTATGACAGAAAACTACAAGCACTTGAGAAAAATCAGACTTGGGACATGGTTCCGCTTCCTATTGGACGAAAGGCTGTGGGTTGTCATTGGGTGTTTACAGTCAAGCATAATCCAGATGGGTCAGTTGCTCGTTACAAGGCCCGATTGGTTGCCAAGGGTTATGCTCAGACTTATGGCATAGATTATCAAGAGACTTTTGCCCCTGTTGCCAAGATGAATACCATCCGTGTATTATTTTCCGTTGCTGCAATTCGATCTTGGCCTCTATTTCAGTTAGATGTCAAGAATGCCTTTCTTAATGGTGATTTACAGGAGGAGGTGTACATGGTTCCTCCTTCGGGCTTTTGTTCTCCTGCACATTCTGGTATGGTATGTTGTCTTCGTCGTTCTCTATATGGCCTCAAGCAGTCTCCTCGAGCTTGGTCTGATCGCTTTGGCATTGCTATGCTCAAGTTTGGTTTCCATCAAAGTGCAGCTGATCATATCTTGTTTTTACGTCACTCAGGCGGTAAGACAGTTGCTCTCATTGTGTATGTCGATGATATTATTCTTACCGGCGATGATACTACCGGAATTAATGAGGTTAAGAGCTATCTTGGCCGTCAGTTTGAGATTAAGGATCTTGGTCCCCTACGATACTTCTTGGGCATTGAGGTGGCTCGCTCCAAGACTGGCATTTTCATCTTTCAACGCAAGTATGTTCTTGACTTGCTTTCTACTTCTGGTCAGCTTGGCGCTCGTCCTGCTGATACTCCAATTGAGCAGAATCATCGGTTGGCTGATTCTGAGGGGGAGTTGTTGTCAGATATTGGTCAGTATCAACGACTTGTGGGGAAGCTCATCTAGTTATCCATAACTCGACCTGACATTGCTTATGCCGTGAGTGTCGTGAGTCCATTCATGCACTCTCCTCGTGCCCCACACCTTGATACAGCTATTTGGATTCTTCGCTACTTAAAAGGGTATCCAGGCCATGGTATTTTGTTTGCTAATCATGGTCACTTACGTATTGAGGCTTGGACAGATGCTGATTATGCAGGATCAATTTCAGATAGGAGGTCTACTTCAGGTTATTGTACCACTATTGGTGGTAACTTGGTTACTTGGCACAGTAAGAAGCAGGATGTTGCCTCTCGATCTAGTGCAGAGGTAGAGTATAGGGCTATGGCTCTTGGGGTAAGTGAGTTGCTTTGGCTAAAAACCTTGATGATAGACTTGTGCCTTCCAGTGTCGCTTCCATTCTCACTCTACTGCGACAACAAGTCTGCCATTAACATAGCAGCAAATCCCGTTCAGCATGACAGGACTAAGCATATAGAGGTGGACCGTCACTTCATTCGAGAGAAGATCATCTTTGGTCAAATTTGCACTCCATTTGTCACAAGCTCTCAGCAGCTTGCAGACATTCTTACAAAGGGCGTCAGCAAGATTGTGTTTGAGAATGCATTGTCCAAGTTGGGCGTTTCAGATATCCACGCACCAACTTGAGGGGGAGTGTTAGCATTTATGATACCACGATTTATGGTATAACTTACCATAATAGCCGAGATATGATAGGCCCAAATCATGGGATGTGATTTACCATATTATCTGTGAGATATGATAGCCACTAATCATGTATTTGACTTTATTTACGCATATGTCTAGGCATAGAATATGCAATGATTTGATTTTGTTTCCTTTCTTGTAATATGAGCATGTGCTCATTTTATCTATAAATACTAGAGCTGTGAATGGGTAATTCATCTCATTCAAGCCTTTATGCAATTCTCTCTTTTCTCTTCTTTTTATATTTCTACTGTTATACCAAGAATTTCCTGGGGCTACTTATCAAAATTTGTGTCATGTCACGAGTACTTAGTTCAAAGCACTGATACATGCATCTCATATAAGAAGCTCAAAATTCAAATAAAGAACAAAAATTCATAAATATTGAATATTCTAGCGAGAAGTTGGAGATAAAACCAACTAAGAAATATGTAAATATAGTCAAGTAAAACAAGGGAACAAAAATGGTTTGAAAGAGTTTATAACTTATAGTAGAAGAAAAACTTCATTAGATTACAATCAAAATATCTAAGGTTAAAGGTGGTTGGAACCTCTTAGCAGTTGAATCAATAACCATCACTTAAAGGGCGTATTGAAGGAAAAAATGTAATTTTATCATTTCACCAATAATAGTGTGAGCCAAACCTCTCTTGGTACTACCAAGTATATGTTGTGGCTACTAGTCAAAATTCGTGTCGTCACTAATACTTAGTTCAAAGAACTGATACATACATCTCATATAAGAAGCTCAAAATTCAAATAAACAACAAAAGTTCGTAAATATTGAATATTCTAGCAAGAAGTTGGAGATAAAACCAACTAAGAAAGAGAGGAGAGGCCTTAAACAAAATTTGAAGGTGATAGAAGATCAATTAAAAGGCCAAAAGGATGTGGCAGAAACAATGGGAAAAATCATCATGGCATAAAGTTTGTTGCGGGAAAGAAACATGTAAATATAGTCAAGTAAAACAGGGAACAGAAGTGGTTCTTAGCTGTTGAATCAAAAACCAATATCACCGGGATGTATTTAAGAAAAAATGTAATAGAGCAAAATCGTGGCAACGTAGCGTATAGTTTAACTGAAAGCATGTCTCCTAATAGAGCCAAATCTTGAAACACGATCATAAAACTAACAGCATATAGTTGGGACATCAAAATTTTGACTATTATTTTAATACTGTAACTCAAGATATCCCTTAAAGTCATGACACTGTTACTTGATTCACAGTATAAGAAGTTCAAATTTCACATAAACAACTAAAGCTCATAAAATACAAACCGATATCATTGCTTCAAAATTAGGTTCCAGTGCAAAGCAAGCCCATAGCGCCTCCTTTCTTATCTACAAGTAAAGCAACAAATAAATTTGCTTAGTAAATGTAGAAAGAAAGGATTATGATGACTATATGTATTGTGGTTATGGACCTCATAAAATCAAATAAATAAAAAACTAATAATAAAAGTATTGTTAGAAGAAAAATGTAGACATAAGGCAGTGACATAGATATGTTACCCCAAATCTATTGACAGGTTTGTGCAGTTGTTTTTTGACATGTGACTAAAAAAGATCTCCATCTTTCTGGATAAATTGAATTTAGAATACATGGGGCCACCTTTGCCATATATTCCATACATCACACTAGATAGATATCATATTCGAGAAATCTAAAGAAAGTGATAATTCCAAAATAAAGAAGAGGAGGAAAGTTTGAAAGACAAGGACTCCCAACTAAAAAAAAAAATAACCGATCAATCAGATAACTACCATACCTTCCAAAGTTCCTTTTTAGCTTCAGGATCTTCCGCGAAAACAAAATCCGAACCATTGTGCTCGGAAGCAATCTTCTGAACAATTAGAGTTTGCTCACGTGAATATGCTTCTAATAAACAGTAATTACAAAGTAAAAAATTAGCACTCACAGAAGGAGGAAAAAAAAAACAGAAAATTCAAGAATAAGGAATCTATTGGAGGGAATATTGCCTTTTGAACTCAAGAATAAGCAATATATGAAGGGAGTACTGCATTGTTCACGAATGGAGTGATCAGACTGACCTTACATTTTTCTTTATACATTTTTATGGCACATAACTAGTCATTACTTGTGCCAATCATAGTCTTATCTAACTTCTAATGCAATTAATCATCAAATTTGATGCTGTACCACTAGAGAATATGATCAAAATAATGTGGATGTCAAGTCAAGAAAATGAAAGAGAATAATCAGGTATGATGACCAATGTGCTTGATCTGATATCTGAAAGAAAAGCAGTAACTCTATCCTGAACAATCCAAACTTATACAGATTTAGGTGGCAATACAGGCCTAGTGTTTTCAAAATACCATAGAACATTGAAGTTTATGCAAATATAACCTAGAATCACCACATAACTAAAGCATGTGAGCATCAGAATACATTCAAAACAACATAACCAAATGCAAACTGAGTAAAATATTCTGGAATTATCCAAAAAGTGATTTACTACTAGTTAAGAATTTTAATCAACTAGAATCATTTTAATTTTGCTCTACAGTCCATTCCATATGACAGTATGTGTAAACAAAAAAGAAAAAACTCATGGTGGAAGAGGTCTAGGAAAAGATTTGAGAACAAAAATACTGGAAACACACACACAAAAAAAAAAAAGAAGAAGAAGAAGAAGAAGAAGAAGAGAAAAGGTGGCTATTAGAACTAGAGTGAAGAGAAGGGGAAGGGGAGAAAGAGCAGAAAGAAGTAACCACTGTAAGATTTCTTATAATCTTCAACAAACCTCCTCAAAGAAGAAAAACAAGGTAAAACTATATACACAACTGAACTTTTCAATAAGGACAGACATGAGGTCCATGACATAGGAAGGGCTGCTTTGTTTTTCTCTTTGTTTTACCTGTAATGGTAACAATTCTAATTTCCCAGCCCCTTTTTTTTTTTCCATGACCTTTTCACTTTGATTTTCCAATTTTACCACTTCATCAAATTTCAACTAATTTTAATCTATTGCTATATGTAAAACTGAGTTTCTTCTACAAAAGTGTACCACATTTGGATTACTATTTCATCTTTACCATTATCATCAATAGAACATAACATCCATAATTGCATTATTTACATGTATGAATGCAATTACGTGTGTGCATCTATGTCTACTTATGCATATGTATTAAAAACCCTTTTACCCCTTAAATTGTTTCAGAATACTATTCTGGTCAAAAGTTTCTGTTATGACAAACGCAATGAATCCAAGTTGAACCAAGAATCACGATAGAAAATTAAACATGCCACACAAAGAACACAAAGATTTATACGTAGTTCGGTGGTTGGGATCTGGCGAAAGTTTTCACTATGTGTAAAATCGGAGATTACAAGTTTTCAGCCCCTCGCTTTGTTTCTGTACGAATTTCAGAGTCTCTCTGTTCCCCCACTCCAAACCCTAATGTCACGGGCCTAGAGATTCGGCGCAGCGGCACGGCCCGTGCGGCACCAAGGCGTTGCTTCAGCTCGCGCAAGCGCCCTGGTCAGCCACCACGACCTGCCCTCCCAAGGATACATGCTGACTGGTTTCGGCCTGCCATGGCCTCGTCAGGGGAACGGCTCCAGCTCCCGACCAGTTTGTGCAGGGATGGCCAACTCCCTTCTTCATAGTCAAGTCCAAGACTAGCGACAAGCACCTCGAACTGAACCGAGTCGACCTGCCTGAACTCTGAAGAGGTACCATCCTGTGGTCCTGCACGCCCCTTCCCTGGAACCATTCCCAGTCAATGAATGTTCTTAGCCAACCAGCATGCGTATCTTCTATGCTCATGGCGTCGTTAGGAATCGGATCGTGACATTCTCCCCCACCCAAATCCTGCGACGCCCTCGTCGCAGTGCGGCGCTGACTCCGCTGCGTCCAACATTCCAAAGCCTGTCTCCTCCAAGTGGTATGCTCGCCTGCCCACCATCGCTTCCTTGTACAACCCCTGGCTGCACTCGCCCAATGATAGGGTTTCGGGCTAAAGGGACGCCCACTTCTTCGGGACGCAACCCCACGTTATGCCGCCTCCGCGACACCCCGAGCAAACAAGCGCCCTCCGGCTGACTTGATACCCGCCCTTCACAACGGTTTGCACGCCTCTTGAACTTGCAAGAACTTTGGTGCGCGCGGCCCTCCGGCCATCCGATGCGCGCGGCCCTCCGGCCCTTCAAGGACGCGTCTTCATGGGGAGATGGAGGCTCTCCTCCAACAGCATTGATTGCCCACCGACGCTTTAGTGCACCGTCTTCATTCTCAAGACCCCCGGATCGACAAGGGGGCACACCTTTGTGCTTTACCCCAAGTCCTGCTCTGATACCATTTGTCACGGGCCTAGAGATTCGGCGCAGCGGCACGGCCCGTGCGGCACCAAGGCGTTGCTTCAGCTCGCGCAAGCGCCCTGGTCAGCCACCACGACCTGCCCTCCCAAGGATACATGCTGACTGGTTTCGGCCTGCCATGGCCTCGTCAGGGGAACGGCTCCAGCTCCCGACCAGTTTGTGCAGGGATGGCCAACTCCCTTCTTCATAGTCAAGTCCAAGACTAGCGACAAACACCTCGAACTGAACCGAGTCGACCTGCCTGAACTCTGAAGAGGTACCATCCTGTGGTCCTGCACGCCCCTTCCCTGGAACCATTCCCAGTCAATGAATGTTCTTAGCCAACCAGCATGCGTATCTTCTATGCTCATGGCGTCGTTAGGAATCGGATCGTGACACTAAGCACCCTTATATATTGGGCTACAAAAGACTAATTAGGGTCCACGACCCATGAGCAAAAAAGGGTAAAAAAAAAAGTTTCTTATCCAACGGGTCGTCGGGTCATAAGTGGGTCGCAACGCCACCCGGCACCAAATTCGGGCCATATATCACAGTTTCATATAAATATATCCTAGTTCATTGCTTACCTCTCTTCCATTCAAATTCCTCCTATGTCATTTAGCTTTTTTCTTCTCCATTCTGGCCTTCTAGTCTCTCATCTTTCACATGGCTTATCTACTATGTTCTTTTACTTGCATGGTCTCTCACCAAACAAACCACATTTCAAGGCTTACCTCCCTCCACAACTCCCAGGTTGCCTGGCATGCACATAGCTGTAGGTATACATGCACGCAAGCCACCTACAGACGCTTTACGCCCAATCATTCCAGATAGCGCTTGCATCCTCTGTATTACCGTTGTGGCTGGCACAGAGTTAGCCGATGCTTATCTGATTCAGCATTCCTTAATTTATCTTATAACAATCATAATAGACTTCAGGAAATAAACAAAGTTGAAATAAATTGACAACATTATTAGCTTTTTTTATGCAATTCAATTATTAATAAGATTATTCCAATTTGAATATGAATATATATATATATATATATATTGGCAACAAAAATGACATCGGAATCTGCCAGGCATGCACGCAGGGATACACACACATACAAATATATATATATAGAGAGAGAGAGAGATTCAGAAATTTCTATAATTCAATGTCCTCAGTTTATCTTATAACAATTGCAGTACACTTCAATTTATCAAAAAAAACAATTGTAGTAGACTTTAGAGAAAATAATGTTAAAATAAATTGACAACACTATGAATTTTTCCTCTGCAATGCACTGATTATTATTATTATTTTTCCCTAGCAACAATGTGCTGATCATTAAGATTGTTCCAATTTGAATATATATATATATAATGCTAACAAAAATGAAAAAAGACGCTGCATAACAAAAGGGATTATGTTCACCTGTCCCTATGAATTCAAACATCAATGTTGGAACTTCCGGCAAGTTCTTTCCATTAGCAAGATTGACAGCTTTCACTTGAACCTCATCCAATAGCTCCACCCTTGAAACCTATGAGCATTATGAGTGGAAAGTGCGGGAGAAAATGGATAAGTAATTTAACAATTTTTTTTTTCTTTCTCTAATGGCATGTTGCAAAGGATAAATTAGAATTTAAGATTAAAATTCCAATTCAAATTCATTATAAAGCTACATTTTTAAATGCATCAGAACAAGCTAACTATAAAAATTTCGAAACCTGCAAGCAAAGAGCAAAACATGACAATTGTAATTGGTAGGACACACACACACACACACACATATATATATATATATTATATAGACTTTGGTCATATCATTTTGTTTCTAAAATAAGCAGGAAGAGGCATTAAACTAAGGTACTAGACCCAATTCTTCAGGTCATATCTAGTTCGCTGCGACAGGTGGCCTGCATCTTCAGTTGGGAACTTGGGATCTAGAATCAACGATTGAAATAGGTAAAGACTAAAACCATATACATTTAGAAATAGTAGTGCAATCATTGTGGTGGAACAAATCATACTGAACCTTACTGTTGGGTGAAATATGGGAAGGTTGATTATGTGCATTAGGCTACCTATAGTACTACCCAACCCCTGCAGCCTCGTACGACTTCTTGACATGTAGCTTTGATTTTAGTTCTCGTGATGCACTCAGACATTGCAAACTACTCTTCCATCCACTTCTACTGCTACCTTAACCACTCAACAAAATTATAATGAAGCCCAAACTCTCTAACATGATCATTCAAAACGAGGCAGAGATTGGAGATGATGTTGTTGCTTGAAGAACAAAAGCAAGAGAGGTTTACTGGAGTAATGCTTCTAGTATACTTTATGATTAAATACACCTATAATTTCCAAGGAAAACATTTGCGGAACAAATATTCAAGCATTCACTAGATAGCATGTTGAAAGGCTAAGAAACAACATCCAAAGAAAGCATCTCCAAATGTGAATGCTGAGATAAACATTTAATATAACAAGAAAGTTTAAATTTTCAAACAAATAATCATAGATGGTAAAAGTAGCACCTTTTTGGAAATAAAATGGAGGAAGACTCACTAAGATAGTTTGCCCACGAACAGCAAGACCCATAACAACACCAACGAGGAAGAGCAATATAAAGCATCCTGAGGGTAATGCAAGGAGAGGGAAGTTCGCCATTTATGTACTGTCCCTTTCTCATGTCTTTCATGTCCAACTCTAGCATCAGATAACTAGACAGTGTATGCCATGCTGACAATTGTTTGGTACACTACTCATTAAAGATAAACAGCTAGTGGATCAAAAGAATCCTGAACCACATTAATTCATTTTTCTCCTAAATGGTAAGATATTTTCACAAACACACACACGTACATCCAAGGAAAACAACAGTAAAATCCCAGTGAAAAGGGGGGCCAAAAGAAATTACAATGATATCACTGTCGCTCTTTTTAGAATAACTCCTATAATACAAATTAGATTGGTCAATCATGAGCATGGAACACAATCTTTATATAATTATAGTAATGATGTGAGGATATAACAACAAAACAAATTTAACAGCAGAAATTTGACTCTAACCTGTATACCAGACAACATAGTGGCAATAGCAACATCTGCTGCATCCTTAATTGTAGGAAAATTACACATTGCAACCTGTAACATAATCATGGTCAGCAAAATGTCAATCTGTAAGAAAAAAATATGTATATTGCAGGAAATGTTTCACTTGACAGAAATGCAATTCTACCAAAGGAAATATAGGTATAGGTGATATAATGTTACATAAGGAATCAATATAAAAGAGCTTACAAATTTCACTCGATAGAAATGTCAAAACAATTATCACATAAACATCTAAAAATCTTAAATCACAAAAGTTGCAAAACTGGGTATTTTTCCCGGTAAATAACTACCAGTACTGGGTTAATTGTTAATTATTCCTCTCACACTCGAAGCACCACTGCATGTGTGATAAAGCAGCACTCAGCTGAACAAGGTCATAAAAGCTACTAGCGGTCTGGATACCGAAGACATACCATGGTTTGCTTGGTAATTGTTAACCACCATCTACGCTATAAAAGCTTAAGCTGTTAGAGGGTGCAACTTTAATATTTCAGCTGCTTGGTAATTATGTTTATTTATGGAAAACAAAAATGAATTATGTTCTCCTCCATCAATCATCGCACCGCCACCTCCACCTTCTATCTCCCCACCATCGCCTTCCTCACCATATTCTATGATGTCCACTCATTCTCCAACCGATTTGAATTTTCTCCAATTATTTCAAACCCCAATCATTAACACCTCCATGGTTGTAGAACTGCTCGGCCGAGGGCGGCCACGTCACCATCCTGCACTTCAGCACAACACCAGAGTTACTAACCCCCCACTGCGTCATGTTCTAAGATAGCATGTGATGTTTCTTTTATCAGCACCCTTTTATTATCAACACCTTCTGGAATCCATTTTCTATTTGAATCCAATAGGTAACTAATTTTCTTTGGATTCATCAGTTGTCCAATATTTTTATTTTTCCAATCGCTCGTATAAAAATGGTGATCAGAGGGCTCAAGATTGGTGGAGAGTGGAGACCGCAAGGAGATCTCATGGAGCTTTGTGAGGTTTAATGAGCTAAACTACCAAAACTTACATAAATAACTGAATTTGGTTTCTTGGAATCCAGCCATTTTACGAAGCTATGTTCATCAATTGGTGGTGTTTAAAGTTTAATTACTAGCCGTGGAAAGAAGAAAAGAATTGCAAAATCAATGTGAGAATTATGACAGTTCTCAAGAAATCTAGTTAATACTTAATACATATACGTGCATATATATATATATATTGTTTGTCTGTGAGGAGGAAAAAAAAAAAAAAAAGACAATCAATAGTGTTTTGTTTAAAATAAATGCTTTTAAAAAAATCAATTGGTGAGTTTAATGACTGGCCATTGAATGAGTATATGATAGGGTAAATTTGTCCAATTACAAAATAATTTATTATAATAAGGGCAATTAGGTAATAAATTGTCAAATGGTCACTTACAAGTATTTAAGTTCGACATTTTGTCACTATTGATCTTTCCTTAACTTTGTGGTCCCTTTAGACCAATTTTGTTTAGGTTTGGTCACTAAAATCTAATTTTCCCAATTAGAATACACACAAAACAAGGAAATTTTCAAAATATGGAAAGTTTCTAAAAACACAAATTCCACTGCAGAAAATTAGGTTCTCTGACTGCATCACAGCATTGGGCAAAGTTTAAAACTATAGTATCCACAGAAAGTACTAGGTTGATGGATCTGCAGAAACGTAGGAGATACAGTGGTAGCTAAAGCTTCCAGACTCGTATTATTGAATTACATGAGACATCAAATATTGCTTAGAATGTATTAGAAAAAATCTATAAAAAATAATAAAGAGAGAGAGAGAGAGAGAGAGAGCCAACATACCACTGAATGCTGTGGAATTCTCTGAAGACGTAAAGTAACTTCTGTTATCACACCCAAGGTTCCTTCACTTCCAATCAGCAGACGCGTCAAATCATACCTAGCACATGAGTGATTCCAAAGGTTATCAGGGTGCCTTAGTTAAAGATACTACCAGCCAAGAAACAACTATTAGTTAAAAAAAATGGATGCTAAATTTGTAAACGGTTCATGAGCAAAAATAGTTTTTAAAAAAATGGATGCTAAATTAGTATGCAGTTCATGGGCAAAAAAACTCACACATCATGCAAAGTGTCATCTACTCATAATTTGCAAAGACAAAAAATCTCGTAAGCATAACAGATTTAGACTAAAAGATGAAGATATTAGCCTCATAAGAATAAATCATGCAAGCCTAACTCAAACAAAGTAAGAAAATCATCAAGTCTTTTTGGTTCAGTTCTCGCAAAATAAATTGAAGAATTCAATAAAAAGAAGCAATTTTCAGATAACGTTAAAAAAGTGTTATCGGAAATATTGTCTTCTTTAACTACGTTTGAGAGAACAGTTTTATGATAAACTAACTTTTGAAGTATTTTTTCTGTTTTTATATTCTCTGAGAACTAAAAACCATTCTCAGGAACAGACCCCAATTTTCTCACCAATGTTTAGAATTTTAGATCCCCACAATCAATTTCTCCCATTCCTTCGCATAAATACTCAAGAAAAATTAGTAAAGTCAAGAAAGGGAAAAAGATAAACGGCCCCAGAAAATTTAATATAATAAAGGCTACATGAAATAAAAAATTGAAAGGAGATCATAACAATTCCTAACCTTATCTAGAATCCGATGTAATGTTACTCTGATTTATTGTGATAGAAAATGTAGACACCTAGTATCAATCCAGTAAATTTTACTTCTTTTATAACATTTCTTGTCTTAGTTATCATAAAATTCTGAACTACATCATGTTTGCGCTTCTGAAACAGGAGTTAATATTTAGTAATACTTATGCCTGTCTTCTAATAAAACTACAGTAACATTGTGACCAAATTAAGAATGACCATGAGAAAGGTGTCGGTTATCCAAAAATATCAAATGACTTTTCTAGAAAAAAGTTAGCCCAACAGAAAAAGAAGCATAGGCATTCAAACAAAGAAACTAAACTGTGGATTGCTGGACACCTCCACCAGTAAATTGCACCAATGACTGAATGCTGCACCAACATTCTAGAAGGAGTTTTGGAAAAATAGCAGGCTGCAATGCCCCAAAACATATCTAATGACAATATGTTCCAATGACGTACAAAAAATAAGATTGAAAAAACAAATATTTATGGTAATATAGTAGAAGGAACATGTGAAAGATGTTTTCATCCTGAATCTGTTATGCTGAAAATCTTTTATTTGTTTCTCAGTTGACTTCTGATTACCCTTGCTTATCATTCATGTTGTACCACACACATCAGAAATGTCAAAAGACATTTCAATCTAGAAACTCGGGTACAATAAAATCCATAACAGAAGAAATAGAAGAATAGAAGAGAAATGTGTAAAGGCTTGAACGAGGCACAAACACTCATTCACACCTTTGGTATTTATATACTACCTCCGTCCCAAATTAGATGTCCTGTTTGGGGAACCGTGACTCACACGGTTCCCCAAACAGGACATCTTTTTTGAGACAGAGGGAGTACTAAAAAGAGCACATGTTACAATTACAAGAAAGGAAACTGTTTAAAGTCACTGCAGATTGTATACCAAGACATGCAAAAATAAAGCCAAATCCCATGATTCTAGCCTATCATATCTCAGCTAATATGGTAAGGTACATTCATGATTCTAGCCTTTCATATTTCAGCTAACAATAACCTTGACAACATTGTAACTTCACCTTGGCGCCATTACAATATCATCTTGCACAAAGAAGAAATACACAGGCCAATTTGGGATGGGAGTAAGGTGTCATCAATTGATTTTACCAACAGCAAGTCATAGTTGTGACTAGTTCACAATTTAAACATACACATACAAAGGTATCTCAGAGCAAGATCAAGTTGCTTTACAGGTTTGCCGCTTCATGATATTCGTATACAGGTCAGATGGTCTCTAAATTTTTCAAGTAATTTTGTGTTACTATTATGTGAAGTGATGACTTCAAAAATAAATATATAACTAAAAGAAAAAGAAAAAGAAAATATGAAGAAGAAGAAAGAAAACCAACAAAAAAAAAAAAAAAAAAAAAGGGGGAAGAAGAAGAAGAAGATTAAAACATATACAAAGAACACACCCTGCAGCGCTTTTTCGAGCACGAGATCCTGTCTTGACAATATCTCCATTGTGCAGAACAACCTGCAATTGAAGCAGCAGGTAGAATATGATGCTAGCTAATATGTTACCATAGAAAGAGGAAAAACAAACCTTGAGGTTGATTACATTATCCCGCATAGTTCCATACCTACATGCTAAAATAAATTGTTAGTTCAATCCCAATTAAGAAAACAAAGCATTCACAGTTGAGCGGCAGTTTTTACTTGATAAAGTTTAGATGATAATTTGCAAAGAAAAGACTATAAATCGAATCATGAAAAAAGGATTTATAATTTTTAAGTAATTTTTTGCCTAAAAGCAGAACAACCAATCAATCCAAAAGATGTCAAAGAGGGTGGATTTTGCATTATTCAATACTCTCCATCACATGTGGCCTCCCAGATTGAAATATCCATATGAACAAATTATATATATAAAGGATACCACGGGATTTAATGCAAGACCTTCCGCTTTTCCCCCAAGTAGTGCAAGACCTTCCTACTTTTTAACCGTGTGATACCATGTTAAACTTTTGTTGTAGTCAGTAGTTAAGATGATAATAAAAAGGATCCAGGGTGACCAACAGGCCAGTGGCCTAGCGGCACTAGGCTCCTACTTTCCAAAGGGAGGTTAGGGGTTCGAGCCTCGGTGGAGGCATGTGTGTGTGAGTACCAACTAAGAAAAAAAATAAAATAAAATAAAAAAAGATCCAGTGTCTGAATCCTGACACCTCTCCAATAACTGTGCTGCATTCAAAGAGTCTCATTATAGGTAGCCTGACCCCACACATGAGGAACCATTACACAACTTTCTAACATGTCAAACAACTACTTACTCCAATTTTCATTCTTCCAGGGTATAATCAGGCCCTGCCACTTATCATTATTCATCTATTTACCAATCAATATTGTACAAGGTCTTTTTTTCCGGTACTTTTAACTCATTTTGTAGAAAGAAGATGTCATGGTAACAATGTGTCGAACTCCACAATTGACGGCAACTGCTGGCTCGCATTTACAAAATTTTTGTGGGGATTTACAAAAATTTCCAAAAACCAACATTTCTCATGGTAGCTAGTACATCACTAAATCATTTCAATAAAGAATGATGGGTGCAAAATGGAATAAAAGCACAGTATGGCCCAAATGCAGCATAAACGTGGAGTAGTTAGACCCACAAACCTAAGCAATTATTTCTGCTTAAACAACCTAAGCATTTGCTCATTTCCATGATAAGAAACTCAAAACTACAGAGATTGACCACATCAATAGCTTTCTAATCCAACCATCTCCAGTCAAGGGTATCATTCCGCTTAAAATGTTTCAATTGCAGAAGAAGCTTTAGATCATTGTCTCTTGGTTTCTCATAACTTACCATATTATTCTAAATTATACAGAAAGCCTCTAACCAGTCATTTATATCAATCAAATCCTTAAAAATGCTTGACACAACAGTTAGGATCAACATATATGCATAATTGGAGATTCAAAGTGTAAGAAAAAATCCATTTAAAAAGAGTAAACTCCTAAATGTAAGGTTCATAATATGAAATTTTCCATCGTTACAACATATTGGCAGAGACAAAGGATGATAACCATGTACATGAGCTAGAACCAATTAATCGTCACATAATTAACCGATTTTGGCCATCTATGTGAAGTAAAAGAAAAGGTAAGACTGTGAATTACAAGGATATAAATCATTAACCAATTTATGTTATAGAAAAGGTACTATGAAATAAATTTAATGTAGAAGTATGGTACAATTTTTTCCAGCACCATAATCACTTGTATTTATGTGAACAGTTAATGCTAAACTTATTATGAAGCACCGTACTAGTTATGGATAACAAAATATGGCAACTACCTCACTGCTAAAGAACCAGAGCAACGTGTTGCGCACATACCCCCGATGGTTGCTCCAGGCCCTGCCAGTCAACATGTGAATAACATAAACTCAATCACCAAGTGCATTAGTTGAGAAATAGAGCATCAGAACCATACAAGTTACTCTCATTATACACCAAACAGAAAAGGTGTAAGCAGCAAAATATTTTGATAGAAGGGTTTTTCAATCATCTTTGTACTCAGAGCTCAAAATCTCAATTCACCAACCAGTGTACAAAGACGACTTAGGGCCTGTTTGATTTCCTAATTCAGAATATAGAACACGGTAAGTGATTTTTAAAAATAAGTTTGTTTGATAAAATTTTAGGACACCACTTAACATGGTAAGTACCGCTTAAAAGAGGCCAAAATTTTAAGCGTGGGGAAGGTTACTTATCGCTTATCGCAGAACACGGTAAGTGGTTGGGTTTAAAAAATAACTTTTTAATGACTACTCTACCCTCATATAATTGTGTTATCTCTTTTAGGGTTTCTCTCTGCGATTTTTCTAATGAAAATGAATTACATGTAACAAATTCCAAAAAAATAAAAAACATAATTCTACCTAATATATTTAAATTTTTAAACACGTATATAGCCTTTTGGTTACCATTTATATTGATTCACTCTAGAAAACAATTATTTATGTAGCAGAATTCTATTCAATTTCACGTACTTTCTTTAATATTTTTAACACTATTTTTATACCCACACCATTTTTATACCCTACAAAAATATTATGTAATTATTTATACTACAAAGATATTATGTAATTATTTATATAATAGAATTCTATTATCAGAGAAGAATTGTCTTTCACACACTTTCTTAACACTCTTTTCAATACTCTACCATGTAATCCAAAACGCATATATTTTAAATTTTACTTTCTTTAATCTTTTGCAACATTCTTTTTGATATCCAAAACCTATATACTTTAAATTTTTATTAATTATTTATATAATAGAATTAATTTTTTATTTTTAGTTTTTGTTAATCGTGGGTGTCCGAGCCAGCTTGCGCGCACCTCGACTAATCCCACGAGGCCCTGAAAATATATAATAGAATTATGTTCCTAGATAAGAATTCTTTTTCACTTTCCTTAATTTTTGTAACACATTTTTTAATACCCTACATAAATATTATGTAATTCAAAACACATATATTTTAAATTTTACTTTCTTTAATTTCTGTAACACCATACCTATATAAATATTATGTAATCCAAAACCAACAGATTTAAAATTTCTATCAAATATTTATATAATAGAATTTTATTCCTAAATAATTCTTTTTCAAGTATTTTCCTTAATCTTTGTCACACCCTTTTCAATACCCTACCTAAATATTATTCAATCCAAAACTCATATATTTTAAATATTATGTAATACAAAATCCATATATTTATTTATTTCATTGAGTGAATGTGGTTGTTTTATTAATATTTTTGTATTATAAATATAAAACTGTTATGAGTATCAGATATTGAGGGCAAAAATGTAATATGCATAACTTTCAGACTTCAGCTTTTGTATATAACAAACAATCTTAATGAATTCAGCACTTAAAATTAAAATGTAATCAAACAGGTTTTCAAATTAATACATTTAGTGCTTAAAGTTTCAGCGGTTAAAATTCAGTACTTGAAATTTTCAGTGCTTAATTTTCAGTTTTATCAAACAGCACCTTAGTCTTAAAAGTCTTAAGATGCAGAGGGAGGCCCCCAAGATGATTTCTCACCCAAGTACGAGGAAGGCAAAGAAAAGTCATGATTCAGCCAATATGATAGTCAAATCGGTTGTCTCGAGTGACAACTATAGATTTGCATCGAAATCACCTTGCAATATCGCAAGGCAACTGAGAATACTTTGTTGAGTGAACTTACTGAAGACAAGAATTATATGGAGTCTTAAGGACCCTTTGGCTGAAAGATCTCCACTTTTCCGGCTTCAAGGACAGAAAGAGCAACTTGGAATAACTCAACAGCCTCATGTCAACGACATTAGTTAAATATCGTGAAAATAAAAGGCTTTAAAGGTCTTGTTTAATAGAGACTTTGGTTTGAGAATGACAAGGATGAAAAGCTTCATTTTTTTTTCATTTTTGAGATTAATTTGGGTAAAAGTTAGATTGCTGGGATAGTGTTGAAGCATTTTTTGCCATTTACAAGTATAATAAAATCATGTAATTTTATCGTAGTTTTTCGTGCTTCTATACATTCTGAACTAAACTGAACTAAACCGATGTATATAGAATGCATACTGACGTAGAACAAGAACAGCCTCAAATAGTTGAAAACAAATGAAAGCTTTGGGCTGAAAATTCAGATCTAGGCATCACACCTAGTGAAGGTCTCGCGCCCTCATATCTTGTGAATCACGCACCAAGAAATTTCATAAAGACATTTTTATTCATTCATTCACTCAATCAGACATTATACAACTGAGCAACCTCATCAAGTGCAGTGATGATTATAACACGAGCTTTCTACAGAATGAGCTTTTCCCTCAGATCCTTCAACTAGTCTGCAATAGAACCACCAGTGAACTCTATGGGATGTAAAATTATAGGATTAGTTTCTTCTGGCGGTCACCAATACACTACATGAGACAGAAGGGTAAAAGACTCTCAAGCCTTCATTCACCTCTTATTCCTCACTTCAGTTGTTCAGCAATGAAACAGATCTAGCGCCATTCTATGAAACACCCATGACACCCCAAGGAACAGCAGAATGCGTGATTGTTCTCTACCCACGTAGACTCTTCAAAAGAAGGCGAAATACCCATGCCGGACACACAATACTATAATATGTCTATAGGATATGTGTCCAACACTTTGGACACGTATCCAATCATTCAATTTTATTAAACAATATTTTACATGAAGACATTATTTACTCGACAAAGTAAAATAAAATATTAAATGGTATGAATATTTAGTAGTATCATGTGTCCTTCTATTTAGGAATTTGACACGTCCAATGTTCAGATACACACACCCATTACACATACCTGAATCCATGTAACATAGGCTATTTTGCAAAGCCACTGAATAAGGAGATGCACCATCAATGCTTTCCGTCTTCCTACAAGATGCACCACCACTTGGGAATGGACTTTTCCCTTGTAACCAAATTATCAATTCTCAGAATTCTCCAATGAGTTATTCCGCATTTCCACCAGAGATGCACCATTGACACTCTCCATCCTCCTTGGCAATGCAACACCACTTGGGAGTTAGGAATCAACTTTTGCCTCGCAATAAAACTATTAATTATCAGACTTTTTCAATGAGTTGTTCCACACTTCCAAGAAGGCCACCTTGGAGGGAAAACAACTTGATTTTCCAGATACCTTACCAAGAAAGTCTTAACTTTAAAGGACCCCTCAATTACCTCTAGAAAAATTTCACACCAAAAATTTGAGACTATTATTTCATCTCCACAACTTCTCCCCATCTTCACACTATACAGCCAGCTCAGAAACTCCACTGCGGCCTCAACCTCCTTGTTATTTATAAAATTATGGATCTAACATCCTAGTGCAGCAGTCTAACCCCATCAAGTCTAGGTAGCATGTTACTATTGCCTTTTATCATCAACTAGCTGAAACAACTGAGCTAAAGAATCCCTCAAAGAAATCTCTCCACAACATACATCAAATCAAAATTAGTTTTCTTATGTCCCCTACTAAGAACAAAATCCTTTAAGCAAACTCATTCACACTCACAATCACTTCTCAAACAAAGCCTGATTGAACGCCTTTAACTATCTCACTCCCAATACCAGTCACTCAAATCAGAGAAAAATAGCTTGCCTTTCTACAAGATATTTATACGTCTCTTTCACCCCTTCCTAAAGGAAATTACATTGCAATTTCTCCAACTTTTAAGCCATTGAGCCTGGGGGGTGGTGAAGACTGCTCTGAATTACATGGAAATACTAGAAAGGGTGCTCATGAATAAAGTCCACTTTGAGAGGTAATGCAACTTCAGCCACCCCATACAACTTTAGCTTTTTGAAAAGAGGAACCTAAAGGCAAGCCCATATAGGAGGACAAGAAGCAACTACAGGATCCCCTATGTCCTCCACTCTACCAACTCTCCATGTTGCCATCTCTACCAAAAAGGCACACTTGCAAATCGTATCTATGTTCCCTATATCTCCCCCTTTTTCCCCTAACACATCTGCAAATCCTTATATTGGTTTCATAACAACAACTATTTCACATGTAAAGCACCTCCATTATATAACAATACACGATGCTAAACTACAAATATTTTAGATCATATAAATTATTAAATATACAAACTTCTCTATCGTGTTGGATATCTATTATTCAGTTGATATTTACTGTAGTGGACTACTATTACAAGGGGAGACTTGTCCCACATCGGATCCAGATAGGAAAGTAATTGGGTATAAATGGGTGAGTATGCAACACTACTCAATAACTTAAGCTTTTGGGTAAATGGGCAAGTGCCCACCCGTTATAGTTGGTATCAAAACCAGACCAATCATTGATCCGGTGCCACGCCAAACACCCGGCCCGGAAGGCTTCCGGGTGAGACACCCGGGTAGGCAGGATGGCCTGACCGCAACGAGGGTGTTGCGAATTAGGATGGGGGAGAATGTTACAAGGGGAGACTTGTCTCACATTGGATCCGGATGGGAAAGCGATTGGGTATAAACGGGTGGGTATGCCACACTACTCAATAGCTTAAGTTTTTGGGTAAATAGGCAAACGCCCAGCCGTTACAATTACTATGACAGCCATGCATTTCCCTTTTAGACAATCTTAGATGTATTAGATGGTGTGCTTTTTCTAGTTGTGAATCCAACTTGTTCTCCTAGTCTCCAAATATTTCATTGATTTTTTCACTTTTTCCGAACTTTCTAGTGGCATTTCATTTGATACCATGATGTGGCACCAGGATTGAGTCGTCATAATAAAATACCTAGACTAAGACTTGAACCATGGCACTTACTCCAGGAATGAGCTACTTAAACAAAAAGTCGTTAACCATCCACTGCCTTATTCATGCTGGGTTCTACTCATTGGTTACATGTGTGCATTTAAACAATCACTTGCTTTTAAAAGCTTAGCTTGACAGGAAATGAGCCAAACTTTATAAAATAAATGGCTTAATGACATATAGACCCAATGAGATCATCATTAATAGAATAATTTGAGGTGGAAAAAATGTATAGAAATGTTAATATGGAATATGTGATATATGAATTTGTAATTGGCAATATTCGATGTCAAAACAAGTCCTAGTCGAGTTGTAATTCAAGTTACCATATCAGGATCGACATCGACTACGGAATAGAAAAGTTGTTCAGAAGACGAAATACTGGGATCATCGAAAAAGGAAAGAACAACACTACCTGTTTACTAACAGGAATAATTCCTGTTTTTTATTGCCAATTTCTAAAATGTAAAGTAAAAAGTAAAAATCATGTTTATTAATATAATTTTACTTTCTTACTTTTAGAAAGTACTTTCACATTTAATGAAGGAAGGAGAAAGTGAGGATTTGTTACTTTCTCTAATTCCTACACTGTACACAGAAAATACTTTCTACTTTTATTACTATAGCATTCACTCATCATCTTCGTATCATCCATTCTCACCCGACCATCACCCATCATCCACTCCCTCTCTATCATCATCTCATCCCACCCACCGGCGACGATGGAAGACACCACCCACCGGCGACAATAGAAGACACCACCCATCGGACTTTCCATCAATACTGCTCTCTCTCTATATATGTATCTGGACAAAGACAAGACGATGCTGACGAATTTCAGACCACCAGAATCGGAGTCTCTCTCTTTCTCTAAACCACTATAACTTTAAGTCTTTCTCTTTCTCTCAACCACTATAACTTGGAATCTTTGAATCGCAGTCCATTGTGTTTGCAATAGTTTGTTGGGGCTTTGTTTGGGTTTTCTGGGTTTTTTGTTGGGTCTTCTCTTTCTCTTTTTAAAACTCTCTCACTTTCATATCTCTCTCTGTAATCACTATAATCAAACCTAGATTAAGCCTTTTTTATTAGAGAGGGAGACCCAATTTGGGCATCGGAGAGGGAGACCCAAATTCGCACACAGTATATAAAGAAAGATTGACACTTATATACAGATGTATATATATATAGAAAGAGAGAGATATAGATGTTTGATGGGTTTGTTGGTTTTCTTTTCTTGTTGTTGGTATGTTCTTTTGAAATGGGCAAAGTGCTACTGATTTCCGAAAATAGAGAGATAACTTGCATACCTGTTATATTTGAGTTTCAGTCCAAAGCTTCAAATCAATGGAGTGAAGGGAAGCTTTGGGAAGTCTTATCAAGCAGGCTTTTGGGAGCGACTACTACTAGAGGGTAACTACTCGACGAATTTTGATGTCATTCCAAACCACAGCACAAGGACATTTAGAGAGAATTGCAGAGAATGATATTTGCAGAGAATGAGATGGGTTTTGGTGAGCAATTTTTGCAAAATCAAAATCATAATTACTGAACTTGATTTTTAATTTTTTACTTTCAAAATATTGAAAGCATAAATTATTATTGAACATGATTTTACTTTGTATTTCAACTTCAGAAATGAAAATTATGATTTTACTTTTGAAGAAAGTAAAAGTAAGAAAGTGAAAGCGTTAGTAAACGGGCCCTTAGGAAGTCGTTTCCCACTTAGGACACAATACCTACAAGGTATATTTTCCAAGTTACCAAAAACAGAATTTTCCATCTTCTGATTAAATTATGTTAAGTGGGAACCGGTACCACATTTGGGAACCGGTTCAAGAAGCTGTCCTTCAAAGAATTCTATTCTGTCCTTTGGGAACCGGTTCCACATCTAGCTACTGGTACCATTGTTGCTTCAGCTTTAGGTAACTTTGTCCTGATCAGTTTTAAACTTCCTATTTTGTTTAGAATGTTACCAAAAGTCCTATGCACGAAATTTTCTTTATTTTCAGAAGGATTAGATCTTTAAAAATTCTATATAAACCCTGATACATATCTAGGTTTAGTATGGCTTTTGCACTATCAATTCATAATTCATAAAAGCCCTAGGAAGATTTTATTTGCAGAAAATCCAAGATATTTCTCTTTCAGTCTTTCTAGAACACACACATAAACACATAGCGAGTTTAAGAGTATTGTTCAAATCCTGATCGTGATCATACAGTTGCAACTACAACGATCAGAGAAAAGCAAATCTACTTCTACATCGAATTCAAATATTGAAGAACAGAAGTAAAAACGATCACACTTTGAAAGGGTCAAAGCATTCGAGGAGTGTTGTTTGATCTACATGTTACTCTTTTACAAAGATCAAGCATAAGCCTGAGGTCAAGTTGCTGTTGGACGGGACGTCGCAAAGCCAGAGGATTGTTAGCTATTGGTATTTGGTAAAACGATAAGGTGTGAGCCAGAGTCAAAGTTCAGTGTACTTTGTTTCAAACATAGTGGATCGATTTACTTTGGACTGCACAGTCCACGAGGTTTTTCCCTCGGAAACAATTGACTTATTTTATCAACTGGGGTTTCCTCGCTAAAAATCTTGGTATCATCTCTAACTATTTACTTTGCTTTATTTTATCTTGCATGAGATTAATTATTTAATTGCTAAAATAAGTAAAGTTGGAAAGACACAGATATGTTTCTAAAAATACAAAATTTTCTAAATATTCCACTGCGTACAACTCACAGAATATACATCAAAAACTGACCAGGATCAAGAGGAAAGAATAGACCAAAAGGCTCCAGGTATTCATTAAGCTCCATCCATCCAATTCCAGGCTCAACAACCACATCCATGTCTTCAACATGTAATGATTTAATACTCTGCAATTTTAACAGTTAATGAAATGAAAATAAGGAGCAAAAAAATCCAAAATATGATAACGTAGATGACATAAGGGAACGATTTCAGGTGTAATTCTATTGCATTCATTCAAAGGTTCAGAGATTTTTCAATAATTATTCACACATTATGCTATAATGCAAGGATGATGATGATGATATCCATGCCATAATGCCTGATTGCCTATCCATAAACTATTTAGAACTCTATTTTTTCAATTTTTTACATTGAGAAAACATTTAGTTAATCTCATGCATAGCAAAAGACTAGACTAACTTAACTTTTAAATCCTGCACAGAAATGTTGGCTTAGCAGTACTCTAGAAACAGCAGCAGATAATTATATCATATCAAACATCATAACCCCAATGTAATTAACAGGGACAAAAAGGCAGCAGTACAGCAAAAAGATGGGCTTACACAAGCTTCATCACTAAAACAGAACCAGTAGGCCTCATCTAGTTGGCTCCAACAGTTTAAACATGGGACCAATGGGCCCAATAACGTGTACAGCACACAATGTATAGGACCTAATACGAGCATACTACTGAAACAAGGTAATGATACCAAACATAGCCAAACCCCATGCTAAGAATAAAAGATATTATAAAATAAATAAAATACAGTGACTTCTTAAATTTAAGCAAGAAAAGTGTGATTTGACAGCTAAAACAAAAGCAGGAATTTATTAAAATGAACAAATTAATTTTTACTGATTATAGGTGAAGGTCGTGTCATAATATTAAATATAAAATATATATATATATATATATATATATATATATATATATATATATATATATATATATATATATCTCATACCTTCATTAAAGTCATGTCAATGCAAACACCTCCATTGGGAGATAAGGTGTGACCCTCAATTGATGTAGCACCACCATATGGTACGATAGGAACCTGCCAATCAAATTACAGAAAGAAAACAAAAAAGTAAACTAAATGAAAAACTCAGTTTAGTACTCACTTAAGATTTGAGACGACTAGAATTCTATACAATAAACTGCTCAAGTAAATCAAGCAAATCAGTTGGATCATCAAATTTGATTATCTTTGTATTAAAATTCAGGCTATTTACATGAAAACCAATCCATGCTGGATATTATCCCAAAGATCAAGACTCAGTACATAACTGGGAAAGCAGTAACCGATTCAAAAGGAAGATTGAAATTTTAGAAATTAAAACTATAAAGATCTTAGAGAAACATGGAGAAATCAGGCAATCCTTATAAAGAAGGAGCTCAGACCTACAATTTGAAAGACAGTCCTCGCTTGATATGATAGCAAAGCTCAAGACTGGATAGATACATTGCAATTATTATCCAATTCAAATAAAAAATCAAATATTCTCAAGGCAGCAGCTATAAAATATTTATAAATGAAAAACAGAATGCGCAGAGAATCTTACAAATGAGTTGGATCATCATATTTGATTATCTTCGTATTAAAATTCAGACTATTTACATGAAAACCAATCCATGCTGGATATTATCCCAAAGATCAAGACTCAGTACATAACTGGGAAAGCAGTAACCGATTCAAAAGGAAGATCGAAATTTTAGAAATTAAAACTAGAAAGATCTTAGAGAAACATGGAGAAATCAGGCAATCCTTATAAAGAAGGAGCTCAGACCTACAATTTGAAAGACAGTCCTCGCTTGATATGATAGCAAAGCTCAAGACTGGATAGATACATTGTAATCATTATCCAATTCAAATAAAAAATCAAATATTCTCAAGGCAGCAGCAATAAAATATTTATAAATGAAAAACAGAATGCGCGGAAAATCTTACAAATGAAGAGCGCTGACCTTATGTTTGTCACAAGATTTGACTATCTTAGAAACTTCATCTGCAGACCTGCATGCACAAACTATAACTAATGGTGCATTACACAAAGATGGCTAGGATATATACTTAGTAGTGTTGACTGGACCAGAATAATGCATGCACAGAATGATGAATCCTATATACATAGTTTCAAGTTAGATGGTAGTTAATTGCAAAGCAACTAAAGCACTAAGTCGAGCCAAAGCGAAGCTGTGCAACATAAGGAGAGAACCTGATCGAATTAAAACCCATGTGTGATAGAAATGTATATACGATACCCTTATAACTGAAAAAAGTATATATACAATATGGAATACAAACTACTCAACATCAAAATGAAAGAATTTTTCTGCATATAGTTTGAGTTGGCAAGTTAAATTATACTAGTAGTAAATACCAGTTGACCACTAGATTCTAACTTAAATTATAAAGTTTAAATATTGAATAAAGAATAGTAACTAATAACACCTCCGCAACTGCAATCCCAAACAACACCACCCCCCCCCCCGGCGGGTTTTCCGCAGCCTCACCACTTAAATAACACCCTCCAAACCATTATCACCACCAAGCTACATTGCAGACAACAAATTGTGCACATGCTAGTACATGTACAGCCATCAGAAAACTAGCATTTTCAAAACCATATGAAACAGTAAGGGCCTGGTAACTTTAACCTGATTATCAGAATCAACAAGTTCAATTTGTAAATTTATGATTGTCAATACTGTTAGATATCTGACAAAACAGTAAGACGTCAAAAGCAAGTTAAGAAGTACTCAAAAGCAACATATGAAAATGCAAAACTAGAGAAAGCAAATGGTAAGCAAGTGGATAGAGTTTACAGGGTCAAGAATCTATCTCACCGTGGAAAAACAACCACATCAGGAATATTAACTGCTTTGTGAAAGCTGTTCTGTGGTTTCCCATGAAAGTATCTTTCATCATAATCCATTGTCACATTCTCCTGTATTAAAAACAATATCATAAACCATCCCCTGCAATATAACAACTTTTACAATAATATCCCTTCTTTCAACTCCAAAGTTCGAACAAAGAGTCAGGGCCGGCCTGAGATTCCCAAAATTTTGAGAGGCCTAGGCGAAATTTCAAATGCAAGGGTGAAATTTTCATTAAAATGATATGATAAGCACCAAGGGTGGCTCAAAATAATTTGGTGCCTTGGGCAAAAAAAATTAATAATATATTAATATTAAATAATATTTATTTAAAAATCATCCTTCTTATTTTGTAAAATGCAAAATTAATAATTAGATTTTTGTACTTAAGTTTGGTTAATATATAGAAATATATGATATATATATATACACACACACAAATTTATAATAATAAAAGTTAATTAAACTAAAAAATAATTAAAGAAAAATAACAATAGAATCTGATTTAGAAAACTCTAATCCAATGCTCCTACAAAGTCTTCAATATAAAAAAAAATGGGTTCAAATTGAGAGTAATGAGTATTGAGTGGAGAAGAAAGAGAACTATAAACTTGTAATGAGAAAGGAGGAAGACAACTTGTTGGGAGAGAATAGAAAATATGTGAAGAATCAGAAAAAGAAAAGAAAAAAAAATTTAAAATTAAAAGATAAAAGATAAAAGCTAGAAAAAAAATATATATGGAAAGATTCACCACTTTCCCAAAGAAGTGTTAAATACATATTTAATATTTACTGAGGGTATATCTTAACGAAAAAAGTAAAATTTAGTGTTGTAAAAATTGTGAATGAGAGAGAGCGAAAAAAAAAAAATTTATTTAAGAATATAAATATTTGGGACCAATATTAAGATTATGCGTGAGAAGAGAGAGGAAGAGATAGATAGAATAAAAAAATTAAAAAATTAAAACCAAAAAAAAAAAAAAGATAGAATAAAAAATAATAATAATAAGTGTAATTTAAGGATATAAATCTTTGAGGCCCAATATTTCTGTATTGGTTAGAGTTTAATTAAAAAAAAGAGAGAGAGAGAGAGAGAGAGAGAGAAAAGTGACCAAATAAAGTTATTTTAGGCTATAAATTAGTTTTTAATAATATTAGGAAATAATTATAATATAACTTATATAAGGAAATTTAAAATTTCGAGGCCCTTCCAAATTGGAGGCCCTAGGTGATGCCCATGGCGGCCCTCCAAAGAGTTAAGTAATGTTCTATTGCTGAGATTCCCAATGAACCAAGGCTGTGTTTGATATACTCAATAAATAGGAAAAAAAAAGAAAAGAAATAATAACAATGATAATGAGAACAAACAAAAGCAAGTAATAGACAGTGTTAACCTCTCAGCGTGTTTGGTTGATTAATGAAAGAAAAAAAAAAAGGCACTAACCTTATATTTCACTCCATTTTTGGAGAAATTATGGGGTAGATACTGACAATTTAGTACCCGGCCAAAGGTGAATTAATATTCTTCCAAGCTTTCCAAAGTAAAAAGTTACGGGTTCAAGTCCCACACACATACACAGGATTTACGTGACCAGACCCTGCCTACGTCCACACTGATGAGAAGAGATTCACTATGATTATGCCCCATAGGGGCAAGTGAGTTTGTGTGACCGTTTCTTGCCAAGGTTATATATAGGTGAAGTGAGAAAAACGAGCACACTAATCGCTTATCCTCCAAAAGTTATCCTCCAAAAGTTATTTTACTTGATGATAATATGTACTCCAAAAGTTATTTTACTTGATGATAAAATGTACTATACCCACACTGATGAGAAGAGATTCACTATGATTATGCCCCATAGGGGCAAGTGAGTTTGTGTGACCGTTTCTTGCCAAGGTTATCAAGTAAAATAACTTTTGAAGGATAAGCGATTAGTGTGCTCGTTTTCCTCACTTCACCTATCCAAAACAAACCCAACATAAAATCCCCCTCCAGATCATTATTCCCCTTTTCCTTTCTTTTCCATCGAAAAGGAACAAAACCTTTGAAACAGAAGGATCACAAGAGTACGAAACATATACCAGAAATTACGAAAGCTAAACATTAAAATTAAATGCTTGAAATGTCATACTGGACATATGGCCATCAAATCATCAATAAGCTCTTGTGGGACATCCTTGTGAGAACCCCTCACCAAATAGTCGGTGCTACCTTTGCCCCCAATGCTAACTTCTCTGGAAAAAATCCAACAAAATTAATCACCGTCAAACGATCCCGAATTTTCAAAGTAACCCATTAAACTTCTTGGGAAAAAGAAACATCGCTTCAAACGAATCTATTAAACTTTTCAATTTTCTCAGTATATTCAATAAAATGAAAAATTAATTTTTTTTTTTTTAAATCAATATAGAAATAAAAAATTAAAAAAATAAAGTGTGTTAAACTTATACCGGTGATCAAGATTGGAGGCATCACAAAATGATGGGTTATTCTGGGTTTCGAGGGCAAGCGAACCAGCGTAGACGGCGAAGGCCACTGGAACCAAAGAGCTTGCCCATGATAGGATTGGTGCATGTTTCTTGTCTGGGTTGAGAACCTCTCTAATGTTCGAATGAGTCCTGTGCTTGTAGAAAAACGAGTGTCGGAGATTATTGTAAACTGGTTTTGACGATGAACGTAAACGAGAGAACCAGGACGAAAACGCCATGGTTTAATCGAAAAAAAAGCCTTAGCCGTACAGATAAAAGAACCAGGAGTTGTGGTCATGTATATTGTGCGCGTTAGGGAAAATTCGTAAAATACACGATCCTGGAAAATTACCGTTTCATTGATGCCATGGATTGAAAAAAATAATAATTTATTTCCTTCCACCACCGTTATTAGCCTGATGTGCGAGGGTACATATGACTTGGATCTTTTATTTGTTAGCAACAACAAAATTATTTTAAATGTGAAAAGTCTGTAAAATCCTTATATTATAATAATGTAGAATGTTGAAAATTATAGAAATGCAATGACCACGAGGGTTTTTTTTTTTTTTTTTTTAACAACAATATATTCAACTACAAAAAAGAAAAGAACAATCAGGGAGAAAAGGAAAAGAACAATCAGGAGAAGAGTATTTAACAACGACAAGACCATATGCTCCACTCAACATCACTACATTCGACTATAAGAGCCTTTTTACTCAACACATAAGCCACAACATTTCCACGATGGGAAACCCAAGCAAAGGAATAACCTACACAATCCTTAAGGATAGAAAGGATATTATTGAAAATCACCATCAAACCATTAACCGAAGCTTGCAATCTCATCACAGGCATACAATCTCCTTCCACAACCACATTGTGATAACCCTAGTTTTTTAGAAGAATGAGCGATTCACGAAGAACAAGGCCTTCGGCCAGGGGCGGAAACAGGAATTTGGTTCAGGGGGCATGACAGCACTGACAAAATAAATTTTTTTCAAACATACCTAAAATATAATAGTGTAACAACAATGGAAGAAAAAATAAATAAGAAGAGAAAAAAGAAAAAGAAAGTTAATTGCACATAAATTATGCATGAGTGGAAGAAAAAATAAATTTTTAAGAAGAAAAAAGATTTTTTTAAGAAGAAAATGAAATAAAAAATGTATATATGAGAGAATTTTAAAGGAAAAAATAGACTTTAATTGTAGAAAGAGAATATAAAATTTTTTGAAGACGACAAAAAGAAATTTGAAGAATAATAAGGAAAAGGAATAAAGAATTAAAGACATTTTTAGAAATAGATAATTTTATGAGAGATAATTTTATAAATTTTATGGGGGTGTTTTATAAATATTTATAAATTATATGCATAAAATAAAATAAAATTTAATGGATTCAGGGGCAAAGGGGCCATTTTATTAATTTTAGGGGGGGCAATCTATCAATTTTTTCAAATTTATGTATAAAAAAAATAAAAAATTCTATTGGGGCAGCATGGGCAGGGGGGGCAGCTGCCCCCTCTGGGCACATGCTGCTTCCGCCCTTGCCTTCGGCTAACTGAGGGCTAAACACATGATCAAGAAAAACCGAGGCAACTTAAATGGGACGGCCTAAATGATTGTGAAAGATCATACCTCCTCCGCAGGTCCGCAAAGTATAATTAAACGCCGTATCAAAATTAAGCTTGAGGAAACTCGAAATAAGGAACTACGGGAGGAAGAGAAGAAGGGGGAAGGGAGAGCATCGATTCTTGCTAGGGATTTCCTTGAATTCCTGAAAATCAATGAAGGCTTTTTGAGCAGCCTCAAATAGATCCTGTCTTTTTCGCTGGAACACCAAATCGTTGCGGCATTTCCAAATTGTCCAACAAACAAAAGCAGTCAAACTAGAACTATCATTCGAATTATCCAATTTGTTCCAGGGAGCCAAAAGATTCACCCGTCATTTTGGCCAAAAGGTGGGAAAAAGACCACCAAGATTAATCCGAATAAGACACAATTTCCACACCAGACCAACAAAATGGGCATGTGCAAAAGAGGTGGTCCACTGTTTTAGCAAAATTCTCACAAAAAGGGCAGAATGAAAATTCAGAAGCTCCACGCTTATACAACATAGAATTCACGGGGATGCACTCATGAAGGCACTGCAATAGGAATAATTGAAATTTTTTTGGAACTTGAATAGACCAAACCTATTTCCACATAGATTCTCTAAGAGCATCAAAGCTACAACCCTTCTCTGAAAAAAAATTCGACTGAATGTTAAGAACCGAAAGAGCAGTATAGTAGGCACTTTTAACAGTAAAGTGTCCGTCCCTCGATGCACCCCAAACTTTACAATCATCTCTGCTAACCGAGCTTAAAGGAATCTGGAGAATGAGCTCCCGATCTCTAGTGTTAAAAATACGATTCACTAAATCAGACTTCCATTTATGGATGAGTGGTTGATAAGATCCGAAACCAAGGATAGGTTGATCCCTGAAGTTGACGATGTAATAGCAAAATTAGAGGTATCTGGGAGCCAATTATCCTTCCAACAATCAAACTCCAATCCATTACCAATACGCCATTTCATTCCTTTTTTGATAACCTCACGAGCCGAAAAAATACTCTTCCAGACCTAAGAAGCTCCAGACTTTGGAGAAGCGTCCACAAAGCTACAATTTTTAAAATACTTCTTTTTGAAAGATCAGAAAAGCAGATTATCATCCCTAGTCTCCATCTGCCAAGCCATCTTTGCAAGGAGGGCCAGATTGAAAGCTTCAACATTTTTAAAGCCCAGACCACCTTTATTCTTTAATTTACAGAGGTTGTCCCAACTGATCCATTTAATTTTGTTGGACTTATCTTCCCCACTCCACCAAAAATTGAGAAAATTACTTGTTAACCTCTGGCAGTTTTACTTCGGAAGCCGAAAACATTGCATAGCAAAGGTTGGAAGGTATGAGAGCACTAATTTCACCATCACTTCCCTGCCAGCTTTTGACATCGTAAGGCCTTTGAGAAGCTTAGTCTTGGATGAGACTCTCTCCAAAATGAAATTAAGCGCTGAAACTTTGGAACGGCCCAATAAGAAGGGGAGACCCAGGTATGTATTACACCAATCCACATTTTGAATCCCCGAAAAAAAACGAGAACTAGATCTTCGGGCAAGAGGAATATTTTGAGAAAAATAAATGCAATATTTATCAAGATTGATTAATTGACCTGTAACAGCTTCATATCGATCAAGGATGACTTTCATGTGTTTCGCCTCAAAGGCATTAGCTTTGCAAAATAAGAGGGCATCATCGGCGAAAAGAATGTGAGATATAGATGTGCAACCTCTACCCATCTTAAGACCCAAAATATGTTTTATTCAGGTAAACTCCTGAAATAACAGAGACATAGCTTCAAAACAAAAAAGAAAGAGATATGAGGAGAGAGGATCCCCTTGGCGAAGGCCTCTGGAAAGAGATAAACTATCTCTATTCTCGCCATTTAAAAAGACGGAATAAGAAACCGTAGAAATACATTTCATAATTTAATTCACCCATCTCAGATCAAATCCCAAATGGCTCATGAACTTGAGGATAAATGACCAGTTAACTCGATCGTAGGCCTTAGCCATGTCAAGTTTTAAAGCCATGAAACAAGAGTCACCATGCTTTTTGAACTTAAGAACATGTAGGAGATCATGTGCGAGAATTATATTATCATGGATGAGTCGTTGAAGAACGAAAGCACTCTGGGATTCATTGATAAGGAGAGGCTTGAGATGATTTGCAAGAGCCTTAGAGAAGAGCTTGTATGCAACATTACATAAAGTAATGGGACGAAACTGAGACATGGAAGTCGGATGAGGGACTTTATGAATCAGGACAATATAAGTAAAGTTAAGATTTTTGGGGAGAAAACCACCTTGGAGGAAAACATTAAAACCTAGAACAAGATCAGATTTGAGCGTCTCCCAATTGGACTGGAAAAAAAGGGGTGTGAAACCATCCGGACCAGGGGCCTTAAAAGGACCTATGCTGGCAAGGGCAAAATGGAGTCATTTAGTTGAACCCATCTTCAGGAGCTCACCATTTATCTCAGACGTGACTTTAGGAATAACCAAATCCCAAAAATCTGTGACATCTCGAGGAGGAGTAGAAGCAAAAAGGATTTGAAAATAGTCTTCCGCCACCCTTCGTCTATCATCTTTGGAGTCTTTCCATTCGCCAATAGAATCTTCAATACCAATGATTTCATTTTTTCGACACCGAATTTTTGTCCTCCGATGAAAGAATTTTGTATTTTGGTCGTCATGCTTTAACCAAGCAATTCGGGACTTCTGCAACCAATAAAGTTCATACTCTCGTCACGCATTCCCCAGTTTTTGTTCCAAGTTAAAACATTTAGCTCTATCAAAACCATGGACTTGTTCTTTGAGAAATTTCAACTTGGACTCTGACTCTTTAATTTTAACCGAAGCATTATTGTTTTTTCCCCATCTCCAAAACCTAAGATCAACTGAGCACTGCGTTAGTTTTTGAGAGATACCTTAGAGAGGAAAACCAACAAATGAAAGCGTCCAAACCTTGTCAACAATTGGTTTGAATTCCACATCTTTGACCCAACGAGCATCAAACTAAAATTTACGCTTGAAGTGAGAAATGGAATCATTCAGACATAGCAAAATGGCATGATGATCTGAACCTTGGACAGTAAGGTGATGCAGCATACAGTGAGGAAAGAAGCTAACCAGGGTGCAGAGGGCGCGATCCAATCTGGCCATGATAAGCTTACCTGAATCTCTATTATTCTGCCATGTGAATAGAAAACCTTTGAACCCAAGATCAAACAAGTTACAGTCTTCGAGAAAAAATTTGAAATTCTTGTGCATCCAACCTTGTTTCAAACGGCCCCCTTTTTTTCGGTTCTGTGAAGAACAGCGTTAAAATCGCCCATCAGCAGCCATTTTAGACCCAGTTAAGGTTGCAAACTATGAATATATCTCCATTGATAGGCACGCATTGTCTTAATACATGACCCATAAACACCGGTAAAATACCAAGGACAATTCCTTTTACCCCCAATCATTTTGCAGGTTATCTGGAAGTCGAAAAAATCGATGACAGATATTTGCCACTCTATGGAAAAGAAAAGAGCCAAACTCCCTGGTTTGCCTATAGACAGCACTTCAAAAACATCATATGAACCCAACAAAACTTTAACCTTATTCACACGATCCACCAAGTTTTTTGTTTCAAACAGAAAAATTAAAAGAGGGGAATGGATGTGCACTAACCTCCTCAATTGGGAAACTATTTGGGGGTTCCCCAAACCATGATAGTTCCATTCCAGAATGGGGGTTGGGGCCATGCGAGGTTGGCTACCACCACCGATTTGAAAGAAGGGAGAGGAGATTGATCAACCGTTTTTGCAACTTTAGAGATATGTGACTCATCATCAGGACTTTGTTCAAAAACATCCAATTTTCTCTTGTGCAGCAACTGTGGAGCTGTTGTAGAAAACAAGAGTTTATTTCGGGCTTGCCGCTTCCATGGTTTTGTAGTTAGTTTCACTGGTCGGGGAGGTGAGGGATTGGGAGTAGGATAAGCAGGTATTTGGTGTGGGCTAGATAATAGGGGAGGATTTAGGGAAGAACCTGAAGGGGAATAATTCGGCCCAACAAGAAAATTAAGGGCGGAGTCTCCCGGATCAAAGAGTTGGACTGGGCTATGAATTAGTAAGAAATGAGGGTCGGGGCTGGCTAGCGGGATTGAGGAAGTGTCCAGGGATTGGGCTATATGAAGTAGGCCCACCAATTATATTAGAAGGACGAGACGCAACGGGTCCAAAATTAGCTGAGGAAACTTGGTCTTAAGCCCCATGAGTAACAGAAGGTATCACGTCTATGTCGGAAGCTGCAGGCATTGGAGGTAGCTGGATCATTCCTTTACCTTTTGAAAAAGTAGAAGGGGAACTAGGAACGACTGCTGTCTGGACCACGTGGGCCCAGGAGCAAATGAGTTGGCAAGGTCACAGGTGGCACTGCTTTCTTCCCCAGCACTGTGACCAATCGCCGGCGATGAGGAAGGTGTAGGATGAGGACTAGGAGTTGGGGAAGAACTGGATGAATTAGAGGCTCTCTAAGATTTGACAAGTTTGCCCACTTTTCCTGTGGCTTTTTGTGATACCCCTCGGATCTGAGACACAGGTTGATCAGGCTCAGGCCCAAACCCGAGGGATATCAAACAATTAAAGTATTTTAAATTGAACACGGAATACAAATTGAAATACGAAATAATATAATAAGCTGAAAGAACCTAAAAGAAAATCATTGTATCATAATTAATCAAATCTGATAATCCAAAACTCCATAAGTTTACAACTCGGGAATCATCCATTGGACCCCTTACTAAAATTCTCAAACCAAAACTGAAATAATAGAAATAAAACCCAAAGCTAACATAGAGAAGATTCCTACATAATCAGAGGAATGAATATCTGTATCTGTTCTGCACGTCCAAGCTCTAACCCTGGAACTAATGAACACCTGAAAAATAAAGGAGTGGGTCAGACCCACATGCAAGTCCCGATCTACTACAATCCAAACAGTAATCTGATACGTAGATACATCCTAGGAAAACTCAACAATATCTAGAGGAGTCCATATAAGTATATAGTACACACTATAGGACGCTCGCTAGTCCAATAGGTCTGTCTCAGCCTGAATAGAAGGCAACATGCAAATACGCACCCTAAGGTTGGCATGAGTACCTAGACCTACCAGGGAACAACACCTATGTCCAATTATCCATCCTAGGCGATATACGCGCCCTAACCATGATCATGAGACTCAAGCTCATACCACGGCACATATAATAAATATATAAAGTCCGTACTCCTAATACAAAATATCATCCATCTGTATAGTGGTCTGATATATGTATAACAAATCCATCCTGAAACCATAATAGGTCATTCAATTTATTTGATTGACATGACACAAGTAGGTGATGGACTTAACCTTTATGGTTAATCCATACCTTAATCCAAATTAGATAGGACTTAGTATTTTGAACTAATCCATTCCCAATATAGATAGGTCTTAGTGTTTTGAACTAAGTCATCCATAATATGACACCGTCCCATACCGGTTCATATATATCCATATAAGTAGGACTTAACCTTATTATGGTTAATCCAACTCATTCCAAATTAGGTAGGATTTAGTGCTTCAATTAATCCATACCTAGCATGTCACCGTCCCATACCGGTACATACAATCTTCCAGTTAACACAGTTGACAATACAATATTAAATAGTTATCAACCATACTCCAAGTTATGCACAAGATATATGAATCCATATACATAAATATTAAACATTCAATACCAGGCCTAAAAACCACATCTAACGTTCTAAACTGTTATAATATATGCAAACATTTACATCCTCCAACAAGATCCATGAATTGATACAATTTAATACAATTTAAGTACAAATTAAGTCCAACCTAAATATAGTTGATTATAAATAAATCACCATACTTAAAACACTGAGGAAACATGATTATATATATCATTGAATTATATAATAAAAATCTGCTAAATTCCAGTGCACAAAACTAGCAGAACGGTGTGCATCATTTAAGTTTTTCTTAAACTTTATATTGCTCCTTCAATTAATCCCATTATAGATTAATGTTCCTCTATACTAAGTTTAGGTCTAAAACAGTTCCATCCAATATTTAAAACAGTATAAACACAACAGAAATACTTAGAATAGTCAAAACGACGCACAAAAACCCAATTTGCAATCTACCATTTTTCTTTAGATTTATTTTGCTCCATTCGTTAGCTCAATCATGGATTAATGTTTCCCATATTAGATTAAGTCTATTATAGTCCCAACACATCAATTAAAATAGTTTAAAAGACATGCCATACACTGTGCAACTCAAACTACGCACAGAAAAATAAAAAAAACAACATATTGTGAGAGTTCTGGACTAGAGCAGGCTCAAAACAAAGTTAGACCTGCTCTTCTTCAACAAGAGCCAGCTCCTAGCAAGCTAGAGCCGGCTACTAGCAAGGTAGATCCGGCTCCACCTCCTTAGGAGTCGGCTCTAAGGGTGTGATATCCCTCAATTCTAGAGCCATGGGTGATCAAGTCCGAGCACAGAATACAAGGGATATCAAACAATTAATATTTAAACAAGCATTTGAATACAAAAAGAATAATAAATAATAAATAAATAATAAGCTGAAGGAAACTAAATAATAAATCCCTATTTTAAAATTCTCAAATAAATAACAATTAAAAATCCAATAATAAAATCCTCCAATCTTCGGATACTAGTAATTAATTAAACTACAACTCGGGAATCTATCCTGTGGACCCTTAATAATATCCTAACTGAAATAACTGAACCGAAATAAAAATAATAAGTAACTAATGAAGACGAGTCCTACGTAGAGTCGGAAGAGTGAATGACTGTCTCTGCTCGGCACGAACAATCTCTAAGATTGGAACTGACGAACACCTAAGAAATAATGGTGAGTCAGGCCCACATACAAGTTCTAATCTACTACATCCCAAACAGGGATCTAATACACGTACACATCCTAATTAATTCAACAATAACTAAATAGTCCATATGTAGATATATACACACTAAAGGAACCTCACTAGACTATAGAGTTGTCTCAACCTGAATAGTAGGCAACATGCAAAACGCACATATAGTGGGCATGAGTACCTACACCTACCAGGGTACACAATTACGCTATATCTAGCTATACATCCCTGGCAATAAACGCACCCTAACCACTGATCCTGAGACTCAAGCTCATATCATGGTGTATAATTATATATTTAAAATCCGTCCTATCCAACCATCAAAAATAAACTATCCAATTATTATTTTAATAATATGTCATCCAACTATTCCGTTGACCTGACACGAATAAGTAGGACTTAACACTATGGTTAATCCGTTCCCTTATTAAAAATAGGTAAGACTTAACTTTTAAGTTAATCCGTCCCTAATATGCCCCCATCCCATAATGGTGCATTAATCCACATCATAACCAAAGAGAAGTTTCCAATCCAAAGATAATGTAAATAATATTTACATATAAACATTATATTAATCATATATACATTCTTTGCATTTACTTGAGCAAAAATATCAATTCTAAGTATCATGCATTTAATTTTTCATTACACGAAATTAAAATGCATCTCAACTAAATTGTACATCTCTATATTTTGATTAAATTAATTTAAATCTAAGCAATAGATTAAAATAATTTAATCCAGCAATATCTAATTAATTTATTCTTTCAAAATTAATTAAATTCCATCCTTAGCATGTAAACTTATACCATGCGTACCAATTTAAATTAAATAAATATTTAATTCAAATCCATTAATCAAAACTAACAAATATTAATTTAATATTCTAACATTAACCAAATTAACATTAAAATATTTAATACAAAACTATTTAATCAAAACAAAATAAATAAATCATTATTTAATCATTATATCAATCATTATATCAATTATAATAACAATCATTGTATTTATCATTATATCAATCATACTACCAATCATTGCTTCCATCATTAATTACTTTAATACAATCATTATATCATCATTGCTTCAATTATTCCTCACTTTAGAACCAAAACCCAATCTGATTACAAACTTCACAATGGAAAACAACAATTCACGCCATAGACTTATTGCACCTCGTTCGGCGTGCTCTTCTAGGAAACACAATTCTGTCACCATGAAGGAAAAATCTAATTCACGCCACAACAAATTTCACCTCGTTTGGCGGGCTTCTTTCAGGAAAACTAAATTATTCTGACTTTGTAAAATTAATTTATTAAATATACAAGTTCATTACAAAATCATTACTAAAACACATGACTTATGATTCTCAAACCAATTCATGTAATTAGATCTAATTAATTATTAAAAACGAAACCCTAGAATTAATCTAGCATGCATAGGGTATGAATCAAAGGAGAAGGGAATAATTAAAACTTGCCTTTAGGGATTTGATAAAAACCCTAACCTCCTTCTTCCTTTTTCTCTTCCTTCCTCTTCTTTCTTTCTTTCTCTAAAATATAGTACGTGATATATTTTCTAACCTCTTTCACAACTCTATAGTTATATATTTATATGCAATTAAAATAACCCTAATCCTTTTCCCATTTCAAGACAAACTAAAATAAAATAAAAATAAAATAAAATAAAATTTAAATACTAAAAAGGTAACATAAATATATGTTACGTATAATCTATGTGTACCCCTTTTTATATATAATATATAAATATATATCAGATTATTATTAAAGAGACTTTCCTTACATATATATATATATATATATATATATATATATATATATATATATATATATATTAAATATACATATACATGGGTAATCATCCGTACCCACTAAACCCCTTATCAAAGTAGTCCATGGAGCCCAATTGATTGGTCAATTACTACTATCCATATCCAATAAAAATAAAATAAAAATAAAAATAAAAATAAAACAATTAAATTCCTAAATAAATACACATCATCACATACAATTCAATTTAAACAAATAATTAAATCAATTAAACAAGTAAACAATTAGCCAAGAAAACAACTAAAAAATTAAATGCAATTAAAACTATTAAAATAATACCGAGACTATCCTTTTTAAATTAGGGGTATTACAAAGGGCAGGAAGAGTCTGCTTTTCTCCCCTTAGTTGCCGTTATCCAGTTCTGCTTCATCTTCCTCAACTCCGGTGTTTTCCTAGACCCTCTGTGATGTTTTTAATCCTTGTTCTAGGTTCCACCTTAGTCCTAGGTTCATCTTAAACACAGATATCCATTCATAACACGTGTTGAACATAGGTTTTGAAACAACGACTACAGAGATACAGTTAGCAATCTGAACAACCCAAAACAGATTAATTCCATGAATTTAAACACTATTTTAAAGAACTTGTTATGGGGTTTAATTTTAGACCTATATCAACTACAAATCATCCACACATACTTATGATCTCAATTTCATCAAAGCTTAAAACGTAAACACCACAGTATGACCAAATAATAGAATATCAAAAGTTATACAACAGTTAATACACGAGACTAAACAGAGTTTATATTTGCATCAAAGACATGTTAATATGTTTGATTACATTCGTTTTAACTTTTATTAAGTCCCTGAAGTCTAACTAGGCATGCACATAACACGAATTAAAGGAAAAGAGAAGAACAGATACTTGCCTTGAATTTCATATTTGAAACTCTAAACCAACGTCATTGAGGTTTTTTCGACCACCTTCTAAACTGTCGTTCCACGCCTTTGCTACTCTTGGTTAAACCCAGAATCACTCCGTTCCTTCCTCATTAAACCCCTCTGTGTATCCTAAGGTTCACACTTTGTTTCTCTCTGTATCTCAATAGGGTTTGTTCGTAACCCTATACCGACGTATATTATTGTATATATATAGACTTTTAAAACCTAAACCCTAATCCTTATAATACTACAAGTATAAATTAATAAAGCCTATAAACAGAGTTGGCTGCAACTTGAATCCTAAAACAATATAAAACCCTAATTTACAATAAACGCATTTAAAGTAAATTAAACCAATAAAAATAAATCAATTAAAGCAATAATAATAATAATAATAATAATAAACAATTAATTCAAGTAATTCAAATAATCACAACTAATTCAAAAAAATTCAAATTAAATCAAACAATTCAACAATTAATGATAATACACACTTAAACAATTTAAAAATGCAATAAAAATAATTAATAAAATACCAAAATTATCCTTTTGAATTTAGGGGTATTACACTTTTAGCCAAATACTAAACTAACGTTCATCAATTGGATCAGCAATCTTCCAGGGACAGGACTTAATTTCATGGTCGACCCGTCCGCAGTTATAACAGAGAGAGGGCAGTCTTTCATACTTGAATTTAAGCCATATTTTCTTGTGATCATGCGTAATTTTAACCCCTCAGCGAAAGGGTTTGAAAATATCAATCCCAACTCAAATTCGGAGATACCGTCCACCATCGTTAAGACCTACATCTCTTATTTCCACCCTTTCGCAAAAAGGGAATGAAGAACCTAAATCATGAGTAGCTACATCTGTTGAGAGATCTAGTGGAATGTTTGTAATTCGGACCCAAAAGGGCACAATCCGAAATGACTCCATGTTAAATTCAAACTTCGGTGACCACCATTGGATGGAAATAAGATCTTCATCAAAACTCCATGGTAGATTTCTGAGAATTCTTTCACAATCATCGTCACTTGGAAGAATAAATTGTAACATATGATTTTTGATTTGATACATTTGAAGCCAGTCACAATCCCAAGCCTCGCTGAGAGCTTTTCGCATACCAAAAAGTTTTAAGGGTTTTCAGTTAAAAGCATACCTGTAAGATTGTGTTCGCAAAGTTTGAGACCTTCCAAAGCCACTGCATCAGTAATAACCACCTCATTTTCTTCTTCTTCGGATAGTTTGTAGAAATCCAAGTGCAAGGCTAGGTCGTCCTCCATGGGTAAGGAGAGATCGGGACAAGGAGAGCAATAAATTAGGGGAATGAAAGAAAAAAAAAAACCCAAACCGGGATAGATCAGATCACAAATCCACCCAATCTTGACAAAACAATAAAATGACGAAAACTAGAGCACCTTATCAAGACAAGAGCACTATAATGGAAACTCTTCTCGCACGCCCACCGGAGAACGAAAGAGAAGAACCCTCTAGACGGGAAAAAAAGTTGCCACCTCTACGCTAAACCTTCTCATACTTAACAAGAAGTCAGGCCTAATTTCATGAGAGGGTGTTGGATTGGTTCATGTATTAGTGGAAAGTACTTCAATCTTTTTAAATAGTGGAAAGTATAATATGTAAATAAAAATAAGGGTGTTAATTCTATGTCATCACAACTCCAGGGATTGGCTTAGTGACAAGATCACTTGACCCTATCTCGTGAAACATATGTGATTTTCACATAGTGCAAATAAATGTCTTTGCGATTATCTTTCGCGACTTACCCAACCTAAGGTAAGGAGGCGTCCTTCCTGAATTCTTAAGAATTAGTTGGGACAAAGCCTTCGATACCAAGGCTAATTTAAAAAACAAAAAAATAAACAGAACTTAGTTGTCGCCAAAAGACATCTAGCCTAAATGGTGGTATGACCTTCCCATTAAGATGAGAGGAGGGTTGGAACTCGTGTGATTGTTGTATTTTTATAAAATAAAAAAATATATATTGTAATAATGAGGCTTGAACAAATTACATACATATAAATTTTAATGTTTATTACTTGGCGAACAAAATTAAGTATAAAAAGGTAGTAAAATTTTATATTGTAGTAATATAATATATTGTGAATATTTGTTAATCTAAAACCCTATCAATTTGTTGGAACATGGATGAAACAAAATCATTTCCATCACAACATTATTGTAAGATATTTCACTCACGGAATAGAACCGACCATTATTCCACTGAAAAGTAGTAACTTTAAAATGTGAAAAGGCAGTAATATCCTTCGATTGTAATAATACAATCTATTATGAATATTTGTTAATATAAAACCCTATCAAACTATAGGATCATGGATGAAACAAAATCATTTCCATCCACCCGTACTCACAACACCACTATTCAATTAGAAAGGTTTCGGGTCCATCATGGATCTCCCAACTGATTGTTATAAATTTCTTCTCCACTTGTACTTACAACGCTTTCATTGTGGTTGACCCGCCTTACCTTTCTTAGATGGCACACCCAAACACCTTTCGAGCAGAGCGTTTGGTGTGGCACCGAATCAAGGATCAGATTTAGCTCTACTACCAACTAGAACGGGCTGAATGCTTTACGATCCAACAAAAAATTTTAAGATATTAGGTGAGGGGCCAACACCCAACCCATATATACCCACTTCAATTCCTATCCAAATCCGATGCAGAATAATACCACTTGTAACACTTAGAACGTCTCCAACCGATATGTCAAATCTTTTATGACATTTGCAATAGCTATTTTTGACATCAATAACTCCTCCAACCGATACCTCAAATGTCTACTTGGCATTTGGCATACCATCAAATATGTCATATTTAGCATATCAAGAAATTGTATGCCAAATAAAATTTCTCATTACTTTAATTTATGAATCCCACAAACAATTTAAATTTGGCATATTGAGCATCTTGATAGACGTGCATTTATAAACTTGTCATTGTCAAATACACTCCATATCAAGATTAAATACCTACAACCATTTAACTAAGAATGTCTAATGGCAAGCAGGGTCGAACCACGCATTCAAGTGAGTTTTTATTTTTGAACAAGAATATTTAAAAAAATTAATTTTGAGGTTTGTCACGAACTATGGAAATGAAATTATAACTCCAAAACATTAAACACTTAAATGAGAATTAATAAGAAATGAAAGCATGCAAATTAAACGAACTTGCTTCAATTTAAATGAGAATAAAACTTGTGAAAATAACTTGCATTAAATTAAAGAAAGTTTTAAGAAAAATTACATATGGAAATAAACTCTCAATGAAAAGTACAACTATCTCTAACTATCTAACTCCCCCCCTATCTGTCTCCGAAGTGTGCAATTTATAGCCAAAGGAAGTAATCCACTCGTAGGCTGTGATAATGGTTTTGCCTAAATTTCTTCTTCATTTCCTCACGCCACCTCTCTGTTACTCTCATTGTTGACTTTCCTTCCTTACCCACTTTATGACTTTTCCGTATCCTCATTTTTTCTTTCTTACTCCTCCTTTTCTAACTTATCATCATTCTTTTGTTCTTTTCTTCTTTGTCTCTCCTCATTTTTTAATTCTTCCTTCAGTATATATATGTGTGTGTGTGTGTGTGTGTGTGAAGGACTAAAAAGACAATGCCTATATAAAGGACCCAAAAGACAATGCTTCTTGTCTTTTGAAGGATTCGAACTTGGGAACTCATGAAAGACATTCGAACACAATTCCATCTCAGCTACAATACTCCTTGTGTTTTTTTTTTGCTTAGTAAACCATATAACCTTCTGTGCTACAACACCATATTGTCATTTGTTCTCTATTTTTGCTTGCATTCTTCCCATTCATGCATTAACACCTATAAAACATAAAACAAGCATAAAAGAATATTTAAATAATATAAAAGTCTAATCAAAAACTTATTTTGGTGTATGAAATAATGGGGTTTATGTACTTATCAAACTATCCTTAAACAAGCTTTTGCAAGTCCTCTAGGAAAGAAAGGCAAAAATAGATAAGTCCACAAAAAATATTACTCTTATTAATAAAAAGATGTGCCACTTTCGCAGGCTACTTTCGATTGCATTTACCATATGCAATAAGGCCTTAAACCACTAGGTTATCCCTAATGGACGAGTTATAGCCTCTTGAGAGTTTCCAATGAAGGTACCCACAAATTTCCAAAGAATTTTCCTGCATATCTACAAAATGAAAAGTTTCAAAGATGAAAATATCAAGTTCTTTATATACAATGAGCTACTAAGGTATTATAAAAACAAATATTTCAAGAAAGTTCACCCATAAACAACCTATAAATAGAGAGTGTATGTGTGCGAAGTCGACAAAAATCCATTTTCAAATCCAAGTGATGAAATTCCCAAATCTCTAGAAAACTATGTTTTGATTTTAAATCTCACAGGTAAATATTTATCTAAAAGAACATCTCTCAAAGATTTGGCTAACTATATCTCTCAAATGTATGTGAGTAGGAACTCTGTTTTCAAAGTAAAATCAAGCTCAAATACTAATTATTCGAAAAACCGATACATATAATAGAAGAGTTTCATGACAGGAATGTTGATCACTTTTGAGAGAATGTCGAGTTACCCACCATAACGCCTTCTCATTTACTATGCACTATCATACCTTTTCTAAAAACATTATTGAGCTCAATTTGTACATAAATGTTTCCAAGAATGTGGGGTCTTTAAAATACTTAAAAGGGACATTTTACTTTTCTCTTATATTTATTTATTTTTTTAGAATAGGATATGAGTGACTTCTTGATCTCTTTTTCTTTTATACACAGTCATCCCTAACATTTCTCAAAAAAATAACAAGATTACAAAATGTAATGAAGGTATGATAGTGCATAATAAACAAAAGACTTATGTTTCTCTTAACTCGATGTGATTTCATTCTCAATGATCTACCAAGATGAAGGATTATGAGACTAACAACAATTTTTACTGCACTATCCAAGAAATTTGAGCCATCTTGTAACTTAGAGTTAGCGTAAAACTCTCTAAAAAGATGAAAGGCACGAAAGTTCACATGGTTTTAAGTCTCCAGTAATAGATTTATAGATTTTTGGGAGATTATTCATTTCTTTTTTTCAAGCTGCGACTTTGTGCAAAAATATTTCTACTTCTAAATTCTCATGGTGCAATGTTTATCATTATATTCAGTAACAAGCTCAATCTCAATCTAGAATAATGACATCTCTTAACTTTCACAAAGTAGGAAACCAGGATTTTATTTTATTTTATTATTATTATTTTTTTTGTGAAATTTTTTTCAAAAGAGGTACATGTTTTAATAAATCTGTCCCACCCCGAAACAAAATAAAACACTATCTCTAGTGTTTGAAAAATAGAGCACTGAAAAGTGGTGAATGAAATGGACAATATTGTACTATTGGAGATAAAAAGAATAATTGGAACGAATTACCTCAATTAATTTGGTGCTTACAATCCTTGCAGATAGTCATTGCAAAAGAGAAACCAAGTGTTCTGAAATTATGACAGATTATACCCCCAAACAAAATATAAGCATAGCTAAAGAAATAGAAACAAGCAATTAGGTTGCTTCACAGGAGCGCTAAGTTTAACGTCTTCAGCCAGATGTAAGGGGGTAGTACCCCCGGAGAGATTAATCCGAATAGACAGGATCGATGAGGAGAATTTCCTCAATTTCATGAGATTCGAGCTTAAGGAAAGGCTTTAGGCGATGAGCATTAACTTTAAACAATTCCCCAGTCGTGGGCTTTTGTACCTCAATTTTACTATGACTTGCCACATGTTTGACATAATATGGGCCGGACCAACGTGACCGTAACTTCCCGAGAAACAATTAAAGACGGGAGTTATACAAAAGAATTTTTTATCCGACGGGAGTTATACAAAAGAACCTTTTGTCCGACGGAAAAATCCTTTCGAAGAATGTGCTTTATCATGTTCTAACTTTGTTTTAGCTTTATACATTTTGGAATTCTCATAGGCATCATTTCGAATTTCTTCTAACTCATCAAGCTGGAGTTTCCTATGTTCACCGGCTTTATCAAAGTCGAAATTCATGGCCTTAATGCCCAATAAACACGGTGTTCCAGGTCTATAGGCAAATGACAGGCTTTGCTATAAACCAAACGGTATGGGGACATTTCTATAAGGGTTTTGTAAGTTGTCCGGTATGCCCATAAAACATCCTGAAGCCATAGGGTCTAGTCTTTCTGTGTAGGATTAACTATTTTTCCAGTATTTGCTTGATTTCCCTATTGGATACCTCAGCTTGACCATTGATTTGTGGGTGATATGACAGGGCCACTTTGTGAGTGATACCATATTTGAACAATAAACTTCCAAAGACTTTATTGCAAAAATGTAAACCATTATCATTTATAATGGCTCGAGATATACCAAACCTAGCTAAAATTAAGTCTTTAAAGTAACGCACCACAACTCGATGGTAGGCTGTCTTAGTGGCTAAGGCTTCTACCCATTTGGACACATAATCAACGGCTAGAAGGATGTAAAGACATCCATATGAAGAAGGAAAGGGTCTATTAAATCAATACCCCAAACATAAAAAATTTCAACAACTAGAATGGGTTGTTGGGGTCATTCATTATGCTTGGTAATCTTACCTAACAATTGGCATCTATGACAAGCCAAATAGTAGGTGTGGGTACCCTTGAAAAGGGTGGCCAATAAACTCCCAACTGTAAGATTTTTGCAACAGTTCTTTTAGAGCTAAAGTGGTCACCACAGGACTGATCATGATAGAAGGAAATGACAGACTCCTGGTCTATCTCAGGGACACACCTACAGATGATTTGATCTAGACAATATTTGAATAAGTAGGGGTCGTCTCAAAGATATTCCTTAACCTTGGCTAGGAATTTGTCTTTTTCTTGTTTGGAACAAGTTGAAGGAAGTTGACCCGTCACAATGTAATTGACAATATTAGCATACCATAGGGCATGAGTTATTGCAAATAATTGTTCATCCAGAAAAACATTCGAGATTGGAATGGATTCACTAATGGACTTAACAACAAGACGAGACAAATGATCGGCAACTACATTCTCTGAGCCTTTCTTATCACGAATCTCGAGGTCAAATTCTTGAAGAAGTAAGATCCAACGAATCAACCGAGGTTTGGCATCCATTTTGGAGAGAAGATGTCTTAATGCAGCACGATCAGTATAGATGATGACCTTGGAGCCGATCAAATAAGAACGGAATTTGTCAAAGGAAAACATGATTGCGAACAATTCTTTCTCCGTGGTGGAGTAGTTAATTTAGGCATCATTCAGGGTTTTGCTAGCATAATAGATGACATGTCGTGTTTTCTCAACTTTTTGACCTAAGACAGCTCTTATTGCATAATTCGACGCATCACACATGATTTCAAAGAACAGATGATGGGTGCAATGGTGAGAGCTGACTTTAATTGTTTAAAAACAGAGTGACATGCATCGGTAAACTCAAATGGTATATTCTTCCCTAACAGATGGGTGAGAGGTCTTGCTATCTTGCTGAAATATTTAATAAAACGACGGCAAAAACCAACATGACCTAAGAAAGCTCTAATATCTCAAACACTTTTGGGAATGGGTAAACTCGAGATAAGGTCAACTTTGGATTGATCTACCTCAATTCTTGCAGCGTAGATATTATAACCGAGGACAATTCCTTTTTTAACCATGATATTACACTTTTCTTAGTTAAAAACCAAGTTAGTGTCATAATAACGCTAAAGAACAAGAGTAAGATGGTGAAGGCATTACTTAAATGATAAACTAAAGACAGAGAAGTCATCCATGAAGATTTCAATAAACTTTTCAATCATGTCACTGAAAATACTCATCATACATCGCTGAAATGTAGCAGGTACATTGCATAAACCAAAAGGTATGCGACAATAAGCAAATGTGCCAAATAAACAGGTGAAAGTGGTCTTTCTTGGTCATCAACGTGGATAGGGATTTGATTATACCTATAGTAACCATCTAAGAAGCAATAGAATGATTGACCAATTAATCTTTTTAACATTTGATCAATGAAAGGCAGAGGGAAATGATATTTTCAAGTGACAATATTGAGCTTTTGATAATCAATGCAAACTCGCCATCCAGTTTGGACACGAGTAGGAACCAATTCATTATGGTTATTGGATACGACGGTGATGCCTGATTTTTTAGGGACAACATGAATGGGGTTTGCACACTGACTATCAGAAATAGGATAGATGATACCAGCATCAAGAAGTTTGATAACTTTAGCATGAACAACTTTCTTTAAATTAGTGTTAAGTCTCCTCTGCGGCTGCCTATAAGTTTTTGCATCGTTATCTAAATGAATACGATGTTGAACCACTAAAGGACTAATGCCATGAATATCATCAATGGACCACCCTATGGCTACACAATTCTCCCTAAGAATCTTGAGAAGTTGGGTTTCCTGATGGGTAGTCAAATCCGAAGCAGTTACCACGGGAAAAAGTTTTAGGCTCACCTAGGTAAGAATACTTTAAAGTCTTAGGTGGAGGCTTTAGTTCAACCTTAGGTGGCTTCTTTTTAGTTTCAAGAGCAATGGTAATTGGAACAGATAATGGTTCAAAGATTGGAGTGGAATCGAGTAAAGTATTGACTTCACCAATATAACTATCCGCGTCAAAATCATCACAAAAATGTGCTAGACACTGTTGAAGTAGATCATCGGGGTAGGAGTTCTCAAAAGTGTGAGCGGCTAATGACTCAATGAGACAAATTTTTTCAATGGATTCGGAGTTAGGGGGTTGCTTCATCAAATTAAACGCATTAACTTCCAATTTCATGTTCCCAAAGGTTAGAGTCATACTACCATTTCGAGAATTGATTACAGCATTAGCGGTAGCTAAGAATGGTCGACCTAAGATGATAGGAATTTGTGTACCTTGGGTAGGTTGAACCATAAGGAAACTTTATCATCTAAGGATAGGGGAAACAGATGCAATTTGACACCCTTGTCATCTAAATGCTGATTTTTGAAAGTACTGCAAATGGTTTGGAACTTCCCTAAATGGACGTAAGGTTGTTCACTTTTTATATATACGTATATATAAACAATGAACATTGATGAATGGAAAGAGAGAAGAAAATGGGTTGCGAAACTGGGTAGTTCTTGAAAAACTAAGTTTGCAAATGGATTTTTTTTTCTTTTCAAATTAAAGTAGTAAAATTGGTACACTGTTTTGGTACCGAATTTTTTATATTTTTTAAAATAGTGTAGGATCAAACAGAAAATAAAATAAATAAAATGACAAAAATTATCAAATAGAAATAGAAAATAGATAAAGGATAGAAGAAAGGTTGGCCCAAAGCTAGAAACTCAAATTCAAAGCCGGCAACGGCGCCATTTGATAGGCGTGTATTTATAAACTTGTCGTTGTCAAATACACTTTTAATCAAGATTAAATACCTACAACCATTTAACTAAGAATGTCTAATGGCAAGTAGGGTTGAACCACGTATTCAAGTGAGTTTGTATTTTCCAATAAGAATTTTTAAAAACATTGATTTTGAGATTTGTCACGAACTATGGAAATGAAATTATAACTCCAAAACATTAAACACTTAAATAAGAATCAACAAGAAATGAAAACATGTAAATTAAACTAACTTGATTGAATTTAAATGAGAATAAAACTTGTGAAAATAACTTGTATTGATTTGGAGAAAGTTTTAAGGAAAATTACATAAGGAAATAAACTCTCAATGAAAAGTATAACTATCTCTAACTATCTAACTCCCCCCTCTCTGCCTCCGAAGTGTGCAATTTATAGCCAAAGGAAGTAACCCACTTGTAGGCTGTGATAATGGCTTTGCCTAAATTTCTTCTTCATTTCCTCACGCCACCTCTCTATTACTCTCATTATTGACTTTCCTTCCTTAGCCACTTTCTGACTTTTTCTTAACCTCATTTCTTCTCTCTTTCTCTCCTCATTTTCTAACTCATCATCATTCTTTTTTTCTTTTATTTTCTTCTTTCTCTCTCCTCCTTTTCTAATTCTTCCTTCAATATATATCTATATCTATACTATCCTAAAAGTGTAACTAATTTCTTAACATTTTTTATTTTTATTTTTTCACAAAAAAAGCCACATTAAAAGCGCACAATCATTATTAATTAACTGATGGTTTATATCTATAACGCATATTTAAGAATTTCAATCAATATACTATTTATAAAAGTGTATATATATTTTTTTCTTTTCATATTCATAACGCATACTTAAGAATTTCAATCAATATATTATTTATAAAAGTGTATATTTTTTATTATTATTATTTATAAACAAGTTTCACTCATTTGTTCATCAACTGTAATTTTTTTTTTTTTTTTTTTTGTAATTATTAATATATAATCAAGTTAATAAGTATGCATTTATCTAGCATGAGAGGACGGTTACATTTTCTTATTTTTTATTTTTAATTATTAATATGTAAATAATTTAATAATAATACATTTATTTAACATATCAAGAATTTCTTGACATTTTCTATTATTTTAATTATTAATATGTAATTAAATCAATAAATATGCATGTATTAATTAGCATATCGAAAGTTACATTTTTTTATTTGAATTTGAAGAGGTCATCTACAATTCTTGATACAATCAATTTTTACATTATTATTCATCCAAAATAAAGTGTACCTAATTTCTTATTTTTTTTTCACAAAAATAATCACATTTCTTAACATTTTTAAATATATATATTTTTTATATCAAGAGAGGACTGTTACATTTTCATTTGAAGAGGTCATATACACAGTTCATCTCATGTGTTTACCAATTGTAACTTTTACTTTTAATTATTAATATGTAATTAAATCAATAAACATCATGTATTAATTAGCATATCGAAAGTCACATTTTTTATTTGAATTTGAAGAGGTCATCTACAGTGATACAATCAATTTTTACATTATTATTCATCCAAAATAAAGTGTACCTAATTTCTTAACTTTTTTGAAAAAAAAAAAAAAATCACAAAAAAATCACATTTCTTAACATTTTTAATCATCATTTTTTTTAATAAAAATTCTCATTAAAGCACCTAATGACCTATATCAAATTACAGCACTTAATGATTCATCTAATCATTCATACTATATATATATATATATATATATATATATATATATATTAACATTTCCTTCCATCTTATTCTTATATAATAATTGTATTCTTATACGTTTCCTTTTATGATGGATACAAACTTCTATTTTTAATATGAGTAGGATATTTTGAATTTGCAAACATTTTTTAGTATTTTTTATATTAGTTAATAGCTTAGCTTTTAAATTAAATTTTAATTACTATTAATTTTATATTACGATTTCTTTTGGTGAAGACCACCCCTAAGGATGTATTTTTTTTTTTTTTAAATACGTTTCCTTCCATCTTATTCTTATATAACAATTGTATTTTTTAATATGAGTAGGATATTTTAAATTTTCAAATATTTTTTTAGTTCTTTTGCTTAATCCTTAAAGGACACAAACGTTTCATTGGCATCTTAATTCTATAAGTATATGGATAAAAACATTTCATTTTATTTATGATCCACACAAACCATTATTTTTAATATGAGTTAATATCTTTTAAATTAAAATGTTTCATTGGCATCTTATTCCTATATAATAATTACATTGTTAAACGTTTCCTTTTATGATGGACAATATTTAATACAAGTCAATTCCTTTTAAATTAAATTGTAGTTATTATAATTGTATCATACGTTTCAACCAAAAGACACAAAAATATTAATAAGATATAATTAAAGTTCCGTGAGGAAAACATTGATATATATATATAGAGAGAGAGAGAGAAGGTAAGGAGATTGACGAAAGAAAATGGGAGGTTGAGAATTATCAATTGATCAAATTCCTTATAGGAGGGTGAAGAAAGGGTGGGTAATCATTCAACACAAAGATGGACCATGTGTTGGTTATTTTTTATTTTTTATTTTTATTTTTAGTGTCAATTTGTATTGTTGATTTAAATTTATTTTTCTCAAAACGTTCATCTTTGTAATGAAAATATCAAAATTGTTAAATGTTAGTCCAATACATATTGAGTCTAGATTGTGTTAATTTCAGAATTTTTATTAGATTGCAATACAATACAAGGTAAATTTTATAATTTTCATTAGATTGCAACACAATACAAGGTAAGTACTTAGTTGTACCTCTTTTTGTATATTTGAGTTTTGATGATTTATTTATTTATTTATTATTATTTTTTTGTGATACTAGGATTGAAACTATGTTGCAAGGACTCAATAAGGCAAAAAAGGATAATCGTTCAATACAAAGAGAGCATGTGGTTTTTTTTTTTTCCTTAATTTGTATTGTTGATTTAAATTTACTTTCTCAAAACGTTCCATATTTGTAATGAAAATTTCAAAATTGTTAAATGTTACTCCAATGCAAATTGAGTTTAGATTGTGTTAATTTCGGGATTTTCATTAGATTGCAATACAATATAAGATAAGTACTTAATCGTGCCTCAATGTTTGAAAAAAATATGTAGTTGTGCCTCTTTATGTAATCTTTAAGTTTTGATGATTTAATTTTTATTTTATATATATATATATATATATATATATATATGTATATTTATATATTTGCAATACAAGGATTGAGAACTCGAAATGGATGTTGATTGAATTATGTTGCAATGAAGGGACCCTTGATTGATGGCAAAAAAAGGAAAATCATTCAACACAAAGAGGTGCATCACATGTTATTTTGTTTTCTTTTTTCTCATGTAAACAAAAATGGGTTTGTATAAAGGAGATTAGAAATTAAAAGAAAATGAGTCTGTTTTTTAAAAAATTAAATGAAAATATTGATCTATAAACAGAACCATTTGCAAATTGACCGAATCTACATCTCTATACAACATATATATATATATATATATATATATATATATATATAAGAGAGATTGATTTATCGTCTTCAACTTTTGTTCAAAATGGTGATAGTTCAATAGAGTTTTGTGCAATTTATCCTAAAATTTAAACTAATAAAATGTATTTTATTAATTCTTTTTATAGAATAGATATTTTTTTATTTATTAAAGTCATCCAATATTTTTTTAAAAAAATTGAATCAATATTATTAAGTAACTAAATCTTTCATAAATACATATAAAAAAATAGATTGCTAATATTCTGTTTAGCAATGGCATAATTTATATTCGAAAGTAAAACTTATTTCCTTGTTTCTCTTTTATTTTTAATAATTTTTTCATATATTCACAATGTCACTAAAATAAGTCTGGTGAAAATAGATTTATTTAGAATTTGGGTTACTTTGTTAGGTATAATCCGGTGGTTGCATTGTTAGGTATTATCTACTATCGGACTGGCATAATTTACATATATATATATATATATATATATTTGATTTGTCCATGTCTATATTTACTTGGTGTGAAAATAATTTGGTACATCAATAAAATATATGCAGTTCATAATTCTCATTCTACTAAAATTTAAATTTTAATAAATCTACAAAAATAATAATAATCCCATTCTAAATCTCCTTATACTTCTACTACTATACTAATGTCAATAAAATTACATTTTTATATATTTGTTTTGAATTTATAAATTCATTTTTTTTTCCTCGCAATTATATCCATTAGTTTATGAATTGTCTTTAAACATATTTTATTTAATTTAGTTTTACTTTTGTTAAAAATATGTTTGGTGAAACCAAAATTCATTCTCATTAAGTTTTTCACATCTTGTCAAATATTTATATTGAATGGTTCAAGTTAAATTTCTTCTGAAAGAAAAAAAGTAAAACTTTTTTTTTTTTTTTTTTAGCGTCAAAGATGTTTACTCATTTCATTTGGTTTAATTATTTTTATTTGTGTAGTGGGTTATTATTTATTATTTGTGTTAATAAAAATATATTTTTTCCAAAGATTTTCATCGTACAATTTTAAAATTTGAATCATGAATATATTTAAAAATATATTAAAATCAATAAGTGTATCAAATATATTTAGCACACCAAGAGATATCCTTCTAATACCAATGAAAACAAATTATATTTAAAAACACAAATATTAATATGTTGTATGCTTTTGGTTCATTGCAATCATTTTACCATTGCATGTTATTATTTTCATAGAAACCAGCACCTCATCTTATTTGCTCACATTTTTAATGGTTTACTTAATCGCCGTTCATAACATTAACTATTATGATTCATCTTTATTAATTAATAAGGTGGACCTTTTTTTTTTTTGGTGGATGTAAGAATGGCATATCAAAATATTTACATTTTTTTAATTTAGTGACAAATTATGCTTTATTTACTTACGCGTATACATTGAGTAGTGTGTGTATATATATATATATATATATATATATATATAATATTTTGAAAGAAGAAGAAAGGAAATTACTTTGACCACAATTCCATCTCAGCTTCAATGCTCCTTGTGTTTTTTTTTTTTTTGGCTTAGTAAAACATATAACCTTCTGTATTGCAACAATGGATTGTCATTTGTTCTCTATTTTTGCTTGCATTCTTTCTATTTATGCATTAACACCTACAAAACACAAAACAAGTATATAAGAATATTTAAATAATATAAAAGTCTAATTAAAAACTTATTTTGGTGCAGAAAATAATTAGATTTGTGTACTTATCACATCTCTATCTGAAACTTCAAATATTAATAAATTAATAAATTTGATATATCTATTGGAATATGTCAAAATTTCATATATCAATTTGCCACAGCAATACCTCAAATAAATTTAGTATATAAAATTTGAAGCATGGAGTGGAGATGCTCTAAATCACTTAAAGCCAATCCCTTAAAATTTACTCATATATGTAGTTAAGATATCAAGAAAGAGACATGCCCATTTGCGAAAACAAACATTCTAAGCGCACCCATTCATGAACGCCATTTTTCCCCAAATTTTCTGATTGGTTTATGCACAACAAGTCTAGGTTTTGCAATATCCGCCCCCCTTCTTTTTTCTTACACAACTCTTTAAATTTATAAAAAAAAAAAAAAAAAGGAGGAAAATTTTGAATAATTTATTATTATGTTTATATATATATATATATATATATATAAATATATAAATTTAAAAGGAGAGGAGCATTTTATTTCTTCCCATTTCATCACTCCAAACAGGGCATATATGTAACCGCCAACGACTCCGTTTCTACTTCAGTGATCAACGATAAGGTAATTCCCGACTCCGGTCTCATTGATTCTCTTCTGAAGGTGTTTCCCCTCAACCGATCTATCGATCTAGTTTTTACTATACGATCTTACTGCATATATCTGTGTTATATAGATGTTTCTTTAATTCTGATATAAACCTAACTATGTATATTTTTTGCCTTTTCCAGGGATTTGGACTTCAGTTCTCTTAAACGCCTGGATAATACATGTTGCTTTTTTGGGCTTTTCATCGGAGAATCTGTAACGTTTCGTGTCAATTATACATATTCTATATTCATCAATGCTCGTATTTCCTTTTCAGTGTACTCTCTGTTTATTATGGCGGCAGGCAATGTTAATTCCTGCTAAGATTGTTGTTAGAATATCCACACATTAAATAGATAACTGAAAAGAGTAAACAAAACAAAATTCCACCGCTAATATTTAGAAATTTTCTCGGTCATTACAAATGGAATTGTGTAGTGATGCTTCTCATGGATTGTTTTAGTAAATTTTTAATGCTATTGGAATTGTTGTTTTTATGTAATTCATTTATTAGTACCAACTAGGGAAGTAGTCTATTTACTAGTACCAATTAGGGATGTTTTCTGCAGATTAATGATATGTTCAGTGGTTGTGCGCGCAATCTGTTTGGTTCAGAGGTATTGGAATATAGGTTATCTAATGGTTGAGCAAATCGGTTCTGTTGCCGACGGTCATGGCAGAATCTCCCGCAATTACCTCATCGTTAGATCTGGGTTAATGAGAGAGTGGGAGGGCATTATGCATATGAAAGAGAAAGAGTGCGGGAGAAAATGAGTGAGAGATAAGATAAAATGCTAATCTTATATGAGACAAGTGTGGATAATACTCTTGATGGAGTCAATGGACCCATTGAACCTAACTTAACTGCTTAGAGGATAGGCTTTATGGCTAAAGATTATATGGATTGGTTTTCATGAACCAGTACGAGTTTAGCTGGAGGCGGCTTGGGCTCGACTTGATTTATTAACAATCCTTAAAAATGGGTTCCAGCTCGGCTCACCTTTTGAATTAATGAGCCTTAACAAGCTTATAACTTAATCTAGCTCGATTGTTCAGGACAGTTTGGTTCCTTTTACAGCCCTAATTATAATTTAGAACGAATTCCAGACCTAATTATAAGGTAGAAGGAAGGAGTGGGGAAATAAAGGCGAAGCTAATGGTCTTGTTTATACTCAAGATGTTAGCAGAGATATTTTCTCTATTAGCAATATATCAATTTTTCTCCTGAGGATTGCTTTATTCTGAGCTAATTTTGACGGACCACTGCAGTTTGATTTAAATAAGCTTCTAAAGGAGGATTTTCGCAGAAGTGTCACTCTTAGGTTCGGATATCCTTCTGCTTAATGGAAATTGTATGGATTGGAAAGAGCTCTATATGTCTACAAGACAACAACATCTTACAAGAGCTTGGTTGGATAGATTTAGGGTGGAGATACTTATATGTGGCTGCAAAGAAACTAAGAAAATTGAGCCAATTATGCCCTGTCCATTAAGTCTCTGTAGAGAAAGATTAAATGATGTTGCAATGACAAACAGTGTGAGGAAGAAATGAAGTGGTTGAGGACTCTCCTTGAGAGTTTGTAGTCAATCTATGGTATTTATCATAAAGATTTTAATCAGGATTCATAATTCTATACCTAAATGGAGCATATTTATCTCATAAAGTAAACGTTAAAGGAGACATCAACGTTGGGATGTAAACTTGTGGATAATACTAGTAGCACAATAGAATCATCGGTTCTGAACTTACGAAAAGGTGATTACATTTGCGACACATATAATAATGTTACTGTTGGGAGCCTGTTCATTGATGCTCTTATAGATGTGAGTGCTGCGATGTACACTTGTAGATAGTACTGCAAATTTATTACCGAATAGTATTATTGGTTCTAAACTTGTGAATAGGTTGCTGTACATTCTCACCTGTTGATATTATTTGTGTTGAGAACCAGATCATTCACACTGATATCAAATGCTAGCTGTGACTACCGTAATCTAGTTCATGCATGCTAGCTGGAAACTTTGATAGATAAAGATGTCGTCCGGAACAATCTAACTCTTATTTATTTACTTTTATTTTTTCTTTTCTTTTTTCAAGTTTGGATGTGTGGGGGTGGAATTCTATTCAAGGGAAGACTGGAGTGGACAGAGCCGCACAATCAAATGATGGATGATGGATCAGGGGGTATTGTGCCTGTAATGGAGGGATCTAATTGGAGTGAATCTAATTAGTTGCTGTGAGGTCCAGTGTTGAACTGGAGTTCAAGGCAATGGCTTGTGGGATGTGAACTTCTGTGGTTGAGAATTTATCCAACGAGAATGGGCTTTTGTTTCTATCAAATTAAGTCTTTAGTATGATAATGCAGCTATTAATGTTGGTCGTAATTTAAAGCAGCATAACAGGATTAAAGACCGAAGTTGATAGACATTCTATGTAGGAGAAGTTGAGCTTTTGGTTGATATAGAGTCTGTATGAGAAGACTGAATACTAAGTCGTATGGAGTTTATCAATGGGATACCAATTGTCACTTTTATTCCGTCCTACATAGGACCCGTGCTGCATCAACCTTATTCATCTTGCTGTTATGTCATCCGTCACTATTTCTCAATCTTGTAGGGTATTTTTGTAGTTATATGCCTTATGTATATATTTCTTGGTTTCCTTGGTGGCTATTGCTCATCAGTACAGTCGGCAATTTTAGTCTGCCAACCATGAATGGAGTCTGAGGGCATACGTGTGCAAATTATGCCAAATGTTAGGTTGTGGCAAGTTCGTCCCTTGCAGCATTCTCAATCACGAGGACGACAATAAATAATTGTCTTTTTTCATAGAGAGTACCTAAATCTGTCATGTCTTTGCTTGTTAGATAAGACAGATCACCTCTGCAGTTGGCATTGGTGTCCAGCTTGGTTAGACTAACCTTTTAAATCTCTAACTTTTACACCTATATCTCATGATCCAACATTAATAATCCTGGGATGTTGATTTCAATTTGCCTTTGTTTAATCCTTTTAAGTAACTAAAAAATACAGTAAAACATATTATATATATCTTGGTTTTGTACTTGGTCATCACTTTGTGTCAGCTGTTTGTGTGATATATACATATATATATATATTAATATATATGTTTATTAGACTTTGTAGCTCATTGCTGGTGGATATTCAGATTAATAGTCTTATATATATGAGAGCATATGTGTCTGATATTTTATAAAAAGCAGGTCAGTAACTAATGGCGAAACCAAAACAAAGACGGTTGGTGGCAGTACAGGGGAACAAGAATAACACTCCAAGTAGCCCTGAGGCTGACATGTCTGGAGAAGATAGTTGGGTGATAGTCAAGAAGCAGAGAGTCACCATTCTGGTCCCTCCTTTACCTGTTACCAAAAAGTCCACAATGGTAAAACCAGGAGGACCAGGATTGAGTCAGCAACAAACACGACCCAGAAAAACAATCAACACCCAAACAGAGCGCAAATTTGAGACATGTGCTGGTATGCATTCAGCTGATGAAAGAGAGAAGGTCATATCATTGGCTCCTAAAAAGGATAATCCAACTGCTAGAAACATTCCTTGTTCTCAACCCATTCCATCAACCTTTGCAAAGGTACCGAGGCTTCATCACAGTATGGGGTCAGGAAATCAAGACACGGTTGATAGTTTTAGATGCCGTAATACACTTGGTATATGCAGCACCTCAAAAGTGCACAAGCGGTCCTTAGGCTTCCTTGATCGAGGTCTGTTGCTAAATCAGAAAATGAGGGCATCAAATCTCGAGAGGAAGCTTAGAAGAGCTGGTGGGTTAAGCAGTTGGTTAGCGTCACTCGGACTCAACCAGTTTGTGAAGATCTTTCAAGGGAAGTGTGTTAATAAATTCCAGTTGGTGAATCTTACCATGAATAAACTTAAGGATATGGGTGCGGATGCTGTGGGACCTCGGAGAAAACTGATGCATGCTATAGACTGCCTTTGCCAGCCTTACTGTTTTGAGGCTGCTTGAATGTTGTGGAGTGTAAGAGCAATGGAAAAATGGGAGAGAGAGATGTACAAATACAGTTTACATGTTTGGTATGTGGTTTTCATTAAGGACGTGGCTCAATAGCAATTCTATTTTATTATATCAGACAAATAAACCTTATCCTCCCAATAACATATATATACTACATACATGTTCATATGTACTTATAAGTGTACCTGTTCATACTACGTACATGTTCATATGTGCAATTCATGCACGTATGTTAGAGCGATGAGAGACTTCATGGGCTTCTTCTGGTTGTCCCGTGAACTTTTGGACTATTATCCATTGGATTGGACCAGATCAGGAGCAGTTTATTAACAGATCACGGGTATATATATGCATGTGGTTTTTTTTTTCTTTTTCTTTTGAGAGTAAGCCATGTACCTAATGAACACACCCACTAGTGTTCCAATGAAATAATTTAATTAAATCTTAACAAAATATTTGGTTAAGATTTTGACAAGTAATTCTGTAATGCCATTTGGTCTTACAGATTGTTATTGAAATTACCACTGCTTGAAAAGTAGCTAACTTAACTATAATTTGTAGTCTAAAGCATAAATTGCTTCTCAATAACAATACTTAGCTGATAAACAATCTCGAGTTTAGTAGTAGCAAATAAGTTTGAAGCTCCACAATAAATACTAGAATTGATCGTATTGAACCTCATTGCACAGCGTCAGATACCTTAACTTAACCAATCTCTACTACCACAATTACACAGAAATGGATTTTTTCTGGTAAAATTTGTCTCTTGAATTTCGCAGTCATCAATCTTGCGATTGAGATTCAGCCGCATCATCATCTTATTCAACTTTACTATTTATATGGAGTTTAACAAAATCACGACTTGGCTAAATCTGAACCAATTTTATATTTCAGAAGAGAGATTTGGCTAGTGAGCATCCTTGTGAATCTTGTTTAATTAGAATTCCAACTGAATGGCATTGGTGTAGTTGCCTGCCCCAGTGCCAAAATTCAAATGTCATGTGTGCATAATGAACTTAAACCAACAATATTAGACAAAGTGTGATGGGACCCGCATGGAATTGTCTTCTCAACGCTTCTCTCCTTATAAGAGCATCTTTCATGATTGCATTATTTGGAGGTATCCTTTTCAGGTGATGGACATCCATGCATCAAAATGAAGCTAATGCCCTTCCAACTCATGGCACTCTGTCCTATCTATCTATCTATCTATCCACTACCTTCATTTCATGTTTAGTGGGAGTGCTTTTTAGCATGAAATGCAAAGTGAAAGCGAAAGAGAAAAAAAGGAAAATAAAGACATATTTATTCTAATTCGATCCTTCACAACAAAAAGTTGCATTCAACAAAGCAATATCCAACAAACCAATTGAAAAAGTTGTGTCTCTTTCCAAGACAAAAGCCATGACAAGCTCCTTTTGTATGCATTTATAGCCACCCACATGCTGCCTATTCCTAGTATCTACTGAAAATATATGACATTCACCTACCAGCCCTTGTATTGGCTACATTTATGAAGTGGAATATGCTTCTTTTTTCTTTTCTTTTTTTTTTTCTTTTTTTTTTCCACACATTAATAGTAGTAATATATATATATATAGAGAGAGATTTTTATTTCTGCCGACCTTATATATGCTCCTTCAAATATCTTATTCACCAAAACAAAATATGGGCCAACAGATTCCCTTTGGTTTATGTATCACTAGTATTTGATTGGGGGAGAAAAATATCTCAATGAACAGACTCTCTATCTCTCTCAAGTCGAATTAATATGACCACATATTGATTCTTTAAATGCTAGTTTTCCTTTCATTTTCTTTGTGATTGTTGATATAAAATTGTCTTTTTTGATAATATCTCTATTCTTAGGTTTGAGATCTATGTTTATGAGTTAAAATGTCCCAATAATTAATTTTGTAATCAATTGTTATAATTAATAGTTATTCAAATCATTTATTTCAAAATAAAAATAAAATCTTTTTGAATGTCAATGTTTAACTTAAAAACAATGTGAGGGGACACCGACGCCCCAATACCGCGTTGTGGGACCAACACCTCCTCTCCTTTCATACTTTATTAAAGTTTCTCCCTTGTCATCGTTTTTTTCATCCCGGAAAGTTACTTCTCCGACTTGGAGAGAAATATGTCCAAGTAGTGAGGCAAAAAAGCTCTAAAATCATAATGGTTAGATGAATGGTAAGTAAATATAAAGCAGTGATGAAGAGACAATAAGAGGAGGAAATTAGATAATTGAGTTCATTTGTCCAACCTTTTTGGGCTATGAGCCACAAATTAATATATATACACACACACTGTATATAGATAGATAAGTGAGGGTAAGGGCACCCCACACCTGAGTCCTGGACACCACTTTTGTTGACGGATCGATTCCGAATGTGGACAATGTGACACATCATCTCGTACAAAGCCTCACACAATTCCCCTCATCTAATTATCATGTCTTTGTCCAATATCATACTTTTCGGACACTCTCACATGTGACTTCAATATTTTGTAGTCGTGCAAAAATATAGTACTGCATCTTATTAATAACACGCATAATCCTCATATTTTCTGACCCATTCGAATTTTTGCTTTATGTTTTTTGTTCCGGCAATGTACTGTAAGCAAAACAATATGCGAGAATAATATTTGATAATATTTGTTGAGATTTTAACTGGTACCAAAATCAAAAGTACTATATTGATGTTTCTGATTTGCTTCTCTGCTATAGCAATTAAAATACTTATAAAAAAAAAACCTATCTATTTTATTTTTAAAATTTGTAATACTTTTTTATTAAATATATGTTTTCATATTCTTGCTTTAAAAAACTTGTAATAAATGTAACGTTATCAAACATACTTTCGATTATTAATAAACACAAACACACATCGTACAAGAAGCGTTGTTTCTATTTCAATCAAATTAAAAATACAAAGTATATAAAATTAATTGTCAAACATGGCCTTTTAAATTTTGCTATTTTTTAAAGTCACGACTCTTAAGTTTAAGGCGGTAAAGTTTGACACAACCTGACAACTTAACTTGAATCCGACACGAGTTAAGTTGGTTTTGATTGATCTTGAACGAATTCAGGTTCTAAATAAATTTTTATGAATCAGAGATTATTTAGTAATTTGGTTGGATTAATATTTATAATTTTTTAAATATTAATTATTTTATTAAGTATAATTAATAATTTAAATAATATAATTAATAATTAAATTAATATTTAAGATTCTGATTATGAAACGAATTTGGCAATTAAAGAAAAAGAAAGAAATGCCTGCGTGGAATTCCCCGCATCAAAAAATTCCTTCCATGACAGCGATGTTCAAGTAAATTTGACGTAAATTAAATGGTGCACTACATTTTTATATGAGCTGTGATGCACCATCCGGCAACACTGCGGATGTGATTGTCGTCGGCTCTGTCGCCGGCCTGCATTTTAGAGTTTATATAAATATAAGTTTGTCGTATGTGACCGTATTCAATGTGTTGCTGTAAAAATAAAATCCATGCCACCTTAGCCTAGCTACGTACGTTGACAACTTCAGCTTAGACCAGACCGGCCGTCACTAGACTAGCAGTCTTTTTGAACTTCTTTAATTACCTCTCTCTCCATTCATCATGAATACAAATTGGAATATCACCATCACATACGAATGCATCACGTAAAAATCTATGTGTAAGTCGTGTCACAACATAAACTTATCCTAATCATCTTCATATGTGAATTGTATCACAACACTTCCAAAAATTATCTTGCATCATAATGATTGATTGTGGAGTGTAAACTATCAAGAGAGTCACATTCATAACAGTGCCAATTTTCTTACATTAATCACTGAATTAGAATCCTTTTTGATATTTATGAAAAATGATACGAATTTCTTTTAATATATACATATATCAAATCGCACTATAAATAAATAATCATAGCTCTTATCCTATGTACCTCTCTTTTTAAATATTTAGAATTTTGATTAGGTGTGAATCTAATGGGAGGGAGACAAGCTATATGTGATAAAAGAATAGAGGTAAGTTAAAAGAAAAAAAGTTATATACAAATACGTTATTAGATAATTGTGTTGTATGAGATTGGAGTATTGGGTCCTAAAAAAGGACAAGAATAGTTAAGATAGATAAACGTAGCGAGTGAAAAATTAGGTGTAGTGGTTGTTTGTGAGAAAATTTAGAAAGTAAGTTAAAATGGTTTGGAGACATTTATAAAAAAAAAAATTCAAAGACGCTCAAGTAGTTAAATAAGGTAAGAGACAGAAGGTGAACAAAATTAATATGAGATAATGTTATTAAAAATAAGAAGGAAAATGATGAAGATATTGGTTTAAATTAAAAAAAAAAAAAAAAAAGGAAAGAAGAAATACAAAGAGAAATAATTTATGGCTTAGTTTTAAAATTAAGAATGAAAGAAAAGGAAAAGAATAAATGAAATCAAAAAAGAAGTGGGTTGCAAATGCAGTACAGAAAGGAGAGAATCATATAATTATATTCAAATGCAGAAGAAATTAAAAAATGAAAAAGAATAATTAACTAACAACCTTTTGATATCCTTGGCTAAATAAAAAAGTATAACTATTAGATCATGTCTTATTTATTCTTGGGAAAAAAAGGTCGGCAATTATATGAGTAAAACTGTAACCCCCACTGAAACTCGTCAGTCATCACTCTCACCACCACCCCCCTGAAAAAGCTGAAACCGTTCTTTCCCTTCTTTTCTCCATCCATAAACTCAGTAACTCACCCAAGCACCCACCAACTCTCTCTCTCTCTATCTATCTATTTATGTACATATAGGTTTTCTCTCTCTACAATGGCTCAACCTTTCTCCTTAACCATTCCCAAACCCACTTCCATCTTCACTCCATTACCATGGCCCTCATGTACCTTCCTCTTTGTGGTCATCCTCTGCATTCTAGGGCTCTACACCCTCCACCACCACCCACTACCACCACACTCAACTATGACACAGGCCAAAACCTCCCAAAATACCCTCCACTTTCGAAACCTTTTCCTCTCCTCCGCCACCAACTACACACTCTCCTCCTACCTCCGCGCCCTCACCCTCCACCCCCACCTCGCCGGCACCGAGCCCGCCCTCCGAACCGCCCTCTACGTCCAGAACCACTTCGAGGACCTAGGGCTAGAGACCCACGTCAAAGACTACAATGCCCTCCTCTCTTACCCTACGCACGCCTCCCTCTCCGCGTACTTTAGCAACGGCACGTTCAGAAACCTCCCCTTGACCGAACCCGGTGGGTCCCGCAACGACGGCGTGGTGCGGCCGTACCACGCCTACTCGCCCTCCGGCGCCGCGTACGCTAAGGCCGTGTTCGTGAACTACGGGAGGGAGGTGGACTACCGTGCGCTGGCGGCGCTGAGGGTGAGCGTTAGTGGGTGCGTGGCGGTGGTGAGAAGGGGGGAGGCCTCCAGGAATGCGGTGGTGGAGGCAGCGGCAGAGAGAGGGGTGGCGGTTGTGCTAATGTACACAGAAGGGGAGAGGTTTAGGAGTGGGGTGGAGAGAGGGACGGTGATGAGAGGTTTGGGGGACCCATTGACTCCTGGCTGGGCTGGTGTTGGTGATGGAGAGAGGTTAGAGATGGAGGACAGTGAGGTTTTGATGAAATTCCCAAATATACCGTCCATGCCCATATCTTTTGAAACAGCAGAGACCATATTGAGGTCGCTTGAGGGGGCCAGGGTGCCCTATGAATGGAGGGGTACTCTAAAGTCTAAGGTCCGCAGGGTTGGTCCCGGTCCGACTATGCTAAACTTCACTTACCAGGTTGGTTGCTCTTTCTTTTGTCTTTATATAGTGTGGAATTGTTTCTATAATTGAAGTAAAATGTTCTTTGGTGAAAATTGTGTTATTGTGGTTGCCTCTGGATTAGGTTTTAGATTATGTGCCCGAATTGAATTGGTTTGAATTTGGCTGTAAATTGAGAATTTTGGATCAAATTATGGGTTAGAGTTTTGGAATTATCAGCTCATTTAGGAAAGGCTGGAGCCATACCTGTCTTTTTCATACCTGAACCCGAGTGTAACCATTGCACCAAGCAATGATCAGCTAGTTCATTAATTTTATTAGCTCAATTGCATAGTTAATAGTATCTATGAAGTTTGGTGGGAGTGGGGAAATAGAACCAATGAAATACAAAATTTTATAATTTAGAAGAGTTGTACATACTTTATTTTCCTGTTTGGTGATAAGGAATCTGGTGTGGAAATTAGGAGGTTATCCACGGTAGGGAGGAAAGTATTGATCAAAGTGTAAAGATTTTTTATTGCCTGAATATGGGAAAGTCTAGGATTTGGGCAAGGAATTGGGGAAATCAAATAATTAGAAAATTTTGATAATTTGGAGCTGTACTCCATAGAAAATTTCTTTCTTTCTTCTTTTTCCTTAATATTTTCCCTATTTGGATATAAGCATCTTGAGCTGTCCAAATTTCACTGAACTGCTTGGCATTTGGGAGGTATAGGATTTAGGCTAGGATTCCATTTATGATGAATTAATGTACAAAAAAGGTGCTTGCAAGTGTTTTAACCTGGTCACGTAATTCCGATTAACCATGTGTCTGGCAATTGGGTGGTATAGGATCTGGTGAAGGAATTGCGAGGCCTAGGATCTGAGTAAGTTCCGTTTATGATGAACTAATGTACAAAAAAGGGGTACTTTTAAGCGTTTCGAGTATCTTAGTAAAAATGGTTTATGTGATACACAGTTTCACTTTATGTAGTAAGTGGTTGCCTTTTTTAGAGTTCTAAAGTAGTTGTGTAGTTGAACAGGAATTGACTGATGCTTATTGTGAGTTTGTGGAAATTGGAAAGTCGTGTTTATGAGCTCAATTTTGGCCTCTTGTATTTAGTATTTATCTGAAATGCTTCTATTTTTCATTTTTCCCGGTTAAGGGCCTCTATTTGTCATTTGTACATCAGCACTTAATGGCATCCGTTGAACTCATTTCTCCATTCTTTCATATCTTCATTTATTTGTAGATCTTTTTATATTACCTATCAGAGCTGAGAAAAGGTAAATGGAACTTCGGGAGGGGGGCTGCTTTCCTCACTTATTTATTGGAATCCCATATTTTTGTATTAAAACAAAATTTTCTCTTTTCAGGGGGAGAAAAAGATGGCAACAATTCATAATGTATTTGCTGTAATAAGGGGATCAGAAGAGCCTGATCGTTTTGTACTACTAGGAAACCATAGAGATGCATGGACTTATGGAGCGGTTGACCCCAATAGTGGAACTGCTGCCCTGCTTGATGTTGCTCGACGTTATGCTCTTCTGATGCGCTTGGGATGGAATCCTCGAAGGACAATCATTCTCTGCAGCTGGGATGCAGAAGAATTTGGGATGGTAGGTAATATTCTATCTCCACTGTTCACTGGCTAGTACCATGGTATCTGATGATAAGCTCACAGTGTTAATTTCTAAATCCCTCAACCTGAGAGTTCTGCTAGTATATGCAGTAATTTACATGTATAAAATGTCTGGGAAAAGTATTTGATTAAACATGAATGCCTGAATATTCCGATAGGCGTACTATCTTGTTGCTGACATATGAGATTCATTGTGAACATGAATCCTAATTAGTCATGCTGTACATTTAGAAGAGCATACTGCTGGTCAAACAACTACATGTATTGTTTTGACAGCCTTGCAGGTTTGCCTGCATTGAGTAAAACCTGATTCCCATTTACAGTGAATGACAGCAGTACGGTAGTATCCACCCTTATCATGGTATGACACAGAATAGTTATGGGATGGGGATTTCAATCAATAAAGCTCAATTTGTGGAGGGTGGAACCTGCCTTTACTTGTTCAGCTATGCGTATATACTGCAATTTGTGTGTGTGTGTGTGTGTGTGTGTTTGTTTTTGCTTTAGAATGGTATGGACCTGTTTTTGTGGTCTCTTCTTAAAGATACATGCAATTTTTATGTTGAATACTGCATCTGGAAGTAATCAAACAGATCATGCTTGTGCCACCTGAGCATGTTATTTTTCATTCATTTTTCAAAATTGAACCATTTGTGTTGCTTTTGGTTTCAGATAGGATCTACTGAATGGGTTGAGCAAAACCTTGTGAATTTGGGGTCTAAAGCTATAGCCTACCTCAATGTGGATTGTGCGGTTCAAGGGCCTGGACTCTTTGCTGGTGCAACTCCTCAGCTAGACGATCTCGTTGTTGAGGTCATAAAGAAGGTAAAGTATATAAAACTATAGCAGAAAGACAAAAATTTCAAAATTCTCCCATCAGTTACTTTTGGATGTAAATTTGATTTATGATGCCTGCTATACATTTCATGTCTCAATCTTGATTTTGATACATGTTTAAGGTTAAGGATCCTGATTCAGAGGACATGACAGTATACGAGAAGTGCACAGTTACCAATAAAGGCATCAACGTAAGTTCACCTTTATATGACTTTTCTGATTCGCAGAACAATACTACATGCATAATGAAGCAAAATATTTTCTGTTATTTTTCATATATACATTTAAAGTGGGTCTGTCGTTGCCTTTGTAATTCTATAGTGGAATTGCAGAACACTACAAACATATGGCAATTTTATGGTTAAGAATATCTTAGTGGAATTGCAGAACACTATATATATATGGAAATTTTCTGACTGAGAATATCTTCGGTGGAATTGCAGATTCAGAGACTCAGTGGAGTAGATTCAGATTTTGCTCCATTTCTGCAGCATGCCGGGGTTCCTTCTATTGATTTATACTATGGCAGAGGTATATATCTCAAGAAGCTGTACTTTCGCATTTTTGGTGGAAACCGTGAAAATGTCAATCTATTTTCTAGATAAGTTAAAAATAATCTAGTGTAGCGGCATTTGATTGTTAATTCTCTCTCTATGTTACACACACACACACACACACACACACACATTTGTATCTACTTATCTACCCATCCATCCATCCATCTATAAGGTAGTGTCATGCTAAAAACAAAGATAAGCTCCCATAAAACTTTTTTAGATTAGTCATATTCTTGCTATATATAATTAATTCTTATTGTACTTTCTATCAAGTTCTGGTGAATTCTCCGGTACACATTTTTGCCAATTCATGTCGGATATTGGCGGAAGGCATCTAAATATGTTACACAAATATACAGCTTATTGATTTCAATGTCCATGGTGCATGTATGCATGAATTACTGAACTCAAAAGTTGACATAACAACTTGTTTTACCTCAGATAACGAGCTATAAACACTTATGTGGAAAGAGTTACTAAATATAGGAGAAAATGAAAATTTACCTACAGGAGGCTATTATTGTTTAACTTCTAGCTGTCCACTACACGTGCTAGCGTGCCCACACACCAATATGGTGTCCAGAAACAATATAAAAACAAAATCATGGTAAGCTTGAACTGCACTTGTAATAGGTAATGATTCATTTTAGATTACCAGCTTGATAGTTCAATTGTTGTGTTTCGAAGCCCCAAGGAAATAAAGTCATTATCATATTTATTTGGTTTAAAAAGTTTGTACCTGTGATTTGTTGAACCTTGGATTAATAAATTGTCAAATGAAGTTTTGGTGCTCATCACATGCATAATGTAAATCTTCATTGTTGTGCAGATTTTCCCGTCTATCATACTGCTTTTGACTCGTATAGCTGGATGGCAAACTATGGAGATCCATTGTTTCATCGTCATGTGGCCGGTTAGCTTTCAAAGTCCTTTATTGCTATTCTGAATTGCCAATACACCATTAAACAGCTAGCCTATTATCATTATTGAAGATAACTCAGCCTTTTACTTTTTGTGCTGGCTCAGTTGCAGGAATTTGGGGACTTCTTGCACTTCACCTGGCAGATGATCCAGTTCTACCTTTAAATTACCTCACTTATGCAGTTCAATTGCAGGTAAAAATGTCCAACATTAGTAATTAGCAATATTTCTTCAATTGATTGTACCTGATGGACTTCTACTTCATTCATGGTTGGTCAGTTCTTTATTTTATGTTAGTCTTTTTTTATTGCTTTTGGACCATGATGATGCATCGTAAAGATAATGTAATTAATACAAAATTTTGCATCCATTTTTCTTTTCATGGTTTGAAGGACTAAAACTTTTTTTTTCTTTTCTTTTTTGTTAATGAAGAATCCCCCCACCTGCTACCACATTGTGAAGGACTAGATTTTGACAATGTTTTTAGTTTTATTTTTATTGTAGGATTATACAAATGTCTTGAGCAACTTTTTGGAAAGGAATGTCTCCTTAAATCCTATAACTGCATCAATTCAACAACTTGTGGCTGCTGCTAAAGAAGCCAAGGAGGAAGCAAAGGTTAGATATGAGATTCTTTGTTGGAACTTCTGTAAGGGCCTATTTGTTATGTGGGAAATCAAGCTAATAATTTAAAGTTTCTGGGAACTAACCAAAAATTATTTGTTTGTTTGACTAGATTATTTGAATCACAATTTTTTTGTACACCTTAATTCCAATTAAAGGAGTTTTAATTCCCATCTCAGTTGGTAGAATTTGCCATTTATCATCAATCATGACTTTGTGAGAACTATTAATCACGAAAGTTTCCTTTTTACTGAAATGTAAACATTTTGGAGAATACATTTTGAAAACCCAATTAGCTTTGACAGAAATATGATTGGTCGGCATTCAAGGATATTTCTCTCATTTTATTGAAATTTTAAGTTTACTAATAAAATTAAAAATTAAATAAGTTTGATAATAGAGAATAATTAGAATAGTCAACTAAAAATAAGTGGTATATTGAAAGTTTGAGGTATTTGTGGACAAAATGATCTTAATTTTGAAGAATCCCAACTCGTAAAAGTTTAAACTCTTGACTTGTGTGTTCGAATTCCCTTGGAGCCCCTCCCACAGATTTTCTGGTAATTGGTGTATGTGGGACGAAGGACTACATGTCCCCGGTGGTGGACTATGGAGTGTTATAAGAGGCCCAACACCACCATTGTCGAAAGAATAAAAAAAAAAAAAATGAACCTGAAAAAAATTTGTGAGAATGGCGCTCTTATTACAAAAAGAAGACCTCCTGTTTAAAAATTAAAAATCGGCATGTTCATAATTTTTTGTCTCCTTTGCGTGCTATTGTCTTAAATTAGTGAGCATCTATTGTTTTGGACTGTAGAAACTGAGGGAGCAAGAAATTGTGGATGATCTTTTGGTGTTGAAAAAGCGAAGATTAAATGATCGACTGATGTTAGCTGAGAGAGGCTTCTTGGATGCAGAAGGGCTTCAAGGAAGGCAGTGGTTCAAGCATCTGGTAAGTGGCTTCATTTCCATCTTTTCCAACTGTTGACTTATTCAAAGTGTCGTCATTTCTACCAAGTTTTGTATTTCACCCCGAAAGGAATTGCAATAGAGAATATAAGCTTTGTTGAATGTTCAAATTGCCTATTTTGAGTCTGAAAGATAATTGCTGTTGCTGTTCCCCAGACAGCATAACTGCATTCTCACCTTTACAAACATTGCAACAGTTCAAATTATTCTAGCAGCAGCTAGTAGCCATAAGTATGGCGCACATTAACTCATTAGACAATGGTATTTGATATATGCAGGTTTACGGGCCTCCTAGAAAACATGAGAGCAAACTTTATTTCTTCCCTGGAATAGTTGATGCTAATTCTGGATTTAAAAGAATGAGCAAGAGAGAACGGCAGGCAGCAACTCAGCATGAGATCTGGAGGGTTGCCAGGGCCATTCAAAGGGCTGCTTCTGCTTTGAAAGGTGAACTTATTTGAAAGTATGGCGAGAAAGCTTTCATATACACACAAGAATGAGAGAGTCCGAGGCTTGTACATGTGTCGCTCATTGATTTTTTGTTTTTTTTTTTTCCCTTCCCAGTTGAGCCTTTTTTTTTTGTGACTTGAAAAAAATATATATTGCCAAAAATATATAGAAATATAGTTTCTGTAAATTGGGTTGACATGAACTTTTGTTGTTTTGTGCCTTTTTTTAAGGAGAATTATAAAGAGGGAACCAAAAATGGATGTTGGACGGGAGAAACCTACGAGCCTCTGCTATTTCAGAGTATATGAATGAATCATCTCTCCCACCCAACCAAGAAATTCATATATTGAGAGTCGAAAGCCAGTCGTTTAATTTACCAATTTGTGTTGTCAAATTTTTTTTATATTTGGTTGTCGAATGCCTTGTTTGCTTGTGTATTACTAATTGATTGATAAAATGAATCACAAGTCAATAATAAGTTTGGAACATATTTAGTTCAAGGATCTGTGGTTCACGTACCATATAGAAAGAAGGATATTTAAATATAATGAACTAATAATCATAATAAGTGGAAAATATCAGACAGAGAGATTTATTACTGTATTATTATTGAAATATATTTGGAAAATTATTTTATCCCAAAAATGTTTCATGTCAAAATAAATGGAGGTTTTGCTTAAAATTTTCATGAATTGTTAGCATGAGCTCGGTTACAACTTACAAGGGTACCAAGATGATTAGCCACCGCGAAGAGTGGGGCCGAATGCATCCCATTCGTATCTTCCACACCCTATAAACATGAAACCAACATCTGGCGCGCTTCTTCCAACATGTATATGTCTTCAGCTCTTTCTTCAGTAGACCTCTTCCGGGATAAAACTGCGGGCTCCCACTTCCTCACAAACCTATCCCACTTATTCATTAAATCTTCAACATCCTTTGTTACCTGAAGCCATAAAAATAATAAAAAACCATCCACATTAACTATATATATATATATATATATATATATATATATATGTATGTATGTTATGTTCATATTAGTTCTATGAAAGCTTTGCACAGCACTTACACGAGGAAGCCATAACTTTTTAGCAGGATCCTTCTCTCTTGATGATTTCTTCAAATTCTACAAGTGTACGTCACAATGAGTATGCTTCAAAATCGAAAGCCTTCTCTTCCACATTGGTGTCTATATCAAGTCCCAATTTCACACAGGCTTTCTCCACTCAGCACAACTTCAAGATTGTCACCAACTCCTCCTCCTCCATCAGACACCAGAACTAAAGAAAAAACATAAATAACAGACATTATCAATCGCGAACAAACTAATATTATGTTTGGAGCACCGAATTGGGGTCCGGAATTGGAATCGGAGGAAATTTAGTTTGAAGTTTGAACTAAATTTCTTTCGATTCCAAGGAGCACTAATAGGCACTTTGAATTTGGAATTGGGAGAAATTTAGTTCAAAGTTTAAACTTAATTTCCTCCGATTCCAAAAAGTAGATTAGGTACTCCCAAACATGACAAAAGTAGTAATTTAGTTTTCAAAGTATAAGAAATCAATGAAGAGAGGCCAGCCAGCCAACCAACCAACCATCAGAGTGAGTACTTGAAGCTTATGTAACAAGCAAGGAACAGAGCATCAATGTGAATTTCAACGCCATATGCCGTCTCGAATTTATCCTTATATTTCACCTCAAGCTTCCTCAGAATTTTACTCATCAATGGTTCCATATCCATAGTTACAGATTTTCTGACCAAATATTTACACATAAAACAATCAATTATGATGAGGTTTCACAGAGAGCGTCAATCAGTTTAGTAATATGTGTATTCCGTGATACGCGTGCGTATTTATATATATATATATATATATATATATATATATATATATATATATATATAACTACCAAAATAGACAATGCAGACTCATAAAAATTCAGTACAGAAAAGGAACCAAGTCAGATAATCAGACTACAAAAAATTAAAAACTAAAAACAAAAAACAAAAACAAAAACAGAAAACAAAAATAAATAAATAATCCTAATTAGTAATTACCTGTTTGAAGATGGATTTTCATCATTGCTTTCACTTTGGAATGATGGAATTTGGATTTTCATCCCTTTCACTCTGCAATGATGAGATTTGGTATGATTTTGGTTCTATACCGCTTAATAATGAATGATTACAAAATTGAGAAAAATTAAGAAATTTACATATAAAATGCTATCAAACTAAAAATCAAGTAAACCTAAACAAACCAGGAACAAGTTTTATGGGACAGAGGGAGTCCGTAAAGCCCTTTTCGGGTTTTGGATTGGATTTTTGTTTCATAAAACAAGGGAAATGTGTTCCTTTCTTCCCCTTTTACTCCATTTTCTGCCCCAGTAAATAAGCTTAGGACCGTTTACTAAAGCGCACTGTTTTCTGGAGGTTGACCCAAAAAAAAAAAAAAACCAAAATTGAATTTCATTCGTGCACGATATAAAATAAATGAAAAGTCTATAAAAGGAGAATATTTTTAAAGTATTTTAGAAATATTGCAACCCTAAAATACACTCTTTGGTTTCTACTAACAACACCAAGTTTTTAGGTAAGCACCCAAACAAACATTCACAAATAGGCCATCACGGGATTCACACCTTAAGTTGCAACAATATCAGCCGATGGAGTAGCATTTTGAGCCTTCATATTTTTCCAGGTTCAAGGGTAACATCATTGCAACATGCAACAATTGCAATTAACTCCAGAAAAACATGTAGCAATTATTCCATCTTATGCTGTCAATTCAACACTGCTAGTTTATTTGGTTTCTCTACAGCCTGAACATATAGATTATCAAGAATGCCATGTTCAAAGTTCAAACCAGGCTTCATTAACATATCTGTAAAAATAGTAACAGATGCCGAGACAACAAAGATTTTTATTGAATCAGGGACCATAAATTTCTAGTAAGACTACAATTTTGTATAACAGCATCCAAAAGGACACCAAAACTTGAAAGTCAGGTTTTAAACCCCCAAGTCTCTCTTATGAAAATATCTAGAATTTCGCTATAAAATTTGGAGTTATTTTCTAAGGATAATGTTACATCAGCTTGTTACTTCTGCTCATGTCTTCACCAGGATCAAATCATCTGAGCAAGGAGTAGATATCTTCAAAGTTTGCATGCCTCAGAATTGTGGAGCGGCCAGTATCTCAATGACGGTATTTTCCTTTTCCTGCACCCGGGTAGGTATATATACAAAGCTTATGAAAATTCTCCCTTCTTCAATGGAACGTGAAATTGACAACCCACTTGGTTATTACAGTAAATTCAAGGTTATTCTCAGTAAAGGCCTGTGCTCCACATTTCAGACTAGATATTCTTTCTGATCAATAAAGATCTGCTTCTCAGGTGTTGCACTCCATATGCTGCAGTGGAAGCCACTGTTGTTGTAGCCACTAACCAACTGCATCAGAATGGAATGTGTGGTTAGCCTTAATTCGTTGAATTTATCAATAGGAAGTTGAGAAACCTGAAATGTGAAATGAATAACCTCAAATATGTGATGTATGCCTGAGTTTCAGGGTTACCAAACTCCGGCTGAAGAAGAGCTGCAGCAACTAAGACCAATTGGAAAACTGTATTAACCTGTCAACAATTGCAGTGCATCAGCGGGAGCCTCGAGCGGTGGGCTAAAACATGTTTTAGATCATGGAGTTCGACAACACAATGCGCAGAAGCATTAACAACAGCTGCAACGACGATGACAGTAATATCCACCAAGTGGTGGTTGATTGTATTGATCTTGCACATTTAAGGCAGTTCCTCATAACAACTCAAGTTCCAAGTATGTCAAGTTGAAAAAATGTGCTGCGTACAAAGCCAATAATTTCTCAGCGTGTGTCAACTAAATTTGCAATTCTATTGAGACATGGTAGGACCCTAGATACTTTGGATATGACTCGGACCATGTTGCAGGCTAAATAAACTGTATCGCTCTATTCAAAAAGTGCTCTATCACCAAATTGTTCATCAGATAATCAGGGAAAGTACATCAAACTTACTTTGCTAATTAAGAGAGGCTCAACTTTCTGGGGATGGGTGCCATCAAGGTTGAAGAAGTCTAACCAGCTTTTCCACTGACAAAAGAATTTCAATTGAGAACTGGGATCCAAATCAGTAATCTAGGTAACTAACTACTGAAGTTCAAAGTTAGGCATCCTCACCTTCCAATCCAAGCTGCTAGCTCGTTGATAAACTGCAGCACCAACGAGGGCAACATCTCGCAACACGACGAGTCCAACAAACCCAGCTTCACAAACAAAAAACCAAATAAGAGTAGCTTCACACAATGAGCACAATGGATATTACATTGGACATACACATAAATGAACTTTAGTATTCAAGAATCCAACTTATGCGGCCATCCACCAAAATCCCATTATCCATTTCAAGTAACGACCAAAAATGAGGCGGATTTATGTGCCATTTTTTAAAAATAAGCATGACCTATTATTTACCCTACTATATATATCATGGCTCGGCCAGTCTGAAGAGACCTCAGATGAGGTGGACAATTTGAACATCATAGAATCACAACCTAGAATCTGTAGCTGAACTTACCACGTTTAGCCGTGGAGTCAAAATGACAAAATTGAAAGATTGTAACAATTGAAGTAACCCAATCTCACTGCATCAAATCACCAATATAAAACTTATTCAGAAGTTGCTTCTTTTATATTTTCCATGTGCATGTGTGTGAGAGAGAGAGAGAGAGCGCATGCATTTATACGATTAGTACAAGCTTTTTCATTCTATGCATCAGTAATGTTACCTAACATGCGAGGTACCAACTAAAAGAAAAAACAGAGAACTCTACTTACGGTGCAGAAGACCCTTATCTACCATTGCCAATGCAACACATCCTATCAAAACCTGTTTAAACAAGAGATAATAAGACACGCAACAATTTCAGCCACCAAAGAGGTTCAAATGAGCCACAAAGAACCTGCAACAACAAAACTCAGTCAGGGACAACGGGACGTGTCACTAACCTTATCAGCAAGAGGATCGAGGTAGGAACCAACCACAGAATTGATTCTCATCTTCCTAGCCATGTATCCATCTAGCTAAAAGATAGAAAAAGAGAATGAAGAAAGAAAGAGAGAAAAAAAAAAAATTTAATTTTACTCTTACATATCATTCAGGATTTGTTTCCATAATATGAATAATTTATCAGAATTCATACCCAGTCAGTTGCACCAGCTATAGCCAAACCAACAAATCCAGAAAGGTACATATCCTGCACAATCATCCTGCATAAAAGTTGTTAAAAATACTTCCAAAAAACCAGGAGAAAAAAAAAAAAAAAAAAAAAAAAAAAAAAAAAAAAAAATTCAATAGTCAGTGAGACCTTGGCAAGACAGATGAAAGCACAAAATGATTCAATATTCATTTGATATGAATGGTCCAAGCCATTTCGTATGTGATTAAGGCACGTATGATGATGATTTAATATAATCAATGCTTATTGGTCACACAAGAGAATAGGTGTCCTCAAGAACTTTTTTCGATGAATTATAAAAGACAGTTTTCTAATTCTGATAACAATTATTTTTTAACAGAGTTTTCAGAAAATAGTTAATCAAACAGAATTTTGAACTGTTTTTTAATTACATTTCTCACAAAACAGAAAACTATTCTCTGAAAATTGAACCAAGCAAGTCCTTAGATTCTAAAATGACTATCGAAACCAAGGACTACAATAACAAAGCCATACATCATTCAAAAACCAGTTTAATTTGTTAGACAAAATCAATTTTCCAGAGGGACTACCAAAAATTGTCGCGGTCATCTGAATCCAAATTCTGAAGAAGTATACAGTATTAACTAGTACACTGTCATTAACGAGGGTAAGTTTATAATTCAAAGTGTAATTAACTGTACTACTAAATCCACTCAAAGTTTTCACCATATATATATAATATACCAACTAAAACTTGCACGTTCACCATATGCTTCCGCATTTTAAGCCTAAACTTGAGCAAATACAGGATGTGCAAGATAATTCAACAAATCTTGTTAATTTTTAGTTTTTACAAGTTTTCAACTAACTAGTTGCCTCTTTACTTTTAAATACATCATACACACTTTTGAACTGAATCATCATCATCATCATTGTGTTTATTTTGTCCCATGCGACTATTGAAGTGAATTTAACTGCAAAATCTATCACTCCTACTAATTTTATAATGTTAGTAAATTTTCATTTATATCAGTTTACACCTTAGGACATACAAAAATAAAACCTATGAGCGCTCATATATGAATGCTAATAACAACAAATTCCCACACCCATGTTAGAATTATACTGCACCCATATCAGCAAATACAATTGCAGATTTGAGCGCTCATATATGAATAAATAAATATACAAATATAACCATTTTCTCAAAAATTAGAATAGAGAAGAAAATAAAAAAGTAAAAGTAAAAGTACCATCCAAGCAATGGACCAGACAGCAATCGAATCATTGAAATCGAATTCGGCAAATTCACGAAACTCTCCACAAAGCCGCCACGACAGACGCTGATCTCGCCCTGGATCGATTCCTCCGTATCAGTCCTATTCGAAACTGATCCAAACCCTAGAGCACTCGGAAAGCTTCGCCTGTGAAGCAAATTCAATGCTTCGACCTTTTGGAGAAGAACGGCGTCGGATTGGGCGTAGAGCGGCGTGGCGGACTGAGAGAGCATCCATGGAGGAGAAGAGAGGAAGAGAGGGCCGTGGAATGGAATCCATTTGGACAGTGGAGAGAGCAATGTTGAGCGAGAAGAAAAGATAGATGGATGTGAGAGAAGGGAGGAGAGAGGAGGGGATGGGAATGGGAATAGAGTTGAAGAAGAAGAGAGAGGGAGAGGAGGGAAGAATCTGGAAGAAGTACTCGCGTTTCGAGTGATTAGGGCTTTCAGTGATCTGAAGATCGCCATTGATATTGTATAGCTCGTTGTTTAAGGTTTCTGAAGAATCGAAAGAGAGAATGATTAGGTTTTGTAGAGGCTTAGAACGGAAAGAGGTGACACGTGCCGTTTCAAACACGTGTTGGGAACGTGGCTGACTTGACTATTAAATTTTGTTTTTTATTTTATCTTGAGTTAATTAGATTAACACTTTTAGTCAAATACCACCTTAAAACACATTTTGAAAATTACTATCACCGCAACTGCAACCCACACTCAAGTTACCTTGACATAGTGTCAGATAGGTAAAATGACTTAAATGCCCTTATACTTTGCTGAAAGAACTTTTTAACCTATAAAATTAGAAATAAAATAAAATAAAATAAAATATCCCTAAATATTTTATAAATTTACAAATTACACTGTATATCTTTATTGTTTCTTATATATATATATAGCGTCTTTTCCTTCCTCCCACCACCAATGCCACAAGACTCCATAAACACCGACAAGAAGCTCTGGCATCAATGAGAAGAGGGCAAAAAAGTTTCAGTCAGACCCAAAAGGTAAAGCAAGCACAATTCTTTTATGAATAGGCAAAGACAAATAGTAGAAGGTGAATTCGAGTAGATATATACAGACATAACATACACGATTGTAATACCCCGTATTTTATTAAAGAGTTTAGTTTATTTGAATTAATTAATGTGTAGATTTCTTTACCATTCTTATAATGAGTTCATTTAATGGTGCATATATTATTATTAATAATTTTATTTGTTGATTATGTTTAATTAAGCATTATTAGTTAATTAAAGTATTATATTTGTGTTATAAAGTATTATGATGATATAATGTATTCTTATGTAATAATAATAATAATAATAGTTTAATAATAATAGTTATTATTATTATTATAATAGTTTATTAATAATAATAATAATAATATAATAATAATAATAATAATAATAATAATATTTATAATAATCATAATAGTATTAAATCATAAGTCATGATGAAATTAGAGGTTAGGATAGGATTTCATTAATGTTTATGGGTAAGACTTGAAGCCATATGGTTGGGAATGTGGTTAGTTAAATGCAAAATTAGATATTTGTAATATTTATATTATATAAATTGTATATAAATTAACTAGCCTACCTTAGAAGGAATGGAAGGGAGTTAGAAAAAGTTATAACTTTTAATGAGCTATTGTAAAAGTGTGGAAAGGAAGAGAGAGAAAGAAAGGAGCTTGGACCAGTGTAGGAGAAATTTACCCGACTACGCGTAACCGGCAGATTTATTTTAAATCCAAAAAGGCAAGTTATTATCTACTTTTCCCCTTTGAATTAATAAATTAATTGTTTAGTTTATTTTCATGCATAGAGACCAGGTTAGGAGGTTAATAAATTATTAATTTTAGTTTATTAAATTAATGAAATTTTAATTATATAGGATGGTATATATTCATTTAATATCCTATGAAATTAATAATGGCTGAAAATAATTAAATAAGGTTTTAGGGATTTTTCTAGAATTTTCTAGATTTTTCCGGGGCTTTTCTGCAATTTTCGGCGAGACTCCGGCGAGTTTTCCGGCCACCGGCAGTGAGGAAGGTGACCGGAGTTATCTGGTGTGTTGCGGTGTATTGTAACAAGCATGCGCATGGATCAGCAGCCGTTAGATAGGCTGTGAATCCTTAGATTGATTCGGTGTAGCGCGGGACACCATATGATGGTGCACGCTAATCATCAGCCACATGATGAAAAGAGCATAGGTGGATTGATCCGGTGTGGCGCGCATATAGGAAAGATGATGCAGCCAACCAACCGGAGGACGCCGCGTCAGCAAGAAGCCATCAACGCGCGCATGGGAGCGCGTGCGCGCGCGTGGCTGATGCCAGACGCGCGTGGAGGCGCGTGTGCGCGCGTGAGAGAGTGGAAAACATAGGGCTGCGCGTGGGGGAGTTTAGGGCGGCGCGTGGGGGCGCGTGAGGGGCCATGTCAGCTGCTGGAAATTACCAGAATACCCCTAGGGCCTGTTTTGTAAATTCCAGAACCTTAAACTTGGATTTTTAGGTACTGTGTTGGTATTTACGGGTTTAACGGGCCACGAAATTATTATTTTAATACCCGTTACTTATTCTTATGGCCGATTAATCTTTTCTAAGCATGTATTGGCTCGTTTACAGTACGGATATTAATGTGATTTATTTAACGACATTGTTAAATATAAATAGTGTTATTATCTTATTAAATGGTATCAAACATTACTGTTAAATTAAATAATGTCATGGTTTTAGTCATATAAATTATCCATGATATCTTGTGGGATGTTTATACGGTTAAATGATATATAAACCATGATTATTATGCTGTGTGCATTTTAGGAAATAAATGGACTGTTTAATTATGTCGCATTTATATTATATGGATGTGTTGCCATATAGAACCATGTGAGCTGGTTAATAAGTTTAGACTCATTTATACCTTATGCATTCGTTGCGATAGACAGATGTGTGGCTGTCAGGGTATGTGGTTTAATATTATTGGCATGTGTTGCCTAATTGACATACTCGGTATATTTATTAATATTGTTGGCATGTGTTGCCTAATTGATATACTCAGTATATTCATCAGTACATTGAGAGGTGTCATCACTGTGTAGTTCGTTATAGTCTGTGTTGTCAGTATCGTGCACCATGTATAATAGCTGATTTCTCGGGTAGGGAAAGGCGACACTTAACCACCTAGTGAAGTCTAAGTGATCACCGTCTATTCTGGTTGAGGTCATGTTATACATTGGATAGTTCCCTTAGGATGTATGCAAATACAGTACTCGTCCGATTCATAATGATTAATTTATTTGATTATCTGATTTGGGTCATAGTAGAGAGGACTTGCTCGTGGGGTTGACCCACCATTGTTGTTATTTCAGGATACGGTCAGTACCCGTTCCAAGGTTGAGGTTAGCAGTGAGGGACCACCATCCGAACTCATCTACTCTTACGATCCAGTTCAGGGTAGAAGTTTTATGTATTACTTCAGTTTCAGTTTTTATTTACTTTTGACGTTGAACTCTCAGGTTTATATTTAGGGATCCTTGACATAGGATTTCCAAGTTGTAATGGAGTACTGTATTAAATAAAGGATGGATGGATGTTGTATTGTTTAGTGTTCCTTTCCTCTCTAAATTCTTTATTTATCATCATTTTGTATTCTATGCTTGTATATTGCCAATTGTTTTTGATATCCCTCGTTTTTCGTGTATAAGCCTGATCAACTTATGCGTGGAAAATGTTGGGGGTGTTACAACGATATTGTAAACAACAAATGGACAATTCGTCACCCGAGAATTTGATACTCGTGACCCGCAAACGAACGGGATCACCTACGTGGCGATCAACCGACCCAAGTCGCTGAACTCGCTCATGAAGGATTTGGCGAGAGCATTCACAGCATTGGACGCCAACGACTTGGTATGGGTCTGTAATGTCCCGGATTTTTCTGGATTTTTTTGAATTTTTTGAATTATTTTTTATGCCTCGTTTTGTGTGCCATGCAGGCCCTAAGGTTTGCTTTGGTAATTTGCTTGAGCCGAGAGTTTTAGAAGTGTATTTTAATTATTTTAAATCATTTAGAGGTGACGAGATTATTTTTAGAATTTTTTAAAAGTCGGGATGATTTCCGGGCTCGAGAACTTCTCTCGGTTTTGCCATTTTTATTGAGGGGTGTTATTGGCATTTCACCTACATATACATATACATTTATCTACATATTAGAGGAGATATTTAGGGACTTGGATGGCATTGCTTGTGAAGGGAAAGGGCAAAGGAGTAACTTACTGTAATACCCCGTAATTTTGGAAGTGATTATTTAAATTAATATTATAATGTGTAGGTTTATTCATCTTTTAATGTTAGATTATTAAATTAATTATTTGTGCGTGAAATGTTGATTATGTGCACTACGTATTATAATGCTAATTTTTATATTTTATTTATTTGTGTTTTATAATAATATAAAGTAAGAATAATAAATAATAAAATAATATTTTATCGTGCTCTGTATATTACGTTTTTATGTGCTCTACCTATCCTAAGGTTAGTATTTATATTTTATGGATTATGTTTTATAAAAAAATTAGAATATAAGAATAATAATAATATAATAATAATTAGAATATAATAAGAATATAATAATATTGTGGAAATAATAATAATAATATTATTAAGCCAAAGTCATGATGTATGTTTGAAATGAAACTTTCATTTATGTGAAATAGAGGACTTTGGGGCATTAGGCTTAATGGATTATAGGTGAGAGGATGGGGAAGTTAAGGAAGTAATGATAAGTAGATATTTGTAATATTTAAATTATATAAATTAGTTATATATAGAAGTTAGCTATTTTTGGGTTGAGGATTCACGGAGGAAGAAGAGAAATAAGTAATTGTGAGTTACTTGATAAGAGTGAAAGGAAGAGAGAGAAAGAAGGGAGTCTGTACCGGTGTAGGCGATTTTACCCGATTACGCGCAACCGGCGGATTTATTTTAAATCCTAAAGGCAAGTTATTATCTATTTTTCCCCTTTGAATTAATAAATTAATTGTTTAGTTTATTTATATGCATAGAGACCAGGTTATGAGGTTAATAAATTATTAATTTTAGTTTATTAAATTAATGAAAATTTAATTTTATGGGATGGTATATATTTATTTATTATCCTATGAAATTATTAAAGGCTGAAAATAATTAAATAAGTCTTTAGGGATTTTTTTAAAAATTTTCTAGATTTTTCCGGGGCTTTTCTGCAATTTCCGGCGAGACTCCGGCGAGGTTTCCGGCCACCGGATGTGGGGGAGATGACTGGAGTGATCCGGTGTGATGCGGCGTACTTTAGGGTAGCGTTCGCGCGCATCCTGGGCCTTAGATGAATCTGATTGATCCAGTGCATCGCGGTCCATGTTACCGCGGTACACCCGGATCATTGACCCTTGGATTAGGTGAGATGAGATGAAGTGATCTTGTGTAGCGCACCCACAGCAAGTCAATACAGCCAACCAACCAGGAGGTGCCACATCTGTAGGAGATTTAAACGCGCGCGTGGGAGAGCGTGCGCGCGCGTGGCTGATGCCAGACGCGCGTGGAGGCGCGTGGGAGAGTGGGAAAGGTTGGGCTGCGCGTGGGGGATCTTAGGGCGACGCGTGGGGGCGCGTGAGGGGCCCTGTCAGCTGCTAGAAATTACCAGAATACCCCTAAGGTCTGTTTTGTCAATTCAAGAACCTTAAACTTGGAGTTTTAAGGCCTGTGTTGGTAGTTACGGGTTTAACGGGTCACGAAATTATTATTTTATTACCCGTTAAGTATTATTATGGCTGATTAATCTGTTCTAAACATTTATTGGCGCGTTTCAGTACGGATATGACTGTGATTCATTTAACGACATTGTTAAATATAGATGGTGTTATTATTTTATTAAATGGTATTAATCATTGCTTTTAAATTAAATAATGTCATGGTTTTAGTCATATAAATTATCCATTTTATATTATGGGATGTTTATACTGTTAATCATATATAAACCATGATTATTATGCTGTGTGCATTTCAGAGAATAAATGGACTGTTTAAATTATGTCACATTTATATTATATGGATATGTTGCCCTATAGAACCATGTGAGCTGGCTAATAAGTTGAGACTCATTTATACTTTATGCATTCGTTGCGATAGACAGATGTGTGGCTGTCGGGATATGTGGTTTATTATTATTGGCATGTGTTGCCTAATTGATATGCTCAGTATATTCATTTGTACATGGAGATGCGTTACTACTGTGTAGTCTTTACAGTCTGTGTTGTCAGTACCGTGTACCATGTATAATAGCTGATTTCCTGGGTAGGGAAAGGAGACACTTAACCACCTAGTGTGAGTCTAAGTGATCACCGTCTATTCTGGTTGAGGTCATATTATACATTGGGTAGTTCCCTTAGGATGTATACAGATATAGTACTCCTCCAATTCATAATGATTAATTTATTTGATTCTTTGATTTGGGTTACAGTAGAGAGGACTTGCTCGTGGGGTTGACCCACCATTGTTGTTATTTCAGGATACGGTCAGTACCCGTTCCAAGGTTGAGGTTAGCAGTGTGGAACCACCATCCGAACTCATCTACTCTTACGATCCAGTTCAGGGTAGAAGTTTTATGTATTACTTCAGTTTCAGTTTTTATTTACTTTTGACGTTGAACTCTCAGGTTTATATTTAGGGATCCTTGACTTAGGATTTCCAAGTTGTAATGGAGTACTGTATTAAATAAAGGATGGATGGATGTTTTATTATTTAGTGTTCCTTTCCTGTCTAAATTCTTTTATTATTATCATTTTGCATTCCATGCTTGTATATTGCCAATTGTTTTTGATATCCCTCGTTTTTCGTGTATAAGCCTGATCAATTTATGCGTGAAAAATGTGGGGGTGTGACACTTACCAAAAAGCTACTAACCACGATAGGATGATACTTGGCATAAGGAATACCACATTTGGGTTAGGAAGACTTGACCAGTCTCTTTCTTCCTCCTCATTTTCGGCATTTCCTCCTCTCACTAAACTCTTCCCATTCTCTCTCTATATCTACACTTATACACATATACAAGCTAGAAATTGAGAGGTTTAAAGTGAGATTTTAGATAAGGCCAAGAAGGAAAATATGATGAGCTTGAAGAGAGCTTCCATTTGACATCATTCATGCATGGGTTTGGAGGGGTTTCGAAATTTGGGAGGCCTTAGGGCTTGTTTAGCTTAGCTGAAGGCATGTTTAGTTAGCACACATGATGTAGGGATTTCTAATACTCCAAACTTTGTCTTTCATTACCTAAAGTATTTTTTTAACCAATAATATGCGGCTAGAAAATAACTTTTTATTGATTTCTTCTTCAACCCACCACTAATTTGATTCAATAAGGTGGGACTCACAAAAAAAAAAAACGGGTAATGAATTTTGGATTATATATACTATTAATACACATCCAATCTATATGTTTTATGATTGAGTCGTTGTTTTATGTAATTGTAAAAATTTGCAACCCAGAAAAATCAATGAGTGGATTATTTAAGTTGGACCGGACTGAGACTTTATAAAGAAAGAAAAAGTGGTTTAAATATTTATTATGCGTAGAAATGACGTACTAAATTGCGTAGAAATGACGCAGAGTAATATAAGAATGCAGTGCGTTAGAAAACACGTTTATAAATATACAAAGTCAGTTTTCAGGTTTTCAAATTTCGGAAGGCGGCAAGACTTGGAAGCTTTTGTTCAGAAAATTTTGAGAGAGAGAGAGAGAGAAATGGACGCTTCAATAGCGATGTTCTGCAAAACCCTAGCTGGTTTCTGTAACCACCTTCAGAGCAGTTGCGATGCTCTCAAGCAATCCATTGAACGCCGCCCAATCCCTCTCGGTAACCATCAATCAAATCTGTCTGTGTCTTATACTCTTTTACGACCTTGTTTTTTCCCCTATTTTCCTTCAATTTCTCTGCGACCAAACAGGTTCGTTAACTCTTTCGAAGTTACATTTACATTTATCGTCTTTGAATATTTTTGTCGAATCTTTTTTCAGATTCTGCTTCGTCGACCTACGTACAGCGTCTAAACAATCGAGTGTCTTCCACCAGCGGCGATCTCAACCTGCTGGAGTCGATGTCGTTTGGGACCGTCTCATTCGAGGAGCTTTTGGGTCACTGCAATGAAGTGTACAAGAAGACTGAGAGTGATCTTGTCGAGCTTGAAGATCGACTCAGGAGTTTCGGTTACGTCCCTGGTAATTTCTCTACATAGCCCCAAAATTTCTTCGGTTTTCTGGAAATTTTGTTCATATTTATTCATGCAATTACTTTTATTTTTCTTTGCCCTAGAAATTGACAAAGTTGAAAACGATGAGGTCTGTGATGATTCATCGATTCCACTCGAATTAGACTTGAAGACTGTCCACGAGGACCCGTTGTATCCTTCTATGTTAGGGAAATTTCTTAGAAACAGTTTTCTGTTAGTGGAGTTATAAAAAACAAAAAAATAGGTTCAAACAAATTCGCCCCCCTAATAGATAGTTTTTGTTATTTTGGAGTAGAGTTAAATGGGTCTATTTTTCAGAATTATCAGAAATTCAGCATGATGTTTCTTCTATTCATGTTTTCTGTTTTCTAGGCAGAATTACTAAAATAATTGAGTGCTTTGTTCTCAGGATGTTCAATGTTTTCAAAATACATGTCTCAGAGAACTTGTTTCTGAAAACCGCAGCGAACCCGGTACTGAAATTGTTTGACTCTTATTTTTTTCATTGTTTGAGACCCGAGTATAGTTTACCTCTACTCTCAGATGTGCAACTACTTGGCCTAGTTGGTGTTGGAATTCTCACTTTTCAGAAATGCTACTTTAATGTGAAAATTGTAAGAACTCATATTTAAAAATGTTTATCGTGGTATTGTACACGAATTGAGTTTTAAAGTAAAATATATTTGATTAAGAGGGCTGATGATGATATTTGTGTATTTGTTTGGCACATTTTTTACTCGTGCTTGTTTTAGGGGTTTGTCTCACATTGTCATGGATATAGTGAACTCAATTAACAAGAGATTTCTTGAAAGGTTATGATTTTTAGCTATTAGTTCATTGTACTGATGTATGTTTTGGATGTGCTGATCATTTGTATTTCTTAACATTTGTTAGATTTGAGGATTCATTGAGTTTACAGGATCTTGGACTTTCGGATGTTTGTCTTGCCACTATAGCATCGGAAGGTTAGTTGATTCCATTTTTTATGACCACAAATTTTGCTTCAGAACTCCATGACTATCATGCTATCAGAGTTTGTTCGAATATCATATGGATGAGTGGGTAGTTACAAATGGTATCAGAGCCTGACCCAGCCGAAAGTGTGCCGACGGGGACGTCGGGCCTCCAAGGGGGGTGGATTGTGATGACCTTGTGGGCGGGTGTGCCGTGGGCGGGTGCAAGAGACTGTCAGGCTACCACACTCGCGAGCTACGGGTGCACAAGTCCCACATCGCCTGGGTAGAGGAAAGGTGAAGTACTTATATGTAAGTGCATCATCTCCAATTAGTATTAGGCCTTTTGGGGTGAAGCCCAAGAGTAAAACCATGCGGGCTCAGGCCCAAAGCAGACAATATCATACCATGTGGTGGAGTGGGTCGTTACTTTAAATGGCTTAACGGTGGCTTGCACAAGTGATCATAGAATGCCTTGTCATGAAGGGAGCCATTGTAGGGGAAAAAAGAACACGCCATTTCACAAATGACAATGAAAGATTGAACATTCACTAAAGAACAGATCAAATTTATTTCATACATATAATGAAAATTGCCTTTTGTTCTCTATACTAATGCCCTCACTTTCTCTATGCAGCTAAAAAGATGATTGATAGCCCAGATATGTGTTTGAGAGAACCAACAAAGTCTGGTGCTCTAAAGCCCACGATAAGTATTTCTGAAAATGATTATGAAGATCTTCCTTCATATATGAAAAGTCTTGCCTCATGGGAGGTAAAAGTTATTTTTGTTCCTTTTGATGCAACTGTTGTTTAAAGTTGATTCATATTTTCATAGAAAGGATGGTTTAGATTTTCAATGTGATCCACCAAGAATGTACCCTAAATTTTAATCAGCAAAACACAGTGAACCTTAATGATGCAAATGACTTCTTTAACAATTAATGTCCAATAATATGACTCTGCGTATAGAAGGTTAATTTTGCATATTTCTTTTCTGGCAGTTTCAACTAAGGTAATGGTTTTGATATAATTTTGGAAGCTCTTTGAAAGTGTTAGATTACCTTAGGCAATTTACTGAGTATTGAAAACTAATTATTTTAACATTTTGAGATCATAATGTGTGATTACTTCATGTTATTAGAAGAGTTGCTGTCCTTACAAGAGCTTTAAAGGCACTATTTCATTTTATAGGGAACTGTTACCATACGTACAATAAAGTGGGAATGGTAGTTTGTTTTGATAAGTTATTGGACACGACTATCTTGTCTATTAATATTAAAGTTGGCATCCAGCTAATGTTGATGTTTAAACCTGTGTTAAAAAGTGGACTTGTGTTTGCTAAATCTGATTTTGAAACTGCCAAATGTTTTTACGTAACAATAATTTTATTCTCCTTGGCAATAAGAGTTCTGGTGCCTCAAGCAACACAATTCTAGTAATTCTAAATATAATTAAATGTAAACATATGTATTAGCTAGTTTTTAGAAGGTTATAATTGTTGGGTAAAAATTTACTACCTCAATAGTTATCTCCCATTACAATTGACCGATAAACTCAATACTCTTACAACTTGACATTCATTACTTATGTTTCTAGACATGAAAGCCTCATATATTATAATGCTTGTAATATTAGAATTTGTACACATTTTTTGTAGCACAACTATAAATGATTACATCTGTTCAGGTAATTCCTTGTCATTAAAATGTCTGATTTGGCATTTAGTTTTTAAGCCCAAAAAATATATATTTTCTTTCTTTTAACGATCCTTATGAAAAATGATTTTGTAGTCAATTGGTTACTCTCTGTCTGGTTGTCTGAAGAATTGAATTAAAGGAAAATGCTAGAGAAAGAGAGTTATATTTGAGCATTTTAGTTTCCTCACATTCATTCTTTTTACCCCTCCTGCGAGCATCATATGGAGCGCTTAAATTTCTTTCTTTATTGCGGTGTTTTCTTGAACAAATTTCCAAATCGTAACTTTTGCAGGATCTGCTGGCTGCTGTTGAGAAGATGAATTCAAGCCTGAGGGAACAGGTAAAAACAGAGGGAGGAAACTTCTTCCTCCAAAGTGAACTTGCTTTGCTGGGGTTAGGTATGTATCTTGAAGGTATTCTTGTAGCTTGTTTTTATAACATTCATTGTGCATGATCAGCACAATGCTGGTTTTCGATAAAATAATGAATTTGCTGGATGATAAATGCCTTCCTTGTCAATGGTCTGCACATTTGCGAAAGCCTTCATGTACGAGCTTGACCTGTCACGCATACGTAGTGTTTGTGAACTTGAGCTTTAGCCAAGAATCACTCAATCAGTAATTAGATCTCCAAGCCATGTCCACTCGGGTGGTGTGATATTGATCTGTTGATTAATTATAATAGAAGTTTATTCAGAGTTCTACTAACAGCATGCATGGTGATCTGCAAGTAAAATATCATTGTCTCAATTGAATTACTTAAATACTTGGAAAAGATAGGTGGAATACACTAGTAGGAGGTTGGTAACAGTGTAAGCTAAAACTCGGGTTTGAGTAGAAGTAACCAATGGAAATACACTTGTATATTTATCTTCAAGAATGAGGATAATTAGGAGTCCTTTTAGGAAAAGAGAAAATGGTTGATGAAAATTTGTACGGAAATTGCCCAGTAAAATAACAAAGGTAGAAGGTGATAGACTAGTGGGCAGTGGCTCAAAATAAATATTAGAAAAGGGAAGAGTAGTTTGTATAGAAGGTAAGAGACAGTGACACCAACCAAAACTTACATGAAATGACTTCAAAAAAACAAAATATTAAAGGAGAAATGGCAAATAATAGAATAGAATGGAGAAATAGAATTTATGTGGCCGATCCCATTCCTTTGGGAAATAGGCAAGGTTTTGTGGCTCAAATTTCTCTTGTTTGGTGCTATTTTGTCATTGCAGGGCCTAAAGCAAGGTCTTATCTGTTGCTGCTCGTACGCTTGAATCGGTTGGTGGTTGAAACCATTGATGGTTCGATTTCCTATAGAGTATTGTAGACGAGTCAGAGGGCGAAGGGTAGATGTACCACCCTCTAACAATCAACAAAGTAAGTTGTAATCTTCTACTTGAAAACATTAAAAGATTTTCCTCCTTGTACTTTTTTAGTAAATATGGTATTGCATTGATTTGGTACAATATTTTATATTAATCATTTGTCCCCCTTATTGTATAGGCAATGTGGTTCTTGCATCTAAAATAACATGGAAAATTTATATTTTTATGAATATTTTGCTTACTGATGGTTTTGTGGTTGATTACTAAATATCTTGCTTTGTGTTTACTTGATGTGCATAAATTGAATAATTTTACTGGCATATTAGTGCATTAGTATTTACTTCTGATGAACGGATATTTGCATACTTAATTAGTTTTCTTTCTTGGCATAAAATTGATAATTGATCAGCAAAGCCGCTAGAATGGTAAAACATATTCGCTATCATCGTCAGAGTACTGTCTCTAACGCGTGCACTTAACTTACTTTTAAAGAGTTATGTTACATAGGATGGTAAAATGTTTTTTTACGTGTTTGTGTTTATGTTTATGTAGATAATGAAGTCGATAACATTTTCAAAAACTCAATATAGGATATTTAGAGCATGCTTGATTTATAACCATAAAAATAATTTTCAAAAATTCATAAAATAGAGAATAATTTTAAGAGAATTATAAAAGATTGTTTTCTGAAAACAGACATTTTTATAACTGAATTTAAAAAAAACTGAATCAAGCAGAATTTTTTATACCGTTTTTAATTTTTAATTTTTCGGGAAAAGAAAATTATTTTTATAGTACAAACCCAGCCTAGTTTCTCTGAATTTTTTATCAAATCTTTATGGCCCCCACTGCCCACTTCTAATTAATGTGATTGACCCAAAATTTTCTGACAGGTCTTCAAATTTGTTTATATTAAAAGACCTGTCATTCACTTTTGAAAATTTGGGTCAGTCACAGTATTGTGCAAGATTTTGATGTTCAGTCTAGTATCACTCAACTCATCGTATAAAAACCTAAACCCAAGGGATCCAATTATGTTACGAAGCCTGCTTTTTAAAGATTTATTGGCAAAGAAGCATTCATATTATATCAAACCAACAATACATGTATTTAATTGGGAGATATTTTGAAATTCCATAGGCATTTTGTGGATTCTCAATTGCAATATATGACTTAAAGAACACCTGAAATTCATCAAATCCTAGGATCTGATAAATCCTTCACGGGAAGCGTACTGTTTGGCATTGCAGTTCAACAAGCCAAAAGATTTGTTTGGTTTAATTTTATAATAATGTCTCGGAAGCACTATTTGGAGGTTATATTAAAAGCATGCATGGTGATCGACATGTTAAATATTAGTAAGAGGGTGCGGTGCTTAAACTTTGGGTTTGAGTGGAAGTAACAAATGAATGCTCTCGTAATCATATCTTCAAGTATGAGGAACGTTAGAAGTCCACTTTGAAAAAGAGCAAAAAATAGGTGAAAATTTGTAAGGAAATTGCCCGTAAGAATAACAATGGTAGTTTCCCTCCATTTTAGAGTAGGTGATGGGACTAGTAGCTCACATTTATGTTGTTTGGTGCTATCCTGTTATTGCAGGGCCTAAAGCGAGATCTTACATGTTGCTGCTTGTACGCATTTGATTGTTGGTGAAACCATTATTGGGTTGATTTCGTATATAGTAGATGAGAAAAATAATTCATGAACAAAGAGTTTCGCCATTCTTTTATTTCAAAACATTATGCTTTCTTTTATTTGTTGAGTAGATCGACTTGTGTACTCATTACAGGTATTATTTTATGTTTTAATAGGAACGACTTTGAAATTCACTCTTATCCACTAACAAAAATTGACAACAGCACTCATGTTTTATCAAACCAAAAGTGATATAGAAAAATGGGATTTCCTTTAATCCCTTTTTCACTTTGTTATTTTACATTAGCTTTTAGGACTCTTGGTGGAAATTGAAACCATTTTTTTAACCATTATAAGTAATTCAGAAAATTGTTATTATTATTATTTTTTGAACCGAGACCCCAAATAAAAAAGTATGCATAATAGAATGAATCAAAGTGTTACATTGCACGGGTGGATTCTAGCAGCAAAGGTTTGCTCCAGAAGTAAAAGTGTTTCACTCCAAAATATAATGTATTTACTAATATGAACCCATTTTAAGAATAGATCAACTCTCTATGTTTGGTAGCATTGAGATCGAGAAAAATCAGGTCATACTTGGGAGTAAATTTTTTTCGAATCCCATTGCCTACCGTCAATGGAAAATCTATACTTCCTCGATACTACCTACCAAGGTGGGGATATATTTTTTTTTCCTTCCCGAAAATAGAAATCAGTGATACGTTAATATCACTAATCAGTATCCTAAGGTGAAATCAATAATTCATGCTTAAACGGATTAGTCACCAATTCCCATTGTCAGTTACTGACTAAACGGATTACCCACAGTTGATATCTATTACCCAATAGCATTTGAAGGAAGATACTGAATATAGGCTTTATCTTGATATTATTTGTATAATATTTCTTTTAGGAAACAAAATCTGAATAACAAGACCTCCGGGAATAAAAGAGAACTAAAAAAAGTGACAAAATAAATTATATAAAGTCGACACTATATGCCTGTAGATATGGTTCTTTCTTTTATACAAATCCCTAAAAAAAACATGTATGTTTGGCCAGCCAACCATTATACAGTCCCATCCCATCCCATCCCCTACAAAAATCAAATGCAACCGAAAGAGGAGGGTACGATAAGTAGAGAAAAGAAGTAAAAGTAAAAAATAAAACGTCAAAAGGCACCCACTATACCAGTTTACATCCCCTTTAACCAAAATCCTCCCTATATACTGCTATAAATTACACAGGGATCAGTTATGGAAAGCCACCAATCTCTCAAGCCAAGAAATGCTTTTATACGAAAGGGCAAAAGGACAGCAAAAGCTCAAGTGGTATCAACAACAAAAGCACGACATTCAGGATAAAATCACCCTTCCCCAGCATCAAATAAAGAATCAGAATCTATAAACCTACAAATGAAACCACAAAAATACCACCTCAATGTCGATTTCTTCTGCTGCCTCGCAATCTATAGTCATTTTTTATCCTTGCCAATTTTAACATTGCACTTTGTGGTCAAACGATGCTGGGTTGAACTCATGCACGGTCAGAGGTTCACATCTCTAGTTGTATATTTTCACTGGCTTCTCATACGTGTGACGGTTCTGCAATTTTTTATGTAGATCAACAAAAAGAAAAATGACGTTACAAGTTAAATGAAACAAATAAGGCCAATAGAGGCAGAGGCAGGGATTAAAATTTTAAGTGATTGCACAAACTCGGAAAGGAATCCATACAAGCAGAACAGATACTCAGTTTTATCATCCATAATGGTGGTCGTTTGCCATAATTTGAAACCATAAAGAAACTAATATGAAGAAACTTTTACCTGATTTGCTGCATAAGACCTTTTAGGAGCAGTATCAGGATGTTCCAACCCAAGGTACTGCTCCCAAGCACCATAAACATCCCTTCTCTGGAAGAAAGTAAATGCAACAGTAAATTTCATAAATGCAGAAAAAAAAAACCTCAAATGGGAATCACAGCAAACTGAACAACAAAATTGACAAGAAATGGTGATTAGAAGAGAATACACAAGCATAGATGTGCGCACCTGAAAACGGCTGGACACTATATCGGAGTCTTGCAGATACTCTGGACGACCCATTGAAAAAAATGCAAACTTCCACTAACCATCCATAAATATAAATGACAAAGGTCAAACATCATCATTTGGGATCTAAAATAAGTTAATAGCAGTGATCATCTGATAAGATTTCAAAAATAGCACCATGTAACTACTATCCATTAGCCCAAAAAGGGAAGAAAATATACCTTAGAGAACTCCTCATCTGAAAGTTGCAATTTCTTTTGAATGCGGACTTTAACTTCAGCTAAAGTTTCGCCATCATGGATGACCAAGAAGAAGGGTTCCCCAAAATTTTGGACTTGCTGCCGAATAAACACGGTTAAGAATACAAGTATATCTCAAGATCATTATTAAATGGGTACTAGTTAATTTTTGTGCAATAGCACACGCATGGCTTGAAGCAATGTTACAATGCCTAGCAAACATGCTGCCCGTGTTTCAATACCAGTTGGTTCTGGGAAGTCTCTTTTGTGAAATGGTAAACATGAATCAAGCGATCAAGGGAACCAAGGTTCTTCTCTTCTTCTGGAATCTGAGATAAAAAAATTATAAGGGGGAGAAAAATTAGCTCTTTTCAAGAAAACCAGTAACACACACTAAAGACAAATATGTAAAGCTAAAACAACAAAAATCCATTCCCTAAAGCTGGAATGCCAGTTGATCCCCAAAAATATATATATATAAATAAGATTTGCTCTTTTCACGAAAAAAAAAAAAAAAAACCAGTAACATAGACTAAAGACATATAGCTAAAATAACAAAAATCCATTCTCTAAAGCTAGAGTATAAGTCGATAAAAATAAAATAAAATAAAAGCTGGTGAACCACTATGAAAATCAAATTATAAAGGCCAACAGGTTTGGAAAATTTCTATATGCCAAAAATAAATCTACAACAAATTATTCACGGTAGTTCAATTCTCAAGTAAATTTTGAAGTCTTCAACCCTATTTTCAACAAGTAATTTTTGCATCACCAATTAAGCTACAAGCAGGAATTTCAATTGTGAAGCCTGCTTCCAATTACTTGCACATAATTAAGGCCAGTTAAACTCCACACTGAGATATTTTACTGTCAATAGGTATAGCATCAGAACACTAGCACTAGTCTTGCAGATTTTTAAACCCCATTTTTTGAAATAATGATTTATTTTTGAAAGAAGCAGATATGCATCTCACGTCCTTCACATGCATTACTTTGCTTACTGTCCTACCTAGATTACATCCATACAAGAAATACAGACCGCCCCATATAGGCATCATGCCATTTAACTTGCAAAAATTGTCACTTTCTCAGATTTAAGGGGATAAATGTTTTTTTTTTTTTTAAAAAAAAGAGGACCAAGAAGAGGAAAAAGAACTTGCCTCCTCTGCCCGCAATGTCCAATACTGGTCATTTATATTCTCAATTTTTTCAACGAGTGGAAAGATCTGAAACAACAAAACAGCAGTATTAGGGATTACATAATGAATGATACAGCATACTTACTGGTTGCAACAAAATTTAAACCAGTCTAATTGCAGATCATCTAAAATGGAAGCAATTTTAGGTGCCGGCCACATATAATCCAATACAGAAAGCACTGCATAAGCACCCATCAAGTTGAGCCCCAAAGAGAAATCAACTTCAGAGGGGGTAATAAACTTTTAACAATTTGATTATTACCTTATAGATTTTGTGATAGAAAACTTCAAGCAGCCTAAGTTCAGCATTCGGATGAGATAACTCAACCTGTTTCAGGATGCATAATGCATTAATAAAAATTATTCAACGCAGCAAAAATTTGCTCCTGTAGCTAAGCTAAGATTGCGAGTAAGAAGGACAATGCAGAAGTACAATTTAGTAGCAAATTTATTATATTATAATCTCCCTAATGCTCAGCCTCTTACAAGATCAATTCCTTAAAAACCAGAAATTGACAAGCTGCTTCAACCATTAACAACTATAATAATGTGGACTAGAATCTCTTGATGCATGAACAAAAAGGATTGAAAGGATTTCCATCAAAATGAACAAGACAAAAAGGAGGAGAAAGGAGGAAACGATCCAAAAAAAATCTAGTTGTCAATTGCCATCATGCATAACTTGAAGAAGATATATATTGATGGGTAACCAGATGAACGACAAAATTTCTGCCAGGAAGTTATTCGCGGTGCAAAAATTGTAAAGAGAAAGATAATAGGGATTAATAGCAAAGGGCACTTTTTCATGGTAATTTCTCCTGATTAATAATAGGAAAATTAATATCCTGTTCATTTCCTTCTCAGAAAAAAGTTTTCAAGACCAGCGAATACAGAAAACAAATTCAAGACAACAGGGGGAAAAAAAAAAACTAATTCGAGATCCATGCCTTTTGATTATCAAACTAGTTACTTAGGGAAATTATTGTTATTCTTAAAAAAATACTAATTTGAAGAAAAAGAAAAAAGAAAAAAACCTCTTTTATAGGTGTTTTTAAAAAAATGATTTCAGAAAACAGTAAAGTCAAGTGAATTTTTAACCTGCTTCTGTATTTTCTTTTCCCTGAAAACAAAAAAAATTCACATAAAACAAAACCGAAAGGGCATTGAGTATCAACATTAGAAACACTTACTTTTGTCTTGAGTTCATTAAGCACGTCTCCTACAGTACTCTGTCTAGGCAACCTAATATTGTGAATTACCACCTGAAAACAGTTTAAAGAAGATAATGGAATAGGTAAGAGAACATATATGATGATTTAAAACTGGTAGTCATGTTGGTGGTGGCAGGCATGGCAGTAGTTTCAGACACACCTCATCCTTTGTTGCATGATGAAAAGCAACTTTCAGAGTTTTTAGGCCTTGTAATTCTGGCAACGGGATATCCAACACTTCGTAATATAAAATATCGGAAGTCTGCAGGAAAGAGAAAAACATACTCTTTTACCCCATTAATTGTGTGGTATATGCACATATACTTTTCCTTTCTGTTTGATGTAAAATATTATTATAGAAAGTAAAAGGGCAGATCAGGCCTCTATATAAGCTCAGTTCATGTGAAACTACCTGACTGTAGTGGACAAGCATGTCTAACAAATGCTCCACTCCACGATATTTAATAGGATGGGGCTTAGGTTGCTGAGAATAACAGTTGTGAGAAGTAAGCCGTATTTTTGACGGATCATCCAAACCGAGCCGATGGGCTACTCTTTCCACAACATCATCATAAGTATGCAGCTTTGACCTTAAAATTTATAGATGAAACGGTTATATACATATATACAGCAGCGAGAGCAAATGCAGTCTCTCTCTCCTACTGTCCACTATAATGCTATTTATGGTAATACTTACAACTCCAGACAAAAATCATCCTCCTTGGGTTTCTCCAGAGATCGAAAATGAACAATCTGCAAAGTACAAACCACATAATGCTGGTTATTGTGGAAGTTAAAATTCAAACAAGATCCAATGCTGAAATTATGTGCGAAGGCGCAAAAAGTAGGTCACAAAACTTGTTCGATTCAAGAAGACAAATATGATCAAACCAAAAGACAGTCACTTTACCCATAATTAGTAAATTCTGAATGAAAATAGAGGTTCTGTTTATGAGGATATGGAAGTAAATGCTGAACTGTGAGACAACTTTATCATCACTAAGATACAGAGATACATAACACTCCACTGGACATCTTTTAGGGGTTTTTACATATTTCCCTTTCAACTAAAGAAATGTTACTTTATTCAATATGAAGTCTCTAGAATGAGAAAAATCTACACATCAAGTGAAAGCATCTTTATGGTTTTATTGTTTTAGCACCATGAATTTCAGGATAAAATTAAGAATTTCCACAGATGTAAATTTTTCATAAAGTCTGGGGTTGTAAGACAAACCAAGTTACTTGAGCTTGCACGGGATCTAATAGCATGCTTGGTGAAGGCTGTTAAGGATTATATATAATAAGCAAACTAGATTGGCTTAATAAAAGTTCGAACACGAAGTAATCAATACTCCATGTGGCTCGGCTCATAGCTCAAAATCTGATACCAATACAAAGATAGCATACAAGAACTAATGATTGAAGCTACAACTAGAAATTTAACACCCGGAAATATTATATGTGAAAAAGCTTTAGTGGACTGGACCTGGCGGTTATGTACATATTCCAAAAATGAAGGAACATCAGGATATCTGCATTGTTCTTCACTTTCACGAAAAGAGGATTTTTGAAAGCAAATAATGTCCCCATCTTCAATCTGGAAACAGAAGAGTTGAGAATTTAATTCCCACATTTAATGCTATCCTATAACAAACCCAACACTGATGATGCAACACATACCTGGCTAAATCTAAAAGAAGATCTCTTATCAAGGTGTTCACACATGACACACGGCTCGAATTTTATTTCCTGAACAAATAGTGGGTTGAGAAATTTTGACAAATAATATAATGTGAAGTATAAAATATAACGATTAAATCTGTAACAATGCATAAAACCCAAAATGCGGAACAAATAGTAATTATAATGCACATTACACTAAAATTCAACTAGAAACAAACCTCAAAGAGATCAATTTCTTCATTTGGGGCAAACCCAGCCATTTCATTTAGTTTCGATATAATTTCCATCGGCTTACCATAACTCTTCACAAAAAGCCTACCAACATATCTGGGAACATAAAACGTGTTAAAATGTTGAACAGCTTGCAATAAAAGAAAAAGAATAAATAAAACTAAAGAATTAGTGATTACCGAAGCTCTTCTTTCTCAGGGTCATAAAGCTTGAAGAAAAGAAGAATATCTTCTTTAGTTTTGTCAGGCAGAGAAATAGGACATAAATCCTGAAGCATCATATAGAGCATCAGTATAAGAGTGCTGGAGAAATTTAATACAAAAAGCCTCTCAAGTGTGAAGGCCAAGATATCATAGAATGAGTTGCAAAAACTGCAAATGCAACCTTACCTGCCCAACCTCTACTTCCAAGAACAACTTCAGTTCTGCATTGTGTGTCTTATTAGAAACATCCCTCAACTGCCCAACCTACATTTAAAAATAATTACCATTAGCTTCTCTAATGCATGTATAGCGAGCTCTACAGGCAGCACTAAACAATTTCTCAATAAGAGAGCCATTTCAAGCAGTACAAAACCAACCCCTTTCAGAAAAAAAGTGGGCTGTCTGCACTCAATTATGTCAAAATTTTAGCATTTTTAGAAGGATCCATGATGAAAAACACTGAAGCAGGATGGTAAAACCAAGACACAAGCCAAAAGAGGAGTGGCAAATAAAAACATCAAGAAAGAATCAGTGCCAGTTCCCTCAACAGAATCGACTAGGTCATAGCAAATATATGTAATATAATCATGCATGATTAAATTGATCAACGCAAGTGAAATAATTCACTGTGGTCCAATTAAACTCTACAAGCAGCCAGAAACTTTTCACAGTGACGCCTTCTAGAAACTATAGTTCAACTATATATGAAGAGTTAACTCTAATAATCCCCACACCATCGATGCAGGTGAAATAATTCACTGTGGTCCAATTAAACTCTACAAGCAACCAGAACTTTTCACAGTAATACCTTCTAGAAACTATAGTTCAACTATATATGAAGAGTTAACTCAAATAATGCCCACACCTTTTTTTGGGGGGGAATCCCCAGACCTTATTAACAAATTATTTGGATCCAACATATCCGGCTGTTAAAACATTCACCATAGTAAGAGAACTAATCCTACACCAATGCAATTTTTTATTGCAAAAGAATCAACAATAGGCTCATTGTACAAATGATCTGGAGATAATATAATACATGGATGAACCAAAAAATAGTATTTTAAATTGCATAAGCATCAACGGCTTAAACTCTGCATAAAATATTACAAGGGTTTGGCTTCATTGATGGCATGATTACCGAAACATGTGCCAGAAACACGATCATGCAAGTTCGTGTTTGAAAACAGAAGATCTGGTTCCAAAAACTGAAGGATGGCAAGACTAAGACACAAGCCAAAAGAACAGAGTGACTAATAAGAACATCAAGAATGAATCAGTCCCAGTTCCCTCAATAGAATCAAAAAGGTCATATAAAATATGCTAAATAGAATAACCTAAGAAGCACGGGAAACGGATACGACGCGACACGGACACGGCGACACGGCAAATCCAAAAAAATTAGGACACGGACATGGTGGGGACACGGCAAATAGTATATATATATATGATGTAGTACTTTAAAAATTACTGAGTGTTGCTATTTTTCATCAACCTCACAATGAAAAAAAAAACACAAATCATAACTAATAACTAATAAACTATAAAAGAACAATGTTTCAGTTATAAAACCAAATAAAAAACAAGCCATTAGAATAATAACTAGTATCATTTAATCATCATTGCAACTTTTCTCCAAATACAAAAGCATAGACAGAAAGGGCTATTAACATTCATGACTTTACTGTTAGCACTTAACATTCACAAAAACCTAAAGGCTAGTCCCCAAAAAAGATACAAAAACAAGTCAGTGTACTATCATCTATTCCCATCCATCATTTGACCTAGGACTTTTACCATTTACAATACCAAAAGGGTAGTACGAAAATTTAAAAAAAAAATTCCAGACGCGCATGTCGGACACACCCCCCTGGCGTGTCGGATGCGTGTCTGCGGAGTGTCCGTGCCGTGTCCGAAAATTAAAATAAAAAATTCCAGACACGTTTTTTGGTGTGTCCGACACGTGTCGGGGCGTGTCCGTGCCGGACATAGATTCTTCGCCCATTTTGGCGTGTCCGTGCTTCCTAGAGAATAACTGTTCATGTTTCAGGATCATGTTTAGCCTAAGCATTCTCTCAATTAATTCCGGAATGGTTCACTCTGTCTTCCAAAAGAACACTCAAATATTTCTTTTCCGAAAATTAGTTTTTATATGCCAAATTTATTCCCAATAATGAGATATCACAGATGTCCTGATCACGCCATATATAAAGTTACTAGAACAATTATAGAACTAGGTTAATGTATGGGGAGAAAAGAAAAAGATATCTTCTTTAGTTGTGGCACAACTGGGATTAAAAAATTGAAACCTATTTATAAAAAGAAGCTTGGTGAGCTAAACACTTTGAGATCAATTCATGTCATGATGCCACAGACAATTTAATTCAGTTTCCCCAAAAGTTAATGCACTGAAAGGTGCAGGTGTGGTGAAAAAAACAATAGGTAAGAACAATCTGTAACCCATTTCGTTATACCAACACCTTTTTCTAATATACTAATAAAAGCCAAGACAATATCGCCAAATGAGACAGATTATCCAAACCCTCACCCAGCTACCATTAGTGGAAAAGGCACTAATTTCTGAATCAAGCCATGGCCCAAAAACATGTGATAACAAATAGAACAGAAGTAAAGTGAAAAACTATTTACAGATTGTGCTTCCTCCTGGGGTGTCAATGGCCTGTTGGGGCGATAAGTATGGTTTTGTCTCTTCGCCCAGATCCAAAAACGCTGGAGATGCACTGGAATGCCAAATTCCTTAGCAACCTCCTCCTGCAACCACAGCATGTAACATTAAGAGGCAGTCTAAAAATTCGAATGACAAATAATCAATAAGCAAATCTTAAGAAACACAAAGAAGTAAACAAAACAGGCAATGCTATCCTATATGAAAATCACAAATTTGAAACGCACCAATCTTTCTTTTTACCACAATCAAATTTATCAAAATCTTGTAAACAACATGGCCACATTGTACAGTTTTAAAGATTATGAAAGTTCTGAATTTTCTCCATCCTATTTATTTATTTATTTTAAACAGATACTTGGAGGAAATGCCCAGAAACGTTAGGGCTACCTTTTAAAACCAGAAAGGGTCATCTTATATATGTGTGTGTATATATAATATTTTTGCAAGTAAAAAATACACAGTCCTTTGTTAGCAAATGTAAACAAGGTTTCCACTGACTAAAGAATGCAGTATCATACCCCCCACGCACAATTTTTTTTTGCCCTTTTTTTGGGTGCCAAATGAATGCTCACTACCAACCACAAAAGAACCCACGAAAAAAGTTTAAATAAACACCAAGTAATCTAATATTTCAGATAAACCTTCAATATATCTAGAGTTGAATTTAAGCCCTAATCACATGCAATTAAATATAACAAGTGGTCAAGCTTAGATAAACACAAAACTGGAATTCTTGTTAGCAATGGAACACATGAAACTTTCATCCTTCAGTTGGAATAATAAAAGTAAACAGTACCTTAAAAAGTTCAAAAGGCATCTGTTTCTGAATACGGAAACTATGAACTTTGTCATGGTCTACAAGATCAAAATATATGTCCTTTCCAATCTGTTTTGTCAGGTCCTCATCGCGGGCAACCTAGAAGTATAAATTAATTGCTTCAGTGAGGAGAATAGAACTCATTGCTACAATTTACCATGGAAAATTTTTCAGGCAAGAAGTTGTAACCTTGATAATAGTATAAAGGTGGGCCTCTGCTTTATATCTTCTCTTGTCCTCCTTCTCTTCTTGTTCTTTCTTCAACCTTATCTGAAGGAGAAGATTATATGTGATAATCTAGATCCAAGTCCAAACACATGCACACCAACATATGCACAAAACAGAAAATTGTAAATTTCATTTCAACTTCAACAAATCCAGAAAGTTTACCCTAAGATGTTCCGCGATGTCTTTCTCGTCCACATTACATATTATTTTCTCCTTGTCACTCTCACGTATATACACAAGCATGTATGCATTTGAGTATTTAGTAAATTTGAATGGAGTGTTATTGAAACCAGGATTTGTCTGAGGCAACTGTTGGACAATGGCAGAAGAAGACATGAAGATGAATTCATAACCAAGACAAGAATTTGAAATATAAGAGAATCTAAAGTAATGCTTGTAAAAAATTTACCTCTTCCTCACCACCATACTGCTCCTCCAATGCCCTTTTCATATCTTCTTTTGTTACCCTTTCATCATCAAATTTGAACCTAAAAGATAAGGGAAATCAGAAAAACCACAATTATACTGCATCTCAAAGATAAATTGACATTAATGTTCGTTGTCAATTATAATGCACACATGCAAGCACACTCATTATATACACAAGATGCATTGGTATTCAAGCAACTAACATGAAAAGAATTCGTAAACAATGTTACAGCATGCATGGTAGACAACTCCTAGGAATCTAAAATAGATAATTGTGTCACATTTAACAGTGTCAGGGAGAGATTATAAATCCATTGAGGAGATTATTGTATTTTTGGCCTCGTTGAAGATTTAAGGCGCTTTGTGGACTTTTTGTTATCATGGGTTCCGCTCCCCTTTTTTTGAGCGTTTTCAATAAATTTTACTTATCAAAAAAAAAAAATAGATAAAATCTATAAAATAAAATATTATTGATAGTTTCCAGAAGGTTCCGCCAATTTTTTCTTCTTTTTCTCTCTTCAATATAAAGCAATGTCAGAAGAACGCGAATGGCTGTGGCATGCAGATAAGAACATCTATCAATGCATGCTTACAACAATACATGGTAAAGTGGGTGAGTTCATTTAGATCACTTAGAAGTTACACCATTGTTTTACATTTTAGACACAACACACTTTCCTCGATAGTCATCCATTCTGGGAAAGAGACTGACTATTGATAACTTGAGGAAAGGAACGAAAATTTGGTCATCCATTTTTGTTGCATGCATTGTCTGGTGGCCATAATGTGTATGCTCTCTCGTTTATTCTTTGGTGCTTACCAGATGATGTACAGTTTGATGAGGGATGTGTTTGCTAATTGGTGGAGCATTCAGGGTGAGAGGGATAGGAATTCCTTTTAAGAGGTAGAACATCCTATTTTTGCTCTTAGTATAGCATAATCCATTCTCTCTTTTTTCTGGATTACTGGGAATCTTCTTTGTTGGAATATTTTATGGAGTAATAGAGTTTTTAGATGAAATGCAAGTATGCTTTGTATATAACTTATGTGCAGCTCCTATGTACATTGGCGTGCCCCCTTATAGTTCTCACCAATGGAACTTCAAAAACATATATCTTATGTACAGTTCCTATGTACATTGGTGTCCCCCTTTTAGTTCTCACCAATTGAACTTCAAATAAATGTGTTAACGACAAACGCAGCGAACCCAAGAAACAATCAAGAAACACGACAGAAAATAAACACGCCACAAACAAAGATCACAAAGATTTAGCGTGGTTCGGCTAAGCCTACATCCACGGGGAAGATCTGGCAAAAAAAATTCACCATGCGAAAATATGGAGATTACAAGTTTCAGCCCCCAAACCCTAGCTCTCGCTCTCACTCTTTTTTCTGTGATTTTCAGTGTATCGCAATAATCCCCCACTCCAAACCCTAAGCGCCCTTATATATCAGGCTACAAGAGAGTACTAAATAGGGTCCACAACCAGCAAGCAAAAACCGGGTCAACGTGACCCAGCACCAACTTCAGGCCACAACATCACAAAAAGGTCTAATTAGTTTTAGTTCATTTTCTTACCCTTAGGGCCTCTTCACTAACGCTTTTGCTTTCTTATTTTTGCTTTCTTCAAAAGTAAAATCATAATTTTCATTTCTAAAGTTGAAATACCAAGTAGAATCATGTTCAATCATATTTTATGCTTTCAATATTTTGAAAGTAAAAAATTAGAAATCAAGTTCAGTAATTATGATTTTGATTTTGCAAAAATTGCTCACCAAAACCCATCTCATTCTCTGCAAATATCCTTCTCTGCAATTCTCAACAAAGAACATACCAACAGCAAGAAAAGAAAACCAACAAACCCATCAAACATCTATATATATATACATCTGTGGATGCGAATTCTAAGGTTTTATGTTTTGTATATGCTTAAACCAAATTCATCAAGTAGAATCATCAACAAACCCATCAAACCCAAATTCGTCACCAAAAACCATCTCATTCTCTGCAAATACCCTTCTCTGCAATTCTTACCAAAGAACATACCAACAGCAAGAAAAGAAAACCAACAAACCCATTAAACATCTATATATCTATATATATATATACACATATGTGGATCCTAATTCTAAGGTTTTCTGTTTTGTATATGTTGAACCCAAATTCATCAAGAAGTAGAATCATCAACAAACCCATCAAACCCAAATTCGGAATCCACGGACAAACTGATTGGGAATGAGTATGAACTGCTTGTGGATGCGAACTTGGGTCTCCCTCTCCGATGCCCAAATTGGGTCTCCCTCTCTAAAAAAACAGTTTAATCTGGGTTTGATTATAGTGATTACAGAGAGATGAAAGTGAGTGAGTTTTAGAGAGAGAGAGAGAGAAGACCCAACAAAAAAACCCAGAAAACCCAAACTCAAGCAAAGCCCCAACAAACTATTGCAAACACGATGGACTGCGATTCAAAGACTCCAAGTTATAGTGGTTGAGAGAGAGAGAAAGACTCCAAGTTATAGTGGTTTAGAGAAAGAGAGAGACTCCGATTCCGGTGGTCTGAAATTCGTCGGCATCGTCTTGCCTTCATCCAGATAGAGAGAGAGAGAGAGTACTGATAGAAAGTACGGCGGTGGTGTTTTCCATTGTCGACGGTGGGTGGTGTATGCCATTGTCGACGGTGGGTGGGATGAGATGATGATGATAGAGAGGGAGAGGATGATGGGTGATGGTCAGGTGAAAATGGGTGGTACGAGGATGATGGGTGAATGAATGCTATAGTAACAAAAAGTATTTTCTGTGTACAGTGTAAGAAGTAGAGAAAGTAACATATCCTCACTTTCTCCTTTCTTCATTAAATGTGAAAGTACTTTCTAAAAGTTGAAACATAAAATTATATTAATAAACACAATTTTTATTTTTTACTTTACATTTTAGGAATTGACAGTAGAAAACAGGAATTATTCCTGTAAGTGAACAAGCCCTAAGTAAACTAAAAATCGATAAGCTGCAGGCAGTAAAGTTAATTTCAGAACCTTTTACACAGACAAAAGAAACCATGCAGGAAGCAATGATTGTGTTGGCGTCAAAAAAATAAAATAAATATATATGTTTTTGGACTTTTTATACCCAAATGTTGCAATGGAGGAAGAACTAAGGTAAGGGCCACCATAAGGCTCACTTAATTGTCCAGATAATTAAGCCTATTCTTCAATGCAAATTCAAGGCACTTTGTCCTTTATGCATAAATAGAAGTGTTTGTACTTGGGGGGGCAAGGGGGATGGGGTAATTGCAAGTAGAACATAGTGTAGGTTGACCTTCCAAAACCATAATTTTTCAAGGATATAACAACTTCCTAATTATATGAGAATCCATTGAGCATTAAAGGGAATAACAAGTTTCGGAAGAAAGGATTTTTCTTTTTCTTTCGGCAGATGCAGTATCTATAGAAGCAGGTGTAGGAATGTGATGATGTCACCAAAAGTTAATTCCCAAAAAAAAAAAAAAAAAAGGCCAATAAAAAAGCTTCATTTTTCTGATTCCACGTAATCAAAATTTGCTTTAAATTGGAAGAGGGTGCATAACCACTGAAGATAGATATAGGGCACACAAGATATAGGGTTCTCCATCTGATGGACCCAGTCTAATACTAGTAAAAACCCTTAACCTCTTATTTGCATCTATTTTACATGTTATATTTTATTTCATCTGTTAATAGAAGATGAAAGGAAGCTTCAATTCTCCGAATTGAGAATGACATATGGCATACCATTTGTTTTTCTTGGTATAGCATCTTTCAGTAATCCACTGGAGCTGTCTTTTTCAAAGAAATCTGATGATAATTTAGAGATTTTCTTTTTACTGATTCATTTTTTTATTTTTTATTTTACAAATTGGGGGTTGGCAAATATTAATCTTCTGCTGGTTTTGGTTTAAAGAATCATTCATTGAGAATTTCAATGCGGATAAGAATGAATGAAGAGATAAAAAATAAATAAATTAAAAACTAACACGGATCATCAGGTTAGAAATTCATTTCACATAAATTAGTAGATTCCTATTCCTTCTACATATAAAGTCACTATTTAGTTATTTGCATGTCAGATAACTAAAAAGAATTCCAATTGCACAAGCCAATCTTACAACAACAATAGGGTGTAAAGAGTTTATTTTGGAGTGTGTGTGTGTGTTTAGACCAAACAATTCATTGTTTTCCTTTTTTTGAAAAGAAATCATTTGGATAACTTAAAAATCAAAATCAAACAAAGTATCTACATAATTGTAGGAATTTTATGATCGTGTGCTTAGGAAAGAGCACATTCAGGACAGAGCTCTTCTATCATCCTTGTGAGTGTCCATCATTAGAGAACAGAGTACTTTTCAGTATTATAGAGACTGAATAGTCATGGCTTCTTCCATACTCAAAATGTTGTTGCTTTGGCACTTTGAATCCCTTAGCCGTGGGAAAATCAAAATTTTAACGGCAGCTCTCTCAAGTAGCCAACCTAGATTATTGTGGGGACATTTTTTTAGACATCAGTGGGAGCACTAATCTTCTCTTTAGTAACCAACACTAGTTCCCCTATAAAAGCATATGTCTTAGCTTTTCTGGGAGACCCCAATATCAACTACATTGGCCATTGTTTAATCGAGAATAGATATAACAAAGGAAGGGATGAAATAGATTATGGATCCCATCACACTCCCAAAGCTAGAGATCAAATGAATTCCAAGATCTACTAATGGTCAAGCCAACTTCAAAGATAAGAAGAGAACAAGTATATAGTTGCCATTGAGGAACCCTCTATGAGCCTCCAAGGTGTTTCAAGATGAGGTCTTTCAGTCTAGGGTCATAGAAATTTGGCAGGTATCTTGGTTGGTAAGGACTCCCCGTTGTTCTCTGCACTTTTACATATTTGCATTGTCCAATTGCAATAGTATTTCCAAATTCAAATTTTTTAGGACAAAAAGGAATCCCTATAGTGACTAAAATTTTCTAATCAATTTCATCCGTATATCAAGATCAATCCCTATATAGAGTCAAATCAGAAATAGGGTAAATCAGATTATGCAAAACTTCATCACTGTATCCAATATAGAGTTCAAGTAATAATAGAGTATCAGACAAAGATATAGAGTGCAAGAGGTAAAGATGTATTTGTAAACATTTTCCAGCCTTGGAAGCATTTCATCTAATTAAGGCAACATATGAATGATGAGTTCAAAATCAGTTTAATCATAAATTTATAGACTGATGCAACGAAAACATAAAATCACATAGCCTAAGGAAGCAAGGGAAGCAAAACAGACAAGCACAGCGCATACACGGATAGATAAATAGATAAAACAGACAGACAGACAGATAAATACATACATACATACATACATATATATATATATACAGAGAGAGAGAGAGCTGTTGTGCATATGATGCATACCATTGATCAGATAAGGTTGGCCTGATGAAAGCATAATAATGTCCACCATGCACCCCACCACTATGAACCAACACACTAATAAAAAATAACAAGACATGTAAAGAAAGTTAGAAGATGTACACAACTCTCAGAAACAAACTAAATCATTGAGATTCTAAAGACATCAAATAACAGGAACATTTATACAGGTTATTCTCGCCACATAAGAAAGCAATGCAAGAGCTCATCCCCCTTATCTTTCTCCTTATTTTTAAGCATGATAATATTTTACGGACAATTATTAAAATCATACCAGCAAATAGCATCTCCAACACCAGTCCACAGTTAGCTAAATGATAAAGTCATACACTGATACATTTAATCAAGAAAGATCAAGTAAAAAGTAAATAACTCAAAGCTCCATTAGAGAAATGGCAAGAGGACCACCAAGGTCTGTGGCCTAGTGGTATCTCCTCTCCGTTCAAAGTGAAAGGTAGAGGGTTCAAGTCTCTCCAATAACATTGTTTCTTTGCCTGGAGGGAGGGAGGGAGGCAGAAAGTGTGTTTATTTACCATATATAGATGAAGTGCTACATATCAAAATAATAATAATAAAATAGATGGAGTGCAAATTTCAAATGATAAGAAAAATTACCTGGTTAAATGTAGTGCAAAACTGAAGGAGATATATTTGTTTAATATATAAAAAACAAAAGTTCTTTTTTATTCACTCTCTTCCATGCACTATTCAGAGGAAGGTATGACTTGCACTTGGATTTAAATACTACAGCATATCACCTTTCTATTTTTCCCAAAACAATTCACTTTAATAGAAATGGCTTGTTGTGCCCCTTTGTTCTTTCCTCATTAGCACATGTGCAACTCCATTTAGCCTAATAACCAATTAAAAAGTGCCAGGCATTGTTATTAAAGGCTTACAGCCACATATTCTCAAATCGGAAAGGGGTGCTGAGTTTGGGGAGATTGCGGTGATGGAGGAAATCTCATGGAGACAGAAGTCCAGAGCCTTGTGGTTGAAAGAAGGGGATAGGAACATGAAATTCTTCCAACAGAAGAGGAAATCACATTGGCAGGATTCGTATCAACGGGACTATGGTGACTAGGGCAGAGGATGTCCGGAATGGGTTTGTGTCTTTTTATCAGCAGCTTTTCACGGAGACTGCTAGCTGGAGACCGTTGCTAGATGGCCTTGATTTTGCAGGGATCTCGAGTGAAGATAGGGATTGGCTCGACTATGTATATAATAATCCAAAGAAACTGTCTGTCTCCAATGTTCCACTCCTGGTACCCGTGTAGTTGGGATACACAGTGGGTAATGCACTAGTTAATAAATGAAAGCAACAATGCAGCCTAACAAATAAAAATGTTAGATATGATGATGAAGGTAATTTGTTTATGTGCAATGAGATAGAACCAGTTAGCCTCTGTAGATGTGAGCAATTTAGTGAGTACATATTGAAGGTCCTATAAAGGAAAAGAGAGGTCAAAAAATAAATATTGAAGCAGTGAGAAAAGACTTTATAACCTTGAATTGGCACAAATATGATTTAGGTAGAGCAAACTGGAAAATAAAGAACCACTGTTGTGACCTAAATGTGCTAAGGCTGTGCTATGTTTGTTGACAATCCAAATATATCTCCCCAGAAAAATGATCAAGGAGTTCATTCTAATACAATGTACACAATTATAAAGGTTTCAAAGCCATGCAGCAATGCCACTAAGAAATGATACCTATGAAGCGTATAAAGGTTGCGGACACTCCTATCTGCATCAGGCGATAAATATTTTCCATCCTCTCTATCAAGGTCAAGTTGAAGAGGGAATTCATAGCGGTCATTTATCTGCACAGTGAAAGCATGGATTATAACAAAGAATATACATAAAATATAATGAACATTTGACTCCCCCATGGGACATATCAAATAAAGAAACACGTTGCTATTTTAACAATGATTGTATACAGGAGGGCGCCATATTGTAGGAGCCCAAACTATGTGATTAAATAAATCTTCCTCCATCTGTTGCAGGTCGAGGGCTACTTCTCCTTCCCCTTCTTCAAACTCTGATTCGTATTTTTCATAAAATCTATTATCAAGAATAGAACAAGATCCATTGGATAAGATTTAACAAATTGCTTATCACAGAACAAGCTAAAGGCTACTATGCTTTTGGACATCTCATGGGAATCGAATCACTTAATTTTGTTTTGTTGAGTTCAAAACAAGTCCATTATGTGTTTCAGTCTTTCAGAGCTTTGTTTTGTTAAGTTCAAAACAAGTCCATTATGTGTTTCAGAGCTTTAAATGAATCTACTTGTTTACTTCTGACAGCTGTTTCTCTGATAAACGAATTTGGTACTTAAATAATAATCTCATCCCAACCTTATTTTCTTTACAGTCATGTCTCCACAAAAAACTGCCATATTCTAAGTTCTGCAATTTAAACCGAATTGTTCGGGTGCCATGCAAAACAAAACTGACCAATTCATTTCAAGTGGAACATCTATCTACTATGTTAAAAAAAAATTTAATAAATTCATCTCGGTGACAATTTCAGTAACTCTACTGATACTTAAAGTTATATCGTGGCGCATAAACAAGACCAAAGCAGGTAGGCTGGAATATGATACTATATGCAGCGTCGAAAGACTCGAAACAAAGTGTATGATGCATGGTTAAATCACACTTCAAAACAAAAGGAGGTATGCAAAACCTGCACCTCAACATTTTAATAAAATTTAAAAAGAAAGAACACATAAAGCAGGAACAATTTCCTAATACTGACCTTTACCATTGTATCCCGCATGAAATCATACTCAAATCGCTTAAGCTGAAGTTGAAGAACTGGAGGGAAATCAATAAACAAGACACCCTTCTTAGCATCCTGAAATTGAAATAAAAATTTGAGATTTTTTACTTCAGAACTAGATTCAAAGAAGAAAAATAATAATAATAATAATAATTCAATGGTCAATGAAACTTAAGGGAACTACACAAACATGGACCAACACAAACAAGTAACCATGTAACAGAAAGCACAAAACGGACTTCGGCAGTCGCAGAACGGAAAATGAAGAACAGACTCCTACCTCAACAAGAAATCCACTTTTTCCTTCAATTCTACCATCTTAAATAGGTTCTATGAGTTTAAAACTTCAAAGTTGGTTCAACCAGCTATAATCCATATCTGTTTCTGTTTAATCAGCCTGTCACATGTACTGCTGATTTGATGAAAACCCCGCTAATTTTGGACACTATCCTCAAACCAACTATTTATCGAACTTTTTTTTCCTGGTAACTTAAAGTGCAAAGTTAACTGACCCAGTTCCCAGTTCCACAGAATTGCCTCTTGAGAACTTACAAAGTTTCATAATATAAGAATGGCCACTTGCCTTTCCAAGTCACACTGCTCATCATAGCACCACTAGTTTCTTTATTTCAGTGTGGTAAACTTATGATCATTTCTTTATTTTGCTTTGACAGCTCTAGAGTATGATTCTGTTAAACATATTTTTCTGACAAACAAATAGCAACAAACCTGTAACCCATGTTCTTCAGCATGATATTTATTATCACCCTCAAGACGTTCAACTTCAACATACTTGTCAAAAGAAGCATAAACATCCCGACAGCCTTTGACATCAAGCTGAAGGTCTGCAATAAGAAAATTTTCAATCAGCATCATGCACTGCAATAACAACCCTGGACAGTCTAAACTTCAGCACAGTAAATACCATAAAATGATTCTTTTCTCGTGGATTTGAAATCCACATTGATGCATTCAATGTAGTTCATATGGTGCCCTTCAAATAACTGCTGTATTGTCCCTTCCACAACAGTTCCCTGTTCCAGCAAAGCAACAATCAGTTCACCAATACAATACAAATATTTTTCTTATAGGAACATCAAAATGCACATTGAAGGGCTGCAGCTGCTGAATAACCATACCTTCATCTTATCTTCAAGCTTTTCACACAAAACCCTATTAAGTTCTTGAACATCATGCTGCATGAAAGAATCATATGTGTCCCATCCAAAAGATTTGGTTAACTCTTTTGTTGCAACGCTGGTGTCACTATATTGGAGTTTATAAAATAAACTCTGCAGGGCCAAAGGAATGCTTCCTGAGGGCATATCATTTTCTGTTGTTGGCATATGGTACACAGCCTGAGACGTTAGCTCAAAATGAGAAATTGCCTCCTAAATAAATCGGTGACATAAATTGCTAATTTTAAGACAAGAACATGAGACATATTCTAACCTTTCTGAAGTATGGAATATGGTACAGAGTTTGAAGAAGTGAGTTCATGTAACAAGTTGCTCCTTGGTTCTTAAGTCCAACATAACCAGTCTCCTTCTTAGAGTCATATGACCAATAGTCAATGACCCTACGAACAGCAACATCAGCTTCAACCATACATGTATCATTCACAAGATACCCTTTGCTGGGATCATAAAGATCACTTAAAGACATGAAAGATGTAAAGCCCCAATCACTCTCCCTTGCATTAAACTGGTGCTGCGTTTCTGAAAATTCCAAGTGAAAATGTTGATATCAAATGCAAGTCTAATATATAATCGACAGGTAATCAGAATGAGCCAGGAGAAAGTGAGAACTAGGAATACTTTCTGTCAGTCAGACAAACTCCACAACATAAAACTCCACAATAGTAGGTCTCTTTGACCCGCCCAAAATAAACAATTTCAGCTTTGATACTTTTGTAATCAAATCAAATTTTAATAACAGCAATCCATCTGTCATCAGAGGTTTTTCTTTTCTGAAAGCTGTTCTGATTGGATCAATCCAATTAGTTTCAGAAATTGATTACTAACAGTCAAATTTATGCTTGATTCCCTTATAAATCTACCAGATTGAATCTGTATTTTTTACATACTAACTAAACAATGTTACTGCCCAGGTGTCTCGACTGAACTAGAAAATGAGCATAAATGATGCATGTGCAAATGAAATGTAGGATAAACTAAATTGTGTGTATTTTATGTGTAAATTAATTCAATATAAACAGTAAAACACTCAAGGATTTAGTAGAAGAATTCTTCAATATCTCTTGAGGTGTTTTATGAAGTGGGTTTAACTATTATTCTTACCCCAACAATTAGTACTCATTGGATGAAGAATGTTACCGCTCCTGCATCTCAACTTGCACGAGATGTAGCTGCTTCATGTATAGAGTGCAAGTAGTCCACATCAAACCTCCAACCCCCCGCGGTGGCGACAGTGACATGGGTTCAAGTCACGGAATCAGCATCCCTAGAAATAAATAAGTAAGGCTGTCTACCATCCGGGAGCCTTGTGCACTGGGTACAATTTTACTTAATTGCATGACATTATTCTTGGAGACCTTTGTTGCATGGCCAAGAGTTTGATAACATTTCAGGAGGATAGAGAGCGGATGGAGAGACCATTTGTAGAAGAAGAAAAGGAGATGGTATTGAAGAGTTGCAATGGGGGCAAGGTGTTGGAGCCGAATGGATTCACCGAGGCTTTTCTTCAACAGAAACAGGAGGTAATGGAAACTTTATGCAATATCCATGAGCATGGTCAATTCGAGAAGAGTATCACTGTCTCATTTATAGCTTTAATCGTGAAAAGGGTGGAGCCATGGACGTAAAGGGCTTTAGGCCTATTAGCATGGCGGGAAATGTTTAGCTAAATTCCTTGGATTCACTTCACATCCCAACAGTCAAATTCTCAATTTTCGCGAATGCATCTTGGGCAAGATTATTCAGTAGCTCTCGAGGACTGAAACAAGATGATCATTGTCCCCTTTCTTATTCATTTTGGCTTTCAGTAGGGCAATGATACGGACTGAAGCTTTCAGCTACATCCAGGGGTTTGAAGTGAAGAAGAATGCAAGCAATCAGCTGAAGGTATCTCATCTCCTTTTTGCAGATGATACCATTGTGTTCTGTGATGCTGCAGACATTAATTGAGATTCCTGCAATGTGTGTTGATTTGCTTCCAAATTGTGCCAGGACTAAAGATCAATATCAGAAAAAGCGTCAGTTCCGCTGGGGGAGGCTAATAATATTCTTGCGCTAACTAATATTTTGGGGTGTGATGTAGAAGCTTTTCTTGCAACGCATTTAAGTTTACATTTGGGAGCCCCGTTGAGGATTTCTTCTGCTTGGGACCTGGTGGTGGACAGGTTTAAGAAAATACTCGCAGGGTGGAAGAAGCAATCTCTCTTAAAAGGACGGATGTCCTACTCATGTTAAGAGCACTCTCTCGAACCTGCCAACTACCTTCCTCTGTTTCAGATTCCTTTTTCTTTAGTGAAGAGAATTGATTAGTTGCAAAAGAACTTTTTGTGGGGATAATAGGGAGATGAATTCAAATATAATTTGGTCAATTCAGAGAAGGTGTGCTATCCCCTCAGATGGGAGGATTAGGAATCCAAAAATTCAAGCTATTTAATCAAGCATTGAAGGGAAGTGGTTGTGGAGATATGTTGGTGACGACTGAGGCAGTTGGTGCTCTAGGGAGATGCGGAGATCAATGGGAGTGGGTCTTTGGAAAAACATTTATAAGGGCTGTATGTTTGGTCTGATAATAGGCCTCTGGCATGTCTATCTCTGAGACAATTTAGGATTGTAGCTGATAAATATAGCATGGTGGCAGACTGTTATCATCTTGATCATAGAAATGCGACATAGTGGATGCTCGTGGTCGGTTTTGCAAACCGGATCAGGATTGGAAAATGGAGGTCTTAGCCTTCTTTGATTTGATTTACCAACAGCCAGTGGCTAGGATGGAGATGATCGGTGGTGTTGGATGAGATCTAAACATGGGAGATTTGTGGTTAGATTCCATCAACATTGACTCAACTAAGGGACATGGCGAAACACTTTTAACCAACTGTGCATGTAAGGCTTGTTGACTCACTAGTCATTCCTTTTCTTCCATCAAAAGCTTAGTTTTCATTCAAAAGTAGGATGCAGAAATGATCAGGTCCTTTGGGGAGAGCCAGGAACAGTATTTCGTGGAAAACGGTTTGGAGAATTAAAATGCCTCTCGCGGTGGCAGTCTTTGACTTTAGCAAAGATTTTTACTATCAACAATTTGGTCTTCTTTAACAGTGGTTTTGCTGGCTTCTACTACAGAAGTTCTTGACTCTTGGAGGGGATGTACAGTGGCAAGGCGAGCTTGCCTCAAGATGCATGGAGGGTCAGTCCGCTTTGCATATGGTGGGAATTGGGGAATAAGGGGAATCGGTGATCTTTTGATGGTGTGAAAGCACTGATTTGGGTACTAAAGATTATGTATATCTGTAAAGGATTAGTTGGTTTTTTGGATAGCTTAAGGGTATAGTGATATATTCTTTTGTGCTGTTGTTCCTTTAGGTACACTCCCCTTATAGGGTCCTTCAGTGAAGTTTTACTTACAAAAAATAAAAAATAAAATTGCCTTGGGCATGGAGCAAAATGCTAGGTTACAAGGTACACACATAAATGTTGGCTATTTAAAAGGAGGAAAATGGGTAGGAAAATCTTTTCTTATAATAATATGCAGAAGCCAACTACAACAACAAATAATTCTATTGCAAGAAACATAAGAATGAATTGAAGCAAAACAAATATATGATAACCCCAAAAAAAAATTCACGAACTAAGAGATAAACATGAATCTGTGAAAGAAGGTCTAATTAGGTAATCAAAACAGAAGAGTTGGAGTTGCGGAATATACCCTTTCTTACTGTGAACTTGGGATAAATTTGATTAACCACAGACAAGCTGAACTGTGCATATCGGCTCCAGCCATATGGCAACGTTGACGAATCTGCCACATCTAAATACATAGATAAATGATCCACATTGTTTCCCTTCGGAAAAATAAGAACCCGCCTGACCAAAGGAATGCAAGTAAAGAATCAATCAGAACATATTCAATAAGGTGTGCTACAGGGCATCAATAATTTAAATCAAGTGAATGACATTCAATTACCATTTGTAACTGCCAACAACAAAAGTATCAGAATAGAGCTTCTTGGTGTTCAGCCTAGTAAAGTTCTCAATTGTCCACGTGAACCTAGATGTTTGAGGCTCATCATTTTGCTGGTTCTCCACAGTACTAGTAGTTTCAGCTTGTGCTAATCAAAACACACAAAAATAAATGTTCAAAACCAATAAATCGAATACAAATTCGTGAACTTAAAGATATATACAAGGACATTGACAACGTACTTTCCATGGGCTGAGGACCTTCTATGGGTTGTGGACCTTCAACAAACTCTGAATGTGGCACAAGGATCTCATCGTCTTCTTGCTGCAAAACAAATAGCAAATCAGAGTCTGATCCACCAAACCCCAACCTTGTGAACTTAAATAAAACCCCAAAATTTCCAACATAGGCACAATGAAAATTGAGAGACTGAATTAAATTCAAAACCTCCCAATAGAAACCAAAACCCTAAACGATCACGAAGTCGACAAAACTTCAACCAGACTCCAACCAGTACCACTAAAATGGAAATATATACATATACACAAATACATATGTATTCATAGAGGGGAACGATGCACGGAAAACAAAATTCAGATTGTTCCGGTACATAAAGTGGAGGAGATTGGGGGAAATGGAGAGGAGAGTTGACAACGTACATCCAACGGTGGAGGAGTTATCATCGTCATGGGCGGAGAGAGGCTGGTCGTCCGATCCACGAATCTGAGAGTAAAATTAGAGAGAGAAATTGTGAAGAACTAGAGAGAAGACAATGATTTTCTGCAGAGGAGAGAGACTCTCTCGAAATACTGGTTCAAGCGAGAACGCTCTCTCTGAGTTTTGTTGATTCGATGGGGGTATAATCGGCATCTTATTTCATGAATGGGGTAAATTGCGGAATTAAAAGAAGGGCACATTTTTCTTTCTATATTAATACTCTTATGGTGGACCAAACCAAAACAAATTAGAATTTGCCACGTTAAAATAGGGAAATAGATTAAATATAAATGGATAACGTGGCAAATTATAAGTTGTAAATGATTGTACGTCGGTGTTGGCGGACTACAATCCTCTCTTAGTAGTACTTGGACACCAATATAAATGAGGAGTTGCCTTGAAAAAGGCTAAACCGACGGTTTACGGGACTTAATAGAGTTGCATCTGATTGGAGATCATGTTCTTTATACAACTCCGTGATGATCATAATGACAATTTTGATATTTTACCAGTAATTACAAATTTGGGCAAATTATACATGAATCGACAGATCAACATTTATTAATTTGCCCTTATTGAAATTTGAGGTGTGCAAATTCTATATAACGTCAATTTTATTATTTACTTGTATATAATACAATATAATAATTATTAAGAAGTATAATATAAATGTATTATTAATTTATTTCTCGATGATAAATCATCCTGGAGTCGGAAGAATAGGTTATGCCTATTGAGACAGAGGAATATATGGTGATCAAATAATAAAATGCAACGAAAAAAAATTTATTCATTGTGACGTACGGTAACATATAAAGTTATCATGCTTGCATATTTTACACTTGTGTATTTTAAGTTTAAAGTTATAGTTGTGTGCTGAAAATTGAAATTTTTAATTTAAAATAGGGTTAAGTGCAAAAAAAAATCTTTCTACTATCGATATAGTGCATATCAGTTCCTGTGTGGTAAAAAAAAATCCCTATATTATCAATTTGATGTGAACAGGTCCTGGTGGTGTAAAATGACGATGATACCCTCACTTCAGTTGAATAAATTAATGATTATAAATACAGGCCATGTAAAATGACCATTTTATCCAAATTTGTATAAAATGAGATTTGTTTGGCAGAAGGATAATATAAACCTCAAATTGTATAAAATTGGGATAACCTAAACTTAAATATAATTAAATCTAAAACCAAACATGCCCTTTCATATTTTAAAAAATAAATAAATTTGTCATTTATATATATATATATATATATATATATTGTGTGTGTGTGTGCACCATATATCATTAGGGCAAATCTATGGGTGTTAGGGTCCACCTCCATGGCGGTTCTCGTTCTCAACTCCCCCCCCCCCCTCTCCAACTGCAAAATACAAGAATTAGAAGTTCAAAATCCATATATTTTAGTTTATCTATCTGTTGCAAAAATCAAAAGTTCAAAACCCATATCGGCATATCATTTCAAATTGTTCAAAAAATCAAAACTCATATCTTTCAGTTTCCATCGCCCGCTATTCCAGTTCGGATTCGCCGTTCGCCATCGCAAGCTTCAGCCGTTGTTCCAGTTCGGGTTCACCGTTTTTTTTTTTTTTTTTTTTTTTTTTTTTTTTTTTTTTTTTTTTGTCTAAATCAATGATTGATGGGCATTGTAAATTGGGGAATGTGGTTGAGGCGGAGTTGTTTAAAGGTAAGATTTTTCAAGCGGGGTTGAGTCCAGATACACACACTTACACATCGTTGATATTAGGTGAGAGAGTGAAAAATGGGTTTGCAAGCCATAAAATGTGTTAAGTCACAAAATTCAAAAAAGGATTACAAACCCCTGAACTGAATTATATATAGGAGGAATGCTAAGAGCGACTATCCTTTCACAGTCGCTCATCTCATTGGCTTATTTAAGTCTCATTAATTATTCTTTTTCTATTCTCAAAGAACGTGAAATATATAACCTACTTTAAGACAAAACTTACCTTTTTAAGACAAAACTATCTTTTAAATCATTTTTCATTACATTTCGCGCGCGCGCGCACACACACACTACTGCCTTTATTTATTTCCTTTTTATTTCAATTGTTGCCACTAGTTAATTATTGAGGAATGCTAAACACAGTCGCGCAAGCCACTGTCCATTCACAGTTGCACTTCTAATTGGTTAAAAAATAAGTTATAATTAATGTATCTTTCCTAATTTTTTAAAATTTTAAAACTTCAACTTTAAGACCAAATTACCCTTTTAAATTATTTATTCTTTCTTTATACATAATAACCTTCTTTCTTTCCTTTGTTACATATATTATTTTTATTTTTTTCCTTTATTTTTAACAATTGTCTTCTTCTTTTTCTTTTTTCTTTTTTTCTTTTTTCTTTTTTCTTTTCTTTCTTGATTGGATATATATAGCTATATTTCATTATTTACTTTCTTTCTTTCTTTTTTTCACTTGTGTTATATATATATATATATTCCACCTTGATGGATTTTTTATTGGATTTTATGTAATTTAATTGAAATAACAGTATGAGATTAAGTTTTAATTGAAGTAATATTATAAAATTTGAGTTTTAGTTAATATGTGAAACAAGAGAAGTATGGTTTTCTAATCTATTCACAGTAAATTATTATATATGTCTGTGAACAAAGAAAAGAAAATAGTTGAAAAAAAAAAGGAAAAAAAGAAAAGAAAAGAAACAACCAGTTTACATAAGATTTATTTTTCTCTCTCTCTTTAATATGGATCTAGAGGGGAGAAACAGTAAGAAACCTGTGTATATAAATAGTTAAAAACATTTGAAAAAAAAAAAAAAAGAGAGAGAGAAAAGAATAAAATATGTAAGCAAAGAAAGAATCAAAGATTATATAGGTGAACACATACAAGTAGGATATAAAAGAAAGAATAAATATAAAAGGGTAATTTGGTCATAAAAGTTAAAATTTCATAGTTCCAATAAAATAGGAAAAGTCGCATTAATTACATCTTCTATAATTAATTTTCCAGCCAATAAGAGGTGCGACTGTGAATAGACAGTCCCTTGCGCGACTGTGTTTAGCAGTTACTCTCAAAGGATATATTTATGGAAAATGATATTAGGGCGATCATTTTGACAGTTTTGTTAGACCGAAACAGACGTGGCCAGCCACGTCATGACAATCTCCCCCGTTGTCCTTAAACTCTTCGGACCAACAAGTTCTCGCCGTAGGTGTTGTTCATGTTGACACTCACGGTTACTAGAGCATGGCCAGAATCTCAGGTGCTAGAACTAAATCAGTGATGAATGTCAAAATGAAACTCACAGCCACCGGAGAGAAGCTGAGACTGTGTTGTTCTCCTCTTCTTAGCGATTTTTTTTCTCTCTTTCGAATCGCGAAATTAATTCATTGATATTTTGTTCTTGGTCGGTATTGCTGTCATCAGTCTCTGCCGCCTCAATTTTCTCTTTCCAAACCGTGAGCCACTACCCTCTGTCTCTACCTCTGACTCCGTCGTCTACCATAAGCCTCGCTTACTCGGCCGTTTCATTCCCTCAGATTTCCAACTACACCAATCAACCACTTGCAAACCCAAATCCCCACCAATCATACCCACAAACATACCATTCAAACAAATAAAACCATTCAAACCACCAAGACCCGATACTATTCTCTCGTCACTGTCGCCAGAATCGGATCACCATCACCACCACGTCGTTGTCAGATTTCTGGTCCTTACTCGTAGTTCAATAACAACTGTTCAGTCATCATATTTGCTTGCCGATTTAGCCTGTACTGCCGCCGAAAACCCCAGTCGGAATCCACGTTGTTGCCCGTCGTCCTTATTATTGCTGCTGCTTCTAGCATCATCGCCGGCTAAGTTGCGATCAATGCTTGTAACAGTCGCGATCTAAGGTTCTTTGATGCCGCCATCGCGTGTGTGATCTGTAGTCGCCGTCGAGATTTGGTGTCGATGACGGCCGGTCTTCATATAAGTTTGTTCGAGAAGATGAATAGACGATTTGTGATGATGTTGATCCAAATGGGATTAATTTTTTGCCAACTAGACCGCCACGTGTATTCTGCCTAACAAGTAGGTCAGACTATTATACTTTAATATCACGGCCCTCCATATATATATATATATGAAAATTATGAAAAGATATATGATGATATCAGAAAGTCCAAATGTTTTAACTTATATATATATATATATATATATGGAAATTATGCAAAGATATACGATGATATCAGAAAGTCCAAATGTTTCAACTTTCAACTATTTATTTCTTAACTCAAGACTTATTGTTCTTCGATCAACAGAAAGAAAGATTAAATTGACTTATATTGGAATATTACTTTTAAACCTATAGTTAAGGAACACTTTGAAAAACAACATAGCTGCGTCACGGATTGTTCTTGCCCTGAAAGAAATATGTTCATGATCAGCTTGTTGGGATTTATATGCCCTGGCATAGCAAATTCCTATCTGGATTATAGTGACATATGTTCCTGACATTTCTGAAATATTTATGCTTTACACAATTGGTGAATTCAATGTATTATGTTTCGATTCATTATAGAATTGAAAGTGTCCACTTGATTACAAGAGATATTTATATATGTATGTGATGGCGATCAATGCATGATTATAAATAGTAATCATAAATTGTTCATAGTCGGTAATTATGGATGGACTCATAATTAATTAAGACTTAAACTGAATCCGCGTTAGGTTGAGATATATTGCGAGAGCCGTCGTATGCAATTTCTCCCCGTCACTGTCATGGCATTTGACTCTTAAGCATGAGAAAAGTATAAATTCTTTTATTAATTAATAATTACTTTAATTTGTTCGGCGGATTCTTCGGGATCCTTAGACCGACACTTTGGTTTGTTATGTAATTAATAGTTAGAGGGTTATATTTTCAATATTTGTATCATTACTACTTGTATTTATTTTGTATTGATTATGGTTGATCACAAAGTAAATTCGAAGGCCTTCGTGTGTTTTTAGACAAAATGATTTATTATATATTTATTTATTTAAATTATTATTTTTGTCAAATAAATGTTTTATTGTGATCGAGCCAGAAATAATCAATGGTATCAAAATAAATATATTAATTAAGTAGTCGGATTGATGGCTTTATTTATCCGATAACTAATTATGCATAGAGGGGTCAAAGTGCAATATTGACTTAGAGGTTATTTATTATTTAATTGGATTTCAATTAATTTCTTTTAGCGGAGTAGTAATTAATTTATGAATTGATTGAATTGGGTCCATGCACGTGGACCGGGCCAATTAATAATTCATTGTAGCCAATAAAATAATAAGCCCAAATGATTCTCACTCATAGCCCAACTTGATATTGGAATCATATTAGATTTGAGACATGTGAATTAGAGATTGAGAATGATTAGTTATTTCATTTTCTTTATTTTTATGTTGCCTATAAATATACATGATCTATGTATATTTTAGAGGTGATTTTTAGTAGAAGGAAAAAGGAATATATTTTTTCTCTCTAGAAAATTAGGGTTTATGTTCTCATCTAATGGAGGTTCCCACAAGCCTAGTTTTCCAAGGTCATTCATGGAGGCTTATGAGTGATTCCTAAAGGCAAAATAATTACCAAGAAGATGGAGATCTAAGGAGAAAGTATCTTGCTAAGGGATCTACAATAAGTGAGAACATTCACTTTAGAGGAAAGATTTAAAAGTTTACTCAGACCTTTGATGTAAGTATTCAATTCATTAATTGAATGATACATCATATTTTTATTTTTGCATAAAACTTGTCTCTATGTGATGAATCAAAATCCCTCGAAAAGTTTTTAAAACTTGCACGTTTCCCAATAGTGGTATCAAAACATGGTTTGATTCATTACTAGAGATCATGTTTTTTTATCAAAATCATCATCATGGATCCAAATTATATATATATTGATGTATGTTGATGTATAATTTATTATATTGATACATGATGATGTATGTATAATTGTGAATGGATGATGGTGTGTGTTTGGGTCATGGATGAAGCTTATAGGTATATTGATTGTAATTTTATCTTTAGATGAATGTAATTAAGGTTTTAATTTAGCCATTTGAAAGTTCAATGATGTAATTTAATTTTTTTCATTGTATTTCAAATTATAAAAATCATTAAAGCACATAATCTTCATCAAATGATACTATGAAGCTTCAATAAGGTCTAAAAGGGTTAAATTAGGCTTCAGGAAATTTTCGAATTTTTTCTGGAATTTTTTGAGCTTTATTTAATTTTTCTAGAATTTTTATTATTTTTCGACGATTTTCCGTCGAACGGAGATTCACCGGCGGCAAGCAGTAGCGCCGGAGTAAGAGGTGAGATCTAGTGCAACGCGAGACCATGCAATCGGATCCACAGCCGCTGGATCAAGGGCTGTAATCAAGTACAGCACCAAAATGATATACCTGGCGCATGAGAGCACGCGCCAGGGTCAACAGATTGCTGGCGCGTGAGAAGCACGCACCAGCACAAAGCAACTTCTCCACACGTGTGAAGGAGCGTGGGACCGCGTGACAGACTCTCCAACCTTCTCCCAGCGCGTGCAGGCTCGTGGGAGCGCGCGACAAGCGCTGGTAACCTCCAGAAGCGCGTGCAAGTGCATCAAATGAGTTTTTAGGCGTCCAATTGTGTCCAGTGGCGCGTGGGATCGAGTTACAGCCTCCTGCAGGTGTATACAAGCCTTTGATTGACCCGCGCGCATTACTTAGAGCATATAAATGTTAAAAGCTGATTCCATTGGCCATTTAATTTGCTTTATCTATTTGTGTATGTGATGCATGAAATAATCAATTGTTAATTATTATTGTTCAAGCATTGGATCCATGATTTTTTTTTTTAAATGACTTGATTTATATTAATTAAATTATGAAAATTAATTGGATTTGATTACTAATTAATTAGAGGGCACTTATTGGGAAACGAAAAATTATTTTTGTAAATTATTTTTAAAGTGTGCCTCAAATTAAATATTTGTAATACCCCTAATTTTAAAAGGATAGTCCTGGGATTTATTTAATTGTTTAATCTTTTATTTAATTGTTTAATTTCGTATTATTCTATTAATTGGTTATTTTAATTGTGTGTTTCTTCCATGGTTATTTAAATTTGATTTTGTTTTAATTAATGGTTTATATTGTTTTGTTTTCTTTTATTAAATTATTTTAAATTAAATTGTTTTTATGATATTTTGTTTGACTTAATTGATAATTGGTTTTATTTAATTAAATTGGTTTAAATTAGGATTGTGTTTTTCTGTATATTCACGTATTAACCGACATAGGTTATAACTTAGGTTGTTCTTGGGCCGACTAAGTGTTGCATTAGGGCTCAAATTATACAAGGATTAGGGTTGGATTACTATGCCTATATATATGACCTTATGTGGGTTTAGAGTTGAAGGAAAAAAATACATAAAACTCTATTTCCGTATACAGTGATACAGAGAATTGTGAGAGCAGAGAAACAGAAAGGGAAGTTGAGTAAATAACAGAGAGGACCAAGGGAGGATTTTGGTGGATTAGATCAGAAGTAATAGGAGGCTAGACAGTGTTGCAATTGTTGCCGGAAGTTAGGACGACGGCGACAAGTATTGAGTCTAAAACAACAGGCAAGTTCTTTTCCTTCTTTTTCCCTTTGCTTGTGTTATGTGCACCTAGGTGGTCTCTAGGATTTAATTAAGAATTAACTGGGTTTCTTATGTATATTTGATGGTATGTCGATGTTCTGTATGTGTGGGAATTTATCTAGTTACAGTTTGTGCGTGTCTGTGATTTATTTGTTTCTTGAAGCATGAAAATCTTATAAATCTGTATTCTCTGTTTTTGTATGTAATTGCTATAAACACATCTTGAGAATGATACTGGACTTAGATGGAACTCTTAGGATCAATTTAAAACCAATTGGACAGGTTGTGAATGGCCGGAAATACTGCAGAAAGTTACAAAAGGAACAGAGGTTGGAGGAGGCTCGAGGAGGAGGAGAGAGCCGGCTCTGGAATGCAGAGAGCCGGCTCCCCTATCAAAGAGCCGATTCTAGGAGAGGTAGAGCCGGCTCTAGGCTGCTAGAGCCTGCTCCCAAAATTTGGAGCAGGCTCCCTCTTCCATTTTGCACACTGATATGTTTTTTTTGTGTTTTTACGAACTGTGTGTTAATATTTGGAGCATGAAAATTATTCTGTTTAATCTGGGGTTGTACAGGGTGATCAGGAAGATGGTTTTGGGCATTACTAAAACTTAAAATTAATTAGAATTCAGTTCTAATTACTTGGAACAAACAGTAACAATTTAGTGAAACTATGTATACGGTTAACGGATAAAAGGTGGATTAATTGCTTAATTAAATTTCAGCAATATAATGGGAAGTAGGATGGTTATAAAACCTATTTTAAATGCATGGTAGGGTTCTCTGTGTATTTATGTTAATCTATTCATGCAATGGGATGTTAATTGTCGAATTATTAAACTTTTTCTGCAACTACTTGGATTACCGTTGGAATTTAATTACTAGAATATTAATCAACGTCTCTGCGATTATTTGGATGTTAGTTTGAACTAAAATTTACCATCTGTATATTTATTTTGCTCTATACATGCTTTGAGATGCTAATTTTTGAAATAGTAAATTCTTTCTACAAATACATGGATTAGTGTTGGATTTAAATTGCTAGATCAACAAAAACCTTTTATGCAATTATTTGGATATTAGTTTGGACTGTAAATTATTCAGTTATGAATTGTAATTTACATGGATATGGAGGATTGTATGTACCGGTATGGGACGGTGACATACTAGGGATGGTTTAGCTTAAAAACGCTAACCTAACCTTCCAGATGGAAAGAATGGATTATAAATTATTGAATCCATCAATGTGCTTAAGTCAAATCAACTGACTAGGTTGAATGACTCCTTGGATTAATTGGTTGTGGTTAAGCCACTTCAACTGAATAAGTTGAGTGCTTATCTAGATGGTATTTTGTATGTCTCTTCATTGAATAGGTGAATGACATACTATGGTTTCGGATGGACTTTAGATATATGGTTATGATACCATGATATGAGCGTGAGTCTCAGAGTCGTTGGTTAGGGTGCATATATGCAGTGGATGCGTAGCTGGATTTAGTCGGTAGGTGTACCCTGTTAGGTCTAGGTACTCATGCCCACCTTTGGGTGCGTTTTCGCATGTTGCCTTCTATTCAGGTTGAGACCTCTACTATAGTCCAGTGAATGTCCTTAGTGTGGATATATATGTAGATTTATGGATTACGTAGTTATGTTAAGGGTATCTTGGGTGTATCTGCGTATCGGGCACTGTATGGATTACAGTTGGAATAGGTCTTGCACGTGGGCCTGACCCACTTCTTTATTATTCTTTTAAGGTAACAGACGGTTCCAGTCTCAAGCTTGATTGTGCTAAGCAGGGACTCTCATTCCTTCTACCGACGATGTAGGATTTCACTTCATGATCTAGTTTTGGAATATCTATACTTTCAGTTTTTCAGTTCCAGTTGGAGTTTTATTTCGGGGTCCACTAGTTGGATTCCCAAGTTGTAACCTTGGAGGTTTTTGAGCTGGTTTATTGAATTTTTTGAGGATTTTGTTTTAGTTTCTATCAACTTAAAACTTCATTTCTTATTTCGGTTTGTATTCTGTATTCATTATAAAATATTAATTGTTAGATATTCCCTCGGGTTTGGGCTTGGGCCTGGGCCTGATCAATCCGTGTCTCGGATCCGAGGGGTATCACAGTTGGTATCAGAGCACTCCAGGTTTAAGTGCCTCTAGGACGGTTCGTATTAAGACTTCCGCGTAGCGTTTTTTTTTATATAGAGCTTATGTTTAGGATTCGTTGAATTCTTTCACGGTTCGTTTAAACTCGTACTGATGTCTGTCATTCTATGTTAACAGCATGGTTAACACTGGAAGAGGACAGAACATGAACAGTCGACAGAGGAGAGCGGCACGTAGACAGCAAGAACGTCTACAACGTCGGCAAATGGAAGAAGAGCAGCAAATGCCAGGGTTTCAGGAGGAGCAGGAGGAAGTTCAACAGACTTAGGGTCGGGACAGAGATCCAGAGATTCCTCCACACCTCAATGACCTTGTTGCTCGGGCTATAGAGGCTGGGGTAACAGCTGCACTCTGGAACCAACCACAGGTTCAGCAGGCACCTGTACCAGCACCAGTAGTTTAGACGAATTCTTGGGGAAAGGCTAGAAGCTCTTTCACAAAGGGGAGTCCACCTGTGTTCTCCGGCTCCACCGATGCGAGAGTAGCTCACCAGTGGAAACAGGATATTGAGCGTCATCTTCGTTTGGTTCAATGCACGGAGGTTCAGAAGCAGATGCTTGCTACATTCAAGCTAGTTGGGGATGCACTACAGTGGTGGGAGTCAGTTACCACCTCAGAGCTGAGGATGACATTGACTTATAATGAGTTCAGTGCTCGTTTTGACGAGAAATATTTTCCCTATGCGGTCAGGGCAGCTATGAAGACTGAGTTTCTTAGTCTGCAGCAGGGAAACATTACAGTGGCGGAGTATGAGCAGCAGTTCACACGCTTGTCTCTCTTTGCACAGGAGGAGGTGGATACAGAGGAGAAGAAGCGTAACAGTTTCGTCAAGGGATTGATGTGGTCTATCAAGAGAGCTATTACAGGTAGTCCAGCCTATACTACCTATGCTCAGGTGGTAGACGCCGCTCTACAACAGTATCAGTTGACTGTGGACATCAGACAGGCTCGTGGTGAGAAGCGAGGTGATAAGGACTCTACTAATCAGTCAGCTGAAAAGGGGAACGACAATGGTCACCGGCAAAATGACAAGGGCAAGTTCCATGGACAACAGCCTTGGAAGAAGCATAAGGGTGGTTCAGATGCTCATTGGAATGGGGTACCTATTCAGAGGCAACAGAATGGGGGACCACAGGCAGGACAGGGTCAGCCACAGGCTAATCGACAGAGGAGGCCATTTGGTACTTTCCAGGGTAGTTGTTACACTTGTGGAGAGTATGGTCATACCACCAGGCAGTGTCCTAAAGCAGGACAGGGACAGTATGTGCAGCAGGGACAGAAGGCGCCAGTGCCTCTACCAGCTCCACAGGTTCCACGGATTCAGGGACAGACACATCTGGCTTTACCGGCACCGCCGCAGACTCAGGGACAGGCACCACAGTAGTTGTATTATGGTAGGGTGTATAACCCCACGCCACAGGATGTTCAGGCACCTCAGACTATTGAGGGTAAGTTTCCTATTCATGGTTTACATGGACGTGTTTTATTTGATACAGGTGCTACACACTCATTTGTAGCTAGGACTTTTGTTGCTTTATCTGGGATGAGGACGAGGGTATGCACTAGACCTCAGGGTATTTTTACACCATTGGGTGATACAGCTATTTTACATGAGAGTGATGGGCCTGTAACACTAGATATTGGCAGACTCAGATTTCTAGCCAATCTACTGGTCTTGGACATGCACACTTATGATGTGATACTTGGGATGGATTGGTTGTCTCACTACCATGCCCAAGTTGATTGTTTTGATAGATCTATTATTTTTACCATACCTGGTCAGGATATGTATGTAGTAGCTATGCCACATTCTAAGGGGGGCGGTAGCACCTATTTGTTTCATGTGGAGGAGGAAAATGAGGAGGGGATTACTGTGCCATTGGATAACATACCGATTGTACAGGATTTTCCGGATGTATTTCAGGAGATTCCAGGGTTGCCACCCAGTCGAGAGATCGATTTTGTGATAGACTTAGCTCCAGGCACTGCGCCTATTGCTAGGGCACCCTATAGGATGGCACCGGTAGAGATGAGAGAGCTGAGGGATCAGATTCAGCAGTTACTCAGCCAGGGTTTTATTCGTAGGAGTACATCACCTTGGGGGGCACCGGTTCTATTTGTGAAGAAGAAGGATGGTTCCCTTCGTCTGTGTATAGATTATAAGGAGTTGAACAAGGTTACAATTCGTAACAAGTATCCTTTGCCCAGGATTGATGACTTGTTTGATCAGTTAAGGGGAGCCACATACTTCTCCAAGATTGATCTGCGTTTTAGGTATCATCAGCTGAGGGTTAGGGAGCAGGATGTTCCTAAGACAGCATTTCTCACGAGATATGGTTCTTATGAGTTTCGTGTTATGCCGTTTGGGACGACTAATGCACTTGCAGTATTCATGGACTTAATGAATAGAGTCTTCTGGGCTTATTTGGACCAGTTTGTTATTGTCTTTATTGATGACATCTTGATCTATTCTCGGTCGGAGGACGATCATGCTAGACATTTTTGCATAGTCTTGCAGACGCTTCGTGAGCACCAGTTATATGCCAAGTTCGAGAAGTGTGAATTTTGGCAGCGGGAGGTGAAATTTCTGGGTCACGTGGTGTCAGAAAAGGGGATAGCAGTGGATCTAGCCAAGGTTTCAGCAGTGGTTGAGTGGGGACAGCCTACATCACCTACTGAGATTCGGAGTTTTCTCGGTCTGGCAGGATATTACAGGAGATTTATCTAGGGGTTCTCTAAGATAGCAGGACCACTCACTCATCTGACCAAGAAGGGTGTACAGTTCGTGTGGGATGAACACTGTCATCGAGCTTTTGATGAGTTGACAAGGAAGCTGACTTCTGCACCGGTTCTGGCTACTCCGCAGAGCGTGATAGAGTATCTTGTTTACACGGATGCTTCGTTGCAGGGTCTTGAATGTGTATTGATGCAGGAGGAGCGACCGATTTCTTATGGATCTCGGAAACTTAAGCCTCCTGAGCTTAATTATTCAACACATGATTTGGAGTTGGCAGCAGTGGTTTTTGCCTTGCGTATTTGGAGGCATTATCAGTTGGGTGAGTCCTTCAGATTATTTAGTGATCACAAGAGTCTGCAGTACTTGTTCACTCAGCGGGAGCTGAATATGAGACAGCGCAGGTGGTTGGAGTTTGTAAAAGACAATCATTTTTTTATACAGTACCATCCAGAGGAAGCGAATGTGGTGGCGGATGCACTCAGTCGCCGACCTAATGGTAGTCTTGCTGCTCTATTCACTACTGAGTGGAATGCTTTGAAGAATGTAGATGAGTTATTAGACGCTTTTATGGCTTGCATGGTGGTTACACCTTCTATCATTCGCAAGGTTTTACAAGCACAACTCACCGATCAGCAGTGTGTCGACAAGGTCGCAGAAATAGCTTTCGGAGAGGTTCCATTCTACTATGTTGGGGCTGATGGAGGTTTAAGGTACAAGGAACGGTTAGTGGTACCTTCTGCTGATAATTTGAGGAAGGATATGATGACTGAGACTCATCACTCTGAGTTATCTGTTCATCCAGGAGGCGATAAGATGTATCAAGATATGAAGCGGCAGTTTTGGTGGGCAGGTATGAAGAGGGACATTGCTCTTTTTGTTTCTCAGTGTAGTACTTGTCAGATTGTTAAGATTGATCATCATAGGCCGCCAGGAGCTCTACAACCACTACCGATACCGGAGTGGAAATGGGAAAGTATTTCTATGGATTTTGTGGAAGGATTGCCAAATTCTTTCAAGGGGCATAATTCTATATGGGTCATTGTGAATAGGTTGACCAAGTCAGCTCATTTCTTGCCTATTTGCACTGACTACACTTCGGAGCAGTTGGCGAGGCTTTACATTTCAGAGATTGTGAAGCTACATGGCATTCCATTGTCTATTATATCGGACAGGGATTCGAGCTTTGTATCTGGATTTTGGAAGAGTTTTCAGCAGGCTTTAGGTACGGAGTTACACCTTAGTACTGCTTATCATCCTCAGACTGACGGACAGACTGAGAGGGTGAATCAGATTATGGAATATATGCTTCGGTCGTGTGTTCTGGATTTCAAGGGCCACTGGGAGGAATATTTGCCACTTGTGGAGTTTGTTTATAACAATAGTTTCCAGAAGACTATTGGGATGGCACCTTTTGAGGCGTTATACGGTCGACCGTGTCGATCACCTATTTGTTGGATGGAGGTTGGAGAGAATCGATTCTTAGGTCCTGAGTTCATAAAGGATACCTCTGAAAAGATTACTCTTATTCGAGATCGCATGCATACTGCCCAAAGTAGGCAGAAGAGCTATGCTGATCGTCGCACTCGTGCTTTGGAGTTTCGGGTTGGGGATCAGGTTCTTCTCAAAGTATCTCCTATGAAGGGTGTTATGCGCTTTGGGAAGAAAGGGAAGTTGTCTCACGGTTTGTCGGTCTATTCATAATTACGGATCGAGTGGGAGCTGTGGCTTATCGGTTGGCACTTCCGGATAACTTGGATCGCGTTCACAACGTGTTTCATGTTTCCATGTTGCGAAAATTTCTGCGCGATGAGGATCGGTATCAGCATATCGATGTTGGGGAGATTGAGTTGCAGCCGGATGCAACTTATTTGGAGCCACCTTGTCGTATTGTTGACCGTCGGGATCAAATCCTTCGCAATAAGGTTATCCCTTTGGTTCGTGTGCAGTGGAGTCATCACAATGAGGCTAAGTCCACTTGGGAACGGGAGGATGTCATTCGCTCGCAGTTTCCTGAAATATTGGAAGAAGGTAAGAGCGAATTCCGAGGACGGAATTCCTTTTGTTAGGGGGGGAGAATGTAATACCCCAAATTTTAAAAGGATAGTCCTGGCATTTATTTAATTGTTTAATATTTTATTTAATTGTTTAATTTCGTATTATTCTATTAATTGGTTATTTTAATTGTGTATTTCTTCCATGGTTATTTAAATTTGATTTTGTTTTAATTAATGGTTTATATTGTTTTGTTTTCTTTTATTAAATTATTTTAAATTAAATTGTTTTTATGATATTTTGTTTGACTTAATTGATAATTGGTTTTATTTAATTAAATTGGTTTAAATTAGGATTGTGTTTTTCTGTATATTCACGTATTAGCCGACATAGATTATAACTTAGGTTGTTCTTGGGCCGACTAAGTGTTGCATTAGGGTTCAAATTATACAAGGATTAGGGTTGGATTACTATGCCTATATAAATGACCTTATGTGGGTTTAGAGTTGAAGGAAAAAAATACATAAAACTCTATTTCCGTATACAGTGATACAGAGAATTGTGAGAGCAGAGAAATAGAAAGGGAAGTTGAGTAAATAACAGAGAGGACCAAGGGAGGATTTTAGTGGATTAGATCAGAAGTAATAGGAGGCTAGACAGTGTTGCAGTTGTTGCCGGAAGTTAGGACGACGGCGACAAGTATTGAGTCTAAAACAACAGGCAAGTTCTTTTCCTTCTTTTTCCCTTTGCTTGTGTTCTGTGCACCTAGGTGGTCTCTAGGATTTAATTAAGAATTAACTGGGTTTCTTATGTATATTTGATGGTATGTCGATGTTCTGTATGTGTGGGAATTTATCTAGTTACAGTTTGTGCGTGTCTGTGATTTATTTGTTTCTTGAAGCATGAAAATCTTATAAATCTGTATTCTCTGTTTTTGTATGTAATTGCTATAAACACATCTTGAGAATGATACTGGACTTAGATGGAACTCTTAGGATCAATTTAAAACCAACTGGACAGGTTGTGAATGGCCGGAAACACTGCAGAAAGTTACAAAAGGAACAGAGGTTGAAGGAGGCTCGAGGAGGAGGAGAGAGCCGGCTCTGGAATGCAGAGAGCCGGCTCCCCTATCAAAGAGCCGATTCTAAGAGAGGTAGAGCCGGCTCTAGGCTGCTAGAGCCTGCTCCCAAAATTTGGAGTAGGCTCCCTCTTCCATTTTGCACACTGATATGTTTTTTTTGTGTTTTTACGAACTGTGTGTTAATATTTGGAGCATGAAAATTATTCTGTTTAATCTGGGGTTGTACAGGGTGATTAGGAAGATGGTTTTGGGCATTACTAAGACTTAAAATTAATTAGAATTCAGTTCTAATTACTTGGAACAAACAGTAACAATTTAGTGAAACTATGTATACGGTTAACGGATGAAAGGTGGATTAATTGCTTAATTAAATTTCAGCAATATAATGGGAAGTAGGATGGTTATAAAACCTATTTTAAATGCATGGTAGGGTTCTCTGTGTATTTATGTTGATCTATTCATGCAATGGGATGTTAATTGTCGAATTATTAAACTTTTTCTGCAACTACTTGGATTACCGTTGGAATTTAATTGCTAGAATATTAATCAACGTCTCTGCGATTATTTGGATGTTAGTTTGAACTAAAATTTACCATCTGTATATTTATTTTGCTCTATACATGCTTTGAGATGCTAATTTTTGAAATGGTAAATTCTTTCTACAAATACATGGATTAGTGTTGGATTTAAATTGCTAGATCAACAAAAACCTTTTATGCAATTATTTGGATATTAGTTTGGACTGTAAATTATTCAGTTATGAATTAAACGCTGTAATTTACATGGATATGGAGGATTGTATGTACCGGTATGGGACGGTGACATACTAGGGATGGTTTAGCTTAAAAACGCTAACCTAACCTACCAGATGGAAAGAATGGATTATAAATTATTGAATCCATCAATGTGCTTAAGTCAAATCAACTGACTAGGTTGAATGACTCCTTGGATTAATTGGTTGTGGTTAAGCCACTTCAACTGAATAAGTTGAGTGCTTATCTAGATGGTATTTTGTATGTCTCTTCATTGAATAGGTGAATGACATACTATGGTTTCGGATGGACTTTAGATATATGGTTATGATACCACGATATGAGCGTGAGTCTCAGAGTCGTTGGTTAGGGTGCATATATGCAGTGGATGCGTAGCTGGATTTAGTCGGTAGGTGTACCCTGTTAGGTCTAGGTACTCATGCCCACCTTTGGGTGCGTTTTCGCATGTTGCCTTCTATTCAGGTTGAGACCTCTACTATAGTCCAGTGAATGTCCTTAGTGTGGATATATATGTAGATTTATGGATTACGTAGTTATGTTAAAGGTATCTTGGGTGTATCTGCGTATCGGGCACTGTATGGATTACAGTTGGAATAGGTCTTGCATGTGGGCCTGACCCACTTCTTTATTATTCTTTTCAGGTAACAGACGGTTCCAGTCTCAAGCTTGATCGTGCTAAGCAGGGACTCTCATTCCTTCTACCGACGATGTAGGATTTCACTTCATGATCTAGTTTTGGAATATCTATACTTTCAGTTTTTCAGTTCCAGTTGGAGTTTTATTTCGGGGTCCACTAGTTGGATTCCCAAGTTGTAACCTTGGAGGTTTTTGAGCTGGTTTATTGATTTTTTTGAGGATTTTGTTTTAGTTTCTATCAGCTTAAAACTTCATTTCTTATTTCGGTTTATATTCTGTGTTCATTCTAAAATATTAATTGTTAGATATTTCCTCGGGTTTGGGCCTGGGCCTGATCAACCCGTGTCTCGGATCCGAGGGGTATCACAATATTAGTGAATCATTTAAAAGTCCAGTTATTTTTCTAAATTTAATTGGATTAAAATCAAGGCATTTTGCATGCACTATATCATGGATATGAATAAATTGAAAACCATAATTATTAATGATTAAAAAAAATTGAGTGGGAGTGGTGATTTTTATACGTTGCCCCATGGCCTTCGTTATTAACACCATTGTAATTAGATCTTCAAAAATAAGGCCCCACGCATGATTTGAAGAGTCTTAATATTACAAGAATGGTTATCTCATGAAAATAATAATATTAAATGTTCATTGTAATTAGATCTTTAAAAATAAGGCCCTACGCATGATTTAAAGAGTCTAGATTATAATGAAAAGATATTTAATATTTTATTTTTCATTAGAGCTTTAATAACGTTATACACTCAATCTAAAATCAATAGTGTTAGCTCCCCAACGGAGTGGTCTACACTAGGTGATTTTAGAAAGGTTAAACATAATTAGGAATCATTTCATATAGATAGACAAGGCATTGTCTTAAGAGATATGGAGATGATGGGATTTGCCCGCCAATAGTAATAATGAACTTCGCCAACCGAATAAGTTATTGGCGTATTGGTTATCTGATTTTCATGCTGTGGTTAAGGGACCCACATATTATTATTTTAATGGAAGTGCTCACCTAATAGCAAATGAATCTCAACAATGGTAATAATGAACTCTTCCAACAGGATAAGTTATTGACGTATTGATTGTGTGATTTATTATACTATAGAGTTGAGGGACCCGCATTAATTAAAAGGGATTATTTACCAATAATGATAATGATCTCTTATTCTATTGAGATTTATTATATCATGTGGTTAACAAACTCATTTTAATTTTAAATATGCATGATAGTATTAATATTTCACCTTGCATATTGTATGAATACATTTATATTCAGATTAATTATGTCTAATCTATTTTATCTGCTTGCTAACATATTCAATGTATGTGAACCTTATTTATAATGACTTGAAAGGAACTTAGATATTTTATTCACAACGTAAGGGTACAAAATGTATTTAATACTCCTATACCTAATTATTTTACTTTAAAATACTTAATAAGATGTTTTAGTGAGATTAGATAGGGTGTATGCCTACGTACTATGTCAGACTTTAACACCATCAAGATAGCCTAAGGAACTCCAGTATGAGGTCGAATTTTGTAAAATGATAGTTTATTATTTAAAAATTAGCTGGAGATCTATAGGGCTGACTTGGGTGGTAAGTTTCAAATTGACATGATTACTGCCTTGTTACCAAACTGGTTCGGCTCTTTCAGAGTAAACTAAATAAGGAATCAGTTTGAGTTTACACTCGCTGATATTCTTATAGAATTGGTAACAAATGAAGGGATAATCAAAAGTATAGACATTCCTATCAATCTAACCTAGTCTATATCATCTTCCTTTAGGTCCAAGTAGAAGGGCAAAGCAAAGAAGAAGGATGATAATAGGATTAGGCTAGCACAAAACATGGGTATCCAAAAGGTTAAAGGGAATAAGGCAGTGTATGTTGAGGGCGAAGGAAATTGTTTCTTTTGCTACTAACTAAGACACTCAAGGACGAACTGTCTAAGCAATGACGTGGCATAGGAAAATATATATTTAATCATTGAGCCATGTTATGTGGTAGTATCTATTAATTCCTGATGGATAGATTCTGGAGCCACTAAATATGTTTGCAATTCATTGCAAGGACTGCAGGAATCCAGAAGTCTCGATGATATGGAATATATTTGTACTTGACCTGATGTCAAGGTTGGAGCTAAGTCAGTGGGAGTATTACATCTGAAATTAGAGAGTATGAGGATATTAGTATTAGAGAACTATCTTTATGCACAGAAGTTAGACGCTATCTAATTCTTGTTTCACTTGTGGTTTATAAAAACTGGATTGTTATTTTGTAAAACTGGTTTTATAAAATTGAATAGATTTGCGATTGTTTTTGGTGCATTGAAAGATGGTTAATATACTATAATCACAAGCTCTTAAGATTTGCAGGATGTAGAAACTAATGTTGTATCTTCTAGATTGAATGTTAAGAGAAAATTTGTTATTCCTGACTCATTGTATTTTTAATGTCTATTTTTGGGTTGTTATCAATCAAAATGAGATTTAAAGATTGGTCAAGGAAGGTTTATTACCTTGTGAGGCAGAGGAGCCTAAACCAAACTTGTGAATCCTGTTTTGAAAGATAGATAACTCTAAGGGCTTAATCAGTCAAATGAAATAGACATATTTATACTTGGAGTCGGTACACACAGACACGTGTAGGCTTATGAACATCCAAGCAAGATTACTCACGTTTTGGATAAATTTATCTGATGCGACACGAGTCTTAAACTTTTGGTACATTCTGAAAGTGTCAAGACTGATGTGGAGCACAGATTAGGTAAGCTTATCAAAACAATCTGATCTAATCGTGGAGATGAGTATTTCTTGGGATAGTGAAAGACTATGTGGTCAATGAGGGTGTGGTGTACCAGGTTTTCCGTAATTGACGCTAAATGGATTTAGGTGTCAAATAGGAATAACAGAATTCCGCTTAACATGGTTAGATCTATGATCTATTATGCTATATTATCTATTTCTTTTAAGAGTTTAGCGTTAATGACATTGAGGCGCATTATGAATTGCATTCCATCTTAGTCTGTCTCAAGGATACCGTTGAGCTGTGTTTTTTACTAAATCTTAGTTTGAATCACATGCACATATGGGGTAGTCTTACACATGTGCGCTTGATATGGACAAGTAAGTTGGAAACAAATCATACGCATGATAGATTTAATAGCTACTCTAAAAGTTACTAGGACGGATTATTTTATGATCTCAATGATAAAAGTTGATTGTTTACACTCACTGTTTATCTATAGGAGAATCATATTATGAATCACATACCTAGTAGCCCAGTGTTACAAAATATGGTATGAGTACCAGATGTACCACATATGAACACACTTAGTATAGAAATTTAGAATTATTAATGAATTCCTTATTGATGCGTCAGCATCATCTAGTACACAGATTCCTTCATCGGTACATTGATGTAGTGGGAGGATAATTATCCAATCCGACAGAATCATGTTTTTAGGTGAGACCGTTATGGACATCCCTATTAAACATGAGTTGGACCCAGTAAGCTACACGGAAGCGTGAACCGATATGGATACAGATCGTTTTGGCGAGTTACTATGAAATCAGAGTTGGAATCTATGTATTCTAATAAATTATGGGATCTTGTAGAACTTTTTAGTAGGGTGATACCTATGGAAGGCAAGTTAACCTACAAAAAGATACCAGAAGATTTCTTAGTGAATAAATCATGAGTGTACAAGGGAATGTCATTATTTTTCTGATTCTATATATATTAATGACATCCTACTCATTTAGAATGATGTGGAAGTTTTGTTATCAATAAAGAGGTAGTTGTTCAATTACTTTTAAATGAAGGGTTTTCAAGATGTAAGCTATATTCCTATGATCAAGCTTTTGCAAGATCAGGTTAAAAGGAAAATACGCTTATCTTAATAATCCTACATTGATAAAGTTTTGACCAGGTTTGGTATGCATAACTCAAAGAATGAGTTATTGCTTTATTGATATGGATGGCTCTCTATAGTAAGTAGTTTTTCAAGACTATCAAAGGAGATTGAACAAATGAGACTGGAATAATATGCTTCGGCATATGAGAGTCTCGTATATGCCATGGTCTATACCAAACAGGACATCCGCTACATAGTAGGGATAGTCAGTAGAGATCAGTCCAATACTGGACTTGACAACTGGTCTATTGTGAAAAATATCATTAAGTACCTAAGGAGAACCAATGATATCATACTCATTTATGGATGTGATGATATAGTCCTAGTCAGGTATGCTAGTTCTAATTTTCAATCAGAAGTAGATACTATGAGGTTCATGACTTAGTGTATGTTCACTTAATGGAAGGGAAATCAGTTAGTAGATTGTTAAACAGATTTTAACTGCTGACTCAAACCTGCAGGTGGAGTACATTGCAGCCTTAAAGGCGGCAATGGAAGCCTTTTTGGTTTGATCTCACTGATTTAGAGGTTATGGAGCATACTACCCTACCTATCCAGCTATATTGCGACAATAGTGCAGAAGTAGTCCAAACCAATGACTCAAGGTTCCATAGAGGAACAAAATACACCGAAAGGAAGTATCATGTTCTACATGATATTGTCCAGCAAGAAAATGTACTCGTGGCTGGAACATTGCATTGGAACACAACTTTGTTGATCCATTAACAAATGTGTCATTGATTAATAATTTTGATCGTTATCTGGATAACATTGGAGTTTAATGCAATTTGAATTGGTTATGAGGGTAAGTGGGAGCTGTTGGGATTTATATGCCCTGGCATAGCAAATTCCTATCTGGATTATAGTGATATATGTTCCTGACGTTTCTGAACTATTTATGCTTTATACAATTGGTGAATTCAATGTATTATGTTTCGATTCATTATAGAATTGAAAGTGTCCACTTGATTACAAGAGATATTTATATATGTATGTGATGGCGATCAATACATAATTATAAATAGTAATCATAAATTGTTCATAGTCGGTAATTATGGATGGACTCATAATTAATTAAGACTTAAACTGAATCCGTGTTAGGTTGAGATATATTGCGAGAGCCGTCGTATGCAATTGCTCCCTATCACTGTCATGGCATTTGACTCTTAAGTACGAGAAAAGTATAAACTCTTTTATTAATTAATAATTACTTTAATTTGTTTGGCAGATTCTTCGGGATCCTTAGACCGACACTTTGGGTAGTTATGTAATTAATAGTTAGAGGGTTATATTTTCAATATTTGTATCATTGTTACTTGTATTTATTTTGTATTGATTATGGTTGATCACAAAGTAAATTCGAAGGCCTTCGTGTATTTTTAGACAAAATGATTTATTATATATTTATTTATTTAAATTATTATTTTTGTTAAACTAATGTTTTATTGTGATCGAGTCAGAAATAATCAATGGTACCAAAATAAATATATTAATTAAGTAGTTAGATTGATGGCTTTATTTATCCGATAACTAATTATGCATAGAAGGGTCAAAGTGCAATATTGACTTAGAGGTTATTTATTATTTAATTGGATTTCAATTAATTTCTTTTAGCCGAGTAGAAATTAATTTATGAATTGATTGAATTGGGTTCATAGACCGGGCCAATTATTAATTCATTGTAGCCAATAAAATAATAAGCCCAAATGATTCTCACTCATAGCCCAACTTGATATTGGAATCATATTAGATTTGAGACATGTGAATTAGAGATTGAGAATGATTAATTGTTTCATTTTATTTATTTTTATGTTGCCTATAAATATACAAGGTCTATGTATATTTTAGGGGTGGTTTTTAGTAGAAGAAAAAAGTAATATATTTTCTCTCTCTAAAAAATTAGGGTCTATGTTCTCATCTAATGGAGGTTCCCACAAGCCTAGTTTTCCAAGGTCATTCATGGAGGCTTATGGGTGATTCCTAAAGGCAAAACAATTACCAAGAAGATGGAGATACAAGGAGAAGGCATCTTGCTAAGGGATCTACAATAAGTGAGAACATTCACTTTAGAGGAAAGATTTAAAAGTTTACTCAGACCTTTGATGTAAGTATTCAATTCATTAATTGAATGATACATCATATTTTTATTTTTGCATAAAACTTGTTTCTATGTGATGAATCAAGATCCATGAATCAAAATCCCTCGAAAAGTTTTTAAAACTTGCACGTTTCCCAACACAGCCTTAGTTCTTATAAACATGTATGAAAATTAGAGCATTCCATTTGAATATTCTGATCCTTTTTTCACCTGGTATTTCACCGTGTTCGTCTTGCTACCATTACTCGCACGTTTGTAGAGCTCCTTCAGTGATACATGAAATTCACCAATGCATCGGTCCCTATGAATCGCTTATTGTATAGCTTGATGACAAGTATCCTACATTCATTTTGCACCGCGGACTTATCAATGGTGTGTATGGTGGTGAAATTCCATGCAGGGTTGGTCTTACCATGATTGTCCACCGGAGTTCGCTTCTCTGATGATGAGTTGGTCATGGGGGCACCCCCAATTGAAACCCTAGCATAAACTTTCATCCGGGAAAGTTTTCCTGTAGGTTTAAGATGGCTTGCTGAAATAAGATTGATCTCCAAGTCGGTGCAGTCCATCTCTTCCCGCGGTTTGATGCAGTCCATGTTTGTTTTTATAAGTTGGAGCGACTAGAGAGAGCTAACCTGTTAGGAAGACTAAACTAAGAAATTTAAAGAGCTTGTGGAAGACCTAAACTATGCAACATTTTAATTTTAAAAATCAATTTTTTTTTTTTTTTTTTTTTTTTTTTTTGAGGAACAAGATAATAAATATGAACTTCATTTTTATTTATTATTATTATTATTATTATTTAGTAATGTCAATTAGTATTGTAAATAAGAAGGAAATTGACCAGTATGGAAGCTACATGGCATTTATAGGAAAGTGGAGCTAATGCATATATCACCTCTATGTATATATTTGAAAACTTTTAATCAAACACCCACTACAATTTGAGTTTCAGCATAAATTGCAAGAGCTGAGTGTATGAGAATTGTTTCATAATTTACAAGAGGTGAGTGTATGAGAATTGTTTGTATATGTTAGTGCCTTATTTAGGAAAGCATTTATGTAATAATTTCTTTGGTCATCTCAGCTGTGATTAAACAACAACAGTGTTTTTTATTGGGCCTTTTTAGCACAAATGCTGATGGTCTTTTATGCACAAATGACGAGGGGCAAAATGGGAAATAAAAGGGTAAAATGGGGTTTTCAGTTTTACTTTTTGTAAAAAGTTGTCAAAGGGGCTAGTTATGCACCTTTTTTGAATTTTGTGGACTTGCATGTACATTTTTAAAAAGTAAGGACCAAGTTTACACAAAGTCTATATATCAAGGGAGTTTTTGCACTTAACCCTTTAAAATAATATTTAAATGTGATAAAGTTGTCTGAGTGGTAAATGATCTGACCTGGTGTTCTCACTGTATGCTCTTATGTTACAATTCCCTTCTCCTAACTCCGCAAACTCCTAGTTAGGTAAAAATACATATATCATTTTATTTATCAATAAATTATAGTAAATAGCTTCAATTAGGGAAAAAAAAAATTATAGTAAATAAATAAATCAAAGATGAAACAAATACCTTTAGCCAATAACATTGGGTAAATCATTAAACATGTCATTTAAACTAAAGTATAGATATCATCTACTTCTAAAAAATGAAGATTGATGATTAAGTTTTAACCGGAATGTGTGAATTATTTGCGGAGTCAAAATACAAGTATAAAATTAATTTACAAGATTAGATCTAACTATTTTTTTTTTTCATCAAAACAAGATTACTTCAATACCAACTATTAGTGAGGAAATTAGTGATATATAATTGGGAAAATTAGATTTCGATGATCAAATCTAAACAAAATATTTAAAAAGTGATCTTAAAGTCGGAACAAGATGAATAGTTATGAATTTTGAAACTTAATTGCTAATAAGTGACCATTAGAAAAAAAAAAATTGGTAAAAAAAAATTACTTGTCTATTAAATATTCTAAAAATAATTTTAGATGACAAAATTGCATAATATTATCTTCTCTTTCTTGTTCTATTTTTTCTTTTTTAGTTTGCAGCCTTCCAATTAAAATTAGAGTTTCTTTAATAATCTTATCATTGGTCTATTTTTTCTTTTTTAGTTTACTACCGCTAACATACTTTCAAGTATAATCCATAAAAAACACCCTTAAAGTATGCTTACAGTGCATGTCACACATCTTTTGCGTGCAAAAAACACCTCTAAAATTTTAATTTGGTGCAAATAGATTCACAAATTTAAACCCTAAGTTAACTAAATTGCATTTATTGAACCATTTTATAAAAAATAATAATTTTGTAAAAATGACCGAAAATGCTAATTGGATGACTCCCCTTATATGCAAAAAACACTCCAAAAGTTTAAATTTGGAGCAAATAGGTCCCTCTGATAAATTTAAACCCTAAGTTGATTAAATTACCCTTACTGAACCATTTTATAAAATATATAAAAATAAAATAAAATGACAGAAAATGACAAGTAAAGATAAAAATATAAAATAAAAGTATAAAAGGAAATAAAGTGCAAACTAAAACAAATCTGCTCCAAACTCCGAAAACCAGATATTGAGATTCTTTTTCCTTTTTTTTATTAGTGTTGGTATGAAAATAAAATAAAATTATGAAAAAAAAAATTTAGTAGAAAACATAAACTGAAATCTCTAAAAATTCAAATCTTTGTTCTACAAAATTCTTAAAGTTTTTAAAAAATAAAGGTTTAGAGATATATATAGAGAAAAAAGTTAAAATATATATATATATATATATATATATATATATATATATATATATAAAGTAATGTGTACATAACACTCATATAGTATGAAATTAGTACCATATATATCTTATTAGACATTTTTGGAAGAGTAAAAGGGCAAAACAAGTATTACAACACTAATTTATGTCATATTTCTTATTGATGTGTATTTTTGCACAATATGAAAAGATTAGAGATGTTTTTTTGTACACTTTTGCAAATAAGGAGTAAAAGTGATAAGCGAAATATATTCGAGGAGTATTTTTTGCATTTATATGTGATGGAAGGAGGAAAAAAGGGCAAAACCCCCAAAATAAAAGATGTAACCTGATTCCCACACACTCCACAAAGAGGGTTACGTAAGTAATCTAGATAGTCCTAGATTTGGTAATATCATCAAAATACCACATTCCCCTTTATAAAATTTCTCTAATTATTTGTTTTTTCTCCATTATTATTTTGAGTGTAGTAATTGCATAAGTTTTGCTGACTAGTCTTAGTCTACTATTTTTTGCACATATGCTTTGGCATCTTCTGTGGTAACTTCAAGAAACACAAAAGTTATAACACTTTGAACTGCTTTGAATAAAGCGATCACATGAAGAAGCCAAATCTCCAAACCCAACAATGTAGATAACCCTACACCAACAATTTAAATTGCTTCAACACCATTCAAATACATCTCGTTTCCTTCCCTCTTCGTCTTCATCTAATCCTCCAGCGCGATAGAATGTGCCGTTTGACTACAAAAGTGTTTAATTGGATTTAATGTTTAGGATAAATTTTTTCAATTAAAAAATAATATATTATAATAAGAGTATTTACGTATTAAATTATCAAATAATTATTTGTTGGCAATTAAGTTTTAAAATTAGTGACTAATTTTCTTTTCTTGACTTACTTTACAACAATTTTATTTAGGATTGACCATTAAAATATATTTTTTCTTATATAATTTATACTAGGCGTTCGGGAGCAGGCTTGTTTTCTTTTATATACATATCCACTGGACTCACAAAATTATAGCCAAACTTGAGTATTTATCATTTAAAGTCATTAATTTGTTCGTCTTTTCATGGGAGATTAAGGCATAAACGATGACTATGATAGAAATTGTTCACTTATTTGTTTGAGAATTTTATTTTATTCTTCAATTTGCCTTTTTCATATTTGTTATCATTTGTTCATTTCTGTGTTTTAGAATAATGCCGTTGTATTTATAATCTAACTCAAATATATATATATATATATAAACAAAAATTATTGAGATAGAAAAGCCGATGATTAATTTATTTTTTTAACAATTTTGACAATCGAGCAAAAATTCAGTACATGTTTATTTTGTAATTGGTTGATTACCATTTTTTTAACTTTCTGCATGATAATTCTAACAAATACGAGACATCTGTCATTTACCAAAAAAAAAAAAAAACAAAAAGAAGCGATATTTGTCACTAAATTTGTGAAATTGACAATTAGTACATTTATTGTTGTGTTATTAGGTATTACTTTCTATACTCTTTAAATAATATCACTAAAATTATGGGTGAAGTACAAAAAACACTCATGTAGTTTTAAAAGTGTGCAAATAACATTCTTGGTGTTCAAATGTCACTCATGTAGTTTCAAAATGGTGCAAATAAAATTTTTTTGTCAAAGGGTAGGTCAAAATACGAAAATACCTCCCAATATTCTTTATTCAATAATAATAAAAAATTGGAGAAGTTGAAATTACCCACATAGACATTGATTTAAATTACGTTGTTTTGGGTAAGGGTAATGATATAGGTGCCAAAGGTTTTTGGCCGAACTGGGGACGAATCTGATGTGGCAAGGCCACCTCATATGATTAAATCTAAGTGAAATAAGGAAAAGACTAATGTACCCTAAATACTTAGTATAATTTTCATTTAATAGCCTTTCAGATTTGAAATAGAGCATTCAAGAACTCTTTAGTCTATGAAAGTCATCTCTCTCCATCTCAAAACACTATGGACTTCTCAATCTCTTTCTTCTATGTCATCCCCATCAACGTTTATCTGTTTTGCATCTTCACTATCTCGCTTTAAAAACCTTTAAATTTGTTCCATCCTCATGACTCCACTAGGGCCGGCCATCATCTTGCACATCAAAACCTGTTCAAATAACCTATTATTTTCTATGGTCTTCTTTCTTTCAAAGGAGACCCAGCTCAATAACAATTCACCATTGCATAAATCAAAAGACCCAATTTCCTTCACAAAAACCTAAATAAACCTTGAAGAGGAGGGATTTGCTGTCTTGCACCATAGCCAATTAGTAATCAAAAGGGAAGCAATGCAAAATTGGTCGGCTAAAAATGGATAAGCTATGCAACGTCAGAAATCATCCAAATTCAATAATGCTAAACAATGTAATGTGGGTGTATATATACATATATTTACATACATATATATATATATCTCTCTCTCTCTCACTCTTTCTCTCTCTTTAAACACCCATAATCATATATATTTCTATATTTTTATTTACTTTTACACCTACTTTTTTTTGATTCGCCATGGTTTTGCACGGTCAAATAAAGGATTATTTCTATATATCATGGTGGTCTTATTCAAAAGAATTCTTTATAAGACATACTCACTCCTGTGGGACTCCTAGTTTTTCACGCAAGGTCAGATTTAAGAATCTGATGTGGCCTTGTTCGGCCCCTGTTCGGCCAAAAACCTTCGGCCCCTATATCATTAACCTTTGGGTAATGAAGCATAGTTGTAGACATCCCATTTTGCCCTTACCCATTTGTAGGGATATTTCGGTAAAACTAGTTTGGTCAAGCTAGGAAAATTATAAAATTCGACCATCGGATCATAAAATGGATGTCACCATTGGATGCGGAACGTCTCAAAACCATAAGATACACCAAAAGTCCACTTTGTAAAGCGACTTCTTGCACTCGATCAAGGTACGGACAAAATCGTAATTTTGCACCCCTGGCCAATTCAAGTTTAAGTAAAACTTGAGAAATAAATTAATTTAGTATTCAAGTAAATAAAATAGACCCTGCCATTGTGTGCGGAATGCATGAAAACCTTAAATAATGTACACAAAATAATAAATGAAAAAATAAAATAAAATATCATAATAATAAATATTAAATAAAAAATAAAACAAAATAACAATAAGTATAAAATAATTGTTTGCCCATAATATAAGGTCCTGAAGGCGACCCACATCTCTCATATACTTTGTTATACTTATATAATATATTAAATAAAAAATTTTAAAGAAGGGAATAAGAATAAAACTATAGTAAGGCCGGGTAATCAGCTGTGGTGCAAGAACTGATTATTTAATTCATGTAGCTTAGTGCAGTCATATAATATATCAAATAAAAAAGGACATAAGTGAAATAAAAATAAAAATAATAAAATATATAGTGATTGCCCCGAACTAGAATGTTATTCAAACTATCTAATTAGTTACTGAATTGATCCGTAATTATCACCTCGCCCAAATATGATATAATAATAAAATAGATAATATAACTTTGTTAGTAAATGCACAAATTTGGGGATATATAGTTAGAATATACGATCTCCACCAACCCTGGTTTTTTAAAAAAAAATCAATGATTGAGTCAAATTACCCATTACAGATCCATACAAGCCGTCTCCATGGATACCAGAGTATCCAAGAGACGCAGCCATCTACCATGGGTGGACAACTCCACCAATACACAAACACCACCCGATGTCTCTCCCAAGATTCTGATAAAGCCACCAAAGTCTCCAAACATCCAAAAGAAGTCGAAACTTTAGGCGGTAACGTTCCAAGTGGTGAAAGGATTTCAAGCAGTTATTGGCGTAGGCGGTGATTGGCTTGCTCATGCGTTAAAGGTAAGTGCAATTCAGACTTTATTTATTCATTTTCATTATTTATTCATTTTTCTATATTTATTGTTCGTTTAGATATGTTCATTGTCCTATGTTGTATGCACGTTCCTTTTCCATATGATATGTATCTACTTAATTTTATGGTTTCTTGTGAGCATACATATGTATGTTCGCATAACTGGACAAATTTATTTGTTATCGTAGAAACTCATTCTATTTCTCAATAAGCAATGCCAATGTCTTTTACGTTAATAAACATATCTAAGTAACATGACCATGGGATGTTGGTATACCTACTCAATAATAAAATATAAGTTTTCTGAAAATAAATTTTAGTTTCTTCCTTTGGAAGGCCAAAGGCAGACTTTTGTCACACCCCGCTACCAAGAGGCTATGCCACGCAGGCGCCACGCAGACGCCCAGCAGACGATGACATGGAGCCTGCATGGATTGGAGCTTTCTAGACTTCTCTACACAAGTATGGAACTTTCCGGAATTCTCTAGATTAGTGTGGAGTTGTCTAGCCTTTTCTAGACTTGTCTAGAGTTGTATAGAATTCTCTAGAATTCTCTAGACTTGTCTTGTACATAGTAGAAAGTTCTAGAGTTATGTAGATATTTCTGGAGGATTCTAGACACTAAATCTAGGCCACACATTTGTACACATCTAGAATGTTCTTGTAAGGCCAAAGGCCTATAAATAGGAGGTGGGAGTTCATTTACTCCTCACCAAGCAACCAAGTTGTAATCTCTCCTCTCAAGTAATACAAGTTCTATACATTCCCAAACTCTCTTGCTCACTTGCCTAACCTCTTCCTACACACCCAAGTAAGCAAAACACTTGTCTAGCCTTAGTCTTCACTAAGCTAGCACACTCGGGTAGGCTGACTTAGCGCTTCAAGGGGGCTTGAAAGTGTCTAAGGCCGCACGGGAGCTTGAAAAGGTTCAAGTCCGTGACAGTTGGTATCAGAGTTAAGGTCGTGAGGCGTCACACCTTGTGTGAAGGAAGCTATGGCGGAGCTATCAGACGTGACTGGCACCCAAGAGGAGACTCTACGTGGAAGGGAAACAAATCCCCCTCTAGGCGGAGTGAGGACGAGGGCTAGATCGAAGGACATCATGGCGGGCTTAGAGGCACGTGTGGCAATGATGGAGGGGTCCATAGCCAACGTGTTGGAGCAGCTTGAGGATGCTCACCAGCGCATGGATGGGCTGGAGTCGGAGGACGTTGAGGTCCAGAATGCTATCAAAGGGTCACTCAATGCCCTAAGTGGTGACTTTCGGCAGGAGCTCCAAGCACTTCGAGAACTTATGTTGGGGGAGTTTGCCACCCTACGTGGCTATGTTGATCAGGAGCTTGGCACTTTCCGCGAGCAAGTGGAGGAAATGCGAGCGGACTGGACATTGTGCAAACGGGCGGTGGCGTCCGGCACAGCTACTACGGGGGTAGTAGCACCCCGGGTTGATATTCCCAAGCCTAAGTGCTATGGTGGGAACCGGGTAGCGAGGGAGTTGGAGAACTTCCTCTTCAGCATGGAGCAATACTTTGAGGCTACAGGCATGACCGATGAGACCATCAAGATACGCACGGCGACCCACTACCTCACCGACCATGCCATGCTATGGTGGAGGAAAAAGTATGGTGACATGGGCAAAGGTACGGTCTCTATTGATACTTGGGCTGATTTCACTAGGGAAATTAAGAAACATTTCTATCCTGAGAATGCCGAGGATGAAGCTAGGGGCAGACTCCGAAGGCTGAAACAGGTTGGGTCGATTCGGGACTATGTAAAGGAATTCACTAATTTGACTCTTGAGATCCCGGATCTATCCGACAAGGACTCTCTTTTCTTCTTCATGGATGGATTGCAGTTGTGGGCTAAGACGGAGTTAAGGCGGCGCAACGTGCAAGACCTTGCCACAGCTATTGCAGAGGCAGAGTCCTTTATTGATTTCAGCTCCAAGAAGGAACCCTCGTCCAAGCCAAAAGACAAAGACAAGGACAAGGGGAGGTATGCCGGCAAAGGTGGGGGAGACAAGGGCGCTGCACCCCACAAGGATTGGTCCCGTAAGCCATGTGGTGGCCATGGAGGCAAAAAGGGAAGGGAGAACAAGGAAGAAGCACCCAAGCCTAAGGGTTCTTGCTTCATATGTGATGGACCACATTGGGTACGAGATTGCCCAAAGCGGAAGACCCTCAATGCCATGACGAGCCGTTATGAAGAGCAACAACAGGAGGAGGCGCAGATGGGTTCATTGCAAATCCTTAATGCCATTAAGGCTAAAACTGAAGTCCCTAAGGCGGCGGCTAAAGGGCTAATGTTCGTGGAGGCAAGCATCAATGGGACACCCACACGTGCTTTGGTGGACACGGGTGCATCCCATAACTTTGTGAGCCTTGACGAGGCCAAGAGATTGGGCCTCAAGTATAGCAAAGAAGAGGGCTCCATGAAGGCAGTTAACTCGGCGGCAAAGGCCATACATGGCATGGCACATGGCGTCCAAGCATGCATTGGCGAGTGGGGTGGCCACATAGATCTATCAGTGGTACCCATGGACGACTTCAAACTAGTCCTTGGGTTGGAGTTCTTAGACAAGGTGAGAGCCTTCCCCATCCCTTTTGCTAACACTATGTGTATTATGGAAGGCAACACAGCATGCATGGTGCCAGTGGAGCGAGGCGCCAAGTTGGAAGCCCAAGCTTTGTCAGCTATGCAGTTCAAGAAGGGCTTCAAGAAGGGAGAGACTAGCTACCTTGCTACGTTACTGGAGACACCCGAAGATGAGCTAGTCCCTTCCCCACAAGAAGAGGTGCCTAAGGAGATACGAGCCGTGCTAGACGAGTACACGGACGTGATGCCTAAAGAGCTGCCCAAGAAGCTTCCACCTAGGAGGGAGGTGGATCATAAGATTGAGCTGGAACCGGGTTCTAAACCCCCTGCTTTGGTGCCCTATCGGATGGCACCCCCAGAGTTGGAGGAGTTGCGGAGGCAACTTAAGGAACTGTTAGATGCGGGCTATATTCGACCATCGAAGGCCCCATATGGCGCACCGGTGTTGTTCCAGAGGAAGAAGGACGGGTCCTTGTGCATGTGCATCGACTACCGGGCGCTCAACAAGGTGACTATCAAAAACAAGTACCCCATTCCTCTCATTGCCGATCTCTTTGATCAGCTTGGTGGAGCACGCTACTTCACTAAGCTTTACTTGCGCTCGGGGTACTACCAGGTGCGGATAGCGGACGGGGATGAGCCTAAGACTACGTGTGTAACGAGGTATGGCTCCTATGAGTTTCTTGTTATGCCGTTTGGCCTCACCAATGCACCTGCTACTTTTTGTACTTTGATGAACAAGCTCTTCCATCCCTACTTGGATCGCTTTGTGGTGGTGTACTTGGATGATATTGTTGTGTATAGCACCACTCTAGAGGAGCACGTGCAGCACTTGAGCGCGGTCTTCCAAGTCCTACGGGAGAACGACCTATATGTGAAGATGGAGAAATGCTCATTTGCCCAAGAGGAGGTGTTGTTCCTAGGGCATAAGATACGGGATGGCAAGCTGATGATGGATGAGGCAAAGGTGAGGGCCATTCAAGAGTGGGAGCCGCCCACTAAGGTGACAGAGCTACGCTCATTCCTTGGGCTTGTCAACTACTACCGCCGCTTTATCAAGGGTTACTCGGCGAGAGCAGCCCCATTGACAGACCTTCTCAAGAAGGCGCGTGCTTGGAGTTGGACAGAGTCGTGCCAGGGGGCATTTGATGACTTGAAGAGGGCAGTTACGAAGGAGCCGGTACTTAGCTTGCCCGACCACTCCAAGCCATATGAGGTGCACACGGATGCATCGGACTTCGCTATTGGGGGTGTGTTGATGCAGGAAGAACACCCCATAGCTTATGAGAGCCGCAAGCTTAATGACACTGAGCGGCGCTATACTGTGCAAGAGAAAGAAATGACGGCGGTCATCCATTGCCTACGTACTTGGAGGCACTACTTGCTCGGGGCACAATTTGTGATCAAGACGGATAATGTTGCCACCAGCTACTTCCAGACACAGAAGAAGCTTAGCCCCAAGCAAGCTCGTTGGCAGGACTTCCTAGCGGAGTTCACTTACCATTTCGAATATAAGCCGGGCAAGGCCAATGTTGTGGCGGACGCACTTAGTCGCAAGGCCGAGCTCGCAACTATTAGTCGGCCCCAACACTCTCTTGTGGAGCGAATCAAAGAAGGGTTGCAGCATGACCCTCTAGCCAAAAGCCTTATTCAGCTAGCTAAGGAAGGGAAGACTCGGCGCTTTTGGCTAAGGGATGATTTACTTCTCACTACGGGGGACCGACTCTTTGTGCCCAGGTGGGGCAACTTGCGGAAGGAGCTAATACGGGAGTGCCACGACACCAAATGGGCTGGTCACCCAGGTATGCGGCGCACACTAGCACTCCTTGAAGATTCTTACTATTGGCCTCGGATGCGAGATGACGTGGAGACATATGTGAGGACTTGTCTTGTGTGCCAACAAGATAAGATTGAGCAACAGCATCCTGCAGGCCTACTAGAGCCACTGCCTATTCCAGAGAGACCATGGGAGAGCGTCTCTATGGATTTCATCACTTGCTTACCCAAGTCAGAGGGTTGCGGGAGCATTATAGTGGTGGTAGATCGATTCAGCAAGTATGCCACCTTCATACCCGCACCAGCAGACTGCACAGCAGAGAGGGCAGCAGAGTTATTTGTTGACCATGTGGTCAAGCTTTGGGGAGTTCCGCAGAATATTGTCAGTGATAGAGACCCGCGTTTCACCGGTAGATTTTGGACGGGACTCTTCAAGAAGATGGGGACGGATCTTAACTTCTCTACGAGTTTCCACCCCCAATCAGATGGGCAGACAGAGTGCATCAACGCTCTCCTGGAGCTTTATTTGAGGCACTATGTGAGTGCTAATCAGCGAGATTGGGCCAAACTCCTTGGGGTGGCACAGTTTTCTTACAACTTGCAGCGGAGTGAGGCTACCAATCACAGTCCATTTGAGGTTGTCACCGGACGACAGCCTATGACACCCAACGCCATTGCTTCAACTTGCGATGGTAAGAGTCCGGCGGCCTACAAATTTGCCAAGAGGTGGCATGAGCAGTCCGACTTGGCTAGGGCGTACCTTGACAAGGCGGCAAAGAAGATGAAGAAGTGGGCCGACACCAAGCGAAGGCGGGTGGAGTACATAGTGGGAGACCAAGTGATGGTTAAGCTACTACCCCAACAATTCAAGTCCTTCCGGAACGTGCATAAGGGGCTAGTAAGGAGGTACGAGGGCCCGTTCCCCATCGTCAAGCGGGTGGGCAAGGTCTCCTACATGGTGGAGCTTCCACCCAAGTTGAAGATACATCCAGTCTTCCATGTCAGCATGCTCAAGCCTTATCATGAAGACACGGAAGACCTTACTCGGGGCATATCGCATAGGGCACCCACGGCCGTTGTCACATCCTTTGACAAGGAAGTTGATTGCATCCTTGCAGATCGTGTGATGAGCAGGAGAGGTGTGCCCAAATATACAGAGTATTTAGTGAAGTGGAAGAACCTGCCAGATAGCGAGGCGAGCTGGGAGCATGAGGATACACTATGGCAGTTCGCAGAGCATATCCAGCAGTTCAAGCAAGAAGACGCGACGAGGGCGTCGCGAGCTTAGGTGGGGGAGAATATCACACCCCGCTACCAAGAGGCTATGCCACGCAGGCGCCACGCAGACGCCCAGCAGACGATGACATGGAGCCTGCATGGATTGGAGCTTTCTAGACTTCTCTACACAAGTATGGAACTTTTCGGAATTCTCTAGATTAGTGTGGAGTTGTCTAGCCTTTTCTAGACTTGTCTAGAGTTGTATAGAATTCTCTAAAATTCTCTAGACTTGTCTTGTACATAGTAGAAAGTTCTAGAGTTATGTAGATATTTCTGGAGGATTCTAGACACTAAATCTAGGCCACACATTTGTACACATCTAGAATGTTCTTGTAAGGCCAAAGGCCTATAAATAGGAGGTGGGAGTTCATTTGCTCCTCACCAAGCAACCAAGTTGTAATCTCTCATCTCAAGTAATACAAGTTCTATACATTCCCAAACTATCTTGCTCACTTGCCTAACCTCTTCCTACACACCCAAGTAAGCAAAACACTTGTCTAGGCTTAGTCTTCACTAAGCTAGCACACTCGGGTAGGCTGACTTAGCGCTTCAAGGGGGCTTGAAAGTGTCTAAGGCCGCACGGGAGCTTGAAAAGGTTCAAGTCCGTGACACTTTGCTTCGTATGCTGGTGGTTAAAAGTCTCAGTAGGTAAACTTATGTCTAAAACTCATAATGGCGCTCTGGCGAACTAATTGCCCAAGAGTCTAAAACGGCAGTGTGGACATTTAATTTATTAAGGATTTTTTTTTTTTTTTTATTACATCAATTCACTGGTATGTTAATTTTTTCAATAGGATTATGCTTAATAGTCTATATGCAAACCCACTTTAAAACATTAGAAATTTAGCACCGAAAGAGTGTTGCATTATAAGGCCTAGCAAATATACTAAGTGCACGAACTAGTATGTTGGCTTCCTCTTCTATGAAATTATAACTAACTAATTTCAACTAGTATGTTCCATTGATCTAGAAATCAAATTTTCTAAATTAAAAACATATCTTTTTTATAACCTTTGTTTCCTAAAACAAGGCTTCCAAAAATGTTTTGACATTAAAGCTTAATCGTATTTTATATTTTAGGCCTCCTAAGAAGTAAGAACTTAAGAATCAACTATTGAAAAAATATTCTCAGGCATATCAATTTATGTAGAAATTATTTAAATTCATAAACTCTCTTTTAAGATAGAAATGATTTAAATTCATAACCTCTCTTTTAAGATGTAACGATAATATTTTCTTGAATCCTAAAATCTTTGTATTTTAGTTGTAAGTCAATAAAAAATCACTTTTTCATTATTTATTTCATCTTTCCAAAATAAATGAAGTTAATTACATATTAGCTTTGGAAATATACAAATTGCCTTAGAAACACACATATATACACACAAATCATATTTTTTTTCTTCAAAAATAATACTTTCTTAAATAATAATTTACTAAAAGGGTTTTATTCGAATCTATATGGTCCCCTTTAGGGTTTTGTGTCGATCGTCAACTAATTTGGGCTCCACATGTCTCTATTTGCTTCGATTATAGTTAAATAACTTCCACTTTGTCTTCTTCAGGCTTATTGAAGTGTATTGTAGTTTTTTTAAAATTAAAAATAGGGTTACAATTCTAAGATAAAAATGAGGGCTTTTTGCCTTTTTTATTTTTATTTTTTATTTATTTATTTTTTTTTTTTTTGGGGTTTCACATGTCTAATAAAGTGTTAATTTGACTTTAACTTGTCTAATTTTTTATTTTTTTATTTTTCATTTGAGGTTGGTTCTATTAATGTGCTTACACTGATGTTAGTATTCTTTATTATCATATTGCGTCTACACATGCATGTAATATATTCGTTATGTTCTTGTCCTTACAATGCATAATATTCATTATGTTCTTGTCCTTACAGTGCATGTAAATTATTTGTCTGTACATGCATGTAATTTGATGTTAAGTGTATTGCGTGTTTAATTTTTTGTAGGTGTTGTTTATAATGTTTAAAAAGTATACAATTGAGATGCATTATGATGGGAAATTTGATAAGGACCACTATTACTATATTGGGGGGAAAGTTGATGTAACGACCCACTTCACCACTTGGTATGATATTGTTCGCTTTGGATCTAAGCTCGCACGGTTTTGCTCTTGGGCTTTACTCTAAAAGGCCTCATACCAATTGGAGTGACACACCTACATATAAGCACTTCACATTTCCCTTTCCCTTTCCCTTTCCCAGATGATGTGGGATTGTGCACCCGTAATTCGCCCAGTGTGGTAGCCTGTCAGTGTCTCGCAATCGCCTATAGGTTCATCACTATCCCTTTTGGGGTAAAGCTCAAGAGCAAAACTGTGCGGGCTTAGATCCAAAGCAAACAATATCATACCATGTGGTGGAGTAGGTCGTTACAAATGGTATCAGAGCCTGACCCAGCTGGAAGTGTGCCGGCCGGGACGTCGTGCCCCCAATGGGGGTGAATTGTGATGACCCTGTGGGCGGGTGTGCCATGGGTGGGTGTGAGACACTAACAGACTACCACACCGGGCGAGTTATGGGTGCACAATCCTACATCGCCTGGGAAAGGGAAAAGGAAATATGAAGTGCTTATATGTAGGTGTGTCACTCTAATTGGTATGAGGCCTTTTGGGGTAAAGCCCAAGAGCAAAACTATGCGGACTTAGGTCCAAAGCGAACAATATTATACCATATAGTGGAGTGGGTCGTTACAGTTGATGAATTTGATAATTATGATCCTGATCATACGTCATATTTTGAAATTGAAGATATGTTGAAACTACTGAACTTAGATCCGAAAAGTGAAGTTTATTATAAAGACCTTAGTAATGGAAATTATGTGTTAATAACCCCTGATGAATGTCTGTTATAAATGTTTGTAATGTACAAGAACTTTTCATTAGTGAAGGTATTAGTTGTTGGAGGTAAATATATTCCAGTTGTTGATGTGTCAACTGCACCTGAACCTGAAGCTGCACCTGCACTTGCGCCTTCACCTCATTCCCCTTCCCATTCACTTGTCCATTCCTCCTCCCATTCACTTGCACCTGAGACTGAGGATAACAATGGTGATATCAAAGCTTTATGGGGTCAAGTAGAAGAGTTAGATGGAGATTCTGTATATACACTAAGTGATGAGCTGTGGAGTGTTCATAGCTCATCGGATGAGGAAGTTGATAGCAACATCAAAGCTAGTGAATATGTTATTGAAAGGGATTTAGGGACTAAACCCTTATAAATTGGGACGAAGTTTACATGTGTAGATGATTTTAGGGTAGCATTGAGGGACCATGCTATAAAAATACAAGTATGATTTTAGGCTTAAGAAAAATGAAAAAAACAGGATTACTGCTGTGTGCATTAGTAAATGTGGTTGGAGGATTCATGCCTCAAAGAATAGTAGTGATAATATTTTTCAAATCAAGACATGTAAAAGTACACACCACTATATTCCACCTGAAACAAATAGGCAAGCAACATCAAGGTACATAGCCAACCACTACATAAATCAATTCAGAATGGACCCAATTTGGAAGAATTGTGGTTTAAATGGCTTGATTGAAAAGGATTTTGAGATACTAGTTTCTAGATTCAAGTTAATTAAGTAGAGCTAAGGTAAAAGCCTTGAAAATGATTGAAGGTAATTTTGAAGAGCAGTTTATGAAGATCAGAGAGTACTGTGAGCTTGTTATGCAGACAAATCCTGGCAGTGTATGCAAAGTGAAAAAAGAAATTGACAGTGAGGGTAAGCAAAGGTTTCTGAGGGTTTTTTTTTATTGTCTATATGCAATGTGGAGAGGTTTCAAAGTAGGCTATAGGCCATTTGTTGGGCTAAATGGTTGTTTTTTTGAAAGGGCCATATGGAGGACAATTGTTAAGTGCTGTTGGTAGGGACCAAAATGATCGTTATTACCCAATTGCATTTGCAGTGGTGGAAGTTGAGTTAAAGGCCACTTGGCAGTGGTTTATTAATGAGTTGATTGCAATCATTGGTCCCCTTATCACTTTAACTTTTTTCTTTGACAGACAAAAGGGATTGGTTGATGTGTTGGATAGGTTGTGTGAGAATACTGACCATATGTTTTATATTAGACATATGTATGAAAATTTTAGGAAGAAATTTTTATGTCTCAAATTGAAAACTGAATTATTGAATGCTTCTAATGTATTTACACTTGAGGTGTAAAAGACTCACGTGACAAACATTAAGAAGATGAACAATGATGCTTTTGAGTGGCTGAACTGAATCCCTCAATATTTATGGTCCAAGTGTGGCTTTAGAGTGGACTCAAAGTGTGATTTAAATAGTAATAATATGTGTGAATCTTGGAATATGCAGATTCTAAAGGCCACGGGCAAACCATTGATTTATATGTTTGAAATAATTAGGAGATACTTATTGAAGAAGTGTAATAATAAGAGAGAATACATAGAAGGCCAACATAGTCTTTTATGCCCAAAGGTGCAGGATGAAGTGGATAAATTGAGGCTGAAAACTAGAAAATGTCATGCGCAGCCAACAGGACCACAACTGTATGAGGTTGACAGTATTGGGGAGAATGATGGAGTTGATATGGTAAACGGAAAATGCATTTGCAGGGTTTGGGAGGTCACTGGTATACCTTGCATACATGCAGCAGCTGTTATCATTTATAGGAGAGGTAATATTGAAGATTATGTGAGTCATTACTACTGCAGTGAGACACACCTTAAGATATATACACATATAGTGAAGCCATTTTGTTTGAGAAAAATTCTGAACATTGAAGGATATCCTCCCATACTCCCATTATTGAGAGAAAAACCAAAAATGGGAAGGCCAACAAAGCAAAGAAAAAAGAGTGCTAAAGAACTGAAAGAAATTAAAGTAAAAAAACTGCTTCTGGAAGATTGAACTTTAAAGTGAAGTGTGGAAGGTGTAATATGGAAGGGCATAATGTCAGAAGCTGTAAGAATGATGCAAAACCTCCTAAACCACCAGGGGGCAAAGGTGGAAGGCCTCCTTTGAAGAGAACTGGGTTGTTTGTGGGAGAAAGTAGCAGTGAGGGGGTGGAATATTAGTTAGGGCTAGAGGAAATGCAAATGTGCAACAATAGGTAATATATATTCTTATTTTTTTTAACTGTGTAATTTTTGATCGAGTGTAATAACTATGCATGTGCAACTTATGCCTGTCTACGTACTTTTATTGCATGTGAATGTTACTTATATGCCCCAATCTAAAACACTTGGAATTGACCCTACACTTACTATCCAGGAATCTATGGTATGTGGACAGTCTCAAAAAGTTTGATTCCATTCATTTATTTGTAATAAATGTATACAGATCTAATACATTCATTTTTTACTTGTAAGACAATGGACAATGGCTGAACTGACTTTGGATGCAACTCTTTTGGTGTACTTTTGGTTAAAGCTACTTTGGGAGTTACGGGTGACTTGTTTGCTTCATGTGCATGTAGTATTCTTTCTAATCAATTCAATGACTTTTTGTGGTTGTACTGACTTGAATGACAATATTTTTTTATTTATGTGTATGCACACTTTGCACAGGTTCACATTAGTATGAGTTGTAAAACTTTACTGCTAGTGCTAGTAGTTCTAAGATTTTAATACTTTGTGATCTGGATGCATAATATTAATGGTTATTTTGAATGACTTATGGTGACTTACTTTGAATTACAGGTTCACAATGATGTATAACTTATTTTGAACTATAGGTTCACAATGAATGCATGATTGTTTTGCATCACAGGTTCACAGCTTCATAAATATTGCATGATTCATTTTACAGCTGCAAACATTGCTACCACTGCAATACAAGTAAGAAAAACCGAGAAGAAAACCTACAAAAACACCATTATAACCACCATTTATATGCCTCAGACCCAAAAAATCATTCCTTTCTTCATGGTAGTTTTTATTCCTCTCGTTTTTCAACTTCTTCACTTCACACATGAGATCAAACACAAACCTTTTGTAATATTCTAATAATTTTTCATCCTCCCAGCTATAAAACTTGCATGACTTTATTTTGTAATTTGAACAACCATAGAATTTTCAGCCTGGATTTCTTTTAGTCCAAAAAGTTTTCAATGAAGTCAAAACTCCACAATCACAATACAAATTTATTTGTTGGACTTGATGCTTGCATTCTTGATTTCTTGCTATATGAGCTTGAAGATGAAGCCATTTTCAATCAACCTGCAAAAAGAGTGAAAGAAACACGGAGACAAAAATAGGAAATGATCAAAATAGAGAAAGAAATAGAAAATGGAAATATAATGGTGGGAGAGAAGTTAGAGAGGGTGTGTGTGTTCTCTAAAATGAGAGAGAGAGAGAGAGAGTAAACTTATATGGAGAAAAAAAACAGTTAGATAGGAGAGAGGAAAAAAAAATTTATTTAGAAATTAATTATTGAGAGAGAGAGCCGTAACCGCCGTTATAAATGAAAGAATAACAAAATTTAAAAATTATTTTCATATTTAAAAAAAAACCCTTGTATTTTCAAAAGTGCACAAAAAACCCATGTGTTTTCAAAGGGGTATTTTAGGTAATGCAAAATAGTAGTTTTGGTATTAAAGGCCAATTTTTTGTCACATGCACGACACATGCCAATTTTCTTGGTCAAAAACCCTTATTTGCACTATTTTGAAATTACAGGAGTAATGTTTGAACAGTAAGAGTGTTATTTGCACACTTTTGAAACTACATTATGGATCTAATTAATATATAGTTTATACAAATACTAAACACAAAATTCAGATACATCATTACTTAAAATTCCTCTATAAGTATTTATTTATTACCATTGACTTCATTTCACCAGTTTAAATATTTTTCTTCTTTACTAATGGGCCAGTGACCTAGCGGTATCAGTCTCTTACTTTCCAAAGGGAGGTCATCAAGTCTCAGAAGAGACAAGTATGTGTGAGTACCAACTAGGAATTTTTTTTTTCTTTCTAATTTTAATTATATATAATGATTGCTAATTTAAAATAAAATAAAATTAATAACTCTTTAATTTATAAATAGTTAATTGATTGTGTTAAATGATCTTCAAGGAATACATAAAATTTACTAATTAGGTTTGCTTATTCATTAATTTCATAAAAATATAATCAATCTAAAATTCATGAATAGATCATTACTCGTGTTAAAATGATTTTTAAAAGTTCAATAAAATCACTAAATTCATTAAAACCCATACTTATTAAATTATGTGGTAAACAGTCATATCTGTGTTCTCTGGGCATTATTATGCGTGAGATATAAAAAAAATTCAAGATTGCAATAATCAATTCTGTTATGCAACTCCCACGGACGGCTTGAAGTACTAGTTTGGGGCCTTAGGGGGAAAAAAAATTAAAAAGTGATATTTTTATCAATATAAGTAAAAAATTTCACAACTCACAAACTAAATATACAGACAAATTAATATATATATATACACACACACAAATTTATAATAACAAAGTTAATATGTCTGTATATAATAAATTTTTGTCTACTTTTATAATAAAAATAGACAAAACGAAAAAGAGAGTAGGACAAAACGTGAAACCGAGGGTTGAGTAGTGCCGCCGTTGGTTTGCATGTCACAAAGGATTTTTATGCGTTTGTGGTGACACGTAGCCTGGTATATGTGTTAACGTTCATTTTCACTTGCCATCTGTTGGAGAAACAGACGTATGGAGTTCACATATGAGTTACAAATGGTACCTAAACATATCGATTAGCAAGTACGTACTACTATTTGTGATATATAGTGAGAGAAAATAGTACAGATGCAAAGTACAAAATTAGCTGATCAAGTAGGGATGAGTAGTACTGAAGTTTCAGAGGAGACGCAGCAGCAGCCGTTGATAGCAGGTCAGGAGATCAGAAAGATGAAGGTGATGGTGGCAGTGGACGAGAGCGATGAGAGTTTCTACGCTCTCAAGTGGGCCCTCGATAACCTCTTCAGGTCTGCTGCTGCTGCAGCACCTGATCAGCCGCCGGCCAACCAGGATGATCAGATCACCGTTGTTCACGTCCAGCAACCCTTCCAGCCCTACATCTACCCTGCTGGACCTGGTTCGCATCTCTCTCTCTATTTATGTCTACATTGAGTGATATATGTTATACATTTTCTCTTTCAAAACTTAAAATTAAGGGTTGAATTTTGCGGATTGAAAGGGGATTTCGCTTTATTAAAATCCTTTTTATTCCATAGCTCAATTTTTATATGAATAATTAAAAGTTGAAAAATATAACATTGATCAAGCTGGTTTGATTGACAGTTTTTTTTTTCTAAAATTATTGTTATATAAAATTGAATTTAAATTTAAAGAAGAAAAATGTTTGGTGTTCAGATGTAACGGTGCATTATTCGTGATTCAACCAAAAGCTTAAGCTATTAGTTGGAATTAACACCCAACTTATATACACACATTCATTTTTTTGATCCCAATCCGGTCCGACGCGGAACAAGTTAACTCCCCTTCTTGCATTAGACATAGTGAAAATTCTCTTTTTAGTTGTGTTTGGTAAAAATTAAAAATTAAAACGTTAATTTTTTTTTTTGGACTGATGAAGCCTAGTTGAAACTCAAATTTGGAGTTTCCTTTCCACAACATTTTTAATTTAAAATTTCTCATCGAGTTTGGTAAAATAAAAATAAAAAATACTACATTTTTTTTTGTGACTCAGTAAAACTTTTAGCTAAAACTCAAAATTGGAGTTTTAGAAAGAGTATATTATAAAATAAAACAAACAATACTTATATAAATTAATTAATGTGCTTTACATGGTCTGACTTCGATCATGCAACTTCTTTTGACTGGCGACGCCAAACAGACCCTTAATTAGTTTGGCTTTGGTTCATTTATAATGCAATGTACTTAAAATCAATGGTAGAAGAAGAACCCTTTGCATAATCAATTTAATGAGCAATTGATTAATTATACGCTCCTTCATTAACATCTTGAGATGATTTTAGAAGACAACAGAAAAAAAAGAAAAAAAAAACGTTTGGGAATATATATATCATGCTTCAAAATAAAAGAAAATTTATCCTATTTGATATCTCGACACCCTGCATCATTAAAAAGAGTTTAAATAAAATTTAGTAATATGTTTTTGAGGTTGTGCAGTTTGTTTAAATTAAAATACTGTCTGCTGACTATGTATGATTTCCAATTGTTCAATTTTTTAAGTTGTATATGCAACACCTACAGTGGTGGAATCTGTAAGGAAGGCCCAAGAGGAAACTGCTGCTATCATACTCACTCGTGCATTACAAATGTGCAAAGAAAGGATGGTGAGTTTATAATTCCCAATTTATTTCGTGAAACACTTCTGAGTTTGTAATATAATTAGTTTTTAATCTAACTATATATTAACTAAGAAATAATAATAAACAAAAAGGCGAATATGGTCGAGTTGGCATAGAAGTGATTCAAAACTATTCATGTTCAATTCCTGTCAAAACCTCTCCGGCGCCTTAGGTTATCAACAGATGAAAGAATAATAATGCGATACAAAAGGATATTGAGACAAAACAATTCTTTTTAATTCCCTTAGTGGATGTTTGTTACGGGGTTGGGACCTTGACAAACCCTGACAGCCATGGATGCTGTTAGTGTAATTTACCCCTGTGACAATATATATAGTAGTAGCATCTATTTTTGGTTTATCTATAATGTTTTTGGATTTCATATATGTTCTACACAGATCAAAACAGAAACTTTAATTCTCGAAGGAGACCCGAAGGACATGATTTGTCAAGCTACAGAGCAAATGCACGTTGATCTCTTAGTTATGGGCAGCCGCGGTCTTAGCAAGATTAAAAGGTGATTTCTGCAATTTGATTTATTTCCACTAAATTCTAATAGCTTGATGTGCAATTTTCTTTTGACATTGGTATTGTTAACACCAGCGCATTGTACGCATTTAAGTGCTTGTACAGAGTCTCACATATGCATGTATTTTACTCATCCTAGCGTCTCCTGACAGTATCTCAATTTTGATATGAAAACATATTAGGGGTGGGTAAATAATCCGTGAATCCGATCCGTGCGGATAGGATCATATTGCTATACTCACAGATCGGTAGCGGATTCAAAAAAATTAAATCCATATCCGATCCGATTTGATTCGTGAAATATATATATATATTTTCAAATAATATATTAGATAATTTAATTAGTTAATGATAATTTATTGTACTCTAAAGGGTATTAGTTAATAATTATTTAAATATATGAATTAATATTAATAAATTAAATTTTTATGTATTAGGTTAGGGTTAAAAGATAAATAAATAATATTACTTATAAAAATAATAATAATAATAATAATAGATAATTTAGATAAAACCCAATCCGCGGATCTATTCCGATCCGATCCATGGGGTAACAAATTGGTGACGGATTAAAATTTTTATAATCCATTGGGAGCGGAGCCTAATCCGATCCGTGGCCACCCTTAAAACGTATTCATAATTATATTTTTCCAAATCATATAATTAACATGATCAGCATGTAAATGTTAGAGGAAACATGATACGCATCTTTTAGCAAATTAAAGAAATATGGAGTTATTCTTTCAACCTTGAAAATAACATAAAAATAAATTGAAAAATGAATAATTTTTTTTAAGATTTGGGGTATGTGAGTAATGGTAAAGTCATCTATATATATATGAATGAATATTGCAAGAGTACATAGGAGATGATATGTGTGGAGAGGCTGTATATGAATGAAAATGATTTGAAGGATGAGAAGTTAAGAGTAGATTGTAAGACCAATCAAAATTTGTGGGTAAAGCAATTCACCGGAAGTCGTGACCTAAATATCAAATTTCTATTGTATATAATCCAATCATGTGTGTTTTTAATGTTGTCAATAAAGGTTGCTCTTCTTTTTTAGACACTATGTTCTGTCATCAATATGCTTTTACGGTTTTACCCACCTTTACCTGTTTTTGTCAACATCTTTATTATCGTATAATATGCGACATTTGTATTGATGTATTATGTTGTCAATTGTTCATTGCAGGGCCTTTTTGGGGAGTGTAAGTGACTATTGTGCACATCATGCAAAATGTCCCATCCTCATTGTAAAGCCACCCAAGGAGTCCCATAAGTAATTGTGGGGGTATTTTGGCCTTCAAAATGTACGTTGTGAAATGTAATAATGTATGTGAAGCATAATTGCTATGATGTAATGTAAAAGAAGCTACTCTAGTAGTTTTTGGTTGCAACTAAAAATGGAACTTTGCTTAATCCAAATAAGGGATCCTTATGTCGGGGTCCCATGTGCTTTCTCTAACGTTGTTTTGCATGAGAATGACCTTTTACTGGATTATATGCTGACGTTGAAATTATATGTATTAGTTGGCCTTTAAATACTTTTATTGATTTCGTGTTGGTATTTTTGTTGAAAAGTATTAAAAAAAAATTTGTTATTTTAATTTTTTTGTCTTAAATTATTAAAACCAAGGCTGTAGCCTGAATGTCGGATGGTATGAATGCCCGATTGGTGTAGTTCAAGTGTTCAAGTTTTTATCGGGACAAAGACAAAGCGTTTTTTGTTCAGAAAATAATAATAAAAAAATATTGTAAAGTGAAATTAAAATGAGATGGGAGACAAAAATGACATTGAAATTTAATTTCAGTATTCATGTAAACTGATTCCGGACTTTATTTATTTACCCTAAACATACCTAGGATATAAATCTATTTAGAAAATATTAATTTAAAGAGATCACAGCTAATTCTTGAATAAATAGGAAATACCTTATAATTATGCTATTAATTTCACTGGAGTTAAATGTAATTTTGAATCAATAGGAAAGTAAAACTATAAACTACTCAATATAAAGTTAATATATGGATAATATTAACCGTTGAGAATGCGATCCCTACTTATCCGTAATCACAAATTACAAAATAAAAAAAGTAATAGGAAAGAAAAATAATATTCTTTTGAAATAAATTGCGTCACCATTTATTCTTTATTTATTATTATTTTTTTAATTTTTTAAAAACATATTATATGTGTATTTGTGATTAAACTATATTTACCTACTCAATTCTACTTATCATCACTAAGAGTGCGACCTCTACTTATTGTCCAATCACAAATAACAAAATAAAAAGAGTAATAGAAAAGAAAAATAATATTCTTTTAAAATAAATTGAGTCACTTATTCTTTATTTATTGTTTTTTTTTTTAAAAATTTTGTAATTACATATTACATATTTATTTGTGATTGAACCATATTAACATAAAATAGGGGTCGCATACTCACCTGTAAGTAAGTAGATATTGTTCCAAGAAAAAACACTTTTCAGTCAATTACCAATCACCAACTTTCTGAAAAAATAATAATAGTAATAATAATAACAATATAATTTGCCTCCCACCAGAAAAATAATCCTAAAATTTGGAAAAAAAAAAAAAAAAAATCACTTTTATGGGTCTGCCTTGTTCAAAGGCAAGAAATGCCATGGAAAATTAATACTTGTGTAATTCTGCAAAAAAAAATGGAAAAGAAAAAAAAGTAAAAATGGGTTGTCAGCTCAGCTACAAATTTGCTAAAAAATGAAGTAAAAAAAATAAAATAAAATAATTACAACGACACATCTAAAATTTAACATTAATTTGACATAACATAATAGTTCTGAATTAACATTATTAACCTTTAATACATTTAATTACCAATTTATTTTATACAATTATTTTTTTATTATCCAAAATACCCTACCATAGTCACCACCGTAACTATCACCCACCAGGCCACCACCAATACTGCCCACCCCTTCTTTCTCTCTCTCCACCCATCACTCCAACCTCTGCCACCACAACCAAAACCCATCAATTGAACACATGAAAAACCCAGAAAACCCAGCCAATTAAACCCATGAAAAACCAAAACCCAGCCAATTGAACTCACGAAAAATCTACAAAAAAAAATCCCAATTGCACAGACACAGATTTTCTAATTTCTCCATCAAAACAAACACAAACAATTGAAATCATCACCACCACAACCACATCTCTAAACGCAAACGAGCCGCCGCCGCCGACGAAGAGGACGACGACGACGACGACGACGACGACGACGACGAAGACGACTCAACCTTCCTCCAGCTGCCACCACCACTCGACGCCCTAAATAGCGGCGTCGACCTCTCCCTCATCAAAGCTGCCAAACAGATCCGAAAACGTCGTCGATTCTTGGTCTCTTGCACCATGATACCATTGACCGTCGGATTGCTCCACCTCTTACCACCACTCCCAACCACGACCACCACTACTCATCACCCCCAAGAATAATATTGAAAAAGTTGCAAGTGATGTAGCAGAGTTGCTCGGGAGCATAATCTGTGCAGTTCATCAACATGTCTATGAACAAATTGAAGCTAGAACACAAGTGTATGTATATATATATATATAGAAGAAATGAAAAACCAAGCAAGCAGTATTATTTGCTTATATTCTCTCTCTAATATGAAGATGGGTTCTAGCTAAACTATATATAATGACAACAGTACTAAACATGTGCGTGTATGTATAAATTAAGGATCTATAAATATAGGTAGAGAGAGAAAGTTTAAAGAGAGAGAAAGAGGGGCAAAAAAACAAAGAAAGAAGATGAGCGATAGGATCCAAACTGGTAATCAGAGCTGGGTAGGGAAGTCAATAATAAAAATTAAAGTGGGTTCAGTAGGGCCCACGACAGGCAGGAGGTTGGGGAATTGGGAGTGGTAGCGTAGTGGGGGCGGCGTCGATGAGGCGGCGACGGCTGGTGCTCTCTCTTCCCTGCTCTTCCATATATATATATATATATATATAAAAGGGTAATAGTGTATATATAAGGGTAAATTTAATTTTTGTTTTTTTGGACAAAAGGTTCAAAAATGAGCAAAGGTATTCCTTTACGTGAAAAATTGAACAAATTACCTTTGACCATTTTTGAAACTTTTTTAACTACATAATTTAATAAATTGGATCAATCTACTTAAGAATAATTTATGCATAAAAAAAAAAATTTATATTGATTACTTTATTTATTTATTTATTATTATTTATTTTATAAATGTCTCAACTTCTTAAAAATATTGAAGTCTAAAATAATTTTTTAATTTAATACATATATTTTAAATAAATTATATTTTGTTATTACTTTTTTTCTTTTTCTTTTTTATTTTTAAATTAAGATGTTTAATTTTTTCATCTAAAAAAATTAAACCAATCTCTTTTCCTTAAAAATAAAAACTATGTTAACAGTATAACTTTATGTATCTTAAATTATATATCAAATATTATGCATTTCTCAATATAAAAGAAAATAGGTACCTCTATAACTTTATGCATACCTTTTGTTTTTGTTTTTTTTTTGTTTTTCCCTTATTTTTTTATTATTATTTTTTATTATTTTTCCCTTTTTTTTATTATTATTATCTTTTTCCTTTTTTTTTTTTTTCCCTTTGTTTTATTATTATTTTTTCTCTTCTATGTTGAGAAATACATAATATTTGATATATAATTTAAGATGCATAAAATTATACTGGTATCATATTTTTTATTCTTAAAAAAAAGAGATTGGTTTAATTTTATTAGATGAAAGATTTAAGCATCTTAATTTAAAAATAAAAAAAAAAAAGAAAAGAAGTAATAACAAAGTATAATTTATTTGAAATATATGTATTGAATCAAATAATTATTTTAGACGTCTAAATTTTTAAGAAAATAAAAAAAAAAGAAAAGAAAAAGTGAACAATATAAAATTTTTTCTTTTTTGGTTACTTTTTTTTTATATACATAAATTGTTTGTAAGGGTAAATTGGTCTAATTTATTAAATTATAAAGTTAAAAAAGCCTCCTAAACGGTTAAAGGGTAATTTGATTATGTAAATGAGTGTCTTTATTCATTTTTTAACTTTCGGGCTATCTTTGTCCAAAAAATAGATAAATTTAATCCGAATGTCTTTTTATCAAATCTCAGGTCACTATACTCTACCCTAAAAGTAAATCAAATATTAAAGGATAATTTCGTTTTGTAAACATTTTCAGGACTCATTTGAATCAAAATTACCACTGTCTATGTAAAAAAAAAAAATAATAAAAAAAAAAAATACAAAAACAAAAAAAAGCTAAGTTGTATATGGGTATATGTTAAACCTCACAGGTGTCCTCGCACTCAGCTCAAGTACAGAGTCCAAGTTATAACTGTGTGGCTTTGTACACAGTAGTACAGTACAGCAGTTTTGATTGACAAAATTGATGTGAACTTCAGGAAGGCCACACCACAAACAAGCCTCTATCTCTGTCTCTCTCAAAATCCCACTTTTCGATCCTTTACCCTATCGTCCACCTCTTTCTTTCTCTCTATATATGTACACCCGCCTCTATATATCTTTAACAATACTTGTCATAAATCAGAAGAAATGGAGTCAAGCCGTCAAAAGGTTGTGATTTCGTTGGAGGATAGTGACGATGAAGTTGTGATTTTGGTGGATGATACTAGAGTTGTGATTTCATTGGATGACAGTGAAGATGAGGTTCAGATCTGCGAACCCTTTGAGACGAAGAAGAGAAAGCTCGATGAATCAGCCGTGGGTAAAACTCGGCGACAGAGAGAGTACGACATGCTTGCGGATTTGACTGACTACCCACACCTCGCTGCAATGTTCGCAGCTGAGAAAATCTGGAGACAGAATAAAAAGAAAAAGAATAAAAAGAAGAGAAACAAGAAGCAAATGGTTGGATTCGAAGCACAAAACCAGAAGGTATTTCGTTTACGTATATGTATGTGCTTGTATTTGCACGCGCGCGCGCACACTTATATGTGCCTCCATAGTTGCCGAACTATGAATTTCGAATTTCATGGTCAAATTCTTCTATAATATTCACGTTTTTGATGTCCTTTTTTCTTCAATCTATGTAATTAATATGCTTAGAATTTTCTTTGATTTTTTTATTATTAATTTTGATTCAACAATATTTCCTTTTAGGTATCGTTTGGTTGCATTTTTTGGAAGTGTTTGTTTGCCTATATGCTGCAAAAGGGAAAAAGAAAGGAGTAAATGTATAATTAAATAATATTTTCAATTTTTTTTTTTGATGATAGTAATCATTAAATCAAAATCTGTATTAGTGATTCTTCTCAGGGGGAGATAATGAATTAAAAGAAGGCCTATCAACTAATGATTTTACAATTAGTTTTAAAAGATAGATATGGAACATATTTTTAGTTTTTACTTTTTGATGTTAAGCGTACCTCAAAGAAAATTTGAACAAAATTTAAGAATAAAATTACATATGAAATTGATTACACCTTTACCCAGACCCATCTTTTTCTACCCTGCAGGTAACTCGGTGTAGTTTAACTTAAAAAAATTTGCTATTGGATTTCTACAACCAAAAAATTAATGAAAATGGAATAACACAGCCAGTCAATTCACTTGGTTGAATTTGATAGTTTATTACATTTTCATCTGCCTTACTGTTACAAGTGAAACTTGTCCCACATCGGATTTGGATTGGGGGTTGAAGTGTGTATTAATGGGTAGGCATGCAGTACTATCCAACAGTTCGAGCTTTTGGGTAAATGGACAAGCGCCCACCTGTTACAGTTGGTATCAGAGCCAGACTCAGTCCTTAATCCGGTGTCACGCCAAGCGTCCGGCCCGGAGGGCGTCCGAGTCTGTCCTTGGGTAGACAGGGTGGTCCAACCGCAACGAGGGCGTTGCTCTGGATTTGGATGGTACTCACGGATCAAACCCAAACTCCACCAATTTGCCTCCGTATTTACTTACCCACACTCATTGCGGTGCTAGCTCATAGCCATGGATTTATCAAGTCCACTGAAAATCTGTCCAGCAATGACCAGAAACTTTTCTATCCAAGAAAAAGGAATTCTCTGTACTAGGAAAAAATGTAGGAGTAAAATAAACTTGTTTGTAGACAAATTGAGGAAGTAATAAGTACAAGAGGGACAAAGAAGTGTCATATTTTTCCGCAGTGGAGTTTGAAGTTCTGACTCATAAAATTTTAAAAATTTGCCAGCAGGAAATATAATTTTATTGTATATAAAACCATCACAGTGTCTATCAAATTACTGCTTTCTTTAGATTTTGATTAATATTGTCATTTTTAAATTATTGTAGTTAAGTTATTATTATTAATAATTTTGCTGGACATGGAGTTAAGATATTTGGAGAAGATTCAGGTTGCTGACTATTATAATTATCATTTTCCACATTTGTGCATTTCTTTAGGCTGATGCCACAGAGGAAGAAAATCAGGCACTTTCTTCTGAAGCTGTAAAAACAATAGCATTTAAGGCTTGTGATGAAGCAAGGTCTGCAGAGGTAACTGATCTCTCTTCCTTGTCTCCCGAGAAAGATGAAGTAATTGCAAATCTGGGCAGCTCAGATGCACTCAGAGAAATGGTTCCGACAAAGGCGATTGTAAGTGAAGAGTTGACAAGGATCAAAGCACAAGAGACCGATGTAATTTATTTATTTACTTTGTTGTTGAAGAGAGGAGAGAGGAGAGGGGTTGGGGTTGATTGGTCCACTTTTCTGATTTGGCTTCTCTTTATTTGTTTTTTACCTTTTACTTCTGGGTCTTATGGTGCATAAGGATACTGTCTTAAAATATTGTTTCGTTTTCAGTAAATTTCAGTTGTTGCATCAAAGATATTTTTTTCTAAGTTAAAGAAATTTTGTGCTTCCATTTTCTTAGTTGAATTTCATACCTATATCTTTTTTTTGCTGGACATGAAGTTAGGATAATTGGAGAAGATTCAGCTTGCTGGCTATTAGAATTGTAATTTTCCACATTTGGGCATTTCTTTAGGCTGATGCTACAGAAGAAGAAAATCAGGCACACTCTTCTGAAGCTGTAAAAACAATAGCATTTAAGGTTTATGATGAAGCAAAGTCCGCAGAGGTAACTGATATCTCTTCCTTGTCTCCCGAAAAAGATGAAGCAGCGACAAATCTGGGCAGCTCAGATGCACTCGGAGAAATGGTGCCGACAAAGGTGATGGTACGTGAAGAGTTGACAACGATCAAAACACAAGAGACTGATGTAAGTTATTTATTTATTTTGTGGGGGTTTCTGATTATTGTATCTGAAGTTGATCGGTCCACTTTTCTGATTTGACTTCTCTTTATTTGTTTTCTACCTTTCACTTCTGGGTCTTATGGTGCTTAAGAACTGTCTTAAAAATATTGTTCTGTTTTCAGTAAATTTCAGTTGTTGCATGAAAACTAATTAATATAGTTCAGATATTTTTCAACTTTAGGAAATTTTGTGTTTCCATTTTCTTAGTTGAATTTCTTACCTAAACATTTTTTTTTTGCTGGACATGAAGTTGAGATATTTGGAGAAGATTCAGCTTGCTGCCTATTAGAATTATCATTTTCCACATTTGTGCATTTCTTTAGGCTGATGCTACAGAGGAAGAAAATCAGGCACACTCTTCTGAAGCAGTAAAAACAATAGTAGCATTTAAGGCTTTTGATGAAGCAAAGTCTGCAGAGGTAACTGATCTCTCTTCCTTGTCACCCGAAAAAGATGAAGTAACTACAAATCTGGGCAGCTCAGATGGACTCAGAAAAATGGTGCCGACAAAGGTGATTGTAAGTGAAGAGCTGACAAGGATCAAAGCACAAGAGAGTGATGTAAGTTAAATAATAAAATGCATCTACCTCCCTTATAGTTAGGGTTTATTACACTTACCTCCCCTATGTTTTGGATAATTACAGTTACATCACTTCTAGTTACATGTGTAACAAACCGACTCCTAATTAACAGTCAGAGATGGTCAATGCTGTGCGACAAGTTTTTTTTGCTTCATACGACAAATATGCCTTTCAAATTGCTGTGAAAACACTTTTGTCCAATACTTGTGTGAAAAGACAACTATACCCCTAACTAAAGAAAATTAGATTGGCGGAAATGCGGGTGTAATTGTCTTTTCGCACAAGGAGCATTGGACAAAAATGTCTTCACAACAATTTAAAGAGCATATTTGTCATATGAAGCTACAAACTTGCCACATAAGCATTGACTGTCTCTGATTGTTAGTGAAACTGACGGCAAGGGTCGGTTTGTTACACACATGTAACTAGAAGGGAGGTAACTGTAATTATTCAAAACACATGGGAGGTTAAGTGTAATATAAACCCTAACTAGAGGGGAGGTAAGTGTAATTTACCCTTTACTTATCTGATTTGACTTCTCTTTATTTGTTTTCTACCTTGTACCTCTGTGTCTTATGGTGAATAAGAATACTTTATTAAAATATTGTTCCATTTTCAGTAAATTTCAGTTGTTGCATCAACACTATATTTTAAGTTAAGGAAATTTTGAGTTTAGGTCCCATTTTCTTAGTTGAATTTTATACTTAAAAACTTTTTTTTTTTTTTTTTTTGCTTGACATGAAGTTAAGATATTTGGGGAAGATTTAGCTTGCTGCCTATTAGAATTGTCATTTTCCACATTTGTGCATTTCTTTAGGCTGATGCTACAAAGGAAGAAAATCAGGCACACTCTTACGAAGCTGTAAAAACAATAGCATTTAAGGCTTGTGATGGTGCAAGGTCTGCAGGGGTAACTGTTCTCTCTTCCTTGTCTCTTGAAAATGATGAAATAACTACAAATCTGGGCAGCTTAGATGGACTTGGAGAAACGGTGCTGACAAAGGCGATTGTAAGTGAAGAGTTGACAAGGATCAAAGCACAAGAGGGTGGTGTAAGTTGTTTATTTTAGTTTTTTTTTTTTTTTTGGTCTTTGGAAGGGTGGATGTGGGGTGACTGGTGCATAAGAGTGCTGTCTTAAAAATATTGTTATGTTTTCAGTAAATTTCAGTTGTTGCATCAAAACTAATATAGTTCAGATATTTTTCAAGTTGAGGACAATTTGTGTTTACCTTCGATTTTATTAGTTGAATTTTATACTTAAACTAGGAATGGGTGTAACTGTCTAAGAAGTTCAATAAAGTTCTCGCACTGTGTTATACTTTTTTCTAGGTGGTATTGTAGCAGGTGGATGGTTCTAAATTGAACTCTCTTCAACTATTTCACTATTCCTATGACAATAAGCAGTCTTTTGCAACCTATTTGGCATATATGTGTATATGCCATACACCTGCAATAAAATAAAATATATAGACACTACCAACTTACAATGTGTTATTTCCATAGACAGAGTCATAGAGTCAAGATAATCATGTGAGAGCTAAAATTAAACCATATCAATAGATATTAGTTCAAATGGAATGATCTTTCCTCCTTAAGGGAGAGTTGAATGTTCCAGCCTTATTAGGAGCAATATTGTGGGTTATAAAATTAAGAGTAAGAGATTTGATTTGATTATTTTAGACATTTGGGTTAATCAGACAAGTATATTAATTCAATTGATTTCAAGTTAGGAAACCTTATAGTTAGTTTCCATCTTTCCTTAATTGGTATTTTCTATATAAAACCTTCCAAGTATTCTCAACAAAATTCCTGGTGTTTTCGCCATGTTTATTTATGTTGTGTATCTTAATGATCACTTTTATTTTCTTGAGCTATATGCTAAGAAGCACGGACACTTCTAAGAGGTGCTATGTCCGCGTCTGACACCGACTCTCCATGGACACTCCTAGATACGTGTCCAACATTTCATGGCCGTGTCCATTATTTAATTTATTTTTGATTTATTATTTTGAACACTTGGCCTACACATCTCGGACACTTGGTCAACACATTCCGGACACACAACCAACACATCCTACACTCTTCGTTTTATACAAAACAAACGCATAACAGTCCTGCAAACAACATTATGAACATGCATCAAAGTGTTCAATCTCTAAGGAACAAAAACGCAACTATAATGGTAAGATAGGATGGTAATGTCATATATAATATAACATTCTTTTTGAGATCCGAATAACGTCATCTTCTAACTTATGTAACTTTAGTGTAGAATTTATAAATTAATTAAAGTTCTATAATTGCCTCATTCAATGGATATATAAATGAAAATTGATATTTATATTAGTTGTGTCCATGCCGTGCATGTGTCCTACTTTTTAAAAATTTGATGTGTCAGTGTATCCTCGTATCGTATCCGTGTCCTGTGTCCATATCCATGCTTCTTAGGCTATATTTTAGTGTTTAGCAATCTCTGATATGCTTCTTAGGCTATATTTTTTTAATTTCATGTGCCCTTGAATTCTCTTGCTCTAATTCTCTTTTCATTGTGTTAGCTGTTGCATCAAAACTAATATATATCTTAAGGGAATTAGGAGTTCGAGCTTGCAATGGCTTCAAATGACCCTTTTAACATTTTTCTTGCCCTAGGTTGAAATTGCTGATGAAGAGAAGCAGGTAGACTCAAGTAAAGATGAAGAAACAAAATCAGTTGAGACAACTGAAAATATTGTGCTACGGAACCTTCTTGTGAGTAGAGACTTTTGGAGCTAATTACAAATTTAGGAAGTCGTAAGTCATAATAAGAACTGATTTCATGGGAATTAATTATTCGTAATTATTGTATTAGCGTGGTCCAAGATACTTTGATCATCCGGAAAGCAGCAGGGGAACATGTTTCAGTTGTGGTGCAGATGATCATATAGCTGTGAACTGCATAGTGAAAAAGCAGAAGAAACCTTGCTTTATTTGTGGGGGTTTGGAGCACATTGCGAAGCAATGCAAACAGGTTTTCTAATATTTTACTAGATTATTCTGCTTGTCCCAGAAATCTTTTGTTGTCCGGATCCAACTTAATATGTTATTCTTTTTGGACCTTTATTTGGTTATGTTTTTTTGCTGCATGGATTTTTTCTAGAGTAAATATCATTTAGATATATTGTTAAAAAAAATCCATTTTTTTTTCCTATTCAATAAATAATTCCTTTAATAATTTTAACTATAGCAGATGCGTAATACACATTGACTAGTTAATAATACTCAGTCAAACGCCTTTCAAGGTGAATCTCTTAAACCTGATAATCATAAACAGTAATATATGAGGGTTGATCATTAGAAACTTGAATGTCTGATTGAGGAGGCATAAACATTATTTTTCTCTATCCAAAACATTCCTAATGGAACTTGGTAATAAATAAATATGCTGGCAGAATGAAGCTCATTATAGCGATCTACTTTACATGAGTGTGGGATTGATTGTGGTCCTCTTGATATCCGTGCAGAGAAAGGCTTGCACTATCTGTGGTGGAAGAGGCCACATCAACAAGGATTGTACGGAGAAACACCCAGCAACCAGTGGAAGCTCTAAATTCTGTTTAAGATGTGGGGATTCAGGGCATGATATGTTCTTGTGTAATAATGACTATTCCCCAGAAGATATCAAGGTATTAAATTTTGCAGAACATTTCGTGTATTATGTACTTTAAGTGCTGATAACGTAATTAGGGGATTCTGTTGTGTTGAATTCATTAATGACGGTACACGACAAGTTTCTTGTTACAATTGTGGGCAGTCTGGTTATTTGGGTTCTCTAAGTCACTTATGCTCTTTTCACGTGGACAGAAAATACAGTGTTATGTTTGCAAGGCTCTCGGCCATCTCTGTTGTGCTGAATTCATTAATGAGGGTCCAAAACAAGTTTCTTGTTACAATTGTGGGCAGTCTGGTCATTTGGGTTCTGTAAGTCGCACATTCTATCTGTTTACTGTATATGTAACAGTTTGTTAGAGCACAATTATTGTGGATAGATATCCACTGTTCTTATGGAGTTCCTGTCTTTGAAGGGATGCCCACGGTCTATTTTTCGATGCTTCAGGTGTGGAGAGGAAGGTCATTATGCCCGAAATTGCACGAATATTGCCACGGTTCGTTTCATCAGATAATTAGCAGGCTTTCTAAATTATATTGAGTTTGAATAGGAGATCCTTCTCCATCTGCGTATGTATGTGGGTGGACTTCCTTGGTCTTTTGCTTATTATATGACAGTTTGTGTTTTGTTGATATTGTTTTTTCAGGCTAAACTGGGAACAGCTGATTTAGCAACCTCTGAGAGGTTTCCCAAGGAAAAGAAAGGTACCATAGGATTAGGATATTCGACTAGTGAACTTGGATCTCATAAACTGGAATACAAGAAAAGTACGAGTGTGGGTCAGTCTAGGTGGATGCACGGGGGGAATACCATCCGACCACAAAACCTCTTTAATGGAGAAGCCAGAGCAAATGTTTGGTTGTCACCTGCAATATCTGCCAAAATGAGTCAAGAGATGCCTGCCTTTTCGGGATTTCGCCAAGTTTCAGGTCCTCAATATCCTCAACACCAAGTTTCAGGTCCTCAACACCAAGCATCAGGTCCTCAATATCCTCAACACCAAGTTTCAGGTCCTCAACACCAAGCATCAGGTCCTCAACATCCCCAGCACCTAGTTTCAGGTCCTCAACATCCCCAGCACCAAGTATCAGGTCCTCAGCATCCCCAACACCAAGTTTCAGGTCATCAACAAAATGGATTTCTCCAAGTTTCAGGCCCTCAATATCCTCAACAAAATTTCAACCGTTACGCTGGGTCTCAGTGTTCACAGGCTTACCAGACATATCCTGTGTCGAGGCATGATGGTTCTTGAAGTGAAGGACAAACTACTTATGTTATGTTTGGATCACCGAATCGGTGTCTTGGATTTGGAATTGGAATAAGTTTAGTTGAAAATTTGTACTAAATTTTCTCCAATTCCAAATTTAAGGTGTCGATTCGGTGCCGCCAAACATATCATTAGGGTTCTTTTCTATTTATGCAATCTCTCTATTAGAAATAAAATTTCAAAATTACAGTATTCCTCATAATAGGAAATTTCTAGTGTTGTAACTTTTGTAAAATAACCTGTCTTTAGCTGGTTGATTTTATTCTGGTTTTCTCTGTAGCCTGTAATACTCTATTATATGTCGTTCAATATGTCACGCTTGGGAAAGAAAGGATTGAAGAAGGGATTTTGTAAGCCATTGGTGATTATGAAATGCTCCATCTCCGATTATCTATTTGATTTTGCATTTAGATTAAAAAATTACTATGGCATTAAAACCTTAACTGATGAAAGAAGTGGCTGCCTTCCCGTGCTCTTACGTTGAGGCAACCGGACATCGTTAAGTTATTTGAAGATTTAATGAGAGCTGCATTGAATAGGGGAGGTGATATTTGCATTCTATTTTTTTTTTTTTTTTTAACAATTGTACTCCATTATTATTATTTATTTTTATTTATTTTTAAAAAAAAAAGAAAAAGATGAGAATATTTCAATTCATTCGTTCATCATCTATTATTTTATAATATCATAATTATCCTTGATATAATAACTTTATCTTTACTTTCTTTTATTTTATAATATCATAATTACCCTTAATATAATAACTTTATATTTACTTTCTTTGGTTTTTTTAGAGAGAATTAATTAACGGGACAATTGTTGTTATTATTTTCTTAGTTGGTACTCCCGCACACACGTTTCTACTAAGACTCGAATCCTGACCTCCATTTGGAAAGTAAGGACTCAAATAGCTGATCTTCCTTTAAGAAGTAGGTCACTAGCCTGTTGGTCAATTATTATTTTTGGTTCTATCAAAAGAGAAATTATTTAATTGATATAATTTTTTTGGGACTTCTTCTTCTTCTTCTTCTTTTATTTATTTTATTTTATTTTATTTTTTTAAATAGAGAATTTATTCAGCTTAAAATACCTTTTGTTTGGTACCTTTAGTCCAATCAAAATAGAGATATTATTCGGCTAAAAATACCTTTTGTTTGGTACCTTTTTATATGAATTCAACTTTTCTCTTTGGGGCTTTTTTTTTTTGAGTTCCGTCAAAAGAGATGAAAATATTTATATTGGTGAGTCTAATTTATATCTTCTAGTCTCCCAAAATTTGTTTGCCTAATTTTCTTTCGGTTAATTAGCGAACCTGAAAAAAAACCCTCTCTTTGGTCTCCAACCATTCCTGCTCTCTAACCTCAATATTTAATTTCATCTGAAGATGCAAAATCTATTCATTCCATTACGAGAAGACATGGAGTTTACTACTTAAAACTGTTATCATATAACGAATTTACAAAAGATCATTGAAACAAAAAAGGAACCTTGAACAATTAGGTTCAAGTGTATTTGAAATAATTTCCTAATGGTGTCATTATGCCACATTGTAAAAATTTAGAACATCATAACATAAAAGTAACAGCAGAACACATCATAGCACAAAATTGAGCTCTAAATTTGGTCTGAAAGTGGAACTAGAAATCTATCGCCTTAAATTGTCCATCAAAATACATAAAGACATCAATCAAGTTGGGTAGCAACGAAGTTCCAAACTGCCAATGCATCTTCAAGTTCAATAACCAATACATAAAGTTTTCAAGATAACAATTTACCCATCAAGTTGAATTTCAGTTACACTATCTCCTTTCCTTCTGAGAAAAGTTTGTATGATTGTGTACACATCAAAATATCTCCCCACTCCTCCTTTCTCATACACCACCACCCCCTCTCTAAAATAGGATATAAAAAAAAGAAAAAAGAAAGAAAAATGCCTGTCAGAAAATATAATATCCAGAAGAGAACTCTTTGTTCATGGGAGGTCTTCATGAAGTCCAAGTACGAGCAGTCTATTACGATTTACCCTGCTTACTGTCAGATAAAATAATCAGTCAGTGAGAATTCAGTCACCAGGACTACTGAATCATGACCCCTCTATATATACACACACATATATATTTATAAGTAATCATGAGCCTCAAATATATACCTGTTGGCTCATAAGAATTTCCACTGCTACATTTAAATCCCCATCAGCAGCTGCCACTGCAACTTCAACCTGTGTCTGAAACAATCCAAAGGCACTCACACTCAAAATCCCCCATTTCACTTTGATACATGCACATTGAAGTAAACATCAAGAATGAATACATATTTTCAGCTATATGATCACACCCATTTTTCTTTGGATAAGTTGTTTTCAGCTATGATCCTAAATCTCACTCAAAAGAATGTGGTAACATATTTTTCGATCTTCAAAAATCCCTTGGGTCGTCCAAGTATAACGCGAAAAGGAAACCAATAAATTAAAACAAAACCATGTAGGTATGCAAGATATAGGCAATGATTTTACCTTTTCAAAACCCATTGCTACAAGCTTTTGGATATCTTCATCAGACACAACTGAGCCCTAAAGTCAGCAGCCAAGTAAAACAAAAATGTTTGAGAACCAGAAAGACAAAAAGGAGGCAAGAGCCCAACTCTTATATCGAAAAAACTAACCTGATGGCTTGGAAGGCCACCGGCAGTAGTTAAACCATCTACCACTGCCTGCCTGAAAAGTCAAACAATGAAAGACCACATTTAGATTGGAAAAAAGTGATACCTATCATTCATGGTCCACTTCACTGCAACAATCTAGGATTATCTATTGTAAATCTGGCAAAGCCCACTTGTTCACGCAACAGATTCTAGATCTATTCAAATCACTAGATAATTTTCCAATCATATTTCAGAGGCAACAGTGGTCATTTTGATCTAAAATGTATTTTCTGATAATTTTCCTCGTGATATTTTGTTTTCTGTAAGCTAGAGAAAGGGAGGACAACTCAGCTGCATATTTCACAACAAATTCCCTCTGAATGTCCAACCCAGTAAATATGTACTTTTTTGAACTTACATGAAGAGAAACATTTTTTTTAACCAAATAAAAACATATTCAAACAACATTAAAAGGCACATGTTCAACTCTAAGGGATCATAATCCAATTAATCTCTTTATAAACTTGGCAAGATTTCTCAAGAAGTAGAACAGAATCACAAATTAAAACCAAACTCGAAGCTTCAATTCATATCAAATCTAATTTATCATCCAATCAATGATCTTTATAAACTATGAGAACCAGTTAGTTCACTAAGATGCACCAATGGACTTTTCATAATACCTTCCATCTAAAATCTGCTGTCCTGCACTAATTGCTGCTGGACCTGATGGATGATTAGGGCTGCTGCTATTATCCAAGAGTCTTGCCTGCAGGCTTGAATCAGAACTTAAGGTAGAAACTGTTTGACTTCGACCAGAACCAAGAGACCTTCCCCTCCCAGGGAATCTACTGTCTTGGGCTGTCTGCATATTGAAATGACAACTTATGAGAAGACCAAAAGGAGGGGGAGACACACACACAAAAAAAAAAAGATGTACCAGAAAACATTTGAGGCTACAGGATTTGTGCTTAGGGATTATGATGGTATAATTCCATATCAGTACAAAATGAGGATGCGTGCACTGTTAGACTTACTGTTTGGACCAACACCAAGATTGATTTCAAGTATTCACGGTATCAGAACTTCGGTAGAATAATTGTTAAGATTACATATTACATGAACTAGTACATAGCTACAAATAAATTAACATTTCAATGATATCTTTTTGTTTTTTTTTTTTTTTTTTTTTTGATAAGTAACATTTTAATGATGTCTTTTAGAATAAGAAAAAGAGTGGATCAAACGAGGGGGAGACTACCAAATCACAAGGTTTATATACATGGTGTGTGTGTACGACACATTTGTCCAGATCTACAATTTATTAACGCCAAGCTCACAAGGTCCATATACATAAGCTAACACATTTGTCCATGTCTGCAAAGTTACAAATTCCAAGCTAACAAATTTGTCAACATCATCAAGAGTCAAGATCAACAATTTATGACATATATGTAAAGAAACATGCAACAAACGACACATTCACAATATCACTTTTTCTTGACAATCTTGAGAAAGCTAGCTCAAGTACTGAGTTGAAATTGTGTAATCATAATATCACAAGTCGCTCTTTCTTGTGAAAACTTGGACATATTTGTTTTTTGTAAGCTGTCATGGATTTTACACCAATGATCAATTCAGTGCAATTAAATAAAATTGTATTTTAAATATAAATTCCTTACAATTAAAAAACACTTATACGGTTATACTGAAGTTCCAAGTGCGCAACCTAAAAATGAGCATTTGACAATAAATAGCCATATAATTATTAATATGATGGAATTTTGAACTATTTTTACTTTTAAGCTACCATGGAATTCTGAATTTTATTGATCAACACAGTGGAATTATGTCTTAGTTTCAAACTTTCAATAGCGGCGGGACCAACTGTTCTGACCCTCAACCTGATCACTTTTTTAGATTAAAAGACCGACGATGATAAATGCTATAGGAGAGACACTACTCTGAACTCTATAGATAGCCGGTGCTAAATAATTCCAGCGTATGCTTGCTGCCTGATTTCATTTACTTCGGTCACCATAATGAAAACCAAGTAACAAGGCCTTAAGAGTATCCATTTTCTTCTCTTGTTCAAATTTTGCAACTCCAAGTTAATATGAGGGGCCAAACCCTTCTTGAACCACACTATCTATGTTTCATATCAAAATTAAAATGGTCAGAAATGTAAAAGGTCCAGCTTATCCGTGTGTTAGAAGCATCCATAATTAGCAAAAGTCAACTGGCAAATGTAGAAGAACAGAGAACATCAACTAAAACAACAGGTTGTCCTATTAAAGAAGTAAGAATTATATAGCAAAGCCCAAGGGGTTGGCCTAGTTGGAAATGACTTGGACCCTGGTGCCTCATGAAGCATCAGGTCTCAGGATTGATTCCTGCTACGTGCAAACAATTCCTTGGGAAGGAGGGGGGGTGGTAACCAACTAGAAAAAAAAAGAAAGAAAGAATTATATAGCAGCATTATTGAACCAGGGGGAAAAAAAGTCCCAAAAACAAGATGAAGTACTGCAGCAAGAGTAAAAAAGAATGCAGCACTGCTTCCAACACATACAGGCACATACTCAATTAAACCTATGATTTATGTATAAAAACTTACAGGCACATACTCAATTAAACTTATGAATTATGTATAAAAATTTACGCCACACACAAATATACATCTAAGACAGCCATTTTCAACATTGCTGAGAATATTCTCAATACCTGAGCAGATGTTTCCCTTTCTGGCATCCACGAAGAAAGATTTCTCCACATATTTCCGGAAAGCAACCCACTGTTATAAAATATCAAATTAGAAGTTATGTAAAGGGACTAAGTAAAACCAAAATTGCAGACTCTACCTGGATGTTGTATTTTGACTTGAATATGTGGGGATATAGCCTGAAGAATTTCCGCCAGTGCACAATATAAATTTTGGTCGCCTCACACAAGTTGCCTGAAAATCAAACCCAAAAAGCTCATACTGATGCATGCTTATATATCATTAATGTTCACATGAAAAACAACACATTATTCAATTCATACATGTACTTATTTTCCATGTAATACAATTTTTTTATGCAGTTATAAGACATCTTTAAGTAGGATAAACAGAAGATGAAATCAAAAATGTCATTTACTTAAAAATGCAACACAAGTTGAAAAGTACAAAATGTAAACTGTAGAACTATTAGCTATCAAGAGGGAGGCAGACCACACCCCAAGTGTTTGTCAAAGACACTCCAGGTGCTTGCCTAGGGACTCCAGCTAGGCAAGGCCCTGCCACTGCACTTTTGATACCCATGTGAAGTGTTTTTAGTGAGGTGCTAACCTATGATTCCTAGATGACCAATATTTGCTAACACAAAATGTCCAATCAGCACTTTTATCAAATACTTGCCTTTTCCCTTTGCTGATTAATTTTTCAAATCTAACTCTCTTAGTTCAGTTCTCTTTCAGGATACTTTTACAGTTTTCTTTACTACCTTAGAATTGCCAGCGACTTTGAAGGATATTGTACAGACAAAAGGAAAAAGTAACATGGAAAACAGAAGTAAAATTTTGAAGGATGTACCTACATGTTTTGTACACATACTGTACGCTAATTTACCAACAGCACTAAGAATTTAAGAAACACTCTAGCAGTAAGATGCATTCTATAATGTTTAACCATAGTGAAGTTAAAGAAATAAGTAGATCTGTTACATGCCTGTATGTGTCTCTTGGGAAATGAATCATCCCATTATGTTCAGCTCACATTTAAACGAGTTCATTGCTTTACATGTGAAGTACTATTAATAGGATTTAGAAAATTTTTGTCAGTGTAAATGTTTAATGTCTTTTTTGGTGATAGTTACATTACACCTTCAGATGCCACAAAAAACAAAATTGAAGGATCAAAGGCAGACAAATCAACAGACAGTTCAGATCGTATCCATTATGTAATTATCCTATTTCTATACAAAAGGTAGACACATACAATCTTCAGACAGAAAAGGAAGGGCAAAGCAGTTTGTAATTGAAAGCCAATGCTTTGCAGATACTTACAAGCCAAGAGAAGGATTCGATGGCTGAAAAGAAGGATGTTCCAGGTATTATAAGGTTGAATAACCCACTGGTATCTGATGGAAAAAAGAATGTATTGTGAGTATATCCAGTGACTTCCTAAATTATTATTGAAGAAGAAAGAAAGAAAAGGATTGTAGTTGGAAATGTAATTGTAGAAGAAAAGGATTGTAGTTATAAAAAAAAAGAAAAAGGATTGTAGTTGGAAATGTAATTGTAGATCTTGGGAGGAATGGAGATACACACATGCAAATCCTGATAAAATGCCACATAGATGTCCAAGTAGTGATACATTGGTCATAAGAAGCTGGAACACTACCAATAAGATCCATGCATACCTGACACAGATATTAAAATTGAAAGTTTTACATATAACATTTTAAAATGAAAAGAATGAGAAAATCAAGCAGATCACTCAGCACGTTCATTTACCATTTAGCAGGAACATTGAATAATCCGAACATACTGCAGGAAACAAAGACAACAATCAGTACTCAGTAGATGACCCCACTAGATTGGACGAGAAATAAAAGAACTGTTAATTGCTGTTAGATAATTAGATGCAAACTACAACAGTTTGTGATCACGGATCCACTCCATGAATGTGTGCGTGTAACCCATCAAGCATTTGCATGCGTACATTTATTCCACATATGGACAAACAATTGAGAAGGATTCACATAAAAAAAAAAAAAATCCTATCATGCAAGGTGACATTATTTAGAAGTCCACAGGGGAAACAAACCTTCTAGACTGAACTCCACTTAGACTCGTCTCTATGACGATCATAGAGAATAAAACTCCCGAGAAGCCTATGGCACACTCATCCATGAGATACTGATATTGGTGGAAGGGATTATGGGCAGCCAGTAGTGCTATTAGAAGATGAAATATTGCATTGCTTGTAGCCAATAGAATTATCATGTACAACAAGCGGACAGATCCCATAACTCTCTCCAGCTCAGAGCCCAAAGGAACCAAAGCCATCATATTGAATAGAACATGTAGCATAGAACCGTGAAAAAGAATAGAGGTGTAAAACCTGTGCACTGCAAAAAAAAAAAAAATAACTACAATCAAAACTCTAATAATAATATTTTATGGTGATTGAAATTAAGATGGATATCTTATTGAAGGCAAGAACGAAGTCAACTCTACAGTAATAAATATTTGATAGTTAATAGTTCAATACTCCTTCCGTCCCATGTTAGTAGTCCTTTTTCGTTTTATAACTTTTTAAGGGACATGCAATTAATGCATTGTAAAATTACCATGTTGTCCTTTCAAGTTTAAATATGTATGTTATCAAGTTGGAAGATTTTTGAAAACTTAAACTATAATTATGAGCAGATTGCTTTTATTTGTTTTGACTTTTCAAATGGGACAAGTATTTAGGGACAATCCAAAAAAGAAAGATAGACTGCTAATATGGGACACAGGGAGTAATTGATAATTGTTGCAGGAGCAAACTTGGTTCAATGAAAAATTGTTAAATAATTCTATAACCTAATAATTAATAATTTTTGGAAAAAAAAAAAAATTATTAGGATATAACAATATACACAAAATTGTATATATATTTTTACATACGATATGTCAAATATATTTGAGATACTGAGATACTATATTGACCAGTCACATCAATTAAACTCTAAAATTGAACTCCGAAGTCACATAAATGCATAAATAAACCCTTGAGCCAATGAATAATAACTAATTCAAAAGAAATTTGACTTTATGATAAAATGCTAATTCATCCTTAAGTCACGAGATTGTTCGTAAAATATAATTTGATAAAAAATTATTGTCACTAGAAGATGATGATGACATTGAAGAGGTTAAGGATATCAAGAATGAATCAATTGTGGAAGTAACGAGATTTATCTACGTAGTGCATCATTTTCTGTATGATAAAGCAATATATTATCACTTTTTCATAAATTATAATTTGTACATTTTAAACAATTAAAGGCAATACTAAGACCAAAACAAGTTTAACAGCCTCAATCTTTCTAACTTTAAGGAACAAAAGAAAAATGAAACTGAAAAGCAAACTTATGTAGTAAAATTTTCCATTCTTAAAAAAGGAATTTCCATACAACCAGAACCAGCCAGTGACTCAACCTGAATAACATGCATAATATAAATATATATGTATATATTAATTTTTGATCCAGAATTAGGATAATATATGAAAACTGGGTGACAGATCAAAATGACCAGCCATGTGATCAGAAATCTAATGCTGGAGACAGGACTGGACTGGTCCAAAGCCCACCGACTAAGTCGTACGCTTAAGATTTAGGCAGCCAAAGAGGTCAAAGCTGCAGCCTTAACCAAAGTCATGAGTCTGCAGGTTTAGGAAAAAGATCTTTTCTGGTAAGGAATCGAAAGGATATTTTACCTTAGAAATTATATGCCTTTCATCAAATAACTAAAATAAATCATATGCATTTAAAAAAAAAATTATAGCGACCAGTCCGGGAAAAAAAGTATATAGCGACCAGTCCGAAAAAAAAAAAGTCCTTTTTCATACATCTTCAGCCTGAGGTAATATCTAGCATGAGCCAATCTGCTTATATTTAACACTGCATTGTGCATGACCTGAGAATAGCCTAAACATTGTCTAGCACACAATCAGCCTTATCAGAACTGCACCAGTTTGAGTATTCGTTCAAACTTCAGATCCTCAATATTGATACTCAATTGAACTATGAAACTGCAATGGTTACTAATATAGATCTAATATTTCAGGCCTTCAATAAGGTGCTTGAAGGTTAAACTGAAATCAAAATGCTCGGGATATCATATATTGTACATGAATATCTATGTTACATAACAGTGTAGGAGAGATAACAAAGAACAGAAAAGACCAAAAAAAAAATTGTATGGATTGAGGAATCAAACCTCAGCCCCCAATAGATCACAAAGGCCACTGAAATCATACCTATGTTCTTTTAGGCAATCACAGCCAAAAGAAGACGTGTCAGACATCACAAGCAAAGTGGCCCAAGATAATTCCTCACTTATCTCAGCATTGATAAGAAAAAGCAATGAACGAGCGAAAGAATGCATTTTTAAAATAAAATATATTATTAGAAAGATAAAGTCATATACAAACTATTAATCTATAATTGTTTCACAATTCAGGAGTACCCATAATGTCATGGAATGAGGTTTCCCATAACTAAATTCTTACACCGCAATGATAAGATACACTGGATAATCTGTAACTAATGAATCACCCTAAGAGGATGTACCTTGAAACCTTGAAATAATTTCCGAGGGCAAGAAGCATACTTCAACAAAAGAATCGTATCCAAACAAAAGACAGACCAAGTAAATGGCTCCACAGACAATCACCACTGCTGAAGTAACAAATGGAATGCCTTCCCACCATTGGCCCACCCTGGTAGGCAATCCTGCCTATACACACCACAAGAATATAGTTTGTCAAAGAGAATATGGTTAAACCAAAGAATAAGGTAAAAACATAAATTCAACCTCTTTAATTCTAATGAATTTTTTGGTGTTCATAAATCATTTAAATCAAGACTAATCCCTAAAGAGTCACCCAACCACCTGAAAACCTTATAACTCCAATTATTTTTTTCCATTTTAGATTATGGAAAAAGAGAAAGCATTGATAGTTCAATACGGGCATTAATTAGGGAAAAAGAAATAGATGTACGTGTTCATCAAATGTATCCATTATTACCTTTTCTATTTGCTTGTTCATATCGTTTTATAATTTTCAATGATCAACAAAATGCACTCACTCAAACACCTGGAATATATCATCATCATCCTTGCCTTTATCCCATATGGATGGGGTCAGGCACATGAATTCTGTTTTCCATTTTTCCATTACCACGATTATATATTCTAGCAAACAATGGACACATATCATTATTTCCTTTTATTATGCATGGTTTAAAATACTAGTCACTACAAATTGTACTGTATTTAACTACTAATTACATCTTCCACCAACTGACTACTGAAGAGGAAAATGAGAAATAAATCAGATTGCCTCTTCAAAACCACTCAAAAACATAACCAACGAGCAAAATTTCTTTGTAGTCAAATTCATAGCACTTTCGACTCAAAAAACACTTCAAAAGAAACTTCAATTATCATCCACAGAAGGTAATCATCTTCTTTATACGCAGGGGTTCCTTGATATAGACAAAACATCAGACACCTAACGAAAGAAATAAAAATATGACAAAAAATCTAACATATGGCATAATTAGGGTTTCCCATTCATTCAAAACCACTAGTTTCTTCAACGTCGCCCAAGAAACAGGGGCACCGATATGATGCCGTAGAATGGTATTTATAGTGTATTACGCGCTGTTAATCTACTCAACAGTCTAATCGAAAATTCGAAGCATGAATTTGATTCAAGAAAAACCCTAAAACCCCATTGTTGTGTCGGATGCAAAACTGTGTATACAAAACACACTATACAACGTTCACATATGCATATATCACACAAACACACTTCGAAGCAAGAAATAAAGAAAGAATGAAGAATGACTGGTCTTTGTAGTTTTTACCTCAGAAACAACGTTTGATCTCATTTTTCTGCGTCTTCTACGTGGTGTACTTTGAACGTTTCTGAAATGAAACCAACACTGATCTCTGGAGTTCTCTGGATCTTCTTGATTCGAAATCGGATCAAAAGTTCGGGCGGGTGAAACTATTACGTGTAATCAGAACGCTAGCGGGTTCATAGGGGCGGGTCAGTGCATACGGACTCGCAAGTCAATATTGTTTTTTCCTTCCTTACTCGTTTCTCCTCAAGCTTGTTTACTTTTAAAAAAAAAAATAAAAATACCCGAAGCAAAAGGAGTGAAATGGAGACAATACTTTGACTAGTGAAGGTAAGAGAAACACAAGTATTTACTTGAGATAGAAAAAATTATAACACTTTCATTTTATATCTACGCTGACCTTTTCTCTCTTACTTACTACACTCTAAAAGGGAAACAAATGATATAATAGCTCAGTCTCACAGGTGATCCAACGATTATTATTTTTTTTTTTTGAGTGAATCTTAAATTTAAAAGTTTTTTTGAGTTGACTTGTTCTGAGATAACAAATTTTGTATTTTTTTTCGATAACTGCATATAGATTTTTAAAAATTTAGTTTAAAAAAAAAAATTCAGAGAACTCAAAATAGTTTGTTTTTTTTTTTTTTTTTTTTTTTTTTTTTTGAGTTTTTAGAACTGTCTTTTAAGTGAAAAAAAAAAAAAAAAAACAAGTGAAAAAAACTAAGTCTCTAATTATTACCTCAAAAACTCAAAACTTTAGGAAGAAAAAAAAGAAGAAGAAAAAAAAAAAAAGACAATAGATTGTTCAAAGAATAAAGTAGAAATAAGGAGGGAAAAAAAGAAAAGAAAGAAAGAGTAGAAATAAAGATTTAATAGAAAGCAAAATTCTTATCCCTGCATGGGAGAGATTTAATTTTTTAGGAAGGCCAGAGGATGTGTTAGAAAGGAATTTTTCCTTTTCACTGTTACCATTATGTTACGTTTGGTGTGCATGAATGGAATGAAATACCTATTCCAACCATTCATTTATTTGGTATGTAATTTAAAGTGGGAATGACCATTTCATTGGAATAAAAATTCATTCCATAACTAAACCTATGACATGACCATTTTACTTCCACGTAAATTTTTTTAAATAATCCACTTCCCAAAAAACCTCATGTTCCAATTTCAAAAACCACCACTTGTTTCAAGTCCAAAAACTATCACTACCTTCTACCACAACCACCTCCGCCTTTCACCACTACCACCACCGATTTCCACCACTACCACCCCCACCACCACCGTCACCGACTATCACCATCGCCCACCGCGTTCCATCACCACCGCTACCACCTCATTTTACCACCGACACTGCCTTCCTTTGCCGCAACCACCACCTTCCACCACTACCGCCTTTCACCACCACTACCGCCTTTCACCACCACCACCGCCACCACTACCACCGCCGCCGCCTTTCACCACCACCACCGTAGTTCTGAGATAACAAATTTTGTATTATTATTATTATTATTTTTTTCTGACTGCAGACATATTTTTAAAAATTTAGTTAAAAAAAAAAATGTTTTTAGAGAACTCAAAATAATTTTATTTTTTTTGAGTGAGTGAAAAAAAAAAAAAACAAGTGAAAAAAACTTAAGTCTCTAATTATTACCTCAAAAACTCAAAACTTTAGGATGAAAAAAATAAGACAATAGATTGTTTAAAGAATAAAGCAGAAATAAGGAGAAAAAAAGAGAGCAGAAATAAAGATTTAATAGAAAGCGAAATTCTTACCCTTGCATGAGAGAGATTTAATTTTTTAGGAAGGCCAGAGGATGTGTTAGAAATGAAATTTTCCTTTTTACGATTACCATTAAAGAAGGAGGAGATATGAGGAGACAATGAGGAAGAAACACTTAAATTTCACACAACATTTCTTCTTATTTTTTATTTATTTATTTAGGAATATTTCTGAAAATGTTAAATTATCAACCTCATTAAAGCATGTGATAGAAACGCGGGAAACCAATTTTCCCCCTTTTTAAAAAAAATATTATTTTTTGGTTATTTCATACTTTGCAACAGTGTTTTTTTACCATCCAAATTTTGCAATTCATTATGCTAAGCTTTCATCATCCTCTTCTCTTCACTGGTTTTCCTTTCCTACATTTCGTGACACTCAAAACACTATTGACACGTTGTAATTTTCTCAAAACATGGGGTTCGAATCAGATAGCCCAGCATCATATTTTTTATATTCAAAGCTGCTCGGAGTTTAGTATCTCTGGCTTCTCTATCATGTTCAAGGCCCTAAATTGTCAGGCAAAACAGAAAAATTTGTATCATGTGCATCAGAATGTTTCACAAGTCCAGAACTGCAAATCAAAACTTCAGCAAGGAAAAAGTGAGAAGAACAAAAAACCAAAACAATATGAAAAAGTAACTGCTCTTGGCACTTGAACATTCAAGATTAAAAAACATGCCTTCTAAGTTTAGGCTGTCAATTTCATTTAGGACAAGATTCCTCCATTTTTCCTTTAGAGAAAAGAAATCAAGCAAGAGTCTTAAGTGGCCCATGCACTGAATCTGTAGTTCAAAGTTCAACTGCATCAGATGATCTCAGCCATGGTGACAAGTTTTGGATCCAGGGCTCCTCTCGAACAAAATCTGCCAAGAAGAGTTGTGAAGCCTATAACAATTATAGCAAGCATTATCACTGGGAAGCCATTTTCTTTCAACGTGAAGTAGGAACAACAACAACCAAGCTTTTTCCCAACTACTTGGGGTCGGCTACTAACGGTAAGTAGGAATAAGTTAAATTGAGTTGGAAGTATAACATATAAAGAAAATCAGTCATAATAATTCTGACTTGCGTAGTTGAAATCGTGTGGAAAATGAAAGTATTTATTCCTCCCGTCCCCACCCTCCCAATCTCATCCCAGGGTCATAGTTTGTGAATAGTCGAAACTCGTTGCCAAGTTTGCTAGAGTGTTGAGGCCGAAAACCACATGGACACAAACCCAAGACCTCAGAAGCCCTGTCCTTTTGCACCTCTCCTGAACAAAAACATAACAATTACATCCATTATAGAAAAGGTTAGAAACAATCACAGGATCAATCCAATAACATAATATAAAAGGCTATGATGAGCCTATCTTGTTATTCACTTTCTAACTTCTAGTTCATTGTATAGATAGTAAAATAGTCATCTTATCCAAGTATCTGTTTTGTTATACCCGTACATCTGATATAAAAAGCTAGTACTCTAATATGCTTTGCTAATGGGTTATGATTAAAAATATATAATTAGAAGCCTTGGAACTCCAGTCCAGACCAAAACAAAATCAACAGTTACCTGTGAGTAGAAGCAAGTAAGATTTTCCTGATTGCACGAGAAAAGAAATTGTTTGAGCAACTTTCTCTAAGCACTCATTGCTCTGCCATAAAAAAATCAGTTGAAGGAGATCAATGATGTGAGATTGCATAATGTGAGTCACATCTGATCTTAGTGCCATTTTGAAAGATACAGGAACAAGAAGCAAGTGCCAGAAAAAAGAAACCAACAAGAATTTATAGGACAAAACTGAAATATATAAAAGGAAACCTCATTGTGCATGATTTTGACCCACCAAGAAGGAAAGAAAGTATTTGGTGCAATATCTGGCTAGAAAGCCACTATATTGACAACATCACATTCTTTGAAACAAAGCACATAGCAAACAGAAATAAATTAATGGGTGAATTTAATGACTTGAATGATAGCAGATGCATCTTGGATGGATCACCGATAATGTTATCATTAGTTTGTTTACATCTACCATATACAGAAAAGATCAACCTCTCCATCCATAGCACCATAGCAAGTTGACCTCTTAATATTTTCTGGGAAGTTATAATCCACTAAAGCTTAGAAATATACTTTCTATACATGATCAGATATCTTGAAATCTTCTGTATTCATCCAGAAAGTTAATTACCAAATAAGGTGGGTTAGGTAAATCTGACTAGTCTTACGAAATCGGCAGCTTAATTTTTTTTTTTTAAAAAAAGATTTCCTCTGATGGACCCTTGCATCCGATGAAACCAAAAAATGAACAATTGAAAAAATCTATTTAAAGTCAACAGGCAAATCAACAAAGGGAATGAGGACATTATCTAGAATTAATCCCGCCAATGCGAGGTGCTGGTAGGGGTAGGCTATGTATGGACCAAAAGTTTGCCATTGCTTGCATAAAGTGATTGCTCTTGTACGCAAACTCGTGCTTCTGCCTACTTTGCAGAGCAACAACATATATAGAAAACAAGTAATACCCAGAAAATCAAAAAGAAGTATTTAGGTCATTTAACATTTTGATCTAAGTAGTTTGATTGGAACCCACACGTTCACGCATTTATGTAGGCAACAAAATTGTCAGCCAGAATGGTCTGTATATCTAGTGTTTTGGAAAAGTTCGTGAATATAGGCCAAATAATCACAACAAGTGATTAAGTAGCCATTCTGGCCATAATTTGTTTCTTCCAAGTGATGAACTAGTAAGATTCTATCAAAAGGATTAGATACATGGTCTATGAGTCAAAACATGTAGATGACCACTTTTTCTAGGTCCAATTTCCACATATCTCAGTTTTAACCAGCCATCTCAGAATTTGCTCCTTATTCTTGCAATGTAGAGGTGAATTTTACGTTCAAGTATTGTACTCAGTACCCACAATCTCATATCTCATGAACCAGTGAAGAATAAAGGGTCTTGGACCAATCACTACGATTAATTACAGTAAACCAACAACTGATTACAACAGTTGCGGCTTGAATTAGGCCCCAAAATTGAACTACTCCACATGATGAGCTTTTTCCAAATTATTTTTCCTTCATATTTTATTGTAAGGTATATATGGACACACACATAAACAGGTTGGCTATATGGTTCGATTAGCCCCAAATATATGAATCAGATTGCAATGCAGGTCTCTGAACTTGCTTAAAAACGGGCCAAGCTTGGGTAAGATGCCTTGTACTTGGCCCAATCCAAAACGAATAAAGAGTTTTTATTCTGTTGAACTTGTTTTTGCATTTGGCAGACTCTCTAACAATGAAAAAAAGGTGAAAGAAAATTTTAGTACTTATTATAGAATGATTTCTATTAGCAAGGCGTCTTCTTATTTCTCAAAAAAATAAAAATAAAAATAAAAAAGTTCACTTTTTGTTATGCATTCTTTTATTAATTTCTGTCCAAATTTCATCAATAGATACATGTGCCCAAGAACGTGAGACGACAAAGCCCTGACAAACACCATACCATCCATGATGAACAAAGCAACATGTTTCAAGTCTTCAAGATGAAGTAAAATAAATCTTAAAAGCAAAAGCACCAAAAAGGTAACAACCATGAACAAGAAAACCATGAACAAGAAAACTTTACTACAAATAAGATTAAAAAAAAAAACTCTGTAATCATAATAAACAACACAATATCATACATAATTTTAACACACAAAAGAAAACACAAACATACAAAATCCCATCTAAAATCCAAGCACTAAAAGCTATACAAGTTCATAAGATCATATTACCCATTCACATCCATGTGCTTGACAATATATAAATAAACATTCTTAAACTAATATTAATTAAAAAAACCTTGAGGCTTGAACCATGTTAAGGAGATTAGTAGGAAGTAGTTCTACTTAAAAATAGTTAAAACGGGCAAAATCAGAGAGAAAGGATCATAAGAGCAAATGAAAAGCTTTCTTTCTCAAGTACTCTAAATGAATGGAATGGCCATAAAATAAGTACGAAAATGGAAAAGAACCCGCAGGTCTACAAGTAAATTCCCAGCAATGCAAAATAAGTTCTTACCAAGTAAGGAGGATCTGCAACTATAATTCGATATGCATGCTTCAATGATAATGGAAGCTCTTCCGGTTGGTTGTAGTCATAGAATGTGAACTCATTTCCATATTGCTCAAAACGTTTGTCATACTCAAGAAGTTGAACGGCAACATTAGGATCAATTTTCTGAAATTCAGATTAGGACAGAAAGGGAAGTCGCAAGTTATGACAAAGCAGTAGGTGAATGCATATTAAGAAAGTAAAAGATGAGACACATCAGTGACACTACTACCATCTATCAGTTTAAGACTTTACTACTTGGAACCTAAATTTTTTTTTTCTTCAATTGAATATTTTATCAATCATATCTATTATTATTATTATTTTTCATTACAAAGTAACCATTTTATAACCGAAATAAAGAACCATATAGTATCCAATCTGTGAAAGAATTTAGTTGGAAAATATAAAAATGGATTAACAATCAACCGATCATTAGCCAAATTCTTCAGCACAACTTGAAACACTTTAAGAATATTCATCATCGATAGTAATTTATTATAATGCTTAAAAAAAAGGTAATTAATAAAATTAAAATATACGCAAAAATTATATACCTTGAGATAAGCATAGAGTGTAGGGCAAGCAACGCAAGCCACCGACGGAGAATCGATGGACTCGCAGAGAGTGAGAACTTCTTTGGCAACGGTCTCGGCAGTTTCACGGTCGTACCAGAACTGGCTCAGCCTCCAATCCTCCGACACTAGTGCCACCTCCTCCTCGTCCAAGCCTCCGCCATCTACGGCGGCGCCGTCGTTGGAGACGAGGTTTTGGTTTTGTTCAGTTAAGAAATCTTTGAGGGCTTCGAGAGCTTGAGAACTCAGCATCGGCGGATCATCGTCGTCGTCGTCAATTCGCGAGTGTTCTTCTCCCTCGTCTCTCGCCACTTCCATTTTCGGGTTCTCTTCCTGAAACATCGCGAGGAGGTCTTTACCAGGGCATCAAACCTCAATTTCCGTGTTATTTTGTAAATTACAAATAGTGCCATGGGAATTTGTACATAGGTCCCTCTACTTTTAGACAATTCGAATTTTCACTTCTTTTCCGTTACATAAGGCGGAAGATACCCCTGCTAGGGCATGCATTTTTTTACCCAATATCTGATTTGGAGTCGTCGTCTTCTTCTTCTTCTTTTTTATTTTTTACTTTTATTTTTATTTTTTTATTTTCTTTTTGAGTTTTGGGTTACAATTTTAAATCTGAATTAAAAACGAGTTGGCAATGAGTGTTATTTGAAAGATTCAATCATCATCATATATAAATGTGAAAAAAAAAAAATATTTTTTGGTATCGAGTCACTTAAAATATCAAAATTCACTCTTGAGTACTGTAGTTATTCATTGCATAGGCTCAATATTAATTTGAAAAAATATATAAAAGTTCTTTTAATTTGTCATAATAAACTTGATTACTGGAATGAAATAAAGTTCACAACTCACAAGGCTTAAGATGCTAATTATGTTTATTTAAATATCATCTTCTTACGTTTTGAAATGCAAAAATACTAATTAAATTCTTGTATTGAGATTTTGCTAAAAGTATTTTTTTTTTCTTTCAATTTGAATAGATATATACTCAATAATTAATACAACTAGTGTAATAATATAGGTGGGAAAAAAAAATGATTAGCTAATGATAGAAAATATGAGTTTAATAATTCTTTGGGCTCACTATTAAATCTCTGTAATTTGTTGAGATCTAATAAGGAAATATAAGTTTTAATGGACGTAATAATATAAGGAAATAAATAAATTTGTGGTAAGAAAATAAGTTTTAGAAAGGTAATAATATGAGAAATTAGTTTTTTTTTTTTTTTGGTCATTGAACAGAATCTCATACACAACCACTTTGGAGACTCGAAATCTCACTATTCACTTTGAAAAATACTAATGAGTCACAAGACTTTTAGTGGGAGCTTCTGTTATTGATTAGGGTCTAATAGTATACAGAAATAAAATTTTTAGAGAGGTTACATATTGGCTGGGCTTAGGCTCGGTCTAATTGCATAAAGAAATAAATTTTTTAGAGAGATTACATATTGGTTGGGCTTAGGCCGGCTAAGTTGCCTCCGGCTCTTGCCAGCGCTTCACAGACACTGGCCATTTTAAGGGATAGGATGTGGAATGAGAGACTTGCCAATAGACTATATTTTTGGAGTTGCATAAAATAGATTAGATCATTTCAAACTAATTTTATTTTATGAGTTAGATGTCAAATATGAATTTCATATATCCTATGTTTGGGAGCACGAAATGAGCATCTTGAATGTGGGATTAAAAGAAATTCAGTTAAAAGTCGAAATTAAAATTTTCTCCAATCTCAAGTTGAAAGCAAATCATAGGTACAAATTTGAGTATATCCTTAAGATCTAACTCAAATTCAGATTCAACAAGCATGAGCCTTAGCATTGATGACATGTTTGGAATTCACTCCAATTTATGTTGTACTCTTTCCACCGCTCAATGGTACCATTCACCATATATTTTAGATAAACACTTGTCACTCCCGAATTTGGGTGAGTTCACGGTTGGAACGTGAACAATTTGCCAAAGAAAAATACTCAAATATCAAATCAAGTGATTTAAACAACCAATTTATATCTTACCATTAGATCAAAAGGTACACCTCAAAAACCTATGATAGGGCATGAGAGGCAATGAGTGTAATTTGCCTTGCAGCTTTTTCCACAACAAATTAGGCTTCTGAACTCATGTAGGCCAAAAGCCAATTAGATCGTAGGGTTCACAGAGAAACTTATCACTTAACTACACAAGTGTCCACCCATAATTCAGTTTTGAGACTAACCAAGCCAAGGCTTTAAAATTCTAGCATTAATTTGGTAAATTTCTCCGGGTTTGAATATTATATGGCAAAATCTTAAACATAAATTTGCAATATACAGATTTAATTAAAATTTTCAGATAAAAAAAATTTACAAATTCAACTCATCCTATAATTTCTAATAAATAGGATAAAATTTGATCAAAAATCAAGAAAATTTGGCCCCAAAGAAGAAAAGAAAAGAAAAAAATAATAAAAACATTGGATTTCAACATTAGGGGCAGCAATACACTAAATTTGGAATTAAATCAATTTCCCTAATGGACAGAATAGTGACAGCCCTGCGGCCACACAAATAAAACATAGTTTACAGCAATAAATGTGAGGGAAAAAAACAAATAATAAACGGCCACTGAAATTCCGAAAAACTACAACATCCACACAGAACCTACCTTATCAACTGGCATCACCCTACAATTGCAGTTCTTATTTCACCTTTCCCTCTTCTATCTCTTCTCTGTTATTTCCTGGAACTCAAAATTGTTAAGCATAAAAGGAAGAAACCGTGAACCAAATTAAAATTTTCTACAGAACCCAAATTTAATTATTTTCTATTACCAATAAGGGGAAAACAACAACTATCAGTACTTGACGTTCCTCTACAATTTTAGACATTCCATGGAGGCATACTAGCTATTTTATCCTACCATGACTAGGTCTCTACAGACTCTACTTACAGTAAGTATACCTAAAGTAGCCAAATAGAATTAATAACAAATTCAGGGGCATATGAAACCAATCAAGGTCTTGGCCATTGACAGTTTCAAGTTGTCAACAAAGAATCAGGAGGCAAACACAGCTCCGACCATCCAAAAATAAGTTTGCCCCTGTAAGACCACTTGAGGCCTTGGTTCCACACTCGATCTAAATTGTCTTCAGAGATGCATGATTGGGATGGAATGGGTAAAACAAAGCTTACCTAACAGGTAAAAAGTCATATATACTATAGTTGGGGAAACGTTCAAACAAATTCCTACAAGAGCACGGCAAATTCCACAATCAATCTAAATTGTTCTTGGCAGCCTTTTGGCAACAATAAGCACTAAACGTTAGCATTACCAAACGACCCCTTAGATGTCAAAGGAATTTATGGAAATTTAGAAAAATATTGTCCACTAAAAGTGCAATGATCGGAGACATTGTATCTGGACTACGTTTGGCGTAAGAAGAAGCGATAAAGTTATTCACAAGGAACATTTTACTTTGAATCCACAAAGTAGGTGTTTTAAATCAAGAGATAATATAGAAAAATATGATATATTATTGATAATTGAATGAATAAAAGATAATTCTGCACTTGACAGTACAAATATTTATAATAAAAGAAAACATAACTCTAGAAGAAAACTAAAACATAAAGAAACCTAATAGCAAAAGAAAAATAATACTAAAAATAAGCCTAAAAATAAAATTTCTCTAAAAATTCCAAAAAAATATAATAAGAAACCTAATAAATAAAAAACACTAAATTTTAAATTTTAAATTTTGGAGCAATTCGAGTTCGTTAAGGCCTTGAACAAAAATCCTGAAATAATTAGCAAGCCTCGTACAAGACGATGAAACGTAATTTCGGAGCCCTAAACGAAAGTTTTCAGCTGAAAACCAGCATGACCCACAAGCTAAAGCTAGTGGGTTTTTTTCCAATGCATCGTTTCCATCCAAAAAACTCTATTGGTTTGTCGAAAACAAACTCATTGAAATGCTTGTCGAACTGTGCAGAATTATGTCCTACATCAGTCCCCTCGATTTAAAAAAGACTCGTCATCGAGTTTGGCTGCAAACAACATGAATTATTGCCTACCACAAAATCATATAGTTCACTGCCATGAGAATCTCCTAGGCACAGCACCAAAGTATTTTCATTAGCACATTTCTGAATAAAAACTTCTTTACTTACAATCTGCTCAAATAATGATCATTTACCAATTTGAATCACAAATTCATCAAAACCATATTGGACATGCAATTTAAAATTTTCTTTGACCCCGTCAACAATTGATTCATATTTTTCGCTTTCAACGTCAAACTTCTTGTCACCATCATCTTCTTTTGCCGCATTAAATTCCTTAACGACATCAACTTCAACATCAACAGGTGAAACAACAAAATTCTTTTCATGATTAATCTCACAGTAAGGTGGAAGAAACTTGGCTTGCAAAAAATATTTCATCTTCAACCAAGATCGTACTCGTGCTTTTCTTTGTTGTGCATGAGAAACTCGTAACTGTTCCCACCAATTAAAAGCTATTTATTCTAATTTATATGTGACCAATGCCACCTTATTATCCTCTTTAATTTTTATGTAATCAAAGAACCTCTCAAAATCTTCTAGCCAATTCAGAAAATCTTCAACATGAAATAAACCATTAAAACTAGGAGGAAAAATGTAACGATCCTAAATGATGTCAAAATTAAAAAAAAAAAAATCGACGTGATCTCTACTAAAAATCGTCCTATGACAACCTATTTAAATGCATTTTTAACCTGTCCTAACACAATAAACATATAATACATTCCATGGTGGTACAACCACATACTATATCATCCAGATATCATAATTACAGTCCCAAAATACAAGATTAATATCAAATGTCCGTGTTTTACAACATTTAGACAGTTTATACAAAAGTTACAGCCCATAGGTATACTTAAAATAAGAGTCCATAAGTCGTTGTACAAAATACATTATGCTTAGTCGTACAAAAATAGTGAGACTCAAGTACAAAAACAACAAAATAAGCTCCTAATCCATACTAAGTCTGTGGTAGAATGTCATCCGCTACTTCTTTCCCGTTTCCTGAAAAAAAAATGTTAAATAAAAGGGGTGAGCAAAATTGCTTAGTAGGTGGTGCCTAAGACACATCAACATTTAAGTATGCTTTTAACACAAATCCACATATACACATAAGCATGAATTCCATATACAAAACCAAATCAATCATTTTAGAGGCATTCATCTCAAATTTAGCATGTTTAACTATATTTAACAAAGAATAATTCACAAGGGAGCAAGAATCTCATGGATTAGGAACCTCTACCTCACTTTTAAGCAAAACCCCCAATTTTTACCTCAAACCCTCAAAATGAGTCTCAATTTTCGGACTCTCAAGGTTGCTCAAAATTGAAATTGCTGGTACACACGTGTAGAGCTCGCCGTGCTCTCCGTTTTGCCGTTTAACTTAAAAACACTAAGAAATGAGGAATTAATCAAGGATTGAAACCTTGAAGTGGGAAAAAGGAAAAAAAAGAAATCAGAGAGGAAGATAGAAGCAGGCAGCAGGAGAAAGTGAATTGAGCTTACAGAAAACCAAAACACAAACGTGGTCTTATGACCACTTTAAAACAAAACTGTGGGTCCCTCTAGTAATATATATATATATAAGACTTAAACATTACAAAAAACTCCTAGGATCATAATCCCCATGATTAGAATATCTTTGTGTGTCTCTATAACCCCCTCCCCCAAGACCTCTTCAGCGTAATCTTCATCATCACTGAATTCTTCCTCGTAAAAAAGATGCCTACGCAGCGGGATAGGGTTGTGATTCCGAACAGGATGAACGCGATCTTCGTCATCGTTACGCACCCTGTTGCTCCCGCAATTTTGCTCCAACTTAAACCTAGCAATCATTGCTTGAATATCTTGCAACATTCGCCGAGTTTTACACTGATAGCCTTGAAATTTGACCCTAAAAGGAGCCACTCTGTGCCGATCTTCATCGCTAGCGAGGTTGCCGTCACCACGTTCATCTGCCATCAGACTAGGAAAAGCCAAGGCTCTGATACCAACTGATGTAAGTGTTGGGAAACGTGCAAGTTTTAAAAACTTTTCGAGGGATTTTGCTTCATAGATTTTGATTCATCACATAGAGACAAGTTTTATAAAAAAATAAAAATATGATGTATCATTCAATTAATGGATTGAATACTTACATCAAAGGTCTGAGTAAACCTTTAAATCTTTCCTCTAAAGTGAATGTTCTCACTTATTGTAGATCCCTTAGCAAGATGCCTTCTCCTTGGATCTCCATCTTCTTGGTAATTGTTTTGCCTTTAGGAATCACTCACAAGCCTCCATGAATGACCTTGGAAAACTAGGCTTGTGGGAGCCTCCATTAGATGAGAACATAAACCCTAATTTTCTAGAGAGAGAAAATAAATTCCTTTTTCCTTCTTCTAAAAATCATCCCTTAAAATATACATAGACCATGTATATTTATAGGCAACATAAAGGTAAAGAAAAGGAAACAACGAATCCTTCTCAATCTCTAATTTACATGTCTCAAATCTAATATGATTCCAATATCAAGTTGGGCTATGAGTGAGAATCCATTGGGCCTATTATTTTATTGGCTACAATGAATTAATAATTGACCCGGTCTATGGACCCAATTCAATTAATTCATAAATTAATTTCTACTGCACTAAAAGAAATTAATTGAACTCCAATTAAATAATAAATAACCTCTAAGTCAATATTACACTTTGACCCCTCTATGCATAATTAGTTATCGGATAAATAAAGCCATCAACCCGACTACTTAATTAATATATTTATTTTGGTACCTTTGATTATTTCTAGCTCGATCACAATAAAACATTTGTTTGACAAAAATAATAATTTAAATAAATAAATATATAATAAATCATTTTGTCTAAAACACACGAAGGCCTTCGAATTTACTTTGTGATCAACCTAATCAATACAAAATAAATACAAGTAACAATGATGTAAATATTGAAAATATAATCCTCTAACTATTAATCACATAACTGCCCAAAGTGTCGGTCTAAGGATCCCGAAGAATCCGTCGAACAAATCAAAGTAATTATTAATTAATAAAAGATTCTATAATTTTCTCATGCTTAAGAGTCAAATGCCATGACGATGATAGGGAGCAATTGCATACGACGGCTCTCGCAATATATCTCAACCTAACGCGGATCCAGTTCAAGTCTGAATCAATTATGAGTCCATCCATAATTACTGACTATGAATAATTTATAATTACTATTTATATATCATGCATTAATTGCCATCACTTACATATATATATAAATATTTCTTGTAATCACAGGGACACTATCAATTTCATAGTGAATCGAAACATAATACATTGAATTCACCTATTATATAAATCATAAATATTTCAGATATGTCAGGAACATATGTCACTATAATCCAGATAGGAATTTGCTATGCCAGGGCATATAAATCCCAACAGCTCCCATTTGCCCTCATAGCCAATTCAAATTGCACCTAACACCAATGTTATCCAGATGATGATTAAAATTTTTGATCAATGACACCTTTGATAATGGATCAACAAAGTTGTGTTCCAATGCAATGTTCTGGCTACAAGTACATTTTCTTGCCGGACAATATCATGTAGAACATGATACTTCTTCTCAGTGTATCTTGTTCCTCTATAGAACCTTGGGTCATTGGTTTGGACTACTTCTGCACTATTGTCGCAACATAGCTCAATAGGCAGGCTAGTATACTCCACAACCTCTAAATCAGTGAGATCAAACCAATAGGCTTCCTTTGCCGCCTTTAAGGCTGCAATGTATTCCACCTGCAGATTTGAGTCAGCAGTTGAAATCTGCTTAACAATCTACCAACTGATTTCCTTTCCATTAAATGAACATACACTAAGTCATGAACCTCATAGTATCTACTTCTGATTGAAAATCAGAACTAGCATACCTGACTAGGACCATATCATCACATCCATAAATGAGTATGATATCATTGGTTCTCCTTAGGTACTTAATGAAAATTTTCACAACAGACCAGTTATCAAGTCCAGGATTGGACTGATATCATCTGACTATCCCTACAATGTAGCGGATGTCCTGTTCGGTATATACCATGGCATGTATGAGACTCCAATATGCCAAAACATATAATTCCAGTCTCATTTGCTCAATCTCCTCTGCTAGTCTTAGAAAACTACTTAGTAGAGAGAGCAATCCATATTAATAAAGCAAGAACTCATTCTTTGAGTTACGCATACCAAACCTGGTCAAAACTTTTCCAATGTAAGATTATTAAGATAATCCTATTTTCCTTTTAACCTGGTCTTGCAAAAGCTTGATCCTAGGAATATAGTTTACATCTTAAAAATCCTTCATTTAAAAGTAATTGAACAACTACCTCTTTATCTATGACAAAACTTCCACATCATTCTAAATGAGTAGGATGTCATATATAAATATAGAATCAGAAAAATAATGACATTCCCTTGTACACTCATGATTTATTCACTAAAAAATCTTCTGGTATCTTTTTGTAGATTAACTTACCTTCCATAGGAATCACCCTACTAGAAAGTTCTACAAGATCCCAGAATTTATTAGAATACATAGATTCCAACTCTGATTTCATAGTAACTCGCCAAAACGATCTGTATCCATATCGGTTCACGCTTCCGTGTAGCTTACTGGGTCCAACTCATGTTTAACAGGGATGTCCATAATGGTCTCACCTAAAAACATGATTCTGTCGGATTGGATAATAATCCTCCTACTACATTAATGTACCGATGCAGGAATCTGTGTACTAGATGATGCTGACGCATCAATAGGGAATTCATTTATTATTCTCAATCTCTATTATAATAAGTGTGTTCATATGTGGTACATCTGGTACTCATTCCATATTCTCTAACACTATGCTACTAGGTATATGATTCATAATATGATTCTCCTATAGATAAACAGTGAGTGTAAACAATCAACTTTTATCATTGAGATCATAAAATAATCCGTTCTAGTGACCTTTAGAGTAGCTATCAAATCTATCATGTGTTTGATCTGTTTCCAACTTACTTGTCCATATCAAGCGCACATGTGCAAGACTACCCCATATGTGCATGTGATTCAAACTAAGATTTAGTCAAAAACATAGCTCAACGGTATCCTTGAGACGGAGTAAGATGGAATGCAGTTCATAATGCGCATCGATGTCATTAACGCTAAACTCTTAAATAAAAGAGATAATGTGGCATAACTGATCATAGATCTAACCATGTTAAGTGGAATTCTGTTATTCCCATTTGACACCTAAATGCATGTAGCGTCAATTGCGGAAAACTGGTACACAACACCCTCATTAACCATATAGTCTTTGCAATAGCCCAAGAAATACTCATATCCTCGATCAGATCGAAGTGTCTTGATAAGTTTATCTAATCTGTGCTCCACATCAGTCTTGACCCTCTCGGAATATACCAAAAGTATAAAACTTGTGTCGCAACAGGTAAATTTATCCAAAACGTGAGTAATCTTGCTTGGATGCTCATAAGACCACACGTGTCAGTGTGTACCGACTCCAATTGTCCTTTATTTCTATTTCATCTGGCTGATTAAGCCCTAAGAGTTATCTATCCTTCAAAACAGGGTTCACAAGTTTGGTTTAGGCTCCTCTGCCTCACTAGGTAATTAACCTTCTTTGACCAATCTTTGAATCTCATTTTGATTGATTACAACCCAAAAATAGACGCTAAAAATACAATGAGTCAGGAATAACAATTTTTCTCTTAACATTCAATCTAGAAGATGCAACATTAGTTTCTACATCTTGCAAATCTTAAGAGTTTGTGATTATAGTATATTAACCATCTTTCAATGCACCAGAAGCAATCGTATATCTATTCAATTTTATAAAACCAGTTTTACTAAATAACAACACAGTTTTTATAAACCACAAGTGAAACAAGAATTAGATAGCGTCTAACTTCTGTGCATAAAGATAGTTCTCTAATACTAATATCCTCATACTCTCTAATTTTAGATGTAATACTCCCATTGACTTAGCTACAACCTTGTCATCGGGTCAAGTACAAATATATTCCATATCATCGAGGCTTCTGGATTCCTGAAATCCTTGCAACGAATTGCAAAACATGTTTAGTGGCTCCAGAATCTATTCATCAGGAATTAATAGATACAACCACATAACATGGCTCAATGATTAAATATATATTTTCCTATGCCACGTCATTGCTTAGACAATTGGTCCTTGAGTGTCATAGTTAGCGGCAAAAGAAACAATTTCCTTCGCCCTCAACATACACTGCCTTATTCCCTTTAACCTTTTTGAATACCCATGTTTTGTGCTAGCCTAGTCCTATTATCATCCTTCTTCTTTGTTTTGCCCGTCCACTTGGGCCTAGAAGAAGATGGTATAGACTAGGTTAGATTGATAGGAACGCCCATACTCTTGATTATCCCTTCATCTGTTACCAATTCTATAAAAATATCAGCGAGTGTGAACCCAAACTGATTTCTTATTTAGTTCACTTTAACATAGTCGAACGAGTTTGGTAACAAGGCAATAATCATGTCAACTTGAAACTTACCACCCAAGTCAGCCCTATTGATCTCCAGCTAATATTTAAATAATCAACAATCATTTTCCAAAATTCGATTTCATACTGGAGTTCCTTAGGCTATCTTGATGATATTCAAGTCTGACATAGTACTTTGGCATACTCTCTATCTAATCTCACCAAAACATCTTATTGAATTTTAACATGATGCTTGAAGAAAATAAAATAATGTAAATGTTAGCTTTGGAGCGCATTCGAGGTAAACTCTAGAATATTGCACCAAGTCATCTCATTTGCCTTATTTCACTTATTCAAAGTATTAATGTTCTCTTGGGTATCTTAAAGTAAAATGATTAGGTTTAGGAGTAGTAAATACATTTGTATCCTTACATTGTGAATAAAATATTTAAGTTCCTTTCTCAGTCAATATTAATGAGATCCAGTTACATTGAATATGTAAGCAAGCAGATAAACTGGATTAGACATAATTAATCTGAATATAAATGCATTCATACAATATGCAAGGTGAATTATTAATACTGTCATGCATATTTAAAATTAAAATGAGCTTGTTAACCACATAATACAATAAATCTCAATCGAACAAGAGATCATTATCATTATTGGTGAACAATCCCTTTTAATTAATGCGGGTCCCTCAACTCTATAGTAGAATAAATTAACCAATCAATATGTCAATAACTTATCCTGTTGGAGGAGTTCATTATTACTATTGTTGAGATTCATTTACTATTAGGCGAGCACTTCCATTAAAATAGTATGTGGGTCCCTTAACCACTGCATGAAAAATCGAATAACCAATACGCCAATAACTTATTCGGTTGGCGAAGTTCATTATTGCTATTGGCAGGCAAATCCCATCATTTCCATATCTCTTAAGACAATGCATTGTCTATCTATATGAAATGATTACCGATTATGTTTAGCCTTTCTAAAATCACCTAGTATAGACCACTCCGTTGGGGAGCTAACACTATTGATTTTAGATTGAGTATATAACGTTATTAATGCTCTAATGAAAAATAAAACATTAAATATCTTGTCATTATAATCTAGACTCTTTAAATCATGTGTAGGGCCTTATTTTTAAAGATCTAATTACAATGAACATTTAATATTATTATTTTCATGAGATAACCATTCTTATAATATTAAGACTCTTCAAATCATGCGTGGGGCCTTATTTTTGAAGACCTAATTACAATGGTGTTAATAACGAAGGCCATGGGGCAATGTATAAAAATCCCTGCTCCCACTCAATTTTTAATCATTCATAATTAGGGTTTTCATTTTATTCATTTACATGATATAATGCATGCAAAACGTCTTGATTTTAATCCAATTAAATTTAGAAAATATTTGGACTTTAAACGATTCGCTAATATTTAATTTGAAGCACACTTTAAAAATAATTTACAAAAAATAATTTTGCGTTTCCCAATAAGTGCCCTCAAATTAATTAGTAATCAGATCCACTTAATTTTCATAATTTAATTAATATAAATCAAGTCATTTAATTAAATATCATGGATCCAATGCATGAATAATAACTAATTAACAATTATCTATTCCATGCATTTCATACATCGCATAATTAAATAAATGACAAATAAAGCAAATAAAATGGCCAATGAAATCAGCTTTTAACATTTAATTGCTCTAAGTATTGTGCGAGGGTCCACCACCGACTTGTAAACACCTGTATAGAGCTGCTACACGCTTGTGGAGGCAAAACAGCACTTGGAACGCGCCCGGAGGGCCCCACACGCGCTTACACGCGCCTGGGGCAATGCACGCGCCAGCATGTGATGCAAATGCCACCTCCTAGCGCGTGTTCCTCACGCGCCAGGCTCACCCTCTATGCACCATATCTGATTCCAGCCTCCTTCGACGCCTCTTCTCGCCGCCGGCGATGCTCCGGCCACCGGAAAAACGCTGAAAAATTCTAGAAAAATCAGAAAAATTCCCAGAAAATTAAATTAAACCTCAAAAAATTCCAGAAAAATTTCAAAAAATTCAGAAAAATTTCAAAAAATTACTGAAGCATAATTTAACCCTTTTGGACCTTCTTGAAATTTCATAACTTCCTTTGATGAATATTACATGACTTTAAAAATATTTACAACTTGAAATACAATGAAAAAAAATTAAATTACATCATTGAACTTTCAAACGGCTAAATCAAAGCCTTAATTACATTCATCCAAAGATAAAATTACATTCAATTATCCTATAAGCTTCATCCCTGACCCTAACACACATCATCATCCATTCACAATTATACATACATCATTATATATCAATATATTAATTCATACATCAACATATATTAATAAATAAATATATATGCATATCAAAATTGGATCCATGAATGATGGTTTTCATAAAATCATGATCTCTAGTGATGAATCAAACCATGCTCTGATACCACTGTTGGGAAACGTGCAAGTTTTAAAAACTTTTCGAGGGATTTTGATGCATAGATCTTGATTCATCACATAGAGACAAGTTTTATACAAAAATAAAAATATGATATATCATTCAATTAATGGATTGAATACTTACATTAAAGGTCTGAGCAAACCTTTAAATCTTTCCTCTAAAGTGAATGTTCTCACTTATTGTAGATCCCTTAGTAAGATGCCTTCTCCTTGGATCTCCATCTTCTTGGTAATTGTTTTGCCTTTAGGAATCACTTATAAGCCTCCATGAATGACCTTGGAAAATTAGGCTTGTGGGAGCCTCCATTAGATGAGAACATAACCCCTAATTTTCTAGAGAGAGAAAATAAATTCCTTTTTCCTTCTTCTAAAAATCATCCCTTAAAATATACATAGACCATGTATATTTATAAGCAACATAAAGGTAAAGAAAATGAAACAACGAATCCTTCTCAATCTCTAATTTACATTTCTCAAATCTAATATGATTCCAATATCAAGTTGGGCTATGAGTGAGAATCCATTGGGCCTATTATTTTATTGGTTACAAGGAATTAATAATTGGCCCGGTCCATGGACCCAATTCAATTAATTTATAAATTAATTTCTACTGCACTAAAACAAATTAATTGAACTCCAATTAAATAATAAATAACCTCTAAGTCAATATTACACTTTGACCCCTCTATGCATAATTAGTTATCGGATAAATAAAGCCATCAATCTGACTACTTAATTAATATATTTATTTTGGTACCTTTGATTATTTCTGGCTCGATCACAATAAAACATTTGTTTGACAAAAATAATAATTTAAATAAATAAATATATAATAAATCATTTTGTCTAAAAACATACGAAGGCCTTCGAATTTACTTTGTGATCAACTATAATCAATACAAAATAAATACAAGTAACAATGATGCAAATATTGAAAATATAACCCTCTAACTATTAATCACATAACTACCCAAAGTGTCGGTTTAAGGATCCCGAAGAATCCGCCGAACAAATCAAAGTAATTATTAATTAATAAAAGAGTCTATAATTTTCTCATACTTAAGAGTCAAATGCCATGACAATGATAGGGAGCAATTACATACGACGGCTCTCGCAATATATCTCAACCTAACGCGGATCCAGTTTAAGTCTGAATCAATTATGAGTCCATCCATAATTACCGACTATGAACAATTTATAATTACTATTTATATATCATGCATTGATTGTCATCACTTACATATATATATATATAAATATTTCTTGTAATCACAGGGACACTATCAATTTCATAGTGAATCGAAACATAATACATTGAATTCACCAATTATATAAATCATAAATATTTCAGATATGTCAGGAAAATATGTCACTATAATCCAGATAGGAATTTGCTATGCCAGGGCATATAAATCGCAACAGTAAGCGGAAGCGATAAAGTTGTTCATAATAAATAGTTTACTTTGAATCCACAAAGTAGGTGTTTTGAATCCACAAAACGAAGAGATAATGTAGAGAAATCTGATATATTATTGATAATTGAATGAATAAAAGTTAATTCTGCACTTGGCAGTACACATATTTATAATAAAAGAAAACCTAGAAGAAAACTAAGCAGTACACATATTTATAATAAAAGAAAACCTAACTCTAGAAGAAAACTAAAACATAAAGAAACTTAATAGCAAAAGGAAAATAACACTAAAAATTCCGAAAAAATAGAATAAGAAACCTTGAACAAATATCTCGAAATAATTTGTAGGCCTTGTATAAGACAATAAAACGCGATTTCGGAGCCCTAAACGAAGGTTTTCAGCCGAAAATCAGCATGGCCCACCAGTTTCTCAATGCATCATTTCCACCCAAAACACTCTATTGGTTTGTCGAAATGCTTGTCGAAATGTGCAAAATTCCCCTCCACTTCAAAAAAAACACTCGTCCTCGAGTTTGGCTGCGAACAACATGCCGACCACAAAATCATATTGTTCATTGCCATGAGAATCTCCAAAGCACAACACCATTTTTTTTTTTTCATTAGCACCTTTTTGAATAAAAACTTCTTCACTTGCAATCTGCTCAAATAATGATCCTTCACCAATTTGAATTCCAAATTCATCAAAACCATCTGACATGCAATTTAAAATTTTCTTTGACCCTGTCAACAATTGATTAATATTTTTCGTTTTCAACGTCAAACTTCTTGTCACCATTTTCTTCTTTTGCTGCGTTAAATTTCTTAACGGCATCAACTTCAACAAGAAGAGGTGAAACAACAAAATTCTTTTCATGATTAATCTAATAGTAAGGTGGAAGAAACTTGGCTTGCAAAAGACATTTCATCTTCAACCAAGATCGTACCGGTGCTTTTCTTTGTTATGCACGAGAAACTTGCAACCGTTCCCACCAATTAAAAGCTATTCCTTCTAATTAATATGCGACCAATGCTACATTATTTTCCTCTTTAATTTTCATGTAATCAAAGAACCTCTCAAAATCTTCTAGCCAATCCAAAAAATCTTTAACATGAAATAAACTATCAAAACTAGGAGGAAAACTCCTAGGATCATAATCCCCATGATTAGAATATCTTCGTGCGTCTCTGTAGCCCCCAAAGACCTCTTCAGCATAATCTTCATCATCACTGAATTCTTCCTTGTAGGCTACTTGCCTACGCGGTGGGATGGGGTTGCGATTCTGAATAGGACGAACGCGATCTTCGTCATCGTTACGCACCCTGTTGCTTTCGCGATTTTGCTCTAACTCAAACCTAACAATTATTGCTTGAATATCTTGCAACGTTCGTCGGGTTTTACGTTGATAGCCTTGAAATTCGGCCCTAAAAGGAGCCACTCTCTGCCGATCTTCGTCGCAAGTGAGGTTGCCGTCACCACGTTCATCTGCCATACGAGGAAAAGACAAGGCTCTGATACCAATTGACATAAGTGAAAGCGATAAAGTTATTCATAAGGAACAATTTACTTTGAATCCACAAAGTAGTTGTTTTGAATCCACAAAACGAAGAGATAATTCAGAAAAATTTGATATATTATTGATAATTGAATGAATAAAAGTTAATTCTGCACTTGGCAGTACACATATTTATAATAAAAGAAAACCTAATTCTAGAAGAAAACTAAAACATAAAAAAACCTAATAGCAAAAGGAAAATAACATTAAAAATAAGCCTAAAAATAAAGTTTCTCTAAAAATTCCGAAAAAATAGAATAAGAAACCTAATAAATAAAAAATACTAAATTTAAAATTTTAGAGCAATGCGAGTTCGTTAAGGCCTTGAACAAAAATCCCGAAATAATTAGCAGGCCTCGTATAAGACGATAAAACGTGATTTCGGAGCTCTAAACAAAAGTTTTCAGCCGAAAACCAGCATGACCCATAAGCTAGTGGGTTTTTCTCAATGCATCATTTCCACCCTAAATACTCTATTGGTTTGTCGAAATGTGCAAAATTCTGTCCTGCATCAACATTAAAAGTTAACAATTTATAGCAATACTTATATTACCAAAGACTCATTATGGACAGTTCACCAATCTAGAAAAAAGGCATTCCATCCGATCAACATAAATTCCAAAGAAATTCAAGACACATGTAAACATAGTAATATCAAACCTTCATGAATACTGCATAAAAGAAATTCTAACATAACAATAACCTATTACTAGTTGATTGACACTGTTTGATACCCTGATTTATATCAAATATTTTAGGTGAACATAACATTACTAAACATTAGAAATTGAAGGAGCTGCAAGCATGCCATCAGTTTAGGTGCAAACTAACAGTAGTATAGCTTAGAAGACATAAGTAAAGTTGGATGACTTTTAAATTACACGACTAAACAAGAAAGAAAATATATGATACCATAAAAGAAACATTCTTCAGTTATCTTTCTTTCCTTCCATCCTCAAACTTTGTAGCAATCCCAACTACAGTCCCATAAGTTCAGCATCAATCCTAATAGAAACACGAATTTTCATATTGGAAACTTATGGGAAGATTATGATTGATTAGGTTTTCTAAGTAAAATGTACTACAAAATTGATACTCTCATATGCCCCATCCCTTTAGCATCAAGTATTTAATAGCCAATGTGCAAGTTAAAGAGAAAGATATCAACTCTACAAACTGCTACCTAAAATGTTCTGCCAAAATATATTACATTACCCCTCCAACTACTTCCCCCACTCTATTTCTTTTTCCAGTTAGTTGTGTGAACTGCTCGAACAGGAATTCATCTGTAAGAGAGAGAATACAATGTATAAGGTGTTAGGTGATATAAACGTAAGTAAAAAAGAGAGAATACAAAAAAACGGTAATACAATTCTCTCCTCTTAGAATATGTTCTACTAGAGGCTGGTAACTCAATGGTTCTACTGGCCGTAGCGGTAGCATTGTGACTAGATTACGTCACCACTCTCTACAATCCACAAATATTAAAAAGGACATACTTGATTGAAAAATATTATATCTGATCATGTAATTTAAAGGATCAAAATGTCTATAACTAGCTATGCCAAATAAGATAAAGTTTAAAAGTGCAAACAATATAGGCGGAGTACAGACTCATTTTGGGTTACCTCTTCTTTCTACCCTTCTTTTTATTCATCTTCTTTTGTGCTTGTGCTTCGTCTTGTCACTTTCACCAACACCATGAAGCGGTACCAGGCTTTCCAAGCATATGTTTTTCTCTTGATAAGTAAGGAACATGTCATCTGTGCTTTCAAAACTCGGAAGGCCGTGAATCTTAATCTTCTCGAGTTTTTCCATTTTCTTTAAGTCATACCATAGAAGCTCTCGATCGGCCTGTTCCAACATTACTTTTCCACCACACTTTGAATATGCTATTAGCTTGAAATAACCAAACTGCTTTGATACAAAGGACACCAGTTTAGTCCAAGATTCCTTTATTCTATACTCCTTCATCACCCAGACATCACCATGGCCATCAAAGTAATCGCAATATATACAAAGGCATCCTCCCAAGTCAACCACATGCATAAAAAAATTCTTATCTGAAAATTCAGGGGTCGGAACCAACCTATATTCCTCAGATCCAAGATCAATAGCAACTATCAGGTGGGAAATAATAGATGATGATTCTCGTCTCTCATTCCCAACCCAGTGCAGAGCCCCACTAATGAAAACACCATTCTCTTGGTGGTACCGGATGTAATAAGGGAAATCTTTAACCCTTCGCCACAAATTCAATTTCACACTATAAACCTTAACTTCAACTTCAGAAAGAAAAGCATAATCATCTTTGGAAGGACACACCGCCATCTTCACCACCTTGTAGTCATCATTGACAACATCATACCCAAATCCGTAAATAACAATCCAATTGCAGCATTCGGCTTTACGTGAATTCTCAAAGGAAGAGTTGGGTAATATTCGGTGATTTCGGGTGGACGGGTTCCACAAGACAGAGCAATAAACACTCCTAACACTCCTACTTTTGTTGTCCTTAAATGGGTACAACAAACCGAGCAACCCATCGCAAGAACCCAACACTCCTACTACTTAGGATCTCCCACAATTAAACGGAGACGGAAACGGATCGTCAAGCTCAACAGCATGATCGAGCCAATCCAACTCTACTGAGTAGAGTTTGTCCCTTTACACAATGAGGGTGCGATTGATGTTCATTTCTTTCTTTTGATGTTCTTAGATGCAATTTACGAAATTCTGAACTGTCGATTAGGGAACACCAGGATTTAGAAACGCACCTGAAACGCAGAAGAGGTTTCACAGGTAAAATCGAGACTATATTGGCGACTACATCCTCTGGAACCTCTGACATCTTTTCGCTGCTTCCAGGGTTAATGTGAGAAGGAAGACACGGTGCATAGGGTTTTGGAACGATGGTTAGGTTTCTGATTCCAGGTTATGAGGTTTTGGAACAATGGTTAGGGTTTTGGAAGATAGCCGTTTTGATTCTGAAAATAGAAGTAGCAATAAACCGTGCACATTCTCTCAAGTAGTCCAGTGCATTTTGTGGAGTGAATTTAGAACATAGAAAAATGATGGTAATATGATATCAGTAATAAAAATAAAAATAAAATAAAAGAAAAAAAGATTATTTGGTTATTGTTTTAACAATTAAGAAAAAATATAAAAGAGAGTGAATAATAAGAAAATAGTGAATTTATATATATATATATATATATATATATATATATATATATATATATTAATAGAAGGATAAATTAATCAGTAAGGACCTTGTTTTTTATATATAAAAAAAATAAAGAAAGAAAGTTTTTTATTTTCGAAGAGGTTAAATAATAATATAAGGGTAAAGTGCAAAAAAATTCCCTGAAAAAACTTGCAACTAATTCCCTGAATTTTTAAAAATACAAAAAATTCCCTGACCTATGCAAAAAAATTACAAATCATCCCATCCGACCAACGTCCGGTGAGAATTACACGTTAAATCATGTTGATTTTTTAAAAAGGCCATACTACCCTTAGAAGCATGAAAGAACAGGAGTGCCCTTAATATATATATATATATATATATATATATATATATATATATATATAAAAGAGTAAAACATATTTAATAAATAAGAGTAAAAAAATACTATGTGTGTGATACAGAGCTGTTTGGGTTTGGTTTGGTCAAAACAATATCCCATTTGCTGCCGACGAACCTAGAAACGGCGCCGACGAGGACAAAGGATGAACTCGGCGTTGCCGTAGGTTGCCACGTGGCGATTGGATTTGGCCATGCTACTACCCTTCAGAATCATGTCATCAATAGGGTATTCATCATTTAATTGAAGATTAGCATATGGCCGGAAGAGCTCCATTGATTGAAGACTAGAACATGGCCGGAAGAACTCCATTGTTGAAGACTAGAACATGGCCGAAAACTCCATTGTTGAAGACCCATTGAAGAACTCAAACCGAAGGTTTCATCTGATCTTCTCAATTGAACCATACAAACCCAAGCCACCACCATTGCCGCCTCTTCACCAACCACGACCTTCTCTCTAGAAATTCAAATAATTCACGCTAAACCTTCAGAGAATCAGAACACCGTAAACCGACCCCATCACCCAATTTTTGCCACTACCATCACCGCCACCTCACACATATATACACACGAACACACGTACATATTTTGTTGTTAAACCCCATCCATCCCGATGTCTGTCCTTCTTCATTGCCACCGCTGGTATATACAATGATTCAATTTTGGGATTTTGTAAAAAAATGGGTTAGGGTTTTGCAGACAATTATACGACTGGGTGACGATTTGACAGAGTCAGCTCAAATGAGTCTCAACTGATTCGAGTGATTCGTGCAATGCTTTGATTTCTTGAATTTCAAAACACACAGAGGGAGATCGATGATGAAGATGAACATTGCATATATATATATATATATATATATGTATATGTGTGTATTATACAGAGCTGTTTGGGTTGGTTTGTGTTTGCCTCGTCAAGTGAAATGGAGTTTAAAGGAAACTGCGTCCTTTTATAGGAAGGGTAGCATTGTCTTTTTATTTTTTTTTTGGTGGCCTGTGTGGGCAAATTACAACAAATTGAAAATTCAGGAGAATTTTTTGTAATTTCGGGAGGTTAGTTGCAAACCCCCATAATTCAGAGAGGTTTTTAGCATTTTACCCTAATAATAATAGTCTAACTATTTGTTTGGTTACTAATTTTTTAGTTCCAGTGAGAATTATTTTATATTTTTTGATTTTTAAAAAGTTTTTTAAAAAGAAATAAAGCATGAAAAAAGTTCTTACTCTTTTTTTCAAGACCATCTCACGTAATGTTACCAAATTCCTCCCTCTTCCTTATTTTCCTTTTTTCCAATTTTTTTTTTCCCCCTCATTTTAGTGAAATACAAAATACATGGGTGTGAATTTATTGTCGAGGAAAGAAAAATAAAAATTGGGCATTGTGTGAGTTTATTGTCGGGAGAAAATAAAAAATAAAAATAAAAATCCTTTAATTCAAACATATTATAATTAAGGATTATCACTTCATTGCAATTATGATTATTCAAAATGAAAAATAAAATCCAAGGGAACAAGAAAGAGCATAAGAACAAAAACTCATATACTCCTAATATTCCAAAACAAAGTACCATCCCATTGACCCATTCATCTGTCAACGCAGACTTTGAGAATGGATATCCGATTTCTATTAAGCACACACCAGTTGATCTTTTATAAATTTTATAAATCTTTCGCATACAATACACATTGACAGTGACACACACACACACACACACACGACTCCTGGCAACAAATAATTTGGATAATCTATCTGATATGGTGTTTGGATCAAAAGACGAACTAATCAACTTGGAAAATAGCTTTCTTTGGATCATCTAATATGGTTTTCATATTAGCCAGAAATTTGGAAATTGTGGATTCAAAACGAATTCCCTAATCATCTTGGAAAATAGATTTCTAAAGCCTCGATTCTTTCCTGTAGGGATGATATTTGTCTCTAATCCTGTGAAAGGAGAAAATCTATTTACAAGTTACAACATATGTAACACAACATTATCCTAAATTTTCTTCGACACACAACATACATATACAAGGTCATAAAAACTCATTTAACCCATTTCTGAATAGAGAGATACAAGTCCTGTATCAGTCCAACCCATTTCCAAATGCATTCAAATCGTATAATTCTTGAAATCTTGCCAATGCACACAAAACACAATCAGAAAACCAATGAATAAAACACAAAGGATGCACAACAGTGATAAATTTTAGCACCATAATTATATATATATATATATTTCACCATCCACCTACCAAATGCATGTCATGCATAGCATATGCAACAAACTTGGTGCTAAAAGATAAACATTATTTTAGTATTAGAATCTAATTCTATGAAAACTATATTAACATTTGGGGCAGAAATACAGAAACTTTGGAATTAAATCAATTTCCCTAATCAACAGAATAGTGATAGCCCTGCAGCCGCACAAATAAAACTTAGTTTTACAACAATAAATGTGAGAAGAAGAAAAAAAAAAATAAAAACAAAAACAAATAATAAATGGCCACTGATATTAATGGACACGTCTTCTTTCATTACTAAATCAAAGATGGTGCAAGCACCCACTATCTCTCATATAGTAAATGAGTATGGAGATCCGAGTGAAAATCCACAATATTCAATCAGAACCTACCTTCTCAACTGGCATCATCCTACAAAAATGTATCCTACAAGTGCAGTTCTTATTTCACCTTTCCTTCTTCTTACTCTTTTCTGTAATTTCCCGGAACTCAAAATTGTTAAGCATAAAAGGAAGAAACCGTGAACCAAATTAACAATTTTCACAGAACCAGAATTTAATTCTTTTCTATTACCAATAAGGGGAAAAAACAAAAGAAAGACAACAATATCCTACAAGTGCAGTTCTTATTTCACTTTTCCCTTTTCTTACTCTTTTTCTGTAATTTCTCGGAACTCAAAATTGTTAAGCATAAAAGGAAGAAAGCGTGAACCAAATTAACAATTTTTCACAGAACCAGAATTTGATTCTTTTCTATTACCAATAAGGGGGAAAAACAAAAACAAAAACAAAAACAAGGTGCTTCACCTGCAATATCAGATAGTCCAATGGGGCATATGAAACCAATCAAGGTATTATCCATTGACAGTTTCAAGTTGTCAACAAAGAATCAAGAGGCCAACCCAGCTCCGACTATCCAAAATTAAGTTTGCACCTGTAAGACCACTCGAGGCCTTGGATCCACAATCAATCTAAATTGTTCTTCACATATGCATGATTCGGATGGAGTGGGTAAAACAAAGATTACCTAACAGGTATAAAGTTATGTATACTCGAGTTGGGAAAATTTTCAAACAAATTCCTACAAGTGCATGGCAAATTCCAAAATCAATCTAAATTGTTGTTTACAGCCTTTTGACATCTTCATGTTTTTCAGCCTTTTGGTAACAATAAGCACTAAATGTTAACGTAAACGGCCCTTAGATGTCAACGGAATTAAATCAAAATTTGCAAAAAGTTTGTCCACTAAAAGGTCAATAATCGGAGAAATTGTATCCAGGTTAAGTTAAAAGTTATCAATTTATAACCATACTTTTATTACCAAAGACCCATTAGGGATAGTTCACCAATATATATGTATATATATATATAAAAAGGGAATACCATCCAATCAACGTAAGTTCCAGCAAAAGAAATTCAAGAAACATGTAAGCATTGTAATGACAAACCTTCACGAATACTTTGTTTTTTTGACAAGTAATAATTGAATAATAAAAGGCGTTCAAGTGGAGAGAAAATTGCCAAAAATCAGTTTTTTGACGTCCCTTATACAAAAGTGGAACCGGGGTTTAAGGCCACCAAGAATTCAAAAAAATGATTAAATCATCTGGAGAGGAACAGGACTTCCTTTTCACGCAACTAAAAAGAAAGCGAATGATGTGAAGTTTCAGAATCATCGTGGACGACTCTTTCCCTTCAAACATTCTACTATTCCTCTCCTTCCATATGCACCACCAAATACAATGTGGTACAATTCTCCAGTAATCACAAACACCGCTTCTCACACGGCATCCTCTCCAAACATGAATCAAATCCTAAGGATAACGAGGCATAACCCAACGCACACCATACAGACCAAAGATAAGATTCCAACAGTTGCTCGCCACAGGACAATGCATGAGAATATGATCAACTTACTCACCATCTTGTTTGCATAGGCAACACCAGTTAACAAATCAGTTGCCCCTTTTCCTTAGATTATCAATCGTCGGGATCTTACCCCATACAACGATCCATACAAAGAATGCCACCCTAGTTGGAGCCATAGAACACCAGATGGTCTTCTACGGAAAATTAACGATATCAAAATTAGAAAGACATAAGACTAAGGATCGAACTTCGAAGCAACCACGGGAAGAGGGAATTCATGTCAGGTCATCACTACCTCTGCCAACCTTCATGAATACTTAATAAAATAAATTCTAACATAACAATAACCTATTACTAGTCGATTGACACTGTTTCATACCCTGATTTATATCAAATATTTTAGGTGAACATTATATCACTAAACATTAAAAACTGAAGGAGCAGCAAGCATGCCATCAGTTTATGTTCAAACTCATAAAACTGTAGCATAGCTTTCAAGACAAAAGTAAAGTTGGATGTCTTTTAAATTACACGACTTAACAAAAAAGAACATATATGATACCATAAGAAACATTCTTCAGTTATCTTTCTTTCCTTCCATCCTCAAACTTCGTTGTATGCCCAACTACAGCCCCATTGGTCCAGCATCAATCCTGATAGAAACACGAATATCATATTAGATACTTATGGGGAGCATTGTGATTGATTAGGTTTTATAAGTAAAATTTTACAAAATGAATACTCCCATATGCCCCATCCCTTTAGCATCAAGTATTTAATCCCATCTCTGTACACATAAATAGAAAATCACCCCTAAGAATATCATTACGCTTAAAACTAGCCAATGTAGGCAAGTAAAAGAAAAAGACATCAACCCAAACTGCTATCTAAAAAGTTCTGCGAAAACATATTAACCTACCTCTCCAACTTCTCCCTACTATTCTATTTCTTCTTCCAGTAACTAGTGTGAACTGCTCTAACAGGAATTCATCTGTACGAGAAACAAAATACAATGTATAATTAAGGCGTTAGGTGACATAAACGTAAATAAAAAAGGATGAAAAAAAATGGAAATACAATTCTCACCTCTTAAGTATATGTACTACTAGAGGGTGGTAACTCAATGGTCAATATTGGCCTTAGCAGTTGCATTGTGACTAGATTACATCACTACTTTCTACAATCCACAGATATTAAAAAGACATAATTGATTGAAAATATTGTATCTGGTCATGTCATTTAAAGGGTCAAAATGTCTATAACCAGCTATGACAAATAAGATCAAATTAAAACAATGGGCAGAGCTCATTTAGGGATTACCTTTTCTTTCTACCCTTCTTTTTATGCATCTTCTTTTGTGCTTGCTGCTGCTTCTCATCACTTCCACCAACATCATGAAGCGGAACAAGGCTTCCCAAGCATATATATGTTGTGTGAAATCTTGGAGGACCATGAATCTTAATTTTTTTGACTTTTTCCTTTTTTAAGTCATACCGAAGAAGCTTTGCATTGTCCTGTTCCAAAATTACTTCTCCATCGTTATTTGAATATGCTAAAGGCTTCACATAACAAAACGACTTAATCACACTTCCTTGCGCAATTGAAAACAGTTTAGTCCAAGATTCCTTTACTCCGTACTCCATCATCACCCATACATCAACATGGCCGTCAAAGTAATGGCAATAGAGACATAGGTGTCCTCCCAAGCCATACACATTCATTGTAAAATTCTCATATGAAAATTCAGGCGTCGGAACCAACCCATATTCCTCAGATCCAAGATCAAAAGCAGAAATCAGGTTGGCAATATAGGATGATTCTGGCCTTTGATTCACAACCCAGTGCAGAGCCCCACTAATGAAAACACCATTCACTCGCCGGTACCAGATGAAATAAGGGAAATCTTTAACCCTCCGCCACGAATTCAATTTCACACTACAAACCTTAACTTCAGAATCAAATATATAATCATCTTTGACACGATACTGTACCATCCTTACCACCTTGTAGTCATCATTGACAACATCATACCCAAAACCGTAAACAATGATATGACTAGTGCAGAAGATTTCCCTGTAGCAATAGCAGGGTTATGTGAAATCTCAATCGGCGAGTTGGGTAATTTTCGGTGTTTTCGGGTCGATGGGTTCCACAAGACAATGTCTTCGGGTGTGCAGAGTGTATCGAACAAACAAAGCAACCCATTGCAAGAACCCAACACATCTATGTCAGATTTCTTACATTTAAACGGATGGTCAAGCTCAACCACATGATCGAGCGAATCCAAACTTACAGAGAGGAGCTTGCCACCTCCATCAACCAGGCTGAAATTTTTTAGTAAGGAGAATGTGGCTGCGATTGGTGTTCGTTTCTATTGATTTTTTAGATGCAATTTTACGAAATCTGGACAGTCGATTAGGGCACACCAGGCTGAAAAATTCAGTAAGGAGAATGTGGCTGCGATTGGTGTTCGTTTATATTGATTTTTTTAGATGCAATTTTACGAAATCTGGATAGTCGATTAGGGCACACCAGGGTTTAGACACGCACCTGAAACGTAGAAGTATGACATCTCCGGTGCTTTTCTTGTAGAGGGTTTTGGAACAGTAATGGTTAGGGTTGAGGGTTCTGATTACAGACGAGGAGGTTTTGAAACAACGCTGAGGTGCTTCTAGGGTATTAACAAAGGACAATTGGCAAATGTAAAATGGCTGCTTCCACGTCACATTTCATGTACGGATAAAGTGCAAAAAGGACCCTTATAGTATGCTTATATTGCATATTGCACCCACGTGCAAAAAATACTCTTAAACTATGACATTTGTGCAAATAAATCCTCTTTACACATTGATTATAAAATTGGACTAAAATGCCTTTATTGACACATTTTATAAAATATATAAAAAAATAAAATTTTATGAAATGACTAAAAGAGGTACCAAGAAAACTCACTAGAATTAAAAAAATATAAAAATAAAAATATGAGTGCATCTTCTTCAACTCCATGAAACATCTTATAAATCTCCACAGATATCAGAGTATAGCAGACCGTGATACAGTGAGAAGAAAAAAATAAAAAATTCCCAAAACCCGATTACAAATCAACACCATCCTAGGCACTGTCGACAGTGCACTGCCGATTCAGTCCGGCCTTCATTCAACCTTGCCACCGCCGATTAATCTTTGGTCGCCGTTGAACTCACTACCATCGTTGGAGTCGCAACTATTACAATTATTGCTCGCTGCCACCGTCTCGGTAAGCTCAGTGCTTTATCGCAGTCGATAGTCCATGCTCGCCGGTAAGAACAAGTTCTCCATGCTCGCCGATGAGAACAGTCCCGCGGCCGCCGGTAAATTCAGTCTCGCTACTCTTTGCATTCCGCCGTCTTGTCTTGACTCAGTTCATTGTTTCTGGTTTATGCTCGGCTGTTCAAGCTGCTTTTATTCGAAACCCAACTCTGAGACTCTCTGATTCATCCGACCAGATCCGGACCCACAGCAAGAACGGCGGTGAACAACAGTGGGGTTGGTTCTTACTGGAACGGTGGTGATTTGAACGGCAACGAAGCAGCGGTAAGACGGGCTCGTAATAGGATTTCGTCGTAGCATATGCTTGAAAGATGAAGTCCACGAACCAAGAATTTCAGAAATCTGTGAAGCAAGGTGGAGGAGAAAAAGGGTGTTTGGTTACAGATCTTTCCTTATTCCAAACCAGCTTTAGACTGAACCAGTTCAGGGTCAACCCGGTTTTGGGGGTGGAGGGTAAGGTTTGGTATGGGCATTTTTTTGAAGAATAAAAGAGTAAAATGGGTATTACAATATTAATTTTTGATTGAGGGTTGTTTTTGCACAATTTCAAAAGATCAGGGGTGTTTATTGCACACCTTTTCAAATAAGGGGTAAAAGTGCTACAAAAAGTATACTTCAGGAGTGTTTTCTGCACTTCCCCCTTCATGTACTATATGATAACTGAAGCGAATGATGGTGTGGAGATAGCCGTTTTGATTATGGAAATGAAAAATGATTCTCAGTTTGAATCGGCCAAGCAGAACAGTGATGATACGAATGAATTTAAAACATGGAAAAGGGATGGTAATATGATCAGTAATAAAAAGAAAAGGAAAAAAAAGACTATTAATGTTTTGATTCTTATTTTAACAATTAAAAAGAAAAACATATTGTAAATATGAATTATGATTTCATTGTAATGAAAATGTTATGATTTTTCAAAATGAAAAAAAAAAAAAGAAAAAAGAAATCCAAGGAAACAAGGATGAGAAGACGAACAAACACTCTTTTTATACTTCTAATGTGAAAAAACAAAGTATAGACAAAACACAATCCATGAAGACCCAAAAAAAAGTTTCCCCGTTTATGGAGAACAAACAGCAGCAAATCTCAGTGACAACAACATACATTCTTTTATAGGCTCAGTAGTGTAAACCATTTTTTTTGTAAAACCAATTATATATATTTTATTTTGTTATTTTCTGGTATTTGGCTGAAATCCTGAAAATAGTGTTTGACATCTAAAAATATTTTTAAATAAAAATTGAAACCCTTGTGACTTTCTTTCTTGCCAAATTTTCTCGTTCTCATGTATCCAAAATTTTCTCTCTTCCCCCTTAAATGGGACTGACCTTTTTAAATGCAACTGAGCTATTAAAAGTTGACCTGTTGTTTGGGTTACACAGTACCAGAGCTTGCAAATACAATAACTATTTTTGATTAAAAATAAGTGTCATTAAGCCACGGTAATGACAATTGCTGTATGGTTCATCACCACAGGCACATGGTAGTGTTGTCCAAGGAAAATTTATACTAAAAAAATGCTAAACGGATAATATCTCTTTAACAATGTCACTTTTGGAGCACAAATAGCTCATAAAACTCTTTTTTACTAAGAATATCACCTTCTCCTCGTCTTGAAATTTCCCCAAATAACACACATAAGGTGAAACTATCATTTCTCCAATCTTTTCCATGTGGATTTGAATGAACTGTTCAAATAATTCATAATGCAATAGATGATTGAAAATCAAACACCAAACATCATTTACCTGTTAGAATTGCACTACACAATCAACCGAATTTGATTCCAGTTGTTGTAGCGGAAACGCAAAATAACAACGCACGTTGTTCAAGGAATAATCAATCAATCACCAAGAAAAAAAAAATCACACCCAAGAACACAAGATATACATGGTTCACCCAAATCTTAGGGCTACATCCATGGAGCACACCGAACAAATTCACTATGAAAAAGATGAAGAATTACAAGGAGAATTCTCTCTCAATCTCTCTCAATTGCTCTCTTTTGTATTGGCACACCTTTGTCTCTAACTTTCACCCCTATTTATAGAGTCCCAAACTTATCCTACAAGAACTTGCCTTTTGTAGAATCCAAAACCAATAAGGAAATTAAATCAGATCAGGAAATTGAATTTTTCTTAAACCAATAAGGAAGTCAAATCAGATTAGGAAACTGAATTTTCCCTAACAGATTAGGAAACTGAATTTTCCCTAAAATTCAGTACTCTTGAAGTTTCCATATAATTAAATCTTCCTAAAAATCTTCTACCTAATCAGACTCCACAAAACCACAACAATCTCCCACTTGGAGTCTGGAGCACTTGTAAACCCATTCTATCTTCTTCTCATGCATGTCCCATACATGTCGGTGCGCTTCTTTCTGTCTTCAAGCTAGAAGACTAACTGAAGTTGCGCACAACTTCAGTTTCTCCATGGTTACTGTCTTGGTCAATATGTCAGCCGGATTCTTGGTGCCAAGTATTTTCTCAAGTGTCAACACCCCATCTTCTAACAAAGATCTGATAAAGTGATACCGAAGTCCTATATGCTTGGTCCTTGAATGAAATGCTAAATTCTTTGCCAGATGTATCACACTCTGACTGTCACTGTGCAAAACATTCTTCACCTGTTCGAATCCCAACTCTGTTAACAAACCTTGTAACCAAATCATCTCCTTGCTGGCCTCTGTCATCGCCATATACTCTGCCTCTGTAGTAGATAACGCTTCAATCCTCTGTATTTGTGAAACCCAACTAACTGCAGTTGTACCCACTATGAACACATACCCAATAGTACTTCTTCTGTGGTCCACCTCACCAGCAAAGTCTGAATCTACATAACCATGTAGTTTCACTTCACCCTTTCTGAAACATAAACATCTGTCTGTGGTACCCCGTAGATATCTCAATATCCACTTTACTGCTTCCTAGTGTAGCTTGCCCGGATCCTTCATGAACCTGCTTACTACTCCCACTGCATATGCAATGTCTAGTCTTATGCACTGTAATACCCGTATCACATGTACACCATGGCATACATCAAACTTCCAATGGCTGAGGCATATGGAATTTTAACCATGAAGTTTTTCTCATCTTCTGTCTTCGGACACTGATCTTGAGATAAGCAAAAATGATTAGCTAATTGAGTACTCACCGCCTTAGCATTATTCATGTTGAACCTCTTCAAAACCCGTTCAATGTACTCAGCCTGAGACAACTGCAAAATACCTTAATGTTTGTCTCTGCTAATCCTCATCCCAAGAATCTGCTTCGCTGCACCAAGATCCTTCATCTCGAATTCACTAGACAACTGCTTCTTCAATTTGCTAATTTCTTCAAAATCAGAACCTGCCACTAACATGTCATCAACATAAAGTAGAAGGATAATGAAACTTGACTTAAACCTCTTGAAGTAGTAGTAATGGTCAGTGTTGCACTTGTTGTACCCATGTCGCTTCATAAAACCATCAAATTTCTTGTACTACTGCATCGGGGCTTGCTTCAAACAATATAAGCTTTTCTTCAACTTACACACTAGTTTCTTTTTCCCTTTGACTGAGAAACCCTCCGGTTATTGCATGTAAATCTCCTCCTCTAGGTTACCATGGAGGAAAGCAGTTTCTAATTGCTCAAGGTGCAACCCATCTGCTGCAACAATGCTAAGAACTGAACGAATGGTACTCAGTTTCACAACCGGGGAAAAAATGTCTGTGTAGTCAATGCCTTGCTTTTGCTGAAAGCCTTTGACCACCATTCTCGCCTTGTATCTCTTGGAACCATCGTGTTCCTCTTTTACCCTGTACACCCATTTGTTGTGAAGAGCTTTCTTCCCCATGGGCAACTTGGCTAGTTCCCATGTTTTGTTGGAGATAAGGGACTTCATCTCATCTTCTATTACAAGCTCCCACTTGCTAGCATCTTCAACCTGACATGCTTCATCATAGTATTCAGGCTCACCATTATCTGTGAGCAACATATAATCCAAATATTTCTTATTCGGCACATGAGGTTGCGTAGACCTTTTAGGTGCAGGCATAAGAGTTGGAATCTGCGGTGAACTATGTTCTGTGAGTTCTGGCCAAGAACCCTCATCTGTCTGCTCCGCATCATTGCTCTCTGGATCATTATCCAACTCAATAAACTCTGGCTTACTCTGTACAGGACTAGTTAATTGTGCTGCATCTCTATCCTTGTACATTACCTTCTCGTTGAAAATCACATCTCTACTTTTAATGATTTTCTTGTTCTGATTATCCCAGAATCGATAACCAAACTCATCTTCGCCATACCCAACGAAGATGCATTTTAGTGACTTTAATGGATGGTCAAGCTCAACAACGCCATGGTCGAGCGAATCCAATTCTACGGAGTAGAGTGTGCTACCTCTAAGAATGAGGTTGTGATTGGTGTTCATTTCTTTTGATCTTTTTAGATGTAATTTTACGAAATCAGAACTGTCGACTAGGGCACACTGGGGTTTAGACATGCACCTGAAACATAGAAGAGGTTTCATCGGCAACCTTGACAGTATGTTGGCGACTACATCCGCTGGAACGTGGTCTGACATCTTTTGACTGCTTGAAGGGTTTTGGAATAATAGTTAGGGTTAGGAGGTTTTGAAACAATTCGCAAATGTGAATGGATGTTTCCACATCATATCATCATTATTTATGATAGCAGCGGTACGGTGTGAAGATAGCCGTTTCGTTTCTGGAAATAGAAACAGTTTTCAATAATCAAACGTATTGCATCATTATGGAAATACAACAGTAATATGAAAAAGAAAAAACAAAAATTAAGATAATAATATATTTTGGTTCTTGTTTAAACAATTAAGGAAAAAAATAAAGCGACTTAACAAATAGAAAATAGTAAATATTTTTACTATATTATTAGAAGGTTAAAATAATCATTAAGGGCCATTTTATATATATAAAATGAAAAAAGAAAGAAAGTTTCATATCATCATAGAGCTAAAATAAATAAATCAAAGTCTAATGAATTGTTTGGTTGATGTTCTGACGTTTTGACGCTTCGGATTTACATGGTCAAACGTTTGGACGTTCTGACCTACATGGTTAGGTGTTCGGACTTACATTGTCAAGCGGTCGGGCGTTCTGACCTACATGGTTAAGCGTTCGGACTTACATTGTCAAGCGGTAGGGCGTTCTGACCTACATGATCAGGCGTTCGGACTTACATGGTCAAGCGTTCTGATGTTCTGATGCTTCGGACTTACATGGTCAAGTGTTCAGACGTTCTGACCGACATGGTCAGGCGTTCGGACTTACATGGTTAGCACCCCCAGCAACAGTTGAGGGACAACTTCAAGAGACTCCTAATCTGTTTGTAGTAGGATGGTCGCCCCTCTTCGTTCCTTTTAAATCCCGTTCACGCCTTCTGACAGGTGTTCGTACATCTTTTCTTTTATCTTTGTTTTTCATTTCATTCCTCATTGATATCGATTAGATGGAAGTTTTTCTTATGTAAAAATGCCCGACAAGAGAGTCCATGGGGCAAACCCTGTAAGAGCACTAGAACGCACGTTAAAGTGCACTATCATAGCCATAGAAGCTATTTTTGTGATAACTCAAGTTTTATAAACCCGGTGCGTCAGTGATGACCAAAAGATGACCCGATAACAGATCCAAAATGCGGAAGCGAAAGATGATCAAAGCAAATGAAAAGAAAGGTTCTGAGCACCCGTTCGGCACTCAACACTGAGCACCGTTCGGTACTCATACAAGATCTGTCATTCTGACCTACATAGTCTGGCGTTTGGACGTTCTGACCTACATGGTTAGGCGTTCGGACTTACATGGTCAGACGTTCGGACTTTCGGACTTATATAGTCATATGTTCGAACTTACATGGTCAGGTGTTCGGACGTTTTGACGTTCTGATAGAAAAATTTAGTCCAAGATTCCTTTACTCCATACTCCTTCATCATCCATACATCAACATGGTTGTCAGGGTAAATGCCAAATACACAAAGGCGTTTTCCCAAGTCTATCACATTAATTAGAAACTTCTCATCTGAAAATTTAAGCGTTGGAACCAACCCATATTCCTTTGATCCAAGATTAAAAGCAGCAATACAGTTGGGAATAGATAATGGGTCCGGCCTTCGATTCATAATCTAGTGCAGAGCCCTACTAACGTACACATCATTAATTCGTTGGTAGGACATGTAATAAGGGAAATCCTTAACCCTTCACCACGAATTCGATTTCATACTATAAACCTTAACTTCAGAATGTAAAACATAATCATATTTTCCACGATAATGTGCCACCAGCACCACCTTGTAGTCATTGTTGACAATATCGTACCCAAACTTATAATTAAAGACCCAACTGGTTTGGCCTAAAATCTCAATTGTAGGGGTCGGTAGTTTATGGTATTTTCGAGTCGACCAGTTCCACAAGACAATGCCTCGATGTGGGTATAACGAACAGGGCAACCCATCGCAAGAACCCAACACAAGTATGTCAGATTCCTTACACTTTAACGGATGGTCAAGCTCAACAACGCCATGGTCGAGCGAATCCAATTCTACGGAGTAGAGTGTGCCACCTCAAAGAATGAGGTTGCGATTGGTGTTCATTTCTTTTGATCTTTTTAGATGTAATTTTACGAAATCAGAACTGTTGATTAGGGCACACCATGGTTTAGACACGCACCTGAAACGTAGAAGTGGTTTCACCGATAAGCTTGACAATATGTTAGCGACTACATCCGCTGGAATATCGTCTGACATCTTTTGACTGCTTGGAAGGTTTTGGAACAATAGTTAGGGTTAGGAGGTTTTGAAACAATTCGCAAATGTGAATGACTGTTTCCACATCATATCATCATTATTTATAATAGTAGCAGTACGGTGTGAAGATAGCCGTTTCGGTTATGAAAATAGAACCAGTTATCAATAGTCAATTGTATTGCATTATTCTGGAAATAGAACAGTAATATGATAAAGAGAAAACAGAAAATAAGATAATAATATATTTTGGTTCTTGTTTAAACAATTAAGAGAAAAAAAAATAAAGAGACTGGACAATTAGAAAATAGTAAATATGTTTACTATGTTATTAAAAGGATAAAATAATCATTAAGGGTTTATATATATATATATAAAAGGAAAAAAGAAAGAAAGTTTCCTATCTTTATTGAGATAAAATAAATAAATAAAAGTCTAATAATTTGTTTGGTTGACGTTCTGATGCTTCGGACTTACATGGTCAAGCGTTTGGACGTTCTGACCTACATAGTCAGGCGTTCGGAATTACATGGTCAAGCATCTGATATTCTGACGCTTCGAACTTACATAGTCAAGCGTTCGGACATTCTGACCTACATGGTCAGGCATTCGGACTTACATGGTCAAACGTTCGGACGTTCTGACACTTCAGACTTACATGGTCAAGCGTTCGGACGTTCTGACCTACATGGTCAGGAGTTCGGGCTTACATAGTCAGGCGTTCTGATTATCTGATGCTTCGGACTTACATGGTCAAGCGTTTTGACGTTTTGGCTGTCGAACGACGGAAAAGAAGGCAACAATTTGCCAAACGACAAAACAGTAAGCAAGTTTAAGGCAACCTTGAAGCTATACATGCCTTCTAAATGATCCAAAACAAGTTTAAAAGCATACTTGTGTGAACTTTAAAATTAATGGCCCTCGGCCTCATGCTATACGTACAAAATAAGCAACAAAAAATGTACTTAGGTACACATTACATAATTCAAGGCAAAAATAGCATTTTTACACCAAAATGATACTACATGCTAACACTTGCATGTTTTGACATAATAAACCAAAATGAAGCATGATATGCTGACAAGTGCATATTCTATCTAACAAAAATTTATCCAAGTAATCAAGCAAGCCTAAGAGTGTTGTGCATCCCACGATAATGCTTCTTTACCTGAAAAATAACCCGGTAACTTTGGGGTGAGTGAACAAGTTGACTCATAGGGAATGAGCATGCAAAAACCTAACCTTATACAAACTTGCAATTTAATGTAATTCAATCCATAATGTTTAACTGACTTTGGAACTTCCAACATAACACAATAAGATGCAACTCACAAAGTTATCAACTTGGAATTTAAAGTGCGAAATCAAACCAAGGTGGATACTTGGATATTGCCCGGATTAAAACCGTACTCTTAGGATCACTTTAGGGCTACTAACCTATGGGTACCTTCTCCTAGTGCGCACTATAGTGCAGGGAGCTCTGTATCTCCCGTACTAGAACCAAGTCTTAGCCAAATTAAGTTCTTGATGATATCCCAAGTTTCCAAAATCAACAAGTTGAGCAACAAATCATGACATATGATAAAACACAAAAGCTCCATGAAATACATGACTAAATCATTAATTAAACTAATTAATTAATTTCTTTAGATTTTAAGAGTTATTCAAATTATCCCAAATTAGTATATAGTAAGGATTAAGTCATGGCTATGCCTTATATCAAGTCTAAAATGGAATACAAGCAAGGTACAATTAAGTAGAATTTAAACCAAATTAAGTTTATTAAATTTTTAAATTTAAAAGCTCATTTAAATCATGCCAAATCAATATACAACAAAGATCAAGTCATGACCATGCCATATACCAAGTCTAAAGTGAGTTATATGCGAGCTACCATTAATCATTAATTTCTCAATTTAATTAAAAGACATGCATACAACTTATACATCACTACAAAAACAACTAATTCACTTAGATAATAAACTAGAACACCCCCTACCTCAATAGAGAATTGAATCTCTATAATCCAAAGCAACCAAACTTACAATGGAAAACAAAACTAGGGTTTTATAGAGGAGAGTGAGAGGAAGCAAAAGTATTCCAAGCTTAAAGGTCTAAGGTGAGTGGAAGGAGACCAAAATGAAGTTCAAAGCTTTAAGTCAAGTTTTTCCTTCAATGAAAGCTAGGTTAGGGTTTTGAGAACAAAGGAAATGAATGACATAAAATGAAAAAATAGTGAGTAGAGGATCTAGTATTCCTCCACTCACTAGGTGTTCTTACACTACCTCTCACACACATAATGCAAGACTCACTTTGGAACCTACACTTGTCACCAATCCATGGCTCCTTCCTAGGCTTAATCCTAAACTTACACTTGTCAACCATCCAAGCCAACAAGTGCACCTATATTAGACCAACAAGTGGGTGAATCTCCACCCTTTAAATGTCAAGATATTAAGCTTCCAAGTCACTCCACCCCAATGCCAACAAGTGGCACCATGAGAGTGTGACACTTGTCACACTTTTCAAAAATTACAAAAATGTCATTTTTCAAAATATCTTCCAAATTAAATTGCAAAATGGTCCCTAAGACGAAAAATAATTATTTTACATAATTACATTAAAATTCCAAAAGTCAAGAATATTTCCAAGAAGTTATGCATCCATACCCTTTACAAAAAAAGTAAACATCTAGCATATTTTTCTACAAAAGTAAAATACAATTATCTTGGAATTCAATTATTATAGATGCTTGCAAAGTCAGATCAAATCCAAGCACAAAAGGTAAGGTTATGCAAGGAAAATGATAAACGAGAAAAGGACGAAATAGGAAAAAAGACGAAAAAAAATTACCGAAAAAAGAAAAGAAGGAAAAATGACCAGGTCATTACGACTTTCCTTCCTTTTGTGTTCGCAGTAGGTTCAATAAAAAGGGGCACTTTCCTTTATTATTGATACGCTTGTGCTTGTGCCTTAATTTCATTCTGATTTCCATTCTTACACGGAAACTAGCCGCCTGTGTTGGTGCAAGCTATGGAAAGAAAGGCTCGGTATCTTGCCCAATAGCCGCTTCAGCTGCCAAATAAGGTTTTTCTTCATTCTATATTAAAAGGGGGATATAGGTGGCGTCGCCATATCACTTACACCGACGATCCTCATTTCTTATAATAGAAAAGGAGTGAAGCGAAATGACTGCTTAACGAGAGCAAAGACCACTACAGTAGATGCACCGATTATGGAAGTTATTTGACTCGCACAGCCTCTTCTAGAAGGTCCCTCAAGAAAACATGGCTGCTATGGCTGGGTTTAACCAAAGTCAATCCATCTATAGGTAATTCACGTATTGATGTCTTTCAAGTGGCTTCAAACAAACTATCATGCGCATAGAATAGAAATGTTGCTGTTTCGCCCAAATGTGGTTACCTTAACCAGTCCTATACGGGCTGGGTGTTGAGTTCAGTAGCTCAGTGGTAGAGTGGGTTAGCTGTTAACAGACTGGGCGTAAGTTCAAATCCTGTCTAAAAAAACCTACTTGTGATTGGTTAACTTCGCTTGAAACCCGCCCGATCCACTCTAATGATCAGTTATTTTAGTCGGAACTAGCGGCCAGTAGTGCCATGCTTGATTCGACACCTTAGCGAAGAAAGAAAGAAATGGATATAGTAATTCTTACTACGAAGCAACCATTTCTCCTCCAAATAAGCTTGTTGATAAAATAATCCCTCCTTTACCAATAACAAGAAGGATGCAAAGATGTGAACAACATTGTATAAAACCCAATGTGAAGCCTTTTCTTTTTTCAGGTTTAGTTGCTTGAAACCGTGCTAAAAGCCTAAAATGCATTATGATTTCCCCCTCTTACATGGAAGTCTGTTTATTTATGAAATTCGATTCGGTAATAAAGTCAAAGGTCTTTGATCCTTCATTTGTAAAGGAAAGGGGTGAAATGAGTTCTGCTCCCCATGGTCCGATCACATTGAAACCTTACCCTTTCTCCCAGCAGGAGTAGCCCCTGAAGATCTGTTCACATGGCAAATCCCTTAACCCCCATTGCTGACAATGGTGTTGAGGAGAGTAGATTTGAAAATCAATAAAAGACCTCCTTTACCTCAAGTCAAAGAAAACAATGAGACAAAAACAGACGGTAGGGGATCAGCAGACAAAGCAAGAAAAAGAAAGAAAATAGGAGATGTTGACAAAGAACCTTCCAGGTGAAAAGTGAAGCTCTATTCCTATTCTGTTTTTGACCCATGATGTCTCTCTAGAAGAATTTCGTGACGTAAGTGAGTATTATAGATCTTTTGATCATCCATTCATGAAATGCATGACCAGAATTAGAAAAAATTATGTTTGGTTGACAAGCTAAAAAGACATTCCCATAATTGAACTTTTTATTCTTTAAGAATCATTTTCTCAAATTGGTTCCAAAGTAATCAACTAAATAAGCAGAAAGCATTCAACTTTTAAGAGGAAAATTTTATTGTGTTACACACAGAATAGATATTCTTGACGATTACTTGGCCAAGTGGCTTTGGTTTTTATCGTCGGTGCTTAGTATAATTAAATTATATTTCAAAATTTTTTTTTCACCTCTTCTTTTCCTCTCTTGTATGCAGTGGGGGGCAAAATCAATCAATGTGAATTCAGGAGAAAATGGTTATAGCCCTCTTTTTGATGTTGTTACACGGAAATATGGGCAAAAGAATATGCAATGTTACTGGTATAGTATCATTTAACCATAAAAGGATATAATTTAAATTCAAATAGAACAATAAAAAAATCGAATGACATAATTTGATATTCATAAATTCAGAACATATTTGGATGCCAAAGAAATCAAATAAAATTCTGAAAATGTGTCTCTGCTAAAAAAAGTCCAATGATTGGAGAAATCCTATTTTCCAATGATCATCCTTAGTCTACCTTCTCAACTGGCTTCATCATACAAAATGCATCCTACAAATGCAGTTCTTATTGCACCTTTCCCTCCTATCTCTTTTCTATTATTTCCTGGAACTCAAAATTGTAGAGCATAAAAGGAAGAAACCGTGAACCAAATTATCATTTTTCACAGAACCAGAATTTAATATCAGATAGTCCAGGGAGGCATACTAGCTATTTTATCCTACCATGACTAGGTCTCTAGTTACAGTAAATATAACTAAAGCAGCCAAATAAAATTAACAAAAAATTCAAGAGCATATGAAACCAATCAAGGTCTTAGCCATTGACAGTTTCAAGTCGTCAACAAAGAATCAAGAGGCCTACAAAGCTCCGACTACGCAAAAATAGGTTTACACCTTGAGTCCTTGGTTCCACATTCAATCTAAATTGTTCTTCACAGATGCATGATTGGGATAGAATGGGTAAAGCAAAGCTTACCTAACAGGTAAAAAGTAGCACATACTCTAGTTGGGAAAATTTCAAACAAATTCCAACAAGTGCATGGCAAATTCCACTATAAATTGCCCTTCACAGCCTTTTGACATCTTCATGCTTTTCAGCCTTTTAGCAACCAATAAGCACTAACTGATGAAAGGAATTTATGGAAAATTTGAAAAATGTTGTCCACTAAAAGTTCAATGATCAGAGAAATTATATCCGGGCTACGTAAAAAGTTATAAATTTATAACCATACTTATATTATGGTCAGTTCACCAATCTAGAAATAAGGCTTTCACTTCCCCTCAACATTAATTCCAGCAAAAGAAATTCAAGACACACTTAAACATGGTAATGACAAACCTTCATCAATACTGTATAAAAGAAATTCTAACATAACAATAACCTTATTACTTGTTGATTGACATTGTTTAATTTGTTTCATAACCTGATTTATATCAAATATTTTAGGTGAACATCGTATCACTAAACATTAAAAAGTGAAAGAGGAGCAAGCATGCCATCAATCTAGGTGCAAACTCATAAAACTTAAGTATAGCTCCCAAGACATAAGTAAAGTTGGATGCCTTTAAATTACATGACTTAACAAAAAAAGAACATATATGATACCATAAGAAAAAAATTTCAGTTATTTTTCTTTCCTTCCATCCTCTAACTTTGTAATATCCCCAACTACAGCCCCATTGGTCCAACATCAATCCAAACATGAATTTTCATATTAGGTACTTATGTGGAGCACTGTAATTGATTAGGTTTTATAAGTAAAATTGTACAAAATGGATATCTCATATGTCCCTACCCTTTAGCATCAAGTATTTAATCTCATCTCTGTTCACAATTTCACATAACTACAAAATCACCCATAAGATAGAATATCATCATGCTTAAAACTAGCCAATGTAGGCAAGTTAAAGAAAAAGTCGTCACCTATAAATTACTATCTAAAACGTTCTGCCAAAATCTATTAACCTACCTCTCCAACTTTCCCTCCTCCTCTATTTCTTCTTCCAGTTACTGCTTTAACAGGAATTCATCTGTAAGAGAAACAAAATACAATGTATAAGGTGTTAGGTGACATAAACAGAAGTAAAAAAGAGAGAAAAAAAAAAAAGGGTAATACGATTCTCACCTCGTACTCTCTTAGTATATGTAATACTAGAGGGTGGTAATTCAATGGTCAATACTGGCCTTAGCAGTTGCATGTGACTAGATTACATCACTACTCTGTACAATCCACAGATATTAAAAGGACATCCTTGGTTGAAAATTATTATATCTGGTCATGTCATATGAGAACAAGTTTAACGGTGCAAATAATATAGACAGAGCACAGGCTCATTTTGGGTTACCTCTTCTTTTTATGCATCTTCTTTTGTGCTTGCTGCTTCTCATCACTTTCACCAACACCATGAAGCGGAACAACGCTTCCCAAGCACATATGTGTATTGCGAATGTACCGAAGGCCATGAATCTTAATCGTTGTGACTTTTTCTTTCTTTAAGTCATACCGAAGAAGCATTGCATTGTCCTGTCCTAAAATTAATTCTCTACCGTTCTTTGAATATGCTATAGGCTTCACATAATGAAAGGACTTGATCACACTCCCTTGCACAAAGGAAAACAATTTAGTCCAAGATTCCTTTATTCCATACTCCTTCATCACCCATATGTCAACATGGTAGTCAAAGTAACCGCAATACATACAAAGGCTTCCTCCCAAGTCATCCAAATTCATTGTAAAATTCTTATCTGAAAATTCAGGCGTTGGAACCAACTCATATTCCTCAGATCCAAGATCAAAAACAGCAATCATATACGATGATGCTGGTCTTTCATTGGCAACCCAGTGCAGAGCCCCACTAATGAAAACACCAGGTACCAGATGTACCAGATGCAATAAGGGAAATCTTTTACCCTTCGCCACGGATTCGATTTCACACTATAAACCTTAACTTCAGAATCAAATGCATAATCATCTTTGAGTTGATACTGTACCATCCTCGCCACCTTGTCATCATTGACAACACCATTCACTCGCAGGTACCAGATGTACCAGATGCAATAAGGGAAATCTTTTACCCTTGGCCACGAATTCGATTTCACACTATAAACCTTAACTTCAGAATCAAATGCATAATCATCTTTGAGTTGATACTGTACCATCCTCACCACCTTGTCATCATTGACGACAACATACCCAAACCCATAAACAATGACATGGTCACGGCAGTAGCATCCCCTTTAGCAATAGAGAGGATGTCGGCGACTACATCCATCGGACAGTTTGACATTTTCCGCTGCTTTTAGGGTTTTGTATATATAATAATTTCTCCTTATAGAGGGTTTTGGAAGAATGTTTTAGGGTTCTGATTCCTAGCTTAGGAGGTTTTTGGGTATGCCTGCTTTACGCTTTGGAATGCTGGATTTGATGGGATATGAATTTGGATATAGGATTTGTCTTGTTTAGAATCACAGAATTACAAATAGGATTTGAAAGTTATAAGATTTCAAATACCTTTTTCATTCTAAAACGCAATTTCACGGGATTTGACTGAATAAATATTCTTAATTATATACTTCTTTAATTAATTCCCCAACCCTTCTTCTTATTAAACCGTATCTTATTAAATATATATTACCATATCTCAATCTCTAACATTTTCCTTCTTGTTTTAATGTATGTGTATATATTTTTCCATTGAGTGTTGAGCGTATCCAATTTTTTTATTTTTTATTTTTTATTTACTTCCATATCTTAAATTGCATTTACCATATTGATCCTCAAAGTTATGGAACTTTGGGTAAGACATTGATTTCTCAAATTTACGAAAAGTCTGTATTTAACCGATTAATCCACCACCACTTTTGTTCTTGTACTGAAAAATCTATAATACAAAATTTTATAACCAAAACTCATGCTCCACGCAATCCTTCATAATTCACACCATTTTTTTTTTGTTTGGTATACTCTAACAGATTGATCTACCACAATACAAAATTGTATAACCAAAACTTGATCTACCACCATACAGAATTATATAACCAAAAGTCCGCATTTAACAATTGATCCACCACCTTGAAATTTTAGCAGAATTTTATAAGTAAAAATCATATTATCCAATTCTTCAAAATTCACAGATAAGTCATTTATATATATATATATAAGCCAATATTGCCAATATTATCTTTAATAATTGTTTTTTTTTTTCTTTTTAAAAAAATTTCACGTTTCAGAGTTCCATCACGTAATCATTCTTGTTGTTTACATTCTTGCTGTAACTTTGGAGTATATTTTACAATAAAATAAATATTTCATTTATTATTTAAATAAGGGCAAAAATGGTATTATATTATTTTTATTCAAAATCCTATTTTAAATCCAATTTGTTCCAAACATATAAATAGAATTTCATTTTAATTTCAATTCCTATTTCAATTTAGATTCCTTTTCCAAATCCTAAAATAATTGATTCCAAACAAAGCGTCAGGGTCAGTTAGGTGCAATGGAAAGAGAGGAAAGGAAAGGAAATGAAAGGAGATGGACAGTTAGGTGCAATGGAAAGGGAGGAAAGGAAATGAAAGGAAAGGAAAGGAAATGAAAGGAGATGGAGGGTGATTAAAAAATTGTATTTGGCATAAATGGTTAGAAAGAAAGGGAAGAAATTAAAGAAAAGGGATGGTTTTAGAAAGATATCACAGGTATAAATAGTAACTTTTTTATCTTTCCAAAAATGGGAGAAAATAGAAGGAAAGAGAAAAAGAGGCTTGATGTATTATTTCTGATGCCAAACTTACCCTTACACAAAATCAAGATTACACTAATTTTAAATTTTAGTTTACAAAACAAGAATTACAGAACTTGATTAGTTGATTTAGAAAAAAAATTAAAACAAAACTCATACAAACAAGTTAGCAGTTGCAAAGAGAGAGAGAAGGGGCGCCGGGGGGGGGGGGGAGATAAGCTTGAGAGTTGAGAGACGGGCTGAAGCATGCGAACGGCGAACCAGAACTAGAACAGCGGGCAATGGAAACTAAAGATATGGGTTTTGAACAATCTGAAATGATATGCAGACATGGGTTTTGAACTTTTGATTCTTGCAGACAAACAGATAAATAGAAATATATGGGTTTTGAACTTCTGATTCTTATAGATTTTGTAGTTTGCAGGTGGAGAGAGAGAGAGAGGGCAAGTTTAGAGTTGAGAACGAGAATAGAGAGATAGATGGAGCCAATTGGGGAGGCTGAAATAATTTGCCCTAAAAATATATATATATATATTTTCTAGTGGCCCATCATCCATGAGCCTATAAATTTTGAAGCCCATAAATAATTGTTCTCGCATTCTATTTGTGAGAAGTATATATAATTTAGGGCTAAATGCTCTTATACCTCCTCAAGTTTCAGTTTATTGCCTACATATTAAACCTCAGCTAATTTTGCTCTCACATTCCTTTTTTAAGGTATGATAAAAGTGGGTTTACTATTACACCCTTAGCTTTATTTAACATATATCTAAACAAGCTGTGAAATAACAATATTACCACCTTCTGAAACTTCACCATCCTTCCTTCAATTTTCTCAGCACTCTCTTTCTCTCTCTAGAATTCCACTCGTTTTCTCTCTCTAAAATGGCTCCCAAGGCCGATAAGAAGACAGCGGCGGAGAAAAAGCTGCCAAAGGAGAGACGTCCTAGGAGAAGAAGAAGTGGTTCAAGGCCGTGAAGGAGGAACTGAATCGGCCGGGAAGGAGGAACTGAATCGGCCGTGAACTTGCTGCGGTGGTCGGAACGGTGAGGTCGGCTGACTTGCGGCGGCTTAGTGTTACTTGCAGAGAACAAGAATGTTTTGGAGGTATAATTGAAGATACCCAACCTCCAAATTCTTCAGTTTTGCCATTAGTTTTATTCTAATTTGTGAATTTGGGATTATTTTGCAGGCTGCAAAGATCACAGGTGAAGAGTGGAAAAGCATGACAGAGAAACAGAGAGAACCTTATGAAGAGGTTTACTTCATGCCCAACACATCTTTTTATTTGTTTATGCCCTGAGCAAGATCTTTTTGCTAATGGAACCAATTTTTTTTTTAATTGAAACTTGTAGATGGCAAAGAAAAACAAGGAGAAATATATGGAAGAAATGGAGGTTTACAAGCAGAAGAAGGAAGAGGAAGCTGCGAATCTGAAAATGGAAGAAAATGAAACGATGAAAATTTAGAAGCAGGAAGCCTTGCAATTGCTGAAGAAGAAAGAGAAAACAGAGAACATAATTAAGGTTCTTTTATTCTTATACATTGATTAACATGTAATTGTTGGATATTGTTGTTTATGAAACTTCAATGCACAGGCTAATATTGAACTGTACTATCTGCAGAAAACAAAAGAGAAGAAGAAGCAAAAGGAAAAGAAGAATGGTTGCTTCCTTGCACACCCACCGTGGCAATCCTTGCCCACTGATCAGAAACAAATTGCAAATGGAAGCAAATTAAAAATAAAAATATATTTGAAATAAAGGAGGGTAATTTAGGTATTTTATTTTATCATTAAAAAAAAAGGAGCATGAGAGCAAATTAAACCAAACCTCGTGGGATGTATTAGCAAAATTGGCTGAGGTTTAATACGAGAGAAATAAATTGAAACCTCATGGGGTGTGAGAGTATTTAGCCCTATAATTTATTATTGAAATAATTGTTTCATATTTTTGACGTGTTTGTCACATAAATATTATGCAGTTCTCTAGTTTATCTTTTTTGTTTATGTTTTATTGGTAACTTTTAATTTAATTAAGTTGTATTAAAATAGTAACATTTCTTTTGTCTATCTAACAAATAAGTTAAAGGTATAACATGAATTCAAAAGAATGATAATATTTTTATCAAATTATTTTTATATTACATAGTTAAATCTATAAATTTATTTTTTGAAAGATTGTCTAATAGTAAATTTACTAAAATAATTTTTTTTTTTTTTTTTTTTTTTTTTTTTCAAACATGATTATTATCATTTTCTTTCTTTTTCTTTATTAATCAACCAAACACAATAAAGAGTTAAAATTATCATTTTCTTCCTTTTTCTTTCATTTTATTTTCCTCATAACTAATGTTATTCTTTGCTTTTCTTTCCCACCGTACCAAACATAGGTTTTACATGGAAGAAGGTTTTGAAACAGTTGTTAGGGTTTCGGAGCAATGGTTAGTGTTCACAGATGTAAAATGGCTGCTTCCACATCATATGTTAGAAATGGCTAACAAAAGTAGGGTGTGAAGATAGCCCTTTTGATTCTCGAAGTAGAATGCCTTCTCTCAATTGAAGTTAATTTAAAACATAAAAAAGGATGGTAATTTGATATCAGTAATAAAAGAAAAGAAAAAGGATAATATATTTTGGTTCTTGTCTTAACATGAACCAAAATTCTTGTTTTATCCTTCTCTCAATTGAAGATAAAATGGCTGTTTTAACATTTAAGAAAAAAATAGAGTGAACAAAAAGAAAATAACGAATATTTTTATTATATTAAAAGAAGGATAAAACAAGAATCCACATGTTATAAATTAAATAAAAATTGAGTAATCATTTATGGCCTCTTTTTATAAAAAGATAAAAAAGAAATAAAGAAAGAATAAAGTTTTCTATCTTCATAGAACTGAAATACAAAAAAAATGTCTAATGATTTGTTTGATTAATAATTTTTGAGAAATTGATCAACAGTAGCACAATTAAATAGTCTGGTCATTAGATAATTTCAAATTAGTTTCATTATATATGACTTCGATATCAAATATGAATATACAATGTGTTTGAAAAGCAAAACATTTTCCCATGTTATATGAGTCAAATTTGAATATGTCCTTGAGATTCAACTCAAAATTAGATCCAACAAGTATGTTGTACAACAAAGGAACAATTTGCCAAAGAAACATCTCAACTTAGCCATTCTCTAGGGTTAATTTACATGTCCATTCATTAAATAACATCTTGTCATTTTATTTTTTATTTTTTAAAAAGCATCTTGTGATTTCAATAATTTGTATTTAGGCTCCGTTTGTTTCGACGTAGAATATTTTTTTATTTTTATTTTTTCGATGTTTGACAAAGATTTACGTCGAGGTTAAGGTCGAGTCCATCAGGCGAGACATATAAAATAACTTGTCAAAAATTAATGAATAAATTATTTATGTTAAATTTTAATATTTTTTTTCTTCAATAAATATTTTATGATAATCAAACACCAAAATTTTTTTTATTTATTTATTAGTGTTTGGTTGTCGTAAAATATTTACGAAGAAAAAAAATGATAAAATTTATTTAAAATAACTTATTCTTTAATTTGTGACAAGTTATTTTACATGTCCCGCCCGGTGAACTCGACTTCAATCTCAATGTAGACCTTTGCCAAACACCGAAAATGTGAAAATAAAAGAATATTTTATCTGAAAAAAATTTTAAAAAAAGATTTTACTTCGAAACAAACGAAGTCTTAGTGTTATTTATTTGCATTTCAACCCAATAAGACGAAGAAACAAAAGATTCCATCCTTTGCAGTTATCAAAATATTGTACTATCACATTGCTTGTGTTTGGGATTGGCCAACTTCTTTTTTTTTTTCCTATTATTATTATTTTTCTCGGTAAACCTTTTTTTTCCCATTATTTCGTAAACGGATGAAGATCAATTTTTGTTGAAATACTATGCAAATCAAATGGTGCAACATTCAATCTGTGACTTACTGATGCAGGCAGAATTTAATTCAGTGCCCCAAAACATGAGATTAGTAAAAATAAGCAAGGATTCTACAAAATTGCATATAGAGAGCGTTAAAAGAAATATTAAAATTAGGGTTTGAACTCATGTAGGCCAAAAGCCAAATTAGAGAGCTTAGGGTTCATAGAGAAACTTATCACTCCTTAACCCCAATCACAAAAGTCCAGCCATATGAGTTTTGAGACTAACCAAGCCAAAGCCAAGGCTTTAAAAGTCTAGCATTAATTTCGTAAAATTCACAGGGGACTATAAGTTTGAATGTAACAAGGCAAAATTTAAGGAGAAAATTATAAACATAAATTTGCAATATACAGCCATAATTAAAAAAATTTACAAAATCAATTGATCCTATAATTTATAATAAATTGGATAAAATTTGATCAAACAATCAAGAAAATATGATACCATAAGAAAGAATATCATTAGGCTTAAAAGTAGTCAATGTAGGCAAGTTAAAGACAAAAATATGAGCTATACAAATTGCTATCTAAAACATCCTGCCAAAACATAAGATTAAGTTTTAACAGTGCAAATAACATAGGCAGAAGCATAAGTTCATTCTATCCTTCTTTTGTGCTTGCAGCTTCTTCTCATCACTTCCACCAAGATTTACATACGCACCTAAAACGTAGAAGAGGTTTCACCAGTAACCTTGAGAGTATGTCGGCAACTACATCCATCAGAATATCTGTCATCTTTAGTTGCTTTTAGGGTTTTGTATATCCATTAAGTAATTAGCGAGAGCTTTCGGTTCTAATTCCGCAAAGGTCATTTACATTCCTCATGAAATCCATGTCACAAGGGATGCACAGCAGTGATAAATCTTAGCTGCATAATTTTAATATATATATCGGCCAATTAGGCCAGGCTCGGTACAATTTGTCAAATTTTGTTGTCCCTCATACTTTATCACCTTATAGTACAAACTATAATGTTGAAGTTCAAGTTTATGCATGACACTGTGAATTTCTGGACAAAGACAAAAAAAAAAAAAAAAAAGGCAAAAGAATTTTTATTTTTATTTTTCTGAGAGAATCGCTTTAAAATATAATTTTTTTAACATTGAATTTTGGATTTTTTTTAATTAGCCAGAAATTCAGAAATTTGGAAATTGTGGATTTAAATTGAATTCCCTAATCACCTCGAAAATAGATTTCTAAAGCCTCGATTATGATAATACCGCAGGAGTGATTTTTGTCTCTAGTCCTGTGAAAAGAGGATCTACTCACACAATACAACATATGTAACGCAACATTATACAAAGTTTTCTTCAAGACAGTGTATATAATAAGATCATAAAAAAACTCATTTAACTCGATCCAATATCCTATATTAGTCCAACCAATGCATTCAAATCTTACCTATATAACCCATTTTTTAATAGATCAAATCCGAATCAGACCAATTTCTGAATAACAGATTTCTTTCATATTAGATCTTGGAAATAAAATCAAACGACAAACACCCACTTTATCCTTTCTCGGATACCCATATTAGACCCAAACAAAGTCACGCCAAGCAGGAAACCAATGAACAAAAATATGCATGCCATTTGAAACTATCTTAAACCAACAGCAAAAGATCATTTCCATTCCTCATGAAATCTATATATATATATATATATATATATCTTAGCAGCACAGTTTTAATATACATATATATATATGTGCGTGTGTATTTCTCCATCGACCCACAGGATTCACTTAGAATATGCCAAATGGAACAAACTCACTGGTAATTCTATAAAAACCATATTAACGGTAGATACCAGACAGCATTCACAATTAGTTGTTTATCTAGTGTCGTTATATTGCTTATGCAACAAGAATGTTGCATGGTTGTTTGATAGTGTTACATTTCGTCCAGTAACAGTTGCACTACAGATATAAATTGTAAGGCAATGCACTAGCGATATAGTACAGGCTGTACAGGATCCCCATCCACAATGAAACAATATCAGATATAATCTAAAGTACACCTTATTTTGTTTTAACAAATTCAGATAAAACCGTATTTTCTCAGACCAATGGCATATTAGAATGGACCAAATATACAACTGAATATTGCAAGTGCAAGAATAAGTGCCATGAATCATGCAACCATTTAACTTCGGGAGCAATCAATAAAATAAAGCGTTCATAATTGCAAGATCGCACTTTCATCCAAGTTTTCATTCCTCTGTAATTACGTTAAAGGAGCAAGGGTATACAATCAGAGTACTACCTTAAACAAAACTAACTCAAGCAGCTCTATAAATTTAGAGCTAGCTCTCAAAAACATATTTCCATCATGTAACAAGAACAAGAACGCAACTAAGTGGCTCCAGTTCATCTTGCTCTTAGAAAGAGTCTAAATTTAAACCCATGCCAACACTACCACCTGATAAATTCGTTCAGCAACCATCGAATAGATATTCTGGATTTTTACTTAGGCAAGTGGTTTTGACCGTCAGTGCCTAGTATAATTTATTCACATAAAATGTATTTCAAATTATTATTATTTTTTTTGATAAGTATAATGTATTTTCTCCTAGCTTTTTTCCCCATTTTGTTTCGGGTGGGGGCACAACCGATCAATGCAATTTCAGAAGAATATGATTATGGCAGTTCTTTCTCCGTTACACAAAAATGTGGGCAAAAGAATACGCAATGTTACTACTTTAATATCATATAAAAACAGAACAATAAAGAATCAAATGAAATAATTAGATATACGAATACGGAAAATATTTGGATGTCAAAGAAATCAACAAAAATGACGAAAATGTTGTCTGCTAAAAAGTCCAATGATTATAGAAATCTTATTTCCCAACTATTACTCCTATTTGGACAAAGTTAAAAGAATTGAATTTACAACAATACTTCAATTGCCAAATACTCATCATTGACACTTTGCCAATCTAGACTTGTCGTAAAACACAGCAATAATAAATTAAAGAGACGCACAATAATGACAGACCTTCATTCACACCATAAAAAAGCAATTCTAATTTCTGGAAAAAAAAAAAAGAAAAAAGAAGAAGAAAGAACAGTAGCAGCAATTATGACATAAACAATGCCCTATTATTGTCTCTTGACAGTGTTTCACCCCCTCATATAAATAAAAGATCATTGGAAATTTAGACCGATGCACAATTGAACAAACTGACGAAGCTGCAATCGTAAGTAAAGATGGAAATATTCAACTACATAAGGTTCCAACTCTTAAAACTAGAGTATATATAGCTTTCAAAACACAAATAAAGATGGAAGTCTTTTTAACTACATAACTAGTCTTTACCAAAAAAAACAAGTAATATATTTTTAACAAAATCCATAAATCTTCCTTCTTTCCTTCCATCCGCGAACTTTATAATATTCCCAACTACTGCCCTGTTACAGAATCAAAACAACCCTCGGAGAACGGCCGAACGGGCAACAGGATCAATAAGGTTGTATAAGTAAAATGGTATAAAATTGTTCTTCCTATATGTCCATACCTATAGCATTAATTACTCAATCTCATCACTGTTCCCATACTAGGTAGAATATCACCTATAAGACAACATACCATTAGACTTGAAGTAGCCAACATAAGCAAGTTTACAGACAAAATACCATTAGACTTGAAGTAGCCAACATAAGCAAGTTTTCAGACAAAATACCATTAGACTTGCAGTGTCCAACATAAGCAAGTTTAAAGGCAAAATACCAAATGCTACCGGGTACTAATTCAAAAATTGCTGCCAAAATCTAATGACCTACCTTTCCACCTTCTCGCTCCTGAGTTGGTTTCTTCATCCAGTTGCTCAAAGCTTCAGTTTGAACCCCTTTGACAGGAAGTCATCTCTAAGAGAATCAAAATACAGCACGTAAGTGAAGTCATCTCTAAGAGAATCAAAATACCAGTACGTAAGCTATAAGGTGACATTAGTATAAAGAAACAAAGGCAATATAATTCTCAGCTCTAGGCAAATTTATTGGTAGAGGTTGAGAATTCAATGTTATTAGACTAATTATTATACTCTTCTAAAATCCACAGATATTAAAGAAAACAACTCAAATTGCCAGTAATAAATATATGTGATCATTTCATTTAAGGGATGGAAATCTCTATAACTAACAATGCCAAGTAAGATAATACAGGCAGAGCAAAAAGAGCATAAAAAGATTAATTTGGGGTTACCTTCCCTTTCTATCCTTCTTCTTCATTTTCTTTTGTGCTTGCTGCTTCTCTCCATCATCACCCTGGAGCGGAACTAGACTTCCCAGGCACATTTCAGGTTCAAACAAACTCGGCACACCCTGAATCCTAACATTCTTGAGTGTTTTCCTTTTCAGGTCGAACCAAAGAAGCCTTACACCGTCCTGGTCCAGAAGTATTTCCTCACCATTCATTGAAAATGCTAGAGGCTTCACAAAATCAAACAAGTTAACCACACTTGGCTGCTCAACAGAAAACAATTTAGTCCAAGATTCCTTTACTCCATACTCTTTCATCACCCATATATCAACTCGTTCTCCCACATAATTGCACATTACATAAAGGCATCCTCCCAACACTCCCACATTCATATGAAAATCTTTATCCAAATAATCAGGCTGTGGCACCAATCGATATTCCTCAACCCCAAGATCAAATGCAGCAATCAAATTGGCTGTGTCCGACTCCGGTTTCCGACTCACAACCCAGTGCAAAGCCCCATTAACAACCGCAGCATTCACCCGCTTGTAGAGGAGGTAATAAGGGAAATCTTGAATCCTTCGCCACGAATTCGATTTCAGACTGTAAACCTTAACTTCAGAATCAAATGAATCGTGATCAATGCCATAAAACTGTACTATCCTCACCAACTTGTAGTCATCACTGACAGAATCATATCCCAACCCATAAATAAAAAACTGGGGAAAGGTGAATTCAGGCGGGAATTCGATAGGTGCGACCGGTAACTTGCGGTGTTTTCGGGTGGAAGGGTTCCACAGGACAATTTCTTCCTCTGAGTTAGACAAACAGAGCAAGCCGTGGAAAGAGCCCAACACTTCAGTTCCACAACTATTGGATTTCAAGGGGTGGTCAAGCTCTATAGCACGATCCAACGAGTTGAAGTCTATGGAGTAGAGATAACAATCTCTGAGTATGATGCTGAGATTATCGTTGGTCTCGATGGACCGATTGAGATGCGATTTGATAAAAACAGGGCTGTCGATGAGCGAACACCAAAGTTTCGATACGGACCTGAATCGCAGAAGCGGTTTCACTGGTAATCGTGATAATATGTCGGCGGTAACTTCCATAGGAAGGTCTGACATTTTTAGGGTCTATGGAGAAGAAGAGGAGCAAATGTTGAAGGGCGTATAGGGTTTTGAAACAAAAGTTGTATCGGTTGCATTTAAAGTGGTGGTGGAATAGAGGGAAATACTAATTTGTTAGTAGTAAAATAGGAGTATAATAATTTAAAGATGAAAAGTGAAAAAAATAAAAAATATCAATAAATCTGAAATCAAACAAAACTAATTACATGTTTTGTCTGTGTTATAAGTCTATTTGAATAAATGAGCCACATTAATTTAATTTAATTTAATTTTTATTTTTTAAAAAAATCCTTCCAAAAGTTTGTTAAGTTATGTTTGATAAGTATGAAAATTGGTGTTAAATGTTTTGATTCAATTTTTTTATTACATTTCTTTAATTCCACAAATTTTGTTAAGTTATGTTTGATAAGTATAAGAGTTTTGAAATTAAAATTGATAGAATTAAAGAAATGTAATAAAAAAATTGAATTAATTTTTTTTTAATTACGAAATTATAATTTTATACCGCCAAACACAACCTTAATCTTTTTGAAAATAACCATTAAATCTTTAATTAGTCTCAATTCCCATATATTTTGGGCCAAGGGCAATTGTCAGCTAACTCAACCAAATAAAACAGCCGAACAAAAGATTGTATTTTTTTTTGCAGTAATTAAAATATTATAGCTCGTTACTTTATTTTTCTAATGATTATAGACTGCCTTTATGTAGAATATCAATTGTCTTTCTTTGTTTTTTTTCATGAAAAGCTAGCAATCAAAATTTGTCAAGCTAAAGAAGGATTTCACAAAAGTTGTAATTAGTAAATCTTAAAAGATTTTAAAGGTATATCTAAGAACTCAACTGTTGACCGAATATAAATAGTAGATAGTATTTAGTATGCTCGGTGCTCAATGCAACAAATAATAGATAGTATTTAGCACCAGCTTGAACCCCTTCGACAGGAAATCATCTCTAGGAGGAACAAAAATGGTGACATTTAAGGTATTAGCTAACTTCCATGTATACAAAAATTGCACTAAATGTGTATTATAATTTGTGAAGGAATGGTCTACATTCTACAATTATAGTGCTCTAACTATGAACTCACAAGTCATGTCCACATCCATTGGATCAAGCATGTACGTGGCACCATATCGAAAGAGTACGTTGCATATTATAAGACAAAATCTTTAATCTCCTTTCCTTCCTTCCTTCCATCCCCTTAATTGCTGCTAATATGCCCAATTACTGTCCCATCAGTTCAGCACCAATCTTGCTCGACTCCCTGGGAGAAACACGAATTTTCATCTCAGATACTTCAGGGGAGCAACATCATAGAGTAGGTAAAGTATAAAATGGATCTTCTCATATAGACACCATCCCTATAGCATCAAATACTCAATCTCATTCTGTTTATATGATTATCACATCATCTATATGACAGAATACCATTGAAGTTAAACTAGCCCATCTAATGAAGTTAAAGCCAAAAGACAAAGAACTTACTCAACAAAATATGTGTGTAAGATACTACCAAAATATTTTACCCCTCTTGTTTGGTAAAACCCTTGTTGGGACTCAGCAGCTATCACTTTAGGCTCCGTGTTGTGCACTAAAATGACATTCTTTTGGTGCAAAGGTGCCTTCTAAATAAGAAGAGGTCCTCGTCCAGATAGCAAATCATTAATATATAATGTAAAAGACAAAAGACCTACTCAACAAAATATTTATGTGAAAGATACTACCAATATATATTAACCCCTCTTGTTCGGTAAAACCCGTGTTGGGACTCAGTTGGGCTTGCTTTAGGCTCTGTGTTATGCGCTAAAACGACATTCTTTTGGTGCACAAATGCCTTCTAAATAAGAAGAGGTACTCGTCCAGATAACAAATAATATCTCATGTAAACTTCCCATTGAAAATGGAAATAATTTTTTAACTTTGACTTTCGCAAATGAAGAACTTATCCTCCGACATCAAAACTGGAAAACAGGAAACTAATTTTGGAACCGAAAGTATTGAATAGCAGTAAATTAAGCTCTCCATCACTATATATTTTGTTTCAAGGGCAATTGCCAACTCAGCTACTTTGTGAAATCAATTTTCACATTTTTTTTTTTTCATTTCTTGTAACAATTTCAGGTTTTCAAACAATTTTTTTAAATATTTTTTTCAGTAAGTATTTTGGTTAATGTTAATCACTTGCAGCTCAACCAAATAAAACAACGAAAAAAATATTGTATTTGTCACAGTTTTCAAAATATTACTTTGAAATGCTAGCAATCAAATTTTCTCATGCAATTGACACTTACCTAATAAATCATTGCCATTAATTAGATAAGTGAAGGCAGAAAATACAAAGATAAAAAACAACACAATTAAGCAAGCATGCAATGCCAAGCCAAGATCCTACCTTCTATTGCAAGATCACCAGTGCCATCACAAATTTCTTTTATTTTTTTATTTTATGAATGAGAACGATCACCTATATTAATCTAAACAAAGCAGCACCATAAGTAATGAAAAATTTGAATGCATACTTACAAAAGCAATTAACTATTACTTGTCTCTTGATTTATAATACCAAAATATATATTACCCTACATCTGCACGCGCGCACCTTCTTGCTCCTTTACTCGACCTTCCAGTTGCATGCAAAGTATGTCCTTGGATCTATTGGATCAAGTGTGCGAGGACGAGGACTCGCGCGAGTGTGCGTGTCCTCATCATAGCCTTTAATTTCCATTGTAAATGTATACTAGTATTAGAAAGGTTATAAATTAATAGTGGCCTCTGCAGTTGCAATGTAACTAGATTAAACACAACAATACTAATTCATCAAAATGCATTTACGTCTACAAAAAAACAATAAAGATGGATATTAGGCAGAACACAATGACTTACCTCTTGTTTCTATTGTTTTGCTTCATCATCTTCTTTTGTGCTTGCTGCAGCTTCTTACCATCCGTTCCACATCACCATGAAGTGAAACAAGGCTTTCAACACAAAGTTTAGCTTCTAGTAATTAAAATATCTCTAAGTCACGAATCTGAATATTTTCTACTCTTTTCCTTCTCAAGTCATATATACCAGAAAAGCCTTGCACTGCCCCGTTCCAAAAGTACTTCCCCACCACGTACTCGTTGAATAGGCAAAAGGTCTCACATTACGGAATGACCTAATCATACTTGGTTGAGCAACAGAAAACAATTTAGTCCAAGACTCCTTTACTCCACATATATCAGATTGGACTCCACGATAATGATGACAAACAACACAACGGCAATCTCCTAAGGTCAGGCCTCCACATTTATATCACCATCCTCTTCCAAACAATCAGGTTGTGGGTATTTCTCAACCCCAAGGTCAAAAGCAGCAATCAAAATGGCCCCATCGGACTCAGGTTTTCGTGTCACGAGCCAGTGCAGAGCCCCATTTAAGGTTACACCAGACAAAATCTTGTATAGGTAATATCGGAAATCTTGAACCGTTCGCCATACATTGGATTTCAGACTAAAAACCTTAACTTCAGAATCAAATGAATCATCGTCGTGAAGTTAAAAACCTTAACTTCAGAATCAAATGAATCACCGGAAGGTCTGACATCTTTAGGGTTTATGGAGAAGAAGAGGAGCAGATTAAATGGTAGAAGGGCGTTTGGGGTTTCGGAACAAGGGTGGGTTTTTGGAGTGAGGCTATATATAAGAGCAGCAATACAAGGCCATCAAATACTCCCTCCCTCCCTGTCCATGTTTAGAAATTGAGGTTTGAATGCGACATACAATTAATGTATTATCGCCTTTAAAATTATAACTTATCTATTTTAGTTTAAATACTTATAGTTAAAGCCTAAAAAAAATATAAAGTATAATGATAAAAAGTAAGACTTATTTACTTTTACATTTTAAAATAAAATAAAATAATCAACTATTAATATGAGACAGAATAATAATATTTTCTTCCGTTTTGAAAAAAAAAAGAAAAAGAGAAATGATAATTTTAAATTGAATAAAAGGAGATTTATCTCCTCCTCCTCCTCCTCCTCCTCCTCCTCCTCCTTCTTCCTTTTTTGGTTGGAATGAAGTCTCCTCCTTCTTCTTCTTCCTTTTTTGGTTGGAATGAAGTCAATATACTCTTCTTACACGTGTGATAAAATTTTAGTACCAAGTAGAATTTAACAAAAAAAAAATTGTAACTAATTTATTGGAAAAATTGATATATATATATATATGGGATGTTTTGTATCTCCTTACTTCCTTAATATTTTCTTCGAACCAAACATATCATTCAAAATGTAAAGTTAAATACTTTTAAATTTTTTTTTTTTGTTTGAAACCAATAAAACCTATTTCGTGCTTTGTTGTTCTAGTGCATTTGAATAAACGAGCCTCATGAGTGTTTTTTATTTTTTATTTATTTTTTATTTTTTATGTCATATATATATATTGGTAAGTGTCATATTCTTATTTAGGAAAAAAAAAAAAAAAAAGTGTCATATTCTTGTTAGTTTTTTAAATTTGGGTTAAAATAAAAAAAATTCCCATACTTCTAAATTTGTGCATAAAACCCATGTAAAATTTAAAAAATTACTTAACTAAAAAAAGTCATCAAGTTAATGACCGTTAACTAATAGATCTTGTTATTTAACATTAAAATTTTGTTATTTAATATTAAATTAAAATGTCAAAAATTATTGTATTTTATCATTTCACAACCAAATTAATGAATTTATGGAGGAAAATATATATATTCTTGTCCTTACCTTCTTCTTCTTCTTCTTCTTCTTTTTTTTGTTTTTTTGTTTTTTTTTTTTTTTTTTTTTTCTTGTGTCATTGACAAAAAACTCAAACCCACTACTTTATTTATTTGATTTAAGCCCTCACCATTTATTTTGAAAAGTAAAAAAAAAAAAATCACTGAAACACAAGACACTTGGTATGCTTCTCTTTAGCTTCAGAAATAATACAAGACCCTTGCTATCCTTCTCCTTAGCTTAAGAAATAATTTATATTAGAAATTGATGACTGTACGCATTGCACTTGAGCCATTATTTATTTATTTATTTTTTTTCGTCAATACGCTTTGTGGTCCTAACGGGGCAACTTTTAGAATGTAATAATTCCATTGCTTCCCCCACATTTCCTCTAAAAAGCATATTACCTCTCATTGAAACCGAAAAGGAAAATAATATTTTGAACTGCTAATTTTGACCGACAAATAACCGACTCAACCTATTGACATTGCATGTCCCTCTCTCAGTCGCACACAACTTTCTCCTCTCTCTTTTCTTCCTAGTAACTCCTCTGAATATGTCAATAAATTTCATCAAATCACTTGCAAGACCCTAATCCCTGCCAGCAGATTCAAAACCCATGATTTGGATCCTGTATAAAAATTTCTGCTGACCCAATTCTCTTCCTTCCGATGACTCAAAAAAAATTTCGGTTTTGATTTTAAAATAATCTTGAATTTTGGGGTTCTTATGTATTAGTCAAACCCAAATTACTAATTTTCATTATGTTTTGCCTCTTTGAAACCCTAATTTTCTCTAATTTTGTCATTTTTTTTATGCAATTTACTAATGAGTGTTGAGATTCTATGGATATTTCAGCTCTATGAACAAAACAAACTTGAATATGAATCATCATCTGACATTCATTGCAACAATCTGGTTGGTTAAATTCCAAAAAAAAAAAACAATCTGGTCGGTTTGCTGACGTATTTGTGAATTTCTTGAAGCCAGGTTCTTCGGTTGCAAAAGAGAAGAATGGAGATAAAGAGTTGCTAGGCTATATAACTCCTATATTCTGATTTCAAAACGGCCCATGGATAGATAGCCATGTATGTTAGTTTTTTTAAAGTCAAATTGTAAAGCAGTTCTCTTTTCGAATATTATTCACTTTTCTTTATTTTTAGAAACGAATTCCAGCTTTTCAAACATTTTTATTTAGCATTAATCATTTTCAACCCAACAAAACAAAATAAAGGAAGATTGTATAGGTTAATATATTAAATCTCATTACTTTACTTTTCTGACGAAGCAATCATCAATTTTTAATTTTTAATGAAATGCAAGAAATCAATTTTTGTTAAGATAAAGAAGTATTTCACAGAACTTGTAATTAAAAAATCGTAAATGAATTTATCTAAGCTTTCAGTTGATCAGCCTAGGCTTCGCACAAAGGCTGTAGTTATATATTTGAAAACTAAAATAATCTTCCCATTATTAAAAGGGAAAAGAAAAAGAAAAAAATCATTTGTCAAATGTGTTAGTCATATTTTAAAATATAATATTTGGGGTTTAAATTTCTCCCAAAAAAAAAAAATAGTGTGTGAGTTTTTTTGACAATATATATATATATATATATATATATATATATAATTACGTCATGACTTGGACCATTTTTATCATGTGGACGCATGAGCACATTGAGAGTCGCCCTCGCCTAAATTAGAATATCTCATTCAATTTGTCAGTTACCAAATATTAAATCATTGTCATTAATTAATAGAGCTGAAGAGGGAAAATACAAAGAGAATAAACGACATAATAAAGCAAGCATGCCAGCCAAGATCAGATCTTCTATTGCAAGATCACTAGTGCCATCACGTACTTCTAAATTAGGAAGAACGGTGCACTGGAGGTGTTCGACACTGTTTGGACATGCAGACACAGATTGGACACGGTTAAAAGTATTTTGAAATTTAAATATTTTATTTTTTGATTGGACACGGTAAGGACACTTCCAACGCACAGATGCATGATTTTGTATTTTTTTTAGAAAATAAAAATTCAATGCAATTTAAAATATATTATAACAAACATTTATTTCTAAACTTCAAATTAGTGCTTTCATTCATGATTATGCGGATAAAATGAATAAAAATGATTATTTTTTTATATATAATAAAATATTATATTATTATTTTTTGACGTATCTATGTCGTATCCGTATCTTATTTTTTTGAAAATTTTCATATCCATGTTATATCCGTGTTCTATTTTTTTAAAATTTGTCGCAATGCCATGTCCGTATCTTCTCGTACCCGTGTTTTGTGTTCGTATCTGTGCTTCCTAGGTTTTAACATTCACACAAATCTAAATTAATGATGCTGTACTATCCAAAAATTTGTGCAAACAAAATACAATATTTGTATTGATTTAACAAAGGATAAAGTTAGAAAAACACCCCTAATATTTACATTTTTGACAAATAACAACCTTATTATTTATGTTGTGTATATAAATTCATTAAGTTTGAAAAAATAAATAAATAAAGCTTATGTTGTGTATATAAGTCCGTTAAGTTTGAAAAATGAACAAGAAACGGCATGAAGTCATTATTAAGATATGAAATTTCGATAATACCCTTATCTCTTTCGATAATGCTCTCATATATTTTATATATATACAATGATGTTGGCCTTATATATATATATTAAAAGAGGGATAATTTAGTCATTTCATATTTAATTAATTTTTTACCTTTTTCAATTCAATTATAAAGGGACACTTAAGTATTTTCATCATCCAGATTATATATTAAGGGTTTTTTAGAACGGGGCTATACACTCTGTATGCATACTATTACATCCCCTAACAATAAGTGGATTGTTACAGCAATATGCTCAGAGATTGAATAGTTCCGAGTTTCTTTAAATGGGTAGAAGTGGTGATTCACGCGGTGACATAGATGCTCGCATTGGTTCAAAAATAATGGAGGTGGTGGTTACGAGCTCTACCCTCTTCGGTTGGGCAACATTTGTCTCAGAATTACAACCCAAAAAAAAAAAAAAAAAAAAATTGATCAGGTGTGGGTTATGATGGGGGACGAAGATGATGACTAGTTTTACTCTCCCAAAGGGTCTTTGGGCAGTTGAGAGAGCTCAATTTGTGCGGAGGAGAATGTTTGAGGTTGTACCGAGGAGAATTTTGAGAGGAAGGGCTGTGAATCCATTTCCTCAACTCCGAGTTCAGGTTCACCAACTCGTTTAGTATCTATACGTATTTCTCTGCCGCTTAGTTTGACTGTCAGACTCCGGAATTCGTTGCAGCGAGGCTTCTCTACCACTCCATCTACCCCATTGCCTAATAAGTGAAATTCAACTTCCTTTGGCCTTCAATGCTAAGCCGGAAAGACCCTTTTTTTTTCTTTTTTTTTTTTCGATAATTAAAAAATAAAAATATCAGCTTGGTAGTCTTGTATCAGGGTAGCATGAGACTCTTTAATTGTAGTGGCATAGGTGGGAAGCAAGGTGACAAAATTTAAAGTTGGAGATACTAGGAGGGAGGTGAAAAGTTGGTTCATGTACTCTACCGTTTTGTGATGGAATCACTGCTTACAAAGCCTTGAAATTATGGACTAGACAAACCGGGTATGCATTTGGGAATTGTAAGCTTTGGTGGGTTTTGTCACCAGAAAGACCATGCCGAAAAGCTAATTGTGAGTCAACAGGACGGTAGCCATCAAGGCATTGGAAGAAAGTTCTAGCTTCTACTCCGTCAGTTCCTCCACCAATTCTGACTTCTACTCCGTCAGTTCCTCCACCAATCCTGAAACCACCCGCTCTAGTAACATTGAGGAAGGAAGGGTGTTTTTGTCATTTCAAACAAATGAAGAAAAAGGTGGAGCACAAGAGGATATAGATGGAGCGCCAATAGCAGCTCTCGTTTATGAATTTACACCCATTCTTACTTCTTAGATAATCAGACCCGCCATGGAGAGTTCACCAATCCACAAAAGGCCATTCACATTCCCTTTTTCCCATAAAACCCAGCAAAACTAATTTAAAAGGCACAAACCAATGACTAATACGGAGTAATAAACTTGAATGAATACTAACAACAGCAATTATCTATTACTTAGTCTCCTGACACTGTTTTTACACCTCATTCAAATTCAAAGGTCATCAGTGAAAATTAAACTCACAAAAGATTAAGCAAGCTTTAAGGAGCCAAATAGGATGCCAACATTTAAGGTGACAACTCTCGAAACCACACCATCTATAAATTTCAGAAGTAAAACGAGATCTTTAACTACAAGAAAATTGTTTCAACAGAGAGAAAATACCGCATATTGCAAGACAAAATCTTTAGGCTTCTTTCTTTCGTTCCATACATCACCAGACTTTCTAATATGCCTAATTTCTGGCCCATCAGTTCAGCATCAATCTCGACTCCTTGAGAGAAACATGATAGAGTAAGTGCTTATAAAATATTGGACCTTCTCATCTGGCCCAACCCTATGGCATCAAACACTCAATCTCATCTCTGTTTCTATGATTGAATAGAATACCATTAAAGTTAAACTAGCCCATATAATCAAATTAAAGCAAAAGCAAAGAAATACTAAACAAAGTATTGATGTGAAAAATACTACCAAAATATATTACCCTACATCTGCACCTTCCGCTCCTTTGCTCTTCCAGTTGCTTAAAGCACCAGCTTGAAACCCTTTGACAGGAAATCATCTCTAAGAGGAACAACATGTAAAGTATCAGCCAAATTTGAAGTATACAAAAAGTCCGCTATATGTGCATTACAATTTGTCACCTAATGGTAAAGAAATGTATATAATGATAGTGCTCTCATCATGAACTCACTAGTTGGACCAAGTGTGTGGCATCAAAGCAAACTAAATGCAATGGCTGAGGACTAGGACTCACATGAGTGTGTCCTCATCATAGCTTTTCCCATTGGTAAATTTATACTAGCCTTAGCAGTTGCAATGGAACTAGATTAAACACAACAGTACTCTAAACAAACAACATTAAAGAGACCAACTCTTATTTCAAGAAATATATTTGCCAATTCATTTGAAGGATCAAAACGTCTATAAAAAAACAATAAAGAAATTAGGCAGAACAAACAATAAGAACACAATGACTTACTTCTTCTTTCTACTGTTTTGCTTCATCGTCTTCTTTTGTGCTTGCTGCTTCTTACCATCCTTTTTACCATCACCATGAAGCCGAACAAGGCTTTCAACACAAAGATTAGCTCGTACTAAACTCTCCCAACCACGAATCTGAATTTTTTTTAGTGTTTTCTTTCTTATGTCATACCAGAAAAGCCTTCCACCGCCCAGTTTCAAAAGTACTTCCCCACAGCTCATTGAATAGGCCAAAGGACTCACATAAAAGAATGACCTAATCACACTTGGTTTAGCAATAGCAAACAATTTAGTCCAAGACTCCTTTACTCCATACTCCTTCATTACCCATATATCAGCTCGTACTCCACCATAATTACAAACAACACAAAGGCAATCTCCTAAGGCAGCAACATTCAAATAACCATTCTCATCAAAAAAATCAGATTGTGGCACCAACCGGTATTCCTCAAGTCCTAGATCAAAAGCAGCAATCAAATTGGCCGTATCGGACTTGGGTTTTCGAGTCACAACCCAGTGCACAGCCCCATTAAAGGTCACACCAGGTGAACCCTGGAGTGGAAAGTAATAAGGGAAATCTTGAACCCTTCGCCATGTATTCGATTTAACACTATAAATTTCAACTTCAGAATCAAACGAATCATAATCTTTGCCCTCAAACTGTGCCATCCTCACCAATTTGTAGTCATCATTGACAGAATCATACCCTAACCCGAAAACAATAACGATAATGCGGAATCCAGGCGGGAACCGAACCTTTGAGACCGGTAACTTGCGGTGTTTTCGAGTGGAAGGGTTCCACAGAGTGACGTCTTCATAGATATTTTTGCACAAAACAACCAAGCCATCGAAAGAGACCACCAGTGAAGTTCCTTCATCATTCTTCATAGGATTGTCAAGCTCTACGGCATTATCGAGAGAATTCAAGTCTATGGAGTAGAGATCTTCAACTCCAAAGATGATGCTGCGATTAGTGTTGGTTTCGATGGATCGATTGAGATGCGATTTGATGAAATCGGGGCTGTCTATGAGAGCACACCATGGTTTAGATGCACACCTGAACCGCAGAAGGGATTTTACCGGTAATCGTGATAGTATGTCGGCGGTTACATCCATCGGAAGGTCTGACATCTCTCTTAGGGTTTATGTGTTTATGGAGAAGAAGAGGAGAAAATGAAATGGCAGAAGGACGTTTGGGTTTTTGGATCAAAAAGTAAGGGGTTTTTTAATAAACTAAATTAAATAGTTTACCTAAATGGGAAAAAAATTAATCCCTCTATCTCCAAAAAATAATAATAATTCGCATTTCCATTTTTTATGTCTGAAAGAAAACATTCTGTATTATATATATATAATAATAATAATAATATTACCAATTTAACCATTTGTATAAAAACTTATAACTTCTCTTTATGGACTCATGAATAATTTGATAATTCATTAACTATCACTACAATTTTTTTTTTTTTTTTTTAAACTAAAACTCGGCAATAAAAAATGATAAGTGTTGATGATGGATTCTGCGCAACCTGAATCTAATCTGACTTCCTGAATAAAGAGAAAAAAAGTGATCCTAGGCTCCGACGAACAAGTCAGTGTGAATGATAATCTCCCTGGAGAAATTGAGAAATTGAGTTAGAGTTTATTGCGTACCTCAAAACGTTAATTTCTCGCCTTTTTTATAGGGCTTAGGTTAAGATGTCACGTAGAATTACCTTATTGTAATCTGTAGACTTAATCCTCATCGTAATATTTAATCCTTATCACAATCTTTAATTCTTATCGTAATCTGTAAAGCCTATCTCAATCTGTAATCCTTATCGTAGTCTGCAGAGCCTATCTCAATAGTGCGTTAATTTAGTAATCTTCCCTTAATTATGGATATTTAAATTATACATCCATCAGTTGCCCCCCGTTTCGGAGGATTGCTTGTCAAACCACCGGAACGTTAATTCCAAAATATCACACAATAATATATAATTAGAATTGCAGAGCCTTGTCCATTAGCCTGACTTATATTGTCATTTCGCGAATACAGTCGGGGGTCATAGTATCACATTGGCAGCTCGTATATGTGGCAAGCTCGTATATTTGTCGTATATTGGCAAGCTTGTATATTTGTCGTAGTGCCACATTGGCAGCTCGTATATGTGGCAAGCTGCCATGCTGGTAGTCTACCGTTATGTGGCAAGCTGCCATGCCATGCTGCCGTGGCAAGCTGCCATGCCATGCTGCCGTGGCAAGCTGTCCTGCTGGCATGCTGCCGTTATTTGTCAAGTTGCCCTGGCAGGCATGCTGCTTTTATTTGGCAAGCTGCCCTGCTGACATGCTGCCTTTATTTGGCAAGCTGTTATGCTAACATGCTGCCGTTATTTGGCATGCTGCCTTTATTTGGCAAGCTGCCCTGCTGGCATGCTGCCTTTATTTGGTAAGCTGCCCTACTGGCATGCTGCCGTTATTTGGCAAGCTGCTCTGCTGGCATGCTGCCTTTATTTGGCAAGCTGCCCTGCTGGCATGCTCCCATTATTTGGCAAGCTGCCCTGTTGACATGCTACCGTTATTTTATACTTGATTTTATTGACATTTTTAGTCGGCTCGTCCCTTTAGTAAGGAAAGTAGATTAAGACGAGTTTCATGTAACTCGTAATAAGGTAAGTAGATGAATACGAGCTTCACTCAGCTCACCCTTTAACAGGGGAAGTAGATTACTATGAGATTCACCCAGCTCACCTTTTAACGAGGGAAGTAGATTACTATGAGCTTCACTCATCTCACCATTTAACAAGGGAAGTAGATTAATACGAGTTTCACCCAGGTCACCCTTTAACAGGGGAAGTAGATTAATACGAGCTTCACCTAGGTTACCCTTTAACAGGGGAAGTAGATTACTATGAGCTTCACTCAGCTCACCCTTTAACAAGGAAAGTAGTTAACCCCTCATCTTTTTACGAGGGAAGTAGATGAAGCTGACCATTCATTCTTTTAAGGGGGAAAGAGGTATGGTCTTGACATGGGAGTCATCTCCTCTGACGGTTGTCTCGGGATGTTGGTAAATCATTGACACTTGTTGCACTTTTAAACGAAGTCAAGTGCATCTTTCTGCATGGTGGGCCAATAGTATCCTAGTCGGATGGCCTTGTTAGCAAGTGACCTACCCCCAGCATGGTTTCCACAAACTCCTAGGTGGATCTCCCTTAAAATGTAGTCAGCTTCCTCGCTAGAAACGCATCGTAAATACGGCATGGAGAAGCTTCTCTTGTTGAGCACCCCTTTGATAAGCGTATACCTAGCTGCCCGCATCTTGACCTTTCGAGCTTCTGCTCGGTCTGTTGGTAGCACCCCATCCTTGATATATCTGATGATAGGATCTGCCCATTCCACACTCAATATCGCTTGTTGCACTTCAATTTGTCTCTCCTGAGATATAGATGGTTCGTCCAAATATTCCAGTGGTATATTCTTATTGATCTCAGGTTCAATGCAGTAGTTAGCCGGGCTAAAGCGTCTGCTTTCCCATTCTCTTCTCGTGGTATTTGATGAATTGAGAATCTTTGGAAGTGATTCTTTAATTCATTCACCTTTTGTAGGTAACTTTTCATCTTCTCGTCTCGTGCCTCATATTCCGCTTGAACTTGTCCAGCGACCAGCTCGGAGTAGGTGTAATTGCTTAACCCCTAGGGCATTTGCCACTTTTAATCCTCCTATCAAGGCTTCGTACTCTGCTTTGTTGTTGGTTGCGTTGAAACCAAACCGAAGTGCGTACTGTATACTTTCTCCCTCTGGGGAGACAAGAACAAGCCCGGCTCCGCTAACCTGAACATTAGATGACCCATCCACGAACAAGTCCCAGACTACTTCTGGGCCCATCTACTCACTTAAACCTGGTTCTGTCGAAAATTGGGGTTGTTTTTCCTCTTCTGGAGGGGTAAACTCAGCTAAGAAATCAGCCAACACCTGAGCCTTTACTGCTGTTCTTGGCTTATACTGAATGTCGAACTCTTCTAACTCTACTGACCACTTCATCAGTCGACCAGAGCTTTCTGGCTTGTGTAGGACCTGTCAAAGGGGTTGATCTGTTAGGACCACTATCGTATGCACTTGAAAGTATGGTCTCAGTTTCCTGGCGGACACAATTAAAGCAAAGGCCAACTGTTCCATCCTTGGATATCTTTCCTCCGCACCCCTAAGTGCTCTGCTCACGAAGTATACTGGCCTTTGGAACCCTTCTTCTTCTCGTATCAGAGCTGAACTGACAGCTGTCGTGGAGACTGCAAGGTATATGTATAGTTCCTCTCCCGGTATGGTTCGAGACAGTAGTGGGAGAGAACTAAGGTATTACTTTAGTTCTTTGAACGCCTGCTCACACTCTAGGGTCCATTCAAATGCATTCCTTAGCACACGAAAGAAAGGTAGACACTTGTCAGTTGACCGAGAGATTAGCCTACTCAAGGCAGCAATCTTCCCTGTTAGTCATTGTAGATCCTTGGTTGATCTTGTCGATCTCATGTCAATGACTGCTCGGATCTTCTCTGGATTGGCCTTAATTCCTCTTCTACTTACCATATATCCCAAGAACTTTCCTGAGGAAACCCCAAAGGCACACTTGCTGGGGTTGAGTTTCATCTTATGCCTCCTAAGTACCTCGAAGGTCTCCTGCAGGTCAGTCAAATGGTCTTCAGCTTTTAAGCTTTTCACCAACATGTCATTAACATATACCTCCATGTTTCTACCAATTTGATGCTTAAACATTGCATTCACTAGCCTTTGGTATGTTGCACCAGCGTTCTTGAGCCCAAACGGCATTACTTTGTAACAGTACAAACCTCTATCAGTGATGAAGGCCATTTTTTCTCTATCTGAGGTGTTTATAGATATCTGGTTGTATCTAGAATATGCATCCATGAAACTTAATAGTTCGTGTCCAGCCGTTCCCTCAACGAGCATATCGATTCTTGGGAGAGGAAAGCTGTCATTCGGGTAAGCTTTGTTAAGGTCGGTGAAATCCACACATAGCCTCCACTTTCCATTTGCCTTCTTCACTAAGACCACATTTTCCAGCCAGTCGGGGTAGTACACCTCTTGAATAAAGTCGACTTTTAAGAGCTTTTCCACCTCTTCTGATATAGCTTGATTCCTTTCTGGAACGAAAGTCCTCCTCTTTTGTCCGACAGGTTTAAAGTCAGGATTTACATTTAAGCGGTGCTCCATGATAGTGGGGTCTATACCCGGCATGTCTTCATGGACCCATGTAAATACGTCTCGATTCTTCCTGAGGAATTGAGTAAGTTTATCTTTGATACCTGGGGGGAGTAAAGACCATATACTTACTTTTTTCTCGGGCTCACTGTCACCAAGGATGACCTCTTCTAGCTCCTCTGTAGGTTCCGCTCTATGAAAGTCTGGTCTATCTTTCCCTTCCAGCCCTTCAATCGTAAATGCCTCTTACGATTTTGTTTTTCTAAGAGAGGCGACATAACATTCGCGAGCCATTATTTGGTCCCCTCTTAGCTCTCCCATACCATATTCAGTTGGGAAGCACATCAGGAGATGGTAAGTGGACGTGATTGCTTTCATGGCATTCAATGTTGTCCTCCCCAGGATAATATTGTATGATGATGGGCAGTCCACCACTACAAAGTCCACCATTACAGTGACCTGCTTTGGATTGGCTCCTGCAGTAACTGGAAGGGTAACTGCCCCCAGTGGATGTACTTTATCGCCTGAAAATCCCACCAGTGGTGATTTCATGGGTCGGAGCTTCTCTCGGCCAATTTTCAATTTCTCGTATGCCCAGGGGGTCATCATGGGGCTGGTGAATTCCCTTGTCATCTTCTTCAGAAAAGGTTATGACCGGCTCCTCAACTCGAGGTAATTTTGTTGAAGGACTTGTCATTCCAACTTCATCCACCTCTGAAAAACTCCGAATACTCCTAGCATGAGCCCTCCGAGTCGAACTCGTCTCACCACCACCAGCGAAGCCACCCGATATAACTTTGATCTCACCCATTGGTTGGTGTTGAGGAGGGCGATCATCTCGGCCCTCCAGGGTTGGAGCCTCCTTTTCCATTTCCAGTTGTGAATTTGCGTAAATGACCTTTACGAACAAGGTTCTCGATCTGGTTTTTGAGGTCGAAACAATCTTCTGTGTTATGTCCATGGTCCCGGTGAAACCTACAGTATTTACCTAGAGACCTCTTTGTTAGATCAGCTTTTAGCTTTGGCGGCCATTTCAATGATGCGTCATCTTGAATCTGCAGAAAGACTTGATCTACAGATGTATTTAGGGGGTATAGTTATTATACCTGCCTGGGCTCACTGGGCGGCGAGATGATCTGTCAGCCTGGTTGTTTGAGAATTTCTTGTACTTCGATTCCTTTTCCTCCCTAGTGTTAGGTGCTGGCCTCTTCTTCTCCGACCTCTTATCTTCACCATCTTTGTTTTTTCGTGCATTCATAGCATCCTCAGCGTTCATGTGCTTCCATGCTCTAACCATCAACTCTGTCATGCTTGTAGGGGCTTCTTTTGATAAGGAAAATAGGAACTTAGAAGTCTGTAGTCCTCCCATAAAGGCTGTGAGGGCAACCTTGTCGTCCACCTCTTCTACTTGCATCATATCAGCGCTAAAACGACTTATGTAACCACGGAGAAGCTTTCCCTTCTGCTGTTTCACATTCAATAAGTGTGTTGCTATCTCCTATGCCTCTGCCCAGCGATGAAGTGTCCAATGAATTGTTTGCTCAACTCATTAAAGATTTCAATGGAGCCTGGCTTTAATTTATTGAACCAAGGACGAGCCCAACCCTTTAGTGTGGTAGGGAAAGCCCTGCACATAATCTCATCCGGTACGACTTGCAAATACATAAGAGCTTTGTAGGTCTCCAAATGATCGAGAGGGTCCCGCGTCCCATCGAAGCTCTCAAGAGTTGGCTGTAGGTCTCCAAATGATCGAAAGGGTCCCGCGTCCCATCGAAGCTCTCAAGAGTTGGCATATTAAATTTGCTAGGTAGAGGACAACTCATAACATAACAGCGAGGCTAAATGCTAGGTTGGTCTTCTGTACCAGATCGTTCACTGTGGCCTGGCCCTTCCCTTTTATTGCTTGCATGACGTCTTTGACCCTAGTTCTCAGATCTTGCATCTACAGATTGAAATAAGTGACGTCTTCAGTCTTGTCACCAACACAACCAGAGGTACCTGCACGGAGCCTGGTATTATTCCGTTCAAGAGACCGATGGTGATGGCTTCTCTGTTGACCCCCTATTTGACTAAGCTCAGCGTCATTGTCAATCCTACGGGAGTCATTCTTGGGTACTTCATTATTCTTCACCTCATTAAGGGCGGCTAAGCGTTGTAGAATCATTGAATTTTTCTGGACTAATTGGTTCATTCCCTTATTTAGGGTTTAAACCTGTTGTTCCAACGCTGTGACGCGTTCCTGATCGTTTGGGACGACGGGGGGTTGCCTCGTCGAGTCCCCTTGATCAGAAGTTTGCAACGCTTCGTATTCGCCAGTAACCAGACCAAATCGCAATCGAACCATACTTTATTTAGAGAACTAAATCGTTCCCACAGACGGCGCCAACTGTTGATGATGGATTTTGCGCAACCTGGATCTGATCTGACTTCCTGAATAAAGAGAAGAAAAAGTGATCCTACGAACACCGGTGTATAACCGGTGGAGTAGGCTCCGACGAACAAGTCAGTGTGAATGATAATCTCCCTGAAGAAATCGAGAAATTGAGTTAGGGTTTATTGCGTACCTCAAAATGTTGATTCCTCGGCCTTTTTTATAAGGCTTAGGTTAAGATGTCACGTAGAATTACCTTATTGTAATCTGTAGACTTAATCCTCATCGTAATCTTTAATCCTTATCACAATCTTTAATCCTTATCGTAATCTGCAGAGCCTATCTCAATCTGTAATCCTTATCGTAATCTGCAGAGCCTATCTCAATAGTGCGTTAATTTAGTAATCTTCCCTTAATTATGGATATTTAAATTATACATCCATCAATAAGTTTTTAGTCAGGCAATACAAACCCATCAAATAATCTTTTCTTCAGTTTTGAAAATAAGAAAAAAGGTAAATGGTAATTTTAAATTGAAGAAAGGAGATTTAGCTCCTTTTATTTATTTATTCTTTTTGTTTGGTTTTCAATTTCTTCACTATAAAACATCATTAGTGTTATTGACTCAATGAAAATACTAAAATGATTTATGCATAGTTTGGTTGAAAAGATGAAAAATGAATGAAAAGAAAATGGGATGGATTAACGAGACTCCACTAAGAAGATAATAAGTCTGCTTTCGTTTTCACTTTTAATTTGGTTGAATAAAATAAATAATAAAAATGATGAATAGAGTATCAATTTTCCTTTTTGGTTTGGTTAGAGTGAAGTGAATGAATTTTTTTATTTTTATTTTTTTTCAATATGCGAGTGAGAGAATTTCACTAGAATTTAACAAATTATTTTGTAAGCAATTAAAAGAAAAAATAAAATTGATGATATATTTTTACAGGATAACTTTTTTTTTTTTTTTTTTTACCTTCTTTTGTTCCGTCCAATTTTAATGGATAAAAAACTTTCTAACACCATAGAATACTTTATCTCACATTGCTTTCACCATCTCATCTCTTCCCTACCATCTAACCAAATAAATAAAACTACTTTTATATCTCTTCCAGTCCTCTCTTCCCTCCTACTTTAGTCAATGGAAAGTAGTTTAAAGTTTAAAAAATATTAACCGATTTGAAACCAAACAAAACTGATTACATGCTTTCTTGTGCTCGACTATTTGAGAATAAATGGGCCTCACCAGTTTTTTTTTTTTAATTTTAAAAAAAATCTTTTTTCTTATTGTAAGTCATATTTCTTGTTAGTCTTTAATCATTATAATGTTTGATTGAGGAAAATTTCAATCATATTTTCTACTGAAATGTTATTATACACGCCACATATTCTTCTCCTCATCTTATGACATTGCCGATAGTACACATTGCACTTGAAGACGGCCGGGAATGTCATAATATAAGGAGAAGAACATGTAGTGTGTATAACAATCAACAACAGTGAACACAATGTAATTTGTCAACCAAAATGGAAAGACACAATTTGCCTAATCGACATAATAAATGAGATTTAACGAAAAAAGGACAATAATTTTGAAAGGAAAACATAATTGAATAGTATTAGGGACATGATGGAGCCTCCGACCTCAGCTTCGGAATTAATCCTACGCATCCGACGTGACCTTGCCACGTCAACTCACTACAAAATGCACTGGCATTTCTCCCTCCATCAAATAAAATATACGCAGCCACGGCAAATACAAAGATTATGATAGATTGCTTCTTTCCACACCATGGCCAGACAATCAAACCCAATATAGTTACTGTTGTTCCAAAAACTTTGTTTTGCCTTCGACTATATATGTAAACAAATTACAGGTGAATGAGATAATTCAAATAATCCTATATATGTTCTGGATGTTATTGATCGCTTATTACTTATTGCTTGGAGCAAAGGAGGAGTTAAGATTGGAGAGAGTTAGCAAAATCGATTGGAGTAATCTCCACCAAGTGCGCAATTACAGTGGTGTTTGTATATCTATATAATTTCAGATGATGAGTAGACTAATAGCAAAATTGCAGTCTTTGAGAAGGAGACCCATATGTGTGTGTTTATATATTTAGAGAGGATATATATATAGAGAGAGAGAGAGAGTTAAACCCATATACATATATATATATATCAAGTGTTCAAAGTTAAACCCATCATCAGCGACACACCTCAATCACCACTCACCCGCGAACCCCTCTTCTCCGGCGAACCACGACCACCTCCCAACCGTCAACTTTGTAATCGAAACTATGTACAGTGGTGTCGATCGGAGTACCAATGCCCCAATCAACTACCACCACCATCTCCATCACCAACCACTGCGTAATGGCCTCCACTACGACACCCACCACATCCGAAACCCATCAACACCCGCCGCCAAAATATAAACTACCATCCAACTTGGTGGGCTCTGAACAAACCCCTAAGTTTAATTTGATTTTTTGGGCAGTCCGGCAGAATAAGTGTAATACCCTTAATTTTAAAATAATAGTCTCGGTATTTCTTTTATGATTTTCTTAAAATTTTAAATTCATTATGATTTATTTGTTTTAATTGAATCATATGATTATGTAGATTTGCATTAATTGCTTAAATTGTTTTATTTGTTAATTGATAATATAGGTTTAACTGATTTATTTGTTTAATTGAAATCCTGTACTTATGTGGACTTACAATAAATGTTAAATTAAATGTTTTTTTTTATTATTTATTTATTTATTTAAGGAGATGGGCTTGAATAGTATGGATTAAATGAGTACAGTTAATACCCATGGGTGGTTTATACATATATATAAGGGTATATATGTATGCAAGGTTAATGTAATTATTAATTATTAATGATGGTTAAATTAGTATTATTATTCGGTATATATGTATAATATAGTTTTAGGGTTTAGTATATTAAATTTCTGTTTTTCTTTTCGTCTCCTCACAAGAATAGAGTTAGGTTAAAGTTAATTTGCCTATAAATATACTTGTATATGTTTGCCGAGGATTTTAGAACCCTATTCACAAAACATAGTAGCGGAGAGATACAGAGAGGTCTGAGAGAAAATAAAGAGAGGAAAATTAGGGTTTGGCTAAGACTAAGGCTGAATCAAGGAGAGAACGAAGGAGTGGTTGTTCGTGGGTGGAACCAAGGGCAACAGAGGAGTTGAGAACAATAGGAATTGCCGGAAAAGGTTAGAAAGACGACGTTGAGATTTTAATCGGAAATCTCAAAGACAAGTTCTATCTCTAATTCTTTCTCTTAGACTTTTGTTCTGTGCATGCCTAGATAAACTCCAGAATTTTAATCGGACATTTAAAACTGATCATGTATGCATATTAATTCTAAATTTTAATTGTATTATGTGTTGTAAAGTGAAATTGATTTATCTTATCAATTGTTGCCTCTGTTGTATTGTAATTGTTGTTAATGATTCATACTAAGTTTTTATGAGTTCTGGAATAAATTGGGACATAGATGAAACCTTAGAAACCTTAGCAAAGAATTACAGAGAGGTCTAGACATTGCCGGCAAAGCAGAGGAGGAAAACAAGAGGAGAGCCGGCTCCCTTTTGAAGGGAGGCGACTCCCCTCTCAAAGAGGCGGCTCCCCATGGAAGGGAGCCGGCTCTACATGCTAGGGAGGCGGCTCTCTTGAGGGGGGAGCCGGCTCCATGCTTGGTAAAGGCGGCTCCTTCCATGGAGGAGGCAGCTCCTTCCATGGAGGAGGCGGCTCCTTGCTTGGTTAATGGTTTTGACAAGTTTCTGGGCCACAGTGTTTGGATTTCGGAGTTCCAAAATGTATTAAGAACTTCTAAGAAGAATTAAAATGATTACTAGATTGTAGATTAATCTCCCGGAATGTGTATTAATGCATAATAAACCACATAGTGTTTATAGCTTGAACAGTATATATTTCTTAAACAAATATGCATACTGTTATTGGATATGGATGATTTAAATTGCTTATTTTTATTTTAGCAATTTTTCTATGAATGGGTATATTGTTTAATCATGTATCAGTGGTATCAAATAAGCATGTTAATTTATAGATTTTTACGGTCTGTAGTCCAGTGAGAGTCCCTTAGTGTAGATATAAATATGTACGGACTATATAGTTATTGTTGAGTTATTTAAGATATATCTGCGTATAGGGTCTCTGTTTGGATTGTAGTTAGAGTAGAATTTGTTCGTGGGCATGACCCACTATCATTTTTCTTAAGTGTTCTACAGTTCCAGTCGTAGAGCTTGATCGTGCTGGACAGAGACAGTCACTCACTCCTCCGACGACGTAAGATTTCTCTTTATGCTTTAGTTTTTGGATTTTCTTTCAGTTCAGGTTATTCTGTTATCCAGTTGGGATATTTTTAGGGGTCCACTAGATGGATTCCCGAGTTGTAATAATATTGGAGGTTTGAATTATATTATTATATTTTGAGGATTTAATATTTAGAATTCTTTCAGCTTATTTAATTATTTCTTATTATTCTTTTGTATTCTGTGTTCATTTACATACTTAATTGTTTTGGTATCCTTCGGATCTGTGCTCGAACTTAATCACCCATGGCTCTAGAATCGAGGAGTATCACAATAAGTGGCGATGGTGGAATGGATTTCTCATCCTCTCTTCACACGATCGAAGGCCTCTAGAGGGTTCACTGTTGTTGGGTTTGAAGATTTGGGGGAAAAAGCTACAGAATCCGGTAGGGGAGGGAGAGGACCGTATTCATATATATTTATCTTGTGTGAACCGAAACAAAACCAAAGCCTGCCGGTGACTGATGAGGACTTCGCGGTTGGCTCGTGAATTTTCTTCCCTTACTCGAGATGATCACCGATAGGGGTGAAGACATAAAATAAAAAATTTGTCAGGGGTAGGTTATAAAGACAGGTTTTACACTCCCAAAGGGCCTTTAGGCAGTTGAGAGAGCTCAATCCTGTGCCGAGGAGAATGTTTGAGGTTGTAGCGAGGAGAGTTTTGAGAGGATGGGCTGTGAATCCACTTGCTCATCTTCGAGTTCAGGTTCACCAACTCGTTTAGTATCTATAAGTATTTCTTATTTCTTTTTTATCCTCGTGATCTCTTTTCGAACCACTGACCCCTTCTTTATTTATTTTATTCTCAACCATACCAAAATCACCAGAGATGGTTGTGGCCAGGCTTCTCCACCAGTCCCTCTACCACCGCATATGACCCTATTGTCTAATAATAGAAATTCACCTTTCCTTGGCCTTCAATGCCTCTAAGTCGTCACCGGAAATAAATAACTTTTTTTTGATAATTTAAAAATAAAAATATCCTCTTGGTAGTCTTGTACCAGGGTGGTAATGAGAATCTAAGTGTAGTGACGGTTGGGAAGCAAGGTAACAAAATTTAAAGTTGGAAATAAAGTTGGAATCGGGTGAATATAGGGTTGCAAGTTGGACGGGCTAGCCCAGCCCAACCCAACCCCAACCCAAGAATTTTGAAATTTGGACACACAATTCACAAATCGGGTTCATGTTCGGGTTGGGTTTAATCAAAACCCAGACAATTCGGGTTGGGCTCGGGCTCAACCCGAACCCAACCCAAAACCCAAAATTAATTTTTATTCTTTTTTCTCTTTTCTCTCTCCTCTCTCTCTTCTTTCTCTTTTCTCTCTCTTCCCCGAAATTTTTTTTTCTCTCTCCTCTCTCTTCTTTCTCTTTTTCTTTCTCTTTCTTCTTTCTTCTTTCTTCCTTCTCTCTCTCTCTTTGCCCGAATTTTTTTTTTTTTTTTTTCTCTTTTCTCTACTTTCTCTCTCTTCTTTCTCTTTTCTCTGGCCGTCCCTCAGCCGATCCACCGCCGCCACCCCTCAGCCAATCCACCGCCGTCGCCGTCACTTCCAAAAATAAAAACAAAACCCATACATACAAGTTAGCAGTTGCAGAGAGAGAGGGGAGCAAGCTTGAGAGTTGAGAGAGAGGGGGGCAAGCTTGAGAGTTGAGAGACAGCGGCTGAAGCTTGCGAACGGCGAACCCGAATTGGAATAGCCGGCGATGGAAACTGAAACATATGGGTTTTGATTTTTTGAACAATCTGAAATGATCTGAAATATATGGGTTTTGAACTTTTGATTCTTGCAGACAGATCTGAAATATATGGGTTTTGAACTTCTGATTCTTGTAGATTTTGTAGTTTGAAGTTGCAGAGAGAGAGAGTTGAGAATGAGACTGGACGATTGGGGAGGCTGAAATGATTTGCCCTAAATTTTTTTTTGTTTTTTAATAATATATAGATATATCTATATATATATATATATAATATATATTTTCGGGGAAAAAAATATATAAATAAAATTTTAAAACTCAACCCGTCAACCCGACCCGACCGGCTCGAAATTATTAGGGCTGGGTTTTGACTATAACCCATGTTAGGTACAATTCGGGTTGACCCAACCCAACCCGATTCGGGTTGAGGTTGGGTTGGGACTGGGCTGGGTTGGGCCAACCCAACTTGCAGCCCTAGGTGAATTGTTGGTTTATGTGTTGTACTTTTGTGTGCTGGAATCACTGCTTAAAGTCCCTTGAAATATTATGGATTAGACAAACCAGGTATGCATATGGGAATTGTAAGTTTTGGTGGGTTTTGTTATTAGAAAGACCTATGCTGAAAAGCTATTTGTCCAGTCTACAGTAAGTTTACTAGCACTATTCCATTGCCACTACCTCGATGGCAGCCACCAAGGCATTGGAAGAAGCTCTAGCTTCTACTCCATTAGTTCCTCCACCAATTCTGAAACCACAAGTTCTAGTAAACATTAAGTAAGGAGGGGTGTTTTTGTCATTTTAAACAAATGATGATAAAGGTGGAGCACAGGATGATATAGATGGAGCACCAATAACAGCTCTCATTTATGAACTTATATCCATTCTTTCTTCTTAGATCATGAGACTCACTGTAGAGAGTTCACTACTCCACAAGAGGCCATTCACATTCCCATTTTACCATAAAACCCAGCAAAAACAAATTTACAAGGCACAATGCAATGACTAATAATAAACTTGAATGCAAACTTACAAAAGCAATTCAAATTCAAAGTCATCAGTGAAAATTAAACTCACAAAAAATTAAGTAAGTTTTGAGGAGCCAACTGTTGTCTGAATATTATCCGAATCTTCCTCAGAATCAAGCTTGGATGCAAGTTCAGGACAAAATAGCATGCAAGCGTGCCAACATTTAAAGTGACAACTCTCAAAACCACAATAAATATAACTTTCAGAAGTAAAGATGAGATCTTTCAACTACAATAAAAAAATTTCAACACAGAGAGTATGCCACATATTGCAAGACAATCTTTAGTCTTCTTTCATTCCGTCCATCACCAGACTTTCTAATATGCCCAATTTCTGCCCCATCAGTTCATCATCAATCCAGACTCTCTGAGAGAAACACGATTTTTCATCTCAGATACTTAAGGGGATCAGCATGATGGAGTAGGTAAAGTATAAATGGACCTTCTCATATGGCTCATCCCTATGGCATCAAGCACTCAAATCTCATCTCTGTTTCTATGATTATCACATCGTCTATTGAATAGAATGCCATTAAAGTTAAACTAGCCCATATAATCAAGTTAAAGCAGAAGACAAAGACCTAGTCAACAAAGTATTGATGTGAAAAATACTACCAAAATATATTACCATACGCACCTTCTTGCTTCTTTGCTCTTCCAGTTGCTTAAAGCACCAGCTTGAAACCCTTTGACAGGAAATCATCTCTAAGAGGAACAACATGTAAAGTATCAGCCAAATTTGAAGTATACAAAAAATCCACTATACAAAAAGTCCACTATATGTGCATTACAATTTGTCACCTAATGGTAAAGAAATGTCTATAATGATAGTGCTCTCATCATGAACTCACTAGTTGGATCAAGTGTGTGGCATCAAAGCAAACTCAATGCAATGGATGAGGACTAGGACTCACGTGAGTGTGTCCTCATCATAGCTTTTCCCATTGTTAAACAGTTAGAAGGTGAGAACTTAATACTGGCCTCAGCAGTTGCAACGTATCTAACTAAACACAACACTACTCTAAACAAACAACATTAAAGAGACCAACACTTATTTCAACAAATATATTTGCCAATTCATTTGAAGGATCACAAAAAAAAAAAAAAAAATTAGACAGAACAATAAGAACACAATTAATGACTTACCTCTTCTTTCTATTGTTTTGCTTCGTCATCTTCTTTTGTGCTTGCTGCTTCTTACCATCCTTTCCACCATCACCATGAAGCGGAACAAGGCTTTCAACACAAAGATTAGCTTCTACTAAACGCTCTAAACCACGAATCTGAATATTTCTTATTATTTTCCTTCTAAAGTCATACCAGAAAAGCCTTGCACTGTCCCGTTCCAAAAGTACTTCCTGACCGCTCTTTGAATAGGCCAACGGCCTCACATAAGAAAATGACCTAATCATACTTGGTTGAGCAACAGAAAACAACTTAGTCCAAGACTCCTTTACTCCATATTCCTTCATCACCCATATATCAACTCGGACTCCAGCATAATTACAATTAACACACAGACATCCTCCTAAAGTATCAATATTGAATTGAAAATTCTTATCCAAAAAATCAGGTTGTGGCACTAACCGGTATTCCTCAAGTGCAAGATCAAATGCAGCAATCAAAATGGCCTTATCGGACTTTGGTTTTCGAGTCATAACCCAGTGCAGAGCTCCATTAATGGTCATACCAGGCAAAAACTTTTGTTCAAGGTAATAAGGGAAATCTTGAACCCTTCGCCATGTATTCAATTTAAGACTGTAAACTTTAACTTCAGAATGGAATGAATCGTCATCTTTGCCCTCAAACTGTACCATGCTCACCAATTTGTAGTCATCATTGACAGAATCATACCCTAACCCGAAAACAATAAAGTCGATCATGCTGCACCCACGCGGGAACTCAACTTGCGAGACCGGTAACTTGAGGTGTTTTCGAGTGGAAGGGTTCCATAGGGTGACGTCTTCGTAGTAAGGGTTGCACAAAACAACCAACCCATGGAAAGAAACCACCACTTCAGTTCCTTCCTCATTCTTCATTGGATTCTCAAGCTCTACAAAATGATCGAGAGAATCCAAGTCTATGGAGTAGAGCTCTTCAACTCTAAAGATGATGCTGCGATTGGTGTTGGTTTTGATCGATCGATTGAGATGCGATTTCATGAACCCGTGGCTGTCGATGAGCGCACACCATGGTTTCGACACGCACCGGAAACGCAGAAGCGGTTTCACCGGTAATCTTGATAGTATGTCGGCGGTAACTTCAACCGGAAGCTCTGACATTTTTAGGGTTTGTATGTGGAGGAGGAGAGGAGCAAATGGGAGAACCCAGATGTGCTTATAGGGTTTTGGAACAAGAGGCCTTCACTGTAACCAATGAACTGATAGATTGAATAAGAAATAAATAAATAAAAAGATAAAAAAAAAATTGATTATAGATAGAAAATGTGGAAAAAATAAAATGATGAAGAGACCCATCAAAGAAAAAGGTGGTAAATGATAATTTTAAATTGAAGGAAAGGAGATTTTGCTTTTTTTTGCTTTCATTTCTTCAATCAAAATTAATTTTGTCAAGTAAATTAATCTCTTTTTAGTTTGTACCAAAGGTAATTGTCAACTCGTTGGTATAAAGGGCAATGGTCAATTCCTTTATTATTATTATTTTTTAAAAAAAGTTTGAAGTACACTACATTTTAAAATTAAATCACTCTTTTATTCAGTCTTAGACTCTTAGTCACAAATTACAAGTTTTAAAAAAAATATAAATAAAATTAAATATTAATTTTGATGACACTCCTTTAAATTTGGTCAAATATTACCTTCAAATATTTTTCAAAATTAACTATCACTTGCATTACAAACTTTTATTCCATTTTCCATTAACACCCCAACAATTAGTTAAACAGTTCTAATAAATGACTTAATCACTCTTTAAATTTGTCAAACCAACCTTTACCCTAAATAATTAAATTAAAAAACTAAAATATCCTAAAAAGTTATAAATTTACAAATTTTATATACACGCAGTTACACACACACACACACATAATTCTTTCTATTATAAACATAATTCTTTCTATTATAGGAAAATACAAAGAAAAGAGCCATTTTGATGTGTCTGTTGATTCTTTCCATTGAGAAACTAAGGTTCACCGGAACAGAAACCAAATCTGACTTTTGGAAAGAGAATTGCCACAAATGAGAGCAAATAGAGCCCGAAACTGGGGCTTTTTATTATCCAATTTCAACAGGCTAGCGGGTATGGAAATCGAATTCTATTTCTATATGTGAATACTCAGTGTGATGTCAATAGAAAGAAAAGATTTGAAACTCATTTCGGTATGATTTTTGAGTTCTTTTTGAATAGGAATTGGGGTAGACTTCAGTGGAAAATCAAAGAAGTCACATTATGGTATACCCAGATATATATATATATATATCTCGCAGAACTGTTTCTAAATGTCAGCCAGTGGCAGAAGGAGGTCCATCAAATTTGCCCTATTCTTGGAATCTTAAGTATTTTTGAAATCACAGCAGACTCATTCAATTCGTCACAAAGAGCCACAGAGCATAGGCATTGCAAACACATCACACACACAGACATCCGCCGCCACCACGCACACAGACATCCGCCACACAATCCCAACCCATCACCAATCGTCGCCGCCGCCACCCACACAATCCCAATCTCAACCCAACTGGTTTTCCTATCCCTCTTCCATGGGACCAGTTGACCCTAGCTGACTTTCAACAAGAAGACCTTGAGCGCCGACTGGTTTTTCAATAGCCTAGTTCTCTCCAAAACCCCTTTTCAGCGGCCAACCCCGATCGCTGCCGCCCAAAAGTTGTTTCGCCTCCGTCTTTTTCTGCTCCTGTTGAAACCCGAGTCGGTAGAAACACACATCTTCAATTGCTCATCTCTGTTGCAAAGTCTGGGTTAGTCGGTGGGTGGGGGAATAATGACGATTTAGGAAATATGACATTTTAAAATAAAATAGATTAAAAAATTAGTGGTAAAGTTGTTTTTTTTTTTTTTTTTTTTTTTATATCAATTTAACAAATATTTAAAGAAAAGTTAGAAATGAATCTAAGTTTTCGAAATATATTTGAGGGTGATATTCGGTCAAATTTGAGAGTGTTCGAGTTAAATTAACCCTAACATTAATTTGCAACTTAACCAAATAAAACAAAAAAACAAAAGATTGTATTTCTCAACATAATCAAAATCTGATTTCTCATTACCATTGTCATTACCTAAGCTCTTACCTCATCTGTCAGATTGGATTCTAAAAGTAATCCTTTATAGATTAAGACAATTTTTTTTTGTGATGTATGTAAAATCAAATAATTCAAATGAATAACTTAATAGTGAATCTTGAAACTATGTTACTCTGGAAATAAATTATTCTTGATATCTGAGCAATGGTCAATTCCTGTATCAAGGCCAATGCCACACATTCTGAAGTATAAGATGTTCAAGTGCTCACAAAGGATCTAAATTTCTTGCAAAATTAGAAAATAAAAGTGAAAAACCCACATAATAGAGCATTCAAATGACACTCACCACCTCTAATTAGAGTCTCTTTCATTCAAATCACACTCACCTAATAAATCATTGCCATTAATCATTATACAACTGAAGAGCGAAAAATCCACATAATATATGCCATGCCAAGATCATACCTTCTATTGCAAGATCATTCATCAGTGCCATCACATAGTTCTTACATTCACATTCTTCTTTAATCCATATATTTCCTACTCTTTTTTTTCATGAACTATATATATATATATTAGTCTAAACAGAAGCTGAATGATTAAATAAGAGAATAGTTCTAAGGATCACAATCCACGTACTGCAGTCCAACCACAGCTAAAGAACTCTAGTTTATCCCCATCTCAAAAGCAGTCTTGAAATGCACTCAACTCATGTCAGTCCATTCAGATTCCAGTACAAATACTTAATCTTACCTCTGTTTCTATGATTATCACATCATCTATTGGATAGTATACAATTAAGTTAAACTAGCCCATATAATCAACTTAAACCAAAACAATTACTGTTAGAAAGTTGCTTTTGGCGGTAGCGTTCATGATTCGATGTGAATTAGCTGGGAAAGCCCAACCTGAGTTTGGTCAAAATATTTGAGCCGCAGCTTGATTTACCTAATCCTACCTGAAACAGACCACCACAATTTTGGTCATTCATCTCTTTCATCAGTGAAAATTAAACTCATAAGAAATTAAGCAAGCTTTAAGGAGCCAAATAGGATGCAAGCATGTCAGCGTTTAAAGTGACAACTCTCGAAACCACAGTAACTAGAACTTTAAAAAGTATATGAGATCCTTTAACTACAAGCAAATTGTTTCAATCGAAAGAGTGTCGCATATTGTAAGACAAAATATTTAATCTTCTTTCCTTCCTTCCATCCCCAGAGTTTCTAAAATGCCCGATTACTGCCCCATCAGTTCAGCATCAATCCTGACTCCCTGAAAGAAACATGAATTTCATCTTAGATACTTTAAGGGGAGCAACATTATATAGTAGGTAAAGAAAAAATTGGATCTTCTCATATGGTTGCCCCTCCTTATAGCATTAATACTCCATCTCATCTCTGTTTCTATGCTTATTGCATCATCTATTAAAGAGAATACTATTAAAGTTAAACTAGCCCATATAATCAAGTTAAAGCAAAAGACAAAGACATACTCAACAGAGTATTAATGTGAAAGATGCTACCAAAATATATTACCTTATGTCTGCACCTTCTCGCTCCTTTGCTCTTCCAGTTTCTTAAAGCACCAGCTTGAACCCCTTTGACAGAAAACCATCTCTAGGAGGAAAAAAAGGCAATATATAAGGTGTAAGCACAATAATTACAGTTAACACAAAGGCATCCTCCTAAAGCATCAATATTGAAATGAAAATTCTTAGCATAAATTACAATTAACACAAAGACATCCTCCTAAAGCATCAATAGTGGAACAAAAGGCAACATGTGAGGCATTAGCTAAAAACTGAGCTACATGTGCATTACAATTTGTCACCTAATGAAAAAGAGAAGTCTATAATGATAGTGCTCTCATCATGAACAAGTCATGTCCACATCCATTGGATCAAGTGTGTGGCATCAATACAAACTCAATCCAATGAATGAGGACGAGGACTCTCGTGAGAGTGTCCTCATCCTAGCTTTTTTCCACTGGTAAATGTATAGAGTTAGAAGGTGAGAACTTAATACTGGCCTTGGCGGTTGCAATGTAACTAGATTAAACACAACAGTACTCTAAACAAACAACATTAAAGAAACCAACACTTATTTCAAGAAATATATTTGCCAATTCATTTGAAGGATCAAAATGTCTATAAAAACAATAAAGAAATTAGGCAGTACAATAAGAACACAATGACTTACCTCTTCTTTTTATTGTTTGGCTTCATCTTCTTCTGTGGTTGCTGCTTCTCACCATCCTTTCCACCATCATCACCATGAACTGGAACAAGGCTTTCAACACAAATATTACCTTCTACAAAACCCTCTAAACCACGAATTGGAATATGTTTTACTCTTTTCCTTCTCAAGTCATACCAGGAAAGCCCTGCATTGTCAAGTTCCAAAAGTACTTCCCCACCGCTCTTTGAATAGGCCAGAGGCCTCAGAAAATGAAATGACCCAAACATACTTGGTTCAGCAATAGAAAACAATTTAGTCCAAGACTCCTTTACTCCATACTCCTTCATCACCCATGTATCAACTCGGCCTCCAGGATATTTACAAACAATACAAAGGCAATCTCCTAAGGTAACAACAAATAAAGGAACAATATCCTCATCCAAACATTCAGGTTTTGGCACCAACCTGTATTCCTCAACCCCAAGATCAAAAGAAGCTATCAAACTGGCCGTATCCCACTTGGGTTTTGGAGTCACAACCCAGTGCAGAGCCCCATTAATGGTGATACCAGGCAAAACCCTGTGTAGAAGGTGATAAGGGAAATCTCCAACCCTTCGCCATGTATTTGATTTTAGACTATAAACCTTAACTTCAGAATGAAATGAATCGTCGTCTTTGCCAACAAACTGTACCATCCTCACCAACTTGTAGTCATCACTGACAGAATCATACCCTAACCCCAAAGTAGTAAAATTGATAAAGAGACATCCAGACGGGAACTCAACCTGTGAGACCGGTAGCTTCCGGTGTTTTCGAGTGGAAGGGTTCCATAGTATGACTTCGTTGTAGAAAGGGTTGCACAAAATAACCAAGCCATCTAAAGAAACCACCAGTTCGGTTTCTTCTTCATTCTTGATAGGATTGTCAAGCCGTACGGCATGATCCAGAGAATCCAAGTCTATGGAGTAAAGGTTTTCAATTCTAAAGATGAAGCTGTGATTAGTGTTGGTTTTGATCGATCGATTGAGATGCGATTTGATGAAACGTGGGCTGTCGATCAGAGCACACCATGATTTCAATACGCATCTGAACCGCAGAAGGGATTTCACCGGTAATCGTGAGAGTATGTCGGCGATAACTTCAACCGGAATGTCTGACATCTTTAGGGTTTGTGTGTGTGTGTGTGTGTGTGTGTGTGGAGAAGAAGAGCAAATGAAATGGCAGAAGGGCGTTTGGGGTTTTGGAACAAAAGTGAGGGTGTTGCAACATATATATATATATATATATATATATATATATATTGCTCAGTGTCATAGTCATCTTGTTTATTAGAGAAAAATCAAAGTTTTATATCTTGTCCATGTAAAAATTAGGGATGTTTCTTAAGCATGATTAGATTTGACAAAGAAATATTCAAATCCAAATATCTTCCCAAAACTAAAACACTTTTTCCCACTTGTCGCCACGATTTAAATGGACTAGATAGAAAATGAGATCCACAACATAAAAACACTCCACTTGCTTAGTAGCGAATTTTTTAAATTTTTTAAATTTTTTTAGTTTTCTAAATTTTTATTTTTACTCTTATCTTAAGAAAATTTTAAATATTTTAGCCTTCAAATAAAGAAAATGTACTATTTATTTGCTCAATTTAAAAATGTATGAGTTTTTTGTTTTTTAAAAAAAGACCTTACATAGTTACAAATTTTGTATGCAGCAGCGTAGCTTTTTTGCACTCTACCTATGAAAATATTATAATGACTCAAGGAAACAGGTTACATGTTTTGTTTTTTAATTTTTTTTTATTTATTTTAAATCTTATTATAAATCATATTTGTTGTCAGTCTTTTCTATTTAATAGTTTTAGTATTTAATTCCAGAAAAATTTCATACACTCCCATTAAAATCACTACCAATTGTTTATTCAACAAATTTACGAGCAGCAACAAAAACCAAATAAAATTAATCAAAAGAGATATGTAATATGGCCATTAAATAAAAATTGCTTGAGAAGTATTGATTATAATCAAAACTCAAATTTCAAGATTGATTCATGTTTTATACTCAACTTAATAAAATATTTTGAATTTGTTCAGCAACTAATTTAAAATTAGGATACTACTATTGGCTTTATAAATTTTTTAGAAAGGTCCTACAATACAACTCTTAATATATTATTATATATCCATCTAAATGTTCTAATTGTTTTTTTGTTTTTTTTGGATAAATTAAATATTCAAAGTGTTGATCCTGTAAGAGCATGCCAAAATATGTATAATATCATTACAAATCCTAAGCTTTTTCAAGATCCTTAATTTATACTATTCTAATAGAGAATTATGTTCTCTATTTATTTAAAATCATTTAGTACATGTTTTCATAATTTAGATATAGTGTGGAAAGAAACTAAAATGATAACTTTTAATTTTAGATTAATTTTACTTCATCTAAAAGGCTGCTTGCGAATTTGGCAAAAAATAACCAAATTATTTTATTATTGTTTCTTTTAATAAAGAAAAGAAAAGTTAATTAACTAATTGTCCTAAGGATACACTTAAAAGTGAGTATATAATTTCTTGCTCCCAAGAGCAGTTGAACACGATCTCTGATCTCCTCATACTATATCATTGTCTTTATCTGACATCAATTTTAATAACACGGTCTCCGCATATTATATCATACAATTACCAAAATTAGTCAAATTATAATATAATTGGACTTTTTTATTTACTTAAATTCCACAATTTTGTATGAGTTTTGATATTAGTCCATATTTAAAAAAAAATGACAAAGTACAGAAAACCCCCCTCAACTTGTAATATTTTTCAGTAAACCCCTTATCAAATTTTTTTACCAAAAAATCCCCTTGATTTGTAACATTTTTCCAATAAATCCCCCTTGTCTAATTTTTTACCAAATAACCCCCCTCAATTATCTGAAGGGGGTAAAAGAATTGATATTTGGACCAAAATACCCTTTTATTTAAATTTTAATTCTCCCAAACTTCAAAAATTCAAATCTCACAAACCGTACTTTTAAAAATTATAAATAATATATGCACGGAAAGCTTCTTAAATAAGGATTCCAAAAATATAAGATTTGTATAATAAACCTTCATAACCAGAGAAAAATAGACAATCTAAAAATCTACTCCAACAATCTTATTTTATTTTAAAAAAATAAAATATTCGAGATATTTGCAAGAAAATTTTTAGACCCATTCATTTACATATGGAGCCAAATATATAAGAATTTTTAGCCCCAACAGAGATCGATTCATGAAATATCATATTTTGCGTCAAAACATTTTTCATTCTTTTATAGACTCACCATTAAATTTTTTTTTTTTTTAATATTTGGTCTCTATTGGGACTAATTTTTTTATATGTTATGCTCTATATAAAAATAAATAATTTTGAAAATTTTCTTGCAAATAACCGAGTATTTTATAAAAAATAAAATAAAATAAGATTGTTGCAATAGATTTTTAGATTGTCTATTTCTCTCCGATTATAAAAGTTTGTTAAACAAATTTTATATTTCTAGAATCCTTATTTTATAAGTTTTCCGTTCACATATTATTTGCAATATTTGGATGTACAGTTTGTGAAATATTAATTTTTAAAATTTGAGAAAATTAAAATTTAAATAAAGGGGCATTTTGGTCCAAATATCAACTCTTTTACCTCCCTTATATAGTTGAGGGGGTTCTTTGGTAAAAAATTAGATAAGGGGAATTTATTGGAAAGGGTTACAAGTCGAAGGGAGTTCTTTGATAAAAAATTAGACAAGAAATATTTAGTGAAAAATGTTACAAGTCGGGGAGAGTTTTCTATACTTTGCCCTAAAAAAAAATTAGATATTGATTACAAATATTTTTTTTGTGGACTCCACTAAAGAATTACCGCTATAACGTTCAGAGGACTTTTAAATAAAATTTCAGAACTAACCCTAGTGCTTGAAAGTTTCCATAACGGTAAGCACCCTAGGTAATTGTCCTCGTCTTTATTATACGTAACCCGAATATCACTTCCCATTAGCTTTGGGTTTTACCCTATTGTTTTACTGTTTGGACTTATCAATGTTGTTTGCCTATAAAATTCTAGAGTGTTTGGCTTCTAATGAGTTTTGACCGAGGTAAATTACTACGTTTTAACAACCTGTTTGAACCCCAACTCTCCTTTTCCGTTTCTCTTTGTTTTACCCTGCTTTAAAAACTTCCACCTTTGACGTTTTTTCTCCTTTTGCTTTCCTGCAACTCTTGTGTTTGCTAAACTTTTCTTGGGTTTTTGGTTGTTTGGAGGAGAATGAAAAGAGATGGAACTTGGTAATCCAATGGAAGGGGAGTTAGAGAAACAAGGTGTTTGGATACCAGTAACACCTGAAAAGTTCTCTCTCACCCCGGTGAAGCCGCCGGAGCAGGAGCCAGAGCCAATTTCCGTTGACAGTGAATGGAAAAAGCATATGGGTCAGAGTTTTTCTGCTGGAAATTGGGATCAGCCTGTGGTTTTAAATGCTGTGACTTCCATGGATACAAACAGAGGAATGTATAACTGTGACACTACTGCATTGGCTGCCGCCAAACAAGGAACAGTGGTGGATCATAATGTGGCACACACAAGTAATGGCCTTTCCGGAGATTTGGAAGAGACAACAAATTGTGGTCTGATGGGCTGTGGGAATTCAAGTTTAGGTGTTCCGAAATTGGGTAATTGGGACAACCTTACTTTTATGGAGATATTGGCTCTTGCAAACAACACTCAACCAATTTCAGCGTCTGCGTTCGATGCCATGCCAGGTTCTTCAAATAAGAGTGAGTAATCTTAACTCTGTTTTTTAATTAATATTTTAATGTGATTGATTTCTCCTCTTTTACTGCTCTAGCTAATTGTCCATCCTTTTCACCTGTGATTTCTATGTAATGTATGGCTTTGTTGGAGTAGATTTTTCCTTTTTATCAATCAAAGCCCCTTTCCAAACTATTTTGATCAATCTTTTATATATATATATATATAGGAGTGGATATATACACTCATGTTATGATTTTCTCATCCATCCATCATCCTGTGAGTCTCACCACCACATCTAATACTGGTAATTTTTTTTGAGTTTTTTTTTTTTTTTGAAGGAGCGAACCAAATAAGGAACCGTCAGTAATAATAATAATAATATACATATACATATACATATACATATTGTATTGCATATGATTCTCGGCTTCCATAAAAATTCTAGAAGGAAGTACTCATTCTGTATATGAGAAAATGCCAATTTCCAAAAAAATCCCCAGGTTCAATTTTGATTGGTAGATAACGTAACTTGCATGGGCTAATTCATGCATCTTTACAGAATTTACAAATAAACACACACACACACACACACATATATATATATATATATAATTTTGGTTTTTCATTCCAACTATTTGGTTCCAGTATTTCTGGAATAGTTGGAATTCACCCAACCTGTTTGTTTATTCTACTGCAATATTTTTATTATTCCCTTTGGAATTGGAAATTTACGCTACTATTTGAACTATTTGAACTTGATGATTGTTAATGATTTGTAAGTAAATGATAAACCAGATCAACAAAAAGACAACGATGAGATACAGTGCGAAGGGAAAAACTCACATTCCACCCCAATTCATAGAAAGAGACCCCGCAATGTCTCAGACTCCAACAAAAAGCCAAGACACAGGCCAAAAAAGAAGAAATATTGGCCTAAGATAGCAGATGAAGGGAAAGCTAGAAAAGCTTCAAAATCTCGTAAACCAATGTCTTCAACTCCAGCTCCTAAAACTCCAAAGCATGCCACTTCCAAGAAGAGGAAGAATGCAAGGAAGAAAAATGTCAAAGTATCAGCCAATCTTGGGGAAGCAGATCCGAAGCCTGATGGGCATGATGAACATGCTGCAAAGTCGTGCAAGCGAGTTCTCACTTTTATATTGGAAGCTCATGCAAGAGAAAATAATGATTTGAGTAACAAGGGAAGGAGAGAAGTTGCTACTGAACAGAATCTCACAATTCAAGGTTGTGGATACAATTCTTTGCAAGTGTACCGTAGACTATTCCAAGCAAATAATTGTCAAAGAAACAGTAAATTAATTGGACCAAATTTTCCAAGAATATTCAAGAAGAGGAGGATGACGAGAGAAAAGTCTATCCATTGGGGTAGCCTTTATAGACGGCTTTTTGTCAAAATGATGTTACCTACAGAATTACAAAGAAGATTAGCATTTGGTGATCCCAAATCTTTCAATTGTATATTCTCATTGATCCCAGCGGTAAAGTTTAAACAGAGAAGATCTTCTGGACTTGCAAATCCTGTGGGCCGTGGTGGTGGAATTGACAACAATGAGCATCAGCACGTCGAAAGTAAAAATATCCTCACGGAAGTACACAATAATAATCTTGAAATTGACAACAATGAAAATCAACCTGTGGGAAGTAAAAATATCCTAATGGAAGGACAGGATAAGATGGTAACTGGTGCACAAATTGAGGATGTTACAGTCACTTCAAAAAGGTCACAAGTTCAGGGACTAGAATTGGCCACTCCAAAGGTGACTCCAAAAAGTTCAGTTATGCTGCATTCTACTGTTCAGAGACTACAGTTGGCCGCTCCAAAGGTCACTCCAAAAAGTTCACAGGTTATGCTGGATTATATTATTCGACAGCTAGAGTGTGTTTGTATCAGTGATGAAGGAGGCTGCCAACTTGTAGTCTATGATCAAAATTCACATTTTTCTGAGAGCGAGCATAGAGCACTAGTTCCTTATGATCTTAAAAAACGCAAAAAGCTGCCCAAAGTTGATCTTGACTCAGAGACAATGAGGGTATGGAAAATGCTCACCGAGGGTCTTGAAGAGGAGGACAAGAATAAGGAGAAATGGTGGGAAAAAAAGAGAGAAGTATTCCGCGGACGTGTAGACTCATTTATTAGCAAAATGCATCTTATCCAAGGTAACATGGAACTCAGGCTTAAATAACATGGTACTTAGGCTTGTTAATTAGATATATAAAACATAACCATGTGTAGTTAAGGATATTTTTTTCGGAAGGTATAGTTAAGGATATTGAACTTTCCTTACACTGCATTACCATAGACTTGTAGGTGCATCAAACAACTGCAATCATCATTATAATGATTAACTGGCTTAAATATCAAATATCCAATTTTCACTCAAATTCCTAAATAAGAGTATGTATACATATGCACATTTACTAAAAGCAAATGAACTTCACCATGGAAAGGTTCAGTTGTGGACTCAGTGGTTGGAGTCTTCCTAACTCAAAATGTGTCAGACCATCTTTCAAGGTAAACAAAACTTTCTAAGTTAATTTATACTAACTAATTTTTATGGCTGAATGTAAATAGTATGGTCGGGGATGATTTTGTTACCTTTTTGTTATTTCTCCAGTTCCGCATTCATGTCTCTTGCTGCTCAGTTTCCCCTTCAATCTACAAATAACCACATAGCATGCAATCTACAAGGAGCAGCTGAGGAAGCATGGGATGCAAATGACAAGCAGTCACTTACCCATGAAACTGCACATGATACGAGTGATCAATTACTAAATCGGAGAGAAGAGACTATAGGCACGAGGAGGCCAATTTCACATGAAGGAGAGGTCAAAAGAGAGGTCAAAGATGCATCTGCACTTCAGAATTTGGATTCTTTAACTGGTGGAGATCTGCCAGCCACCTTTATACTCTGCACCGATGAAACTTCTCCTCGCAAAATTGACAGATTGTCATGTGATGCGACTGAAATTAATGGGAATGGGATGGAGACTCAAAGGCAAGGATCAAGCTCATCAGACAAAGTATTTGACTTGGAAGGTGCATATGCATCAGGCCATTTTCCTGAGAATCATTGTTCCAAAGTTCCCCTTGTCCCTTCTGATATGGAGATTGATTCTCAAGGACTCTTGGGAGGCTTTGAAAACATAAAGATGAATGATACAGGGATTATGAGCAATAATCTCAGAAAAGTTGACACCTATTCATCATTACACAAGTGCCAATTGCCCCATGAAAGCCACTTGGAACCAACAAAAGTCGGAAAAGAAAAAATCCTCCACGCTAGCAACAATCATAAGGAGAAGAATAAAATAAAGTTGGGTACCTTGAGAACAAAGAAATCGAAGGTTGAGGGGAAGCAAGAGAAACCAATTAACTGGGATGATCTAAGGAAAACCTATTCCAGCGGAGCAAGAAAAACTAGTGGTGATGCAATGGATTCATTGGACTGGGAGGCAGTTAGGCAAGCACCCGTTGAAGTGGTTTCCAAGACCATTGTGGAGCGTGGAATGAACAATGTTCTTGCAACTCGAATCAAGGTACACAATTCTGCATCAAGAAAATGAAAGTTTAAATGTGAAAATTGTTTATAGTAGCTGAAATTCGCTATTCATTTATTAATTAATTATTATTAATTTTTTTTTTTTTGGCAGGGGTTTCTTGAGCGAGTGGTTAGAGATCATGGAAGTCTCAACCTTGAGTGGCTAAGAAAAGTACCACCAGACAAATCAAAGTAAGCCAACTATAGTTCGATGTGTAATCACAGTTTTCATATACAGACATTAACAAATAGCAGCAGGACATCTACTGAATATCACTAATATCTATTTTCTATTTTCTATAATTGCAAATCTTATTATTCCAAATTATATGTGTTTGTAGGGAGTACTTATTGAGTATTGAAGGTCTGGGTTTGAAAAGTGTGGAGTGTTTGCGGCTTTTGACACTTCATCATCATGCCTTCCCAGTAAGATTATATTGAAAAAGATGATCAGTTAATAGCTTTATAAAGTTTAGCCATACACTTAACTGCTACATGTTTGCTGCTTCATTAAGGTTGACACAAATGTTGCTCGCGTAGCAGTGCGTCTAGGCTGGGTCCCTCTACAACCACTTCCCGACTCAATACAGATACATCTCCTAGACCAGTAAGTATTATATACCAATTGATCAAATACCACTTAAATTTCCAATCAAATAAAAAATCTTGATTTTGTTCCTGTTTAGGTACCCTATGATGGACTCCATTCAAAAGTATCTATGGCCGCGGCTATGCACACTTGATCAACCAACACTGTAATTCCTGAGTTTTCACTAACAATAATAATCTTGAAGGATCTGATCTTACTTTTATAATTTACTTATGTTAATATAACCATTAATCTTTTCTAATGTAACATGTGACCTATTACAGCTATGAACTACATTATCAGATGATAACTTTTGGTAAGGTATGCTATCACACTGATTTAGAATTTGTTAACAAATCATACTTCTCTCAATTTAATTAAAAAAAGAAAACACTAATATTGGTCACATCTTCAAGATTATGCAGGTCTTTTGTACAAAAAGACGTCCAAACTGCAATGCATGTCCAATGAGGGGAGAGTGCAGACACTTTGCCAGTGCATTTGCAAGGTTTGCATCATCTTTGGTGCTCAATTTTCTTAAATTGACACTGAATGCATAGGAACATAACTAAAATGGTAACTTATAACATTCTAAATGCAGTTCTAGGCTTGCCCTGCCAGGGCTACAACAGACAAGTAGCACAAATCCAGGGGTTCCAGTTGCTGCTTATGCTCAAAACCCTGTTGTGTGCACACCAATAACGGGGTCTGAGGAAAACTTACCAGACTCAAGATACCAAAGCAAGGATTGTGAACCAATCATTGAAATGCCAGCTTCTCCAGGGCCTGAATATACAGAGACACTTGAAAGGGACATTGAAGATTTGTTCACCGAGTCTGATGACGAAATACCTACAATCAAGCTAAATATAGAAGAGCTTAAAGGAAATTTATTGGATTATATACACAAGAACAATATTCCAATCCCAGAAGAAGATATGTCGAAAGCTTTGGTTGTTTTAAGTTCAGAAGCTGCTTCGATGCCTGTGCCTAAAATGAAGTATGTTAGCCGTTTGAAGACAATGCACTATGTGTAAGTAGACACTACCATCTTCATACAGTTAAGAAAGTATAGTATAAAAATTTATGCTCACATGAGAACTCAGACAAGTTGAATAGAGTATGGTTCGGAAACAAAGTAAATTTGCCAACTTGAAAGACACCAACTATGGTGACTTTAGTTAAGAGCAAATTGCAGCCTCATTGAAATCACACAATTATTTGGTCTGGTTACACCCAGGCTTTGGGAAGAATTAAATTCCATGCTTTGTCAAGTATAGCATTTGCATGCCATTGATGTCACGCCAAATAGTAAAACTAATATCAAAACAAAATTGATTGGCTAGATGCAGCAGTGAATTAAACTCTCAGTACGGTGTGCTAATTGTTTTCCATTGTAATGCAGCTATGAGATTCCAGATGGGCACCCTCTTTTGGAAGGGGTAAGATGCCTCACCCCGACTCACCCTCATATTTCTATGGCTTATTTGCATTCACATATTTTGTTCTGATACACTTTCTGAATATTTTACAGCTAGACAAGCGGGAACCTAATGATCCAAACCCGTACCTTCTTGCTGTATGGACATCAGGTACAAAATTAACAATGCAAACATGATATGGAAGTTAATAGTCCTACAATTATAAATCAGTCCCAAATATGGCACACAGAGCACATGATGTTCAATACGTGGGCATGTTGGTGACAGTTTTCTATTTTTTTTAATTTTTAAATTTACAGTGGCATAATTCTAGCTCTATCAAATTGAAGTAGATACGATTTTTTATTTTTTTTTACAGCCAAAAATGAACAATTTATCTTTCTCTGTTTTACTAATATTCATATTCATTCGGAATGTCTACTATTAGGTAAAAATGCAAATTCTTCCAAATCACCCAAAAAACAATGCGACTCCATGGGATCAGAACTATGCAATATAAATACATGGTCGTCATGCAATAACATTCCAGAACAAGACACAGTTCCGGGAACAATTTTGGTGAGAAAAATGACCTACCTACCTAAATTGTTGTAGCTGTAATTTAATATTCTAAACTACAATAGAGAGTTGACACACACAATGATGTATGACAGATACCATGTCGAACAGCAACAAGAGGGAGCTTTCCACTCAATGGGACATACTTTCAGATTAATGAGGTAAAATCACTCTTAATAGTATGTTTTTCCGAACTCTTTTATCATTCACCATGGTTTAGAATCATTAGAATTTCAGATGAGGCTGTCGTACTCAAAAAGAAAATATTGTTTTAATGCAGGTGTTTGCTGATGATGAATCCAGTCAAAAACCAATTGATGTTCCCAGGGAATGGATACGGAAGCTAGACATGCGACCTTTAGGTTGTGGAACTTCAGTTTCAACTATATTGGGAGGTGAAAATCATTACAACTTTTTGACTCATATAATCCTAGTTAATTATATAAACTTACAGAAATTTGCTTACAAAATGCTATTTGTGTAAACCAGGCTTTTCAACTGATCGAATTCAGAAGTGCTTTCGGAGAGGTATGAAACAACAATTTACCATATTCAATTGCAATAATATTTACCTAGGAAAAAGACTTCGAATTTACAAATCTAGTTGGGATTACTGTTAATGGATCACGCAAAAGATGTACTCATTCACCACATACTGAGAAAAACCTCCTACAAGCGAATTGAAAAACATTGCTTTTTGTTTATTTCAGCATTAATATATTTAATTTATTAGATCAAGCACGGCAGAGAGAGAAGATTTGAGATAGTCACAATTCATAATACGTTCTCATGGGGAAACTCATATTCTTGCTAAACATGTCAAATTTGCTCTAAAATAAATTGATAGAATCGTCCCTAGGGAAAAAAAAAAAAAAAAAAAAAATTTATTTGTTGTTGAATTTGTTTATTCTAATAACTGCAGGATTTATTTGTGTAAGAGGATTCAACCGAAAGACTCGGTTTCCCGAACATTTGGCTAATAGATTTCACACATCGACAACTGACATAGCGAAGGCCAAAATGACAGATGAGTAGTACTGCTGCTAATCCATAGAATGTCTCAGAAATGTTTTTCACATACTCTTTACTTCTTGTGACATATATGCAGAGTAAAATTTGGGGGGTCCTCATTGTTATACAAGTTTTATATCTCTTTTTGGGGAAGGCACCCATGGAAGGGAGAGAGTACAGAGATCACTTTTGGGACAGAAATAACTTTGTTTTTGATTTTTTTGAAGTTGTTTTGAGATTCTTTATTCATTTACAGTTAGTGTCACTTCCTTTCAGCCTGAATGATGGAATTTTATTTGTTAATCTTTAAAGCTATTGTTGTTGATCGAGTTATAACTCTTTTTAGAAGGCATTTAGTTTGGAAAACAAATAGTTTAATTATCTAAATAAGCAAATAGTTCAATAAAAATTTGCCAGAAACTATAGACATCATGCACATATCAAGGATTAAAAAGGAGAGAGAACTTATTTCAAAAGGGTATTTGGACTTAAAGCAATTATAGTGTCTACCCTTATTATAAATTATGTTTCATGTAAATCTTTTAAAAAAGATTTAGATGATTTTCTCATTCTAGTGTTTGGCAACAAGAAAATTTCATGCAATGATGTTTCTTTTGAATTATTTTACACACATACACACACACATATATATATCTCCTTCTTATTTGATGTAGAATTTTCTTACCACCATCTGTTCAAAAAAAAAAAAAAGCTGCTCATACAATTACCAGAATTGGAAAAATTATGACACAATTTATGAAGTATTGATGATAATATACATTGCTGATGACATAGTCTTATTTCATCAATACGAGTATTTGTTTTTGGCCCTAACAACAACCAAATCCTTATTCTCACATGTTGCTTAATATTTTAAACCCACCCTATAAGCTATGTTTAGAATGTAAGCTTCCTCACATTTCTACAAAAAGAAAATTACATCTATTGTAAATGAAATAGATATAACTTTTTAACGTTGACTTTCCAAAACAAAGAACTCATTTTTCAGGAAAATGAAAATGGAAAAGAGGATACTAATTTTGAAAATGGAAAAGGTTGAATCAAACTCGAATCTCCAGATAGTGTGTCAAAGGCCAAATTTCATGCTTTCAAACATTGTTATGTAGGGGTGATTCGTGTGAGAACCTAGGTTCGATTCACCCCCATCCTTCTCCTTGTCGCGTATAATAATAAATAAATAAATAACATTTTTATGTAGCATTAATAATTTACCGTATTTCTTACAGTAATTAAAATATTCCCATTACTTCATTTTCCTAATGTTTATAGACAGCCTTTTCTATGGGATTGTCAAATTTTTTCTCCTTTTTTTAAAATTTTGTTTTGTTTCCCTTTCTCATGAAATGATAGCAATCAATTTTTGTTAAGCTTAAAGAAGGATTTCACAAGAGTTGTAATTCGAAAGATCTTAAAAGAAATATCTAAGCTATCAGCCATTCAGGCCAGGCTGAGCATAAGGGCTGAAGCTTTATATTTTAAAACCAAAATATAATCTTACTGCCATATTTTGGCTGAAGCTGGAATCCAAAGAGCCTCAACTTTTATAAAGAATAAATCCACACCTCACATTCCAAGCACGCTTTATATTCGGTTTATGTTTTCATAGAAGTATAGTGGGTGTGAGAGTTTCTTAACGAGATAAATAATAATAATAATAATTTCCAAGACATCACAATTGGTATTCTTGTCATTTGATTTACTATTATTCTTCATTCCATTGCCTAATAGTAAATCAAATGACAAGCTTCCTTTGGCACTCCCACCCTTATATCAAATGACAAGGATACCTCTCATAGTTATTGTAACAAGGGGGAGCTTGTCCCACATTGGATCCGGATGGAAGAGTGATTGGGTATATATGGGTTACGTGTTAGCTCCATATAATAGCTTAAGCTTTTATATCGGATCGCGAAGCACCCACCCGTTACAATTATCCTTCGGGACTCCAATCATATATCAAATGATAAGAATACTCCTTCACTTCTTTTCTTTTTTCTTTTAAAGAAGCCAATATTTGTTCCCTAACAGTAGTAGTAAGTAGATTGTTACAGCTTTCAATATGCGCTCCTAAAGTCGTCTCTTAATAGTTCTGAGTTTCTTTATTTGGATAAAACTGTTGATTCACATGGTGATATTGATGCTCACATTGCTTCCAACAGTGGAGGTGGTGGTTACGAGCTCCACCCTCTTCTATCATTAAGCGGGCAACATTTCCCGCAGAATAACCAAAAGTAAAAGAGTCAAGTGTGGGGGTTATGATCGGGACGAAGAGATGAAAAGTCTGTGGGCAGTTGAGAGAGCTCAATAAGGAGATGTTTGAGGTCGTAGGGAGAATTTTGAGAGGAAGGGTTGTGAATCCACTTCCTCATCTTGGAGTTCAGGTTCACCGACTCCTTCACTATCATTAAGTGCATTTCTCTGCCGCCTAATTTGTCTCCCAGAGCGAAATTGCTGGAATTGATTGTGGTCAGGCTGCTCCACCACTCGGTCGACTCCCTCTACCACCGCATATGACCCCATTGCCTAATAAGTGGAATTCACCGTCCCTTCGCCTTGACTTCCCTGCCTCTTAATCATCATCTTTAAGACCTTTATTTTTCAATAATTTTAAAATAAAAATATCCTCTTGTACCAGGACATGAGAATCTTGGTTCAGTGATAGAGGTGGGAAGCAAGGTAACAAAATTTAAAGTTGGAGATAAAGTGGGAGTCCGGTGACTAGTTGGTTCATCTGCTCCACTGTTTTGTGCTGGAATCACTGGTTGAAGTCCCTTGAAATATTATGGATTAGACGAACAAGGAATGCATGTGGTGTGGGAATTGTAAGCTTTGGTCACCAGAAAGACCTATGCCGAAAAGCTACCTATGGCAAAACGCTAATTGTCAAGTCTACAGTAACTCAAAGGCAGCCACCAATGCATTGGGAAGCTCTAGTTTCTACTGTCAGTGCCCTGACCAATTTTGTAACATTGAGGAAGGAAGGGTGTTTTTGTCATTTGAAACAATTGATGATAAAGGTGGAGCGCAAGAGGATATAGATAGAGTGTCAATGGCAGCTCCCATTTACGAATATATACCCATTCTTACTTCTTAGATAATCAAAGACTCGCCAAGGAGAGTTCACCAATCCACAAAAGTGGCCATTCAGATTCCCTTACCATAAAACCCAGCAAGAACAATTTTTTAAGGCACAAAGTAATGACTAATGATAAGCTTAAATGCATACTAACAGAAGCAATTACCCATTACTTGTCTCCTGACACTGTTTTACACCTCATTCAAGTTCTCTTTCATCAGTGAAAATTGAACTCATAAGAAATTAAGCAAGCTTTAAGGAGCCAAATAGGATGCAAGCATGCCAGCGTTTAAAGTGACAACGCTCAAACCTGCAGTAACTAGAACTTTCAGGAGTAAATATGAGATCCTTTAACTACAGGCAAATTGTTTCAACAGAAAGAGTATGTCGCATATTATAAGACAAAATATTTAATCTTCTTTCCTTCCTTCCATCCCCAGAGTTTCTAAAATGCCCAATTACTGCCCCATCAGTTCAGCATCAATCCTGACTCCCTGAGAGAAACATGAATTTTCATCTTAGATACTTTAAGGGGAGCAACATGATATAGTAGGTAAATAATAAATTGGATCTTCTCATATGGTTGCCCGTCCTTAGAGCATCATTACTCAATCTTATCTCTGTTTCTACGATTATGGAATCATCTATTAAAGAGAATACTATTAAAGTTAAACTAGCCCATATAATCAAGTTAAAGCAAAAGACAAGGACATACTCATTAATGTGAAAGATGCTACCAAAATATATTACCTAATGTCTGCACCTTCTTGCTCCTTTGCTCTTCCAGTTTCTTAAAGCACCAGCTTGAACCCCTTTGACAGAAAATCATCTCTATGAGGAAAAAAAGGTAACATGGAAGGTATAAGCTAAATTCCAGCATAATAACAGTTAACACAAAGGCATCCTCCTAAAGCATCAATAGTGGAACAAAAGGCAACATGTTAGGCATTAGCTAAAAACTGCAATAAATGTACATTACAATTTGTCACCTAATGAAAAAGAGAAGTCTATAATGATAGTGCTCTCATCATGAACACACCAGTCATGTCCACATCCATTGGATCAAGTGTGTGGCAATACAAACTCAATCCAATGAATGAGGACGAGGACTCCCGTGAGAGTGTCCTCATCATAGCTTTTTTCCACTGGTAAATGTATAGAGTTAGAAGGTGAGAACATACTGGCCTCACCGGTTGCAATGTAACTAGATTAAACACAACAGTACTCTAAACAAACAACATTAAAGAAACCAACACTTATTTCAAGAAATATATTTGCCAATTCATTTGAAGGATCAAAATGTCTATAAAAACAATAAAAAAAATTAGGCAGTACAATAGAACACAATGACTTGCCTCTTCTTTTTATTGTTTGGCTTGATCTTCTTCTTTTGTGGTTGCTGCTTCTCACCATCCTTTCCACCATCATCACCATGAACTGGAACAAGGCTTTCAACACAAATATTACCTTCTACAAAACCCTCTAAACCACGAATTGGAATATTTTTTACACTTTTCCTTCTCAAGTCATACCAGGAAAGCCTTGTATTGTCAAGTTCCAAAAGTACTTCCCCACCACTCTTCGAATAGGCCAAAGGCCTCAGAAAATGAAATGACCCAAACATACTTGGTTCAGCAATAGAAAACAATTTAGTCCAAGACTCCTTTACTCCATACTCCTTCATCACCCATATATCAACTCGGCCTCCAGGATATTTACAAACAATACAAAGGCAATCTCCTAAGGCAACAACAAATAAAGGAACAATATCCTCATCCAAACATTCAGGTTTTGGCACCAACCTGTATTCCTCAACCCCAAGATCAAAAGAAGCTATCAAACTGGCCGTATCCAACTTGGGTTTTGGAGTCACAACCCAGTGCAGAGCCCCATTAATGGTGATACCAGGCAAAACCCTGTGTAGAAGGTGATAAGGGAAATCTCGAACCCTTCGCCATGTATTTGATTTTAGACTGTAAACCTTAACTTCAGAATGAAATGAATCGTCATCTTTGCCAACAAACTGTACCATCCTCACCAACTTGTAGTCATCACTGACAGAATCATACCCTAACCCCAAAGCAGTAAAATTGATAAAGGGACATCCAGACGGGAACTCAACCTGTGAGACCGGTAGCTTCCGGTGTTTTCGAGTGGAAGGGTTCCATAGTATGACTTCGTTGTAGAAAGGGTTGCACAAAATAACCAAGCCATCCAAAGAAACCACCAGTTCGGTTTCTTCTTCATTCTTGATAGGATTGTCAAGCCGTACGGCATGATCGAGAGAATCCAAGTCTATGGAGTAAAGGTTTTCAATTCTAAAGATGAAGCTGTGATTAGTGTTGGTTTTGATCGATCGATTGAGATGCGATTTGATGAAACTGGGGCTGTCGATCAGAGCACACCATGATTTCAATACGCATCTGAACCGAAGAAGGGATTTCACCGGTAATCGTGAGAGTATGTCGGCGATCACTTCCACCGGAATGTCTGACATCTTTAGGGTTTGTGTGTGTGTGTGTGTGTGTGTGTGTGTGTGTGTGTGTGTGAGGAGAAGAGCAAATGAAATGGCAGAAGGGCGTTTGGGGTTTTGGAACAAAAGTGGGGGTTTTTGAACAAAAGTGGGGGTTTTTGAAGAGACTAAATTAAAATAGACTTTTTCACTAGCATTTATCAAGCCCATCAAATAAAGTCTGTTTGTAAAAGAAAGAAAAAGGTCAATAATAATTTTGAATTAAAATAAAAGAGACTTTTTCACTAAACATTTATCAAGAAAGTTACAATTAATTATCATTCTATGTTCATAAAATTTTATAGAGAAATAATTTTATTTTTTATTATTTATTTTTTTTTGCAGACAGATCTTTTAAAATTAGGAATGTTTTTTCATGGCCAAGCATTATTAGATTTATCAACGAAGTATTCAAACCCAAATATCTTCCCAAAACCAACAATACTTTTTCCAAATACAAGCTCATTGGCGCCACGATTTAAATTGATTAGAGAGAGAATGAGATCCACAATAAAGAAAACAATTCTTGCTTGATAGAGATATATTTTTTTTTACTTTTCTAAATTTTTATTTTTACTTTGTCTTAAAAGCATTTTAAGTTTTTAGCATGTATTTATCTGCTCAATTTGAAAATGTATGAGGTTTTTTTTTTTTTTTTTTTTTTTTTTTTTTTTTTTTTTTTGCAAAAAATGTTACATGGCCTTTGCACGTTTTGCAAACAACAAGTGAGCATTTTTTCACTTTATCCTTGACAATATTATAATGACTTTATATATATGCCCCTTAACATTGATTTATATATATACAATGTGCCACCGAAAAAAATTTCTGCCTCCATCCGTGGTGTTTAGTGCACCCCGTGAATGAAGTACCAGCCGCAGCCTTTGCTCATGGACTAATAACCTTCTTCAAAGAATGGCCTCTGCCCCTTTTGGTTTTTTTAATCGATTATGGTGGTATGAAGATATGAACAGATATCAATAAAATTCCAACTTTTTTTTAATTAAAATTAAAAAAAATACTAGCCCCAATTGCTGGATTCATGTACTTTATTGTTTATTTTGTATCAATAAAATTACCCACATTCAAGAAAGAAAAAAAATTAAAGAAAAATGGCTTACCTGAATTCTCCCTGCAATAACAATGGTTAGTGGCCGTAATAACTGATAGCAATGGTGAGGCCAAATAGAGAACTTATATTAATGGTGAGGACAAGCAGAGAAAAAACCGCGGTGGGTAGTTTTTGTATTTTTTATATAAAAAAACACTATCAATCCTATTGTTATTTAGTTGACTATTTATTGACTAATAGAATTATTTAAAAGTAGGATGAATCCCTAACATTTTTTTTATAAGAAAGTCCAATAACAAAACCTCTACAGAATGGCGGGAGTTAAAAGTTAAAAATAATAATAATAATAATAAACCAACTTTATTTAATGAGAAATTGATGATAGCATGCATTGCTTTTGACATATAATCTTATTTCATCAATACGAGTGTTATTTGATAGTGCAACTGACCATAACTAAATCTTTATAGTTACTATATATATATATATATGTATATGGGGATTTGAATATCTCTCTCTCTCTATATATATATATATGGGGATTTGAATATCTCTGTACACTTATTTGAAAAGTTGAAGGTTCCACTAATTAAGTGAATGAGTAATATCCTTTTATTTATTATTTTAAGCTCACCCTATCGGCTAACTTTGTAGAATGTTCCATTGCTTCTCGACATTTTTCACAAAAACAAATTACATCTCATATGTAACTTTCACAGTGAAAAGGGGAAGACAATTTTTTTAACATGACTTTGAAAAATGAAAGAATTTATTTTCAAATATCGAAAATGAAAAAAGAAACACTAATTTGGAAATGAAAGAGAGTATTGAACTTAGTCACATAAAGCGAGAGCGAATTAAAGAACGGGAGCGTGAGAGCGGCAAAATTATATCATAAATAGTGAGAATTTGAACAAGAGCGTGCGTAAAGCGTAAGAACAGGAGCGTGCTCGGAGCGTGAGACACACCTCTTGAAAAAAATTGTGTGACTTAAGTGTTGAATAACACTAAGATCACTACAAAATTATGAATTTATGCCAATTCCTAGATAACCAAAGACCACCATCTCACCAATCCACAAAAAAAAAATTCACATTCCCTTACCATAAAACCCAGCAAAAATAAACATTTTCTTTTTAGAGTGCATCATTAAAAAGATAACAAGATTATTTAAGGTTTCAACATATGTCTCATTTTTCTTTTCTTTTTTAGAGTGCATCATTAACCTTACTCCGTCGTAGACCTCTATTATCGTTACCGTCCATAGAAAAAGTCAGTTCCCTTGAAATCATTTAAAATAAAATAAAAATTCGGTACTTGCCTAGTATACGTGAAAAAGGAAACTAAACATGCAGCGGTATACTGTATGGTGCTCTAAAAGTCATAACACCACCACTGTCAAAAAAAATAAAAATAAAAATAAAAATAATACCTCTCTAAATAGGTGATTGTGTAAACTTGTACAGTATTATTCAAACAAATGACAAGCTTCATGTTATAATTATTTTTTATAGAGTAAATAAAAATTTACCATTCCATTTTTCTAATTAATTGGATGATGGATGAGTTTTGTGTTTTCTTTATTAGAATTGACTTCAAAAGTTAAAAAAAAAAAAAAAAAAGGAATCTTTCTTTCACTTCACTATGAGAATTGATCATAAATGTGTGTGTGAAATGTAGAATTTAGTGAGTTTAATTATAAGAGGATGGAGAGGAAAAGATATTACAACTGTTTATTTTTGGCAAGGAAGAGATTAAAATTGTTACCTCTCACTTTGTCTTGGATAGTTAAGAAAGAAATTTTGGAGAATGGAAACGGAAATAATGGAAGCTTTGTTATGTGAGTGAAAAATAAAAAAACACAAATTCATTTGTTAAGTCCTTTCACTTTTGAAACCATCCCTGAAACCAAAAAAAAAAAAACAAAAAAAAATTCAAGAAATTAACAGATTACAAAACTTGATAACAAAACTTACTTACCCAAAAAAAGGAATAACAAAAATTTAAGAAATCAAGAAGCAGAATAACAAAATATCATAAAATAAAATAAAATTTCAAGATATCCAGAAATATTTGGATGTCGAAAAGATTATTTAATAATTTGAGAAAAGTGGTCAGATAAAAGAGATCAGATAAATCCATTTTGGGTCAAGCCAAAACATTGAACAAACTTCAAGGAACAAAATAGGATGCAAACATAAAATTTACCAAAGAAAAAGTAAAAAGATGCCCATCATTTGAGGTGAGGTGACAACTCTCAAAACTACAGTTAAGTTTCAGTATGTTAAAGATGAGATCTTTTAACTACATGACTATGGCTGCTTTAACCAAAAACAGAGTACGTAGCATATTGGAAGTAAAATTCTTCAATCATATTCCCTTGCTTCCATCCTCGGACTTTCTAACATGCCCAATTACTGCCTAATCAATAATTCTGATTCCCTGCGAGAGAAACATATTGTTATATTAGATATTGAAATGAAGCAAAATGATAGAGCAGATGAAGTATAAAATGGATCTACTCATATAGCCAATCTCTCCTATAGCATCAAATACTCAAATCTCTTCTCTGTTTCTATAATTATCATATCATCTATACGACAGAATGCCATTAAAGTTAAATTAGTCCATATAACCAAGTAAAAGCCAAAAAATTACTCAACAAAGTATTGATTTGAAAGCTACTACAAAAATAAATTACCCATACCTCTGCACCTTTGTTCTTCCATTTGCTCAAAGTACGAGTTTGAACCCCTCTGATAGAAAGTCATCTCTAATAAGAGAAAAAAAAAAGGCTACATGTAAGGTTTTGATAAATTCAATGTAAATATAAAGTGCATTGCGAATTCTCGCTTGTTGGTAAAGAGCAATTTAATAATGAGGGTGCTCTTACCATGAATGAACTCACTCCCACATCCATTGGATGAGTGTGTGGCATCATGGAACACTGATGGGAGCTCACAATGGAATGCCCTCACGAAAGCTTTTCCCCATGGTAAAATGCATGCTTAGAAGGTGTGAACTCAATACTTGGCCTCCGCATGTTAAAATGTAGCTCCAATACTAAAGATACTAGCTCCTATTCCAAAATATATTTGCCGTGTGATTTAAAGAATCAAAATTTCTAAGGTAAAGTGTGGAAAATAGCCTTATAGTATGTTTAGGGTGCATATCATACCCCTTGCGTGCGGAAAACAACATCCCTAAAGTATCAATTTGTATAAATAAGTCTTACCTCACATTTAAATTAAAAATTGTCCTTACTGGGACATTTTATAAATTATTTAAAAATACATTATTTTGTGAAATTGGAGAAAAGGATACAAAACAGTCTGCATCCTAAAATAAAATTTTAGGTCCGCCACATGGCGTTTGCCGATTGGAGGGAAAGGTGAAATAGTCAATTGAAGATTGTTTCCTTTTAGAATCCTATTCAAAGATAATTACCACTTTGGTATTATTTGCCAAGAATAAGACAAATACAAGTGACAAAGTGACAAACATTATGCAAGTATAATGCCAATTCATCAAGATGTTTAGTTTCATGTGCAAATATGTTAACTTCCTCCTCTTTCTTTTCCTTTGCTGCCTATTTCTTCAAAAGCAAACTTCTAGAGACAAATTGGCTACTTATAAAATTGAATTTATTAAGGAACCAATCAATACTTTCCTTGAACATCCATATTCTTCAAGTTAAAGCCACACATATCTTCACGTGCTAATTCAAATTGCTCCAGAATATAATTCTTTAAGTACTAATCTCCATATGTCATCACTTGTCCTAAAGAAAAAACAGCATATCTTCTCCAATCACCTAGGGCCATGTGGCCAAACTTAAAATCTCCTTTCCCAATTGCCTCACACCATGTGACCAATCTAAAATTTTATTTTAGAGTGCAAACAAAACGAAGTGACGTCGTATGGTTTAAACACATGTAAAGTTCATCTCCACACTGTCACCCTTTTTGCAAAAAAAACAAGATCACCTATAAGCTTGAGTATTGCTAAAGCAAAGAAATCAGGATCACTGAAGGACTCGACGAGAGAATCACTTTCTCAATGACATTGTTATGCATATGCTTCATATTGCAAGTGTAGACAACTCCAGCCTGTGATCGGCGAAAGTATTCGCGATGGATGTCGGAGAAATTGAAGCCAATAACGTTCGCAAATGATGATAGCGGAGGGAGGTGAATCTTGGAGCTGCTCAGGGGATTGAGAAGGTAGATCTCCAGCAACTTGTGGAGGAATACAAGCCAGCCATGGGAAGATCCGCAGGCTCGCAGCGGCGATGGTGGTGGTTGGGGACATCAGGTAGATCGAGGAGGTGGATTTTGTTGGTAGAGAGGTTGAAGAAACCACAGGCATGGCTTTGGTGGGCCAGGGAAATGGGGAGCATCAGCCATGGGAGTTGGCAAGGGAGGTGGAGAGGGGTTCTAGAGATTGAAGATCTCCAGTTGAGGCATACAGCTCGGAATCAGATGTAGTTGGTGAGGATGGTGAGTTTTCCGGCGATGGTTCTGAGCAATTCTGGTGGGAGTTCAGACCAATCAACGGCCATGCATTGTCCGTCGGTCTCTCTTTGCGTTGGATGGGGGTTTTGGCAGAATTTACTGTTGAACTAAAAAAGAACTAATGGGATTGAATTTTATAAAATATACCCCTTTTTCAAATTAAATGTGTACATTTTCATTTTTGGCCCGTCTCAAAATAAATGTTCCATTTTTAAAGTCAAAGTACTGTTTTTTTTCAATATTACCAATATAACCTTCCTACATTGAATTTATAAAAAGTAAACCATCACATCCTATGGATCCACTATAAACATAATTGGTAATTCATTCACTACCGATACAATAAAAACTATTAAAACTCACCTTCTTATAAAGTTAAATTCCCGAAAAGGAACATTTAATTTGAGATGGAGGGAGTACATCATAGGAAATTTCATTAAAATATTATATATCATTGGATTATTTATTTATTTTGGGCCTTATTTCATATGAAATTTATCACAAGTGAAATTTACCGTTTATCTAACTCTCTATCACACTTTTAGTATTTTAAATTTCAATTTATACTAAAAGCATTAGGACTCATGCGAATAAAACTTAAATTTTTAAATATTTATATCTCTTAAAATTTAAACTATACACTGCTAGAGGAAGTATAAAGAGAGAACAACACTAAAGGGGTAGAGGAATATATATATATAGAGAGAGAGAGAGAAATAAATAAATAAATCTTCAAATGTGGGTTAAATTTAGTTTATGTGCACGTAACATCCCTCTACTAAGAGATTATTAGCATTCACACCCCCTTGGCATTTTCGGAAGGCTAAAAGGGCAGACATCAAAGCATTACTTTATGTCAAAGATTTGTAAAAAGTAATTTAAGGAGTCTTTCCGAACAATTTTAAACATTAAGGGGGATAATAACACACGTTTTAAAATAATGGGTGAAAGTGCTATGAGCAGAGGCCGAGCCAGAAAATTTCATATGGGGTCGAAGTAATAATATAAAATTAAAATTTGAAAATAAAAGAAAAAAAATTGTAAAGATTTTTTTTTTTTTTTAATGTACATTTTTTAGAGCATATTTATAAATGATATGAGAAAAATAAAGAGAGAAAATTGTTTAAGATAGATGAAGTTGTCAATTGTCCACCTCTCTTTTTCTTCTCTCTTTAAATCATAAAAAATAATTTTTACAAATACATATTATATATATATAATATATATACACACACAAACATAGTAGTAATATGTTGTAGCAAGGATTGCAACACTTTTTTTTATTGGATTTGAAAATTTAAAAGCAAGATTAAATGGATTTAAAATTTTAAAAGGAAGATTAAAGATTTTCAAAGGATCACAAGGGTTTCCTTTGCAAACCACAGCCCGAGTATACTTTTAGGGGTGTTTTTCTCACTTTACCCAAATTTCTATAAAACCAATGCCAAGCAACATCAAGTAAAGCAATGAAAAGAAACGCAAAAATAATAATAACACGAGTTACCTCATCTTTCTATTCATTTTCTTCTTCTTTTCTTTTGTAGTTGCTCCTTCTTACCATCCATTTCACCATCACCACCACGAAGCGGAACAAGGCTTGCCACACAAATATAAGGTTCTATTAAATGGTCTAAACCATGAATCCTAACATTTTTTACTGTTTTCCTTTCTAAGTCATACCAAACAAGCTTTTTCCCATCCTGTTCCAAAAGTATTTCCCCACCACTCCTCGAATAATCCAAAGGCCTCACATAATCGAATGACCTAATCATACTTGGTTGAGTAACAGAAAACAATTTAGTCCAAGACTCTTTAACCCCATACTCCTCCATCACCCATATCTCCACACGAACCTCAAAATAATTGCAAAGTAGTGACAGACATCCTCCAAAATCCTTCAAATTCATATGAACATTCTGATCCAAAAGCTCAGGCAGTGGCACCAACCGATATTCCTCAACCCCAAGATCAAAAGCAGCAATCAAGTTGGCCTTATCCGACTCCGGTCTTCGACTCACAAGCCAATGCAAAGCCCCATTAACCACCATAGCATGCTCTCGCTTGTATCGAAGGTAATAAGGGAAATCTTCATCGCCATGTATTCGATTTTAGACTGTAAACCTTGACTTCACTATCAAATGAATCATCACCTTTGCCATAGAACTGTACCACCCTCACCACCTTGTAGTCATCACTCACAGAATCATACCCAAACCCATAAACAATGAACTGGCAAATGCCGAATCCACCCGGGAACTCAATCGGCGTGACGGGTAACTTCTGGTGTTTTCGGGTGGAAGGGTTCCATAGGAAGATGCCATCCTCTTCGAGGAGATTGTTGCACAAACAGACCAGGCCATCGCAAGAACCCATCACTTCACCTCCATCGACTTTTTTTCAAGGGGTGGTCAAGCTCTACGGCGTGATCGAGAGAATCGAAGTCTATGGAGTAGAGGTCGCAATCTCTGCAAATGATGCTGCGATTGGTTTTGGTTTCGATTGATCGATTCAGATGCGATTTGATGAAACTTGGACTATCGATTAGGGCACACCATGGTTTTGAGACGAACCTGAACTTTAAAAGGGGTTTCACCGGTAATCTAGAAAGTATATCGACGATTACATCCGCCGGTAGTTCACACATTTTGATTTCCAATGAATTCTAGGGTTTTGGATTATCCAACTGAGAATATATAGGAAGAAGTAACTGTAATATAGAGGCCTTTTTTCAGGATTGTTTTTTTTTTTTAGTTTTTAAAAATGGCTGCTTCCACACCATAATGTCATAAATGGAATTATGACTCTATGACATTAAAAACTGGAACAGGAAGTGCCACTTACTTTATTGATTGTAATACCTCACAGTCCTCATCTGTGACAACACTGTATTCATTTTTTATTGGTTAAGTATATTAAAAAAAAAAAAAAAAGGGGATAAAGTACGTTAAACCAAACCCTATGTGCCATGACCTAATTGCAAGAAACCTTTCTGAAGGAAGTGAAACCTTCCTAAACTGTCATTTTGTTGCATTCATTGATCAACCGTTAACTAGCTGTTAACTAAAAATTGAAATTACAGTTTAGCCCTTACCCCTGTTGAATGATTTTTTACCTTTTCCAAGTCAGAGTTAAAGGCCAACGAGAAAAAATAATAATAATAGGGAGAGAGGAGAAGGAGGAACAATTTCCATCAGCGAAGGTTGTGGGTGTCGGGTGGTGGCGGCAAAGGTGTGGGTGAAGCTCCACTCTTGACTTTGTAGGTATGGTTAGAGGACAGAACAAATCTTCACCCTCACCCTTGAGTGACAGAGACAAAACGACGCCGTCTGAGCAAACCGGTGAAGACATCGGTAAAGAGTTCAGATCGTTGGAATCCAATTCAACCTGCGACGGAGACGGTGGTGGGAGTGTATCGTTGGCTACAGCATTCTTTCCAACGTCCCATTTGGCTTTGCTGTTATGAGTCGGAGCCGGAGATGGTGTTCCGACACGTCTGAAATCTGAAGGTCCACCGGAGAAGCTCGGCGTTGGAGGGTTAAGTGGGTGGAACCAGATTCCACCGGCGACGGAGACCCATGTCGGCGTGTATCGTTGGTCACAGCATCCTTTCCAACATGCCCTTTGGCTTCGCCGTGATGATTTGGAGCCGAAGATGGTGTTCCTACACAGCCGAAAAACTGACTACTCACTGACTTTTTACTGGAGCATCTCGGCGCTGAAGAGTTTGAGTGGGTGGAAGCAGATTCCACCAGCGACGGAGGCGGATGTCGGCGCGTATCATTGGTCACAGCTTTCTTTCCAACATCCCCTTTGGCTTCGACGTGATGATTCGAAGCCGGAGATGGTGTTCTGACACGGCTGAAATTTGTAGATCCACCGGAAAACTGTCTACTCGCCGGCTTTCCTAGGGACAAGTTCCTCGCCAAAAAGTCCAAGGCTTTGGAAACAGATTCGGCCGGCGACGAAAAGGGCGGTCGGCGTATAACTTCGGTTACATTATCCTCACCAGAAAACTGACTATTCACCGGATTTTCATCAGAGAAGCTCGGCGCCGGAGATTGAACAACAGTGTTTTGGGAATCTGAAGATCTATCAGGAACTGCAGGTCAAGATGATGCAAACTCAACCCAGTCCTTGGAGTGATGCCTAAAGAAATGAAAGAAGGTGATGTTTTACACAACAAAGACCATATGAGATAAATTAGTTTTTAGGTTTGCAAGTGGGAGGAGGGATATGTGGCTCAATTGACCAACGGCAGAGACTCAAATTCACTCCGGCGAGGGCAAGTGTTTTTTATCTCATGTCATAAGGGCCAATTTTGTCCTTTAAATTTTTTTTGATCCCTCACTGACTTAAGTGCTCTCTGTTTCTGTTAAATTTACAACGGTAGTTAACATTTGCAATAAATGGAATAGTTTAGGGGGTTAAGTGTCTTTGTCATAGTTTAGGGGAGTTTTGTGAGAAAAAGAAAAAAGTTCAGGGGGTTTAATGCATTTTACCAAAAAAAAAAAAAAAAAAAAAAAACAAAGAAATTGATAATAAAATGTGGTGGTAAGGTTTACAAAATTGTGATGGAGGAGGAAGTACTTTCAATGTAATTTCAAAATAGAATAGCTGATGGTTTTTTTAGTTTCAATTTAGACAAAAACAAATTAAAAAAAGAACAATAATTGTCTATTTATTAAGGAGTAGTTATTCATTGGTCCAATTAAACAAACCTTCTATAAAATTAGGAAGGTGATAAAAAAAAAAATAAAAAAAAGATTATAATATTTTTCAACTTAGTAATGATAATAAAAATTGAGAGATTTTTTGGTCACAAGTATATGCATCTTACAAATTATAAATTAAGGTATGTTGTGAACAAAAATAAAATGATAGACTCATGCCACGTGCGAGATTGAATCGCCGGACCGGTCAATTCTTTCTTTTGCTTTCTATTCTATTGCCCGTGGATGCATTGACATTCTCCTTTTTTTTCAATCCAGTTATTGACATGGGAAAGAATGACGACAATTAATATCTGTGACTAACCCCTCTTTTCTCCTTTTTCCCTTTTTTTTTTTAGAATAAGGGAGGAAAGAGAAAAAAGAAAAGTAGATTCATCATCTGCGACACTCGGGTTCAAGTTCGAATTAAATTAATAATAAAGGTAGAACGAAAAATACGGGACTAGGACAAGAGTATTATCCAAGATACTTAAATGAAATACTGTACTTGTACTTAATAAGACATTCATCTGCTTTCATTCGTAAAGGCGGAAGTTAAGACGAAAACAAAAGAATCGACCGTTCAAGTATTCGAAATTGCATGGAAAAGTTAAAAGAAAGAGAGACATATATGGGGTATATACCCATCTATATTGAATTGCGGATACAGAAATGATAGAATCAAGCTACATCTCCTAAGTCCTAACCAAAGCTCAAATTTGAAAATATTTTCAAGTATAGATTAAAAAAACATATATATTAAAAAATATTATGTAAATGTTTTACATAGTGCATTACTAGATATTCAAAGACAAACACATTTTTTAACTGCTTAGGAAGAAAATGAGATTAGATTTCGTACCCTTCACTTGAAAATATATATATATATATATATAAGTAACATTGTGTTTGAGAAAGTTGGTGAACGAAAATGGTAAAAAATGAACAAAATAGAATTTCATTAGAATAAAATGAATAATAACTAAATTGTCTAAACTTGAGCCTATTCTTCAATCTTATTTTTTATTTTTTACCCAAGATAAGTACCCTCACTTTGCCCTTGCAGCAACTTAAGAGTTTACGAATTATTCAAATGCATTGTTAGAGTGTAACATTAACACTAAATTGTGATTCAATCATAGTTCGTCTTATCATTCAATATGCTGCAGTTACACTAACTTTGTCCAAATCCGTTAAACCGCAACCGATAGTGCAAACTTATACTAACTATACTCGAGTCCGTTATACCGTAACCGATACTGCAAACCATGCATTCAATACAATTTGTATTGTTTCAAATTTTGAAATAATAGTATTGACCTTTGCTTCAACACATTAAATTGTAATTTGATAAAATTATTTTGCGTTTCAAAATAATTGTATCGAACCACCAAATAATGTATTACGGCCTTTACAAAACACAGGGGCGCACACAATCATATAGCAAAGGATCATAATCCATCAATCAAAATTCCAACTGGAACCAAGTTGAACTTTAAATGAAATTGGACGACTCTTTCTATTACTCTTGTCGATCAACAATTTTCAAAATTTTAGAGAGACGTTGGACACTTAAAATCACTTTTTTTTTTAGATTATCTCACTAAATTACAACTTTTTTTTTTTTTTTTTTCGATAATTTAAATTACAACTTTCCTTAAGGCATGCATTACTCATTCTCATATAGTAGCTTTTACATTGTCAACATACAATGTGTACTCCGTTATTTCTGCCAATAAATAGTCTGAATCAGAGTAGCCAAATTATAGAGGTTAAATGCAGCAACAAGATCAATTGAAAAAACCTACAAAGCTTTTTCCACTTGACGCAAGGGAATAGTCCTGCTCCGAAGCCGGCGAGGACACCCTCCCATGGTCAAAAACAATTAGGAAACCCATAAATTCATATTCCTAAAACAAGAACATTAATTTAACAAAAAGATTTATGATCAACAAAATTTCAAGCAAAATAATTAAAAAAAAAAAAAAAAATCAAACAAAATTATTAGAAATTCAAGAAACTCAGAAACACTTAGATGTCTGAAAACGAACTAAAATTTTGACAAATGTTGTCTGCTAAAGTCCAATGATCAGGGTTTGGACAGAGTCAAAATGTCCAGTACAGATTTATCAACTTATAACCAAGCTTAGATAACCAAAAACTTATCATGGAGAATTCACCAATCCACAAAAAGGCAATTCGAATTCCTTTATCACAAGTCTCAGTAAAATACATCTAAGAGGCACATAGTAACAACAAACCTTCATGCATACTGTACAAAAGAAATTATAAAATATATATTACACATTATATGTATCCTGACTCTTTCACACCTGTCGCTTAACTCAATTATCATTGGTGAACATTAGACTCATAATATATATATATATACACACACACACACGCACACATAACTTAATTAAGAAGCAAATAACTAGGGAAGCATATACGCTATAATTTAAAAGGGTATTTTTTTTTTTACTCCTTTGAAAATCAATAATAACACAATCAAATCAATGACAAATCACAGAGTTAATTTACAACATTTCTGAACGTAATTTTGAATCTTTAAGCTTGTTCATTGAAATGACCATATGAAGTATGAACCTTATCTGGGCTTCTCTATTGTTAAATGACACCTCCTTCGAAAAGATGAGCTCAACAAGAGCATCCTCGTACAATTTGTAACCTGCATACATGGTTAATTGAAATAAAGATTGTTGCTCTACTTAAAATCTAGTTGTTAGCTTTTGTCATTGAAATTTACAAGTTGCATTTTGTTTATATCTGAAGTTTGTCCAAATCACAAAGTTTGGGAAAAGTATGCTAAATGTTGGAATATGAACGTAAATTCCTAAACTGAGGAAATCAGTGAATATCACCTTAGAGAGAAAGACAATGAAATTCTAACGTTCACCAATTAGGAAACCTAAAAAATCATATTCAAATTGAGAACGATTGTAAGATGAACAAACTTCTAAAGAATTTGAGAAATTTCAAAGGAGATGAAAATTAGTTGAAACATTGTTGACAGCCAAAACTCAATGGCAAAATGGAAAACTTCCATTGGATCTTTGTCAATGTCTCGCATGAAATTGATAAAATAAAACTATGCACGAGACAGCCAAAACAAACCACAAAGAGTCATATTCCTTTCTCAGGAAACCCAGAAAATGAAAGGATGCACCACCTGCATTATGTCGTCACAAATCACCTAATAATGCAAGCCACCTTATAATACATAGTTTTCAATCCCCCATTTATAGCATAGAATTGTCCTGGATCAACCCAAGCCAAGTGGAACAAACTCAGAGCCAAAAATAAAAGCACATATGCATTAAATCTAAAAGTCTTCAGAAACACATAGAATTAAGCATTGCTCACAAGACATTATTCAGAATTTAATATTGACGTCAAATGTCTGAAGAATGCTCAACTGTTCATTTACCTTGATGAATAGCACTGTCTTTCTGCCTTTCACCAATAACATGTTAGAATGGAACAGATACAGAGCTCAAGAAATTGTGAAGGTGCATGGCATCCAGTGGAAGCTCCCATTCAATTGGCATCTACCTAATAAAACATAAATTTACACAATCAATAGTTCAAGGAACAAGCTAAAAAGTCCAAACAAATTTATTAGAAATTTAAGAAACTCAAAAACATTTAGATGTAAAAAAATGAACTAAAGCAATTCTAAAATATATTGGCGGTTAAGTGACATTTTTTTTTTTTTTTTGGGACTTAACCCATTTGAAAATCAATGACACAAGCACAGCACAGAATGAGTTTACAACATCTGGGCTTCTATTGTTAAATGACACCACTTTCAAAAAATATTCAACAACCACTACATCTCCCTCCAAATATATTCAGATTAGTATGAAACATATGAGCTCTAACAAAGGTATACTTGTACAATCCCCTAATGTTGGATACATAAACACGTGTAGTTCAAATAAACATCATTGCATGACACTGGACGCTTAAAACCCAATTGATCTATGTTGTCATTGAAGTTTGTAATTTATCTTAAACATGTCACTCCTTATATAGCTTTAATAGATAATGCACATTTTGTTACCTCTCTCTCATACAAGAGGAGTAATAATTATTATTGTTCGTAAATAAACACGAAGTTTGAGAAATGTTGGTACAAGGACATGAAGCAGCGGGGATGGTGGAGATCACGTGTCAGTGGGGTGATCTACACCCTCTCCATTGCATTGGACCATCCCCAATGTACAAGAGAGAATCCTAATTTATATGAACAGAAATTACTAAATTGAGGAACCCATTGAATCTTGCCTAAAAAGAGGGAGAGAAAAAATGAGAAAAAAGAATGAAATTCCAAAATTCATCAATTAGAAAACCTAAAAGTTCACATTCAAATTGAGGATGATTTTAAGTGAACCAACTCACAAAGGATTTTGAGAAATTTCAAATGGGATGAAAATCAGTGATAACATGAGAAAATTTAGGTGAGAAACAAAATCCTGACCAAATCAGTCATGAAAACATTTTTCTGAGCCAAAAATCAAATGCCAAATGGAAATGTCTGATTGGATCTTTGTCAAAGTCTGACAAGAAACTGATGAAATTAAAACAATGTAAAAGAGTAGATCCATTGCAAACCCACAAAGGGTCATTTACTTCCCTCTCACAAAACCCACAAAAAGAAAGGAAGCAACCTGCGTTAAGTAGACATAACAGATATTTAAAAATCAAATTTAATGTCACAAATCACCTACAAGATGCAAGCCAACTTATAACCCAGAGTTTCAATCCTCATTTATAGCATAGATCATCCTTGATTAAACCAAGCCAAGTAGAACAAACTAAAAGCTAAAAATACAAGCACATATGCCTTCAACAATGGTATCTAAAAGTCTTTAAGCACTGCTCACAAGACATCATTCAGAATTTAATAGCGTCAAAAAGTCTGAGGTTTATACCTTCATGAATTAGATAAGAATGCACTCTCATTCACCAATAACATGTCAGAATTGAATGACTACAACGCTCAAAAAATTGTGTAGGTGCATGGCATGGCATCCAGTGAGGGCGTTCAATTGTGTGACGGCCCGAATTTCCATAACCCGGAGCGCGAGTAACCCAAAAACTGACCTGATAATGAGTCCGAAATGGGAAAGCAAGAAAAGAAAAGGAGGTCTCTAATTTGGAGTTAGAATGAGTGAAATATGAAGTTTCAAAGTTTGGTTAAAAAGCTGCCAAAAAAACACCCTGTTCCCAGGTGCGATCTACGTAACTAACAAAAAAAAAGGCACAAAATTATGGTGCTCAGGTGCAATCGATCGTAAAAAAAGTGCGATCGATCGTAGAGTACGAACGATCACTTGAAGCTTGAAATTTTTGAAAATCATTGGGAAGATGAGACTTTTTGGAAAAAAAATTGTTAAGTAACACCCCTCAAATTTGATACTTAGGTCCCTATGGTCCATACCAAGAAAGATAAGTTAAATAAAAAGAAGAAAATGCCTCCAAGTGCATGAAATGCAAAAAGAAAAAATGAATATTTGATACAAAGCGCCCTAATTTACATACATTGAAAGTACTTGGCCCTTGGCCTCATCACATACATGTCAAGTTAACATAAAAGAGAGTACTTGGGTGGAAGTTACACAAACAAAAAGAAGCTAAGCAAGCTTCTAAATATATTACACATTGGCAACCCCAAAAGATACATACAACATGCTAACACTTGCATGTGAATATTACACAAAAGATGTTCAAAACATAAACATAAGTCCGAGCTAAGGATGACGTGCATCCAAGAAGAGTACCTCCTTGCCTGAAAAACAATGATCAATTAGGGTGAGTAATTTGAATTACTCCGTAGGACAATGCATATGCGTATAACCTAAAGTTTCAAAAGCTTTGCAAGCGTAATATAGACAAATACATGTGGATCATGCCTCCTAACGTCTAGTTTCAAGGTGAAACTAAGGAATCATAATAAAACTAACTTTGAAGCATTTTAAACATAATCCACAATAAGTAATGCATTTAACAATATTGGAACATCCAATGCAAAACAACAAGTTACAATTACAAACTATTGTCAACTTGAAAATAAAATGTGAAATCAAACAATAGGAATATCTTGGACACGGCGTCCGGTTATGAACATCACGGCCAAGACAAATTAGCTATTTTGGATTACTAGCCCGCCGGCAACTACCCAAGTGGCCACTATATTGGGGAGAACTCGTACCTTCCGCACTAGAACCGTACTCAAGCCATGTCACGAAATAAATGCCCCAATAATCCAAAATCAACAAATAATGTCACAACGTATACATAAGTATACAATGCACTTAATCACTTCCCATGCACAATCAAGGTTGGAACCACACATTCCATGCTCTAAGTCTTCAAGACTAATATGGCATTATAATGACTAGTCCACAATGTGAATAATACTACACTAGTGTAATGATATCAACTTATGAAATCAATTCATGCTAATATAGTAAGCCTTAAAATTACATAATATTGTCAACTTGGAAATAAAATGTGAAATCAAACAATAGGAATATCTTGGACACGGCATCCGGTTATGAACATCACAACCAAGACAAAATAGCTATTTTGGGTTACTAGCCCGCCAACAACTACCCAAGTGGCCACTATATTGGGGAGAACTCGTACCTTCCGCACTAGAACCGTACTCTAGCCATATCACGAAACAAATGCCCCAAGAATCCAAAATCAACAAATAATATCACAACGTATACATAAGTATACAATGCACTTAATCACTTCCCATGCACAATCAAGGTTGGAACCACACATTCCATGCTCTAAGTTTTCAAGACTAGTATGGCATTATAATGACAAGTCCACAATGTGAATAATACTACACTAGTGTAATGATATCAACTTATGAAATCAATTCATGCTAATATAGTAAGCCTTAAACATTTGATTAAACAACACATACTATTAAGCTCACAATGAAATAATTGGCAAGAATCATATAAGAAGTCCACAATTGCAACTATATGAAATTACTAGAGATTAATCCTCCACCAAATTAAACAACACATAGTATCAAGCTCACAATGAAATAATTGGCAAGAATCATATAAGAATTCCACAATTGCAACTATATGAAATTACTAGAAATTAATCCTCTACCAAATGAAACAACACATAGTATTAAGCTCACAATGAAATAATTGGTAAGAATCATATAAGAATTCCACAATTACAACTATATGAAATTACTAGAAAATAATCCTCTACCAAATGAAATAATAAGAGCTTTACGAGGGATATATCATACACATGCTTGAGTAATATAAAAACTTAGGTCAAAACAAATACAACCCTTATCTATATGCAATCCTACAATTCATATAACATGCATACAATATATATTAGATTTCAAAAACACAATAAAACACTAAACTTATAAACATAGTACACCCCCTACCTCACTAGAGAAAGTCTCCCTAGAATCCAAAGGAAATGTGTGCAAAATGATTCCAAGACAAAGATGTTAAAGACAATGGTGTAAGGAAGCTTTTGTCTTGCAAAGGTTAGGCCAAAAGGTGAAAGGAAGACGGGCTAAATCAAGGTATAAGGTAAGCTTCAATGGAGGCTTAGTGAGAGAGGAAGAAGAAGATGAAGTGGAAAATCACAAGAAAATCCACTAACTTAGTGATATACATACACTTTAACTACACTAGCACTACCTCTCTCACACACACTCTAATCACAACCCTCCACTTGTCACAATCCAAGGCATCCTCACAAGACTTAAAATCCACCTTACACTTGTCATCATCCAAACCCTCCAAATGATACCAACCAAAAATCAACACTTGGTCCAATGAAAGAGTGACACTTGTCACACTTTCCAAAAATTGAAAAAAAGTCCCTCTTCAAAATATCTCACAAAAATAATTGCAAAAAGGTCTCTAACCCAAAAATATTTCAAAAAGATAATCGCACAAATAACCCCAAAATGAAAATGTCTCCCAAAGAAAGAATGCAATTATACCCCCAAGAAATGAAAATAAACTATGCATTAACAATAAAATAAATTAAAGTGAACGCATGAAATGTCGGAAATCAATCTCGAACACAAAACCCCACCTTGGGTCCTACAAAACCCTAAGATAACAAGAAGCGAAATAATAATAATAATAATAATAATAATAATAATAAGAGCGAATTGCAAAAGATAAAGAAAAAAAAAAAAAAAAAAAAAAAAAAAACCCTTAACTATCACTCACTTGCAAAAAACCCCCCTTATAAATACTTTTAGCAAGAAACTCTCCTCAACTATTCTGAGGGCGGTATTTTAACTTAACACTGTGTAATGATTTTTTGAGGTAATTTTTTGGACCAAATTACCCCTCAACATTGTGGATTTGGGTCATGAAAAAGCAGACGAATTTGGCAGTCCGACCAAGCCACTCCCCCTCTCTGTTCGTTTTGGTACTGCAGTAAGGTTTTGATAATGGATGAGAGAGATGTTGTAGTGGTGGTACGGAGAGAGAAAAAGTTGGGTGCGGTGGGGGTGGTGTTGAGAGAAAAAGTTGGGGAATAGAAAAAACGCTACTTCTTCTTCGCATCTTAAAAAATAAATTTCTTGCAAACGTAACCTCTCTCTCCCTGTTATATCCAAACAAAGAAAACTAGGATGAGGGATCAATAATGTATGATGAAAGTGAGGACAATGTAAAACTAAGATAAAAAATAATAAATAAAAAATAATAAATAAAAAAAAAAAAAAAAGAGAGAAAGTGAGAGACATAGAGAGAAAAAACAATTGATGAGCAGATGGTTTTAACATGTTTTGTCAATAAGTTAATTACTTCTTTGAGTTAGCATTATAACTGTGGTTGAATATGTAATGGAATGGCACAAAAATCTGCTTTTTTATTTTCTTTTCTTTTTTTTTTATTATAAATAGAGTCTGGAAGGCTACCGCATCTGGAACTTCTTAAAGTTCCAATTAGTTAATCTAAAACTTGATTTTGATGAAATTCGCACCATTTTGATCCTTCTTTGACATTCCCAATGGTGAATACTTCCATTGACTCTGAAGGGATTAACTTGTGTTGCATCACTTTCCCAAAATAATTCAGCGGCAGCACAAGAAAAATGCAAATGAAGGCAGCAATATAGAAAATTCGGATACTGTGCAGAAGCATTCCAGCAACTGGGTAAGTAAACTAAAAAATTGAACAACGGAAACTAATTTGACAAACATGCAAGGTAAGTGAAATTAAACACATCCAAGGAAGATGTTTGCAGAGGTATCCGGTTCTTAAACCGTTACGGCGTGAATGTGAATGGGGAAGAAGGAGGACTGAACATCACCGGATTTAATGGAAGACTGAACAATGACCCAATCCACAAAGTTGAGGGGTAATTTGGTCCAAAAAATTGCCTCAAAAAATTATTACAGTGTTAAGTTAAAATACCCCCCTCAATACAGTTGAGGGGGGTTTCTTGCTAAAAGTATTCATAAGAGGGGTTTTTTGCAAGTGAGTGATAGTCGAGGGGGGTTTTTTGCAATTCGCCCAAATAATAATAATAAAAATGTCGGAAAAACGGAAAAAAGATGACATGGTCATCACAAATTGACCCTAATAAAAACATTAATTTACAATCAAAATTTCAAGCATGAAGATAAAAAAATCCAAACAAAATTATTAAAATTTCAAGAAACTCAAAAAAATTTAGTTTTTAAAAAATGAACTAAATATAAACAAATGTTGTTTTCTAATCCAATGATCAGGAACCATGATCTGGACCAAGTCAAGTACAGTACAAATTTATGAATTTATCACCAAGAATAGATAATCATAGACTTATTATTGGCAATTCACCAATCCAGAAAAAGGAAATTTAAATCCCCTCATCAAAACTCTCAGCAAAATACATCTAAGAGGCACAAAGTGAAACAAACCTTCACGTGTACTGTACAAAAGCAATTCTAGCATATATTTACACATAAAGTGTATCCTAACTCTGTTTCACACCCTCATTTAACTCAATTACCATTGATGAAAATTAGACCCATAAAAATAGATCAAACTTGAGAGAACTAGGATGCAAACAGGCCATGATCATTTAAGGTGCCAACTCTCAAAACCATAGGAACTACACAAGTAAAATAGAAATCTTTAACTATGCAACCTGACTAATGACTTCACAAAAAAGAGTATATTGGATGTAATAATAACAATACTAATATAAAATATTCCTAATCTTCTTTTTGTAACTCCATCATCAAACTTCGTAACATTCCTAACCTACCCAATCAGTCCTGTATCAAATCCTAAGAGAGAAATTTTAATATTAGACCCTTAAGGAATGCAATGTAATTAGGTAGGTGAAGTATACAGTACATTCTGTAAGGAAGACTACTAGAATGCATTCCATTGTAAGATGGAATCCAATACTGTCGGGTTTTTTTTAAAACTTAAATTTTGATGCTGATTTTAGTTCTCACTCTGGATATGCTGCTGGTGGGATTGTATTGAAAGATGAATTCGGTAGGGTACATAAAGTTGTGGTCCGCTACTTCCCCCTTCAATTGGTTCTTCTGTTGTGGTAGAGGCTATGGTTGCTAGAAATAAGGGCAACTTAGGGTATGATTGAAGTAGTGGAGGGGGACTGCAATTTAACTGCAATATGATGATCATTCGAGATTTGGATGGGTCAAGAGAAAAGGCAATGGAATAGCTCAGGGCGAAGCTAAATATGCATTTCAGAAAAAAGAGAACAATTAATTTCACGAAGCTATTCCTACCTTCATAGAGGAATTGGTTAAACCTGAACGTACACTGTATTGCCTCTATTCCTGTTATTAAAATATCATAATAATAAAGAATACCATAAACTAGCCAATAAAACCAAGTTAAAAGAGAGAGAAATCGACCCTATTGTGTTTACTGCTTCTCCTCATCAATTCCACCTTCACCACCGAAGCGGAACAAGGCTTCGAAAACATAAGTCAGCTTCCATTATAAAGTCTACACCCTGAATCTCAAAATGTTTGATTGTTTTCATTTCTAAATCGTACCAAAGAAACCTTTCACCGTCCTGTACCAGTAGTACTTCCCCACCAGTCTTTGAAAAAGCCAGAGGCCTCACATAATCAAACCACCTGAGGGTACTGGGTTGAGCAATAGAAAACAATTTAGTCCAAGATTCTTTAACTCCATATTCCTTCATCGCCCAGATATCAACACATAAATCAACACCAACCATGCGATAGTCAGTAACTAGACAAAGCCATCCTCCTAGAACCCCCAGACTCATCTCAAAATTCTCATCAGAATAATCAGGCTGTGGCACCAATCGATATTCCTCAACCCCAAAATCAAAAGCAGCAATCAACCTGGACCTATCCGAATCCGGTCTTCGACACACAACCCAATGCAAAGATCCATTAGCAAGCAAAGCATTTTCCCCATCCCAGAGGTGATAAGGGAAATCTTGAACCCTTCGCCACAAATTCAACTTCAGACTATAAACCTTAACTTCAGACTCAAACGAATCATCACCGTTGCGAAAATACTCTATCACTCTCATCACCTTGTAGTCATCATTGACAGAATCATACCCAAACCCGTATACAGTATTCTGGTAAACACGACGTTTGCGCGGGAAGTCAATCGGTGCGACTGGTAATTGGTGATGTTTTCTGGTGGAAGGATTCCACAGCGCAATGTCTTTGTGTGAATTAAACAAACAGAGCACCCCATCACAAGAACCAATCAATTCAGTATCCTCCTCTTCATTCTTCAACGGGTGGTCAAGCACTACCGTACCATCATCGTCGACAGAGTCCAAATTTAAGGAGTAGAGCTCATTTTCCATGTAAATGATGCTGCGATTGGTGTTGGTTTCGATGGATCGATTTAGATGCGATCTGATGAAATGTTGGCTGTCGATCAGAGCACACCATGATTTTGACACGCATCTGAACCGTAGAAGGGGTTTCACCGGTAATCTTGATAGTATGTCGGCGATTACATCCACATGAAGATCTGACATTTTCGGGGAATTCTAGGGTTTTCTATTCAGAAGTCTAAGAGAGGAACGGCGCTTGGTACAAATAGGCTACTACCACATAGGTAAGTAAGGCCCAATCGATTTCCAGAATAAAATGGGCCTCCACCTTTGATCCCCTAACAATTAAACTTTCGTAACTACCTAATTCTTTTATAAATGTTAAAGAATCAAGACATAAGTCACATAACTAACACTTAAAACTCTGAGCCTCAACACTGATAAAATTAGTAGATTATTGTTTTCCTACACATCCTCTTAAGATTAGAATTATATTTTTATTTCTATTATTTATAATTTAAATATTTAATTACTCTTTTACAATTTTATCCTTTAATTAATCACTAATTTGAGTTATTAGTTTGAGTGGGTCACTACATACCTTCTTTCTCTGTTTCTTTTTCTTCGTCACCTTTTCTTTTGTTTGCTGCTTCTGCCCAACGCTTCCACAATCCCTATCCTCTCTCCCTATTCTACGTTTGCATTCCCATCTTAATAAAAGTAACAAATTTAAAGTGAAAAATTATTATTTTTTCAAATTACACAACCACCTTTTTAAATTTGAAATGATCATTTTGGTGATGTTTGATAAGACTAAAAAGATTTTAACTAATAACTAAAAAATAATATTTTTTATATCCTTTTTAATTTTCTTCCGCCTCTAGTGACAAAGTAATATTCATGTCACTTAAAATTTTATCATTTTTAAGTGGCCCGGACTATTTTTGTGATATTAAAATTGAATTAGCAAACAAGCTTAATTAAATAAGTATATTCGTTCAAAATTAAGTGTTGAATTTAACTATCAAACAACACCTTTGTCTTCCCCTCTCTGATTTTTTTTTTTTTTTTTTTTTTTTTGGAGGGGGGTCTCTTTTGGCAGGACAAAAATAAAAATAAAATAAAAAGGTTAAGAAAAATACTCAAAAAAAAAAAAAAAAAAATCAAAAAACAGAAAATTTTAATTTATTATTATTTTTTTTAATAAATTGTCTATTTTGACGGGAGCATCACTAAATGAAATGTACCCAAAGTTAAGAGTGTTACCATTGTTATTGCTATTTACATATGTAGTGTCTAACAATAACTCTGTGTCCTGTTAAATAAAATTGGATTCAGTGTTCAACAATGACTCTGTCCCTAAGACAATACTTGTCTATTTTAGTTTTCTATAAATAATTGTAGAGATAATTTCTTTCCTAATGTTGTAGTTTAATTCAACTCTCTTAATTTATTATCCTATTTTGATTCAACTTCCTTTATTAGTTATTTCCTTTGCATATCTTCTCCAATATTAATTTCCATTTTATTCCAGTTTCTTGCAATTTCAATTCACGTTAATATATTTCCAATAGATTTTCATTTTTTTCAATTAAGTTTATGTTTTATTGCAATTCGTTTCCACTTTAAATCATTTTTCATCCAACGCAATTAGAACTCATTCTACAAAGTTCCATGTTCTCTCTTTCTTTAAATCATTTGTGGTTGTAAATATGAAATGAGTAGGAATTAAATGATAATAACAATTCTAGTTGGACCAATTTAAAATTTAGAATGAAATAAATTTCAAATTGAATTCTCTAAAATATCCCTAATAATAACAAATAAATTAAATTAACAAAATGACATTCTCTAATAATTTTTTAAAAATAAATAGTGGCAGTGATGATGGTGGAAGTGGAAAGTGATAGTTGTGTAGGTAGTGGTGTTGGAAGGCGACAGTGGTAGCAATGGTGGAAGGCGGCGGTGGCAATGGAGGAAGACGACGGCCGTGGTGGTGGAAGACAACGGCAGTTGTGTGGTGATGGAAGAAAATAATTGTATTGGAGGCGATGGTGGAAGCCAATAGAGGTGACTATGGTGGTGGTGGAAGGCAGTGGAGGTAGCGGTGGTGGCGGTGCTGAAAGGCGGTGGTGATAGTGGTGGTGGAAGGTGGTGCTGGTGAAGGAAGGCGGTGGTGGTGGAAGATGGTGGCGGTGGTGGAAGACAGTGGCGGTGGTGGTGGAATGCGATGACGGTGGTGGTGGTGGAAGGTGATGACAGTGGTGGTGGAAAGTGGTGGAAGGCGGCGGTAGCGGTGGTGGTAGACGGTGGTGGTGGCGTAAGGCAGTGGCGGAGGTGGCGGCAACATTGGAAGGAAGTGGCGATCGAAGGCGGAGGTGGCGGCAACATTGGAAGGAAGTGGCGATCGAAGGCGGTGGCCGTGATAGAAGGTGGTAGTGGTGGTGAAAGGCGATAGCGGTGGTGGCAGTAGTGGTGGAAGGTGGTGGCTAGCATTCATGCACATGGTACAGAAGCAATTCTGACATAATATAACCTATTACTTGTCTCCATACATTATTGATTCACACCCCATTTGAGTCAACAACCATTGCTAAAGATTAGACCTGTGAGATTCTTATAAAAAATAAATAAATAAATAAGTAGAGGAGCAGAAGAGGATGCAAGTCTGCCACCATCCAAGGATGTTCCAATTCTAACAAAAGTGAGTACATAGCTATTATTCTTTCCTTCCATCTGCGAACTATGAAATTGCCCAACTATCGCCCCGTTAATCCAGCATCAATTCTGAGAAAAAACAAGAATTTTCATATTAGGAGCAAAGTGATCGATTATATGATCATTTCATCTCTGTTTTATACCCAAAATATACAAGAACATTAAACATAACAACGTCAATAACAAGAAGTCAATATATATCTCTGCATTTGCTTCAACTTCATTTCTTCATCCAGGTGCTTAAAGCACCAATTCAAACACCATTGACAGAAAATCAATTCTTGGAAAATGTACTGCTAGAGGTGAGGATCAATAATGGCCTTAACAATGAAATACAGCATTACTCTTCACAGAACACAGATATTAAAGAGAGAGAAAATCTAATATCAATCTATAATTTACTATAGATAACAACATAAATTAAAGGATCAAAATTTTTATGATGCAAGAAATATCAACTTAAGCAAAGTAAGGAAAATATGCAGACGAAAAGATTGAAAAATTTCAACCCGATGTCAAATTTGGGTTCGATGTGGCACCTTTCATGTTGTACAAAGGCATTCCCTGATCGTAGACTACCCTTCCCTATCTTGACTTTATAAGTGAAGTCCTTTGATGCGCAGGTAACTGTCTGAAAGTGAACGGTTTTCTTTCACTAGTTATGAGATTTCGAAATCTCGAATCGTGAGACTAGAAAAAGCTAGGATGTGGCTCTGAGACTAACAAGCTGGTGATCCTAGGTATTGTGACTTCACTACAACGCCATTATTATGCTATATAGAATGAAAAAATAAATACATAAATAAGAAAATAAGAATGAGGCTGACAACATAATTAATTGCATAACTGATGTTCCAAAAGAAAGAACCATCATACAAAAATTGTCTCAAGGAAAACATTGAGAATAAACCACACAATCACATAATTTTTCTTTTTCCCTCAGCAAATTACTCCTGAAGATTTGAACTCTCCACCTTCCACTATGAAAAAAGTCAATATATATCACAAAGCCACATGACTTGATGGTACACGATAAAGTAGTTTAATTGAATATGTTTTCCTATGTTAAATTTGAATCGGCTCATTCGTAGAAAGTGTCATATGAACCCTGCACGGGCTCCTATTGGCAAATGATGGCTCCTTCAAATATTCAATAAGCCCTATATTTCCCTCTAATATATTCAGATTAGTCTGTAACAGATGAAATCTAAAAAAAGTACACCTGTACAGTCCAGTAGTGTTGTAACATGCATCAACTAGATGAATGGTTTTCTCCCTTTCCCCAAATAAGCTTTCTACCACCAGGATGACAAACATATGTGTAGTTAGAACAAAGATTGTTGCTTTACGGTGACACGGGACACTTAAACCACTTGTTTCTAGGTTTCATCACAGAATTATAGTTTTCCTTAAGCATGCATAACTCATTCTTCTATAGTAGCATTTACATATTGTCAATCGATAATGCCTATTTTATGATTTTTGGCAAAAAAAAAAAACTCTGAATCCCGAATCTGACAGTTGCTGAATTAGATCAGAGATTATATAGATTATATGCTAGGTCAACTGAATGGATTACAAAAATTTTGCCACTTGGCCTAAGGGAATTGTCCCACCCCTGCAGTGGGTGGAGAGTGTTATCACCCAAAAAAAATAATAATATTAAATGAGAGAAAACTTTTGCATCACCTTCCAAACAAAAATATATATATTCTTTTGCATCAATCAGCAGGATGAGGATGGCGTACAAGGGATAGAAATCTTCTTTTTTTTTTTTCTAAGTGTTCAGTGAGATTATTGACAAGCCTAACCTTCTCCCAAAATCTCCATATCACCACTCTTTATGAGATTTGAGAAATTTCAAAAGAAATCATGCTGTTTTATAGTTTGGAGGAGATGGAAATCAGTAAAAACAGGAGAAATCTAATGTAGAACAACAAAATCCTGACCACATAAGCTAGCAGATGAACCAAGTAAAAAGGAAATAAATCAACTCCACTTAAAAAAGAAGCTGCTAAAATTTATTAACCTACTCTCCATCTTGCTCCTACGTTGTTACTTCTTCAAGTTTCTTATAGCACCGGTCAACAGTGTGAACCTCTTGGACAGGAAAATATGTCTAAGAAAAATAAAAAATAAAAACCTCTTGTAAAATGTACTGCTAGTAGGTGAGAGCCTGATACTGGCCTTGGGACTTGCAATGTGATAGATAAAATACTTCATAGCTCTATACAACACCAAAGAGACCAACTCTTACTGCAAAAAATATATTTGATCATGTCACTTAAAGGATCAGAATTTCAAAGAAACGAGATGCCAAGCAAGATTAAGTAAAGCAATGTAAAGAAATTAGGCATGGGAATGAAAAGCACAATTACTTGCCTTCTCTGGTCTATATTTTTCTTCTTCGCCTTCTTTCTGTCACTCACCATCATCACGATTCACGAAGGGGAACGAGGCTTTCAAAATAAATCTCAACTTCATCTGGTACAAGCCGGCTGCGAATCTTCAGTTTTTTAATTCTTTTCTTTCCTAGGTCATACCAAAGAAGCTTTTGATCATCCCGTTGCATTAGTACTTTCTCACCCGTCTTTGAATAAGCCAAAGTTCTCACATAGCGAAACGTCCTAATAATAGTGGGTTGACCGTTGAGCAACACAAAATAATTTAGTCCAAGACTCCTTAACTCCATACTCCTTCATCACCCATACCTCAGCACGGACCCTGGCATAATTGCACAGCAAAGAAAGACATCCTCCTAACACATCCACATACATACGGAAATTCTCATCTGAAAATTCAGGCAGTGGCACCAACCGATATTGCTCAATCCCAAGATCAACCTGACCGTATCCGAATAGGGTCTTCGACTCACAACCCAATGAAAAGCCCCACTAGCAAGAGCAGCATCCGGCCGATTGTGCAAGAAGTAATAAGGGAAATCTTGAATTCTTCGCCATGAATTTGATTTGAGACTGTAAATCGTAACTATAGAATCAAATGAATCATTATCATCTTTGTCATATAGTTGTGTTATCCTCACTACCTTGTAGTCATCATTGACGGAATCACAGCCAAAGTCGTAAGCAGTATTCGGACAAAAGCAGCGTTCAACACGGCCGTCGTCCGGGCAAGGGCAACGTGGTTCACGAGGTACCTCAACCGGTGTGAAGGGTAACTTCTGGCGTTTTCGGGTGGAAGGGTTCAGCAGCACAATGTGATCATCTATGCTAAGAAAACCGAGCAAGCCATTGCAACAACCAATCATTTCAGCTCCAAAGTAGTCGTCCCAGTTGATGGGGTTGTCAAATTCGAGCGACTCCAAGTCTATGGTGGCACCTGAGTCTTTTAGAAAGAGGCTGCGGTGGTTGTTGGTTTCGATGGATCGATTCAGATGCGATTTGATGAAAGCTGGGCTGTCGATTAGAGCACACCACCATTTCGAAACGCATCTGAACCGTAGGAGGAGTTTCACCACTAATCTTGAGACTATGTCGGCGATCACATCGGGCGGAAGTTGTGACATTTTTTTTCAGTTTCTATTTTAGGGTTATACACAGTTTTGCAGAAGGGGCGAAGGAGACTGCAGAGGGTTTCGATTCTAAGGTTAGGGTTTTGGACGACTATAAATGTTTGGTACGAAACAATGGTCCGCATGGAGAACAAAATGGAGTAGTGCTAATTTATTTTACAGATTATTGTATGATAATGAGTATTATATTTTGTATTCCCATCAATGGTTGTAATATTGATTCTAACTTGTGACTATCAAATGGCTTGTTATGATTTTTTATTTTTCTCGAAATAATTATTACTTAATATATATATATATATATATCAACTTTTCTATTGGCTATCGCAAAATAAATCTCTCATTTAAAAGCTTAAAAAATTATTATTGTTATTTATAACATTATTAATTTAATCTTATTACATTAAATTTATAAAAATTAAATCGACCCATTATAAATATTTTAATAATTTATTAACTACTAATATATTAAAAATATATATTAAAGCACATTCTCTTTAAATAGCTAAAATTCCCAAAAAGGAACTTTTATTATGATCAGTCCACGGCTATGCATGGATCTCACGGGTGAATCAAACGTTGGCCTGTGTCGCATCTATCCACGGTCCCCCTGAGCAAAAGCTTGGTTTCAAACCCCGATTCAAATACCAAGCTCTACGAGCAGAGCCCGTGATGATATAATTTGGGAAAAACAATGGAGTAAAAAATAAAAGATAATATTAATACTTCTTTACATAAAATATCATATTTATAGTTTTCTTAATATATTATATTTCTCATTTTCTTTTGTCTTTTTAAATATTTGAGTGGAATGCATGTTGGTATGGTAATCTACAGTAATTTAATAAGAGTCACAGAGCTTTTGCCAACATAAAGCCATAATGAAAGCAACTTTAAATTGGAATTGCTCCTCCTCTTCAACATAAATCTCAAGAAGCAAAAAGGATATCACAAAATTCAACCTATATAACATGTATAAAGCAATCAAATCATGCCAAGATCACACTTCCTGTTACTGCACCTATATTATCGCCATCAGTTCTAAGGTCATTATTATATATAAAAGCTTCACTATAGTGGTCATGCACAATTACAAAAATAATTCATGCTATGGCAGAAAAATATTCAAACATAGTAATTACCAATTAATTGTCCCCAACCATTGTTTCACATCCTCATTAACTAGAATCAAGTCAAAAAGTTTGGTATAAATTACAATAATAATCAAGCTTGGATAACTAGAGACTCATTATGGACACGTCACCAATGCACCAAAGGCCATTCTCACAACACTCAACAATGTACATCTAAGAGCATCCGGGGCGGAAGGTGTTTTAGAGGGTTTTAGTGTCAATGTAGAGAGAGGGGGGTGATATGCAAGAAGAAGTAGAGTGTTATTTTTGTGGGCCCTACAGTAATAATCTATTGGATTGTCTAAATATAGAGTGCGATTTGGAGAGTACTTTTTAATTTTTTTGCTTTGTTTAATTGGTTGTGGCTGCTGTGTATTGGATTGTCAAATTTTTTGTGAGCCCTATAGTGACAATCTATTGGATTGTCAAATTTTTTATTTTATTTTTAAATAAAATATTAATAAAATAAGAAATAGAGAATGAAATAATCGGGTTCTACACCATGGAACATATAGATTAAAAAAAATAGAGTACCACATCATCACTTTTTGACTTTCGTGACACACTACTTTTTAAAAAGTAAATAGATAACTTGAGTTACCCACACTTGCTCTGTAAGACATGACAGGTATAGCATGGCAATCAAATCATGCCAGGATCACATTTCCTGTTACTGCGCCTAAATTGTCACCATCAGTTATTCTAAGAAAGACATCATGGTACAAAAACAATTCTAACATGATATAACCTATTACTTGTCTCCATGCATTGATTCACACCCTCATTTGAATCAACAGTCATTGCTAAATATTATACCTATGAGATTCTGAAAATCTAATGCACAACATAGAAATTAAAGAGACAAAATCTAATTGCAATTAGTAATTTAAATTATATATATAATAACGTAAATAACAGGATTGAAATTTCTATGATGCAAGAAATATCAACTTAAACAAAGTAAAGAAAACATGCAGACAAAATGAATAACAAAATTTTCAACCCTATGTCAAATTTGAGTTGGACGCCGGCACCTTTCACGTTGTTATTAGGTATTGTGGCTTCATTACAATGACAATTTCACGATATCTAGAATGAAAAATAAAAAATATTAAGAAAATAAGAATGGGGCTAAGAACATAACTAATTGCATACCTGATGTTCCAAAAGAAGGAACCATCGTGCAATACATTGTCTCAAGGCAAACATAGAGAATAAATGACCCCACACACACATTCCTCTCCCCCCCAAGCAAATCACAGAAGACTTGAACTCTCCACCATCCACTATATTTTCGCATGTTAGATTTGAATCACTCTACTCGCTCGTCAATAAGTGTCATATTAACCCTGCAATGGCTCTCATTCGAAAATGACACCTCCTTCAAATATTCAATAAGCTCTATATTTCCCTCTAAATACATGCAGATTAGTTTGTAATAGATGAACTCTAACGAAAGTATACATGTGCAATCCCTACGGGTTGTAACAATTGCAGTTTCGACAAATAAGCTTTCTTCCACCAGGATGAAATAAGCATGTGTAGTTCCGACAAAGACCATTGTTTTACGTTCACACTGAATACTTAAAACCACTTGTTTTTAGATTTCACCTCATTCTTATATGGTAGCATTTACATATTGTCAACCACACATATTTTATGATTTTTGACAAATAAATAAATAAATAAATAATGTCTGAATCCCGAATCTAGAAGTTGCTAAAATAGACAAGAGATTATACGCTAGGTCGACTGAATGGGGCTACAAAGCTTTTGCCACTTGGCCTAAGGGAATAATCCCACATCCGAAGCGGGTGGAGAGCCATTATAATACAAAAAATAAATAAATAAATAAATATAAATTAAAAATTAAAGCAGTAAACTTTTGGATCTATGATTTTTGTTTTTTTTGGGGACAATTGATTGGAGGGTGTCAGCACCACTTTTGGGGGCAGGACTATTCCCCAAAATTACAGGTAACCCTGACCAATTAATCATAAAAGATGTCATTTGTTAGACATGAATCAATTATCAAATGGAAGTTTTGATTGAGTCTGTCTACGACTGGAATGAAATTGATGAAATAAAACCATTCACAAGTCAGACGGTAGCATCTAACTACTGCAAACCTACAAAAGGTCATTGACATTCCTTATGATAAAACCTAGCAAATGAAAGGATGCAAGTCACCTCATAAGACATAGTATCAAATCCTCATTTACACCAAATTTCATTGTAATGCCAAATGTAACAAACTTAGCACCGAAAAATACAAGTACATATGCCGTAATTAATGGTATGTAAAACTTTTCAAAAACCAAATTAAGTATTGCTTACAAGACATCATTCATAATTTAGTATTGGTACCTAAAATATGTAGTACGCTGAACTATTCATTATACATTATGAATTAGATAAGAAAAACATGTTAGAATGGAACAGATAGCAGGGGTGCACGGCATCGACTGAGCGCCTGCCATTCAATTGGCATCTACCTAACAAAACACTGCCACTAATATTGCAAAGATTTAATAGGAAAGGAAACAAAGATTCAACTGTATTTCTGCATTTAATCGGAATTCAGATACTACAGCCCAAAATCTGTCAATATATCTCTGCATTTGCTTCAACTTTATTTCTTCATCCAGATGCTTAAAGCACTACTTCAAACTCCGTTGCCAGAAGATCATCCCTAAGAAATGCAGCATATAATGCATTAGGCATCACATTAACGAAAGTAATTTCAACTCTTTGCTAGAGGGTGAGGATCAATAATGGCCTTAGCAGTTGCAATGTAACTAAATGAAGTAGAGCATCACTCTACACAAAACACAGAAATTAAAGAGAAAAAATCTAATTGCAATTAATAATTTAATATAGATAATAGGATCTTAATTTATAGGGTAAATTACGCTGACACCCCTTCATGTTAGGTCAAATCTCAATTAGATGAACATTTTAGTTTAATTTTCGTCATATTTGAAAGAGTGAATTTGTATCTCACTTACACCTCAAATGTCAGTTTTTTTGTGATTTCACAGTACTTTTAAATGTAAAATGACTATACTACCCTTTTGACTTGCTGTTGACTTGGGAAAAAGGTATTTGAATTTTTTCATGACAAAAATATCAGCAAGTGACAAAGTCAAAACCCATCATCACCACCCCACCCAACACCTCTCCATTGTAAGACTGAAAAATTAGAGTCACAAGATCAATAGAAGAGAGAGAAAGAAAGAAAGGTAAGAATAAATAAAAAAAAGGTTGTTACAAAATTATATATAATAGTAATTAACATAACATAGTTATAATTATTCTGCTATAAAAAACAATAACCAACTACAAAAGAACTTATTTTGGATCTGCAACATATGAGATGGTATTGACATAGAAAATCAATAAAATTGTCTAATAATTTTTGGGATAGAAATCACTAAAACTCTTAACAATTGCTAAACAATGACAAACCTGATTGCACTGGATTGAGACTTCTGGGACACGTTCAACAAGAAAGAGAAGTACCGGCTAGGGTTTTAAACATGGTTGAGAGAAGGACAGAGATTAATTATTTACACAGATTATTTTGGTGAAAATCCGGCAATCGGAGATATTTGTTCTTGCATGAATACGGTAGGTTCTTATTTGGTAGAAAGAGGATTTGAGAAACTAAAACTAATTTAGTTATTGTTTGACAGCAAAGTTTACGCATATACCTCCTTATATATAACCAAAGAAAACCCTCAATCACTCGTAAAAATCCATAGCCAAAACCCAAACACCAATCGCAACCCCAAATGCTCAACCAATCAACCCATCCACCCTTTACCTTCAGAACTTAAGCCAGGAACCCAGCAGCAACAAATAGCCACCTGGAACCTAAGACTACCATCGTCGCCTTCACTGGAGTCTTCCCCTATTTTCACCAACGCCGATCGCTGTTCAACGCCGATAATTGGCTTGGTAGTCTAGCTCCGCCATCGCCCGATCCCAAAATCGACGATGCGAATCTTCATCACACTGTAGGTGGCTTCGAGGATTGCTTGGTTTGCCGTCAAATGGGCGAATTTGGAGTACGGTGAACTGGAATGGGCAGGGAATCTGCAATTACCTGAGAGGACTCGCCGGCGATGGCGGCTGTGACTTGGAGTGGTGCTCCTCAATCACTAGAGGATATACATTTATGTAGATAGATAGAGAGAGGAGAGAGAGAAAGAGGAGTATTTGGAATATTATACATAGGGGATATTTTTATCATTTAAGTTTATAGATATTTTGTATTAAATGTAATTTAAAAAATGGGGGTAAATAAGTCAAATCAAATGTGTCAGAGCAAAAGTAATTTGGGATGTAAGTGAAAGTTAAAACCAAAATGTTCATCTAGGTGAAATTTAACTTAACCTCAAGGGGTGTCAGTGTAATTTACCCTAATTTATATGATGCAAGAAATATCAACAGACAACTTAAGCACAACAAAGAAAAGCACAGACAAAATGATTGAAATTTTTTACCCGACGTCAAATTTGGTTGGACGTGGCACCTTTCACGTTGTTATTAGGTATTGTGATTTCATTACAATGACATTTTTACGATATGAAGAATGAAAAATAAAAAATAAAAAATTATTAAGAAAACAAGAATGAGGCTGAGAACACAACTAATTGCATACCTAATGTTCCAAAACCGGAACCATCATGCAACACATTGTCTCAAGGCAAGCATTGAGAATAAATGACACAATCACAATTTTTTTGCCCTCAGCAAATTACTCCTGAAGACTTGAACTCACAACCTTCCATTATCAAAAAAGATAATATATATCACTAAGCAGAATCTCTTGATGGTACAATTACGTAATTAAATGACTACATTTTCGTTTCCTTAATTTGAATCATTCTGCTCGTTCGTCGATATGAACCCTGCACGGGATCCTATTGGCAAATGACACCTCCTTCAAATATTCAATAAGCCCTCTACTTTTTTTTTGATGAGTAAATTAGTATTAGAAAGCATTCAAATGGGGAATGCAACCCAAAAAACTACACTTAGGCCAAATGGCCAATAATCTCTATACTTCCCTATAAATTTATTCAGATTGGTTTGTAATTGATGAACTCTAGCTAAAGTACATTTGTACAATCCCATAGTGCTGTAGCATGCATCAACTGGGTCAATGGTTTTCCCCAAACAAGCTTTCTTCCACCAGGATCACATAAACGTGTAGTTCAAACAAACATCTTTGCTTTACGGTGAATCAGTGACCATGACACTGGACACCTAAAACCACTAGTTTCTAGGTTTTGTCACACAATTATAATTTTCCTTAAACGTGCATTACGCATTCTTATATGGTAACATTTACAGATTGTGAACCGATAAGATGCATATTTTATGATTTTTGGCAAAAGAAGTCCGAATCCCAAATAGTCCAAGACTCCTTTCCTCCATACTTCTTCATCACCCATTTATCAACTCGGCCTCCAGGATATTTACAAACAATACAAAGGCAATCTCCTAAGGCAACAACAATCAAACCAACAATATCCTCATCCAAACAATCAGGTTTTGGCACCAACCCCAAGATCAAAAGAAGTAATCAAACTCACTGTATCGGACTTGGGTTTTCAAGTCACAACCCAGTGCAGAGCCCCATTAATGGTGATACCAGGCAAAACCCTGTATAGATGGTGATAAGGGAAATCTTGAACCCTTCACCATGTATTTGATTTTAGACTATAAACCTTAACTTCAGAATGAAGTGAATCGTCATCTTTCCCAACAAACTGTATAAACCTTAACTTCAGAATGAAGTGAATCGTCAATTCGTCATCTTTGCCAACAAACTGTACCATCCTCACCATCTTTTAGTCATCACTGACAGAATCATACCCTAACCCCAAAGCAGTAAAATCGATAAAGGGACATCCAGACGGGAACTAAACCTGTGAGACCGGTAGCATCCGGTGTTTTCGAGTGGAAGGGTTCCGTAGTATGACTTCGTTGTAGAAAGGGTTGCACAAAAGAACCAAGCCATCGAAAGAAACCAGCAGTTTGGTTTCTTCTTCATTCTTGATAGGATTGTCAAGCTCTACGGCATGATCGAGAGAATCCAAGTCTATGGAGAAACGGTTTTCAATTCTAAAGATGAAGCTGTGATTAGTGTTGGCTTTGATCGATCGATTGAGATGCGATTTGATGAAATGTGGGCTGTCGATCAGAGATTTCAATATGCATCTGAACCGCAGAAGGGATTTCACCGGTAATCGTGAGAGTATGTTGGAAATAACTTCCACCTGAATGTCTGACATCTTTAGGGTTTGTGTGTGTGCGGAGAAGAAGAGCAAATGAAATGGCGGAAGGGCGTTGGGGTTTTGGAACAAAAGTGGGGTTTTTTTTAAAAGACTAAATTAAAAGAGCTTATATAAACAGGGGAAAAAAAACAAGAAAATGAAAATATTATAGACCAGTAATACAAGCCAATCAAATAATCATTAAATCTATTTGGAAAACAAAGAAAAAGACAATAATAATTTTGAATTAAAATAAAAAGAGACTTTTTCACTAGCATTTCTCAAGAAAGTTACAATAAATTATCATTTTATGTTCATAAAATTTTATAAAGAAATAAAAAATAAAAAAATTCCCAGCAACACAAATCTTTTAAAGCGTCAAACATATATTTTGCTGTCATAGTGTCATCTTGTTATCTTGTCCATGTCAAAAATTAGGAATATTTTCTCATGGCCAAACATGATTAGATTTGACAAAGAAGTCAATATGTATCTCTGCATTTGCTTCAACTTTATTTCTTCATCCAGGTGCTTAAAGCACCAAATCAAACACCATTAACATAAAAAGATCACCTCAAAGAAATGCAGAATATAAATTAGGCATCACATTAAACAAACGAAAATAAATTACAATTTAAATTCTTGGAAAATGTACTGCTAGAGGGCGAGGATCAATAATGGCCTTAACAATGAAATACAGCATTACTCTACACAGAACACAGATATTAAAGAGAGAAAATCTAATTTCAATCTATAATTTACTATAGATAACAATGTAAATTAAAGGATCAAAATTTCCAAGATGCAAGAAATATCAACTTAAGCAAAGTAAGGAAAATATGCAGACGAAAAGATTGAAAAAATTCAACCCGATGTCAAATTTGGGTTGGATGTGGCACCTTTCATGTTGTACAAAGGCATTCCCTGATTGTAGACTACCCTTCCCTATCTTGACTTCATAAGTGAAGCCCCTTGATGCGCAGGAAACTGTCTGAAAGTGAACGGTTTTCTTCTTTTTCACTAGTTATGAGATTTCGAAATCTCGAATCGTGAGATTAGAAAAAGCTAGAATGTGGCTCAGAGACTAAATAGCTGGTGATCTTAGGTATTGTGACTTCACTGCAATGGCATTATTACGATATATAGAATGAAAAAATAAATACATAAATAAGAAAATAAGAATGGGGATGACAACAGAATTAATTGCATACCTGATGTTCCAAAAGAAGGAACCATCATACAAAAATTGTCTCAAGGCAAACACTGAGAATAAATGACTCAATCACATATTTTTTCTTTTTCCCTCAGCAAATTACTCCTGAAGATTTGAACTCTCCACCTTCCACTATGAAAAGAGTTAATATGTATCACAAAGCCACAGGTCTTGATGGTACACAATCACGTAGTTAATTGAATATGTTTTCGTATGTTAAATTTGAATCATTCAGCTCTTTCGTAGAAAGTGTCATATGAACCCTGCACGGGCTCCTATTGGCAAATGATGGCTCCTTCAAATATTCAATAAGCGCTATATTTCCCTCTAATATATTCAGATTAGTTTGTAACAGATGAACTATAAAAAAAGTACACCTGTACAATCCCGTAGTGTTGTAACATGCATCAACTAGATCAATGGTTTTCCCCCTTTCCCCAAATAAGCTTTCTACCACCAGGGTGACAAACATATGTGTAATTAGAACAAAGATTGTTGCTTTACGGTGACACAGGACACTTAAACCACTTGTTTCTAGGTTTCATCACAGAATTATAGTTTTCCTTAGGCATGCATAACTCATTCTTCTATAGTAGCATTTACATATTGTCAATCGATAATTGCGTATTTTATGACTTTTGGCAAAAAATAAAAAAATAAAAAACTCTGAATCCCAAATCTGAGAGTTGCTGAATTAGATCAGAGATTATATAGGTTATATGATAGGTCAACTGAATCAATTACATAACTTTTGCCACTTGGCCTAAGGGAATTGTCCCACCCCTGCAGTGGGTGGAGAGTGTTACCACCCAAAAAAATAATAATAATAAATGAGAGTAAACTTTTGCATCACCTTCCAAGCAAAAAAAAAAATCTTTTGCATCAATCAGCAGGATGAGGATGGCGCATAAGTGATAAAAGTCTTTTTTTTTTTCTAAGATTTCAGTGAGATTATTGACAAGCCTAACTCATCTCCCAAAATCTCCATATAACCACTTTTTATGAGATTTGAGAAATTTCAAAAGAAATCATGCTGTTTTTATAGTTTGGAGGAGATGGAAATTAGTAAAAACAGGAGAAATCTCATGTAGAACAACAAAATCCTGACCACATAAGATAGCCGATAAACCAAGTAAAAAGGAAATAAATCAACTCCACTTTAAAAAGATGCTGCCAAAAATTTATTAACCTACCTCTCCGTCTTGCTCCTACGTTGTTACTTCTTCAAGTTTCTTATAGCACCAGTCAACAGTGTGAACCTCTTGGATAGGAAAATATCTCTAAGAAAAATAAAAAATAAAAACCTCTTGTAAAATGTACTGCTAGTACGTGAGAGCCTGATACTGACCTTAGGACTTGCAATGTGATAGAGAAAATACTTCATAGCCCTATACAACACCAAAGAGACCAACTCTTATTGCAAAAAATATATTTGATCATGTCACTTAAAGGATCAAAATTTCAAAGAAACAATGCCAAGCAAGATTAAGTAAAGCAATGTAAAGAAAATAGGCATAGGAATGAAAAGCACAATTACTTGCCTTCTCTACTTTATATTTTTCTTCTTCACCTTCTCTTCTGTCACTCACCATCATCACGATTCACGAAGGGGAACAAGGCTTTCAAAATAAATCTCAACTTCATCTGGTACAAGCCGGCTGCGAATCTTCAGTTTTTTAATTCTTTTCTTTCCTAGGTCATACCAAAGAAGTTTTTGATCATCCCGTTGCATTAGTACTTTCTCACCCGTCTTTGAATAAGCCAAAGTTCTCACATAGCGAAACGACCTGATAATAGTAGGTTGAGCAACACAAAATAATTTAGTCCAAGACTCCTTAACTCCATACTCCTTCATCACCCATACCTCAGCACGGACCCTGGCATAATTGCACAGCAAAGAAAGACATCCTCCTAACACATCCACATACATACGGAAATTCTCATCTGAAAATTCAGGCAGTGGCACCAACCGATATTGCTCAATCCCAAGATCAAAAGCAGCAATCAACCTGACCGTATCCGAATAGGGTTTTCGACTCACAACCCAATGAAAAGCCCCACTAGCAAGAGCAGCATCCGGCCCATTGTGCAAGAAGTAATAAGGGAAATCTTGAATTCTTCGCCATGAATTTGATTTGAGACTGTAAATCTTAACTATAGAATCAAATGAATCATTATCATCTTTGTCATATAGTTGTGTTATCCTCACTACCTTGTAGTCATCATTGACGGAATCATAGCCAAAGTCGTAAGCAGTATTCGGACAAAAGCAGCGTTCAACACGGCCGTCGTCCGGGCAAGGGCAACGTGGTTCACGAGGTACCTCAACCGGTGTGAAGGGTAACATCTGGCGTTTTCGGGTGGAAGGGTTCAGCAGCACAATGTGATCATCTATGCTAAAGAAAACCGAGCAAGCCATTGCAACAACCAATCATTTCAGCTCCAAAGTAGTCGTCCCAGTTGATGGGGTTGTCAAACTCGAGCGTGTCAAAGTCTATGGTGGCACCTGAGTCTTTTAGAAAGAGGCTGCGGTGGGCTGTCGATTAGAGCACACCACCATTTCGAAACGCATCTGAACCGTAGAAGGGGTTTCACCGCTAATATTGAGACTATGTCGGCGATCACATCGGGCGGAAGATGTGACATTTTTTTTCATTTTCTATTTTAGGGTTTATACATAGAGTTGCAGAAGGGGTGAAGGAGACTGCAGAGGGTTTCGATTTTAAGGTTAGGGTTTGGGGGAGCAAATCCTCTTCTGTGTGGTTTCATTGCTGTCTCCTGCAGTGAACTTTTAGTGGAGTTAGTTTGGCCACGATTTACTCCACTCAATACACCACCACTATTTGACAATTGCACTACCACTATTTATAAGAAATATTTCATCACACCATTCACAAGTAACATTATAAAAGCTTAAAAATAATATCACATGAATTTAAAAAGTAACATAATCATTTGTAATTACACCACTATTTATAAGTAACATTTTATCACCATTTATAAATAATATCACATAAATCTAAAAGTAATATCACATAAATCTAAAAAATAACATTACCATTTGTAAGAGGGTAACATCACTACTTAAAAAGTAAAAGGTTGTTAACAGTCAAATACCTCGTAATCCCTTTCAAATTCCTCTTTAAATTAACATGTAACTATTTTTTTGGATGTCGATTTTTATGATAAAATTTAACTTAAAATATATATATATATAACATGTATAATTGAGTTAGATTTATGTGTGACTATTAATTTTTCAACACTATGTAAATACCTTTTTTTGATGGTGAAAGTGGTGAGTGTGACAATTAATATTAAAATTTATCAAATTTTTTCTTTTGATGGTGAAGGTGGTGTGTGACAATTAATATTAAATTTTGCTAAATAATTTTCAAAGATATGTTAAATAATTTAAAACTAAGTGAATGTTTTTTCAATATTTTGAAGAAAAAAAAAAAATATATATATATATATATATATATGGCTCTTTTCGTTATTTTTGGAAACAACGAGTGTTTTGTTTGTTGTCTAAAGTTAATTCAAGTGGTTTAAATTCTTTAAATTAACATGATAAAGTGTTTTTAAAATACTTTAATTTCAAATTATAACATAAATGATATGTTGAATTGAGTTACGTTTGTATGTGACATTACTTAATTTGCATTATGTGCATACCTTATTTTAAGGGTGAAGATACTTATGAGTGGTAGTGAAATATTACTTATAAATGGTGGTGAATTGAGTTACGCTTGTATATAACATTACTTAGTCTGTATTGTGTGAATACCTTATTTTGAGGGGTGAAGATACTTATGAATGGTAGTGAAATATTAATAATAAATGATTGTGTAATTGCCAAACAAAGTTTTAGTGTATATTGAGTGGAGTAAAATATGGCCAAATCAAGACCACTTAACGCTCACTGCAGGAGACAGCATGGAAACCGCACAGCAGATGATTTGCGCCATCCTCTGCTATAGATTCCCAAGTTGTCCCCTACTATAAGTTCTTATGTGGTTTATGTTTGGCCACATCATTCACCACTATTTGACAATTGAGACCGTGTTTGGCAATCACACCACCATTTATAAGTAGCATTTCACCATCATTTATAAGTAACATCACAGGATTTAAAAAGTAACATCACAGGAGTCTAAAAGTAACATCACCATTTATTTGCATACCTTAGGCAATTGAGACCGTGTTTGACAATTACACCACCATTTATAAGTAACATTTCACCATTATTTATAAGTAATATCATGTAATCTAAAAAGTAACATCACATGAGTCTAAAAGTAAAATCACCGTTTATATGCATACCTTAATTTAAGGGTGAAGATACTTATAAATGATGGTGAAAGTTACTTATAAATGGTGGTGTAATTGCCAAACACAGTATATTGAATTGAGTTAAGTTTGTATGTGACATTACTTAGTCTATATTATGTGCATAACTTATTTTGTGTGTGAAGATACTTAAAAATGGTGGTGAAGAAGGATCCAAACGCTGCCTCAATTCCACTCAAACGCTGCCTTAAGAGCTATTAAATGGACAACGATGTGGCAAAATGTAGGCCACTTAAAACTCACAGCAGGAACTGCATAAGAATCTCACAGCAGAGGATTTGAGCCCTTTGGGCCCAGGGTTTGGACTACTATAAACGTTTGGTACGAAAAAAATAGTCCGAATGGAGAGCAAAATAGAGTAATTAGGGCTGGGCAAAAAATTCGCGAATTCGTGGATCCGATCCGATCCATATTGCTAAACCCATGGATCGGTGGTGGGTTCAAAAAATGTGAATCCGTAGTTCACGGATTGGATTACAGATTACCCTGTCAAAAATCCGATTCGATCCGTGAATCCGATCCGTGGCTAATCCGTATATATATAATATTAATATTATACAATATAATTTATAATTTATAATTTATTATTTATTATTTATTACTTTGGGAGTTGACCAGTGGACCACCGACAGATTTGTAGAGCAAAGAGAAATCAGAAAAACAATTCATCAAGCACACATAGCTATTAGCCTAGCTATTAGCTTCATCTTTTAAGTGTTAGAACAAGTCCCCATGAATTGAATCTGAAATTATCTTTAAGCATCTGGAGACCACAGTGTTGCTTGGAATTGAACAAGTCCTCTCGAGAGAGAGAGATCACAGCGAACCAAGGTCACATGGCTAGTGAAGAGTCAGTCGAATCGGTTTGAATTTCTTTCGGATTTAGGGTTCAGTTGCGACCGAAGAAATCAGAGACTACCAATAGCTGATTGTTCTTATTCTCGTTGATGATGAATCGATGAGATTGAGAATGACTTGAAGAAGAAAATCAACATGATGGAAAGGTCTGGGTCTCATTTGTTGATGATGATGATGATGAGAGAGAGTCGAAAAAGAAAGAATGACCCTAATAGAAGTCGGAGAAGAAGAAAATCGGTGGATTAGACGCATGCGAAAAGACTGCGTAACCACATGAACCCTAAGAGGAGATTGGAGAAGAAAATGGAGATGGAGATGGAGATGGAGATGGAGATGAGATCGGCGGATTGGATTCAATCCGATCCGTTATTTCACAGATTCGATCCGATCCGATCCGTAGGCTAACGATTGGTGGCAGATTCAAAATCTCCTAATCCGTTGCGAGCGGATCGGATTAGAATTTATGCCTAATCCGATCCGATCCGATCCGTGGCCACCCCTAAGAGTAGTGCTAATTTATTTTACAAATTATTCTATAATGAGGAGTATTATATTTTTTATTCCCATGGATGGTTGTAAATTGTAATATTGATTGTAACTTGTAACTACTATTCAAATGGCGGGTTATGACTTTTTTATTTTTTATTTTTCAAAATAATTATTACTTATCTAACCCAAAAAATATATATATATATGTATGTATCTACCATTCTATTGACTACCAGTCTACCTCAAAATAAATATTTCATTTAAAACTTTAAAGAACTAGTATATATATATTTTTTAACATTATCAATATAACTTTCTTACATTAAATTTATAAAAATTAAATTATTAAAGGCCCACCATATTAAATCACTTAATGGCCATTGTACCCTTCTAAATCCGTAGGAGTTGGACGTTCGTAGTCTTCACCCTCGCGTCCACAGTTGTACGGCCACCAAACTGAGTTTCAATTTTCTAGGCACGTTGCTAGAAATGGTCTCCAATTAAGGCTGCAATTCGGGCAGGTTGGACAAATTTGAGGTATAATTTGAATCTAATTCATCAAATAAAATGTTAAACCCAAACCCAACTCTAACTATATTTTCAATCCTAACTACTCAACACGAGCCCAACCCATTATTCTATTTTTAAATTCGAGCTTGTAATTCGGGATTAAATTTCATATTAAAATTTTGAGTTAATTCGAATTACTCATATATCTAATCTTCACACCAAAAATTTAATATGATCTTGAATTACTTTTAGATTAAATTACTTTTAAACAATAAAAATTACAAAAGTTTTTTTTTTGTAGATTTTTAATAAATGACAAACAAATTTTTAGAAAATTAATTTTTCTAAATGTTAACATACAGTAAGTTAAGATTTAATAAAAAAAGTTAAAAAAAAAAATGGTAATCATAATTTAAATACTATATATATTGTATTTTAAAGTAAAAATATATATAAAAATAATATTATAATTCGGGTTCGAGTTGGTTCGGGTTACTAACACTTCAATTCAAGCCCAATCCTAATTTAAATCGGGTTAAAAATTTTCAATCCAAACTCAACTCTAATTATAAAAATGATTACCTAAACTCGTGAAAAATTAGACTCGGTTCGGATTGAGTTCGGTTTTCCAACTCAAATTGCACCCCTAACTCCAATCTTCCCGCCGACTAATCCCAACTCTATCCCTAGAGCATACCAAGCCACCCAAGTAAGTCTCTCTCTCTAAACCCTGACCCTAACTTTCTCTCTCTATCATTCTGAACCCTAACCCTAACTCTCTCTATCCATTTTTCTGAAAGGCTTTGATTGGTAATGCTCGGATAAGAGGTTTAAGGATGAATTGGTTAGTAGAAGTGATCTATAATTGAGACCTGTTAAGAAAATATAGTAGTTTAATTGATGAGTAATTCGAGACTGCAATTGATCCAAAAGAATCCATAATAGAGGGAATTCTAGACAGTTCTTAGGATGTAGGACATCTACCAATCAAAGCCTTTCAACAGTAACACAACCCAACCCAGCCACCGGAAAACAAAACGAGGTGCCTGGCAAGAATTTTTTTCAAGTAATAGTGTAACACAAAGCAGGGGAAGCAACTTATTTGTTGAGATGAGAAGAATTTCCTTCGATTAATAGTGTAACACCAAGGGCATAATTGTCATTTCAAAATAATTCATTCAGGTTTTATATTAATATTAAATTATGGAGGCCAATTTTATTATTTTACATTTCAAAATCATTCATTCAAGTTTTAAATGAGGGAAAATTACACTGACCTTCCTTGAAGTTTTATCAATATACACTCACCTCTCCTCTTGTTTGTCAAATTACACCAATCTCCTCTATTATAGATGTCAAGTGAAATTACATATATGTCCTCATTATAATTATTGTATTTTATTTACAAAAGGATGAACATTAAAAAGACAAAATTATCCATATGTCAAAGATGAATAATTTGGAAGGATATATATAATTTGTAGGCCAATTTTGTCATTTTACATTTCACTTAACACTTCCGTCACGAAATGGAGCCATGGAGGCAAAATGATATTTTTTTTTTATAATTCAAGGGGTTATTTGTTAATATAGGGGATAATGTGATATTTTTGAATAGTAAAGGAGAGTTTTATCATTTTAATTCTAAAATAAATATTAAAACATATTCTCAGTAAAATTCCCTAGACTTTTATTATTTTTTTACCTTAAATTTTGTAAAAAATTATATAGTGCTTCCTAAATTTTGTAGTTTCTAAAATTATCTCTTTATTATTTCTTTATTTTCTCTTTTCCTCTTCAAATTCCTTAAAAGAAAAAATCAAAATTTTCTTACTCAATTGAAACTCTTAACTTTTTCCTTTTATAATTTTCTCATTTTCCTTCCCCCCCCCCCCTTTTTTTTTTTTTTTTTTTTTTTCTACTTATACTTTTTAAAATTCATATTTGAATAATTTACTTTTTATTCTTCTTTTGTCTATATATATATATATATATTGTGCACTGTGCCCCGAACTTAACTTAAAATCCTGACTGCTCAAAATCTATTAACAAGAAGATGTAGGAAAGATATCAGCACCCTCTATTCAGAACACAGATAATAAGAGACAAATTCTAATTCCAAGTAAAAAATTTGCTAATACACTTCATAATGTAAATTAATGGGGAACAAAATGTGTACAATATCAACTTAAGCAAAGTAAATTCGAGCTAATGCTAATTCTTGTCCTTGCGGATTCCTCCCATCATTTGTATCTATCACCAATCACAAAACTGTAACCATGCTTTCGAAACAAATATCAGCTGCAAGTGACTCCGACCCATCATAAATTTCAACATTTGTTACAGTTTTCTTTTTCAAGTCATACCAATGCAACCACCTCCTCTGTCCCAAAAGGACTTCCCCACCACCCTTTGAATAGCCTATAGGCTTCAATACATCACCCATCGCCACCGGCCGACTGAAACTTGATTTCTGGATAGCAAATAATTTAATCCAAGATTCCTTAACTCCATACTCCTCCATCACCCATACATCAATGGTCAAAACCAGAGTACAAAGGATACAAAGACAGCCTCCTAAGGACCCGACATTGATCCAAATATTCGTATCCAAATATTCAGGCTGTGGCACCAACTGAAATTCCTCAACTCCAAGATCAAAAGCAGCAATCAAGGTCAAGTTGGCAACACCCACCTGTGCCTGTGCATGTGGTGTTGAAGTCAGAGTCCAGTGCAAAGCTCCATTAACTAATACACCATCCACCCCACTCTCTTCGTATGGGTGGTGGTGGTGATCATAAGGAAAATCTTCAACCCGTCGCCAAGAATTCGATTTCAGACTATAAACCTTCACTTCAGAATCAGAACCATTCAAACACTTTACAATCCTCACCACCTTGTAGTCATCATTCACACCATCATACCCAAACCCGTAAAGAATATATCGGCATCCGCAGAATTGGGTTATTGGTATCAAGTTACAACAATGTTGGGGAGTAGATCGATGTGGCATCTCAATGGATGAGAAGGGTAATTTGTGGCGTTTTCTTGTTGAAGGGTTCCACAAGACAACATATTCGTAGTGGTCAAACAAACAGAGCAAGCCATTGCAACAACCCAACACTTCCTCACATGGTGGCTGATCATCAACTGGATCCATTCTATCGATACTATAACCCAACCCATTGAAGACTACGGGACACCCTTTGAAACCTATAGGACTCGCCCAATCCAAGTTTACGGAGAATAAATGGCAAGCTCCCAAATATATGTATCGTTTAAGAATGAGACTGCGATTGGTGTTGGTTTCGATGGACCGATTTAGATGCGATTTGATGAAAAATTGGCTGTCAATTAGCCCACACCATTGTTTTGAAACGCACCTGAACCGCATAAGCAACTTCACTGGTAATGCTGATAGTACCCCGGCGACTACATCCGCCGGCAGGTCTGCCATTGATAGCCACTCCAAGGATTTATACAGAAATGACTTCAATTTTGGTTAATGGTAGGGGTTGGCGATTCTAGCATACAAAAAGAGAAAGAAAAGGGATGGAAACAAAAGAATTTGTTAATGGTAGGTCTTCGTGATTTAGTTGGAGTGAAAAAGGAAGCATACAGATACAAATATAGAAACAAAAGAGATGGAAACAAAAGAAATTTTTTTTCAGAGAAGAGTAGAGATAAAAAAGGAGAGAAACCAAGAGCTAGTGGTTCAGCGATATCATTTTTTTATTTTTTTAAGGAAGGTAGTGTTAGGATATGTGTGCCCTAATTCTAATTTTGAATTGTAAAAGTCATGGTTTCTTATCTGGATATTATTATTAAAGCATTATACAATTGATGAATGGAATGTATTATTTTTCGATTCTTTATGAAATTAATGGTGTCCGCTTGATTACAAAATATATTTATATACGTATGTAATGGCAATTAATACTATGATATAAATTAGTAATCATAAATGGTTTAAAGTCGGTAATTATGGATGGACATTTAATTAGTTAAGACTTAAACCGAGTCCACGATAGATTATATTGCGAGAGCTGTCGTATGCAATTGCTCTCTATCACAGTCATGACTTTTGACTCTCAAGCATGAGAGAAGCATAGACTCTTTTATTAATTAATAATTACTTTGATTTGTTCGGCGTATACCTCGGGATCCTTAGATCGACACATTGGGTAGTTATGTAATTAATAATTAGAGGTCTATATTCTCAATATTTGCATCAGTGCTATTTGTATTTATTTTGTTTTGATTATGGTTGATCACAAATTAAATTCGAAGGCCTTCGTATGTTTTAGACAAATGTTTTCTATATATATATATATATATATATATATAATAAATTATTATTATTTTTGTCAAATAAATATTTTATTGTGATCGAGCCGGAAATAATCAAAGGTAACAAAATAATTATATTAATTATGTTGTCGGATTGATGGCTTTAATTATCCGATAAATAATTAAGCATAGAGGGGTCAAAGTGCAACATTAACTTAGAGGTTATTTACTATTTAATTGGAGTGCAATTAATTTCTTTTAGTGGAATAGAAATTAATTTATGAATTAATTGAATTGGATCCATGGTTTAATGGACCGGACTAATTATTAATTTATAAGAGCCAATAAAATAGTAAGCCCAAAAGGATTCTCACCAATAGCCCAAGTTGATATTGGAGTCATGTTAGAATTGAGAAAGTTGAATTAGAGATGGAGAATGATTTATTGTTTTCTTATTCTTATTTTTATTTTGCCTATATATACATGAGTTCATGTATATTTTTGGTGTGACTTGGAGAATAAGAAAAGGGAATATACTTTCTCTCTCTAGATTTTAGGGTTTTGTTTTCTCTTCTAAAGGAGGCTACCACCAGTCTAGATTCCAAGGTCATTCATCAAGGCATATTGGTGATTCCTAAAGGGAAGATAATAATCAAAAAGAAGGAGAAATGATCTTGCTAAAGGGATCTACAATAAGTGAGAACATTCACTTTAGAGGAAAGTTGAAAAAGTTTACTCAGACCTTTGATGTAAGTATTTAATCTGTTTATTAAATTATGCATCATCTTTTATTTATCTTTGCATAAAACTTGTCTCTATGTGATGAATCAATATCTATGATTACAAATCCCTCAAAAGTTTTAAAAACTTGCACGTTTCCTAACAGGTAGAGGTTCAAGTCTCAGAAGAGATATACGTGTGTAAGTATTAATTACGACTAATCAGAGAAAAAAGAAGAGATCTATTACAACAGATGATGATTAATTTTGTCATTTGATTCGTGAATAAATAAAAATGAAGCGTCTACATAATTTTGGAGCGCCAATAAAAACTCCCTTAATTAATTATCATTAATTAAGATATTATTGATGGTTGCAATTAATATTAAATAAAAGATACATGTTGAAAAGGAAAAATATACTGAAACACAAGCATGGTTCACTAGAATACTCTTCTACCGAAGAGTAAAATTGCAGATGCTCGTTATGTGACAACGATGGCACAGTCTATATAATATATATATATATATATATATATATATAGTATTTATTTTTTTCAGTCAATATGTATGATTGCGTACACAGTTCCATTCTGGCTAGCTCTCTGTATATATTTTATCCCCTTTTTCGAGTTTCATTCGGATATTCTAAATTATTTTGAGTCACTCAAGTTCCGATCTGTGGCCGATAATTTCTTCACATTTTGCTAATTTTGTTCCCATGACAGGGACAACTTACCTGTATCTAAACAAATGACATTGTGACAAAATTGAAAAGATATGAGCATAAACTTCAATGCTACCGTATCTTTACATACACACAATACTATATATATATCTATATATATACACACACAATGTTGTTACATCATTTCCAAGTGAATAAGCCAGCTTACCTACCATTATACAAATAAGACTTTAATCTTTTTTTCTTTTCTTTTTTTTTTTTAAAAAAAATTATGTTAATACTATAAGAGTTTGTATATGTTTGACTCTATTATTGTCTCCACGGAGAAACCTTCACATGGAATCATTCACATATTACATCATTTAAAAAAAAAAAAAAAAAAAAAAAAAAGAAAGAAAAAAGAAAAAAAAAAAAAAAAAGGAAGAAGAAGAAGAAAGAAATTAAAAGAAAAAACAAGTCTTAGCTAGCTCGGTAGATTTTTGCGCCATCAAATAAGGTGAATCAAACATATAATACATATTACATATGTATACATGTAATTAATGAATGTTAATTTAATTACTTTCTTCAACTATAATTAAACAAGTTTCATTTGAACTTTTTCTAATACAAACCTTCCGTCAAATATATTCTTCCATGCTCAGTCTTTATGCTACCATTTTATTTAGAAACAATAAAATATAGTACAGTATATTACAGTAAATTAATATTTCGTGCACGCGACAGGCTTGGATTTATTTTATAGGGTGTCCTTGGTCAATTTAATTATAAAGTCTTAACAGTAACATATATAATATTTTAATTTGAATATAGTTGTCCATGCTCGTCATATGCTTTGATAACTACTAGTATAAGCTGAAAATTAAGCCCCAGTACACGTGTGTGTGTGTGTGTATGTATGTTCAACTCTGAATTTTCTCTCTATCCTCTCTATTGATCATCTGTAGCAGGCTTTTGAGAAATTGAAGCTAGCTAGGCCTCCATGGCCTCTTCAATTTTCTTATACAATTCTCTCTCTATTAGGCGTTTATCAGATTCTTTTAGAGGCTTGTTCTTCATGCACATTAGCTTAGCTTTCATTACCATTTTTATGATTTTCTTCTACATCTCTTCAACCTCGAAAATTCTGATTCAAACACAACACATCGAACACAGAACCCCTCTTTATATAAAACAATCACTAGGGTCTCCAACCAACCCTCCACTCACCAACTTAAGTATGAAATTAATTTCATTCCACAAACCTTTTGGCGCTAAAAGTTCATTTTCCGATGTGCTGAAAGCAGCCGAAGAAGGCGGCGAAACCCCTCCCTTCACTAGGGATGGCGGTGAAGGAGCTAAGAGAAGGTGGTCAACTGGAGTACGTCATGATCAAATGAGCCTAAATGGTATGGATATTAATTTTGAGCATTATGTTCTTTGTTTCCTTTTCGTCTCTCTATCCTATCACAATTAACTATGACTTTTGATTAAAATCTACAAGTATTATGACTATGACTTGTTTAAAAGCTTCAAGTTACTTAGCATGATTTTTTTAAAATAGCGAAAAAAGAAAAAAAGAAAAGAAAATAATTAATTACATACTTTGAAATGCAAACGTAACTTTAACGCTGTTGATGGTTGATTCAATGTTGAATAAACACATGCAATTAAGTTGAATGTTTTGGATGGTTTGGTAATTTAATTTTTCAATATCTAACATGGTCATTGATTTGGTGTTCATACCCAATATTAGTCAAGTCTTCCCTAACTCGGCTTCTGTTGCGAAAAAAATAAATATAAAAACACCATAAACATTAGTATTGCTATAAAAATATACTTAAACATTAGTTTAATAAAAATACTTAAAAACACTAAAATAGAAAAAATAGCAACTTTAAACTTTAGAGGTCATATGCGTTGATAACTACTAGTATAAGCTGAAAATTAAGCCCCAGTATATATATATATATATATATATATATGTTCAACTCTGACTTTTCTCTCTCTATCCTCTCTATTGATCATCTGTAGCAGACTATCTAGAATTTGAAGCTAGCCCTCCATGGCCGCTTCAATTTTCTTGTACAATTCTCTCTATATTAGGCGTTTATCAGATTCTTTTAGAGGCATGTTCTTCATGCACATTAGCTTAGCTTTCATTGCCATTTTTATGATTTTCTTCTACATCTCTTCAACCTCGAAAATTCTGATTCAAACACAACACATCGAACACAGTACCCCTCTTTATATAAAACAATCACTAGGGTCTCCAACCAACCCTCCACTCACCAACTTAAGTATGAACTTAATTTCATTCCACAAACCTTTTGGCGCTAAAAGTTCATTTTCCGATGTGCTGAAAGCAGCCGAAGAAGGCGGCGAAACCCCTCCCTCGACTGGGGATGGTGGTGAAGGAGCTAAGAGAAGATGGTCAACTGGAGTACGTAATGATCATATGAGCTTAAATGGTATGGATATTAATTTTGAGCATTATGGTCTTTGTTTCCTTTTCATCTCTGTCTATCCTATCATAAATGAACTATGACTTTTGATTAAAATCTACAAGTATTATGACTATGACTTGTTTAAAAGCTTCAAGTTACTTGGCATGATTTTTTTAGAATATAGTAATTAATTGAATTCACAGCTATATTTACCAGTTTGTGGGGGGACAGAACTATAATTTTTATCAACTTGGTTTGAAATTTAATGTAATCTTATGGACAGATTTTTTTTGTTTTTTTTGGGTGGACAAATCAAGCTTGTTTGATTGATTGTCTTGGGTTCCGAAAAAAGAAAAAACAGAAAAGAAAAGAATTAATTATATGAAATGCAAACGTAAATTTAACGCTGTTGATGATTGATTCAATGTTGAATAAACACATGCAATTAAGTTGAATGTTTTGGATGGTTTGGTAATTTAATTTTTCAATATCTGACATAGTCATTGATTTGGTAATTCAAGGCTTCTTCTGTTGCGTACTCAATACTATTCAAGTCTTCCCTAACTCGGAATTTGTTGCCAAAAAAATAAATATAAAAACACCATAAACATTAGTATTGTTATAAAAATATACTTAAACATTAGTTTAATAAAAATACTTCAAAACACTATAATAGAAAAAATAGTAACTTTAAACTTTAGAGGTCAAAATTAGATGCAACATATATGGTGAACCCATGTGGGTCCCTTTCTGACGAATTCCACCGCTTATTTTTATAGGCCAACATTTATGCTGAAATGCGGGGCGTATAAAAATGGGGTGAGATTTGTATCCAGTACCACAAATAAGATTCTGGACTTGAATAGTTGAATCTCATCATCATCAATAAAGCCTACCTCACAAAAGACAAATCTAGCATAGAAGTCCTCTAGTAAAATTTCATAATTGAAGCTATGGTCCATTTTTCATGTGTTTTAAAAAGAGCGTCTCTTTCAGAAAATCGTACTCTTGTGATTTTTCAAAAGAAATATTTTTTTTTTTGGACAGCGAAAGTATTTTATAAAAGTAAAGAATCAAAATTATTTAAAAGAGACAATTTTTTTTGAGGCGGAGGATATTTTGCAAGAGCAGAAAGTCACGGTTATCAGAAGAGACACTTTTTTTGAGGCAGAAGAAATATTCTGCAAGAAATTTATTTTATGTATCTCAAATATTATATTTATCTGAATTGTATGTAAAATTAAATTTTAAAACAAGATCAAATATTGCAGGAGAGGATGAGAATGAGGTGTTCCATGACAGAGAAATGTTTGTAGAAAACTACAAGAGAATGAATAGAAGCTTGAAGATATATGTGTATCCTCACAAAAGAGACGATCCCTTTGCCAACATACTCTTGCCAGTGAATTATGAACCAGGGGGTAACTATGCAAGTGAAAGTTACTTCAAGAAAGTGCTTTTCAAAAGCCATTTCATCACCAAAGACCCTTCAGAAGCACACCTCTTCTACCTACCATTTTCAATTGCAAGTATGAGGCATGACAAGAGAGTTGGTGTCGGTGGTATCCAAAATTTTATCCGAGACTACATCTTCAACATCAGTCATAGCTACCCCTACTGGAATAGGACAGGTGGGGCTGACCACTTCTATGTTGCTTGTCATTCCATTGGGAAGGTAGCTATGGAGAAAGCAGTGGAAGTGAAAATCAATGCCATTCAAATGGTCTGCACATCCAACTATTTTATACATGGATATGTTCCTCATAAAGATGCTTCTTTGCCTCAAATTTGGCCAAGACGAGGAGATCCCCCAAATGTTGCACCATCCAAAAGGTATCTTTTTAAGCTTTTCAAGTACCTAACTCGTGTTTTTTTTTTTATCATATCCAAATTTGATCTCTCGACCAAAATATTAGGATTTCAAAGGAACAAGATTTCTCTCATCCTAAATGTTAAGATTCAATGATTCTAGATTCCATTTGTCTAAAGTAATTCATTAAATGAGACGACTCTCTGAAATAAATTTAATTTAAAAGATAATCTCATTTAAGAAAGGGAAAATGATACTTAGGCAGAAGACTTATGTTCAACATCTTATCCAATTGGTCTCTCAACTAAACTATTAGGATTTCAAAAGAACAACGATTTCTCTCAACCTAAAAATGTTTTTAGATTCCATTTGTCTTCGTTAAATAAGATGAGTTAAAGTTAACTTAAAGACAACCTCATTCAAATAAGGGAAAATGATATTTAAACAAAAAAAACTTTTATCAAACCTTGTGCATCCCTTGGATGCAAAGTGGAAGATCCACTTTGGGTTTGTCACTATCAAGGGTGGATTTAGAGGTGGACTTGGACTTTGAGCACACCAAAAAAAAAAAATTATTACTATAGCCAATTATCGTTCAGCTCCAAAAATATATATATATTATTATTATTAGTATTAGTTCATCCCATTGACAATTCCTGAATTCGCCTTTGATCGCTATGCAATGACTTTGAGGTTGAAGTCGCAGTGTCCTTGAGAAAAAAGTTGACTCTGACCACCAAGAATATAGTATCCCAACCCCAACGGTGAATTGTTATTTTGTAATATTATCAAAGAAAATGGAGAGTTCTGATTTGCCTGGCACCCTACCCTGGGGTATTGAAAAAAAAAATCTCAAAACATAGCTCGTGTTTCTAAAATCATCATTATTGTGGTTGGTTCAGCAAGATGAACTCATTTAATTTAATTTTGTCTAAATAAAAATGACACTATTCCAGGAAAAAGCTTGCCTTCTTTGCTGGAGCAATGAACTCCCCAGTACGTCAATACGTCCTCAAAGTATGGAGAAACGACTCCCAGATCTTCGTCAACAATGGCCGGCTCAAAACGCCTTACGACAGAGAGCTTCTTCGGAGCAAGTTCTGCCTCCATGTGAAGGGGTTTGAAGTGAACACAGCACGCATTGGGGATGCTCTGTACTATGGTTGTGTCCCTGTGATATTGGCTGATCACTATGACCTCCCATTTGCAGACATTTTGAATTGGAAGAGCTTTTCACTTATTGTCACCACTGCAGACATCCCATTGCTGAAGAAAGTGCTTCAAGGGATAAGCTCTGATGAGTATCAAAGGTTGCAAAGCAATGTGTTGAAGGTGAGAACGCATTTCCAGTGGTATGTTTCTCCAGTTGAATATGATGCCTTTTACATGGTTATGTATGAATTATGGCTCCGAAGAAGTCATGTAAGAATTTCTTTTTAGTGTTTTAATTTGTTGAATCCCAATCAATAAGTATATGTTGATATAGTTGTGTATATATAAATGTTTAAAAATTAAAATTTCTTTACAAGTCCTTCTGCAATAAAAATTAGTTGATTATCGACAATTTCCATTAGCAAAGAATTTTATTTTTAGAAGGTTGATTAATAATTTTTTAATATCCAAATTTGGATAAATATTAGAAGGTTGCCATATTAAACAAATCAAAGATTCTGGCCAAACTATAGTGTTCTATGACTTCCACACATAATTAGACAAAAAAACAAAAAAACCTTCAAGCAGATTCTAGTTTGTCCACTCTGCACAAAGGCACAACAATAAGTACACATTTGAAAGCAAGCTGTAATTTCTGATCTTTTTGATAAACATCAGGGTGGTTCTGTAATGAACAATCCCGACGTTCAGTTAGTATAGAAAAATAATAATTCATTAGCAAGCTGAAAAAATTGCAGTAGAGAGAGTCCATAAAGAATATCCTTTTCAAAATCTACATGAAAATACGCATTCTATTGTAAAGAATAAGAAGTAAATCTTCCAAATAAATATGGCACACGATCAACTTTTGGGACCAGAATCCGTAAGGATTCAACATCAGTTCTTTTATATTTATACATTTTATATGGCAGAGGTATATCACCCTGATGGTTGTGGACCACCGGGACCACCACCAGGTCCACCACCCTTATTGCTCTTCCATGGCTTTAGCACTCCCACAACAATGATTGCAACAATGATAAGAAGTATGAGGATGGCGATGCACATCCATTTCCTGGAATTTCTTTGTAAACTTTTCGCCTTTTGGAGAGCAGTATTCCCAGATTGAACATGGTCAACTGCGTTTGAAACCTGGATAAGTGGGAGGTGGAAAACTAAGTAAATCATAGGCTCAAATATAAAGGCTCGGCCTAATATCTACTCACACAATGTTCAACAACGCCAAAAGGAAGTTCATATATATTTCAACCAATTTTTCACACCATGAGCAGAAAACCATGCAAGCCATTACGTCAAGGAACAAAATATCAATTACCATTGATTCTATGTTGTCGAGCATGTCTCCTTGAGCATCCACCAACACCGCCATATCTAGGAATATCTGCATATAACATTGAGGTGTGGATTAGAATCTGAAAATACAATTAATCTGCCATCTACCTCCCAGGCAATGTCCCATCAAGGTATCTCCTAATAACGTTATAGCACAGTGTAGTGCAAAAGGCGGCCTGTATAAGTTCCACGTGTAGACAAAACTACACTAGATTGGACTCCTAAGGCGCATATAATCATTTCAAGACAATCAGATTGCAACTTATAAGAGCACACTAACTGAAATTAGTTCCCTTGCAATGCATGACAATCTATAGGACAGGACATAGAGTGACGCTATAAAGCAACCATGTCAGTTCCATAATCTTGACAGTACACACATGTAAGCCCTTTGGTTCAACACATATAACATATAGGTCAAGCTACCTTCAAGAAGTTACAAATTACAATATAAGCTTTTTCAATCATTTAGATCATAAAAACTAAGTATGAGTTTATGTCAAACAAAAGCCAATGATTGAGCAAAAAAAGTGAGCAGAGCCTCACCAAGCTCTTTCAGCACTCAGACAAAACTTGCACAATAAGTGGAAAAAGGTAATCAAACATTAATTACTGATAACTGAGTAAGACAATCGTCAAATAAAGCCCAGAACCGAACCTGCACCTGCTCAAGCTCAAGCTCATTTTACTTGCACAAAAGTTCAAAGTCACACTTGATATCCATAACTTATATATCCCAATCAATGGAGAATGAGGAAAATCTCGCATACCTTCCATCTTATAATCAGATTGAGATATGACCATTGAATGTACTCTTGGAGAGGAAAACCTCTAATCAATAAAAACTAAAGCAAAAATGATCAAGTCCTTTCCACAAGGCATTGCTGCATACAACAGATGACTGCAAGAAATTACTTCTTACACAATTTGGCACCAGTCTACATCTAGATTGCGCCCTTGCCAGTACTTATAGGGCAGGGGAAACACCTCATTTGGCCAATACTATAATCCATTTGATGCAGGAGTAACAAGAAGAAGAATGCAAGCCCCTAGAAGTTACATGCAGTAGTTTGATATCAAAGGAAAGAAAAAAATTCTTTTTTTATGCACATGAGGCATTGGAATAAATTTCTCGATACCATTTTTTTGTATTTTGGATTTTTTTTTTTTTTTTTTCTCCTTTCAAAATAATAGGAATTTCTGTTTAACAAAGTTTGCATAATGTTAAAATTTATAGAAGACTATTTAAAAGACTGTTGATAGGTTGAAGAACTTATGGATAATTTTGTAAGCCCTACATCATCCCTTGGGATGACCTAGAAATTTGGAGCTCCATTATACGCCCTCGATCAGATTACAGTATCCATTTTAAATCTGTTTGATCAATTTAGACTAATAAATTGCCTGGCTGAGCCGCTCTTAAGGTGGCTTGCTGTTACCTGGCATCGCAACTGGTATGCCAAATTCCTTCAACACTTTTAGGCAGTTCAGGTTATTAGATTGGTCAAGATGGAATTTAGGTAAGATGAAGTAGACAGGACATTCAGCTGATGGTCAACCCAACATCATACAGGTGGTTGAAAGTCCTATGGTATGTCAAGAAGGCAAAGAAAAAATATATAAAAAAGGAAAAACAACAAGAACCTACAGTCAGAGCAGTTAACATGCAAATAATTTTTAAATTATAAGTCACGATTTAACAAAATGTACAATGCTAATATTTGACATTCTGATCTAATTCATATTTAGTAGACATCAACAAAAAGAAATGATGATACCTGTTGCAACTCAAGAAGTTTCCTTTCCACTTCTCTGACTGCATCATGGCGTTCTTGAATTTCAGCGAGGGTGTCCATTATCTGCAAAAGCAACGTAATGCCAATAAATACAGTATGACCAGCTTTAATTAGTTAATCTTCCAGTATAAAACAGGCATTGCCACGCAGTATATCACTGACTGCTTTGTATCAGAAGCAGAGTTGCAGCCACTTCACACACACACACACAGACTCTTGCCATATTTACAATATTTTAAACTAAATCTACAGACTAGGAGTGTGTCAGGATTGAGAGTTGAAAGGAAAATAAATGGAAGGCAAAGGAAGGATAGATAATTTTATGCCTGGTTTAAAAATGAGTATGGAGGACAGGTCTGTTAACCTCCTAGGTAGTTACTTCTGCTATCCTCCCATGAGAAGAGGATTTGGAGGGCAATGATAGGGAATCAGACTTGTTTATATATTTTTACAGCAAGAAAATTCCCGTTTCACCTCTTTTCACTCAAATAATAAAACATTCCTTTCATTTCCTTTCCATCTAGTATCTCTTCCAAACATGAAGCAAACAAATATCCTCCTTTCTTTTCCTTTCCAGTTATCCAAACAAGATGAAGAGTGAATATTGTGTTCTCATGTCCTTTCTTTTTTATCAGAGAAAATGTTTTCCTTCTCTTTCTTTTCACTACTGCTAGTACCAATGCCATAATATTAAAATCTTTCATGGTTGTACCCCCAATGGAGAGACTTAAAAAATGACCAGACCAAAAAATTGAAAAGAAGAGGGAGAGAAGATGAAAAAACCTGGCCTCGGCCTTGTTCCCGGATTGCTTTTTGGAATATCTGTTCACTATCCCCAGTCTCTATCAAATTGTCAATCGTCTGAAAAGTTATTGAACAATCAGAAAATATGTTTATCTCAGAGATACAATTTCAATGAAAGTTTACAACTTAAAGGAACATCACCTCTTCATCAGCTCTGGTGCCCGTTACTGAATCACAGAAACCAGGATACAAAATCAGTAAGATGTACATCATAGGAATGCCAGTGCATCAAGCAGCAAATAAAGTATTAAAGAAACGAATCCAAAACCTGTATAAACACGCCTCTCAACAACCTCGCGATACTCTTGATGGATGCTTTCCCTTAAAGACTGCAAAATATTTTTAGAAAGAAATAAATAAATATATATATATATATATATTTATAAGGAATTTTCAGAAATAAATATAAAGGGAATGCTTTAGAAGTGAGAGAAGATAAAAGGCCCTGAATAATTCACTATCTGACCTACCTGAAAGTCAGACATCTTGTCTTTGAACTTCTTTTTCAAGGCACTGCAATCAGACATAACCACTTAAGAAGCATGATATCTGACTTGCTCAATAAATTTTATAAGAGCCATGCAAATTGGCAAATAATTAAAAGAATTGGTGAAAGTTGAATTAAACAAACAATGTTAATACTTAATACTAGAATCATTAGCCAGTGTGGTCCCCGTTAATCAAGAGTGTTGAGAGCTATAGACGGGATACTGACTTAACCTTTGGCATTATTTGAATAAAATGGCTGCTCTTAGCATTCGAACCGGCGTTCTCACGCTTTACAGCTCGAGCGTTTTACCAATGCACTAAGCAAAGGCCCCTCTAAATAATGATAATACTCCTTCAAAATTACAGAGATTAATTTTCATGATCTTTAGAGATAGAAACTAAATTCCACCCGACTTTTCTAACTATTGCAAGTAAAGAGCCCTTTATAAGCAGGCAATTCATTTCACAAGAAATAAGCAAACTAATTTTGGGGAGAATTTTAGAGAAAATTTTAAACATTAATAGGATAAATGGCTGAAATAGCATGAATGTTAATTTCCATCAAGGTAACTCCGACTATCAATCTGGATGTCACTTAATTCATTAGTAGTTCAATTTCATAATTTTGTTGTATTCAGTGGGCTGTTTAGGTATTGGTTGTGCTTGTGATCATATTAAGTCTTATCTAATGAAGTTGATTTGATAAATCAGTCTTGACTTATTACTCCACTTAACCTGAATTTTCTTCCTTCGTTTCTATTTGGTAATTTTTTTATTTTATTTTTTTAAGTTCAAGCTAATGCACACAACTAAAATATTGCCCCTAGCAGGGCTTGAACACTCAATCTCCCCAAAGGGGAGGAGAGATCATACCATCAGGACTAATACCCATTCGTTTCATTTCTATTTGTTGTTCATGCATATTAATTGATTGGTAGCTTAAATTTGAATCACATAAATTCTTCCAAAATCTCTAGAAATTTGAAGTAAACCTAGGCTGCATGAAATACAATGAAATCACCATTTGATTGTTACAAATATTAATTTGTCTGTGCCAGGCAAAACTTCAAGATGCAAATTATTCGTGGTCATTCAGCAAAAATAAAGAGGCAAATGGAAATGGAGTCTAAATTACAGTGTTGTTGATGTTCTTGATCGGTCTACCGCCGTTCCTTTCCCGCATCCAGGCTTCTGCCTATTTGCTAAATTCTGGAACAAAATTTTTTCGAGATCATCATATAAGAAGACCAAATGACCCAAAATTACTAGAAAGAAGCAGTATATGGTCTTACCTCTCTGTCAAGCTCCTCAATTTTTGATTTAATAAAACGAGCAATTTTTTGAACTTCATCAACATCTTTCTCCATTCGTTGCTTGATTGCTGGAGATCATGATAGGATCAATCAAGATTATTGAGGTTCAAAACAATTGCAAATATATTTATATTTTAATGAATTGACAAAGAACATGAGAGAATGTAAAATGGTTTTCCATGCAAAACTGGGATGCAAAAGAGGAAAAAGACAAATAATATAAATTTCAGCAAATAGAGTGGTTCCTGATTCAGATCCATACATAAAAATCATTAAAATATTGTCCATGCCTCAGATAAAAATAGCAACCAAATTTTAGATGGATAAACCTTTGTAGTATTGTTCAATTAGCATGCTGAGCTTCAACATGTGTAGGTATCACAGTATATTCCTATTTTCAGAGGTGCAATATGATATTTAGGAGATCTACCAGGGTTAGGTGAGATACGCAATAAATATAAATATAATATCTAATTTATAATAATCCTATATAACCTAACTTAAAAAATTAAGTAAATTTTAAATTAATGAAAATTCATCTATACAGACAAAAGTGTTTATGCATGTATTTAAAAAAATAAAATAAAGTAACAGATGATAAATGTACATATATACTTTTTACACGAAGATGTGCATACATGCAAATATCTCTGTATGAAAAATAACAGCTCTCTCTCTCTGTCTCTCTCAATAGATATTAATTGGTATGTTATAGTCATCCTGGTCAAGGTAGAAATGATTGAAGTGGCTTTTAGTCAATAAGTCCAAGTAGATTTCTATTTCTCCTATATCAGGAAGGTTTTATATTGAGAACAAGCAATCAATATTAATGCTTAATTAATACTTCCCTGTCCCAAGATTCTTGTCTCTTTTTCCATTTCAGAATGTTCCAAAATTCATGTCTCATTTGAAAAGTCAATGTAGAAAGTTCTTATTTATTTCCCAAAATATCCTTTTTTAAAAACTTTTCCCAACCAACAATATGAACTTCTAAGCTTAAATGGGTAGTTTTGGAATTTCAAAAGGGCATAGTGTATTAAATCCGTGTCCCCTTATAATATTGAAACCCGAGTGACAAAAATATTCAGATGGGGGTGGTAAAACATTTGTGGCAGACAACAAATGACTTGTTTACAATACTCATGCAACTAAATTGTTTATTTCTATTTTGACACAATTCATGAAGTTGAGTAAGCATACAATGTTATGCTTAAAAGTTTAGTTAAAGATTACAAGCATCCCCAGATGCTTTTAGAAGTTCATTAACAGTTTTGCGATACAGAAATATTACATATGCATATTCTTTAAAATAACCATCTTAAGGAAAGGATCAAGTCCCACAACATTAACATTTACAACCTTTATACATCAATATAAATCCAATAAAGAAACTTTAAAAAACTGCGCATGCCATGATTATGGAAGCACTTTATATGATTGCTATTTTGCATGGTCACAACAATGGATCTTATGATCTTTCCGCAGACTTTAACAAGTGAAACAAAATTTTACATCAACTACAACAAAAGCAAAGGACTAATTAACAGTCATTATTTAAAAGATATTACTCCATTTGTGCAGATGCCAATTTGAATTCATATAAACAGAAATGCAACAAAAGCGGATTACCTTTCATGGCGGCAGCTTTGGTGACAGCCATAGATTCCTCATGGGCATCCTGCATACACGATTTGCAAGATAATTAATCAAAGATTCAGGTCAATGGACACATCAATTCCGAAATGTATCACTAGTAATTAAGATGTTCACATTTGGTAAGCAACATTTTGACCACAATGTTGAGGCCACTAATATTCAGGTTGAATTGTCATCTCTAACTGTAAGAACAAAATCTTTACCTAAATAAAGTGAAAGTGTACAAATAATTTTCTAAAGCAGAACCCATCACATGATAAATGCATAAAATTGAAACCAAAGATAAATAGAGAGAGAGAGAGAGAGAGAATTTCCACATAATTTAAACTACCAAAAACTAAATGTATTGGTGCTAAAAACATATTTAAAATTCTAGAACACCAACAAGAACAGACCAATCCAGAGGATTTACAAAGTGTAACAACTCAAATGAATGATGTGAAGCTATGGCACGTTTCAAAAGATGAACTCAACGCCTTTCAATTCAAGATGTTTCATCCATGATCAACACAACATTGCATTGAGAAATGCTTACACCACAAAACTTGGAGAAATAATGTGAATGCATAAAAAGATTACAATTTTACTGTACTGCAATATGTCCCTCACTTGATTCAATCTCATAAAGGGGGAGAGAAACTAAGAGAAAGAAATAGAGAAGAGGATGAAGATCCTTTCCCCGTATTATGAAACATTTAGCTAATTCGTCATGAAAAGCTGCCAACTGACAAATTAACCAGTAAAAGGGAGAAAAGGGGAGCAAAACCCATACCTGGAGCTTTCTGAGTAGCTTATTCAGCTTATCATATTGTTTGTCAATATCTTGAACCTAGCAAAGAAACAAACAAAGACATCACTCGATGACATCAGACGAAAGATGATTTAAACATGCTCTTAAATTCAATACGCAGAGAAAATTAAGGAAATATGAAGGAAAGAGGATTGCCGATCAAGAGAAAATGACAATTCTTCTTGCTTAGTCAACCAAGGAGTAGCTAATATAAGTTGACGCCACCTGCTTAAAAAATTTGTCCAAGCCTAGTTCTCCTGAATTCGCTGGATGATTTGTTCCCATTTCGATATCGCCATCCGTTGAAGCTTGACCCCGGGGAATCTCAAAGGAATGCTGCAAAATATATCATGTGATATATAAAAGAAAATTACAAATAAGAACAAGAAGATGGCTAATTCCTTTTGAAAGTTTGCGAGGACATGCCAAGAAGCGAAAAAAGATGTTGGTCTAGCTCCCCAGTATTTACGAGGATGCCACAAAAATATGTAGAAGCATCGCAATGTCTCAAATAAGCTTAGATTTTGTGGTCATGTGAAAGAAAGTCGAGTCCACAATAAGCTGTACTTGGAAAGATTTAAAATTCTACAGCAGATGGCACAAAAAGACAAAAAGTTATTTAATTTTTTCATGCTGCATTTGACCATTAATAAATAATAAGTGATGATTGTAATCTAATGAATTATTCATCTTATAATTTATATATAATATTGCAATGGTTGTCACAATTAGCCGTATTTGAAATTTTTTATGCAGACAACTTCTGGGTGAGTACTAATGTATATTACAACTGTAAGGATGGACCCTTGGAAACTAGGTACTTAAAGTGTTAAATTAAATTCTATAATTTTCGATCTTTCATGTGTTCAGGCTTATTCACTACAAGAACCCTTAAAAAATAATAAAAAATAAAAAAAGTACTAGCTTTCTCATACTTTAAAATATGCTATTCTAGATCCTATCTTATAACTAGATTCAAAAGACCTACAATTGATCTAACATGGGATATTGATTTTAACAATATTTGTACTAATTATATATATAATTAATAATTAATTGAAACCAAATCACCTTAAAGCAGTAAACTGTGAGTAAATGAAAAATGATGTTAGAGATATAAATCACAATAAGAACTATAAATGCATAATATAGATCATGTTCACAAATTGAAGCAACAGATCTGAATCAGAGACGAAAGGAACAGGAAAAAAAAAAGACAAATTAAAACGTAAAGATCTAAATTGGTTAGAACATTAGAAACAAATTAAAAAAATAAATAAATAAATAAATTTGTTGGAGCTAATTTGCCAACAGTTGTAGCGGAATTAAACGAGATCCAAAACCAATATTAAAGATTTCATTAATGCTACATTGGTTGCTGAGAAATCCTACAAAAATATAACATCCTAAATTTGTTAGTCTTGTGTTTTTTGTCTTTAGATGCATTCGTCAAACAAGCCTATTTCAAATTATCAATTAATTAAGTCTACCACACAACATATATGTGTGTGTGAGAGAGATTCGGAACTTGATTTTTTTCTTCTCTTTTTTTTCTGCGTTTTCTCAGCAAACAAACACATTGAGAAAAGCAATTCTAAGGGAAAAGGGGATGAAAATTACCGTTAAAAGGTCGTTCATGTTGGAGAGCTGTTGAGAGGAGGCGAGGTGGAAGTTGAAGAAAATATAGGAGAAAACAACGAGTTGTTTGGTGGGTTTAGAGAGAGAGAGAAAGGAAAGACAGAACAAGAGTTTGTCTTTCTAGGATTGGAGACCTGGTTTTTGGTGTATTTTGTAAAAACCAGGTCTAAGGGTTTCCGGGAGAGAGAAACCCGAGAGACAACCAAGGAGAGAGAAACCCGAGAGTGTATCTCTCTGTTGAAACGATGACGAGGAAAGAGAATTAGAAAGATCAGTGGACTCACCGTGATTCCGTAACGGCATGTACATGGGAGTATTTATACTCCCTCTGTACTTTCCTTTTTGGGTCCCAAATAATTATTTACTTTCCTTTTTTAAATAATAAATTTTATTTTATTTTTTTCAAATAATTATTTACTTTCTTTTTTTAAATAATATATTTTATTTACTTTCCTTTTTTAAATAATAAATTTTATTTTATTTTTTTCAAATAATTATTTACTTTCTTTTTTTAAATAATATATTTTATATTTTTTTATATATGTTTTTTAAATTTTAAGTTTTCAAGAAAGACAATTCATATTTCACATGTCCCCTTAAAAATTATTACTCTCCAAAAGCAACACTTAAATTATGAAGATGGAGTATTTTTTACAAAGACATGTCAATTTGGTATAATTAATCTCTTTCTAAATAAAAAATATTTTAAAATCAGAGTTATACTAAGTTTTTTATTTATAACTTTTAAGAAATATTAATTCCTCCGTTAATTAATTTGAACTCTTAGATTAATTATAAAATCCAAATATTTACAAATCATACGTATGAGAATTGAACAAAGTTAAAAAGTTTGCCTAAAATAAAGCCACATAAAGCGAGAGCCTAGAAGAGAGAAAATTTAAAATTTAGGGACACAATGTCAAGGGAGAAAAAAAAAAAGTGATAGAGAGAATATATGAAAAAGAAACATAAAAAATAAGAATTTAAAGAAGTAGAAGGGGAAAAAAAGAAGAAAGAAAACAAAAAAAAATAAAAAAAAATATGAAAGATAAATGACATAATTTAGAAGGAAAAAAATTAACTTTAGAAGAGTGAAAGAGAAAAGAACAAAAAAAAAATTAATATATATATATATATATATTACCATAAATGTTTATTGGGCGCAAATACCTCCGGGCATACACCGTCCGCCCAGAGTGCTCGTACACTTATGTGCTACTAAATATATGTATATGTATAAAATATTTTTCATATTAGTACCTATGTTAATGACCGCTATACCTTATGGAATAATAAAAATATATTTAATAGCACGAGAAAATATTTTTAAATTATATAATCTTATTTATAATATTAATTATACTTAAAATACAAAAATTGTAATAAATTTTTTATTTCTTAAAAAATGATACGTAAGAAATATATATTTATTATATATTATTTGTAAAAATATATTATTTAAATGAGAAATCGTTATGAATTTTATGATTCATAAATTGAATTCGATAATTAACAAAATTGAATTCTGAGGAAGAATTTGCTCTAAGTACCAATTTATGTAATGAAGTTTGAGAGCAAAACTCATTCAGAAGAATTATGTAACTCATGTATAAAAAACTTAGTATTCGCTAATGCTCCAATTAAATGAAGTAATTTCTTTATGGCATTACATACATTCTAGGTGGAAAGTAAATAAAGTTTTAAGATTATGTCATTTTTAGTTTTAAGTTGGGTGGGTACTTTTTAAATATTTTTTTAGTTCATATTATTTGTCTTTTAGATATGTAATAAATAATTTGGCATAAAATTAAATAGCCACACTTTTAGATTTCTTTAAGTTCAAGTAAATCTAAATGAGTCGTGATACTTATAATGGATTTGTTAAGTAGAATTCATGTGACACAAAAAGACAAGTAAAATCTAGATGTGAATTAAAATGTTTATAAATGGGTAGATATGTATCGTTACTCAACGGGTTAAGTTTTTTGGTTAATGGGCAAGCACCTACTCGTTACAATTGGTATCAGAGTCAAATCCAATCCTTGATCCGGTATCATGCCAAGCACCCGGTCCAAATGGCGTTCGGATTTTCACCCATGATAGATAGGGTGGCCTAATCGTAACGAGGGTGTTAGCTGGATTCGGATAAGAAAGAATGTTACAAGTGGAACTTGTCCCACTTCAAATTTAGATGAGAATTAAAATGTGTATCAATATGTGGATAAATGAACAAGTGTCCATCCATTATAACAACCAGATATATTATGTTAAACAAATCTCCTTATTCCTTTAATGTAAGTATCATTTCCAATCTAAATAGTTACAACCTACTAAAGAAGATACATAAAAATAGATTTCATAAAGTCTTACAATAATTAATTTTCATTTAAAAGCTCCTTTAATAGACATAAGTTTTCAAGAATACACATTAAATAATAAAATTGACAAAATGTGTATTACATCATGACTTAATGCTCAAGTTATATATAAGAATTTAAAATATATTGATTTAAGTTAATATAATCTAAATTTAGATTTAACAAATTTGATTATATTTAAACAACATGGATAATTGAATTTCAAATAATAAAGTATAAGAAATTATTTAAAATTTATGCTTGCAATCCACCAAATGCCCCGTTAGTTATCTAAAAGTTAGGATTCTTTTACAACTTAGAATTAAGAATGAATGTCTATTCTTACAAATCCGAAAAATGGATGTTTGAATTTAAATTTTAAAGTTCTTACCCTTCTTTTAAATTTTCTAAGGATTTAGTTATAAGCTTTTGGTTTATCAACAAAATAATAATAATAATAATAATACTAAAATATATATATATACACACATTAAGAACCTCAAAGTGATAGCAGCGGTAAAAGTCACGCGTAACACGTCACATTCTAAGGTCAGAAATACATTGTTAATACTTTAGTGATAAGATTTTTTTTTTTTTTTTAAGACATATATGAGTCTCACAACACATTTTAGTGAAAGGTTTACCTTTCACATTTTACAACAAAAAAATTAGTATATTCTGGAGACCACAATAAAAAAAACATTGATTTTATTTTAAAAATCATTTTATTTTAAAAAAATGATTTTTTTAAGTTGTCCCGTGTTAGATGTTCCGTTTGAGGAGTAAAGCTTTTTAAAGGGACGTTGTAATTATTGTATTGTCCTTTTAAAAAATTATTAAGTTACTATTCTAAATTTGAATATATAAAAAATTAACATTGATTTTATTTTTAAAAAATGATTTTTTTTTTATTTTTTTATTTTGAAGATAGTTTATGAAAATATATGAAATATGGTGTTTGAACTTTTAAGTGGATAAATGTTTTGGGACAACTTAAAAAAAGAAAGATGAACAATTAAATTAAAAAGGAGGGAACAATAATTAAGGGTGGCAAAGTTTGACACGATCACTAACACGGCTCAATTACGACACAAGTTAAACGAGTTTGTGTTGACTTTAAACGAATTCGATTCGTAAACGAATTGACACGATTAACTCATTTAGTTGTGAAACCTGTTTAACTATGTGTCATAAACAAATTTATATTTAACTTACAAAATAACTATCTATACTTATGTCTTATAATTTATTCTTTTATAAATTAGATACTATTTAGTAATTTGGTTGAATTAAAATTTATATTTTTTTAGTATTTATTATTTGATTAACTATATTAATAATTTAAATAATAAAAAATTTATTTTAATAAATAAGTCATTAAACAAATTACAATTGTTGTCCGTTTAATAAATAGATCGGATTAATATTAAAAATTCATAATATAAGTATTAAACGAGATAATATTCAAATTAAATTATTTAATACAATAGTCTTGTATCGACACACCAAACGATTATAATTATCAACAATCACAAATTTTGAACCCTACCGCGTATGAAGTGTATTAGTGGGTACATTATGAGTTGTTTTAAAGCACTCGGAACACTAATTATTATTATTTTTTTATAAAAGGAAAATTACCTTCCTCTATGACATGTAATCATAATTCGGTTGTTGTACCGGAATAACGTAAGGATTTATGTGGTTCCCACGGGAAGGAGATTGATGGAAAAGGTCCGCGGCGAAGAATGCATTTATGAGTTGGAAGTGGGTCCCATTTGCCCATTAAGCACGTAGGCTGAACGAAGTGGGTCCCACAATTCTATCTTACTTAACACTCCTAACGTCCGCCAATCCCAATCCCAACCTGTCAACAGCCGTTGCTTATTAAGTAATCTTTAATTCAATCACTGCCGCTTACCTTCAAACCTCCACGTAGTTGAAAAAGCTATCGAGTTGCGACATATTTCAACGAGGCAGCGATTAGCTAGGATCAAGCTCACTTAAACTCTGATACACACCCATTCTTCAATTTCTTTGTAGAACAGAAGTCAATAATAAGACAAAGGAAAAGTTATAACTGAAGTGTCACCCCAGTCTTGGTGGAGTAAATTTTAGGATAAATTTCATTCACACCTTCCAGGTTGATCAAATATTAAATTGAAATGCTTTTAAAAAATTGTTATTATTCACTTTATAAATGTTTGGTCCGTTTTTTATTCACACTTTAAACATTATTTTTTAATAATGTCCGTATACATTTTGCATATAAAATGATATTGCTACCCTTTTGACTTTGTGCTAATTTTAAAAAATATTATTTTAAATATAAAATGACATAACTACCCGGTTTCAAGTGAAAATTAAACCCAAAAATGAAGAAGATCGAAGGAGGAAAGAGAGCACATTAGTTTACCTACTTAAATAGACTTTTCATAGTTAGATGTTTAGTAACCAAGTTACTTTGATTTCCTAGTTCTATTCATACACTGGGACACTCAAAAAGTTAAGACCTCACAATCCACTATTAATTGCTAATGTCGAGACTTGAGAGTAGCCTACCATGAATTGATTTTTTTGGCCGACTCCAATTAGTTGGTTTTCAACAAGAACTCTTACAACCATCAATATTAATGGAATACTGATTCTTGTAATAGGCCGTCTACACAAGGTTAATAAATATGGTAGAGGGTTTAAGTCCCTAAAAAGTGGAATTCTGTAGTCCAAAAAAAGGGAAATACAGTACAGGGTTCAAGTTTTACTATTGTGGAAATTTTTTATTTTTTTTAAAAAATTATCTATTTGAAATTTTTTCAACTAACAGACTCTTATTTTCTTCCAAGATCTCATATTAAAGGTGGCAAGATTTCAACTAAACAGTCTCTTATTTTCTTACAAGATTTCGTATTAAGAATAATAAAAAACCTATCTATTTTTTAAAAAAAATTCATACTAAATTATTTAGTATACGTTTTGCTTACAACATTTATCTTAATGACGGTCACATAATTGATAACAAAAATCTAGTAGAGTTTCTATCACTTTTTATACTTTAAAATGAGACTAAACAATTATCAAAAAAAAACCCAGAAGTTTTATGTGACTTATTCTAAACAAAATATGATATAAACTAATTTTCCAGAAAAAAAAAAAAAAAAAAAACGTATCATCTACAAAATGCCCATTATCTAATCTAAATCAAAATTAAGTTGACAATGCCAAGGAGGAGAAAACGTCACATAGCTCCTAAGGGTTAGTTTGGTTAGCGTGAATTAGCGAGGAAGGAAAAGAAACATAAATTTTTTAAAATTTTTAGTCGTTTGGTTAGCGTGAAAAGAAAAGTTTTCAGGAAAATAATATTCCCGCAGCTGTTTGATTTTCCTTAAAATGTTTCCTCTATGAAACACGCAAAAATTTTAGTTTCGCGTGAAAGTTATATCATTATATATTAATTTCCTCTTATAGCCTTGTGTAAAATATTTCTTTTTGTTTCTTAATACTCACAAAAGGAAAGTTTTCTTACACAAATTAATACTCCTAAATTGATTACAACTCTTTTACTCTTGAAATTAAAATTCTTGATTACACCTACAAAATAAAGTAAACTAATCTAATAGCAGAGTCCTAATATAAAATGAAAACTTCAAAAAATAAAAAAAAAATAACGATATAAAGAGACACATACATATCTAGACATATATATTTATTTATAAATCCAATTATATACATTATTTTATCACTATTATTATTATTATTAAATTCATAAGGGTAATTTAATTGTATATATTATTTTACTAATATTATTATTATTTAATTATATATATTATTTTTATTTTATTATTAAATTCATAAGGGTAATTTTGACATATAAAATCATTTTCCTTTCATTCTCTTGCTATCAAAACTAATTAAACAACATTTTCTCACAAGTTTCTTCAAAAAAATTCTTGGTAACCAAATGCACAATAGAAAACTAATTTTCTTTTTTTGTCACTTCACTTTCCTTTCTTTTACTTTCCATCATCAATTTTTAACTAACCAAATGGACCCTAAGGAGTGGTGGGTTAGTGCCATATATGATAGACAAGGGCAATTTTGTCATTTCAATTTGTTAATATTTTAATTAAAAAATTTAGGGGCAATGAAGGAAATGTAAAATTAGACCTAAATGATAGTAATTTTTGAAAGATATTTCAACGTGATATTTGGCCAAACCGAGTGTCATTGAAATTAACCCTACATTTTATTAATGTTTTCAAATTTCAAAAATAGTTATTTTTGCGCAAATAATGTTAGTATTAGACAACTATGTTTCCCCTTGTGTCTTATTCAGGGGTGCACAAAAATTTGGTCAAAACTGAAAATCCAAAACGGACCAAACTGGACGGGACAGTTTGGTTTGGTTTACTAATAGTTTGATTTGGTCATAGTTCTAAATTTGTAAAATCGTAAAGATACGGTTTAGTTATGATTCGAGGTCCTTTAGGACTGAACTAAACCGAACCGAACCGTTATGTTTTATATATGTATGTATATATATTTATATAATGTTAAATTATACGGTATATATAATATAATATAATTCTACAATTCAAATTACTTAGAAGTTTGTAGCAATTATTAATCCTATGGTCCACTCTTAATTTTTTTAAGTCTTATCAATTTATTACATGATTTATTATTATTATTATTTTTATAGTGGCTGAATTTTGAATTGTGGTTGATTGTTTGTTGTTGAATTAATAATTCTAAATGTATTAGATTATTAGTAATTTTGAATTTATTCTAGAAGTGCTAGAGAATAATGAATTAAAAGTTCCAAATATATTAATAGTTCTGAATGTGTTGGTAAAATAATTTATACTTTATAGTTGTGCATGTGGATTTTGAAATACGAATACTTCTGTAACAAGAAAGAAAAAAAAAAAAAAAAAAAAGGAACCGTGGAACCGAACTGAATCGAACCGAACCGAACTGTTTTTTCTCGATTTGGTTTGGTTTGGTTTGGTTCTTTTGGTCAAATGGTTCGGTTCGGTTCCAAATTTTATGAATTCGTTAAAATTGATTTGGTTCCAAAAAATTCTTAAACCTATCCAAACCGAACGATGGGCACCCCTAGACTCTTATCCTACTATAGTGTGCCCTAAAAATTTTCTAACACATTAATTGAATCCTAGTTCTAAGGCATTTTTTTTTACTGTTTAACAAATATTTTGTGTTGAACCAACAGTCAATAGTTTAGCAGTATCAGCCTCTTACTTCTCAAAGGGAGATCAGGGTTTTAAATCTTAGAAGAGATGTGTGTGTGTAATTAGGAAAAATTATATATATACACATATATATTTTGTGTTGAAACAGGATTTAATATTAGAATAGGGACCAAGAAGAAAAATGGGCTGAGAAACGGGCCTATTTGGGCAACAGTGATCCATTTATTGTAGGTGATGGGTCAGATTCTTCTAAGATGGATCAGGCCCACCCATACTCGCCACTACACTCGTAGAAGACACGTGTCATGGGTGAATCATCCAGCTGCCGGACGCGTACGCCACGCGCCGAGTGGGGGCTACTAGCTAGCAGTTGCGGAATTGGATTTGACTTTTGACTCCTCTCCCACACGGAAAGAGACTCGTAGTTATTCTCTGGTTCCTTAACCACGAAGTTCCCCAAAAATTGTTATTGAAGCAACACCGCAACTATATTACCGACTGGCACGCGTTTACGCCTCACAGCCAATTATATCACAGTCTCAACTCCCCATAATATGCCGCGTCACCTACTTTATGTCCTCGACGGATAACATTATCAAATCTCCAAAAATCTACTATAAGTACTCCAGCCCTTGGATCTTTCCTCGTGTATCTCTAATCTGATTGTGAAGTCGCCGAAAGATCTGCATCAAATATCATTGTCTGGAGTGGAGCTTGCAAGTTTCATCACTTATATACACTATACATACAGGTTCGCTTCCCTTTCAATTTTCTTAATATATACCTGATTGTGTGTGTATATACTAATTTTGTCACGTTTATTGCTTGATTTTCTAATAGAGTTTGGATATGATCGTATGATTTATGATCTGTTTTGCTGTTGGTAAAATTAATTTTGGGAACCGAAATGAAAACTGGGAAGTATCCTAGCTGGTTTTTTTTTTTTTCCTTTAGATTTTGGATATGATCGTATGATTAAATTAGTTAGATATGATCTGTTTGGCTGTTGGTAAAATTAATTTTGGGAACCGATATGAAAACTGGGAAGTATTCTAGCTGTTTTATTTATTTATTTTTCGTATATTCTTTTATATTTATATAATTTCTCCACAACCAAACGGAGTCTTAACAACTTGTTGTGTTCTTCAATCTCCGGTTAATTCAACTTGTATATGAATCTGATTGAATATCAACTTAGGGGTTGCTCTCTCTGCTCAGGAAACTTTATTAATTTAATTTTATGACACAATTAAAGTTAAATTAGTCCATCACTGCACTACTATTTTCGACCTTGTTATCTGCCCTCTGTAATCTGAGAACAGAAGACGGTTTCTAGGAACTGTGCCAAACAGATCCACAATGACTGGGAAACATATTTATGTAATATATTGTAGAATATATTATTACTATATTTTTCAGTTTTCTAGGATACTTTCCAGATTTCATTTCGTACACCTAATTTTAGGCGTTTATCCTATATTCAGGTGTAAGAACGTGTTAGAACATATTATAGAATATATTATTAACATATTGTATAGAATATATTATAACCATGTATAGGTTTACCATATAGGATTTAGGTTTCTTACTCTCTCCACACATCTCGTCACCTATATAAACCCTTTTGTATCTCATACTCATACATCAATAGTTCAATACATGTACGTTTTAATACATGTACCTTTCTCTCTCCTTTATATTTAACAGAAGCAGACTTTATTAATGGTCCCTTAGCTTATTTTTTTTTAATCTTTTGCATTTTATTATAGCTTATTTTTTGATCTTTTGCATTTTTATTTTTTCAGATAATTTGGAATAAAGCAAGAAAGGTTACATATTGTGGCCAAAAATCTTGAGATGGCGGACAAGTCTGAAGCTATTGTTAAAGGAGAAGAAAAAAAGGTGAAGGAAGAAGTTCATCTCGAAGTTGAGAGCAAGATTAAAGAACCAAGTGAAGCGAAGGAGGAAAAGACTGAGATGGAGCTTGAAGTGAAGACCAAATCACTGAAGGAAGAGCAGCCAAAATGCAAGGAAAGCAATGAGAAAAAACATAAGGAGAAAGAGAAGAAGAAGAAGAAGAAGAAAGATGATGATGATGATGAGCAGAAAGAGATAGAGAAAGAGGATAAAAAGAAAGAACCAAAATCAAAGGAAAAAGAGGAGAAGAAAGAGAAAAAAGACAAGGAAGTTAAGGAGAAGAAGAAGAAGAAAGATGATGATGAGGAGCACAAAGAGAAAGAGGAGAAAAAGAAGGAACCAAAGGTGAAGGAAAAAGATAAGGAAGTTAAGGAGAAGAAGAAGAAAGATGATGATGAGGAGCAGAAAGAGAAAGAGGAGAAAAAGAAGGAACCAAAGGCGAAGGAAAAAGATAAGGAAGTTAAGGAGAAGAAGAAGAAGAAAGATGATGATCACGAGCAGAAAGAGAAAGAGGAGAAAAAGAAGGAACCAAAGTCTAAGGGAAAACATGAGAAAGAGAACAAAGATAAGGAATGCAAGGAGAAAGAACAAAAGAAGAAGAAGAAAACAGATGATGACGAGGAGGAGCAGAAAGAGATAGAGAAAGAGGAGAAAAAGGAACCTAGAAAGTCGAAGGAGAAAGAAGAGGAAAAAGATAAGGAAGTCAAGGAGAAGGGAAAAACGAAGAAGAAGAAAGATGATGCAGGGGAGGAAGAGGAAGTAGAGGTGAAGAAGAAGGATGAAGTTGGGGATTCGGAGGATAAAGAAGATGAAGAGGAAGAGGAAGAGAAAAAAGGGAAAAAGGAAAAAGGAAAGAAAGAGAAGAAGGAAGATGAAGTAACAATGGAATGCAAAGATGAAGATAAGGAAAAGAAGAAGAAGAAGCATAAAGATGATGAGAAAGATGAAGTGAAGAAAACAGACAAGAAAGGGAAGAAGGATAAAGAAAAAAAGGTCAAGGACAAGGAGGGGTTGGGGGAACAATCCAATGAGGAAATAGAAGAAGAAGATAAAGAAGAGGTGAAGAAGAAGAAGAAAGATAAAGAAAAGAAACATAAGAAGCAGGAGGAGGAGGATGTAGATGAGAAGAAGGGCAAAGGTGAAGTTACCTCAAGGGACATTAAAATAAATGAAAATGAGAAAGAATCAGATGGTCAAGCAGATGGAAAACAAAAAGAAAAGGGAAAGAATGGTAAGGATAAGAAAGAGAAGGACAAGAAGGACAAGTGTGAAAAGAAAAGGAAACTCGAGGACAAAAGCAAGGGCAAGGATCATGGCAAGCTGAAACAGAAATTAGAGAAGATCGACGCCAAACTGGTAGCCCTCCAACAGAAAAAGGCTGACATCATGAAGCTGATTAAAGAAGCCGAGGGTGAGAGTCAAGTCACCGCTGAGAAGCCCAAAGATACAGAAGAGAAGCTCAAAGAAACGGAAGTGGCCACAGACAAGGTGGCATAGCAGTATGTGGTAGACACTTTCTACTGCACTTTTGGCAATTTTGTTACATATCTTGTTTGTACTTATCTATGGTTTTGTGTAATATAAAATATAGTACTTCTTAAGCTGGTGAAGAAATGAAATGTTCTGTAAGTATGCAAATCTCATGTTCTACCCTTCTTATATTCTGAAGCATGAAAAACTATCCATCTTTACTACTAGTCAAAGTCTAATGCCAAGTGTTATTTGTTGGCCGTTTTTTTTCTTAGGGCTTGATTGATATACAGGGTACTTGGGTAAAGTAGTTGAGGAATGAGGGTTCAGATAATTTATACTGCATTTGATACTATTTCGTATTGTTGAGCTTTGCTTGTATTGACAATGCAAGTGGTAAATTAAAACGGACATGCCACCAAAGACTCTAGTTTAGTGGTATATCATCAGCCTTCTAAGGTTTAAGGTGAGGGTTCAAGTCCCGTTAGGCAGCAGTAGTTTTTGGAAAAACAACTCAGCTGAATAGGTCACGATCCTAGATGGTAAGAGGCCATGTTCTGCAAGTGCGCATTGAATACAGTTGCAGAAATCAGCAGATTTGAAGGAGCTTTTCTACCTGGCTGGTTCAGTCTCAAGTCTCAAAATTGGATCGAGGAGCATATTTCAAATCTGTGATATCCCAGTAATCCCCTGTATGAAATACTAGAGTATAGTTTTGCCTAATTTTACCATATTGATCCAATGATATAATATTTTTCACACCAATTAGAGATTGGGCTTTTGTTGCATAAATTCAGCTTTCATCGTTGGATTATAATGATTTACGCACTTGTAGATATACAGTGCCTTTATTACATAGAGACTACAATGTGGTTGGTCCGTCCTCACACGCTTTCTATACTAATGTTAAATAGTAAGCACTAATTAAAAAGCCATTGGATGGGAGTGATTTGTCATAAACAAAGTACTCACACTACACATTAGTAGGTGTGGTAGTGAGTCCAAATCCAAATGGAAAGAGGGGATCGTAATGTGGATCCCCAACATTCATTGGGAGCTGATCAACAGTCTTGAACCAAGTCCGCGCGAGCTTGCCGGTGAAACCATGGTCACCGAATAAAACATCTGCAACACCTTGACCTTCAGTTCCAGGAAGCCAAGCAGCTACAAGGGCTTCAATTGTGGCAAGATATGGTTGAATAACTACAGGACGGCCAGAGATGATGACGACAACACATCTCACAGCTCCACATACATTTTTTATGGTGCTCAGGCCGGTGTCAGGGATTGTCAAATTCAAGCTGTCACCATATCCCTCTGCATAGGGGGGTTCTCCCACTACAACGATTGCATGGGAGAATTTGTTGGACTTGACGAATTCAGCATCAGGGTTCTCTTTATAGATGAGTTCAGTTGTTGGATCAATAGTGTTTCTTATAGCAGTGAGGATTGTGGTACCTGCTCGTGAAAAGGTCAAATGTATTGGAAGATCAACCAGAAAAAAAAAAAAAAAAAAAAAATTTAAATAAAAAATTAAATAAATAAATGCTGAATGCCTATGTGCATAAAGAGTATGAACCCGTAACTAGACAGTCGAAAAGGGTGATAGTAATTGTACCAGTTGTGAGGCCATTGCCACCAAGTCCCTGCCATGTGATTGTCCACCCACCACATTGGTAACCAAGGTTATCTGCATGGCTTCCTGCAACGAGTATTTTGTATGCCTTCTTAGGAAGGGGTAACAATGACTTGGCAGATTTGCCACCATTCTTAAGTAGCACAAGAGATTTTCTCACTGCTTCCCTAGCCAATTCTTTGTGCTCCTGTTCAAGTAAGAGTTTTATTTATTCTTTCATTTTGCACCAAGGAGATCCAAAAAAAACTCCGAAGTAACCAACTAACAGAATGACCTGGCTTCCTATGTACTTGGCGAGGCTAAGATCAGCAAATGGATTCTCAAACATGCCCGTCACAAATTTGACCCTCAAAATCCTCTTCACTGCATCATCAATTCGGCTCATGGGAATGGATTTATTCTTCACCAGGAACGTTAGGTCATCAATTAATATTTTATAGTTATAGGGAGCCATGACCTGCAACCAGTCCGCAACACTATATGAATGCATGGTTAACAAATTGACTAAATTTTTTCTATTGAAAGGAAACTTTTTGATAGTTTTAAATTTTCAGTCAGAATATTACTATCAAGCACGAAAATCAATCCACAGAGGACTGACCATGTCAATGCCGGCATTAATTGCAACTTTAATGGAATGCGAGTAGTTAACGTGAGGTGGAGTAGTGATCAGATCCACACCCCCTGCATCTGAAATGACAAAACCCTGGAACAATTCATAGTTCATACTTGATTAGTTTAATTTCTCTTCAATGAGAGAGAACACACACACACACACACACACACACGTTGAATTCATACAAGAAATGACTTACTCTGAAACGTAAAGTGTTCTTAAGAAAGCCAGTGATAAGATCATGGTTGGTATGCATTTTTATCCCATTCCAGCTTGAGTAGGATACCATAACAGTTGCGACACCCTTCATAATTGAATTGTAGTAAGCTGGCATGTGGATATGTAGCAATCCCTCCCTGCTTATTAAAGTGTTGTTCTCGTTCTGTCCTTTGATTGTTCCACCATCACCCACATAATGCTTTGCACATGCTGCGACCTTTGTTCTAAGAAAAGAATTACCAAATTAAGGAAATTAATGAGAATTTTAAATAGTATTTAAATGCAAAAATTTGTTAGTTTCATTAAAATAAAAATTTGAACAGGAGAATGATTACCCAACATGGTATTCAGTTCTTTGGTGATGTTTATTTTGAGTTATCAGATTGGACAATCAGATCTTCTGTCAAATTAAATGTCAAATGATATGGATGAAATAACAGATCCATCTGCACTGTTTAGTTCTTTAAGGATGAATATTTTATAATCGCTACGTCGTGTTCTGATTTTGGTTATTAGTAAAGTAAGCATATCACCAAGTCTGATATCTTGATCTCAACATGCAGCTAGTCCCTTTTTTTTTTTTTTTTTTTTTTTTTTTTTTTGTCATCCTCATTCCAATAACTAGTGGAACTGGTTTTCTACCACCAAATCCTCGACCAAACTCACAGTTCACAAGAGTTTCTTTCCCATGATCATGGTGGAAAACTTGTCTATCATGGAGAAGCCATCTTTTATAGACTCTCCTCCATCCTCAGCAAAAAAAACACCTAGTATTCGACCTGCACAACTCCTGTCAAAACATCAAAGGAACCAAAAAGTTCTGTGATTCTTGACGAGCTCAAATCCTGAGTGGATGTGATAAATGACAGATGTCATACGCAATGCATGGTAGTGGACCTATCTTAAATCATATAGCCAAATCTCCAAGAAACTAACACCAATTGTCATGTAAACTGGAACTATGTATTCTCTTGTAATTTCAGTTATAGAACTACAAATTTGTACAATTAATTTCCAAAACAGTAGTTAAAGCACAAGTGTAAAACCCATCTTATATTATGATGACATCCAGTACATCCACGTGCATAGCAAAACAGGTGAACTCTTTAGGTTCTTCTATTTATAGACCACAGAACTAGGTATTGCTTTACTTGATCAAGAAATGAGTATATCACTTAGTTATGTTCGTAGCTAGAAAATAATTAGTTCGCAAATATCTTACTTGCCAGCAACAAAGGGAACACCCTTTGGGAAATTAGCAGGAACATCTCCTTGCAGTCCTGATATGATCTCAGTCATTGCTTGAACAATCTTGGGATCTTCGCTGTAACTCTCATAACACCGACCCCACCTTGGATCTCTGCAAACCTGTATGGGGATAGAAATAGCTTAAGGATAAAGATGAGAACTTCAATTAATTAAATGATCTTACTTCAGCAGCAGCGTGTCCTTAAATTTAATCTATTTACCGCAATACATGGAGCAAAAACATAAGAAATTCCTGTAGCTCTAACTTCAAGTGCAGTTGCAGCTCCAATTTTCTTGACAAGTACAGGGTCCCTGGTTAAAAAGAAAGCAGTGAATCATAGGTATAATACAAAAAAGCGATAGGACTCACGAGAACAAATCTTATTATATCTTATTTATTTGTTTTCTTGGGTTTCTGATTTTAAAGCCACTAATGTGGGCTAAAATCATGTAGCAATTAAAGAGGGAGCTTTTAGATTCTCAACTTCATATTGTTGCACATATGAGTATTGTAGTTAAGCCTCTAATGCAAATTAATGATCATTTGAGTATTCATGTAACATGTACATGAAACACAGTCCTTGTACATTCCATCTATGATTCCTTCTATTCCTCTTAACTTATTTTTTCACGTTTTGGCATGAAGTTATTATTCCGTAGTTAGTTAAAACCTGAGATAGCACTTTGTGCTACTTCCATGAAAATGATAATTTAGATCCGACCATTTGTTTTTCTTTACTCCCATAGTTTCTAAGTTCCTCTTTCTACCATCGTCTTAAAGACAAAGCTAGAATGATACGGAGAAATGGGATGACTATTTGTATGGATTCTTGGGTGCCTAACATCTTCTCCTTGTATCCAATATCCAAAATCCACAAAATTGGTATTGTAGATAAAATTTTTGAGTCAATATACATAAAAGGACAATTCAAAATATGTTCAAAGTAAATACAATTTTCATAAAAGGACAATTCAAAATATGTTCATAGAAGAAACCCCTTTTCTCGAAACTTAAATTCTTCCAAAAAGGTCCCTTTAGGTGACCTAACACACCTTAAATCAATATTAGGTATACAAAATCTCTTAAATTGTGCTACATGACCCTAGTTAATGAAAAGACATTGCCGTTGCATTAAGCAGCCCCTACCTCTTACAATTTTTCTTTCTTAAAAACAAACCCATTTTAGTGAAAGCTGGAGTAGGAGAGTACATGGTTAACAAACAATCTGAAAAGATATATGTTGATACGTCTATGTACTTGCCTTGTAGCTCCAAGCCCAACATTGTGAGGAAAAATGGTTGCCTTGTAAACGGTGTTGTGGCCATGAACAGCATCAATCCCATAAATCAATGGGATCCCAAGACGAGTTGATAAGGAACCCTTCTGGAAATCGTTCACCATGTTAACCCAAGTCTCAGCAGATGCCTCTTTAGCTGGAGCACTCCCACCACCACTCAATACACTTCCTGCCACAAAATACAGAAGAATTTATACTATATTCCATACATGCATATATGCGCAATTCCCATCACATAGTTATAATAATATTCATTAGACAGAAAAAATATAAAATTGTTGAAGTACTTCACATGGTTATATGCATAATTCCTATCACATAGTTACCGATGAAGTACTTCTTCATGACCTCAGCAGAGGCATCATGCCGTTCAATCTGCACCATCTGGCCTATCTTTTCCTCTAATGTCATCTGGCTTATCAGGTCCTTGATTCGAACACTCAACGGCTGCTTTGGATCTTTGTATTTCATGTATTCTGCTTCTGCCATGGCCGCCCAGCAACACATTACCAGAATCCCCATCAAGAAAGTGGTAATCCTCTCCATTTTCTTCTCCATATTGCCTTCAGATTGAAAGAATAGTATGATGTTAGATTAGACTGACCGTACACTTTCAATTGCTTCTACTAAAGGAAACCAAAAATTTGAAAAATTCCATAGAAGAGAGAGAAATTAAAGAAAAAGAAAAACGTAATTAATACGGAGTATATTATTAGTACACGGATGCATCATCAATCAATCTCGTCTCAGCCGGGCAAGTGAGTCTTGAAGAACACAAGAGGGAACATAATTTGATGATGAATTGAAAAAGAGCAGCATTCAAAGAAAAACATTTTGTGCATTCATCTTATGGCATGAGTATTGGTATAAGAAAAACATACTATCATCCAATTTTGGGTAGATGCAAAAAGATTAATCCGGGAAATGGTATTATAATTACAGCTTCCAACAAATGGGTCACACACAACATGATAGAAAGGAAAATAAAAAATGGAATGCATAAAAATTGGAAATGCATAATATATATAAATTGAAGAGTTAAAAGTAGAAAGAAAATTTTAGAAAAATATCAGCATCTATTATCATTCTCACCCAATTTGAATATCAATGTAAGAGTTGATAGTTTCATTACATTTCACTTTAGCTAGTTTAGAACAGTATGAAAGAATTAAAAATTAAAAATCAGATAATGAAAAGAAGAGACTGTAATAGTGCAGAACACAATGCATGCATTTTGATCGAGTGAGTAAAGATACATGGGTCACTTACAGACAGGGACCTAGAAATGCTGCATCCTGCAACCTCCTGAATTTGATTTTGTATATATATATATATATATATATAGAAGGGTGGTGAGGGTTTTTAGTCTTATCGAAAAAATATCGAATTTGATTCTCTCCCCAAGGAGGGTTCATTGGAGAGAGCATCGTGTTCGGCTCTTCCATCGATGGCCCGATGGGTCCCTCTGGTAACAGAGACCCACTCACACGTGTACCATGCAGTACCACAACGGTCCGAATTCAAAAAAATGTTATTGAAGGGATAAGGATTACGGAGTATAAATTTTCTCATTTTCACCTATTAAATTCACGGTTAAAATCATAAAACTCTAGTCACTCATAAATTTTGATCATAAAATTTCAACCTGTTTTAAAATTTTTTTACATATTTAAAAAGTGATTTAGACTATCCTAATATTCATATCACACATGTTAATCAAATTATGAAATGACAAATTTAACCTTATTATTTTAATATTAAATTAAAAAATAAAAATTATTTTTTTAAAAAATTACAAAAATACCCTTTATCTGTTTTAAATAAATTGTAGTGGTTTATGATTTTAATTAGGGGTGACAAATTACGACACAACCCGTCAACACGACTCGAACACTACACGAGATAAGTGAGTTTGGATTGACCTTAAACGGATTTAGGTTATAAATGGATTAACATGAATTCGTTTACTTAATCGTGTCAGGTTAGGGTTGAGGAGATTCAACACGTGTAATCTGTTTATAAATGTTTAATTCAACATGTCACATGAATATGACGTATGTAATATGTTACCAGTTTAAACCCAATTATTATAAATAATTAAGTCATTTTAATATAAACATTGACTATGTCTTATGACTTTTCTTATGATTTTGAATATTTGAGTTAATTGTAAAAAAAAATTTCTAGTAGTTATTATTTAATTGAATATTAAATGTTTCATTTTGATAAATAGATCATTAAATGGGTTAACACGTTAACCTGTTTAATAAATAAGTCATATTAGTGTTGAGAATTTCTGACATGATTATTAAATGGGATAAGTTTGGGTTTGGGTTAACCTATTTAGTAGAATACCATTACATCGATACGATACGATTATGATCCATGAATACGAATTGCCACCCCTAATTTTAACCCTTAAAATTACAAAAATACATTTTTTCCCAAATTCGAACTAAATAAGATATAGATTGAAACATTCAATTCGATAACCATGATCCAAATTCGAGGATCTGTTACCTTAACAAATCGGATATGAACTTGATCGATCCGATCCTAGTCCAATCCGTTGACAAACCCTGATACATAATTTTTTATAACATAAATCGGTAAATAAAAATTTTTATTGATTTTTTTTTTTTTATAAAAAAAAACCTTTCAATACAAATAAAGATTTATTCATGAATTTAGGTAGTTGTCTACTAAAGACGCGTAGTAATTAGACTTTTACAAAATTAGTAAATAATAAGAAACTTAATTATTAAATATATAAAAATAATTAACCATATATATTTTTTTTCCTATTTAACACTATCACACCCCTTGAGTAATTGGTTGTCAAGAGATGCTTTATGAGACGCTACGATCAAATTCTTATCCACTTAAATCAACCTTTGGAGTTCGTTTGGTTAGCCGAAAATTGATTGTGGAAAATGAAAGGAAAAGAAAGTGAAGTAAAAGAAAAGAAAATTATGTTTCTATCATGCATTTGGTTAGCATGATTTTTTTGTAAAAAATTTGTGAGAAAATGTTGTTTCATTAGTTTGGTTAGCAAGAAAGTGAAAAGAAAATGATTTATATACCAAAATTATTCTCATGAATTCAATACTAAGTAAAATACATCATACAACAAGGATAATAAAAAATATAAATAATTGTTTTATGAATACAAATATATGTGCGTGCATATATATATATATATATAGTCCTAATTTAAAAAGTCAAAAAATTATAACTTAATTAGGAGTCTTAATTTAAAGAGTTAGAAAGTTAATATAAGTAGGAGTTCTAATTTATCAAAAAGAAGTCACTCTGAGTGTAAAAAGAAGGAAGAGAAATAACTACCGAGGGTATAATTGGAAACGAATACATGATGATATAATTTTTACGTGAAACTGAAATTTTCGCGTGTTTTATAGAGGAAACGTTTTAAGGAAAATCAACCAATTGCGAGAATATTATTTTTCTAAAAAATTTTCCTTTCACGCTAACCAAATTACTAAATAATTTAAAAATTTTCCAAAAATAAAAAATCAGAAAGTAAATCTTAAAATTACAAAATATTATTTTATGTACATATAAAATACGTTACACATATAAAATAATAGGCTTAAATTAATGGTTTTTATTGAATAAATAAAATATTAGCGCTTATTATAGCATAAAAAGGAAATTTGGTTGAGTGGCAGAACTACTAGAAGTCTTGCAAGGATGGGCTGTTCGACATTGAATTGATGGGAAAATCGGTGAGAGTGAAATGAATGATAACAACAGAAGCCTCCGTCATGTCTTCGTTATCTATGAGCGTTTTTAAGACCCCGGTCCCACATATGTCCATTTGACGGAATGATATTTCCAGAAAAAGGTGGCCATTTGATGCCTTAGGGAGAACCCCTGGGTCCCACACAACAGCATCAAATCCTACCAACCATTCACTTCCTCTTCAATTAAGTTGATTCTTGATTTTTCACACACGGAATCATTTTTCTAAATCCAAATTACACTCTTTTAAAATTTTGTTAATATATACTATTTTCTCTTCTTATTTATTACACCCACATCGAACACTGCACTGAACTTTTTAATTGAATTTTAATTAATTATTTATATCAAATACAATTAAGTAAATGGTTTTACTTTCTTATTTATTATATAATTGACTAATTAAAAAAATAAATCTAACAATAATTATTTGATACAAGAATTATTTTCTTTTATTAAATTACACTAACTTACTTGCCAGACTTATTAGATTTATAATTACAATTTTATCCTCTTATATATATTATATTTTATTACAATAAATATGTCTTCTAAGAATATAATTAAAATTAAAAAATTATTCACATTAGCATTTTTTTTCATTGATCATGTTGACCCTTAATGAAAAAAAGGGATCTGTTTTTTATGTACACATCTCAAAAGATGTAGGTATAATTTGACAAATAAAAACAAAGATCAATATATACTGAAGAAACTTCAGCAGAGGACAATATAATTTACCATTTTTATAAAGAACTTTGACTCTGTCTTTTCTTATATATTTCGTCATTCAATTTTCTTCTCCAAACTTCATTCTCAATGCTCCACCCTAAAAAAAGGCCACTCGCAACTTCTGTATAATATTTTTTTAATATAACTTACTTATAATATGTAATATTTTTTATTTTGTAAAATGTAATTATTTACTGTGAAGATACTATATATGCATAATGCATTGTTCACCTATATATGCCATTAAGGACTTATAAGTTATAACATAATGGTAACTTGCCATCCTCCATTTTCTTATCTTTCTGATCCGTCTTTTTTTGAAGAGAAATGGGACAAACTTACCAATACAAAGTATGTAATTTATATTCATTTGTAAGAGTTTGCAAGGGTTTTAAGTCTTATTAAGGGCAAAATGTAAGTACATGAATTTGTCGTTAAAGAAAATATATGGACATATCATTACGTCAAAAAAAATATATCCAAGCCAAAAATGTTTGAACAGAACTTTGTATGACAAAAACCTAAACCTTGCAACTATTATTATTTAATATCTTGTTATTCAGATACCAATGTGTTTCTAACAAATGTGAAACAATAAATAGAAACACCAACTGAAATGCCAACAGGCAGGACTTTTAGTTGGTTTTGGTAGGTTTGGTAGTGAGTCCAAATCCAAATGGGAAAAGGGGGTCGTAATGTGAATCCCCAACATTCATTGGGAGCTGATCAACAGTCTTGAACCATGTGTGCGCGAGCTTGGCAGTGAAACCATAGTCACCGAATAAAACATCTGCAATACCCTGACCTTCAGATCCTGGAAGCCAAGCAGCTACAAGGGCGTCCATTGTGGAAAGATATGGTTGAATAACAAGAGGACGGCCGGAGATGAGGACCACAACACATTTCACAGCTCCACATACATTTTTTATGGTGCTCAAGCCGGCACTGGGGATTGTCAAATTCAAGCTGTCACCGAATGTCTCTGAATATGGGGGCTCCCCGACTACAACAATTGCATAGGAGAATTTATTGGACTTGACAAACTCAGCATCAGGGCTCTCTTTGTAGACAACTTCGGTTTTCTTGTCAACACTGTTTTTTATTGCAGTAAGGATTGTGGTACCTGCAGCACATGAACAAGTCAATTGTCATTTCCAAATGAAATACATGTCCCACAGGGTGGTGCTATTATTGCTAAGGCATTATTTTGAGATAGTAGAAAAAAATTGAAGGTGTCTGATCAGAGGGAAAACAGTAGGGACTGGGACAGGAAACGTACCAGCTGTGATATTGCCACTAAGACCTTGCCACTCAATTGTCCATCCACCACACTGATTACCAATATTGTCTGCATGGCTTCCTGCTACGAGTATTTTCGATGCTTTCTTAGGAAGGGGTAACAATGGCTTGTCAGTCGATTTACCATTTTTCAGAAGCACCAGAGATTTTCTCACTGCCTCCCTTGCCAGTTCTCTATGCTCCTGTTCAAGTTATAGTGTTATAAGAAGATAAAGGAATTTATTTTTTTATTTTTCCATCTTGCACAAAGAGGAGGATCTAAGAAATTCCAAATTAAAAAGACTAACCTGGCTTCCTAGGTACTTGACCATGCTAAAATCAGCCAATGGGTTCTCAAATAAACCCATCACAAACTTCACACGCAAAATCCTCCTTACGGCATCATCAATTCGAGTCATGGGAACAATTTTATTCTTCACCTGGAAGGTTAGAACATCAATGAATTCTGTATAGTTGGAGGGAACCATGACCTGCAGCATGTCCACAACAGAGTGAGTACATGGTCATAAATTAACTATAATAGTTTGAACTTCAAATTTTAATATCTTTAAGAATCAAAACTGACTACTTATGACCCACCATATCAATGCCAGCATTAACTCCAGCTTCAACGGAGTACGAGTAGTTAGCATGAGGTGGAGTAGTGATCCTATCAAGTCCCTCCCAATCTGATATTACAAAACCCTGAAATAGTTCACCCATTCAGACCTCATAAGTCGTATCAGTTGCTTTTGTTCATATGACAGGTCACAAAACAAATGTTGAATTTAAATATAAAATGATTTACCCTGAAACGTAAAGTGTTCTTGAGGAAGCCAGTGATAAGGTCACGGTTGGTGTGCATTTTTATCCCATTCCAACTCGAGTAGGAGACCATAACGGTTGCCACTCCCTTCAAAATTGAGTCGTGGTAGGCTGGCATGTGGATGCTAAACAAACCATGCTTGCTTATTACAGTGTTGTTCTCATTGATGCCTTCTGTTGTTCCACCATCGCCCACATAGTGCTTAGCACATGCTGCAACCTTTGTTCTGAAAAATGAACCACCAGAATTGGGGAAATTAACATATATATTATCATCATTATCTTAAAAGCCATTTGACATTTCCATTAAAAATAATTTTGAAAATTAGAATGATTACCCAACATAACATTCAATTCTTTGGCAATCCTTCTTTAAGTTATTAGATTGGCCAGTCAGATCTTCAGTCAAATTAAAATACAAAGATATGCGCAAAATAATGGGATTGGGACTATGCAATGTTGGGTATTTTCTTAACTGATGCACATTTTAAGACGACCTAGTACAGTGTTCAGATTTTGGATATTATTAAACAAAGCAAATAACCAAGTCAAAATCTGGAGCTTGAACATGCTTTTCTTTTTTCCTTTTCTGTTTTTGTGTGGGTATAGAAATTCGGACGTGCATTTAGGCCTGTCTTTTGTTTTTACTGGACCTAGTGGTGCATAACTAAGTCCTCAATAAAACGGTCCAAAAGGGCTGCTTTCAAGTGACCACAATGGCAATCTTATCTGTCATCCAGCGGATATCCTTAGCAAAAGAACCCAGAAGTCAGAACTGTCACACATTGAAGGTAGCAAAAGTTGACTCAAATCTTGGGTGGACATTATAAGTGATAAGGTGCATGTGTACCACTAACAATATATGACAAATTTCATATGCAATACATCATTACATTAAGCAACACATGTTGTGAACCACTCTTCAATCCAATAGCCATATCATTAAGAAACTGACAGTGACTAATGCAAAGCTAATCTATACATTCTTTTATAATTTCAGCGAGTATTAATAATGAATTAAAAAGCAGCCAACAAAAGCTCATTCTAAAATTCCATCATATTTCCATGTTTTCTAGCTTGATGAAACCTAACTGTCACATGTAGAGCAGGTAAAAATGCTTCAGTTTTTGCAATTTAAGGAGGGATGGCTTTGCTATTGCCTTAGTTGATCCTGATTGTTTGTCACTGTGTTATGTTCATATATAACTAGAAACTAGAAACTAGAAAGCAGTTACTGATTTACAAATACTCTTACTTGCCAGCAAGAAAAGGAACACCCTTTCGAGAATTTGCAGGAATATCTCCTTGTAATCCTGGTATGAGCTCGGTCATTGCTTGAACAATCTTGTGATCTTCACTGTAGCTTTCATAACACCGACCCCATCTTGGATCTCTGCATACCTGTATAAACACAAAATTTATCTTAAAAATAAAGATACCATCACGATATGAATTAAACATCCTCTTCATCCGACAACATTTAGATTTTGGATTTTCAACAGTACTTACCGCAATACATGGTGCAAAAGCATAAGGAATGCCTGTAGCTCTAACTTCAAGAGCAGTTGCAGCTCCGATTTTCTTTACAAGTTCCGGGTCCCTGGTTGGCAAGAAAGAAGTGAATCAAGGGTATTAGACAGATAAGAAAATCCGATAGGATTGGCTGAAGCAAATCCTATTATATATTAATTGTTTCACTGGATTTTGATGTTCAAGCCACTAAGATTGGCTAGAGTCTATTGAAAATAGATTCTCTACACCTTGTCCTTGCACATTTGAGAATCGTTGTACAGATCCTAATGAATTTTCTCATCACCATTTCAAATGGAGATTCAACAGACAGATTGACATTTATGGGCTTGACTAATCATTTCAAATGTGTAAACTTAATTGGTTTCATCTTTTAACCATCATTTGTGACAAGAGTTTGGTTTTTTGGTTGTTCCATTTTCAGATTGATTCCCCGAGAAACTTAAAACCACACTCTAACACAACTCAAGTCATAACAAATTTGGCTTACTGGTATATTCAATTATGCCTCAGACACAAATGATTAAGTACATGTTTAACATAACATTTTTGCTTACTGTGTTTTCACTTACCTCGTAGCTCCGAGGCCAACATTGTGAGGAAAGATTGTTGCCTTGTAAACATTGTTGTGGCCATGAACAGCATCAATCCCATAAATCATTGGGATCCCAAGACGAGTTGATAATGACCCCTTTTGGAAATCATTCACCATGTTGATCCAAGTCTCAGCAGATGCCTGTTTGGCTGGAACACTCCCACCACCACTCAGGACACTCCCTGAGCAAATACAAAAAAATCTTATACAATATATGCAGAATATGCACAATTGTTACCACATAAAAAGAAAAATGTTATTGATGTGTTACCAAGAAAGTATTTCTTCGTGACCTCAGACGATGCAACAGTCCTGTCAATCTGCGTCATTTGGCCGACCTTTTCCTCTAATGTCATCCTGCTCATCAGGTCTTTGATTCGAACATTCACGGGCTGCTTAGGATCTTTATATTTCATATATTCTGCTTCAGCCATGGCTGCCCAGCAACACATTACTAGAATCCCCATCCAGACTGTTGAAATTCTCGCCATGATTCTTGCCTTCAGAAAGAAAGAACAGGGTGTGTTAAATTAGATTTCCAGTATGCCTTCAATGGCAATCTCTTACCATTGATCATCAAAACTTTGAAAAATTCAACAGAAGAATAAAAAGATTTGAGCGGGTTGGGTTGGAAAGCAAAACTGATATACTGTCAAAAAATAAAAAATAACAAATAAAATCATCAATTAAACAGTGCCTGCCAGAACAGTAATTCGAGAAACCAAACTCCAAAGGGAGCATAAGATAGAAAATAAAGATCTGAAAGACCAAACTTGAAAAAATGAACTGAAAATAGCAGCATTCATAAAAAAAAAAAAGAAGGTATTATCTGCATTCACATATCCAATTATAGGTAGATGCAAAAATATGATCTGTAAAATACGGTGCAATAAGTTCCAACAAGTGGGTCACATAAAACATGATATCAAAAGAAATGGAAAACGCAAAAACCCAAATGTGTAACTCACAAAATGAACAATGATATATAAAATAAATAAAAAAATTAAGAAAAATATTAGCATCTATATATATCATGAACCACTCTCAATCTCAATAGGAATTTTATAGTTCATAGTTCATTATCACTCACTTCAGGTCAAAGAAGAGACTATTTTCCAGAGGTCAGATCAACTAACTATCTAACAAAAAAACAACAAAAACCACTAAACCCATAAATAGAACAGCAACAACACGTCATTAAAGACTACAACAACGATTCATGACTGTATAGTATAAGCATTTCAACAAATTACTTCAACACAAAATTACAGAGGAAATGAGCAATGGGGTCTTACTGAGTTAGATCCAGAAACACTGTAGCCTCAACTATGATTTATATATATATATATATATGTATGTATGTATAGAAAGAGAGTATAATAGAGAGAGATTTTTCTCTACTGTCTTGCAGTGGCGACTTGGAAGAGTGGGAGGGATGGAAGGATTTAAAGAAAAAGTGTTTTAATTTTTTATTTAGTTTTATTTCTTTTAGGTTGATTTTTTTTCTGTCTCTACTTGGATAAAAGCTGTCAATGGGAGTGCAAATCCTGTGTGCCATTGACCCTAACTCTTCTGTGCACCTACATTCTGACTGGGCCACATCAGTTTTACAAAGATGTTGACCTTTTCAAATTGCTTATCCACATTTGCTAATCTCTGGAAATTGTTGTAGGTAGTAGTAATCTCTTAAAAAATTACCCAAAAAATTAAAAACTTTTAAAATATTTTTAGAAAACTTAATACTTATTAGTTGGGAATACTAATATTTAAACTTAAATTAACCCAAAATCCACTTAGGTAAGAATAACAAAAGAATATTTTTAATCTTAAGAATTCAGGTATTTGAATACTTCCTATATCTCATATTAGATGTGCAATGTCCGTGTTTAAAAATTAGACTTTTTAAAGAGACATGTAATTAATGCATTATTTTCTTTTAAAATTATTAACTTGTCCTTTTTAATTTAGATACGTATAGTTACCCATGTCCCTCACACAAATTGATCGAACAGCTGAAGTGGGAAGTTCCGAAGTCTTATTGATTCGCCAGATTGGATCTTGGCAATCAACCTTCTTTGTCTCCACTCCAGAAAATGGAAAAAATTTTGAAATTTTTAGGAGTGTTTTCGGGAGAAAAGTAAGATTGTCGAGTTTAAATTTTTTTGAAATTATAAATGATAATAATAAAAAAATAAGACTTATTTACTTTGATGAACAACTAATTTAAAATATTTAAAAATGAGACAACTTAGTACATTGCCATTAGACTCATTAAAGCTTTACAATAATGATATTCCTAGTCAATTATTAAACAGAAAATAAGCTATGGGGGAGTTACTCGGACTATTTAGAAACACTGTAGCATCTGCTTAGTATATAAACAGAATTAGTTTTATTATTATTGTTATTATTATTATTTATTTGTTTCGTTGAGCTTTTTTCTGCTCTACTTCACGGAAAAAAGAAGAAGAAAAAAGGCCGTCAAAGGGAGTGGAAGTCATGTGTGCGATTAATTTGTACCGTTTATGTGCACCCCTCTTCTGATTGGGTCAGTCAGTTTTACAAATCTGTTGACATTTTCTAATAGTACTTATCCACATATTGAGCGGTACCATAATTGGATTATACATTAAACTTAATTAGATCAGTTTGTGAAAATTGAATTCAATCAGTTATTTTATAAATCGGATCAAGCCATTTTTGGGATCAAATTGGTCTGTTTTTCAAATACCCTAATGTTCTCTCTGTCTTAAAATTTCCCCAAACATGATATCTTTTCAGAGACAGAGGTAATAGTATAATTTTTAACCATGACCTAATAGATGAATTTTCGACATTAGTAAGATTTAAATGTAAGTAAAATTTATAATAATAATAAAAAAAAAGAAATAGTGGTATATATATATTTTTGCATAGAACGGAAATCATTAGGCTAAAAAATCAATTCAATCCACACAAATCAAATTAGTTTCACGAATTGACGGATCAATTAAACACTTCTTGATTCAATGACCTCTTGGAATTGTAATAAACTCTTAAAATATTTTTAGATATTTTAATAAATCATATTATAATCTTATTAGTTGCTAATATTACCGTTATACTAATGTTTAAACTTCATATAATCCCAAGATCTACAAGAATTAAAAAAATCGAGAATATTTTACTCTAGAAAACTGTAAACCCTCGGAAATATTTTTAAGTAGCATAAAAAAAATTCTAACTTAAATTCGACTTAAGTTAATAATTGTAATAAAAAAAGTTGAATTGGCTCACCTTTTGAGAAATGTTTTTAACATCTAGCTCAAACTCAAGAACATGTGCGTTCATCTCCCCTTTTATTTAATTGAAGGGGATCATGGAAAGAAAGAAAATAAATGATGTCATTATTTTATTAATACACTTTTAAGTATATATATTTGTACATTAAAAGGAGGGTAAGGCTAATCTTTGTGTTGTATCACCATTCCACTTATTACATTTAACTTTTTAAAATTATTTCTAATAATTTATTGCTTTCTCTCTCATTATAATCATGTACAATTACATATATTAAATTACAAATTTAACCATTTGAAAGATGATTATATGAGAATTACACTGTCAGTCAAAATTTCATAATAAAATACATTTGAATGGAAGCCAACGGCACCATTTTTTCATTTTCTTCAACTTTCTCTCCTGCCAAACAAGGAACTCTAGTTCCATCCTTTTTCTTTTTTATCTTTTCTCTTCCTTGGTAGTAGATGAAACGTTAGTATAACTCCAAAATGGATAAGAATTAATAAATAAGTGGAAAGAAAGGCTGAGAAAGTTGGATTTGTTGAATACATGGGTTGATTTGTAAGTGATCATCTTCTCTTCTAATTTTTCGGGTTATGAATTCAAATCTTATCCTTCGGGAAAAAAAACACACACACACCTTGTCTAAAAATAGAAAACCCAATATTTGCACGTGGCTGACACCAGTATTTATCAAAATAGGAAACATTATTTTAATGAAGTAAAAGTCGCACATTTCAACCCTACTTCTTTTATTGAGGACGGCATTGGAAATTTGGAAGTAACTTTTATATATATATATATATATATATATAATTATTTTGAATGTATATCATATTTTTGTTAAGGACGGCGTCCTTCAATTTTTTCATTAAATTAATTTCCGAACCATGGGGCATGTCTCCAAGTGTTTGTATACATACCTTAACAATGCGATTCTCCACAATGCATATTATGATTTAATCAAATTTAAAATGAGTTAACGATTTTTCAGTGTATTGTATTCCAAATTGCATTATATATTCATTCGCCGTTCCAAGTACTCTACGAAATACTTTGGAATAGGTTTAAAATAAAAAATGAATTAATTATTCTGTTGTTTTGACATTTTCTATTTTATTTTTTTAATAAATATAATTATCTGATGTGTGTGTATATATATATATATATACCCTATAAAAGTGTATTCAATTTTAATTTTTTATATACGTTTTAAAATAATTTTTTTAATTTACAAAAATATTATACTTTCACGTTTTCTTTTTACACACTGTTTTTATTTTCTTTCTTTCTTCTTTTTTCAGAAAGAGTCGACGTTTCCTTTTTTAAAAGGTATCAACAGTGCCTTTCTTTTTACACACCGTTTTTGTTTTCTTTCTTTCTTCTTTTTCCCAAAGAGACGACACTTCCTTTTTGTAAAAGGCATAAACAATTAAGACGCGTTTTTACTTTTATATTTGAAGGAGACGTTTATTGCGAAAGGTTGTCTGTCGCTTAAATATACCTACGAGTTATATGATCTCAAAACAAAAAAAAAAATTCTTTCATGTTATCTTCTTCTCTGCAAAAACTTTTTTTCATTTTTAGGCCAACATTGTAAGTGCACTATACCTCTTAAATAAATTATATATTGAAGTTACAATTCTTCTCTCCTCTAAAAACTTTTTATGTCTCTGTATTTTTTATATTTATTTATATTTTCTTCTATATCACATTATTATTGAAATATTTTAGAGTTTCTTTTACATATAACTTTTATTCAATATACTGTAATTATTACCTGAAGAGTTTTTTTATAAAACTATCTCTATCCTTCTATGTATATACATTTTTGTCGTTACTTCTCAATAAGTTAAGAACACTGCCAATAGTAGATATAGTCAATGTTGCGATTTTTTATTTATAGATAACAATTTATGATTATGATATAATTTTAATGTTTCTGATTATCTGTAATTTTTTTTATTATTTTGAAGTATCGTACAAGAAGTGTTATATTTAAAATATAACTCTTAGAGTGACAGATATCATAAAAACACAATTAAAATAAGTGTTTCAATTGAAAAAGGTCACTAACTCATTATTTGGGTGTTCATAATTGATCAATTTTATAAATGACCTGCCAAATAACAAAAAACATGTAAAATAACTAAAATTATAATTAAAACATTGATAAAATAGTCAAACACTAAATGGATTATGATAGAGAAAAAAAACAAGATATATTATAATTGTGATGAGTTGTGTATTTTAGAATTTTTTTTTAAAACAAGATATATTTGTGTAATGTATAATGTTATACTAAATTTTTGAATTCATGGAATATGGTAAGGAGAGGTGGGGTTCCCATTTTTCTTAGAAGTATGAAATCTTATTTGCTATTCAATTTGAATTTTTCTTCTTCTTTAGTCTGTCATAATATGACTTTGGAGTATTGCCGTAATATTTTTGTGATAATAATAAAAATAAATATAATAATTTCCATCCAACTTTTTTTTAGCTAAGTCACACTTGGTACTCATTTGTCCCAATTGGCATGTTGCACATGTTCCTTGCATCATTTATGTGATAGACCTACGTATTAATAAATTCTTCAAACTATACATAATAAGTACAATTAATAAAGGTGGTGATATATGATAATTATACTATGCAATATTAAGATTCTACATAGTTATCAAAAAATTTCTATGCATTTTTTTTCTTTATCATGTATCAATAATCATATACCGACTTTCTTTATCACTTCAAAGTTTTATTTTTTAAGTTATTTATTATTGATTGTTTACGTAACTTTTATATATTTATATATATATATATATAAATATATATATATAACTAAACTACTTAATGAGTTACAAACTTAACAACAAACACACCTTTTAAAAGTCAAATCCTTAATGCAAAACACTTATAATATTTTTATAATTAGACAGAAAGATGATTAAGACCCTCATATAAATCATGTTATTAGTTATGTGACTTTTTTAAATTCTTTGTATTAATAGTTATCACTCAAAAAATTAATAATAATTATAATTAAATTATTTTCTATTTGTATACAATTTTATTAATTAAATATTAACTTAAATAAGTTAATAAAAAATAATTAAAGAGATTTTAAATTTACATTATTGTTATTAATAAGTTTAATCTGAAACAACACATTAATTATTGAAGGGCACGAACGTTCATATAAATGACACAATCTTTCATTAAGGACACATATATCGGATAAAATAGTAAAATAATAGTTGTTCAATAAATTCAATACAACAATTAAAACTAAATGATCATGAAATAAATAACAAGATTAACATAATATTAACAAAGGAGAAATTAGAAAAAGTCGCATCACCATTCGGTAAAAATGAACCAAAAAAAATTAAATACCAATTAAAAATGATTTTTCTACTAAAAGGAGTCATTGTGATAAAAAATATTATTAGTTAGTCAATTTTTCGTGATAAAAAATATTTTCTTTTTTCATTTTTTGGTTTGGAAGATTCAAAATTAAAGTTAATTTTATTTTATTTTGAGATAAAATAATATATAAAATACAATTATTTATCCAAAATATAAATTTTTATTTACGTGCATTGCACGTGTCCATTCTCGTGTGTATATATATATATATATATATATAGGATATAACGATTAAGAAAATGGAAGGACGCCCATCGTTTACATATATATATATATATATATATATATAAATAATTTTATTTTCTTGGGTATTTTTATTTTTATTTTCTAGATTGCTTTAAAAAAAAAAAATACTTAACCATTCTTCTCTTCCGACAAAACTAAATTTTTAAACAAGGAACGAACTCCAATGAGTTGATTTGACGCCTACCAATTAAGAGAGTTGCAATCCCATGTAACTGATTCAACCCCGCTCCACAATTTCATCATAAAAATCAATATCTTGGATAATAATTTCTTTTCTTTTTTTTCTAATTTTTTTTCTTGAGCCATATCATATTAATTTAAATGTAAAGTTTCCATTAAAGAATTTGCTTTTGTTGCTATTTTATATCCGAAGTAAAACTACAGACAAAAAAGAAAAAACAAAAAGTATATGATTCCAAAATAAACTTGCCAATAGAGGACCCACTTAGCTGTGTATTGTTTGCCAGTACGTGTACTAGTTCATGAATGTGTTTTTAACATTTTTGTAAGAAAAGGGGCAAAAAGGGTATATCCATTCCTTTCTTTGAATCCAAGAATGTTTTGACTCAATCTGGACAAATGAAAAAACCAAAAGTTGCCGGGCCTGGTAATGCGGGCCTGTAACCCTAGTGAGGCTCACCAACGAGGTTGGTTGGGCTCGGATGGGTCACTCTGCATTAAATTGTTAATTTCCGAAATCCCAAAAAAAAAAAAAAAAAAAAAAAAAAAAAAAATTCAAACGTGGATTCTAAGTTAGCATCTTGACCGACATGAATAAGGCGCGTCACTTTAATATTATAATTGAAATCCATTAAATTGTGGTTGTGTATCTTCATTTTATTTTAATACGGACTTTGTGGCCTGCAATGATATTCTTTGATGTTCAAAACAGCTTCTAACATAAGAATATTGATTACCAAACTATAGTATAAAATGTAGTTTATAAAAAATAAAAATAAATTAAAAAATTTGTTGTATAAAATATACTTAATTTCTCATAGAGAGAATTGAGAATTCGTATACTCCATATATGGCCTAACTTGGGCCAAAAAAAAGACTAAGATAGCTGATGTTGTGGGAGAAGAATCGAATAGAAACACCATCTGAAATTCCAACAAGTAGGACTTTTAGTTGGCTTTGGTAGGTTTGGTAACAAGTCCAAATCCAAATGGAAAGAGGGGATTGTAATGTGCATCCCCAACATTCATTGGGAGTTGATCAACGGTCTTGAACCAAGTCCGCGCAAGTTTGCCGGTGAAACCATAGTCACCAAATAAAACATCTGTAATACCTTGACCTTCAGTTCCGGGAAGCCAAGCAGCTACAAGGACTTCAATTGTGGAAAGATACGGTTGAATAACAACAAGACGACCGGAGATAATTATCACCACACATTTCACAGCTCCACAAACATTTTTTATGGTGCTCGGGCCGGGGTCAGGAATTGTCAAATTCAAGCTGTCACCAGCCGTCTCTGTATATGGTTGCTCTCCCACTACAACAATGGCGTAAGAGAATTTGTCGGACTTGACAAAGTCAACATCAGGATTCTCTTTGTACACAACTTCGGTTTTCTTGTCAACGGTGTTTTTTATAGCAGTAAGGATTGTGGTACCTGCACATGAACATAGGTCATTTGTCATTTCCAAGTTAAGGAAACAAATAGTAGTCCCATTGGTGTGGTGCTATTGCCAAAGCACGATATTAAAACAGCATAAAACTCTAAATACACACTAACACAACTACTTGAAGTGTGTGTGACATCAAATAATTGGAACCCTCTTAGGCAATATCACTGTAGAAAAAAATTCAATGTGTTTGATGACAAAAGAAGTAGGAACTCGAGCATAAAATGAAGGGATGATTGGAAATGTACCGAGTGTGATATTGCCACTTAGACCTTGCCACTCAATTGTCCACCCACCACACTGATAACCAATATTATCTGCATGGCTACCGGCTACGAGTATTTTCGATGCCTTCTTAGGAAGGCGTTGAAATGGCTAGATTTTCAGCAGCACAATAGATTTTCTCACTGCTTCCCTAGCCAGTTCTCTATGTTCCTGTTCAAGTTACAGTGTTAAAAGCAGATGAAAGTTATTTTTTTACATCTTGCACAAAGAGGATCTAAAGAATTCCAAATTAAAAACACTAACCTGGCTTCCTAGGTAGTTAGCCATGCTATAATCAGCCAATGGGTTCTCAAATAAACCCATCGCAAACTTCACACGCAAAATCCTCCTTACTGCATCATCAATTCGGCTTATGGGAATGATCTTATTTGTCACCAGGAAGGTTAGACCATCAATGAATTCTGTATAGTTGTTGGGAACCATGACCTAGCATGTCCACAGCAACGCAAGTACATGGTAAAAAATTAACTAAAAAAAAACTAAACTTGCTGACACCCCAACCCCAAATGTGAGAGGGATACGGGTGTGAGCCATGTCGTGGAGCCCAGATCCCGTCCCCTCTCACAGTTTGGGTTTGGGGTGTAGGCACCCCTAGCATTACTCAATTAACTATAGAGCTATGACACATGCTCTGATATCGATATTGATGACTGTCACATATGTGGTGGGCCCCAAATAGTATCGGTGTCGGGCTCTTCAGAGTTTTCATTAACTACAAAAAGTTTGAACTTCAAAAACTAATATCATTAGGATTGAAAGCCGGCTCATTGTGACTCACCATGTCAATGCCAGCATTAACTGCAACTTCAATGGAATATGAGTAGTTGGCATGAGGAGGAGAAGTGGTCCTATCTAGTCCCTCCCAATCTGATATTACAAAACCCTGAAATAGTTCACCAGTTACCTCATAAGTCATATGAATTGTTTTTATTCACATGACAGGATTAAAAACACAAGTTGAGATTTACTCTGAAACGTAAAGTGTTTTTAAGGAAGCCAGGGATAAGGTCACGGTTAGTGTGCATTTTTATCCCATTCCAACTCGAGTAGGAGACCATAACAGTTGCCACTCCCTTAATAATAGAGTTGTAGTAGGGTGACATGTGGATGCTTAACAAACCATGCTTGCTTATTACAGTGTTGTTCTGATCGATGCCTTCTGTTGTTCCACCATCGCCCACAAAGTGCTTAGCACATGCAGCAACCTTTGTTCTGAAAAATGAACCATCAGAATTGGGGAAATTAACAAATAGATTATAATCATTATCTTATTAGACATTTAGTATTTCCATTAAATTTAATTTTGAAAGTTAAAATGATTAACCAACAAAACATTCAATTCTTTGTGACACTTGCATAGCAGGTATATGCTTCAGTTTTTGAAAATTAAGGAGGGCTGGTTTTGCTCTTGCCTTAGTTGATCCTGATTGTCTGTCACAGAATTATGGTCATCTACAACTAGAAACTAGAAAGTCGTTACTGATTTACAAAAACTCTTACTTGCCAGCAAGAAAGGGAACACCCTTTCGAGAATTTGCAGGAATATCTCCTTGTAATCCTAATATGATCTCGGTCATTGCTTGAACAATCTTGTGATCTTCGCTGTAGCTTTCATAACACCGACCCCATCTTGGATCTCTGCATACCTGTACGTACAGAAAATTAACTTAATTAAAGATAATATCACGATACAAATTAAAAAAATTATTGATCCAACATCATTTTAATTTTGGAATAGTACCGCAATAGATGGTGCAAAGACATAAGGAATGCCTGTAGCTCTAACTTCAAGAGCAGTCGCAGCTCCGATTTTCTTTACAAGTTTAGGGTCCCTGGTTGAGAAGAAAAAAGGGAATCAAGGGTATTAGCAGAGAAGAGAATCCGATAGGATTGACTGAAGCAAATGTTATTATATTTTCATTGTTTCTTGGGGTTCTGATGTTCAAGCCACTAGAGTGTAGTGAAACATATAATTTTTAGATTCTCAACCCCTTGTCCTTGCACATTTGAGAATTTTAATAAAGCTCCAAATGAATACTCATCACTATTTCACATGGAGATTCAACAGAAACAATTTTTAGTGCCTTTAGCAGATTGTTAGTTATGGTCTGGACTAATCATTTCAATTGTGTTTCATCTTTTAACATCATTTGTTTTAGTGACTTACTTATATGCTTGTTCAACCATTTTACACATTGATCCCATTAGAAACTTAAGAACCACACTCAACACAACTCAAATCATAACTAATTCAGGTTACTTTATTATCAATTGTCTCAGACTCAAATAATTAAGAATATGTTTAACAGAATGATGTAGAATGGGTTGTTGATAATTATGGAGACTGTTTGGACCTTTGAAAGGCCAAACGGGTGGGCTAACATTTTTTTAGGACAATTTTGATGAGTTCGTTTTGACCCGAAAGAGCCTATTTCCGATTGGAAATGGGCCATACTCAAGAGCTAAGCTTTTCACATATGTCATTTTTGGTCAAATTCCATCGTTTAGGGTCTCAAAATAATAATGTTTTATGTGTAATAAGAAGACTGTTTGAATATTTTTGTTACTGGTCTAAATGGAGTCTAATTATTCTGATTTTTGGTATTCACTAGGTTTTAGTGATTAAGTAATCATATTTTTCAGAGTTCTCTTTACTTGCACTCTGTGAATTCAAGGTTTATGTTGTTTTTCTGTGAAGGTTTATATCTTCTCGTTCGTCACAGAAATTTTTTGGCTTTCACTTGCCTCGTAACTCCAAGGCCAACATTGTGCGGAAAGATGATTGCCTTGTAAACATTGTTGTGGCCATGAACAGCATCAATGCCATAAATCAATGGGATCCCAAGACGAGTAGACAAAGAACCCTTTTGGAAATCATTCACCATGTTCACCCAAGTCTCAGCAGATGCCTGTTTGGCTGGAACACTCCCAGGACCACTCAGTATGCTCCCTGACCAAATACAAAACAATCTTATACTACCGTATATGCACAATTGTCATCACATAAAATTATAACACACCATTCATTATACAAAAGAAGGATTAACGTTTAATGATGTGTTACCAATAAAGTATTTCTTCATGACCTCAGCCAATGAAACTTTTCTCTCAATCTGCACCATTTGTCCAATTTTTTCCTCTAATGTCATCCGACTCATGAGGTCCTTGATTCGAACATTCAATGGCTGCTTAGGATCTTTATATTTGATATATTCTTCAGCTTCTGATATGGTTGCATAGCAACACATTACTACAATCCCCATCAACAACATTGAAATCCTCGCCATATTTTGTCCCCAATTGCCTTCAGAAAGAAAGAACAGAGTGTTTGTTAAATTAGATTTTTAGTACATCTTTCACGGCAATATCTTAGTTACTACTGATCACCCCCGAAACTAATAAACAATGAAAAATTGAACAGAAAAGTTCAAAGAACAGTAATTCGAGAAGATAACGATCTGAAAGAATATAAAAATGATGTGAAAATAGAAGCATTCATAGAAAGATATTATCTGCAATATTCACATTAACCAATTATAGGTAGATGCAGAAATACGATCAATCCGCAAAAGGAGGTACAATCAATTCTGACAAGTGGGCCACATTATCTGTATCATTCACGATATGAACAATAATAGCAGAAATAGAAAATTTAAGACAAGTATTAGCATTTATACAAAACAATAATGATCTTCATGCTCAACTATTCTCGACTGTGTAAGCTTTTAAACAAATTACAGAGGAAATGAGCTATGGGGAACTTACTGAATGAGATCCAGAAACACTGTAGCCTCTACTATGTTATAATATATATATATATATATATATATATATTCTCTACTTCCTGGCAGTAGCGAGTTGGAAGAGTGGAGGGGTTTAAAGAAGCTTGTTTTATTTATTTTGGTTGATTCCCCCTCTATTTCTGTGTGTATTTGAAAAACAGCTGTCAAAGTAGTGGAAATCACGTGTGTGCCATAACCCTATCGTTTTTGTGCACCGCTGTTCTTCTGATTAAAGAAGTTACCGTATTAGAAGTAATACAAAGTATTGCAAACGAGAACTACATGTAGCATGGCATGCATGTTGTAAACGAGGGAGGGTTAGGATTCCAAACCTTGAAATCCCAAACAAAGCAGCAATTTTGAAGCACATTTGGGAGCTCCGATCAGACAACAACAGTTGGATCAGTCGGTGTAAGCTCCACTCATCAAGAGGAATTTCTGGAGCCTTGAATATTCCTCACTCCTGCTGCTCTTGGAGTTGGAGCAAAATTCTCCAACAAAGACACCTACCAAGGAACTTCATTAAGCATAGCAAATTCGATCCCGAAACTACTGTGTTTGCAAGTTCCATCTCCATTCAGAGACGACAAACTGAGTTGGACAGCCTCATCAAATGGATATTTTTTTAGCTTGAAACATACCTCCAGTAAGCTTGCAGGCTCGTCCCATGGTTTAATCTGGTTCCAACCCTCTTGACAGCAAGTCCATGGCTCAGCACCAAAATGTCTGTGCACTGTGCAGGACCAACCCCGATACGCATGACCCACCTCTTCTTCAGCTGCAATGGAATTTTTTACTGGGAGGATCTACACAAACCGACACAAAATTGGGATCAATTGGATCAGCAATAAATGTAAAGCGACCGAGTGGGTTCTGTTTATTACAAGAAAGAAACGAGCACATTTTTAGTGGTAGAAGATCATCACAGAGAATCCTTCAAGCCAGAATTTGCAGCACTATAACGGATTCACAATAGGGCTTCTTCGTGATTGATGGTGCACCATCTCTCTCTATTAGGGCTCCAAGTTGGGCTGGCCCAATCCAGCCCAGTTATAACCCAATCTCAATTTGAATTGAGTTGAGCCAACTTAAATTGTACCCAACATGAATTATGGTCAAAACCCAGCCCGAATATATATATATATATTATATATATTTGATTATATTATTATTAAAAACAAAATATTTATATTATATTATATATATATATATTATATTATTATTAAAAAACAAAATATTTTTTAGGGCAAATCATTTCAGCCTCCCCAACTGCCTCCATCTCTGGTCTCATTCTTAACACTCTCCTCTATCTCTCTCTCTCTCTCTCCTCTATATGTAACTTCAAACTACAAAATCTACAAGAATCAAAAGTTCAAAGCCCATATATTTCAGACTTTCAGTTTATCTATCTGTTTCCAAGAATCAAAATTAAGTTTAAAACTTATTACCTACATCATAACCCATATCGGCATATCATTTCAGATTGTTCAAAAAATCAAAACCCATATCTTTCAGTTTCCATTGCTCGCTGTTCCAGTTCGGGTTCACTGTTCGCAAGCTTCAGTCGCTGTCTCTCAACTCTCAAGCTTGCCCCCCCTCTCTCTCTCTGCAACTGCTAACTTGGGTTTTCTTTTAATTTTTGGAAGTGACGGCGGCGTCAAAGGCGGAGGGATGGTGGCAGAGAGAGAAAGAGAAAGAAGAGAGAGGAGAGAGAAAGGAGAAATTTTTTTAAAATTTTTTTTGGGTTTTGGCTTGGGTTCGGGTTGAGCCCGAGCCCAACCCGAATATGTCTGGGTTTTGACAAAACTCAATCCAAACATGAACCCGATTTATGAATTTTAAACTCAAATTTCAAAATTTCTGGGTTAGGGTTGGGTAGGGTTGGGTCATCCCGCCCAAGTTACAGCCCTACTGTAACCACCTAAATCCACTGCATCCGGATCATTAAACGGGTCCTTGCCCAACCCAGAATCATCCAAGGGTATTATGGTCCTTTTATGTTAAAGTTATATATAACAGTCCAACAAGGACGAAATAGTCATTCGTCACAATTCTATTATTTTGAGACTTCAGGGGTATAATAGTCATTTATTTATATCACATAATTAATAATATAAGGTCCGGGCAATAAAGTCTTTTCTGTGTTAAAAATATAATTATTTTATTTTAATTGGGTCATAAAGTAAATACCCACAACATTAATTGGGTGCTAAGGAGTAATTAAGGGAAACTAAATTAAAAATATATGGAAAAGGAACCGGTCGACGTATATTCATTACACGTCAACTGGTTTGGGTTATGCACAGTAACATCACTCACTGCCAGGATACGTGTGGGGTATTCACGTCGACTAGTTTGGGACGTGTATAGTGAAAAACTCACTGTCAGGATACTGGTCAACGTGTGGGAAGCTACACGTTGACTGGTTCAAGCTATACGTCGACTGGTTCACGCTATACGTCGACTGGTTTTGGGTTATCCACATTCGCAATTCCCACTGTCCCATATACACCAACTTTGATAACCAATCACCCAATTACCACGATTGCACGTGTACGTATTTATATACAATTCAAAACCCGATAACAATATTGGTAATAAATATTTTGAATGATACATAACACGTACCAAGAAAATGCACTAAGAAGAATTTTGTGAGATTATAATTAATTGCATCACCAAATACAAGTCCAATACATCATTTAAAGACCGAATTACATAAGTCTCATTTTATACAATTTCCAAGGTTTAAATACAAGAACAAGGCCTCCATGGCCAATATTTACAAAGCTTTAATATAAACAAAATGGAAGTGAATTCCTAACTATATCAATGTTCATGGACGTCATCAATTACCGGCTCATCCCCGCATTCCTGAAAAATGTTAATAATGATAGAGTGAGCTCAACAGCTCAGTAGAGTAAGCCTAAATCACATTCCTAAAAATCCTGTAAGCCACAACTAAAGAATGGGAATCAAATAAAACGGATCATGGGATTAAATCATTTCAACATTCATGGAATTCACAATTTCACAAGTTGTACCATCAAGTATGAAATGCAATGTCTCTTTCTTTCTTTCCACATTAACCTTCATCTTTCCAACTCACCCTCATGCCATGAATATGCATGTCATACAACCATTCATCATTATACAAGTCATAATTTACATTTAAGTTATCATATCAAACATCCAAACCCAGAAATTGATGACATAGACCATACTTTTACATTTTCTCATAAAAAAGTAGTATACTTGGCACAAATACAAGAAACCATCATTTTTCTCATCCTTCAACAATTAAATCATCACAATTCATGCTTAATATCACAACCAAAATTTTAAAAATAATAATAATAATAAGCATGCTTCACAACCTTAAAATCATCATGCAAGGAGGCATATAGAAACTCACTCAAACCATAGGAATTTGTAAGTTAGACTTCCCCTACCTCAAGATAGAAACTCAAACTCGAGGCTCCAAACTCAAATCCCACCAAACGCTTGCAATACCGGTACCAAGACGTAGTCCTTGCAATGGTCTATGATTTGCCAACAATGGCTTAAACCAAATCCTCTCTAGCATGAACAAATTTTATAGAGGATAGAGAGACCAATATAGAGAGAGAAAGAGAAATGTGGAGTGAGAAAGCTTATAGCCCGAAAAATGAAGGAAAAAGGAAAGAGATGGGCCAAATGGAGACATCTCATTGTCTCTAGAATTTCCTAGGCTACTTCATGGGGCTAAAATGACGAAAATGCCCCTAAAACTTATTTAGAACCTCAACCTTGCCACAAAATACCTCCTTCCATATAATACTATTAATATAAATACATACATGTGTATAAATACACATACACATGTGAAATGCCGATAACGCCCCTTGGAGCCCTCGTGGCACGCAAAACGAGGCAAGTATTAAAATACTCCAGAAAAATCAAATAAATTCTAGAAATTAGAAAATAGGAAAAATCGGTAACGTTACACCTACTTTCAATGGAATCTTTCACCACCGGATTAAGGTCCGATCTCTGATTCTCTGGTTTTGCGTTACCATAGGGCTTGTTACCGGATTCAGAACTGAATATTCAGGTTTAACGGTTTTAAGTATATTCCGTTAGCCCTAGATATTTCTTTCACATTTTGGGCCAGGCTTGTCCTTTGGTTGGGTAGAGTTCAGTTCAATTTCGGGCTTGGGTCACCAGGTTTCTGGGTTGTAATAGGCCAGGGCCTTTTTCTACACACTGTAATAATCTTTTATTTATACTTGCTTAATCTTTCGGGAAAAAAAAAAAAATTTAAGAATGCAACTACCAAGTACCAACATTCAACACGTAAAGTTATTAAATTAGACACAATATAGACATTAGACTGGAGGATTTCTTCATATATAGTTTATTATTATTATTATTTTTTTGGTTTTTTTTTTTTCTCTTTTTTTCAGGTAGGTTAATGGTATATTGAAAAAGTAAAAATGTATAAAGAAGACCCAAGGACTAGGATTGCAACTTGAGCGGATCGGAGACACAATTTGACCTAACTTGATATGTAAAATGTTCAACTCTAATTCGACCTTCAATCGTAACTACTTAACTCAAGTTCAACCCATCATTCTATTTCTAAACTCGAATTTGTAATTTGACATGAGATTTCAGATTAAAAACTCAAGTTATCCATATGATGAAAACAAACAAAGTTTTAACAAATTATTCTAAAATTTTAATAAATTACAAACAACATTCCTAGATTAAACAAAGGAAGTTAAAAATAAAAAAGTTATTATGATTTGAATATTATATATAATGTATAAAAAATATAATATATATGAAAATAATATTAAAATTCTAATTCGAGTTGGCTTAGATTTTTAGTAACTCAGCCCAAGTATAATCCTAATTAAGTTCGAGTTGAAATCTAAATGTGATTCTAATTCCTAATCAGAAAAGTGGATGTCCAATTTCGTAAAAAATTGGCTTGGCTCAAATTTAATTCAAGTTGCTACTGGGAGAGGAATGCGCGTACCTTCTCCGAGAAATATGCTAATCCGATTGTGTTAATCAAGCCGATTGATAATTACATCAGGAACAAGCTTCTGTCTGTGAGATTCATCGACTGTCAAAGAGCGAGGTCGATCGCCGGTGCTTGGTCCCTTCCGAGCTTCTGTGATTAACGGAGCTCCCATTGACGATAACTGAGGCCGTGTCTTCAGTTTTGTTTTTCCCATCCTCTGCTTTGAAATGCAGTTGATGTAGCGGACTCCATGTTGGTGGGTTGGGTTTGTTTTTGGTTTGCCGTTTGGGCTTGTGTCCTTTATGGGCTGTTTCTATGGGGTTTGCCCTGTTGTGTAGTTCATTCTTTTGGTTTATAAAGTTTATTTATGGTGAAAAGAAAAAAAAAAAAGGCTAAGAGATCCACAGGCCCAAAGGCAAACCTAACTTTAAAAAACAAACAAAAACTACCCAAGGCCCAAGCCACTAACATCGACCGTTGCACAAACAGAAATTTGAAAAAAAACTGTTGGGACAAAGGACAACGGGGAAGGGGAGAACGTAATGATAAACACAAACAGAGCTCGGAAGGCTCCAAGTCGCAAAATGATTTTGTTCAAGAAAGGATGCGCACACTTTAGGTTGTTTTGATAAGTTTACATTCCCAATATAAAACTTTTTTTGTGGAATCTTTCATATGTTTATTCCTTAAACTTTTCCCATTTCTATCAAACCTTTGGATGCGTATTATTCCAATTGGCCTCATCTAGTTTTAACAAACACTTGGTATGACAAAAATCCCAGTCCTCAACTATATGTAAACACTAAACTTGCAACTATTGTTTAAGATCTAGTTATTCAATTTTTATGTAGCAACAATAATTTAACAAAATCCCAGAGTGTTTCTATGTTTCTAACAAATGTGAAACAATAAATAGAAACACTATATGACGACATTCCAACAAGTAAGACATTTAGTTTGCTTTGGTAGTGAGTCCAAATCCAAATGGAAAGAGGGGGTCGTAATGTGGATCCCCAACATTCATTGGGAGCTGATCAACAGTCTTGAACCAAGTTCGTGCAAGCTTGCCGGTGAAACCATAGTCACCGAATAAAACATCTGCAACACCTTGACCTTCAGATCCGGGAAGCCAAGCTGCGACAAGGGCGTCCATTGTGGAAAGATATGGTTGGATAACAACAGGACGGCCAGAGATGAGGACGACAACACATTTCACTGCTCCACATACATTTTTTATGGTGCTTGGGCCGGGGTCAGAGATTGTCAAATTCAAGCTGTCACCAGCCGTCTCTGCATATGGGTGTTCTCCCACTACAACAATGGCATAGGAGAATTTGTTGGACTTGACAAAGTCAGCATCAGGGTTCTCTTTGTACACAACTTTGGTTTTCTTGTCAACGGTATTTTTTATAGCAGTAAGGATTGTGGTACCTGCACATGAATTTTCATTTGTCATTTCCAAATGATGTGGAGCTATTGCCAAAGCATGATTTTGAAACAGCAAAAAAATTCCAAACATACACTAACACAACTACTTGAAGTGTGTGTATCATCAAAACAGTAGAGATTCGAGCAGAAGAAGAAGGGATGATTGGAAACGTACCAGCTGTGATATCGCCACTAAGGCCTTGCCACTCAATTGTCCACCCACCACACTGATAACCAATATTATGTGCATGGCTTCCAGCTACAAGGATTTTTGATGCCTTCTTAGGAAGGGGTAACAATGGCTTGTCAGTAGATTTACTATTTTTCAGAAGCACGAGAGATTTTCTCACTGCCTCCCTTGCCAGTTCTCGATGCTCCTGTTCAAGTTATAGTGTTGTAGGAAGATGAATTATTATTATTATTATTATTTATTTTTTAATTTTCATATTGCACATAGAGGATCTAAGAAATTCCAAATTAAAAAGACTAACCTGGCTTCCCAGGTACTTGGCCATGCTATGATCAGCCAATGGGTTCTCAAATAAACCCATCACAAACTTCACACGCAAAATCCTCCTTACTGCATCATCAATTCTGCTCATTGGAATGACGTTATTCTTGACTAGGAAGGTTAGACCATCAATAAATTCTGTATAGTTGTATGGAACCATGACCTGCAACATGTCCACAGCAACATGAGTACCATGGTCATAAATTAACTGAGAAAATGTGCCAAACATGCCCACACCCCCGATCCCGACTGTCGAGTGGAGGGGGTGTCAGCCCCACAATTCCCTCTCACAATCGGGATCGAGAGTATTAGCGTACCTAGCATTACTTAACACTACCGACTCCTCACATTGTGGGTCCCAGCAGTAGCAATGTCGGGTTCTTTAGAGTTTTCCTTTAACTATAATAGGTTGAACTTCAAAATTTAATATCATTAAGAATGAAAGCGGACTACTTATGACTCACCATGTCAATTCCAGCATTAACTGCAACCTCGATGGAATATGAGTAGTTAGAATGAGTTGTAGTAGTGATCATATCTATTCCCATCCAATCTGATATTACAAAACCCTGAAATAGTTCACCAGTTCATACCTCATAAGTCGAATCAGTTGCAAGACAGAGTACAAAAACACAAATTGATGAATTTAAACATAAAATGTTTTACCCTGAAACGTAAAGTGTCCTTGAGGAAGCCAGTGATTAGGTCACGGTTGGCGTGCATTTTTATCCCATTCCAACTCGAGTAGGAGACCATAACGGTTGCCACTCCCTTAATAATAGAGTTGTAGTAGGCTGGCATGTGGATGCTTAACAAACCATGCTTGCTTATTACAGTGTTGTTCTCATTGATGCCTTTTGTTGTTCCACCATCGCCCACAAAGTGCTTAGCACATGCCACAACCTTTGTTCTGAGAAATGCACAGCCAGAATTGGGGAAATGAACATATAGATGATCATCATTATCTTATAAGCCATTTGGTATTACCGTAAAATTTAATTTTGAAAATTAGAAAGATTAATCAACATAACATTCAATTGTTTGTCAATACTTCTTTAAGTTATCAGATTGGACCCAGTGGTGCAAAACTAAGTCCTCAATCACAAAATTAAGGACGGATGGTTTTGCTATTGCCTTCGTTGATCCTTATTGTCTGTCACAGAATTATGTTCATCTACAAGACTACAACTAGAAACTAGAAAGTAGTTACTGATTTACAAAAACTCTTACTTGCCGGCAATAAAGGGAACACCATTTCGAGAATTTGCAGGAATATCTCCTTGTAAACCTGGTATGATCTCGGTCATTGCTTGAACAATCTTGTGATCTTCACTGTAGCTTTCATAACACCGACCCCATCTTGGATCTCTGCATACCTGTATAAACACAAAATTATCTTAAAAATAAAGATAATATCACGATACGAATTAAACAACTTCTTGATCCGACAACATTAAGATTTTGGATTTGCAATAGTACTTACCGCAATACATGGTGAAAAAGCATAAGGAATGCCTGTAGCTCTAACTTCAAGAGCAGTTGCAGCTCCGATTTTCTTTACAAGTTCAGGGTCCCTGGTTGACAAGAAGCAAGTTAATCAAGGTTATTAGTCAATTTAGACAGAGAAGAAAATCTGATACGATTTACAGAAGCAAATCCTATTATATATTCATTGTTTCTTGGGGTTCTGATGCAGCGATGCTAAAGCCAGTAAGATTGACTAGACTCATATAGAATTTTTACTTTTCTGCTTGTTCAGCCATTTTACAGATTCATCCCATAAGAAACTCAAGTCAAAACAAATATGGCTTACTTTAAAACTTTCTCACTCACAAATGATTAAGTATATGTTTAACACAATGATGTAGAATGATTTATCTATGATTATATATGGAGATTGTTAGGTGAGATTCCATCGTTTAGGGCTTCAAAATCACACTATGTCTTATAAGAAAACTGTAGAATATTTTTTTTAGTGGCCTAAACGAACTCTAATTATTCCAATTTTTGGTATTCACTAATTTTTTGTAATCAAGTGATAATATATTTCAAAGTACTCTTTCATATTTTCCAATTTCTCACTGAACAGCTTTGGTTAACATACTTTCACTTGCCTCGTAACTCCAAGGCCAACATTGTGTGGAAAGATGGTTGCCTTGTAAACATTGTTGTGGCCATGAACAGCATCAATCCCATAAATCATTGGGATCCCGAGACGAGTTGACAAAGAACCCTTTTGGAAATCATTCACCATTTTCACCCAAGTCTCAGCAGAGGCCTTTTTGGCTGGAACACTCCCACCACCACTCAGTACACTCCCTAAGAAAATAAAAATAAAAATCTTATAGCATATATATACAATTGTTATCACATAATTATAAGATGTATCAATCATTAGACAGAAAAGAAGAATTGATGTTATAGATGTGTTACCAATAAAGTATTTCTTCATGACCTCAGCCGATGAAACATTTCTATCAATCTGCACCATCTGTCCAATCTTTTCCTCTAATGTCATCCGACTCATGAGGTCCTTGATTCGAACATTCAAGGGCTGCTTAGGATCTTTATATTTCATATATTCTTCTGCTTCTGCCATGGTTGCCCACCAACACATTACTAGAATCCCCATCAACAACACTGAAAGCCTCCCCATGTTTTGTCCTCCCAATTGCCTTCAGAAAGAAAGAACAGAGTGGGCTTAATTAGATTTCGCGGCAATCTCTTACTTACCATTGATCACCAAAACTAATAAACTCTTAAAAAAAATTAACTAGAAAAGTAAAATGAATAATAATTCAAGAATATAACCATCTGAAAGACTATACTTGAAAAATGAAGTGAAAATATCAGCATTCATAAAAGGATATTATGTGCATCCACATTATATCCAATTTATAGGTGGATGAAAAAATATGATCTATATGTAAAATGGGGAGCGGCTCCGATTGTTTGGATGTAAAATATTATTCAGAAAATATTTTTTTTTATTTGGTTGTCATAAAATATTTACGAACACAAAAAAAATATTTAAATCTAACAAAAATAAATTACTCATCATTTTTTGGCAAGTTATTTTACACACCCGTCCCTATATATTCTACTTCAATCTCGGCCCAGACCTTTATCAAATACTGAAAAAAAAATTTATTTTACCTGAAAAAGAAAAATCTATTCAAAGGAAAATATTTTACACAGAGCCTAAATTCCGAAATGTGGGACTCATTAAACATGATAAATATATCAAAAGAAATGGAATATGTAAAACCGAAACAAATAATTCACAAAATGAACAATCATAGTCAAAAGACAAAATTTAAGAAATGTATTAGCATCTATAACATAAATCTCTCTCAATCTCAATAGGAATTTTTTAGTTGATAGTTCATTATCATTCACTTAAGCTCAAAGAAAAGACTCAAATAATTAAAAGCAGGAAAAAAAAAAAAAAAAAACTACAGGCCAGATCAACTATCTAACAAATAAATAAATAAAAATCAATTAACCCAAAAAGAGAACATCAATAACATTCAGGCATTTGAATCCATGGTCATAAAATATTACAACATTAATGATGTTAATTCATGAATCATGCTTAATGATTCGTCACTGTATGAGCTTTTAAACAAATTACAGAGGAAATTAGATATGGGGGACTTACAGAGTATAATCCAGAAAAACTGTAGCCTCTGCTATATGTGTGTGTGTGTGTGTGTGTGTGTTTGCGTATAGATAGAGAGAGTGCGTGTGTGTGAGAGTTTTTCTCCACTTCTGGCAGTGGCGACTGACCGACTTGGAAGAGTGGGATGGATTGAGGTGGTATTTAAAGAAGAAAAAGTTCTTTTTATTTATTTCAAAATAAAAATAAAATAAATAAATAAATAAAAACTCAAAATTATTCTTAAGACAAAATGAAAATAAGAACACTAATTTCAAAATTTAAAGGTATATTAAGTGTATTTTTGAGTTCTTATAAAAAAAAAATTAAAATTAAAATTGGCCGTATTAGAGGAGTATTTTGGATATATTTCTAAATGTTAGAAATTTATATGCTCAATCTAAATTGTAAGATTTTTTTTTATTTTTTATCCTTTATTTATTTATATTTCTTTTTGGTTGATTTTTTATCTGTATTTGGAAAAAAAAACTGTTGGAGTGCAAATCTTGCGTGTTATCCCTATCGCTTCTGTTTCACAAAGATGTCCACATTTATTAGTTATCTATACCCTCTAATTTTTTTTTAATATAATTTAATAAATACATTGTATATAATTAAGAAAAAAAATGAATGCGTACCACCACATTAATACATGATAAAGATATGGATGATAACGAGAAGCTCCTAATAATAAAGGTTATAATAATATTTAAACCTATATTAACCCAAAAATCCACAAGAATTACAAAAGTCTAGAATATGCATTTGAATACATTGCTCGGGATAGCAGTAAACCTGGGAATCACATGCTAAATCAGACAAAAGAAGACAGTATTATTAATTAACTTGCTTTAAAAAAAACATTACCATTCCTCTCTTTCCATATAAAATAGAGACATACCACAAAACTTAATTAGTAAACCGGGAACAAATTTAAGATAAACTTAATCAAATCAATCTAATTAATATTTTGTGAGTATAATTTTATCAAAAAACAGATTGAATACTTAATATAATAAGCTGACAATTTTATCCAAAAATGAATTGAATACTTAACTTAAGAAACTGATATAAAGGCTTATATATAAGTACAGATTAATTTTCTTGCTCCATAGTAAAAAAATTAATCCACACTTTTTATATAGACCATTAGATTAAATCTAATGGTCAAATTTCAAACCCAACTATGGTATTTCTTTTTAACATAAAACACTCTTTTTAGTTTTTATATTTAATTTTACCATTATCACCTACTATAACAATAAAAGGTAATTATCAAAATAAAAATAGAAACTTTTGAAAAAAAATAATACCAGTATATTTTACTAAAAAATTGCTTTTATTTAGATATTTTTTTTGAAAGAAAAACAATACCCATATCTTTCAATTTTGCAATAATAGTATGATATTATAGCATTTTTCTAAAAAAATCTTGTTATTTTAAGTATAAGTAAATTAATATATTTCTTTAGTATAAGTAAACTAATATACTTCTTTAGTATAAGTAAATTTACAACAAATATACTGTAATATTGCATTTTGGAATATCGAATTAATTATTGGAATTGAAATTGAAGAAAATTTCATCTAAAGTTTGAACAAAAATTCTTTTTATTTCTATTTGAAGTTGGGCATTTGGTGAAATTCATTATTGAATCTGTGAATTTGTGAGTTTGATTATTGGATGATGATGATGTACTGACTATGGTGGGACGGCAGAATCCACTTCAAAAACAACAAGGTAACTCAAAAAAAAAATGGGTGAAACTCTTTTCACAACCTTATCCATGGAGAGTAATCATTTGTCCATACTCTTGTCCATGGATTCAAATACAACGCAAGAAGAAATGGAGAGAGAGTTGATAAGTGGTAATGGTAAAATTAAATATAGAAACTAAAAATAAAGTGATAGTGATTTTGTGTTAAAAGGAAAGGCTAAAGGTGGGTTTGAAAAATGACCGTTAAATTTAATCTAACGGTTTATATAAAAAGTGTGGTATATATATATATATATATATAGTATGGTTGAAGGTCCTACAACTTTTTGTCAATGACAGCTCTGGATATATTCAGAAGAGAGGGAAGGTGAAAGACCTTTACCACGTCTAATAAAGAAGCTCGAGAAACGTGAAAAATGGAGTGTGAAGAATTTTTGGTCTATGAGAAATATTTTTGCCTTGTTGGAATGTGATGAAGGGCTTATTGAGAATATTACAAAAATATTTAATCTTACTATAGAATGGAATGATCATTTCATAGGTTTAGTAATGGAATGGATTTTCATTCCCCGAAATGAATTTTCATTCAATTGGAATGGTCATTCAATTGGAATGGTACCAAACAAATAAATGGTTAGAATGGACATTTCATTCCATTCCTACACACCAAACGTAGCATTAAGAGAGTTCCAATTCATTGCAGCTGATTGAAAACTGCTCCATTATTTTTAGTTTTATTTTTTTAATCGTTGCGATTTAGAAGAGAGGGAGACTCAAATACGAGCATATCCACAGAGATCACGCTCTACTATTTCAAGATCCAGGAATTAGTATCCTTTTTAAAACAGTTTTATTACGATATAGTTTGTACTCATTTGTAAGATAACAAGTAAAAGCTGTCATACAATTGATACAAATGCTTGATTTATTAATCACAAGGGTTGGTTTAAATTGTAAGTCATTTGGGCTTGATACTCATGAAGCCCAAACTTGGGGCTGCGTCTGCCGGTAAAAAGTCAGAACTTTATTTAGGGCTGGCTTTGGGCCTAGGTGACCGCCATTCGGTTGCCTAAGGCCTCCAATTTGGGCCAAAAATTTTGTATTACAAGGGTTCAAAATTTTGTATTACTAAGAGCATCTCTAATGTTAAAAGTTATCTTTAATTGTCAAATCTATATTTTAATAGGTGTTACAGTGTTAAAATGTTACATTTTAGCAATTCTGTTCCAATGGTTCATTTCATGCAAAATGCTTTTTTTTTACACAACCACCATTCTTTTTCAATTATCATTCCCACCATTCACATTAACATTACTAATATTAATATTAAGCACATTCCAAGTTAAGTTGTAGACATTAGAAGGAAACTAAAATTAAACCTAATTAAAAAGAAACAAAAATCTAAAATATCTGGTCAAAAAATGACCAATATATATATATATATATATATATATATATATATATATATATATATAAATTTATATATTTGATTATATATAAATTTTTTTTTCTTTTTCGGAAATTCATATATATATTATATATATATATTTGAGTATATTATTATTAAAAATATATATATTTTTAGGGCAAATCATTTCAGCCTCCCCAATCGCCTCCATCTCTATTCTCGTTCTCAACTCTGAACTCCCCCTCTCTCTCTCTTTGCAATTGCAAACTTGAAAACCTACAATAATCAGAAGTTGAAAACCCATATATTTCAGTTTATCTATCTGTCTGCAAGAATCAAAAGATCAAAACCCATATCAGCAAATCATTTCAGATTGTTCAAAAACCTATATCTTTTAGTTTACATCGCCAGCTGTTCCAGTTTGGGTTCACCGTTTGCAAGCTTCAGCCGCTCTCTTAACTCTCAAGCTTCAGCTGCTCTCTCTCTGCAACTGCTAAATTGTATGTATGGGTTTCATTTTAATTTTTTTTTTCCTAAATCAACTTATCAAGGTCTGTAATTCTTGTTTTGCAAACTAAATCCTATTTGGTGAAATTTTTTATGATCTTTTTTAAATATATATATATATATATTTATATAGACGAATTTGGGTTGAAATTATGTGTGTGTGTGTGTGTGTGTGTGGTGTGGGGTCGGTGTCAGAGAGCTGATATTTGAGAGAAATTTCGAGATTTTCAAATTTTGAGAGGCCAAATGAAAGACCATTGGAGTGACTTTTTTTTACCTATCTCTCAAATTATGAGTTTGAGAACTCAAAATGAAAGAGTATTGGAGATGTTCTAAGGGCTCTCAAAATTGAGTCTCACATTCACCTGAGACCTCAAAAATATTAGGCCTCTAAAGCCGTGACTTTATTCGGTCATTGTTTGAATAGTGTCTCAAAAGACTACCTGATTACCGAAAAAACAAAAAACTTGATTTATTTGCACTATTGTAACGTAACAAAATGGTTCCCTCTCTCTTATATTTTTAAATGGGCAAACACTGAAGGAGATTCTAAAGGCGTAATTGAGATTTCTTCAAGCAAAAAATTTAGAATGCCTAAAGACATAGGACTCATTATAAAACTAAGCAGCAGTATATCTTGAACTTGGGGATTTTACGTGACTTGATGAAACATAACAACATTAGCAAAGTTTGTTTAGCTTTTGCATTATCAGTAAATATTTTGAATTTCCAACTTTATTAAGAAAATATTCCATATATTTAATTGCATGCAACATGAATGGGGTTTTAGGCCACGGGACACATTGCGAGTGTATTGTTCACATTGGACCATGAATGTTTTGTTCTTGTATATTTTACTTACCAGGAGAAAAAAGAAAAATGAAAAATGAAAAAAAAAGACACATTGCGAGTGTGGGCTATGTTTTTTTCTTTTGGGTTTTGGACCTTTTATTTGGAAAATATGGCATTGTGCTCCAAATTTAATCAAAATATCGTTTCATATTTTGTTGACCTTTGTGCTACTGTATAATGATTTTCCTACACCTAACCAGTAATATGCAATTGTTTACCCACTTATAGACATGCTATATATACCATATGCAATTTTCTCTTGGGCTTTAATTTACTTGTATCTCCTTTGCATGTCCAGATTTCAAATCCCGTTGTGAGTGCATGAATTTTTTAGCATGGTTAAAAAAAACAAACAATTAAAAAAATAATTATGTCTAGCTAAAAAGTTTGAACAGAAAAAAAAAAGAAGGTTTGAACAGCACTTGGTAGGACAAATACCTCAATTGTTAAATATATCAAAATACTAAACCTTGCTACTGTTATTTTATATCCTGTAATTCAGCTTTATTTTAATAATCACTAATCAAAATCCCACAGTACTTCTAAGTTCCGGACATATGAAACAATAAAAAAAACACAATCAGAGATTCCAACTAGTAGGACTTTTAGTCGGCATTGGTAGGTTTTGTAGTGAGTCCAAATCCGAATGGAAAGAGGGGGTCGTAATGTGAATCACCAACATTCATTGGGAGCTGATCAACAGTCTTGAACCAAGTCCGTGCAAGCTTGCCGGTGAAACCATGGTCCCCAAATAAAACATCTGCAACACCTTGACCTTCAGTTCCGGGAAGCCAAGCAGCTACAAGTGCTTCAATTGTGGAAAGATAAGGTTGAATAACAACAGGACGGCCGGAGATGATGATGACAACACATTTCATAGCTCCACAGACATTTTTTATGGTGCTCGGACCGGGTTCAGGAATTGTCAAATTCAAGTTGTCACCGCTATACTCTGCATATGGATGCTCTCCTACTACAACAATGGCATAGGAGAATTTGTTGGATTTGACAAAATCAGCGTCAGGTTTCTCTTGGTAGACAACTTCGGTTTTCTTGTCAACACTATTTTTTATAGCAGTAAGAATTGTGGTACCTGTAAATGATCGAATGGGTCATATATACATGATTTTGGAAGAGCAGAAAACTCTACTAGACACTAATACAAGCACTTGTAAGTGTGGATATCATCAAATAATTGGAACCTCCTTGGCAAAAACATTTTGTAAAAAAATTGAATGTGTGCGATGACAAAATATAAAGTAGGAACTCAAGCGGAAAATGAAGGGATGATTGGAAATGTACCGGGTGTGATATTGCCACTTAGTCCTTGCCATTCAAGTGTCCACCCACCACACTGATAACCCATATTGTCTGCATGGCTTCCAGCTACGAGTATTTTTGATGCCTTCTTAGGAAGGGGTAACAATGGCTTGTCAGTAGATTCACCATTTTTCAGCAGCACCAGAGATCTTCTCACTGCCTCCCTTGCCAGTTCTCTATGCTCCTGTTCAAGTTACAGAGTAATTATAAGAAGAAGATGGTTTTTTTTTATTTTTATTTTTTATTTTTTTATTTTTCATCTTGCACAAATAGGCTCTAAAGATTTCCAATTAAGAAGACCAACCTGGCTTCCTATGTAGTTGACCAAGCTATAATCAGCCAATGGGTTCTCAAATAAGCCCATCACAAACTTCACCCGCAAAATCCTCTTAACTGAATCATCAATTCGGCTCATGGGAATGATGTTATTCTTCACCTGGAAGGTTAAACCATCAATGAATTCTGTATAGTTGTAGCCAATCATGACCTGCAGCATATATGTCCATAACATGAGTACACGGTCATAAATTAGCTAGAATAGTTTGAACTGTGAAATTGAATGTCATTAAGGAAGAAAGCCCACTTATTATGGCTCACCATGTCAATGCCAGCATTAACCGCAACATCAATGGAATATGAGTAGTTAGCATGCGGTGGAGTAGTGATCCTATCTAGTCCCTGCCAATCTGATATTACAAAACCCTGAAATAGTTCACCGTTTCATTCTTCATTACTCATCAGTTGCTTCATACCACAGGATAAGAAACAAAAGTTAAATTTAAATATAAAAAACGATTTACCCTGAAATTTAAAGTGTTCTTAAGGAAGCCAGTGACCAGGTCACGATTGGTATGCATTTTTATTGAATTCCAACTGGAGTAGGAGACCATAACTGTTGCCACTCCCTTAATAATCGAGTTGTAGTAAGCTGGCATGTGGATGCTTAACAAATCATGCTTGTTTATTACAGTGTTGTTCTCATCAATGCCTTTGGTTGTTCCACCATCACCCACAAAGTGCTTAGCACATGCCGCAACCTTTGTTCTGTAAATTGAATTGGGGAACTATTTATAAGCCAGGTCTTCAAGAAACTCACACAGAGAGTAATGCAAAGTGCAAACCTATGGTCCTATACATTGCCTTATAAGTTCTGCTATGCGTATTAAAATATTAAAAAGCAGCCAACTAAACCCCGTGCTTAATTCCATTAATTATACTTCCATATCTTCTAGCTTGATGACACCTAACTGTCACATACATATATAGCAGGTACATATATTATTCAGTTTTTGCAATTTACAGAAGGATGATTTTGCTAATAATTGCATTCATTGATCCTGATTGCCTATCACTAGTTATATATGCCCATAATGAAGAAACTCGAAAGTAGTTACTGATTTACAAAAAGTATTCTTACTTGCCAGCGAGAAAGGGAACACCCTTTCGAGAATTTGCAGGAATATCTCCTTGGAATCCTGGTATGATCTCGGTCATTGCTTGAACAATGTTGTGGTCTTCACTGAAGCTTTCATAACACCGACCCCATCTTGGATCTCTGCATACCTGTACATACACAAAATTAACAAACTTACAAATAAAGATAAGTACCATCATGATACAAATTAAACATCTTCTTGATCCAACAGCATTTAGATATTGGATTTGAAATAGTACCGCAATACATGGTGCAAAAACATAAGGAATGCCTGTAGCTCTAACTTCAAGAGCAGTCGCAGCTCCAATTTTCTTTACAAGTTCAGGGTCCCTGCTTGACAAAAAAGAAGTGAATCATGGTTGTTAGACAGAGAAGATGGTCTGATCAAATATAGGATTGACTATTTTCACTGTTTCTCGGGGTTCTGATGTTCAAGCCACTAACGGTTTGAAATGTTGAAATTTTATGTTCTCAACCCCTTCTCCTTGCACATTTGAGAATTGCAGTAAAGCTCCTAGTGAACACTCCTCACCATTTCATTTGGGTAAACCTATTTTCATCTTTTAGCAACATTTTTTTAAAGTAACTTACTATTCTGCTTGTTCAACCATTTTACAGATTCATCCTATTTTTTCCATAACGTTTGAATTCAACGTTGATATTGTTCTTTCGTGAAGGTTTACAACTTTCCCCTTCATAGTACATTTTTGCTTAATGCTCTTTCACTTGCCTGGTAACTCCAAGTCCAATATTGTGGGGAAAAATTGTTGCCCCGTAAAAGTTATGGTGGCCATGAACAGCATCAATCCCATAAATCATTGGGATCCCGAGACGAGTAGACAAAGAACCCTTTTGAAAATCATTCACCATGTTCACCCAAGTCTCAGCAGACGCCTGTTTGGCTGGAACACTCCCAGGTCCACTCAATAGACTCCCTGAGCAAATACAAAAAATTACAATAAAATATCTTATAGAACCACATATAACACAATTCATTAGACAGAAAAGAAGTAACGTTATTGATGTGTTACCAATAAAGTATTTCTTCATGATGTCAGCCGTTATATTAGTCCGGTCAATCTGCACCATTTGGCCAATCTTTTCCTCTAATGTCATCCGACTCATCAGGTCCTTGATTCGAACATTCAGTGGCTGCTTAGGATCTTTATATTTCATATATTCTTGGGCTTCTGCAACGGTTGCCCACCAACACATTACTAGAATCCCCATCAACAACATTAAAATCCTCGCCATGTTTCGTCACCAGTTGCCTTAACAAAAAAAAAAAAATGAACAGTGTGGGTTAAAGTACAAAGAATTGAGGGGTTTGTAAATACCAACCATATATTTGGACCAGGAGGTTTCGGAGCTAATGGAATGGCAACTTTTTTCTTTTCTTTCTTTTTGTGGTTCCTATTTCAATTTTCAATTAACTAGTTCATCCAACTTACGTGCTTGACTAATAAAAACTGATAGCGAATTTGTGCTGTCTTTTGCTGAATTTTTTTCACGCCTAATTGGGTCCTGCCTTGTCAGAACCATACAATTTGATCCCCATACGTTACGTGACAAGTTGAAATTCAACATCTGTTCAAATAAATGAATCAAAACGGAGTCTTAAGATTCAACCTATTTGAAAATTCAACTCTTCAACATCAAAATCCCTAGCAAAATCACGATCCTTTTCTCTCTCTCCACCAAAATCACAATCTCCATGGTTGTCCGCATTCGTCTTAAACGTCACATCCTCTCCGTCGATCGCCAGAGTGTTCATCGACATCCCCATCGATTTGATGTACCGGAACGCAAACATCACTTTTTCCGACCGTCGGAGCTTCGGATTCAGCGGACGATTTGTCAAGACCGAAATGCGGAAGGGTTAGGGTTTGGAAATGGAAGAGGCGGCGAACACCGGAGGTGGTGAAGGTCAGGTAAGGAGGTTGGGCCGCGGATATATGGAGATTTGCAGATATTTGTGGATGTATAATATATATATATATATATTACTTTTTAACAGATGTCAAACTTTCATTTATCCACGTCACCTATCATGACCAATTTGGTACTAATTAAGGAAAGGCCCAAGTGTTATAGTTTAAATAAGGGCCCAATCCACTCCTAAACTGAGAAATTATTAAATAATTTTGTATATTGTGGTGGCATTTTCTTAATCAAAGTCCGTAATTAAATTCAGTAAATGAATCACCATATTGAAGAATAATAATATATAAACTATTAAATCAATTTATCATCGAGAATTGAATAGTATAATATAGAAAGATATTTTATCTATACCAAATTCAAAATTTGATTCATGAATTTTTTTTTATTTATCTATTTTATCATTTTGGATCAAACTAAATTACTAAGTGTCCATGTAATAATTTTTCCTACAAAAGGAAACACAAGAAAGGAGATAACAATATGAAAGACAATATTGTTATCTATACCAAATCCAAAGTTTGATTCATGAATTTTTTTTTTTATTTTTTATTTTTTATTTTATCTATTTTATCATTTCGGACAAAACTAAATTGCTAGGTGTCCATGTAATAATTTTTCCTACAAAAGGAAACACAATAAAGGAGATAACAATATGAAAGACAATATTGTTATCTATACCAAATCCAAAATTTGATTCATGATTTTTTTTTTTTTAATCTATTTTATCATTTTGGATAAAATTAAATTACTAAGTGTCCATGTAATAATTTTTCCTACAAAAGGAAACACAAGAAAGGAGATAACAATATGAAAGACAATATTTTAAAGAATGAACTAAAAATGGAGTAGTAATAATCTGAAATGCATTGTTCACCAAATGAACAACCATACTAGAAAGAGAAAATTTAAGAAAAGTATCATCATCTCATCTATATTAATATATTATCATGAACCTCTCTCAATCTGAATGGGTATTTTGTAGTTGATAGTTCATTATCCTTCACTTCAGCAAAGAAAAGACTCAAATGATTAAAAGAGTTAAGACTACATATTACAGAGGGCAGATCAAGTATATATCTAACAAAAAAAAAAGACTGAACCCAAAAACAGAAAAACTAATATCATCTAGGCATTTGAATCCATGGTTAAAAAAGATTAAAACATTAATGATATTAATTCATGCTTAATGATTCATGACTGTATAAACTAGCTTTTAAAACAAATTAGATAGGAAATGGGCTATGGGGCGACTTACTGAGTGTGATCCAGAAACACTGTAGCCTCTGCTATGGTGTCAATATATAGAGAGAGAGAATTTGTGTGTGTGTGTGTGTTTTTCTCTACTTCTGGCAGTGTGCGATGGATAGAGCCTAGAGGTGGTACTTAAAGAAATGAAATGTTGTTTTCTTTATTTATTTTTTATTCCTTTTGGTTGATTTTTCTCTGTCTCTATTTGGAAAAAAAAAACTGTCAAAGGAGTGCAAAGTTTGTGTGGCCACAATTTGATTGGGCCACATCAGTTTTACAAACTCTGCTTACTTAATATTAAAAAAATTAAAAATAAAAATGTGTGGACCTGGACTTTGGGGGAACAAAAAAACTAATGACTTCGATTAGTCACTCGAAAAAAAAAAAAAAAAAAAAAATTTAAAGAACTCAAGAAAATAGAAAAGCTAATTTAAGATAATTATAAAAGACAGCTATCATAAAATAGAATATTTTTATAGAAAAATGACCCAAGTAGGCCCTAAATTTTTTTTTTCTTTTAGATTTTTGGCTTTTCTGATTGAATCGTCATAGAATTTTTTAATGTCTTACAACTTGTACCTTCTTTTTTGGACAAATTACACTGACATTTCCTCTTCACTTTCAAAAATAACACTGTCTTGTCAGAATAATATTGAATTCCTCCGCTATAAATGAAATATCTTGTCTAAAAAAAATTTGAAAACTCAATTTTGACTTTAGAACGCTTGAAAAGACATTTCAGTCCATATGTTATAATAATAGAAGTATATTGAATATAATTGTCATTTTTTGTTTGAGTAAACTACAAAGAGACCCTCTGAGGTTTGAGGAAAGAACAGACAGATGAAAATTGGCTTGTTTTTGGACAAACACACCCCCTTGTGAAATTTGCCCTCCAAACAGAGCCTTAAATCAAGTGAAAAGTCCATTTTACCCTTCACTATTTTATTAATTTTAATTATAAAATATTTAAAACTTAAATAGCCAAAATACCCTTTTCATATATACTTATATATACACACACACACACACACACACAACCAGTCACCACCGCCCCCAATCTCCACCAACCCCCAACCTCCATAATCACCACCCACTAAAGAAGACGCCAAAAAGGAGCTCTGCCACTGCCACCTCCTCGACCTCGCCGGAGCTCAGCCTCGGTTCGGGCGGCGAACTCGGCCTTGGACAAGCCGGGTTTGACCGGGATTGACAGAGACGTTCCCCACGCCGGCGTCTTTCATTCTTGACAGCGGTAGAGAGTTGATGTTTGAGCTTGCAGGGAAGATTTGAGGTTGAGATCGGTGCCGCCGCCGCCGCCACCCTCTTCCCCTCTCTCATACATACGCACACACACACACACATATATATCACCCCCTCATCTGTGCACATCACCATCCCCAATTCTCACCTTCGCACGGAAAAAGGGCTCTAATTGGACTCAAAACGGACGGCAGAAGCGATGGCCACTTCAGCCTCCTCGGCCTTGCAGGTGACGGTCGCCGGACTGTGCTTATCTGAACCTTGTCTTCATCGGAGCTTGGTCCTCGCCGGATTGTTTTTGCTCGTCGATCTCTTGTTGCTCGGTTTCTAAACTTCGCCACACTATTCAGTCCATGGCCGTATCGTCATTGGAGTTTGGTCCTCGCCGGCAATTTTAGGGTTTCGCCGATGCTTCTGGGTTTCGCCGCCACTGTCACAGTCATCACCGCCACCCCCACTGTCGCAGTCATTGCCGATGCTTCTTCCTCTCTCTTCTCTTCACCTCATCTCTTCAACTATGGCCGCCCCTCTCTTCCCCCTCTCTCTACACCCACCACCGCGGCCACAACCACCATCCATCTGATCTCCCTTCTCTCTCCTCTGGTGAACTGTATAATATACGTAGGCGGGTTCGGGTTCGGGTTTGGTTTCGGTTTGGGTTTAATCAAATGGTATTTAAGTCAATTAAAATGTTAATTTTATTTGAAAGGGTAATAAGGTCAATTCATCATCTTCAGGGTCTCTTTGTCCATTTTTCAAACTTGAAGGGGTGTCATTGTCCAAAAACATGCTAACTTTCCTCTACTTGTCCTTTCCCCAAACCTCGGGGGGTGTCAATGTACTTTACCCTTTTTGTTTTTAATAAAATGACAACACTGGTAGGAGAGGTACATTGTTATTTTTAAAGTCTTGTTATTTAAATATTTTATTTAAAAAAATTAGTATAATTAATATTCTTATTTATATCAAAAGTTCATGTAAATGTGCACACACTGTACTATCCCCCAATAAAATTCAAACAATTTCACCTTGAGATTAATGGCCATTGGTGTTTATAGCTAGATATTACTTTTCATACAAATTACTAAAGAAAATGCAACCCTGTTATGTATGACAGTATGAGGTTTTTAAGAGCCTTTCCCACACAAATATTCAAACACACACGTGAACATTTGATGAAATTGTATAAAGATCCAAAATCGAATGAAATAAATCAAATGTTTTGGTCAAACTTTATATATATATATTATATATATATATATATTTCACTTAACCAAGTTTGACCAAATCAAATCATCAATTTTTATCATGCATAATTATATTCTTAGATACTTTGATATACATAGTGAAAAATAAATTATCTACTCCATCCGACTAGTTCTGGGTTCGAATCCCGGATAACCCATTGTCATATCAAAATCATATAGATATAAATCCGTATTCTATTTTTGCAGTCTATTTCATTCATTTTAAAAAAAAAATTATACCTAAACAATGTTTAGATCCTGCTCTATCCAAATTTTTCTAGTTCACCCTAACATTTCTCACTTGTTCGACTGTTACTGAGCAGTTTTTGAATATCAAACGGACCTCTCCAGAAGGTAATTTTAATGTGACCAATTTCCCTTCTTTTGCAATCAGTTTCGCTGGAGTGATGACTTTTCTCTACTATTTTTTTAGTTTCCCTTTCTTTTGAGGAGCCATTGACTAGCTGGAGAAAGCCCGGGCTTGTTTGTGGAAAGTGGAAATGGAAGCAAATTAGTTTCGCGTGAATGGATACCATGAGATAGGGTGAGAAAAATTGAATTTGATTAATTCAACTTATAAGACTTTAGAACAATTAGAAAATTACAAAAATGAAACCATTAATTTTGAACAACAAAGGGCAATTAATCAAGTACGACAACGGATTTGCCAACAAGCCCGACAGGGAGAATTTATTTTAATTAACTATTTTAATATTAGGCCTACGGGAATATGACACGTTCATAACTCTCAATAATCCAAATAAACTAATGAGGTCGAATTAAATCATGTTAATAAACTTCATTTAGAACACTGAAAATGGATCACGGATCATGGTCAGAGTCAGCTTGGGCCTAGGGGTGCCCCCGGACCTATATATATAGAGTACGTAATTTATAAAATATCACTTTGTGCTCTCTGAAATATATTTCTGTTTTATTTATTTATTTTTTTAAGTTAAATTTTCAATATATAAATATGTACAAAATGACATAGGCCCAATAGGCAAAGTTAGCCCAAGGCTAAACTACAAGACATGAGAGGCCCAATTAGACCGAACCAGGGCCAAAAACCCAAACAGAGCATTGAAACACTGAAGAACATGACCGTCATAGGCCACTATTAGGCATTCCGGTGACCTTGCCTCCAAATATATTTCTTTATAAAACACCCCTGACCAGAAATTTTTTATACATATAGATCATGGTCCCAGAAAACAATAAATTTAATCCATCGTGTTGAAGCCGTTGTGACTCACATTCATGCTAAAGGCTTTATTGATGTTCCTCACCAGAAAAATTGGCAAGTGAGCTTCTTGTGGTGGTATAAAAAATAAAAAATAGATATAAATAAATAATACTATGTCGAAAAGATTAAATGTGGCCAAAAATTAATCAAAAACTAAACATTGCAACTATTATTTAATATCCAATTACTCCATTCTTACATAGTAGTAGTAATAATCACATATCTGTCAGTGGCCTAACAGTATCAGCTTCTTACTTTTTAAAGGAAAGTCAGGGGTTCAAGTCTCAGACGAAACAAGTGTGTGTAAATACTAACAAAAAATAAAAATAAAAAAATAAAATAATCACATATCAAAACCCAAAGTGTTTCTAAGCAACAACAAATAGAAACACTAAACAACTCGAAATTTTAGATTTACCAAAAACAACAACTAGGAATTTTAGTTGGTTTTAGTAGGATTGGTAGCTGGTTTTAGTAGTAGTAGGTTTTGTAGTGAGTCCAAATCCAAATCGAAAGAGGGGGTCGTAATTTGAATCCCCAAGATTCATTGGGAGTTGATCAACAGTCTTGAACCAAGTCCGCGCAAGCTTGCCGGTAAAGCCATAGTCGCCGAACAAAACATCTGCAACACCTTGACCTTCAGTTCCCGGAAGCCAAGCAGCTACAAGGGCTCCCATTGTGGAAAGATAAGGTTCAATAACAACAGGACGGCCGGAGATGAGGACGACAACACATTTCATAGCTCCACACACATTTTTTATAGCGCTTAGGCCGTTGTCCGGGATTGTCAATTCTAAGTTGTCACCGTCTGTCTCTGCATATGGGGGCTCTCCCACTACAACAATGGCATGGGAGAATTTGTTCGACTTCACAAATTCAGCATCAGGGTTCTCTTCGTATACAATTTCGGTTTCCTTGTCAACAGTGTTTTTTATAGCTTCAAGGATTGTGGTACCTGCACATCAACATATATATGTATATATAGGTCATTTGTCAATTTTTATGACTTAAAGAAGTAGAAAATGAAAGGATAATCGGAGATATATGTACCAATTGTGCCCTTGCCACTAAAGCCATTCCAGTCAATTGTCCACCCCCCACACTGATAACCAAGATTGTCTGCATGACTTCCAGCTACCAGTATTTTCGATGCCTTTTTGGGAAGGGGTAACAATGGCTCATCACCAGATTCACCATTTTTCAGCAGCACCAGAGATTTTCTCACTGCCTCCCTTGCCAGTTCTCTATGTTCCTGTTTAAGTTACAGTGTTAAACATAGGAATATTATATATATATTTAATTCCAAATTAAAAAGACTAACCTGACTTCCTAGGTGGTGTGTCATGCTATAATCAGCCAATGGGTCCTCGAATAAACCCATCACAAACTTCACCCTCAAAATCCTCCTCACCGCATCATCAATTCGGCTCATGGGGACTATCTTCTTATTCACCAGCAAAGTTAGATCTTCAATGAATTCTTTGTACTCGTAGGGAATCATGACCTGCACCATAGCAGGTCCACAACAACATGAATACATAAATGGTCATAAATTAACTCCGAAAATACCAAAGGATCCAACAACCCCAACACCGACTGTGAGAGAGTGGGGAGGGGTGTGTGGGCTCTACAATAACGTCCTAATCATGACTCTCACCATGTCAATGCCAGCATTAACCGAAGCCTCGACCGAATATGTGTAGTTAGCACGAGGAGGAGTAGTGATCCGATCTATTCCCAACCAATCTGATATTACAAAACCCTGAAATAGTTCACCAGTTCATACATACAGCATAAGTCAAATCAGTTGCTTTTGTTCAGGGCAAAGACACGAATTGACAGACTTTAAAAATGTAAAATGTTTTTTTTTACCTTGAAATTTAAAGTGTCCTTGAGGAAGCCAGTGATAAGGTCACGGTGGGCGTGCATTTTTTTCCCATTCCAACTGGAGTAGGAGATCATAACGGTGGACACTCCCTTAATAACAGAGGTGAAGTAGGGTGGCATGTGAGTGCTGAACAAACCATGCTCGTTTATTACAGTGTTGTGCTCATTGATCCCGTTTGTTGTACCACCATCCGCCACAAAGTGCTTGGCACATGCCGCAACCTTTGTTCTGAAAATTGAAAAATGAACACAATGTTATAAATTAAGCATTTTTTTTTTTCTCTCTCTCCTGGAGAGGATGAGCACTCGAAAATAGGCACACCCGCCTCAGGGGTCTACCAATTAGATCAAATTTTGAATTTTTACTATCTGTATTTAATCCATTGCCGAAGTGGTGGCACAACTGAGCCCTCAAACAAACACAAAGTCCACCATAATGGCAAACTTAGCTATCAGCCTGAAAATAGTTCAGATAAAATTTCTTTCTGCTTCATCCTTGGCAAAAGAACGCAACTGTCACACATTCAGGGTTGCAAAAGTTGACTATATAGGCCGCCTGTTGTCACAAACAGTGTAGGACACAGATTTCATATGCAAATAAATCATTTCATTACGCAACTAATGTTTTTGGACCAATCTCCAGCCTAATAGTCACGTCTTCAAAAAAACGGACGTGAATACTTACCTAATACCACCCAAATCCAAAAGCAAACTAATCCGTACATTCTTTTTATAGCCGGAACAAAATTTCCAGATCTTCTAGCTTGATGATACCTAACTATCACATGCATATATAGCAGGTATATGCTTCAGTTTTTGCAATTTAAGGAGGGATGATTTTGTTGATTGTGTCTCACTGGGTTATGTAGAAATTATAAAGTAGTTACTAAATTAGAAAGAACTCTTACTTCCCAGTAGTAAGAAAGGGAACACCCTTATGAGAATTTGCAGGAATATCTCCTTGGAATCCCGGTATGATCTCCGTCATTTCTTGAACAATCTTGGGATCTTCACTGTAGCTTTCGTAACAACGACCCCATCTTGGATCTCTGCATACCTGTATATGCACACAATTAACTTTTAAAAATATAAAGATAACATCATAGTACAAATCAAACATCTTCACGATCCAATTTTGGATTTGAAATAGTATTTACCGCAACACATGGTGCAAAGGCATATGGAATGCCTGTAGCTCTAACTTCAAGAGCGGTCGCAGCTCCAATTTGCTTTACAAGTTCAGGGTCCCTGCTTTACAAGAAGGAAGTTAATAAGATTGAAGAAACTTGGTTTCATGGATAAATAATCTGTATTTAGTATTCCCTTTGTCTTAATTTAAATGTCTCTTCTGATTAGTAGAATTTTTAAGGGGACATGTGGGCATGCCTTGTTTTCCTGAAAAGTTACTAATTTGTCATATTAAGTTTTGAATATAAGTTTGAAATTTTAAACTCCAAGACATATATGAAAAGATGTTTTTTTTTGAGATAGAGAGAGTAGTTTTTAGTGATTTTAAGTTTTGTTTCATATATTTTTTAATGTCAATAATTTTTTTTTGATGAACGCCCTTTGACTTGCCTCGTACATCCAAGACCAACATTGTGGGGAAATATGGTTGCCTTATAAACATTGTTGTGGCCATGAACGGCATCAATCCCATAAATCATTGGGATCCCAAGACGAGTAGATAAAGAACCCTTTTGGAAATCATTCACCATGTCGACCCAAGTCTCAGCAGATGCCTCTTTGGCTGGAACACTGGCAGGACCACTCAGTATGCTCCCTGAACAAGTACAAAACAATCTTATACTACCATGTGTGTGTGCGTGTGTGTATAACAATATTTATATGACAGAAAGAATAATTAATTAATATTGTTATAGATGTGTTACCAATAAAGTATTTCTTCATGACCTCGGGCGATGAAACATTTCTCTCAATCTGCACCATTTGGCCAATCTTTTCCTCCAATGTCATCCGAATCAGCAGGTCCTTGATTCGAACATTCAATGACTGCCTAGGATCTTTATATTTCATATATTCTTCTGCTTCTGACATGCTTGCCCAACAACACATTAATACAATTCCCATCAACAACACTGAAATCCTCGCCATCTTTCGTCCCCAATTTCCTTCCTTCAGAAAGACAAAGACGGGTGTGTTAAATTACAGTTTTAGTGCCTGAAAAGTTAAGATCTTTGAGGGCTTGGGTTGATACATCGTTAGTAATTCTGCCAAAAAGGGAACACAAGAAAGAAGAAAAATATCTGAAAGACAATGCTTGAAACAATGAACTGAAAATTCATGAACATACATTATTTGCATTCACATTAAAAAAACCTGATTAAAATACGATAGGTACTCTTTGAAAAAAGAAAAAAAAAAAAAAAAAATGTACAATTAAGATTCAACAAGTAGGCCACACAAAACCTGATTAATATTCAGGCCTAGCATTTCGATAAATGTTATACATTGCTGTTAAATGCTATATAGAGGGATGATGATACTTAAGTCCACATGGGTCGCTCTCTATAGCTAAGCCTCAAATATTTCCACCATTAAATTATAGAAAGGGATGATGATACTTGGGTCCACATGGGTCCCTCTCTATAACGAAACCTCAAATATCTCAATCGCATTTGAATCCATGGTCATAAAATATTACAACATTAATAATTCTAATTCAGACTTAATAATTCGTGACTTGACAGGCTTATAAGCAAATTAAAGATAAAATGAGATATGGGGGACTTACTGAGTATGATCCAGAAAAACTGTAGCTGTGTATATATATATATTTAGAGAGAATATTTTGAGAGAGAGAAAGAGAAAGAGAGAGAGAGAGAGAGATTTTCTCTAGCTTTGAAGGTGGATACAGGACGATTTGGAAGAGTATGATGGAGGCGGTATTTAAAAGAAAATGTAAATGACACAATTGACACGTAAGCAACCAAAAGGGTTAACGCTTTACCCTTTATTGCTCCCACACGCCTAATGTGCGCTGAAGTGGGTTCAGTAGTTCACGATTACTATTTCCGGAGGATTACCCTTACGCTTTATTGGCCCCCACACGCGTAATAATGTGCCGAAGTGGGGGTTAGTCATTAGTGGGTTCACGATTACTATTTCCAAGGAGCCTTGCTCACGATGTTTTTTCACTCCTCCAAGGTTTCCAATTCAAACTTTTGTCCTCCGTCCAATTCTTATTCAGTGTCATGGATGTCTCTCTTTTTAAAATCTCGATAATATTTAGATATTATTTTTTCTTTCTATAAAAAAGTTATATTTATTTACTTTTTACTCTCCCTCAGTGATCCATATTGAAAGAGTAATTTAATTAAATAAAAAAAAATTAATATGTAAGTATATATTTAGGTTTGGAAATTTTAATAAGTTCAAAATATATTTAAAGAAAAACACATTTTAATTTTATTTAATTAAATTAAATAAATGACACGAAGTGGGGGTTAGTCATTAGTGGGTTCACGATTACTATTTCCAAGGAGCCTTGCTCACGATGTTTTTTCACTCCTCCAAGGTTTCCAATTCAAACTTTTGTCCTCCGTCCAATTCTTATTCAGTGTCATGGATGTCTCTCTTTTTAAAATCTCGATAATATTTAGATATTATTTTTTCTTTCTATAAAAAAGTTATATTTATTTACTTTTTACTCTCCCTCAGTGATCCATATTGAAAGAGTAATTTAATTAAATAAAAAAAAATTAATATGTAAGTATATATTTAGGTTTGGAAATTTTAATAAGTTCAAAATATATTTAAAGAAAAACACATTTTAATTTTTTTTGGAAAGTTTAAATGGAACAAGTATATTGGAAGGGTAAAAACCAAACAATGGACAATTAAACGGTATTTGTTTTTGGTTGATTAATTTTGGTGATCCGAACAAATCCATCGTGTCATTGTCATTGTTACATGGTCGCTTTTTAGGAATAAAAATTTATCCTCTTTAAATATAGATATGTATAATTTACTAATACATCATATAACAGTAATGGCTATATAATAGGAAATAATCCATATGGCCAACCTTATCTATATACCATATAAGATGGCGTTGCTAATTAATAATGGGATTATACTAGTAATATTTATACCTAAATTAATAAAAAATGCACAACAATTACAAAAAGTCAGGAATAGTAAGTAAACCCTAAAATTTTGTAAGTCCTAAAATATCATAGAATAATCCTAACTCTAAATCCAAACTATGGGCCCTTAAATATCTAGGCTTTTACAGTCAAACCTTCAAGCCTAATTTGAACTAGTCGCATTTTTTTAAATCCCAAAACAAACTCAAATTACATAATTATATGATTGTATTGTGTATGAACATTTGTGTATGTAATGTAGTTGCTACTATGATTAGTCTCGAACTTCAAAAAAAAATAAAATAAAATAATTGGAAAGAGTGAAAAAATTGGATTTGATAATCATAGAAATGAAACTTCAAAATGGATAAGAACACAGAAATTAAAGGAAAGAGTGAAAAAATTGGATTTGATAATCATATATATAATGTGGACGGGGCTGAGTTGTAGACGATTATCTTCTCTTCGATTTCTTCCCATTCCAATTAAAACCTTATCCAACCAAACGATGAAAACCTGTCAATTTCATCAAAATAAGAAACAGCATCTTAAGGTACGAGTACGACAATAAAAGTCGAGCATGTAAAGTTAAATAAATTAGCTGTCATTATAGAAATGGAAATGGAATTGGAATCTGTCTTTTCATTGATAAGCTGTATTGATGTGAACATTCAAACATCAAAAACAACCTTCGTTACTTCAACTTATCAAGAAGAATAAGAAAAGAAAGAAATATATATAATAAAAAAAAAATACAAGCAAAGTGCATATAAAATCACAAATTAATTACAATGATACCTCCTGAAATTTATCGTATTGATAGAGATTGGTTATTTTTTGAACACTTATACCCGTGTCAGAAATTTAAGCCAAACAAGTCTTTAAAGTCTGTGAAAAGATAAGATTGCCCTTCAATAAAATATCAATTATTAATTTAAAATATTTTTAAAAATTATATGACATAATTACCCTTTTAAAATACGGAGTAATGGATTTCTCTCTACCCTCTGCTCCAAAAAAAATCCAAAAAATTTTGTTCTTCACCAATCCCCTTTTACACACACACACCCCAATCCATCTTTGTCAAGCTCTTCACCAACACTCCCGAATTGGTGATGCGATGGTGGTGGGGTTATGATGTGGTGGCGGCGGGTGTGGCAGGGTTGTGGAGTGGTGGTGGGGCTGTGATGTGGTGGTGGTGGTGGGTGTGGCAGGGCTGTGGAGTGGTGGCAGGGCTGTGAAATGGTGGTGGCGGGACTGTAAGGTGGTGGTTGCGGGGTTGTGATGTGGTGGTGGTGGTGGTGGGGCTATGATGCGGTGGGTGTGGGTAAGAGGAGATGATATATATATACACACGTATATGTATTCGATGTATGTATATGGTTGTAGTGATGTGGCAAGTTTGGTTAATTAAAATTAGTTAGAAGGTTAACTTTGTAATTTCAAAATCTCAATAATTTAATTGACAAGTCAAAGGGTAAATTAGTCATTTTTTTATGTGTCACGGTATAAATGGTATTAGGGGGTGTTTTGTTAACTTTATCAAATTTCAGGAGTTTCATTATTCAAAAAAATATTAATGGTATTAGGGGGTGTTTTGTTAACTTTATTAAATTTCAGGGATTTCATTATTCAAAAAAATGTTAATTTATATATGTCTGTTAATACGATAGACCTCAGGGGTATTAACCCTAAAATCATTTTAATAGGATTTAATTTTTTTAGTTGACTATTAAAGATAAGTGACAAAAAAAACTACTAGCAAAGTGCATATAAAATTATTTTAATAGGATTTAATTTTTTTAATTGACTATTAAAGATAAGTGAAAAAAAAAAACTACTAGCAAAGTGCATATAAAATTATTTTAATAGGATTTAATTTTTTTTAGTTGACTATTAAAGATAAGTAACAAAAAAAACTACTAGCAAAGTGCATATAAAATCATTTTAATAGGATTTCATTTTTTTAGTTGACTATTAAAGATAAGTGACAAAAAAAAAAAAAAAAAAAAACTACTTTATCGGTTCAAAAAATATATATATATATATATAATTTTTTTAAAAAATAAATTCTATTAATAGTGAATGAATTATTATATTTATTTTTAATAGGTTTACACTCACAGTTATAGTTATGTGAATGTTTATTTTTTTACAAATATAATGTAATAAGGTTAAATTAATAATATTAATATATATATATATATAGTTCATTCACTTTTTAAATGTGATACTTATTTGAACAGGATAAAGATAATTAGATGAATTCTTATTTTGGGCCAGCCGTAGTAAAGTTGCCTAACTTTTGCATTTTCAATAAATATTTTGTATTGGAAAGGGCGGTGACAAATGGACCCTGTCCTTTTGTTGTTAGGATAAGTTGATGTGAAATGACCGCAGAGCATTCAAACTATCAAACATCAAACAAAACAAAAGGTTCTAGCAAATTGCATATAAAATCATTTTAACAGGATTTAATTTTTGGATAATGTTTGATCTTGTCTTATGAGGACAATTTTGGTTCGGCAAATTGAGTTTCACATCTCTTTTCAATATTAAAAAATATAAAACATGAATTATATTAATTTATTTAGGATTAGACCCGTTTTGTTTCTCTCTCCTCTTATCGGCAAATATTTTCTTTCCTTTTTTGTTTTTCTCATATCATGCTCAGATCCTTATTTTACATTGTGGTCTCCATTCATAAATCTGAACTTTAGAAAGCAATTCATTGATTTCAGACAGTGTTCTGCTCTTAGCAATCATTGATTCACATTTTTGAAACTAGTATGTTCAAACATTATATTTTGTAATACAAATTATTTTTTCTTCTTTCAAAGGGCTTAAAATCAAGTATGGGTATTGTTGAATTTTTGTTCAAAATGATAATTGAAACTCTAGACCCTTATTTTTTTCTTCTTTCTCATTATTATTGTTGTATAATGTTTGTAGGAATCTATGAAATATTACCGAAGCCTTCCACAAAGCGCAGAAGAAAGCAACAAGTTGTGTCAAGATAACTTGTTGGGATAAAATTTGCTCAAGTGTTAGTGTCATTATGAAGATAACTTATTTCAATCATATAAATATTTTTACTCTATTGATTTGCTGCAATTTTAGGCGTAAGTTTTGGTTTATTGGGCTTTGCTTATGTGGTTAGGGCAAGATATTGGAAGATGGGAGCATCTCATAGAAACAAAAAAGAAAAGGAGACAACATACACACATGAGAGGAAAGAGAAACAAAATGGGTCTAGTCTAAAGTAAATGGATATAGTCCATGCTTTATTATATTTTTTAATGTTAAAGAAAGGTGTTAGCTTTTTATTGGCCCAATTCAACTTGCAGGATAAAAATTGTCCTGATAAAGCAGGATCTAAGTATTATCCTTAAATTTTTTAGCTTACCAATTATTATTATTATTATTGTTATTATTATTATTTTGTCATTATTTTGGCTTACCATGTAGTTATACATTTGTAATAAATTTTCATTTTAAATTATTTTATTTTCATTCTATTATATATATAATTTTAATTTTCACATGAAGTTTTACATTGAATTTTTTTTTATATATTAATTACATTTTTCAAAATTTTAAGTTTACAAATAATTTTTCAGATTTTGTAAAAGTGATGTTCAATATTCATTTGGTTAAATTTATTCCATACCCACTGCATTAAATTGGTATTTCAAAAACACAAAACTATACTTTATTTAATAATCTTCACAACCATTATTATATTTTTACCTCTTCCTCATTATGCTTCCGTTGATGCTATATTCGTATAAGAGTAGTAATGTTTAGATCACAGTGTCATAAAGAGTTATTTGATCGAGATCTTTTGATTGGTCATATTTAACAAATAAAAAAAAAGGTCAAATGTAGAAAATAGTTTTAAAATATGCTTATTGTACATATTGACGTACAAAAAATATTGGAGGATGTCCCCCTCATGCAACCCTCATGCAACAAAACACTCTTAAAATTTTAATTGATGCAAATAAGTTCATCTGATAAATTTAAATTTTAAGTTGACTAAATTACCCTTATTAAATTATTTTATAAAATATATAAAAATAAATAATTTTATAAAATGATCGAAAATGACACTATTGAATTTTTGCAAATTCTGAAAACTAGTGCACACTGATATTGAAAAAAAAAAAAAATGGTTTAACCTTGTTGGCAAGAAAAAAAATAAAATAAAGAAATAAAAAATAAAAAATAGTAAACTGAAATCTCAAAAAATTCAAATCCTTATTTTACAAATTTTCAAAGTTTATATATATATATATTTAGAGATATATATCTCTAAATTTAAAAAGAAATTAAATATATATATATATAATGTGCACAAACACTTATACTATGAGATTAGTATCATATATAACCTCTTGGGCATTTTCAGAAGAATAAAAGGACAAATTTACAACACAAATTTATGTAGAGAGTAAAAAAAGTGAGATCTCGCAACAATGGGATCTCTACTTTTTTTTATATGGACTCCTAAATTAATGTAAAAATACCCCTAGTAAGAATATACAACATACTCTATGCTAATGTGAACCAATAATAAATATACGTGTGATCTTTAATTACTAAATTAAATATGGAATGGTAGATATTCACTTACCAAATCAGAGCCATCTATGACTTGGTTATTAAAATAGGACGTGTCCATTTATTATTGATCCACATCAGTAGAATCAATAATAATAAATAGACATGTGATATTTAATTACCAAATCTAATATGGTAGGGTAAACATTCACTTACCAAATTAAAAATGGTGATTTCAGTACCATCTATAATTTGATTATTAAAATAGGATGTGTTCATTTATTATTGATTTATATCAGTGAGTATGTTGTAAATTTTCACTAGCTAGGACCTGAATATTATCCCAATAATAAAATCTAATCGCAACTAAAAATACGGGTATGTGAGGTTTCGTTGTTAAATTGTTGATGATTGATGAACCAAATTCTTAGAGAAAAAAAAATGATTTTCCATATATACAAGATGGCTCACAAGGAAACAAAATTTAGGTGAAGCACATGCATCATTTTTGTACTTACCGGGAAAAGAAAAAGAAAGGCAAAAGTGCAAAAAAACCTCTGAACTATTCAGTTTTTTGCAAATACCCTTCTATAGTACCAAAGTGTGCAAATACCCCCCTGAGACTCACCGGATCAACTTTTCCGGCATATGTTGATTTAAAATGACCGAAATAACCCTACTTATTACATTATATATATATAAAAAAACCTAATTATAAAATACCAATTATACCCCCATTGGATGACGTTAAGAAGAGTACCAAAAAAGCCATTCCTTGACCTCATCGTTAGATTCTCTTTTTTTCACTTAAACATATATATATATATATATATATATATATATATATATATATCAATATCATTCCCCGGACAGTGTAAGAATCGGATGGCGGATCTTCTACAGCCACCGGAGGGTCAGATTAACAGCGGAACTAATTTGATGGTGACTTCATAAGAGAACGTTGGTACGAAACAGCAGCGAAGGCCGAGTGTCTTCGATTGGGGGACATCGGTGATCACCAGTACGATTCGCACGTCAATTGAAGAAGCAAGCAATGGAAGCTTCCGATGAAGGAGTCCGGGAAGGCTTCAAAGACACGAGCATTGATGAATTTAAGCGGTAGCGGCGGTGGAGGAGGAGGAGGAGACTATCATGAAAACCTTCTAAACGACGAAGACAGAGAGGGCAATCTGAAATTGTTGGTGGCAGCCATTAAATCCGCCAGCTTAAGTTTCACAAGCGGTTTCTGGAACACCAAAACCTGAACAAGCTTGTACGCCCTCAATTTCTCAATCCAACTATATCATCATCCCCTCTTTCAATCCAATAGTAACCATTCTTGGCTCCTCCAATTCAACTTCTTAAAGCACCACCGCCCCAACCCAAACCCTAGCAACATCCACACCCCGGCACCAAAAACACCCACTGTAATTCTAATTGCGAGATTCTTATTACTCAAACCACCACTCTCCCCAATTGGATTCCTACAAAGTCCACTATTCCTAGCAAAATCCCTCGCATCAAAATCTTCAAAATTCATCGGAATTGTGCTGGAAAGATCATTGTTTGCAACAGAAACTTCTTTCCAAATTTGATAATTTGAATCGTCAGTGAGATTGTTACCGAAGAGATCGAGAGATTGCAAGTTATGACAGTAGTGTAGAGACTCCGAAATTTCGCCAGTGAGATGCATACCGTGAAGCCCGAGGCTGAAGAGACGGTTTTCAAAATCGTTCCAGCATGAAACTCCGACGAATTCACACAGAAAGCGAATTGAACTGTTGGTGAAAGTCCATGAATTGAGCTTGCCATGAGGGTCAGTGAAAGAGTTCTTCACACCTTGTAAGCACTTCACACCGTCTTTGGGGATGGAAACAAAGACAAAACAGAGAAATGCAATGGAAATATAGCTGAATAATCCGTAAAATTTCATGAGATTGTTGTTGATTAGAGGTGTGAGATTGAACTGTTGGTGCCATGAGTCTCACAGGCAAGTTTTATAATTAACTCTATCCCTTTGACTTGTGTTCTTTGCATCTCTGACTCAATTCCAGGAACGGATAAAGATCTAAAATCAATCTAGTTTGCATGCTTGCATTGTTTAATAAACATTTGTTCATAAACTGTTAAATTGTTTGTTTTGCAGTTTTGTTTGTTTTACAATTTTGTGTTACATAATTCATGAGGTAAGTGATGCCAATTGATGGATTAAGAGTCTTATTAGTTCTAAAACATATTGGGAAATCTTAAAATTAATTCGGATCGCAAGGCTAAATACTTGAAACAGAATGTGTTCTTGTATGGGTTTTAATCCGTTTTAAAACTGTTTTTACTTGATTCTTGTTCCAATTGATTTTGATTAATAAGTAATGAATTTAATTAACTCTGGAAAACACTAGGGTTTAGTTTTAATCAGTAAGGAACTTGGTTTGGAGGATCAACATAGCCGGACACCGCCGAAGTTAGAAAAGATGACGCACAGGGGAGGAGCCTGCTCTATTTCAAGAAGAGCAGGCTCACCAAAGAGTAGAGCCGGCTCTTTGGGCTCTAGAGGCGGCTCCACCTTGTGTAGAGCTGGCTCTACTAAGTGGTGGAGGCGGCTCCACTTTGTGTAGAGCAGGCTCTTTGGTTTGTAACGTTACCGATTTTTTTCTATTTTCTAAATTCTGGAATTTATTTGATTTCTCTGGATTATTTTAATCCTTGCCTCGTTTTGCGTGCCAGGCAGGCCCCGAGGGGCGTTTTGGTCAATTGTTGAGCCGAGGGTTTTAGAAGTGTATTTTTAGTCATTTTAAGTCAATTAGAAGCGACGGTGTCATTTTTAGAATTTTTGGAGGTCGGCACGATTCCCGGACTCGGGAACTTCTCCTAGTTTTCTCACCTTAAGTGAGGGGCGTTTTCGGCATTTCATATGTGTATGTGCATATTTATACATATATGTATGTTGTATTAGTGGTATCTTATGGAAGGAGGTATTTTATGGCAAGGTTGAAGTTACAAAGAAGTTCAAGGGGCATTGTTATCATTTTGACTCATGGAATAGCCTAGAGAATTCTAGAGACAATGAGGTGTCTCCTTTTGGCCCATTTCTTTCTTTCTTCCCCTCATTTTCGGACCAACCCATAAGCTATCTTCCTCTATTTTCTTCTTTCTCTCTCTATATCTTTCTTCCTTCCCCTCTAAAATTTGTTCATACTAGAAAGGATTTGGTTTAAGCCATTATTGGCAAATCGTAGACCATTGCAAGGGCTACATCTTGGTACCGATGTTGCAAGCTTTGGGAGGGATTTGAGTTGGGAGCTTGGAGCTTGGAGCTTAAGTTTCTATCTTGAGGTAGGGGGGAGTCTAACTCACAAATTCCTTTGGTTTTAGTGAGTTTCTATATGCCTCCTTGCCTGATAATTTTAAGGTTGTGAAGCATGCTTATTTTTTAAAAAAATTTTGGTTAAGATGTTAAGCATGGATTGTGATGATTTAATTGTTGAAGGATGAGAAAATAATGGTTTCTTGTATTTGTGCCAAGCATGCTACTTTTTTATGAGAAAATGTGAAAGTATAATCTATGTTATCAATTTGTATGTTTGGATGTTTGATATGATAACTTAAATGTAAATTATGAATTTCATGAATGTTGAAATGATTTAATCCCATGATCCCTTTTCTTTGAATCCTATTCTTTGGTTGTGGCTCACAGGATTTTTAGGAATGTGATTTAGGCTTTACTCTACTGAGCTGTTGAGCTCACCCTATCAATATTAACATTTTTCAGGGACTTGGAGATGAGCCGGTAATTGATGTACATCCATGGATATCAATGTGATAGGACTTCATTTTTTTTATATACCAAAGCTATGTAAATTTTGGCCATGTAGGCCTTACTCTTGTATTTAATTCTTTGTATAAAATGAAACTTTTGTAATTCGGTCTTTAAATGATGTATTGGACTTGTATTTGGGAATGCAATTAAATATAATCTCACAAAATCCTTCTTGGTGCATTTTCTTGGAACGTGTTATGTATCATTCAAAATATTTATTACCAATATTGTTATCGTATTGGGTTTTGAATTGTATATAAATACGTACACATGCAATGGTGGTAATTGGGTGATTGGTTATTAAAGTTGGTGTATATGAGACAATGGGAATTGCGAGTGTGGATAACCTAAAACCAGTGTAGCATGAACCAGTCGACGTGTAGCATGAACCAGTCGATGTATAGCATGAACCAGTCGACGTGTAGCTTGAACCAGTCGACGTGTAGCTTCCCACACATCAACCGGTATCCTGATAGTAAGTTTTTCACTGTACATGTCCCAAACCAGTCGACGTGAATACCCCACACGACCGGTATCTTGGCAGTGAGCCAATCACTGTGCTTTACCCAAACCAGTCGACGTATAATGTGTACACGTCGACCGATTCTTGTTCCATAAATTTTTTATTTGGTTTCCCTAATTATTCATTTATTTAAAGTTACGAGTATTTATTTTATGACCCAATAAAACTCAATAATTATATTTTAACCACAGAAAAGACTATATTGCCCGGACTTTATCTTAATTATTATGTGATATAAGTAAATGACTATTATACCCTTGAGGTCTCAAAATAATAGAATTGTGACGAATGACTATCTCGTCCTCATTGGACTGTTATATATAAATTTAACTTGAAAGGACCATAATACCCTTGGATGATTCTGGGTTGGGTAAGGATCTGTTTAATGATTCGGATCCAGTGGATTTGGGTCGTTACAGAATGGTATCAGAGCCTTAGGTTCGAAAACCTAAGGACGACGGGTAGGGTTGACCTAGAAGAGTTAGAATTGGGTTTGACGACATTGCATGCGTATGTGATTATTACTTTTTGGTTCAAAAACATGACTTATTGCTATATGTTTATGTGCTTACATGTTACTATGTTTAGTATAAGTCTCCGTATTCATTGTTCATTAAGTTTATTAATTGTTGAATGGAAAAGCATAATCAACTGTTAATGTTAAAGGTATATGTGCAGCTACTTATATGATTAAATTTGTCTAAAGCATGCTTGATTTGCTACATGTTTAATTGTTAATTGTTATTGTTGATGAATGAACGTTTAGTTCCTATCGAACGAATAGTGTGAGCACCGTAGCTTGTGGATTAAGCTACTTCATGTATTCTTGTTGATCGTTTAGTTGTCATTGTAGAACCGTGTTTAAAGACTACGTGAAGTGATGGACCCAAATGAAGTTGGACAGCGAACAGGTGAAGGGCCATCCCAATCAGAAAGGGTTTCGATGGGACAGGTTCAAGGAAGATAGGTGTATAATAACCCACAAGTATTGGAGGACGAAGTTCTGGTGGCAAGGGCTATAGCTTCAGCCTTTCAGAAAATTGCAAGTACCACAGTTCCTCAAGTGGTACCGCAATCGGCTATTCAGCCGCAGGAGACGGAGATGGATCAGAATTTTGAATATCTGCTTCAATTTAACAAGCTCATGAAAGTAACATTTGAAGGAGGTCCTGTGATGACCTTGTGGGCGAGAGTGCCATGGGCGGGTGCGAGAGACACTGACAGACTACCACACTGGTGAGTTACGGGTGCACAAGTCCCACATTGCCTGGGTAGAGGGAAAGGTGAATTGCTTATATGTAAGTGTGTCATCTCCAATTGGTATGAGGCCTTTTGGGGTGAAGCCTAAGAGCAAAAACCGTGCGGGCTCAGGCCCAAAGCGGACAATATCATACCATGTGGTGGAGTGGGTTGTTACAAATGGTATCAAAGCCTAACCCAGCCGGGAGTGTGCCGACGAGGATGTCGGGCCTCCAAGGGGGGTGGATTGTGATAACCTTGTGGGCGGATGTGCCGTGGGCTGGTGCGAGAGACACTGACAGGCTACCACACTGGTGAGTTACGGGTGCACTAGTCCTACATCGCCTGGGTAGAGGGAAATGTGAATTGCTTATATGTAAGTGTGTGATCTCCAATTAGTATGAGGCCTTTTGGGGTAAAGCCCAAGAGCAAAAATCGTACGGGCTTAGGCCCAAAGCGGACAATATCAAACTATGTGGTGGAGTGGGTTGTTACAGGTCCAGATCCATTGGTAGCGGACGATTGGTTGGATGAAGTTGAAAAGCATTTCAGGGCAATAACAGTGCCTGATGATCGGTTGAAGATCACCTTAGCTACATACAAGTTTGTTAGTAATGCAGCAGTATGGTGGAAAACCATGACTAACGTGCATGATATTGACAGTATGAGCTGGGATGCGTTCAAGAGTCTTTTCTTTGAAAAGTATTTCCCGCAAACTAAGAGACGAGAATTGAAGACGCAGTTCAATAGTCTCAAGCAAGGTGATATGTCAGTAACAGAGTATGAGAATAAGTTCACTTCTCTCTCACGTTTCGCTACGGATGTGTTAGGGAACGAGGAGGAGAAGACATAGCGTTTTGTGTACGGCTTAAACCGTTCTATTAGGCCGGAGTTGACACTTTTGGGGTTAAAGAATTATTCTGAAGCGGTTACGAGAGCATTAATGGTAAAAGCAGAAGCCAAGGATTGGCAAGAGATGAGTGGTACTGTGGGTTCTCAGGAACGAGGTATGAGTATGGGTACTCCTTCCAGGAGTCGGGACAGGAAGAGGCATATGGATGTTTCCTTGTTTACTCAGGAGCAGCGAACGGCAAGTGCTACTCCTATTGTTGGTGTTTCTTTAGAGGCTTCTAGGACAAGCTTAGTATGTTATCATTGTAAGCAGCCAGGACACCGCAAGGCGGAGTGTCCTCTTGATAGACCTAGTTCCGGAGTTTGCTTTCGGTGTGGTTAGTCGGGCCACATGAAGAGGGATTGTCCACAGAGGAGATGAGATATTATTGCGATTGATTCTTGTGTAACGGGGGATACCTATGAGATTAGGCAGTTGCCTGTGCGCAGTTGTGCTAGATGTAACGGGGGTTACCTGTGAGTTTTGTAACGGGGGTTACCTATAACTGTTGTAATGGGAGATACCTGTGAGTCGTGTCGGTTGTAACGGGGGACACCTGTGAACCGGCATGTATTGTAACGGGGGATACCTGTGAGTTATGTCGTGTTGTAACGGAGGCTACCTGTGAGTTATGTCGTGTTGTAACGGAGGCTACCTGTGAGTCATGTTGTGTTGCATGGTTGTCTGTGAGTCGTGTTACATGGTTGTCTATGAGTCATGTTGCACAGTAGTTTGTCAGTCGTGTTGCGTAGTTATTGGATAGTCATGTCATATTATCATATGTGTGTTTTGTTATGTTGTTGTCAGTGCATCGTATCATGTTGTAACGGGGGATACCTGTGAGTCCGGTACAGTAATGGGGATTACCTATGACTGTGTAGCGGGGGATACCTGCGAGTTCTATAACGGGGGTTACCTGTGATTGTTTAGCGGGGGATACCTTCGAGTTTGGGTGTGACAAGAGGTACCTGTACACAGTTGTTCTGGTAGCGGGGGATATCTGCGAGTTTGGGTGTGACAGGAGGTACCTGCACACAGTTGTTCTGGTAACGGGGGGCTACCCGTGAGTTTGGACAAGTGCCCGTACACTTTGTGCAGTGTTGGATTCATCTGTGCCAGGATGGTGGACATATCCCGTAGTGTGGTTCCAGACCGGATGGTGTTGATGATGATCAAGGAGTTTTGTATGAGTTTTAAGTTGTGATGATGTATCAGTTGTACCCGTTATGTATTAAGGCAATGATGTAATTGTAAGACTGTATGAGTATTCCATACAGTTGAGCAGTTGATAATGATATATATTTTGTGAGCAGTTGAGCTCTTATGTAATGGTTTTAATGATGGATTAATGACAGAAAGGTTTTAGTCATGTTACTTTAAATGTTATTGATGTAGTGGTTAACATTGCCTAGTTGTAACTACGGACGGAATGTTTGGAATTTCACTTGTTAAGGTTCTGCTTGGACAGAATGGGACACGATGTCTTAGGAGTCGTTGTCTAGCCTTAGTGTTTGGGAAGGGGCACTGTCCTCGTTTGCTTATGGATGTTAAGTGTACAAGTTACGGATCGAGTTGTTTCGTCTCTGTTTAGTTCCCCTTTCTTGGCATAGCTTATGCAAGGTATCAATATATGTGTGTTCTGTTATATTGCAGTAGAGGGACTTGATCTTCCTTCTTCTTGTGTTGGTCTTGGCAAGGACTTTCTTGTCTGTGAGTTTTGTATCTCCACATAGGAGTTGTGCGTGTCGGCGGGCGAAAGAACTTTTTAGAACTCTCTCTTTGTTGAGGAATCCGAATGAAGGTTTGTTCTGAATCGCTCAACTTATCTCCATGGTTAGAAATGAAGTCCTTAGTTTTGTGGGATTCATTTCGAGAGGTTGCGATCGATACGGCGTGAGACGCGACTTGTTTACCGGTGTGTAAGTTTTCTTAGGGTTTTAGAGTTAATGATAGTATCTAGTAGTTGTGATGTGACTTGTGTGTTGAGGATGATTAGACCGTGTGTCTAGAGTAGACATAGGGAGTAGTCTGTAAGTGTGTTTGAGGATTAGACCCGAAGACAAAAACGATGTTGGTGTTAAGGTCGGATCGACAATGGGAATGGCCTGGCCAACCATTTCTCTGAGTCAGTCTTTCCTTAACACAATGTTGGGTCAAAGGTCAACGATCATTCATTTTAGTATGCTTATAATCAGAACACGGTGTTGTGCGTTGCATACGTGTGGTAGTACAATTCCATTTTAAAGTAAATCTTGATTGGGATTAATGGTATTCTTGTACGTATTCAGGTCATTTGTTGTGAATGGTAGTGTACTTGGTATGGGACTACGTGTCCAAGGAGTTTTAGTTGTTGGATCAGTTGATCCTTGAGCAATACTGATGGGTTGTTTTCCTGGGTACCTGATGGTACACTTGACAGGTCGGATGATTCTCTCGATTACAGTCGTGGGTGTTCAGCTATAATGTAGCTATTAAGACAGTAGTTGTCAGAGATGGTTTTAAGAGTTTCTTTGGGATCGCGAGTTGAGCTCGCGTATTGATTCGTGAGCGATTTTGTAACTATAGTTTTATGGGCCTTGGGGCATTTAATGCAGATGAGGTAAGACGTTGCTGGTTGGATCTACTATGTATAAGATCCAATAGTTTTCTGGTAGAATGTCTCGTGTGGACAGCATTAGTGTGATTTTATGAATCGGGTTAGTTTTGATTGGGGTTAAATGTTATGGTGAATGGATTGAAAGATTTTCTTCATGATGCATGCCTTCGTGTGGGTTGACTGAAGTAGTCGTTTGTGGATTCAGTCCTGCCTAGTGGTATGTTCTGGTTGGAGGGATGAAAATCCTAATGGTTCTCAGTGGTCAGGACTCAGTAGAGTCACTGAGTTGGTTGGGGGCTTGTGCCGCGGGTGAATGCATGTGGCGGTTGATAATTTTGTTTGGCATAGGGTGTGCCCTTATGCCAGTTTGCGTTAAGGGGGATGAGATTACGTGTGGCAGAGGTTACTGTTCAGTCGAGGATGTGTTGGGTCACAAGCATAGGGTTGCAAGTGACATGGGACGTTGGACTTTTCGTGATGGGGATTTTTAAGGTATAACGTATTGCGTGGGGTACTCGGAGATGTACTCCCTTTTTGTATCCTCTCGTCTTTCTCTTGTGAAGTGGATTGATTTCGGGGACGAAATCTTTTGAAGTTGGGGAGATTGTAACGTTACCGATTTTTTTCTATTTTCTAAATTCTGGAATTTATTTGATTTCTCTGAATTATTTTAATCCTTGCCTCGTTTTGCGTGCCACGTGGGCCCCGAGGGGCGTTTTGGTTAATTGTTGAGCCGAGGGTTTTAGAAGTGTATTTTTAGTCATTTTAAGTCAATTAGAAGCGACGGTGTCACTTTTAGAATTTTTGGAGGTCGGCACGATTCCCGGACTCCAGAACTTCTTCCGGTTTTCTCACCTTAAGTGAGGGGCGTTTTCGGCATTTCATATGTGTATGTGTATATTTATACATGTATGTAAGTTGTATTAGTGATATCTTATGGAATGAGATATTTTATGGCAAGGTTGAAGTTACAAAGAAGTTCAAAGGGCATTGTTGTCATTTTGACTCATGGAATAGCCTAGAGAATTCTAGAGACAATGAGGTGTCTCCTTTTGGCCCATTTCTTTCTTTCTTCCCCTCATTTTAGGACCAACTGTAATACCCCTAATTTTAAAAGGATAGTCTCGGTATTTATTTATTTGTTTTAATTGTATTTTTAATTATTTAATTTTAATTGTATTTTTAATTATTTAATTGATTATTTGACTAATTGCTTATGTGTTTAATTGAATTAGGTATTACTTGATTATTTGATTATGTGTCTATTTATTATTTGTATTTCTCTATATGTTAATTGTTTAATTAGATTATGTGCTTAAATGGTGTTTTGATGGATTGTAAATTAAATGTTTTCTTTTCTTTTATTATTTTATTTTTGTTTTATGATTATGGTTAGTAGTCATGGGCCAACCAATTGGGTCCCATGGATTACTTGGATAGGAGGTTGAATATGTATGGATTATTATCCATGGATTGTTATGCATGTATATATATAGATATATATTATATACATATATAAAAGGGAAAGTAATTTATTAATTACTTTTATGGTAAATTGGGTAGTAATATTTCATCTGATGTAAATGTTTTATATTTAAATAATAAAAATATACATAGATTTGATACGTCTTATGTTTTAAGTTATTTTATAATATTATGGTAACTTAAGTATTATTGGATAATCCATTAATAAATAATGGAATGTGTATAATTTATTTATTTAATAAAGATATACATAAATTATATACGTAACATATTTTACTTACCTTTTTAATATATATAAAAGGGAAAGTAATTTATTAATTACTTTTATGGTAACTTAGGTAGTAATATTCAATCTGATGTATATGTTTTATATTTAAATAATAAAAATATACATAGATTTGATACGTGTTATGTTTTAAGTTACTTTATAATATTATGATAACTTAAGTATTATTGGATAATCCATTAATAAATAATGGGATGTGTATAATTTATTTATTTAATAAAGATATACATAAATTATATACGTAACATATTTTACTTACCTTTTTAATATTTTAATATTTATTTTTTTAAATTGACTTGGATTGGGAAAAGGGTTAGGGTTATTTTATTTAGCTTATAAATATATAGCTATAGGTTGTAAAAGGGAGTTAGAAATATTCACGTGATGTATTCTAGAGAGAGTTAGAGAGGGAAGGAGGAAAAAAACTCTGTAGAGAGAAGATCAAGGAAGAAGAAGTTTAACTTTCGATTCGAACGTTTAAGGCAAGTTCTTCTTCTATCTCTTTCCCTTTGATTCGTGTTTCTGTACATGCCTAGGAAATTCCAGGATTTATTAAACACATAAAATTAAATAATTATGCATGTTTAATTGGATTAGAACATATGTTTTATGAAATTGGTTCATATCTGTTATTGTGTTATCAATTGATAAATGCATGATTTTGATTTGATTTCTGGTGTGAATTTTTATATGTTTAAATTATATATTTTTCATATCTGTAGAAAGATGGAATGTAGAAACATGCCTAGGATTCCTAAACATTAAATAGGAACTAGGTTTGGGTTTAAATAAATTTAAATAGACTCAATCATAATGATGTTTGCTATTTGAATGTTTTAAACAAACGAATGGATTTAATCTTTTAAAATGTTTTAGCAATTGAGATTAAATGTGTAGGATGAATTGGATATGGAGAATACTTATTTGACGGTATAATAAAATATCATCATGTATAAGATTCAGTTTGTGTAGGACATATGATATAGGAAGCTTAAATAAATAATAAGTCATTCCTATTTTGTGATAACTTGATATCATATTATCATAGTTATTCTGGATTGTTTGATGTATTTCCTTAATCGTTACATCAATTGTTGGATTGTGTGGTTTGATGCGCCGGTATGGGACGGTGGCATTCTGAGGACGGATTAACTTATTAGTTAAGTCTTACCTATTTTATATAAGGGAATGGATTAACTAAAATGTTAAGTCCTACTTATATTCAAGTCAGGTCAGCTGAACAAGTTGAATGACTTATGGAAGTTTAATTTATTATATAAGGGAATGGATTAAGTAAAATGTTAAGTCCTACTTATATTTAAGTCAGGTCAGCTGAACAAGTTGAATGACTTATGGAGGATTAATTTATATTGGATAGGATGGTTACTAAATATATATATATATATATAAGTATGGTGCCATGATATGAGTTTGAGTCTCAGGATCAGTGGTTAGGGCGCGTATATCGCCAAGGATGTGTAGCTAGATATGGTGTAGTTGTGTACCCTGGTAGGTCTAGGTATTTGTGCCCACTATATGTGCATTTTGCATGTTGCCTACTATCCAGGTTGAGACAACCCTATAGTCTAGTGAGGTTCCTTTAATATGTGTGTGTGTATATATATATATATATATATACGGATTACTAGTTACTGTTTGGATTGACTAGGATGTATACGTGTATCGGATCTCTGCTTGGACTGTAGTAGAGTAGAACTTGTTTGTGGGCCTGACTCACCATTATTTTTCAGGTGTTCGTCAGGAGTAGAGGTTGTTCGTGCTGAGCGGTGATTAGTCTATTTCATTCTTCCGATGCTACATAGGAGTTCCTTTATGATTCAATTTCCTGATTTAGCCGGTTATTGCTGTCATTTGTTTAGTTTGGATTTTCTAGGGGTCCACATAGTATGGATTCCCGAGTTGTATTTTGGAGGATCAGTTGTATCAGAAGAGTTTATTAATTAATGGAAATATATTCTGAGGGTTATTATTAGATTATCATTTTAGTTTCTTATCAACATTTTATTTATTCTTCTTTATTCTTTTGTACTCTGTGTTCGTTTATTATCAATTTGTTTTGATATCCTCGGGTATTCGGGGGTGGGCCTGGCCAACCCGCATTTAGAAATCCGGGGGGAATCACAGTTGGTATCAGAGCACTCCAGGTTCAAGTGTCCTTAGGAGTGTCTTTCGTTTTGTGACTTACGCGTTGCGTCTCTTAAAACTTAGAGCCCGTATTAGGATTCGTTGTACTCTATTTACGGTTTGTTAGGAGGAACTGATGTCAATTATATTCTGTAGTCATAGAATAGTTGGCACTAGGAAAAGGATGGGTTCAAGGCGAAAACGATAAAGACCCAAAGGAGTAAAGGAGTACGTTATCGATTTTGTTGCCAGAAGGCAGAGTTAGGGATCGATGGTTTAAGTTCGTTTGGCGTTACTTTAAAAGTATAAGCCAAGGAAGGATTTAGGTGTACGTGATAGGTCACTGCATATCGGGGCCAACACGACTTCAATTGATCTTAAAAAGGAGACAAGCGAGTAGTAGGAGCCGAAGAGGATCCTAATGGAGGAGATTTATGTGTATCCAATAGAGAGGGTACTAAATCTTGAAAATGGATGATCGCACGTGGTGATCTGAATTACTAGTAGTATAGAGAATGTTATTAGTAGAATTGGGGTTGATCAATCTACAAATAATTAAGCTTTCTTATCATCTCTAAAAGAGGTATATAAGAAGTATTGTTCAGGAGTTTGGGGATCGGATGTGTTCTTATCAAAATGAAATATATAATTTTTAAATCACATACAAGAGGGCATTGGTATTATGTTGTGACGTTCTAATTCGCTTTATAAAGCCAAGTTAGACAGTTTACATTCCGCATATAAGAAGGATGAGGATTAAGCCCTTGGTATTTGCTTAGTCAAACATTTGTGTTTTTAAGCTATATTTTAAAGGATATGTTTCGAGGTTGGATGATTATTTACGAAACTATAAAAGGAAATTTTGAAACAATCTAGTAAGGTTGATTTCAAAGGAGACTTTTTTTTCTAGAAAGAACGATATCCTAATTAGGAGTATATTATGTTTTATTGTGTTTATCATACCTGTTTTATTTTTTATATTTTTTGTTCGTTAATTACTTGGGATTCGGTATGTGGTTTAGTTGGGGACACAAGTGTGTGATCAGCCAACTATTGTTTTAATAACATGGAGTAATAGCGCTATTTACGCTAGATTTGTGAGCGTACAATCATAGGATTTGGTAGATACACACAAATCTAGCCAATCTATTGGACGTGGACATGTGTCATTATGGTGTGTTTTAGGATGGGATAATTAAACCATCACTATGAGTCAAATAATTTAGAACGATTAGTTTGATATACTTTACGTTAGGTATGGATTCGTATCATATTACAACGCCATGATATTGGTGGTTGTTAATGTTTCGGTATGCGTGAGGTAGTGGTAAATAAAGATCACTGTAATGCCATGATGATTTATCAGAGGTGCTGGATTTGCTGAACATTTTCTTGAAAATTTCAGAAGTTGTTACCAAGTCGAAAGGAGGATTTAGTCTTGGATTAAGTACTTATTGGAATGACACCGAGTGAGGATAGGAGACTGAACAAATATTCATCAGTAAATTCTTAATCAAGAATTTATTCACGAGGGTATGTCATTAAGAGAGATTTGCCAGTGTTGCACATAGAGGAGAAAATTAAGTCTCTTCATTTCCATAAATAATATAGAATTATTTTTTTATTCACAATTTGCAATAATTAACTGTTGCTAGGAAATTGATAACTTATGTAGAGGATGGAAAGAATTCATATTCTTTTGAAATTAGATAAAGAAATCAGATTATTATTAACTTGTCTTAAAGAAGCAGGGTGTGTCAAAGACAAGATGGTGAGACCAAACACCTATATAAGGATGAGGTGCATAGTAAGTATGGAAAGGTCGTAATTTGTTGACTTTTGTTGAGTTAAAGTCATAGTTGACTATTGATAAATGGAATTACCGATTGATTTTCAATATCGGCAAGTTTATCACGGATCAGTGGTGGATAGATTTAGTTACAGAATTCACTTTTGAAGATGCTCTAATTTAAACATTGGGTACAGACGAAAGCTGGTGGTACGGGACTAACAATACTTTCTATAGACAAATTGGATGGAGGATGCACGGACTGAGTTTCACAACTTTTAGTTCTTCATCCTGGTGGAAACATAATGCTTCACGATAGGCAGGAGAAGGGACATAGTGATTTCTCTTCAAGTCTAATATTTATTAGATAGTAGAGATGGACCATCAAAGATCACTAGATCCTTTGCAGCCATTTCCTATACTAAAGTGGAAATGAGAGAGCATTTTACAGATTTAGTTGCGGGGTCAGGATTCTGGATGGGATATTGGTTGACTGATACATTAGGTCAGCTTGATTCTTATCTATTTCGAACTGGTAGGACTTCAGTTCATACAAATAGAATGGATCACGAGACGATTTAGATAGATTACAGTGGTGATTCACACTTTATATCAAATTCCGTCTGATGGAAGCAATGATATAAATGGATGCTCTCAACAAACGATAGAATATTTAAATCTTTCAGTTAGTTGTTGAGTTACCAGATGCATTTATAGCAGGTGTAATAATAACACTTGTTATTATTACGGTAGTTGAGAAGGTCAACTTTGAATATTGGAGCTGACCTTGGAAACGGTGTTACCTTACTCAGATGGAGTTTAAGGTACTCGAGGAGGATTTAGCAGTTTCCATAAATAGTGATATGACAGTCGGGCGACTGAGCTGGAAAGTTTATTATTTTTCTCGGTGTGCTCAGACGGTTAGAAGGTACATCACGACATCAAATGTCGGTTTTGGTGAACAAATACGGATAAGGATGCATAAATAATTGCCTTGAGTGTAAAACCTGTTACAAAGTTGGAAAGTTGATCATCGGATATCATAGGAATCTTTAGCCACTTCCTATAACAAATATGGTAGTTGAATTAAATAGGAGTGACGGTCGGTGGGAAGGATCGACATTGATTTAGAATTTCAATTTTCCATATGGAATCCGAGTGGTGGATTGAGAAAGATCGCTTGAGGACATAAATTTTAGTGATGCTTATTTTAGAACTTCATAATAGTTCTATAGTTCAGTGAGAGTGGTAGTATAACATGTGGATGTCTATATTAGTGGATGCAAAGTGCTATTTTGAAGGAGCTTTATGAAGATTTTGGAGCAGCAGCTCTACTTCATATCTATAGACGGAGGAATTAATCGAGAAATTAAATTAGATTATAAAGGATATGTTTGAGACGTATATCCTAAATTTTCGTGGATAGTTGGAAGTGTTTACTTCACTTGTCGGAATTTTATCTGTGATATTGTTGGCACAAAGAGGTTAGTATGATAACTTTGTAGGTTTTGTATCTTTTACAATGCATACCTCTCATTTGTTGGCTGGAAATGGAAGTAAGAGTTGTACAATCAGACCTCGACTTCATTTAAAAATATGTCAGAAAGAGATACTTCCCTTTGTATTGAACTGCGCACGGTTGGGAGGCGACAGTGGGATGTTGTAAATAGTTGAACTCGTATACTAGAGTTTTTCTATGAGGGAGTAGTTTGCTCGTTCTGTTTTCTATGTAGGAAGAAAGGCGATTTTTGGAGAAAGGTCAATTTTACTTATTACATTGACTTTTAGAGGATTGTGTTTCACAATTGAGGTAGTCGCCTCTGAATTAGCGTTACCAAATTATTAGCGCTGGGTGCATAGGAGTTTGTGCGTATATTCTATGGCACTTGGAGGTATGTAGATCATTCCCTTGTCGACATGGGAGGATTACGTTGTTATTTGATACAACCTATGCATTATATGATTATTGTGTTTCTTAAAATATAGGAACCCTATATACCACTTAGTATATTGGAGTTAAGTGGAGCCCTCATAGTGAGGTTGCGTTTACTTGAGAATAGGAGGATGTTTTTCGCTCATAGTTTCCAAGTATAATGGAAGAAAGTAAGGGCGAATTTCGAGAACGGAATTCTTTTTGTTAGGGAGGAAGAATGTAATATCCCTAATTTTAAAAGGATAGTCTCGGTATTTATTTATTTGTTTTAATTGTATTTTTAATTATTTAATTTTAATTGTATTTTTAATTATTTAATTGATTATTTGACTAATTACTTATATGTTTAATTGAATTAGGTATTACTTGATTATTTGATTATGTGTCTATGTATTATTTGTATTTCTCTATATGTTAATTGTTTAATTAGATTATGTGCTTAAATGGTGTTTTGATTAATTGTAAATTAAATGTTTTCTTTTCTTTTCTTTTATTATTTTATTTTTCTTTTATGGTTATGGTTAGTAGTCATGGGCCAACCAGTTAGGTCCCATGGATTACTTGGATAAGAGGTTGAATGTGTATGGATTATTACCCATGGATTGTTATGCATGTATATATATATAGATATATATTATATACATATATAAAAGGGAAAGTAATTTATTAATTACTTTTATGGTAAATTGGGTAGTAATATTTAATCTGATGTATATATTTTATATTTAAATAATAAAAATATACATAGATTTGATACGTCTTATGTTTTAAGTTATTTTATAATATTACGGTAACTTAAGTATTATTGGATAATCCATTAATAAATAATGGAATGTGTATAATTTATTTATTTAATAAAGATATACATAAATTATATACGTAACATATTTTACTTACCTTTTTAATATATATAAAAGGGAAAGTAATTTATTAATTACTTTTATGGTAACTTAGGTAGTAATATTCAATCTGATGTATATGTTTTATATTTAAATAATAAAAATATACATAGATTTGATACGTGTTATGTTGTAAGTTACTTTATAATATTATGGTAACTTAAGTATTATTGGATAATCCATTAATAAATAATGGGATGTGTATAATTTATTTATTTAATAAAGATATACATAAATTATATACGTAACATATTTTACTTACCTTTTTAATATTTTAATATTTATTTTTTTAAGTTGACTTGGATTGGGAAAAGAGTTAGGGTTATTTTATTTAACCTATAAATATATAGCTATAGGTTGTAAAAGGGAGTTAGAAATATTCGCGTGATGTATTCTAGAGAGAGAGTTAGAGAGTGAAGGAGGAAAAAAACCCTGTAGAGAGAAGATCAAGGAAGAAGAAGTTTAACTTTCGATCCGAAAGTTTAAGGTAAGTTCTTCTTCTATCTCTTTCCCTTTGATTCGTGTTTCTGTACATGCCTAGGAAATTCCAGGATTTATTAAACACATAAAATTAAATAATTATGCATGTTTAATTGGATTAGAACATATGTTTTATGAAATTGGTTCATATCTGTTCTTGTGTTATGAATTGATAAATGCATGATTTTGATTTGATTTCTGGTGTAAATTTTTATATGTTTAAATTATGTATTTTTCATATCTGTGGAAAGATGGAACGTAGAAACATGCCTAGGATTCCTAAACATTAAATAGGAACTAGGTTTGGGTTTAAAGAAATTTAAATAGACTTAATCATAATGATGTTTGCTATTTGAATGTTTTAAACAAACGAATGGATTTAATCTTTTAAAATGTTTTAGCAATTGAGATTAAATGTGTAGGATGAATTGGATATGGAGAATGCTTATTTGACGGTATAATAAAATATCAAAATGTATAAGATTCAGTTCGTGTAGGACATATGATATAGGAAGCTTAAATAAATAATAAGTCATTCCTATTTTGTAATAACTTGATATCATATTATCATAGTTATTTCTGGATTGTTTGATATATTTCCTTAATCGTTACATCAATTGTTGGATTGTGTGGCTTAATGCGCCGGTATGGGACGGTGGCATTCTGGGGACGGATTAACTTATCAGTTAAGTCCTACCTATTTTATATAAAGGAATGGATTAACTAAAATATTAAGTCCTACTTCTATTCAAGTCAGGTCAGTTGAACAAGTTGAATGACTTATGGAGGATTAATTTATTATTTAAGGGAATGGATTAAGTAAAATGTTAAGTCCTACTTATATTTAAGTCAAGTCAGCTGAACAAGTTGAATAACTTATGGAGGATTAATTTATACTGGATAGGATGGTTACTAAATATATATATATATATATAAGTATGGTGCCATGATATGAGCTTGAGTCTCAGGATCAGTGGTTAAGGCGCGTATATCGCCAAGGATGTGTAGCTAGATATAGTGTAGTTGTGTACCCTGGTAGGTCTAGGTACTCGTGCCCACTATATGTACGTTTTGCATGTTACCTACTATTTAGGTTGAGACAACCTTATAGTCTAGTGAGGTTCCTTTAATGTGTGTGTGTGTGTGTGTATATATATATATATATACGGATTACTAGTTACTGTTTGGATTGACTAGGATGTATACGTGTATCAGATCTCTGTTTGGACTGTAATAGAGTAGAACTTGTTTGTGGGCCTGACCCACCATTATTTTTCAGGTGTTCGTCAGGAGTAGAGGTTGTTCGTGTTGAGCGGTGATCAGTCTATTTCATTCTTCCGATGCTACATAGAAGTTTCTTTATGATTCAATTTCCTGATTTAGGCGGTTATTGCTGTCATTTGTTTAGTTTGGATTTTCTAAGGGTCCACACAGTATGGATTCCCGAGTTGTATTTTGGAGGATCAGTTGTATCAGAAGAGTTTATTAACTAATGAAAATATATTCTGAGGGTTATTATTAGATTATCATTTTAGTTTCTTATCAGTATTTTATTTATTCTTCTTTATTCTTTTGTACTCTGTGTTCGTTTCTTATCAATTTGTTTTGATATCCTCGGGTATTCGGGGGTGGGCCTGGCCAACCCGCATTCGGAAATCCGGGGGTATCACAGTAACCCACAAGCTCTCTTCCTCTATTTTCTTCTCTCTCTCTATATATTTCTTTTCTTTCCCTCTAAAATTTGTTCATGCTAGAGAGGATTTGGTTTAAGCCATTGTTGGCAAATCGTAGACCATTGCAAGGGCTACATCTTGGTACCGATGTTGCAAGCTTTGGGAGGGATTTGAGTTGGGAGCTTGGAGCTTGGAGCTTGAGTTTCTATCTTGAGGTAGGGGGGAGTCTAACTCACAAATTCCTATGGTTTTAGTGAGTTTCTATATGCCTCCTTGCATGATAATTTTAAAGTTATGAAGCATGCTTATTTTTTAAAAAAAATTGGTTTAGATGTTAAGCATGGATTGTGATGATTTAATTGTTGAAAGGTGAGAAAATGATGGTTTCTTGTATTTGTGCCAAGCATGCTACTTTTCTATGAGAAAATGTGAGAGTATAATCTATGTTATCAATTTGTATGTTTGGATGTTTGATATGATAACTTAAATGTAAATTATGAATTTCATGAATGTTGAAATGATTTAATCACATAATCCCTTTTCTTTTAATCCCATTCTTTGGTTGTGGCTCACAGGATTTTTAGGAATGTGATTTAGGTTTTACTCTACCGAGCTGTTGAGCTCACCCTATCAATATTAACATTTTTCAGGGACTTGGAGATGAGCCGGTAATTGATGTACATCCATGGATATCAATGTAGATAGGACTTCATTTTTTTTTTTATACCAAAGCTATGTAAATTTTGGCCATGGAGGCCTTACTCTTGTATTTAATTCTTTGTATAAAATGAGACTTTTGTAATTCGGTCTTTAAATGATGTATTGGACTTGTATTTGGGGATGCAATTAAATATAATCTCACAAAATCCTTCTTGGTGCATTTTCTTGGAACGTGTTATGTATCATTCAAAATATTGATTACCAATATTGTTATCGTATTGGGTTTTAAATTGTATATAAATACGTACACGTGCAATGGTGATAATTGGGTGATTGGTTATTAAAGTTGGTGTATATGGGACAATGGGAATTGCGAGTGTGGATAACCCAAAACCAGTTGACGTATAGTATGAACCAGTCGACGTGTAGCATGAACCAGTCGACGTGAACCAGTCGACGTGTAGCATGAACCAGTCGACGTAAAGCGTGAACCAGTCGACGTGTAGCTTGAACCAGTCGACGTGTAGCTTCCCACACGTCGACCGGTATCCTGACAGTGAGTTTTTCACTGTACATGTCCCAAACCAGTCGACATGAATACCCCACACGTCGACCAGTATCTTGGCAGTGAGCCAATCACTATGCGTGACCCAAACCAGTCGACGAATAATGTGTACACATCGACCGATTCTTATTCCATAAATTTTTTTATTTGGTTTCCCTAATTATTCATTTATTTAAAGTTACAAGTATTTATTTTATGACCCAATAAAACTCAATAAATATATTTTAACCACGGAAAGGACTATATTGCCCGGACTTTATCTTAATTATTATGTGATATAAGTAAATGACTATTATACCCCTGAGGTCTCAAAATAATAGAATTTTGACGAATGACTATCTCGTCCTCGTTAGACTGTTATATATAAATTTAACGTGAAAGGACCATAATACCCTTGGATGATTCTGGGTTGGGTAAGGATCTGTTTAATGATCCGGATCCAGTGGATTTGGGTCGTTACATGGTTCAAGTTGTTTAATTTTAAATTAGCAATTGAATTAGGAGTTTGATATTTAAATCATGTATCAGTGGTATGAGATTAAACATGTTAACTAATATGAATTCAGTTAATGCATAATAAAAAGTTAGTTGATATTTTTTTAAAAGAACTATATATATCAACTTATGGGATGTTGTGGAGTGGTTATATGTAAGCATGTTAATTCTGTTAATGTTATTAATATGCTTATTATGAGTTACGGGATGGTTATATTTATTCTCTACGTTTTAAATTTGTTAGAGAATCAAGTACTGGATGTATTGAACAAGCATGCTAGTTAAACATTCTTGTTATGCCTATGATTGGACATGTTAATATTGATATGTTATACTGTCATATATGTATTATCAATAATTGGATGGATGTTGTTATGCTTATACTGGAGATGTTGATATTGAAATGTATACTGTCATTTATATTATCAATACTGAATGGATGGATTGTATGCATCGGTATGGGACGGTGATATATTAGGGGGATTAGCTCAAAAATACTAAGTCCTACCTACTCTGAATTAAGGGATGGATTAACTACAAAAGTTAAGTCCTACCTGTATTTTGTGTCAGATCAATAAATAGTTAAGTGACACATTGGTTTGGAATGGAATTTAAATATATTTTTATGATACCACGACATGAGCCTGAGTCTCAGAGTTGTTGGTTAGGAAGCGTATAAGCATTGGGATACATAGTTGGCTATGATGGTTGGATGTGTACCCTGCTAGGACTAGATAGTCATGCCCACCTTTGGGTGCGTTTTCGCATGGTGCCTACTAGTCAGGTTGAGACGGGCCTGTAGTCCAGTGAGAGTCCTGTAGTGTGATTATATATATATATATATATATATATATATATATATATATATATATATATATCTACGAACTATTTAGCTATTGTTGGATTGGTTAGGATGTACATGCATATCGGGTCTCTGCTTGGATTATAGTAGTATAGACTTGCTCGTGAGCCTGACCCACTTATCATTTTTCAGGTATCGGATGTTTCCAGTCTTAGGGCTTGTTCGAGCTGAGCAGAGACGATCTTCCATTCTACCGACGACGTAGGACTTCTTTCCAGATATTAGATTTTGATTTCATCTTCAGTTATTTACTTTCATTCAGTTTGGGATTTTTATTAGGAGTCCACTGGAGATGGATTCCCGAATTGTTAAACTTATAGAGTTTTGGATTATCGAATTCTAAGTATTTAATTATAAAGGATTTTATTTCTAGTTTCTTCCAGCTTATTATATTATTCTTATTCACTTTGTATTCCGTGTTCGTTATAAAATATTAATTGTCTGATATCCCTCGGGTTTGGGCCTGGGCCTTATCAACCCGTGTCTCGGATCCGAGGGGTATCACACGCTGCCTCAATCTTTTCCTCTACTTTAACCTCATCACCGGCGGCATTGGAGGGGTCTGTTAATGGTCCCGGTTAAGTCATCGACTCATTCACTCCTCGCTCTCTATCCAACTCAGTACCCACAATTCGTTCTAAGACGACGACGAACCATCTCATCATCCAGCGAGACCACCACCGGCATACCATCCTCATCAAATCACCGTCGTCTCCTGAATAGTACTTCAACTCTGGTAGCATCCACACAAACCATCTTTGTCGTTCAGTCACTCCGAGAACATATCATTTGTTCCTTGTTGCTTTGTCGTCGTCGGAATTGTAATACCTCTAATTTTAAAAGGATAGTCTCGGTATTTATTTATTTATTTTAATTGTATTTTTTAATTATTTGACTAATTGCTTATGTGTTTAATTGAATTAGGTATTGCTTGATTATTTGATTATGTGTCTATGTATTATTTGTATTTGTCTATATGTTAATTGTTTAATTAGATTATGTGCTTAAATGGTGTTTTGATTAATTGTAAATTAAATGTTTTCTTTTCTTTTATTATTTTCTTTTATTTTTCTTTTATGGTTATGGTTAGTAGTAATGGGCCAACCAATTGGGTCCCATGGACTACTTGAATAGGAGGTTAGATATGTATGGATTATTACCCATGGATAATGTATGTATATATATTATATACATATATAAAAAGGAAAGTAATTTATTAATTATTTCTATGGTAACTTGGGTAGTAATATTTAATGTGATGTATATGTTTTATATTTAAATAATAAAAATATACATAGATTTGATACGTGTTATGTTTTAAGTTACTTTATAATATTATGGTAACTTAAGTATTATTGGATAATCCATTAATAAATAATGGAATGTGTATAATTTATTTATTTAATAAACATATACATAAATTATATACGTAACATATTTTACTTACCTTTTTTAATATATATATATATATATATAAGAGAAAGTAATTTATTAATTACTTTTATGGTAATTTTGGTAGTAATATTTAATCTGATGTATATGTTTATTTAAATAATAAAAATATACATAGATTTGATACTTGTTATGTTTTAAGTTACTTTATAATATTATGGTAACTTAAATATTATTGGATAATCCATTAATAAATAATGGAATGTGTATAATTTATTTATTTAATAAACATATACATAAATTATATATGTAACATATTTTGCTTACCTTTTTAATATTTTTTTTTTAATTTTTTTTTTAGTTGACTTAGATTGGGAAAAGGGTTAGGGTTATTTTATTTAGCCTATAAATATATAGCTATAGGTTGTAAAAGGGGGTTAGAAATATTCACGTGATATATACTAGAGAGATAGTGTTAAAGAGGGAAGGAGGAAAAAGAAGGAATGAGGAGAAAAATCCTGTAGAGAGAAGATCAAGGAAGAAGAAGTTTAACTTTCGATCCGAAAGTTTAAGGCAAGTTCTTCTTCTATCTCTTTCCCTTTGATTCGTGTTTCTATACATGCCTAGGAAATTCCAGGATTTATTAAACACATAAAATTAAATAATTATGCATGTTTAATTGGATTAAAACATAGGTTTTTTATAAAATTGGTTCATATCTGTTCTTGTGTTATGAATTGATAAAATGCATGATTTTGATTTGATTTCTTATGTGAATTTTTACATGTTTAAATTATGTATTTTTCATATCTGTGGAATGATGGAACGTAGAAACATGCCTAAGATTCCTGAACATTAAATAGGGATTAGGTTTGGATTTTAATAAATTTAAATATACTCAATCATAATGATGCTTGCTATTTGATTGTTTTAAACAAACGAATGGATTTAATCTTTTAAAATATTTTAGCAATTGAGATTAAATGTGTAGGATGAATTAGATATGGAGAATCCTTATTTAATGGTATAATAAAATATCATCATGTATAAGATTCAGTTTGTGTAGGACATATGATATAGGAAGTTTAAAGAAATAATAAGTCATTCCTATTATGTGATAACTTGATATCATATTTATCATAGTTATTTATGGAATGTTTGATGTATTTCCTTAATTGTTACATCAATTGTTGGATTGTGTGGTTTAATGCACCGGTATGGGACGGTGGCATTCTAAGAATGGATTAACTTATTAGTTAAGTCCTACCTATTTTATATAAGGGAATGGATTAACTAAAATGTTAAGTCCTACTTATATTTAAGTCAGGTTAGCTGAACAAGTTGAATGACTTATGGATGATTAATTTATTATATAAGGGAATGGATTAACTAAAATGTTAAGTCCTACTTATATTCAAGTCAGGTCAGCTGAACAAGTTGAATGACTTATGGAGGATTAATTTATACTGGATAGGATGGTTACTAGATTATATATATATAAGTATGGTGCCATGATATGAGCTTGAGTCTCAGGATCAATGGTTAGGGCGCGTATATCGCCAGGGATGTGTAGCTAGATATAGTGTAGTTGTGTACCCTGGTAGGTCTAGATACTCATGCCCATTATATGTGCGTTTTGCATGTTGCCTACTATTCAGGTTGAGACAACTCTATAGTCTAGTGAGGTTCCTTTAGTGTGTATATATATATATATACGGACTACTAGTTATTGTTGGATTGACTAGGATGTATACGTGTATCGGATCTATGCTTGGACTGTAGTAGAGTAGAACTTGTTTGTGGGCCTGACCCACCATTATTTTTCAGGTGTTCGTCACGAATAGAGGTTGTTCGTGCTGAGCGGTGATAAGTCTACTTCATTCTTCCGATGCTACATAGAAGTTCCTTTATGATTCAGTTTCCTGTTTTAGATTACTGTCATTTGTTTAGTTTGGATTTTCTAGGGGTCCACAAAGTATGGATTCCCGAGTTGTATTTTGGAGGATCGGTTGTATCAGAAGAGTTTATTAATTAATGGAAATATATTATGAGGTTTATTGTTAGATTATCATTTTAGTTTCTTGTCAGCATTTTATTTATTCTTCTTTATTCTTCTGTACTCTGTGTTCGTTTATTATCAATTTGTTTTGATATCCTCGGGTATTCGGGCGTGGGCCTGGCCAACCCGCATTCGGAAATTCGGGGGTATCACAGTTGGTATCAGAGCACTCCAGGTTCAAGTGTCCTTAGGAGTATCTTCCATTATGTGACTTCCGCGTTGCGTCTCTTAAAACTTAGAGCCTGTATTAGGATTCATTGTACTCTATTTACGATTCGTTTGGAGGAGCTGATGTCAATTATATTCTGTAGTTACAGAATGGTTGGCACTAAGAAAAAGATGGGTTAATGGCGAAAGCGACAAAGACCCAAAGGAGTAAAGGAGTACGTTATCGATTTCGTTGCCAGAAGGCAAAGTTAGGGATCGATGGTTTGGGTTCATTTAGCGTTACTTTAAAAGTATAAGTCAAAGAAGGATTTAGGTGTACGTGATAGGTCACCGCATATCGGTGCCAACATGACTTCAGTTAATCTCAAAAAGGAGACAAGCAAGGAGTAGGAGCCGAAGAGGATCCTAATGGAAGAGATTTATGTGCATCCAATAAGAAGGGTACTAAATCTTGAAGATGGATGATCGCGCGAGGTGATATGAATTGCTACTTGTATAGCGAATGTTATTAGTAGAATTGGGGTTACAAATAATTAAGCTTTCTTATCATCTCTAAAAGAGATATATAAGAAGTACTCTTCAGAAGATTGGGGATTTGATGGAGTTCTTATCAGAACGAAACGTATGATTTTATATCACATTTAGGAAGGTATTGGTATTATGTTGTGACGTTCTAATTCGCTTTATAAAGCCAAGTTAGATAGTTTACATTCAACGTGTAGGGAGGATGAGGGTTAAGCCCTTAGTATTTGCTTAGGCAAACATATGTTGCTTTTAAGCTTTGTTTAAAGGATATGTTTCGAGGTTGGATGATCACCTACGAAACTATAAAAGGATATTGTGAAACAATTTGGTAGTGTTGATTTCAAATGAGACTTCTTTTCTATAGAGAATGATGTCCTAAGTAGGAGTATATTTTGTGCTAGTGTGTTTGTCATACGTGTTTTATTTTCGTTGATTATTTCGGTTAATGGTATATGGTTTAGTTTGGGACACAAGTATGTGATCAGCCAACTATTGTTTTTAATAATATGGAGTAATAGCGCTATTTACGCTAGATTTGTGAGCATGCGGTCGTAGGATATGGTAGATACACATAATTCTAGCCAATTTATTAGACCTGGACATGCGTCATTCTAGTATATTGTTTGGGATGGGATAGTTAAACCATCACTGTGAGTCAAATAATCTAGTTTGATTTACTTTACTCTAGGTATGGATTTGTGTCATATTACAACGCCATCATAATGGTGGTTGTTAATATTTTGGGATGCGTGAGATGGTGGTAAATAAAGATCACTAAAACGCCATGATGTTATATCAGAGGTGCTGGATTTGCTGAACATCTTCTTAAAAATTTCAGAAGTTGTTACCAAGTCAAAAGGAAGATTTAGTACTGGATTGAATACTTATTGGAATGACACCGAGTGAGGATGGGAGACTAAATAAATATTCATCAGTAAATTCTTAATCAAGAATTTATTCAAGAGGGTGTATCATTGGGAGGAATTTGCCGGTGTTGCACATGGAGAAGGAAACTAAGTCTCTTCATTTCCATAAATAATATGGAATTATTTTTTTAGTCACAATTTGCAACAATTAGCTGTTGCAAGGAAATTGATGACTTATGTAGAGGATGGAAGGATTTCATATTCTTTTGAAGTTAGACAAAGAAGTCGGATTGTCATGAACTTGTTTTAAAGAAGCAGGGTGTGTCAAAGACAAAATGGTGAGACCAAACACCTTTATAAAGATGAGGTGCATGGTATGTATGGAAATGTCGTAGTTGACTATTGATAAATGGAATTACCGATTGACTTTCAATATCGGTAAGTTTATCACAGATCAGTAGTGGATAGATTTAGTTACAGAATTCGCTTTTGAAGATGCTCCAATTTAAATAATGGTTACAGACGAAAACTGGTGGTACCGGATTAACAATACTTTCTGCAGACAAATTGGATGGAGGATGCAAAGACTGAGTTTCACAACTCTTAGTTCTTTATTTATCCTAGTGGAAATATGATACTTCACGGTATGAAGCAGACGTTTGGAGGACAGGCAGGAGGGGGGACATAGTGATTTTGTCTCCCATTGTAATTTTTATTAGATAGTCGAGATGGACCATTAGAGATCACTAGATCATTTACAGCTATTCCCTATATTGAAGTGGAAATGAGATAGCATTTTCCACGGATTTAGTTGAGGGATTGCTGACTTCGCACAAGGGTCATGATTCTGGATGGGATATTGGTTGACTGATAAGTTAGGTCAGCTTAGTTCTTGTCTATTTCGAACTGGTAGGACTTTAGTTCGTACGAATAGAATGGATCACGAGACGGTTTAAATAGATAGAATTGGTAATTCACACTTTATATCAAGTTCCGTCTGGTGGAAGCAATTATGGAAGTGGATGCTCTTAACAAATGATAGAATATTTAAATCTTTCGGTTAGTTGTTGAGTTATTAGATGCATTTATAGCAGGTGTAATAATAACACTTGTTATTACTACGGTAGTTGAGAAGGTCAACTTTGAATATTGGAGCTGACCTTAGAGACGGTGTTACCTTACTCAGATGGAGTTTAAGGTACTCGAGGAGGATTTCGTAATTTCTATAAATAATGATATGACGGTCGGGCGACTGAGATGGAAATTTATAATTTTCTTGGTACACCCAAATGGTTAGAAGGTACATCACGACATCAAATGTCGATTTTGGTAAACAGATACAAATAAGGATGCATATACAATTGCCCTAAGTGTAAAACCTACTACAAAGGCGGAAAGTTGATCATCGGATATTGTAGGAATCTTTAGCCACTTCCTATAACAAATATGGAAGTTGAATTAAATAGGGTAATTAGGTAAATACATCTAACTAGGGTTTTAATTACAGTATAAATTAGGGTTTTATATTATAGCCGTCGTAGGTTTCTACGTTAATTGGATGGGCCGGTTAGGATTGTGAGTTGGACTTAAATGAACCTAGGGTTTAGGAAAACTCCATAAGTATAAGGTAGACGTCTGTGTAGGGTTTTTAAACAAAGCACACGTTTTGGGGAAGTGGAGAAGGAAAAACGCAGTTTTTCACATTCTGCCAAGGTTTGATCAAAGCTCCGATACTGCTTCGTCCGTGGTCTGATCGAGCTGAATTTTGGAGGAGAGGTTCATGACTCAGTGACGCACAATCTGAACGGTGGAGATCAGAGTTTGACGTCGGGAACAGTGATTCGTACTCATGAACAGTAACTGGGTCGCACAGGTTTTTTCCATTCTGCCCAGATTTTATAAAACATCCGATCCTACTTCGTCCGTGGTCCGATCGAGCTGAATTTTGGAGGAGAGGTTCACGACTCAGTGACGCACAATCTGAATGGTGGAGATCAGAGTTTGACCTCGGGAATAGTGATTCATACTCGTGAACAGTAACTGGGTCGCACAGGTTTTTTCCATTCTGCCCAGATTTCATCAAACATCCGATCTTGCTTCGTCCATGGTCCGATCAAGCTGAAATTTGGAGGATAGGTTCATGACTCAGTGTCGCACAATCTGAATGGTGGAGATCAGATTTTGAGTTCAGGAATAGTGTTTCGTACCCGTGAACAGTAACCGGATTTTGGAACTCGCCAGGATTTTTTAAAAAGACGACGTTGAAACTTTGAACAAAAGTTTCTGAGGCAAGATTCTATCCTTACTCTTTCCCTTAGGCTTCATACTTTTTGCACTCTTAAATGATTCCAGGATTAATGAAGATTAAACCAAACTAAAATGATATCTATTTTGCTATGAAACTGGTAGTTACAGTAGTGTTGTATGCTTGTTCAACCTAGACTAAGCATGTTTGTGGATGCATTGTGGTTCTGTGGTTCACGTTTTTCCTTACCACTGCTAGTATAAATTATTGGAAGGATGGGTCTAGATGATAGCTATCTTAACTTCTATAATAGCAACTGTTGGAACTTAAATACTAGGAGGATTTGAGTTTAACACTAGATCGGTTTTGTGGAACACTATAATTTGAGTATGTCTACATACATACTGTGAATATTGTTTTGATGCTTACATTATCACAGTTAGTATCAACTGTGGAGGTTAGGATTTTGTGATACATACCCTACATATCTGTATGTCATTTGTAAGGTGTTAAATGGAAGTTTTAATTAATTCTGTCTTTATATCAGACTAAAGGGAACAACTTAAATTGGGCATGTATATGTTGTTGTTGTGACCCTGTTTATCAATGTTTATTTTATCACTGCTAACATTGAATGTTGGATGTTGGAATTTAGTTGATATATACTTGATTTATTGGTATTATTGACTACTGGAGGATTAGAAAGTAGGCACCGGTATGGGACGGTGGCATACTAAGGATGGGTTTGGTTTTTAAAACAATACCATTACCCACCTACTTGGAATAAGGATGGGATTAACTAAAAGTTAAGTCCCGTGGATTTGTATTGTCATGGCAACTACTTGTTGAGCGGCAATACCAGGGATTTTGGATGGATTTTATATATGTACTGTTATAGTGCCTCGGTATGAGCTTGAGCCTTAGGACCGATGGTTAGGGAGCGTATATGCATCGGGATGTGTAGCTGGCTACGATGGTTGGAGGTGTACCCTGTTTAGGTATAGGTACATATGCCCACTTCGTGTGCGTTTTAGCATGCTACCTCTATTCAGGTTGAGACCGGCCTGTAGTTCAGTGAGAGTCCTTTAGTGTGACTATATATATATTTACGGACTATCAGCTATTGTTGAATTGTTTAGGATGTACATGCGTATCGGGCCTCTGTTTGGATTGTAGTAGTATAGAACTTGCGCGTGGGCCTGACCCACTTCTATTTTTTCAGGTACACGACAGTTCCAGACTTAGACGTGTTCGTGCTGAGCAGAGGTCTCTATTCTTTTATTTCTGGACGTTTATTACAGTTGTTCTATCTTCCGTTTGGATGTTTAATAGGGGTCCACTAGAGATGGATTCCCAAGTTGTAAACTGATGGAGTTTTGGAGTTTGGGTTTGATGGATTTTAATAATTATAATATTTTGCGGATTCTATTTTTATTTCCTTCCAGCTTTAATTTCATTTCTTAATTTATTTTGTATTCCGTGTTCATTATAAAATATTAATTGTTTGATATTCCTTCGGGTTTGGGCCTGGGCCTGATCAACCCGTGTCTCGGTTCCGAGGGGTATCACACATACCCGCCCACAAGGTCGCCACATGGAGGTATGTAGATCATTCCCTTGTCGACATAGGAGGTTTACGTTGTTATTTGATACAACCTACGCATTGTATGATTATTGTGTTTCTTAAAATATATGAACTCTGTATACCACTTGGTATATTAGAGTTAAGTGGAGCCCTTATAGTGAGGTTGCGTCTATTTGGGAATATGAGGATGTTTTTCGCTTACAATTTCCAAGTATAATGGAAAAAAGTAAGGGCGAATTCCGAGGATGGAATTCCTTTTATTAGGGGGGAAGAATGTAGTACCTCTATTTTTAAAAGGATAGTCTCGGTATTTATTTATTTGTTTTAATTGTATTTTTTAATTATTTAATTAATTATTTGACTAATTGCTTATGTGTTTAATTGAATTAGGTATTACTTGATTATTTGATTATGTGTCTATGTATTATTTGTATTTGTCTATATGTTAATTGTGTAATTAGATTATGTGCTTAAATGGTGTTTTGATTAATTGTAAATTAAATGTTTTCTTTTCTTTTATTATTTTATTTTATTTTTCTTTTATGGTTATGGTTAGTAGTAATGGGCCAACCAATTGAGTCCCATGGACTACTTGGATAGGAGGTTAGATATGTATGGATTATTACCCATGGATAATGTATGTATATATATTATATACATATATAAAAAGGAAAGTAATTTATTAATTATTTCTTTGGTAACTTGGGTAGTAATATTTAATGTGATGTATATGTTTTATATTTAAATAATAAAAATATATATAGATTTGATACGTGTTATGTTTTAAGTTACTTTATAATATTATGGTAACTTAAGTATTATTGGATAATCCATTAATAAATAATGGAATGTGTATAATTTATTTATTTAATAAACATATACATAAATTATATACGTAACATATTTTACTTACCTTTTTAATATATATATATATATAAAAGAGAAAGTAATTTATTAATTACTTTTATGGTAATTTGGGTAGTAATATTTAATCTGATGTATATGTTTATTTAAATAATAAAAATATACATAAATTTGATACGTGTTATGTTTTAAGTTACTTTATAATATTATGGTAACTTAAATATTATTGGATAATCCATTAATAAATAATGGAATGTGTATAATTTATTTATTTAATAAACATATACACAAATTATATACGTAACATATTTTGCTTACCTTTTTAATATTTTTATTTTTATTTTTTTTTTTAGTTGACTTGAATTGGGAAAAGGGTTAGGGTTATTTTATTTAGCCTATAAATATATAGCTATAGGTTTTAAAAAGGGGTTAGAAATATTCACGTGATATATACTAGAGAGATAGTGTTAGAGAGGGAAGGAGGAAAAGGAAGGAATGAGGAGAAAAATCCTGTAGAGAGAAGATCAAGGAAGAAGAAGTTTAACTTTCGATCCGAAAGTTTAAGACAACTTCTTCTTCTATCTCTTTCCCTTTGATTCGTGTTTCTGTACATGCCTAGGAAATTGCAGAATTTATTAAACACATAAAATTAAATAATTATGCATGTTTAATTGGATTAAAACATAGGTTTTTATAAAATTGGTTCATATCTGTTCTTGTGTTATGAATTGATAAAATGCATGATTTTGATTTGATTTCTTATGTGAATTTTTACATGTTTAAATTATGTATTTTTCATATCTGTGGAATGATGGAACTTAGAAACATGCCTAAGATTCCTGAACATTAAATAGGGATTAGGTTTGGATTTTAATAAATTTAAATAGACTCAATCATAATGATGCTTGCTATTTGAATGTTTTAAACAAACGAATGGATTTAATCTTTTAAAATATTTTAGCAATTGAGATTAAATGTGTAGGATGAATTGGATATGGAGAATCCTTATTTAACGGTATAATAAAATATCATCATGTATAAGATTCAGTTTGTGTAGGACATATGATATAGGAAGTTTAAACAAATAATAAGTCATTCATATTATGTGATAACTTGATATCATATTTATCATAGTTATTTATGGAATGTTTGATGTATTTCCTTAATTGTTACATCAATTGTTGGATTGTGTGGTTTAATGCACCGGTATGGGATGGTGGCATTCTAAGGATGGATTAACTTATTAGTTAAGTCCTACCTATTTTATATAAGGGAATGGATTAACTAAAATGTTAAGTCCTACTTATAGTTAAGTCAGGTCAGCTGAACAAATTGAATGACTTATTGTAATACCCCTAATTTAAAAGGATAGTCTCAGCATTTATTTATTATTTTTGTTGTATTTTTGCATGATTATTTTGGTTTAATTATTTTATTTAATTGTTTACCTGTGTGACGTGTATTTAATTGGTATCTATTTATTTGTTTAAATTGCAATTTATTTTATTTAATTGATTATTAAAGGTTTTAATTTAGGAAGTAATTTAGGAAGTATTTCAATTAACTATTTTTCATAATTGAGGGTTTAGTTTCTTTAACCGACACAGGATTTAATTAAGTTCTATGGGCCGGTTAGGATTTAGTTAGGGCTTTAATTAATTTAGGGTTTTGGTATAACTCTATAAATATATGGGTATACGTCTGCCAAGGGTTTCTAAAACCCTATTCACCATATTCCCGTATACAGTAAAGAGAGAAGTTGAGAGAACAGAGCATCGTAATGGTCTGTCAAGGAGAATAACAGAGAGGACCAAGGGAGGTGTTTGGTGGATTAGATTAGAACCAGAGGAGGCTAGAAGGTAGTCAGTGGTTGCCGGAAAGCTTAGAACAACGGCGACAAGGTTCTGTTTATAAAACTGTACAGGCAAGTTCTTCTCTTTCTCCTTCCCTTTGGCTCGTGTTCTGTGCACCTAGATAGTCTCTAGGGATTAACTAATTAGTAAATGAAACTTATATGTTTAATGTATGCTTGTTGATGATTCGTTTCCATTGAATTCAAATCTGTTTACAGTTCGTGTATTGTTGCTCCCAGTTCTGTTTATTAAAGCATATTAAAGTCTTTGAGATTTTAGTTACGATTCTTGCCTCTATCTTCTGTAAACAAACCCTGGGGATATTAATGGGTTGATATAAGACTCCTAAGATCAGTTTTTGAAGAGAAACAGAGAGGTTGGAATAGAATTATAGTTTCAGTTTTGTTCCTAACGCGAGTTAGTTCGGTAGCAAATTTAATCTCTGTAATTGTTTTTTATTGTTGTTATCAAGCCATTGGGATGTTACTGGGTATTAATATGACACCTAAGTTTGGTTTTAAAAACTAACAGAGGGTTAGGAATAAGCTGGAGAAGGAGCACAAGAGCTGAAACGACGCACCGGGGACGAAGGCTCTCAGAGGAGGTGAGAGCCGGCTCCATGGAAGTGGGAGCCGGCTCCCACAAAAAAGTAGAGCCGGCTCTAAGAAGTCCTAGAGCCGGCTCTAGGCTGGAAAAGAGCCTGCTCCAACTATTGGAGCAGGCTCCCTTGTTCTTTTTGGTTTATTTTAATTTTTTCTACGTACTATGTTCACTGTTTGGGCAACTTGGGTTTTTAATCAGTTTTAAAATTTTAGTTGGGTGTAAAATAATAATTTTAACTTGTAACTAAGGTCTTGAATTGCATAAATTTACCCCTTAGTTTAAATGGAATTAACAGTACGCTATTTGACAACTTTGCGTACAGTTAACGGCTGGAAGGAGATTTGTTGATTAATTTTAATCTGATGATTTAGGGTGCTATAAAATGATTTTAAATTTATTTTTGATGCACGATGAAGTCTTTTAAAGTAATATATTGGACTTGTGGCATAGTGGGGGCTCTGTGCTAAAGGTTACAACACAGTATAAGTATATGACTTAGTATTCTGTTACCGGATGGAGGGAACTAGATCGCTTAGTTTAATTTAGCAATTTATTGGACTATAATATTATTATAGAACTAATTTTAAATACATGATAGGGTCATTGTTTTATTAAATTTGAGCTATGCATGTGTTGGATGTTAATTGTTAGAATAGTTTATTCTCCGATGCAATTTCATAGATTATTACTGGATTTTATTTGCTAGATTGTTAAGATTCCTTCTGCAAGTATTGGATGGTGGTTTCTGGACTGTAAATTATTGAACTGTTATATATGTTGTAATTTACATGGATATGGAGGATTGTATGTACCGGTATGGGACGGTGACATACTAGGGATAGTTTAGCTCAAAACGCATAAACCTAACCTAATGGATTAATGGAATGAATTAAAAGATATTGAATCCTAATTGTGGCTAAGTCAGATCAGCTGTAACCAAGTTGGATGACTTCCTGGGTTAACGGATGGTAGTTAAGTCATGTCAACTGAATAAGTTGAGTGACTAACTAGTTGGTTTATTGTAGGTCAGTTTAATAAATAGTTGAACTGCTTACCCTAGATTTGGACGGACTTTATATATATGTTTATGGTGCCACGAGTTGAGCTTGAGTCTCAGACTCGTTGGTTAGGGTGCGTATATGCAGTGGATGCGTAGCTGGTTATAATAGGTTGAGGTGTACCCTGTTAGGTCTAGGTACTCATGCCCATCTTTGGGTGCGTATTCGCATGTTGCCTTCTATTCAGGTTGAGACCCCTATTATAGACTAGTGAATGTCCTTTAGTGTGGATATATTTATACGTATGGACTAAATAGATATTGTGAGGTGTCTACGGTGTATCTGCGTATCGGGTCACTGTATGGATTGCAGTTAGATTAGAACTTGCTCGTGGGTCTAACCCACTCCTTTATTATTCTTTTCAGGTCCAGGACTGTTCCAGCCTTAGAGCTTGATCGTGCTTGTCGTGGACAGTCTCACTTTCATCTGATTACGTAGGACTTCTCTCGATGTTTCTAGTATTATCTATTTTCAATTTCATTCTCAGTTGAACTTTTAGTTAGGGGTCCATCAGTGGATTCCCAAGTTGTAACTTTGAGGTTTTGGAGGATTGGAGTTTCAATTTTCAGTTGTACATGGAGGTTTTTATAATTAATGTTTCTTTCAGTTTTATTCTATCTTTATTGTTCTTTTTGTCATCTGTGTTCATTTTAAAATGCTTTAATTGTTTGATATTCCCTTGGGTTCGGGCCTGGGCCTGATCAACCCGTGTCTCAGATCCGAGGGGTATCACAGTTGGTATCAGAGCACTCTAGGTTCAAGTTTCTCTAGGACGTTTCATATTAAGACTTCCGCGTAGCGTTTTTTTATATAGAGCTGATGTTTAGGATTCGTTGAATTCTTTTACGGTTCGTTTATACTCGTACTGATGTCTGTCTTTCTATGTGAACAACATGGTTAACACTGGAAGAGGACAGAACATGAACAGTCGACAGAGGAGAGCGGCACGTAGACAGCAGGAACGTCTACAACGTCGGCAAATGGAAGAATAGCAGCAAATGCCAGGGTTTCAGGAGGAGCAGGAGGAAGTTCAACAGACTCAAGGTCGGGACAGGGATCCTGAGATTCCTCCACACCTCAATGACCTTGTTGCTCGGGCTATAGAGGCTGGGGTAACAGCTGCACTCCGGAACCAGCCACAGGTTCAGCAGGCACCTGTACCAGCACCAGTGGTTCAGACGGATTATTAGGGAAAGGCTAGGAGCTATTTCACAAAGGGGAGTCCACCTGTGTTCTCAGGCTCCACCGATGCGAGAGCAGCTCACCAGTGGAAACAAGACATTAAGCGTCATCTTCGTTTGGTTCAGTGCACGGAGGTTCAGAAGCAGATGCTTGCTACTTTCAAGTTAGTTGGGGATGCACTACAGTGGTGGGAGTCAGTTACCACCCCAGAGGAGAGGATGACATTGACTTATGATGAGTTCAGTGCTCGCTTTGACGAGAAATATTTTCCCTATACAATCAGGGCAGCTATGAAGACCGAGTTTCTAAATTTGCAGCAGGGAAACATGACAGTGGCGGAGTATGAGCAGCAGTTCACACGCTTGTCTCTCTTTGCACCGGAGGAGGTGGATACAGAGGAGAAAAAGCGTAACAGTTTCGTCAAGGGACTGATGTAGTCAATCAAGAGAGCTATTATAGGTAGTCCAGCCTATACTACCTATGCTCAGGTGGTAGACGCCGCTCTACAACAGTATCAGTTGACTGTGGACATCAGACAGGCTCGTGGTGAGAAGCGGTGTGATAAAGACTCTGCTAATCAGTCAGCTGAAAAGGGGAATGGCAATGGTCACCGGCAGAATGACAAAGGCAAGTTCCAAGGGCAACAGCCTTGGAAGAAGCACAAGGGTGGTTCAGATGCTCACCGGAATAGGGCACCTATTCAGAGGCAACAGAATGGAGGACCACAGGCAGGACAGGGTCAGCCACAGGCTAACCGATAGAGGAGGCCATTTGGTACTTTCCAGGGTAGTTGCTACACTTGTGGAGAGTATGGTCATACCACCAGGCAGTGTCCTAAAGCAGGACAGGGACAGGGACAGAGACAGTATGTGCAGCAGGGACAGAGGGCGCCAGTACCTTTACCAGCTCCACAGGTTCCACGGATTCAGGGACAGACACATCTGGCTTTACCGGCACCGCCGCAAACTTAGGGACAGGCACCACAGCAGTTGCATTATGGCAGGGTGTATAACCCCAAGCCACAGGATGTTCAGGCACCTCAGACTATTGAGGGTAAGTTTCTTATTCATGGTTTACATGGACGTGTTTTATTTGATACGGGTACTACACACTCATTTGTAGCTAGGACTTTTGTTGCTTTATCTGGGATGAGGACGAGGGTATGCACTAGACCTCAGGGTATTTCTACACCATTGGGTGATACAGCTATTATACATGAGAGTGATGGGCCTGTGACGTTAGATATCGGCAGACTCAGATTTTTAGCCAAATCTACTAATCCTGGACATGCACACTTATGATGTGATACTTGGGATGGATTGGTTGTCTCACTACCATGCCCAAGTTGATTGTTTTGATAGATCTATTATTTTTACCATACCTGGTCAGGATATGTATGTAGTAGCTATGCCACGTTCTAAAGGAGGCGGTAGCACCTATTTGTTCCATGTGGAGGAGGAAAAAGATGAGGGGATTACTGTGTCATTGGATAACATACCAATTATACAGGATTTCCCGGATGTATTTCAGGAGATTCCAGGGTTGCCACCTAGTCGCGAGATTGATTTTGTGATAGACTTAGCTCCAGGCACTGCGCCTATTGCTAGGGCACCCTATAGGATGGCACCGGTAGAGATGAGAGAGCTGAGGGATCAGATTCAGCAGTTACTCAGCCAGGGTTTTATTCGTAGGAGTACATCACCTTGGGGAGCACCAGTTCTATTTGTGAAGAAGAAGGATGGTTCGCTTCGTCTGTGTATAGATTACAGAGAGTTGAACAAGGTTACGATTCGTAACAAGTATCCTTTGCCCAGGATTGATGACTTGTTTGATCAGTTAAGGGGAGCCACATACTTCTCCAAGATTGATCTGCGTTCTGGGTATCATCAGCTGAGGGTTAGGGAGCAGGATGTTCCTAAGACAGCGTTTCTCACGAGATATGGTTCTTATGAGTTTCGTGTTATGCCGTTTGGGACGACTAATGCACCTGCAGTGTTCATGGACTTAATGAATAGAGTCTTCCGGGCTTATTTGGATCAGTTTGTTATTGTCTTTATTGATGACATCTTGATCTATTCTCGGTCGGAGGACGATCATGCTAGACATCTTTGCATAGTCTTGCAGACGCTTCGTGAACATCAGTTGTATGCCAAGTTCGAGAAGTGTGAATTTTGGCAGTGGGAGGTGAAATTTCTGGGTCACGTGGTGTCAGAAAAGGGGATAGCAGTGGATCCGGCCAAGGTTTCGGCGGTGGTTGAGTGGGGACAGCCTACATCACCTACAGAGATTCGGAGTTTTCTCAGTCTGGCAGGATATTACAGGAGATTCATCCAGGGGTTCTCCAAGATAGCAGGACCATTCACTCATCTGACCAAGAAGGGTGTACAGTTCGTGTGGGATGAACACTGTCAGCGAGCTTTTGATGAGCTGAAAAGGAAGCTGACTTCTGCACCGGTTCTGGCTACTCCGCAAAGTGGGATAGAGTATCTTGTTTACATGGATGCTTCGTTGCAGGGTCTTGGATGTGTATTGATGCAGGAGGAGCGACCGATTTCTTATGGATCTCGGAAACTTAAGCCTCATGAGCTTAATTATCCAACACATGATTTGGAGTTGGCAGCAGTGGTCTTTACCTTACGAATTTGGAGGCATTATCTGTTGGGTGAGTCCTTCAGATTATTCAGTGATCACAAGAGTCTGCAGTACTTGTTCACTCAGCGGGAGCTGAATATGAGACAGCGCAGATGGTTGGAGTTTGTAAAAGACTATCATTTTTCTATACAGTACCATCCAGGGAAAGCGAATGTGGTGGCGGATGCACTCAGTCGCCGACCTGTTGGTAGTCTTTCTGCTCTATTCACTATTGAGTGGAATGCTTTGAAGAATGTAGATGAGTTGTCAGACGCTTTTATGGCTTGCATGGTGGTTACACCTTCCATCATTCGCAAAGTTTTACAAGCACAACTCACCGATCAGCAGTGTGTCGACAAGGTCGCAGAGATAGCTTCCGGAGAGGTTCCATTCTACTATGTTGGGGCTGATGGAGGTTTAAGGTATAAGGGACGGTTAGTGGTACCTTCTGCTGATAATTTGAGGAAGGATGTGATGACTGAGACTCATCACTCTGAGTTCTCTGTTCATCCAGGAGGCGATAAGATGTATCAGGATATGAAGCGGCAGTTTTGGTGGGCAGGTATGAAGAGGGACATTGCTCTTTTTGTTTCTCAGTGTAGTACTTGTCAGATGGTTAAGATTGATCATCAAAGGCCGCCAGGAGCTCTACAGTCACTACCAATTCCGGAGTGGAAATGGGAGAGCATATCTATGGATTTTGTGGAAGGGTTGCCAAATTCTTTCAAGGGGCATAATTCCATATGGGTCATTGTGGATAGGTTGACCAAGTCAGCTCATTTCTTGCCTATTTGCACTGACTACACTTCGGAGCAGTTGGCGAGGCTTTACATTTCAGAGATTGTGAAGCTACATGGCATTCCATTGTCTATTATATCGGACAGGGATTCGAGCTTTGTATCTGGATTTTGGAAGAGTTTTCAGCAGGCTTTAGGTACGAAGTTACACCTTAGTACTACTTATCATCCTCAGACTGACGGACAGACTGAGAGGGTGAATCAGATTATGGAAGATATGTTTCGGTCGTGTGTTCTGGATTTCAAGGGCCACTGGGAGGAATATTTGCCACTTGTGGAGTTTGCTTATAACAATAATTTTCAGAAGACTATTGGGATGGCACCTTTTGAGGCGTTATATGGTCGACCGTGTCGATCACCTGTTTGTTGGATGGAGGTTGGAGAGAATCGATTCTTAGGTCCTGAGTTCATCAAGGATACCTCTGAAAAGATTGTTCTTATTCGAGATCGCATGCGTACTGCCCAAAGTAGGCAGAAGAGCTATGCTGATCGTCGCATTCGTGCTTTGGAGTTTCAGGTTGGGGATCAGGTTCTTCTCAAAGTATCTCCTATGAAGGGTGTTATGCGTTTTGGGAAGAAATGGAAGTTGTCACCGCGGTTTGTCGGTCCATTCATGATTACGGATCGAGTTGGAGCTGTCGCTTATCGGTTGGCACTTCCGGATAATTTGGATCGCGTCCATAATGTGTTTCAAGTTTCCATGTTGCGGAAATTTCTGCGTGATGAGGATCGGTATCAACATATCGATGTTGGGGAGATTGAGTTGCAACCGGATGCAACTTATTTGGAGCCACCATGTCGTATTGTTGACCGTCGGGATCAAATCCTTCACAATAAGGTTATCCCTTTGGTTCGTGTGCAGTGGAGCCATCACAATGAGGCCGAGTCCACTTGGGAACGGGAGGATGTCATTCGCTCGTAGTTTCCTGAAATATTGGAAAAGGGTAAGGGCGAATTCCGAGGACGGAATTCCTTTTGTTAGGGGGGAAGAATGTAATACCCCTAATTTAAAAGGATAGTCTCGGCATTTATTTATTATTTTTGTTGTATTTTTGCATAATTATTTTGGTTTAATTATTTTATTTAATTGTTTACCTGTGTGACGTGTATTTAATTGGTATCTATTTATTTGTTTAAATTGCATTTTATTTTATTTTATTGATTATTAAAGGTTTTAATTTAGGAAGTAATTTAGGAAGTATTTCAATTAACTATTTTTCATAATTGAGGGTTTAGTTTCTTTAGCCAACACAGGATTTAATTAAGTTTATGGGCCGGTTAGGATTTAGTTAGGGCTTTAATTAATTTAGGGTTTTGGTATAACTCTATAAATATATGGGTATACGTCTGCCGAGGGTTTCTAAAACCCTATTCACCATATTCCCGTATACAGTAAAGAGAGAAGTTGAGAGAACAGAGTATCGTAACGGTCTGTCAAGGAGAATAACAGAGAGGACCAAGGGAGGTGTTTGGTGGATTAGATCAGAACCAGAGGAGGCTAGAAGGTAGTCAGTGGTTGCCAGAAAGCTTAGAACAACGGCGACAAGGTTCTGTTTATAAAACTGTACAGGTAAGTTCTTCTCTTTCTCCTTCCCTTTGGCTCGTGTTCTGTGCACCTAGATAGTCTCTAGAGATTAACTAATTAGTAAATGAAACTTATGTGTTTAATGTATGCTTGTTGATGATTCGTTTCCATTGAATTCAAATCTGTTTACAGTTCGTGTAATGTTGTTCCCAGTTCTATTTATTAAAGCATATTAAAGTCTTTGAGATTTTAGTTACGATTCTTGCCTCTATCTTCTGTAAACAAACCCTGGGGATATTAATGGGTTGATATAAGACTCCTAAGATCAGTTTGTGAAGAGAAATAGAGAGGTTGGAATAGAATTATAGTTTCAGTTTTGTTCCTAACGCGAGTTAGTTCGGTAGCAAATTTAATCTCTGTAATTGTTTTTTATTGTTGTTATCAAGCCATTGGGATGCTACTAGGTATTAATATGACACCTAAGTTTGGTTTTAAAAACTAACAGAGGGTTAGGAATAAGCCGGAGAAGGAGCACAAGAGCTGAAACGACGCACCGGGGACGAAGGCTCTCAGAGGAGGTGAGAGCCGGCTCCATGGAAGTGGGAGCCGGCTCCCACAACAAAGTAGAGCCGGCTCTAAGAAGTCCTAGAGCCGGCTCTAGGCTGGAAAAGAGCCTGCTCCAAATTCTGGAGCAGGCTCCCTTGTTCTTTTTGGTTTATTTTAATTTTTTTTTAGGTTTTTCCAACGTACTATGTTCACTGTTTGGGCAACCTGGGTTATTAATCAGTTTTAAAATTTTAGTTGGGTGTAAAATAATAATTTTAACTTGTAACTAAGGTCTTGAATTGCATAAATTTACCCCTTAGTTTAAATGGAATTAATAGTACGCTATTTGACAACTTTGCATACAGTTAACGGCTGGAAGGAGATTTGTTGATTAATTTTAATCTGATGATTTAGGGTGCTATAAAATGATTTTAAATTTATTTTTGATGTGCGATGAAGTCTTTTAAAGTAATATATTGGACTTGTGGCATAGTGGGGGCTCTGTGCTAAAGGTTACAACACAGTATAAGTATATGACTTAGTATTCTGTTACCGGATGGAGGGAACTAGATCGCTTAGTTTAATTTAGCGATTTATTGGACTATAATATTATTATAGAACTAATTTTAAATACATGATAGGGTCATTGTTTTATTAAATTTAAGCTATGCATGTGTTGGATGTTAATTGTTAGAATAGTTTATTCTCCGATGCAATTACATGGATTATTACTGGATTTTATTTGCTAGATTGTTAAGATTCCTTCTGCAAGTATTGGATGGTGGTTTTTGGACTGTAAATTATTGAACTGTTATATATGTTGTAAATTACATGGATATGGAGAATTGTATGTACCGGTATGGGACGGTGACATACTAGGGACGGTTTAGCTCAAAACGCATAAACCTAACCTAATGGATTAATGGAATGAATTGAAAGATATCGAATCCTAATTGTGGCTAAATCAGATCAGCTGTAACCAAGTTGGATGACTTCCTGGGTTAACGGATGGTAGTTAAATCATGTCAACTGAATAAGTTGAGTGACTAACTAGTTGGTTTATTGTAGGTCAGTTTAATAAATAGTTGAACTGCTTACCCTAGATTTGGACGGACTTTATATATATGTTTATGGTGCCACGAGTTGAGCTTGAGTCTCAGACTCGTTGGTTAGGGTGCGTATATGCAGTGGATGCGTAGCTGGTTATAATAGGTTGAGGTGTACCCTGTTAGGTCTAGGTACTCATGCCCACCTTTGGGTGTGTATTCGCATGTTGCCTTCTATTCAGGTTGAGACCCCTATTATAGACTAGTGAATGTCCTTTAGTGTGGATATATTTATACGTATGGACTAGATAGATATTGTGAGGTGTCTACGGTGTATCTGCGTATCGGGTCACTGTATGGATTGCAGTTAGATTAGAACTTGCTCGTGGGTCTGACCCACTCCTTTATTATTCTTTTCAGGTACAGGACTGTTCCAGCCTTAGAGCTTGATCGTGCTTGTCGAGGACAGTCTCACTTTCATCTGATTACGTAGGACTTCTCTCGATGTTTCTAGTATTATCTATTTTCAGTTTCATTCTCAGTTGAACTTTTAGTTAGGGGTCCATCAGTGGATTCCCAAGTTGTAACTTGAGGTTTTGGATCATTGGAGTTTCAATTTTCAGTTGTACATGGAGGTTTTTATAATTAATGTTTCTTTCAGTTTTATTCTATCTTTATTGTTCTTTTTGTCATCTGTGTTCGTTTTAAAATACTTTAATTGTTTGATATTCCCTCGGGTTCGGGCCTGGGCCTGATCAACCCGTGTCTCAGATCCGAGGGGTATCACACTTATGGATGATTAATTTATTATATAAGGGAATGGATTTACTAAAATGTTAAGTCCTACTTATATTCAAGTCAGGTCAGCTGAACAAGTTGAATGACTTATGGAGGATTAATTTATACTATATAGGATGGTTACTAGATTTTATATATATAAGTATGGTGCCTGATATGAGCTTGAGTCTCATGATCAATGGTTAAGGCGCGTATATCGCCAGGGATGTGTAGCTAGATATAGTGTAGTTGTGTACCCTGGTAGGTCTAGATACTCATGCCCACTATATGTGCGTTTTGCATGTTGCCTACTATTCAGGTTGAGACAACCCTATAGTTTAGTGTGTGTATATATATATATACGGACTACTAGTTATTGTTGGATTGACTAGGATGTATACGTGTATTGGATCTCTGCTTGGACTGTAGTAGAGTAGAACTTGTTTGTGAGCCTGACCCACCATTATTTTTCAGGTGTTCGTCACGAGTAGAGGTTGTTCGTGCTGAGCGGGGATCAGTCTACTTCATTCTTCCGATGCTACATAGGAGTTCCTTTATAATTCAGTTTCCTGTTTTAGATTACTGTCATTTGTTTAGTTTGGATTTTCTAGGGGTCCACACAGTATGGATTCCCGAGTTGTATTTTGGAGGATCAGTTGTATCAGTGGAGTTTATTAATTAATGGAAATATATTATGAGGTTTATTATTAGATTATCATTTTAGTTTCTTGTCAGCATTTTATTTATTCTTCTTTATTCTTTTGTACTCTGTGTTCGTTTATTATCAATTTGTTTTGATATCCTCCGGTATTCGGGCGTGGGCCTGGCCAACCCGCATTAGGAAATTCGGGGGTATCACAGGAATCCTTTCTGGTTGTCGATCCTCTCACAGTCTATTGTGGATCTGTTATCATGGTAGACCCAGTTCCCCCGTCTGTGCCTCCATCTCTCTCTAACTTTTTGTACGTCTCTCTCTTTCTCTAACATAAACTTAAATTAGTGGGGTATAATTGGTATTTTATAATTAGGTTTTTATTTTATTTTATATAATGTACTAAGTAAGGTTATTTCGGTTATTTCAAATCAACATATGCCGTCCGATGAGTCTCAGGGGGGTATTTGCACACTTTGGTACTTTAAGGGAGTATTTGCAAAAAACTGAATAATTCAGGGAGTTTTTTTGCACTTTTGCCAAAAAGAAATGATAAACATGCATATGTTTATGATAGCACTAAAAGACACGACTATGAGCTCAAACAATCCAGAAATCTTCTCACATTTTTCATCAAGCTGATAAAACCAAATGCATGTACCTGCCCACGTTATTCAAATTAATTGAGTCGAGCATTTAGGTTTTATTTGTCTCGACATAAATTTTTATTTTTTTTTAGATAAAAAATATTTTTTTATTTTATTTTTTAATATTTGGTAAAGATTTAGGTCAAAATTAAGGTCTAGTCCATTAGGAGAGTGTAAAATAACTTGACAAAAATTAATAGGTAAGTTATTTTTATTATGTTTTAATTTTTTTATTTTCTTTGTAAAATAATCAAACACTAAAAATATAAATAATATATTTTATATCCAACTCAACCCCATTTGTGGTTGTAGTTTTTATTTTTTCTTCGTAACATTGCTTAGAAAAAGTTTTTTATTGGTAAAATGGGCAAGTATTATAAACAAAGAAAAAGTTAACAACGGCTAGTTCTTTTAATTTACAGTTAGGACCTGTTTATCGGTGGTCTATGGGCCATCTTGGGCTTAGGCCCAATATTGCAATTACATATTTAGACTGGGGTTCTCAACCTCAAATGTTATATATGTTTTTCTTAAAAAAAAAGTAGAAAAGCCTAAAGGAATTATTGGAAGTTGCAGATGGTTTAAAACTGTACAAAACCGTTGTTTGGTTCAGTTTTTTAAAACTGCTTTATGAAAATTCAATTATAAAAAGATATATTTTTAAAAAATGTCTTTTATAATTTTCGGAAAACAAACTTCTATTTTCTAAGTTAGAGAATTATTGTTTTCGGAAAACTAAACACCCGACCCTTTAGTTTTTGTATTGTATAAGTATCTGTTGCAACGGGAAAAACAACAAAATAAAAAAAAAAATGGTTTGCATACTCTTTTCAGATGACTGGTTAATTTCCTTATGAGAAGCAAAATATGTAGGTCAATTTTTTCACTACACAGCTATATATGTTTCACTAGAATGCATGGACTGCAAGCTAAATTGCACCAAATAGTAATAATTTGTGGACTTGAAATGTGAAGACATCATTTACTGAAAAGAAATGTACTGAAAGCATTAAAAACAAATAAAACTGTTGAAGATTAAACATCATAAAATCAGAATATTAAAGCAACAAAAGAATTTATTGGACATAATCATATGTCATTTTGTGAATGAAATTTATCTGTCACTTCATTTGGGCCCTAAATGAGCATATATATATATATATATATATATATATATATATATATATATATATATATCCCCGGAAGATCAGACAAGTGTATAATTGAGCATATACATGAACATAAATACAAGAAAATGAATTTTGGCGTACAGTTAGGAAATAGTGATGGAGTTTTTTTGGGCAGACACAGGCATGTACATGATGGAGTATATATGGCTCACCATCAGACTGAAAGGAAGAGATCGAGCTTGTGAAGTAAAATGCTGTGCAATAGAGAGAGCGTCCAATGTGTGTAATACTTTCCTGTGCATATATAAATGTGGCTTAATTTATATATATATATATATATACATATATATATCAAATTGTCATACTTCCCAGTTTTTTCTTTTGTGTTTTTTGTTTGTGACGATGATAAGTAATTCATACTCCCCAGTTCCCTCCAACTTTGATGCCTCTAGCTAATTATACTTGATTCCATTACTAATTAATCACACATGCATATAGAACAATATCATGGTATGTTGTGGGATGATTAGATCGATGATAGATAGATAATTGATGGGGATTCTTAACCATATATATGTGTGTGTGTGTGTGAGAGAGAGAGAGAGATACTTGATGATACAAATGGTCATGGACTAAAAGACACCAACTCTTATGCATAAAAATGTTGCAGAACTAAATGCATATATAGTGACATATATTGGTAGAAAAAAAAAAAAAATGTAACGCCCAGTACTGCAAATCTTCTAATTAAACAAGTAGATGGTCTGTCCTGTACGTATATATGTTTTCACCATTGGAGGGGCGGAAAAATCATAAGTAAATGAAAAAACGTAACCTTGCATCTCTCTCTCACACACACACAACTGATTAAATTAATTTCTGCCATTTTTGTGGTTTAATTTGTGGAGTCAAGTAATTAATTAGATCAAACCTACATGTGATTAATTCTAGGAGGTTATTCTTGATAATGATATTCCACTGCCATTCATAAATCAAGGAAGATATTAGTATTAATTATTGAGAGTGGATAAAGATTGAAAGATATATAGAATCAGTTGCATTAACCAAAAAAAGAAAAAAAGAAAAAAATCAAATGCATATCATAAAAGAGGCAATTAGAAACAATGGAACAGTAATTACTAGCTGAAGAAGAGAAAGAGGAAGAGATGAGGAAAGATAGATGAAAAGAAAAAAGATATGCAACCAAATCGATATAATGCATAATATATACATAAAACACATCCTTCTAGGGTCTATGTAGCTTATAGCCCTCAAATATATATATATCATCAATACACACACACATATATATACATAAAACACACCCTTCTAGGGTCTATTAGTCCTCATATAAATATAAATATAAATATATATATATATATATATTATCAATACACACACATATAGAGAGAGAGAGAGTTGTGATCTATATATATATAAAGATTGATCAAGATGGTAAGAATCTACCTAACTGTTTCTTTGTTACAAGATGTTCACAAACTACAATTTGATGAGAATGGGGACTTACCTTGTCCATACAGTTCGGCTAGAAAGTATATATATATATGTAACTCAAACCTTGTATCCTCCAAATTAAAGCTGAGAGACCATTAATTATAAGAATGAAAAGCCTAAGTGAGCAGCAATTATGTATTTTTATATAATGAAAAAAAGGATGATAGCTAGCTATAAGTAGAAGATTTCTATATAGGGTTTAGGATTGATATCCTACCACATATAGACTTATATAAGATCACGACACCAAAAGTTAGATTGCTAAAGAAAGATCAAAACAAACTCTATATATACATGTTAATCAAGATTATAGCTTACTTGTTTTCTTGATATATATATATACTTATACAGTCATAGTATATAATTTGACAGAAGTATAATTTAATCATGATGATGAGAACTTAACTATATGTGTGTGTGTGTCTCTCTCTGCAGGAAAGGGTGGTGTGAGGAATGAAGCCTGGTCCGAGATCATTTCATGAATATTATTTCACAGATCCATAATTAAGCATCAAATTGAGAAAATATATGGAAGGATCTTGGATCAAACTTCATTCCAGACACCCCCTTTTCCTTCTTCTTCAAGCTACAATCTCTCTCTCTCTCTCTCTCTCTCTCATGATTCAACAATCAAAAACCACAAGGCTGCAAGCACTCAAGTTCCTAATCTTCATGTTACAGTACCCACCAAATGATATCTCAAATAGTGGAGAGATTTAGAGAGAGACATATATAATTAACAAATTATAAAGACTAGTACATGTGGACAGCCACATGATGGACAGGTCATTTGTGCATAAAATAATGAAAAGCTGGTGGATTTTGGAGTGATGAAGTTGTCTTGTTCTCAAGCTTTAACAAGAGAGAGAAGATAGTTGTGAGACTTTTACAGGTTTTCTCAGGAAAAAGAGCACTGAATATAACGAGGACCAAGGGGGCCATGGCATGGGGCTATGGGATCAGTGGACATACATGGCCTGCTCATTCCTCGATCAAGTCAAGTCCATCCATTATATATCTATCTATATATATATAAATATCTAATTAAAGTAGGAATATATATAAGAAAAGCTATAACAACTAGGTGAAGTGTCATTGCCCACAGACCAAAGCATGATCTCAGCACCAATACTCTGTGTGTGTGTGATAGTCTGTGCATATATAGATAATAGATACAAAAAATTCCTACCACACCAAACTTTAGTAAAATATATAACCTATTAGCTATAGGAATCCCCATATATATTAAATATAGAGTAATCATCATTTTTTCTACTTAACTTTGAATTTGGAGGAGCATCCAGGTTTTATATATCTTTCTCCATAATTTGGCAGTCACTAACTGTGTTTTATGCATTAAAAGATTTCAGAATATTAAATGGTCCACCCAAACTTAGTTACATGACTCTAAACATCAAGATTACATATAAACATTAATCCAGATGGTATGAATTAAGAACTCTATTCTTAAAAGGGAAGGTAATACTTACAATATTATTTCACTTCATCACGTGTAACAAAAAAATGGATGTGAGATTTAAAATACACTAATTTACTTCCATTAAAATTATGAGAGGAAATTTAAAAAAAAATGTTTCTTGTCAAGAATGAAAGAATGTTATTATTCTCATTTATTGAAATCTGTGAAACACTATTGTACCACTTGAGTAATATTCAAATTCTCCTATTTATTTTCCTTTTACCAAACAATAGATAGGTTCACTCTTTTACTTTCTTTCTTTTTTTTTTTTTTTTTTTTTGGTACAACCAACTAACCAAAATGAAATGACACTTCCCTTTTCCTAAATATTACTCTTTCATCCCTCTTTGTATACCTTTCAATCACTTCTCTGTTTCCTACATTCAATAATATTCAACATTTCTATATAGAAGATAAAAGATTGTGATAAGATCACATCAATAATCATCCATGTATCTCATATCAATAGTCTCCATTCATATCCATGTATCTACTTTTGCCACCATTCAAATCCAAATACATGAAATAGGTTTATTGTAAACTAAGACATGGATCTTCCCTACATGATGGTAAGGGATGTATTTGGCTCCATCAAATTACTATCCTTATCAATTCAACTTCAGAAAGAAAAAGGAATCACCATAACATGCAATCCAATTGGACATCTAGTAGACCAAATGTTATTATAAGCATTTCAAAATACATTTTATAGTTGATTCTGTGTAATAATTAATACAAGTAATCTTTTTCTCTTATATTTTGTCTTTGCTGGAGTTCGAACACTCAACCTCCTCTTTAAAAGGAGAACTTATATCATCCAAGTTAGTGTTCATCGATAATATTGTTATTGTTCTTTCATTTCATTTATTTTTGACTTAGTATTTTCTTTTAATCAACGGTAATTTAACAAGTATATTTAATAAAAAAAAATGTATCATTAGCTTGATTTCACCAAAATAAAGCACATGACCATTGCTTGGTCATGTAAATACAAAGAGACCTAGACATGTTATAGAATCACATCATTAGCTTCAAATAATTGTGATTCCAAACAAAAATTCCTGTTCTTCATGGGGATTTCACATCAAAGTTATTCTTTTCAACTTTTACTTTCTTGAACTTCCCTCAAATGACCCCACTACATTTCCAATCCTTCTTTTCCGTCTCACTTCACACTTCTTCTCATATATCAAACAGGGACCCCCTTGCTCTCAGTGGCAAAGAAAGGGGAACGAAATGGGATATCATTGTTCACGTGATTTTTTGACCAAAATTGTCCCTTCTTTTTGGCCCAAAGGGTTGGAAGATCCATGACTCTGTGTCACTGTGTGTTTGGCAATTAGTCTTGGATGTGTCCCACCCACTTTCTCTCTTATTGGGAACTTACATAATTTGATTCTTTTTGGTCTCCCAACCTTTTGCTTAATTACACACTAATAGAATGTTGATGTATTATATGTCTGGCCTTAATACAGGCCACATTACTTTTAAAAAATATATTCAGATGCTAAAGTTTGAAAAGTCATTCTAATTCTACAAGCTTATTTCTAATTCTACATTTCAAGCTTAGTATCAAAGCGCTAGGTTTCACCTAGTGATACAGTTTTAAGGAAGCAGTTGGAAATTCTCACAAAATTATAGGTTTTCAAACTTCCTTTCAAGTGTAAATATTGAAGCTATTTCATATGAGTTTGAATACCAAATATGAAGTGAGTTTGAATCAGAATTACAAGATCAAATAGTGTGAAAATTAGAGTAATAGATTTGTTAATAAAAATAGTTAATTATATTAAAAATACTGTAAAAAGTAGATTTTTTTTACTGATGAATATTTCCATGATCAAGTGAAAATGAAACAACCTTAGTTTTGCACCAAGACCCTTCCCCATAAATATTTATAATAAAAAAAATCGTTAATTGCATAACATAAATAAATATATATATATATATATAGACACACAAAAACACATGACTCATTCATTACCATTATACTCGTCATAAATATTAAAAGAAAAATGTTTTTTTCCCTAAAAGAAAAGACGGGAAAGAGACTTGTTTCCCTCCTTGACCACTCGTAAGTGGGAAGACCAAGTGGTTCCGGCAGAAAGGCGCTTCTCAGACATTACTTCCTAATGAAAACTCTCTCCCTTCGTCTCCTCTTTCCTTCCTCTCCACTCAAAAACAGACACACACACGCACAAAAACACTAAAAAATGGCATACCATGAATTAGACCACAAGCATACAATAGATAGAATTAATATACAGCAAACTAGGTCCAAAAGAAAAAGTCCACGTTGTTGTATTTAGGTGGAAAAGGGACTTTATGTAAAAGTAATTTTTTGTATTTGGAGTAAAATCATCAATCATCAAATCCTGAAGGTCCACTGCCTCGAAACAGGAAAAAGCCTTTCCTCATATGGAAGTAAGGTTGCCTCGTCAAACCTCCCCAAGGCCATCTCGAAATATGAACCGAAGGAAAGAAAATGAAGACGACTACCTTAAAAACATTTTCTTTGAAAAAGGAAAAATAAAAGAAGACTGTACAGTAAGATCATCTATACAGTCAATTACAGCAGTGCACCACGAAAAATAAATAAATAAATCAATGAAGGACACGGAAAGAAGACGAAAAAAGTCAAGTCTCTAACCCTTCAAGAGGTGTTTTTTACAATTTTAACACTGCTGTAAAAACGTTTGAGGTCCTTTATAGCCCTCTCCTCAATCTGAATAGAATGGATTGATGAGGGTGCATTGATCTCCGGTTTGAACCAGCGGTTTGGACCACTAGGATCTGACGGTGAGCCCTGACCAGTAGCAACTGAGAATCCAGTTGTTCTAGTCTTCGGGCTATGGGAAAGATTTTGATGATGTTTTCCCTGCTTTGACAAATGCAAACAGAACCCACAAATTTATTAGTAGATGAATGAGGAAACCAAAAAAAAAAAAAAAAGGCAGTCACTTGAGTCCAAATATTTCAAAAATTCAGTTCAGGTTAGGCAACAGAAAGACAACTCAATTGCAGAGTAATGAGCGGATAAACATTAAGTTGACAATTGATACAGCAACCCAAAGAGACAAAGGAGATATTTATACAAGGAAAAGACTTGCCTATTCACCGGTGAGTAGCTCATGTGGTCCAATCACACATGCACAATTAATCCGTAATTACAAAATCAGAAAAGTAATAAATAAGAATAATAATTTTTTTTTGGAAATAAATTCATTCACCCTCTCTAATTTCCTTATTTATCATTTTCTTGATTTTGTAATTACAGATTATTTGTCATTTGTGATTGGACCACATCAGTGGTCAGTACGAATGATGTACTCACCGGTGAGTAGACAAGTCTTGTCCTTTATAAAATAAGGAGTCAAGGACCCATTTGGATGGCATTTTACAAGACGTCCCTAGTATGAAACAAGAGGACATAGTGGCATTGTGGTCTGACAGTACGTGGTGTAGAAGCAGCAGTAGCCCCATCGTTTGAACTTGAGCTTCCACCTAAAGCAACTCTGTTTTCGTATTATTCCAGACTTTCCTTAATTTATTTTATTGGTAGGTAAGACGAGCACAAACATCCACAATTGCCCCTTATTCTATTTTTATTCTTATCTAATTGTGTGCTAGAATTTTCATGGACCACTGTGTCTTTTGCAACTTTTTTGTTTTTTAAAAGAATTAAGACATGTTTCCAAACAGTGCCTCAAACAGGTATTACATGTTAGTTATAGCCTATTAATATGAATTTTAAACCATTTTTTCAAACACATTTATATTTGAAATTGATTCCCAAAAGAGAGGCGCACACAGAGAAGTGAGAGAGAGAGATCCCTTACCTGTTGCAATTGAATGTCCCTAAACGATGGACGAGAATGAAACGGTGGGGTCCCGGAAGCAGTCCAAGGAGGTGTGCTTCTCTCTCCATCGGACACCTGTGATGTATGAGTTGAAACCACAGGTATAGGATTGGAAGGCAAAATTGAACTCAGTCGAAATTTTCCTCCATTTTTGCCGTCAGAAGGATCTTCAACCTGGTCTTTGCTCCTAATGGGATGATTCCCTTTGGTTTTTTGCTGCTCATCCTGTATCTCACGGAGAGAGGTAGATCCCTTTGAAACTTTGGCACCACCCCAAGCAGGCCCCTCATTTTTAGGCACTGTTGGTGGGGGAGCAGCATCTTTAGGAATGTCATCAAGGGCGCCACTCAAGAACATAGAAAGCCCACCTTTCTTATTTTTCTTCTTAGATGCTTTTGGTGACGGACTACTACTTCGTGGAATGTCCGAAAGGTTCATCTTAATGCAGAACGGAGACTCTTCCATGACTTGGTTGCCCGCAGTTCCTTCAAACTCTGCGTTGTCATCCTATCAACCGACACAAATGAATGACGAGTAAAAATACTATCAATTTTCTTTCATTGATCTTTCTATAATTTCGCTAGCTTGCAGCATTCAATTCAAACAATCGTAACTTCAAGATGCAATAATGTGAAGATTAAAATATGAAGCTGGTAGCTGTCATGTCATATTCTGAAATGAGCCAAACATTAAGGTCAAGCAAAATGTTTGACATTCAATATGCTACAACTCGAAAAGGGACTGCAATGTTTCTACACCTCTCGCTCCAATTTCGAACAAGTCAATCACCATCTATAAACAGATGCTTAAAACACCATGATGCTGAGTAGACAATTTCAGGGCACGTTCATGATTCAGTCGCATAGCTTAGTCAACAAAAGACATCAGCATGTAGGTTCAAAATCTCCTACTTATTCCATTTTTTTTTTTTAAATAATTATCTGGTTTGGCTATTCCCAAATGATAATTTCACTCAACGCTCCTATTCCTTTCTACAACACTACAATCAAAATTTTAGATCCTACATTGAGCAAAAGTCCCATTAATGAATATTCTTTTTAATCTTGTTAAATAGAGATAACTCTTGAAATACATACATACAAACATACATATATATATATATATACACACACACACACAGGAACACTACTGAGTACTCTCTACATAAAATAAGAGTGGAAGCTTAGAAACCTCACCTTTTGCTTTACTTGAGAGATTTCGGCATTTAAGAAACCCTTGACGGGGTTGGGTTCTACTCCAGTCCCATAATTGCCAGAATCTGCTTCCAGCTGTCCTACCTTTCGTCTGCTCTTTCTCCTCTGTTTTCTTGATACCTCCGCCTTTTTACTTCCTTTTCCGTCTGATAAAACTGAATATGTTTTTGCATTCATTGTCTCAATCGGAATGCCGAGCTCAACTAGTGAGCTCTCCAGAGATGACCTTGTCTGAAGCTTTGCAATCTGCTGGTCATCGAGAGGATAACCCTTGGACTGCTTGTCTTCAAGCGTTTCAATCTGTTGCAATTTTTTCCTTAAAGCACGGACTTCTTTACAAATTTCTTGATCCACTTCATCATTGGGTTTTAGGAAGTAATCTATCTTCTGGTCTCTTTCTTTCTTAGAGGTTTGTTTTTTGTTACTGCTGTCACGAGTCCTAAAACATTCACTCTCCCCATCCTCTTCTTCACTGTTAATAATTACGGGAACAGTAGCTGTTGGGGTTGGAAGCCGACGGTAACTCCAGGGTTCAGATGACCTCAAATCAAACAATTTCTCAAGATTAGCTAGAACATCAAGTGAGGTGCTACCAATAGCATGAGCTGAGACAGAGAGAATATAATCAAGGTTGCGAATAGCGATATCCTGCAGAAAGTTTTTGATACAGCTTCCATCAGTAGCTTCGGAGAATAATGTTGCAATCTAGAACAGCATAGAGATGACAAACAAACAATAACATTGCAATACATATGCAAAAAGAATCCATTATGCCAAAATCGATCCAATTACAATAATTTATGATCCATAGGACAGAATGTATCAGTGTACCTTTTCAACAGATAACCAAGGAACATGGCAACAAAAGTAATACAGATACAGAAGGTGATATGGAAATTGTGACTTTTATTGAAAAGGTATACTCAGGTACAATAAAGTACACTTAATTGTTGATTTTGTTCATACTAACAAGAATAGGGCCAGCTAACCGGAAGTGAAACCATGCAACTAGTCTCAAATTAAAACCGTATGAAATTGGCAATTTTGTTCGCTATTATGCATTTTATATTTTTAGTATACTACTTGAATATTTCTTTAGGAGACAAGTTCCATAGGTACAAGCACTCGCATAGACAAAAGTTCCAATATTTGTTAATTCATAATTCATGAGCAACATAACACTAATTTGTACAAATATCTATACATCTAATGATATTTAGACTATATTACATGGACTCTTCTAAATGCATGAAATGTCTATGTCAGAGACACAAGTTTGGGCTATGGATATGTGCCACATATCTGGTTGGACATGCACCTAGCAAGCCTATCTAGCTATTCAACTTAACCATATTTTGTTCATTTTGTTATATTATTACCTCAAAACAACTTAAGTGCCCATATTGAACACTTTATATTACAAACACATCATTTTATCAAATAAAATAAAACAAGTGTTACCAAAATAAATATATTAATATATAGTAAGCCAGGTAGTATCCATTCTCCACCACGATGACTTAAAAGCTGTTGTCAACTATAAAAGCAAAGTTTAAAACCTAACTGAACTATGTTGTGCAACAAGTTGCCAAAGTTCAGGCATAAATACAATTTCTTTTCTGATTTGTGTTTCTACTATCTTTACACATAGTTTGTGTGTCTGGGTGCTTGTTGAGTGAGGAGTCATACATGACTACATGTAAGAATGTCATTGCGGAAACTTAAACATAGGTTGTATTACTTGACCCCACAACAACTGAACCAGTAGAGCATGTACTAGTTAGTTAATATGTAATTTGTGTATTTTTTTTTCCCTTTCCATAAGTAAAAAACATTATGGTCTTCTAACAAAAAAGATAAAGACGCACAAACAACAAGAAGCAAAAAAGTTGCGCCAACTTGGGACTCCTAAGAATTTTGTGACTTGTGACACAAAGGAGTCAATTAACAAGCCAGTGTTTGTATAGGCAGCATTAAATAACAGCATAGTGTTCTAAAAATTCTCAAAAGAAAATGCACATACACTAGGGAAAATGAGACAGGTCATCAGAAAAATACCTCACAATGTTTCCTAAGATCATCTGCTCCCAGTGAATCTGCAATTTCAAGTAGTTGTATAGCATTTCGTGGTTCCACCAAACATTCAGCTGCCACTTTCTCACAAAGGTTTTTTAAACTTGGTATTGGCCTGTTGCCAACATCATCGTTTTGTACAGCAGATAAAATTTTGTCGGACTCCATATCGTTAAACATAAAATCTTCATTTAACTCATCTAATTCATTTCTAACCTTTTGGTTCAGTTTCTGAGAATTATTGACAACATTAGGAGGATAGATAGGATGATAGAGAGAATTAATAACCAATAGATGTGTTTCTCCAACTGATACTGAAGTAGCCCTCTTTACGCCATGTAACCGAGTCACAGTGGGTGGCTCATGCTTTCTTTTCTTCCCATCCCACGTATAAACATCACCTGTAGATGTTACTGTAGCAGTCCAGTACTTCCCAGCAGAAACACTCACCATGCTACTTCCACACAGCGAATATAGCTTAAATAAAAACAAAAACAGAATTGCCATTTACTTGTTTCAATGGGAAAATATTATGAATCTATAAATGAACATAATTCAGTCAAAACCTGTTGGCAGTGAAGATCAGGATCAGAGGAAACCCAATAAAATAGTGCACCATCATCTGTAAGAGCCATGCTATGCACCATCCCTGCAGCTATAGCAACCACATGTAGCCGTTCTTTACGGTGGAACTTCAGTGGAGTGCTCCCACTTTTTTTTATGTTCCTTGAGATTACTACACGTCTTGGAGTGACAAGTCTGTGACCCCAAGTTAATACCTGCCAGTCATCAGAGCCGAGCAGGGTTAGCTAGTCAATAGCAGCAGCAGTGGTATCAGTGCTAGTAGTAAGAACCATAAATCTGCCTTGAGTATACCTCTCCATCAGTTCCTAAAACGATTGTGTGATATTTTGCTGTTGCAACTCTAACAAAAACTTTGCCTTTCAAGTATTCAACCGCTCTTGGAGTGTAATTTGAAGCTGAGTTAGAGGTGCCATAACCAAGTTGACCCTCTTTATTGCAGCCCCATGTAAAAACCTCACCGCACTCTGAAACTACAGCAGTGTGCTTGTTAGCAGCAGAAACAGCAACTATTTTTGACCTCAGGGAACTCACTCTCCGTGGCGTAGGTTGGGTGTCCACAGAAGTGTAGCCAAGTTGACCCTCTGCAATATAATGTCATAGGAAAAAGTTAAATACTTCAGGAATCATATAGATACTGGCAGAATATTGACTGACAGGATAAAGCTCGTATATCCCTCGTGTCATTTTCATATTGACCTGAAATGTAAAACTAACTGGGTGTAGAATGATGTATTTCTTTTCATCTAATCAAGAAGAAATATGTGATCAATTCTGGAGTTCTATGTGAGTGATTCCGGAGTTCTAAATTCTACAACCGTATAAAGTGGACATCCCAATAACAACAAAATGAAATTTCAACATTTACTGCATGACATTAAAGACCCAAAGACTTTTACCTCTATTAGAACCCCAAGTAAACACTTCCCCGCTCTCTGTTGCAACAACTGTATGATGTTTAGCTGCTGCAATTGCCTTCACTCGGCGAGCCCCTAACCCAGAAGTCACCTGTCGTGGAATGATAACTGCAGCTTGACCACTGCAAACAATGTCATAAAAAGCAATTGATTTATGGCGTACAAGTTCTTCAACAAAAACACAAACATCTATAAATTGGAAATTTTTTAGTAACAGGATGTTATAGGTTAATATTTCTAACCCTGAATTGAACTTCTCCAATTATGTACAATGGAGTTTGTACCTATGAAATGAGTGCTTATTATTTTTAGACATTAACAAATTGTAATGAAATTGTAATTTGAATCTCTCTCTCTTTGAATCCCTCCCTCCCTCCGTCCCTATTTATTATTTTTAGACATTAACACATTGTAATGAAATTGTACTTTGAATCTCTCTCTCTCTCTCTCTCTCTCTCTCTCTCTCTCTCTCTGTGAACGAGTGTGTATAAAAGGTTTTATTCATTTTCAACAAAAGGAATTAATGAATAATAAAATTTGGTGGAACATTTTCAATATATAAAAGGTTGTAATTTGAATCTCTCCCTCCTCTCTCTCTCTCTCTCTCTCTCTCTCTCTCTCTCTCTCTCTCTCTCTCTCTCTCTCTGTGAACGAGTGTGTATAAAAGGTTTTATTCATTTTCAACAAAAGAAATTTATGAAGTTGACATAATAAAATTTGGCGGAACATTTTCAATATATAAATGTAAAAGACTGTATACCAACCACAGTTTATGTCAAAAACCAAAAATTGGTTGAATGTTAAACCAAAAGAAAATCTTGCTTTCAAATTCCTATTGAAGCTAAAATCTTTTTGCACAAATGGCTTAATGAAATTACATTTACCTGTGAATATCGAAATCAGGGTGCCCAAGGCGGCCCCCCCTTCCAAATCCCCAAGTGTAGACTTTTCCACAAGCACTGACTGCTACACTATGGAATTTTGCAGCAGAAATCAATTTGATAAATGATCCATGAAGTGAATCAACCTTGCATGGTAACTTCTGAATGTGGGCGTTTCCAGTTCCAAGTTGATAGTTCACACCACTTCCCCAACTAAACACCTCAGTCGCTGTAGAACAGACACACACACACACACACACACACACACACACACACACAAAAAAAAAAAAAAAAAAAAAAAAAAAACCATTTTTGCTAAAGACAGTTACCTTTGATTTGCAACAAACATATGGCCCTTATAAAGAAATCATAAACTGCAACATAGCCTTATACCTGAATTATCTGCATTTCCTACCACCTGCAACACAGGCCCAGAAAGTAGATCGATGGGTGTTCGGAATTTAGAGTCCTCCAATGTGATAGAAGCACCAGATTGAAGAAGAATACTTGCCACTGCAAGATGACCAAAATGTAGAGCCCTGTGAAGGCTACTCCATCCTGATTCACCATCCTGAAAAAGAAAATGATGGTTAGTCAAAGAGCAACTAAACCTAGTCCCAACATACTAAACCTGGATGGAAGAATTCCATTATCGCTCAAAATCTGTAGTGATCTCTGTCATCGCAAAAATCAACATATGTCCTGTGATCTCAATATTTTTGCCTGAAATCAACTTTTAATAGATTAAAGGTTATCTTTCTTTCAGGTTCCCCTTCCGCTATGCTTGTGCAAATATTTCGATGTATTTCGATGTGTACATTTTCCGTATTACTTATGCAGGCACAAAACTTTGTCAGTGTTGAATTTATAGTCTAATGACTTTAAATTTTTCTTTGGTAACATCCAATATCTAACCTGCAGAACAAAGGGTTGCATTAATCGGACAGCCAGCACAGAACCTATAAGTGAATGTTTACACATAAAAACCTGTAATAGTGCAAATGACTATGTTTATAACTATTTCAATTCCTTGCCCCTTGCATAGCCATTTTTTAATGCCATAATTCCGATTAATTAAGAGGGTATTATCCCGCAATATTCTTATCTTTACTTTAAAATCATGGGAATAATAGAAGCATAAAATTTAAGCAGTATACACCAAATGATTAAGATGAACTTCCACATGTAGCAGCCACAAATGTTTTGATCCACTTTAATTTTAAAGTGCCACACAATTGTAAGTTGCAATCATACAGAGCCAAAAGCTCAGTAGCATAAAGGATGAGTCTGGAAGCAGTCAGCAGAAACAGGGAACCACTTGCCATTAGGAGATTCTAAGGAGACCAACCAAATAAGCACTAGGATATATTGTATCATATATTAACATTGAGGAGCATACCATCTTGCAAGTTAAGAAACAATTTGTTAGTTTGTTGATTTTGTTGATTCTAAGTTAGTTTGAGAATCTATTAAAATAGTACAATTTTTTTTTTTTTTTTTTTTTATCACAAACTAACAGCAAGTTAAGAAACATCTGATGTCAAAGCCATGAGATTCGGTTTCAAAGTAGCAGTCTAATATAGAAAATTCCTGAAAGCAGACTCAGAAGCAATATAAACATACCTAGCAAAGGAACAGAAATACAATTTGTTAAGGGATTAGTTGCCTTCTGTGGTATGGCTTTACTAGCAAAGGCACAGAAATAATTTTGGTTCACTTTTTAAATTGCAGAGACATTTAATGTCTCTGCTTCCCATGAAAACTAGCAGCCCCAGTTCCTTAACAAGTTAACCAAGATTTCAGTTGAAATTTCTCTGACTTGGAACATTTTCTAGCCAATTTCGAAATTTTTTTTAAAAAAATGTATGGATTATTAACATTTTGTTTTCATTCAAATATAGGGTTCTCTTTAAGCCATCAAATTCAAAGCAAAATAGTTCAAAAACTCAACAATAAATTAAATAATTAATAAAACAGGATTATTCTTGAATAAAAAAAGCAAGAAATTGGCATTCAGCGAATGAACCTAGTTTAACCAAAATAGACGAGAATGCCATTACTCAATGTCAGTACCATTAATCCAGCGTGGTGAGAGGAATGAAATAGATAAAAACCTAACCTTTGCCATTATTTGCGCAAAGCTTTTAATCCCGATAACTTTGGCAGCAGTACAGACAAAAAAGTAACAATAGAATTTGAAAATGATGATAAACATAATCAAAGAAATACTTCAGAATGCAATCATATATATACATAAAAGACATTGGAGTATAAAAAAGGATCAGAATGTTAACACACCCTTGCGTTAGAGTCTGCACCAGCCGCAAGTAGCCTCTTAACAATGGGTATGTGATTTCTCCATGTTGCAATATGAAGAGGCGTGAGGCCAAATGTGTTCCTTGAATTTATGTTACCCCCACTCTTCTTCAGTGATGCCAAAGCCAATTCTACATCGGCCACAGAGCCCTCTCGCACAACAAGCCACAGATCTTTCTGAGACCCACCCAGTAAAACTTTGCGAGTTTTCTTTTGGCTTTGAAGCAAAGCTTCTTCCATCAGAGACTTCAGAGTAGTATTATTCTACTTACCAAAGAAAAAAATAGTGCACTCTTCGTTGATGATAAATATTCCCTTTCACAATTTGTACTTAATACTCCCACCACTTATTCCTAATATATATTTATACATTTATATATATATATATATATATATATATATATATATATATATTTTCCTTCTGATAAATATCACTTACTCCTAACAGCTACAAACAGACATGCTTTCACAACATAATGTAAGTAGCCATATTCCTTAAAATCCTGCTGAGAATTTAGTGAAAGACAGATAGCACTGCAACTAATATGGCACTTGAAAAGGTCAATTTAGTCTATTCCATGTTAGCAGATCCTTCAGTTCAGGCATCAAAACATTAAGAGATAGCCATTGTCAACCCTTATGCCAACATCATCATCACCACTTTTATCATAAACACAAACGAGTTGAAGTAGCCATTCACAAACTCCCATTACAGATCATAGGGCACAGAAGAATCTCTAATAAACACAGGAATCAACACCTGCAATTGCAAGTCTTCTGTGAGTAATACTTATTGCCTCAATAAAAAAATAAAAAAAAATTTGTACAAACACACGCAATGATATATTATATCTGGTGCTAAGTTTACAATAACAAGTAACATCAATAGCCCAAAATACCTTTAACTCTAATTATTGGTAAAATATCCATCAATTTTTAAAAAAGCAATGGGATTTACATCACAAAGCATTTTCTGAACAACAGAGAATAATTAGATATAGGATTTCTAGTGTATAACGGAATTCTAAAAGATCAGTGATTGAAAGGTGGCATAAATAATATGAATTTAAGAAATTCACTAAACTTGTACACGTGCAAACACACACAAACGCAAAAAAAAATACATGCATTTAGTGCACATATAATACACACAATCAGAGAGAAAATGCAGCTTCAGCAATATAACAATGACTATGCAACATTGTAAGGGTAAAACTATTATTAGTATTTATTACTTATCCTTCTATCAAAAAGGAAATGTTGAGTAAAAGAACTAATTATAATAAACTACAATGCAATTTCTGTCAAAGAGAGAAAAGCAAACAAATATGAAATAACTAAAGAGCAAAAGAATTATCTACCAAACAAAATAAAAATAAAAATAAAAATGCAAAAGAATCCGTAGTTGACCCAATAGTGATTGATTTAATCTACAAAGATACCCAAGGAAAAAAAATTAATTAATTTGGATCTCAGATTGAATATCATAATTTCACTTCATGTAAATCCAACAACCCAATTCACAAATTTCGCTTCAAATAAATCGCATGACGCATTGTCCAACATGCACAAATTTCAGTTCAAATAAATCCTATGACCCAATTTTGTTATTTTTGAACGACTCTCCAATCAGTCGAATCAAACATCAAAAACATAAAAACCCACAACTGACATTGGAAGCTATCTCCCAGCTTCTCCAACTGTCACATTAGACAAAAACAATAAAAATAAAAATAAAAATTAGCATGCAAAATGATGGGTCAAAAAAGAGAATCTTTATGCATCAAAATGACAGGTTACAGAAGAGAATATCTTTATACCAATAACAAAACCCAACAACTTGATCAAATCACATGGAAATAGATCGTACCTATCAGACAAAATCAAACCCAAGAAAGCCCTAAATACACAGAGTCTACCAAGACACCAAACCACCTAAAAATGGTGGCCTAAAAACACACACTACCCATCTTTAAATAGTCAAAATTTTTAAACAAAAGAATAATTGATAATTACATGTAATGAGAAACACCGAGTACCCAAAAACTGAATTGAACAATTCCAAAGTCAAAATGACAACTAATAGAGAAGAAATCAAGAAAACCCAAGAAGCGAATGTGAGAAGATGAACATCACCTTAGATTGAGGGCCCATAGGAGTCTCTCTCTCTCTCTTTCTCTGTCTATCTGTTCTTTCTTTATTACGTTACGTTGTGGTAAACACTGTTTAAGAGAGAGAATCAAACCGCAGAATATACCCACCCAGGCCAAGCATAAAGGAGGAGGAGTTTCTGATACCCCCAACTCCTCCAGCTTCAAGGGGCAATATGGGAATTAAAATATTTTGTTTTGACAGAAATGCCCTTGACCTGTATAGGAATTGACGTACGCGAGAGTTGGGTCCTAACGTTGAGCTGCCTTCGGATTCTGGCTACGTTTGTGCCGGTGTTTCTTGTTCGGTCTTTTTTTCGATCGACACGCGTCTGAAAACTGATATTGCCACGTGGATTTCCGCCTTCGTTTTCGACGCTCTCATTGGTTCTTGCGAACCGTCAAACTTGGACGTGTCGGTCGATAGAATCAAGTCTAAAATTATTGTTATGCCCATAAGTATTTGATGTACGCTTGAGGGCAAACTCGTCTTTTAAATCTGTATCATTTACGTACACGTGAACGGTGTTGATGTTAGAGTGTGTTGACATGCAGGTCAAGTTGATCAGAACATGTGAACTGTTTACATCATCATGGACTTTTCGTTTGAAGAAGTCTTGACAGTGTACAAAAATGAATCTTAGAAGCGGCACACACCAATGAGAGAAGGACACGTAAGCAATGATTATTCTAAACCTCAATGAACATAAGTACAAGCCACAAGTCAGAACCTTTCCACGAATTAATTAAAATTAGTATGCTGTGATTTTTTTTTTTTTCTATCTTATTAAATTCGTTTTTTGAACCAAATTTTTTTGGGATTTGAAATTGGTATTGGAAAAGGACTTGAATTTTAATTAAAATAAAATTTTATTTTTATGATTGGAATAAACTGAATTTCATAAAAAATAGAATTTGAAGAAAAATAATTGTGTACTATTTCATCAGGTATTCAATTTAGTGAAAGACTGGTATAGAACACATAGCGACGTTAGCAGCAGAGATTTTGGAAATAGGTCATTAAAATCTCGTTTTCGAACCGCACTCTTGATTTAAATAGTGCGTGATACACATGTTCTAAGGAAAAAAAAAAAAAAACTAATATGAAGGGTAATTTGATAAGTTAAAAAACATAATACAATCAATTTTCAAATCCTCTCAAATCCTTCCGATTTTTCTAGGATTTTTAAGGTATAAGATTTCCCATGAAATTCCAAATCTTTTAAAATCCCATGAGTTCCAAACATCTAAAATCCCTTACCAAATCCAATTTTCCCATTCCAAACACAGCGTTACAAGCCACAGTCAGAACCGCTCCACAAATTAATTAAAATTAGTATGCTTTGATTTTTTGTTTTTTTTTGGCATAATGTAATTGTGGAAATAGTAGTAGACAAAACCATAATGACGGCTGAAAAGAGCCCTGATACTAAAGTGATTTAATAGGTAGATTGGTCATAAATTTGATAGGATTGAAAGGCTTTTAGGTGTTATTTATTATTATATATATTATATTCGTTTTCAATCGTATTAAATTGATTTAATAGTTAGATTGGTCATAAATTTCGAAATATGACTCGTGAGTTGTGAGACATTCAAGACAATATACTGGAGGGACTAGAAATGATTTAATTACATAAATTGACCGTTATTTATTTTTGAAGTCATACCACATATGTTGATTACATAGACGATCAGCCCACTGGCTTATTTTTAACTGCTTCAAACTTTTCTTTTTTTCGTTTCTTTGTTTTTTTTTTTTTTAACAGATTATTCTTTCTAAAAATATAGAGAGATAGGAAGATGTTTTGACCATAATGTGCATCACTTTGCAATCCTTTCTAGTGACATAATTGTAAATACCGTTAGATGATGGTATCATGTCCGTTTCATCATCACGTTCTGAGAGATTGGAGATACACTAGAGAATAGGATAGAGAAATGAGTCATCCTTGTTAATTCGTTTTGTTTCAATCCAAAAGAAAATAAAATGAGAGGAAAAAAAAAAAAATTAGCTAGATAATTTTGAATGGCATGGCATTCTTATCCTCTCCCTCTTCCTCTCTTCTGTTCCATAACAAATTTCATCCTTCGTATCAAATCTTGGAGATGGTCAAATAAATGGCCAAAGAAGGGGCATGAACGGTATATGTATTTATTCTCATTCAAAGCCATCGATGCAGTTAGAAGGTTTGGTACGAACAGTTTGGCTACACATGCACACAACGTGTACTTTTAAAGTCGATCATAATAAAATTCCACATTATTGAACGCAACAGCAAACAAGTCACATTTTTGGCTTCTTTCACAAACACAACTATATAAAAATTAATAAAAAACGAACCCCATTCAGAGGCTGTGAGATTTCAAACCTGGCAACCTCCTCTGATGTATTAGAATACTCTGATAAATATAAGACACCGCGGGCGTTCATATTAACCGCAATTTTAGTGTAGATTACATGGTCCGGTTCAGTCAATCACAACTCTACAGGCAAGTAAAAAAATTGAATAAAACTAACACATTCACTTCCGTTTGGAGTTATGGTTGACCGGGATGATGCAACTCTGATACCATGCAAATATACAATCAATGCTTGAATTTGCTGCCTTCTCAGAATACTTACAGTTTGAATTTGCTGCCTTTTCCATTCATTCCTTATAGTTTCTTTGTTCCACATATTTGACACCTATTTTAGAATTACATCGTCTTTTCTCAGAACATTTCCCAAATATTCGTTGCATCATTTCACACATTAACTATGAAAATAACTATAATATCCACCAATTCAATTACAAATATTCAACCAGATGATAATAACCATCATATTATTTATGGCTCATTATGGAACATCAAAATCCAGGAATACAAAAGCCATGTGAATCATTCAGGTATTATGTATAATTTTCTCTAACTGAGGGGTTGAACAAGGGCCAAATATGAAACTTATCCATCACAGTTTCAATTTCTTTATAATGCAAAACCAGTCTTACACTGAAAAATGACAGAACCCATAGGCACACTACCCTCGAAATCAAACAAAAATATAATAAACTTATGAATTGAATGACACGACTTACAATAGAAAACAAAAGTCAAAAGGGGAGATATAGGGAACGTTACACAAATTTTTCCAATCCCAGATCCCACAGGCTTCATTTTGAATATTAGAATACATCCCTCAAACGGAAACCAACCAACTTCCTGGTCTTATGCAGAAATCGGAGAATCCTGCATTCATGAGAACAGTAGCATCACAACTCTGGTAGCTTGAATTTAGGGGTTGCCCATAGAGAGAGCAAGAAGCATTGATATATTGGCCTCATATTACAATTTTGATCTAATAACTAGCACGCAGCACACTTAATGGATCTTCATAACACAACAAAGTTAGTGGTACCTAATGCTATTGGTAGGCTATAAGCATTTCGACTTCACATGGTATATAGGCTTCGAATACTATAAGCAAATACTGTGTGTAAGCATTGTTCTGTTACTAATATCTTTTTGCGCCTCCATTCAAAACATAAAGAATTAGTGGGATGTAATTCAGAAAACAAGCAATTGATGGGATGTACTCTAGGTAAAGCAGCCAATGTTTTTCAATTTGAAATGGAATGAAAGGGAAAGTAGGAAGCAACATTTTGGCTTGCATTTTATACAGTTCTACCCGATAAATTTATTTTCCCTAAAGATTGCAACCAGTGGCAACTGATTTTTCAGTGTTAAAACTATGACAAATTCGTATACCATCCAACGGAGACTCAGCAGGCAACTTAGATCTTCTGACACAATTAGACTAACATAAAATGAAAATGGCTCGCATTTTGAGGGAGTGATGTGCCCAAGTGTAGTGAAGATCATAACAATACTTGCACCTTCTTCTCTCTCTCTCTCTCTCTAGTTTCCTTCTTTCATTTTTCATTTTATTTTTTATTTTTTTAGTACATGGATCTTCAATTATAAGAGAAGGCAAAAAATTGAAATTACCATAGATCAGAAAGAAAAACCAACCTTGGCAGTCAAATTTGATACAGCCATACTCCATTTCTCTCTAGTTTTTGTACCTGCAACCTGCCCGGCCTTGGCCACTTTACTGAAAGCACCATTGAGCCAAGCTGTTCCTGCAGTCACATACCTGCCCAGTTCCAAAAATGCCAATTGTTTTTGTTAGCAGTATTATCATGATCTTGATGTCCAAAATTATATGGATTTTAGTGATACAATTCACCATCATGCTCTGCTTATTTGCCAAAACAAGTTAAGAACAAAAGTGGACCTAGATAGATGACAAAGCAAGGCATACTTAGGATCCATCACATCCATTTTTAGAGAATAATCAAAGAGAAAACTGCAAAAACCAAAAGTCAAAAATCAAGTTCATAAGCCCAGAGAAATTTGTTTTCTCCTCTAATCACTCCATTTCTCTTATTTTCTCTACTCTTCCGATGAATCATATGTTGATTGTTGAGTGAAGACATGAATTTCTGCAATTCTCATTCACTTTTGTGTAGGGTAGTAGAGTATTCTCTATAATCATTATAAAACCGAAATAGATATATTATTAGTATGCGTGGCTTCCTCGAATAACAATTAATCCAACTGCCACACTTGATACTACAATTGTTGTTAAATAGACAGTAACTTATCATTGATACAATGAAGGTGATAATAAATATAACAAACTGTTTCTCGAGTCTAAAAACCTATTTATTTTAAAGGAATAATAAAGTCAGGCAACAACAATTATCATAAGCCTACATAACATATCTCCCGTATGCAAAGCACGTCTCCCTACAATTACAATTCTTAGGCCCAAATTAACTATCAGAGAAATGTAATACATGATGTCAAATGTGACAGACAGATTGGTAAGTTCATTGGAAAACTTCTGCCTAAAGCCTTTGTTTCAATCAAGGTGCCAGCAACACTGGGTTCATGTCGTAAGTACAAACAAACACGAAATATTTCTCAGGTCTTTCAGAGACAACCAACTCTTGTTATAAATGTTGTATTGAGCAACAGTATAATTGTGATGAGCAGTTGCTTCAGTAAGTGAGATGCAATGAACTAGATGCTATATAGATAATAGCATGAACATGCAACCAGACAAAAAAACATGGAATTGTTACAGGGGGGATTTCTCATACCTGCTTGATTTGACAGCTGATCCTGTGTTGTTTAGTTTCCTCTCTGCTGCCATTAATGCAGCCATTGTTTTATCTGACATTTGAAGCCTTTGATCCACAGACTTCATTTTCTCATTCACCACTGAAATCCCAACTGTTAATTTCTCTGTAAGCCCAACTCTCCTGTCAAAGGAGATGACTCTGGCAGAAGCATTGGCTGTCAACTGATGCTTCTCATCAAATGCTTTAGCCTTGTTCACAGCATCTTGTCCAATAGCCGAACCTTTTGCCAGCATATTTGAAACAACGTCTTGTGCTTTACTAACATACACTCTTCCATTGCTAGGAGAACCAGTGCTGCCCTGCTAGAATAAACAGATCATGAAATTGAGTTTAATCATAGATCATTGTAAGAATCATTTACTTAAGTGCCAACAGACTAGACCATTTTTGAAGAATATATAGAAAAAGCTTACCCAAAAAATATATAAATAGATATATATAGGAAATTTTTGAGAGGTGCCATCAAAGGTCAAAGGTCACTATAGGCATTGATCGCGGCTGTCATATCATAAAGGGGAGTGGGGCTAATGTTGTGATATCTCCATGTGCCTTGATCAGAAATCAGTCACAATCCATCAAATGATCAATAGTTTAGCCCATAACAGAGCTTTCGTGAAGTGTAGACTCCAACAAGCCACATACTTGAAGCACCCAACAAATCGACACAATTGTTCGACAGGTTTTCCTTTGTCTAGGCAGTCTCTTAAAGGAACCTGGATCCTCTCCTGTGGCACAGGATGTCTTGTGCCACCGCAACAACTTAAATTCGTTACGCAACAACTTCAAATCGCTTATGCAACAATTACCTTAGATCACGCAACAATTTTAAATCGTATGTTGCGTAACCGATGTATTGTGTTGCGTAACCGATGTAATGTGTTGCGTAAGCAGCACAGGACATCCTTTGCCACATGAGGTAACCCTGATTCCTATTAAAGTCAACCCAGGAATACTTGGAATTACGTGACAAATATTGTAATAGTGCAATATTGCTAGAGATTAAGTGAAATGCCTATCGGTGCACTATATTACCTCAGCATTTGGTGAAACATTTTCAGGAGTCATGCTCATGGCATTATCCACCATCCTTACTTCCTGCATTAATTTCACTTAAGAATATAAATTTTGATCACAGGAATTGGAAAATTGACTGGAGAAATTGTGAATTTAGTTACCCGAATCTCTGCTTTTGGTACATAGTTTTCAGCAGGAGTTATACTGACAATCTGGTCTGCTATTGTTGCTCCCTGCAAAATGCAAACAAAAATATACTAGTTTCACTCTTGAGAGCAGAAGATTCCACATGTCCACTTACATAAAATACAGAAATTAACCAACCACATGATGCCCTTTTCAGATTAAACTATGCTAAAAATAAACAATAAGCCCAAACAATTTAGAAAACACAATTTTGAATTAGTACACACTTCTTCAAGAATAACAGTCAACCATACAATTGTCCTAAACTATTCGAAGAGCCCCTCCCCCTACAACAAAATATTAATTAATTTAAATTAAATTGCTTTTAAAAACAATGAACGTGGCTCAATTACCATCAGAAAGACAGTCAATATTATGGTCTCAGCATTTTAGCTAGGGTAGCATTTTACAAATTCTCAGCCTTTTAGAAGAAATTTGCATAAAATTATTGGGGGAAGAGAGAGAGAGAGACCAGGGAAAGAAATTGCAGATATCATCCCTACTTCAAATTCTGCGATTTAAAAAAATGTCCCACGTGTAGTTCCTTCCATTTCTTTTTTTTCTTTTTCTTTTTTCCTTTTTTTTGGGTAAGATTTCTTATAGGAGACAATATTCGCACTCCACTTTTCAACAAATGCACTCCACTTTTTGTCTTTTTCTTAAAGAAAAGGACTAAAATGTCCATAAGCTCATAAATGTTTGATTCTCATATTTACGACAGTAGGGACAATAACAAAAAGTGGAGTGCAATTGTCGAAAAGTGGAGTATGGAAATCACCTCCCTTTATGTTTATATTGATATCATCACCTTGCACATAATTATCTGAATTCATCAGTCAGATATCCTTGACGTTTTGATGGACCATACTACCCTTGTCTTCACTAATGTTTAATCCCACATAAGGGAATAAAATGAATAACCTAGACCTGAAGCTCCTGCCATCCATCATTCCAGAACAGTATTTGTGATATTTTGACATTGCAGCAGCAGCAGTTTTCTAGAAAGGATGTATGCTGAAAGAACAAAAGGAAACAAGAGAACCTAACCATCCGTTCCCATACTATGTCTCCAGCAACTCCCCAATGAAGTACAGAGATTTTTCAGCACTGGCAGTCTGACACTAAACTTCTATACTTGGTATTCACTCATCTTACATATATACATCACTATCAAACCCACTACATTAAATTCTTCATCAAAAGACAAATAAGCATTAAATTGTATCTTGACATCCCAATATCAAAACTAATGCTTGCTACAAAATGTGTTGTTCCTATTTCTTTGATGTGTGGTTAATTTTGTTTAATGCTTTATTTCCTGAGAAACAACTAACAGTAGTACAATCACCTTTACAACCATAACTCCATCAAAGTAGGATAAGAAGAGGAAGAAACTACTTCTCTTATTAACCAATGAGAATATCAATCTAATTTCTATCCACTAAACAACGTCTTAATAGAAGTATATTAAGTGTTCAATACACGTTAGCCTTAAAAAATCCTACATTCTCCTGCTTAGACCACATGATAACCTCCTGTGTGGTTTAATAAAATAAGCATTATGTGCACGATACATTAAATTGATCATCTCCTTCATTTGGTAATCATAAATACCATAATAAATAAACTACTAATGCAAGTCATGGCGGTTGTACGTCATTAAACGACATAATCCCTTCCATGTGTTGAACTACAACATTAGTAACCTACTTAACATGGTCTATAAATGAGAAGTATAAATAAACGTCCAACAAAAATGTCTTTGTCGAGACTATTACAGTTATCATTCATCCAAAACTAAAACATTTACACAAATTAATTTACATATGGTATCAAAGCTTAGGTTTGGGACTCATGATTTTCCACTAAAGTGAGATATTTATATTTTAAAATATATTTACTTTCTTTGTGATTTGGCCATTATACTTTGGCTTGCATCAATTTTACATATAGATTTGTTTGATTTCAGCGCACCCACTATAATAGAGCTTATATCAATCTTTGACTAAGGATTATTTTATAGCTAAATTCATCAGTAAAGGGTTTCTTATTTGTTTGATTCAAGCCGCCACGTGCAAAAGCCTTTTGTATTTGGGTATTGCGTTCGGAGTTTGTACTTTTGAGAAAGGAAACTTGAGAAAATATTTACGTGTTTGGTAGCCGCCAAAGTGGCCCTATTATGATTAGTATTAACTGAGTTTTTTGGACTTTATTTAATAATGAGAAATTTTTAATTTCCCTAAGATGAATCAATTTCAGATGAAAATACAAGTATGTAGTTTATCAATGTGAAACAACGGGTGCTTTCAATATTTGCCAAAGCAACAAATTAGAAAACAATAAATGCATTAAGCAAGAGTTGATGGAGTTACCGATAACAATAACGCGATTTCTAGCGCTTTTGAATCTTTGAATGTCACGAATGCGGTCTTCGATTGTCCTGCATCACTGCACCCAATATTTAACATAACAACCTAAATTCAGTACAAAAAAACTAAACTAGAAACAGAGATCCAAAAAACAAATCAAAGGCGCATTCAGCAAAAGACCGTTGAATTCAATACATATGGGCGTGTCTATATATATATATGATATAAAAGGTTGAAAAAGAACAAACCGGCAGATCTCGATGTGTTCTATATCTCCACAAAACGAGAAAAATTCTTGAACCTCTCTTTCACTGGCTAGATCTGAAACATTCCCTACTTGAACTGTTCTTGTCTGAAAAATTAAATTGAAATCAAAAGAAAAAGAACAAGTTCAAACATCAAACATAGCATAGTAATGAAACGCAGATCTCAGACCAAAATTACAAAAGTAGGGCATTGACTCCTTGACAAACTGACCTGCATTATCAAACAACGGAAATATTTCAGCGAAAGCTCTCTCTCTCTCTCTATCTACTCACTTCTCTCTCTATATCTATATATCGGTTGGTAGTTTTGTAATATACTAAGGAGGAGGTGTTACAACTTACAGGTGGAAAGGGATTTTAAAAGAAGAGAAGAGACAACTTGGAGCTGAGGAGGAGAATGTGAGCAGGAGAATGTATTAGTTCATAAATACCCCCGGTTTCTCCAATATTTTCATTTCGATAATTATTAATGAAGAGTCCTGCTTAATCTGATAATGTGTTAGATGTCCAATTTGCCCTTGTGAGGCGGTGAAAATAAGGTTGTGCTCCGTTTGGAACTTTGGATGAGTTGTCTATGTTCGATCGAAAATAAGATTAAACAACGTGAGAACCCATTTTTCGTCTCATGTATCAATGAAATTAAAATTAATTGTAAAATTAAGCATGTCTTTCTTTGTTAATTCAAGTTAGTTTGGCATTACTCTCAATTATGAGTTTATGACTACATATATTTTTTTTAATGTAGCAGAAACATTTGTACATAATCAAACTTAACCTGTTTGTTTTATTTTATGGGCAAATTTTTGTAAACCCCTAATACTATCAAAAAGTAATCATAAAACCCCAATCAATTTTTAAAACCTCCAGTAATATAATAAAGTTATTATTTTACCCCAACTCTGTTAATTGGGGCCGTTAACCCAGCGCGTGGTTAACGATTGCTTTGACAATTTAACTTTTGTGACGAAAATACCCCTGCTATCACATGTGCCAAACAAGTGATGTGTATTTAAATCTGTTATACCGAAAATTCCCCCAACTATGTAATAGTAAAAACCCACCAAAGTTAACTTCACGTTTTACCAAAGTTAACTTCGCTACGACTTTATCGGTTTTTAAATTTCAATCATCATCCTCTTCGCTCTCTCCCGGAGCTATTACCGGAATTACGATTGCATCTGTTGTATTCATTGTTTGTTTATCTGGGTTTTATTGATTTTGGCGAAAGACTACGAAAGAAGAAGAGGATGAGATTGAAGATTGGGAGCTCAAATACTAGCCGCACAGATATTCATACGAAGAGCTCAGTGAGGCCACCAATGGTTTCTCCAAAGATGAGCTTCTCGGGACTGGTGGGTTCGGCAAAATATACAAAGCTACACTACCCAACAACACAGTCGTCACCATGAAGTACGTGAACCACGATTCGAAGCAGGGTTTGTGAGAATTCATAGCGGAGATTTCGAGTATGGGTTGTCTTCAACACAAGAACTTGGTTCAAATGCGAGGTTGGTGTCAAAAGGGCAACGAATTGATACTTGTGTACGATTATATGCCGAATGGTAGCCTGAATCAATGGATATTCGACAAACCCAAGACGCTTTTGGGTTGGGATGATCGGAGAAAAATCCTCGCCGACGTTACAAAGGGCTTGAACCATCTCCACCATGGTTGGGACCAAGTGGTGATTCACAGAGACATTAAGTCGAGCAACATTTTGTTGGGGCCTGACATGAGAGGTCGATTGGGAGATTTTGGTCTAGCGAAGTTGTATAGGCAAGGGGAGGTGCTGAACACGACGAGAGTGGTGGGGACTTTGGGATATTTGGCGCCGGAGCAAAAATATACAGATTTTTGCCCTAAAGGATGATAAATTATTATATGAGGCAGCACCACTCCAAGTCACAGTCACCATCGCCGGCGAGCCCTTTCAGGTAATCGCAGATTCCTTCCCCGTTCCAGTTCACCATACTCTAAATTCTCCCATTTGACGGCAAACCAAGCAATCTTCGAAGCCACCTATAGAGCGATGAAGATTCACATCATCGATTTTGGAATTTGGTGATGGCGGAGCTAGACTACGAAGCCAATGATCAGCGTTGAACAGAGATCGGTGTTGGTGACAATAGGGGAAGACTCCAGTGAAGGTGATAATGGTTCATACAATAATTTGTCCTAAAGGATAATATTGGCACTAAACGTGGTCGTTTTGACCTAAAAGATAGTATTGTAATTTCAAAAATATGATTTTTTTAATTTTTTAAATAAAAGGGAATATAATAAGGGTAATTTAGTCATTTTATATACCCTTAACGCCCAATTGATAGAGTTGGGGTAAAATGATAACTTTATTATATTATTGGGGGTTTTAAAAACTGGTTAGGGTTTTTTGATCACTTTTTGATAGTATTGGGGGTTTACAGAAATTTGTTCTTATTTTATTTTTAATTAGTGTTTCTTCAACCCTTTAAAAACGTGTTCATGTCTTCTTCTTTTTTATTTACACAATGTGTGACACATTTATTTCATCATTTATTCCTCTTGTTTAGGAGTGCAACTTGGGTGCGTAACCAGTACCCAATTCGAGTCAGTACAATTTTTTTATGGGCCTAAGCAATTACTTTTATAATTAGGGTCGTGTTTGGGTTGAAAATTAACCTCAACTTAATTAGAATTGAATTAAAGTGCTAGCAACTGGGTCAACCCAAACCCGAATTGTAATATTATTTATATATATTTATATTCAAAATATATTATATATAATATTTAAATTATCATCACCTTTTTTTTTCTTTTTCAACTTATTTTCTTTAAATCTTAATTTATTGTATGAACACTTTGGAAATTATATTTTGTAAGAATTTGTTTGTAATTTATTAAAAATTTGCAATAACTTTTTTTAAACTTGTTGTGTTTTGGAGTAAATTAATCTAAAACTAATTAAAGATCATATTAAATTTTTAGTGTAGTGATTGGTCATATGAGTAACCCAAATTAACATAACTTTTTTACCCGAAATCTCAATAAGGGTAGCAAACCAAGTTAAAAAATAATTAGGTTAGGGTCGGATTGAGTAATTTGGATTAAAAGTAGAATTAAAGTTAAACAATTCATATCATAAGTTGTGTTTAAGTACCTTCAACCTCCCGAGTTGCAGCCTTTATGAATGGGTCTTGCCAGGGGCGAAACCAGGATTTTAATTTAGAGGGGGCGTGGTGTGAATAAAAAAAATTATAATTTAAATAAGAAGAACAAAAAAAAAAAAAAAAAAAAAAGAATTAAATACTATATACATCATTTTTTAAAATGAGAAATTTGAAAGGAAAAAAAAAAAAATTAGAGTTTGAGTAAAGAAGGAAAATTTAACTTTTTTTTTAAAGGAAATCAAATGAATATTAAGTGCAAAAGAAAAAGGAAAGAAAATTTTAAAAGACAATTTTAGAAATTTAAAATTTTAGGGGGGCATTATATAGAAATTTTCCTTATAAATATACAAATTAAAATAAAAATCACTATATTTTATAATAGGCGGGGCCAGGCCTGGAGGGGCATGTGCCCCCTCGAGCTCCGCCCCTGGGTCGCCTTACAATCTTAGGTCTTACTTGGTTTATAACTAGAGAAATAATTTTCTATTTTCAGAAAACTGAAACATAAAACTAGAAAAATTAAAAATTAAAAAAAAATAAAAAAAATTTATTTAGTTTAATTTTCTAAAAACTATCCTCTATTTTCTGAATTTTTCATAATTAATTTTAAAATTATTAACCAAGCAAACAATTAAGTTTTCACTTCACCCCCTTTCTCCTAACTCGGGCAATTTTTTATTATTTATTTTTGGCAGAAAGGTCGAACAATTAAAGACAAATAATGGGACGAAAATGTAGATGGACAAGGGTAAAAATGGAAGGAAAACAGGGCAGAGACCAAAACTTGGAGTGAGAATGATACCTTTCTTGGTCAAGCAAGTAGTGAGGTGTATTGAAGTTTGAGTACGCCCGATAAGGACCTTAGTTGGACTTTAGGAGGATGTTGTCTGCTTGTCTCTCAGTCTTCTTGCACATTTTCTTGTAAATTCCTTTGCTTCTGTGTACAAAAAGTATATACTATGTACCAATAATACCATATTTCACAACCAAATTAAATGATTAGCGTGTGACAAGGTACATTATCTCAACATTAGGGCATGATCTTCTTTCTTATTCCCTTCTAATCAAAATTTGTTCCTGACATGTATAGATAAAATCTTGGTGTTTGTCTTTCCTTTTTTTAATTTTCCTTCAATAATCTTCCAATCTGCTAACACTAAAAATAATAACCTCCATCAACTAGTGAATCCTCCAGTTCAATGTAGTTAAACACAAATTGAACCTCAGTTCAACCAGTCCTACCTAAATTAGTTGATCCATGTAATTGCTAGGGGCTTAAGTTACGTCACACATTAGATAAAAAATAGAGTGAATTTTAGGTACAGGGGATAGACAAAACCTTCCACCGGTTTAATTTTTTTGAGTTAAGACTCTGTTTGTTTGGATGTAAAATATTTTTTTATTTGGTATTTGATTGTCGTAAAATATTTACTAAGAAAAAAAATTATGAAAATCTAATGAAAGTAACTTACACATCAATTTTAGACAAATTATTTTACATGCCTCTAATGAAAGTAACTTACACATCAATTTTTGACAAGTTATTTTACATGCCCGCCTGAAGAATTCGACCCAAAACCTTTACCGAACACAATATATATATATATATATATATATATATATATATATATATATATATATATTTATGAGAAAAAAATTTTACCAAACAAATGGAGATAACCAACGTTTGACCCCTAGCATTAGTGTGTATATAGTCTAGTGGAGCATTTTAACCTCTCAGTATTTTATTGTTAAGTACAATACAACCTAATTTTAGCTAATGAATTATTAAAATTGTGAGTTACAATTTTTAAAATGAACAACTATTTTAAGCGGGAGAGAGAGTAATTGAAAATGAAAAGTCACAACAATCCTCAAATTTGATAACACATTTAATGCAAAATTTGAAGCAAAAAGACAGGTCCAACCACACTGTGCACTGCACAAATAATCTGATCCATTTTATATGGTATGTTTTCTTTGTGACATAAGATTCTCCCTACACCAAAACAGTTTTATATTTTTAAGTTCAAAATAAAAGGAGTTCTATAGCTAAAAAAAGACTTGAATTGAAGGAGACTTATCTCCAAACTCTGAAGAGTGAAGACCAACCTAGCCTAGTGATAATTTCATACAGTTAAATGATCTATGCTGTACAACTTCAACTTTGTTTTTTTATTGGAGACATGTGATTGGGATTCAACTGCAGATTGTGGGGATTGTATTCCAAGGGATTTGAAAATGACAAAATAAATAGTAGTCTGAAATTTCATGAAAAATTATTATAATTTTTTTTTTCAAATAAACTTTGTAATTTACCAAACTTTATCCACTTTTTAGTAGCTTAAACTCTTAATTCATTCGTCTTTTACTAGTTTGAAATATAATTTCCAAAGATATTTGATTCCAAACATACTGCATTTGATAATGACTCTGAAATCAACTTTGATTGCAGGACCTTAGAGTAAAAGGTTGGAGAGCCAATCTTTGTAATGAATATTGCTGATTGATTAGGAAAGGTATTCCAATTATCATTGATAATTGAAGGAACATGCTATTTCCATCCAAATGGTGGAACCAAGTATGAAACCAAGGCTTTACCTCCCAAAAAATAAAAAATTAGATATCTCAAGAAAGCCGACTGTATAATACTCTCATTCATAAACTCGAGATTATTCTTAAATGATTTAAAATAATTATTCTTCATTAATAAGAGAACATTGTCCGTATCTAAGTATTTTAAATAATATTATTTAACCCTATTTATCTAACCGATAGGATTTCCATCCCTTTAATGTAATAAATAGATTAAAAAAAATCGATTTAAAGATCGTTTTCTTAATTTGTTGATTTTACAACATTTGGATTCAAGAGAGTGGGATCCACGCACAACCCATCCTATTATTATAGGCTTAGAAGTTAGAACTCATCAAATGTTCAAAGACTTGACTAAGAGTTAGTATCATCATGGTTGGTGTGGAAATTAGTCTGAGAAAGATGATTTGACCATAGCCACAGCCTTAGAAAAATACAGAGAACTACACCATAATTCATAAATATATCTTTTTTCTTTTTGCAAGGAACACATGTAACATCTAGAGAGAGTAGTTGTGCATAAATAAAGGTTTATAAGGGAATGGGAATGTGTCCTGAAAAAAGTATGCCTCTAGGACACAGCACAATTCATACTCATGGTCTACAAGGAAACCAATGAACCCCTCACTACAAGACAAAACATCTCCTGCCACTTGTATAATACTACAAACCCCTTCCACATCACTCTGCTTCTCACTTCTCAGAAAAGTGTCTGCTTTTTACTTTTTCTCACACATGGGATTCCACCACCAACCATCCTTCTCTGGCAGCAAAAGCTCAACCTTTTCCATGGTCCCCAAATTCTTGCTGCCTATATATATATATATATACACACACATAGTACATACACATATATCATTGGTCCTCATACATTTTGTGCACCACACCACTAATGCTCTCCTCAAATGGCCACCAAGAACCAGGCTTCATCAAGCAATGGTAATTGTGAGAGTGACTGCAAGGAGATTCATGATTCATGGGGAAGGCTAAGCCATCTGGTTAGAGCTCTGGCTAGCCGAAATCAACCTGAACGTAGAGAAATTCGAAAGACATACATGGCAATGTATGGGGAAGACCTTATTAATAGGTTCAAGGAGGCACAAATGAGCAGCCAAAGTAGTGATCGGTCTGGATTTTCATCCAAGATATTTGCAGCCATGTCCATGTGGATGCTTGATCCAATTGAGCGCGACGCGGTAGTGGCTAGGGATGCTCTTGAGCAGAGTGACATCAACTACAAGGCTCTAGTAGAAATTTTGGCGTGTCGAAAATCAAGTCATGTTCTTCTCATCAAACAAGCTTACCACACAAGATTTAAGAGGCAGTTGGATCAAGATATCATCAGCATTGAGCCTCCTCACCCATTCCAAAGGGTAAGTTAGCCAAGCATACATATGCATTACATGACTAATTAAAGATTTTTGGGTATTGAAAAAAAAAATGTAGAAATTTTAATATATATATATATATATATATATAATATGCATACATGTTTGATTTTATGGAACACACATACAGTTATGAAGAGAGATGGGTTGGTGTGACAGATACTGGTGGCAATGGCTGCATCACATAGTGCCCACCACGCAGAAGTTAGCCACTGCATCGCCAAGTACGACGCAAGAAGGCTCTACCAAACAGGGGAGGGAAGAGCTGGGGCGATAGACGAAGCTGTTGTGCTAGAATTACTCAGTAAAAGGAGCATTCCACAACTCAAGCTCACATTTCTTAGCTATAAGCATATCTATGGACATGATTATAGTCAGGTAAGGCTTCAGAGTTTTCTCAAACCTATAATGCATATCAGTATATATATATATATATAAGTCTATTTCCAAGTCTGCACTTACTGGGATTGAAATAATAGGTCCATTTGATCAACACAATCTATTTTGCAGTCACTAAAAAATGGGAACTATGGGGAATTTGAAGATGCATTGAAAGCAGTAGTGAAATGCATATACAATTCACCAAAATACTTGGCAAAGGTAATGACCTCTTCTGATTTTTTACATATTCCATAGGATTTTTTAGGCCACCTTAAAGTTTAAAAATCATACCATTTCTCTAATGTTTGGACTGCTAGACTATCAATACTACATGTTTGAACTTCATCCAAAGAAAAATGTTTAATGTTTCAAGCCACAATTGAAATTATTTCCATTTGTTATCCTTCTTATTCTAAAGAGTAAACCTAATTAACCTTTGAAATATGATTAATTGAAGACATTGTATGCAAGTATAAAGGGCATAACAGCAGATAATGGCGGTTTGGCCCGAGTGATGGTGAGCAGGGCTGAGGTTGACATGGATGAGATTCAAGGGGTCTTCAAGAAGAAATATGGGATGGAATTGAAAGATTCAATATGTGAAAGCATTTCATCAGGGGACTACACAGATTTTCTTGTTGCTTTGGCCACGAGAGCAGGAACAACTGTTTCTTCATGATATATAATTTGCTCCAAATTGTGTTTTATAAAACAGAGTTGTTTCAATAGTGTTTTGGAAACAGAGTTGTTTCAAAAGATTCTGATTATCTGTTTTTCTTCTTGTGCATATTTATTATTAACCACCAATATGTAGTTTTGTGTAATTATGGGAACCAAAATAAATTTACTCGATTAATATCATTTAATTATATCGGATAACCTATTTTGAACAAGTGATTCATAGGACAGTCCAATGAATCACAAAAAAAAAAAAAAAATGGCATACATTATATTGCAAGTGTGACAACTTTCACACCAAATGATGACTCATTCTTACCTTAATTGCCAATATGTTGGTGAAAATTTAATGAATAATTAGATTCCCTGCTAGCACTTTTTCTATAAAAGCAAAAAGTTGCTTTTAAAATGACAAATTTGGCTTTAGCCTTTAGCCCAAATTGTGAAACTTCTTCAGACTCACATGGTGGCAATTTGTTAATGGTGAGGTATCAGGGGACCGGTTGGTGTGATGTCTTTTTTTAAAGAGGAGGTTTGAGAGTTCAAAACCTGTTAGAGACATGATGTCAACGAGCATGTTTGCTTCAGCTTTCAAAAAAAGAAAGGAAAAAAAAAAAAAAAAAAAAAATTTGATAGTGAGTTATCGAGTAATGTCATAAAAAAACCTTAACAATTCCAAAGCTCAAAAAGAAAAGCATTGATCAAACAAGGAACCTTTGTTCATTCAGGACTAGGAGGTCATCCACACATAAGTAAGAATCAATTGCCAAAGACACAAAGCAACTCATAACCCTGTATAACAAAAACAGAATAATTCTATCTCATGAGGAAACCTAAAAGAAACCTTTAGACACCCTATCATACTATGCATATATTCCCTTGTGTATAAAAGACATATATAAGAGATGAGCATTTCATTTTCCTTTTTAAGTCTAGCACATCACAAACATCTTTATCACACCCCTATAGAAAAAGCAAATTAAGCAAGCCTGTAATGGAAACCAAGAGTACTGGAGCCGTCCCCATGCCCTCTTACGATGATTTTGAACCTTTCTGCACTTGGCGCCGCGAGGAAGGTAGCGAAACTCTTTCGGTCCATCTCCCTGGTACTATATACGTCCCTTATATGATCCCTAGCTAGTATGCATTATACAAAATGATATTCTTACAATATATATATATATATAGTGGTGTTATCATCCTTTGGGTGAGACTAGTCCGTGGAATTTCACACTATTTATCATGCATTGTCATTTTCTTGTGATGCTTTCAATTAATTTTATGAAATACACTTCTGAAATTTCACTTTTGATTTTTTTTCTTCTTTTTTTCCGTTAAAGTGCTCTCAGGAATTTATTTTATCATGTGTTAATACGCCTTCTGGAATAAATTCTGTCTCCCTCCCTAGCCATGTATAGTACTTTTACTTTGTTACAAGAACTTTGGTATATATAAATATTATAGATAGAGAGAGAGGTTGATTTCCAACTGTTAATTTTTAAAAAAAATAAAAGTAAATGAATAACAGAATCATGAAATTCAAATTCGATAGTGATGGTTTTTCTTAGTTTTGCAGAATTCAAAAGGGATGAGCTGAAAGTACAAATTAGTAACCATGGATTCCTAAAGATATCGGGAGAGCGTCCCACCGGTGCAATGAAACGGAGTCGTTTCTACAGGGAATTCAAAATTCCAACGGACTGTAATTCAAATGAGATTCATGCAAAGTTCATGGGAGGCATTCTTTACATTTCAATGCCCAAATACGCTACTTCGGTCACCAAAGAAGCTCAACCCGCCAAAGTTAATCAAGATTCAAAACCAAAGACTAGTCAAGATCAAGTCACTAATAAACCTGCCATAACTGAAGCCATTAAGAAGATCGAATCCTCTAAAAATGTTACAAACAATGAGTTTCAGCCACAATTTTCAGCTTTGAGATTGAAGAGGTTTGCACAAATGGCAATGGGCCTTTCAATGGTGGTGGCTATGGGGTCTGTTCTTAATGCTTATTTTGTGTATAAATACTGCGTGCCTTCAAGTTGAGTATCATCAATCTTGTTTAGTGCCTGTGGGTGGCATTAAACTCCAATTTCTCAATATGTAATTATTGATATAAATTTGAATTATATGTTCTTTATAATAGATGGTGGGTGTACACCTAATAAAATTATTTGGCAATAGCTAAGTTTGTTTATTGCTAAAATACTTCAATTTTAACATTATCTTTTACAAGGTCCTCTTATGTAATTACGATATATATATATATATATATATATATATATTTATGTTGAGATGACATGATCTCACTATTACTGCTTTGTGACTTAAGCATATAGCAATTTGCAAGTGATCAACAAATTAAAAATGATATAGATATCAAGGGGTTTTTTTTTTTTTTTTTTAATCAATCCTAATATTTATGGTAGCTACCAAAGATGAGAAAGTATCCTTTCTTATCAGAAAGAGTCCTTGTTGGACAGTATTTATTGAAATAAAGATTTATGTATTAATTTATTACTCTGTTGTCAATTTTAGTGTTAAAATTTGAAATTTATTTTACAAAATAGAGATTTTTTATTTTTTTATTTAGCAAAAACTTACACCTCTGCAATTAATCTGACTTTAATCCTCACTTCTCTAACCTTAAAACCATCTAAACTATGTGCTTGCAACTCTATAAATTATTTACACTGTGCAAGCTTAGTTTTTGAATTTAGCATTTTCCAAATTAGGTAGAGTTATCAGATACAGCATGTGTGGTACCAATTACGAAAAAGGGATTTTTACCAATAGATGGGCTTAAGACCCAAATCAATACAATGAGGTCAAAGTCTTGATTTATCAATAAAATGGGGACCACGCAAACTTTTTCTTAAAAATGAAATGACTACACAATTATATCTATAAAATGCGCTGATTTTCTACTTTGGACCACACAATAATTTATGTTATTATAATAACCTAATACAATATGTTATTATATCATAAAAGCTTTAAAACATAAAATAAACATATGGAAAGATACTTGAACAAACTATTTAATATTTTTCTTAACTTTTAAATTTTTTACAGTAAATTAATATGGACTTAGAGACTTCTTTAGACAAAAGATCTTATATATAAATTAAATTTAACGAAATAGTATTGGCTCTGATACCAAAATTAAATTCAAGCCAACCGGATAAAAGCATGCAAATAATATAGAGATAAAATTAACAAATAAATCACAGAAATGACTATCGAACCTGATAACGCCTTGTAAAAACGCCTGAATACTGGCAAGAACAGGCCAACAAGCCAACAGTTCGAGTTAACTCACAGAAGAAATTAATAAATTAAAACTAAGGCTGCTTGTACTGGTTGGATTCAAAAAAAATCTAGGATCTACATGGTCTGGCTAAATAAAAACTGTATATTTGATCTTTTTATCGACAGAAGTCTTTTGTGAAAATACTAAATAAGGAAAATGGATTTTTGAACAAGAGCAAATTGGATGATTTATTTCATGGGAAATATATACATGGATACACACTGTTTATACATGGATACACTCTCACACAATATTTTACAAAAGGAAACACACTGAAAGAAATCACAAAGGAAAACACACTGGAAACTATGGTTGAAAGCTAGAGTGCTCGATGGTACTAGACTTGATTGTTCTAAACTCGATGATCTTCTCTTGAGCTGAAGGCCTCATTTTATAGAGAAATCTGAGATGTAAATCAACACTTGAGATTGTAGATGCGACATGGATGGCTGAGATGTAAGATGCTTTGGAGATAAGGTTCATTGATTAATTGAGGGACATCCTTATCTTTAAACTGTTTGCTTTTGTCTTTGGAATCTTCTTTCGGTGGATCTTAACTGCTTTTGGATACTGTTGCGAATCTACTTTTTGTCTTGATACTATTGAAGAGTCTGTACACTGATGGAGACTTTGTTTTTTCTTTGGATGCTCTTTTAGACTTCTGCCATTTTGGACAAATTTCTGTCGGTATCACTATCTGGTGAGATGTCTGGTGAGCCTGTTTCTTCATCTCTGTAGGCTAATTCGTACTGCTCAATCAACATATTTTCTTCATTTATTATTTCTTCAATTTCTGGAGATATCTTAATCTCTGGAGGAGATCGGATGACATGGGAATTCTGGCTTTGATGAAAATTTCCATATTTACATTATGGTCGAAAAGTCTAAAACTTGGGTTATAGCTTAGGTTAAGCTGTCGATAAGCTTTATAGTACATCAAATGGTTAAAGGTAGCTGGGTCGATATTATTACAAAAGTTATTACAAAATCGATATGTCTTGTCAGAACCTTGACTTCGGTTGGATCAGAATGAATGTAAATTTTATGTTGTCCGAGAATTACAGCTCCATTTTTTACTCATTCTGGAGGAGTGCTGTAGATTTGAAGGAGAATTGGACTTTCTGGCATGAAATTTTGGGTTTGTTTTTGTTTGAAAATAATAACTTAGTTTAATCGATCAAGAAAGTTAAAAACTTCTAAAACTTCTAAAGGCATGTCTTTGGGTATGATAATGCTATGAATCATTCCTAATTCTAAGAGTTTACTTACGTAGCATCTGGTGGTTCTTGTTGAGAAACGGGTTTTTCTGATAATATCAATAGGAAAATAATGTACAAGGTCTATTTCTAACAGGATTATGGTAAGTATGTAGGTGTCTGTTTGTATAAATCGTGGGAAATAATAATGGTATCGGGTTCCATTGGGTGGACTGTTGTTTTTGAGGTAGTTCTGGATATCAATCCATTCTTTGAAACCATCAGACTTAGCTTCTTCAAGAATAAGTTCTTTGATGTCTTCAGGGAAGAGCTCGACTTGTTGTCTTAGGATTTTTCTGTAAGTTGGAGAGAAAATGGGTAATAAATTGGTATACTTGGTTTGTACTTGCAGAAATTAAACTTTCTGAAAATTTTCATCTTCATTAGTCCTTTGCTCATAAAAGTTTAGTTCAGCTGTGGGGTTTGCTGTCGTATTTTGATATGCTAAATTTAACTTTTTGAAATAAGATATAAGCGTCTCATGCTCTTGCTGAAGAGTATGATATGCTTTGTTATAAGTTATAAAATATTCACTTAAAGTGTTTAGATTTCTAACTAAGGTTCTATTGGGATTATTTCGAGAAAACCAAATATTATCTAAAATAAGTTTTTAGTCTGGAAAAAGATTATGTCTAACGCGGAACTGTTGAGCTGGGTTTTGGATAATTAAAAGAGGATTTAAAGTGCCTCGTATAAGGCTATAGCTGTTGTTGCTACTCTTTTCCATTCCTCTATATATATAAACAATCAATTAGTAACCGAGATAGAATATCTGTTAAGTAATTATCTTTTCCTTTAACATGCTCAAATATGGGTTTAAAACCTTTTTCCAGTAATACAGTCAATAAAGGAAATCCATATTTTTGCAGACATCCTCTGTTGATTTGCTTTGTTTGCGAATTTAACTATGTTATCACAATTTGTTCTTATAAGAAATTCTTTATCAAGGGATATCTGAAATTTTTCAATAGAGTTTGTGACTCCTAAAATTTCTAGATCTGCTGATGGTAAAGTAGATTGTGCTTTATTAAAGGTTCCACTAGCATGGCGACATATTTGTTCTTCATCTCAAGAATATTCTTTTGTAGGTCTTTGAAGAAGTAAACATGCACATCCTTGTGCTGATGGATCTGTTTGAATTATTTTATAACTATTTTCAAGTGGGAGTTGTAAGGGTTCTAACTGAGTGACTAAAGATTTAATTTTCTTAACTAATTCTATATATTGAGTATTAAAATATTTTTGACCATTTTTTCCTAATTTAGAATAAAATGGTCCTACTAATTGTCCTAATTTTGGAATAAAATTGCGACCATAATTTAATAATCCTAAAAATGCTTGTAATAACTTAGTTTCTTCTAATTTATCAGGAAAATCTAAAATCTTTTGCACAATATGTGATTATAATTATACTTTTCCTTCTTTCATATACAAGCCTTAAAATTCGATATCTTGTTTTTCAGGTATCATATTTTTACTACTCATAATGAGTCCTTGAGTTATAAATTCATTTAATATAATTTCAAGATATTTTCTATGTTCTTCTTTAGTTTGACTGAAGACTAAAATATCATCTATGTAAACATAACAAAATTTTGAATGTTTATTAAATATGGTATCCATTTTTTGTTGGAACTCTTGTGGCGTATTCTTTAATCTAAAAGGCATAACAAACCATTCATAATGTCCTTCAGGACATGTGAATGCAGTCCATTCGATAGATTCGTCAGCCATACGGATTTGTCAAAATCCTAATTTGCAGTCAAATTTAGAGAACCATTTTATATCTTGTATTCGATTTATTAAAACATCTTTATTAAGAATTTTATCGCTATCATTGTAAGTATTACCATTTAATCTCTTATAATTTATAACCATACAAGCTTTTTTTCTTTTATCTCGGCATGATTTCGTACCATAAAAGCTAGACTCCGATGTCTACTATTACTTTTTCGTATTATCTTTAGTAATAGAAGTTCTTTGATTTGTTTTTGAAACTCTTCTTGATTGTCAAGGGTATGAGGATTATCTTGAGTTTTTATAGTTATGAAATGATTTATTATATTCAATTTTGCTTCGATTTTATTTTTATACCAGTATTTCTGGGGATCTTCTCCTAAAATCTCAGTAGTTATTTAATTTAGGATTTTTTTAGTATAGCTTTATTATTAAGGAAATTCTTTAATTCATCAAGTTGGCTAAGAAATATTAATGCTTCAGAAACATCTTCTAAAAATTCGGTTACATCAAATAAGTTTTCTGTAGTTTCTTCTGTCATAGGTAAAGTATTGACATAAGTAATAGTTCATTTTTCTTTCTGAGGAATTCAAGGGGGGTTGGATGGAATAAACGTTTCTTTCTTAAAGAATTGTAAACTCGTATGGGTATACATGAATCCTCAAGTGAATGAGTTTATAAAATTCAATCCTAAAATAAAATCATAAGTACTAGGAATATTATTAACTACATAAGTTTGGGGTAAAACAAACTTTCCATTATTCATTAGTATAGGAATGTTTTGAACACAATGAGTTATTAAGAGTTTCTCATTATTATACTGGCTTATATTAACATTATAGTTTAACTTTACCAAGGCTTCTTCTGGTACTAAATGTTTTTTAATTATGCTTTTGGATGCTCCAGTATCTGACATAGCTGAGGTTTGAACTAATTTTTTTTTTAAAATTCTAAGGTTACCGGGAATTGGATTAAACTAGAGGGTTTATGTATTGAATTTATAGATTTAACTAATGTATCTTCTCGCTTACATTCATAGTTATATAACAGTTATTACATAACAAAGTTTTACAATGGTCTCTACAGTAATGACCTTCTTTAATAGAGGAGTTACATTGTTTACAGTTGTAAGATGAAAAATAAAATTTAACTGAATCATAATGACATGATGAATTGCTTATAGTGTAGACGAAATATTCCATAGAATGAAGCCCTTGTTCAAGATCTTTATCGTGATCAAATTCATTATCTATGCTTTTGATGCTATATATGCTTTCATTATCATTGTCTGAGTCATAAATACTTTCTAATTCATATAGTTCTTTTATATGTTCTTCAATATCTTCGAGGATATTGATTTTTTCTTGAATTCTTTTAATAGGGTTTTGTTAATATCTATAGGGACAATTTGATCTTATATGACCTGGATCTTCACAAATAAAACATTTACAACTTCTTTCTCTTGTGGGTAGAGTGTTAATTTTTCCATCTTTAGTATCTTTACTATCCTTCTTATCTTTGTTTATTTTTTGTTTTTTATACCAAGGACGTTTCTTAAAAGGTCTGGGGTTATTTTTAACATAAGTTTTTTTATTACGATATGTTTTACTTTTTCGCAAATTATATTTCCTAGGTTTGTTTTGTTTATAGGTTTTTGGGGCATGCAACCGTATTGTGGCGGAAAGTCGAATTGTCTACATGTAAAATAGAATTGTTTTTTAATCTGTTTAGACTCCTTTCGTAGTTTACATTATGCTTTTAATATATTATAAACATGATTTACTTTATCTCTTATGGCTAACCTTTCTCTTCTGGGATTTTCTAACCACTTTTCCCATATTTTAGTTCCTATACTTCCTGGTAATTTCTGAAGATATCTATCTAGTAACGTTCTGTCTCCGGTTTTTCCTGTGGCGGCAAAATATTCGAAAAACTTATTTGTATAGTCTTTTATATATCTAAAGTCACAAATCTACAATAATTCTAAATTACGTAAAGCTTCGTTTTGCTTTACTTGGGTTTCTTCCAATAGTTTATCTTCTCTTATTAAAACTCTTTTTACTAAGCCAGTAAACATCTGAATTGTAAAAATATCCTTTAAGATGGCATAATCATTAGCATAACTAATTTTGTAAGATTGCCACCAGTCATAGATTGTTCCTCTAAGTAGGGTTTCGCAATAAGTTAAGGCTTGTGTTCTATTATCAAATTTGGTTAGAATACATGTTCTAATATAGTCTTGTTCCTAGTTTTCAATTACTTTTGCCTAATCTTGTGGATCGTGTCTTGATATGTCTAAAATAGTTCCTGTGTCATGTGCTGGAATGTTTTCATACTTTATACAATTTGGTATCCAGGTAGACGTATCTGGTATATTTCTATTTTCTACATACGTTTCTTGTGAGGGTTGTAATCTTTGTCCAGTACTATAGTCGTCATTTATATTGGTATTACTAGCGGAATGCATTTATTGGTCCACTGATTCTGTAGGTTGAGCATGAGAGGTTGATTCTTCTGGTTCTTTTCCTTCTCTATGTTCTATTACATTCAATTCTTTTTTTAATGTGTTTAACTCATATATTGTATAAAAGGATTTAAATCCTACGTTTAATAAATTTTTGTTAATATCATCGTTATTTTCTTGTCGTAGGTAAATACTTTCTATAAGTTGGCATTTAGGTTCTGGGTACTGTTCTTGTAAGTCTTCTGCTTCTAAATTGTCAAAATCATACATTATTTTATCTAAAATTTCATCGACATTTATTTCCTCGGGAGATTTTATTTCTACTAAAGTAGTTAAGAATTCTTCTTCGATGTCATCTGTTAAATTATCTTGTCTTTTATTGTTACTAAACCTTATACTAGTTTTCCACTATTTTTTACATATATCATATTGTTTTCAGGAACCTTTTTGGTTGTTTCATTTAGTTCATTCGTGGGTTATACTACTTACTTTTCTAGCCTCTATCATCTGGACATATTTGCTACTAAAAGGTTTAATTATTTCACTAAATTGAGTTTTGAATTTTAAATTATATTGATTAACTGTTTTTCCATAAATAAAGTACTAATTAATAAGTTCTCATACTGTCCTGTCATATTCTACCCTTTTGTGGATATAGCTATTTTTATATGTTTACTAAATTCTCTAGTGGTCATCGTAAAATTAGGAATACATCCTACAATGGTTGCGTTGGCTGCTAGATCTATTTCAGCGCTAGCTATTTGTGCTTGTTGATGGTTATTCCATCGATCATCATAAATATATGCGAGTGCTCTGATTCCTACTTCTGATCTATTTAATCCTACTATTCCGATCATTATTACACCTAAATGCATAAGCTCTAAATTACTTTTTTCCAGCTCCTGACAAGCCTCTGGGGTTATAAGATCTAAAATTACTTGGTTATTTACTATGCTTATCCTTCGTTGGCTAAAATGATTGTATATCTTGCTTTGAAAATTTAATAAATTATTAGAATAAATATTAATTTTATTAGATACTTTCTTCATTCTTTTTTCGATATATTTTTGAACATCATGTTCATTATCATATAGATCTTCTACCCTCATTATTTCTTTGGCTTTTCTAATAACAATGGCCATTCTCTATGAGATTGTAAAAGATTTACCCGCTTGGTAGTTTTAGTCGAGAATGAATTAGTTGATAAGTTTAAATCTTTTATTTTATTTGATAATTCAAATAATTCTTTAGAAGATTCTCTGGGAATACTTTCTTGTATTACTTCTAGTTTTTCTTCAAGTTTGTTAACTTTTTCAGATAACTGAAGTAATAACTGGATTAAAAAGTTGTTTTGTTTCATATTTATATTAGTTGATTGTATGTCGGTCTTAAAACTTGTAAATCCTACGGGATCTTTGTCGATTTTAGGTCGGCTAAAGCTACTAGATAATTAGGATTACTAGTACTCATAAAACTATTGTAATAATATTTGGATATCTGTTTTCAAAAATTTTAAATAGTCCATAATTATTTTTTGATTTTCTAAAATATTTTTAATATCACTATTTATGTCTTTAATTGAGACTAATATTATTTTGTTATCTAGATTATGTGGACTAGAATTCTGGTATATTTAGTTTTTAATATAATCTAGATTTTCTCCAAGTCGTTTTATAGAGCTATCTAAGTTATTAAATTATATTCTACTCATAAACCTAATTAAAATCTTTGTCGTCTAGTTTTTAAAATATTCTGTATAAGAATAATTATAGATCTAAATTCTTCTATTCTTCGACGAAGGTTAAGTGTTGTATTACCGATTTATAGTGAAATATAACAGTTTTTTAGTACTATTTGACAAAATTCTAGAATTTCTAACAGTTGTTCTCTAGGTAAGTTGTGCATAAAATAAAGAGTAAAAATATAATTTAGCTTATAAAAAAGTTCACAATGAAAATCTTCACTTTTGGTTCATGTTTTAGTAAATATGCAAACTACATCAATGATTTGGTAATTCAGTTTTGCTGCGACCAGTTATACGTAAAAGTCCCTAGGAAAAAAGGTCAGATACAGACCATGCAGTACTACCAATTAGGTAAGTAATCCACAGAAAGTCTTGTTATAAATTGTTTGTATCAGGAAGAAGAATGTGTATTGGGTATTCGAGATACCGACTGCTGTATATTGTAGATTTGTAGTACCAATTCGGTAATTATATATTAGTCGGGTGCGTTATATTAGTCCGGTACCCAATTTTTTTCCGACGTTGCATTGCGTGTTTCTTCTCTATTCTCCGACCACCGTTAACGACGGAGAGAACCAATTAGAGAGAAAATATGCCTCCAAGACGTATCACTAGGACCCCCGTCAGAAAATCCGTCAGAAAATCCAACCCTAGTTCTTCCGCCAAATCTGCCGCCGACTCCCAAGAAACGCCATCTTCCACAACCACCAACTCAAAACCATCCTCTTCCCCTACAATTGAAACCACCCCGAAAACCTCTCCCAAAATTATCCCCAATTCCGGTGAAGATTTTACTGAAGTTCCGATTGTAAAACCCTCAGAAGCCGCCATTGAAACTGAAGAATCCCCTGCTATAACCGCTTCTAAATCCACCCAAGAAATCATTTTTTCTGCAGAACCATCCACCCAAGGAACTACTTTCACAACAGAACGCAAAGCAGCACCAATTGATGAGAATATTAATGTGACAAACCCTACTTTTGTTGAACACGAAACCGCACCATCTGAAACTTTATCCGAGAACACTACTACTGTCAAAAGCCGTGAAACCCTAGATGCGAAGGAGTCGCTATCGCCTGAAATTGCCTCGAATACAGCCGTTGTGCCTCAGAATGTTGATGGAAGTGGTCAAGAAGCTGCGATTAAAGCTGTGTCGAAGACGGGAGGGAAAACTGTGGTGAAGAAGACTGTGAGAATTGTAAAGAAGTTGGTGAAGAAAAAGGTGCCCAAAAGGGTGCAAAAGATGGTGAATGGAGAAACGGAAGAGAAAGCAGGAACAGCCAAAGATGGTGAAAACCCTAACCCTATTGTTTTGGGTGGGACGGAAGTTGAAAACCCGAAACCTTTAGAGTCAGTTTCAATGGAAATCAAAAATCACAATGCTGATTCTAGTACTTCTGTTTCAAAGAAAGTTGGGAATTCCGAATCTAATGTCACTGTTTTGGTCGAGGCTGAAAATTCTAACACTAACCTTAATGATTCCGTTTCAATGGAGGTTGAAAACGCAGATACTCATGTTTCCATTCCAGAGAAGCCAGAGGCAGAAAATTTGAACACTAACCTTAATGATTCCGTTTCAATGGAGGTTGAAAATGCAAATACTCATGTTTCCATTCTGGAGAAGCCAGAGGCTTGTGAAGGAGACCTTGATGTTTCTTTGACTGAAAATTTATCTGAAGCTCCAGATTCTGTAGCAGCTAAGAACAATCAAAGTGAAAAGACTCTTTCTGTAACTGAAACTCAGTTAGAGGATGAGAGTTCAATCCCAGATCAGAGTGACGAATGTGAAACTGAAAATGTAAATTCTAGAGGTGGTGAGGAAGAGGTGGAGAACTGTGAAGTTAGCGGTTTGAAGGAAGAAGTTAGGATGGTTGATGTAGTTTTGAGCGGGGAAATGGAGGCATTGGAGCGGCGAAGGAAGCGGAAAACTGAGATTTTCATTGGCGGTTTGGACAAGGATTCAAAGGAGGAAGACGTCAGGAAAATTTTTGAAGAGGTTGGTGCTATTGTGGAGGTGAGATTAGTGATGAATAGTAAAACAGGGAAGAATAAGGGGTTTGCATTTGTGCGTTTTGCTTCAGCAGCTGATGCTAAGAAGGCTTTGGCAAAATATCCCAAAGTTGAGGTAATAATCTTGGCTTTCTTATGCATTGATTAATTGTACTTAGAATGAATATAGTGTATATCTGGTGCCTCCTTTTACCTTTTTGAAATCAAAAAGTGCTATGGGAATGTCCATTCTGTTCCTGCATCATTCCTGTTCCATTCCTTTCATCTTTCCCATTCCTTCCACTCCATTCTGCATTTTATTTTTATTTCATTTCCGTCATGCGTACAAAACACAGCATCAAGTAGTTTAGAGAGGTTTCCTGGTTGGCCTTTGAGGTGAGTATCATATTTAGTAGATTTTTTATTTTTATTTTTGCTATAAGATGATTGATAAATGAAAATCCCACATCGAATCATTTTATTTGTGTTGATGATGGTAAGAATGGTTATTCTACAATGCTTTTAATGTGTAATTACGTTAATGTGTGTTTGTGTGGTATTATCCAGATGGAACATAGTAATTGAAACCCTCGGGAATGTTTTTCATTTTTTAAAAATATGAGAAACCGTTATAAAGTTTTATTTTAGAAAAGTAGATGTGTGTGTGTGTGTTTTTTTTATTTTTATTTTTATTATAAGTATTTTAGAAAAGTAGATGTTGAATAAAATCATTTGTCTAGAGAGGGTGTAGGCTGTGTAGCAATAACCAAATCTGACTGATGGTCTTAGAGTAGTGTATCAAACTATAGGATTGGAGGATCCATAATAACGGTGAAGACTAAGGCTTGGAAAAGGATCAAACATATTAAAGAGAAGCTTTCACAAAGGCCAATGGTAGATAGCGGATTTCACTAGCCTGAACTGCTTAATCTACTTCAATGTAGACGGGATTATGGTTTTCTTCAAGGAAGTGTCCCCTATGCTATCATATACAATTGTACATAAAGGTCTTGGATTTGCCTGTCTTCGTAAGCGTAGAAGGAAGGTTCAGTTAAGCTCTTGAATCTTATTCATTAAAGAAGACAGATGGACTAAAACCTGCCCCTTTCTTATTATTCGTAAGATAGGTTTGGAACCCTTATTATTGGAGAAGGTGGCAATGGGATATCCTTTGTCAAGGAGAGGTTTAGTCTATATTTTCCATCAAAACTGAAACGTCACAAAAAGAACAATGGAGTTTATGGTGATTAAGCGAGTTATTTTCATGTATATCAAAATGGTGCAAAATAGGAAGAACAGATGGATATGTCAAATTGGCAACAGAAAGCAAGATCTTGAAAAAATGGAACAAATTTTTTTTGGAAGAGATAAAAAGGAAGAAATAACTGGGTATTCAAAATACTTGTAGATTCTTCTTCAGCCAAAAGTTTGGCTTTAAATCTTATTAAAAACCGTATGCTCACTAGGATGACGAAATTAATTGGTAGGGCAACGATTTAAAACTTCCCTTCTTGAGACTAGGGTCACTTTATGGAAAAAGAGTGAGAAGATTAATGAAACTTTTGATAAGTTCGAAGGGCCTAGTATTATAAATGGCAGGTTTTTGGCCCATTAGATGATATGATTACATACAAAGTGTTCTATAATATTATATGTCACACTTTCACATTATATTTTTATATTTCTATATATATATATATACACCTTCTATTTTTGTATCATCAGCATCGTCATCCTCATCCTCCTTGCCTTAATCCCATATGGATGGGGCTAGCCACATGAATTATCTTTTTTTATTCTTTTATATTACACGCCATCTCACCAATTATATTCAACTTTTTAAAATCATTTTTTAATAACTTCAATTTGAAAAAATGTCAACCTGTCTTTTGAGTCACCATTATGGTATGATTTACAATTTCAAAGATAGGATATCATTTAAATGCATATTAATTTAATTACACTATTGAATGGATTGGATATCATTTAAATGAGTATTAATTTAATTACTCTATTGGAATACATCTCACAATTGTATAAGAAGTGAGGCATTCTTTGAACTTTGGCTGTTTGGAGGGATGGACTGGTACATATTACATTGTAATATGGAGTCTAAGGTTCACAAATATAAATGCTTTCACGTGTTATTTTTCTTTCAGCAAGTTACAAGAACCTCTACTGAGTTTTCTGAGAATAGCATTCACATCTTAAGTAGAGTTTTCTGAGACTAGCATTTACATCTTATGGGTTTCCATACAAATTTGCATCCTTTTTCCTCGTTGGACTTCTCATATAATAGAATTTGTGGACAAGTATCTTCTAATATTAAGATGTAAAATGATATAAAAATGGAAATGATGACATGGGTTTGAAATAAAGTGGTCTTTTTCATCTTTATTACGTTTTGATGCTTTATTTACTTTTTTTAACTATAAAAAATTGTTGAATGCTGTCGTATTGATCCTCAGCTCTTACATATCTCTTCCTACTACTTTTAGCAGCCACACTGATATCTATTTTTTTAGATAATGTATTCTTTTGTGGTTGGCAATCCTGGATTCAATCCTACATTGTGCTGGCAAAATGTCTATTCTCTTGTTTAATGTCCTTATGCTATCCATTTTGTCGTCATTTTAAACAATATGTATCTATCATATTATTAGGGATGGCAACGGGGCGGGTCCCTACAACTTCTTTCATCCCAGCCCCATCCCGGTAATAATGTATACTCTCTATAACAAGCCCACAACCACACAAGGTGCTCAATACTTATCACAGAAAAATAAATAAATAAATAAAATGGTGCTCAATGCTCTAATCTATATACATCCATCCACAGATGGTACTAATCTCGACAAAGAGAGAGAGAAATAAAAGGAGAGAAACAGATATATTAAATAATATATATATATATATATATATATAAAAAAACAGAGAAAGAGAGAAATAAGGGGGGGGGGGGGGGTGGGGAGAGAGAGAGAGAGAGAGAGGGAGTTTACCATAGAGAGAGAACACCGGTTGTTGGAGGTCGCCGGCTCTTAGAGGTCGAAAATGGCGGGCCTCTTGATCATCGGAGATCACGGCGGAGTGGGGTTGAGGGCTGAGGGCTGAGGGCTGATGTGAGGAGTGATGAGAGAATCACGAGGAGAGGCCGTGGGTTATGATGGAGCCCTAATAGATGTATCTTATGTATATATATGGGGTACTTTTTGTAATTTATTAGAAGGGTAAGGTTATTAAATTATTAAAATAATAACAATATTTTATATAATCATTGCGGGGCGGGATGGGTTTAAGTATATATCCGCCCCCACCCCAAGTTGGGTTAAAACATATAATACCACACCCGCCCCTACCCCTACCCCTAAACGGGGCATACCATACTGTCCAATTAGGGGCGGAAACCTGCCGGGATGGGGCAAATTGCCACCCCTAAATATTAATATTCATTATGTTTGATTGTTGGAACTATTATAATTATTGTCATCATTGTTTGTTATTGTTACTATATTACTATTATTTATTGTTTTCACAGAATTTATTGTCGAAGTTGGAGTGTTGGACCAGATATGCTAATTATGTTGCTCGGCCTAAAATTGTCATATACTAACTGGGAAAGGCAGAATATTAGCTTTATTATCATTCTCCTAACAGCTCTTTTATTTCTTTCTGTTCCTTTTCCTTTTTTTTATTTTGCTTTTAAACTACAACCCAGATTTGTGGAAAGCAGTGTCGCACATCGCTTGTTGAGGGCAATGACACAATATTTCTTGGTAATATTGTCAAGCATTGGAAGAGTGAAGATGTAAGCTTTTATGTTTTATGTTGGTTTTCAGCAACTCCCCGTTTGGATGATTTGTCTAAAAAGAAGATTTATGTCTGCACAGGTTCTTAAGCTGCTGCAGGAAATTGGGATTGAGAAAATAGATAAAGTTACAGTTATGGATGATCCTAATAAGATTGGGTGTAATCGTGGATATGCATTTCTTGAACTTGAAACTTGTAAAGATGCTCAAAATGCTTACAAGAAACTCCAAAAAAAGGACGTCTTTGGGAAGCATCAGAAAATAAAAGTTGCTTGGGCTGAACCCTTGAAGGAGCCAGATGAAGAAGAAATGCTTAAGGTCTGTCCAGTTCTGTGTTATGTTTGATGGATGATTTAATTTTTATAGCTTGATTTAATTTTTGATAGCAGTTGACAGTGGTTTAGGCTGTAATTCGGATCTTTGTTAGAATATGTTAGTTGTGATCTTCTTTTTATTAGAATATATATATATATATATATATATATATATATATATATATAAATATATATATATATATATTGTATTGATTGTAATTTTTTTTTTCTTTTTGGGTGGGTGGGTGGGGGTGGGGTGTGGTGTTGGTGTTCGGGTAATTTTTTTGGGGGACATCTCACTCAACATTGTTGATAAGTGGTTCATTTATCTTGCCTTCATCCAGGTGAAATCGGTTTATGCTGAATATATACCTTCCTCGTGGACTGAAGAGAACGTGAGAAACTATTTCAAAAAGTTTGGTGAGATTGAAAATGTTGCTCTTGCTCGAAATCTAGGTTCATCTAAGAGAAAAGACTTTGCATTTATTAATTATACAACGCGTGAAGCTGCTCTTGCATGTATTGAGGCATTCCGTCGTGAGTCATTTAATGATGATGGTTCCAAGGTTCTGCATTGTTTCTGTATAATGTTCTTAATTCATTTACTTGGTTGCTTTTCCTATAATGGATTTGTATAACTGTGATTGTCTAGGTGAATGTGAAGGTATCGCTTGCGAAACCACTACCAAAGGGCAAGGAAATCAAACCAGTCTCAAATCCTATTAGTAAGGAATCTTCCAAAGTGAAGTTAAAGGTAGCCCAATGTGAGTTTCTGTTTCTTTTTCTTGTGATTATTATATTTTTTACCAGGTCACCAGAAAATACGTTACCCCCAACCAACTGTGTTTTACAAGGCGCATCCAAAACATGGAAACTGTGTTTTAGATCACTCAGTGTATTATATGATAATGTGATATTGTTTAGTAACATTTTTGTCGTATATGATCAATTCTTGTTTCAGCTGTCACAAGGCCACATGAACCCAGAAACAAAGGAAAATCGTACAGTAGTGGTTACGAGAATGTTGGAATTGATAAAAGGTCTTCTACAACTGCCGAACTTGTACAACTCTTGAGGGAACAAGCATCATGGACGCAGTCACGAACAAGTTTAGGCATAGGTAATATGTTACTGTCCGAACTTTGTTTCCCTTGTTATATATAAGATCTTTGAAAGACTTCTGTAATTTTGTATTTGTATCTTATTATGAGGTGTAAACGCAAATTTTTGTTTTGATTACTTCACCGGTTCGACTTCATTTATTCAATCTTTTGTAATTGAAGAAAACAAAACTACATCTGAGTGAAATGCTAAAGCATTTAATGACAGAGAACTGTTATTGTCAGCACCATGGGGTTAATATGTGCCTGATTAAATGTTATATATATATATTTTTTTTCCTAGTTAGTACTCACACACACTTGTCTCTGCTGAGACTTGAATCCTTGACCTCCCTTTGGGAAGTAAGAGGCTGATACCGCTAGGCTACTGGCCCGTTGGTAATGTCATATATTTATTATTGTGAATTTGTACTGTTCTAAACATATAGTGGATTTGAGACACATGCTTAATTGACTAAGCAATTTTTTAGAATTTTTTTTTAAAAAAAATAAAATAAAATAAAATAGAAAAGAACAAAATTGACACTAAATCAGTAACTTAACCAACCCTGTGGTAGCTACTTTTGGATGGTTACAATGGATTGGTCTGCTCCAGCTACCTCTTGATGCAGAATAAAATGTTCTGTTGATAGAAGGGAATCATGCCTTTCTCATTCAGCCCATGCTGTTTCATGCTTTTGTCCTTTTGCCGTAACTTTCATTAAACTACTTTTCTGCATTAGTGCATTAATAATTAGATTTCTTTCATCTTTTCCTAAAATAAAAATTGTTTAGGTGACATATTCAGGTCACCCTGTAGAGCTGCTATGTCTTTTCTTACTATTGATAGACACATGGAGAATTTGCCAATAATGGGACTTCAAAAGATCATTAAATCCATTTAATTTCGAACAGACATTTCTTTTCTCCCCAGAAAATGGTATGCAAAGCCTTTTATTTTATTTTGGCTGTTATTTTAGGATATTTTGTGAACTTTTTGTATTTTTTGTGGTGTTTTGGGATGCATTAGGAGAACTTATACAACATACACATTTATCTATTCATCTTCTTTGTATGTTTGGCAATTACAGTAAACATCTTGCATTGCTAAATAAAAGAACAGAAATCTTTTTCAATGCATAATCATATTCATAAGAACTGTTCCTCTCTCTCTATATATAATTCTGGTCTTCTTCCTGCCTCAAAGTTTTAGCCAATGGATTCTTCCAGCAACCACCGATATAAACTTTGATTGGCTCCTCTGTGCTCCACTCATCTTTCCCTTCTTCCCTCAGGATTTGATTAATTATTAAGTCCTCTTTCTCATTTTTCTTTTGTTTAACTTTATTTTTCATTGCTTTAATTTCCCATTACTGTCATGCTGAATGTTTTACACAAAGTGGTACCTGTACATTACATTCCAACTGAAACAACAAAAGTATGAAATGCATTTCAAAACGGAGTGAGAATTATTTTTCAAATGCATCACACATGTTATGAGCTGTTATTGTTGAACATTTTGGTATGGTAGAACTTGTGCAACATTTAAAAAATAGTCAATTGAATAAGTGAACTTCATTTGCCCGTCCTCTATGTCCCCTTTGAGACCCTTGGGTTTTTTTTTTTTTTTTTGATAAGTAAGAATTTTATAAAAAAGCGCTCAAAGGGGAGCGAAACCCAAGGATACAAGAAGAAAAAACCAAAGAGAGCCTCAAGCCTTCAAAGAGGCCAAAAACATAATAATCTCCTCAACAGAACGATAATCTCTCCCTGAGACCCAACAAAAGAGAGTAGAAATAATAGAAAACTTAAGCATAGAAACGGGTTTCTCCTTGCCATCGAAGTATCTTCGATTCCTCCCGAGCCAAATGCACCACCAAACACAGAGAGGGGTAGCCTGCCAAGCATCCCGGATGAGTGCCCCAACAGAGACACCTCTCCAAGCCTCAATCAACCCTCTAGAGGAACAGGGCATAACCCAGGGAACCCCAAACAACCCAATCATCAAATCCCAACAATCTCTGGCCATACTGCAATGCAACAGAAGGTGACCCTTGGGTATTAGATATGTTCACCTTCTCATGCATTAGATTGTAAAAGGTAAATATACTTGCGTGTGTGTATATATATATATATATTATTAAATTGTTTAGAGATCTTGAAGATCTTTTATTTAAGCTCGTAGGGACATGGCCTCCATAGTTACTCTATTGAAAACTATTAGCCTTCAATTTTTGTTCCTGGGGTTTTATCACCCAATTGATACCTGGCTCGTCCTGCCTTTTGTTCTCACAATCCCTCAGCTGCGTCCGACACAGGTTCCAGATGCAATTTCCCCTCCCCCCTCATTGGGATGAACTTGGATATGGCCACCCTGTCCTCATTCCTATAAATGGAGATGAGATTGGGTTTACTTTTTCCCATCTCCTCTTATGCCACTCTCTCTTTATAGTAGCACTACCAGCTCTGTTGCTGCAGGTTGTTAACGTCACTGGCAAAACGAAAGCTTGTCATGGAAACTGAGTATTACTCCTGGGTTCTGGGATGGGACGAAAAACGAAAGCTTGTCATGGATATGGGACAGGGCAGCATACTACTCTGGCAGGGCAAGGTCGGGATAGAGGATCTCCTTCCTTACCTGTCCTGTTGCCATCACTATAAGAATAAAACCACCTGTATTTTACTTCCCAGAAAATAGCTGGAAGTGAGATAGTTCAAAATTTGGGTGCTGTGAATAATAGGAAGAAAGCCCAATGTAATGTTAGTTGAATAAGATCTGTTAAGCTATCTTTTGGAGTCTCAGACAAGAATATTGTCACATTACGTTTATCCGTAAATGTTAGTTTATATTCCTGGAATCAAAATGTGGTTCAGGATTGACTTAAAAAGATAAAATTGGAACCTTTTTATGAAACTACATATGCATTTTTTACAGTTTTGGTTCCCTACTCAAGTGTTTACTGATAGCCATGTTTGTACCATATTTTTCAGGTGTTTTGCAATTTAATTTATAGCAACACAAGGATATGCTTGTGAAGTATCTGATTCCACCTAATATTTTCCTTTCATGCGCAGGTTCTCTTGATCAGGATCATCCTTACCCATCACCTGGGAGGAAGCGCCCATTTTCTGTACTGTACAACTTATGTTGAATATTGTTCTTTTCTGTTAACTTGTGTGCCTTTTTGAAATACCTTCAAATTGACGAATGCAGGGAGATGATTCACTTTATTCAGATCTCAGAGGGTATCCTCGTGCACGCTTGGAAAGTTCTTTCCCAACTACAAGCCTAAGGTTCTGATACGTATTTCTAATTAGTTGTACTATTAAAAGTTAATTTTGATTCTCATTCGTGATAAATAGCACTTACAATTTAACATCCGCCCAGTACATTTTGTTCATTTCAATTTATTTTTTTTTATATATTTTTAGTTATGGTGGATTGTCCCAAGGAGTTGGTGCAACATCTTTGCCCTATTACCATCAACAAGGTGCTGGTTATGCTTCTGGTAAGATTATATGTCATGTTGATTGTGGTTTTCAGACCATGAGATTTTTGTTTGCAATAATTTTCACTTTTGCTGGCAGGATCACTTGATGGGACTCGTGATTATACTAATAGTTACCAGGTATGAAGCATACAAACTTGTTTTTAGATGATTATATCAAGGAGATACTGGTGGTTGATTTAATTGACATGAGCTTTTGTCTCTTCTTATTCAAACCTGGCAATTTGCAGCGCTACAATACATCTCATTCATGCAGTAGTGCCAGTGTTGTGATAATACGATTTCATAAAGTAGTTAAGAGTCCAAGAGTAAAATATTTTGTTTATGCTCGACGTTCATCTGAAGTAGCTATAAGATCAGAAAGGGGGAAAACACGTTATCTTGGTTTCATCAGCTGTGATAATATTTAACCCAGCATATTCACGGAGTATAAATTTGATTATTAAATTCTATATCAGATGTTAAGTGCCTACTTCATTTATTATTTCAAATTTTGTTTCAATTTTTCTCAAGTCATTTAAAATAATACAAGACAAAAGTTTTTGAAAACACATCATTATGCTAAGTCATGACAAGATATGGAAATTTCCATGGAATCATGGAAAGCAACTTTCTCGAGTTTCCAGAAAATGGTTCATTATCGAGGAATTTTTTAATACTAGTTTCAAAAATGCCTTCCAAATTATTATTATTTTTGTTTTTACCTTTTAAATCATTTTCATCTTTTATGTTTTGACGTGCATTTTTCCATGTATGACACCAAATATGTTCTGAAAAAATAAATATGATCATCATTGATAAGCAATGGTGTTAATAACATTGATCCTTTTCTTAATATGAAATCCCCTGATCAATATTGTGTGTGAATTTTCCTTTGCAGACAAGAGGAGCACCTTATGGTGGAAGCAGTAGTTTATACCATAGATGTAAGTGAATTCATGTCTATCTTGTCTCCAAAATAAAATGTTTGACTTTTGTTGTTATTCTAATAGTTGTCAATGGTAATGCCATCTGCCCCGGGATTTATTGTCGACAGTTGCCATTCCTGATATTTTTTTTGGTCCCATGGACACAACATATTGATGAATGTTATGTTTTCTCACTTTCTGTTATTTGTTTTTTCATGCTTGACGTAGTACTTTATTTGAGTATTAAAACGTGTTTCTGTCTTTGTAGCTGTACTGTAAATTCAACTGGGCTAATGACCAGTGATATTGAATTTCCCATTTGAAAGTCATCAATTTTTTTTTTCATGTATGAAATTACATGGATAAAGTTTGTACTTCAACTAATTTGAAAAATTATCATGAAAGCAATATTCCAACACTCTAGAGACTGGCGTTTGTACTTCAACTAATTTGAAAAATTATCATGAACCCAATATTCCAACACTCTAGAGACTGGCGCTATTTTCCCATGCGACACAAGTACGCGATCACTTTTCTTCCCTCTCTCTCTATCCTGCCCCACAAGTACGCGATCACTTTTCTCTTTATGTTTCTCAAATTAAAGTCTCAATCTTAATCTCTTATCTTGCCCTTGTTCTGTGATATATATATACACCCACATATATATGTTTATAAGTTAGCTCTGCACCTACTTGATGTGGTAATTTAATTTTGTTTTGCTTCATTTTAATGTCCTTTCTGGACAATCAAAAGTTTTGAGATATAACCTATATTTTTTCTATAATATTTTAACTTCTATATATTTAAATATATTGTGGTATATAAGCAACATGCCCGTTAAACCTTTGGATTTTACTTTAAAGATGAAAAAACATTTCATGGAAGTATTTAAATTAATTAGTTATGGAATAAAATGTTGTTTATAGACAACTCATTCTGCTTGCTTATTTGATTGGTTGAATGGTTCATTGAGCAACATATGTCATGCAATAAATTGTTGAACTTTTTTTTGGCATGTGTTTGAAATTCTACTTATATTTTCATTCCAATAGTTTTATAATGTAATTGGAGTTGTTTAAACAAAGTAATAATCAGATTTTTTTTAATCATCCACCGTAGAACCAAGCTGGTTTATCCAAAAAAATTATCAATTGTTAGTACTGTTAGTACTATTACGTTATTAAGTAATAATAATTAGAGGATTAACTGTATGATTGTAATCATCATTTTCTAATCATTTATATAATAATGATGTCTTATATCTTGCGGTTGCAATTTCTTATAACTTAGTTCAATTGCACTTCAGTCCAGTTACAGGACTCCATTTATTGTGTAATTTTTTATTTTTTGCGTCCTTATTAGTGATTATTATTATATTTATGAGAATGTGCTTCCATTTATGTTCAAATGACCTGTCTAGATATTTGAACAGCTAACCCTTGCCTTGAATTTTCCTTTTCCAGTTCGATGATGCAACTGCGATTTCTCGAAATCGTGTTCCGGACAGTCTACTTGTAACATTTGATAGAGAGTCATTGAAATTATTCAAAGTCCGGTGAAAGATGCTGATAAAAGCGTTGTCTGAGGACTCTGTTTGACACCTCAGGCAAGAGTTCATGAATCAATGTTACCGATTTGATGCATTGTTGTGGATCATTTTTTTATTTTATTTCTTAATTCATGTAAAGACCTCTTTGTTTAGGTCTTCTATTTAATTCCCATCTTTTTTGGTAGTCTTCTGTTGAATAAAGTGCATGATTGAAATTTGATGCTACTAAACTAACTAAAATGTGTCCATGATTGAAATTTGATATCATTTTATTATGTACTGTCGGAGTTTGAAATCCTAAATTCATAAAGTTAGAATTCAGAAAAGTGATCCAATTTTGCTCTAGTGAAATTCTAAAAATTTGGGTCAGAGATTATATCATATTGATTGAGTACTTGAAGTTTGTCAAAATGTTTCTGTCATTGTTTGTTGTGCAAAGACGATTCAATTATTTTATGTTGCGCATTCCTTTCACATTAAAATATTTCCAGCCGATCGAAATATTCCATTAGGTATGGCATGAAAAGGTCGAAAACAGTCATTATATATCAATCTATTGACATAGACGGATTCAATTATACAATTTGTTTTATAAAAAAAAAATGGAAGGAAAATTATTCCTTCCAAGCCATTAAAATTGCAATTTTTTTTTTTTTTGAATATTATGAGCGATGCTAGCTGGTTCCAACTAAAAGAAAAAGTCAAAACCAAACTACAAAACACTTGTTCAAATCTCTTAAAATCATTTGATTCAGCAATATTTCAAAGCGTTATTACTTAGAAATATTTACCATTCCAAACCAAGAAAATCAAATCCCATTTTTGAAGAAATAAAAATAAACTAATAGTTGCACTTAAAAGATGGCCAGAGCTGCAATTGCCCCCACAATTGCCAAAGGTAGCTGATAGCCATTGAGTCCGTTTGCTGAGCTTGCGGGTGCAGGAGCTGGAGCCCCGTCACCGGAGGGCGTGGCGGCCGCTGGAGAAGTGGCAGCTGTTTTGTTGTCTGACTTGGCATCGGTAGGAGCTGGGGCTAACTTAGGTGCTGCTGTAGGTGTTGCAGTAGGTGCTGCTGCAGTCTTTCCTCCTCCTGCTTTCACCTCAATCTCCAACTTCTGTCCACCTTTCTCACAATGCCCGGGTATCGCACATAGGAACCATTTCTTTCCTGGTGCATCCAAAGAAATCACATCCTTTCCTGAAGCCAATACCGGATTTGCCGGACCTGCCGGTGGGATAGCGCAATTCTTGTAGGCATTTTCATCCACCTTAATCACATTATGAGCCCCCTGAGGATACTTGAAAACTGCAATATTCAAATTTTATATATAGTCAATAACGTGGAACCGTTCTAACCTGGTGACTTTTTGGTACACGACGTAGAATCCGAATCCCCTCCACATAGGAGGGGATCTTGTGCTGCGTGTAGATTGCTAGTGTAACATATACATAAAATAAAATAAAAATGTTGTTGCATAACGAATGTAATGATGCATAATGTAACATAGAATGACTAATGAAGCATGTGGAATGTTCTAACCTGGTGACCTTTAGGTACACGAGGTAGAATTTGAATCCCCTCATGTGTGGAGGGGATCCTGTGCTGCGTGTAGATTGTTAGTGTATAAAGAAGTTGTTGCATAAGCAATGTAATGACACAGGACGTGACACAGGATGATTAATGAAGCATTTGGAATGATTGAATTGGTTACCTAGAGTGTCTCCGACCTGGAAGTCCTGTTTCTTGGCCCAACTTACATAATCAAATTTTGTAATCCATCCTGCATCATCTCCGACAACGATCTCTTTGGCGAGAGTGGCAATGGGAATGAGAGCAGCAAGGAGGGCGATGGCAAGAACATTTAGGCGAGCCATTTTGGAATTATTGTAGTAGTAAAATGTAATGTACAAAAAACTTAATTACAGGACATGTATTTATAATGTTTGTTAAGGAGTAGGATTGTTCTCTGGCAGCTCTGGATGACAGAAGAAATGGGTTGTTCAGAGAAGAGCTACCAGAAAACCTGACAGCAAATTGGATGGGTGTCTCTGTATAAATGCATTGGCAGCTGAAACTGTGGCCACATGATTCTGTCTAAATGTGGCACACCAAACCTTATTTTTAGCTAATTGTTATGGTTTTCTATCTTAAATGCCTGGTAATTTTTTTTGTTTTTCCCTTTAATAAAATCCTCATCTGAATATTAACAAATGATTGGTTCAGCAAGTTTTTGAAATTTTCAATATCCTTACATCTACATTGATCTAATGACCATAGAATAGCAATCAAAATCTATACTATAAGCATTAACATCTCTCTCTCTCTCTCTCTCGCTCTCTCTCTCACACACACACACAAATGTATCATACTCACAGAATAGTACTCGAAACAATTCTTGGTCAAGGCTCTATAATTTAAGTATTATCTCCCGCAGCTGTTTTGAAATTATTGGCGAATTTTTCAAAATTTTAGTGAGTTTTCTGTAGATGGTGTTGTAAATTCAACAAATGCTACTTGAGCTCGACTATGAATGAGATTGTTCTCATGAAATAAAAAGTCAAGCTTGATCATATATGGAGAGGCTTATTACTTTATAGAGTTAATTCGGATCAAAATCAAATTAAGTTACAATAATTTTAAAACACTTTATTATATGGAAACTGTAGATTAAAATTTTATAAAATGTACTTGAAAGCCCATTTTTAACAAACACAACCCATTCAGATCTTGGAGGAGAGAAAGAGAGATAGAGGAAGAAAGTTTGATACATACACGACATTATACGATATGAATACGGATACGAATATGAATTTTAAAAAATTAGGAGTACACACAATTAATACAAATATAAATTTCATTTATATATCTATTGAATGGGACAAACATATAATTTTAATTAATTTATATATTCTATACAAAAGTTTCATAAGTTAAAAATGATGTCATTCAAATATTAAAAAAAAAAAAATTGTTACATTATATTCGGTCTGATGTATGGTAATAATGTAGGATTTGATCATGAAGTATGATCATAATGGATACGATCATGAAGTGTCGGACACGTATGACATGTTTAGAAGTGTGAAATTATATGTAGATATAGATATAAATTATGTATATATTTGTATGTGTAGGGAGAGAGACGGTGAAAAAGAATGGCACAAGGACTAAGGAAGAGGCCTGGTGTAACAAGGGTCATTTGTCCCACATCGAATCCGAATGAAAAAGTAATTGGGTATAAATGGGTGAGTATGTAACACTATCTAATAACTCGAGTTTTTGGATAAATGAATAAACACGTGATTCAAAAGCTCGAGAATTAGGTCACATGGTTCAAAAGTCCGAGGAAATCTAGGCTGAGGGAAGTTTCAGACTCAAAGTATTGAGCCCAAGCGTGTACCTCTTTTCTTTTTCCATGTGGGTTCTCTTCTCTAATTGTAGGGATTAGGGTTTTTTCTCGTCTCCATAAAGATCGTTAACAATCGGGCTTCATTAATGGGTTAGACTTCAGTTAACTATAGCCAGTCGAATCTGAAGTGGGCACGCAACCTCTTATTGGGCTAGGCCTTAAACTTTTCCAGACTCAATAATATTGGTTGGGCTCGAGTGAAAAACATTTTATTTGGTACGTAGGCTCAAGTTAACTTTGATTTTTATAAACCCTACTTTTACGATCCAGTCAAAAACCCCAATTAAACCTCTAGTTCTCTTCTTCTTGGCACTCACATTAACCTCTGATTGACTTCTGATATCAAAATCTGATGCGAATTTCCTTTTTGACTTGTCGACTCGTTAGACTGAACGAATCAGTAACAATAAGGTTAGTAGCAATTCCCTACTGATGAGTGTATGTATATATATATATATATATTTGTATATTTGATTTGCTTCATCTGCGGTTTCTAGGGTTTGACTGTTGAATAATTCTCTACCTGTCTTTATCTTCCTAATTTGAACGAATGCTTGTTTATTATCAATATTTTTTTCCTGGTTTCACTTAGAGTTTGATGTTCTAGGTTCTTCTTCACAGTGTAATTTCTCATTCTAAGAGTACAGCGTAAATTATTCTCTCAAACTGCAATTTATTTGATACATTAAACAAACACATACATGATTAATTTTTTCCCTCACATTTCAGTTTATTTAATACAGTAAACGATAGTGTATAGAATAAGTCCTCTGAAGCTTTAATTCGTTTGATAGAATGAACAATATATGTTTTAGTTGTTGAGTTATTGTTACATAAGCATTGTTCAAGCAATTATCAGAAGAGCAAACTGATGCTACTTTTATTTTTTTGGCAGTTGATTTTGTTGAAGTTTTGTCACCATGGGTAAGATCTCTGTTTTTGTTACTTGTTTGTCTATTTCAAATTTGCTTTGACATTAATGAATCAAGGAGAAAATCTCACTTTCTTGGCTTTTTATCCAGCTCCCTATGGTAAGCCGGCTGAGAAATCTCGCAGAGTGCAAAGAAAAGAAGCTCGGTCAGCAAAGAAGAAAAAGAAGTTTGATTCATGGATCCAGCATCAAGTATAACAATTTTTTACGCCTTTTCCTTTTTTCATATTCTTTTTATTGAAAAACTGTTGTATATCAATTTGATGAAATTTATCTTTAAATTTGTTTAATGTTTATAGCAAACTCGCAAATTGAAGAAAGCTTCTTCACGTTCAAAGTCAAAGAAAGGGAAGAAATCTCAAAATTCGTTTGCTCAAATTTTAAAAGAGAAGGATGATTTGATGACACATCCCAACTATGGAACAGATTACAGGTTGGAACAACCTACCTCACTGAAGAACTCCGAGGCTAAATTGGATTCTTCTGAATTTCCTGATTCTACTGAGCTGAAGATCATCAAGAGGAAGAAAGGTTTAGAGAAACGTAAGAAAATTGAATCATTAGGGCAAGATCTGAAAGGTGAAATGGCTGGTGACCAAGTGGTTGGATTATCTGAGCCAATCGGAACTTTTGATGAGAGAGATTGTGGCACTGAGAAGCCCCAAAAGCTGAAGAAATCTAAGAACAAGTTTGATTCTTTAAAAGATCCTAATTCTACCGCATCTAAGACGGTTAAAAGAAAGAAAACAAATTTTGAAGAATATCTTGAAATGGACATGCAGGAAGGTGTTGTTTCTGTTGAGGAGGATTTGAAGTTGGAGAGGAAGCTTGCAAAGAAACTCAAGGTGAAGGAGGGTAAATTAGGGGGAGCAGATGACGGAATCAATATATTTTTTGAAGGAATTCCATCTATTCTTGATTTTTCTGAGGATGAACTCAAGCCAGGTGCTGAAGAAGCTGCCCAGGAAAGCCTTGAGAAGAGCTCTTCACGTAAGAAGCGTAAAAAGATGAAATCATTGGAGCAAGAATCAGAAGTTGAGATTGTAGGCGACACGCCCACTGGAGTATCTGAACCAGTGAAAACTTTTGGTGCTGATGCAGCAATGGATGGAGTTCCTGCCAAAGCACCTGGACTAGTGGCAACGGCAATGTATGTAGCTCCTCATTTGAGATCTCGTTGTGGAGGTGAATCAGAAGAGGTCTCCCAAATTCGTAGGCGTGTACGAGGTATGAAAATTTGGAGTCTTGGGCTGAATTTGGGTATATAATAGTCCCTTTGATTCTGAAATTCGATGTCCTTACTAAATCTCAATTGCTGCCAGGTCTTCTAAATAAGCTGTCTGAATCTAATGTGGAATCTATTGCAGGGGAAATATCCTCGATCTTCCGTGTAAGCCTTTTTTTTTTCCTTAATTTTTTTTAGTCTTTCTATGTCTACATGCTACCTTCACAGTAATTTGGAAGTTTAGCGTTGTTGTGGTGGATGAGTATTCCACTTATAAATTTTAAATAACAATTAGGGTAGGTATTCAGATGCCCTAATGTCACTGATTTTTTTGCGTATTGTTGTGGGACAGAAAGCTATTGACGAAATCTTGTTTGGGGGTAATCTAATTTTGACTGCAGATGAATATGCATAGACTAGCTGTTTTTGCAACCTCAACTCTCTAATCTTCTTCCCTATTTGCAGTCTGTTGGTCGCAGTGTTGGTTCTCAGATTGTCAGTGAAGAGGTTTTGGGATCGTGTTCTGGAGGTCCTCGTGGCAATGAACAGTTAGGAGATCCTTCCTTTTTCCCCTTTAATTTTACTCTTGTTCTTTCCCTTCTCTTGATCAAGTTCACTTCTAATAAACCAAAGATATTGAGCAAGTAAAGATATAATTTGCTGCATTTTTTTTTTTTTTTTTTTTTTGTTGTGCCAAGTATGTACTGGGAACAAATTTATTGAATACTGAATAGCATTACAACAGCTCCAACTTATAGGAAGTTTCTTCCCTAATTGATTTTTCTCTATAATTGAAAGTCTTCTTGTTCTTTGATTAAGTTGGAAGAAGTGAATTTCAGCTTGATAAGATGTGCTTGAGTGGACATCCCTTCCTTTTTCGGGAAGGGACTTCTGTTAATTTTGCCAGTACATTTACTTGGCAACAATAATCCTTTGAATTGCTTTGGGTAATGGTATCAATAACATGGAAATTTATTTAAAGTGTGGTAAGTAGAACTTAAAATTTTTTGTTTTGGTTTTCTATCTTGAGAGCCGGAGAATTTCATGAACTCCTTTCTTTTTCGCCCTCCCTCTCTCTCTGTCTCTTTGGTGAATTGGATTATCAGTTGACTTCTGACTTGGATCATCTCGGAAAGTTTGTTTTGTCATGAACCTGGAGAGCTAGATGATGACTCTCTGGCAATCTATGGAAGAAACATGAATCTTTGCATCTCCGCTCATGGTGATTGAAGATTCTTGATCATACATTGTCATCATCATCATCCTTGCCTTAATCCCATATGAATGGTCAGCCACATGAATTCTCTTTTTCCATTATTTTCTATAACAAGTCATCTCTCATGTAATGTTTAATTTTTTAACTGGTTTCATCCAAAGTTAACTTCATTCACCGTCTTTGCCTCTTACCTTCCATACAAATTAGTTTTCCTCTTCCTATTGGAGCATCTATAGATCTTCTTTGGATATATCCATACTGCCTAAGTTTGTTTTCTGTTATCACTAATAGGCGTCACTCCTAATTTCTCCCTCACATTTTGATTAGTAACATCATATCTTCTAGTCACTTCTATCATCCACCTTGACATCCTCATTTTCGGTACATAAATACACTGTTCATGTTTCTTTTTTTAAAGCAACACTCTGAGCCATATAAAATAGTTGGCTGAGTAACTGCTTGATCAATTTTTCCTTTTAATTTATTTGTTATTCTTTTATTGCATAAGATCTTGCTAGCATGTCTCCATTTTGTTTAACATGCTCTTAAATACTATTATATCATCATATATCTCACCATAACCACCCTTAGTATCGAAAATTGTGACTTTGAATAATCCTTTGTTTTTAAAGCGTGATATTATATTATCAATATTTGATTCTTTACTAAATTTTCATTCCATATATTTAGTTTTAGTCCTTGTTTTTATACCTTTTGATTCTAACATGTTTCTCCACCTTTCTAATTTTATTACTAAATTTTCTTTAGAAATGTCCAATAGCACTTTGTCATCGGCAAACAACATGCACCACAAAATATCTTCTTGCAGGTCTTTTGTGATTTCATCTAATATTATTGTGAAAAAATATGGACTTAGTGCAGACCCTTGGTGCAATTCCGCGTTTATAGAAAAATCACTAGTCTCACATCTAATATTCTCAATAATTAATATAGGTGTGAAGTTCTTCTGTCGATATGTAGTTAAGTTTTTCACTAATAGTTGTCTGCCCTGTGTCCTTTTTGGATTGAGATGGTTTGGAAGGATTTAGTATCCCAAACACAATGGGTTTCCTTTGAAAAGCTCTTTTTAGGATCAGCATATTAGATGTGTTACAACTTATTCCTTTGAAAAGCTCTTTTTAGGATCAGCATATTAGATGTGTTACAACACATAAGTTGGCACCTCACTTCCAATTGGTACAATGTGCATAAGGGTGGAATATCGATTATATGTGGCCACAGAAACTGCTTCTCTTTTTTTTCTTTATCTTTTTTCAGAGCAAAATTTCCACCTTAACTTCTGAAAAGCATATAATAATACCTTGCAGATGACAGAATCTCTCCACATCAGAACACTTGTTCTTTGTTATTTGTGGAGATAACACTGTGCTAGTTTTGATAGCTTCTTCATGCACTATTCTTTTCTTGTAAGATTAATGTAAGACGGTGGATTTTTCTATATCTTGTTTTTTTGTTATTTTCTTCATTTGTTTTGTTCCAGTTGACATTATTGTGTATTTTTTTATGTGAAGGTATGCTGCTGTTTTTGCAGCTTTTGTTGCAGGCATGGCTTGTTTGGTTGGGATTGACTTTGGTGCAAAGCTTCTTGCTTCTCTTGCTAAATGTTTTGAGGTGCACAATTCTTCAACAGTATTTGAATTATTTTACTAGGTTCAATTGGTTGGTGTTGTGGTAAAAAATCAGGCTGCCATGCATGAGGATTCGGTTCGAGTTTGTGGCAGATATTTGTGTAATAATGCTAGATGTCAAGTCCGTATATAGTCACTATAGAAGTAAAAAAAAAAAAATAAAGGGATCATTTTGCTATTGTGAATATTGTTTATTAGTGGTCGATTTTAAGATTTAATCGGTTGCTGATAATTACTATCTTACACATATGCGTAACTTAAGCTCATATGATTAGTTGTATGCATCCTTTTGCTTTAGATTTTTTTAATATATATAGATATATGTAACTTATCAAAATATATATATATATATATATATATAGATATATGTATGTATACATGTATGTATATTCCTTCTTTGTTATTACTGCAACTTTAGGGGGCATTGCTTGGTGTAGTAGTGAAAAATTGGGTTGCCAAGGGTGAGGGTCATTGCTTCTTAGGGTGACCAACATAATGCAAATAATGCTAAAAATTACGTCTATTCCCAGTTTGGCCCTTATAGCACCCTTGATGAACCCAGAAGATACTAGGTAATGGCTTTTTTTATTGCTGCAATTTTAAAAATTTACTCTGATTACTTCTTTGTTGTATTTAGGATGAGTTCCGAGAAGAAGACAATCTTTCCTTGCGGAATTTGACTCTTCTACTCTCCTATTTATACATTTTCGGAGTTTGCTCAAGGTTAGTAACCTTTGTCATTCTGGACACTAGATTCTGCAAGAAGTGGAACTAACTTGTCGCGGATTAGAGTTTTTTTTTTTTGTTCATTGGAATTTCGAAGTGCATGAATTTGCAGAAGCATATATTTGGTTTCAGCATATTACCGGATTGGCCACTTCGGGAAAAAAGAAGGGGGTGGGGGTGGGTGGTGGGGGGTGGGGTAAGATATCACTGCAATAACCGTTCTGTGATCAGATACATTGCGGTGGCATCACATCACAGCAAATGGAAACTGTTGTTATCCTTACGAAAATTCATTAGAATGTTTTCACTTTAGTTATGAACATTCTAGCAATCCTGTCAGAAAAGCAGTGCCTAATGATGATGCCTTTCAGTGAGTTGATATACGACTTCATGATTATCCTGAGCAAGCGGTTGACAGAGATAGATGTTTCAACAATCTTGACTATTCTACAATGTAAGCCATTTTCAATAGCAATATTTTTTGTTTCTTTCTTTGTTTCTGTGCAATCAATCACTTTCAAAACAGAAAAAGAAAATAAAAGAAGAAAAAGGAGGTAAAATTTGTATTTGGTTTTCATAATTTAACATGTAGTTAGAAAATATAATTTAATTGAACATCAACACTGCAAATATATATATATATATGTATGTATGTATATATATATATATATATATATGTATGTATATATGAACATTAACTTCCAGCTTGTATAAAGGCTGCACTTCAAATACTTGCCTTTCCTTCCCATCTCCTTTTTGTTCTTTCTTCTCCTTCTTCTTTTCCCTTTTTGTTTTGCGTGATCACAGAGGGGTATCCCCACCCTTCGCATGGGCTACACACCCATTCTCAAACTTGTGTGCCATGTGAAAAAGTTACCTCTGGCCAATGGGGCTCCAGGAAATTCCATGGGTTGGGCCCTCAAGGGAAAGAGCAAATCAGGTACTTCCCGTTATTATGATTTACTCTGACCAACGGGGCTCCAGGAATATTCCATGTGTTGGGCCCTCAAGGTTAAGAGGAAACCAGGGATATTCCTGTTATTATGAGTTACCCTTACTGGTGGTTCTATTCTTTGGGTTTGTGCGCGCTTGTGTGTGTGTGTGTGTGTATGATTACACTGAATGAACTTTCATATTTGATGTGTCATTTATAAGACTATTATGCAAGAAAAAAATTTGTCATGCATAACAGACTCTTTAAATGAGCAGGTTGTGGGATGAAACTAAGGGGTGATGATCCTACTGCAATGAAAAATTTCATTCAGAGTGTTCAGAATAGGGTAAATGAACTGAAGGCCTCCTCAGGAAACGACCAAGAACGTTTGACAAGCAGAAGAGTATGCCTTTCATGAAATACTTAAATGCTACGTACCTTTTTTATTTTCTTCTGCAGTTTTCTTACTCGGCCATCCTTGCAGATGGAGTTCATGCTTGAAACCATATTTGATATCAAGAACAACAAGAAAAGGCCAAAAGATGATACTGAACAGCATACACGGATAAAGAAATGGCTGCAGAAGGTCTTCCAAATTGATTTTTATTAGCTATTCTGTTTATTAATTTATTTATGAATTTTGTTACAATGGATTGACCCATGAACTCCACCTCATCTTGTTGCATTCTTAACCCACTCCAGGCAGATGAGATGCCACGTACCCACCTTTTCCTGTCGCATCTCTGACCTACCCTGGGCTTATAATATTCCACGTGTTACGTGATTTGTGCTTTGTTAAAAGGAATCACAGCCTATGGCGTACTATCTATGGAGCATGGACACTCCTCTAGAGGAGCTGTCTCCATGTTAGATAGAGTATTAAACATGACTGAACAGTAGAAAATTTTATCATTTAATTTGGGATATGTGTGGGATGCCACAGGATAGTTGGCAGAAACATTAGGGACACACATAACTGGAGGATTATATTTGTCTTACAAAAAATATAAATTGTTTGAGGTCTTTTTTTGAATGAAAGAGCTAGGTTATAAGTCCAGTTGATTTTAGAACCCTTATTTGATATTTTCTCTCAACTTCTATGTCCGAGCTTCTGCAGCCTTTAAACCCTAATAAATCCTGGTAACAAATTTTGTTTATCAAACCCGTCATTCATTAAAAACCCTATTCACATTGGGGGTGAATTGATTCCCTCTTAGGTACTTCATTTTTTTAAAAGAAACGGGACGAGTTTTGGAGGAGCTAATTGTCCAACATCTTGTTTCAAACTAAAATATCTATAATTTAAATTTAGTTTCATCTATCTAATTAATTTTAAATTAGCTTTCGTCTTTGTGATGGCAGTTGTTATCTATTTTTTTTTTTTTTTTTTCTGTCTGTCCATCTCACCATGTTCTGTTTCATCATTTACTCCGTTTAAAGAATCTGATATAGCAATTGATCCTTAGAAAAAGGATTTAACAGTTGTACTGTTTTCATCGTATATTTTTTTCCCTCTTTTACCGTATATATAATAAAATATGGACAATATATGATACTATATCGAAAAACATAATTTTGTTTTTTTTATTGTAAAATATGTAGAGTCAATATTGGCTATAGATATTGACTCTACATATTTGGTGCTGTACTTGCAAGATTACCGGGATGATATAGGTCATCTCTTTCTCCATTAAACAGTGGTTAGGTGTACGTAATATATTTTGTATATTCTTTTTGGTGACTGTTGGGTCATGCCTCATTTAGTGATGGAGAGGCTTGGCTGTTGATTGGTGGTTATGTTTCCAAAAGAGGTCATTTGACATTGCAGGTTGTGCTTTTGTGTCTCATGTAGCCGTGTGGAGTTGTTTGTTCATAAGTTTAAGAATATTATATTGAGCACTTCTGATTTTTTGTTATCTGAGGATTATCATATTCTTTTATTCACTCTCGTAGTTTTGTAGGGGAATTGATTAAAGCTTTTAGTTCTTCTGCTCCTGTACGCTTTGCGCATATATCGGTTGTGCTTCCTCTTGTTATGGACAATATATTACTATTGATGACCATATATCGCGACTACAAAATTTATAGTTGAATTAAGCAAAGTTTCTTGTTTTATCATATATGACATGTTATCATTATAGAATATTATTACTGCTGTGTTTTTTTTTTTTTAACATAGTTCACACACACCCCCTCCTCTCCCTTCCTTCCTGTCTTGGTTCAGAAATTCCCTGTAATCTTGTTGTAATTGTGCTACATCTTTCCCTACTCCCTAGTTCCTTTGGTGCTACCAGGCCACAGCAGGTATCAAATCAGCTTGAGTTTCATGGTGCTATCACTTTGTGTCTTCCTCCGCTATATTTTTCAGCTTGCTTGGCTAAATGTTAATGGAATACCTTAAGACAACGAGATTAATTTTATAACTATAGTTAGTGGAAGAATCAAGAGAATAGAAGGAAAAAGAAGAATAAGCAATATATTGTTGACCCAAGGATTTTTTTTTTTTTTTTTGACGGAACTGAAGGAATATTATTAGGTTTAATCTAGGTTACCACAGCCGGGAGTGAGAATGTGAGGATGGCCATTTTATAAGAATAACAAGGTCAACATTGGGTATTTTAAGGTGTACGATTGAGAAGTAGCATCCGAGGTAGTTCCTTATTATTTCTGAGTCAATTGCAAGTTTAGAATTGGGTAATATGATCTTGTGTATTAGCATTTGGTTATTGTGTTTGGTGTGTGGATCTGTGCATGCTCACGCGCAGGCATGTGTGCTTATCCTATTTTTTTGTGTTAATCCTTTATTTGCAGTTAAGAGTGGTAGATGTTTTAATTCGAGGACTCAAATGGAGTAAGCTTCTAAATCCTGACAAGAAGGGCCAATGGTGGTTATCTGGGGATACTACTTCCATGACAGACGATGTTGAAGAGGTTGCCAGCACCATTGACAGGGAGACCCTTGAAGCCCAGAAAATGCTGCAGCTTGCTGCTGCACAAAGGATGAACACAGATGCCAGAAAGGCAATCTTTTGTGTAATAATGAGTGCGGAGGACTACATTGATGCATTTGAGAAAATTCTAAGGTTGGATTTGCAAGGCAAACAGGTAGGTATCCTTATTTGCTTAATTTAACTCTTTGCCAATTATCTTTCTTCGTGATTTGTATTAATTCTTTATGTTATGTTTGTAGGATAGAGAGATCATGCGAGTTCTGGTAGAGTGCTGTTTACAAGAGAAAGTGTATAATAAGTATTACTCTGTTCTGGCTACTAAATTATGCAGCCATGACAAAAACCATAAGTTCACTTTACAGGTATTACTTCCGATTTTAGGATTAAATTTTTTTCGGAAGAGTTTTATTTGGTATCTTATGCAGTGTAATTTGTAAGCTTGTAATAAAAGTATATCACAATGAAGAGTACAGGGGATATTAAAATCGTAATGAAAAGGAAAGGTCAAAGTTTTGAATATGATCTCATACCATATCTAAAACATAACAATGAGTTTTTCCTGGGCTCTCATCTGAATTGTATGACTTGAGAAGGTGCTTGCATCATTTCATAAACAGTTTTGACATAAGCTGTGTACATATTGCATATAAGGTGCCTAATTCCGATGCGGTACTTCCATAAATTTTGTTGTAGTGGATTAACAATTTATGTTGAGCAATATTGCCAATTCTTAAGTTGAGCCTGGAAGCTCTCAACTTAAAATCAATGCTAAAAAGTTCCTGAAGTAAACACCTTATATGTGCATGCCTACAGCTTTATATTAAAATTATTTATGAAATGCTGCTTGTAAAATCTTACAATTCGGGTAGAATTGGCAAACATGTGGCTGAACCTTTATGCTTTGATAAAATGTGGCAAAGTGTGTGTCGTAATGCTAATATATTGATGTCAATTTGCATTTCCTGAGAGCTTTTTCTTCTTGTTAGCTTAAATTTTTATTTTCTTTTTCGCTGATCTTATTTCACAGTATTGCCTATGGGACCACTTCAAAGAGCTAGAGTCAATGCAGCTGATCAGATCAATGCACCTATCAAAATTTGTTGCAGAGATGGTGTCTTCTTTTACCCTGTCTATTTCTTTCTTGAAGGTCATTGAACTAGGTGACACCATGCAGCTAAGTCCCAAAAGAATTATGCATTTCCGCATGCTATTTGAGGCCATCTTTGAGCATTCTGATAGTCTCATTTGGAACATATTCACGCGTATAGCTGTCACTCCTGAGTATGAATCACTTAGAAGTGGAATCGAGTTTTTCATCAAAAAGTATGTTGTGAGTGGTGAAGAATCCCTTGAAAAGAAGTTCAAGGTTGCAAAGAAAGCCCTCAATAATCTTAAAAGAGTGGTTATGTGAGTTTAATAGTTACATTCTAGTCAGTGCTGTAACTTGTGATCCAAATTTTTTTATTTAAATCATGTAATTGTAGATATTCATGTGCTGATGTGCTTACTTGTTCAGCTTCCTCTTTGGTATTATCTTTAAAAAATACTATGGAGGTCAAAAATATATTCGTTTATGGTATTGGTAGTTTCTAATGAAATATACGCATTTTGGATCGTTCAGAGTTGAGAGACCAACTGGTTGGTGTGTACTTGGCTTTCAGACTGCATGTGCTAACAGTCTAGTTGGTTAGATTAAAGGCTATCACCTGCTTATCCAGTGTATTGATAAGGGGAATAATTGATGTATAACTAATCCATGGGTATGATCGATTCACGGAAATCCTGTATTCTCGTGCTCATTATCTTACCATTTCTGCAAGCATGTTTGTTCGAAGGTGCCCGCCCAACTATATTTTTTGTTTGGACGAGTCTAGCTTGAGCAACCCTTCTGTCAAACATGTTTCATATGTTGGGTTTCAGACAAGGTCATGATTTATTTGTTTCATATTTTAAAGTTTAAGTTGATCAGACCATTATGTATCACGCATGTCATTTGAGCTAATTGATAATATCCAATCGATGTATTAATGGTAGCTGATTATTGTAAAATTTACAATGATTTGTTACTGATTTTATAATATATCAGCGTCTAGGCACGTTTGTAGCTCTCGCATCCCCCATCACTTTTGTAAATAACTTTAGTACATTGGTATTTTAAACATGTGATACAGCACCTCATGTGAAAGCCACTTGGACTTTTCCAGATAAAGAATTCCTCCACGAGTAATATTCAGTGTGCACGTGACTAATCTGAGCCACGTGCCAGTGCGTGTAGAACGGTTGAGATTTGCCCGTGCACAGTGGACACTGAATATTTTATTCCTAGAAGACGACAAAGAACACACAAATGCAGTAGAGTAGTGATATTTTTCTACTTCTCACATCGATATTTTTCTACTTCTCACATCTGACTCGTTATGTACAGTAAGTACTGAAAGAAAATTAAGTAGTGATATTTTTCTACTTCTCACATCGATATTTTTCTACTTCTCACATCTGCCTCGTTATGTACAGTAAGTACTGAAAGAAAATTAAGTGGGGCACGTCTTCAGAACTTGTATCGCCATCTCCTGAAGGCTCTGCCTGCCTACCAACCATTTATCAAATTCTCATTAAATGTGCATGTTCAACATAAAATGTATGCAACGTTTGGTTGGTCCATATTTGTACTTTTAGGAGCCATTTTTGCTCACTGGTTGATGACTCGAATTGACAAAAGTGGATCATTAGCGGTGTTGGTTTCATTTTAGTCTTTTAAACTATATCTTGAAACTTTTAATCCAAGTGTATCAAAGAAACATCAATGTTCAAAGCTCAAGACCAAATTTATTTGGATAAAAATCACATTCTTCATATCATAAAGGGATAGTGTAATACAACACATTAATACACAAATTAACGCATACACCCGCGGTGACATTTCATAAATTTCCTTCCCAACGTGCCCTAATTAAAATATGGTGCCTTACAAATGAATTGAAGGCAAAAAGAACCCCAAAAGAACAGAATATTAAAAAAGAAACAAATCAAACAAAATGCCCAAAGGGCCGACTACGCCTATTTTCATCACCAAGCACAGTTATTAAATCAATAGAGGCTTTTCCTTCTGCTCAGTCAATATCAAGAAAATAATAAGTTGGAAGGATTTTAACTCCAATCACTTGCTCCAAAACACCTCACTTAGCGCTAGCAAGCTGGGTGCGGAGTAGCTTGGCAGCGGCAACCATGTTTAGGAGGGCTGGCTTCACTTCGGTGTACTTACGAGTCTTGAGCCCGCAGTCAGGGTTGACCCACAAGATGTTGGTTTCGAGCACTGCAAGCATCTTGTTAATTCTGTCTGCAATTTCTTCTGTTGATGGTATTCTAGGGGAGTGGATGTCATAGACACCGGGCCCGATTCCAGCACCGTATTTCACTCCCTCCCGGAAGACTGAGAGGAGCTTCTCATCAGATCGAGAGTTCTCAATGGTAATCACATCGGCATCCATGTCGATGATTGAGTGGATAATGTCATTGAAGTTAGAGTAGCACATGTGCGTGTGAATCTGTCAGTTTGCAGGAGATGAGCCCATCAAAAAACCAAAAGAGAACTGAGGAAATAAAAAGCAAATAACCCAAGTCAAGGCACAAATTATGGGGTGGAGGGCAATACCTGTGTGGTGTCTTGAACGCCACAGTTAGTGATCCTGAAGGAGTGGACAGCCCAGTCCAAGTAGAAAGATTCCTCTGATTTTCTAAGAGGCAAGCCTTCTCTCAAAGCAGCCTCATCAATTTGGATGACATTGATGCCAGCTTTCTCAAGATCTTCTACTTCATCCTTAATGGCCAAAGCAATCTGATAGCAAGTTTCAAATCTGGAAATGGGCAAATATGTTAAAAGTGATTAATAACATAATATTAAATAATAAGAGACCAGTTTCTTTTCTGTAAATTTTCTCATCCTTTGCAGGGTTCTTTCAGTACCTGGGCTGATCATTCCTGACGAAAGACCAGTTAAGAATTGTCACAGGGCCAGTAAGCATTCCCTTCATTGGTCGGGCAGTCATGCTCTGAGCCATTGAGGACCAGAAGACGGTCATTGCCTTGGGGCGGCTCACATCACCATAAATGATGGGTGGTTTCACACAACGAGATCCATAAGATTGAACCCACCCATTGACAGTGAACGCAAAGCCAGACAACTGCTCTCCGAAATACTCAACCATATCATTCCTCTACAACAAGAACAATCCACTGAATAGTCAGAAGACGAATCCTTCAAGCACTTATAATGCATAAATTATTATTTTATTTGAACCTTAAGACAAAAGGAGATGTATCTTATTGCTTTTATTCACTAGCCCCTGCATAAATCATAACTAACCTCGGGTTCTCCATGAACCAGGACATCTATATCAAGCTCCTCCTGTAGCTTGACAACCTTGTTGATCTCCTCCTTTATGGCCTTAACATAGTCAGCCTCAGAAATCCTAAAGACAGTAGCATTTTCAGAACATGGTGCAGAGAAATGGATGGTATATGGAATAACACAAGGAAAATTGGCTGAAACCACTCACTTTTTAGCCTTATATTCACGGCGAACTCTTCTGAGCTCGATTGTTTGAGGGAAAGACCCAATGGTGGTTGTTGGCAAGATTGGAAGATTAAGCTTCTTCTGCTGAGTATCAAGTCTGGCACTAACATTTGTAGCACGGCGGTGGTCAGAACCCTTCAAAGCAGCAGCCTGAAAAGCCAAAGGGAGCAAGTTTTTGTTGAGTCGAAAATAATGACAGCAGTGCAGCCAATTGACAAGGCTGAAGAATGGAAACTGAGAGAATCACTTACAGCCTTCTGAACAGCCTCGTTAGTCACCCTTGGAGAGCATTTTCTTGAGGCCAGAGCGGCAGCATTTTCAGAGAAGAATGCCTGAAAATGAACCCATATCATCAATGAGTATGCAGCCAATCATGTCGTTAAAAGGCACAAATTACTGCCATCTTCAATCTTGATTGAGTACACAATGGAACAAATTGCCCGTATATTTACAGTATGTATGTAGAGCAATGGATGCTTAAAAAGTCAAATACCTGATCTTTTTGACCAGCCAATGCTTTTGCCAGGGCATTCACTTCAACAACTTTTTGAGCAGCAAATGCAAGCCATGATTTGAGTTCTTTGTCCAGCTTAGTCTCGTTAACCAGATCAACAGCAGTGTGGAGAAGCGAGCAGGATGTAGAGACCACAAGCTTGTCTACATGACAGAATTATAAATAGATAAAATTGTCTACGGTGATTAAATATAGAAAACCATGAAAAAAATGAAGTGAACAATGATACCTTTTCCCACAATGCCCTCAAGAGACTGCAGGGTGCTGAGAGATGCAGCAAGATCATTTGCCCAGACGTTCCTTCCATCAACCACTCCAGCAAAGAGGTATTTCCCAGACGGAAATCCGCTCTTGATCAAATCAAGAGTCTTTGGTCCACGAATTAAATCAAAACCAAAACCACAGACACCCTTCAGAGCAGTGAGAGTTTTGTATGCCTCGGCAGGAACATCAGCAAAGTAGGTCTCGATGATAACATTCAAGCCAGATAGAGATGACTCTAGCTCAGAGTAGGCACCAGTGAATGCTTGCAATTGATGAGACTCGAGATCCTTCACAAGTGTGGGTTCATCAAACTGAATCCAGGATGCACCAGCTGCCTTTAACTCAGCTACAACTTCCCTGCGGAAGGACTTTTTGTTATAACAAATTTGGAGTGGTCACAAAATATATGCAGAACCAAAAGTACAATTCTTACTTGTAGATGGGAAGGATTTTTTCTAGAAGGGAAAGAAGAGGAAAATTCTTCTCAACACCCTTTGCAGGCTTAGAAAGCAACAAGTAGGAGACAGGTCCAACAAGAACTGGAACAGTGTCTACTCCAAGCTGCATGGAAGTGGCCAATCAAATTAGCAAAGAGACACTATACCAGTTTAGAGCTACTAAAGTTGACAGCAATTAGCAATGAGAAAAATTATAGCAATTAGCAAAAATATTCAACTAAACTCAACAAAGCCTTTTTCCCAACCATATTAGACTAGCAACATGGATTTTCTTTTGCCATTCCGCTCTATATAACATCATAGCCTCATAAAAACTACATGCTATCGTTTCTTTCCAAACTATCTCAACCCACATTAGTTTTGGTCTTCCCCTTCCCCAAACGTTACCATTAACTAGGAGTCAAGGACCTCATTTTTCCTAACCGACCAAACCATTTTAATCGATTTTCTCTCATATTCCTTCCAAATAGTGCCACTCCAACCAAATTAAATTAGGAGATCAACAAAGAAAAATGACACCAGATTGAACAGCAACGAAAGCTCATCCGTCCACCCAAGGAACCAAAAACACATCCCACAGTGCAAACATAGAGGAATAGAGAACAGTTAGAAGTATTGGATAGATGGCGACAAGGATCATGTAATCCACATATGAACTATTTTTTTCTCCTGGTGAATAAGAAATTGACTAGAGGAAGAATGTAGCAAGATGTTTCAGTGGCATATTTACAGGTCCAAGGTTTGAAATTGAATTGAAGATTAAGACATATCACGTACATTATAAAATCTAAAACTTACATAGATCACACAAATTCAATTTTTCAAGTAGTATAACTTTTCCAACTTTGTCTCTGACAAATATATGCCACTAAATTCTAAATTACCATCTATTCCTCTTAGCATTTCAACCCTTTATGCTGCTAATCTCCATAAATGGACTCCACAAAATTTTATAAATTAGCAAACTGCTTAGTTGAAACGGATATGCAAAAGTAAAAGGAAGGAGAACTGTTCCAAAGAACTTACCGACTTAGCCTCCTTGTATTCAATTACGGCCTTGTGAGAAGCATAAGAAAACTTCACTTCAGGTCCCAATTCAGGGACAATGAAATGGCTGCATCAATGTACAGACCATAACTCATCAGTATACAACAGTCAGTATCACAGTAATGATTATGTCTTGAGGATTGATTAATCACTTACTAGTTGGTGTCAAACCACTTCGTCATTTCCATAGCAGGTACAGAGGCATTACCTCTGGCCATTGAAAAGTAAGTGTCAAATCCAATCTCACCACCAGTCCAACCATATCTGGGGGGAACAGCCCCAAGCATTGCGGTTGTGTCAAGCACCTGATCATAGTAAGAGAATGTATTGCTAGGAATGTACTTGATGCCAGCATCAGACATCTGCTTCCAGATGGAAGACCTGAGATCAGCCGACACCTTTTGCAAATCCTCGGCAGTGCTCTTCCCATCCCAGAAGGATTCCAGAGCAAACTTGAGCTCTCTCTTTGGCCCCATACGAGGATATCCAACAATGTGAGAGGCCATTGTTCTGGCTCACCAAATCAAACAAAAGGATTTGCCTTTATTCGATAACTAATTGTTGATTTAACAATCAAGACACGTGTATTTATATATATAAACATACATGGAATAAAAAATAACTAAAATCAGACAATATTAGGCATCATAATAGAAAATCACACAGGAAAGTAGGTTCTATACACGTTATGAGACAAGATGAAGAGTTTTCACCACAACAGCAGCCAGATTTGCACTTTTTCAACATGGTTTACATAATTGCCATTTTAGAGCAAAATGCAGAGATAAATTATGCTTCTCAAAAACATTGAAATGATTTCCAAAATGTGCATGATTGATTGAAATAAGAGGATTACTATAATTAAAAGTAGAGAACATATATAATAAGTTTATGATTAATAAATGTTTTTAAATACATATATATATATACATATATGAATAACTTTAGCCATATTCCAAAGCAAACTTGAGCTCTCTCTTTGGCCCCATGCGAGGATATCCAACAATGTGAGAGGCCATTGTTCTGGTTCACCAAATCAAACAAAATCACTCTGTCTTTATTCAGTAACTAATTGTTGAGTGAAGACCTACGTATTATCCTACACACATTATGAGACAGGATGAGGAGTTTTCATCCTTTCATTTTATAAAACTAATTATCAAAAATGTCACTGCCACATCTGCACTTTTTCAACATGTTTTAAATAATTGCCATTTTAGAGCAAAAAGGCAAAGATAAATTATGCTTCTCAAAAAAAATTGAAATGATTTCCAAAATGCGTATGATTGATTAAAGCAAGAGGATCACTATAATTAAAAGCAGATAACGTATATAAGTTTCTGATTAATAAATGTTTTTAATATGTGCGTGTGAATAACTTTAGCTAATAAAGACAAGTAACTAAAGATTAGATCTACACAAATGAGATACAGATCTAAAAAGCAAAACAGAGCAATTGTGCATAATGTAGACGATGCACATAACACCGACAGAATTATATGAATCCATATCTAAAAAGCAAAACAGAGCAAGTGTGAGGAATTTGGAAGAGACGCACAACACCGACAGAATTAAATGAATCCATAACCACTCCAAAGGTCCTTCCGAATCAGATCTATTAAAGAGTAAATATCTAAAACCAGATCTACAAATTACAACATAAGACACCACTAGATCTACCATATAAGTACATCCATATATGATTTGTGAAGAAAATCCAAGAAACTATAACAGGAAAACACGAGATCATATATCTTTAGAATCGAATCAAGCAAGAGCCAAGAGCCATACGAAGTCATCTCTTGCGTATAATCAATCTTCAAGCACAAGTTAAGCAACAAGAATTAAAGATCGAAAAATGAGGAGAGATTAAGAAGAAAAACAGAGTGATAAACAGAGATTTAGGTTTTTAGCAATAGAAGCAAGTAGTTATGCTAGAAACGTGGAATGTGAGCGTACCTCTAGGAAGAGGTAGAACCGGAGGGGTCTGAGACTGGTTCTTAGTTAGAGAGAGAGAGAGGGTGTGTAGAGAGAAGAGAACGACACAGGTTGGAGATGCAATGTACGTGGTTATTTATAGAATTGGTGGCTAGATCTGGGAGGAAATGCTCGTTTCCCAATGGTTTGTTGATTATTGTGGGAGTATCATTGGCCAACGCGCGACTGTATAGCGTGGGGGTGAGGTGTGTTATTCTTTTTTTCTTTTTTTATATAAATGAGTGTATTAGTCGGTATTCGGTAAATATATGTGGAGGTGAGGTGCCACATACAAAATGATTGTTGAGCAGAATTGATGTATATGTATGGTGTGTGTATATATATATATATATGATGCATAGACAAAGTACATAGAATGAGAATTCTGTCTGATGCATGGGACATTCGGACATGGAGGAACGAACATTCATAACACATCGCCGTAAACACTCATTTGACACTTTTACATGTCACAAAATATTACTTTTGAATCGAAAAGTGTTATACTACGAAATTGAGAATATAGCACTAAAATGGAGTAGTATGAAATTTTTTCAGAAATTATTTCAATAAAAAAAAAATAGAATAAGTGTAATTCAATAAGGAGTGTTATTGTTATTTAATAAAATATAGTCGAGGGCCCATTTTGCTACTAGATGTGATAGTTCAGGAAATTTTATTAGAGGTGGGCAAATAATTCGCGAATCCGATCCGATCTGATTGGATCAAATTGAATTATCAGACTCACGGATCGGTGGTGGATTCAAAAAAATTAAATCCATAGTTCACGGACCGGATCACAAATTAAGCTGTCAAAAATCCGAAGTTCACGGACCGGAACACAAATTAAGCTGTCAAAAATCCGATCCGATTCGTGAATACGATTCGTGGCCCATCCTTGAGTAATCCGTAATATATATATATAATATTAATTTATAGTAATATCTTATATCTTTACTTTTTCCGTTTTTAATATATATATATAAAATGACATACCTTACTTTTTTATTTTCTTTTTTTTTTTTTGTAAGTATTATACATACCACCGACTTTTCATTTCATAAAACCTAAACCTTGCTAAAGAAGAGCAAAGACTGAAAAAAGCCAAAGAGAAAGCGGCCGCCTCACTACTCTTCTTCAGTTCTTCTAATCTGTTAATCAAAACGGGCCCGGATAGAGCAAATCAGAGCAAGTCTTGGTCTTTTTGATTCTCGGAGAACACCTATGGTCCTCCTTTTATTCTTTGTAGATATGAATTGGATTAAAAAAATATTAATTTCCAATTCATGAATTGTATGTAAATATCTTTACATCATAAGGTCTCTGGTCTTGCACGAGGAATTGAAATTTGCTTGCACTTGCGGACAACAGTTTACATTGTTTGAATTTTGCACTTGAATGTTGTTTTAGGTGTTTTTTTTTTTTTGTTTTTTTTTTTTGTAAAAAAAAAAAAAAAAAAATCTTTCTTATCCGTCTTTGAATTGATTGCCTTTTCATGTATTGTTTCTTGAAGCCTGGAGAATCCTTGAAGGACTTTTATAAACATACAAATCTGATCTGCTGCTGTCGTCTGCTTCACCAAATCAAAACCTAATTTGGAAAATTCAGTCCGCGATCCGTCATTTCATAGATCCGATCTGATACGTAGACTAACGGATTAGTGGTAGATTCAAAATTTTCCAATCCATTGTGAGCGAATTGGATTATGACTAATCCGATCCAATCCGTAACCACCCCTAAATTTAATGAACAAAATATATTTGAAAAGATTTATTTGCAAATTCCTACATAATTCAAGAATTTTTTTATACTTTACTCTAAAATATATGTTAAAGATATTCTAAAAAGAGATTTGAAATGTACATAGATATAATACTAATTATAAAATCCAGAAAGAAACAAATAAAGGGAAAAATATCCACCGTCCATGGTTGCAACTTTAATAAAGGGCAAAAGTGCGAAATACCCCACTAAACTCTCATCAAATTAGCAAAATAACTTCTTTGAACTAAAAAAAAAAAAAAGTGAGCAAATGTACTTTCAAAAGTGAGCATTTCACCCCTCCGCCGGAACTACTTTTCGGTCACATGATTTTGCACGTGACTGAATCTAAAATTTTAATTCCAAAACTACCCTCATGATGACCATTATACCCTCTGTTTTTATACATAGACCTTTGGCTTTTGTTTATCACCAAAAGAAACCCATTTTGAGCCCCTTCGTTCCTCTCTGCTATCTCACTCTCAGGTCAGTTTACAACGACGAAAAAAGAGAAACCCCGCGGAGACAAATCAACTTATTACAGCGACGAAAAAATTCTATTGCACATTCCTGTATTGGAGTTTATGGAGAGATTGATACATTTTTGTGAAGATGACGATTGGGAAAGAATCATGTTCCATGGATCCTATTGGTGAGTTGCTCACTTTCTACTATGAGTGAGTTACTCACTTTTTTAATTCAAAAAATATTTTACTCATTTATTGAAAGTTCAAAGGATTATTTCGCACCTTTACCTAATAATAAAGAATCATATTTACAAAAGTTCATATTTGTACAAGTCTTCCATGTTTTCTTTCACCATCCGTTAATTTGTCTTCATAAAAGATTGATTTTACTTTTGTGGTTCGAAGTAGTAATTGATTTATTGATGTACACGTGACTACTTACATCGTTATAAATAAAAAATCTAGATTGGTGTGTGCCTGTCATATAAGCAGCCATATGATACAGATCATGAATAATAGAATTCATCATCTATATCATTTTCCTAATTAGACCGGCTATGTTATATGGGGTGGAATGTTAGGTTCTAAAAACAAAACATGAACAACAATCTATGTAATGAAAATGCCGACGTTAATATTAGGAATAATTAGGGAAGATAGGTTTTTTATAATCAAAGAATTAGTTAGAGACTAGGCCAATGCATATTCGACGCCAACCTATAAATGTATTGAAATAACAATAAATAATTTTAAAAATTCAATCTAGTAGAAGATATGACATATAATAGAAAATGATGAAAAAAATAATTTATGTTACCTATTAATTTATATGGAATAAGCATAAGAATGATAATGATGATACAAAAAACAATATATATATATATATATTTGAGCTATCTGTCGAATGTTATTTATGTTGCCTTCCCGAATAAAAGAGTAAAAAAGACAAATCACTATATTTAAAAGCAGATAAATTTACATTACATCTCAAAAGTTGATTACAGATACAAAATTTTCTGACTCTTTTCATATACAAGAAATGAATGCAAAGAGTTTGGAGTTTGCATTTACAAATAGAAGCATAAATGGTGGATTAAAAATTTTCCTAGTTAGCCTTAAATTTTGAAAGCCTTGTCAAATAAACAATGTAAATCTTCATACGCTCATTGTTGGGCAGACAGAGTATAATTTTTAACTTTCGTTGTCCCTTTAATTTATTGCATCTTTGACTTTCACTATATACTTCAATCATTCATTTATTGCGCATTTTACTCTCATTACATGCTTTAATTATAAAGTTTAATTACCAGCCAAGTCCTATAAAATTTTCATAATACAAAAACCTCTTACTTGTGAGAAATATTTTAAAATAATTACGTATTTTATAAATAGCGAACATCTTTATACTAAATTACCGTCTTTTGTAAAAATGCAAACTTCGCTCTCTACTTCCAATAATTTTATTTGTAACTAATTCCTGTTTAGAAATATATATATATATATAACGATTGCCAAAATTAATACTCCTAAAACATATATATAACAAATAATTTCAAATTCACTCTAGTAATAAACTACTCACAACATGTTAAAATACAATGAATAATAATAAATAAATTATTTCTATTATCTTTTAATTTGTCACCTTAAATTTATTTTAAACAAAAAAAAATCTCAAGAACAAAAAATAACTCTATACAATTGAAATAATGTAGTTAAAAATATTTATTAAAATACCCTAATGTATCAAATATAACGTGAATTTGAAATAAAGTTTTTTTTTTCTTAAATTCTTTTTTTGTCAATTAAAATTTTAGCACATCTGTTTGGAGGAAATTAGTTAAAGAGCATACATGATTGATTTTTTTTTTTTTTCTTCCTCCCCTACTAATAAAGGTGACAAGTGATATTTCATGTTGGGCAATACTTGTCTACTCACCAGTGAGTAGGAAGTCTATACCCACCACGTATGTGGCGCAAGACTAAACTAACAAGTGTCTTTATATTTAAAATAATAAAAATAATAAATAATTGATAGCTATCTTGGTTAAACCTATAAGAATTCGAATCAAATTCTAATTCTCTCCTCCTCCTCTCTTTCTCACGTTTCTATCCTATGGAAGCCTAATCTCATTCGTTCATTCCTCCTCCCTCTCTTGCGCTCATATTTTTAGAGAGAAACTCATGTCTCTGGAGAAATAGAAGAAGAAGAAAAGTAGATGCAAAGGAGCAACGAAGAAACATTCAAGAAGTGTTGAGGTAACTAAGTATGTTCTCTTGGTTAATTTCTACTGGTGTCTTAAATTTCATTATTGCAAATTTAATCAATCATTGATTCATTGTCCATCATGGCCAATCAAAATGCATGTATGTTGTAAGAATTAAACAGTTTTGGAAAAATACATGGTCTTTGTTTCTTAGTTTTGTCATGTAGTCCGAATTTAATTTGAATTTATTTAGGTTTAATCCGAATAATTATCAAATTATTTGATTTTATTATTTTAAACATAAAAACACTTAGTTAATTTGCATCACATACGTGGTAAGTATAAATTTCTTATTCATCGATCAGTAGTCAAATATTATTCTTTCATTTTTATGTTTTTAAAAGAAAAAGGAGTAAAATAAAAAGAGTTATTTTTCCATTTTAGTTGTACGCATATAGTGATTACTGATTAGTGACAAACGTGTGGGCTCAGAATCTCAGATCCTCTCAGGCTATTCTCACGCGCATTATAAGCGCTTGACAGTAACACCCAAGCTTTGGGATAATTTTTCTTTAAAAATTAAATAAAATTCTGGAGAAAAAACGAAAAAAAGTTGGTGAAAGTTGGTTGGTAACAGGTAGTGGGCCCGGCGGCCTCGAGGCCCGAGCACAACTAAACACTGTAGTTGGGGGATTACTTTTTAAGTATCTCTATATAGTTATCAAACTTCCTAAAACGCCCTTCTGGCTGGTGAGTGAGTAGGTGAGATGGGGACACTATATACAATTATATACGCACACGCAAAAACAAAATACGATATGAGAATATACAATGGTATCCCTTTTTTTATACATCATCATCCTTCTCTCAATACTATGCCTTTTTTAACTTTTCTATTACATACTTATTTATCTACTATATTTAATATTTTAAAATCATTTTTAATCGCCTCATATTATTTTTAATCTCCCTCCTGTCTCATATCTTTTTACACCAATTACCAAAAATTAAAAATTTATTATAATGACAATGAATGATAATAAGCGTTTCAGGTATGATGTATCCTTATAATAATTAATATTATAATAAAAATATATATATAATATAATGGTCGCAACTCGCAATTAGGTGATTAATAACAGAAGTTAAATTATTTTTTGAGAGTTGTTATTAACATAATCACTCCATTATAATAATATATAAAAATACTAGGCGTTGAGACTCAGTTTAGAAATACCTTATTCTAAATTTAGGGGATATTCAGGTCAATGAAGTTAGAAATACCTTATTTTATTTAGATTATGAGTTTTAAAATTGAAAAACAAAAATAGAAGTAAAAATACAGTTGACCTAAGAATTTGGAGGGTGAGAACAAAGAGAGAGGTGCCCTATCTCTGTTTGGGCTAATCCTAATTCGGAGAGTAGGAGATTAAGAAAATCTTTGGTTATGAATGTGGGCTGTTTTGTAATTTGATTTGGTTTGGTTTAATCTCTCAGTGTAGTCAAACCGCTTACTTTTTTAATCACTGCTTGTGTCGACGAGATGAACGGGCACGATATGGTGCATTTCAGTGACCGATGTGGGTCGTCTGATTAAATAGGAAATGGGCAGCATGTTTTTATCGGTTCGGAAGGTGGAGACAGCGGACAAGTTGATCCAAGCGAATAATGTTCCCTCCCATCAGGGTCTCACATGACTCAGTTTAAATTAATAAAATAACAACTGTTTAAATATATTTTACAGAGTTACATTTATAGTATAATGGAGTATATAAGTGTTGAAGCCCTTCAAGTAAATGTCTTGCGTGTGTTTATTTGGTTTGTGATATCATGTTAAATATGATAAGTTTTATTTACTTAATTTAAGGTGTTGCGTCTTTATTAAAATCCAAAACATCGTTAATGCATTGAAGAAGATTTTGATGCTTGTGATTTGACTTTTTATTTTATTTTTTTATTTTTAATTATGTTAGGGTTCTTACCTATTGAAATAAAATTGTTATTAAGCTATATTAGCTTCATCTAATTACAAACTAAATCGAGGTACAATGTTGTTATTTGTAAGCTTGCAACTTTGGAATAATCATTGTGCAATTCATTAAATCGAACTTTAAGTTAAACTAATAGTGTTGTGCATCAGTAAGTTTAAAAAAATATTAAAAAAAATCGATTATCATATGGGCTAGGGTTCCACCATAACTACACCAACCCCCCACCACCAAAAAAGGGACTTAATGAGTTTAGTTGGACTTTTTATGCCAAGGGACTTGATGTGCCTTTCGTTACCAACCCCACGATTGAAACCTATTTTGTCCTTCTCTTTCTTATATTTTTGACCATGAAAGTTATTAGGCATCTTAATATCTCCTTGCAAATTTACAGTATTTATGGGCTGTTGAGTGTCAAATACTAACAAACAAAGATAGATTGAATATCAGCATCATTGTGTATTTCACGCTCTACACATATGCTTTTAACAAAAACTATGATTTGATTTATATATTAAAAATTTTTAGAATGGAACAATTTATTTATTTTTTCCGTCAACAATATTAGAAATTGAATCCTTGGCTCAACCCTTTCTGTTTAAATGTAATGCTAATGCTCTCATTACTATACACTATAATGAATTTTGGGAGGAATTTATAGGAATGAAATTCAATGTATTATGTTTTTAGTAGTATAATATTTGTGCAAAATCCGTAACAAAAATTATCTTATGCTTAATGAATGTTTGGAAGTTGCCGAGCAATCCTTAAGCCAGAAAAAAAAAATAATAATAAAAAAAAAAATTTGTGGTTTGGTTTTTGTTTGAATATTGTCCCTAAACGCCATTACGAAGTATACATATATATATATATACACAAAAATAGCAAGATAATTTTTTTTGTAAAGTGGAGTAAATTTTTATGCTCGTGTGAATTTTAATGTTGCATTTAGGCAAGTCAAAGCAAGAGGAAAGGAGATGCAGTGTCAAAATATCAATGAGAGAGAGAAAACAAGTAAATTTTTATACTTGGAGCTTGGATCTTTGGCCGATTCGTTGACAGCAACACTCACATGGTCTCATCGTTCTAGGACCACTCGTACTTTAAAAGTGAGGAAAATTGATTGAATGTGATTGAATAAAGCGAGTTTCTGTTTAAGTGAAGGAAAAATAATATGATAAAATATAAATATATACCGTATATCACTCGCATAATTAAATTTTTTTTAACACTTGCATAATTAATTGATTAATTGACAAACTCAATCAACAAGAGATCCTAGCTTACAAAATTTAAATATATAAAATAAAATAAAAAATCATTTGACCGACCATCTATGAAATAAGGGCAAAGATGTAATGATAAAAGATGTTATCAATCATGTTAATATGCATATGCAACATTTTACGATTATGGACGTAAATTAAAATTTAGATTACATGGACTTGGGGCACTTGTGTCACGAATATTTATTTTATTTTTTTACAGTAAAATAATATTTTTATGTAATAAAATATTAAATATAGAATTTAATTTATTTTAAAGTAAAAAAAAATTGTCATATTTGGAGAACTGTAACTCACAACAATCATTATTCCTCAAATATGACACTCTATTTAAAATAGAAGAAGTAATAAAATATAACTGAATAATTAAATGTGCTTTAAAGTACATGTTCAATAAAAAAATGTCGCACATGTATCCTGTATCAATTTTTGAGCAATAAGGGTATGATTGGATTGAGAGATTTGGAGGAAAATAAAAGAAATGATAGTACAAATTGTGTTTGGGTTGGTTGAAATGAGAGAAAAGAAAGGATAGGAAGCTATTATCCCTCCTTATCCCTCATTTTCTATCTCTCAAAAATTGAAAAGATAAGGAGAGAAAGGATGGTGTTTAAGGAGGATTTTCATAATTTCAAAACTACCCTCAACAATTAAAGAGAGAAAATTATTATTCCACTCATATTTCATCTATTTTAAAGGATGTGATAGTAATTTGATTGTTATTATTTCTCTTCTTTTCTTCCCTTTATCATATCCAAACTGGAATACTATCTTCTTCTTCTTCTTTTTTTTTTATATTTTAATCCAAACATAAATAGAGATTAATTGCTATATATCATTTCTCATAACTAATGCTATTTTTTTTTTTTTCTTTTCTCTCTTAAGCATCCAAACAAAGCTTCACTGCTTGACCAGGATATGTGACGGGTGGGGCAATTGATTCCACTGAATTTTTTTCTTTTTGCTATTATTACAACTAATTTTGCATTTTTTTTTATTACATATTTACAAAATTTTGACTTTGCCATCACTAAAATTAAAGAAAACGTCAATACTTAACAGTTTTTAAAGAGTCTATATAACAAACATAGATTAATAAAATCATTACTGTCTAACAGTATATGGTGAGAAAAAATTGCATTTTTATATAGGAAATTAGGAACTACAACTTTCAAGCTTTTCTATACACCGTACCATAATTACAATTATTGACTAGATTTTTTTTATACACGGCACCAGATCTGTGATGGGTGGGGAATTGCTCCCAATTTCGAAGACTCTCTAATAAAGACTTAGGATCACCTCCTGTACTGAGAATTTGCATGTTTTCAAAATCATATAATTCATATTACTGTGCTAAAAATAATTTAAAAATTAACAGGTCTGTGCCCGAGCAATAGTAGATTCTTACTATTCAAAAAATGGTTATGGGTTCCAACTTTAGTAAAGACATATTTGTGTGAGTACACTAAGAAAATATAAATAAATATAAAAATTAAAAGTTTGAATTTTTTTTTTTTTTTACATTAATGAAATGTTGGAATATTAAAGTTTTGACGCCGTGAAAAACTTAACGGCAACAAATTATGCCGGCTTATATAAAAAAAGCCCAGCCAGCCTCCAACGGGAATACCTCGATCCGTGGGCATGCACCAAAGTGTTGCATGGCCTCCACGTGGCAGTCTTTGCGAGCAACACATCCGATGCATTCCTCGTACAAAAAGGAGCTCTCATCCACTCTGCTCACAACTCTCTCAATCATATCACGCGATTATGATGAATAAGAATAAAAATCTGTCAACCCTTGCTAACGACGTTCTTCAGAGATGTGCCCAGTAATTAATATATATATATATATATATATATATTTATATGTGTGCACATAGCATGTTATGTTGTTTTTCATGATCTCGATATGAATCGCGTGTATATATAATTTTGGTAATTTATAAAGGTTTTACTAACCATAACAAAATTAATTTGTCTTAGAAAATGTATTTTTAAATTTTGATAGGAAGCTAGATACATGTGTTGATGCATTGGTGGAGGAATTTGAGAGAGAAAGGAAACCCAAAAATGGTGAATACTCGAGGAAATTGGTGGATTATTGCTGCGCAAAGGCTCTTAATGACATGTGTTGTAGCATCAACGAAACCATTGATGATGGGTCTTTTAGTCGTTTCACCTTTGATATGATGCTCGCTTGGGAGACGCCCAGTTCTGATGATGAACACTCATACCAGGTGCACAATTGTCCCTTATTAGTATTATTATTATTTCCATGTTTTAGTGTGTTAAAAATGGGTGCTTAATTAGAGTTTGCTTTTGATGCACTGTCAGTGTCACAATTTTTATTTTTATTTTTATTTTTATTTTTCACGCAATTAAACAGCACCAGAACCATGTCTACTGTATTTGAATGGAAGTCGATCAATAAATTCTGAAGGTGGGTTGTTTTTTAAATAATTTATAAAGTGGGTTCATTTTTTAGCCTCATAATCAAGGATTTAACTAAATTCAGGTAATCCACTAAGGTTGATAATAAATTTATGTGATAGGATTCCCATATCCAATAAAGAGTAACAATGCAGCTATATGAGTATATGTACCGTAAACATTAGACACATTTTGTAATAACAATATATGGGTCCACATTATCAATGGGCATTAAGCGGGATGATATGATCCTAGAAAGTTGGAAGTTTGAGTGTTCCATCCTTCTAAGGTCAATATTGTGCATGTGCACGCTTGCTTGAACTTTCGAAATGAAAATAATAATAAATAAATAAATAAAATATTTGGAGCATAATAAGAATGGGTATACTTAGGATGCCTTGGGTGAATTTTCATCTTTTGCAATTAGGGAAATATAGTCTCTTAAATTACTTATTGAAGTAGATGTGTGTAGGACGGATCATGAAAAGTGTAGTAGATTGTCATACCACTTGTTAGAGCCATAGTTCGCCGTATCGGCCGACATTGAGATTGCATGGATCAAGTATATTAGTTACCGTACACTAAATACTAATATATGAGAGTACCTTTTGACTTGATTCAACAAATTATTTATTTATTTATTTTTAATTTTTTTTTTTTTTTTTTTTTTGTGCATTAGCTGCCCTAGAGAGGTTCAGAGTGGGAATGAGGGATGGGATAGGCTTTGGATAGCATCACTTGTTTTACACTTTCACAGGTTAGAGTACCAGCTCTTGATTTCTTGGTTCTTTCTAACTGTTCCTGCGAACATAAGATCGGTAGTAAATGAATTGTTGCGAGATCATGATGGAAGTGGTGACAAAATTGTTTACAGATCAGTAGTAGGGTGTTTCTATATTTAGAAAGGGTTCTTCTTTGTTATGAATTTATCAAATTTTCATGGTGGAATGTCTTGTATGATTGCCTGTGAATATAAATAGGGCAGCTGCCAAACTACATAGTTCTCTGTTGAACAAATTTGCAGGTTAACTTTTTATAATTTCCCACTTTTGTAGTTTATTGTTGCACAAGATCCTTTGTCTTTTTGGCATCTTGATTACAGTAACCGGGTTGCTTTGCACTGAACTTGATTGAGTGCAAGGTGTTTGATGGATTGCTGTTATACCATCTTTTTATTTAGCAGGTCATGAATCATGACTTGTTTGTGTAAGAAGCTTACAACTTGTTGAGAGAAAAAAGACGCTAGCTTTGGTGGAAGATGCATTGGGAGAACCTAATCGAAAATCTCATGATGATTGAATAATGAAACAAGGCATTCACGGGATATTGCCAACCTATAATAGGCTAGTAAAGACTTTAAGATGTAACAAAGTAAGATGCAGCTGTTGCGGAAATGATTAGAAAACATGATATGGCCGTAATTCCTCGTTGGGTAGTTCAAATAATACTGAAGCTTTAGTAGTAAGGGACAAGAGGGTTGCTAAAGGCACTAAAGGCCTTTTTTGGTAAGCTTAAATATTTTTCTGGGAATTCTAGTGTAACTTGAGTAAGAAATGAAGTATTGAATAATTTTGTTGATGTTGTTGTTGCCATTGAAGTTCATTGTAGATGGCATGCTCAAGCAATTCTCTCACTGTTGGGTGCATGCCATGGTTAAGAAACATCGGATTGTTATTTTCTTCTCATTTTTCCTTGCTATTTTCTGTCATTGGAAAATCATAAAATAGGACCAATGGAAAATCAAAATTAGATGGAACTTATTTTTCCAAATTTGGCTTTCTCCTCTACAAATGTATAGTATTTGGCATAGGTTTGTGCAGGCATTCACTTCATAACAAACATATCAACTAATCCAGTGCTACACTTTACTCTTGCATAGAATTAGAGAATTAGCTTTGTAGAAGGAACAAGCTGGCAAGAGAGAGGAAGGAAGAGGAAATAAATGCTTGTGATTTGTCAAATACGATTCCGTTAGGCTTCAATTGCTTTTGCAGAAGAGCTAACAACTTGTCTATTTGATTGTACTTGCCTTAATATCAGTAATATTAGGAAATTTTGAGGCCCATACGGTGTACAATGTAGGAGAGATTGTTCTACACACCTGATTTGGGATAACTTAATGGGGCGCATATAGGATTCCCAAGCTGCTATACAATCAGGGAAAGTAGTAGTTTCTTTTGGAGTTTGTTGTAATTTAGTATCATTTCTACAAAAGACTTTCATTATTGTTAAATAAGACATAGGAATGGTGATAAGGTACTTGCTTTTTCACTATAATTTGGAGTTGTCCTTTTTTGAATTTTATTTATGTTTTACTTTGATTCTAAAATTATCATTTTCTATATATATCTTATTTTGATCTGCAGGAGAGTGTGGCAAAGGAGAAAGAGGAGAGGAAGAAGACACCTACAAATGCAACTCAAGAACAAGACGAGATCCCTCTTTTCTATTCAGATATCATGCCACTCCTTGTAAGTTCCCATTTCTTCCAACCATCTGGGCAATGCTCTAGCTGAACATCAGCCTTTAGGATTTATTGAGTGTGATGTCATAAAGACTAGTAAATTTAAAAAAGATAAAACTGACACAAAATAATGTTGTTGCTGCTTTCGATATCGATTGTAAGACTTCCACATTAATTCTCATTTTATTTTATTTTATTTACTTATTTTTTGTGCAGTAACAAGTAATGTTATGTTGGTAGGTTGATCACGAGCCAGGTGTTGGAGAAGATGCATTTGTGTGGTTGGGAATACTGGTTCCATTAATTGCAGATGTTGTCAATGGAAGATTTACTTTCGAAGCTCTTACTGCAGCTACAGCTTACAGGCTCCATTTCCCTGCTTATGATAAATTCTTGAAAGAAATTGACAAGTAATTCATCTAGTCTTACTTTTACTTCCATCTTTGAAAAAATCGTTCTTACCAATTATAATGCTGTAGAAAAGGGTATGAATTATTGAATGGATGAAGTAGGGATATCTACAAAGGAAAAAGAATTAGTTTCAGGTCAAAGAGGTGGTGAAAGCCTAGCAGCTGAAAAATGACTAAAATATTGTTTTGGGCACTTCAGACACAATTTTGGAAGTGGTCGGACAAGGATTCAGTTGAATTGATCCATTTAAAGCTGAATGGTATGCTAGAGTTCTCATCCAAGCCTTTGTTTTGGAAGTTGGAGCAGTCAGCTGGTTGGTTGGACAAATAGATGGCGGTAGCATCAATAGTATCTCAAAAGAGACTCGAGACCCCTTCCCTCTCTCTTTCTCTTCACCAATGAGTTGTGGCATCCTGTCCTCTTTTTTTTTTCCCTTTTATCTCATGTGTTGAATTTATAACTTGATCCAGTATTGCAAAAAGATAAATATATAATTCCCTACTTATCCCCTAGAAATGATATGTCATGGCAGTGTCAAACGTGTCAATGGCAATATTTTGATACAAGTGAAATAAATCTGCCTGGCCATCTCAATCATTGCCTCGTAGAAACAAATCAGACTGCATCTTTTGTGCATGATTTTGAACGAGCTCTTTGATTAGTTCTTCCTTTTATTTTATTATTGTTTATTATTATTATTATTAATATCTGAACAGATGCATAAAACATCTGCAAAAGCAAGCAACTCCAAAAGGTGTTGAGTTCGCGGATGATGAGTTTATACTGCACGTGGAGGGAACTGCAAGCACACAGAGAGTAGTGCGTCATATTGGAGGAACAAATTGGCCTGGTTCGTCTTTACTACTATCAACTGAACTACATGCTCTTCAGCTTCATGAAAAATTGAAGTTCTTCATACTTCTATCCTTTCGAATGATTGACCCTTGGGATTATCCTCATTGTAAAGGTGGTATTTTTAGGTAGGCTTACACTGACCAATTACGCCATCTACTTTGAGGCTTCGGGAGTCATATCTTATGACGATGCACTTAAGCTTGATCTTTCAAAGAACATTGAGCAGAGTGTGAAACCAGCAGCCACGGGACCTTTTGGTGCTCCCCTTTTCGACAAAGCTATAGTCTACGAGTCCTCTGAGTTGTAAGAATACTTGCTCATATGTAGAATTATTATCATTGCTATTGTTGTTGTTGCTATATGAGGATAGTACTAATTACATGTGGAATCATAATCATTGTCATTGGCATCCCATCATCATCATCATTATAGGGCAAAGGGCGTCTGTGCTTGACATCAATTGGCTTTTCACTTATTGGGGTCTTACATTGATGTTGCCCAGATAATGTGCAGGATATATATACATGTCGCTAACCATCCTAAAAACCAACAAGTAGGTTACCTATGAACCAAAAGTATGAATTAGCATGCTTTAATAAGTGAGAGGCCAGTGCATGGTGAGAGGTAACCATTATTGCTACAGTGGTGCTAGGAAACAACCTTTTTGCATTCCAAAATATTTGTTCCTTATGTGGATTTCAACTTTTTATGGAGATTTCTTTGAAAATTTTCAAAACTTTGCCTTCTTGATTAAATTTAATATGCACATTGTTAACTAGGAAAAGATTTTTAAATCCAAGTATACGCTAGGAAAGTTTCAATTTTTTACATCAAAATTAAAGTAGTACACTAATTGCATTTTGGAACATCCCAATAATGGAAAGAGGAGCACTTATTTTGGGACAGGAGTAAAAAGAGCACAATTCAACAGATAGGTGAAGGCATCTTCCAGTTGCTTGGTGCAATTATTGGATTAGCACTTGCAGCGTTGAATCTTAAAGAGTGATAAATAGTTAAATAGAACATGCCCTGGTCGGCATCCTTGTCTAGACAAACTATTTGCTACAAACCTACATCAAGAATGGGTTGTCTTTAGCATTTTTTTGCAACTGTCTTGCTTATAATTGACTCTTTTTGCTCAATTTTCTAGGCAAGAGCCTGTTGTATTGGAGTTCCCGGAGATGACAAGCTCTACAAGACGTGATCATTGGCTTGCTCTTATCAAGGAGGTTATATTATTGCACAAATTCTTATCCAAGTTTGAGGTGAAATCTCAGATACAAGCATGGGAGATGCATGCAAGGACTATACTGGGGATTGTAAGGCTCCATGCCGCTAGAGAAATGCTTAGAATATCGCCGCCTATTCCAAAAAATTTCTTGATCTTTGCCTTGTTTGATGAGTTGCCAAAGGGGGATTACGTATTGGAGGAACTTGCTGAGAGTTTAAAGAAGGTTAATAGTGGACATCCATGCAGTGCTAGCTCAATTTTAAGGTCTCTGAATAGTCTCCAACAATGTGCTTCAAATATTGAAGTAAAAGAAGTGGACGAGGAAAGTAAACCTGTGGGAGGCCAAGTTGACAATCTCTCGTCACTGGAGAGTGCTATTAATCAATCCAGAGAGGAAGCAAAAGAATTTGGTGTTGCCAGAGCTACTGCCGAGAGGCTGAGAGAGGATGGAATTGGTGAGAGTGCCGCTGTTCTTATGGTAAGATGCTGACACAAAACGTGTTCCTGGGCCAAAAGGTCCATTTTATGGTACTGTCTTTCATTTTTCATTCTCAATTCACCAATGGTGTACTAAGGTGAATCTGATCATGATACTCGTTCCCAGAAAAGAAAGAAAAAGGAAAAAAACACTAGAGTTCTCGAGTGCTTTATTATCAATATTACTGGAGTATTTAACAAATAATCAATTCAAACTATCTTAATTCTAAGCAAAATGATGGCATGCCATTGTTACTGTGATGTGGCATGCCATAATGAGTTTGTATGAACTTTGAGGACATAGGGTGGCCTTGGCGCAATGGTAAGGTTGCTCCATTGTAACCTAGAAGTCACGGATTAAAAACCGAAAACAGCCTCTCCATATGGAGGTAAGGCTATGTACATTTGACCCTCTCCAGACCCCACAATAGGGGGAGCCTTGTGCTCTAAGGCTGCATGGCATCACCCTTCTTATTCAATAACTTCTTTTTCTTTTTTCCACTTAAATCCTTTTCTTTTCTTTTTTTGTTTTGTTTCTTTTTCTTTTTTTTTTGTAGGAACTTCTAAGACCACTTAAAGATGTATTACCTTGGTTTAAAGAAGTCTTTACATGGGAAAGACCATCAACCACCCTCATTGCAGTTGCCACAACTGTGTTAGTTTTTTACAAGTAAGTTTGTTTGCTGTATCTGTTCTTACTTTGTCTCACTACTCGAAGAAAAACTTATTTGCTTACCTATCTCTGCTGATTGCCAAATTCATGCACAAATTCTAGAGCATAATTAACATTGTGCTGGTGATGTAGGGAATGGGTTGGCAAGGCATTGGCAGTTTTCTTACTCTGGGTGGTGTTTAAGATGGTTCAGGCAAGACGAAGAAGGATGCATGACAAGTGGAACAAGGTAGTTGTGTGCACTGGTTCGAACAAGACGACAATGGAGAGTATAGTATCGGCACAACATGGATTAAGGACTGTACAGGACATGATGCAGATAGCGAACATTACGATACTGAAAATCTATTCGATATTGATCTCGAGGGCACCCAAGGTACTTCACTTAACTAACTGACACCTCTCACTAATATTTTGTAGTAGAAACAATTGAGCAAAACATAATAAAGTGTAATTGAACTGCCAAAGAGTTGACAGGAGCAACCACACACGGGCAAAATGTTCCAATTTGCAACCAACGGAGATCATCATGAATTTTGCCGGACTTTTATTTGTTAAAGTACACATTACTCTTGTTGAATATAGCGTACCTTTTTCAGGCTTTTGCTTAAGATGAAAAAAAGCTCTCTCATGCTCTGCCACAATTGGTTAAATATTTCACAACTGTTTGTTCTTGATCACAGCATGCCAATATGGTGATGATGTCAATGACTGGCTTAGCAATCTTGTTGGCTGTGGTTCCATTCAAGTTCATCCTTTTGGCTCTCGCGGTGTATTGTTTCATAATGACTTCAAAGCTGGGGAAGTATATTGAAAATGAACAGGGGAATCGGCGGTTAAGAGAATGGTGGGACTCAATTCCAGTTGTTCCTGTTGAAACTGTGGACAAGGTACCCGATAGTCCTACATAATTAGGGCAAGTAGTTACTATGGTTGGAGAATTAAAGAGAGTTCAAGAGGTGATACGGTGTATGAGCTCAGACATACTTTGTATGAGAGTCTGATCTGATCCTATAAACATTCTGATACTGTGATGCTATATATATATATATATATTTTTAGCAGTAGTGAGTGCCTGTTTCATCTGTGAGGGAGATGAGTGTTGGCATTATGGTTTCACTTGTTTCTTGTAAACGATGCACATTGATTCTTATTTATGTGGTCAAATGGTTTTGAACCATCTTGCAAGAAACCTGCTTCACAATAAATCTCGTAGGTTACAATCGTTGAAATGCTGCATGTGCTTTGAAATTATAATTGAAAAAAATATATAGTTTAAAATTTTAACTAATTTTTTTTTCTAATTCTAAATTTAAAGCATTAATTCCATCCTCACGTAGGGACATGTATAGTTATATATTTTGAATTAATGATCAAATTTAAGCAGGTCATATGTTAATGGTAAGGATATATATATATATATATATATATATACACACACACACACACACTAGAGAGAACCACATGCAATGCAAGTAAGTATAACTTAATCATATTTTGAGATAGTAAAATAGCACATGTGAATCAAATGGAGAAAGAAAAATCTAAAATGAAATTAAAAATAATTGACGGTAACTTGCAGAAAAAAGTGCTAAGTAATTGACCATTAATCTCAAAGATAAATAAGGATTAAAAATCACTAAGTCAATCATTTCAACACTTTTCATCATTTTCAAAGTTCCTTTATGCAAAACTTTGTTGAAATCCTAATATTCTTGTATCAATAATCATATAATGACTCTTTATCACTTCAAAATTTTATTTTTTAAGTTATTTATTATTGATTGTTTACGTAACTTATAAAAGAAAAACAAAACTACCTAATGAGTTACAATCTTAACAACAAACACACTTTTTAAAAGTAATCTCCTTAATGCAAAACACTTCTAATATTTTAATAATGAAACAGAAAGATGATTAAGACCCTCATATAAATCATATTAATTTGAATTAACATCTATTCCGTAAATCTAAATTAATTTTTTGGTTTGGAAGATTCAAAATTAAAGTCAATTTTATTTTATTCTGAGATAAAATAATATATAAAATACCAATTATTTATCCAATATAGATTTTTCTCTACGTACATTGCACGTGTTCATTTTCTAAAGGAGGTGACTTTTAAAAGTTGTGTTTGTTGTTAAGATTGTAATTCATTGAGTAATTTAGTTTTTATTTTATAAGTTACGTAAACAATCAATAATAAATAACTTAAAAACTAAACTTTGAAGTTATTATTATTACTATTTTTTGGTTTATCTCGTTCCAAACAAGTATTAGTTGTTAAATAGGTAACTTGTCAACAATTGATGTATTAGTTTTTATATAGAAAACTGGTTTAATTTGACCAAAAAGTTGCATGTTTTTTAAAGTCATTTGTTTTTGTTCCTGTTTTTTTTTTTTTAAATAAGAATACGTGATTTTGAAGATGTGTTAGTTTTAAATAGACAACTGATTTATTAGTCTAATCAGTCATGTGCTTCTTTGGACGTTAGATTTCAAACGGTCCACTAATGATTTGCAACAATTGAAATAGTTTAAGGGGTTAGGTGTCTTTCACTCAATTTACGATGTTTATTGGGAAAGAAAAAAAAGTTGATGGAGGTTTAATGCACTTAACTCTTTTCAAAATAATAATAATGTATATACTATTAATTAAGAAACTTAATCCCAAAGTCGTTCATTTAACCCTATCATCTAGTCTATCATTTAGCCCTCATGTACTAATTATGTATTGTCTATATAATGATTCATTCGTGAAATAATTATATGATAATTAACTCACATTTCAATCAATGATTATACGCGTCAGTTATTTATATATACTTGTACACATATATTGCATATAAAATACAATATTTCATATATTTTATTCATGTAATTTTTCAAAATAGAGCAAATTTAATATTTATGCATATTTCTTTTACATCGTAATAAAAGAATATCACTGAACTATTAGGAGATCATATAAAATATAATAACTCCTTGTGTACTAATTATGTATGAAACAATATAAATATATATGATTATATAGAAAGATAAAATATATAAATTGTTTTTCAATTCAAATTAAAACATACCTTTAAAAAAAAAAAATTGAAAGGGTTTTGAGTTGTCATTACAAGAAAAAAAAAAAGGTCTTTTACGAGTGCCCAAACACCTCGTGAAAACGCAAATGACACCCTCGTCTATTATGCCCTTGTAAATGCTCTTAACTTTTTACGGGGACTTGCAGTGCTCGTAAAATAGTAAAGTACCAGACACCAGGCGTCTCGTTAATAACTAATTTACAATGGAAAAAGCCACTCGTTAATAATTAATTTACGGTGTCACTAGCCACTCGTTAATAATTAATTTACGATGTCACTAGCCACTCATTAATAATTAATTTACAATGTCACTAGCCATTCGTTAATAATTCATTTACGGAGAGATTCTCTCCACGTAAATAATGTAAAGACTTTTATTCACAAGCTGTGAAGACCATGTAAATAACATAATTATTTATTTATATTTAATAAAAGCACATTTAATTAATGTTACCCAATCATCCACATATAACTTGTATATTGGTCACAATTTTAACTACACAGTACTTCAAAAGACAATTTTACAATTCAACAATTCATATACCATTAAACATATCAAAAAATTTAATAATCCATACACCATTAAAATATCAAAAGACAATTCATCATGATTCAATGTACCAAATTGCAAAATAAATTCCAATGTTTGTCAAAAACACATCAACAAGTAATTCTTCACATTGTTCTTTAATCATCGGCACAACTTGACTTTCAATTTTTAAGACACGTCCTCCACCTCGTTGTCTATGGTACAAAATCCAAGTAGGTAACTGCATCACACAAGTCTTAATATCAGTATGCTAAGTTTTAAGTACTTGAAATGAAAAGAAAAAAAAAAATTCAATTATAAAATGCTAAACACAACAAGATTAAATATTCAAAATGCATGATAGAGTACAGGTATGTAGATTTTCACCTCACTTCGTTTTCTAGCCATGTTATTCTCTTTCCATTCCTATTTACACCCTAAAAGTATTCACTTCTTGAAATACAGTATTTTCTTTTCCTGTTATTTTTAGTTTAGCATATTATAACTTTAAGATTGGCAGCTTTCACCAACATATATTAGTGAGAAATTTATTTTAGGAAGTTGTGACAAATAATAATAATAAAAAAAAAAACTGCAACTTATGTAGTTGAGCAGACCATGGAAGGAGCTGCACTTTCACCAAAACCAGAAAGTGAAAATAAAGAGAGATCGAATGTTGAAACCAAAAGGCCTGAAGGTATGTAGACTATAATCTCACTTTGGTATCTAGTCATGCTATTCTCTTTCAATTCCTATTTACTCTCTGAAAGTTTACAATTCTTGAAATATATATATCTTTAAAGTTGGCAGCTTTCACCAACAATAGTGAGAAATTTTATTTAAGGATGAGTAATTGACGAATTGAAATATAAAGCTTCATCAATTCTCTTATACATGAGTTTTAACAGAAAAATCAAGATAACCCATCTCAGTCACAATTATAGCTCTAACTAGAAAATTCGAAATACTGTAGCGCATTCACAATTTTCCAAAAGCTTTGTAAACACATAAATGGACACATGTATATCAAGCAGTTTCAAAACCTCAGCCCCAATGATCATTCAACACAAAACAATGTATGGGTATATATCAAAACATAGTCTCAAGCTTCATAGAATTTTCAACATGGCAATAAGATATATACATCATTTCAGTTTAAATTTCACAGCCCCATTTCAGTTCAAAAGCATAGTCACAGAGATGTATTTATATCAAAATCATCTCACAGTTTTTATGAATTCAAGTACAATCCAGAATTTTTGATACAACACAAGGCCATATATATATAATCTGAAATTTAAAGGCCCAAGAAGTTACAATTCAATTCAATTCAATTTAGAATTTCCAATTCAATTCATCATCTACCTCAATTTCAAAAATCAGGGACAAGCCCTTCACATAATTTTTTTTTTTAGTCCATTCTCCATTACCATAGCCCATCCTCCTTTTTCACATCACAGACTTATACATCCACAGCCCTAATAAACACAACCACAGATATATGTAGGAAATTCTAAATTCCCATTCCAAAATCAAAGTCTAAAAATCAAATTTCAGGTTGAAGAAAGCTTACCCGAGAGAAAAATGAGAAAAACGAGAAAGAGAGAGACTCGGCCTGAAATTTTTGGCTGGAGAAGACGACCGGAATTGGAACTGTGGTGGCCGGTGGCGAGATGTGGTTTCTCCTTGACCTAGAATCGGCCAGAGAAAGCGAGACCGAGAAGAGAAGAGAGAGCAGCAGCGGCGGCCAAGAGGTTCGGCCGGAAAAGCTTGCGGCAATGGGGTTCGAACAGAGAGCGAGGGCTTGGTGATGGTGTGAGGATGTGGGTTGATGGCGGTGGTGCCTCGGCGTGAGACACAGAGAGATAGAGATAGAGAGAGAGACTAGGGTTTTTTCAGAAAGCTGAATACAACAAAACTGATGGAAGGAGAGAGAGCTGTGATGACCGGTGATGGAATGTGAGAGTTGCGATAGAAAACCAAATGGATTCAAAGATCGGGCTGATCAGTGATGGAAAGAGAGAGAGTGGCTGAAGGAGAGAGAGAGCGTTAGGGCTAAATGAAATGGGAAATGAAATAGGAAAGTGTTTTACAATACGTGTTAATTGGCCCCAAAAAAAACGACATAGTTTAGGGCCCAAATAGTAAAATGTATATAAATCAGCGGAGGGAAAAAATGGGGGGAACGAAAAAAAAAAGGTAGGAAGGAAAAAAGTGGAGGGGAGGGAAATTTTAAACCGTGGCCCCTTTCATTAACGAGGCGCTTGTATCCCGTTAAAGTTAACTTTCATTAACGAGGCGTTTGTATCCCGTTAAAGTTAACTTTCATTAACGAGGCGCTTACATCCCGTTAAAGTTGACCTTCATTCACGAGGCGCTTACATCCCGTTAAAGTTGACCTTTATTAACGAGCCACTAATATCCCGTTAAAGTTGAGAATCGCCTCGTTAATATATGCATATATTAACGAGCACTTTTAACACCTCGTGAAAGCATTCTTTTACGAGGACTCTGCTTCCAACCCCGTGAAAGCATGTGACAACTACAAGGAACACCTTATGATCCTCGTCAAATGCAGTTTTTACGAGGTAAAATAAATAAACCTCGTAAATACTGGTCGTAAAAGCACACTTTTCTTGTAGTGTGTAATTTGATGTACATGAACCAAAAAACGAGTCTCCTCTCAAAACCGTTGAAATTGTTTGTGAAAGAAGAAACCTGTAACAAACTTTTTGTGAAGAAATTATTTTCAAAGAGAGATGGAAAGAAATAGAGAGGAGTGAGATATTGGGTGATATGAAAGTTAGATATATATATATAATATATATATATATATATATACATATATATATATTTTATATGGTTGAACAAACAAGTGTTTGAAGTTAAAATATGACTTTTAGAAGAGGTGTTAGTGTAGTTAAAATGTAAATTTTAGAAAAGGTGTTAGTAGTCATTTGAAAAGTCACATTTATTTATTAAAATAAATTAAATGATTTAATTATATATAAATAATAAAAGGTGACTTTTACGAGAGGTGTTAGTAGTTATTATATATATTTTATATGGTTAAACAAACATGTGTTTACACTTAAAAGGTGACTTTTAGAAGAGGTGTTAGTGCAGTTAAAAGGATAATTTTAGAATGGGTGTTAATAGTTATTTGAAAAGTCACATTTATTTATTAAAATAAATTAAATGATTTAATTGTATATAAATAATAAAAGGTGACTTTTAAAAAAGGTGTTAGTAGTTATTTGAAAAGTATATATTATTATTACAAAAAAATAAAATACACTTTCATAAGATATATATATATATATATATATATATATTGGCAAGAACCTTTCTCATTCTCTTTGAGATATGTATTACACAACACAATTTTTTATTTTTTATTTCATAATGGCAAGGTTATTATATTAGACATGAATCCTTTAAAATATTATCGTTTTTTCCCTCCATCATTTCCAATTCATCATTTTGTTTATATTAAATTGGGTAAAAAATCATAACGCAATTACACAATTGATGTCTTACGTTTTTTAAGGTGTGAATTCGGCTTTGAGATAAAATATTAGAGAACATAAATCACGGAGTATTATATTTATAAGGAAGGTGCTCTCTATCAAAAGAACCAAATAATGTACACTTTAAGCAAAACAGTTTTTTATTTTATTTTTGAAAGGTAAATAAGCAAAACAGTTAAGGAATTGATGAAAAACCTCTATGTTTAGAATATATCAATTGGGTGAACAAAAGATCCAAGTTATCCAACAACATTATACTATCATTATATGTGAAGCAAAACAATAATTGCACAACAAGTGCCTTTGATCTAATGTTGCAAGTTCCAATCACCTTGTGGTGTCCAAAATGTTTTTTCTGTTTTAATTGTACTATTTATGCAAACGAGCAACTCTTTTTCGCTTGCTCGCTCTATGAAAAGAGTAACTTCAGTAGAATTATAAAAGAATAAATTTACTATAAACTTTAAACACCAATTCAACAAAATAAAATTTCATGTTTACCCTTTAAAAAAAAAAAAAAAAAAATTGTACTTCTTTCATGTTTGGATTGCGGTAGAACATGGAGATATTCCCAAAACTCATGCCTTTATTACATTTTGCAGGTTCATATTGACACGTGCAGTGTCACGCCTGACACGTGATACATAATCAGACACCTCATTACATTTATTAATTTGTTTTAACTATTTGTACGAAACTCATGCCCTTTCTCTCTTTCTTGAAATGTACAAATAGAACTACAGACATTCTAGGCCTCTTCAACGGTCTCTAAAACCCTAACCCTAAACCCTCACAACCCAAGAAACACGATTCAAACAGCTCTTGCGAGTTCAATGTTAATTGTGAATCGAAACACAACAACATCTTCTTGATCGGAACGAGCAGCGAAGTTATGGAGATCGATCCGTCTCAAGGCCAGTCCCTGAAGCAAAAGGCCGAGACGTTACAGGGTCTTACAAAAGGGCCTTTATCGTCTTCAATCGCGAAGCTTTCGGGTTCTTCGAGGGGTATACCTTCCGATAAAGACTTCCATTTCTACTACAACTTCGATGAATTCAAAGTTCCGATAAAAGAAATAGCTGAGAAATCGCAATCGATGCTTGAAACAATCGGGTCTTCGGCGCACGTTTGGGAGAAAGATATGACATTCCCTGAAGATCTGGAAGAAGCATATGATTGGCTGGTGAATGTTAACGACGAGTTTATGGAGAGGTTTGATGTGTCCGTGGACGAGTATCAGCGAATGCAGAAGAAAGAAGAGGAAACCGGTGTGAGAATGACGAGTTCGGTGGATTCTGAAAGTGGGTTTCAGTTGGTTTATGGGAAGAAGAAGAAGGGGGCAAGTCAGGTGGTGGAGAAATCTCTGGTTGAAGAATCGAGTTCTTCAGCGGTGAAGGTGGCTTCTAGGGATAAAAAGACGACGGGGACGAAGCCAAAGGTGCCATTTCATATACCGACAATCCCTCGGCCACAAGACGAGTTCAAGATATTGGTTAATAATTCCAATCAGCCGTTTGAACACGTTTGGCTGCAGAGGAGTGATGATGGTTCCAGGTTAATACATCCCCTGGTTAGTTTCTTTTCTTCGTGATCTTGATCGAATTGTTGATTATAGGTTATATATCAGTGTGCGCTCACATGCGTGTGAGAGAATATAATTCCTTTGATGTGAGTTGATTGAATCCACTAATGATTCTATGTTCACGCAGTCCGATTTCTTTTTTTATTAAATGTATTTTTTACATTCTTGTTGGGGAGTAGAATTTAGATCCAGAGATGGTTTGTTTGAAGCTATGTTTTGCAATTAATATTCACCCGGTCTTTGCAGTGATGTTATTCATATATGCATATTATGTTTAAGTAAGCTTGTATGTGCATAGAATTCTACATATAATTTTTTTTTCCTAAGTACTAATTATATTTTCTACAAGGCTTATTATGTCCCCTGTTTAGAGTACAATTCATCAGAGAAAGAAAAATGTTTAAATTTGAAACTCTAAAATGAAATAGCCTCTTTAGCAGTTGGAATATATGAACTCTTAGAATGACATAGCTAACCTCATCGGAGAATTGAAAGTAACAGAAGTCATGGCCATACATATACTTGAGTTCTGTGTCAGTACTTTGAAACACAGACACTTGTATATACTTAATCCCCAAATTTGCTTTTGGCAATTTGAATCAACAGGGAATTTAGGAAAGCATCTTGTTGAGCATGGTAGATGCTTCACTCCAGCCACAGAGGCCTAACTAGTAGCTCTTGCTCTTGCCAGCAGCAAAATGGCAGTGCTTGTCTATTTTTAATCGATCACATCTTGATGACCATTATAGACTCTCCAACTTGTTTACATTGGTGACACCTTGGATTTGAATCCTCCCCCCCCAAACCCCCTTCTTCCCCTCCCTCCCTCTCTCTTCCCCATTCCCCTTTGAAGAAGTTATAGCAAGGCAAAGAATAAATTACTTATCGCCTCAATTTCGTTTTTCCTTTTTGCCTCTATGATTTACTTATTATTTGTGAGAATTCTTCTTTGCCTATAGCTTTTCTCAATATCATCTAGTTGATTATGCATGATAAATTGTGAGGACTCCCAATATCACAATGTCATCTCTATTTGCATTATGTGCCTCACTGCCTTGTAGAGTTTATAAGGCACATAATGCAAATGTGTATGATGAATGACTATTCCATAATTTAGATTATTCATGTTCAAATGACGATGCTTTTCTGATTATATGTTTTGGCTTGCAATTAACATTGTTCGTGCTTGCTCAAACTGCTCATCTGGTGCCATTCATTTTCTTTTTTATTGATTGCAAATATTAATGGAAATTTGTTGTGTTGATATATGTATATATATTGCAGGAGAAATTATCTGTTCTGGATTTTGTTGATAAAGATGTTGGGGATTTTGAGCCTGTAAAACCACCTCCGGTGGAGTCCACCCCATTCAAGCTTGTGGAAGATGTCAAAGACTTGAAGGAGTTAGCTGCCAAGTTGCGTGGCGTGAATGAATTTGCGGTAAATGTTGACTGTGGTGTTCTTTTAATGGATTATTTTTCCCAATTATTTAAATGCAATACTTCAAAAAAATATTTGTTGCTAATTATGCGAGTTTTAGTATGAATTTTTTTATTGTCAGGGATTTTTGTATGAATTTTAGTGTGTAATGTTTCTTTTCTTTTTTCTTCCCGTAAAAGAAAATATAAAGATTGGTTGGGAAGGACTGTTACAACTTATCCGAATGATGACCAGTTACATTTCTTGTAATTTTTTGTTAAGTTTAACACTCCCTTCTATAATCAGCAGACTCATCTCAAAGCTGAAAATGGCATGATTTCTTGAAGTTTATGAAGGGAAAACCTGAAAATCTGTGGACACAGTCTCGCTCTAACTCCATGCACACACATAAACGTATATCTCTATATGTTTGGTGTGAAAGTATCAAGATTCATTAATGATATTTTACATTGTTGGGTGTCTGATGTTAGTAAGAATGTCGCAAGTCACATGGTGAATTAGTTTTTGAGGATTGATTTTGGATTACCCTACACTCATTTCTATTGGGTTCTCTTGGATCATGTGATGGCTAAACAGAGGTTTTATTTTATAATGTAGAGGTTTATTTATTGCATTCAAACTTTGATGCATATCAAAGGGCTTCGTGGAGATGGTTCAAGGGTATGGAGGAGTTGGACAAAGAAACCATTCTCCACTTATTTATTATTTTGGTGAATATTTTGAGATAGTTGTGTTCAGTATGCTTAGATTGCCAAATATATGGATATTGGAAAATGATTAACTTTACCTGTCCTCTTCGTGCCTCTTTGGCTTGAGAGGTGGCCTGTGTGGTCAACCTTAGGTCAGGAGTCCAAGGATCTGTAGAGAGAGAGAGAGAGAAGAGGGAAAATGATTATTTTTCAAAGTATGTCTTCTTCGTGTTCCTTTTGATTGCTATTGAGCACTTGTTCTGTTCTTAGATGTCCAATCGTGATGCATTTTTATTATCACTTATATGGACTGTTTATAGTGGCTTCAAAAAGTTCTTTGGAATGTAGTTTGCATGCCTTTCGACTTCTGAATAAGAATACAATGTCTTTGGAGGACGAGTGGCTTTTGATTGTTCTAAAGTTTGTTTAAAATTACATTTTGTGTTAGTGCTATATTTTTTTGGAGTTATGTACACATAATTTCCTCTTCTTCTTCTTATTTATTTATTTTGAATTGGTGTTGCTATTGATTAGGTCGATTTGGAACATAATCAGTATCGATCCTTTCAAGGATTGACTTGCCTGATGCAAATATCTACTAGAACTGAGGATTTTGTTGTAGACACGCTAAAGCTTCGCATTCACATTGGTCCTTATTTAAGGGAAGTCTTCAAGGACCCTACCAAGAAAAAGGTAATTACTTGGATGTTGTGCATTTTTGACATGGTGGCAGATTCATTTCATTTTGATGATACTTTACTTAATTAGGTCATGCATGGAGCAGATCGGGATATAGTATGGCTTCAAAGGGACTTTGGCATATATATCTGCAATTTGTTTGACACCGGGCAGGTTTTCTTTTGAGACCACTACTCTTTTGAACTGTGAACTGCACTTGAGACTTATTTTCATATTTATGCTATTATGAGCAAGAATTGTATGGTCTCTGAGTAACTTATCCTTTATTTTGATTTCCGGCCATGTATGTGTTTTCTGGCCAGTCAGACTGAACCAGATTAAGTGTGTCAGTCAATCTTGGTTATGTCTGTATAACTTCTCTATGTTGGATGGAGTCTCTCTCCCCCTCTACCCCCAAGTTTTCATTTGCATCTTCCTCTGCCTAACAAATTTTTGTACGTTTTCAGAACAAGTAGATTGTATTGGCAACAGTTCAACACTCACTAGTTTCTTGGCTGTTTTGACTGAAATAATTATCATACTATTATTTCTTGTGGTTTAACTATTCTTTCTGCCTCTTTCCTTATTCTTTCATAATCATCTTTTTGGGTTGGATAGAGTTGCATTGCAATTGCAATTTATAGCTGTTGGGATAAACACACTCAAATCAGCTCAGTCCTATCATTTGGGGTTGGTTTTATTTGCAATTCTGTTTTTTCTTAGGCCATAGATTTGCTTGAACTACATACTATCATGTAGTTTCCTTCTCTCCCATGATTCATGTTAATTTTGGTAGTTTCGTTCCTCTAGCTGCGGTCATTCACTCTTTTTTTAACTGGTGTAAGTTATTTGGTCTTCGTTGTATGTTGTCACACTACATCAGTAGATTTTCTTTCATTTCTATTTCCAATTGCTGCCACTTTCAGTCTTATGGACGCTTTCATTCTAAATTTATCCTTTCTTATTTTACTACGCATCCTTCTCAACATTTGCACTTTAATTTCATTCTTCTTTATCAGCATATTCCATAACCATCCAACTGATGTTAGAATATGAATACAAAATTGGGTTGGAGTTACTTTCTGGGAAAAAAAAAAAGGGTTAGAGTTGCAATAAATAATTTTGTACTGGTATTTTGATTGTGTTCCAAGTTCATTGTATGTGGAACTGGAGTAAACCAATACGGGAATCATAGCAATTATTTAGAAGCAGGTTTTCTTTCCTTTTCTTTTTTGAGTGTGGATGATTCACATAGATCTGGCACATGGCATCTTTTAGAGAATCAAATTTTCTTGTGATTATGCTAGGAAGAAGAGATAAGAGATCACGTGGAAACAGTTTTGTCCCCTTTTCTTTTTCCATTTGTTTCCCTGGGTTTCGGTCCTAACCATTTTATGGAACACATTGTTTCTTAGACGGGCAGATTTTTTTTGGGAATTATGTATATATATATATGTGTTACTTGGACTCGGGTATGTGTGTGTGTGTGTTGGACACGGGTATGTATATCCATGCATCGGACGTGTCAGATCTCTAATCAGGACACATGGACACTGCCAAATATTCATTTTATTTTATTTTCTAGAGTGAAGTAATGTTTTTATCTAATATAGTGTTCATAGGCATGTAACTTATTTAAAATTAATAATATAATATAATTGAATGATTAGATATGGTTTTTAACTACATGTCCGCCTAAAAGTGTCTGACACATCCCATTCCCATGTCTGAGATGACTGGAAATCTTCTTTCATCTCCCCCCAATACTAAGTCATCTACCTAGATCTATCTCCACAAAGTCGTGTCATCTTCTCTTCCAGGTGAGTCAACCTGATTGGTTCACCATATGTGGGTAATAATATGTGGCCATGTCAGCATGGGAATTACAGGATTAATTCCACCAAAATTTTTATTCTTTATCATAATATCGGTATTAGCAAAATTAGCTCAATATGTTGATTCAAATACTTCAATATCCAATGAAGTCCACGGGAAATGTTTAAGATTTTTATTTATTTTATTTATATATATATTTTTTGCATGTTGGGACATATTATGCTTCAAAATGTGGTTTCTGACTGCTGTTTTTCTTCCTGTCCTCCTTAGAATCTATGCTTCTTCTAACCCCATCAAAATACCTTGTGAAATGTTGTGTTTATGCTTCAAAACGTGAGTATTAATTTGTAAAAATTTGCAAGAGATGCAATTGTTTATCGCTATGATCCTGAAACACTATATTACTTGTGGCTTGACGTCTCTAGAACATGTCCTAGAAGTGTTGAAATTACATTTCTGATCCCACTGATTTCTGGTGCCATCTTTTTGGGTGGTGTTCTATCTAGTGGCTGAATTTTTGACTTGTTATAATTATTGTATATTTTTTCACATGACTAACATAGTGCCTCCAGTCCTTACCCAAAAAGATATAGTGCCAGCACTGTTACAAGTCAAGGCATTCACACGTCTCTTCCCTGTTGTCTTCTAAGATTTTGTACCACAAATTACTCTCAAGTGTTGTAGAAATAGCAAGGAATAATGAATAAAACTGCATAAGGTTTATATCATTAGTGACATAATATCGAGTACTTTGATCTGTGCTTTGGAATTTCTTTACAATTATATATTTGGGTTTCATTTTTCTATTTATTTATTTGACTGAAAAGGTGAAACTTTTTCATTATATATCAAGTATTATGGATCCAGTGGTTCTTGAAGAATTTTCATTTTGTTGAATTTATGTTCTCAATGGAACATATTTTTCCTGTATGTTGTAATATAATTTGCCAGATCGGCAGTGGAAGCATATATGTAGGAATCCCTTCTGGTTGCTTTACATTTATTATTATTTTTTTAATTACTCGTAAAATAAATGCTGTGATATTTTATTTTTTTTAGGTTGGATGGAGTTAACTTTTTTTTTTTGATATTCCATAGGCCTCAAGGATGTTGAAACTGGAGAGAAATAGTCTGGAGTATCTTCTGCAGCACTTTTGTGGAGTTACCGCTAACAAAGAGTAGGTTCTATATGTACGCAATATGTGCTGTTCATTGTTTAGCCCCGCCCCCCCGCGGGCGAAAAAGAAAATTTAAGTATGATTGACAAGCAAACTCTCTGCAGATACCAGAATGCAGATTGGAGGTTACGCCCTCTTCCTGATGAGATGCTCAGGTACATGGACTGTTGGAACCTCAGTCTTTATTTTCTGCTTTCAAGCATTCTTTCCCTTCTTTTAATCTTTTTTATATCTTTTATTTATTTATATTTTCTCTGATTTGAACTTCTTTGAGTAAGGTGTGGGTAAACCTTTATTGGAGAAAGGCATTCAATTAGAAATGAGGATCATAAATTGGGGTATCTTTATTTCTTGATATATAGACGTGCTAATATTTGCGTGTTCTGCAAAAAGAGAGATATTAGCACTAATCTAAAAGTTTAAAGCACCACTGTATATTGATTTCCTTGGATTACACAATGGAAATATTTGATTATTTCAATCATCATTGTTTTCTCTTTTTCTGGTTGATTTATAACGTGGGAAGTGAAGGAAGAAGGTAAATTTTGAACTTGTAGAGGCTTTAATACACACTGGGGAGTCTTTATATCTACAAGGAAAAGAAGACAAAATGTTTTAAAGCAATTAATTAACACTGTCATCCTTATCTCTCCATTACAAGTTCTTGTATGGGCATAAATCCGAAATGCAATTGATTATTTTTTGGATCATGCTAACCAGTATACTACCCTGTAAGTATCAAGCTTGACATTTAAATCCATGAATACTACTTAGCATAAGAAAATAAATGATGTAGAACTTCAAATAGCTAATAGTTAAGAGTTCAGTGGCTGAAAATCCAAAGAATCAGGGCTGGAATTTGAGATTTGATAGTAGAGATGTCTATAAACAAGGAGAAAGGATATGAAATAACAACAGCCTACACCAATTACTGTAGGCGCCACACCAATAACTGCAGGCATCACTCCTAAAGAATCACACCTACATAATTTGTGAATCACTCACAGTGGTAGTCCATAAAAAATTTTTTTATTCATTCATTACTGCTTCAACCAAGATTACATCCCATTCCTTCACAGGATTTCAACTCATGACTCCTCGACACTCATGACTTTTGGACTTATATTATAATGGAGGTAATCATTAACACCCCCAACTCTCCAAATTCTCAAGTGATGACTTAATAACATAAAAAAGGTAAATAAATCCCAGGTTAATTGCATCATTTTTCCCACCAAACTCATAAATGATGCAACCTGACCCAAACCTGCACTTATTTAAGACTCCTTGTGGCCCCACATCGTATAGCATATGGAAAATCAAGGTTTGGGTCTTGGAACACTCCTTTCCACGACTTTTTATACACCTTTAAAGGCTGTTACCACTGATCTCCATCAATAAATCAGAATAATTTACTAATATTCTACAAAATAAAAACGTCAACTAATAAACTACAATATAATCCAATCGTCTTGATTCTTTGATACGTAGATTAACATCTCTTATATTATCCCATTGCCTTCTGTAATTTGATTATTTCTGTGCCACATTTTTATTCTTTTCCTGTGATGGATTGAAAGTTTGAAGTACGTTTTGGTTAGAAACCAAGAATATTTCAGTTTTTAGAGTTCTTGGCAAGTGATTATCACACTTCAAGTATATTTGGTTCACGTATGGTTCCAAAAGTTTTGATCAAAACTCCTTGTATGAAGCTTCTTCATTAATTGGATTCATACCTTATATGAAGCTTTACAGTTAACCCGGACAATCAATAATTTGGTTAGAAATTGCCATAATGGATAGTTCCAAAGGGAAGAGGAAACTCCTCTTTGTGGTGTTAATTTAGAAAAGCTTATTACACGGTTCTTCAGTATGAATTAAAATATTGATGTCCTTTAGGACATGCATGATGGAGTTGATACTGCTCGCCAATGATCAATTAACCCGCAGTCGTAACAAAACAGTGAAAATTATGCGTTTGATTGTGCGAATGATCTTAAAATGTGCTATAATTTTTGCATTGATCAATGGTTCTCAACCTCAATTGCTATGTTGAAATTACTGACACCTAGAAGGGGAATTTTCCAACTTGCACAAACTGTATGCTTGATTGGAAATGTGATTCCTAATTTATTCACGAAATAAATTAGGTAGAAGAAATAACCAAATATATAACAAATTACTTTTCGTACTTAGTTTTTCAAGCATATTCAATTAACTATTAATTACTAGGTTGTTTGAAGTGATATAGTCTGACATGTTACTTGAAACCAGATGGTTGGTTCGAGTGCTCCGTGCAGCTTAAGTATTGTCTTCAACCTCATTCACTGAACCCTTTCTTCCCTCTTTCTTAACTTCTTTGCAATAGATATGGGCCTCAACCCTAAAATTTAGATGTCAAAACTTTCTTAAATATTGTATAATTAATATTATTCTGTGTGAGACTTCTAGAGTTAGGACTACACAAGAGTTAACCCTAGAAATTAAATTTCAGAACTTCATTTGCCACCCCCCTTTCTTCCTTTGCACTTAACTCCTATTTGGATACACTTCGTACACGTTTGTTGAAGGCATTATGTTGCTCATGATTATATCTACTTGTTTCAAATTACTATGCTGCCAAGTGTTGCTCAACGTCCAATAGCTTCAGATTTGTTTATGTATTTATTTATTTTAATGCTCACAGATATGCGAGAGAAGACACACACTATCTGTTGTATATTTATGATTTAATGAGAATCAGTTTGCTCTCATCATCTGTTGAGTCTGAAAATTCTGATGCTTTGCTGGAAGAGGTATGGTCCTTATAAGCCATGTATCTTTTGTGCTTTTAATCCATGTATTTGGAAGTCAAAATGCATTTCTCCTCTTGAAAACTTGCTTATCTGCATTATGACTGTTCTTAACTTACTGCTTTTACATTTCTGATTAGTGGATTATTTCTGCTAATGTGAATTTCTATAATTTGCAGTTTATGTTACCTTACTTTTCTTTGTCATTGCTTAAAATTTATTTTCTTCTTGGGTTTCCGTTGGTGCTATCCATATGACATCCACTGGAGCTGCTTATAGTGGGTTCCGTAGATCTTCATTTGATGTAGAAGAGAATTGAGCTATTTTAACTTGATATTAAATAGTTTCATCATCATGGTTTGTTGTCGCTGTTGTCATCTTTGTCATCATTATCTGTGTCTCTTTTGAAAATTCTGTGTTGAAACTGCCGGATTGTATAGATCATGTCTTAGAATGTAACTTACTCTAAGTGTTCTTTGGTATTTATGTATCTCTTTATATCGTGCACTGCAAGATACTTAAATCTCTAATATGAGGTGATATTCTTAACTTTCTAATACTTAGATTTGTAATATGGAGTGAAAGAAAATAGAAGAATATATCTAAAAAATGGAGTGCTTCGGAAAGTAAGTTCATTAGAGGTAATTTTTTTTTTTTTTTTCTTAGTTAGTATTCACACACACATGCCTCCACTGAGGCTTGAACCCAAGACCTTCCTTTGGGAAGTAGGGGTCTGATACCGTTAGGCCACTGGTCCATTGGTGAGATAAATTAAGTGTTGGATACTTGTTCGTCTGTGTCTAACAGCAATGACTAGGATCTATGGGTCGTATATTAAAAAAGTGTACCTATAAAAAATGTATATATATATTTAAAAAGTGGAAGGTCACTACATTTTCTTCCCCTAGGATGGAGAGAAGGTGAAATTTATCTATCACTTGTTCTATCCCGGACATGTGATTGAAACAGGTTTTCAATCTCGAGTTCAAAACCCTCTGGTTCTTTTAGAAGGCATTATTGTGTAAGTGGCTATTATGGAGGAAAGCCATTGTACTCTAAATAGGTGATATATTTGGTCATAGAGGTAGAAGGCTAACCAATGAATCGAGGGTCTCCTTTTGGCTGTGGGTTATGAATTGTCGGTGTATAAGATGATGCACCATCCAAAATTTAGGTTTGAATAGTGTTTTGGAAGGGGAATGGATGAGGTCATGGGTTCGAAACAGGAAACAACCTCTCTGCATGCAGAGGTAAGATTAAGATTCCTCCCTAGATGCCGCAATGACGAGCGACTCTTGCATTCCCCCCGCGCCTTCTCCATATTTTTTTGGGATGTTTATGACTTTGCATCAGACTATAACTTCATTGGGTTTCTCTTGTAAGATTGGAGTGTGAATGTATAGTAACCTTTCGGTGGAATCTACGGACAAGATAACAGTGTATTCCGAGAATATGTTAGTAGTTGTAAGTTTGTTGTATGGTCATATTGAAAGTGACTGAAGGAGATGGATGCTCAAAGTTTCCAGGTTCTCATGGTAAAATGTTTTTTACTTACCTGTGATAGAATAGAATGTTTCATCTGCTGTTGGGTCCTTTTGAAATATTTCATTGTGGTCTTCTTTGTATGGGCAGCAGTAGTGAACAAAACTTGGATTGTTGATGACCTTGTCCTCAGTAGGTTGATAATATCTACTGAACTCAATGCTGAATCGGTGTATCACTCACTTTAAGTCTTGAGGCTTGTTATATCATGGGCGATGCCTATTTTTTTACATAGGCTTGTAGGTTGCATTTTTTCAATTGACCCTTAGGTGATCATGTGGCCTTTTTTGCAGGAAAGCCAAGATTTAAGAAATGGAGATTAGGGTGGATCTGGTAGAGTATAAAATGATGATATTGTTGTGGTTGAGTGGTATTCATACATATTATAATTTAGAGGAAATCCACCTTCAAATCATAAGATCTGGGTGTCTAATTATGTGGTATATGCTCGTTCCTCAAGTGCGAGAACAATCTTTTGGTGTATTCAGTACTCATCTGCACATTAAGTAATCTTTATCGTGCGATATTATAGTGGAGTATGATATCCTAGGAGTTACGAGTTTTCTGCGTTTTCATTTTTAAGTAGTGTGAAATAAAATTTATAGTTTTCCGCTAAATTGTTTTTAGAGGAGCTTATGGGTGTGGCCTCGTAGGACATGGGAAGTCTGCATTATTTCGAGGACTGTCTTTGCAATTTTTGGTGTGCATAGGATGAAGTAAATCAATATGGGAATTTCTTTGAACATGGTGGTCAGGGTGAATATGGAGGACCAAATTGTAACTTAATGGCTTTGAGGTACATGTATGCTGCAATTTAGATGACATCCAAGGCACATCTTTCTTCCCCTTATATTCTTGCAAATGATACACCACAGTGTAGACTGTCCATTATGAACTTTTTGAGGCATCCTAGCATATTTTTTGCCTTATGTCATAATGTCCGTGCCAAAGAACCCTTTCAGCATGGCTGAGCTCAAGCCTATCCCTTGTAAGGTACACACATCTTAACTGCCAATAGCCCCTTTGGCCCAAGAACATGTTGCTTCTCGTATGGCTAGCATTCATAGCGGGACCACACTTGAGCTCCTAGACTAAAGGCATGCACTTATCAACCTTATGGCTTTTGACAGTTTTTTTTTTTTGTTACTGTTATCAAAGTTCCATATTTGCACTCAATGTGTGAACACACGCACAAATTCATTTTATTTGGTTTAAATTAGATTTGGTGGTATCTTGGGGTTTGATTATTTTCTATTATTATTTGTACTCATCAATGGAGCTTTGGTTACAGGTCTACAAGCGGAGTTATGATATATGTATGCAACTTTATGAGAAAGAGATTTTGACGGATAGTTCATATCTCTACATATACGGGTATGTTGCTTGGTGTCTCTGTTTGTGAGGTGCTTAATTGCATGAATTGCCAAACATCATGTGTATTAATTGTGCTCCTTTTCTCTTTTAGTTTTTCTGTCCTTGCTTTTGCCTTTCTTTTTCCACTTAACTGAAAATAAGTTGTATGCATACCTTTTGCAATATTGACAGGTTGCCGGGTGCTGATCTCGATGCTCAGCAGCTTGCGATTGTTGCAGTAAGTCATTTTCTTGTTTTCCTCTTTTGTATCATCTTCCCTTTTCATAAATTTTCTAATCAAGAATTGGGCTAAAGGAATAACTTCAATTTAATTTATTTATTTTTCTCTCTATCACGATGTGGATTTTCATCCAAAAATTGACCGGTCTTTTATTCTGCTCTGGAAGGATTGCTGGATCAGTACATGAATAGATCCAATCATTGTGTATAAATAATTGTCTTTGTAGTTGACACTTGAACTAATTAGCAATCATTCTTTGTATTTTACTTTTTCCTTTTCCCTCTCTGTATAATTGCCTCCTATGTTGGTCTTGAATGTTTTGCAGGGGCTATGTGAGTGGAGAGATGTCGTTGCCCGTGCAGAGGATGAAAGTACTGGTTATATATTGCCAAACAAAACTCTTCTTGAAATCGGTATGTGGAAACTTAATTGGTGATCTTGTTTCTTTTGTTTCTACACAAATTTGTCACGTGATTGTATTTCCTGTTCTTATTGTACTTTAAACGAGACATTGACTTTTGTTAATGCTCTTATTCTTCCTTTTTTTTCTTTTTTTTTTTTGGTAAAAGCCAAATACATGCCTGTCACTCCCAGCAAGTTGCGGCGAATGTTGAAATCAAAGCACCCACACGTTGAGCGTAATCTTGGTTCTGTTGTTGGCATCATTAAGCATTCTATTCAAAATGCTGCTGCATTTGAGCCTGCTGCTGAACATTTAAAGGAGGGGCGCAAGGAAACTGTAAGACTCATACTTACGAGTTAGGGTTGATACCGCTTTATGGATGTTACATATTTTCTTGTTCAATTTGCATGGATTACTAAATTGCAGTATGAGGCTGTTAAAATTGACTGATAATTCTTATATATTTTTTAAGGTAAATAGTTCAAGTAGATGAAAGTTGAATATTTGTTTCGATCTTATGCAGATAAGTAAGAGATGGGTAAAATAGACACAAATCCTACAATTTTCTATTTTTATTTATTATTTTCCAAGTTACTAGTTCAAAACCTTGTCCCCATTCTATGCAGACCAAAAAAAGGACCAATAGAGAATTATATATTTTCTTAGTTCCTCAGTGTCCAGCCTGAAAATTGAATTGGTTTGATTATTGGCTTCATTATCTAGAAGTTCTATTCTTAGCACTGAACCAAAACAGGCTTGGTCATCTTATATGTGCCGTTTTCTGTTTTTATCCTTTTCTTTTTTGTTACACTTTATAGGTCATCTCAATATGCAATGAATAGCATAAAAAAACCTTCTGATGTGCTTCTTGTCTTTCTAAGAAAGTTGTAGGAGCTAAAGGATGCAGAGTATATAGATATTTGAATGGAAGGAAGAGAATTGAATTTCATACTCTTCACCTTTTGAATAATTTCTGGCACTTGAATTAAGAATGGTTACAAACTTTGCATCTTTGAAGGCATATTTGCTGTTGTTTGGGCCTACTATTGTGTTTAAATTTCAGAGTCGATGATATGGGTATTTTCTACTTTCCTCACCATGTTAGGTGGGGAAAATACCACCAGTCATGTAGCATGTTTATGTTTTCTATTTAACAACTGTGAGTTCACAAATCATGTAAACTAGGTCGGTCTGAAAGGCTTACAATCTTTAAATATTGAACTTCTCATCAACTAACAGTTAATGATTCTTCAATTTTTTGTCATCACCAACTGGTAAACTGTCCTTGCACGTCACTTGGTTTCTGAGTTTGTAGTAGGGTCATATCTTGTGTACTTCAGATTCTTTGTATTTATTTTATTAATTATCTTTAGTTCAAGATGATTCATATTTATTATAATTAACATTTTTTTATGACATAGTTTTTATAATATGCAGGCATCTGAAGAGAACTTAGTGGTTTATGATGGACCAGATGGCTTGCCTCCTTCTGAAGCTTCTGAAAGATTGAAAAATGCAGAAGGAATGGATAGAACTAGTGGCAGCAACACAGCACACAACGGTATGTTTGGTCACCCACCGACAGAGGAGTCTATGGAGCTCCAAAACAGTACTGGAGTTGGCAGAAGTGAACAGGGAGGCTTTGCCGAGCATTCCGTAGAAAATGGGAATGTCAGGACTGAAACAGAGAGCTGTAGTGGTGGGCTTCCAAGAGACGGTATCAATATTTCTGTGCAGCATAGGGATACAAATGCCAATATTAGCGTGTCACAATCAGTGAGTTAATGGTCCTTTGAAATTTTATTGTCTTGGTTTCCCTTGGGGAAATGAAATAAAGCTAATATCTATATCTCTGAAGGTTACTGGAGCAACTGTTCAGGTCCTAAAGAGGCCAAGTCGTGCTTTTGGGTCGCTTTTGGGTAATTCATCATTGAAGAGGAAGTTTGATCCTAATAAAAAAGTGAGTTTTATGCAATCATTGATTTTTTTTTATTATTTTATTATTTTTTAATTTTTTTTTTCCGTCTTTGAACTGAGTTCTTGGCCATACCAACTGGCAGTTTGATCTTATCATTATCGATCTTGAAAGTTGTCAAAATTTTGGTCACTCACTGGCAGTTGGATCAGCTCTATGAAAACTCACCGGATTTTTGCAGCCAATTTGCTAGAATTACTCAGTGCAACAAGATTTTTTCGCTAAAGAAAACAATTTATTTGTCTTTTGACTCTTAGGAAAAGGAAGAGATCAAGTTGGAGCAGATCAAGTCTTCTGTGAACCTTCCCTTCCATTCATTTTCTGGAAGGGATGATCAATTGCAACCGGTTGTAAAAGAGGCCACAAGAACACTAGAAATTTCTGATTGTGAACCCGTGGCTGTACCATCCGCTAGCTCCAATGCAGAAGACATTATAAGATTGGAAGGTGATGCAAATGTTAATGACCCAGTAAAGATTGAATCACAAACGACTAATGAACAGTTAGAACACAGGGAAGACAACACTCTAGGGTCGTCTCTTGAAATTGATGATAATGAAGAGACTATGTCCCTTTCTGATCTATCCTCCAGCTTTCAGAAGTGCTTCCAGTCAATGAATCAAACTGCAAAAGCCAGACTAGTTGAGAAGCCCCAACAACCAGATGGCTTTTTGCAATTGAAGCCATTTGATTACGAAGCGGCAAGGAATCAGATTAATTTCGGGGAAGATAGAAGTAAAAGTGAGGTGCATGAGGCAGGAGATAGGAAGAAGAAGAGTTCAGTTACAGGTAGGGTTCAGAAAGCTGAAGGGGCTGGAGATTTTCCGCAGGGTAGAAGGCGTCAGGCATTTCCGGCATCTGGGAACAGAAGTGCGACTTTTCGGTGAATCTTGTGGGTACGGGGAATGTTGTACTTTGAAATCCTAATTGTTGAGATAAATAAATATAAATTTGAATTTTAAATTTTTAAAATTTTTTCTTGCATGTAATCCACCTTAAGAGCTCCAATGCGGCTGTCATTTTAAAGAAGTTTTGACCATTCAGCTGCCAATGGATCTGTGTTCGTGTTCTTGGAAAAGAAGGAAAAGGATTAAAGTAAATAGTCAATAGTCAATAGTCAATAGCAGAATACTGGTGAAAAAAATATAGACAGCATAATACCTGTAAAAACGAAATTGGTAAATTCTCACGTCAAATTTCTGTCCATCTATCTCCCCATATAAAAATGTAGATAATCAATTCGACCATTAGAGCATCTCTAATGGAGTCTTCAAAATAGGCTTTACGATTTTGTAACATTAGCATTTTTTAATGACATGTTAGAATTTTTCATAGCCACGTTAGCTTTTTCATAGCCGACTCTAACATTTTAGAGTCTCCAAATTTTAGCCTAATTGTGCATTTTCGCTTTCTAAAAATATTAATATTTTAATATTTTTTAAATTTTTAATAAATTAATTTTTTCTAACGGTTATATTTTTTATCTTATATAAACAATTATTTGTTCATCTCATCATCATTACATTCATATTTATCATTCTAACAAAGTATCATTTCACATCTCCTTCAATCTCAAAATTCCAATGGCTTCCTCCTCGTCACGCTTTTTTCCTTTGTCAGTCTCTAATTCATCTTCTTCATCATCCTCTTCATCAGATAACCTTATTGACACGTTGATTCAATAAAATCAAGACGTCTTTAGTTCGATTTTGAATTCAATAAACCCAGAGATAGTAGAGCAAGTCTTTAAACCGCGTAAGAGGCGGTACATTTATCGTGATCGAGTGGGAAGCCACCGTTAACTAATGAAAGACTACTTTGGCGAGAATTGCACATATCCACCAGAGTACTTTCACAGATGATTCATGATGCGACGAGAACTATTTCTTCGTATTCTGAATGATGTCAAATCTTATGATGACTACTTCATCCAAAAAAGGGATACAACAGGTCGTTTGGGGTTGTTTTCTATATAGAAGATGACAATTGCAATACGTATACTCACATATGGTTGTGCAGCCGATCATTGTGATGAGTATATTAAAATCGGCGAGAGCACTGCCATTAGGATGACATTTTGTAAGCCTGTTGTTGGTGTGTATGGGGAAGAATACATGCGACCACCCAACGAAGTTGACATAGCACGATTACTTCGAGAAGGGGAGGAGAGAGGATTCTCGAGTATGCTTGTTTCTATCGACTATATGCTTGTTTCTATCGACTATACGCATTGGGAGTGGAAGAATTGTTCGGTGTCATGGCATGGCACACACATCGGAAGCTATCATACGCCTACGCTCATATTGGAGGCGGTTGCCTCAGAAGATTTGTGGATCTAACATGCATTCTTTGAAATGCCGGGTTCACATAATGATAAATGTGCTGGATCATTCTCCGATATTCAACAATATCGTCACTGCCCAAATTCCTCCGGTTAATTTCATTGTGAATGGCCATTATCATAGAATGGGATATTACCTATCTGATAGTATATACCCTAAGTGGGCAACTTTGATGCAGACCATCCCACACCCAACTACAGCAAAAGAAAAACTTATTGCTCAGAGACAGGGGGCCTGCAGGAAAGACGTGGAACGAGCTTTTGGGGTCTTGCAGATCAAGTGGTCAATAACGCAAGGATCAGTGCGTTTTTGGGATAAAGGGGACTTGTGCCTTGTAATGAAAATGTGCATCATCCTTTACAACATGATCATTGAAGATGAGCACCATGTCAATGTTGAAAGATGAACTTCACCACCGAAGGAGACATTCTTGATTCCCACTTTAATTCAAAATCCATTGGTCTCAGCAACACACAACTACTCTTGCCAAGTTCAAATTCGTAACAAAGAGACAAATACGCGGTTGAGGAAGGATGTAATTGAATATTTGTGAAACCGTTTTGGTGAAGAAAATGTTTAATTTATGTTGCATTTATTTATTTTTAAATTGTTATGAAGTTTATGTAATGAAATATTTATTGTGTAATGTTTTATTTTGAAATAAATAATTAAATTGTTTCTGGATAAAATTATTTAGCCAATATGTATGAAATATTGTCAACAATATAATATCTAATATCATTTGATTTATTAATTTATAGAGGTGAAAACAAAGACACCTTTTTTTTTAATAAAAAAATCATATTTTAAAATAAATTTCAATTTGTTAGGGAAATTTTTTTTAAAAAAAGTTGTTTGGTTAGCTAATATAGCCGTTAAAGTACTATTTGGGTCAACCAAACAGTACCTAAAACGGCTATAATGTCAATAGGAACATTGAAATTTTTGAAAAGGAAACAAATCACTTTTTTTCAATTTTTAAAAACTTTTTTGGCTCAAAAAAGCCTTTAGTTCAATTATGTTGAGGAAAAAAAAAAGGCCAAAAAATGCAAAAACACTGATTTCGAAATTTTTTTAACAGTCAAACACGCCCTTAGATGTATTCTGGGCTACAGTGTTGCTGGGCACAAAAGTTAAAAAACAAAAAAATGGGCAGGCCCGCACGTCCGCAGCCTGCAATCGCTAACAGGGTCGCCGTTTTTGGCGACCCATTCCACGACCCAAAATATGGGACCCATTTTTTGGAGACTCTATTGGACTGACCCAATAAATAAAAAAAGTCCCAGAATCTAAATCTTGGGCCGTGGGTAGACAGACTGTCTGCGAGCTGATTAGATTATATTTTGCAGCTAACTAATTTTGTCAATACTTGCACCACAGACTATCAGGTCAATGTGTTTACATATGTCTCCACAATCAAACCAACACTTTCTTACCTTTGCTATTTTTTCCTTAATTTTTACTCTTGAGATTATATATATTAGTTAAATTTTACATGTCATCAATTATACATACATCATAATTGACTGACATTGTTTTAAATTACAAATGTTGTATCTTTAATATTGACATTGCAAATCCATATTAGTGAATTCAATAATATTCATCACTGATTTGTTCTTGATGTTATGACTCATGTGTTAATAAAATTGTTGCATTCTTGATGGATTGTATTTAAAATTTTCTATAAATTTGTGGAATTTCCACCTCAGTATGTGCTGAGGAGACACAGATCTAGAGTATATTAAAATTTTTGAGTCTTTGAGAATGGTAAGAGTATTATAGAGAGAGTTGAAACATTCTATAATGTTGGAGAGTTATGTAAATAATTGTAGAGTGCAAAAAGTTATAGAATTGTAGAAAAAAATTGCAGGTGGTACAGTTATAGAAGCTACTAAAAATGCCTATAAATAGACAAGGAGAATTCATTCAAACTCGGGTGGCATAGACTTGTATCACTATGGACTGAGATTTTGTGAATTAAGAGATTTAAGTCCTAATTTTTGTGAGTTATAGGTTTCCAGGATTATAATTAAAATGCCGCATATAATCTAATTAGATATTCGAGTTTTAATGTTTGGGTTGATGAATATTCTCAGACCTATTCAGTTTTTGCCAGCTTAGAGATGAATATTCCATATGTATTAGTTAATCGGTTCAACTTGCCCAAGGCATAATTTTTTTTTTGTTTAAAATATAAATTTACTACTTACTGGAAATCCCTTCTGGAAATACAGTCTCCATGGCAAGAAAGGGGGAACGAAGAATAAAGGTGGAAAAGAAATGAAGAAATTTGTAAGAATCGTGTTTATGATAGTAAGAAATTAGCCTTCTGGACTACTAGCATGCTAAGTATTTGTTAAATTGTGTAAATGAACTTTCATGTTGGTTAATGATGAAAAAGTATGTTGTTGAGTGTGACTATTTACAATGTACTTCTCTTGTGGTTATTGGTGTATGCTCCCTTGAGATGATTCCATGAATTACTATTTAAGAATATGCTTATTTCATGTAAATAGTTAAATGATTGATTTCTCAATAAATTGGAGCATGAGTATCTTATATACATTCATCATATGCATGGGGTTAAGTTTGAGTTAAGGGTGGCAATTGGGTATGTTTGGAATGGGTTAGGTATAAATAGGTCAGTAATTCATTCTTAACCCATCAATAGTGGATCATAAATGGATAAGGGGTCAAATGAACGGGTCAAAACGTGTTAACCCATTACAACCCTCCTTATTTATTTATTTATTTATACTTTTGCAAAATTTTTACTTTCCTACCATCCAAGGCTAAAAATAATAATAATACTTACATTAATTTTTTGATTGCAAGCATTACAAATTTCTTTTTCCTTTTTTCCTTTGGGAAAAGCTACTATACAACTTAATCAACAATATTAATTAATTTTTTGATTTCAAGAGTTACAATTTTTTTTTTCATTTATTTTGGAAAAAGTCACCATACTTAACAATATTAATTACATATATTTAAAAAAATGAGTTTTGAGCAAGAGTTTTAATTAATTGTTGCCCATTTATTTTATACAATAAAATAAAATTTGAAGGAAGAGGGAAGAGAGAGAGTTATCGCGGGAAAAGAAAAAAAAAAAGAAAAAAGAAGAAAAGAAAAAAAGAAAAGGACTAGCAGGAGAGAGAATGCAAGAAAAAAAGAAAAGAACCAGCTAGGTGAGAGAAAGCAGCGAAAAAAGAAAAGAAAAGAAAAGAAAAGAAACAGGGAGGAGAGGGAAGAGAGAGAGAGAGAGAGAGAGAGAGTAAAAAGGGGAGGAGAGAAAAAAAGGTGAAAAAAATGAAAAAGATAACTACTAGTATTTACTATGTGACTCATAAAAAAAAAATGCAATTATTGTGTTCTAACAGCATGTTGGACTTATATTACTCCCGAACTTCATCCTAGTCATTGAAAGTCCTTGGTAAATGAATGGTTTATCCTTTTGGGTTTTAAACCATTATAATTGATTTAAAAGACTATTTTGCCCTTGTTGGGTCTTAAAATATTACTTCATTTGTCCCAAAAAAATGTCATGTTTTCCTTTTTGGTCTGCTCCAAAATAATTGTTCACTTTTTTTTTTTAAAATAATATATTTTACATCTTTCCATATATGTCCTTGGAGTTTAAATTTTCAAATTTGAATATTCAAAACTTAGAAGAGTAAGTTAACTTCTCAGGGAGACAATGCATGTCCCACATATTCCCTTAAAAATTCATACTTTCCAAATTTATTATAAAATAACCCTAGTACCCTTGCATGTCCTAGGGTTCGGGTAAAGACCCATTTCGGACCCGGGATTGAGTCGTTACAAAAACTTAGGATTTTGTATTTTTTGAAATATATTGTTTAGGATGTGAGGAAACAAAAAAATTGATACTTTTTCAAAGTTAATATTTTATTTAGGATAAATTACGGTGAACTGTCTTGACGGTTGCCCGTTGTCGTAAATATACGAACCTTTTCTTGTGAAAAAAAAAACTTCACTCTTGTTTGAAACATTAGAGTGATTTCCATGGAAATAAGTAGTTTTGTGACTGAATCCCCCTTTCTTAATACTCGACACTATTTTAATAATGATTTTATTGACTTTAGTAATTTGAAATTTCCAGAGATGAATTTTTCCCTTGCAATATCAATTAAAAACAACCTGCCAAAAAGACATGTATACAAAACAAAACGAAGCCTGCTACAGTTCAAATCCCCGAAGTTGGGGCTATATTTCACCAGAAACAATGGTTGAATGAAGCTCACCAGTGACACCGATTTGACCCCGTGGCTTTTCGGTTTGAATGGTCTCCATAGACTTCAAGCTCTGCGCTCGGTTGAGTAAGCTGTTTCGGTTTTGGTATATACTAAAGCTCATTACTTCGAGGTCTTTTGAGCATGTCTATGTAACAATGGTTATATTGGTAGGAATGAGGTATTTTGGTAATTCTCTTACCTTTTAAGGTTAAAATGTCTTTGACTGCAACGAAGGGTATTATGAGAATTTATATTTATTTAATAGAAGACATCAACAAAAACTGTCAGCGTTAACTATAACAGAAGGAAGGTCCATGTAAGTTAGTTTCTTGAGTTAATTTCACTCACACCCCTTGAAGATTGCCATATTAACAATCAGATGAAAGTTAGTCTCTTTTCGAACAATGACACCCCGTCAGATTTTGTATCCAAACAAAGTCTTAAAATATGTGAAATGTTTACTTTACCCATAAATATCTTATTAAATTTTAATATAAAATATATAAAATATTAATAGACTTTTTATTTTTTTCTCACCTCTCCGGTCTTTCCGAAAAACAGATCCGTGTCTTCTTCCACATCTTGCTACTAGGGAAAAGCTCTAATGAAGATTCTGACAACAAAGATCCGACAAAAGGCTCCGGCGACAACTAAATCGACACGCGACAATGGTTGCTGGTGACAACAGTAAAGCATAACTCCGACGATGAAATATTAGATTCCGGCGATGATATAGCAGCGAAAACACTTCGAGGACGACGATAGTTGATGAAGACGAAAGCTTGGGAAGATTCGGGTAACGATTGTCGTAGATTCCAGGGATTGTTGGCGATGAGTGTTGTTGCTTTCGAATCGTGCAGCTATGGTTTGGGTTTGTGAATGGGTCTTGCAGCTTAGTAATGGTAAGAGTGGATTTGTTGGGTACGAGACCAAACTTTCTATTACCTTAGGCTTTTCCCTAACCCTTGGATCGTGATAAGTCCTCTGCAAATCTCATTGTTGACTCTCTAATCTCACTTCACGTTATGCTGATATTTTGGGAAATGCCTGACAATAACAATGGAATTAGTTTAATTGGCGTGTGTAAACATTGTATTTATACTTTATATGTAGATTGTTTTTCAAAAAATCAGTTTATTATTTTGATGTTTTTCTCAACTTTTATTTATGGGTTTTGCCATTAAATTCTGGCTTGCTTCATTGTTTGAAGCTTGAGGTTTCATATAGTCAATATTGCATATATATGTTATATATACGCACCAATATAGATATATATATATATATATGGGTCAAGTACAAAAGATACCCCTCAACTATGCTTATAGTGCATATCACACCTTTCTTGTGCAAAAAATACCCTTTAGATTTCAATTTGATGTAATCGAGTCCCTCTGGCACATTTAAAACCAAACTAGACTAAAGTACCCTTAGTCAACAATTTTATAAAATATATAAAAATACCAAATTTTGTAAAAAGACTAAAATGGATAATAAACAGTGAGTCTTCCTTTTGAACACCCATTCTGCTATTCGGTCTGGGTGAGGCATTGCGACGACGGTAAGGACGGTGGTGAAAGGAAGGAGTGGCGAACATGGGTATAACATTGGATTGACTCAATTGCTTGAACTGAGCTTTGTTGAGCGCAGAGCATTGGAGAAAAATTAACAATATACATTAACACTAAAAAAATTCGAGGGGGTGATGGTTTGAGGAATTGAAGGCATCGCGACCCTTGGAGAGAAGGAGATCAACGGAGGAAAGGGTTTCAACAATGGAGGGATCGGCTGTCGTTGCCTTTCCCCAACCCCATCCGCCAGAGGCAAAGAAAAACCATGGATAAAGGCACCAACTAACCTAATTGCAATCAAAACATAGTCCAATCCATTTGCAAATCTGAAACTAAAAATCTCACCAAACCTAGATAAAAGTGGTGAGCTTTAATATATGCAAACAGTGGGAGAGACCCAATCGGCGAAGTAACTCCGACGACCATGAACACCGATGAGACTCGAGAGCTTGTTCGATTTTAAGTTCTCTGCAAGAGCTATGAGTTGCTAATGCAAGCATCAAACGCCGAACTTCAACACCGTCGAATCTATGATTGTGTAGTCGCCATCGAATCTGCTCTTCGGGGCTCTGAGTCATCGCCGACATCTTCTTCGGCTTGCCGTCACGTCCGAATTGGGTATCTTCAATACGATTTTGAACGTTGAATACGACCAATTTTACTTAATTGTTCCTATAATTACAGTTTCTCAAGCTTTAATTGCTTACACTGATTCATAATTGCAAGTTTATTGTAGTTCTAGAGTTTCAAACTGAAAATTGCACGTTGGTGGCTAAGGAAAATGTGGATATTGCTTGTTGTTTGAATTCTGGGTTTGAGATAATTTTGAGTTCACAGACCCATTGTAGAAGGCGAAGAGAGTGCATCTTGATTCCCTTTCACAGACCTATTGATCCTGGGTTCGCAATCTTGGCATCGAGATCCGGCCACCGCCACCTCCAATCCACAACCCACAAGCCATCGATACAGCCGGTGGTACCCTGATTCGCAGCCGCCGTGTATATATATATATATATAGATATATGTGTGTGTGTGTGTATATATATATATATAAATGGATAAGATTGATGTGTGTGTATATATATATAGATAGAAACATACGTGTGTGTATGTGTGTAGATGAGATTGATAGGTGGAGTTGATGGGTGAATTATGGTGTGAGGAAGGGGAGTAGGTTGTACTGTCAAGTGGTGGTTGAAGAAGAAGAAGAAGACAGTTGTGGGAGGAACTAGCGGCAGAGAGTAGAGAGAGAAGGTTAGGTATTTTCCGAAGACTAAAAGGGCAAAATGTGTATTACAACAATAATTTAGGGGTGTTTATTGCACAGAGGGGTAATTTTGTACAATTTCAAAAGATTAGGGGTGTTTATTGCACACTTTTCTAAATAGGGGTTAAAAATGTTACTCAGAGTATATTTGAGGGGTGTTTTCTACGCTTACCCCATATATATATATATATATGGAAAGAGAGTCCTTAGAGAGAGACATTCCCATTTGATGCTCTTATATATTGAATCTCTAATGACGTTGAACCTATACACACACTATATATATATATAGTAATTACTTTGTTGGGGCTGTGAATTTGATAACATAATGAGAGAGGGGATTAAAATTAGTTGGAAGGGTATTTAAGTCATTTCATAATTCAAAGCTTGTTGTTGACAAGTCAAAGGGCATATAGGTCGTTTCATCACATGTCAGATGTTACAGGTGAGGATTGGGGTCTTTGTTAACTTTATCAAATTTGAGGGGGTGCTATTGTTCAAAAAGAGGCTAACTTTCATCTGGTTGTCAATAGAGCAAACCTCAGGGGGTGTGAGTGCACCCTAGTTTTTTTTTAGTGGAGGTCTGAGTAATTTCCCAAACTATAGAAAAAAATACCTGCAATTGTGACAAATTATAAAGGAGATCTGTTTAATTTACCCTTGTAAATTGCAACGTTCTCTTTAAAAAAAAAAAAGAAGCAACCTATAGCGCCTATTTAATTTCAAGCCTGGTTCTATTAATTCATTAGGAAGGAAAGAAAAGAAAACCGAGTGGGCATAAAAGCAACCTATAGCGCCTATTTAATTTCAAGCCTGGTTCTATTAATTCATTAGGAAGGAAAGAAAATAAAAGAAAAGAGTGGGCATGACTATGAAGGAGGAAGGAATTTTTATTTTGTTTATGAACACGGGAGGAGTTTCAGACTTTTATAATTAATGCATTTTATTTACTTCTTCTCATTCCGGTCAAACCTTTGAGATGTTATACAAAATAAATGAGTGTTAGTTTGGTCAATATAATGACTTATGACTTTTGACTTGTAAAGGATTAAAAGATGATTCATAATTAAAATATGTCCACTACGTCAATTCCCTATGTGTCCAATTTGGTAGGTGATAATTGAGAATATATTTGTTAATAAACTCGATGAGATGTGGTCATTGTAAAAAAATTGAGTAAACTAGTATATATTGGCAAATTTAAAAGGATGTGAGTGTCATTTACCTGAAATAAAAATAAAAATATCACATTAGTAGGTTTCGATATATAGATAAGCATCTTAACCTAAGTCATACGAAACGTAAATGAGTATCCGTGCCGGAGTGATTTATTTGTAATATTCTCTAATTGGAAAGTTTTTTTTAGTAGTAAAAATATCACATTAGTAGGTTTCGATATATAGATAAACATCTTAACCTAAGTCACACAAAACGGAAATGAGTATCGGTGCGGGAGTGATTTATTTGTAATATTCTCTAATTGGAAAGATTTTCAAATATTTTCAAATATATATATATATATATATATCGTAGTATAGTAACGTCATACAACTGAAACACACTAAAATTTAAGTAATTAATACATATATTGAGTAATAGTGTAAATAATAAGGCTTTGCTAACAACAGTCGCATGTGGATTTACAGTCGCTTGTCCTAGTAGTATAAGAATCAGATTCCATTTATGATTTGTTTAGGAATTAGTTACCATTTATAACTTGTCTACGTGATTGCGTTTGTTTATTTTTGGGTCATATATTTTATTGTTAAATAAAATCGATACCATTTAAATTTACTCTTCAATCTTCATCAATCCTAAAATTTTTGTTTCAATTACAAACTTTACATAAATATAATAACACTACCAATACAACAAATTTAATTATTTACTTTATTTTTTTTTTTAAATGTGAAATTTTTTATATTTATTTAAAGTGAAAAATATTATATAAAAAAATGAACATAATAGTACTTGATAACATAATGAAATAAAAAAAGGTGCCAAAATTTTTTTATAAAAAAGGTCAAGTAAAAAAAAGCAACTCGTGAATAGGTTTCTACACCTAGACAAGTTATAAATGATAACTAATTCACGTGACTTGCCAGTAAGATAAAGTAAAAAAAGTTACAGTGGTAATAGGTTTCTACACCTAGATAAGTTATAAATGGTAATTAATTCCTAAACAAATCATAAATGAAATCTGATTCTTACACAAATTGGACAAGTGACTGTAAATCCACAGTCATGCAATGCTGCGTGACTGTGGTTAGCAAAGCCCATGCATATACATACAGACACGCACAAATTAATATAGGTATTCTAAATAATTGGGACTCTAACAAATTTAGTATGAAAATCGCAAATTACAAAAACATAATTCGCGAATTGTAAAAATTGAATTCGCACAGAGGACAGGACCTCACTAGAAGCCTATACCTCCGACGGTTTCTATCATCTCCTTCACTTTTGTTCAGGTGATTCTACACACATACATATACATACAGACACGCACAAATTAAGAGCGCTTCCTCACGCGCGCAAACACAGACTGTGCGCTCGTTTTTCCATTGTCAGTTTCTGTTTTTTTTTTACATGATAATCGTAGGAAAATTAAATTATTTGGAGATTATTTTTTGGTAGCAAGATATTTGTGAAACAGATCTATATATACTTGTGTGTGTGTGTATATATATATATATATATTTTATGGATCTGCGAATTTCAAGTTGTTTTATCAGATTTATAATTTTTTCTAGTACTTTATATAATTTTCCTTTATCGATTTGTATGTTCACATCTCCATTTATATTATTTGATTTGATTTTTTAAAATTTAATTAAATTTATTTATTTTTTTGTGGTTTGTGCAAACAAAGGAGAGGGAGGCAAGTGGAAAAATGTCTCTTATGCATGCAACTGCGTCAGATGCAGCACATAAGAAGCGTAAGCGTTTCTGTTGATGAACCCCTTTTTGATTTGATTTTATTGTTTTTTCGAAACACGAAGCCCTTTTTCTTCTTTTATTATTATTATTAGGGCAAGCAAAGCAGACCAAGGGGCCCAGTGGGATAAGGGGGTCCAAGATTGAGCCACCAGAGGAAGAGGAAGAGGAAGAGGAACGGAGGAAGTTTTTTGAACACTTTAAATTGTTTTGTGTAACTGATTTTGAGTTGCCCGGCTCAGGCAGCCATGTGTTAGATGAAGAGGGCAGAGAAGCTGGGATCTTCTTTCACGTCTGGATGGTCATGGATTCCTCTGGATGATGAATCAAATAAGTCTTTATATTTTTTAGTGAGTAAATATGATTGGTATGCTAGATCTTTTGACTTCAAATGGTATACCCTTGACTGCAAGGAGGAGGGTAATCCTTTTCCAGAGTGTTGCACCACTTTGTCTCCAGTTATCAGTGCTATGCCTCCCGCAGTTCCCAATTTTTTCACTACAGTGGCCTTCGGCTCCAGAATCTACCTCATTGGTGGCCTTACCACTTTTGGTGCAATCTTTCATGCTAGCGTCTTCTATTATGATACTGCTCACCCCCACCAGGGTTGGAAAGAAGGACCTTCCATGATCGCTGCCCGAGCTCAGGCGTCAGTTGTTGTGGCACTTGGTAAGATTTACGTCTTCGGGGGCTTGAACAGGCAGATAGGTCTGTCCGATTTTTTTGTAGAACCTGTGCATGCACTTCTCTCTGATGATCGCGGCAACAGGCACATTCTGATTCATCCCAGGCATACAACGGACATCGTCTCTTACAATATAGACACCAGGACATGGGACGTGTTCGGCGAATCATTTGGTGATAACTGGTCTGGGACGGCGGTGAATGGTGTGCTTTACTGTTGCGTCGGCTGCAATGTCTATGCGTGTGACTTGTTGAAGCGTAAACTGTTTACCTCCCCAGTTAGGGGTTTTGGGGACTGCAAGGATAGTTTCCAGCCGCCTGATGATGAGAATTACCCCTCTACTACCTATTTGATTCATATAGGAGGCGGTAAACTTTGCTTGTTCTGGTTTTCTATGATTACTGTCATTTGCACTATATTCACGGTTCAGAGACACGAGCCTTTGTCTGGTGGAGGAGAGCCCTATTTTGTTGCTCATGTTGAGTCTGTGAAACGCCATTACGTGGATGGCTACGACGGAGAAGTCGAGAATTGCTTCGCTCTCTAGGTATAGAACTTTTAATCTTGAACTCTACGACTTGTTTCTGATTTTTATGCTTTTGGCTATTATTTTCTCTCTTTGTGTTTGTGTTTGTGTTTGGGGACTGATCATGTGTAACTGGAATCTGTAGTTGCTTTTGGCATTAATTTTGGTCAGAAGTAATCTTACCAATGGTTGGAGAAGATATTTTGTACAATAAATATTATTTTCGAATGTTAATGTGCTTGTGTCTTCGTTATTATGGTAGGGTCAAAACTTCCTTATGGTGGGCAATGCTGCCTTGTGAAGATGGGAAATTGTGTCAAAGTCTCTACATCTACAACACTAGTTGGCCCCCCACTTATAATTCCTTTGCTTTGGATTGGCAGGAGTTTTTCCTCTAATGCTGTAATCCAAGGAAAGAAAGCCACTTTGTAGGGGGGAGCTTTTGCATGCCACATGCTATTACAGGGGACGTCTGGTATCTTCCTTTGAAGAGCCATATTGGATGATGTAACATTGAAAACTCATTCGTTTTAAGCTTTCAATCTAAATGGCTTCCTCTGTCTTTGCTTGTAATTGCTTGGAGTTTAACCTCCTTGTGTTTGTCGAACAAAAATGTTATTTGTAGTAAAAGTATCACACCCAAAGGCTTCGTTAGCAGTCTCCTCTGTATTTTTAGAATCCTATTATTCTTACCAGCTCCTTTTGTCTCCAGATTCAATTGGGACCTTATTGTTAGGAAGAAGTCTGAGAGAATACTTCAAAATTCACTTGACCAAACTTTCTAATGTTTTCTCTGTCGAAGCTTTACTTTTGTGTGGCGTGTTATAGTTAAGTCACATATGTGGTACAACTCATTTATAATACAATAGTTTGAATCTATAATTTTCTGAATTTGGGTACTAAGCTACCGGTTGTTTTTGAGGTTTGCCAGCAACAGTCGCCTCAGTCGAGCGATTTCAATGGTCCAGCACACTCGCTTGTTTTATGTTTTTCTTATTTTGAGAACCACGTTGAAAAGAGAGTTATGAGTTACTCCTATAAATAGCTAACCGGTTATTGTCACCGAACTCTTTTCTTGGTCGTTGCCATTTTTTATTTTTTTCTTTTCTTTTCCTCATCATCATCAAGGCTCAGTCTACAGTCGCCCGCCGTCCTTGCCAAGGTGTTCTTTCACACTATAAAAGCAACCTTGCTTCTCCTTGGTTCTATTCAATGCTGCCTACGCCGCGACATTGATACTGCCGACCAGCCCTGCTCAACTCTTCATCGCCTGTTCATGCCCACCATCCGTTCCGGTCAATCGTTGAAGACTGTTGAAGAACTGAACGGCGGCAGATCTACTGTCGGCAAGTTTGAACCGGCAAGAATGGATGATTGAATGGAACGACGGACGGTGGGTATGAATCGGCAAGAATGGATGATTGAATGGAACAATCGACCGGCGATGAAGAACACCGTTTCCGATGGTTGTGCTGTTGCGAAGAAGAGGACGGCGAAGCCGACGAAATGGGTTTCAGAACAGAGTATGGTGGTGATTAGGTAGCAATACCCAAGACATTGCTATCAAAAATCAAATACAGAGTAGACATATATCATTTTCACCAAAAGCTGATAATTAATTATTATAAAAAAATGATTAAAAAAAACAATATCATCCAATGACTATCACCATTGATCGATAATTCTCATCGACTTCTAGAATACACTAGCATTCAGTATCAGGTTCTCACATCGCCCTCTCTACAGTATCATATTCTCCTGTCAAAATTCCCGATACTAACTTTTTATTTTTATTTTTTATGTGATTTATGTAGTGTAAACGGAGTTATTCTTCCTCCCCGTTCACACCCACCGTCTGTTGTTCCATTCAATCATCCATTCTTGCCTGTTCAAGCTTGCCGACAGTCAAGGGCGGAGCCGGGATTGAATTTTAGGGGGCTTAGCGTATTTGACGAAAACAAATCAAAAAAATCTAAGTAACATCAATTATTTATTTATTTATTTATTTTTATTTTTATTTTTTATTTTTTAAAACAAACAAAAATATCATTCAATACCAATATTGATTTATTGAACCGAAAAGAATAGCTAAAATACTTAGCAAATATAAGAACAAAGAATACCAAAATAAACATTTGCAAATTATAATAAAAAAATAGCATAGGTAAAATGACTAAATCACCCTCTATATATCATTAAATGTGTTTTTGACGGGTGGGCATAATTGAACTTTTAAAAAAAATTACACATAATAATACTAATTTTTGTTTTTCCAGGGGGCACACGCGCCCTGGACACACGGTCCCTCCGCTCGCGTTCTGTTCTTCAACAGTCTTCAACGATTGACCAGAACGGATAGTGAACATGAACCGGCCATGAAGAGTTGAGCAAGGCTGGTCGACAATAGCAATGTCGAGGCGTAGGCGGCATTGAACAGAACCGATGCGAAGTAAGGTTGTTTTTACCGTGTGCAATAAGATGACCTTGGCGGGAACGGCGGGCGACTGAGGACTGAGCCTTGATGATGATGAGGAAAAGAAAAGAAAAAAAATAAAAAATTGCAATGACAGGTTAAAGAGAAAAGAGTCGATGGCAATAACCAATTAGCTATTATAAAAATAACTCAGAACTCTCTTTTTAACGTGGTTAGCTCAAAACAAGAAAAACATAAGACAAAACAATTCACCTGTGTTGGATAAATCCTAATTGTTTTTTGCCATGTGGTGTTGAGGTGTAAAGAAATGTAGTTAATGATACTTAAGAGAATTAATTGTTGTCATTCTGAATTTGCTGATGATTGAATTCAAAAATTCCAGTTTGATAAAGTTAAATGTATTTCATTGTAATATACTCTCAAAAACGAGCCTCTTTTTTGGGAAAGTCACTATTTTTTTAAAGAGACTCTTTTTGGAAGGGAGGAAGTATTTAGGAGCAGGAGCGAGAGCGAGAGTAAGAGTGAATTCGATAGCGGGAGCTTGAGAGTGGCAGAATTAAGTCATAAGCAGTGAGAATTTGAGCGAAAGTGCGTGAAGTGTGAGAGCGGAAGCACGCTTGGAGCGTAACAGCGACACCTGTTGAGAAAGATTGTGTGATTTAAGGGAGTATAACTATATTTTGTTAAATAAGAGTGACGTTAGATTTAAATTTCTGAAAGAGTGTTTTTATCAAAAAATAAAAATAATAAAAGGTATATTGATCCTGGAATTTGTAAAACAAACTTAACCAAGTTGCATTGTTGGATGAGCTTGATAACGACCTTTATTTTGGGGAAGGCTGCAAATGGTGGCTTTGTTGTGAAGTAGTTGCAGACTCACAGTAAGAGTATAACATTTACATAGAAGATTCAAACTTTGAAAATCTCTGTTTTGGTAATAAGAAAGAGCAGAGGATGAGGAGATCAACACAGCACAAAACTGGCGAAAAATACAATGGAGATATTGGAGGGAATTGAAGTAAAGGGAAGATCGTTGAGAGAGAAATGGTGGGATACTTCTATAACAAGAGAGAGCAACAATCCCAAAGTATCGGTGGGTTCATAAAATTGACTCTTTGTATTTCACTCTATATGTGATACATATTAATGTATATTTGTAATGTAGTAGGTGTAAATAGTCTATTAAAAAAAATAATAGTAATAATAAAAAATAAAAAAACCCGCACAAGTGAGATCTATATGTTTAATCTTTTGTAATTGGACCTTCGCCATAGCATGTGCGCTTGTATGGTCAGTCACACTTATAAATTTTTTTTTGTGTTGCCGCAAGAGATCACACGAGGTTGCTTGTGTTCTCTCATTCGATATGGTGTGTGTGTTTGTCCTTCCATTTTCTCTCATGCCACTTACAAGATCGCAATGTTGCAACCAACTATAACGAACAATTGCATCCGGATACAATGACTAACAAACAAACAATCTATCTCCAAAATTTTTTAAAGAGGTATTATTCAGTGATGAATTATTTTGTAGAGGAAAAAAATTTTGAGGAGGAAAGGAAAGAAAAAAAAAAAAAAAATTGAGATGAAATTGATAAGAGGAAGTGGTGGGGTGGGAAAAAAAATGGCAAAAAGGAATAAATGAGAGAAAAAGAAAAAGTGAGGAGAAAGAAAGAAAACCCAAGAGGAAAGTAAAGAAATAAAAAAAAGACTAAGTGTCTTTTTGGGATATAATCCTAGATATGTCAAGGGGGATGGGCCTAAGCTTTAAAGGTCACCAAAGGAGGTAATCCAACCTTATGATTGGCAATTTAATCACACAAAAGGTTCAATGTATAGAAACTATCTACATTGCGTGACTCATTGACAATACTATTTTATTAGAAGGTTTATCGAGAAGATTCTTTTATGCTCATCCTTATGGCATATGTGTAAGACAATGGTGTCTAAGAATAATTCTTCTATATTAAAAAACTTTTCTAAGCCAGAGGCAATATATAGCTACAATTACATCTTATAAAAAAGGAAACAATCATATTCTAAGGTTATATTTAAATACAAGATTCGTCAACTAACCAGATTCATATCCTTAATAACAAAATCAATCTAATAATTACACCCCATATACAGCTCATGCTGACACTCCCCCTCAAGTTGGAGCATAGATGTCTATCATGTCCAACTTGTCGATTATACCATGGAACACTATTCTTGAAACTACTTTTGTGAGCATATCAGCTAACTGGCTTTCGGACGGACAAATAGAAATTGTATAATCTTTTGATAGAGGTTTTCCTTGAAGAAATGACGATAAACTTCAACATGTTTGGTGCGGTCATGTTGTATAGGATTCTATGCAATCTCAATGGCTGCCTTATTATGACAATGAAGATTCATAGGTTTTGCATATTCAATCCCTAAATCTTTTAGAACACTCCTAATCTACAACAATTCGCATACTCCATGAGCCATACCTCGGAATTCAGTTTCTGCACTTGATCTTGCCACGACCTTCTGCTTCTTGCTTCTCCAAGTGACAAGATTACCTTCTACGAAAGTAAAATAACCAGCGTGGACCTTCTGGTTGTTTGATCACCTACCCAATCAGAATCCGTGTATCCTTTAATGTTAGAAACACCATTTTTTGAGAATAACAAACCTTTGCCCGGAGCACTCTTCAAGCATCTTAAGATTCGGTATACCGTATTCATATGCTGTTCACTTGGTGTATGCATGAACTAGCTTACGATGCTCACTGCATAAGCTATATTCGGCCTCGTGTGTGACAAATAAATTAACCTCCCAACTAACCGCTGATAACGATCCTTGTTTGTTGAAGCTTGATCTAGAAAAACTCCAAGATTATGATTCATTTCTATCGGCGTTTCTACTGGTTTGCAAGCAAGCATTCTAGTTTCGGTTAAAAGATCTAGCACATATTTCCATTTTGAAAGGGAAATCCCGTGTTTCGATCTTACTACCTCAATCCCCAAGAAATATTTAAGTTGCCCGAAATCCTTCATTTCGAATTTAGCAACCAAATACTCCTGTAACGCTTTCATTTTGCATGGGTCATCTCCTATCAAGACCACATCATCAACATACACTATTAAAGCCATTACATTCCCTTCTTTGTGTTTTATAAACAAAGTATGGTTTGAATTACTTTGCTTATAACCGAATGCCTTCATTGTAGAAGAAAACCTCCCAAACCATGCTCTAGGTGACTGTTTAAACCTGTACAATGACTTCTTCAGTTTACAAACTTCACTTTTATGCAAAGAACTACGTTTAATTCCGGGTGGCAACTCCATGTAGACTTCTTCCTCTAAATCTTCATTAAGGAAAGCATTTTTAACATCAAATTGTTCTAGAGGCTAATCCTGATTTGCTGCTATTGATATGAGAATGCATATTGTATTGATCTTGGCTACTAGTGCAAAAGTCTCTAATAATCCACCCCATGCCTTTGCGTATACCCCTTTGTAATCAACCTTGCTTTATATATATCAATATTGTCATCTGTTTTGAGTTTCACCGTGAACACCCATCTACATCCAATTGTTTTCTTTCCTTCGGGTAATGCAACAAGTTTCTAAGTGGCATTCTTTTGTAGAGCCTCCATCTTTTCATTCATCGCCTTTGTCCATTTCGGATCTGTCAATGCCTCCTGCACACTACTAGGAATAGATACAGTGGATAATTGATTAATAGTAAATGCATACGATTCAGACAACCTATTGGAGGACACATGGTTGTTAATTGGGTATTTGACCTTTACTTTAGGATCAGGTTCATATTATTTCTTTGGGACTCCCTTATTCGATCTTTGTGGATATTTAGGAGCTATATTTTCTGCAAAAACATATGTCTCATTAGACTCATCAAATATGGGATTCGAGCTTACCTGAGGAAGAACATTCTAGGTCGATTCTTCAGTTAATGGTGTAGACATGGGCAATTCTGAGGACATCGGTGATTCTAATATATTGGGAGCACCTAATTTATTATTAGGAAGAACTAACAACTCACTTTCAATTTCAGGAATATTATCACAGCTTTGCTGAACACTTTTCCCAAAACGTTCATTCACTTCTTCTAACTCTATAAACTCATCTCCTCCACCACCTTCTTGTAACACATTCTCTTCACTAGAGCTCTCCCCCTGAAGAGAAGGTGTACAGACTCCCCCTGAGTAATAAGGCTCTAATTCACGAAAAGAAGTATCCAAAGTCACATGTAATTTTCGGGTTTAAGGGTCATAGCATCTATATCCTTTTTGAAACTCATAATAGCCAACAAAGACACACCATTTTGCACATGGATCAAGTTATTTCGCATATTTTTAGAGATGTGTAAACATATACAGTACAACAAAAGACTCGTGGCTCAAAATTTGGGAGGTCGGAAACTGAAAGTAAATATTGTATTTTTTGTTCAGGTGTTTGAAAGTCTATTACTCGAGAAAGTGCTCGATTAATGAGGTAAGCAGCGGATTTCACAGGCTCTCCCCAATAGAACCGAGGCATATTCATGCCAAAAAGAGATGCATGAACAACCTCCAATAGTTGTCTATCTGTAATACCCCTAATTTTAAAAGGATAGTCTCGGTATTTATTTATTTATTTTATTGCATTTTTAATTTACTTATTTGATTATTTGGCTATATGTTTATATGTTTAGTTGACTTAATTGTTTAATTTAAATTGCATGTGCTTAAATGGTTTGTTTTAATTGAATTGTTTTCTTAAATGATGTAGTTGTTTAATTGTAGTTATTTGTTAGATTAGTTAATTTAAAGGTTTATTTTATATTTTTTTAAAGGATGGATATGATAGTAGTAATGGACCAACCTATTGGGTCACATGGACTACTTGGACATGAGGTGTAATGGGTATGGATATTTACCCATGGATAGTTGTACATATATATATGGTATATATGGTTATTATGTTTATTAATTATATTAAATAATTAGTATTATTAATAACTATAGTCATACATATATTATATATAGTTATAATGTGTGTGTGTGTATATATATATCACGTTAGTTTAGCAGACTTGTATATATATGTATTATATATGTTTTATTTTTCTTTTTCATTTAATTAATTTAAGGTAATTATAATTGGGAAGGGATTAAGAATATAGTATATGTATATATATGTAATTAGCTAGTCTGTTAGGGTTTATTTACATGCATATTTATAGGCAGAGAAAGAAAGAGAGGAAATAGAGAGTTGAGAGAAAACTGAGAGAGAGAAAGCAAGGGTTTAAGGCTGAACCCTAGGAGGAAGAAAGAGGCTATACGTGGGCTAGGACCGTGCAGCAGAGAGGTCTGTAAAGGCAACCAAAGGTCGCCAGAATCAGAGGGAGAACCTGGAGAAGGAGGTTTAAGGTTTTCAACTCGAAATCCTTAAGACAAGTTCTTCTTCTATCTCTTTCGTTTAGACTTCGTGTTCTATACATGCCTAGAAAATTTCAGGATGCTTAGACATTAAAATTGAATAATTATGCATGTTTAAAATCAATTTAGAACAGAGGGTTTGATGTATATATATACATGTTCTTGATTTGTATGTTCTTAGATTTTTTATGCATGATTTGGGGTTTAAGTTTGATCTTTATATGTTAAAACATCTCAAATAAATTATTAAGGATGTAGGGGACTTCGACTGAAGCTTAGTACCCATAACAATGGAGTTTGGAGGAGTTAAAGAGGCTGAAAATGAAGAAGACAACCCAAAGCAGGAATGAGCCGATTCCTTTAAGAAGAAGCCGACTCAGTTGCTGAATGAGCCGACTCAGTTGCTGAAGGAGCCGACTCAGTTATGGAACGAGCTTACTCAATTGGGCTGTGACCTGGGTATTTCGTTTTAATTGCCCAAAATTTGTATAAGTCTATTTTAATTAATTTAAATGGGTTTAATGGACTTGGGAACTTCCATAATGCATAATATACTTTATATGCTTAAGGAATTGGATAATGTGGATTTATATATAATTTCTATGATTATTTAATGGAATGAATTGACTAATTTAATTGTTTTAAGAATTGAAATTAATGTTTAAATAATTTTATTGATGATTATGAGTTTTAAATAATTTAATTGAGGTGCAAGTTAATTACTTGGAATGTAAGTTAATTACATCTAATTAAATTGTTGTGTTTGGCTTAACTAAATGCAAAGGAAAAATCTGTATGTTTTATATCATGCTGCATTGGGATTGTTTGATGTATGTTTATATATACTGCATCTATCATTGGATTTATTGGATTGTGATGCATCATTATGGGATGGGGGCATATTAGGGAAGGATTAACTAATAAGTTAAGTCCTACCTATTCGTATTATTTTATAGACGGATTAACCAAAAGAAGTTAAGTCCTACCTACTTGTGTCTATTAGGAACAGATTAACTAAAATGTTAAGTCCTACCTATTTATGTCTAGCCACTGTACCAGTTGGATGACATTTTATTTTATGTTTTAGATGGATTTTATATATATATAGTTATGAGCCATGATATGAGCTTGAGTTTCAGGATCAGTGGTTAAGGTGCGTATATTATATAGGGTAGTTAGTTGGCTATAGTGGATTGTAGTATGCCCTTGTAGGTCTAGGTACTCATGCCCACTATATTTACGTTTTGCATATTACTTACTATTCAGGTTGAGGTCACCCTCTAGTCTAGTGGGAGCCCTTTAGTGTGTTTTTATATATATATACGGACTATGTAGTTGTTATTGGATTGACTAAGATGTATACGTGTATCGGGTCTCTGTTTGGACTGTAGTAGAGTATAACTTGTTTGTGGGCCTGACCTATCATTATTTTTTAAGTGTTCGTCAGTTTTAGTCTTAAAGATTGTTCGTGCTGAGCAGAAACAGTCTTTCATTATTCCGACTACGTAAGATTCTTCTTCATGTTTTAGTTATTAGATTTATTTCATTTCAGTTATTTCAGTTGGGATATTATTAGGGGTCCACATTATGGATTCCCGAGTTGTAATGGTATCAAAGGATTTGGATAATTCATTTTGGAGGATTATCTATTTATTATTTTGAGGATTTATTATTTAGTTTCTTTTCAGCTTTATTCTTTATTTATCTTTTATATTCTGTGCTTGCTTATTACTTTAATTGTTTGATATCCTTCGGTACTGTGCTCGGACTTAATTACCCGTGGCTCTAGAATCGAGGGGTATCACACTATTCTTCCTCTTCGCCAAACCATTTTGTAACCCATGGTGGCTTAGAAACTTGCCGAAGGACGCATCTACAAACTCAGTACCATTGTCGGATTGTAGAACACGAATCTGCTTTTGGTACTGAGTGTTTACCATATTATGAAATTCCTGAAATGTTGTACGTACATCACCCTTTTTGTTAAGCAGAAACACCCAAGTCATTATAGTGCATTCATTAATAAATGTAACAAAGTAACTAAGTTTAAAAATTGAAGGGATTTTACAGGACCCAAACATTAGAGTGAATAACCACAAAAGGTTCTAAACTTTTGTTCAAACTTGGTAAATAAGAAATACGATGGCTCTTAGCCAGTTCACAAATGTCACAATGAAAACCCAAATCATTCAAAATTGAAAAAATATGTGGTTGTAGTTTTCTATGATAACCAAAAGAAAGATGTCATAGTCTTCGGTGCCATAACCATATAGTTGTTCGAGCTTTGTCTTCGCTACTAGTTTGATTTTCCTAACTGAATTTCGGTCCCCCATTTTCTGTCAACTCCAAGTACTAGAGTTTACCGCGTCTAACACTATAACCAAGAATCTTCCAAGTTAGAATGTCCTGAAAAATACAAAATGAGGGCCAAAAAGTTACAGTGCAAGTAAGAGTAGAGGTAATTTAGCTAATAGGCAAAAGATTATATTCAAGGGATGGAACAACAAGGACAATATCTAATGTGAGAGTATTCGATAAAATGACAGATCCCTCTTCAGTAATAGAATAGGTACTACCATTCGCTATGGAGATAACAGATTGAGAAGAAGGGAGAACAGATTGTAACTAACCGGAGTCCCTAGTTATATGATCGGATGCACCTGTATCAATAATCCAAGTACTATTCTTAGAAGTTGTAAAGAATACAAATGCCTTACCAATAATACCGACTTGGGTGGGCAACATTTGTTGTAGGCTGAGATTGGCCTTCCTCCGTTGATGTCACCATAGTTTTCCCTGCAATCTTCTTTCTAGGTTTCTTTGTGAAGTCCCACCACTCAGGATAACCAATGATTTCATAACATCGTTGTTTCGAATGACCTGTTTCACCACAATAGGTACATACTAGGCCGCCAGACTTTCTAGTTGATTAATTGTTTCAATTTTTCGACAAGCCAGACGACAATCTTTATCGAGTTTGGTTGGCTAGCATAGCCGAGCTCTCAGAGATTAGACGAGAGCCTCCCATTGTCTATCTCTACTGAAATTCTCTGCTAACATATGCATACGTGCTCTCCAAATCGAGTTTTGGGTTTTTTCGTAAGATTTCTCATTTAACCTGATCAAATTCGGAATCGAGTCCACACAAAAAAATATGAACTCAAAGCCTAGCCATCGCGAAATGCAACTGGACCAATGTGATACCCCTCGGATCCGAGACACGGGTTGATCAGGCTCAGGCCCAAACCTGAGGGATATCAAACAATTAATATGTTAAAACGAACATGGAATACAAAATGAATTCAAGAAACAATAGTTTAAGCTGAAAGAAATCTAAAATATAAAATCCTTTAATATTAAATATACTTAAATCCCAATAATCCAAAACCTCCATAAGTTAACAACTCGGGAATCTATCTCTAGTGGACCCCTAATAAAAATCCCAAACTGAAATGAAAGTAAACCGAAGATAAAATCCAAATCAAATATCTAGAGGGAAGTCCTACATCATCGGTAGAATGGAAGATCGTCTCTACTCAGCACGAACAAACTCAAGCCTGGAACTGACGTACACCTAAAAAATAGGAGTGGGTCAGGCTCATGAACAAGTTCTAACCTACTACAATCCAAGCAAAGACTCGATAAGCATATACACTCTAACCAACTCAACAATAACTATATAAGTCGTGTATATATATATATATCCACACTATGGACTCTCGCTGGACTATGATACGAGTCTCAACCTGAGTAGAAGGCAACATGCAAAATGCACCTGAGTGGGCATGACTACCTAAGCCTAACAGGGTACACCACAACCAGCATAGCCAGCTACGCGTCCTACTACATATACGCTCCCTAACCGTCGACTCTGAGACTCAAGCTCATGTCACGGTACCATAATAATATATTTAAAATCCGTTCATAACCATCCATAATAAATCTAGTAAGTCATTCAGCTTATTCAACTGCACAGACTTAACATAGATAACCAGTAATCCAGCTAGTTATTCAGCTTGTGCAGCTTCTTTGACTTAGCATAAATATAAGTAGGATTTAGTTATAATCCATTCCCTTATTCCAATTCAGGTTGGATTTAGTATTTTGTAACTAAACCATTTTTAGTATGTCACCGTCCCATACTGGTGTATACAATCCAATCCATCCAGTAGTTAATAGAATAAATAACAATTATAACTATCAACTAATCCATAAAATCCACAATTGATAATAGAAATAATAAAACATAAGCACCAATTGTTCCATATCAAGCCTGCTAAAAATTCTGTAAATTAACAGTCTTAGACAAAACTACTCCGCACAATACATTAATTGATTTTATAGATTATACATGTAAACCAATTACCTTTAAGTAAGCATAACATAATATAATAGTTCACATGCTTAGTTCTATAACATGTAACATAATTAACTGTCAAACCATTTCTAAGAATTGCTATCTTAAGGTTCAAGCAATTTAAAATATTATCCATCCAAAAATAATAAACCGTTTTAATTCCAAATAAGCATATTAAAATATAAATATTCACATGCTTATTTTATATCACTAGAAACTGATTAACAGAGAAACTTACTCAAAGAATTTCTATTTAAGATTGTAAGAAATTTAAAATCCTTTCCATCCAAGAACAGTAAACTAGTTTATTAAACAATTATCTACGGTTCAAGCTCGAGCATTTGTTGATTTATCTTGCATTAATCCACTCTCTGAAGGGTTAATAAGACTTAGAACATCTCAAAACACTCCAATACAGCTTCCAACAGAATCTGAAAACGTGAAAATCCAAGCCCCGTAGCCAAAACCGTCGCAGAAAAACCAAAAACCAGAACCCAACTGAAAGAGCTTGCTCTTTTGCTCTTCTTTGCTAGGAGCCGGCTCTCCTAGTCTTGGAGCCGGCTCCAAGACCTCCAAGAGCATGCTCCTTCAACCTGTGAGCCGTCTCTCTCTTCTGTTCTTCATCTCTTTCACGTCTGGCGATTTTCCGACGAACTGTTCTTTATCCCTAGGGTTCCTAAGTGTTTTAATTAAATTACAATATGCTAAAGAAATAATTAAATTCCTTACTCACTCAACAACATTAATTATACATCAATTATGCCACAAGGAATTTAAACCGGGATAATTTCCATTCATGAACACCAACTATTTTAGCAAATCAACCTTGTAACTAAATTACTTCTAGTGTTTCTCCAACATGTTATAGAACTACTAAAATTCATCTACACCAGAAAGAATTTAAAACAAAAACAATATACAATATATAAACACGTCCAGTTTGTAAGCATCTAACCATGGAACCCAGTTTAATTTTAATCCTTATTAGATCCTGGAGTCATATTAAACGTGCAAAGAACACGAGTCAATGGGATAGAGTTAAGATTAGAACTTGCCTGTGAGATTCGGTTCAAAAATCTCAACGTTCTTCTTCTAAGCTTTTCCGTCTCTGTTATCTCCCAGACTTCTCTACGTCTCTCTGTTTTAGTATGCCATGAATAGGGTTCTCAAACCCTAAATCGAACATAATACCTATATTTATAGGTTTACGCCAAGACCCTAGTTTAACTAAACCCTAAACTGAAAACTTGGCCCATGGAAAACCTTATTAATGTTTAATTCTATTGGCTACCTACATGACCACTAAAAACCTAATTTAATAAAACACATCTAACATAATTTAAATTAATACAACCATGCAATAAAAATCAATTTAACGAAAGAAACAAGTACAAACAATTTAGGACACAATTAAGTCAATTAAAATAAAAGAAAATCCAAATAAATAAACAATTAAAATAAATAAGCAAACACAAACAAATCATTAAATAATTCACCTAATTAATTCATAATTAAATCAAACAAACTTCACAATAAAATAAAGTAAAATGCACTTAAACAATTAAATAAATTCTAGGATTATCCTTTTAAAATTAGGGGTATTACAACCAACCCTTCAACTGTTCCTTCCTGAAAGATAGTCCTATGATCGATTTCTTGGAAAATAGCAACTAATTCATTTTAGTATGTTGATAATGGTATACCATTTTGCGTGGTAGAAAAAGATATCTGATTCAATTCAAAGATACAAGTTTTGTCCGATCCATCATAGAAGGTTTTCGATATAGCCTCCCATATCTCCGAGGCTATATCGAAAACCTTCAGAATATCCATGTTGCCAGACCTCGAGCAGAGACCAAAAGGCTCGACATAATTCAAAAAGCTTGAGTAGAAGTCCCAAGGCTCAAGCAATATAAAGAAATTATCCCAAAATATTCAAAGTGTTGATAAAAAAGACACTTCGAAAAAGATTTGAAGAAAATTGGCTAAGTATAGAATTCATGCTCGAGCACAAGTCAAAAGGCTTGAGCATAAACTTCTTTACTCGAGCCTTTGCTATTAAGTCAAACTTTAAAGTTATGGGATTAATTCTAATTAAGTCCTAATTCATCCTAGACGGGCCCGGATAACTCCAGAAGACCTAAAGCCCATCCAATCCTTATTAGAAGTCAGTTAATTCTACAAAAGGATGTACAATGCCACAGAAAAGCACTATTGTTCTCTCATTTTAGTTTTCATTATGCGAGATCTAGTGGCGGCTTTTAGGATTTTTTAGAAGTTGTTCTGAAGCATTGAAGGTGAATATCCTTAGAAGAGAAGTGTAGTCTATGATGATAAACCCCAAAACAATACAGATGATATCTTGCGTCATCATGAGTAGCTAAATCTCCTCTTAGGGCATTGATGTAACCTGAATCCAAATATTATGGTTTGATTGATCTATACTTTGGGAATTTAACTCTTTATGTATTTTGATTGCATGATTATGGGCAATTGACTTAGATCAATTGCGTTTCAATGAAATAAATAATTTTTGAATGATTAATACATTGTCTTAGATTTAATTGTTCATTAATTATATTTAACCTGTTTTTAGTGTACGAGATTGGCGGCTAAGGGCTTCTCGGACAATAAGAATAGAGATCATGCAATGATATTCAAACGTTTTTCATGAATGAATGTTTTCATAGTTTATTCGTAGAGCAGACGAGTTATACTCCAATATTGGTTAGAAGTAGGTAAGTAGATAATTCATGCCAACCGAAGATAAGTTATTATTAACTGAAATTTATGAAACATCTTTCTTTAAATCTGAATTAAACGAATGTTATTGAGTTTAATTCCATATTATACATAAGTATTGAAATCCCAATGTTGAACAGTTAACCATAATATGAGGTTCATGGTGAAGTTAATCACTAAGATCTTCTCTCTCTGATCTTATTCATTTATTTAGTTTAATTTTATTTATATAAGTGACGCACACCAAATCAAACAATCTTTTTCTTTGAATTAAAATAGTATCAATTGAACACTTGATAATCCACCATGGTCCCTTAGGTTTGACACCCACTAAGTAGCCCTATCCTACAAAGGATTCGTTATATTGCGAGTGGTAATTTTATGATTGAAATTTCACACACATCAGTCTCATCCAGTGTGTTACCGATAGGAAACATAGAATTATCTTGGTGGACAATAATCTGCGATGCTGGTGTTGGGGCTGGTTCGGTTGATACATCTATAGTGATGGCCATCAGACTCACAATAGATTTGTGGTGGTGATATTCAAAATACTAACTTCGAAAGAAAAAAAAAGGTATACGGTTGTTTATTCACAGATTTGCTCTGATACCGTGTAAGACAATGGTGTCTGTGAATAATTCTTCTATATTAAAAAAACTTCTCCACGTCAGAGGCAATTAATAGTTGCAATTACATCCTATAAAAAAGGAAACAATCATATTCTAAGGGAAACTAAATATTATTATATTTAAATACAAGATTGGTCAACTAACCAGATTCTTAGAATTAATAACAAAACCAATCTAATAATTACACCCCACATACAGGTCATGCTAACAATATGTGATGTGAAGTTAAAGAAGCATTTTGCCCTGAATGAATTCGAGGTGTACATATCTCGCAGGGTATATGTCACATATATCCATGGAGTATTTACCTAAGTGAAAGTCGTCGTGAGTCTGCGACTGTTAGGGGTGCACAAAAAAATCATTGAACCGTGGAACCGAACCAAACTGAACCAGAGTTTCGGTTTCGGTTCTCACGGTTCCAATTCTGAAAATTTGGAACTGTGGACTTACGGTTCCGATTCTAAATCCACGAGAATTGCTCGGAACCAGAACTAGAACCATATATATATGATTATATATTCAATAATATATATTATTAATTACTGACTATTGTCATACATAACATGGTAACACCACTTCTGAGGCAACAATTAATCACTCACCACATGGTCCATCTTGTCCTTTTGTTTTGTAAAGTTGTATTTAATCATTGACTTGAGTAAAGTTGTAAACCATAAAAAATGAAAGTTAACCTAAACCTAACCTATGAAAATGGAAAATAAGGCGTTGGAGCTTCAGGTTTTGCTTTGGTTATCGACGGAGAGGCCGATGAGAAAGGCATGATAGGGACTTTGAAGTATGTTATTGGCGACGTCGAGGATCCAGAATCCGATGACGAAGATGGCGATAGGGCAGGTTTTCGGGGATTTATTGTAGGAGAGGTGGCCGAAGTCCGCGGTGTAGCCGATGAAGATGACGGCGATAGTAGATTAACCACGAACAATAGCATAGCCAATGAGGATGACGGCGATGGCAGATTATTGTAGGAGTCTCTCAAGTTGCAAAGTCGAATCCTACTTGTTACTACTCTCCATAGCTACAGATTAACCACTTTCTACATATATATATATATATATATATATATATATATATATATATATATATATACATATACACACACAATAGGAAAAAAGTGTATAGTTGGGAACCGTTCCAGTTCTGGTTCCTAACGAAAACGTATCGAACCAAACCGTGTACACCCCTAGCGACTGTGGGAGTTAGATTTTTCCCTAGAACTTTCATAAGAATCAAGATACTAGCACATGACCATTAATCGCGTTAACCCGTTAAACCAAGTATCGTCAAATACTGTGTGATATGTTGAAGTTTGGCTCAAGGAACCGAATTCAATACTTGGTTCATTCAGATTCCTCAAATGGAGATTATAACACTAAGTGTAGGTTCAAGCCCAAAAAACATCTACTCCGATTGCATATATAAAGTTACTCAATTATATATTTACTTATTTTTATTAAAATAGATAGGAGCTGCTAGGGATATTTTAATAAAAATAAAAATAGTATTTAATATAGTAATTTATTGTATATTAAGTATATATTTAAAAGCATGGTTTATTTTTCATAAATCCCTTATTAAATTTTATTAAAGCGGTTACCTTTCTATACACTATAAAAGACACTATCTTTATCTTTTGTAGGGATTTAAGTGAAGTTGACATTCTTGAGAGAAAAAGCTTCTATATATTCTTTTTTAGAGTTTGTGGGCAACCAGATGTTATAGATATTTTAATAAAGAACAATGCTTGCCTTAGGCCGCATAAGAAGGAACCTCCTTCTTATGATGAGGTGACCCAATAAAACATCAACAAGTGTTTAAGTTTTAAAGAAAAGAAAATGATGACTACAGGCAATAGAAACTGACCCTTTCCTATTTTTTTCTCACGCAGCGATATATATTATTTCTGTGTTTTGAATCTAAAATCAAACATTGTTCTGGAGAATATATATATACAGTAGTATTCAATTGCTCCCCGGTGAGCAGGAAAAAATATACTCACTTTTAATTATAACCTTAGGATCTAATCTTACTGTTAATATAACTAGGGGTGGCAATTTTTACAGTCCCGTCGGGGCTCCACGCCATCCGGCCCCGTTAATAACTGGACATGGGAATAAATTTTATACCGTTGGAGCAGGTATGGAAATATTTTTTGTATCCGTCGCGAGTCACGGGACGGGGACGGGTTCTGGTTCATATCCGCCCCGCCCCGCCCCGCCTTGCCTTATATACCATCTGTTGATGATGGATTTGGTGCAACCCGAATTTGATCTGACTTCCTGAACAAAGAAAAGAAAATGTGATCCTACAAACACCGGTGTGTTGCCGGTGGAGTAGGCTCCGACGAACAAGTCAGTGTGCAAAGTAATCTTTCTGGAGAAATCAAGAAATTGAGTTAAGATTTATTGCGTACCTCCAAACGTCAATTAGCCCCCTTTATTTATAAGGCTTAGGTCAGGATGTCACGTAGAGTTACCGTTATCTTCATCCTTATCATAATCTGTAGGCTTAATTATTATCGTAATTTGTAGGTTTAATCCTTATCGTAATCTGTAGGTATAATCCTTATCGTAATCTATAATCCTTCTGAGATAGCGCGTTAATTTAACAACCTTCCCTTATTCACGGGTATTTAATTTATACATCCATCACCATCCTTTTTTATTTTATATATATATATATATATATATATATATATAACTTATACACTTGAAACCCTAAAGTTAATAACACTACTCATGCCGCCTCACTCCTCACCTCAGTAGTCAAAGGCCAAACAAAACTTCTTTCTCTAACCTCTCATATCCTTCATAACCAAACTCGCCAGCAACTAAATCATTTTGGGTGAGTGATTTAATCTTGCAACTAAATACAGATTGAGGCTGGGATCTACCACCCTGTTGGAGGTTAGAGAGAGAAGTTTACAATCCTAGTTTTTCTATCTCATTCCCCCTTCTATTTCCTCTGTGTAAACGATCTTAACTCAGGATTGAGGCTACGATCTACCACCACTGCTAAAGGCCGACGGCAGATCTAAAATCTAGAATGGGTGAAGGGTTTATTTTTTATTTTGTCATTTGCTGCTGTGCGTTTTAGTATATACAGGCTTTATCATTCTTCCAATTTTGGTTAAGTGATTATTTGGTATATAATGATCCTTATCTTGCAATATGGGTAAGCGATTACTTTAAAAAAATCAAAGATTTACCATATAATGATCCTTCAAAAGAGGAAATTTTTTTTTTTTTCTCCGATACATGAAGCCTGAAAATGATCTGGACATGAATTAAGTTAAAAAAAAAAAAAAAAAAAAAACGTTAACCGGAACGGGTGGGGCAGGCACGGGGATAAATATTTCATAACAGTGCGGGGATGGACTATGGAAATTCAAACCGTTACGGGGTGGGGATGGATTTATCAAAAATCCAACGGGGCGGGGACGGGTTTACATAAACCCACTCCAAACCCACCCCATTGCCATCCCTAATATAATCTTTGCACTATTTTAGAAGACTGATATTATTTGAATTAGTAATTAATTACAATTGAGGTAAAATGACAATAGTAGTCAGTTTCATAAGAGAAAATAAATCAATTTTATTTGATACAACTTTTTAAGATTTGGTTGATTAACCGTGAATGTGAATGGAATGAAAACTTTTTTTTTTTTTTTTTGAAAGATAAGAAGTTAAGGAAGAATATAACAAGAAAAAATTTATTTATCTTCGTACTAAGATGTAACTCCCTCTCAGTCTGCCCGTCAGTCTGAGGATGATAAGCAGTACTAAGATGTAACTCCGTACCCAAAGCCTACTGAAAGCTCTTCCAAAACCCTGACACAAAACTCGAATCCCTATCTGATATAATAGACAATGGAATGCCTTGTAGCTTCATAATCTCTGCAATGTAAAGCCTCACCAACTGCTCCGTAGTGAAATCAGTGCGAACAGGTAGGAAGTGAGCGGATTTGGTCAATCTATCCACAATGACCCAAATGGAATTATGACCCTTGAAAGAAGTGAACAATCCCTCCATAAAATCTATAGAAATGCTCTTTCATTTCCACTCCGGTATCGGTAGTGGCTGTAGAGCTCCTGGTGGCCTCTGATGATTAATCTTAACCATCTGACAAGTGTTACACTGAGAAACAAAAAGAGCAATATCTCGCTTTATACCTGCCCACCAAAACTGTCACTTCATATCCTGATAAATCTTGTCTCCTCCTGGATGAACAGAAAACTCAGAATGATGAGTCTCAGTCATCACATCCTTCCTCAAATTATCAGCAGAAGGTACCACTAAACGTCCCTTGTACCTCAAACCTCCGTCAGCCCCAACATAGTAAAATGGAACCTCTCTAGAAGCTATCTCTGCAATCTTGTAAATGCACTGTTGTTCCATGAGTTGTGCTTGTAAAACCTTACGAATGATGGAAGGTGTAACCACCATGCAAGCCATAAAAGCATTCGATAACTCATCCACATTCTTCAAGGCATTCCACTCAGTGATGAATAAAGCAGAAAGACTACCAACAGGTCGGTGACTGAGTGCATCCACCACCACATTCGTTTTCCCTGGATGATACTGTATAGAAAAGTGATAGTCTTTTACAAACTCCAACCATCTGCGCTGTCTCATATTCAGCTCCTGTTGAGTGAACAAATACTGCAGACTCTTGTAATCGCTGAATAATCTGAAGGACTCACCCAACAGATAATGCCTCCAAATACGTAAGGCAAAGACCACAGCTGCCAACTCCAAATCATGTGTTAGATAATTAAGCTCATGAGGCTTAAGCTTCCGAGATCCATAGGAAATCGGTCGTTCCTTCTGCATCAAAACACATCCAAGACCCTGCAATGAAGCATCCATGTAAACAAGATACTCGATCCCGCTCTGAGGAATAGCCAGAACCGGTGCAGAAGTTAACTTCCTTTTCAGCTCATCAAAAGCTCGCTGACAGTGCTCATCCCACACGAACTGTACACCCTTCTTGGTCAGATGAGTGAGTGGTCCTGCTATCTTGGAAAACCCCTGGATGAACCGACGATAATATCCTACCAAACCGAGAAAACTCCGAATCTCGGTAGGTGAAGCAGGCTGTCCCCACTCTACCACAGCTGAAACCTTGGTTGGATCAATCGCTATCCCCCCTTTTGACACCACGTGACCCAGAAACTTCTATTCCCGATGCCAAAATTCACACTTCTCGAACTTGGCATATAGCTGGTGCTCAAGAAGCATCTGCAACACTATCCGTAGATGCCTAGCATGATCGTCCTCCGACTGAGAATAGATCAAGATGTTATCAATAAAGACAATAACAAACTGATCCAAATAAGCCCGAAAGACTCTGTTCATTAAGTCCATGAACACTGTTGGTGCGTTAATCGTCCCAAACGGCATAACACGAAACTCATAAGAACCATATCTCGTGAGAAATGCTGTCTTAGGAACATCCTGCTCCCTAACCCTCAGCTGATGATACCTAGAACGCAGATCAATCTTGGAAAAATATGTGGCTCCCCTTAACTGATCAATCAAGTCATCAATCCTGGGCAAAGGATACTTGTTACGAATCGTAACGTTGTTCAACTCCCTGTAATCTATACATAAGCGGAGCGAACGATTCTTCTTCTTCACAAATAACACCGGTGCTCCCCAGGGTGAAGTACTCCTGCGAATGAAACCCTGGTTGAGTAGCTGCTGAATCTGATCCTTCAGCTCTCGCATCTCCACCGATGCCATCCTATAAGGTGCCCTAACAATAGGCGCAGTGCCTGAAGCTAAGTCTATCACAAAATCGATCTCGCGACTAGGTGGCAACCCTGGAATCTCCTGAAAAACATCCCGAAAGTCCTATACAATCGATATGCGATCCAATGACACAGTAATCCCCTCCTCATTTTCCTCCTCCACATGGAACAAATAGGTGATGCCGCCCCTTTTAAAATGTGGCATAACTACTACATACCTATCTTGACCGGGTATGGTAAATATAATAGATCTATCAAAACAATCAACTTGGGCATGGTAGTGAGACAACCAATCCATCCCAAGTATCACATCATAAGTGTGCATGTCCAGGACCAGCAAATTGGCTAGAAATTTGAGTCTGCCAATATCTAGTGTCACAGGCCCATCACTCTCATGTATAATAGTTGTATCACCCAATAGTGTAGAAATACCCTAAGGTCTAGTACATACCTTCTTCCTCATTCCTGATAAAGCAACAAAAGTCCTAACTACAAATGAGTATGTAGCACCCGTATCAAATAAAACACGTCAATGTAAACCATGAATAGGAAACTTACCCTCAACAGTCTGAGGTGCCTGAACATCCTGTGGCATGGGGCTATACACCCTACCATAGTGCAACTGTTGTGGTGTCTATCCCTTAGCCTGCGGCGGTGCTGGTAAAATCAGATGTGTCTGTTCCTGAATCCGTGGAACCTGTGGAGCTGGTAGAGGCATTGGTGCCCTCTGTCCCTGCTGCACATACTGTCTATGTCCATGTCCCTATCTTGCTTTAGGACACTGCTTGGTGGTATGACTATACTCTCCACAAGTGTAACAACTATCTTGGAAAGTACCAAATGGTCTCCTCTGTCGGTTAGCCTGTGGCTGACCCTGTTCTGCCTGTGGTCCCGCATTCTGTTGCCTCTGAATAGGTGCCCCATTCTTGTGAGCATCTGAACCACCCTTGTGCTTCTTCCAAGGTTGTTGTCCCTGGAACTTGCCCTTGTCATTCTGCCAGTGTCCATTGCCATTCCCTTTTTCTATTGACTGATTAGCAGAGTCTTTGTCATCCCGCTTCTCACCTCTAGCCTGTCTGATGTCCACGGTCAACTGATACTGCTGTAGAGCGGCGTCTACCACCTGAGCATATGTAGTATAAGCTAAACTCCCTGTGATAGCTCGCTTAATAGACCACATCAGTCATTTGACGAAACTATTCTGCTTCTTTTCCTCTGTATCCACCTCCTCCGTAGCAAAAAGTGATAAGCGCGTGAACTGCTGCTCATACTCTGCCACTGTCATGTTCCCCTGCTGCAGATTTAGAAATTCGGTCTTCATAGCTGCCCTGACTGCATAGGGAAAATATTTCTCGTCAAAGCGAGCACTGAACTCATCATAAGTCAATGTCATCCTCTCCTCTGGGGTGGTAACTGACTCCCACCACTGTAGTGCTTCCCCAACCAGCTTGAAGGTAGCAAGTATCTACTTTTGCACCTCCGTGCACTGAACCAAACGAAGATGACGCTTAATGTCCTGTTTCTACTGGTGAGCTGCTTTTGCATCGGTGGAACCTGAGAACACAGGTGGACTCCCCTTTGTGAAAGAGCTCCTAACCTTTCCCCAAGAATCCGTCTGAACCACTGGTGCTGGTACAGGTGCCTCCTGAACCTGTGGTTGGTTCCGGAGTACAGCTGTTACCCCAACCTCTATAGCCCAAGCAACAAGGTCATTGAGGTGTGGAGGAATCTCTGGATCTCTGATCCAACCCTGAACCTGTTGAACTTCCTCATGCTCCTCTTGAAACCCTGACATTTGCTGCTCTTCCTCCATTTGCCGACGTTGTAGACGTTCCTGTTGTCTATATGCCGCTCTCCTCTGTCGACTGTTCATGTTCTGTCATCTTCCAGTGTTAACCATGCTGTTAACATAGAAAGACAGACATCAGTACGAGTTTAAACGAACCGTAAAAGAATTCAACGAATCCTAAACATAAGCTCTATTCAAAAGAAAGCGCTACGCGAAAGTCTTAATACGAAATGTCCTAGAGACACTTGAACCTGGAGTGCTCTGATACCAACTGCGATACCCCTTGGATCTAAGACATGAGTTGATCAGGGCCAAGCCCAAACCCGAGGGATATCAGAAAATTAAAGTATTTTAAAGCGAACACAGATGACAAAATGAAATAATAAAGATATAATAAAGCTGTAAGAAGTATTAATTATAAAACCCTCCATGTATAACTGAATAATAAAACTCTAATCCTCCAAAACTTCAAGGTTACAACTTGGGAATCCACTGGTGGACCCCTAACCAAAAGTTCAACTAAAACTGAAATTGAAAATAGATAATACTAGAAACATCGAGAGAAGTCTTATGTAATCAGATGAATGTGAGACTTTCCTCGACAAGCACGATCAAGCTCTAAGGCTAGAACCGTCCTGTACCTGAACAGAATAATAGGAGAGTGGGTTAGGCCCACGAGCAAGTTCAAATCTAACTGCAATCCATACAGTGGCCCGATACGCAGATACACCGTAGATACCTCACAATAACTATCTAGTCCATACATAAATATATCCACACTAAAGGACATTCACTGGTTTATAATAGGGGTCTCAACCTGAATAGAAGACAACATGCGAAAACGCACCCAAAGGTGGGCATGAGTACCTAGACCTAACATGGTACACCTCAACCTATTATAACCAGCTACACATCCACTGCATATACGCACCCTAACCAACGAGTTTGAGACTCAAGCTTATCTCGTGGTACCATAAACATATATATAAAGTCCGTCCAAAACTAGGGTATGTAGTTCAAATATTTATTAAACTAACATACAATAAACCAACTAGTTAGTCATTCAACTTATTCAGTTGATATGACTTAACTACCATCCATTAATCCAGAAAGTCATCCAACTTAGTTGCAGTTGATCTGACTTAGTCACAATTAGGATTCAATATCTTTCAATCCATTCCATTAATCCACTAGGTTAGGTTTATACGTTTAAACTAAACCGTCCCCAGTATGTCACCGTCCCATACCGGTGCATACAATCCTCCATATCCATGTAAATTACAAAACATAAATAATAGGCTAGTAATTTACAATATAAAACCAGTATCCAAATCATTGCAGAAAGAATATTAAAGTTTCAGCAATTTAAATCCAAGAATTAAACCACGTAATTGCTGGAAACGGTTTAATAATTCACTAACTAGCATCCAGAGCAGGCATAGATCAAATCTAATATATCAATGACTCTATCATGCATTTAAAATGAATTCTATAATCATATTATAGTCCAATAAATTGCTAAATTAATTTAAGCAACTTAGTTCTTTTTATCGGGTAACAGTGTACTAAGTTGTACACTAGTACCACTAATTTTCAACTGTTTGTACCAAGTGTTTAAAACTGAATTTTAATTATTTTAGAGTCTTAATGATACCCAAAACCACACTTTTAATCATTCTGTACAGTCCCAGAACAATCAGATACACCCATGCTCCAAACAGTAAAACACAGTACGTAGAAAAACTAAAAATAAAAAATAAAACAGAACGTAAAATGAAGAGGGAGCCTGCTCCAAATTTTGGAGCAGGCTCTTTCAGCCTAGAGCCGGCTCTAGGAGTCCTTGGAGCAGGCTCCCACTTCTATGGAGCCGGCTCTCACCTCTTTTGAGAGCCTTCAGTCCCCGGTGCTTCGTTTCAACTTTTCTGCTCCTTCTCCGGCTTATTCCTATCACTCTGTTGGTTTTTAAAACTAATCTTAGGTGTCATATTAATACCCAGTAGCATCCCAATGGCTTGATAACAAAAATTAAGATCAATTACAGAGATTAACTTTGCTACCAAACTAACCCGCGTTAGGAACAAAACTGAAACTATAGTTCTATTCCAACCCCTCTGTTCCTCTTCACAAACTAATCTTAGGAGTCTTATATCATCCCATTAACATCCCCATGGTTCGTTTACAGAAGATAAAAGCAAGAATCGTAACTAAAATCACAACAGATTTTAACATGCTTTAATGAACAGAATTGGGAGCAACCATACACAAACTGTAAATAGATTTGAATTCAAGGCAAACAGATCATCAACAAAGCATATATTAAACACGTAAGTTTCAATTACTAATTAGTTAAACCCTAGAGACTATCTAGGTGCACAGAGCACGAGCCAAAAGGGAAAGAGGAAGATAAGAACTTGCCTGTACAGTTTTATAAACAAAACCTTGTCGTCGTTGTTCTAAGCTTTCCGGCAACCACTGCAATATTGTCTAACCTCCTAATACTTCTGCCCTCTCCTTCTCCTAGGTTTGGCCTTGAAACCTCAGTCGAGAACTCACAAACTTGCTCTGTTATCTCAAAACCTCACTCTGTATCTCACGTCTTTGTTATGTTGATCCGTTTCACTGTGTTGTGAATAGGGTTCTTAAAACCCTAGGCAACCATATGACTTGTATATTTATAGGCAATTCCAAACCCTAATTCTAATTAAAACCCTAGACTGTAATTTAATTGGCCCATAGAAAACTTAGGTTATAATACATAATAGATACCTGTATGCCGTCTCTAAGAAAACCCTAATAAAAAAAACGTATTTAAATCCTTATTTATCTTCATTACATAATTAACTTATTCAAAATCAACAATTTACAAATAATTCAATTAATAAAAACAATAATTAAATCAAATACTTTAATTAAAACAAATAATACATTTAAATCAATTAATTCAAATAATCAAGCAAATAATCAATTAAACAAATAAAATACAATTTAATCAATTCAAATAATCAAGCAAATAATCAATTAAACAAATAAAATACAATTTAAACAATAAATTAAATACCAGGTCTATCCTTTTGAAATTAGAGGTATTACAAAAGGCATGTTTAATTGATAGAGAAAAATAAGATTACAAAACGCGAAAAAAAAATTAAAAATTAAAAATTAAAAAAAAAAATTAAAAATTCTTGTTTTACTCTTCCTTAACTTTTTTTCTTTTAAAAAAATGTATTCTTGTGGTGCTAATCAGGTAGTAAATTCTTGAAGACGTGTTTAATTGATAGAGAAAAATAAGATTAGCAAAAAAAAAAAAAAACAGTTTTCATATGTGATTTTGATGGAAGATATATATTCACGGTTAATCAACCAAATGTTAAAAGGCTAGGTCAAACACAACTGATTATTATTATTATTTTTTATGAAACTGTCTATTATAGTCATTTTACTTCAATGGTAATTAATTACTAATTCAAATAATATCACTTCCCTAAAACAATATATATATATATATATTAGATCGGCATCTTTCAGTCATTTATGAGAGTTGAGGTAAATAATCACTATAAATTCATGGAAAATGACATATATCATGAATTCATTTTTATGATATGAATCATGAAAGACTGGCACTCTATTTATTAGCCACATATATTTTTTTTTCTATGTTTTTCGGTTGATATAGAAATTAAAATTTTCCTTTCGCTTATATATAAATTTTAAAACTTCTCATGTTCATCTTCCTTTCTTTTTCTTTTCTTTTCATTTCTCATCCCAATCTCTCCTAAATTTCAAAACATTCCATATTCATTTTCTTTTCTTTTGTATCTAATTACAAACTTGTCATCCAAATTTAATTATTTAAAGATGATTATCACCAAATAAAAACAATTAAAATAGATCTATTAAATTTTTCTATCGAAAAAGTTATTCAATTTGGTATAATGTGTCATTCATACATATATATAACATGTAATTCTGTATTTGAGAGAGAGAACATCATCATTCGTGAAAGAATGTAGGCCTAGGGTCATTCTCCACCTGGCCCTACTGTTTATAATATGTGGTGTGTATATATATATATATATTTTCAGAACAATGTTTGATTTTAGATTCAAAACACAAAAATAATATATATAGCTGTTTGAGAGAGAATGAGGGAAGCGTCAGCTTCTATTGCCTGTAGTCATCATTTTTTTTTTCTTCTATGTTTTATTGGGTCACCTCATCATAAGAAGAAGGTTAGCATTGTTCTTTAATAAATACGTAAATAATATTTAATATAATTATTTATTATATTTATAATGATGAATATTATTATAGTAGTTAAATTATTTTTATGGGAGTTATTATTTCAATAGTAAATTATATTATTATATTACCTTAGCGGTTACATATTATTTCTATATATAAATCATCCATCTGTTTAAGAAATTGATGCATTGATCTAAAAATATAGAGAGACTTGGATCATCTAAGTTAAATAATTTCTAAGTTATTTTAAGTTGAATTCGCTACAGATTGACACGCGACATTTAAAATCTATCTACCGCTTGTATTAAACCACGTCAAATAAATAAGAAAAATTCACCATACTTTATAACGAGGTTAACATCGTTCTCTCTCCTCATCTTTTCCAAAAAATATCGCTCTCTCTCCCTCCTCTTGCTCATTCCCACGACTGCGGGAAAATTTAAGCCTCTATAATGGATTTTGCAATTTAAATTTCAAAAAAGTGAGGAATTTTGCAATTTAAATTTCAAAAAAAGAGAGTGAAAAAGGAGATAAATTTTGCAATTTAAATTTCAGAAAAAGAGGGTGAAGAGCTTCTAGGTGCCAAAAATCGTGGGAAAACATTTTTGGCATGAAATATTCCCCGTTAAAGTACGGTGAATTTTCCTTATTTTAAAACGGTGCAGTTTTCAAACTTTATTTAAATTAGTTGACGTGATTTAACACCAACAGTAGATAGAGTTTAAATGTCACGTGCCAATCTGTAACGAATTCAACTTAGAATTACCATATTCTTCCTATCTTTCTATAAATAAGTAGATATATACCCCTACCATATTCTTCCTATCTTTCGACAAATAAGTACGTGAGACGCTTATAGAAGTTTTCATCTCTCTCTATCCTGTATTATATTATATACTATTTTACATATTGAGTTTATGGATAACTAGACTTAGTCTTCGTGTGGTTGTGCAGAGACGCGGCTGCGAGCTAATACTCGCATGAAAGGGAGGATTATATACCTTGCTCAACAATCGGGCAGCTCTTTCTTACCTATTTTATTATTATCTTTTTCATTCTTAATTTCTATTTTTATATTAATCTTCTCTTACTGAATTATTTATCTTTTTAGGTTCTTATTCATCATTATATCCATGTTGTTTAAGTGATGTATTATAGAATTATTCTTTAATTATTCATTGGTGTTATTGTTCATTCCTTTAAATCATTGTGTAGGAATTGGTTAATATATTGTCTTTTGTATATTTATACGAAATATGTGAAATTTTCATAACACAATATACATAGATTAACCAACGGGTATGAGCCTCTTACCTCTCAGAAGAGACAAGTTATGTGAATACCAACCAAGAAAACAAAATGATAGATATAAACTCGACTTAGTTTTTCTAAGTACTAGTTTTGTCAATACCCGCACGACTGCTCTTACAATGTGGTTAAAAATAACAAATAAGTACTGTATCAAGGTAAATAAAAATAAAAAATAAAAAAAAGGCAAACAAGTACTGTATCAATGTAAAAATAAATAAATAAATAAAGGCAAATAAGTACTGTATCAATGTATAATTTGCCTTCCAAAAAACAATAACCTAAGGGCCGTTTAGTAACGCGTTCACTTTTTTACTTTTATTTTCTTCAAAAGTAAAATCATACAAGTACGGTATCAATGTAAAAATAAATAAATAAAGGCAAATAAGTACTGTATCAATGTATCATTTGCCTTCCAAATAAACAATAACCTAAGGACCGTTTAGTAACGCGTTCATTTTTTTATTTTTATTTTCTTCAAAGTAAAATCATAATTTTACTTTTTTGAGATAAAATAAAAAATAATTTTTATTTTTATTTTCTTCAAAGTAAAATCATAATTTTACTTTTTTGAGATAAAATAAAAAATAAAATGATGTTTAATAAAAGAATTTTGTTTTTAATATTTTGAAAGTAAAAAACAAAAAGTAAGTTTAATAATTTTGATATTAATTTTGCTTTCCCGTATCTTTCTCTTTCAACACTGGACTAATCTGCTCCGGCGAGCCATTATTCAATTGGGTCTCTCAACCCAGAAGCAAAGTGTAAATTGGGTCTTTCAACTGGCCTCAGCTCCTCCAATATGCAATTGGGTCTGGAGACCTCATGAACACAATTAAATCTCTAAGAACTCTCTCTCTCTCTCTCTCTCTCTCTAACACCGAATTTCGTAGAGTAAAATTGTAAAAAAATAGTTAGTGAACCAGGGATTCCCAAAGATCTACAAGCACTTTCTTGAATTCTGTTTAGAATTGAAAAAAAAAAAAAAAAAAAAAAAAAAAAAAAAATAGAACTTGAACAATCTCAAGATTTTGATGAGAAAACCATGTAATGCAGATAAATTTCGAACCAAACAAGCAATTAATCATACAAACACAAAAATCGACCGAGCATTGTAACGAATCTCTATGCTCAAATGAACTCAGAACAGAGAATTTGGAGAAAGACTACTACTACAGAGAATCTTTGATTTTCATACATTCAAAGAACCTTCAATTTCACAGAACACAAACTCAGAGAGAGAAAGAGAGAGAAAAGGGGGATTTAGAGAGAGAGAGTACGAGTGAGTTTAGAGAGAGAAACTCGTCTCAGAGATCTCATCCTTGTTCACTCTTGCCATGACACCAACGAACAGCAACAGAAGCAGAAACGAACACAGAGAAATCCACTTCTTAGAACCGCCATTGCCCATTACACAGTCGCAGAGAGCCCCATCTCTTTCTCTCCGTAAACTATCCTCACTTTCTCTCTCTAAAATGGAACCAAATAACAGATAGAGAGAGAATAAATAAATAAATAAATAAAGCAGCAGAGCAGAAATGGAGTCAAAGGAGTAAAATGAAATCTGTGGAGAGAGAGAGAACAAATCATCAGCTACAGTTAAAGAAGTAATTCTTTGCTAAAGCACTTTCTTAAAGTGAAAAAGTAAAAATATTTTACTAAACATAATTTTCACTTTTAATTCCTACTTTAAAAATTGACAGTAAAAATCAAGGTTTGAAAATTTTACTTGAATCGATTCACGGTAAAGACGTCTCTAATCGATCCACGGGATGTGGCGACGTAAATTTGTTATTTCCATTCACATTTGAGCCTTCCTTATTGTGGGACCATCTTATTTACTCGTCTCGGATCCAAACTCCACTCGAGTGAGCACCCTTATGGCCTGTTTGTTATGTGTTTTATTTTGGTGTTTTTGTTACAGGACTCCATTTCAGGTCCAAAAACATGTTTGGTGACACTTGTTTTGTTTTAAACAGTACAAAAATATTATTTTAAACAGTGCTGAATTTGGGCCCAAAAGTGAAACACCAAAATGGTGTTTTTGGTTGTTTCAGTACTGTAGCCCAATAAAAAGTACTGTAGCGGATGAAGTAAGTTGGTCTAACACTGTAGCGGATGAAGTAGCCTTAAAACGAATTTGCAACATTTTGGCCCGATGTTTTCTCTCTCCTCTGAAACCCTAGAGAAGCGATTAGGGAGGCGACAAAAAGAAATCGCGATATACTGTGAGTACTGTCTTCTATTTCCCTTTCCTTTGTTGTTTCCTATGATGTTGCTTTCCAAATCTGCAAACACGAAGTTGTAAAGCTCAGATTTGATTCTGCTTTAGTTTGTTCAACGAGTGACTTAGAGAGCAGGATTTTCTCTTGATTTTCTTCAATCAGGATTTTCTCTTGATTTTCTTTTCCCCTACACAGGACACGAAGCCATTCTATTCCAAAGAATCAATCAATTTTACAACCAACCTGGAAATCCATCTCAATAAGCGACCTGTGTAAAGAAAATCTATACGTATACTCTCATATAGTCACAAAGACGAATTTCTTTTGACTCTCTCTCTCTTTCTCTCTCTGGTATCAAAATTGTCGAGGGTCTGTGCTTTTGGGCGCCATGGAAGGCTCTTCTGCTCCGCCTCGGATTTCAAACCAACCGGACGGCGGAGCCTCCAAATTTCCCACCGATCTTCCTTCTCGCGGCCTGCTCTCTCCAATGAAAATTCATTATGGGCATTCTGCTACTCTACATGGCCAAGCTTTAAGTTGTAGAACAGGGAATTTTTTTCTATCTATGCTGATAGTTGTGTTGCGCAAATAGAAAATTAGTTCTAAATTTTTTATTTCTAGCTCTTTTGCTTTAATTGTTTGATTCTTACACTTTGTTTATTTCTCATGCCCCATTCTCCAGTTACATTCACAGATGTTAATGCATTCATCAGTGACATTCCTGCGTTACATAGTATGTCTATTAGTTTTAATCCTTTGGCAACCTCGTATCACTATTATACTCATTTGTTACTTCACTGACCAGAAAAAAACATAAAAAATAATGTTCAACTACAAAAGATTGGCTGGCATAATTGATTTTTAAATTTATTTTTTTTATTGTTAATCTTGATATTGTTTAAACTATGACAGCAAGAGAGTCATGGTAAAAAATTTATTAACTTCATAAAACGGACATTTAAGCATTAGAAATAAAAAGTGAAAATCTAGACCAATGCACTATCAGATGATTATACTCCACTTGGTCCAGATTGCTGGAGAGTTTGGCTTAATGATGTCATCAAGAGGGATTGTCCTTTGTATCAAGCAAAACTATGGCCATGCAGGAGAGTTTTTGCTTCTGCACAAAGGTTGCATTTTGATCCCTAGAGGGGTTCTGTTCAATTCCACATGACAGCACCATTGCCATAAACTTCCTAAAAGTTTTAAAAAATGTGGCAAATTAGTTTTAAAAAATCATCAACAAATGGCCTGAATAGATAAAAATATTTTTATCGGTTGGTCACTGAATTTGCTAGCTTGAAGAAAAAATTTATTGAACCTTGACTGTACTGTAGTATTGTGGCATTTAATTCGATGGATAGAGTTTTCATTGATTGAGCATTTATTGGTCCACATGATTGATATTAATTACATTTCACCATGGTTAAAGGAAGCTGAAGGGGTGTGGACATATTTAATCACTTATAAATACTTGTATAGATTTTATGTTCACACCACCATTGATAAACTTTTACTTATTTCTAGAAGCTGTGTGAATCTATCATGTATAGCACACATATTTCTCGTAAACCATGGGTAATTTTGATCGACAAGGGTGAGTCTGCAAGGACATTTATGGTAATCATCCAATTTATTAGCACCCTTTGAGCTAGAGCCAATCACACATTTACATAATTCCTTGAATTTTAACATAAATTTAATAATTCGTATTTGTAAATTGTGGCTGGTAGGTTACCTCTTTACTATGTAATTGTTTCACCATTCATCAACTTGCTGCTTGCCCTTTTATATTGTCATCAAATATTTGTCCACAATATAGACATGTCACATGGATAAGACTACAGTACTACACATGGAGTGTCAATATTTTCCGTTTTGCATTCGGGTTGTGTCCTTGCTTTTATATAGTAAATGGTGTACTTACTAATGGCAAAAAATAATTAATTAACACTCATATAAACAAATCGAAACCGTCAATGGGACACCAGAAATCTTAAGGATCACCCACCGGAGAAAATACAGGCAACTAAAGTATTGCCACTCACGTATGAACACCTCTCTCTCTATATATATATACACCTAAGTAATTCACATGGGGAAAAATAAATGATAAATCCATGTTACATGCCTTCATATTTTTGTTTAATTTGTATCATCTCTTGACTCTCCTGGACATGCATGGTGATTATTGAAAATTAAGGAAAGGCTTGTTTTCATTAAATTTTGTTGTTTGCTGAAGCTATGTTCAAATTATAACACTGCCAATGCACCTTCATTTTGATCAGCATATATAACTAGTTGAGTAGCATATATTGATCAGCAATTGACAAATTTATGTAGTTGTCTCACCCTTATTTTCATTTTGGACACCTTTCTTACAATTAAGTAGTGGTTGTTACACTTAAATGTGCAACCTTCTGTAGCCCCTGCATGAAGAATTAACAAGACATAATAATTTCTTTCAATTAAATTTTTTGTAATTAATAACCAATGGCATAATGGTTCTAGATTCTACAGAAAATGTTGAAACAAGGTAAAGTATAATAACTTGTACATTAAAATTTAGAACTAGAGAACAACTTTATACTTTACCTTTTAAAATTTTTTTGGGCTATTTGTGTACGTAAATAAATACAAAACATGCAATAGAGAATTTTAATTTCTCTCTCTAAGATAAATACAAAAACACACACACATACGAAACATATATGGACAAGGCCTTCTGTAATACCCCTAATTTTAAAAGGATAGGTTTGGAATTTATTTTATTGTTTAAATTATATTTTTATTTATTTAATTATGAATTGGTTTGTTTTAATTGAAAATTTATTTAAATTTCATTATGAGTTTATTGGGTTTTATGTTTATACCTTGTTTTAGTTTAATTGTTTTCATGGTTGTGTTTTGATTGCATTTAGTTATTTTTTTTAATTAGGATTAAATGCTTTACTTAATTTAATTTAACTGTTTAATTGATTTAATCTAATTTAATAAAATGGTTTGATTAATTTAATTTAAGTGGTAATTATTTTAATTTAATTGTATTTTTAAATAGGGTTTTGTTTTAAAAGTCAGTTGTTGCCGACGTAGGTTTTATTAGGTTTCTTTGGGTCGATGAGTATTTTTAGAAGGGTTGGAATTAATCTAGGGTTTAGTAAAACCCTATAAATATATGTGAGATGTCTGTATAGGGTTTTAGAAAACAAACAAAATCCTATTCACGTCTCTAGAGATAGAGAAGCAACAGAGTAGTTTTACAGTGGGAATCGTCGGAAAGCTTTAGAGACGGCGTAGAGATTTTGAACAAAGATCTCAAAAGCAAGTTCTAACCTTACTCTCTCCCTTATACTCATGTTCTTTGCATATTAAATTGGTTCCAGGTTTATTATATGATTTTAAAACAAAAATAGATAGGCTATCTGTTACTAGGACGCAAACTGTTAGTCCTAGGTTTGGTTTGATAAACTATTAAAGCTTGGAACTGATCTTGCATTGTGCTTGGTTAAATCCATATTAGTAAGTATAATCAAGGCTTAAACCAACATTAGAATTCACTGGGAATTACTTAGAAATTTCTGGAAATCAAAACGGTGATCTGTAGAAGGGTTAAACGTAGCCGGAAAAAAGAACACGAGGCAGAGGAGGGGGAGAGCCGGCTCTCCCTTGATTGGAGCCGGCTCTCCTTGAGGTGGAGGTGGCTCCTAGGCAATTGGAGCCGGCTCCAAGGCTATTGGAGGCGGCTCCAATATTTGGGGAGCCGGCTCTACTTTTATTTTCCAGTTTTTACTACGTTCTATTTGTGGTGTCTTTAGTTTTCAGTGAAGTGGCTTCTTGGGGGTTGATTTTCTAAGTTTTTCTAAGTAGAATTATGACTGTAATGGATGGTTTAGCAATGGTTTAGAGTAGGATTAAAGTCTCCAAGAACAGAATAATACAGAATTGAACTCAGAGCATTAAATGTTAAAAGTCTGTGGAAGTATTTCTGTGTGTCTTACAGAGATGTATGAATTTGGTGAATTCTCTGTGTACTTCCTGTTTAAGGGATAGTGTTGATTGAATAGGGAATTAAAATATTTCTTAAAGCACATTGGAATCTAATTTAGACACTTAAGAACTCTAAGTATGAAGAACAGAGAAGAAACGCTTTAAGTTTGCAAAGAGACGGCTCATAGAAGCAAAGAGCAGGCCCTTTGCAACCAAAGAGCAGGCTCTAAGCAAAGAAAGAGCAGGCTCTTTCAGTTAAAAGAGCAGGCTCTTTCACGGGCTTCCAGTTTTGCGTATTCTGCGACCAATTTGGCTACGGAACTCGGATTTTGGATTTTTCAGAAGCTGTAGGAAGCTATACTTGGGTGTTTTGAGATGTTCTAAGTCTAATCAACACTTGTGAGAGTGGATTAAAGTTTAATAAACCAATATGTGTTTATAGCTTAAACATTAGTAAGCATCGACGGAAGTTGTTCATTATAGTGCAGAGAAATTATAATTTTACTGAACTTAATTTATATTCTCTGTGGATGGAAAATGGATTATTATGATGCTATTAATAGTGACAAGCATGATAATTAATATAGTTAAGTTTATTGTACTTGTCATGGACTCGTGGACGAGAATGATGAATTATCTGCATGCTCAGAAATATGATAATTTATAATGGAGATATGGGATGAATATGATAACCTATATATTTATTTTATATTCATCATGGTATTAATTGACATGTCTTATGATTTTGGGTTATCAATTACTGGAGTAAACATGTTAGTCTATATCTCTATTTATGCTTATTACGGCTCAGTTGCTATGTGCATTGTTTATGTTTGGTATCAACTGTTGGATGGAATGGATTGTATGTACCGGTATGGGACGGTGACATACTAGGTTTGGACAGCACAAGTTGCTAAGTCCTACCTATTTGGAATGAGGGTACGGGTTATTAAATAAATCCTCCTTATATGTATGTAAGTCGGTGCGGTGGACTACACCGAACGACTTAATGGATTTCTTGTGGATGGATGGAATTGGAGTTTAAATATATTTTTATGGTACCGTGACATGAGCTTGAGTCTCAGAGTCAACGGTTAGGATGCGTATATGCAGTTGGATGTGTAGCTGACTGTGGGGATTGAGGTATACCCTGTTTAGGCTTAGGTACTCATACCCACTCAGGTGCGATTTGTGTGATGCCTTCTATTCAGGTTGAGACCCTCTTCATAGTCTAGCGAGAGTCCAGTAGTGTGGATATATATTTATGTATGGACTATTAGTTATTGTTGAACTATTTAGTATGTATATGCGTATCAGGTCTCTGCTTGGATTGCAGTAGGATAGAACTTGTTCATGGGCCTGACCCACTCCTATTTTACAGGTGTACGTCAGTTCCAGGCTTGAGCTTGTTCGTGTGGAGCAGAGACGGTCACTCATTCTTCCGACGATGTAGGATCTCTTTCCAGATGTTCGACTTGGATTTTATCTTCAGTTTTACTTTGATTCAGTTTGTGATTTTTCTATTAGGGGTCCACTAGAGATGGATTCCAAAGTTGTTAAAAGATTGGAGATTTTGGATTGTAGGATTTTAAGTTATTAATATTTTAAGGTTTTTATATTGAGGATTTCTTTTATAGTTTCTTTCCGCTTATTCTTTTATTTCTTAAATCATTTTTTTGTAATCTGTGTTCGTTTAAAATACTTTAATTGTTTGATATCCCTCGGACTCGGGTCGGACTTGATCAACCTGTGTCTCGGATCCGAGGGGTATCACACCTTCTCTTTTTGATAACTAAGAAAGGGTTAGTGGTAGTACTTGGACTGGTAGTAGTTAAAGACCAAAATATTGTTAAAGGAATAAAATTGATTGAGAGATGTCAGTTTGAGATTGAAACTTACAGAGATTTGAGAGCTTTTGTGTGATTTAGAGATAACTCAACTTCTCTCTCTCTCTTTAAGGGACATTCAATTGTTGAAGGAGCAGAAAGTCTTCTGGCGGCATTAGGACAGAATAGTGCAGCATATTGTGAGAAAAAATGGGGAAAATAGCGTCTTTATGTGGGGGTAGTTGGAGTTTGATCAACATTAGGAGAGAAAAGGGCGCTGGTGAGAACTGATGCGAGATTGTAGGGGGGAAAGAAGTACCGGAACGACCTCGTTTTTACCTCATTAGGTTATTTCATAATACAAAACACGGGCGCCAATGTATAAAAAATTAGGATAGAGATAAGGCGATACTGTAAAACTGGACGAATTATCCAATTCGTCACTAAAACATATAACAAATAGTGATGAACTAGTATTTTGTCTCTAAATGGCTGCTTTTAAGGACGAAATAAATTTTGTCTCTGAAATTTTGTCACAAAAAGTCACTTTTGTTGTAGTTTGGTAATATATGTATGTATTAAAATTTATCATTATGTGTCAATAGAGTTTAGACATTTAATACATAATCAATGCATTATAGATATATTTTTAAATATTTAGTTACATTTTTATCATTTTTTTTAACTGGAATAATAATTGTTTTTACCTCTTCCACCTTTCCTTCTTGTAGCTGCTATACTGGACTGGAGTTTGATATCTCTTGTTGATTTGGTAGCTTTTCTTCTCATTAGATTCACAGCACCAAAAAGAGGTAAGCTTCTTATGCACACCCACCTTTTCTGGTTCAGTCTTTATCATTATGTCATTTCCCCTACTTTTAAATATATATGCATAAGTTCAGAAGAATATCTGCATCTTTTACTCTTATTGAATTTAGGATTTATAGAATAAGAAAACACAATTATTAGTGAAATTTTGTGAGTAAGAGTGCTTCCCTTCTCCTATCACATATGTGTATATATATACAATTGCTATTACAATGAAATGACCATATTTCCCTTTAGTAAAATACCTAATATTATAACATTTATCACCAATTTCTCCTTTCTCTTCTTGTTTTTTATTTTTTATATTTTGATTCAGTATTCTTTATTAAATATGTGAACTTCTCGTAGGGCTTTCCAGCACTTATGCCATATTAACTATATGTACGTTTCCTAGGAACTAAGTAAAACCTAAAATCATAAGCTCTTTCTAGCAAATGTATAAAAGGGGAATAAACATATTGTAATAGTATAAACATTCATGAATCAGTAGTTGTGATAGAGCAACTTTAATACCATCAATAGTTTTTCCTAGTTTAAAATTATTATTTTTTTGTTATTAATTATAGTGTTGTTATTAATATGTTAGATGGATATGAATGTTGAGAATGTGGAACAATGCGGTGATTCTCTCACAATTGAAGAAGTGGTTGAAGTTACGAACGATGGAAAATTGTTATGGGATGAGTCACTCATTGAAAAATTCGTGAATATTATGGTGGAAGAAGTTAAAGCTAATAATCGTAGTGGCATAACATTTAGTAAAAGTGGTTGGAGTAATTTAGTCAAACAAATGAATGTTCAAACGGGGAGAAATTTTGGTTTAACCCAACTTCGGAATAAGTTTAATGGTTTGAGGAAAATTTATACTGAGTTTAAGAAATTATTATCAGAGACTGGTGTATGATATAACAATGAGACGGGCATGGTTATAGTTGAGGAAAAGAGATGGGACAGGTTGTGCAAGGTTAGTAATTTAATTATTAGTCCTAAATAAATAATAAAATCTTGTATATTATTGGTTATGTGGTTAATATTATAACAAAATTTGTAGGTTGTTACGAATGCAAATAAGTATAAAAAGTATGGATGTAAGCATTTTGACAAGATGTCGACTATATTTGGGGACATATATGCAAAAGGGATGCATGCCCACCCATCCACTACAGCACCACCCACAATCATTTTGCCCACTCCCAATGATGACGATGATGAGGAAGAGGGTTGTGGGGTCAGTCCCCCACCTTTACGTAAAGGTAAGAAAGCCAAAAAAGATGTTTTATCTCCTGGTATAGCTGCACTCTTGTCAAACATGAATGAGAATTCTGAGAGGAGAGCTGAGAGAATGGAAGCTGCAATAGAGAAGCAGCTAAAGCATCTTCTACTTCTACTCGTGTATCTTCATGTGAGAAAGGAGATGATGAAGCTCTCTCTCCCTCAAAAAATGATAGAGATTATGAAATGTTTGATGCCTCCATGCTCCTTTTACAAAAAATACCTGGAATTGAGATGGCCCAATTCGCTAAGGTATCGAAGTTATTACATGATTATGAGAAGTGGCAGAAATTTTTTCTTTCGGCACCTGAGGATGTAAGAATTGGTTGGGCATTGAATGTTTGAGTTTTTCTTTATGGATGATTGTGTTTTGTGTCATCGTTTAACTTATTACTATATCACATTTGGATGACTGTAATAACTTAAATACTTTTATTATCTCACATTTGGATGACTGTAATAACTTAAATATTTTTATTATCTCACATCTGGATGACTGTAATAACTTAAATACTTTTATTATCTCACATTTGAATTACTGTAATAACTTAAATATTTTTATTATCTCACATCTGGATTGCTATAATAACTTAAATACTTTTATTATCTCACATTTGGATGGCTATAATAACTTAAATAATTTTATTTCTTAGATGCCTGTTAGTACTCAAATACTTTAATACCATTATTTAAATGTTTGTTTTATTATTTAAATGTTTTGTTTATTATTTAATTGATTTACTTATTAACTTAAATGTTTTGCTTGTATTAAATCTTTAAATAGGGTAATGGATATGTGGAACAATATAAGAAGAATAATTCAATTATGCGACGATGAGGAGGACAATGAGAGTGTCTTAATATTTGCTGCTCTTTTAGAAGAGCAGAACTTCTATCAAAAGAGGCGTTGTAGGGATTCCATTTTACAAGGAGAAACATATGTTATGGAGATTTTAAACGGCCATAGAGAAAGATGTTATGAAAATTTTAGGATGTTCCCTGAAGTTTTCAGAACATTGTGTAGTACCCTGAAAGGTATAGGGCTGAAGGATTCTAAATTTTTAACTGTTTATGAACAAGTGGCAATCTTTTTGCTCACTTTATCTCATAATCAAATGAATCGTGTTATAGCAGAGAGATTTCAACACTCCACTGAAACCATTTCTAGATACTTCCATGCTGTGTTGCATGCAGTATGTCAGTTGGGCACCCATATCATTGCCCCTCCTAATTTTTCTGTGATTCCGAATAAGATTAGAGAGTCTTCTAGGTTTTACCCTTACTTCAGGCATTGTGTGGGAGCTATAGATGGAACCCACATTCCTGCAACTCTGCCAGCAAGTACACAACTTCCATTTCGTGGTAGAAAGGGTTATACTATACAAAATGTAATGGCTGTGTGTGACTTTGACATGAGGTTCACATATGTGCTAGCTGGGTGGGAAGGCTCAGCTAATGATTCGAGAATCCTAAATGAGTGTACTGAAAATGAGGCAATGAACTTTCCAGCTCCACCAGCAGGTAATATTATTTTACAAATTCACTTAATATATAGTTAGTTTATCATACTGTATATATCTTTATGTATTCTAAACATGGCAGGTAAGTATTATTTGGTGGACTCAGGGTATGCCAATAAGCCTGGTTATTTGGCCCCATTTCGAGGTCATACTTACCACTTTCAGGAATACCATAAGACTAGACAACCTCGTGGTCGGGAGGAAGTGTTCAATCATAGGCATTCATCTTTGAGAAATATAATTGAGCGATGCTTTGGGTTATTGAAGATGAGATTCGCTATTTTGAGTGCAATGCCTCCTTATAAGTTTTTAACACAAGTATTGATTGTAATGGCTTGTTGCACATTACATAATTTCATCAAAAATCAGCATCAGCCTGATGACATATTTGATGGTAATGATCCTCCTCAAAGTGATGGTGAAGATGATGAGATTGTTGAGCATGTACCTTCGGCTCAGCTTCGAGAAATGGATCAGTTGCGTAATACTATTGCTGATCAAATTTGGAATTCTCTTCAGCACTCTTGATCCTTCTGAAAGTAATGGTATATTTTTTCTTTTATATGTAATATATTTGTTGCTATTGTGAGCTTGCAATATATATATATGTAATATAAATCTTTTTTACAGATATATAATTCAACTTAAATGCTATTATTGCAGATATGAAGTGTGTTGATGCTCTCTTGAAGGCCACATGTTCTGTTATGAAGATGATGTGTCGTTGCCATTGTCATCCACTTTATGAACTTCTTATCAATTTTTAGTGACAACTATGTATTGTTAATGCTTTGTTCCAAACATTTTATGTAGAACTTAAACTTGTTTAATTTGTTGGTTGAATATTTAAGGACTTGTAAATGTTATACACTCTATTTCAATTATGCTTTCAATTGAGTTTGTTTTTATTTTAATGTTGTGTTGGACTATAAAGGTATTAGGATAATAAAATTGAAGCAGGTTATTGCAAAGACCTTGTAAATAAATTATTGCAATTTTTTTTTACAAATATTGACTCTCATGTAGTATTGTAAAATGTAACTAGAGATTATTTATTTTTAATGTTGAGTTGGACTATACAGGTATAATCATAATAAAATTGAAGCAGGTTATTGTAAAGAACTTGTAAATAGGTTATTGCAAATTTTTTTACAAATGTTGACTCTCATGTAGTATAGTAAAATGTGACTAGGGATTATTTATTTTTAATATTAAGTTGGACTATACATGTATAATGATAATAAAATTGAATTAGGTTATTACAAATAACTTGTAAATAAGTTATTACAAAAATTAATATATATATAATTTGGGGGGGGTTTACATTTTTTTACAAAAGAAAAGACAAGAATCTGTATTTTGGAGTTAAATTCCCACCAATGCAGACTTATAAGAGTCGAAAATTATTATCAGAGCTGTGTAGTATTTTTTTTTTTTTCTTCTTTCGCTAATGCGAAAAATGAGCAAAATGAATGAAACACAAACCTATGGACAATCATCACCAAAGGAACAAACTATACCAGGAAATTTCAAATAACTTAAAGTGTAATTTCATATCAAGATAATATGCTCTGTGTGTGTGTTTGTGTGTTCAAATTTTAATATATTTATTAAAAATATATAGACTATTTATATAGAAATAAATTTATAAATAAATTTAAAATTTATAAAAATAAATTAAAAACAATGATAACCAAACATATTTTTTGTTTCTGTTTTATTTTGTTTACAACAGTTGGAGCTACCAAACATGTTTTGTTTTTAAAATTCTTGAAACGCATGACTTACCAAATATGTTTTGCATGTTTTTGTTTCCGACATTTCTACAGTAAAAGATCATTCCCAAACGTACTTCCGATTTTTGCCAAAACATTCTAGTTTTATTTCTGTTTTAGCCAAAAACAAAATGCCTAAAATAAAACGCATGTCAAACGGACCCTTACTCAACTAGGATCCAGACTCCACTCGAGTGGCATTTGGGGTCAGAGCCCTGGCTCTGATACCGACCCATAGAAACGTTTGGTCCAGATTAAAGGTCCAAACCGGACCATCACAATAAATTGCATCAAATCAAATTAAACGAGCCTAACGTGGACGTAGGTTGCTATAAATCTTCTTCGTGTCTCTCTCTTTAAACTCTGATTTTCTCTCCGTAAATCGGCGATGGCTGTGGAACGAGGAACATTGTCGGACCTTTATCAGAATTCGAAGAAGCTTCTACTGAGTAGCAGAGATGGTCTTGAGCGGCTCGAAAGGCTTGAGTTCTCATCTTCATCGTCCAATGCCTTGGATTCTCCGGAACTTTCATCTGCAGTCAAGAGGGATATCGGTCAGATCCAATCGCTCTGCGTTGAGATGGATCGTCTCTGGAGGTCCGTCGCCGCCAAGCCCCAACGCGATCTCTGGAAGAGGTCCTATTCTCTTTCTCTTTCTATATATTACTCTATCAATCAATTCATCATATGCTATGCTCGGTTTATTGATTTGTGGACTACTGGATCTTTGAGTGCTTGTTTGATTTTCTAATTTTTATTTGATTTGATCAATCGATCATTTGAGGATATTTCTCGTCTTCCGTCTCTTTTGTTTTTCTGGAAATGCGTGTACTTCTGTTATATCTTTGTTGATTATGGGACTTTCTTTACCCCCTTAATTACTGCGATGGTAGGGTTTTAACTTGCAGCTTTTTACCCTTTGATATTTTGAAATCTCTCGAGAGTCAAGAATCTATAGAGAATCATGTACCTGATTTTTTTTTTTTTTTTTTAAATTTTTATTATTGTTTTATTTATTTATTTCTATCTTCTTGTTTAGCTTACTTCTTGAATCAAGTCAAATTATGAACCTAATTGGGATTTAGGCCATAGATACTCTCAACGATTCAAACAGAAAATAAAAATCTCAGTCAATCATGATATCTAAATGTATTATATATATATATATATATATATGTAGATGCCTGCTTATATGCATAAATTTTGTAATCATTTTTTGTTTTCTTCTATTCGATCTGATCTTTGTTCCTGTTGGATTTATATGCTACAATAGTGCAGAGTAGCCTGTTCTTAATCGTCAGTGTTTGCTGATGAATATATGCATTTTGGTACATATTCATCCCAACTTTTATTTTTCAAGCATTTTTGTTCCTGCTTACCCTTTTTTTTGTTGGAGGGTTGCTAATATATTAAGTATTTAAGTCTATTTGGCTCTTCTTTGGTCTTGTTTGGAAATAAATTATATTTAACTTGGTTTATTGTGATTTCTATAGAATTTAGAAAGGCAAAAGTTCCTCTCTCTTGGTTGTTGCAGAAGATATTATAGATTCTGGAACTTTCTCCCAAAAAAAAAAAATTTCTTACCATTTTTTCATTGTATAGAATCATAAATGTTATATGTCAGTTAATTGAATTGGATCTGTCTATCCTCTGGCTAACGTTCGTGTGTTTATGTGATTAATCTGATTTACTTTTTAAAGAAGAAGAATAATCAAAAGAAGAAAAATAAAGTTTGAACCAGCCTTGTTGAATTTCAGTAAAAGTAGCATCCTTCTCCACTTCTTTCAACACTGTTATGGGGGGAGACTGGGAGACTAGATCTGAGAAAACTTATGCTTAAGAGTCCATTGACCCATTTCCTAATGTGCACCATTGGATTTCCTTGGGAGTACATTAGCCTCCAACTGGGTTTTACAGCAAAAGATTCTGTGTTATCTTCAATAATGAAGAGAGATAGACCACTGTAGGGTTTTAAAATTTTGAACTGAAGCTTGGACAACTTGTTGGGCGTAGTCTCAGGAAAATTTCGTCAGACCAATCTTACTAGCTCATAAAGCAGAAAATCTAGCAGCAGTTAGAGCTGGTTATTTTTTCCGTTGTGATTAAAGTCCTGTAGTTTGTATTTTTTTTTTTTTTTTTCCAATATTGTAACCAATGTTGTGATTTGATGGTCTCGTATTTGTCTTTTATGCGCGTTTGTGTGTGTGTGACACAGAAAAGTGGAACAAGTAGCTGAGGAGGCTGACTCGTTGAAAGAAAGTCTGGACAAGTTCTTCTTACGCAACCAGAGACGGATGCAAGAAGCCAGAGAGAGGGCAGAATTGCTTGGAAGAGCTGTACGTAATCCTTTCTCTCTTTGATGTATTTTACAGTCAGTTGTGCTCTGTTGGTCTCATGCAGACCTTTACTTCACTATCTAATGGATTTACTGTACATTATAGAATGGGGAGTCCTCTCATGTATTGAGAATTTTTGATGACGAAGCTCAAGCAATGCAGTCAGCACGTAACTCGTCCAGGATGCTGGAAGAATCTCATGCAACTGGAGTGGCTATCCTTGCCCAGTATGCTACCCAAAGAGATCGCTTAAAGGTACTCATACGAATTAAGCATATGATACCCATGCATATTTGTATTTATGTATGTATATGTGCGATTATTGAAACTTTAGTATGTATTGAGATGCTAGTATTGCAAGGACATCTTCACTGTGGGACTTACTATATCTGGGTATGAAGTTCAAAATTTCAGAATTATTGGATAAAGTATTATCTGGCTTTGAATTTGATCACATTCCAGAATTAGATTGAAAACATATTGGAGGATCATGAAGACAACTAAAATGTTAGGGACGAGTTGACTGGTCAAAATGTAATATTTACAAGTGGTCCTTACTCTCTTTTGTACTTTGTAGTACTCTTGACCCTCTTTTATGATTAAATATTAGATTTTGGTATTCCGATAGACAAGAAGACAGACTAGTATCTACATGCAATCTACTATCAACTCTGCCAGTCTGCTGCTGGCAAACACAATAAACACTTCAAAAGGGTGGGTTTTTGGAGTTCGAAGCTGAAAGCCTTTAGCCTTTAGGCATGTCTACATAAAATAGGAGCAATATACAATCCAGTTCAAGAGGCTGGTTCCTGTATTAATTAATGCTTTCAGTTGGATTATCTTGGCATTCAGAAAGAACATGTAATGTACTGATTTTTGCTGAAATTTACACACTTATAAAAAAAAAAAAATTGATCTGTGACCTTTTTGTATCTAATAATCTACTAGATGATGGGTTAGCCTGGATGTGGTAGTACAATCTTCATTTCCTTATTCAGGCTTTTCTTGCATCGGTAAATTGTGCTAGTGACCTAGTGTTGGTGGTGGTGTAGGTAGGTAGGCGTTTCTCCGATCTAACTTTGATAAGGTATTTTTTTATATTTGTTTTATCTTCTTCTTCTTCTTATTATTATTATTATTATTATTATTATTATTATTTCTGTAAATTATGATTTTTATTATTATTTTATTATGATTATTATTATTTTTGATATCTGTAAAAATTAAGAATTTCCTTATTGTAATGTGCAATAATATGTATCTTATTTATAACATATATAAAGCTTTCTTATAATATAACAAGTACTCAAAAGTTTGATCAGAAAATGATGATAAGAATCTGAAAAGAATTCACACACCCATTTTGTGGAGAGTTTATATAGCTCTCTCTCTCTCTCTCTCTCTCTAGATTTGGTTGAACTAAACTTTTTAGTTTCTTGAAGGTAGTTAATTTTTTTGGAAACTGATGATAAGAATCTGGTTTTTTTTTTTTTTTTTTTTTTTTTGTTCCTCCTAGTTGGTACTCACACACACATGCCTCCACTGAAACTCGAACCCCTGACCTCTCTTTGAGAAGTAGGGGCTTGGTACCTCTAGGTCATTGGCCTGTTGGTAAGAATCTGGTAATTCAAGTGTTGAGTTGTATTAAGACTCTGGTAAGTTAAGTTTCAAGTTGTATTCTTCTTATCTCCATTTTAATTTAGTACATTTCTCTTTGACAAATCCTATTTTCATAGATTTTTCTACTGCCTTTTTGCTGATATGGAATTTACCTGTTCAATTAGCTTGGCTATTGGGTAGTTTTATTTTATTAATATTTTTTTGCTGGACTGAATTTTGGGTGTCTCATCACTTTCGTGGTTATGAAAAAGGATGAAATTATTTAGAACTCAGTTTATTTATTTAGTTTTTTTGGGTTGATTTCTTTCCCTTATCCCTGTCTCATCAGACTTTGTTTCAAATGCTGATGCACTTTTATAGCACTAAAATATTTCCTGCTGGTAACTCGTATGTTCTTCCAAAGCTTCTTGTTATTTATGTTTGATTTTTGTTACCCCCTGCTTCTTTGTTCTCGTCCTTGCCAACCTATATTTGATCTTCCTTCCTGCTTCCACTACATGCTTGCACCTTCATTGATATAAATTCAGCAAGTTTGTTGACAATACAAGGTAAAAAGTTGCAATAGTTTGTTTGTGGTGCTGTGCTGTAGTGACATAACCTGGGGACAGGACATTTTATAGGCAGTGCTTTCTTTATTGTTATGCATGAAAAGGTTAGAAATGCAATCAGCATTTACCAAATGAAATATTACTCCTAGGCTTGACAATATTGTAAGGATTGAAGCTGCTAAAAGACTTGCATTCCTGACTAGATTTCTTTTTGGTGCAGAGAGCACAAAGGAAAGCACTGGATGTACTCAACACAGTGGGGTTATCAAATTCGGTATTGAGACTCATTGAGAGACGGAATCGCGTTGATCAATGGATAAAATATGCAGGCATGGTTGTGACGATCATCATCCTAATTGCGTTTTGGAGGTGGACGCGATAATTTGTCATTATGTTATTGTGATTCTCTCTTAGAAGGTTAATGAGGTATGAAGATGGAATTGGAGAGGACGAAGTAGAGAGATTGATCCATAAAATCCCTTTGTAGAGTTTGCTCAAAGGGTTAGATCAGCAGTGAGTGGTTTTATGGTTAGTGAAAAGTTATAGAATCATTGAACTGATAATAGTAGAGAAGAAAGAAAAGTATAGATCTTGTAGCTCTGAGAAAAGGCACCATTCTTTTGCCATGATTTCAAGTCCAAACTGCTGGGGAATTGTGGTTGATCATAGATTCATTGTGCTGTTTTGTGCATTGTAGCTCAGTTCATTAATCTGGAAAACTTTGATACTGCTCCGACTCCGGAGTACGCTAACACATTAATACCTCAAGCTGAATTGGTCACCCATGTTGGGTCTGGTGCTGCTTCCCTTCATTGTTGACTTGCATTGCATGTTTGTTTAGAGGCTTTCAAGTTTTACTCCTGTTTGGAATAAGAACCCCCTGTAAATTTTGAATGCTTAGATCAAATATATCTGCTTTTCTTTTGCTGCATTTATCAGGTTGTTTGGTGATTATACTCGCTATGGTTGGTCAGAATCTGCTTTTGGTTTGCATCTTAAGTTTTTTTTTTTTTGGGTAAAGTACACTAACACTCCCTGAGGTTTGGGATAAGGACAGTCAGATGAAACTTAGCCTATTTTGGGACAAACACACCCCCTCAAGTTTGATATAATAACCAAAGACACCCCAATGGTAATGAGTTGACATTTCTGCCTTTTGACTTTTATATTGACCAAATTGAATGTTGAAATTACATTTTTAACCTTTATATATATATATATATATTTATCTCTCAATAATCTGTATATACACATATAATCAACGGAAAGGAACCCGCCGACGTATGATTAGAGTCATCGGCAATTTCGGGAAAATTATTAAACAATTTGAATGCGAAATCAGAGCCAAAATTAGAGTCGAAGTTATGATAACCCGTTGCCTTGAGCGTGTAAACATCATCGGCTATCCAGCTATTTACAAGAAGATCACACAAGAAGAGGAGTGCTATGTATCACAATCTCAGGAGGCTCTGGTTAATGTTTTTGAGAGGGTTGCGGTGGTGGGACAGATTGGTGCGCTTATGGGGAGAAGAGGGACCATTGTGGATTGGATTTGGAGGAGTTATGGTGCCAAAATATAGCTTCTTTTAGCGGAGCAGTTTCAGACTTGTGTGTCTCCGACCGATGAGTTGATTCGGGACGAGAATTTGTGCCCAGTTTGTTCGGTGGTTGCTAAAATATGATCATAAGTAATATATATTAGAAAGTAAAGAGAATTTTCTATTTTTTCTTTAGACGAAATTTATCATATCCTTTTTTTATTATTATTTTTTATTTTTACACATTGAAACTAATAGTCAATAAAATTGTTTCCATCTTTAAAATTTCTCATTAACAAATATAATTTGTTATTTATTTTTTCTTTTTTAATTTTCTTTCTTTCCTTATTGGTATATATGTAAATCTTCTGGAATAATTCATTCTTGGATTACACCCAAAATGTGTGTGTATATATACGGAGTATATATATTATTGGTCTGGTCTCAATTATAAACCAATATATATCAACTTATTTTTTTTGTCTATTGCAAAATTAAATTATAGAAGAAAGAATTTCAAATAAATAATGAAGAAAAATAGAGTTTTGCTTTATAATGGGTATTGATTTGATGCCCATATCATTCTTTACTAATAATGGTTCTGATTTCGCATTCAAATTGTTAAATAATTTTCCCGGAATTGCCGATGATTCTAATGGTTTTGAGTATACACATAATAATCTGAATTTGACGTTGGCTTCATGATGATGGGTTTTGAGCAGTTTCAGACTTGTGTGTCTCTGACCGACAGAGCAGTTTCAGACTTGTGGATTGAATTTTATGGTGCCAAAATATAGCTTATACACATAATGGTTTTGACTCTAATCTGTATATACACATAATAATCTGTGGCCTGCTCCTCGCCGGCGTATGATTCTTGTACAGAGCTTCGACGAGTCCATGGCGGAGAGCTCCGCCGACGGCCGTGGCCCACTCCTCGCCTACGCATGATCTTCCACAGAGCTCCGGCTTTTCCATGGCAGAGAGCTCTGCCGACAGTCGTGGCCCGCTCCTCACCGGTCAGTCTAGCTTCACCGCCGGTATATTCAATCCATGCTCTCCGTGAAGCCATCGTCGGGCAGTATTTTACCGGTTCAGTCCATGCTCTTCATTATGCATAAAAGGTTCCGACGAAGGGAGCCGACAAGGTGCGGCTCAATCTTAATCCCACCAATATAGGCTGGTTGGAAAGATGGGTTTTGATGATGTGAATATCAATCTCAATCCCACCCCAATCAAACCTCTGAATCAATTGAAAATTTTGCTCCTCCTCTCACCAACAACCCAGTTGTTCTTCTGATTTCATCAATTGGGTTTCGATTTGGGTACCAATTCAAGACCTCGACGCCCAACATATATCGCCTGATCAATAACGGGACCTCTGAACTAATTTAAGACCGAATGGTCGGGTGTGGCGTTTCGGCTTGTCGTCCTCGCTGTCGTCTTCTCCACCGCAGGCGGTACTGCCCCGACCTCTCTGATTGCTTCTCCGCCTGCTCCCCCAACCTCCGACGCTCCTGCTTCGTCTCCCTCCGGTATTGCCGTGCCTCCGTCATTCTCTTCAGCTCCGGGAGAATCTCCGTCATCGACTCCCAATGGCGTCGTTTTGAATAGATTGACGATCAGTGGATCTATTGTTGGTGCTGGTGGTCACTGTTGTGTGGGGGTATATATATATATATATATATATATATAAGGGTAATTTGGTCCGTTAAGTATTTTATAATTTTATAATTTAAATTAATAAAATAGAAAAGGGTAAAATGGACTTTTCACGTGTTTTAAGGCCCTGTTTGGATGGCAAATTTAACAAGGGGGTGTGATTGTCCAAAAATAGCCAAACTTTCATTTGCTTGTCCTTACCCCAAACCTCAGGGGGTGTCTGTGTACTTTACCCTTTTTTTTTAAAGGTTTTGTAGTTTTGTCCCTGTTTGGGACGAAGAAGCTTGTGTGGTCCAATGCTTGTGTTTTGCTTCATCCTTCAATTTGTAATTGATTCGACTTGCATATTGTATGCTAAAAACACTAAAAATAAATAAATAAATAAACAAGTTGAAGATGAAGCACTTAAGCTATGAAGGCTGCAGCTGCAAGGAAGAGGGCCCCTTCTCTTCCTTATTACTCCTTCAGAAATTCCTTAAATTACATTTGATATATGTGTATAATGTATGTATATTACATTTGACGTGTAATTACTATTTTTCACATTTGCTTTAGAGTACTACTATTTACCCAACAAATAAAAACTTATTACCTCACAACTCTATTTATTTGTCAAATACGCTATCTATTTTAAAATATAAGGTAATTAACTATTTGAAAAGTTGTACTCCATATTTTTAGGTTTCATCTTAATTTAATATATTTATTGATTATTAAAGTTTCAATCACTGTATTAAATTGTATATGTTCTGAGGAATAGATACTTAAGATTGCATCTCCTATATATAATTAGTTAGACATTTGTTCATTATTATAATAATCAAAATTAAGAATCTATGTAACTCCATAAACAAAAACAAAGAGAGAAACTTAAAAAAAAAAATTGTAAAGCATTGAAAATTTGAAAAATATTACCATTTTTGTTTTAAATTTTGTACCAATCAAATTCTTATATTTGAGTACCATGAAAATTCTTATATTTGAGTACCATAAAAAGATAAGAAAATAATAATGATACTTATTTAAATTAAAATTTTATAATAACACGTCATATTTTTATCTCGGTCTATTTTAAATTAAAATATTAAAGACTGTGAATAATACCATTTTCCATTGCCTTAATACTTTTATGAATTAATTCAAAAAAGGGTAAAATCTTTTATTACCGAAACACTCAACTGTAGTCCTGTAAAATGAGAGTGGGGAAATCGTTATAGACATGTGCCTCAGTAGGAAAGCCCTCAGCCGAAAGCGTGGAAGCCAAGTCCTCAGTGTGGGTGCCACGTGACATGGAAATCTTCCAGGTTTTCTTTTTCCTTATCAAATGGAGAAATTATTTTCCTTTCTCTTATCTATTAGACGGTCATAGGCGTCATTCAAAGAAAATTAAATAGTTAGAATTTAAAAAAATATAAATAAAAAAATTCAATATATGATTGCTGCTTTATAGTCTTAGTAGCTACATTTCAGCTCTTGAAACTTTTAATACTTAGTTTTCAATTTTATACACCAACTCACTCACTCTTTGATGTAATATCTTCTATGTTGGTGCACATTTTTAATCCACTGCTGGCAGTTTTTGATTTACCACGTCTCCCAAGTCCCAACTATTGCCAACCCACCTTAAAATATCTAAAGAATTATAAATATATAGAATTTTGGTATAAAGTAAAGGGTGTTTTTGATAAGTGGGTGTGTGTGTATAATATAAATAACAAAATACTCCCAAAACTAATTATCTCATTTGTGAGTTAGGGATAATAATGTTATTTTATTAAAAGGAAATTTCATATGAAATAAGGTTAGGGAGTCATAATCAAAGACATTTGACTAAATTTATATAAGTAGGAAATGACGTCACGATAACATCATCATATTTAATGATGTCTATGATGATATCATTTCCTCACATATAAATAGTCCAATAAATTCAAAAGTCAAACTTTTATCATTATTCAATTTCAAATTGTATTCTCCCTCTCCTCCCCTCTTTTACGGAGTATGTCTTGGATGAATTATGAGTTAGGGATAATAAAATCATTTTATTTTAAAGATAGAGTGCAAACTGTGCATTTATGGGAATGGCTTCTCCGTTAATTGTTCTTAAAAAAATAAAATAAAATATTTTCTTTAAAATTCCTTTTTACGCATGGATTACAGTTGGAATGAGCCATAATTTTTAGAGTTGTACCATTTGGCCCAATGAATACAAAATCGATACTTCACCATGATAGAGTAAAAGTAGGTCATTTAAAACCAAAATATAAGATGCATTCCAAAAATTAATTAATAAAAATAGCTCTCTTTACTTACTAAAAAGAAAAAAACAAAAATAACTCTAAAAGAAAAATAACAATTAAAAATTTAACAAAACAATAACTATGAAAGAAAGTACAAACAAATCAATAAAATAAGAATTTAGGTCGATTTTTGTTGATATTCAAAATTTTAAATGAAATTTATGTTTTAGTTTTTGTAGAAATTAATTTTTTATAGAGTTCTTATGGAAGCATTCCAATACATTCCAGAGATATGAAAATCCATTTTTTGAAAATGAATATATATATCTATATATATATATATATATGGAAAGAGTTTGTTTTTCTATTTTTCTAAATACAAAAAAAAAAAATGAAAAAAATTATGTATGAAATGAAATTTTAAGATAACCAGATTATGGATGCTTAAGTTGAAAATATTTTAAGAGGATCATATTATGAAAGATACTTGTATTTGAGTTGAAATTTTAAGATAGTCACGTCTATGTGAGTTGATTTTTGTAGAAATTTTATAGTTGCCAATTTTATCATTTTCTTAATTATTATTATTTTTATTATTTATTTATTTATTTATTTTTGGAACAAGTAAACTAACGCACCCTGTTTCTTACTAAATGGACTGACCTGGTCCTTGGTGATCACAACCAAGGACTTCAAAACTTAGTTATCAAAATTGGGGGTATTGAGCGAACAAAATATCTATTGACCTTTTGGATAATTCTACTATTGTAATCATGTCATCCACCAAAAAGAATTTGAGATCCAAACGTCTGAAATAGTTGTACCCTCATTCAACAAGGATTGAGTGGAATTGAATTGTGGATTTTTCAATTCACATTGAAGTCGATTAAATATGGATTTCAAGGAGCTGAACCTTGGACCTACGCCTACCCCAATGGGTCCACTCTCATATATAGGTGTTGGGCATTTTTGTCATTTCACATTAATCGCACGTGTGAATTCCTAAAACCGGGTACAGTTAATCGGTTAAATCTGGGGGCGGGAAAAGAAACCAAGAATTGCCACCCTGGCACCTCACCCCACCCCATTCTTTTTTCTAGGTTCCTCCCAACCAACATCATTTTTGTCAATTCCACCCATATTATCTCTCTAGGAATCCACTTGGCATAGCCCCTGGTTTTGCTTCTCCTTTAAAAGGCTCATTGTTCTGTTCCATGGGGACTAAAACTGATCACACACCGAAACATTAATTTTTCCTTCTGGTTTTCGCACAACTTTTTAGAATACAAACTGTTTTTTCCCTATCCATCCCCCACGGATCCATTTCAAACCACAACAAACATGCTGTTCTTTTAGTCAGTTTTTTGTTGGGTTGAATTTGAAGCATCTCTGTGGGGGTATGCTATAAATATAGTTGCAAGGACACCACCAATATTAATTAATTAGTGGGTTTTGTTTTGTTGAGGCGGTGGTGGGTGACCGTGGGTCGATGACAATTGAGGCGGCGATGGTGGAGCAGAGAAGGGATAGGGATGGGGTTGGGGATGTTAGTAAGATTATTAAGAAGAGGAGATGCATAGTAAGAAGAACCAAACAGCCGGCACCGCCGGTTCCCATGATGGCGCTGCAGAGGCTGTTCGAATCCTGTCAAGACGTGTTTAAAGGCCCTGGAACCGTTCCTACCTCTGCTGATGTGCACAAATTGTGTCACATTCTTGGTCAGTCTCCTAACGCACAATTCTGTTTTTGTATATGTTTGTATGTGTATATGTTTTGATATTTATATGGATCTAAACCTTATCTTTACTCATAACTGGGAGTAGTGTACCATGTGCGCTGTTTACCTAAATGACAACTCTAATTGTACTATTTTCCATTAAAAAATTACTAAATAGTAACATTTAAGAATTCCTTGTGTTCCTTAATAGTAAATGAGTTCAGGAACCTGGATCCGCTGCTGTTACATCACCAGATGGCCACGATCGATCACTCGTGTGAGTGATCAAGGCCGTCCGTTGCATTACAGCATTTGTGCTATACTACAAAAGCTCTGGACTAATGGATTCCGAGCCGCTAAAAAGATCATCAATTGGTCTTAAGGAAGACCAAAAATGACATATAACTGAATTCACCAAGAAGGGAAGATTTTTTTATCTGCTTTCTAGCTTCCACTAGAAATAACATCCCCCTTCATCTTTTGGTACCGTGACTGGTTGATAATGTTTTGGGTTTGTATATCATGAAAGATTATGACCGAAATTTAGTAAATTTTACATCGAATTGGTCATGGTTATATATTCTGCTGTTGGATGGTTGATAATGTTTTGGGTTTGTATATCTTGAAAGATTATGACGGAAATTTAGTAAATCTTACATCGAATTGGTCATGGCTATATATTCTGCTGTTGGATGGTTGAATACGTTTTGATCCCATGATCTTCTTTGTTAAATTGTTTTTAATAGGAAAATATGGATCTGTTGTTTCTTCTTTTCGTCTCTGAATTATTATTATTATTATTATTGGTTATTTTCCAAATTAAATTGGTCTTTGTGCTATGCTGAATGCCTGAAAATGCCAACACTTCGATTTCAGCCAAAAGGGGAAAATATATATACTTAAGCCTCTCTACACTGGCCTTGAATTCTTATAAACATGTTCTAAATGCGTGTTGAGTCGGAGATCGACCACGTTGTTCAAGTAGTCAAAAGTGAGTGCAGAAAGTTACATTTGTAGACTATTATCCAATGTGCCTCTCTGAGTAGCTCGGGTTTGCAGGATAAAATAAATTATCATGGGTAATGCTCTTCTTTTTAGGTATATCGTAGGTCTCCTTTTTAGGTATATTTCATTTTATCACATATATCTTACAATGATGTACATTTTGAGTTATCTTTCTATATCTGTTGGATCTTTATAGTTCAATGTCTTGGAGTTCTTCAAATTGCAGTTTCTTTGATTAGGTGATATGAGTTGATGGATTCAATGTGAGTGTATTTTAGTGGCTGGACGGCAGAGTGCACATCAAGTAGATATATGTTTAGCTAGTTAAATTCCTTCTTGTCAAATATGAAGAGAAAAACATATAAATACAGTGAACATAAGCTGTAATCTGTTTAGATTTTTATGGACTAAAGAGCTTATGGTCTTTGTTTTCATACATCTTTATACCTTCCATAGGTATCAATGAAAAGATACACAGACGACGCGAGGGGTCCTTTTTATTTAGCATGCTCTGATGTGCATGCATCCAGATCTTTAAAATTGGAACTATACATAGCTAGTTTAAACGATGAGGTTTTTAAAAAAAAAGGTTTAAACTCTGATGTATTATTGTAGAAAGTAAAATAGTACATAGCAAGATGTGCTTTCTGTGACAGGCATGTGCATGAGTTTATGTGCTATGCATGGATGAATGTACTGTGTGGTATGTAATAAATACGGTATCTTCTTGCATGCGAATCTATTATATGGTGCCAGAAGGTATCTTCTTACTAAATACGTGAAATTAGAACATACTAATCATCCTTGTTTCTTTAACTAACCTTCTATCATGTTGTAGATAATATGATGCCAGAAGATGTTGGACTAAGTAAAGATCTGCAGTTCTTTAAGCCTAAAGGTGTTGTCAAAGGGATTCCAACAGTCTCATACACAACCATATACCAGTGTGAACATTTTTCGGTAAGACTGGCCGGTTCTTTTGTGGAATGTGGTGTCACACAATCTTAAACAAATGAAACATCCAGTGCAATTATTAAATTTTCTAGTCTGCCTGGAATGCGTATTTTATCAAGTTAAAATATTGATTTTTTATTTGTCTCCAGCATTTTAAAATTTGTACAATCCGTTTACCTTTTATCATGTCCTCTGCAGATGTGCATTTTCTTTCTTCCTGCTACTGGTGTCATTCCCCTCCATAACCACCCAGAAATGACTGTTTTCAGCAAGCTTCTACTGGGAAGCATGCACATTAAGGCATATGATTGGGTTGATCCTGTCAATTCTGATAACTCCAAGGCGTCCTCTCAATGTGAGTAGAGTAGACTCTCTCTCTCTGTGTACCAAAATGATAGATGAAAAGGATTCTACTTTAACTGACCCTAGTAAAATGGTATTGCAGTGCGATTGGCACGGTTGAAAGCAAACCGGGTATTCACAGCTCCATGCAACACTTCTGTACTATATCCAACATCAGGAGGCAATATCCATGCCTTCACAGCTATAACACCCTGTGCAGTGCTTGATGTGCTTGGACCTCCCTATTCTAAAGAGGATGGAAGAGACTGCTCTTACTACAAAGATGCTCCTTACTCTGCTGTATCAAGTAAGCACAAATCCTTCTCTCTTCTCAGTTTGGGTGGCTTTCGACATATATACTATTTTAGTTACCACACATTACCAGCTTGAAACTTTAATGTGAATCTGAGTTGTTCCATAATTGAAACATTCAACCTCCTCAACCTTGAATGTTGACACTTGCAGGTATTAAAAAAACTACTAGTACTGTAGCAAAAGAAGTGGGTGACTGTTACGGATGGTTGGAAGAGATTGAAATGCCAGAAGACTCAGAGATGTTTGGAATTGAGTACATGGGTCCGCAGATTGTCGAGACTCGTTCCTAGCTGTCTGAGGACAACCATTTTCGCTAAATCTTTTTTGGAGTAGTTCCTTTTTGTGTTTATACTGGTGCATCAAACCTTGCTGTGTAGATTCAAGAATTTTATAAACTTTGGTATATAATGTGTTTTGGTATTCTCACAAGGAAAACTAGGGGTGACAGCTTCTAGTTTTTGTAGTTAAAACTTCACCTGGGTGCAACACCGCACAATTTTGGTTTTCAGGTTGAATCAATTTGAACAAAAGTTGGCTAATACTGCACTTGGACTTGGGACTTTGAGTTTGGTTTAAATTGTATGCAAAGTGTCAGTCAGTAGCATAATTTAGTTTAGTTAAATGAATAATCATACGATTAAGGTGCATGGCTTTACACCAAAAGTTGCAAAAATTAAATGGTGGCTTGCGCCTTAGCTGTGTAGAAAAAGCCACCGAATCCAAGTTGTGAGTTCACACAACTCAAAATATATGTGATACCATTTTGGCTACGTGAACAAGTGATGAACATTGGAACAAAGCTAGAGCTCAGAATCTGATCGAAAGGGACCTAAAGCTCGGATTATTCTTACTTTAGCTTTTGTGAGGTGATTAATAGTTGTGAATGGTTCATCTGAAGCACTTCAAATATCATGAACTCCTTTACAAACAACTGATGCCTGCAGTGACTGTAGACGTAAACTCTCAAGAGTCTTCCTTCCGAACAAGTGTTGATTCGTTGGCTTGAATTTTTTACTAGTAATTTTTTTAGAATGGAGAAAATTTAGTTAAAATTTTGAATTAAATTTTTTTCAATCTAAAATTTCAATTTGGTACTCCCAAACCCCATTTAGAGCATCAGTCTAATAATAGAATCATTCAATTTTTTCATCACCCAAAAGCTTTTACTTTTCTTAAAAAACAAGGGGCAAAAAGATGGTCGTCAGATTGAGAGCGGCTCATACGGTGTTTGATGGACTTGTGGAGTACCGGCTCGTTATCCTTCCACCGACAGGAGCGGGAGGTTACTAGCCTGACGCTGTGCGCCCACTCTAAGGCCCGCCCATGAGCACCAAGCCTTCGCTCGGGGCCCATTACCCAACTCCTTACTTGGACCGGTCGAGCCAGCAATTACACGCCATAAGCCCTACCTTCGGGCCAAACCCAATTCCGACCACCCTTGATACCCTCACCTTACACGCTTGAGTGATCAAGACCGGTGCCAGCGGCCCGTTCCCTAAATTATATATAAAGAGTAAAATTCAACATTTATTGTCGATGTGGGACGAGGTAGGATTCAGAAAACTAAGTGAACTGTATCAATCAACACTCAACAGTCACTCCCTGACTCTACCTGATGTGAATTGTGAACAAACAACCTAGAGCTAATAAAGAGCACTTCATATTGACGGAATTTGATCTTTAAGCGTTCACAAAACGAGGTAGGGAAAAAGTGCTGCAACGGGATCTTTGGTATCATTTGCACAAATTGAGTACTGTCGAACTCAAATACTATTATAGTCATGTTTGTTAACTTGAACTCTTACCATAAACCAGTGGTCTCTTATGCTCCAACGGCTCTAATTTGTAAGAGATTAAAATTTGACGATGTTAATTTAGAAGTTCTATTTAATTTATCATCACCACAGTGAACCTTATAATATGATTGGGAATTGGTGTGAATAATTAGTGCACAATAGGGTAACATTTGAGTGAGGAAGAAGAGTTCACAACATAGACACGGAAGAAAAAAGAGTTTATACAACCCGAGAAGCACAAAGTCTTGATGACTTATGCTTATTACTTTCAAGTTTTTAACAATAATACTATTTGCAAGTCGGTGTGTGTATGTGTTTCTTGCCCTATGAAGCTGAGGAGAAGGGGGAAAAAACAAAAACAAAAACAAAAACAGACAGACACTTGGTTCATTAGTTAGAGTTCACTAGTTAGAAATTAGTACCTATTAATGAAATTTTGCAGGTCCATATACTGAAAACAAGTGCTCCAAAAGACACAACAGTTGAGTCAAAACTTGTTGAGTTTGAATAAGATAACAACTATAGGCAACCTGATGAAATTCATAATTTGCCCCATTACCAATGACTTTCCCTTGCTCTGCTAGATATTGAACTTGCTGGTAACAAAGCTAAGCCATCAAAGAAAGGGCTGATTGCTCATGAAGAATGCATGCACCCTCGAGAAACATGGAACCAAAGGGATCCCATACATCATTCGAAACCTAAATTTTACAAAAATGACAACATAAAACTCTATAATAACTCATCAGAGCAGCAAGGTATGCCATATAACTTGACAGGTTGAATCCTGTGTGAATTCCCTTCACTCTTTCTGTGAGAACTACTTTCGGTTAGGAGTCCTGTGGAATGTTCCGTTAGAACTTTTTTGGAATATTAGGTGTCCTGTGGAATGTTGAGTAGTAGTCCTGCTTGATTTCGAGTCCTGTGGAAGGCGATAACAAACCTGCAACAGCCCAAAACAAGCAAAAGGTGCATCATTGGAGCTAGAGGATAGGAACTAGACAAATGGAAAATCAAGTGGGGCTAGGCATCAAATGGCAGGTCTGACTCCTTGCCAAATGTGGGAAGAAGATGAAGAAAAAAGCCACCATTATACTCAATGTAACGACCCACTCCACCACATGGTATGATATTGTCCGCTTTGAGCATGAGCTCGCAAGGTTTTGCTCTTGGACTTTATCCCAAAAGGCTTCATACCAATTGGAGATGACACATTTACATATAAGCAATTCACTTTTTCCTCTCCTAATGTGAAACTTGTGTATACGTAGATCGCCAGTGTGATAGTCTATCAGTGTCTCTCGCACCCACCTACGACACACCCGCCCACAAAGTCATCACACTGAAAGTGTAGAAATTTTTGTTGAAAAATGCATCTGCATCAAAGCCTTTTTTATAGCATTGCTTCCGAGGAAAAGTAATACACTATCTGGCTTTAATGGTTTGATATTCATTCTTGTTAAGAGACCTGAAATCATCTGAGTGGTCAACTTGGTGAAAGCAAGCTTCATTAAATCAAATTTGACAGACCTGAAGGTAGTATTCATGTAAGAGACCCGAAATCACTTTCAAATAGCAGCACCTTATACATTTAGTACATTAAAGGGAAACATTGCCCTCTATTTATACACAAAATGGACTTGAAATTAATACTTTGAAGTCCGCATAGTGCATGGGATCGTGTGCTGGAATAATGCAGTCGGTCGGCCCACCACTAAGTGCTGTCTCCTTATCTGATGGAAAGTAGACATCTGATAAAGGAAATACTGTTGAATCAAAGACTTTGGGGAAAAGTTCTTTGTTTTCTTACTGTTGAATCAAAGACTTTGGAAAAAGTTCTTTGTCTTCTTCTGTCGGTAGGATAAGAGGAATCTTTACTTTTTGGGTGGATTCATCTTGTCCTTCAAATGTCCTGTGAGAGAGTCCCAATAATCTGCTATGGAAATCTCATCTTCAGAATTAAGATCTTTTTGGTATCAGAGCCATGATGGCTTAAGTTTCTATTGTTAATACTTCTGAGGTTCTGATAGCATGATTATTATCGTCATTATGTACTGAACAATATGAATATTATTCTGTCTGAATTATGTTTATCCCAGATTCAATTATGGGTCGTCCAAAAGTCGCGTTGGAATGTTTAACCCGTTTTTGCATTGAATTGCTGCACAGGGTATTGTTTCCAGTAAATCGTTGACAGACGAGTAATAGAATCTCTCTTAAGCAGAAAGACGACAGAATAGTAACTTACTGTTCACTATATAATATTATAATATTTATACTATGCAGACCTTAAAGTATTAACAATAATTAACAGCCATGTTGCAACCATCTTCGTCCTCCTCTTCAGGACTACAGGATGACCAGGATTCAGAACTGGTAAAGAATACTGAAGTAGTGGAATGGACCAATGTTCAAAATCAATTGAACAAATGGACTATTCCTCCAGTAAGTGCAAAAAGCATTTACAAAATCGGAATGCTTAATTTAGCTGATCTATGGACTATTAAGACCATGGAACAGACCATGCAATTAAGCACTAAGGATACAATAATTAAGTTATTGTCTTCCCGTGACCTTCAGAGGCACATGAATAAATATAAGTATATCCATATAGGTTTAATTCAAATTGCTTTTAAACCTTTGACCTTGTTAGGTATGGATGCTTGTATTCAAGCAACCCTAAGGGATGCTAGATGTCTGAAATTTCACCCTTCTTTGATGGGTGCACTGGAAACCAGTCTATGTCATGGACCGGTTTACTTTGATGTCTATCCTAGTCTGAATTTATCTTTAACAGATAAAAATATCCATGAGGCAGTTAGTCTTAGGGTACAGACTTATGGATATGATTATTTACCTGGATCGGAAGTGATAAGTGTTATTTATCGCATCCATTACAAAGTACTTGATACTATGTGTCCCAAGGCCATACGCAAAGACTCTAAAGGAGTAACAGCGTTATGGGATACTAACATGTACACATCAAATGTTGCCACAAAAAGGATGATTCCTTGGAGTGAGATAACATTTCCTGAACACTGGACGATTTCTAATGCCGTCCCAGCACAGCCAATTGCTAATCATAGCTTAGACTGTGTTATTCAGGACCAGGATGGTGATGTTTTTCTGAATTTCAGAAAATCCATCGATCTATCTAGATCGACATCATCTAAAGGAAGTCATCTTCCTTATCGTGTTTCTTGTCCTCCTTCTCGACATTCGATCTCGTCAGATTATCGTAAAGAAGGACTCCCTGAAGCAGTTGATTCCAAGCTCAAGCTGAAAGGAATACAACAATCTCCGAATCAAATTCCAAGAGGAGTTTACGAGAAAGCACCAATAGGTATGTCTCGTCGCCAATTTGGAATTGAATTCAGCCCCACTCCATCTGAAATGGGAATCGGAAACGAATCTGTTAAGGATCAATTTGAAGATCCCACAGACATTAATGACCCGCATGAATATTAGTTTTAATGGATTTTGTCCCTGATAGAATTGCCATTAATGCTGAATTTCAACAGGATCAATATAAAGAATTCAGAAGTTGGTATTTCAAAAGTTTTGATCAAAATCAATTGCAACTTTTCAAAACCCAATTTTATGAATTTCTACAAGAACGCAAAATGGTTATACCTTTTGTTTCTTGGTTTTATATGACCAATCATTCTCTTGTTAATATTAACATATTGGATGATTTTCTCAAACCATGGACCACAACTGAAGACAAGGTTTTCCACTCTGTCCATCCTCCCCCTGACCATCTAATTCTCAAAAGAATTGACCCGGACAGTGGTTCTAAAGTGGAAACCAAGGCTTATAGCCAACCGAAAGTAATTGATCCAACTAGTACTGCTACTAGAAAGGACATTACTCATGTTTACAAGCAGAATAATTATACCAATGTTTGCTTACAAACGATAGGGTCCCAGCTTGGGAGAATTGAAACAGGAATAGACACGGTATTAAATACAATTAATACTAAGTGTATTTCTGAGAAACCTTCTCCTCCAGAAGCTTCCTTATCCAAAGCATTGGTAAAACCTGCAATTGAAGTTCAAGGCTTCAATCTGACACATCCTAAGAAGAATGAAGAATTTCTTACTCTTCTTACTCAGAAAATTCAAGGACTTAAAATTCAGACTTTATCCCATGATGAATCTGAAATTGGTTCTGATTCTGAGCATGTGTTACCTCATATTGAGGAAGTTCTCAAGGATCTTACACAGTTACCTGAGTTCAACAGAATTGTCTATGATAAGAATATCCACTCGAATACAGCCCCTGCTCCGAGTCGATATTATTATCCCAGACCCACACCTCAAGATATCTTGTATGAAGAAGATTATTTTCATACACAGAAATCTTTTCATGGCAAGACCATTTATGAATGGAACATAGATGGCAAATCTGATTATCAGATTTACGAGGTTATTCATCAAATCCTGATGTATAGCCAAGTCTGTAAAATCAACCACAATACTGACCCAACCATTGCTAAGTTTGTCGTTGCTGGTTTTACAGGAATCCTTAAAGGATGGTGGGATAATGTTCTCACTGACATTCAGAAATCTGAAATCTTTTCTGCTACCAAGATTGTTAAAGATGAAGCTACTCAACAATCAGGCCCTGCTCCTGATGCGGTTTACACACTCATTACCACTATTATCCAACATTTTGTTGGCCCTGAAGGTGCTAATAGTGAACGGAGTCGTGAACTTCTACAGAATCTAAGATGTCCATCTTTAACTCATTTCCGGTGGTATAAAGATGTATTCTTGGCAAAGGTTCTCCAGCTCAATGATGCAAATCATGAGCACTGGAAAGCCAAATTTGTAGATGGTTTACCAACCTTCTTTGCTGAAAGAATCAGGAAAAAGCTTAGAGATATGAATAATGGTATCTCTATCCCTTACAGAAACTATACCTATGGTGGATTAGTTAACATTGTAATCCAGGAAGGTCTAGCTCTCTGTAATGATCTGAAGTTACAATCCCAGTTAAAATCCCAAAGATTAACTGGTCGAAAGGAAGTAGGTGAATTTTGTGATCAATTTGCCTACCAGACTCCCTTATCTTATCCTAAACCTAGGAAAAGAAATAAGGTTGAAAAACCTTATAAAAGGAAGTATTCCAGAAGAAAGAATTATTCAAAGGAAAAGGATAATTCTAGACAGTATACTAAGCCTAAAAGGAGATATACTCCGAAAGCAAAGGGTAAAGGAAAGCCCAAGGCTGAGGCTAAATGTTTCAAATGTGGACGCATTGGCCACTATGCAAACAAGTGTAGAACTAAGGAGAAGCTCAGTAGTCTTCACATAGAAGAGGAACTGAGACTTCAATTAAGTAAATTATTACTTAATACTAGTTCTTCTGAACCAGAATCATCAAGTGATTACGGAGATGTTGTCATGGAATTACAGTCTTCTTCTTCCTCTGAAGCAGAGATTGAAAACCCTAGATGTTCCTTTTTATTGACATAAAAAGCTCTGCAACTCCAGGGGGAGTAGCTAGTAGTGACAAGCTTTTTAGCCATTAAAGAGCTGATTTCAGTCTTACATAATTCCAAGTAGTCAGCTTTCATGTGGCTGGGACTAGCTTTTGAAGGAATCATGCTATCGGTAAACCCCTTTACATAGGGTAAAGAAACAATATGCTTCTTTCTGGCCCAAAAAGCATTAGGAATCTCACTACAGATTTCCTTTAAAAAGTGTTGCCGTAGTGACTCAATTTTCTGTTGCTCTTTGGGTTGTACCAATCTTTGATTAATTGCTAAGGAGGATACCTCCTGTTGCAAATAATTCAGTTGCTTTTCCTTAAAGATAATGTTATCTTTAAGAGCATTGATATGCTTATTTACTGGTGGGGTCAATAACTGGAAAGTAATTGACTGACCATGTAAAGTAGAGTATATTCCATGAGAATCAATTTTCTCAATTGGCATAATCAAAGCTAAAAAGGGAGTGCCCAAAATAACCTGTTGTGCCAAGTTTCTGATGAGTAAGAAAGTAGATGGTAGACAAATACCTTCTTTACAAATGAAAACATGATTAAGTTTATACTTAATCTGCATCTTACCTCCACTTGCACTGGTAAGACCTTGAGTGGTTTTCTCAAAATATTGAGTAGGAACCAATCCTTCCTGGATGCAGTTCATGTCTGCACCACTATCAACTAAAGCAATTGCATTAGTGAGTGTGTACTCCTGATTAATTACCAAATTGATAGTAATATACCATTTTTGGTAAGTAACTTGATTCAAGAGTTGAAGATAATTATTACCTTCTTCTGATTGAGGAGCTTCCTCCTTGGATGAGGAAGATGGAATTGCAGATTTTCCTTTTAAAAGAGTAATTTCCAAATCCATCGTAGTCTGCCTAGACTTCAATTGACGAATTTCTTCTTTTAAAAGATTAATCTCCATTTTAAGATCAGGGAGATTAGCAGGACGAGAATTTTGTCCTTGGTGTTCTAATCTGCGTAGAACTTCTTTCATACTGTAATAATTTTCTGCTCGCAGAAAATCTGGATTATCCGGTTCCTCATTAGATTTTGCCAGAGCAGAACCTATTTCAAAGACTTTTAGTACCTTAATCTCTTAATTGATAATACAAAGCAAGGAGTAAATTTTAAAACATGCTCTGCAGACTACATCAACTCCACTCCCAAAAGTCAACGGGTCGGACATCTGAACAACCCTTGAATCAGTGTACGTTCATAATCATTGACCCATTCAACCAATATTTCGCAAGCCATCCATTTTGACAGTTCGAATGATGGGGCCCTAATCTTTTGTTTTTCACTTAAATGAACATAGATGTGGCAAGATCACAATAAATATTGTACTTAAAAAGAGTACAAAATTTTGAAATCATGATATATAAAAGTATAAGGTCCCAACCACCCCATCTGGTGGCAGCATTAATAGACCAATAGAATCCAAATTTGATTACTATAGCCTATTAAATTCAATCGGGTTGTTAACAAAGTGAAAAATATTAAAAATAAAAAAACAAAAACAAAAACAAAAAAACCAAAAAACAAAAAAAAAAAACAATGCAGACGGGTTCAAAACATTGAGTAAGAATCGTAAGATCACTCATATATAGAACAGTTCAAGTAAAAAAATAAAAGACGACCCTCATTGCATAATTTTAACCTTCTAACTCATGCAAGCTCTTGAAAGTAAGATATATATATATATATATATATATATATATATTGAACTAAAATCACAAGTTTATTCTTGCAGCAGGGTGATTGTGCATGGGAAGAAACACTAAACCAAGATAACATTACACAATAAATCAAACTGGTTGCCCCACACCACAACCAAACTCGTTTAACACTAACAAAGTAAAATTAATATAAACCTTGGCATCATTTTGCATTCTACAAAGCAACTAAGAAGTATTTGGCCACACTCTTATCAAAATCCAAACGAGCCAAATAAATAATTACAATTTACAACCACAAATTAGTGAAGCAAATTGGTTAAAAAGGCCATTAAGCACATGTGGGATCCACACTAATAGTTATGTAAGACATTCACAGGCTGATTATATGGCAATAATAAGAATAATAGTATCAATTACGAACACGAAGAGTGGACCACAAAAAAGCTTGCTAGAAGAGAACAAGAACTTACCTTCAAAATCCTTAAAATAAAAAAAAAGTTAAGCCCCTGAGAAAACTGATGCAAGATATTCTTGGGTAATCTTTTTTATAACAAAATGACATCTAGAGAATCCACAAACATCTCCATCTCCTAAAATACTAAACTATGGCAAGTGAAGATTATGAAAATGTAATCAAAACAGAAACCCTAGCTGATCATGATATAATAAAAACAGAAACAATTGCATCAAAAAAAAAAATACATAATACTAGAAAGGGGAAAAAGATGGTCGTACGGAGCACCGGTTCGTTATCCTTCCACCGACAGGAACGGGAGGTGCTCGCTGTGCTCTGTGAAACCAGCCTGACGCTGTGCCCCCCACTATAAGGCCCATGAGCCCTTAGCTTTCGCCCCAGGCCCATGAACGAACTCCTTACTTGGACAGGGCGAGCCAGCAAATATACACAAAAAGTCCTACCGTCTGGACCAAACTCAATTCCGACCATCCTTAATGCCCTCACTTGAGTTAAAGGCTTGAGCGACCAAGCCCAGCGAGTCAAAGAGATTCCCAAAGTTATATATAAAGAGTAAAATTCAACATACATTTGTCGATGTGGGACAGGGTACGATTCAAAAAATTAAGTAAACTTCTATCAACCAACGATCACTCACTCACAACTTACCTAATGTGAATTCTGATCAGACCAAAATGAACCAACCTAGAGCTGACCTCACAAATATCGTGCAATGAATTAATTTGGCTGAGGTCTTGCTAATAAAGAGCACTTCATATTGATGTAATTTGATCTTTGAAATAGACGTTCACAAAGAATACTCTGAGAGGACAAAGATATATTTAATACAGTATTAGGTATCGTTTTGCACAAATATGTGTAGTCACCCACAGTGAACCTTATAATATGGTCGGAGTTGGTGAAATCTCACATTTTCTCATACCATGTGTCTTTGGGATGATCTTAATTGAAGTCTTTTGGTAGTGGAAACATAACTTCTATAACTTGAACTTGGAGGAAGGAAAAAATAACCTCATTCCAGTAATGGACAAAGCTATTATTATAGAAATTCTACTTCTTATAAATTGTCAAAGGGGCAACACTAATTTATAGCATAATTTTTACACTATTTTACTTTCAAAGTTGTCACTATTGGATCATAACTCTTCTCGTGAACCCACTATTTATGTGAGTCACGCAAAAGTGTTTTGAGTACTGTTTGGAATACAAATTTTCCTTGTACCTACATTACTTTGACAAAATGATTAATGTTTTTGACAACTCACAGAGGAACCATTGAGATTATATTCCTAGAAAAAAAAAAAAAAATGAATAAAGAAAGAAAATAGAAGGTTGTTCCATCAATATTTAAGAAGACTACATGGGGCACAGAAAATTAGAACCCAATCTTCTAAAGAAACCTCCAAGAATGAGTTTTCAATCATGTTTCTAAGAATAATTTTTTTTGTACTTTGAAAGTGAAAGCCTGAGTAAAGGGAAAAGGAGTCTAGAGTGCTACGTGGTTGAATATGAAGGAATACCTAACCTTTATTTGGATACAGTCTTGCTCTTTCTATGGTGAGCCATACCTTAGCTAGCTTTAATAATGTGGCTCTCAATTTCCTAAAAGTCTCCAAATATTATTATTATTGTTTTTTTTCAATCCAATTACTATCCAACACATTGGAAATTGCTTTTTCAGTTGGACTCCATTACTTTCACTACTGTGGCAACTCTTTATGGTTCACCACCGACATATCAGGTGGGTTTTTTATTTTTATTTTTTAGATAAGAAAAGTTTTTATAGATTAATATACAAATTAATTTATGTCTTTATCACCATTGCTGATATACTATAGAAGAAGGTTTACACAATAATTTGATATTTGTAAAATATATTATCTAAGTGAAATATGAAGCAAAATGTTTAATGTGAAGAAATCTGAAATTTGATAGAAGAAATCATAAGGATGTTTCGGAATTTGCATGTGCTTTCGGTTGACAAATAAAATAAATATAAAAGTATTTGTGACATCAAGAAATTTTGCTCAAGAAAAAAAATAATGCTATATACTTCCTTTCAACCCTATTAATAAAGATGATATATGAGTAAAAATAGATCAATCAAATGGGACATGTCTAGCCCAATTGAAAGTGAATTAATTGATTGATGTTTTCATGTTTTTTAGTTATGAATTCTTGTCACATTTATGTTGTATTTAGCTCTTTCATTTTCATTTTTTTTTCTTTTTTTTCCACTTATTCGTAATCAAACAGTTCAAACTCGAATAATTTTCCGAGCAAAGACATGTTACATCCCCACACTAGGTCTCAATAATTGAAAGCAATTGCACTAATAATATCAAATCAATTTATACAAACTATAAGGAGGGAAAAGAAAGGCGCCAAATGCAACTGAATATATTATATACATTTACATACATACATACATACATATATATATATATATATATAAGAGAGGGGCCACGGCCAAGAAGGCAAAAGCCAAACTCGGAAAGCGAAAGCAAACAGTGTGACTGACACAACACCCCACAACCGCAACCCATTTTTTCATTTCATTATTTTCTCAATCGAAAACAAACAAATAATTAAAACAAAAGTTACAAAATCCCAGAGCTAAATCTAAAACTCTCTCCACTCATAGAAAAAGAAAGAGGTAGAGAGAGAAGGGAATAAAGGCTTTTCTTCTCTTCTCTTCTGCAAGAATCTCTTTCATTTCTTTTCTTTTCTTTTGCGTCGAAAAATGGCGTTCAATACAGCTTGAAAAGCACAGAGACAATTTAGAAACATGGGAGGTAGTGTAGAGAGAGAAAGAGAGAGAAATTGTCGGTTTGTGGAATCAGAATGACCTCGATTAGTTTCTATCTCTAGACTGTGGTTCTCTGTTTCTGTAACCCGTGTCAATAACTTGTCTTCGTGTCCATTCTTGCTCACTCTTTGAAAAAAGTCTCCGTGTTTAACTTACATTCAGGCTTTGCTCATTACAAGGATATAAATTTATGGACTTGAAACAAAGAAAAGAAAAAATGTATGCATGAAATTTTGGGGATTAAACTGGGGAAAAAAAAGAAGGTACGAGTTTTCTTTTCTTTTATTTTCTTCTCTCCTTCTGTAGGTTTCATTTTCTTTTCGTATGATTAAAGTGTAGAATATAAGTAGAAGTGATAATTTGAATTGGGTTTGAGTCATTTCACAGGGTTTTTAATTAATATTTGTTGATTCCTTCATTTGAAAGTCATGTTTTTCCCACTGAGTTGGTTGATTTTGGTGGTGATTTTCTTTAGCTTTTCACCGCATTTTCGAGGCTCTGATTTGGTTTCATCTATTATTCTCAAAACATATGAATTCAGCTGGGATTTATCCTATTTCAGGCCCATACACCAGAGAGAGTTCTGAAGTCAGAGTTTGATTATTTCTGCTCCTAGAGAGGTAACCTTCCTCAAATTTCCTTTCATATTGCTATTATTTTAGCCAGATGTATAAGTAAATTTTTTGTAATTGTAATATTTTTCTTAGGCATATGTGTTTGTTTAAAATGAAATGTTCATTAGTTACACCACAAAAACCACAGCAATCTCTAAAAATATTTTTTGAATTCCTAAAGCATGATACACCTCTATAAACTGATAAAAATCTCAAGTCAAATTGTCTTAGTTTTTTTATTCATCTCATTTCCTGTTCTTTTTTAAATATATATATATATACTTGTCAGATAAATATTACTTTGTAGTATCTCTCTTCTTTTTTTTAATTAATCTTCAAAATCTCTATTTTAATTTCTTTCACATTAACTATGGATGCAGACTAGAAGACAGTTACCTTTTTATTGATTAATATAATATAGAAGCAAATCAACCTTCCAAGCTATTCGATTCGGTATTTGTTTTTTTCCATTAGCCAGTCATAGTTTGTGCTGATGGCAAAAGCATTTAGCCCTTCAGCTTTAATTGTTCTGGCTGTTACTTCAGTTTTAATCTGTCACTCAAAGCAACTACAATCATCCCAAGCACAGACCCTTTTGAGAATTCAAGGCCTTTTGAACTTCCCAGCTGTGTTAAGCAACTGGACCGAGGACACAGATTTCTGCAACACTGAACCAAGTTCGTCTGTGACGGTTGTGTGTTATGAAGAAAGCATAACCCAATTGCATATTATTGGGAACAAGAAGATTCCTCCATTACCGCGGAACTTCTCCATTGATTCTTTCGTGACAACACTCGTTAGGCTTCCAAGCTTGAAAGTCCTCACATTGGTTTCTCTTGGTCTATGGGGGCCATTGCCTGCTAAAATTTCACGTTTATCAACACTGGAAATATTTAACATAAGTTCGAATTTCCTTTATGGTGCCATTCCACATGAGATCTCATCTTTGACAAACCTCCAGACATTCATACTTGATGACAACATGTTCATTGGCCGATTTCCAGATTGGCTAAGTTCACTTTCAGAATTGACTGTCTTGTGTTTGAAGAAGAATTTGTTAAATGGATCTTTGCCAGATTCACTAGGAAGTTTGGAAAATCTCAGGATTCTCTCGCTGTCACATAACCATTTTACTGGTGAAGTTCCTGATCTTAGCAGTTTGACAAACCTTCAAGTGCTGGACTTGGAAGATAACTTGCTTGGACCTCAATTTCCTCAGCTTGGTAATAAAGTAGATACTCTTATTCTGAGAAAGAACAAGTTCAACTCTGGCATTCCTGTTGAAGTGAGCTCCTATTACCAACTGCAACGACTAGATATTTCTTTGAATAGATTTGTGGGACCATTTCCACCATCATTGTTAGCCTTGCCATCAATTACTTATCTGAATATTGCGGGAAATAGATTCACTGGGAAGCTCTTTGAAAATCTGTCTTGCAATGCTGAACTTGAATTTGTGGATTTGTCCTCAAATCTTTTGACTGGAAACTTGCCCAGCTGTCTTCTGTCTGATTCCAAGAACAGGGTTGTCCTTTATGCTAGGAATTGTTTATCATCTGAAGATAGAACTCAACATCCATTTTCTTTTTGCCGAAATGAAGCTTTGGCTGTGGGAATCCTACCTCACCACCAGAAGCCAAAACATGCTTCCAAAGTAGTTCTTGGCTTAAGCATAACTGGAGGAATTGTTGGAGGAATTGCACTTGTTGGTCTAGCTTTCATGATTGTTAGAAGAGTTCACGACAAAAAGAAAATGAAAGCACCTCCGACAAGATCAATAACAGAAAATGCATCAACAGGGTACACCTCAAAGTTGCTTTCTGATGCAAGTAAGGTTTCATTTTATTTCCCTTCTTCTTTTTACTAAGTGTGTTATGGGGGTAGTTGGGTGGGAGACAAAATAAATAATTTAGAAAAGAAAAACATTAGTAATATGTTTAGAATTATGAGAACAATATGTTTAGATATTTGAATCGAGGATATACTTAGATCAAATTTAAATAATATGTTAGCAAAGCCAAAATTTTAATTAGAATAATGAGTTTAGTGTTAAAACTATATTTGCAGATTTGTGAGTACAGAATCACAAATTTCAGTATCATATTTTCTTATAGGTCATTATCTTTCAGATTACTAGAATGATTTTTGCCCAGGTGAATGAAAACAATTTTCAATCAATAACCTGAACTCTGCTCTTTAGCCCTAATGAACTAATTCTATTAAAATATTTCTGTAGACATTGAAGTTTTAGCCACATAGACCAATTTAATCTGTTGTCACAGTTTGAACTGCTAGAGATTTGGAAAGGAATAGGTAATATTCATAGTTTGTTTAATATCAATAAAAAAAAATGCAGCTGTTCTGATTTGTGGATAAAGTAGAATATATACAAATATATATATATATATATAATGGTTAATAGAATCGATTGAATCATGCCAATTTTGGCCTTGTAAATAATTGGATGAAAAAAAAAAAAAAAAAAAAAAAAAGATATAGAAGGAAACAAAGTGTCTTGAAAGCAGGCTAACTTTTTTTTTTTCTTACTTCTCATGACCACAAATATGATGGTATGATAATTTCCTAACCTGCAGGGTATATATCGCAAGCAATCAAGCTAGGAGCACTTGGCCTTCCAGCTTATAGAACCTTCTCATTGGAAGAGCTTGAGAAGGCAACAAATAACTTTGATACATCAACTTTCATGGGTGAAGGTTCTCATGGTCAGGTATGCAGCGTTGGCCAATTCATAATTATTCATGCGGTTGTACTATCGAATTTCTTTTTGCAGCATTATATGACACTCTTATATTATATCCTATAATGAAGTTCTGTTAGTCCTTTCCAAATTTTTATTGGTGTAATAAGTTTAATCATCAAGCGAAAAGGAAACTGCCTTACCTAGCTTCAGATGAGTGGGGTTGTCTAATAACTTCCATGATTGAACACTTCTTTTCGTTCAAATTCTCTATTCAATAATGTATTGCTGAGTTCAAACGTCAAGATAATAATCCTTAATTCATATATTCCTTCATGACCATGACCATGCCCATGTTTGAAGGGCTAAGTTATTCAAATGTTACACTGCCTGATTGATGTATTATGCTGCATTTCTTGTTCATGGATCTTAAACGAACTTTTGTTTTGTTTTGTGTTCATCTTTTTTCTATGCATTGTGTTGATATTTTTCACATCCATTACTGTTACTATGATCGAGTGATTTCAATACGAAAACTTGCCTCAGTGCTATAAAATTTTAAAATATATGTGTGTTTATATATATGGTTTGGTCTCTGGCTTCTTTTTTTTTCAACTCAGATGTACAGAGGTGAATTGAAGAATGGTTCCCTTGTCACTATTCGATGCCTGAAAATGAGCAGAAGCCACAGCACTCAAAACTTTATGCAACACATAGAATTGATCTCAAAACTCAGACATCGCCATTTGGTCAGTTCTCTTGGACACTGCTTCGAATGCTATTTGGATGATTCAAGTGTCAGCAGAATATTTCTCGTCTTCGAATATGTACCAAATGGGACTCTAAGGGGCTGGATATCTGGTAATCAAACAAACATACCTATCTTTATCAGTAGTTTACATATCTAAGTTGTTCTGGTATGGGAATTTATAGAAAGGGGGCTGTTTTAAGGGAATTTTAAATTTTAAGAATATTCCAGCTTTGTCATGGCTTGTGGAGTCAAAAAAAAAAAGTCATTGTACAAAGGGTCGATGGAGTTTGGAAAAAGTAGGCTGATTTTACGAAAATATTGGCATTATAACAGTTTGAAAATTTGAGTTTAAAGGGTGCATAATCTCTAGAAATAGGTTTTAGAATAAACAGGATCATATTTTTGGCCATAATAGTTGATTTTCAGTGTCTTTAAACTTATTTGCAGAGAGACACCCCAGACAAAAACTTACTTGGACACAACGCATAGCGGCTGCTATAGGGATAGCAAAGGGTATCCAATTTCTGCATACAGGAATTGTGCCGGGTGTTTTTTCAAATAATTTGAAAATAACAGATGTTTTATTGGATCAGAACCTTGTGGCAAAAATTAGCAGTTATAATCTGCCTTTGTTAGCCGAAAATATGGGAAAGGTATGAAGGAAGAGTTTTCTTTAAAGTTCAACATTCATTCTTATTCTTGAAACAAATAGTTTATGTTGACATTCAGCTTTTTTGAATGACTCAGGTTGGTACCGAGTCGTCTTCTGGTGGATCCAAGGATCTTAACAACACGAGGTTTGTGATGAATTTTTGCTTAGTTCATTTCATGTTTTGTTCCTGTTCCTTAAAAAATTTGCTAATAGAAAGGTCTTGGGTCTTGAGCACATGAACATTAATAGTCTCCGATGAGCATTTCACACTCTAAATTGCATTTCGTATGCCTTGACTAGTAAGTAGGTAATTCTTGCATGATAAAATCTTGCTGTGTTGATTTGATTTTTTCAATTTAAGGTATCCAACTCTTCCTCTTAACTGTGGCACTTTATATTGATTTCTCTTGCTTGTCATCTTATGAAATTATCCCCTACTCTTAAAGTGATTCCTACTGATTCCAGTATCTATCATTTAGCTGAACATATCAACTTATGTTCTTGTTCAATGAGTAGTCAATAAGTATGTTGTTTCCATTTCTCTGACTTTAAGCAGGTCAAAACATATGGATAAGAGTGATATCTATGACTTTGGAATAATATTACTTGAAGTCATTGTGGGGAGGTCATTCAATTCCAAGAATGAAGTGGATATTCTCATAGATCAGGTAATGGTGATTCCAAATGATATATACATGAGATAGGTTTCCTAAAAATGCAAGAGATTTTTTTCTGATGCAGTAATATTTGTAACCTATAGCCACTCATACTGCTCCTTGATGAAATCATTTTCTGTCAACCTTGGGGAGTTGAATATATAGTGTTTTGGATTGATATATTTATTCAATAGTATACCGGGATCTGATCTCTTGATAACATTTGTAGCAAATAAATATGAAAGAAGTGATATGTATCGTGCAGTGATTAGAATATAGTTTTTTTTGTTTTTTATTTTACTAGCTAATAAATTTGAAAAATATGTATTTATATACTTTAGTAGTTATTTGCAATAATAGGCACATACCATACTCATAATCGTGGATTGGCACCATGCAGCTACAAGCAAGCATAACAGCAGGGGATGCAGCCCGAAGGAGCATGGTTGATTCAGCAGTTCATAATGCATTCTCGGATGAATCATTGAAGACAATGATGGAAGTCTGCATCAAGTGTCTGCTTAAGAATCCGGCTGATAGACCTTCTGTCGAGGACGTGCTGTGGAACTTGCAGTTTGCTGCTCAGGTTCAGGATGCATGGCGGACAGACTCTCAAAGTAGTGATGGATCTCCGGTCTCAACTTTCAGTTCTCGGCGCATACAGCTTACCATCAAATAGCAACAGCTCACCATCCAACAGCAACAGTATTAAGGCACCGATATGTGGGTGCTTAACGTTTGCTTTTCAAGAACCATTTCTGAGATTTACTTTTCTGTGTTTTCTCAGTTATTCTTGCATGTCATTACAAAACCATGGCTTCGTGATGTACATTCATATGCACGTACTTGTGCGTATGTATGATGTAAATTATGGAATCCTTTTGGAATCGAGACGGTAAAATTTTTGAATGCTGTTAACACATTGAAACTAGAAGTCACTCAATTACAAACCATTTTCTTCACATTTATGAGTAGTGTAATCTAGGGTAATTAGACCATGTTAGTAGTTTGAAGACAAACAAACAGCGAAGTTCATCCAGGTTAACCTATTACACTCCTGACAAGGTCAGGTTTCGTCGCAAAGTAATCAGGATATGATTTAAACAGCAGTCAAGTATGATCTACATGCCAACTTGTTTCTTACCGAGCACAGATTAAACGAAATTTTTGTGGCTTTCATTATTTCGATGGTACAGCAATCTGCATCAACATTGATCTGTCAATCATAGCATTATTTTTTTCAGAACAATAAACAATCTCCCATACACAAGCCCACAAAAACATAAAATAATTATATAAAAGAAAAAAAGCAAACCCACATCAATTATCAAGCATGTAAAGAGTTCCCAAACAGCAATTCATAAACTCCAAATATCCTGTTCAAAGTATTTCACAAAAAAAAAAAAAAAAAAAAAAAAAAAAACTTTTCCCGATTTTTAATTTTTTTTATCACGAGAGTATTAACCACACTACCAATATTGCACAAGACATACAACTACAACAAAATACTTTATACACATGCTACAAAAACAGACTTACCGTGGATGCTTGAAACATAATATTAGAAGAATCAAGATAGATCCCTGGGCAATCTATAGTTTCAAACAAAGCTGTTCATAAGCGAAATCAATTCACTACAAAGCAATTTCCTATGAGAAATGCACACAAAAACATATGATATTGAATACACGAGGTTTGCAGAAGTCTCGCTTCAAAACCAACAATTTCAAACACCACTTCCTCACTTCTTATTTTCTTTTGGCACAACAGAGCTAGGTGGTGTTTTGTTTGGTATTCAGTCAGCTGTCCAGCTCTGCTCCACTATCTCACGCACTCTTCGGTTGTATTCCCGCTTATTTTCACTGAACATGCGAGCGGCCTCAGAATTCGCTGGAGAATTTGGGTTTGGATCACACAGCAGTGACTGCAGAAAACATAAGATGTATGATTCAATAGTGCTCATGATAAATTGAGTTACAATTTCAGGAGCACACTTGCTGTAAGGTGCAACAATGTATTTATTTATGAGAATACCATAAAGAATCAATGTCAGACAAATAATTCAACAGCCAATTTTTAAAACAAATGCTTTATCCTTTTTTTAGGTAAAGACGGGGGAAAAAAAAAATTTGTTAGTAGATAAATCATGGTAAAATCATAACTGCAGAGTACCACACTATAGTTTGAAAAAGAAAATGTGACGGTGTCTGGAAACAAATTTGTTCTAACGTGATCTATTATAAAATAAACGGACTTGGAAGACCATACTAAAAGAAAGTTGCAGTTTTGGCCAAAATTGCAAAACGGAAATTGTTTTACACAAAATGCAACAAATGTAATTCCCAACATCAGGATTGAGTGAAATGAAGCCTTTCACTATGTCTGAAACTGTATTTGACTTGAATGCTTTTGATCTTACGTAGCATTTAATCTCGTATCTCAAATCTTAGGCTTGTATTTATCCACTTGAAGTAGCTGTGGAAGTCAAATCATTGAGGAAGTTACCAACCCTATGATATTCTGCGGCTCAAGCCTTGATTGAATAAATTGTTGAAGGGAAGTAACAAATCCTATGTTTGTTAAGCTATGATGTATCAGAAGTAAGTATCAGGAAACAACTCTAGAGCAATCAAATAAAAGAAATGAAGCTAAATTGTAGCATTTCCAATCTCATTAGTTAAGCAATCCTAAATTTAGATCTTCATTTTCTCTGGTTACTAAGTGTCAAAAGCCCTAAAAATGATGTATCAATCATGAAAGCTGTTTTTTAATATGTCAATATATTGTAATCAAGTAATTACACAAATGACATAGCATTCATGAATCATGACAATTCAAAGACAATACACCAAAAAATAATAATAAATATATATATGTGTGTGTGTGTGTGTGTGTATACATATATATGTATGTATATTCTGTTATATAAACGCTATTTCCCAAATTAATTATTCCAACAACAGTTCCTTTTTTCACCCTTGATTTTCTTCTGGAAGTTTGTACGATCTCCTTTCTGCTTATTCAACAGTGTTTCTAGATTCAAAGAATGGAAATCTCAAGTTGGACGTAAGATTTGGACTTTTTTCACCTATTACATTTTTTTCACTTAGAGGATCCCAATCTTTAATAAATAGTCCTCATTGAGAAGTATCCATGTATTCAATAACTCAATATCTCCCTTGCTTCTTTTGATAAATAATCAAATGACTCCCCCCATCCAATTAAATTCAGCAAGTCATCAAAGTCTCGATAGCCAGCTGAATATAATAATTTTGTGAATGTAACAATTTGCAATTGATCAGTTGAAATAAAATTTGTACATCATATCTAAGTTCGATTTGGACTCCTAAACCAGTACACACAAACAAAAAATAAATAGTAAGAAATAACAAGAAGAAATAAATGCTTAGTAGTAAGTACCAACAAGTAACATAATTGAAAATTTTCTAATAACTGAGATTTTGTTGTGGCTGTTTTGCCATTACCATAAACAAATCTCAATAAATAAAGAGGGGGGGGGCGGGGGAAAGAGAATTTGTGGTAAATGAACTGAAGATCAAGTCAAGCTCAGTTTGGAGTGAAGTAATTGAGAGATTTTAGAAGTTAAAAATAAATAAATAGAGACATTCAAGCCATCCATATTCAAGATGTAAAATGAGGGAATTCAACAAGCACAAAATTGCTGAGATCTTGTGGGTCTAATGATATGTATTCATGGCAGTGATGTCTTGTACTCAAAAGCTTGTAATGGGCTGGATTCGCAATGTTTGAGATGAGCCTAAAAAACCCAAACCCATGTGAACTAAAGCCAAATGCAATCAACCCTACATTTCAAGAATTTTGTTAAATAATTCTTTTATTTATTTTTATATTACCAAGTCGTCATTATCCAGTATTTTCCTGCAAATGGAGGGTGCTAGGAGAGGTGGACTGATTACAGAATCTTTGACATGATTGGTAAGAAGTTGTTGTCCTTAGACGCAAACCTTCATTCTCGCACTATACAGCACTACCTTTTACCAACCCACCATCCAGAGACAGATAATTTTTTTATTTGTAGCAACAAGAAGAAATATAATAGCGTTTTAAAAAATACTGCACACTGGTTCACATTAAAGAGCCAAAAGCCAGACCTGCACCCATGCCTTTATTAATCAGGTTGAATTATAACAACCTGAACTTAACTCATTCTACAAATAGGCCTCCCAATCCCATTAGAATGTGGGACTAGATATCCATATCAACTTTTGCCATCTGAACTGATATTCCTGATTACTCTCCAATAAGCTTGTATAGCAGAGTGATCAGAACATTTCTTGTGAGGGACAAAATATGTGTCATGACTCATTGTCATTGATCGAAAAATGAAACATTGATCATTAGAATATACATTTTATTAAAATTTTAAAGTCAGTACCCTATAAAAATCAGGCTTGCCTGAAATAATATAAAAAGAAAAGGAAAAAAATAAAAAACTATGAATAAAGCTGGGAAGATGAAGTTCATGATTCTATGCAACCAAGTTGACCAACCTTAATATGAATATAAATTTCAAATATAGCAAACAGGAACATTATTTTGCAACTCGAATCATAAAAATAAATTTTATAACCACATACCACGTGTAAACGTATAAAACAATAGTGAAGGACTCAACAAAATCATTAATAGGTTTTATTTTCAGAAAATCAAGAGTCAACACCTGGATGGAAGTGAGGATAGCTGCAACATCATATATGGGACTCCACTGATTCTGTAGAATATCCAAGCAAATACTTCCATCTGCATAGACTGATCAATCCAAAATACAATCAGAAAATGACCTGCCTGTGTAAGTCCATTATAAGCATAGATTATGGTTGACGGTCAATGGAAACAGTGACACCAAGTAATTAATCTATTCAAGGCAGCAATAACGTTTCCAATGAGAATTAGAACATACTGTTTGGATGGAACATCCGAGAGACAAAACGTACTGTTGGTGGTTTATTTGGGTAGTCCTCTGTGAATTGCAAAGTCAGCTTAAACGTACCTGCACTCACAAAAATATTTGGATACTAAACAAAAAGAACAAACAGAATATTCCTGAACAAAGGTGATGCAAGAGACATCATCAAAGCATCCAATAAAAATTAGAACTGCTAATATTTGGTCGTATGCCACACTTAGTCTATGTATTTCTCCACCGAAGTTAGTCCGCTCAGTTAGATTTACCAACCCAGCTGAGCAATGCAGCATCTAACCCATGTATGATATTCCATCAGTTCATCCAGATTGCTCCAACTTACAGAAAAGCCAACTCATTTTCTCAAGACAAGTCATGATCTACAATTTACTAGTGATCTCTCATGATGTGAAATCATTATTAGTACTAAATTTTACCCATAACCTATGCTAAATGGACTTTGTTACATGTATCGTGCATTGGATGTATCAAATTCCCAAACCAAATGATACAATGATATAGGGAAGTATTCAAAATATTTCATATTTTCTTTTATTTCCCACAATAAGAGAAGTAACATAGTATTCAACACACACTTCACCAGTTTTGAAGCAATAATATAATAAAATTAAATTATTGGAAATGCTTTTTAGGTGTATGTCCAAGAAAACCAGGTGGACACATATCCCATACCCTTATCCGGGTGTGGTACTTCTAACACAGGTACTTTACTTCCATGTTACATAGCAGCATAGCCCATAACAAGGCAAATACACTTCCAAAGAAGACGTTAGTGCTTAACAATAAAGTTCAGATTTATAAAAGTCCTGAATTCATACGGTTATCGAACAGAATGCAAAACCTACCCAGATATTAGAACAATTAGAGCAGTAAGCTCATCTGTATACAATGGTAAAGAGCCTTCTTCTTCATCAACATCAACATAAGGAAAAACATACAATATGTATGCGTTCCAATTAAGATACAATATTATAAACCGGAACTCAAAAGAAACATACAACACACTTTTACTTCTTTTTTTTTTTTGATAAGTAGAAACTTACAACCATGATTGTAGTTCAAACAAAAATTAATATGATGAAAGCAATCACATGTCCTTAGCAAACTCAGCAGTTGATAAGTGGTGATCCAGATTAAAGTAACCCAATAATACCAATATAAAGGAAGCGATTAGCGATCACACATTGCGTACTTAAGCAAAAATCCAAAATTTGGAGAAAATCAAAACAAAGACCGTTTACTAGTGATTCATTATATCCCTCCTCTTTATTTATATTTCAGAAAGATAAGATAATCATTGTATCAGTTAAATGTGTAGCACTGCAAGAACAACCATTACTTTTCATATACCAATCAATCGAAAAAATAGATAGATAACAAAACCATGAATACTTGTGATCACAAGCATTATAAACCAAAACTTAACAGCAGCCACAATCAAACGTAACCCATAATCTTGATTCAATTTATGGATAGTTAAAAAATTGCAGTATAATTCCCAACTATGATATATAACAACATCCCTGTGAGTCCCATACACACGTACATACATGCATATGTTTATATATCTTAATTGAAAATTAAATTGCACGAATTGCAGAGATGAATATAACTGACCTCCATCCCAAGGAGTATCATCAGGTCTACAAATGAAAAACACAAACAAACAAAAATTGCGAAAATATTAAAAATCTCCAAAACAAGACCGTATAAACGAAGACATACAAATAAACATATATATGTATATAATAATTGTATACATACCCAAAAATGACAGCGTTCCACAACATGATGTTGTTGTCCTGAGGGGCGCCACTGATTCCGGCGGGTGGATCTTGCTGCAACCGCTTGAAATCCCTCATCAGCCTCTTCCTCGCCGGCGTCGACATGTCTCCGAACTCTTATCCCAAGATGGCTTCAACAATACGAACACGCATATAGATAGATATAGATATATAGAGAGAGGTATAAAAAATATAGAGAGAGAAAAAGAGAAAGTAGAGATCTGGGAGAATCTAACAGAGAGCAATCATGAGAGAGAGGAAAGGGGATTGATTGAGGCTTTCTTTCTCCTGTTATTCTTTTGAAACAGGTCTTGCTGAGTAAAAATAATAGCTTTTGATGTGAAATTAGGAATAAATAAAAATCATAACGAAATGAAAACACTGATATTCTATGATGGAGAACTAAAAGACAAATAAATAAATAAATAATGAAAGAATAAAAAAGAAATATAGAGAACTGAAAACGCAAATAAATAATAATGAAAGAATATAAAAATATATATATATCCAATCAACTCACCTTCGTGGTTTCAAAAGAATATATAATAAATAAATAAATAATGAAAGAATATAAAAGAAATATGGAGAACTGAAAAACCAAATAAATAAATAATGAAAGAATATAAAAAAAAATATCCAATCAACTCACCTTCGTGGTTTAAAAAGAATATATAAGTAGATTGCTTCCTAAACATTTTCTAGATTAAACTTATTTTCATTTTATTTTTATTTTTTACAATATAGTAGTACTGGTCTCTCCTATTTTACTTTTTCTATGGTATCACAATTTGAGAAATCAAATACGTGGTAGTTAGTTTTAAAAAAAAATCACCTTCTCATTCTAAGATATTTTTAATTATAAAAATGTCAAGAAATTAAGAATTTACCATGTGTAATGTATAGATTTATTTTTATTTTTTTTTACTTTTTATTTTTTATTTTTTTTTAAGTTCAAGCAAACTCGTATATATTTGTCTCTACAAATTCGAAAATTCAACTCTCTAAATTAGAGTTCATTAGTGCAAACATTATCACGAATCAGCTATTATTATGATCAATACGAGCAATTGAAATTTGAGATTAATTGTTGGACTGATTTATCTGTCCACTGCACCGACAAGTATTGAATCCAAAATTCAAATAGAAAACCACTATGCTCTATTTATGAGAAGAATTTTATAAATTTCAAAACTATATTCTGAATAGACAGGTTGAAAAAAGGAACAGAAAAGAGAAAATTACACTAGGCCATATTCAATCAACCTAAACAATCGGAGTGTATATTACTCTATTTGTCAACAAATGAGAAGTAAATGTTTTTGTCTTTCTAGCGTTGTTGAACTGTTATATCATGTGCATTCATCATCAGTTGAAATAAAAATTCATGCAAAGTAAATTACTTCTAATTTACATGTTTCATTTTGAAAAATAGAGGTTCAAGTCTCTTAAGAAAATTAAGATAATTCTTTAACTGCATAAAAAAAAATAATAAATACTTTTAATTTTAATTTTAAGAGGCTAATTCGGTGCATTAGATTTAACAAAAGTATTTTTTTTTTTTCTTAAACCAAGTATACTTTGCCCTGCAAATACTGTCTATAGGCCCTAGTTCGACAGGCTTTTAGACTAAAGAAGTTTCAGACTTTCTGGATTAGATTAGAGAGAGGAACACTGAAACCATATATGTGGCTTTTTATCTTTTATTTCTTTATTTATTTTTGTTAAGAACAAGTAATGATAGGAAATCGAAAAGGAATTATCGAATTAGTATCGAATTTGACGTGATTGGTCATTCTTATCACGTGCTAAAAAATTATTTTTGAACAATGTTTAAGTAAATGAGGTGAATAAAAACACATCAAATTCAATACTTATTTAAAGTTAATTCATCGATCATCCGTCTCCCTATCATTATTCTTTTAAAAATAGAGTGCGAGTGAATAAAAGTGAAAAACAAGAATGAGAGTACATAATTGAGTGGTTCTAAATGACAGTCGTGTCATCTCAATATAAAAGGTTGAAAAAATAACAATAATAAAAATGAAACGCAAAAATATTTGGGCAAACTATAATGACCTCCCCTGAGGTTTGGACTAATTGCAACTAAACTTGAGGTTTGTCATTTTGTCGCAATGTGACCCCCTGAGGTTTTCTCCATTTTGCAATGACCTCCCCTCCGTACAAAAAATAATATTTTTTTATTAAAAAAATTAGTTTGAAGTGACTAAAATACCCATCAACAACGTAAAAAGACGCTATTACCCTTGTAATGCAAACAAATGACAATAAAATTCATATTAAATGGACCAAACTACCCATAAAACACTCAACAGTGTCTCTCTCTCTCTCGCCCGCCGTCACCACTTCACTGCCACCATCACTTCTGCTAAATCCATATGTATCACCCAAATCAAATAATGTATTTTGTGTGCAAAATTCACACACGCACACACATATAATGCATATCAAATAATGTATTTTGTGTGCAAAATTCACACACACACACACACACACACATATAATGCATAAATGTTAACAAATTCATACAAATTCATCTGTGTTCTCTCTCCTCTCCACCCACTGCCGCCACCATCTCGTTCCTCTCCACCTCATCTTCTCCACCCACCACCGTCACAACCACCATCTCTCTTCTCTCCACCTCATTTTCCACCCTTCACTGCCGCCATGGCCATGATATTTTGTTGATCGGTATAAATTATTTTGGTGGTTTATTTTCTGGGTTTGGCTTTGTATGTTATGATATCGTTCTCTATCAATTTTTTTTTTTAAATTTCTTACTTTGTTTTTGCAGTACTTTGAATTTCAAACCCTAATTTCTTTTGCCCAACAATCTATAGATTGAAGCTAATCACAACCATAATTTTGAGACTGATCTGGTTTGGCTTCGTCTCCGTCGTCGGCTCCGGCATCTTCACCAATCACCATCTCCGGAAAATAAGCTTGTACTGTCGGTACGGTGGGTGTCCAATTCAATCAGCGTCCCTCACCTTTTTGTTCTTCTCTTTCGCGGTACACTGGGTGTCCAATTCCGGCGACGGGGTGCGATACCAGGTTCGGGATTCTTCTCTAGCCACAGTCGATTGGGTCTGTCGGGCGACGCGGGTAGCATTCTTCTCCGGCCACGGTTTGTTGGTTGCTGTATTGCATCGCTTGCGGGTTCGGTGTTGGAATTGTGTTCTTCTCCAGCCGTGGGTTGCTGCGCCGTCGACGGTTGGTGCGGTTGTCATCTTCTTTTCTTCCAGTGAAGTGGATGTCAAAATTCGGCTGGTTTGTGGGTCGCGGTCAAATTCCGGCGCCATGGTTTGAGTGAGTCCGATTTCGATTGGGATTCGTCTCCGGCGGGGTTTGTTGGGTCTTGCTGGTCTCGGTGGCAACCATCACAAAGTATGTGTTCGTATATATACATATATGTGTATATATATGTTCTTATATATATATATATATTGATTAAGTATAACAATTATTGGGGGTAAAAGAGTCATTTGATATATTCAAATATTTGACATTTTAAATAATATAATAATGAGGGTAAATAAGTAAATTTATACCAAATTCTGACATGGGAAGGTCTTTGCAAAAATTTGGCAAACCTCATATTTAGTTGCAATTATGTCAAACCTCAGGGGAGGTCATTATAGTTTGCCCAAAATATTTTCCTTTCCTAACAGCAAGAACATTGCATTTTCAATCCAACTAAACTAACCATGGATTATACGAATTAGATTAATCGAATTTGAAAAAGAAAAGCCAAATCCAATCGTATTTCAATGAGAACCAAAATCTACTAAAAGCATGTATTCTAGAAAGAAAGAAAAAAAAAAATTTAAAATCCCCCAATTTTTTTTTTTCTTTTAAAGAGGCACAAACAATGGTTACTTAATTTTAATCAAACAAAATCAAGTATTAAAGCAAAATTTAAAAGGTTAAAGCCCTCATTTATCAAAATATAATCAAAGCCAAAAGCTATAAAAGAGAAAAGGAATCAATATGATCTATTTCAGTCATTTTATGATTGGAAAAAAAAAAAAATATATATATATATATATATATATATATATATATATATAGTCATTTTCTTAACCCAATATTTGGATTGAAAAATAAAAACCCAAATCAAAGATCACAACACATATTTAACACAATCTAATAAAATGAAAAAAAGAGACTATAGCGGTGGATTTGATACATTTTAATGACAACGCTGAATGGATTCATAGGTGGGTTAGATACAGGTAGCAATTGAGTTTCATGATTTCTGAGCTTCAGGCCCCAAAATACCATTCACAACAGAAGTAGCAACCACGACCCCAATAAACTCTGCCACCGCCACCGCACCAGCCTGGGCCAACCCCCCGGATTCGATCTCCTTCTCCACCGTTTCGATCTCCTTCTCCACCGTTTCGACCTCCTTCTCCGCTGTCTCGATTCCTTCCTTGAGCTTCTCCTCCGCTACCTCCTCCACTTCAACAAGCCTCTTTCTCAGTCCAAACAGCGGAATGTCGGCGGCCGTTGACGGCAGTTCCACGGCCTTCAGTGTCGTGGTTGCCGTCAACAAGAACAACAAATTTCTCCGGCCGGTGAATGCCACGGTGCGAGCTGGCGGAGCAGGTTTAGAACTAGTGGTGAACTTGCAGGAGGGAGAAAGGCCATTGTGCACGCGACGGGGTGAGAGAGTGTGGAGTAATAGATGTGAGCTTGCGGTAGCCATGGCTTGTTCTGGACACTAAGCCCTATCCTATCTCTTACAAGTTCAACTTATACATATCATGTGGTCTGGTGATTCCTGATGGCCACAATGACACGTACAACAAAACTTTTTACATAATTTGTTATTGTACCAATCCACAAATATCTCCTCACATTTTTAAAACCATAAGGTTAAGGTTGAAGTTAATGAATCAGGATTTATTTATTTGTCGCGTTATGAAATTTTGCGTGCGTGTCAGTAAGAATCAAGAAATTTTATCCATTAGAATACCATTCTCACGCTTGCCAACCTAACTTTTTTACCATTTAACCAATTCCTATCCAAACTCTTAACACCAAACCTTTCCTTTCTCCTCAAATATTTCATAGCAACAGCCATCTCCATATTAACAGCAACTATATTTTAATACCATGTGTGGATGTACTAAAGCCACTTCACATACTCGTCATCTAGGTGGCCCCCACGAATCACTACTCCAAAGCAGGAAAGACAAAATCACAATATTACTCAAGGTTAGGGCGAGGAGTATAGCAACCCAACCATGAATCATCGATCGAAGGACCCAGAACCTAGATTCGACCATGGCATCAATCGTCGATCGATGGGCCCAGAACCTCGATCCGACTCAACCTGAAATCGTCGATCGACGGGCCCGGAACCTCGATTCGACCAACCACGAATTATTGATCGACGGGCCCAGAACCTCGATCCGACCAACCACAAATCGTCGATCGACGAACCCAAAACCTCGATCCGACCCAACCACGAATCGTCGATCGACGAGCCCAGAACCTCAATCCGACCGACCACAAATCGTCGATCGACAGGCTTAGAACATCGATCCGACCTGACCCGACCACATCGTCGATCTAGGGGTCTAGGACCTCGATCTGATTTATCCAAGTCATCGACCGCCGACCCTAGACCTCGATCCAACCTGATCACGAGTCATCAATCGATGGGCCTAAAATTGTCCAACTTAACTAGAACGAAAAGTAAATGGTAGGACTTACTTCGTTATCAAGGGGAATGCATAAGCGATTTTGGAATGGAGGATAGAAAGTTAGTCAAGTCTTGCAAAGGAAGACCCAAGTTGAGGATCAGAGTGAGAAAGAGCCGAAGTATGTATCGCTACCGTTAGGCCTGATCCTACCTGAGTCATTTAAGGGGAACATTACACTCATTAAATGGGTCCTAAAGAATAGGAGTTAGGGCAGTGTGATCTTAATGATTATGTGAGCCCTACCCTATTTAGAAGGAGGCCCAATAAGTGCTAATAAGTCCCTCTTCAGTGACCTTAGGCTATAAAAGAAAGGGATGAAAAAAGGGTTAGGGGCAGACAACTTAGACCATCGACTCCTGGCATCATTTCTCCTACCATCACTCCAATCCCTGCTTCTGGGACTAGCTTTCTCTCCCTTCCATAGATCTTCTGTTTTCCTCGCATTGTCTTGAGTGATATACCCCCGACTCTGACTTTTCAACGGTGTCCTAGGACGCCCATATCTACACCATGTAACATATTTATCAACAAAAAATAAATTCTATACAATGTAACACATTAGGAATACAGAAGTAGTTCAAATGCTACCCAAAACGCAACAAAGAGACTCTGACTTGTTTGGACAATTAGAACCTAATACGGTAACACCCTTACTGAATATATATGTTTTTTTTCCTTCTACCAGTCTTGAAACCTTTGACTTGTGGTTTGGAAATCAAGACAACATAGGTAGACCAATAATATATATGTTTCATTACCTTCCAGCTGTTATGTATGTTCTGAGGGCAATATTCCAAAACAGCCAGAAGTGCCACAGAAACACTGCGACCCTTTTGAACTAAGCCTTGCGTCCCCATAGCTAAAAGTGAGCTCTTCATCATGTTGTATATCTCTAGAAGCAAAAAAACAAAGGCGAGGTAGCAGAGCACCTGAGCTTCTCACTAATATTGTTGATAGGTTGCCACCATCACAAGAATGGTTTATGTATCGTGCAACATTTCCTATTCGAGTGGCATCAATGTTCATCCTCAAACATGCTTTTCCAGATGGAAGATGCTCCCTCACAACCAAAAGAGCAGAACAAAACCTCCCACCCGATTTAAGTTCATCATATATTCGTTGCCGCCTTCTTGTTTCTTCAGTAGTCAAAAGTTCACCTTTTTTTGAGCAAATTTCACAAAACAAAGTTCAAAACACAAATTTCAAAGGATAAATATATTCATATATTCAACAAAGCAAAAGAGAATGAAAATAAATAAATAAATAAATCACTCATAAAAGCACACTATTTGAAAGAAAATGACGACTTCTATTTTACTGTTACCAAAATGTATTAAAAAAGCAAAAAAAAGGCACACAGTCCAGAACCAAGGTTAAGATTGCTGTTAACAAAAATCTTACCGTCAAGTAAACTTGAGAACAACTACAGTTGGAAGAATGATATCTTATGTTAGTGATGAACAAAACTCAAAGGGGGAAGGGGGAAGGTGGGAGGTCCATGCACTGCATAAAAATAAATTTTAAAGCAATAATTAAAAAAAGCAAACAAAATGAACGGCTAAACCTCCAACCCCCTTCCCAAAAAATTAAAAGGAAAAAGAATGACTCACCAAAGGCTGTAGTCCGGTAGTACTTCCTAGTACTTCCTGGCCTTCCAAAGTAGAAGGGTTCAAGTCCCCATAGGGGCAAGTGGGTGTGCGAATGTATTTATTGCCAAGGTAAAAAAAGAAAAGGTTCACCATCTAGATGCAAGCTCAAGAATTACCATGAAAAATACACTCAACTGGTAATAGGGAATACATTGAAGACTGAGTCACTGATCTATAAAAGTTAAAATGGGAGCTATGGCATTAAACACCATGGTGGTCTTTGTTGAAATTGGAACTTGGAAGACAAAACAGGGACCAGTACATAGCGGATTCAAATCTTGAGTTAATGGTGATTATTGTGCAAATTTCTGTCTGTTTCTTTTACCATTAGCTTTTAGTCTTTCTTTATTACTTATATGTTATAAATGAATTGGAAAAAGAAAAAGACTATTTTTTCTAAATAAGCTTAATTGGAAGAAAACTAGTGCTAACAAATAATCATTAGACTACTACTTACACATCACTACTTTTTTTAGTAATTCTCAGTGGACATTTGCAAGTCGTATGAAATATCCAAAGGTACGAACCACCACCAAAGTATACTTCCAGAATATCCATACTGAAATTATAGTTTTCAACATATATATATTGATACGAACAAAACTCGTCATCTAAGAAATCGAAACAGTAATTATAAATATGGTCAGATGATGATACTTCATCTGTTAAAAATATCGCCTCGTGAAGTATGCCAAATAACAAAAAGAGTTAAGTGTATGTTTTTTCTTTTTTCCCTCCAAACACGAACAACATGAAGATAGAAAGTACTTCTAATAAGTTACTTAGTATGCAGTGACACTTTGTTAATTTGTCAATTTCTCTAAAAGTAGGAATCATGACAACTTCAGGTTCAACCTACTCTCACTCCAGTATCTACTTAATGGAGTTAGAATCGCAAGGGTAGTAAAGTTAGCATCATTTGAGGCCCAAGGGAGAAAATGTAACGCCAACTAAAATCACTCGATCAGAAGCAACTAAACACTATATGCTAATTCAAAAACATTCTAAGTAACAAGACTACTGAAATAAAATAGTAGAACAAATAACTTAAATCAAGTATGCATCCTTTTAAGAACTCATATATGCATTTATGTAGTCATAACTCACAAGATAATATGTAAACGATAAACTCATGGACTAAAACATCAGCATATGAGATTATGAATGGAACCCTTTTTGTTGGTTGAGATAATGACTCGAACTCACGCCAAAATGAAAAATTCCAAATTCATCAAAATATGCTCCCCCAAACATTAAACCAAAGGCAACTACTTACCCAAATAAATAAATAAACAAATACCGGGAAAACTCAACACTTGGTGTTAAAACAAACACCCCAAAGACATAATTTAAATACTCATGCAAGAGGAAATTCTTAACAGCAAATAAATTTTCCAAATGGTACATTTTGATGGGTGTATATATAGATTGTAGAGAAGTTTATATAGAAGGTTGTGGAGGGAAAAATCGCCTTACCAATAAACATTAGCCATGTCATTATATAAATTGTGATCCATTTCTTCTGGGCCACATAATTTTTAAAGCCCAGCTTGACAAAGCCCAAGAGAACTATCATCAGCCCATCACCAAATCAGCTCTATCTATCCTCGGTCAAATATACAACTAGGATAAATATTATCCAAGATTCGGATCAGATCAATTACGTTATCGAAGGAGCCTCAAGGAAGAATCTATATGAAGCAAGAACCCTTATAGAAGAAAAGCTCCACATAGAAGAATTTATATGAAGAAATAATCTTATATAAAAGAAAAGCCTTATATGGAACAAAATGTAGAGGGATAAAGGGTGAATAAATCGTAGCGGTCAAGCAAGACGAGCCTTACCATAACTTGTCATTATATCTTGTATAAATAGAGGCATGAGCCTACAATAAAAATCATCAAAAATTCTCTTAATATCTATTGTGCATTGTTTTTATTATTTGGGCAAACTACAATGACCTCCTTTGAGGTTTGGCCTCATTGCAACTAAACATGAGATTTGCCATTTTTTTACAAAGACCCCCTTTGTCAGAATTTGCTGTGAATTTACTTATTTACCCACATTATTAAATTATTCAAAATATCTAAAAATATCAAATGACTATGTTACCCCTATACTTACAACCACCATTTTTTTTTTTTCATTTTCTTCCTCCCATCCTTCTCTTTCCTCTCTCTTCTCTCTTCAGCCGCTACCCCACCCCCAATCGCCACCACCACTCAACCTCCTACCACCACCATCTCTCTCCACCAGACTTATTTTCACGTTTCAATCCCAATTACGACACAAGATATATATATAAATACACACAAATACCTATATATATATATATATATATATATATATGAATATGTATATGTATATGTATGGAAATTTATATCTCAAAGCGGGTTCATGTCGAGACTTAAGCATCTTGGTGTCAGTGGCGGTAGGTGGCGGAGACGAGGACAACGTTGGTTGCGGAGATGAGGACAGCGTTGGTGGAAATTTATATCTCAAAGCGGGTTCATGTTGAAGCTTCTTATTGCTTCAATTGGGTTCACTCTATACCATTCATCTCATCTCCTCCTCTGTTAACAAACCCACAATCCAAACAACCCCCAAACCCTAACCCAATTTCAGAATTTTTGCCACCTATGCCATCGGCGAGGGCAAAAAGATTGCGGTTGAGACACCCACAACCTTTGGCTTCAAAATTTTGATGGAAACATTCACAGTTGATGAGATCAGTCGAGATGAGAGAAGATTGGTTCGCTTGGAACTTCTACAAGTCGTTCTCTTGGGCTTCGGCGATGGTGATGACCAAAGTGATGAGATTGGACTTCGGCGATGGTGGCTAGTAGCAACGATATGATTCTGGTGTCGGCTGGGGTTATATGTGTGTGTTGTAGGTGTCACGAGAAGAGAAGAAGTGAAGGCAACGGCGTCAGGGATTTGTACCAGAGGTCGGAGGTGTCGATGGTGTCGAAGAAGAGATTGTAACCGTTCGATAGCTGGGTTGCAATCACATTCTCAAGTTCTTGCACGCAATAATTGGCTGCGCTATTTCGTAGGAGCCTAAAATCTTCTTCTTGTACACAACAATCCCTTTTATATTGATCCGTTCCAAACCCAGCAAGTGGTAATCAAAGCAGTCCAAAGAATACATGGTGGCGGCTGCGGTTGAGGAGTGGCGGTTGTATAAGGAGTTGTATAAGGAGGGAGATGATGGCGGCAATTGTGGTTGAGGAGAGATGGCGGTGACGGCTGTGGTTGGGGAGAGGTGGCGGCGGATGTGGATGGGGCGGTGGCAGAGGTGGAGGAAGGAGGAGGTGAGATTGTGGCAATGGAGAGAGGTGGAATGCTAATTTGGAAAATGAGATGAATTAGAAAAAATAGATGGTTGTTATCAATTTATTATTAATTTGTTTTAAAAAAATAAATGTTGTTTTAATTAAATATAATTAATAGTCTTTTAAATATATTTTGATTAAATTTTAATTGTTGTAATTACATTTTAATAAAATTATTTGCATATAATGTATATGTTTATATATAATGTATGTGTATCCGTATATAAATGATAAAGACCTGTTTGGATTTGCATTTGAAGTTTAATTTCATGCTTTAGTCTCATTTATATATAAAGGGTAATTTGGTTCACTAATGCATTGGTTTTTTTTTTGTTATTTCATGACACTATAAGGGTAATGAGGTCTTTTACACTTAATTGATAGGCATTTTAGTCACTTCAGCCAAATTTTCGGACAAAAACTATCATTTTTCGTACCCATGAGAGGTTATTGCAAAATTGGGCAAACTTCAGAAGGCACGGTACAAAAAAATGACAAATTTCAGATTTAGTTATAATTAAATCTAACTTCGTAGGAGGTCATTGTAGTTCTTATCATTTTCATCGTGTGTTTTGCTTTTATTCTACAATTTATCATAATTGAAGAATTTTTGTACCTACAAAATGATTAAGGTATTAATTTTCACTAACTCTTTTCACCTTGTCTTTTGAATCAACATGTATAAGACTCTAAAATCAATTATTCATCTTAATGAAACCTAAATATGAACAACTAAGCCTAAATCTAAGCTATACTCCTTCAATAACGTCATGATAAAGAAAACAGAACTCAAAATCACAACAAATGAATTTATAAACTGGCAATATATATATGTGTGTGTGTAAAGTACACCATCTTACCTGCATACTCGCAAACAAATTGACCGTACCGAATCAACTGATCGGCATGCAAACCCCAACCTTTCCTCCTATCTTTCACGATTTTCAGTCGAAGTGAGACCCCTCCCTGAGTCAACCGATTCCCACACTCCAATTCGCAATTACAACTCGGTCCACACTCGCGAGTCAACTCGACCGAGTTCAGAAACGAGCAAGGACACCCCAAATCCCCGTCACACCTCTGACAATCGCACCCACAAGCATCCTCAACCGTTGCAGAGGCGCAGGTGGGAAACGTTCCGGGTAGATCCGAAGAGCAAACGGGTCGAACTGAGCCCCAATGTTGACGGAAACGAGGTTGGTCGAGCCCTAGGGTTTGAGTCGGCGTGTAAACGAAGTACTCATACGGCTGGTCGTCGACGGTGTTGACAAAAGGGATCGGAAGGTTCTCCAAGGCTCTGGAAGAGTCGGAGGATCTTCCGGCGGTGATGGATTTGGAGATGCGGCTTAGGGTTTTGCAGGTCGATGAGATGGACGCTAGTTCGGTGGGGTGTAGCCATGGGAAGATGAGCTCGGCGCACTGGAACAGCGGATTTGGTACGCTGCCACGTTTCTTCATCATCTCTGCTCGGTAATCCTGTGATTAGATTCTGCTGATTGGGTACGCGAAAAAAGGATTGGGCCTGCCGTATCTTTCGGACAGAAATATATGTAGTCAGATAAATTGGGCCTTTATTGGATTTATTGGTCTGTCCAGAAGAAGTTAACGCAAACTTTGTTGGGTCTTTTGTAATACCAAGCTATTTTCTTTTTAGACCGGCCCAGGAAGATAACCTATCTAATTCGATTTAAAAAAAATTACGAAACCTTTGCCTGTAATGTCCATGAAAAGATAGCGACAATAATAAAAAAGAAAAGTGATAAATAATTCCACATTTGCTTAAGAGCAGGATCTTGAAACCTTGTCCCACTTAAAATGGGATATTTCAGCCTTGTCCCACTTAAAATGGGATATTTCAGTGTTCATTATAGAAAATGTCCCATCATGAACCTGGCATGGCGATGATATTTAAGAGCTTTACAAGTATATTTAAAAAGCTAAATCTATATTTTTTCATTTTCTGGTGTTTGGTTATCATAAAATATTTACAAAGAAAAAAAATATATTAAAATTTAATAAAAATAAATTATCCATCAATTTTTGACAAGTTATTTTACATATCCAGTCTGATAAACTCGACCTCAATCTCGACGTAGACCTTTTTGCCAAACATCGACAAAATAAAAATAAGAGAATATTTTACCTGAAAATAAAATATATTTTCCAAAAAGAATATTTTATGTCAAAACAAACTGAGCCTAAATATAAGTACACCTTTGCCTGCTACACAAATGTTGCTTCACATCGCATTTTCTTCTACCTATTTATTTATATATGTAATTCTTTTTCATCCTAATGTAATGAAGAGGCCTATTAAAACATATAGAAGATAAATCACCATGCAAAGCCTTTTAATGTAACATATCTTAGACAGAAAATAATTATAATAATAATATATTAATCAAAAAATAAAAGGAAGTGTGTGTGTGTGGGGGGGGGGGGGGGGGGCGTTTGCGAGCGAGGAGAAAAAAATTGTGTAAAACTAAAAACCCACCTAGCAGTTCGTTAATTCCCTGGGCTTTCCAAGCAGGTGGAGGATATACTGGCCAAAGTCTGGAATGTGATTATAATTTGAGTACAACTATACCATTTATACCAAAATAATATATGTACATACATAACAATTAAATATGACTCGCTTAACCCATCAATTCCTTACTTTTAACTTGATTTAAGGTCAAAATTGGTGTTGTTGTTGTTGTGTACTGTGCATCAGAATGTGGTTACAAGACCTATACCCAGCTCCTCTGCAAGCTCATCCCATACAGGAAGGAGTGTCAACACAAAAAGAAAGATAGCCACCCCAAGAACTGTTTTCCTCCAGGTTCCAACTTCCGTCACATCATTTAAGCATGGTTTCTCTGGAGTCCTCTGCACATTTGCACGAAATTAGGTTCACATGAAATCATTTTGTTTTCCAAAAATTTTCCTTCTAGTCTAAGTAGAACAAAATCTGCATTTATTTGAAACGAACTTTCTACTTTTCCTACATTTCTTCTTCTTTGCATACCTGACATATCAGCACATACAGTCCCCAAGGAAGTGATAAAGGTCCACCGAGCTGAAAAGACAGAATAAATCACAAATTTAAAAATTAGTTCAGAAAAATAAAATTTATTGTAATAGTGTCAAATGTACAGAATAAATCTTGATAATATCACTAAAAAGGCAAAAGGGGCAGAATACAAGAAGTCAAGAACCAAATCCTTAAGAGTAAATAAACCTGCACGAAATCAAGATGCAAAGCTAAATAACAGATGAACAGGCAGTCTATAAACATTATGCTGTGAAATTTTATATCTCATATACTTAAGTAGAATAACAACAGATTTAAAATAAAAGTATATTTGAAAGCATAAATCTCCTTATGTCAACTGCATTAAGCAGTCCTTGATGATGAGCAAAATTATGGGTTTTTAATGCACAACATATACAAGAATTATGACAAATTACACAAATTGATAGAAATTTAACAAAGCAATTATTTCTTCATTGACAAAAGAATAATGGAGGGAACATGAAGAAATACCACCCCCAATCCAAGTAAGGTGTATGTTGCCAAACCAAATCCAATCAGCGAATTTTTTCCAAAAGCACCCTGTGAAGCATGAAATCCAAATTCAATATAAAAGTTATGCAAAGCTATTTTAAAGAAATCCTACAGTTATTAACTACCCCAGAAAATTTATTAGCATTACTTTCAGTTATAAAATTAATTAAATAATTTATCCTATACAACTGGTATAAATGACAATGAATAATTGAGAGATTAAGCAAATTGATCTTTTCAACATTCAATACAAGTATTCCAATAATTATATATGGGGGTTTAATAGATGCCCTATCGAATGGCTTCACATTTTTTTATGAAAATTAGTTATTAATACGAAAGTTGAGACTATTTGCCAGTGGAAGTCCTTTAACAATTTTGGAACTAGTCAAATTGACTTGGGAAAAAAGAAAGCCTTCAAATAATAAGAAGACAACATTAGCACGAGGACCAAGAAATGATAAAAATATTGATGGCAAGCTCACCGAATACGTAACATTTAACTTCCTTGGAAGAACTTTCCTCTGTCATAGTCATAAAATACTCTACATCTAGGAGATATTTGTTCCCTCCTATAATTTTTTATTTTTTATTTATTTTATATAAAACTCACTCTCTTCAAGGCTATTCCAAGAAGTAGATTTTTTGTTTGTCCAACTCCTTATAACTTTCCCCTGAATAATTAATGCTGATGATGAGAGCAATGAGAGGATAGAGGAACAAGGGAAACAAGAGAAAGGAGGAAAGATAAAGCAGGAGAAGAAAGGTGATATGTTCATTTCTTCCTCGGCCACTTGATCATGACTGTTGACTTTTGATACTTTTTCTCGTCAGCCATTGGAATGTCTTCTACTGGCTAAATGCCATACTCCGAATCTGTACTGAGCACACCTACGCGAAATGCTAGGAGAAGACTGGAGAAAGACTTAACAGTTTGTGTTATTTTGCTATAAATAAATAAAAAAGGCAGCTTTCAGACTTGAACTTGGGTTTTCCATTTGTTTTGTTCTTTTCATTTTCTTTTAATTTTTTTGATGTGTTAAATCTCCAAGAAGATGCCTAGATCCAAATCTTTCAACAACATTCAGAATGATCTTTCAGTGTGTCAGCTTCTAAGTTGTGATTTGCTTATATAGAAGTGAAAATTTTCATGTGTAAATCATTAAATCTTTTTAGGATTCTCAATTCTATATGTTGATTGTATTGACTCAGAATTAAGGGTTGATTGTTTCAGGTCGGCATGTTGATTGTGTTGATTTGGAACTAAGGACTTCTTCATTAAATATAAAAGATCCTGAGCTTAATCAAACTTGAGTATAAGCTATAGCCAAACGATTGCAAGCTGAGATCGAACAGGACTAGTGACGCTTGACTCAAGATCAAGCCAAACCTAATCAGCCCAATGCTCCTCATCTTGGTTCATTTGCAGCCCTATAAGTCTGCATTAGAAGTGTTCGATCCCTTGTGACATCAGATTGGAGTGCTAGGTCGGTGAAGAGATAAGAGAGAGTCACACTTGATCTTGCACAGGGTTTTTATTGCATTCAGTTTAAAGCAAAAGAAAAACATAACAGATTAAGATACAAATCAAAGAAAGCTTTGGATGAGAATCTCAAAGAGCCGTCTTTGCAGCCTTTGTAAAAAAATCTACTACCAAGACAAGTAGCTATAGCATCCTGTTTTGTCCAGCTCAACCCAAGAAAACTGGATTGATGGTGTCTGAAATCCATGCAAAAGTCAGTTTTGGAAATGCCAAAATAAATGTTATATTGTTATGACCTTCCTTCTTGTCCAATCAGACCCAATTGATAGACACCAACCCTAGATTTAATCAACGTAAATCTCCAATATGTCCAGTGATTTTGACACGAAACTTTAAAGCCTTAGATTTTTATAATATGCAAGCATATAAGAGGGATAGGTAGCACATAACTTTGCAAACCCTCAAATATGCATGCATATAAGAGGCATATGTATCAACCTTATTATCTTTGTACCTCTTCAAGTTGCTCCCTAGAAGTCTTGTGCATCATGACCTATCCCTTCCCTAAGAAGCTCCAGATGGTGTTAATTATAGGAAAAGTTTGCGTATTTTTGAGGCAATAGTTTTAACTTCTGTGGGTACAAGCTCCATCATGCTTCTTGATTCAAAACTAAGCCTCAAAACTATAACTTATCAGACAACGTAAGGAAAAGATACCTGCACAGCTCTTCCACCATCAAGACATCCCACGGGAAGCATATTAAAAGCTGATGTAGTTAAGCCACACCTGCAACATACACTCTAACAGTAAGCATCTGATACATCAATATAGCAAATAAATGTCTGAGAATGGTACATCACCAGCCTGCGATTACAAGAGGATGGATTGAAACCGTCGCCGCGTGCATTGCTCTAGAAATTCATATTAGAAAGACGTCAATTATTGATGTAAGGACAACAAGAAGGACATGAGAGTTTAAATAATTTTATTAACATACTAATAAGAAGCAAGAATATATTATAACAAGAATTTTGGACAATGATGACGCAATAAATGAGATAATATTGATGCTTTGGCTTTACAGTGGCGGTTTTTTTTTTTTTTTTTTGGGGGGGGGGGGGGGGGGGGGAGCTTACTCAAAAAGATTTTGCCTTTTCAGTGACTGGAAAAAAAAAAATGGAAGTCTCCTTTGAGTTGAGTTGCTTTTCCAGGAAACAGGTCCAGGCATTACAAGGAACCCATGCAGGATAGTTGCTTCAAAGTGCAATCCAGAAGGGTATCATAGCAATAGATTTATAAATTCATTTATAGTTTGCATGCTCACAATTTTTTCAGCCAAAATAAGCTATATAAAGTTGAAGGAGAAACGTACGCATAACCAAGAGAAGCTCTACTGATGAGTCCAAGAAGCAAAGAACCTTGAAATAGCATGCTAGGAACCTGCACTAAATCTCCCGCAGCATCTGGATTTGATGAAAGCAGCAGGCCAACTGCAAACATTGAAAAAGACAATGCAGCACCAGCAATCGGGCCAGCAAGAGATATGTCGACTTTTGTCTTTCGATCAGGAAGAATAGATTTGAACTACAGGAGCCCCGCACTTATAGTTAATGAGCAGAAATCAATAGGTGCAGTATAATTTAACCCAAAAAAAAAAAACTTGATATACCACGGAATATTTCTCATTGTTGGTTAGCAGATACATGACATCATTCCAATCAAAAGGGAAAACACTAATAGATATGGACTATGAGATCATCAAACAAATGCTCAGTTTCAATAAAAATATAGATTGTCAAAAACAAAACACCAAGAAATCAGGCAAGTGTTATCACAAGAAAATGTTGTTCCCAGCAAAGGAATTCTCTTTTATCCGATCAATATAGACTGAACACAGAGTCGAATTGTAGAGACTTGGATCACCCTATCACTACACCAAAGGGACCACATAAAACAGTTGAAGACACCAAAAATTTTTAAATGAAACATATTTTGTTTAAACTGTCGCCAGTCTGAGAAACAAATATTAATAGCCCATAAAAAGTAAACAAAAATATTACAACTATACATTTGAACCAACTTTTGGTCTACTGTATCTATGTTTAAGTCATGTAACATAAGTTGCAGATTCTCTAAGGTTTTGCCATCAGTAAAAAAATACAAATTATTTTCATTCATAATCATTTTATGAGAATTATTATGTATATCAATATGAAACTAAGGTCCTCAAATAATATTGTACAAAACTAAGTGAAAGCTTAAAGATTAACGGGAGAACTTTTGACAATAAGATATCCATGTAATGAGTACAGGCTGTTTGATTATATGACTGACATATGCACAGTAGTGATATGAAGAGAATATTGGTTCTCAGCCATGTTACAAGGACTTGAAAAGATATCAAGTGCAAGTGTGTGTCCATACTAGCACTTGAGTTGAAGTATATTGTACACACCTTCCTTACAACTGAAACATAATAACAGAAATTTCACACTAATAATATAACAAAAACATATACTTATTCCGATATTTAGTGTTTCCTTGATTGTAACACTTCATCCTCACCATCAGGGAAGGGGGTTGTTAAACATAAGATAATTGATTAAATAAACTACATATGCTCACCTGAGTAATTGCACCAAAGCTGCCGAGAGTAATGTTAGGAATAAAGTATGGAATGCTCAGTTTTACTTTCTTTGGGAAAGCAGCCAGAAAATGCCCAACTTCCTGCATAACACCAACTTCTTCATTTACAAATAAAATAAAAATTGACGACATAAACAAATTTGATAAACTACTTCAAAGATTAAGACCAAGTGGAACAAGTTATGTCTTTTTCTTGTTTGAATTTAATACTGGTAATCAAAACACGTGCGACTTTTGACATTCTCTTCATTCAAATTTTAATGCATATTGTAGCTGGCTGGAGGGATCAACGACACGTGTAAATTTTAATAATCACCAACCCAAGACAGGTGATTTTTTCTGTGGATCTACAAAAAGTAAATGACAGAGTATGGCACTGTAACTTTAGATTAAGAAATTTTTATCGAGAGTACGAGATCCTAATTAGGTACTTCAGTGAACTAAGCATCTTTTTAAGAAATAAGAGCACATAATTAGTAAAGTATATCAATTATCAGATTTGCTGTTTCAACTTATGGATATGGCACTGTAGCTTTAGATTAAAATATATATATATCGAGAGTACGAGATCCTACATAGATACTTAAGTGAACTAAGTATCTTATTAAGAAATAAGAACACTTATAATTACTGCAGCATGTCAATTATCAGACCTGCTGTTTCAACTGATGAATTTGGTGATATCCCAATCACAAACATCATTTTCAGCACTTTCAATTTAGAATCAATAAGGGACAGAGCAACAAACATGTAGCCCATAAAAATTGAGTTGCTTTGCTGAAACATGTGGTTCTGTAGTGTATATGATTGATTGGTTCCAACCGAATGAAATGGAAAATCATAAAAAATAATAATAATAATCATAATGAGCTATAATTAATGAGGTTGGTGTTCAATCAACAAGAAACTAGATTTTGATATGACATGTGCTGCTGAAATAAATATTTTAAGATTGTTAAGTGAAAACAATGTAAGAATAAGAGATTATTCTTATAGTTCAATTTGGTTGAACTTGCAGTTAATTAAACAAGAAAGTTAATGAATTGCCAATTATTTTGACTTCAAAAAGGTGCCATTGCCAGAAAAAAAGTGTGCTAATGCAAGCTGAAGGATCTAAACCCCAAATGTCATTAAAAGTGTGCGGAATTTAATGCTCTCACTATAAATTTACTTTCTACTGTTAATAATGACAATCTAAATTTCAATATTTCTATAATATTTTTTTTTTTTTTTTTTAAATTTCAAGTTCAATTTCATAACTGCATAATCTTATATAAGAAGTTTAAACAAATCCCGTTCTCTTTTTTTTTTTTGTTAGGTAAGTACTCACACACATTTCACAAATTGCCCACGACGGGGCTCAAACCCCTCACCTCCCCTTTGACAGAGGAGAGGTTATACCATTGGCCTAATGGCCCATTGGTAAACAAGTCATGTTCTTCATCAAGCATAGAAGGAGATTGTAATCCACAAGATAAAGTTCACCTAAAAAAATCATTCAATTATTATAGCAATATAAAGGGGGAGGGAAGGAAGCAAAAAAAAACTTTTTTCATACATGAAACAGCTGAACCCCCAGCACACCATATGCTAGCGGCAGAGCGGCCTCCACGAACGGATAGAGAAGCTGCATATCTGGTGGTTCGATGGCGTTTGGATCTGTGAAGTACTTAACTACCTCAGGTGGAAGTCGATTTAACTGCTTCGTGAAGAATTGCAATGAGCACAGAAAAATCTACCTTTAATTACCCATTAATAATGATCCAAAAGAAATGAGAAATGGTAAGGACTGCACAAAATACATCTAAATCAAAAGCATAATGTCAAACTAGACACCAAATTAATATACCTGAGATGCAATTCCTAGCTCCACAGAGGAACCAATGGTGAGAAGAAATAATAAAAGAGCAATCACATACTGCCAAAGTGTCGTTGGTCCTGGTTCTGAAACCTCTTTCCGGAGCATACCAAAGCTGACACGGGGCCCACCACGTGGGTCTGGATCTTCTGAATTGGGTTCCTCTACCATGAATAGGTTGTACTTATCACCCATGAGTTCAGCCAGCTGATCCTGGAGCTTGGCAAAAACATCCTCTCGCTTTCCTCTTAAATTTCCAAGGAAAAGAATGCCCTCCCCTAGGTCGCCAAATGGCTCTTCTTTGGTAACCCAGAAGGTAGAATAGCCAAAAAGCCTTTCCTTAATAAGTTTTACATCAGCAGGATCAACCTTTTCTGGTCCAAGGAGTTCCATCAGTTTGAAAGAGTCGACTTGGAAATTGCTATAAGCTGGTCCCACAGGAGAAATAGTTGGTGGCTGCAGGAGGGAAATGTGAAACTCTGGAATCGGTATTATCATCATCGATTTATGGTTAAGGGTGTATATATGTATATCATTCTTATCACTCCCTTGAATTTTACTTTTAGGAAGGAAAAAAAAAACTCCCTATCAAATTCTCTCCTACTGAAATACAGATTATCTATGTCTATGCGCGGTAACAATATGATTGAGATATAAATATGTGCATTTGTGTTGTACCATTTCCATCTCTCTACTAATTTTCTGTGAGAATTATGGATACATTCATGTATGATAGCATGTGATAGTTACACATGCTGCAAGTGTGGCATCATTTGATTTGCTATATAAAAACGATGTCTGATAGGAACAGAAATGTGGATTATCTAACTTTACATCATTGCCAAATCACAAATTAATCATGTATAAAATCGGCAGATCACTGAAGTTCCTTTTTTTTTTTCCCTGATTCCAGGTAATAGAAAGCCTACAAGATTCAAGATTTTTGGACCCGTTTGGTTCCACGTTCAAAAAATCATTCTCAGTTTTGGTTATTATTTTAGCAGATTCCAAAATTTAATTAATTAAAACTATGGAAACACTGGCACTTTTTGGATACCATTCTTTCAAACAAAACCTTCATTCTTGCAAATGCGGAAACCATAACAAACAGTTCCCAAATCGCTTGTTCTTTTAAATATTTTCCTTAGAAACAGGATTCAAGATTGCTCCACCATTAGCTGTCGGTATTTTCACTCTTTTCAGTTATAAAATAATCAAACCGAAAATTAAAGAAAACGTTTTAAGAAAATGATATCAACACTCCCTACTTTCTTTTTATTTATTACATTTTCTCAGTTACCAAGCTGATTCTTGTTTAAATAAACTTCAATCCAAATGGGTTCATTAACCAAGGAAAATAATAAGAATTCGGTATATATATATATATATATGCGCATAAATATAGAGAGAGAGAAATAAAGTTACCCTGGAAGACATGGATGGTGGCGACTTATCCGAATCAAAATCGTTGCTACTGGGTCTTTCCTCAGCTTCGTCCCTTGAAGCCGCTGTTGCCAAATTCGACTCGTTTGGCAAAATGTCCTCCTCTCCGTCACTACCACTGTCATTACGAGTACTCAAACACTTAACCCTACCAAAATTCCCATGTGAAATTCGCTGTCTCTTCGCTATCTCTCTGCACAAGAAACATATATTCTTGCGCCCAAACGGTTTAATTCTTTCCCTGAAACTATTGCCAATCGGAATCAACCGCAAATTCAAATTCACAGTGCTAAAACTACAACTCGTGAGCGTCCCCATCGGAATTCAATCCCAGACCTGCCTTCGATAAACTGAAGTGTGAATAATACCTTCAGAGATTCGAGAGTTTCAATGACATTTGGATAACCTCCTATGCACCAAATGTACGTGTACGTGTATTAAATATATGTATATAGGTCTGTATATGTTCTTGTGAAGTGAAGATTGAGTTTTATTCCGGGGAGAGCCGAGAGGGAGAGAAATTTAAGGGAAGAACTGAGCTGAGAAGTAGGGAGGTACTGGTGTGGCTCCTTTGGCTGTGCCAACATATCTTCTTTGTCATGTTTTAAAATATCTTTTTGCGTTTGTTTATTTATTTTCTGTCTCTTTTTTTATAATGGTCCCTTCATTTTTTAAAAAATAAATTTAATCAATAAAATTATATTATTTACCTATAAATGAAATAGATATAAGTTTTTAAATCACGCTAAAGTAAGAAAATAGAGTAATGAAACTATTTCAAAATAAAATCACCTGGATTTGGGCAACCGAACCCAACTAGAGCCCCAACATGATTTTTAGTATAATTAATTTGGGTTGAAAAATCTCAATTTAAATTTAATTAGGGTTAGGTTTAGACTGAGGTATTAATATCCCAAACCTGAATTGTAATTTTATTTTTTTATTTTTTTATTTTAAATATATTATATAAACTATTGTAACTATGATCCCTTCTTCTTCTTTTCAAATTTATTTTTTAAATCTTAATTTATTATATGTTAACGTTTAGGATAATTAATTTTGTAAGGATTTGTTTGTAATTTATTAAAAAAATTAAAATAAGTTTTACTACTTTTTTTAAAAGAATAATTTAATTTAGAACTAATTCAATATCACAATTTTCAGTCTGAAGATTGGTTATATGAGTAATCCGACCTTTTAACTCAAAATCTAAACTGCAAACCTGATTTTAAAAGTAAAATGATGGGTTGAATTTGGGATGAGTAATTAAGGGTTGAAGGTAAGATTATGATTGAACTTGAGTTGAACATTTATATGTATAATTAGGCTCTAGTTGTATCTAGTTGCCGTTCTAATTTGAACTAATATATTGTTAATTTAATTTTATATTTTATGTTACCAAATGTAATGATATGAAAAGGTTCAACACAAGATATATTTATCGAATATTTGTTTATTAATTAAAAATTAGGATAATTTGCACTCACACTCTCTTAGGTTTGCAATAAGAATAGGTAGATACAATTTAGGGAAAGTGCGATCCAATTATCTCTTCAAGTTTGCAAACTTGAATAACAACACGGTCAACATCCACAACCATGATAAGAGTACGTAATTGCTCTTTGACTTCTGAATTAACCCATTTAAATCATAAAAGTACAATATTAACCTTTTACAAGTCATTTGATTTGACCAAAATGACCCTTGGCAAAAAATTAAAAAATAATAATAAATAAAAACTTTACCATGGCAGTCACAATTTTTTTTGCAAAACCTTATTATAATATTAAATTAAAATTATTTATGGTAATGTTTTACATAAAAATTAAAGTTGACCCCTCAGATTTTTTTTAACACTCTATTTATGGTACTAGATCATAGATACTAATAGTTGTTTTATATATAAAAATAAAAATTGATCTCTCTAATTTTTAAAAAAAAAATCTATATGGTTCCCTGATACTAAATATAATTTAATAATGAAATTACTTTTAACCCCTTCAAATTCCAATAAACCTCTTGCTATAAAAGATCAAATTTAGTAAAAAATATATATATATTAATTATTATGGTAATCCTTATAACAACATACTATATTTACACATACATATATTCACACACGTATATAAATATTATTTGTTATGAATTAGAAAGAAAAAAAAAATTTATTCACTTGACAATAACAATGATTCAATTGACAATTTTTTTTTTTTTTTTTGGCACCAGGAACTCACCTACGTAGGGCCCATTCAGGACCCACCCTAGACTATAAACCCCAATCGACAACTTTTATCTTCAATTTTATTGCATATTATTTATAGACACATTTTAACAATATACATTAAACTTGCACAAAAGAAATTTCTTGTGATGAATTTATGTTATTTTTAAATTTTAATTTTACATTTCTAGTTTGTCCCCACCAATTAAAAATTCCTAAGTCCCCTGTGCGTATGGCATTGGCGGCCACATTGGTGGAGTTTAAAATTTTTATTATTATTAATTTTTTTTTTTCTCACCAAAGGTCATTTTAGTCAAATAAAATAACTTATGAAGGTCAATATTGTACTTTAATAATTTAAATGAATCAATTCAAAAGTTAAAGGCCAATTAGGTACTCTTATTATGGTTGGGGTGTTATTGTTCAAGTTTGCAAACTTGATAAGGCCAATTAGATCACACTCTTCATAAGTTGTCTGTACATTTTGAAGATTTTATATTAGTGTTTTCTTTTCAAATATTTTGTTGACCAAATTTTATAAAATGACAAATTTATCATTTTTTTATATAAAATTAGGGATGGCAATTCGTGTTCGTGGGTCGTATTCATGTCGTATCGATGTAAGGGTATTATATTAAATAGGTAAATCCAAATCCAACCAATTTAATAATTATGTCAAAAATCTCAACACTAACCCAATTTGTTTATTAAATAGGTAAACGTGTTAACCCATTTAATAATCTGTTTATCAAAACGAGACATTTAATATTTAATCAAATACTAAACAATAGAAAAAAGTTGTCATAATTAACCCAAATATCCAAAATAAAAAGAAAAATCATAAGGCATAAACAAGGTTTATATTGAAATGATTTAACTATTCATAGTAATTGGGTTTAAACAGATAACATATTATATATATGTTATAATTACGATTATAACAAGTTGAGTTAAATGAGTCATAAACGAATTACACGGGTTGAGCTCCTCAATCTTAATCCGACACGGTTAAGTAAACGAGTTATTCGTGTCGACCCTTTTATGACCCAAATCCGTTTATGCCAAACCTAAACCCTTTTAACTTGTGTCGGGTTTGTATCATGTTATCATGTTGTGTCATAATTTGCCACTCCTATATAAAATGTAATATAATATATTATTATAATATGATGGCATTACTTATAAAAGAAAATATTATAATATAAAGACATTACTAAATTTTTACCCTTAAAAGATTTGTGAAAAGTTTTAAGGGAGGTCAAAGTAACGTTACATATGTATGTAATTTGTCCAAACTTTATGAGCTGTTAATGTAATTTATTCTTATAACATTGATTGTATTAACACTGACCACATGCCATGACAAATTATAAAATAAGATAATCGCCATGAATTACATACAAATAAATATGTTTTTTAAAAAATATATACATATGGCGGTGATGTTTGCAAGTGTGAAGATCAACACTCGACACTACTGTGTTAATAATGAATTGATTTTTATTTTTATACACCGTACATCTTAAACTTTATAAATTATTAAAACACTTAATTGAAAATAATTATTGAAATTAAATTATATTTCTCACGATTTAAATAGACCTTTTGGGTTTTAAATTATTGTTCATTGGAAACTACAAGATGAAGTGACATATATTCTATTTGTTCTTGTATTTATTTGTCTTTATATATATATATATATATATATATATATATACATTTTTAATATCGTATGTCTACGTGGACAAAATAACATTTTTTTTTAATTGAAAAAAAAACATCCCCTCTCAATTTTTGGCACAAAAGCTCCCTTTAAAAAAAAAAAAAGAAAAAGAAAAAGAAAAGAAGAAGAAGAAAGAAAGAAGGAAAGGAAGGAAGGGCAAGTTACACTCACACCTTCTCAGGTTTGTAATAAAGAATAGGTAGATACAAATTAAAAAGAGTGTGATTCAATTGCCCCCTCAAGCTTACAAACTTGAACAACAATACCCCAACCATGACAAGAGTACATAATTGCCCTTTAATTTTTGAATTGACCCATTAAAATTATCAAAGTACAATATTAACCTTTATAAGTTATTTTATTTGACCAAAATAACCCTTAGCAAAAAAAAAAAAAAATCAAACTCCACCATTGTGGCCGCGCCAATGCCATATTCGTACAGACAGGGGTAGACCCAAGAATTTTTAATTGGTGGGGCCAAACTAGAAATGTAAAATTTAAAATTTAAAATAACATAAAATCATTGTAAGAAATTTTTTTTTTTTTTTTGCAAGTTTAATGTATATTGTTAAAATGTGTCTATAAATAATATGCAATAAAATTGAAGAGAGAAGTTGTCCATTGAATCATTGTTGTTGTCAAGTGAATAATTTTTTTCTTTCTTTCTAATTCATAACAAATAATATTTATATGTGTGTGTGTGAATTTATGTGTGCGTAAATATAGTATGCAGTTATAAGGATTACCATAATAATTAATAATTTTTTTTTAGTAAATTTGATCTTTTATAGCAAGAGGTTTATTGAAATTTGAAGGAGTTACAAGTAATTTCATTATTAAATTATATTTAATATCGGGAACCATATAGTTTTTTTAAAAAAAAATTAGAGAGATCAACTTTAATTTTTATATTGAAAACAACTATTAGTATCTATGATTTAGTATCACGAGTGTTACACAAAAATTGAGTGGGTCAACTTTAATTTTTATGTAAAAAATTACCATAAATAATTTTAATTTAATACTATAATAAGGTTTTGCAAAAAAATTGCGAGGGCCATGGTGGAGGGTTTTTTTTTTTTTTTTTGTCAAGGGTCATTTTGGTCCAATCAAGGGACTTGTAAAAGATTAATATTGTACTTTCGTGATTTCATGGTTGAGGTGTTGTTGTTCAAGTTTGCAAACTTAAGGGGACAATTGGATCACAATTGTATCTACCTGTCTTTATTACAAACCTGAGGTGGTGTGAGTGTAAATTACTCAAAAAAAAATTACCTAACCCCCCAGGAACTATCCAATTATTATAAAGTGATGTTATAATACCGAAAATGTCCTTTAACATAAAATTGAGAAAATAAAAAATTTCATTGCTCTTCCTTTCTATTTTATTTATTTATTTTTAAATATGTCTCTCTTTTTCTAATGGTCCCTTCATTTTTCAAAAATAATTTAATCAATAAAATTAAATTATTTACCTATAAAAGAAGTAGATATAAGTTTTAAAATCACGTTCAAATAAGAAAATAAATTAATGAAACTATTTCAAACTAAAACGGTCATGAGTTGTACTATGAGTGCAACTTGAGTTGGGCAACCCGAACTCAACTCAAGTTCAGCATGATTTTTCACGCACTTGGACAATTATTTTTAGGGTTGAACTTGGGTTGAAAATTTTCAACTCGAACTTAATTAGGATTGGGCTTGAGTTGAGGTGTTAGCAACCTAAACCCGAATTCTAATACTCTTTTCATATATATATTATTTTAAATACATTATATAAAATATTGTACTTAAATTATGATCACCTCTTTTCTTTTCAACTTCATTTGTTAAATCTTAGTTTATTATATATTAATATTTAGGATAAATAATTTTCTAAGGATTTATTTGTAATTTGACTCTTTTATTAAAATAACAATAATAATCTAAAATTAATTCAAGATCAGGTTAAAATTTCACTTTGAAGATTGACCATGTGGGCAACTTGAATTAAGTCGACTTTCTAACTCGAAATCTAAATTTGAGTTTAAAAGTAAAAGGATGAATTAGACTCGGGTAGTTAAAGTTGAAGTTAGGATTGGGGTCGCACTTAGGTTGAATATTTCGTGTGTAAGGTTGGGCTCAAACTATATCTTCAACCTGTTCGAGTTGCAGTCCTAGCTTGAATTTATAACCTATAATTTATGTTACCAAACATAATGAAATGACATTTTTTAACACAGGGTATATTTATGGAATATTTTTTTATTAATTAAAACTTGTTTGTAAGTTGGGTATATTATACTAACATCTTCTCAATTTTGGGCCAAATTGCATCTTAGTAGATTATTTGACATTATTATTTTGACTTATTATGAGATTTGACACGCTTAATGATATTATTGGGCTTAATGATATTATTGGGCATAGTTTGGCATGCATGAATATAATGTAATACCCATTCAGTTACTACCTTTCATTTGTTTGGTATGATATTTCAAGTGGGAATGACCACCCTGTTGGAATGAAAATGAAAATTCATAAGGAATAAAAATTAAGTCCAAATCTAAACTAATAGAGTGAAAATTAATTTTAAGGAATGAAATTATTGGTCACTGCCATTACTTTCCTCCACCACTGTCGCCGCCTTTCTCCACCACCACCACAGTCTCTACTACCACCACCGCTGCCACCACCCTTACTGACATCGACTTCTACCGACACCACCTTCCCCCATCGTCTCCGCTACCCCCTTTCACCACTTCCACTGTCGTGGCCTTCCACCCCACCACTTAGAATGGTGATTAGCATTTAATTCGTACATCATTTCATTTTTGCAACCAAATAACAGAACCATATTTTTATGTTGGGAAATGCATAATATTTAATATATAATTTAAGATGAAAGAATTAAGCATCTTAATTTAAAAATAAAAAAGAAAAAGAAAATAATTAATAACAAAATATAATTTATTTGAAATATATGTATTGGATCAAAAAATCATTTCAAACGTCTACATTTTTAAGAAGTTGGGACATTTATAAAGTAAATAAAAAAAAGTGAACAATATAAAGTTTTTTTTTACTTTTTTTTTTTTATGCATAAATTGTTTATAAGGGTAGATTTGTTTAATTTATTAAATTGTAAAATTTAAAAAGTCTCCTAAATGGTCAAAGAGTAATTTGGTCAATTTCTCATGCAAAGGGGTGTCTTTGTCCATTTTTTAACCTTCAGGGGGTTTCTTTGTTCAAAAAATAAGTAAATTTCCTCTGCGTGTTCTTTTGCTAAATTTCAAGTGGTACGACAGTACTTTACCTTTTTTTTTTTTTTTTTGGAAACATTCAGTCATGCCAAACATGTTTTGCATGATTCAGTTTCCAAAATTTTCCCAAAATTTTCGTAACATATTTTCGTTATCAAATATGGTTCCGATTTATACTAAAAACATACCAATACCAAAACGGTTGTTTTCATATCATACCAAACCATAACACATAGCGTTATCGCGTTCTTGGTACTTTATATATACTAATAAAAGGCACGTGCGATGCACGTGATGAATGTTTTGTAACTTATCGAATTTTTCTTTTTATATATTTTTTTATTATTTTATAAAAATTATTTTATTTTATTTATATACATCCTTATCTAATTAGATTTTCTTTTATTAAAAAACTTATGATAAATAGATAAATACATAGGTTATATGTGATAGATAACTATTTTAAAATTAATTAATAAATTTTTTTATATTAAAAAATAAATACTGAAATGCTAAAATATTTACACTTTTATACTTTATTTATATGTATTATTATATTATTATATATTTTCTTTAAATATATCATTGCCTAATGTGATAGAGTTTTATAGAAAATAAAATAGATAATTTGTGGTAGAGTTTAATAGAAATTATTATATTTTCCTTAAATATATCCATATATAGCTTGTTTTTATTTTCTTTTATTAAAAAACTCATACTAAAAGGTAATTTGAGGTAGAGTTTTAGAAAAAATTATTTTATTTTTATATCTATTATTAAATATTTTTTATATTACTAATTCTTCTCTAGTTATTATATTTTCTTTTATTAAAAAACTCATAATAAATACATAAATAGGTAATTTGTATTAGAGTTTTATATAAACTTTTTTTTAAAAATATTTTATTTTCTTTAAATATATTGTTTTCTAATTTGATTTCCTTCATTAAAAAACTCATAATAAATAGATAAAAACATGCTATATGTAATAGAGTTTTAATGAAAATAAAATAGATAATTGGTGGTACAGTTTTATAGAAATTATTTTATTTTCTGAAAATCTATTTATAATAAATAAATAAATTAGTAATTTGTGTTACAGTTTAACAGAAGCTCTTTAAAAAACTTTTTTTACATCAATTAATAAATATTTTTTATATTAATAATTCTTGTCTAATTAGATTTCCTTTTATTAGAAAACTCATACTAAATAGATAAATAGGTAATTTGTATTACAGTTTTATAGAAAATCTTTTCAAACCTCTTTTTATATCAATTAATAAATAAATTTTTTATCTTAACAATGCTTGTCTAATTACATTTCCTTTTATTAAAAAACTCATAATAAATAGATAAATATGTAATTTGTGTTATAGTTTTATATAAACTCTTTAAATATATCATTGTCTATTGTGATAGAGTTTTATTGAAAATAAAATATTTTTTACATTAATAATTGTAGTCTAAATAGATTTTCGTTTATTAAAAAACTTATAATAAATAAATAAATAGGTAATTTGTTTTAGAGTTTAATAGAAACTCTTTTAAAAACACTTTTTATATCAATTAATAAAATATTTTTATATTAATAATTCTTAATGAATATTTTTTATATTAATAATTCTTGTCTAATTAAATTTCCTTTTATTTAAAAACTCATAATAAATAGATAAATAGGTAATTTGTGTTGGAGTTTTATAGAAACTCTTTTAAAACCATTTTTTAGATCAATTAATAAATAATTTTTTATATTAATAATACTTGTCTAATTAGATTTTTTTATTTATTAAAAAACTCTTAATAAATATATAAATAAGTAATTTGTGTTAGAATTTTATAGAAACCCTTTAAATATTATATCTTTGTCTAGTGCGATAGTGTTTTATTGAAAATAAAATATGTAATTTATGATAGAGTTTTATATAAAATATTTTATTTTCTTTAAATATATCTTTGTTTAATTAAATTTAATTTTATTAATAAACTCATAATAAAAGTTAATTTGTGGTATAGTTTTAGAAAAATTATTTTAAAATATATGAATTAATAAATATTTTTTATATTAATAATTTTTGTCTAAATATATTTTCTTTTATTCAAAAATTCATAATAATAAATAGATAAATAGGTTAATTTAAATTTTATTAGATAGATTTTAAAGTTTGATAGACTTTTTTTTTTTATTTTCTAAAAAAACTCTTTGCATATCAATTAATAAATATATTTTTTATATAAATAAATACTTAAATACTGAAACTCTTTGCACATTTAATAATAGTATAGCTAAAAACTTTTTTTATATCAATTAATAAATATTTTTTTTATATAAATAAATAAATACTAAAACACCTTAGTAAAGCTTCTGTATCTTAATGTGAAAACTAGATTTTCTTTTATTAAAAAATTCATAATAATAAATAGGTTAATTTGAATTTTATTAGGTAGATTTTAGAGTTTTATAGAGTTTTATATATATATATATATATATATATATATATATATAAACTCTTTTCATATCAATTAATAAATATTTTTATATATAAATAAATAAATACTGAAATACGGAAACTCTTTGCACATTTAATAAATATTTTTTAAATAAATACTGAAACTTTAAAATTCATAATAATGAATAGATAAATAGGTTAATTTTAATTTTATTAGGTAGATTTTAGAGTTTTATAGAGTTTTTTTTTTCTGTTTATTTAATTCTTTTTAAAAAACTCTTTTGATATCAATTAATAAATATTTTTTATATAAACAAATAAATACTGAAATACTGAACCTTTTTGCACATTTAATATATTTTTTTTCTTTAAATATATCCTTGTCTAATTAAATTTAATTTATTAAGAAACTCATAATAAAAGTTAATTTGTGGTATTTTAGAAAAATTATTTTATTTTATATATCAATTAATAAATATTTTTTTATATTAATAATTGTAGTCTAATTAGATTTTATTTTATTAAAAAATTCATAATAATAAAAAGATAAATAGGTTAATTTAAATTTTATTAGATAGATTTTGGAGTTTGATAGAGTTTTTTTTTTTTTTTTTTTCTAGAAAAATACTTTTCATATCAATTAATAAATATATTTTAAAATAAATAGATACTTAAATACTGAAACTCTTTGAACATTTAATAGTTGTATCGATAAAAACTCTTTTTATGTAAATTAATAAATATTTTTTTATATAAATAAATAAATACTGGAACACTTTGGTAGAGCTTCTGTATTTTACTCTGAAAATTAAATTTTATTTTATTAAAATATTGTGATATGTAATACATGTTAGAGTGTTATAGAAAATATTTTTAAAACTATTTTTATAGGAATTAATAAATATTTTTATATTTTAATAATTCGTGTCTAATTAGATTAACTTTTATTAAAAAACATAACAAAAGGTAATTTGTGGTCGAGTTTTAGAAGAATTATTTTATTTTTTATATCAATTAAAAAATATTTTTGATATTAATAATTCTTGTCTTGTTAGATTTTTTTTATTAAAAAACTTATAATAAATAAATAAATAGGTAATTTATGTTAGAGTTTAATATAAACTCTTTTTATATCAATTAATAAATTTTTTTATTTTAAGAATTATTGTCTAATTAGGTTTCCATTTATTAAAAAACTCATAATAAATAGATAAATATGTAATTTGTGTTAGAGTTTTATAGAAATTCTTTAAATATATCTTTGTTGATAGAGTTTTATTGAAAATAAAATAGGTAATTTGTAATAGAGTTTTATAAAAATTATTTTATTTTCTTTAAATATATTCTTGTCTAATTAGATTTAATTTTATTAAGAAAGTCATAATAAAAGCTAATTTGTGGTAGAGTTTTATAAAAATTATTTTATTTTATATATCAATTAATAAATATTTTTATATTAATAATTTTTGTCTAATTGGATTTTCTTTTATTAAAAAATTCATAATAATAAATAGATAAACATGTTAGTTTAAATTTTATTATGTATATTTTATTTAAATTAATAAATAAATACTGAAACTCTTTGCACAATGGCCGAGAAAGTAGTAGTACACTTGATCTTAGCCAAAAGGCTAAGAAAGTTAGTCAAAAAGCCGACCCAAAAAAATTTAGTACTACACTTGATCTTAGCCAAAAGGCCGAGAAGGTGTGATTATTATTTTTTTACCTCTATAGTTTTATAAGAGGCTTTCATGTAATCTTTTTTACTTAAAATAAATGTGGGACTTTGTAATTTGAATTAAACTTTTTTTATATTTTGTTAATTTGAATTAATTTTAATTTTATTAGGTAATTTAAATATTGAAATACTATTCTATATATAGCAGGATATAATAATTAATGAGAGCTCTTTATTGTGAATTAAACTCTTTTTATATTTTGTCAATTTGAATTAATTTGAATTTTATTAGGTAATTTTGAGGTTTATAGAATTTATATTAATTAATAAATAAATACTGAAACTCTTTGCCGAGAAAATAGTACTACACTGATCTTAGCCATAAGACCAAGAAAGGTTAGCCAAAAGACCGACCAAAAAAAATTTAATACTACACTTGATCTTAGCCAAAAGGCGAAAATGTGTGATTATTATTTCTTTAGCTCGATAATTTTATATGAGGTTTTCATGTAATTTTTTTTACTTAAAATCAATGTGGAACTTTGTAATTTGAATTAAACTCTTTTTATATTTTGTTAATTTGAATTAATTTTAATTTTATTAGGTAATTTTGAGTTTTATAGAATTTATATCAATCAATAAATAAATACTGAACTTGTTCTTAGCCAAAAGACCAAGAAAGGCTAGCCAAAAGGTCGATTCAAAAAAATTTAGTACTACACTTGATCTTAGCCAAATGGCTGAGAAGGTGTGATTATTATTTCTTTAGTTCTATAGTTTTATAATAGGCTTTCATATAATTTTTTTTACTTAAAACAAATGTGGGACTTTGTAATTTGAATTAAACTCTTTTTATATTTTGTTGATTTAAATTAATTTTAATTTTATTAGGTAATTTTGAGTTTTATAAAATTTATATTAATTAATAAATAAATACTGAAATAGTGAAACACTTTGCATATTTAATAATAATATCTTATATCTATATATTATATTATTTTTTTGGATAATATATGTTAGCCGTTTTTGCCGCGCTGGCAGTGCTTGTTAAAAACGCAAAATCAAAATTGCCAGATTGGCGGTGCTTAATAAAAACGCTAACGTGTAGACATCGCTTACCCCTTATAAAGGGGATTGAAAATCAAGAATTCAAGAGCCAAAAGCGAGCCGCGAGAGATGGCCCATTCTGCTGCTACTCTTCTTCTTCTGTTCTTTTATCTTTCGATCTCCTCATGCTCGACCCATGTAATAACATTCAAAGGTAATTACAAATTACTAGACCCACTCCATTGCATGTTTGGTTTTCCTAATTTGAACACCATTTTTAGGGCAAATTAAATTACAGTAAAATTGAAAATTTGTATATATTTTTTTCTTTGACAGTGATGTTCAGAGACTTTGTATGTGATGAAAAACCATATATATGTAACGGTATTAGTTCTTGTGATTGATTCCATCTGTGTATGTTGAAATTGAAATTTCAGGTATCGATGCGGAAAACCCAGTTGTTGATATCACCCCATCCTCCTTCCCTGTTCCTACATCAACCAATCATGGTTCTAAAGATGTTTTATTGTGTGGACGTGTTCGAGTTGGTGGTGGTGTATCAAGATTGAAGCTTAGGAGTTACGCCAATGCATATCGAGTTACTTTGGCTCCATCAGTTCTTATTCCCGAAACATTACACAGCAAAATTCAGATTTGTTTCCACCGGTAAGCGAAATTTTCAGACTTTTTGCTTTTCTGCAAGGTGCATATTTCATCCTAGGGGCTGATGTTTAATTTTGTGATGATGCAGGAATGCTTCCCTTGGATTATGTCAATGTGAGAAGGATAAGTGGAGTTCTGTCCGGAAAGGGTTGTGGAGCTCTGTAATGTCACCTTATGAGGAAAGATACATTGATGTGAAGTTTGTTGGTGAAGTTTCTGGTTCTGTCACTGTCACTGTTGAAGAAGGTTGGGTGTTTATTTAGTTATTTTTTATTTTTGTTTGTCACGAAGCTCATTTTTAAGCTACTATTTTGTTATATTTGTCTGTTTTGACCTTTCGCTCTGGTTTATGTTGTATGCAGAGTTTCAAAGATGGCGTCTGATTTGTCTTGCCCTGGGACTTGTTTTACTTCTGTTGGCTCCAAGTGTCAGCAGTTGGGTTCCGTTTTATTATAGCAGTTCAATGGCCATTGGAGTTTTACTTGTCATCATTATCCTTCTTTTTCAGGTACTTGGGTTTTTTTTTTGGTGTGAAATATTCTGCTTTCTTCTTCATTGCTCTTTAGTTTTCTTCGAATTTCTACCATGATGTGGTATAGTGCCCATTTTAGGAATCAAGGGGCAAAGAAGGGGCAGTTTCATCTTTAGCTCAGTACAACTTTTGCCAAATAAGTTTTGTTCATTGCAATTCTATCTTAATAATGTGTTAAACCTCATTACGATGAAAAACTAGAATGTCTGTTACATTGATTTTGCCTACTCTCAAAATTGGGGTCTGTCACTTGCAAAAAAGTGATAAGCTGATCTGATTGTGGATATAAGCATTTCATTTCATAACAAATGACATTAGTCTGATCTTAATTACATATACTGTATGATTGCATCACCAACTTGTGAGCTTGAATGTCACTCTGTGTTTCCCAAAGAAGGAGGTTCAGTTTAAGTAGTTGGGACTTGAGTGTATATCTATTCCTTAAAGTTAAAAAGGGGGGTTGACATCTTCAGGTATGGTTGTTGTTAAGAGTTTGATTCCAAGTGCAGACTCGGGGGCTTGTATCTTCGATTCCAACTTCCTTTTCTACTTCTCATTTTATAGAGAAGAATAGGGTTTCTCTTTCTGCCTAGTTTAACACCAATTTAACTTGTTTTGCTCGCCATTGCCTAAACGAAGTTGTTAGGTTTGATACTGTTTATTGGATTACTCAATAAACTTACCCTAGTTTAGTCTTTTAGGAGTTGTAAATGTTTGTGGATTCTCTAGATGTCATTTTGTTATAAAAAATATTACTCAAGAATATCTTGCATCAGTTTTATCAGAATTAAGGGGGGAAAAATAGGGATTTTGAATGTAAGTTCTTGTTCTCTTCTAGCAAAGTTTTTTTTTTTTGGGTCCAACACGTGCTTAGTGGCCTTTTGAATTAATTTGCATCAATAATTTATGATTGTAATTATTTATTTGGTGTGCATTACATGCCTCATTTGGATTTTGATGAAGTGTGGCCAAATACTTTTTAGTTGCTTTGTAGAATGCAAAATGATGTCAAGGTGTACATTTTAATTTGTTAGTGTTAAACGTGGTTGCCTGTGGGGCGACCAGTTTGATTAATTGTGTAATGTGAATTTGAATGTTCACTTGGTTTAGTGTTTCTTGCCCTTCACAATTCCCCTGCTGCAAGTATAAACTTGTGACTTTAGTTCAAAATATATATATATTTTTTTTCCACTTACTTTCGAGATCTGTTTCCAGGCATTGTTATGTTTATTATTAATAGCAGTATTCTCATTGGAACTAAAAAATGTGAAAATATTGATCTCCAAATAAAGTCGTACTACTTAACTAACTCTGGAAGCATGATTTTTATAACTGTCAAATTTCGACTGAGAGATATAATTTCATAAAATATTTCTTTTATCCTTCAGCCTGCTTGAGTGTGTAAGAAGTTATGTCTCATTTGGCTGCTTTTGGTTATGGTATAGGGAATGAAATTATTACCAACTGGCAGGAAAAATGTCTTCTACCTCAGTATTTATGGATCAGTGGTAAGTTTTCATTTGCTTTAGTGTAACGGTGTTAGAAAGTAAATTCCTTAGTTTTGTTAAGTATGTCATGTTTGTAAACTTTATGTCCATTTTTATTTCAGCTTGGAGCAGGATCTTTTCTGTTACACCACTTGTCCCTGTTGGTGAATTCAATTCTTGTCAATTTTGGGCTGAGTGAAGAGATGCACAACCCTGTAAGTCGTCTTGCTTTCTATTTCCTTTATTATGTTATGCGGTATATTATATATGTCTAAATGCTGTTGGCAGCATTGTTGGATTTGGAATTTAGTTAGGTATTTTTTAAAAAAAAAATTTCTTTTTTGGGTAGATAAATCCCAATTTTGTCTGAGGAAAGGCCTGTTTTGGCCAGATTCAAACTCTATGGAATGCTTCTTGAAGTTCTATACTGGGGCAATAACACCCTTTCCAGTAAGATGATGTCTGTCGGTAAATTAACATAAATTGCTTCCATGATCTTCAAATGATTTAACTAATAATTAATCACCGTGTCCTTCCCTTCATATATTTTACTCTCCCTGTCGTTTTCTTTTAACTTTTAGACGGACTAGACCACCATCGAATACTCTAGTGAATTGGTCATGTCAAAAGTGAAAATTATTAGATTTTTTGATGCCTAACTTTAGTTTTAGAATGTTAATTGTGGTTCACCAAAGTTTACATAAGTTAGAAGCTTAAACTGATGTAACTAGGGTCATCTTTTTATTTTAATTGAACTGTTCTATGAGGCATCTTGCTCAACGTTTTTAAACGCACCTGCATTGTTTTTCAACATTTTTCACTTTGTTAACAGCATGATTTTATTTAACAGGCTATAGTTACTAAATTTGGATGATTTTTAAAGCTTTTGGTCCATTGATGTGCTGCCATTAGATGGGGTGGGTGGGACCTTATACTTTTATATAATGACTTTGGTCGCCTTTTAAGTTCAGTACTTATTGTGATGTTGCCAAATCAATATTCATTAAGTAAAAAATATATATATATGTATATATTAGGACCCATCATTTTATTCAGTTGAAATAGTTCAATTTAGTTATCTTTTTGCCTTCAAATGTGATACTGTTTTTTTGACATCTTCTATCATTCATCCAGTTGCAAATAAATAGATAGGCTAAAATCTTGCTTACTATGATTTTTGATACGTTTGATTTACTAAAAGGACGTTTGACCAAGAGTTCCAATATTTGTCCTCGCTTTGTATGTTTTTATATGGTGATCCTGGTACCGACTAGCATCCTATAGACCCATATGTTAATAGGGTCTAGTTATTCAATTTAAAAAAAGAAGAGAGAAAAATAAATAAAATAAGATTATTACCTAATATTGTTGCCATGAATTGAGTGTGTTGAGAGGGATCAGATGCAGACCTAGCTTCATGCGAATCCAACTTAGCTTTCTGTGAATTATATGATTGTTGGAATCTGAAGTTGCATTATAACGTAATGGTTTAGCCGAAGTATCATTCTGTCTTTGGCACAAAATTCGTTAAAAGTTGTGTAAGTGATGTATTACTCTTACCTTCACACTTTTAAGACACGAAAAGGATGGGCTAGGTGAGTTACCAAATGTAATTGAAACAGGCCTCAGATTTCCTGTCAGCAAATTGGGCACTTGATTGTGGGACATTTCCTGAGGTGTGATATAGATTATTCTACAAAACATTGGGGAATTATAGAGTGTTCAGGCTTTCATTTAAGTCGATAAATCTTCTTTCTACTATTGTCTGGGGACTACACCAGGACCAGGACCAAGTGCTTTTGATTTAGGACAAGTGCAAAGAACATACTGTTAGAAACTTAACACAAGACCGATGTAGGCTGTCCTAGAAAAGACTTTTTATAAAAGCTGAATGTTATTTCTATTGTAATTATGTTTGTGGCTAAATTTGATTAAAATATGAAGTTCAATATATATAATGGTGTTTGATGAAATGTGGCTTTTGGAATTATAATCAAGCAAGGGAGGTTGAGGGGGCAGGTTGAAAAGAGTAACTAGGGTTGGTTGCTCTCTTTTGGGTGCCAGGGTTGAATTGTCTGAAGGAAGGAAAGAGTTGGGTTGTCTAATGAGCTATTTTAGGGGTGGGAAAGAGGCTAACAAATTGTGATTGTGGATTTCGAAGACTAGAAAAGTACATAAAATTTAAGAAATGAAGAAGTGTAAGTGAAGCATAATGCTTTAGGATTTCACTCAATCCCAAGGTAGTTTCCAAAGTTAAGCTGATCTACATCTTATCTTCAGACTCTTGGACTTTGCCATTTCCTACTAGGGCTATATCATAAAATTTAACCCGAACGTTTGATTGTTTAATATCCAAAGTGGGTCCTGCCCTGAAACTGGGCCAATTGTCTATAATTTGCTTTCTTGGAGCTTGCCATGTGGACTTGCCTAGCAAACACCAAAATATATCTAATCATCTTACTTATTTTATCATTTTTTTAATTAAATTTAACGATTTTAAGTTATATCTTATCTTCGGACTGCTGGACTTTGCCATTTCCTACTAGGGCTACATCACAAAATTTAACTCGAAGGCTTGATTGTTTAAGATCCAAAGTTGGTCCTGCCCTGAAACTGGACCAATTGTCTATAATTTGCTTTCTTTTATTTTGCCATATGGACTTGCCTAGCAAATACCAAAATATGTCTAATCGGCTTACTTATTTTATCATTTTTATCAAAATAAACAGTTTCAAGTTCTGTGTGCACTCTTTTTGGCCCACGGTATAAAGTATAGATACATATCCATATGACTCAATCATAATTTGAGAAGGGCTGTTCTCACTCTACACTTTGGCTACCTACGTGCTTGCCCTTCGGCCTTCAATTTTACTGTTAATTAATAGTTAGTTAATGATACTTGCACAATTTATGATTTCTGTTATGTTGTTTCAAGTTTGTTATCAATCACACACCACCATTGCTCAGGATGTGGGATATACTTGTACTGGAAGTATATGAGTTAGTAATGTGCAGAGTTATCTGTAAGACAGAATGGAGGGAAGAAATTATAATGACATTGGGATGTATTGTTGGTATATAGCCGTATTGTTTCATTTGTTGTTAAATGATTCTCCAGTTTTCAGCTAAAGTAGGCCAATTTTTTGTTCTCTCTTTATGTCAATAACCTTTTTACCTTGTTTGTTTACAGGTATATGTAGTTGTACTTGTCTTGATTATCATTGCAGAAGCTGCCCTAGGGTACTGGATTGTGCGGAAATTTGTAATTTCAGAAGATGGAAGTGTGGATGTTGGCATAGCTCAGTTTGTTAAATGGGCAATGCGCATTATTGCAGCCACATTTATTTTCCAGGTGGTTGTTATGTTCACATTTAAACTAGGAATGCTTTCATAAACATAATAGGTTTCTAATATGTCATACTGCATTGTGTATAACTTGGTCCAAACAGAAATGACTCAACGTTACTCATCAAACCTTGGTGATCCTTCCATCACATACAGACGTGATCTTTACTCTCCTCTTTACTGAAGTAGATGTCCTCTAAACTCATTTATACCTGAACTAGTTATTGATGCTGAAGTCCTTCTCTTCAGATAATATTTTCTACCTGGAAATGAATTGTGCAGATTGAATTACCAAGACATTGGTCTAGTTTTCGCAACTTTTTTGTCATTGGCAAGAATACAATCACCCCACTCACACACACCACTTTGCCTCTTTGGGGACTCGAACCCTCACCATCCACTTTGGGAGGTAGAGGAGATACCAATAGGCCACAAGGCCCTTGGTAATTTTAATAATTTTCGGAACTTTTTTATTTTAATAATTCTGTTGTTTCTAACTTGGCCTTTTTTTCTCTGTCAGAGCTCTCTTGATACTCCTTTGGCATTGGTGGCGTTTATTCCTTGTTTGGCTATTTGCTTCCTAGCCACTTCTCCAAGATGGCGTGATTCAAAGTAAGTTCCGTGTAGCCTTTCTTCCTGCTTTCTCCCTGACTTTGTAAACTGCTAGAATTAGTAATTATTTTATCCAATAAAATTGTACATGGTTGACCTTTTTCTTTTTTTCTTTATTCACATTATTACATCTAAATTAATGATTGATCTTATCAAATAATGCTAGTAAATTACCTAATTATTCATTTGAGCAGTCAAAATGGATGGCGTGTGAAAAGTTGGTTGAAAGGGCCGATGATTATGAACACTGACTAAAAGGGTTGTTCAGATGTTTCATGGGACTAACAGACTCATTTCAAATGGTAGACAAACAAAATGCCTGAATTCGTTGCCTTGTCTATGGCTCTGAGCTTTGGATCATCGCTGCCTGTTCAGGTTTTAGGAGTAGAGTTTATGTAGTTTGCAGAACATATTTTAAAACTTACTTGCTCATTTGCTTTGTATTATCAATAGATTAACTAGTATATATGGTACTGTTATTTGATGAAGGTATTCTAGCTGCGTGAGTCCTCGGCTGCGGAGTGGTGGATGGGGAACTGCAAAACCCATATCTGCTGAATTGTTTAGCAGGTCAAAGGACACGGGTGCTCAAGGAACATTGTGGAACAGCCCAAGAAGTTCGCCTGGTTGGTCCAACTCTCCTGTTATATTTTTCTTGCTTTTCCAAATATCTATGTGCATGTTGACCTGGAAAAGCTGAATCTCTGGTGACATGCTTCTCTTACACTTTAAAATCCAGTTTTTCTGTATTAAAGAAAGAAGTCGATACACAGGATTTATTTAAAAATGATTTCAGGTCTCTTGCATGAATAATAATTTCAGGTCTGTCAAAATGATTTAATGAAGCTTTCTTTCACGAAGTTGACCTCTCAGAAGGTTAATGATTTCAGGTCTCAAAACTTTTATGAAGTTGACCACTCAGAAAGTTTAACAAGCATGGAAATCAGACTATTAAAGTTAGATAGTGTATTACTTTCCCTTGGAAGAAATGCTGTAAAAGAAGGCTTTCATGTAGATGCATTTTTACAGTTCCAATATAATGGTGCCTTTTTTTTTTCCCCCTCACATTTGGCAAGGATTCTGACCTGCCATTTGATGGCCTATCCTCTAGCTCCAATGATGCACCTTTTGCTTGTTTTGTGCTGTTGCAGGTTTGTTATCGCCTTCCAGCAGCGGAGGGACTAGAAATCAACAGGACTACTACTCAACATTCCACAGGACACCTAATCGAAAGAGGTTCTCAATCAAAGAGTGGAGGGAATTCACACAGGATTCAACTCATCAAGCTGTGGCTGAGTTGGCTTCCTCTCCGGAGTTCACTGATTGGATGATTAAGCATGCTGACAGAATACAACTCCTTCCAGATGACATTTCAGATGAAACGAGCAGAATGCCGAATTCTTCAGATGAGAATACTGTAGAGAGCAGAAACTGGCTTGGGTTTTTCTAGTTGCGCTGATGAGAGTAGATTATTGGACACTTATGAACTGCGGAAGTGTATCAGGTTCCTCAGATGAGAATGCCTGTAAATAGAGAAGTTACATGTAGCTAAGAGTAGATGTAACATGAGGGTAATAGATAAGGTAGAAGTTGTGTTTTCCATTTTTATGACATACCTTACTGATCTGATGAATTATTATAGAGCTTTATGTTGTCATTTTTGTAAAATTTAGGTGTCAAATGATGTATGGGGGACCTCTTCCATGTTTCTTGAGGGTGCATTCTTCATGATCAATCAGCCCTTTCTTTGCTGGCCTAGTTTCGTTATCAGCGAGTTCAATTTCTACCAGAGCAAGGGAAAGTCATTGGCAATCGGGCAAAATATGAATTTCATCAGGTTGCTTATCGAGAATTGCTGTCACCTATTTAAACTCAGCAAGTTTTGACTCAACTGTTTGTGTTTTCTCGAGCACTTGTCTCAGTTAATGGACCTGCAAAATTTTCATTAGTAGGTACTAATTTCTTACTATTTGAACCTAGTGTTTTTTTCTTTTTTTTTTAAAAAATTTCCCCCTCCATTGGAAAGAAACTCACACCGATTTACCCTATTTTGAACTTAGTGTTTATAATACAAGTGTTTCGTTGAACTTGAAAGTTATAAGCATAATCATTTTGAAGTTATAAGAATTTTTTTACTTACATGTGTATAAACATATACTTAATACAATTCATGAAGACTTTCTGGTTGTATGAAACTCTCTTGTTCTTTTTTCTTCTCTATGTAAGATGTGAAGTCTTTCTCACTAAAAAAATGTTACCCTATTGTAACTGGAGTTATTTCACTTAATTTGTTTTCTCTCGTTACTTCCAAAAGTGAAATTGTTGGTTTTGTGTGTGTGTGTGTTTCCTCTTTTTTATTTTGAGCTTTAGTCTCATGTGTTTTCCCCCTTCTCTATTGAGCTTCAATGTCATTTTTCTTGAGGGATAACAACTTGTTTACAATTTTAAAGGAAACAAGTTTAATCATGCCAGTGGAGAGCTGTCCCTAGCTGTCAAAGAGTTTTTTTTTTTTTTTTTTCTGGAAGAAACGAACAAGGCTTCATGCAAGACAAGGTTGTGAAAATTCCTTACTCCCATTATATTCATTTATGTATTAGTATAAATTGTATTGTAAATAATTATTAAAATACATTAATTAAATAAGTTACACTAATCTTATTTATCTTACCATAAAAAACTAATTTAATATTCTCTCCCTAAATGATTCTTTTTATAGTAATTATTCATCAAATTGTGTTGCAATTAATTGTTAAAAGACGTAGGGAAAAAGGAAAAAAAAAAAGAAAAAAGATTTGGGTGCAGATTGTTGGAGGCTTAACCCATTTCTTCAATTTTGGTTAGGTGAAAAGGGCAGACGTATACCATTTTTGATTTCTTTTTCTTAATAATTAATCATTATTTTGTTTCAGTCTTTTCATATATATATATATATATATACATACTATAAATTTCTCAATTATGTAAATGATGAGTTGGACAATTTAATGTCCGGATAAACGCGATGAAGGGCCCAGTTGTCGATATGGAGTTCCATCACTAGCCTCCGGTAGCATCGGTGAACATAGCCATACCCGGCCGGTAATGATTGGCGTTCGGGCAGCGGGCAGGAGTGGTAGAAGTGTAATTTCAGACCTTGTTTTTTAGTCGGGAATACAAGTACCACTCGTTTTTCGCTATTCTATGCTTTTCTATGCCCGCTTCCCTCTTATTTTAAACTTTCCCGGAAAATCAATGGGAAAGCGGGCAGATGGCTTTCTCATAAGTCTCTCTCAAGCCAGAGAGATATAGCCCCCTTTGCATTTGTTCTGTTTTTGATTGATTATCCAAAAAAAAAAAAAAAAGAAAAAAAGGAGGAAAGAGTAGAGTTGTTGTACGGGTGTGCTTGTTAACATGCCAAAGGATGATGACGGAAAACGCTTATGGGGATTTGGATCCTTAATTAGGAGGAAGCAAGTCGATTCGGTTCATACAAGGCGTGAGAATCATCATCAATTAGCCAAGACACTCTCTGTTTTTGATCTCATTGCTATTGGTATATCCCTCTCCTTTTCTTCTTATCTTAACACAATTACTATGATTTTTGGGTCTACTTTCTTTATATCGGCTGTGTCTGTGTGTGTATATATATATATGGGCATGTTGCTGAAGTTTAAGGCATAATGCGGCTCGTATTTGTGGTTCCTCTTCCTTTCATGAATTATAATCAATGTCAATGATATTTTATTCTTCCCTAACATACATGCAATTGCTGCCACTGTCATCATTGCGACTAGTACAGTACAAACTACAGTTACCACCGCCACCACAACCACCATGCTTATGTTTGTTTTAGGATCTTCCCTCAAATGATCGAACGCCACTAATTTTTTAATTTTTTTATTATTTTTTTTATGGATATTCGCTTGAGTTCATGCAAAATTATGTCATCGTATCAAATGTCACTTGATTGCATAATTGATCATTGAGCACGCAAGCAAATTCAATTAAATATGTAGCAACTTCTATCTCATACTATTAGAAATTTTATGTAATGAATTGATGTAATTCATGCTACAACTCCTTTGTCCTTTCTAAATGTAGACCAAGACTTGATCATGTTCTGAAAGATACTCATAAAAGAAAAGAATAGGTCCATGCCTTTATTTATAAATTTGATCTATTGTTTTAAGAGTTTTGAAATCACTCAAGGATCTATTCGACACTTACAGTTGTGGGATTTTGACTGTGCCACTTAGGATGTAATCGGGAATGGCAGCCTGTTAGGTCTGGCAGGGGCATTTCTACCTTGACTTCATTTACAAAGAGATATTCTCCCAAACCTGTCATGAATCTGAATTGGGGTGGGGACCTTTGGAGCATTCTAAGTTTTAACTAACTTCAAATTAATTTGTAATGGAACATGTGGACACACACTATTACAACCAAGCTACAAAGTATTTACACATTATTGTAGTCAATGGTATTTTTTTTGGAAGTTTTTCATCTGATTTTTACATGCAAAATATGTGGAAGGTGGATTTTGCAGGGGGAGGAGAGGGAAACTTGGGTACTCTTTTGGTTCCTTTGATGAGGCATTGGGCTGTATGTTTTAAGAACAATAACGAAGGCATTTGGGTTGGCAATAAAAAATTAGTTATGTAATGTCTGTACTTTTTAACACAGCACATCTATGTTTATCTCCTGATAGAAATGATAGTTCGTTGCCCTGCTCTGTTCATACCCTTTATTTACCAAATTCTTTATTCGGTGTCAATTTAGATGATGATGATGATGATGATGATAATAATTATCATTATAATTATTATAATTATTGAAAGGTATTATCCAGGATTCAGAATGGAGTTACAAAACCCTAAGCCATCCCGATCCATCAGGGTTAGGCTTGAAATCCCTTATACCAGCAGCATCCGGACGATGCTTTGATTCATAGTTTTATTACATTGTTAAGGTGTTGTTGCTGTTGACTTTATTACAACTATTTGTCCATCGTCATTGTTCCCTTAATCCCATATGAATGGGACGGTCAAATGAATTATCTTTTTCCATTCTTTTCTATTACAAGTCATCTCTCCTATAATATTCAACCTTTTCATTTATAATGATTTCATCCCATGTTCAATTCAAGCACCATCTATGTCTCCTACCTTCCATACAAATTAGTCTTCTTTTTCTTCTTGGTGTATCTATAGGTCTTCTTTGGATATGTCCATCCACCTAAGTCTGACGTTTAATTTCTCCTTCACATTTTGATTTCTAACCCTATCCCTTTTAGGCACTCCTATCATCCATTTTAACATCCTCATTTCCGCTACATGGATTCTTTGTTCTTGTTTCTTTTTTGAAGCCCAACACTCTGCACCATATAAAATAGTTGTCTTATAAATTTTTCCTTTTAGTTTATTTGTTATTCTTTTATCACATAAGACGTCACTAGTTTGTCTCCATTTTGTCTAACTTACTTTAATTCTACTAATTTTATCACTAATTATCTCACCATCCTTTTGTATGATTGACCCTAAATATAAAATGTTACTTTGGATAATCTTTTATTTTTGAAGTGTGATCATTGCACCATCAAATCCGACTCTCTACTAAATTTATATTCCATATATTCAATTTTTGTTCAACTAACTCTTAAACCTTTTGATTCAAATGTGTCTATCCCCCTTTCTAATTTTATTGCTAAATTTTCTTTAGAAGCGTCCAACAGCATTATGTCATTGGCGAACAACATGCACTATGAAATGTCTCTTTATAAGTCTTTTGTGATCTCATCTAAAATTATTGTGAATAAATATGGACTTAGCATACTAAAAGGCTTAAAGCATGCTTAAAGCATCTGTCTTAACATACTTAAAGCATCTGCATCAATAACTTGTCATTTGAAATTTGTAAATTATATTTCCACAGACATATGAAATGGAATACTTGTTTCCTGGTACACTTTTCCTCTTTTCGGGGCATATTTCCTTCTTTTTGTTGGTTTATTTGCTAAAAGAAAGCGCATTCCAAAATTCACAATTGGTACAACATGCCTCGAGGCTTCTGCCTTGCCTTATGGGTTTGCTTCCATTTCTTTTTTTACTTTAGGATGATGTGTTGATGTTTATGCATGCTGGTCTTAGCTAAACTTATGCTCCTGATCAGGCGTTGGATCAACCATTGGAGCTGGAGTCTATATTCTTGTTGGAACAGTTGCTAGAGAATACGCAGGACCTGCTCTTACCATTTGTTTCCTAATAGCTGGAATAGCAGCTGCACTTTCAGCATTTTGTTATGCGGAGCTTGCATGTCGTTGTCCATCTGCTGGGAGTGCATATCATTATTCATACATATGTATTGGAGAAGGGTAAGCTGGAGCTTCTTTGATCAGTTGATTTTTGTCCACTAAATGTTTTGAAATAAAATTTAATGCTAAGATTTACATAAGTTCTAAATAACAGCATCTGCATGCGAAAATTACTTATCTCAGGCTCCAGTTTTTATTGCAAGGCACGGCGATTGGATTTTTAATAGCCACGTGTTAGGTTTGAAAACATGATTAGTTTCATGGTAATTAGAGAGCATGCTATGCATTTTATTGTTTTATTTATAGGATCTGATATGCTTTAACTAACAATTTGAGTATTCTGGTTGCTCTTAGTGTCGCTTGGTTGATTGGTTGGGCTCTGATACTGGAATATACAGTTGGTGGGTCAGCCGTTGCTCGTGGCGTCTCTCCAAATGTGGTGCAGTAGATTTTCTTTTCCAGTAGTTCTATCTTTTTGTTTCGCTTGTATTAGTTAGCGAGTATTTTAGTTCTTTTAACTTTGGTAAACATCATACAATCTGTCTTCTAGAATGTCACTGTTCTACTATGACGTTTATGTTTGCTAGATATGACTCTAAATGTACACAAGGAACACCTTTTGGATATTTTGACCATCATTCATGAGAACTGCTGGAAATCGACTCAGATTACATATAAAAATAACCTCTAGGAAGCACCGACACTTATCTAGAGGTGTTGTGGCTGTTTTGGACATGTGTACACACGTGGGACACGGCTGGACGCGTGTTCGACATGGCAGGGAGTTTTCTGGAATTTGAATATATATATAATATTTTTTTTGGTTGGACACGTCTCTGACATGGCATGGAGTTTTCTGAAATTTGAATGTATATTATATATATATATTTTCTGGTTGGACACGGCTGGACATGGCAGGGATGCATTTGGGACACTGTCAAGACACAACAAGGTGAAAGGATTCCAATGCAACTTTAAAACATATTATGGGTTAATAAAAAATTATTAAAAATTCTAGAATACAAAAACAACACCGGTTGAGCTCTAATCTCCAAATTAGTGGTTACATTCATGATATTGTGGTTAAAATGAGCAAAAATTAATTTTTTGTATGTAAATAATATATTACAACAATTATTTTTTTGACGTATCCTTGCCGTCTCTATGTCCTATAGTTTTAAGATTTATCTTTTGGTCATGACCTTATCGTGTTGTACATGTGTCCAGTGTCCGTATCCGTGCTTCATAGCATATCTTTTGTGTTGGTGTGTTGTTAATATCCTTTCGGAGTCAGTCCTCTAGCTTTGGCATCTTTGATTGAACCCGGTTTGGTAGAAGATGGGAAACCCCAATTATTAAGTTAAGAATTATTTTGAAATTGATTCGGTGCACAAACATTGAACCTTATACGGTTGCAATGAGTGAAATAAGAGGATAATTTGATCTTGGTTTTGATTTACATAGATTGATTTGGTGCACAAACATTGAACCTTATACGGTTGCAATGAGTGAAATAAGAGGATAATTTGATCTTGGTTTTGATTTACATAGATTGATATGAGGCTTTGCCTTATTTCAAGTTGTTTTTTTGCCTTTGATCATTATGCATTTTTGGAAGTCCGGAGGGTTCTAAATTTCAAGATAACCATATTATCCATTTTATTCTTGCAGGCCCTGTTCTTTGGAGGGGAGGATAAGCTGCCTGTTTTCATTGCCCGTCAGACAATTATGGGTATTGTGGTTGACCCATGTGCTGCAATTATGATGTTTATTGTAACTGGGATTCTGTGCACCGGAATCAAGGAGGTCTGCTACTTTTCCCCCCCATATTTGTAATATTTTCCCTTCACTGTTTTGCATTGAGTTTCTTTTGCATTTATGCTCTGATATTTTATTGCCTTTAATAAAACACTCATTTTTACAGAGTTCACTTGCCCAAGGCATTGTTACAACCATGAATGTTTGTGCCATGATTTTCGTCATAATAGCTGGTGGATATCTTGGTTTTAAGACTGGATGGGTTGGATATGAACTTCCAAGCGGGTAATGGATGTTATTTTCATCTATCATCTTAGGTCGTACATGCTATCAGTGAGCAATTCCTTGTGATTTTGTAGGGTCTGTCCTTTCGGAGTAAGTGGAATGCTTGCTGGGTCTGCTACAGTGTTCTTTTCATATATTGGTTTTGATTCAATTACCGGTGCAGCTGAAGAGGTATGAAGTTGCTGTTAATTGACTGATTTTTATATGTTGTGTAGGGAGAAAGAGGTGTAAGAAAAGGTGGTTGAAAAAAAAGTTGAATTGAAATCTTTCTGTTTATAATCTTATTTTATTAGGTATGCTACTTCCCACAGGAAATCCCAAGATAATGGATTATAAAATATAACACTACCTTCTGATGCTAATCTCGACTTCCCATTTGCAATGCATTGGATCTGATTTATCCAATTGTCCAGGCTTCATGAACGATGAGGCGACTTTTATTACCTAACTCTACTCTCTTTTGTTTTGGCCATTCGACTGTCAGACATTAGGCATAACACTAGAGGACTTATTCTAATAAAAAGTGTGTGAAAAAAATTCTTAGTTTGTGTTTCTCAAAGTTGTCCAGACTTCATCAATTACCAGGCAGCTGTCAATTACCTAACACTACTCTCCCTTTTTTGGGCATTTGACTGGCAGACACTAGGCATAACATGAGTGGAGCTATTCTAATAAAAAGTTCAGGACAAAGAATCTTAGTTTGTGTTTCTTAGTTATAACTAATAACTTCCATTGATTAATCGAAATGGTCGATAAACGTCAAGATTTTGTTTGAAAAAACTTCAACTTCACCAAAAGTATTTATTATTAAGCCCTGCTACAGCGAACAGCTATGACATCAGGCTACCTCATCACACAAATCAAGTAGACTAAATTGTAAGTCTTATATTTATTAGTCTAATTAACACTGTAAGCATTATATAGAGATCACAGGGGTTGTGAAGTGTGATAAAGAAAGAGGAGGGAGAAGAATTTAGTTACAAGGTTTTTCCACAACTTATTCCCAAATACGCAAATGAAATGCTACAGAACATGTGTCATTTTCAAAATTCTTTGAACAAAGCGATGAGAATATAAGGACTATTGAGCTTCCAATTGGTAAGGGAACCACACTCTCTCTCTCTCTCTCTCTCTCTCAAGGAGACAAATTAAAAGTGATTCTTTCCCAGTCCCCCTTTTTTTTTAGTTTTAAATGGATACTAAGTGGAATCACAGTGGTTGAGAGTTTCATGACTCGCAAGAAGTGCTCGTGACTGGTGCTGGGTTTTCTTCACTCATTTTTTCAGGTTTCATCTAGTTTGGTTAAATAAGCAACTAAGCAATGATAGAATATTATTATGTGTTACATTCTTATATGAGCATGGATGAGAGAACATCACTATAACCCCTATGATCTGTCATGGATTACACAGTTTTCTTCAGTTCATTGAGCATGAATTACAAATGCCCATATTTGTCCCAAAAATATACTTTTTATACTTTATATATATATTCCCCAAAAATATACTTTCAAAATCTGGAGATTTTATGGAATTAGATTTCTAAATCTTTCTTACTTTGTGATGCGAAGCCTTCATAGGGTTCTTAAATTAAATCCTTCATTTAATATTCCTCAGGCACTATATCCTCTCTGAACACACACACACACAGATATTTATCATTTTTTTTGATAGATAAGATACACACACCCCAACTCTCTCACACACACCCTTTATTACCCAAATGGGGACCTGAATCCTCAACATCCCATGTAGGAGGATAAGGACGTAACAGTTTAGCTAGAGACTTTCTGGTTATATGTTTACCAGACTTGTGCATGCGCACACAGTTTGCGCTGATTTCTAGAACTGTTAAACTAGGATTAGGTTAGTTTTTCTTTAGGTTGTACATTTTCTATGAGACCATAATCTATCTTACATGGACATGGATTCGTTTGTTGTGTAAGGGTATCCGTCCAAACATCCAATACAAATCGCCTCATAGAAGGACACAGGGACATTGCTAGTTATTCATATTGCTTGTCTTTTACTTTTTATATATTTTTATGTGACATACTGTCTAACACATGCAAGTAAAATAATGTAATATAATCCAACCAAAAAGGGTTGTAACACATATCACATACCGATTTCCTGGTGTTGTGTGTTCGACACAGGTACTTCAAGCACTTTTGAAGGGTCCATGCACATTGCTAGTTATTCATATTGCTTGTCTTTTACTTTTTATATATTTTTATGTGACATACTGTCTAACACATGCAAGTAAAATAATGTAATATAATCCAACCAAAAAGGGTTGTAACACATATCACATACCGATTTCCTGGTGTTGTGTGTTTGACACAGGTACTTCAAGCACTTTTGAAGGGTCCATGCATATTTGAAAGTAAAGTATTCAGTAGAGTCTTCAATGTACCTGAGTTTGCTCTTTAAAAGTTTTCAGATTTCGACATAAGTTCTCTTTTTTCTAATCATGAGTAATGACAGGTGAAAAATCCTCAGCGAGATTTGCCACTTGGCATAGGGATTTCGTTGTTTATGTGTTGCTGTTTGTATATGCTTGTATCTGCTGTTATTGTTGGCTTAGTACCATATTATGAATTGGATCCAGACACCCCAATCTCCTCAGCTTTTGCTAACTATGGAATGGAATGGGCAATGTAAGCAATATATTTTTCTTGTAATTTGTGGTGATTCCAGTATGTTCTGCCTTCCGTGGGCATTTCAGAAGAAATTCCATTTTAAACTCCATATTTCCTCGTTAAAATTGCAGGTATATAATAACAACTGGAGCAGTTACTGCTCTTGGTGCATCTTTGATTGGTGGAGTTCTTCCTCAGGTACAATGAGTTTTTACATTCAATTTGTACTATATCATAATCCTCAGGTCAACACTTGAAAGAGGCATTTCAATCTATCTGGTTCATTCCCAGAGACATGTGTATAGATTTGTAATTTCCTTTTATGATATTAAAATGCATCCAGAAATGTGTTTTCTTTCTATTTAAATAAAAAAAATACAAATGTATCCATCATTTTTTACTAGTTACTAGTTTTTTTGGAAAAATATTTAGCAAGAGTTTATAAATGGGGAATTATGGTAACATGAGACAATATAAATCGAGAGTACCACATTGCAGTTTTTTTTTTTTTTTTTGAATGACTTGGGAAATAATTTGATGCGAGGGAGGTGGATCTAGTTACGAACAAGAAATTTTGTGTCAGAAATTCCAACTAGAACACGTTGGCTCATTCCAGTCGGGAAAAAAAAAGTTATACTTTTGAGCTTCTTGTTCCAAAGCTTAAAGCATTTTAAATAAGTTCAGCATTCATGCCACTGGAACCTGATATCGCCTGGGTGATAATCTGATGTCTACAAGTAAAAGTTCAACGTGGAAGGTACTTGGATCTAAGGCGTATAGCTTGGAATTTTGATTTTGGATTAGACTGGCAAATTATTTTTGCAAGCAAGACTCAAAATTCACAAGTTCCAGAACTCGGACGTTCATACTTTTTCTTGTAGTCTTTCAATTACTATATAGAATAGATAATAAAGGCTATAGGTCAGTGGTATACATAGTTTAGATAATAAGGGCTATAGGTCATCATTTGTGACATTTATGAAACTTTGATGCACACAAGTGAAAAAAGAAAAAGAGTGGGAGAGAGATCATTGAGACCATAAATTTTATTTTACTAGAATCTGACCTGAAATCCTTATTACTATACATATTTGCAGTCTTTGTTGTAAGTTTGATCCCTTTGCAAGTTGCTTGGGCATGTAGTTAATTGTCGTGGACTCAAATTTAGACTATAGGCAACTAGACCCGCCCATCATGGTAGACCTATTACTATTAAGTTTATAAACTTGAACCATTCTAGAATAGATTGGAATCTATAAGAAAAGCCTAACAAGTGTCAGACGACTTGGGTACACATTGTGAAGATATGCAATACTGTTTCCTATTGATTTCTAGATTCTATTAGTCACCATAAGAATAGAGCCCCAGGGTTTCACAAGACAAATTGTTTTCTAGTATTCAGACATTATAGGCACAAGATGATATTGAAATTCAAGCCAGCATATGATACCTGGAAAACAGTATACTGGATATTTGCTGCAACCATTATTGTCTCGTCTCCCATACAAGAATTTTTTAGTAGTTCATTTTTTCTTCATTTAACTTCATAATATCCTGATTATTGGTTTGCTTCTTTCCTTTGGTATTGTCCTTGAACATGAACACTTCCTTTTCCAAAACCTTTCGCCAAGTATTTGGGGTATTTTGGGTCGGCTACATCAATCATGTTCCACCATCCCGCTCTATTTAGTGCCATAGCCTCAATGAAGCGGCATGCTATCATATCTTCTTAAATATCTCAAATTCAATCCATGTTAGTCTTGGCTTTTCCCTTCCCCTAGATTTTCGCTCTATAAGGACCATGTTTTATTTATTTATTTTTACAATCAGTGTAATTATTAGCCATTGCTGCACATGGCCAAACCATCTCAATCGCTTCTCTCTCATTTAAATTTTATCTCTAGTCGGTGCTGCTTCAACCATAAGACTTACTATTATGTAATTATATTATTTTCATCATCATAAATCAAGGATTTGTTGCACATGGTAAAAATGAAATTCCTTTGTCCTTGTTTTCAGCCACGAATTCTGATGGCAATGGCTAGAGATGGATTGTTGCCGTCATTCTTCTCAGAAATTAATGAACGCACGCAAGTTCCGGTGAAGAGCACAATAGTGACTGGTATCTTTGCTGCAACCTTGGCATTCTTTATGGATGTTTCACAATTGGCTGGGATGGTGAGTTAATTATACAGGTGACAATGATCCGGGAGGTGTTTGGTTAGGAAGTCACCTCTGTTTGATAAATATGAACTTTAAAATATGAAGAAGTAATAGTCTATTGTTGCCTTTTTGTGCAGGTTAGTGTGGGTACGTTGCTTGCATTTACAGCTGTTGCAATTTCACTCTTGGTACTCAGATATGTTCCACCAAATAAGGTGCCACTTCCACCATCACTTCAGGAATCAATTTATTTAGTGTCTTTGCGATACAGTGGCGGAAATCAGGATATTGACGGGCAACACTCTGAACATCCTGTTAAATCCTGGGATGGAAATGGTCAACATTCACTTGATAACGGAGAGACCTTAGTTAAATGTCCTCTTATTCAGAAAGAAGTAGCTCAAGGTAACTATAAATTTGATGCTTTCATTCTTATATGCTGTTGTTCAGATAACACTAAATTAATTATTTGTGTTGAAATATAATACGTAATAAATGCTCTGTTGTTTTGTTTGTGCAACATGTTTGTCATAATAAATCTGCTGTGTTGTTGAAATGTACACTAGACATCCCTATTAAAAAAAAATGAAGAAGAAGAAATAAAGAATTTAATGAGTTCCTTTTCCAGTAATGCCAAATATTGATTGGCATGCTGGTAAATATGCTTATTTCCTATTCGTAATGTTTAAGTACAGGACTTAAGAAAGTAAAATATCTTAGTTCAATAGATTTGACCTGAATACGGTTTTTAAAGAATTTAATCCTTTAATTAATATGCAGGTTGACGAGCAGTATTATCATTTATAGCATTTATGTACTGCTCACTTGCATGGGTCCCACCTGATTGTCCAGTCTAAATTGTTTGTTATGGTCACAAAGAAAGCACCACAAATCATAGCAAAACTGCATGCCTATTTTTATCCCCTGTAGATTTCTAGAAAAATAGTCTGTATATAAAGTTATAAACGGACTGAAGCGTAACCATCAGAAGTGTAGTGAAGAATGGTAGCCAGGAGAAAAGAAAAAATTAAATTTTTTTTTTTTGTTTTTCTGTGTCTCCCTGTTAGTAATTATATTTGGCTTGCTTTTTCCTGGATTTAGGTTCTAGTTTTGATGAAGATTTCCCCTTTATTGGCCATAATGCACTTTTGTTTTTTGATAAGTGCCTAATGCACCTTTGTTGCTGAAATTTTGAAAATAAAAAACAAAGGGGAGAGAGAGAGAGAGAGATTTAATTACTCTTTGGTGATTAATGCAACTATTATACTTTCTGAACAAGTTACTTCTAAATTTCTGATATAAATTTCCACCAACAGATGTTCACTTCTTAATTTCTAAAATTTTCTAATTGAATACCTTCTGTTTGGGTTGTAAACGTAATTGCACAGGTGAACTAAATGAAGAATGGAGGCACAAAATTGCTGCTTGGAACATAGCTCTTGTTTGTATAGGTGTTCTTGCCCTTGCATCTGCTGCTTCGGCTGAAGAACTCCCCAGGTATTCAAGTATAGAAGGTATTGCTGTTAATATCAATACCTTCGATGCTTACTGTTCTCATGTTAATATTTCTTCAATTTACATACTACAGATATCCAATTCTAACACGTGGCTTGGTTTCTGCTTGGCTTCCTCTCGTCGGTTTCAAGAAGGCTAAAAAAAAAAAAAAAAAAAAACACTTGCAGAAGGCCAACTACCTACCTTCATCTGATAATAAAGAAGCTTTTATATTTTAATGAGATTGATACCTGGTCTCTAACACCTTGGACACCTTTTTTTCCTAAATATACAAACTAGTGTCTACATCAACTGCATTACAGGTGATAATTGTAGACTTGTTTTAGATGACCACTTTGGAAGAGAAAGATATGTGAAGCTTTATCTGGTTTACTGTGCATATTATAGTTCTGACTCGTAAACTTGTCATTTGATTGAATAATTAATTTGGTAAGTGAACATGATACACATTATTTGTTAAATATATAATTACTATAAAGGGTGTATAGATGCTTTAAAAAAAAAAAAAAAAACATTTTTGGTTACTTGGGAGTCATGAAAAAAGAAGAATATGTATGGTTCTGATTTGCTCAATGTGTCCTTTGGCTCTTAAGCTTAATTTAGTATCATTTGGACCGATTCAGTTGGATCAGACTTTGCTTATTTATGATTGACCTGGCATTTTTCTCCTATCTGGAAGAGAGGTGATGTGAATTTGGAGTAAGCTTGTTTGGGTTGCTAATGGTGGTATATGGTGATATGCCTTGCGCTTATAAAGGGTTCACATGCTATAGTCCCAAACTTACTTTTTCTTCTAATAACTTTCCTCGGCGTGTAGGCTTAGGAAGTCATATGTGAATTGCAACATTTGAAAGTTACTTTTTGCTATTGTGCTTGACTATCTAAACTTGCGGACTGTACCAGTATTCCTCGCTTCACATTGTGCGGAGTGGGTGGCGTGCTACTGTTATGTGGTTTGATTGTGCTCACCTGTATAGATCAAGATGACGCAAGGCACAACTTTGGACACACTGGAGGTATGCTGAATTTGTATTATTCCAACATTAATGAGATTTTGATAAGCTGCAATTTTGATGTGTCTGATCAAGGAGTTTCACTTATTATATAATTAAGAATCAAAATAATCTTTGGTAGTTTTGAGCAAATGTTTAGTCCCACAAATTAGTTTATATTTAACAAGTAAAATGCTTGGATATCTTTTTGGTCTGTTCTGGGCTCGGCAATGCTGCTGCCCCAACCCTTGCTTGAAATTTGACAAAAGTTTTTCTGTATACATCGATATCCAAATATGTGTATGGCTGTATTTGTTATAAATTGTTTTATTTAAGAAAACAATTTATTTTAGTATGCATGCGACAATCTGCAAGCAAATTAAGGTTTGATTTGTTCACTTCTCTTCAGGTTTCGTTTGCCCATTTGTTCCGCTTTTACCTGTTGCCTGCATTCTCATAAACACGTACTTGCTAATAAATCTTGGGTGAGTATCTAGTCAGTTGTTGTGCCCCCCCTCTCTCTCTCTCTTCTTGTGTATTGAATGAGCTTCAGTACTGACGTGTATGCATAATGCACATGATTTATGTTTCTTTTCTGAACACCCAGAGCTGGCACATGGATCCGTGTTTCGGTATGGCTGGTAGCAGGAGCATTACTGTATGCATTTTATGGCCGGAAGCACAGTGCACTGTTAAATGCAATTTATGTGCCAACAAGCCATGTGGATGAGATTTATCGCAGTGCATCACGTCAGATTTAGTATTTACACAAGGCATGCACCTTCAGCCTCTATGATCTAATGATCAAATTGTCACCAAAATCATCTCTCAGTTTCAGAGTTGACATTAACGTTTCTTAAATTAAAATATTTATTAGGAGGCAAGGCTCATGAATTGAAACCAGTCAGGTGTCTCTATAGTTGATAGTTATATTCTTGTGGTGATTCTTTTTCTCTCTTTTGGTAATAGGGGACTTCCCAACAAATGTGAATATTCAAAGGACCAAAGAGATGGGGGACTTTCCAACAAATGTGAATATTCAAAGGACCAAAAGAGAAAAAAAATGTCTTTATGTAAGTGCAAAGATAGGAAAGCCTGATTACTGTGGAAATTACTCAAATGGCTCTTTATTACTGTGATTTTTCAGTGCGCTGACAATATACTTTCTTCAAAATGAATGGAGGCGGCAGTAGTATGCTTTACTTTTTCAATTTTATTTATTTATTCCGTTTTCTCTTTTTATTGATGTCACTGTATAGAAGCTAGGCTGGCTTGGCTTTATTCATTTCTATTTTGATAATAGCATTCCGTCCAGAATTATTTTATAAGGATTACAATGATGTAATAACATAGTTTTATTTTACATTGTTCCTCTTGTGAATTTAATTTCTAATGAATGAGACACTGCCATCACGGAAGCTACACCAAAACTATGGGGAGGGAGAACTCGAACACAAGCACAACCGTTCGGAGAGCTGGGTGCTCTACCAATTAGGTCACTGGGTAATGTTCAAACAGCTATTGCCTTAGGGAGTGGATTTGAAAGTGTTTTTGTTGCTTTTGAAAGTAATTTTTTGCTCCCACTAAAGTAGACAGCCAGACAGGTATTCCCATGATGCGTGCTGTAAATTTTGCTATTGCCATGTAGCAGTCATTTGGGGGCTCTTGCTTGGATATGGCAACTGAGACTTGTGCACACCCTTACTCAAACACAGAAACTACCAAAGGCAGTGGCTTCTTGCTCGAAATATTGGATGAAAAGTGAAATGACCATTCCAACCTAACTTCAAATGTAACATAAGAAAATTTTAATTATATGACGTATAGAATGGTCTCTTTTAAATACCATCAAATGTTGTAAAACAGAGAGAGGGGCACTATTTGCCCCAGGAGTTACTTTATGGTAAGGGCGGGACTTGGGTGAGTCAAGGGTTTAGTCCACGTCAACTCAAGGTTATAATATTTTAGTTTGCGCCAAATTTAAGTCCCGAGAAACCCATCGGGTCATCCCAAATTTTAATAAACTATTAATAAATAAATTTGTAAGAAATAAAATGTTAAAGTATATAGGGACATATACTTGACATACAATAAAATCTCTCATATCATGTGAAAAAACCAACCAAATTATGTGTAATATGATGTTATAACAATAATTTATAATTTCTACCTTTCAAAATAATAATAATAATAATAATAATAATTTCTAATAAAAGATATATCAATCATTCCAAGTTTCAATAGAGATAACATGATCCAAAAAGTTCCCATAACAAAAACTTGAAAGAACTCAATAGTTGATATTCTTTAATATTTTATTTCCTTAACTAAAATTCAATTATTATAGGTTTTTAATTTATAAAAATAAATGTGTGTATGTAATTGAATAAATCAAAAAATGGAGTGAAAGGCCGGTGTAAGTGCTCCTTTTCTCATGTAAATTAATACCAGTTAAAGGGAAGGTGGAATCCTTATTATCATACCTCGCTTGCGTAAGAGGTTGGACTTTAAGGGGGTATATAATTGCTATGCTCCCGAATGGTTTGTACCGGCAACACTAGTTATGTAGAAATTGGCGTTTTGTGTGTCAAAGAAACAAAATTAGATGAATGCCATGTATCCATGATTGATGATACTATAAATAATCTAGATTTAACTTTATTTTACTTATAGTCTTGCATATAAGTGGAGTATAAACTATTCTTATATTTTGGGTTCTCAAAAAACTGTATACAAACTCTTTGTTTTTTAAAAACTCAAGTATAAAAATGTCAGCCTTACTTGGTTTGTAACTCTTAAGAATAGTTTTCTGAAAAACTGAAAATAGAAAACTGTACAAAACACTATTGTTTGGTTCAATTTTCTAAAAACTATTTTATGAAAATTCAATTATAAAAAGGTTTGTTTTCAGATAACTGCCTTCAGAGTTACAAACCTATAAAAATTTGTTCTTTGAGAACAGTTTTCTATTATCTGAATTCGTGTGAACTGTTTTCAGAGTTAACAAACTATGCAGACCCTTGGGTTTCTTGGATTCCGGGTTACTAAAATCTTTGCCCAAATCCCGCTCAAAATAAATTCGGGTCACAAAATTTAAACCCAGTCCCTCAATGACCTTGTCCTTTCCCTTCTAACTGTCTGGCGAAAATAGAGTTGCTTGGGTTAGGCCCACCCAAGTCCCACCCTACTTTATGGTAATAAAATGGACAGAAACCATAAGAATGCAAATTTAAATCTGAGCTCATTTCACCATAATATCTAGTCTAATCCTTCAAGTCACTTTTTACAACGAAGCCAAATATTCCCTTCAATCATTTCTTGACGCAAACGTTTCATGCCCTTCACAACATGGACGGTATAGTGTATACATATTTCATTTTTCTTTTAAATTTTAAATAGGGCATAACGATTTTCCTCTAGTTCAAATACACATTGCAAAGAACATTGGTTGTTACATAAAATCTTCATAAATTTAACAAGAGTCGGGACAACAACAAAAAAGCAAAAAATTTAAAAGAACGGCACCGTTACAACAACAAATATTACATTGACGAGTTAATCAACAAGATTAGGCCAGGAAGATTCTCAAGAGCCAATGTGAAAATTGCACCAAGCACAAACATTAAAATAAAAGCAATCAATATCTTTCCAATGTACAGAAAACTGCTAACTGGTTGTGACTCACTCTTCATAGGACGTGAGCCATCAAGACCCTGCAAAAACGATGACAACATATAGAATTCTCATGAGACATTTGACTCCCAAATTTAATATTTAATCTCTTAAATTCAATTTAGTCGTTTAAAATGCCAGTCTCCCCATGAAAAAATTATAGGAGGATGACAGAATTATATCGAAGCTGAAAGAAGGTTCATAACTGCAAGACTTGGACCTTAAAACAACAAATTTTCCCTCTAGTTTGGGGCTGGAATTGGAAGTAGTCTTTTTCCCAATGAGGAGGAGGGCTATGAGCTTAAGCTATACTTGAAACCTACTTTAAATTGGCAAAGCCAAAGAGCACTAGATAATGAAGAAAATACATAAAAATGATTTCTCTATTTCTAGAGTGTGTAGCAGTTGTGAGAATATGAGACAAGCTAAGTGCCGGATGAATGGAGAGCTACAAATCTCATCAACAAATCCCAACTTTTTTTTTTTTTTTGATAAGTAAAAAGATGGTCGTCAGATTGAGAGAGGCTCATCGAACAAATCCCAAACTTTTTCAAAGGTCAGAATCAATAAACAAACATGTAGCAGCAAAATGTGGGGTGGGATTGGAGAAGAACAGAACACAATGATTTACATATGATGTTACACTACGACCCATCTACATCTATATGCCAAAGCACAGTCTGCGAGGCTCAATGTGCCATTCTTAACTCATAATGACCGTCTGGTGTGATTGCTTCTTCTCCTTCCCCAACCTTGATGAAGGCAAAACTAGAACCCAAGCCTCTAGTTACCAGCAAGCTAGCTTCGAGCTGATTCTGGCGTGGTTCTTCATTGTCTCCATTCATTATGCACTAACAACTTGAAATGTTTAATTCTTCATCATCCTATGGACTCTATTAAGAATTTACCATCTAAAAGATTAGATTGCAATACTCACGACCAGTTCAATGGCTATTCTCTTGAAAAAATAAGATGAACCGGAGGAGGGTTTCAGTGTTGCTGAGATGGCCAATTGGGTAGGGCGAGTGTCAGAGAGTTCTAATAAATGCATCATGGAACTAAATACTTTAAAAATAAATTTATTTCAAGGGTATCCTATAAATTGCCACAACCAATTGCCCATAATTATAGAGATAATATAAGAATCCATACCTTAACAGATGAAATATGTGTTGTTGTTGTTGATGATTGAACCTGCTCGTCTTTCCTAAGAGCTAAAAGCAAGAAAATGAACATCAAGTCAAGACACACAAATGAAAAATAAAATAAAAATCTGACTGCGAATTCACTGTGCATAGCAAAAGTAAATGCGAATTGAATGATGAGACTCAATGGCAATCACCTTGTATTTCAGTAACAGTTTGCAACTTCCAACCATCACCGTAATCCACAAGAACCGAATTAGGGCCAAAACTAACAGGTTCCTCCCCTTCTTTAACTGCTTCAATATGCAAAGCAGGTGGACTACCAATTCCACTATCAAGCTTCCTGTTTATCAAGCCCAATGCAAATCCTGCCTCCGTACCAGCGGCGAATCGCCTGGTGTTTCCCGAACTTTTGCAACAAACCTCCACAAACTACTCAATGAATTAGGAGTCAGAATTAATCTTCAATCAATTTGAATTGGGGCAAAATTTTATATATATATATACACACTAAACACTCATTATATGTACAAGCACAGAATAACAGAAATCCATAATCCAGAACTGGGTCAGCAAAGTTTTTCGTATAAGATCACAATTCAGAAAACCAAAGGAGTACATGTGAAAAGTACACGCATCTAGAAAGAAAAGTAAAAATAAAAATACATGTATATATATATATATATATAGAGAGAGAGAGAGAGAGAGAGAGAGATTACAGGTAGATGCCGCTGGGGATCTGAGCGAGGAAGATTGACTTTTGTTTCTACTTCCTCTTCCGCCATGAGAGGAGAGAGGAGAGAGAGGAGTGAGGGCACCTGGACATCAATCGACTAATCCATTTGTAATGGGTAAACGAGGGCCCAGTGTGGAGGCCTTCCGTTTCAGAGCCCGATCTAGAACTCTCAATTTGGGCCCATTGGCCCAAAATCAAACAATCGCTCGTCTTTCCTTTTCTTTACCCTTCATGCCATGATTTGACCTCGGCTGAAGTCTCTTTTAACATCATCACTCTATTTGTCATAAAAATAAAAAATAAAAAACTCTAAGTTCGAATTTGTAAATAACTCTTTAAAGTATGTTTAATGGACAATTCTTCTGAACTATCACATATTCTTGCAAAATACCTACGAGACTGGGTTATTTTTCATTAAATCAACATAATACTCTTTCTTATTGAATTTCACTTAATTCATTTTTTTTTATTTAAATAAATTATGAAAATTATTTCATACTAATATATATTTGAATTGCTCGCAAAATAGAATCGGAGACCTGAAGCTTAATGACATCACTACAAATATTAATATACAAATAAAATGTGTCTAGCCACCTCTTGTGGAGTTCTTGAAATTGTACCAAGAAACCTACCATTTCACTACTGTATACCCCACCATGATGGTCTTTTTTTAGTATAATAAGTTAAATCATTTAAGAAAATGGTAGTTACAACTTCAATTTTTTTTTTTTTTTTTTCATTTTTATGATAAATTGATATTGCTAATAAAATTAAGATAGATGATATAATTAAAATTTAGATAAGAGAAAATATAATAAAAAACAATAAATTTATTAAGAAATGATAAAATAATCTTTTGAAATCAATTCATCACGTTTTATACAAAACCAGAGTTTTTAAGGGAGTATTTTTTCGCCAAGACCATTACTTAGAGTAAATTGTAAATTGAGTAATGGAAACATTATTTTTGATTCAATTAAAGGTTACAAAATTTTCTTGGAGGACTATTATCATCTAGGGCCTTCTCCAATAGAGCTAAGAGTATAACATTACATGTGTGCTTTCTTTCATTGTAGGTTTATAATCAACAAACAAACAAAGGTTTTGTTCTTCAATAGGTAAGGAATTCATGGAGGTTTTCACTGCAAAAAACTTTTTAACCAAAAGCTAAAGCTGAAATAGTTGATAAATATATACATATCAATTCTCAAATTTTAAAATAATTACTTTTTAACATTTTCTGGCAGCACAATCTGAAATCTAAGGAAACATTATGGGAAACAAAATCAAGATTACCAAATATAGCCCTATTGAATGAGATGAGAGGACCTCACTAAACAAGAATTTAGCAACTAATATCAATCATCCTGAATTTAGCAACTAATATTACAATGGAGATGACATCCTGAAGTGAAAATGGGAGGGAATAATATAGATCCCACAATTTCTTCTTGGTTGAGTCAAACAACAACTAAAATGTACTCAATTGTGATAGAGGAGCTGCAGAGAAGACAATTCCACAATGTTCGTCAGCACAAGAATGAAAGACGTGGATATACCTAAACCCATCATCAAGTAACAGGAATTCTGCATGCCTATAACAGAAAATTATTTGTAAGCATACATGTATTGAAAATTAAAGACCAGTAGAAGAGGTAACCCTATCAGTAACCCTATCAGAAAACGAAGAAAAATGAAACAACTTATATTACAGCACCAAGAAGTTCAACGCGTCTCCCAATCCTTTAGCTTCTTGCTCCCCTTGGGTTTTGCTATAGGTGCATTGATTCCAGCCATCTTTGCATTGTACTTTGCTCGAAGAGGATCATTGTATGTCCATCTGCATTACAACAAACAATAATTAAGAAGCAAGCTTTCTTTATTTTTTTTCTTTCTTCTTTTATATTTAATTTTAGGGATTATTTAGTAAATGACAAGTTATATTTGCTATATATTATAAAAGTGTCAATATTAAAAAAGAATGAGTGTATAAAGCCACTAACGCAATATATTACAAATATAAACTTATACCCTAGTAATTTCGTATTTGACACACCCCTATACATTTGGGTCCAAATTACCCCTCACCTATAATTCTAATTACCTCTTTCTCAAAAGCATGAACCCATCACCACCACTGCCACCGCCAACCGCCAACCACCTCCGGCAACCTTCTCCCTAAACAAGGTTGTCTCACACCATCCACCCACCCACCATTTTTCAAAAAACATGAACCACCACCACTACCACCACCCACCCACTATTTCTCTCCGGCAAAGCACACCCCCACCACCACCAACCAGCTCTCTCTCTCTCTCTCTACATAATATACACAACAAATCTCCAACTCCATATACATATATATGTATAAATCACAACCTCTAGAGGAATTACTAGCAAGCAGTCTATAGAGGAATTGCTCTGTTTTGTTGCCCGGTAACGGAGATTTCCCAATCACAATCAGAACACCAATTGTAACCCCAAACACAGAGCAAATCACCATCACCGAATCACTTGAAACAACCCATCAAACCCCAAACACTCGAATACCAACCGTAACCCCAAACACAAAACACCAATCGCCTACCCAATCACTCAAACAACCAATCCAACCCCATCGTTGGCAACCCAATCGTAAAACCCAATCCCTAGCTGCAAAACATGAATCCCAAGCCAACAGCCATCACCACACCACCACCGTTGAGAGCAAACCCAAATCTCCGTCAATCAAAATCACAGCCTCCTCCATCACTATCATCTCCTCCTCGCACAGCCATTGTCGTCACAATCATCTCCATCGAATGGTGGTCGGTCTCGTCAGTGACTTCACTGTCTTGTCTTCACTGGAGCATTCACATCATTATCGTCGTTTTCACATAATTGGTCGTCTCATCATCGTTGTTTTTACCAACATCTCACCGCCGTTGCTCATTAGTGCCTTGTACGCGATCATCGCCATTAGGGTTTGCCTATACAGCCATCTTTGTTTTGCCCTAAATATATAACAAGGGTACTATAAATATGAAATTTCACCCCAACAATAAGCCAAACCTAGAGCCTCACTTAGGCAAAACAAGGACCATTGCCAATTATTTTGCACTCTTTCCATGAACCCAAAGAGCATAAAACAAATCACGAGCCCGGTGCTCCTCCTGCAATAATTGAGTTCCCCGTAAGTTTGGGTTTGGATGAGGGTGGGTAGTGGGTGGTGGTGATGGTGGAGCACGGTGGTGCTGTTGGGCTTGGTGGCTGTCAGTAGTGGGTGGTGGTCGGTGATTGGAGTGGCTAAGGTATGCGGTGGGGGTGGTGATATAGAGAAAAAGTGGGGACGCGCATGAGAGAGATATATAGAGGGCATTTTGGACCAAAATAGCATATTAACTGTACTAGTAATTAGTAATGTTTATTGGCGTTTTCACCAACATACTATTTGAATACGGTCGTATTTGTACTATAGCAGTTATAACTTGTAATTTATTAAATTTTTCCTTAATTTTATACACTAATTATCTTTTTTGATAAATAACACATACTAACCAAGACTTAACAGGAACTCAATCATGTACCTCACCTTTTGGGAGAAGAGATATCACACAAGCTAGCAGCTAGAATGATTAGGAGTAGAGATAAAAGAATACATGTCACAATGTTCACCAGATTCAAGTGTTTTGTAGGGGTAGAGAAAAAAGAATACATGGCACAATGTTCACCAGATTCAAGTGTTTTGCAACAAACGTTGAAAATGTAGCATGAGAAAGGAAATTGAAACATAATTTGGATTTCATCCCACAAACACTTTAGTGACAAGCAGAGAGTTTAAAGATTGAATCTACAATTCCCATTAGTAACTACAAAGGCTTGGAACTGATATTTTCCTTAGCACATTAACTCCAAAATGTACAAAAATAGTTTCTTTGTAAATATTGTTCTTTTTCCATATTCATTTTATTTACATTCATGTAAACATAGATGTCATTCCTTTGTTTTATTGTTCTACTTGGATTCACGTATTAAGAAATTTGAACAAATGGTATCTAAGTTTAATCATACGCAAAATCTTAAAATATGATTATTTCCCACTTTTTATTTCAAAGGCACAGAATGAACGAAGAGAAATCTAGAATCACAAACACACCCTATGAGTCTATAACCATTGACCCATCAGGGACTCGCCCATGTAAAAGAAATATCACTCAAGCAAGTAACTTGAATGATTAGGAAGGGGGTTTGAGAGAGTATATGTCACAATGTAGACCAGATTTCAAGTATTTTGCAACATATGTTGAAAATTTAGCATGAGACAGGGTTTTGAAACATATTTTGGATGTCATACCATACCACAACACTTTACTAATACGGAGAGAGCTTAAAGATAGAATCAACAAATCCCATTGGATGCCAGACATACCGCAAATTAACAACTACAAAGCTTGGAATTGAGTTTCCTTTGCATGCTGACTCCAAAAAAGGAAGAAAAAAAAAAATCTTCGTAAATATCGTTCTTGTTCCATATTCATTAATTTGCATTCATGTAAACAAAGATGTCATTACTTATATTTTAAACAAATAAAAGCTAAGTCTAATCATATTCCATAAGCTTAAAAGATGGTGATTTTCCACTTTTTCTTTTGAACCTGGAAATCTAGAATCATATACACATCCTGCTGTTATCCCTTTACTAAATGATTAACAGGCATTATTTTAGATATAAAATAATGATGGTGTTAATTGAGCGGCACTGTAATTTAAAGTGTTGAGGATTCTTCACGCCAACCTATCACCGATTGGCCAGACAAAGGCGTGTGGTTCGTTCCATAAATTGCTCCTAGCTACCGCGGAAGGGAAGAGGGCAACAGAAATGGGAAAACAAAAGGTTGCTTCTAGGCACTCATGATAATAAGCTTTGTAGATTATGAGTAGAGAATAATTAAAACTTCTGGATTCTTAAGTATTTTGAATCTATGTAGGATAAAACAAAATATATAAGTACCACAATCTGAGCAACAATGTGAAGAATCTTTTTTATGTTAGTGAGACATGTCTTTTTATTCTAAAGGGAGAAATGGGAAAGGAGGATATTGACAGAAAAATTATACTTACGGATTATTCCAATCAGTCGTGTCTTCATTGACAAGATGTGTCCATTTGGTCCTCCCACTGCGACCAAAGTGCTTCACCTGCATGACTTTGGGTAGTATGGTCTTGTCCATCTTATCTTCTCCAGTCGGAGCAGAGAAATCACGAGTGTAGATACCATCTGCCCCAGCAGTTGCAGCATAGTCATCTGGATCTGACTGGAAGAAAGCACCTTTATGGTAGTACTTCTGCATGAACCTCCATTTCTGCTTGGGATGGGGAGCAGATTTCGGATTCTTCCTCTCCCACTCCCTCCTCTCTTCCTCAGTCATGTTTCTAACCTTCTCAATCTCTTCCTTCTCCTTCAACATTGCCTCCCGGTCATCCCTGTCCCTCTTGATCCTTGCAATCTCTCTGGCCTTCCATGCTTCATATTCCTCTGCCTCATTTAGTTCATCATCAGTATCTACATCCGCAATATTGGCCTCCAATTCCAAATTCTTCTGAATTTCTTCATCCTTCCGAATCTCCTCAACCACTATCTGCTTTGTCTCCACCTTTCTCTCCTCCAGTCTCTTCTTCACTAGTTCCTCAAGGGCTCGCTCCTCTGCCTCAAGCCTCTCGCGCTCAGTTATGGTATCTCTTTCTGACTTTGGAACGAAAACAGGTTTCACCATTGCTATACCCATCTGTTCTTCTTCTGAGTCAGTCTCGTACTCGGATTCCTCTTCCTCTTCTTCCTCTACTTCCTCCTCTTCTTCTTCTGGAAGAAGTGCAGCTTCTTCTTGCTGCCTCTGAAGTAACTTCTCCTTAATTCTCCTCCTCTTTTCCTCCAAGGCATCCTCATCCTCTTCCTCTAAATCTAATTTTTCTTGTCTTTTATTTTCTTCTTCTTTTGTTGAAACAATCTCAGCTTGTCGGATGCGCCTGTGATCAGCTCTTACTTCTTCACGGTTGTCTATCCTACTCTCAGCTAAACGGCGCAACCTAGGATCATCCCGTCTTGCAATATCTGAATCATCCTGATTAGGAAAGGCTCTCTCCAGGGCCACTGTCCTAGACATCCTGATATCCCCATCTTCATCAGCATCATCCGCCCATTCAGGAGCCTTACCAGGCCAATACCTTTTAACCTTTGTTTGCCCAATTTTACCTCTAAGCTTATCCCTAATGGCAATAATAGTATCACTAACACCTGCCGTCACCGACATGGTTTTAATAGACACAAACCAAACCAAAAAGGATGGAGATTGAAAGAAACCAACAAATCTTCACACAGATAACTATGTCCTTTGCCTGCCTCAAAACCACCAGCTGGATCAGTGTCCAAAGCCTGTACCCAAAAGAAATAAATGATTTATGAAAATTCAGACAAAATGAAAAATAAATAATCAATTAACAGAGAAATAGATACTATAAGCAATTAATTCTGATGAGAGGTCACTGTATCACATACTTTTTCTTTTTATCCTTGAATGATCTCAATCACATGGTTTTATTACTTTTTCCTCTTATCCTTGTATTAAAGGAAATAGCAAACAAACAGAAGACGAAAATGGAATTTACATGGAAATTTAAAACAAAATGCACCCTGTTTTCAAATTAATTTAAAGCTTTCATTATTACTATACATTTCACAGATAATTTAAATATGGTCAGTGTATATTGATTCAGTTCCAGACCACTTGTATGATCCCTATTACAATTACTATAACATATAAACCAAGAAATTTAGCTAAATTACTAAAACAAATAAATACACAAAAACTATAGATACATAAATATAAAATACTAACATGCGTGAATGTATCAACCAAGCATCCGCATAAGGGGGGAGAGAGAGACCTTTGATAACAAGAGATGGACTCTAACAGATCCTCAAACTGTTTTGAAAAAACTGTATAGTGCAAAGCTAAAGTCTAGGCTTTGAGGTGTAATTGAACCAGCAGTTCTGCACTTCTGATAGGCATGAATGAGGGTTCACGACAACTTCTGGAGTTTCTAGGGATTTTTTTATATTTATTTTTTCTCCACAGGGGAGATTGCAGAGAGTGCGTGTCACGTAAACTCCAGATGACATAAGTAGATGCTAATTTAGATCTGCCAGATATAGGTCTTGTGGCTCCAATTGTTTCTGAACAAACGAGTTGTGATTTTATCAAGGCTTTCTACAAGTGCTTTTATCAGGGGCTTCAGTAATTTCAAAATCATAATCCTAGATTTGATGTTTGAGTTTTTCAGATATTCAAAACATGGGGAGAACAAAACCCTACTTTGGTCATGTAGCCTATAATTTCGAACTAGTTCTCAAAGCATAGGCTTTACTCTTAAAAACGTTTTTTTTTTTTTTTTTTTTTTCTTCCCTTATTATTAATACCCTAAATTTTATATATCCAAATTAGCCTCTCACTATAGTTTTATGATTTTCCATATCACCAGATCTTTCCATACTCACCCTTGCATAAAACAAATTATGATTTTGACCACATATAACTATCCATTAACTCAAAACGCATGAAAAACATTATTGATATTATTCAAATATAATGTGAAGATACGAAGAACACACGTCATATATATGCATACATAAATGCAAACATGCCCAAAGGTATATACAATATACATTCCTAATACAGGTCCCCCTCTCTTAATTTTAAGAAAGAAATTAGAATTCTGGGATGAAGGAAAAACGGAAAAAAATGCTAACATCCAAAACGTAGATGGAATCCGCAGATTATTAAAGCACTAAAAATAACACATTAAAAACTATCTCAACCAACAAAAAGAATGTGTGTATATACATAAAAATCATAACTAGGAAAAAAATTCATACATATATATATATATACACACACATATAAATCATCACACAAACAAAGGACAAAACAGGAAAATAAGTTTGTAAGAGATTCTAAAATGGAAGGACAGAGTATTAGGGGTAAACAATCGGTCCCTGGAACAGAGAATCTAAACAATGAACCTTCAATCGGTCCCTGGAACGGAAAATCTAAGCAATGAAATTCAAGCCCTAGAATAGAGAAGCCGTAATGATAAACAAATTGAAAAATACTAATTTAATATGAAGAGAGAAATACAAAAAAAATAATCACAAAAGACAATTCAATTTCTACGTCCGATGTTAAGGGATCAGTTACCTTATGTTGAGTTTCAAAATAGCTCCGATGTAGAAACTCTCCACGCCGCACAGAGAAAGAGAGAGACGGTAGGTTTTGAAATTGATGACGCAAAGAAGGACTGCAACTGCTTGCATCTCACCAATCGGGTCGGGTTAAACGGCCTTTTGGGTTGGGGTTTTTTTTGGGTCTTGGGGGGCCTTTTGAGCTTGGGCTGGGTTTGATTGCAAAACTCAACCCAAAAACACAGGAGGCTTGTTTCAGATCGGATCAAAGATAGTTTCCCTAATAAGATAAGCAGTTTTGGGCTTTGTTTGAATACATAGAAGAGAAAAGGAAAAAAAAAAACAAAAAATTAGTATTATTTATGAGGAAAAAAAAAAAGAAAATAAATTATAACAATAGTTTCTATTTATGTTTGGATAGATAGAAGAGAAAATAAAATAAAAGATAATATTCTTATTTGAATACGACAAATATAGATAGAGGGGAAAAAGAAGAGAAATTATAACAACCAAATCACTATTATGTCTTTTTAAATAAATAGGATATGAGTGAAATAATAATTTTCACCTTTTAATTATTAAGGGCAGTATCGGAATACTACTTAAACAACAAAACATATCATTTCTTTTCTCTCATTTTTAAGCAACAAAACACACTATCACTGCCTTTTTTTTCTTTTTCTTTTTCTTTTTCTTTTTCTTTTTTTTTTTTCTCTCTCTCCCTTCAAATTTACCATATCCAAACGTACCCTTAATCTAGTGTCAGGCCAGTGCGTCTGTGACGGCCCAAGTTTTACAAACTCGGTGCGTCAGTGATGACCTAAAGTTGACCCGAAAACGGATCCCAAATAAGGAAGCGAAAGTAGTAAAATGGTTTATAAAGGTGTACGTCATCCCTAAGGCACCAAAATGACTCCCCATGAAACCACGGAACTCAAATGAGTCAAGAACTGAAGCAATGATTTAAAACCCGATAAGAAATGAACCAAGTGTAAAATGGTCATTTCAAACTGAAATGGGTACCGCCGTGCACACCATTGGAAAAGATAACGAAAAATGAAAGAAATTCGATTCAAAAATCGCCTGATTTGGAGTCCAATTGATAAAGATATGAAAATAGAACAAAGCGGCGTCCTCCAAGTAAGAGGTACCACAACCCTATCTCACTAAAACCATCATAACTCTCATTACGGTTGGAGTTTCAGTGTGTAGTTGATACCATTGGAAAGCTGACTTCAAGCTCTTGAATTTAGACTCAAAAATGACCTAATTTGGACCTAAAATGAGTATGTTATAACCATTTGAAGATAGGTCATCATGGCAGCCAAACTGAGTCAACTCAGTTGACAACTGAGTCGGCTCCTTTAGGCCGAGAGCACCAAAAATGACTAAAATGAGGCATGAATGAACCCAGTCGGCTCTTTTAAGAACTAAGTCGGCTCTTTTGGACTTGGAGCACGAAAAATGAAGGAAATTATGCCAGAATAAACTAAGTCGACTCTTTTGGGAACCGAGTCAGCTCTTTTAGGCCGAGAGTATGCAAAATGAAGAAAATGATGCCCAGGTGAACCAAGTCGACTCTTTTGTGAATCGAGTCGGCTCAGTTAAAGAAAGAGTCGGCTCTTTTAGGAATCGAGTCGGCTCCTTTGGGCCGAGAGCATGCTACAACAGAATTTCTTGGAAAAAAATGTAGAAAACAGAAACTAAAATGGATTCGGGGTTTTTGAGGCCGAGATGACATTTTATAGACTAATACCGTGAATAAACTACCCTAAAATCACATTTTCTATGTGACAGAGGTAAGACCGGAATTTATTTCACAAAGCAAAACCTCAAAATGCCCTTAAACCAGAATATGCAAGAAAATGAAAAATGAGTCCATAAGAGGCTCATTTCACCAAAGAAGAGGTTTTGCCCGAGAACGATCATGCACGCAGACGTAACTTACCTATTAGGACGCGCTGTAATGATCCATGGCTCAAAAATACCGCCGATGCAAAAAATAACCTATCAAAACCCCAATGCGTGAAAAATGTTCCTTAAAGGCAAAAAATGCAACAACCGGACTTAAATGCTTTCAAAAGACCGTTTGGCCTTGGGCCACACTTCATGCATATTAAATGAATCCTAATGAATGTGCTCATGCACACTTTGTACCATCCGATTTGAAAATGAACCCATAAAAACTTGGATTTTCTATTTTAGCCCAAAAATGCAATGTATGAAACTATAATGCAAAAATGAAAACGAAATGGTATTTGGCCCTTAGCCACACCTCATATATATTAAATGAATGCTAAATAATGAATTTCATACTCAATGCACACTCCGATGCATAAATGACATATTAAAATGCACAATTTTCATAATATTTTCATTAAAGGCAAAATTCAACATTCATGACATATATGTGATTCCAAAAGAAGTTTGGTCCTTGGCCACATATCATATACATAAAATGACTGTCAAAAAGTATGCTTAGGCACACATTACAAGTTCAAGGGCAAAATTGACATTTCAGCCTAACTATATAATACAACTTAAAAAGTGAACCTCAAGCATGCTAACACTTGCATGTGAACAAGAATACATTTAAATAACTTCAATTTATCAAAACGACCTAGGAATATTGTGCATCCCAAACCAAGGTATCCGTACCTGAAAAATAAGCCGATAACTTTGGGGTGAGTAAATAAGTTACTCGTAGGGAATGTGCATGCATAGACCTAACATTTTACACGGTTATCACATTAATGTTAAAAAATTTAAAAGGGTCATGCCACATAACGTCTAGGTCAAAAGTGAGACTCAGAGATCATTTTAAACTACTTTAAAACATTCATAGCATAAACCACAATATTTATGCAATTCAACAATATAAGAGCATACGTTACCACGTAACATGATATAGATTATCAAAGTTATCAACTTAAAACCTAAAATACAAAAACAACTAAAGTGGGTTATATCACTTAACGTCTATGTTCCAAATGAATCTATAGGATCATTCCTAAGCTACATTTCAACATTTTAGCATAAATGTACTTAACAACATCAAAATTGCAATGATTCGGTAAAAATCATAATGCATAAATGTACTTCACAACATTAAATCGCCAATAACCAAAACCACAAGTCACAATTAAACATTGGTTGTCAACTTCGATTTGAATGCGAAAGCAACTAGTGGAAGGCTTGGATATCAAATCTCAGAGTAAAACCAAGACCTAAACGATTATTCCGGGTACTAAGCCGCTGGGAATACCATCCTAATGTGCATTATAATTTGGGGAGACCTCGTGCCTCCCGCACTAAAGCTGAACTCTAGCCATGTCATTGTAACAATGTCCCAAGTGACTCCAAAATCAATAAATAAGTTCACAACTCATACGCAATTAAATAATGCATGAAACCACCTTCCATGCACAAGTAGGTTGAAACTACACAATCCATGTCTTAGGATTTCAATTCTAAAATGGCATATATAATGTCAAGTCTTTACTATGATACAATGTACAAAACAATATCATCTACTTAACAATTCAAATCATGCCTCCATGGTAAACTTTAAATACTAATTCTACGACATTGTAGCAAGAAGTTTACAAGGCTAATAATATCAATAATTTACTAAAATCTCATATTACTACTTCATAGTAACAAGTTAGTAATTTAACTTTCAATAATGCACAATAAACATTCCCTATTCATAATACTACGAAATTATAGGAATTTAGTAATCTACTAAATTTAAATAACTTCTCTACACAAATTATATCTACTCAAATATTTGATTATATCAAGGGAACCATTGAATAGATTTTAATTAATTCATTTAGTCAAAATCTCTAGATTTCAAAACTTATCCGAACATCTTTAATTTAATATATGTTAATAAACATATCAAGCCGTAATATAATAGCACGCTACAATTTAATTCCATTACACATACAACCATGTGAGTTTAAATCTTATATAATAAAATAATTAAATTAATTTCTAAATTATGAACAAAAGCATGCATACAAGTTGTATAAGCATTAATAGCATGCAAGACAACAAAAACATAAACCTATAACATCCCTTACCCTAATAGAGAATTGAATCTCTATAATCCAAGGCAACTAAACTTAAAATGGAAAACTAAGCTAGGGTTTTGTAGAGGAGAGTGAGAGGAAACTTTTACTTCCTAAGGTTAAAGGTCTAAGGTGAGTGGAAGGAGGCCAAAATGAAGTAATAAGGTCTAAGGTGAGTGGAAGGAGGCCAAAATGAAGTAATAAGCTCTAAGCCAAGCTTTTCTTCAATGGTGGCTAGGTTAGGTTTTTGAGAGTAAAGGGAGTGAGGAAGATGAGATAAAATGTGGTGAGTGGAGGATTTAGTATTCCTCAACTCACTATATGCTCCTACACCATGGTTTTCAAACACACTAAGTGCAAGACCAAAATTGGAGCTTACACTTGTCACTAATCCATGGCTCCTTTTAAGGCTTAATTCTACACCTACACTTGTCAACTATCAAAGCCAACATGTGCACCTATCATAGGCCAACAAATGGGTGAATCTCCACCCTCCATATGTCAAAAGATTAAGCTTCCAAGTAATTTCACCCTAAGGCCAACAAGTGGCTTCATGAGAGTGTCACACTTTTCAAAAATTGCAAAAAAAGTCATTTTTCAAAATATCTTCCAAATTAAATTACAAAATGGTCTCTAAGATAAAAAATAATTACTTTACATAATTACACTAAAACCAAAAAAATCAAGAATATTTCTGAATAAACTATGCATCCATACCATTTACCAAAAAAAGTAAGCAACTAGTATACTTTTCTACGAAAGTAAAAATACAAATTTCTTAAAAATTAAATATTATAGATGCATATAAAGCCAGAATCAAATCCGAGCACAAAAAGTGATGTTATGCAAATGAAAACGATAAACAGGAAAAAAACGAAATGTGAATAGTGTCGAAAAACGAAAATGTGAAAATGACACGGTCCTAACAAGGAAGTTGTCAATCCAAAAGAAAGAGTTTCAGAAACCATTCCCGAGTACTCGAGACGACACCAAGTGACGAGAAACCGAACACAGAAAAGAAAAGACAACGAAAAAAATTTATCCGTAAAATTTGAGAAAAAAGGAAATGAAGAAAAATGATCGGGTCATTACAGCGCCGCTCCCAAATTATTTTAAAAATTAAAATTAAAATTCGGCAATGAAATGTTGTTTTTAACCTAGGGCCAAGAACCTTGTAAAATTATTGTGTATTATGTGCTTGTGTCTTTGCTTTTTCATTTTTTCTTAATTTTTTTTTTTTTTTTAATTTCGCTAAACCTAAATGTCCTTCTTTCGGAGCAGTTATGCGATAACTGCTAGACTATTTGGAACCTAATCGGGAACTAGAACTCTTGGCCCCGAGATCTACAGTTGCTTGGGACACTTTTGGGAAACCACTTTGTTACATTTTATGTTGGGAAAATTAACTCCTTACAACTCACTCAACAGTCAATTGTTGTTGAGAGTTAAATCCCTCATTCATCACACACAACGGAAGCATCATTACATTGTATCAACACAAGTATATATGAAGATAGCAATCATACACATCCACGCATAACACAATGTTGAAATGGTTTACCCAACTCTAAAGTTACGTCTATGAGAGAGAGTGATTTCACTATTATGAATCAAGGAATAAAATATGCAACCACATGTCAAAACCCCACTCGCTCACTCATCATCTCTTTTGAGGCTACATGTATACACTCGGTAATTACATATACTCTTCCCTCTCTTCACAACACCCATCCTTAAACCCCTTACATCTTTTTTCTCTCTTCTCTCTCTATAAACCCCTCACATCGATCTCTATTTATGGAGTCTTCAAAACACAATTCCTTATTGGATAAGTATTCTACAACTTGTCTACAAGGAGTTAACATATCACTGTTCAACTCTAAAATAACAGGTACAACTTCTTCCCCAAACTTCTGTCTTCCAAAAGTCACTGTTCAAGTTGAACTGGTTCACCCCATTTGAATCGGTTCAACTTTGATGGTAGCCAAAGCCAAAAAATTATACACCTAGGTTGAACCAATTCACCCAACTTGAACCGATTCAATTTTAGCAGTAGCCAAAGTCCACAACAAGAACAGACACTTTAATCTCCCAAATTATTCACATAATCAATTACGTAATTAGACTATGTCATCACGTACTCCACCTCGAATAAAGATATCTTTATAACTCTACCTCAAACAATGATCTATTCATAATTTCACATTAACTGAAGATTTCTTCACCTTTAATAAAATAGTATGATGAAATTGAGACACTTGACATTTTAATCAGCAATTCACCACGTTTCCTTGAAAATAAGGCTATACATAAACTAGGTCAACCTTGATATTTTAACTAATGACCTTGTCCGAATCAATATACCTCCGATGGGAAGTATATATTACTCCGTATTACTATTAGCGTACCTAGCCCATTATTTGGGACTGCTACACAATTTATTATTTATACTCCTTTTGAACTGCTAAACTAACAGTTTAGATTTGAAATCGCTCACAAGCAGTAGATTGGATTGTAAAGCAATCTAACTAGTTTAGCTGCCAATCACTCTTTATATTCTACGACTGTGTAAGGCTTGATGTGTCATTTGCCGTCGGGATGAAGGTTTTTAAAAATTATTATTTTATTTTAAAAAAATTATTTTGAGTTATTTTTGTATTAGTTTCTTAACCACGACATCCCCTCTCGAAAGATCAAGTTAGTTTCTCAAAAGAACACAAATCTTTTGAAAGAAACAAAAATCTATCATCCAAAAGTGAGCATATAAATCGCACCACAACAGTATGTGTGTTTACCATGATGAACCTTATTAAAATTACTACATTACGTATTTTGACATATGTTTTATAATATATTATCCAAAAGCAAACATATGAGCATAAAATACGAGACCACTAAACTACAACTTTTAATGATAATAAAAAAAACACACTAAATTTCTGCAACCATACAGAAAAATTTTCGAACACTTTGGTGAAATTGTATACAATTTTTACCTTTGATAATAACATTGATCAATTATATTTATTTACTATATTGTTTTATTATATTTTAATAAATTTAAATAATAAAATTTTATGATTGTTTTATATGGATTTATGATCAGGTATCATGGCATTATGATTTTTAATGATAATAAAAAAACACACTAAGTTTTTGCAACCATACAGAAAAATTTTCGAACACTTTGGTGAAATTGTATACAATTTTTATCTTTGATAATAACATTGATCAATTATATTTATTTACTACATTGTTTTATTATATTTTAATAAATTTAAATAATCAAATTTTATGATTGTTTTATATGGATTTATCATCAGGTATCATGGCATTATGATTTATTAACTGATAATGTTTGTTACCAAACTCATGATCCTTCTTTTGCAGTCATAAGCTTCGGTGCACCGTGATATCCAGCATGTACCATCTGTCCTTTATTTAACCAAGAACAAAAAAAAAAAAAAAAAATGAAATCACATATAAAATAAGTTAATCAAAAAACTAACAAACATGCAACACCATGATCTAATAAATTTATAATCACAATCACCAATTCATAAATAAATTCTTTCTTCTTTTTTAGAATTCTCTAGTAAAATTCTCTAGAATTCCTTAATAGATTACAAATATCTTATATAATATTTTGGAATATTTTAAATTTTTTAATAGATTGCAAATATCTTATATACTATTTTGGAATATTTTAAAAATTTTAAAATACTCATAATCGTTATATTTGTGACATTGATATAATTTACATTCATTCATTGTAAAGCACTTATCCGTTATCACTATAAAAGGGATGGGCCGGTGAAGAGGTGTCACAATAGGAGCTGATAAACCTGATATGCTTCAAAACCAAGATGTGAGAATTGCTTGAATTTTGATTAGTTTTTTGTTTGACGAATCAAATCACTAAGAGACTGAAAAGCACAAAAATATAAGGTTTTGGGTAGTAATTTTAGAAACTAGATGTGAAATTTGTTTGAATTTTATGGTTGAAAATGGCAATTTAATACAGTGGTACTAATTGGCTCTAAAATGATGTATAGGGGATTTTATGAAACATGCTAATAATTTAGGGGGTTTTATGTACTCCACCTTTCAAAATATGTACGTGTGAAGCTATAGAGTAATTTGTGTTTTTATCTTATTTTTTTAATCACTTCATTAATTAAAAAAAAAAAAGTCTTTTATATATATTCTAAAAAAAATTTATTTATTACATAGAAAAAGTTATTTAATGTATGAAAGACTGTGCTTTTAGGTATTCCGATCAACTGACAAAGTATGCAATATGATTTCGTGATCCCATATCATTAACATAAAATTTAGTTCACTAATTAATCTTATTATTAATAATACTTATTTCGAAAATAGGTATATTACTTCAAACCTAATTCTCATATAGGTTCTATATATTTACTTATATATATTTATTATATTTAAAAAATTATTATTTTAATTTATTAAATATTTTTTTATAGATATTTATAATTATTTTTATTCATTAATTATACGAAGTAGTTATAAATTTAAAGGTTTAAGTGCAAAAAAAATCCCTGCGTGACTGATTAACGCATTAATTTACATTAATTAATGCATTAGTTTACATTGGCACCAAGAAATTTCAAAAGTCATATTTACCCTGTTAATTGATAAAAATAACACTAATCAATATTCTGTAATCCCCTCTCACCCACCACCGCCACAACCAAACACACCACCGCACGCTGCAACAACCAAATACGCCACAACCACCACACGCCGCCACAACAACAGCCACAACCCCCACACCGCCACACCCACACAACACAGCGCCACACCCACCTACCACACGCAAACACGCCACACTCGCACAACACCCCACCCATCGCCACATGCACAACGCCATAGGGTTAAAGAAGACAATTAGTCGCACCCAGACACATACCACCACAACCACCACCATACCCACAAACCCATACACTGGCCGAGTAAGTTGTTGGACCACCTAGCAAGACCTAACCCTACCCACGGCGAAGAGAATAATGACGATTGGGTGGTGACAACGGACTGGATTGTTTTCTTCCTCCAATCGCCACCATACACACTTTCACGCTTTCCACACACTATTGCGTGTAGATCTAACACGCTTTTCACACGCACACGCGTCACCTTCTTCTTCAACAATTCTAGTCTTATTCACAACCTCTGCGACCATCACCAACTCTTTGATGTCGATAAGCATCAAAGAAGCCGCCGCCCTCTGTCGTTGCTGTTCTCTGTTTTCTCTACATCATTAACACCACAAGTCTTAGCCATTGCCTCCTTTTTTGGAGGAAGCGCAAAGAAAACCAAAAGCGGCGGCAGAACCTTGGAAGATAGAGGTGTATTGTGTAGGGTTAGAGATAGAATGTAAAATGAAGGTTATTTTGGTCCTTCAAAATCTAGTTTACAAGGTTATATTAGTAACTTACACTCTTTATGTATTTGTTGACAAAGTTAAAATTAAAATAGTCATTTTCTCATAGCGTATGAATACTTTTGAAACCACAGGAGTAGGGATGACAACGGAGCGGGTTTCTCTAAATCCCGCCCCGCCCCTTTTAATTTTTGCCTAGGAATGACACAACATAAATAAAATTATGTATTCTAATAAAAATAAAAAAAATAACATGCACATAACATAATTCAAAGAACATAATTGAAGATGCAAGAAACTCCTTCTATTCTTTCTCTCTCTAGAATTCTTACACCTCAACCCGAATCAAGATCCTCCTCCTCTTCATTCCAACTCCTATTTATAGATATTTACAAGATATTTACAAGATATTTACTAATTGCTGGACCTGGGCCTATTCCTCAGTAAGCCCTGGTCACTCTTGATGGGCTTACTCCCGCTCGGCCCATATGGCAGTGTCTTTTTATGGGCTGACCCAGCTGTTCGGACTGAAGGTTGTGTTTTGCGAGTCGGACCTGGCCCATGTCATCCAGGGCCTCCTCAACTGCCCCCATAATTGCCCCTTATTTAATAAGGGGTAATTATTGATGGCGTCTCATCATGACGCTGACGGCTCGAGATAACCACGTGGGGGAGCGAACGGTCAGATCCAGAATCAATGTTCCGGGGTTCGAGGGATTTCTTGCCTTCCCGACGCTTCGGCCCTCGGGCCCCCTTGCCTATATAATGCTCTCGAATTCCACTTCATTTCCCTTTACCGTCTCCATCATCAGCCAAATCTCCCTCTTTCTAGAACTGTGCTAAGCCTTTTCCGGTGAAATCCTTCGAGAGTCATTCTCCCAGCGATCTTGCAGTCCTCCGAGGTTAGTTTCGTTCTTTTTACTTTCGGCAGGCTTCCATTTTCCCTCTTTTAGATTCTTCTTGCACTTCCACCATGGTTGTAGATCTGGGTGTCCTTCGTATGAGACTTAGGCTTCCTGACAACATCGTAGTTAGGGTTTGCCCCCAAGACGTTAATATTACGACCGGCGCCGGCCTCCTGCCCGGCGAAGTCTTATTCACAAACCTTCAACTGAATGTTGTTAGGTTCCCTCTGCACCCTTTCTTTAGTTACGTCTTCAACAGATTGGGGATATCCCCTCTGCAGGTCAACCCCAACTTCTTTAGGATCATATCTGTTATGCTCTTATTGATGCGTGACAGAAATCTGGACCTTGACCTCATAGACCTCCTTCTGTGCTATAAGGTCAGTAAGATCCGTACTAACGAGCCCTTCTACCACCTCTACCCGTTCGAGAAGATGTCCATATGCACTGACACAATAAAATCTGAAAAGGGTTGGAGGGATAGCATAGTGGGTATTAGTGGGGCTTGGTCTTCACCGGCTGCAGAGGATTACCCTATCCCGAGCGCCTTTGGTGTCTGCTCTGTCTCCTCCTATAAAAAATTCAAATCCCATAAACACGACTGCCCCTGTGAAACATGCGTTCCTCGTTTTTGCACTTACTTATGCCGCTCCTTGGGAATACCTTGTGATGACTTGAGCTACAGTGTTTGCAGGGATAGGATTAACTACTTGAAGAGATACGTTCTGAACGATATTCCTTCCTGCTCAGATCTCCTCACTTCAGACAACCTCTTTGCGCTCTCATCACTCGGCTACAATATGAGCAGACTGCAGATTCCCTCTTTTGGCAGGAGGAAAAATACTCCCCCAGTCATTCCTGCTGCTGGGGCGACCTCCTCTCCAGCGTCGGCTTCTTCTTCAGCCACCATATCTGACACTGTCCCGAGCGCAGTGGCTACTAACCCTGCTGCCAGCGCCCCTGCGGCCAACCAGAACGCGCCCTCCCCAGCTACCATAGCTCCTGCTGCTGCGGGGGGCGGTCGGGACAAAGAGCGAGGCAAAAGGCCTCACCCTGACAGTGAAATCGACCCTGAGGAGGAGCCTCTTATTAGAAGGACCCGAGTCTCTGGGCCGGGTACTCTCTTGCACCGAGCGATCAGAGCTCCTTCTCAATCTGGGCCTCCTGCAGCTGGTGGCTCTGCTTCTGCTTCAGGCCCCCCTTCTATCCCCAGCTTGCCGCCATGGGCCCCTCGGTACACTCGAACGGATGGGACGTTCGTGAAACCGAACGAGACCATGCTGAAGGATGGCCAGACCGCTATGGCCTTCTACAGGAGCATGTGGACTCCGAAGGACATTGAGGCGGCAAAGGGCCTTTCCCAGAAGGACGTGTTCAGTCGCTTTCCCCAATCTGCTATGGAGGTGACTTTTATTTTCTAACTCATGAATTCTCTTATATTACTTGGTCTTGCCTTCTCCCGTTCTGACTATTGGTTTAACCGTTCTTATTGTGCACCTATGCAGACATTGTTTGGGATGATGGCCATGCAGAAGCAGGTGGAAATGGGGAACGCCAGGGCCCGAAAGTATTCTGACAGCCTGGAGGTGGCTAATAAAGAGAACGACCTCCTTGCCATGAAGAATACCGAGGTGCTGGTTCGGCTTGACAAAGCCGAGCAAGAGAGAGATGTCCTGAAAAAGGAGAATGATTCCCTTCAGGATGAGAAGGACGCCCTCCAGCTCGAGAAGAGCGTCTGGCAGACTGAGCAGGAATCACTCAGAGAAGAGAAGGCAGAACTCCAACGTCTTCTAGCTGATGAACAGTCTGCTCGGATGGCTTTTGAAAAAAGAGCTCTGGACGAGCGTACCGCTCTGATCGACGTTATCAGCAGAGTGGGTGGTGGGATGCTGGCCCTTCATGCTCGGTTCTCCAGGGTCGGTGCTCTTCGGTATGCTCAAGGATTCCGGGAAGGCTTCGCCGACCGGGTTCCGGATGAGGGACAGACCAGCACCACTCCGGATGAGGTAGACCAGGATCTGGGGATCGAGCCTCTGGGGGTCTATGTCGACCCAGAACCCACCGAAGCGGAGCGTATATTTGATGAGTGCCAGGACATCGCATCCTCAAGGATCATCACAGCTCCTCCTACCGCTCTGCCACTGACCGCTCCCCAATCGTCAACCGTGGCTCCCTCTGTAGCCACTGCTGACGCTGAACCCCAGCCGAACGACTCAGTTATTCACCTGGATTCCCCACCTCATGAAGGTGAGGCGGCTGATGGGGCCGAGGAGGCGAGTCGGCAGGACCAGGATGCTGTTGGTACTGAGGCGTCTAGCTAGGGCTCCTTCGAATTCTTCCAGTTCATATCTTCTTGTAATGATGGACACCTCTCTTTTGTAAACTAAATGTTCAATATTAATGAAATGGCCGAACTCTTTTTCTTTATGTGTTGTGCTCTGTTCAACTTATCTTCAGTACATATATATCTTTTCTCTCTTTTTCTTTTTATATTAGTTTTGCTGTGTGTTTGTACGGCATGTGCCTGGCGCTCGGCTAGAATGCCACTTGCCACTTGGCTTTAAATTTTTAGCAAGTGTCTGGCGTTCGGCTTATAGTGCCACTTATCTTGCTTAAGTGCCTGGCGCTCGGCTAGAATGCCACTTGCCACTTGGCTTTCAATTTTTAGCAAGTGTCTGGCGTTCGGCTTATAGTGCCAGCTGCCACTTATCTTGCTTAAGTGCCTGGCGCTCGGCTAGAATGCCACTTGCCACTTGGCTTTCAATTTTTAGCAAGTGTCTGGCGTTCGGCTTATAGTGCCAGCTGCCACTTATCTTGCTTAAGTGCCTGGCGCTCGGCTAGAATGCCACTTGCCACTTGGCTTTCAATTTTTAGCAAGTGTCTGGCGTTCGGCTTATAGTGCCAGCTGCCACTTATCTTGCTTAAGTGCCTGGCGCTCGGCTAGAATGCCACTTGCCACTTGGCTTTCAATTTTTAGCAAGTGTCTGGCGTTCGGCTTATAGTGCCAGCTGCCACTTATCTTGCTTAAGTGCCTGGCGCTCGGCTAGAATGCCACTTGCCACTTGGCTTTCAATTTTTATAGTAGACCATTGGAAAAGAAAATTCTTCTCTTTTTTTTTTGTAAATTCCGGTAACTTGCTCATTCATATGTATTTGATTAACAACAAATAACATCCAATTAAAACCAGAACTTAGCTTCTATTGATAGTACCTCTTCAGAGACGTGGCGTTCCAGGGCTTGTTGACCAACTTTCCCGCCATGGTTTCCAACGTATATGCCCCTTTGCCAATGACTTCTGCAATTCTGTATGGGCCTTCCCAGGGTGGCATCATTTTTTTGACCATCCCCACCTTTCTTTTCAGAACCAGATCGCCCGGGGCAAAATCCCTGTGTTTTACTCTCTTATTGTGACTATTCGCCAGCACTTGCTGATACGATGCTAGCCTTATAGCCGCTGCGTCCCTCCTTTCGTCTATCATGTCGAGGTTCAATCTTAACATCTTGTCGTTCTGATCTCGACTCCATGCTAAGCTTCTGATAGTGGGGACTAAATGCTCAACCGGTATAACTGCTTCGGTACCATACGCCATCGCGAACGGGCTCTCCCCAGTCGGCCGCCTTGGGGTGGTTCTGTAAGCCCATAGAACGTTCGGGAGTTCATCCAACCACTTCCCCTTATGATCTTCCAGCTTCTTCTTAATGCAGGCGAAAATGGTTCTGTTTGTGATTTCTGCTTGTCCGTTAGCCTGAGGATGACTTACTGCAGCCAACTTCTGGTTGATTCCATACTCCTCCAGCAGCTTTCTTACTTGCCTGCTGTCGAGGTTTGTGCCATTGTCCATGACTATTGTTCTGGGAACACCGAAGCGGCAGATAATGTTGTTCCAGATAAATCGTCTCACCTGAGTCTGAGTCACGCTAGGATACGGTTCTGCCTCCACCCATTTAGTGAAATAATCCGTGGCCAGTAACACATACTTGTTCTGAGCTCTTGCAGTTGGCAGAGGACCGACCACATCCATCCCCCATTGCGCGAAAGGCCACGGCGAGGCCATTACGTGCAATTCTTCAGGTGGTTGGTGGATCATTGGTCCATATCGTTGGCACTTATCGCACCTTCGAGAGAACTCCTCCGCATCTCTTGACATGTTTGGCCAAAAATACCCTTGTGTCATTGCTTTATGCGCTAACGATCTTCCCCCAGAATGATTGCCACACACACCCTCATGAATAGCTCGCAATACCTGCTGCGATTCCGCGGGGGTGACACATTTCAAGTACGGGCCAGAATAGGACCTTCTGTACAGCTGGTTCCGCACGATGGCGTACTTGGCAGCATTCTTTTTGAGTTTCCTAGCTTCATCCCTTTGCATAGGCAAAACGCCATCTCGAATATAGGTAATGATTGGGTCAATCCAACTCGGTTCATACGGTATGACGTTGACTTGCCAAGGGTCCGAGACCATCGGTTCTTCGAAAATGGACGGCTGGGTCACTATTCCCACTGGAATCACCCTCGCCAATGTTTCACCACAACTTGAAGCACTGCATGCTAAACGGTCTGCATCTGCATTCTGTTCCCTCGGCAACTGTATGAATTCAATCTTTGCAAAGTCCTTGGCTCTACGCAGAACGGCAGAACGATATGCCCCCATCATGTCATCCTTGGTTGCGTACTCACCATTTACCTGCCGAACAATCAGCTGCGAGTCACTATACACTGTCAAACTTTTGATCTGTAGCTCTTTGGCCAACTTTAATCCATTTAGCAACGCCTCGTATTCCGCTTCATTATTGGTGGCTCGGAACTCAAGTCTGAGTGCTTGGCTCAAGGAAGTACCTTCTGGGGTTTGCAGTTTGATCCCAATCCCAGCCCCCGTCGGGTTAGAGGAGCCATCCACAAAAAGTTTCCAAGAGCCGCTTCTAATGTCCTCTTCCGTATCTTCGGCATCACATTCTAGTAGGAAATCGGCCACCGCTTGCCCTTTAATAGCTGTTCTCGGCTCGTACGTTATGTCAAATGAACTCAACTCTATGGCCCACTTTGTCATTCTGCCCGAGAGCTCTGGCTTGTGCATGAGCGTTCTGATTGGGAAAGTTGTTAGAACAACTATGGGGTGGGATTCAAAATAATGCCTTAACTTTCTTTTTGCATTTACAAGTGCAAGTACCACCCGTTCGGCCTTTGAGTATCTTTTTTCTGCCTCCATCAGTGTCTTGCTTACATAAAATACTGGGTATTGCACCCCTTCCTTGCAACGAATCAGAACGGCACTCGTCGCGACACCAGATACTCCAAGATATAGAAATAACTTTTCTTCCGGTTCTGGGGCTGACAGGACTGGCGGATTCTGCATATATTGCTTCAAATGAGTCAATGCCTGTCGTTGCTCATCCCCCCAGACCTGCCTTCCATGGCTCCGAATCGTGTCAAAGAATGGTTTGCAGTGGTCTGACAACTTTGAAATAAATCGACTTAATGCAGCTATTCGTCCTGTTAGGGCTTGCACCTCTCTGATCGTCTTTGGCTCGGCATTCTTAATCAAAGCCTCTGCTTGAGCGGGGCTAACTTCGATGCCCCTGCGGTTGACCACGTGTCCCAGGAACTGCCCGGAACTCACACCGAACGAGCACTTGGTCGGATTGAGCCTCATCCCATATCGCTTTAGTACATCAAATACATCTTGCAGATGCTTCAGATGATCATCCTTTTTTCTGCTTTTCACCACCATGTCATCAATATAGGCTTCGACAATCTTACCCATTTGATTCTTAAAAACTTTGCTGACAAGTCGTTGATAAGTTGCTCCCGCATTCTTTAATCCAAAAGGCATAACCTTGTAGCAGTACGTTCCTCGCTCGGTGACAAAAGAAGTTTTTTCTTCATCTGCGGGGTCCATAGGAATCTGATTATAACCTGAATATGCGTCCAGAAAGGTTAAACGCTCATACCCCGTGGTGGCATCCACCATTTGATCAATCTTAGGCAACGGGAAACTGTCCTTCGGGCAGGCTTTGTTTAAATTGGTGAAATCAATGCATACGCGCCATTTCCCATTTTTCTTCTGCACCACAACGACGTTGGACAACCACTCAGGGTAGTGCACCTCTCTGATAAATCCCGCATCAAGCAGCCTATCAACTTCTTCCGTTATGATCTGATTACGTTCTGGAGCAAATCTTCGCTGCTTCTGTTTCACTGGTTTGAAATTAGGATTGACATTCAGGGAATGACAGGAGACGGAAGGACTAATTCCAGGCATGTCGAGATGACTCCATGCAAATACGTCGACATTGTGGGATAAGAAATCCACTAGCTCTTGCTGCTCTTCTCTGGTCAGTCTTATACCCACTCTGGTAGTTCGTTCTGGCCTGGACTGATCGATCTGCACATCCAGAAGGGGCTCCTCGGTCAAGTCGGCTGACTCCTCCACCCTATTCTGCTCGAGTGGAGGTTCCTGTAATTGCTATCTGGGGCTTGTCGACCGGACGGGCGCCTTTCCCTTCCCTGCATGCTTTAGTGTGACGGAATAACACTCTTTGGCTGCGACCTGATCCCCCCGAATGTCTATCACTTTATCTCCATCGGGCCCGAGGCACCTCATGACCTGATGCAGAGTTGAGGGTACACCTCGGACTCTGTGAATCCATCCTCTTCCCATCAGGAGATTATACGAGGGGTGAATTTCCACAACCACAAAAGTTTCCATAAGAGCTCGCTCTGCAGCTTGAACTTCTACTTCCACCATCCCGACGGGTTCCACCCTCTTCCCATCGAACCCTAATAAGGGATTTCCGGTGGGCTTGAGCCTCTCTGGTTTAATGTCGAGCCTGTCAAATGTGTCCCTTGGCATAACATTCGCACTGCTCCCAGGATCGATCAGAACTCTGCGCACCAAGCACTCTGCCACTGTCAAACTGACTACCAACGGGTCGTCATGAGGCAGTTGGACACGCTGCAGGTCTGTCCAGTCGAACTTTATCTGCATTGACGGGCTCTGTTGGTGTAGAGTTGTCACATTGCCGACCCTTTTCTTCATCTGTGCCTGCCGCAGGCGCACCCGTAGCAGCTCATCTGGCTCTTCACTAGGCTCGGGTCGACCATGGATAGCATTGATTATACGAACTGGTTGCGAATTGTGGGAGCTTTGTTTATGACTCCTTTTTATTTGTTCCACTGGTCGATTCTGCTCCATCGCCGAGCCTTGAACATAACTCGCAAACTCCCCTCTAGCTATCAACATCTCCACTTGCCTCCTCAGGTTCCTGCATTCGTTAGTCTGATGTCCGAAATCAGAATGAAAAGCACAATGTTTAGTTTGATCCCTCTGTTCGAGGGGTTGTCTAATTGGCAGTGGTGGATGAAACTTGTCCTTGTTCTCCTGATATAACCTCGCCAGAGTGACCTTCAGCGGAGTAATCAACTCTTCCTCCCTGGACCTTTTTTCGGCCTTCCAAGTGGTCTGACGTTGCGGCTGAGCCTGCTTCTGCCTGATCTTTGCCTTGGACTTTTCCTCGGTCGACACAAGCGACGTTGTCCGAGCATTAGCTGCCTCCTCTTCTTCGAGGCGCACAAAGCCATCGGCTCTCTCATTGAGTTCGTCCATGGTAGCTGGCGTATTCACTACCAGACTGGTGTGAAACGGAGTTCCGCGTGTCATGGCTAACTTGAAGGCTTGAACTGCCGTAGTAGGATGGCATTCGATTACCATACTCTTAGTGAGATTAAACCTGGTAAGATAGGCCTGGAGCCGTTCATCCTTGTGTTGCCGCATCGTGAACAGGCTCGAGATGTCCTTCGGCGGGCGTTTGTTCCCGTAGTACTGGCTTATGAACCGATCGCACAGGTCCCTGAAACTGCCAATGGAGCTCCTAGGCAAGTTTTTGAACCAGCTGAGCGCCGGTCCGGCCAAACTTGTAGGGAAGCATTTGCACATTAAAGAGTCGTTTTCCGTGTTCAGGGCCATTTTCAACTGGATATGATACACATGATCGATCGGATCGGTTGTTCCGTCAAACAGAATAAAGACTGGCATAGCAAACTTCCTTGGATGCGGCGCATTCAAGATCTCGTCGGTGAATGGTGAATCCACCGTCCGAGCTGCGGATCGGAGAGCTTCATTCTCTCTCTGGAGTCCGGCGGTAGCTCTGTGAGTTACGGTTCTGCCCTCCGAACCGTGATGAGTGACAGTAACCATGGAGGGCCGGTAAGACGGATCGAACGACCGTTCCTCTATGAACTCTCTCTGCCAAGGCGACGCTACTCGACGGCGATCTACCTCCATCACTTCCTCTCGGTCAAACCTTTCCCGCTGCGGATCAACGTGAGTCGAGCCTTCGTGATCTTCAACTCGACGAACATTTGGCGGCGAATTGTCCATCATCCTTTCATCACGGTGGTGAGCTGACTGATTGTTCTCGTTCTGATCGCCTTGATGCGCGATACTAGATGGAACACCTCCTTCTCCGACCGGAAGCGGATGCGAGACTGCGGGTATTTGCCGATGCTGCAATCCAGCTTTCAATTCTGCATTTTCTTTTCTGAGAGCTTCAATCAAATTCATCAACTCTTCAAGCTTTGTTTGCTGGACAGCCTCCATCGGATTGGAGCTTTCACCTATCATTATTCCCGAACGGAGTAAAGGCATTAATCTCAAGCTCGCGAGTAGATCTAAGCTTCGTGAGTAGGAATTTTTAGATCTGGCTTCTAATTCTCCGAATTATGCTCACTGTTTACAAGATCTGAATTGCCTGGACTCTAAATCCGTCAGATCCTGTCACAATCGAGCAACTCGCGGTTGCGTAGATCTGAAGTCACTCCTGCCAAAGCTTCAAGAATCGTAATTCCTCCAGAGTAGGTCACAATCGCTCAGATCTGGATTCAAATCCGCAAGATCGAGTCTCGATCAACCGAATTGGTTTGAATCCATTCGATCCTCCTCATTGATCAACCAAACTTTTCTGCGTTTCCCACAGACGGCGCCAATTGAAGATGCAAGAAACTCCTTCTATTCTTTCTCTCTCTAGAATTCTTACACCTCAACCCGAATCAAGATCCTCCTCCTCTTCATTCCAACTCCTATTTATAGATATTTACAAGATATTTACAAGATATTTACTAATTGCTGGACCTGGGCCTATTCCTCAGTAAGCCCTGGTCACTCTTGATGGGCTTACTCCCGCTCGGCCCATATGGCAGTGTCTTTTTATGGGCTGACCCAGCTGTTCGGACTGAAGGTTGTGTTTTGCGAGTCGGACCTGGCCCATGTCATCCAGGGCCTCCTCAATAATAAACAAAAATAAAAATTTAATACAACCAAATCACAAGAAATTCTAAGCTCCAACTTCCACCATAACCAAAACAAAAGCAAATTTAATACTAAGTTTACATCCCAAATTAGGATTGTAAGAGATGGGTTGGGTAAGCCGCTAAAATAACTTATATATATATATATATATATATATATATATTAAATATAGTTATATGCGGGGCGGGGCGGGGCGGGGCCCCTAGGATATGTATATTGAACCCTTACCCGCCCCGTGACCCTCGACGGGTACAAAATTTGTATCCATGTCCGCCCCAACGGTATAATAAGTGTTCACATATCCGTTATTAACGGGGCGGAATGGGGCGGGGCCCCGACGGGGCGGTAAAAATTGATATCCCTACACAGGAGATGTAGATATAAATTAATGCGTTGACCGCTGAATAGTATCGACTCAAACCTGTGAGTAGAAATTACCCTAATAATTATGTGCATATATAATCCCTCGAGCAAATTGTCCCCTAATCATTAATTTTGACTAATTTTTTATAAAAAAACCCTACATGTAAGCAATAAAAAAATATTGATTATTTCTCCTCCCATTCTCTCTCTACTCTCTCTCTCTCTTTCCAACATACATCACCTACTTCTTCATCCCCATCTATTTCGGTTCCGACGATGATCAATTCTTGCGGGAAAATCACCACCTTGATAAAAAATTATGAGTTTTGATAGTTTTGAAAGCAAATTTGTTTGAAAAACAATGAAAAAATTCAAGATTAAATATATATATATATATGTATACACACATATGATCAAGATGAGGGTAAGAGTTTGGACCCAATTTGTATCTCATCTTCAGCAATAAAATGTCTCTCTAACAAAATTAACGTTGTGGTGAATCTGGTGATGGGTTCATTATATATACATATAACCTAATCAAACAAACTTTTTCAAGCATAGCTTGTAGGCTGAGAAAGTAGTAGAGAGAGAAAGGAGAAAGCTATTTTTCTTTTTCTATGATTAGATACAACTGCGCGCTGGTTTTTTTTTTTTTTTTTTTTAAGAAATTAAAGATGAGGAAGCAGAAGCAGTAGATTAATTCATGTCGGCGCGGTTTCGGTTGAAACTGGTGATGGGTGAATGGTTGGCGATAAAATAGGGGTGTAAATACTTAAGCGCTGCAACTGTTTTTATATTGCTAATGTTTTGTCACAATTTTGAACGAAGATATTAAATTGCTCCTGAGCTAGGCTGCAAATGGTTGAAAAATAATTTGGTTGAAAATAATTTATGGTAGGCTCGAAAAGTCATCTCTATTTTGTCACATAATTTATGTTGGAAAAAAAAAAAATATTTAATCATTGCAAGCTTGATAGATTTTAATTATGAAAAATATATGATGATATTTAATATAAAATCAAATATATGAAAAAATTAATCCTAACATACCTATTAATACAGTCAAAGTTTAAAGATTTAAAAAAACAGAAAGTGTGATAAATTTTCTGTTCATTTGACAAAAAACATGCATGGGTAAAGTAGTAAAACACTACTATAGTATTATATGTAGAAAACATTCATAAAGTTTCAATTTGTACAAATAAGTCCCTGATACATTGATATATATAATTTGCCTAAATTATCTTTATATACACATTTTACATATTATTTAAAAATAAACATTTTGTGAAATGAAGAAAATGGATACAAAGTGAAATGACATTGTTTAGTATACGAGGAGTGTGTTACGTACTCTAAACATACTATAGGAGATATTTTCTGCACTTTATTCTAAAAATTATTATTGTTTTGAATTCGAAACTTATTTTTTTGCTATATAAAGAATTATATATATATATATATTTGTGAAAATATATTGCAAATTGTAAAGTTTAAAAAATTAAATGTATATTGTGTGTGCATATATATAAAAATATATTGCAAATTGTAAAGTTTAAAAAATTAAATGTATATTGTGTGTGCATATATATAACCAATAAATATCTTTAATTTAATTTTTTAATTACATATTTAATGAAAAATGATAATTATATTAAATTTCAATTGTGAATAATTGTTATTTTTTATAATTATAAAAAGAATTGAGATTTTCATTTAACGTGATATACTCCGGATTATGTGAGAACAAATATTTTTGTTGATATATATATATATTATAACTTACATATATTATAACTTATTAACTTACGTGTGGCGTTAAGTCTTAGGAAATGTACAAGTGTATAACTCTCAACTGAAAAGGGATATTATACTTTCAAGGGAAATATATAGAGAGAAATTTGTTATTTTTTTTTATTTAAAAAGGTAAGAAAAAATCCTTAAAAGTGGATTAAATATGAATACAATGCTCCTATATTATGAAATTATTAGCATACACCACTTCTTGGACATTTTCGAAAAACTGAAAGGGCAATACAAATAATACTACATTATTTTATGTCAAATTTTTATTTGGAGTGTTTTCGCACAATATTTCAAAAATAAAGGGCGAAAGTACTAGGTGGGCTATACACTAAAGGTATTTTTATGTACTTGACCCAAATAATTAAATAAATAAACCAAGACGATTTGCTTGTTGTAATTACAAAAATATATTCTTGAAACTTTATGGCAAATCTGTATTTTCTTCAAACTTTATGAAAATATATCATTATATTATATTTTATTTTCCCTAGTATCATCATTATATTTTATTTTATTTCCCTGAATATCATTATATTTTATTTTAAATAAATGGAAAAATTATTTTTTAAAAAGTTTTTTAACACACAATAATCACATCATTTCATTATATAAATTATTTAAAAATCTTACAAAAAAAAAAAGGGCTTTTATAAATTAGAGTAGAAGAATTTTTTTTATCTTTTTATTTTTCCGAATAATGAGTTTATTTTTATTTTTTGTCGAGAAAAAGAAAATAATAATAATAACAATAAATAAATTAATTAACAGAAAAAAAAAAACGCAGCGAGGGAAACGCAAAGAAGGTTTGCCTTTTCACCGACTCCCCATAGTGGAAATGAGTAAAGTGGAAAAGCAAATCCAAGGAAATGTTGATGTTCCGGCCGTGAGTTTCCGGGATTAGATCACCGGAGAGGCACTGCTGTTCCCATGGATTTCACTAATCACGACGGCATTGGTAATCTTTCATCACTTTCCTCACCTTATTCCTCTCTCATGTATTTTTTTTTTCCCTTTCTTTTGAAATTTAATGGTTTTTATGCTCAATAGCGGCACCAGATTTTGGATTTACCGTATACATATTGTTCTTAATGAATGCGTTGATACGATATTTATATACATATAGAGAGAGAGAGAGTCGAGATCTTCTTCTGTAGATACCATAGGTATGTTATGTCTTTTAGAAGCTCGAGAAAGTACTTTGTGGAGTAAGGTTTTTGTACTCTTATTTTGGGTTTTAGAGAGGTTTAATGAGAGGGATTGATTACAACAGTGAAATTTCGTTCAATGACATTCTTAAGTTGACGAAAAGAAAGAGAACTTCGGACAGAGATTCGCAGAAATAGAAATAACAGGTAGAATGAACCCTCTAAGGGATTTTTTTTTTTTTTTTTGTTGTTGTTTTGTTTGTTTAATGTGTATAAAATATATCATATAAAAGTATTATTTTATAAAGAACCCACTTTAATATGTAACTGGATCATAAGGGGGTGGCCGGGTGGGAGTTTCTAATAATTTATTAGGACTTTTTTATTTAATTGAATGATATTGTTATACTCTATTGTTTGCTTAAAGACTTTAAAAGATGGTTTCTCTTAGTGTACTTTGTTTTCATTTTTTTTTTTCGTTGTTTCAAAATTCGTAATCACTTAAATTTCACGTTTGACAGGAGCTCATATAAATTTGCCATTGCAACACATCAACAATTCCTTGTGGGTTCATTCTCACATGAATGGGAGGATGACTCTAAGAACAGAATCTCATGGAATGGATGCAATGGATGTGAATTCTAAAATTCACTGTATCGAGATTGAGGCATATGGGGCCGTCTTGAGGGCTTTCATTACTCAATCTGATGTTCTTTCGTGGGTAAACTCATATTATTATTATTCTTTTAATTACCAAGAAAAAAAACTTTTATTATCTAAACAGTTTTGCTGTAGAACTCCCAAAATATGCCACTCCTGGTTTCTACTTGTATGGTTATTTTGCATCTCTTATGTGGGTTTGCTGTTGAGAGTGTCTCATTTCGTAGTTTTCATCCTAATTGTCCAATTAATTCATTTTGTAATTACAGGGGAAAGAGGGGCTTCTAACTGAGCTGCGAAAAGAGCTTAATGTTGCAGATCATGAACATCAAAAACTCCTTGCAAGAATTGATTCAGACGAGTCTGTTAGAATAATAAGGTGGCTATAGTGCTACTTCATTATATATGTGTGCATATTCTTTTTTGTTTGGAGTGGGGGTTTTACAATAATCAATATTGTATTTCTTTGTGCGTGCTCATATGTTTGTGTATGTTATTATTCTTTTGATTCATCTGCCTGAATTAGTTATGGATTCCGAGCATGTGAACAATATTTTATGTTTTAACTACTCTTTGTTTGTTTGACATAGGGAATGGCGGAAAGGTACCTCCCATGCTCAAGAATCAGTCTCCAGTAAAATGAATGCTCCTGGCTACATTTCTAGCTCACTGGGTAATGTTGCCCACAAGATATCGAAGACTTCCCATGCTGCTGCTTCGTTACAGAAGTATGTTTCGCATGGTCAAAGCACTTCAGCATCTATACCTTCTTCGCTTCCAGTAAGTACAAATAAAACAATATCAAGAAGCATTATTGTAATGTATTTATTTACTTCAGATATGTATGGTAGAATTGCTATATGTACATCAGAGAACTTTTAAAACATGAGTCCACTGTGTAGTATAAAGCAGGTGGTAGCTATGTCGTGATAGATTTAGAGCAACTCCATACATTCAGAGAACTTTCCTTGGCAGATATGAAAGAAAATAGTAAAAAATGTCCATACTTCACATCCTCTTATTCAATAGAAACTAAAAAGTGAGGTTGGGCTCCTTATTGTCATAAAATAGCAGGAAAGGGGCGCTCATGCTGTCATGCTTCATATATGAGTAAAAAGCTGGCCAAATGTTGGGAAACATGATGGGATTTTTGCAATCAGATTTTTGAGTTCACTGGCATGGAACCATTTCTCTCTGTAGAAGCAGTTTTTTTGAAACTTCTGACAATAAGATGCACAGCTTGGTGACCATATAAAAAAAACAAAACAGAACATAAAAAGAACAGAAAAACATACATCTCTGTGACTTAAACGTTCTATCTTTTTTTGTTCCTTCTTATGTCTCTTGAGCTTGCTACAGATTTGGGGAGAGTAGCACATTTAGAAAAAAGAAAAAAAAAAAGAGAGACTGCAAAAAAGGCTATGTGGTGAACCTTGCTCCCCCTTAAATTGTGGTATAATTTTTCAAGCAACTAATTGTATTTGAAATATAAAATAGATTGATTAGTTCAAGAAACAAAACCCTTTTTTAGGTGAAATAATCTGACAAATATTATTTCTACATATTTTTCTTTCTTTATTTAATTTTTGTTTCATGCGGCTCACTTCGGAATCCATATTACTCCTCCTCCTCCTCCTCGTCCTCCTTTTTTTGTTTTTGGTAATGGAGGGTGTCCCCAGTGTGCTTAATCCTTTTGATACCTGCAACCACCCACAAACCACGGTCATTAGGTAAGACCGGGATATAGGTTTGAAGCCTCGGATTTGAACATGAGACCTATGGGATATGGCTGGAGGCTATGGCTGGAGGCTATATGCCAAATCGGCCACCCCTTGAGTGGTCATGTGTGAACTGCTTCATTTGCAACATAATGAACTACTCTCTCAATGTTGGATCATCATGACAGGACCTGTGAGCAGAGAGTAGAATGATGTCTAATAGTGCCCTTATCCAAGTATAACTGTAGCAGTATGCTTGATTAGTATCCAAAGTATGCTAGAGAGTTTTGCTCATAGGCACCTCAGTATTTCTTTCTCCAAAATTTTAGAAAAGAGAGAGCTTGGTTTTCCAAAGTTTGGGCCATTTGGCCACTTCTAAATTATGATTTCTGAGATGATAGTTTCACCGCTGGTATATCTAATATATGAGCTTACTTTTATAAATATCCGCTGTTTATCTTTTTCTTTATATCCATATAAATCCTTCTTTTGACAGGCAAGCAGAGACAGGGATAAAGACCTCGTTCAATCTCATTTAAAAATTTTAAGCCAAACATGTGGTTTTTACCACCGACATGCCTTCCCGACTAAACTAGCTGGTATCTACAAGATATTCTGGGATTTGAATTGGATTTTTTATGTTCTGGATTGTTGCCAGTTTAATCTCGATTCTATTGTCTGTTGTTTGATTCTTTGTTTTGATTATGTATATACATTTTTTAAATTTTATTGAGATTTATGAATGCTGAAGGATATTGGTAGTACGACTGACAATGAGACTTAAAATTCCCAATATTCTTTGTAAACTATTATTATTATTATTATTTGGGAGGATACGCATGTATATTAGGCTTTGTGGAGCTTTCTGAGTACAGCTGCTAAAGTAAAGGCTTAGTTTGTGGTTGGGAGTCAGACAGTCAGTATTACACTACCTTCCATCTCATGCCTCAATCTTGTCATTTAGGATAGACGAGGAAGATATTCACTCCTTTTCAGGATCAAGTTCCAATTGAAGCATTGAAGCAATGCTTTAGCTCCTAAATATGGTTGGTCACTGACTCACTGGCCTGTTTCAGAAGGATTGACATAGTTTTTATGCGAATGTAACTGAAAAGGCCAACTTTTTGGGCCCATTACTGCTGAGACCCAAGAAGCTATTTTGTATTCTCTCTCTCTCAGATTTGTGTTCAATGCCTTCAGCAGTGCTTTCAAATACTTTTACTAGGATTTTGGAAATATGTTGTTCAGTATTTGTAAAATATTTGTATGTGTTACATATATACTAATATTTGTTTGTATTTATGTAATGCTGAAAGTTTCTTCACTGCGCAGGTACAGTTCATGGATGGTCAATGGACTAGAGAACTGCCTATGCCCTCCACTGGGAGTACTGGGCAATCTATGAACTACCTTGTTCATGGCATTCCGGTCCTAGCTGTAAGTAATCGTAGAGGACTAGTGAAAGCTCAATTGAAGAAGGGCTTTGATAGAGCTGATGTTGGCAAATTCAAGAAAAAATCTGATAAAATTGAGATACGTGCAACAGATAAGCTTATCTATGAGGTGAGGAAAGAGCTCAGTTTATATATTCTTGTGAGTTACTAGGATTTTGGGAACCTTTTATTTCTGTTGGATGATGCTAAGTTACATTTGATTAAGTAGCTAATTTAATTATTATCTATTAATCGTAGTAAAGGCATTTTTTACTCGCATAATTAAGTAGCTAGTTGAACTGACACCTCTTGGTTCGGAAAAGGCAGTTGAAAGTATTTTATGCTGCTGTATTTATGTAATGATGGTTTACATTGCTTGGACCCTTGAATTCATTATACCTTAAAGACTTGGTATCCTCTTGGCTCAAGGAGGGATATAGTGTAGCCAAACTCTAGTAATATATACATCATTAGTGGCTGTTAGCTTGAGTAGAATCTCCTGCTAATCCAAATTGGGAGGTGCTGGATTTAAGTTCTGATTGGGACGTTTGGGTCTTACTTATTAAAAAAAAATCAAATTTGATGATTTAATCTTTGTATATATTGCCATAATATTTGGGGTTAGGAAAGTTTGAAGTTTGTATTTAACCCTTCAGTTGTAGAAATAGAGCTGATATTTGATGTCATAATTTTTCCCCATAAAAGTTGGTATTATTCCACATATAGCTGGTGTGATATCCCACCCTATGAGAAAACCACTGATGCCTTAACAATTACTTGGCCATTAGGAAACATACCCATGTGGAAGCCCAAGATTAAGGCTTCAGGCCCTAAACCAAATAAGAAATCTTCTTTAGGTTTAGGTGGATGCGTCCGTGGTAGTTTTGGGTTCTTTAGTTGGTCTAATTTTTATCTTTATTTATTGAACATTATTCATTTATATTTTAAAAATAGGAAGAATTCCATGATACCTTGATATAGTTACTGTAGGCTGTAGTGGCTAGTATCTTACTATCACATTATTGTAGCAAGTCACTATCATGTTAATCAGTGTGTACTTACTCAGAATAATATTGTGAGTTCATACTTCATGCTGAGTTATCGTTGGAGGAACCACTTCATCTTCATTTCAACTTCCATTAGATCGTTGGGTTTCTAGTTTCTTAGATGCAACCTCAATCATGTTACTTTTGGTCTTTCCCCTTGCTGTTGCTGCAATAATTTCTTTTGACTTCATTGCATGTAACCTTATAATATAGTTTCGGGTAAAGTGCAAAATCCCGTTGCTATCTGTTGACCGTCAATTTTGACCAATTTTTTTTTATATAAAAACCCCAAAATACCCTTAAAAACTGAAATCAGTGTTTTTTTTTGGGTCTTCAGGACATTTTAGGTTCAGTATTCAAATTGACAAAATGTCCTTATTTGCTCAATTTGGAAAATGTAGAGGGTTTTTTGAACAACGGGGGGGTATTTGTCCATTCTATATAAAACGGGGCTGTTTATACTTTACCCTATAGTTTCAGCCATTTATTGTGTTTTTTTGATCCCTACACTGCATTGATGCACCGATTCTGCTTTCATCGTCTATTACCTACCACTCTTTCATCTCACCATATTCATTTGTGCTACGTCCACTTGTGAAAATTTTATTAATTGCACCAGTAAGCGGACTGCCTTTAGAAGTAGAATTATAGTTCAAAACTCCATTAATATTGAAGCATATTATTAACTACATGCCCATGATCAACTGATTTCAATCAATTTCCATGCTTATATGAAAAGTATGAAGACATTGGAATTGATTAACTTGAAAAACCAACATTCCACAGGGTGAACCTGTTTGAAATTATGGTCTCATCTTAAATATTTCAACTCTGGCAAATTACATGTTGAGAGCTTTTAGCCCATGAGATACGGTGTTGATTCTCAAAAAGTTCCCCTAGGTGTTTATCAAGAAGTTATCTATTCTAGCATACACACTTTCTAATTCTCTATGGCAGGTTGAGAGGATGGTCTATGGAAGAGGTGACCCTGACCCAGTTTGTATTGAGAAGGCGAAGTCAATCCTCAGAGTACTTTCTACTCCTGTTTTAGCATTGCACATCTTACCTTACTGTTTGCACAATATGCTACCCTTTAAACAAAAGCTCGCTTTTAGACTATCAAATTCCAATTAAATTAGTGCTATGTGAACTTTTGTTTATGGAGTAGGAGCATGAGAAAGCTATCCTTGACGCGCTCAAGAAACTTTCTGATGTGTCAGATGGAGGTGAGTCAATTTTTTTTATGTATTGGCTTTCATCCGTCTTTTTCATCCATGAAACTTGTATTGACCGAATCTATCAATCTTGCAGATGATTCTTACAATCAATTGCATCATCACTACTCCCTCGAAGAGCTCCATAGGATTGAACAAGGAACGGTGACACGCAACTTCTATGGTCAGATCCATTAAGTCTGAGAATCTCTTGCATAGTTGTGCAAGCTGACTAAAAAATCCGCTCATGAAGCCAGTTAGTTGTAAATTTGTCATGGATAACATATTTTTGGTAGTTTTATCTTCCCTTGTTTTCAGGCTGTTGTCAATGATAGATCCTAAGGGTTAACTGATAAAAACGGATTGTCTCAATGTAATTACCAGGAAAAAAATACAGTTTGCCGAACTTGTGTCGATGGAACAAAAGATGCCTTCTTGCCTCTTGTTCTTTCTTGGGGACCATATGCTCTAACTACTTAGCTACATCCTGTGTACTAAATTGAATGTAATGATGACTATGTAGATGGTTTTGACTGTTTGATATATAAGTTGAAGGATGGCGTATATCATGGGCAGGTTGTGAAGAATGTATTTTCTTTTTTTTCAGAAAGGTGACTCATTGATGCAAATTATGTAATAGTTTTAAACCTGGCATGTAGTAAATATGGTCTGTCTGGACACTTTATGCTAGGTCTCTGCTGGTGACACGGTGACACCTCTTGGTTAAGTATTGTTGGGACTAAGTTGGAATGAAGATGTGGTGTTGTATTTGATAGGAGTAAAAGCTCAACAACTTTTGGGTGTGTTAAATGACGCTACTTGAGGTGGGTGTCTTGATTTAGGGGTATAATCCATTTACCATCACTCAGTTTTATACATACAGATTATTTATTTTGTTTTTATATGTGCATGTGTGTGTATCAATGTCAGTATAAAAAAAAAAAATGTCAGTATAAAGTGGTGCGATTTCATATGCGTGGAATTCCAAGCCCCACTTTTATACCCTGTTTGGCTGTTGAGAAGATGGGAAGAAATAATTGCTACTTGGAATACTATTACAACACCTATTGCGATTTCTATTTGTAACTAAATAAAATTAGACGAAATATGATGAATTATGCATCAAAATCTTTTGTTGTTATTAAATCATGGCGTTGAAGATTTAGAGTTCAGCACTTGATATTTTGTGTCTCTGTTTAGTGTGTGTGTGTCAGTGTGATTGATTTATCCGTTGAGCTGCTAGGAAGTTTCCTGGATTGTTGGCACTCAAAGTACATATGCAAAAGGTTAAAACTGTTTGAGAAACACAGGTGAAGATTGCCATCTGATACTGAAATTATCAGCGAATATACTCAGCATGTTTTACAACTTCAATTTGACTTTGATATCATAAAACCTAAATTGGGAATATTAACATGGTATCATGATAGTTTTCGGTTGTAATATACAAAAACGTTAACTGACTCTCTTTCTTTCCTTCTTCTTTTATGCAGGCAACTTGACACCAGTAAAAATAAAGCTCCTTACCTACAGCAGCACAGGTGAATATGACCACACACCGGTTGATTTAACTTGTTAACAATATATTGTACATTAATTTATTTGTTTCTTACAAGTCCGTCCATATAGAGTTGTCTATGTCATAGTTCAATAATTAACTTTCCTTCATCATGAGAATCCTCCGAAATTTGTTAACCAAAAGACAACCTTCTTAACTCATCTCCAACCAGAGCTCCTCAAAAACCATGGAGTCTATTATCTTCCAACATCAACACCACCTCCAATACCTCCCTCTCTAGCATCTCTTTTGAATGGGTAGACTCACCTCACAGTCCAAGAAACTCTCTCTCTTCTTCAACACAACCTTCCTCTTCCTGTTTTCCTTCTACCTCATCACCAATGTTCTCAACCCACCAAAGGGTACTTCAACTAACACCATCCTGGCCGTCAACGGCGATGGCTGCACCGGCATCCACGAGTACGCTGATTATGAAGTAAAGTGCGCGTATGTGACTTCACACAGTGCTTGCAAACCCAAAGGGTACATAAACTACCTTGAAGTCTTCTATTGCAGCTGTGGCCAATTGCCTGGATTAGGCTATGCTACACTTCTCATATGGCTTGTTTTGCTATTCTATTTATTGGCCAACACAGCTTCAGAATACTTCTGTCCTGCAGTAGAAAGCTTGTCTAGAGCCTTGAAGCTCTCTCCCACCATCGCCGGTACCACCCTTCTTCCGCTTGGCAATGGTGCAAACGATGTGTTTGCAAGTATCATATCGTTTACGCGATCCGGAGATGGTGATGTTGGCCTGAACAGTGTCTTGGGTGGGGCATTTTTCGTTTCTTGTATTGTGGTGGGGATTATAAGTATATTAATCTCCCCTCGTCAGGTTACCGTTGATAAGCCTAGTTTCATTAGAGATGTGTTGTTCTTTCTCTTCTCTCTTTGTTCACTTCTGTTGATCATAATTGTTGGAAGAATCCACTTTTGGGTTGCAGTTTGTTTCGCTTCCATTTACTTTGTTTACATATGTTCGGTTTCTGCCATGCACTGCTTTTACAGAGAGAAAGAAAGGGTAGTGAATCTGTCTGCAGTTTCCCCTTCTTCAAGGAGCGTATTCGGAGATGAATTTGGTGAGATGGGTACACCATTGATGGGTTGTGTGGATGAAGAAAAACCCAATTTAGTGGAGAAAAGTGATGTTGAAGCTTTTGGACAGAAACAAAGAAGAAGGTGTTTGAATCTTGATTCATCAATTTGTGCTCACTTGGGTTGGTTACTATGGGTTTTGGAGTTCCCACTTTACTTGCCAAGAAGGCTCTCTATACCTGTTGTTAGTGAGGAAAGATGGTCCAAGGCATTTGCAGTTATTTCAGTTACTTTGGCTCCAATTTTGTTAGCAACCCTTTGGAACACCCAAAAAGAAAACATGACTTCATCAGCCAGCTTGGTGATTTACATGAGTTCAGGGTTAGTAGGGATCATTTTGGGGAATTTGGCATTTATGGCCACCAAGAGGTCTAGGCCACCAAAGAAGTGTTTGTTTCCTTGGCTTGCAGGTGGGTTTTTGATGAGCATAACTTGGACATATATTATAGCAGAGGAATTGGTTTCTCTGCTGGTTTCACTTGGGACTATATTTGGGATAAGCCCTTCAATTCTAGGACTCACTGTCCTAGCTTGGGGCAACTCAGTTGGAGATCTAATAGCAGATGTTGCCATGGCTGTAAATGGAGGTCCAGACGGGACCCAGATCGCGATATCGGGTTGTTATGCTGGACCCATGTTCAACACTTTGATAGGGTTGGGACTGTCACTTGTTTTTGCTTCATGGTCTGAATATCCATCTTCTTATGTGATTCCTACTGACCCTTCTCTCTATGAGACTCTAGGCTTCTTGATGGCTGGCTTGCTTTGGGCACTTGTGATTTTGCCCAAGAAAAATATGAGGCTTGATAAGTTTATGGGGGTTGGACTATTGGCTATATACTTCTGCTTTCTGTTTTTGAGGCTTGCTAGGGTTCTTGGGATATTGCAATTTCAGGACCCTTTCTTCTTCAAATCCTAAAGGGGAGTCTCTAGGGAAAAAAAAAAAAAAAAAAAAATGAAGAGAGGTGAGCCTCTTTTTGATTGTAGAACTATGTTTTATTATTACACCGATAGCATTAATTGCCACTAGACAAGAAAATTATTGAAGCCTGTATCTTTTATATGTATATTCTATACTGCTTGTTTATCAATTCAAGTGAGGACTCCTTTGGTCTCTTCATTTAATTTTATCTATATTATTTGTTTATTACCATTACATTTTCCATTTTGATTAATCAAATTTCAATTTTTTTTTTTTGGTAGTTATGCAAACCCACACCTGTCCACTAACTTCAGAACAAGTCCACAATATTGTTAGGATTAGAACACTCGACCTCTTATAAGGAGGAGAACTTGTATCATTTGAATTAATGTTGTTCATTAATGATTTAATAGGTTTGAGCAAAAGCTGAAATTAGTAATTGTACCCAACCAAAAAATAAAGAAATAAAGGAAAAAGAAATTGTTAGCTGGAGATGCATACTTTTCAATTTGGGCAGTGATGTATTCCACTTGGCTCAATATTTACAAACCAATTATCGTCATTGCCAGCAATAAGATGTGATGTTAACCTATCTTATTAAGTCATGTTAAAACATTTGAAAGATATTCTTTTACCTAATTCTCTATTTTTATTTTATTTATTATTTTCCTTTTCTCAATAAGAGTACTTTATCCTTCTAGATTTCAGCTAATAATCTGGTTTTAGGTAATTAACTACGTCTCTCTCTAAATATAAAACACACTTATTTTATTAATTATTATTATTTTTTTTTTTGGGGGGCAAGAAGTGACAGTAAGAGTCAAGCCAAGACTCCCAGAAACCACAAGAACCCTACTACCACTTGACAAGTTTACAACAAGCTCACCCCCCATTTATGTACCTTATCTACTCTATCTATATAAATTTATATATGCAAGTCACTTTCTATTATAACGTGGCTCTTTTCTGTTGTAGTCTTACCCTAATTCTCGGGGTTTAATATAGTCTCTTGTTCTCTCTTGTGATAACAAGAGACTAGGGGTTGAATATGCTCATTATACCCGTGGAATTAGAACATTATATATGTATATATATGATCAGAATCATTTGTTCAATTTTGAATATATTTATTTTTTTAATTTAATTATAATTTAAATATTATTAAAATGAAGGATATATTTATTTTTTCATTGGCAGCGTCACCTTATATTCGAGATACATATTTCAAGTTTTATTCTACGTGTAGCATTGCTAAAAAAAACAAAAAAGGAAAAGTGATGACAGATTACACAGATTCATCGTATTTAATCCATGAGACTGAAAATTGTTCACTTATACAATATATCTTTTTTATGAAATAAAAAATCTCAAATAATCACTGTATAGATCCGCCCACACATTTGCGATGCTTTAAATTCACAAAAATAGTGCAAATATACCATAAAATATTATTCCTTCTAAAATTCTTGATCATCTTTCTATTTTTCCAAGTACATGTCCCACTTATTTACCAAAAAATAAAATAAAAAACAAACATGTTCCACATCAAAAGTAGATGTACTATTATTTAAAAGTTATAACATTTCCAAACTACCCTTTTCACATTCACTTGATTAAACAAGCACTATGCATATTATCTTTTAACAAGGATAAATTTAAAAATTTACTTATTATTAATACAATAAATAAATATTAAAAATCACCGTCATATAAAAAGTTAAATTCAAGTCGAAAAATTTTGAGACTCTGAAATGTGGGATTTACAGTGTTGCATCACACTGTAATGTTGCAATATATAGCATGTAGAGACTCAGACATGCATCATGCTTTAGGTATATGTCCTTTAAAGCTGATAGCCCCTCTCGTAGTTAAAACTTAAATATGGAGAAATATATGGTTAAGTAACTTATATTGCAACTTTACAAAAAAAAAAAAAGGAAAAAAGAAAAAAGAAAATGATGGATGTTAATACAAATATATAAAATTCCACTTTTTAAACCTCTATTAATTTCTTAGATATTTGATATTAGCATCTTTTGTTTTGGTATATATATATATATATATATATATATATATTTATATATTTGTATTAACATCCATCATTTTCTTTTTTCTTTTTTCTTTTTTTTTTTTTTTTTTTTTTTTTTTTGTAAAGTTGCAATATAAGTTACTTAACCATATATTTCTCCATATTTACACTTGCAAAATACTATTCTTTAACAAATTTACTCGTACATGTAAAGTTATAAGTTTGTGCCTTAAGTAATTTTTTCCTTTTTTCTATTTCCATTTTTGTATTTAAAAACGTGGGACTGATAAAGTGAGAAGTACTTAGATTTCTTTTGATTCAATAGTTTGTGACCTAGTGATATGGATCCCTATTCTTCAACGTAAAAATTCTAAGTTCAAATCTAACTGAAGATATGTATTTGATTATTACTTACCTTCTAGATACACACACACATAGTTTGTGACCTAAAAAAAGATTATAAGATTAATTAGATTTAATAGTTAGTAAAAAATGGGATTAATAGTATTGTCATAAATATTACTGATTTTAAATACTATTGGTAGGCAATGGGTTGGTCCTGTACCAACTTTGAATGGGAAGTATATGCTAAACTCCAAAACTAAGGTTCGCTGGGCAAATTGCGAACCACATCACATGGTCGCATCCACAGATCGATCAGTGTCAAAGGTCCCCTGCTCTGACATGGGTTATTTCATCTCTTGGAAATAAAATAAATGTACAACTATATATCACCTCAACCAATAATATTCATATCAAGCCAAATTGGTCTATGTAGTGGTCCATACTCATCCATGCCATTGGAATTATTTGACACACCTTCGTGATCCTAGTTCTCTCATTACATGAAAATTTGCAACTTATTGACCTCAAATTTAAAACGTGCATAACAAAAATGTTTCATACATTTTTCGGTTCTTTTAGTGCATCCATCTTAATCCAACGGTGAAAGAAGGATTATAATTCTCTTATCCTAAATTAATTTTATGATTTATTGATAATCAATATTTTCAAGTAAAAGAATATGCATAGGGACGGAGTCACTTTATAGTCAATGGGGGCAACTTCCACTGATTTTTTTTTTTTTTTTTTAACTATTATATACTACTAATTTTTTTTATTTTTAATTACATACTTATGAAATTTTCACGTTGCTATCCCTAAAATTATATATAAAAAAACAACTTTCTGGATCCGTCCCTGAATATGAATATAGACATGTTCGATAATGTTGTAATAAAATATTGGTAAATAAAAAACTCATATGTCATATTAGGTTACATGAAATTGGAAAAATTAGTTTAAAGTACGGTATTAAAAAAATATAATAATAATAATAATAAATAAATAAATAACGCCTTGTGAGACTATCATGCAACAGAATGTCATGAAAGTTCTAACATTTTAGGATATTTTTAGTTCGCTTGTAAATCCCATAATAAAACTTAAGCACAAAACCCTATTTTATTTTTGAATCCTCTATCGAACTTTACTCTAGCCTGCATGTATATCCTTGTGAAGGGGGCAAAATAAATATGTTGATGCCTACCGGGCATAGCTGCACTGGATTGGTACAATATCATAATATTCAAATATCGACACATCAAAATCTTCATTCATATGAAATTAAAGTAAGAATAAAGATGATGATCTTTTGTCGTAAATAATTTTTGCGCACGGGGAGCTCCCCCATGCCTTATCTTCTCCAGCTGTCCGGCATCATTATAATTTTGACCTAAGAACCACAATAATATCCCATGGAAGAGGGCTTATGTTATGTGGTGCTCATGGAAACCTTATTTACATGGATAAGTTGGTGAGACCAAGCAGTACACATATGTTGATTACTTTCAAACTGAAGGGTCCCAAGGGGATGCTCACGAGAAATTTCTCCTGGCTATTATAATTTTGGAATGAATTGTACCACTTTAATTGTTCATTATGAATGCGTCAAATTTGGATCCTGTATGCTTTCAAGTCTCAACCATAAAACTAACCACTTTAACCAAAAACAGTATAAAGTAACCAAATTATTATTTCTAAGGTCATACATCTTATTTTGTAATACAGGACATTTTTCGTGTAATAGTTAAAATTCGTGTTGAATAGTGTAGAGCATGGATTAAAGTTTGTTACACGGATTCGAATTTGAACAGAGAAGAATCGACAATTTACTTTGTTTATTAAATTATTAGTTAAAAGAGAAGGAAATAGATAATTTTGTAAATTGTTTTTACTATTATATTAATCATAGTATCTATTTTTTTAATATTTGTTAATGATAGTACTTTATATTAAAACTTTTATAATACTCTAACTTGTCTTTACCCTCTCTTTCGTCTTATATTTGAGAGATGAACTCTTCACTCTAGTTCATATCTGAAGAGATAAAAATTTATAAAAAAATTAATGATGACACATTTTTTTTGTCAAAATATTAATCATTAAGGCTCCGTTTGTTTGGATGTAAAATATTTTTTAGAAAATATTTTTTTATTTTCTGGTATTTGGTTGTCGTAAAACATTTATGGAAAAAATATATATTAAAATTTAACAAAAATAACTTGTTCAATAATTTTTGACAAATCATTTTACATGTCTCGCTCGATGGACTCAACCTTAATAAAAATCTTTGTCAAACACCAAAAAATTAAAATAAAAAAATATTTTATTTGTTAAAAATAAATAATTTAAAATATATATATTTTATGTCAAAACAATCTAAGCCGACTGTGCAACTGCAAGATGCCAAGGTTTGTTCAAAATAATACGAATGTGGGTCGTATTATTTTGGTGGGCACATTCACAACTGCAGCGGACAAGAGCTTTGTTGTTATGTGGACTATACAAGTGTATAATAATATATAATGATATATAATGATATATATAGTAGTAGTAGTAGTTAATAGAAAATGTGATGTGCCAAATTGACTACCTAGTGTCTACATACATATGGATCTCGTGTTCTGGCATGTAGACGCCATCTTTATTAGTTCTGAAGTTGAAAGAAAAAGATGCATTGCGGGAAGGTGTCACTTTTCTTATGTGCCTAACTATTGACAACAATTCTTTGTCCCTCTCTCCGTCTCAATAAATGAAAAAGTAGATAATATGTTTTCTACGTGTCCCATTTGATTTGATCCTAGTCCAAATCACAATTGTTAACTCATCCTATCTCTTTACTGCACCGCCCAAAACAAAAACAAAAACAAAAACAATTAACAATAATATATCAAGCTGACACCGGATATTAATTAAAAAAATGACGTGGGACATCAATGGACCATATAGGGTTGATCCAAAAGGTTGGACAACAAGCCTATTGGACTCAGGCAGACCGGTCCAAGCTTCAACTACCTTGGGCCTAGCCCACTCATGAAGGCTTCGAGCTCGAGCCTGCCAACTAACCCATTTTAAACATCCAGCACGACGAGCAGGTCACAACCTGACAAGCTAAAACTGGGTCGGGCCCATTTGATCAACGTCATACTGACCCGTTTTGACGTGACCTTTACAATGTGCTTCTGTGCTACCATTAGAACAAGTGATTGCATACCTGCACGATAAATCATTGTTTGCTTTGTCAAGGTTACTCAACACTGGATTTGTTTTTTTTTTTTCTTTTTTTGGCGTTTTTTAGAGATTGGGCTCAAAGGTACTAGAAACAAGGTTGGGCTTAACTCAAAAGTGTTAGAGCCGAGGTTGGGCTTGACAAACCCATGATAATACAAAGTTCAACTAATTGATGGGCATGGGCAGACAAGTGTCCATATATATTCTTGTAATTCTGGAACTGTAACTGGAACTGAAACCCAATTCCTTCTTTTATAAAGTTGAGATGGCAATTGGGGTAAGCTGGCCCCACACATCAGAAGAAAGGGTTATATTACCAAACAGTGACAAATGGAGTCCTTTCCTTCCAAGAAAGGAACCCAACCCCCAACATCTCATCTACACTCTTCCCCTCTTATAATCCCATCCTTCCCAAACCCCTCAAATATTAACCACTTAAACTACCCACCATTTCCATACCACACTAGATCCCTCTCTCTCTCTCTCTCTCTCTCTCTCTCTCTCTAAAACTGAGATCAAAATTTGCAAAAATGGGTATCAAGTTTTTTATGATCGCCTTCATGCTAATTTCACTCATATTCTCTCTCCTCTACATACCAACCCAACTAACAAAACCCATCACCATATTGAGGCCTAGCAAAAGCTTCATCGTCCCAAAATCAAGCAACCCATATCCAGTTACATTTGCTTACTTGATCTCAGCAGCCAAAGGGGACTTGGCAAAGCTAAAACGCGCACTGCGTGCACTGTACCATCCTGGGAATTACTATCTGATCCACATGGACTATGGTGCACCAGAGAGTGAGCATTTGGAGATGGCTAAGTTTGTCTCCGGCGAGCCCGTTTTCAGCCAAGTGGGTAATGTTTGGATAGTTGGGAAGCCCAATTTGGTCACATACAGGGGTCCAACCATGTTAGCTACCACTCTCCACGCAATGTCTATGCTTTTGAGGATTGCCGCCAAATGGGACTGGTTTATTAACCTCAGTGCCTCTGATTATCCCTTAGTAACTCAAGATGGTATGGTGAGTGACCTTTTTCTTTGTAATTGTTTATCTCTCTCTTTAAGTTTGTGTATTTCATTTGTGTTGTACTGTGTGTCCGATCACACATATGGATATGTGTTACCGTACACCACCTAGTGACATAATCGAATTACTCCTTTTGATTTAATGATCTCAGATCTGATCCATGCCTTCTCTGAGTTGCCAAGAGATCTCAATTTCATACAGCACAGCAGTCACTTGGGTTGGAAACTGTGAGAGACTTTGCAATGTGTTGTTATAGTTGTGGTCTTCATATAAACACACACTTATTGAGTTATTGTTACAAATTTTTGCAGGAATAAGAGAGGGAAACCAATTATAATTGATCCAGGTCTCTATAGTCTTAATAAATCAGAGATCTGGTGGGTTATCAAACAGAGGAGTCTGCCAACTGCTTTCAAGCTTTATACAGGTTTTTATCTTTCCTCCTATCCTATCTTTGGCATCAAACCCTTCCATAACCTCTCTAAGTAGGAGAGCCTTCAATTTCTTATCAATGGCACGTGAACTTTCTGAAAAGGGCACAGACAATAAAGATACCGAAGTACATGGTGATGTCTTGTATTTCATTTCATTAGATACTCCTCCTAACACAATAAAATATTTCATTCACCAAAAACAGAATAAAATATTTAAATTCTTTCAAACAGGTCACTCATTGTGTGACAATGGCATATTTTTATTAAAATACATAAAGTATCTTTTAAAAAACGTAAGGATCCATTGGTAAACCGCTAATTTTGTGTCTCTCTCTCTCTCTCTCTCTCACACACACACACACACGGGTCTGTCGTGACTCGTGACTCATAAACTAAACTTCAATTGCTTCAATAAAACTTATGGTAAGAGCAGAGAATGATTAAAAGCCAGAGGGACCTATAACTAGTTTGATTAGAGTAGAGAATGATTAAAAGACAGAGGGACCTATAAATAGTTTGATTAGAGCAGAGGATGAAAGTAGTGATTAATGGCCTTGATTTGGAGTAGTTTAATGCCATTAGATTTAATGTAGGCTTTTACATAAACAACATCTTTGATGATTGAAAACCGCAAAGAAGAAGATTTGTCACGTCAGATCACGGGTTTTTTATTACTAAACCGCTCCATTGTCAACATCAAAATAGAATAAAATGTGAAATGTGCAAGAGAGAAGCAGAGATTATAATACCGCATGATAATCTTTTAATAAAGAATATGATTATTAATGGTGTGATGCATAAGGAATTAAGCACTAGGGTATGGTTATATGATTCTAGCTACAATGGGTCAAAATCAAATGCCCTTTTCATTTGTTTGGTGCTATTAGTCATGTTTAGTAGGCGTTTGATGCTAGCTGTACTTCATTGTCATAACATGTTAGAATGTTAGTTCAAAAAATAAATAATAAATAAAAAGATCATAAATCTGCAATAAAGCACTAATATTGAATATGTTGTTGGTGCTTTCCATTACTCTACCTACCTGTGTGGGCTCTGCCACTAAACCTGCAAAATCTCATTTCAGCCCCCAGTTTCACACTAAATTAACCACAACCACCATCATAGATCATACATGGGTTTGTTTTAAATAAACTTGAATTTAAAGGTGGAAGATCTCTAAATCAGTTTCACTGATAGAAAGTGTTTGGTTGGAGGGAAGAATGGAGAGAATGAAATGAAGGGAAAGGGGAATGACAGAGGAGCTCCCCCGTTTAATAGAGGGAAGAGGTGAGGAAAATGGAGGAGGGAAACATCTTTCCTCCATTTTGTCATACCCTGTAACTTTTCATCTTTAGTATTAGACTGGGTATCAAGGACAAGAATAAAGAGGCCATTTTTTATACCTGAGATGTCTTTGTGAATAATCTTGCTAATTATTTATGCTGCAATTTTGTTTCTCTTATGGATAAGGAAATATTCCAAATGTTTGAGGCTGCATGATCTAGAAAATGCACATGTGATGTTGGAAAGCCGAAATCATGTGCTTTTCTGCTCGAACAAAGGGACTAATAGATTTCAGTAAATCATTACTTCTATGCGCAATCTTTCTGAGTTTCTGGACAATGCATCGTAACACGGATTTAGATTTTAGGGCAATTAAATTGAGCTGCATATAAAAAACTACTGCTTTGAGACCCTAAATTGTACTTAACTATACATGGTGAAAAAAAAAAAACAGTTTATATGTTGAAGCTAGAAGCCTAGAAGGTATATGCATGTGCCATACCTGTATTTCCTTTGTTATCAATAGGAGTTTTGGAGAGATAGTAATGAAAGAATAATGAAACCTTTTTCAATACCAAACTCTTTTCCGTGACTATCCAAGTACACTTTCAGAAACCATTGCATTTGCTCACTTTCTTGAAGTATATGTTGAATTACGGATAGAGATTGAGAAGAAACACAAGGAAAAAACAAAAAGAAGAAGAAGAAGTTGTAAGCATTACTAAATTGCATTAAACATCTATGCAGGTTCAGCTTGGACAATATTATCAAGATCTTTTGCAGAGTACTGCATAGTGGGCTGGGACAATCTGCCAAGGACCCTCCTTCTCTACTATACAAATTTTGTGTCATCGCCGGAGGGATACTTTCAGACAGTTATATGCAACTCTGCGGACTATAGGAACACCACCGTGAACCATGATCTTCACTACATTACTTGGGATACGCCTCCAAAGCAACACCCGAGGTCCCTGGGACTCAAAGATTACAGAAGAATGGTTCTAAGCAGCCGCCCATTTGCAAGGAAGTTCAAGAAAAATGACCCTGTCCTTAAGAAGATTGATCGCGAGCTTCTCAGAAGGCGCAATGGGCAATTCACGTATGGTGGGTGGTGTTCTAACAACGAAAATAGGCACAATACATGCTCGGGCTTGCAGAGTGAGAAACATGGTGTTCTTAGGCCTGGAACAGGTGCTAGGAGGCTGAAAACTTTGTTAAAAAAGCTGGTTGCTGCACAGAATTTCAATAAGCGACAATGTAAATGATTTATTCTAAACTAAAATGAATAATAGTGATTGTAATATTAGTCACCCTTCCTGTCAAGGTTAGGCATATCTTGAATTGTTTAAAACATGATCAAAACAATCGGTTTGTCGAAAAGCTCATATACTTGTTTGTTCTTAAAGGGTAAACACTAAGAGAAATTGAGAAAGAGCGGGCCATGATTTAATGTGGAGCCTCTAGCTACTTTCAGACTCGTTTGTATTTTGGATTTGTACATTGATTACGTCTAAAAAATCACTATTGTGAAGTAACTTGCGAATTATAAGATACTAATTAGATTTTTAGGTCTGCTTTTGGTACAAGTAGGGCATGACATGAAGCGAATTTGAGTAAGATTCAATTTTATTAACCCATAAGATTTAATTAATAAAATAAAAATATCTGATCACAAATTTTTTGATGAGCAAAAGTAGCAGGGCTTCACTATCGCAACTACTGCCTTCCAAGTAGCTGAAATTAGAGTGGTTCAGTGTGGACTGAACACCCACAAAGACTTTGTTTGCTTAACTATGTTTCAGTGACAATAGACAACTAACATTGGATTCTTTTGAGGAATGTTATGAACACTGCTAAGGACAGCCATTGATCATGTGATTGTATATACACACAAATGGAAGCTCAGGATTGTACCGATAGATTGCTCAAAAAGTTCTACCATATGCACTCACACTAGTGAGTATTATAAATATTTTTTCACTCACCTTCTTTGTAAACCAGCCTTATATAAATGAATGACCCCATACATCAACGGTCACTTTTTGCCAATTAAAGGCTCCCCATGCTACTTTCTGCTCAATATTGAATGCTTATTTTTCTCCTTGAAACCAGATGATAAATTAATAAAATAATGTAATTTCTCATTTAACAAACACCACAACCTACTACTTCACGGAGAGAGTGCACCACACTCGCTGTCCCAATAAAAACAAAAACAAAAACAAAAATACAAAAAATACTACAGAATCTGATCGGAATAAGACGGAAGTCGACGGAAAAAGTTGAAGGGAACTGACGGCATGTCGTCGCGAAACCTCGGGTGTCGCAGGTAATAAAACCCTGACCCCAACACAAATGCCTTGAATGGCACCACATAGAATATCAACGAAGCCAGCAAGCAGACCACGACAAATATCCCAGTTGCACGTGGGTCCCTCCAGTTAAACAAAGCTTCCAAACGCTCTCCTTGTGCTGCCACATCACCTAAGAGCGTCTGAGCCCGACCCGCCAGTGCTCGTAACCGATCATAACGGATTCGGATCTGTTCCACTGATCTCGTGGTTGGAAACCCATCAAATTCTTCATCAAGCTCATCCGGTCCCACAACTTCAACGTATGACAGTCTTTGATCCATGGTGAATGGGACCCTCTGGCGGTATCGAAATCTCAACGCTACGATTAAGAATGCGTACATGAAAATAGTGGGCAAGACCAGGTGTGGGCATAACACAATAGCCACGAGCAACACGTGGACTAGGACAGTGGTGGGTGGGTGCACCCAGGTGCGAATTCCATCGAGCCACCGTGCAAAAGTGGCTGCTTTCGACAAGCACCCAACAACTCGGAACCAATTGGCCTTGCTTCGCCTCATGCTCCACATATGCGTGTCGGAATCCAACATAAACTGAACCACTTCTTGACCCAAAGCAGGTTCGGACCGGGCGAGCCGAGCCGTCACAATCCGCATTGCGGTGTGGCGCAGGATATCTTGCTGCGCCGGACCCATAGGGCGCACATAATGCATCCTAGGCAGCATGGGGCTAGCGTACGCCTGGACGAGACTGAGCCACGATGAGCATGAGAATCTCACCGCAATCTCTATCTCACCCATCTTCTTGGCCCCACCGGGAAGCAACACCGTAAGCGAATATGAACCCATGTACACCCGATTGGTTTCCAGCGTTGACAGCCGTACACGTATCTTGCCAATCCTCATGTCTTTGCCTGGCTTCCCAGCTTCATCGCGCTTGTACCTTCCGTTATCAAACACGCCTATCGTGAGTACAGTACAAGGATCGTATACATCCCATGTGTATTGCTCGTTCCACCGTGGATTAAATCGATCAAGGATTGTACGAGTCCGGACCCACTTGGGCCCATACTTCGCGACGACATAGGCGTCTATGGTCCCTCGCGTACCGTCTTTGGTCTTCACCGGAAGCAGATTAGAAGCCCCACGAATGCCCACTTCCAGCAATCCAATCGGAGCGTTGGACAACTGTTTTGCTGTTGCTCGAACATCGCTGGTCACGTGAGCAGCCTCATCAAGCACGTGATAGCCTCCTTCCAAACACACTCCCACGTGTATCCTTCCCCCGTAAGGTTTTTTCTCATCACCAACCAAATTAAACCATCTGGATCTTGGCTCTGATCCGTCATCTGTTTTCTTATCAATGCTCGCCACGTGGACCTTAGCATGGCCCACTGATTGCCCATTTGAAACATCCTCCACAGTTATTACCAAAAACGGCTCAAATGGCTCCGCTGCTACGAAAATAAGGTCTTCATTCCACGTAGGATTGGAGGACAGAGTGGAGCAGCCAACCGTTGTTCGACCTGTCTTGAAAAGCTGTGCGCCGAGCTGAGCCTTAACGTACAGCTCGGGGATCTTCACCTTAGGAGGCTCGGAACCCGAGCCTAGTTGTAGATCTTGGGTTTGGATGACCGTTAGTCTCAAATACCACAGCTTCGGAGAGAGATAAACCTTGGCTCGGGTCTCCCGAACCAACCCGCCGGAATCCGACTGCCAGGCCTCCTGAAAGGCCTCGTCCGCCTGAGTACCAATCCAAACGGCGAGCATGACGTCAGTTCCCGGCGAATTTTCTGGCGAACCTTCAATGGTGTACCATTGTGGAGCGAGAGGACTGTCCGGTGGTACTCGCTTGGGTACTTCCTGCAAATCAAATGAAACAGTACCTAAAGATGTCTCTGTAGAATTATCCGTACCTTTCTTCTCAACCCAAACGGACACCTCCAAGGAGGTAGAGTTGAGGCCTTCTTTGTCAAAGGCAAACACTTGGTCCCAATCTTTATCAATTTGACTCGTCGTTTTGATACTGTGAGTTCCAATCACGAGCTTCGCGTAGACGGACGTATCAGCCTCCGGATTAGCTATTTTGGCCTTGGCAACGCGGACGTAGAGAAACGGCATACGATCAACAAGATCGTACGCGCTACGGCTTCGATCGCCGGAGAGAGATCGAAGTTCCAGGTGTTCATTCACTTTCGAGATCATCGCCTTCTCCTGCTGTTTTTGCTTCTCCGCTTGAGCGATCGGAGGATTCTCCACCTCCCCCGACGGCGGTGATGCCACCACTGAAGTCTCCTCTGGTTTTGGATTCTCATTCGGTTTCTCTTCTTTTTTGGCTTCCTCCGCCGGCTTTTCTTCTTCTTTCTTCTCTTCCGGATCTTTCTTTTCGTCTCCTTGCCCTGCTTTCTTATCTTCTTCCTTCTCCGGCAGCTTCTCCTCCTCAGCGGGCGGCGGTGGAGCTTCCTCCTGCGTTGCTGCCTCTTCCGCCGCCGCAGGAGTTTCGTCTACATAGCAGATCTTCAGACCGATCTCGCCTTTGATCTGCGAGAAAACACTCCTTTTCTCCAGAGGATAGTAAACAAGCGTCTCTGATCCAGATTGCACAAAAGTACTTCCGGCAACCTTGACTTTACCGAGGAAAGTACTTCTTTTGCCAGTCTTCTTGTCATTGTATACATTGATTTCAAGAGTTTCAGAGGCCATAGACTCCGAATCTTGAACCAGAAACTCCAGCTTCTCGTCCCATTCTGGATTCAGATCTTTAAATTTCGTCTTTGTTCGACGCCTCTGACCATCAAAATCAACAATCACGTAAGCGCTTGCCGTTCCTTGTCCGTCCTTCGGCATTAAATTCTTTGCGTTACATATTTCAACGATGAGCTTTCTACAGGAACTCTCCGCCATTTTTCACTCCCAATCAAAAGAGTTCAGTTAGAGAGAGAAAGTAGAATGAGATCGAAAATTTTAGAGAGAAAGAGTTCTTATTTGCTTTTTGGTGAGTGCTATAGCTCTCTCTGTTAGCGTTGGTGTAGAAAGAGAGTGAAAATGTTGAGAGAGAAGGGGAATAGAGGCTTTTTAAAGAGGAAGGAGGAGCCTATGGCACGTCAGCTGTAACACGTAAGACAGTGTTGGCAACGTGGCAATGCCTCGATTGGCGAGATAAATTTGAGCAGCGTGTCTGGCGCTCAATTGATGATTTTAGTGCTTTGTTTGGTTTGTGGGGGAAAAAAAAATTCATGATTTACTGAAATAAGACATTTTTTTCTTGCTTTCTACCAAAGTGCCTTTCTGGATGTGGGAAAGGAATCCTAGAATAACTGTCGCATCGTTACTCATTCCTCATGCCATAGTAATTAACCTCCGAGACATGACAAACGCATGGACGGTGAAAACATTAACTGCGTCTTGGTACGGTAAAACACTTGCAGATAACTAATCTGAACCAAACACGATTTCAAGCTTGCCTTCTAGATGTCTCAAACACGACATGTGTTTGTTTATTTGCATTTTTCATATATCCACTGTGAGGGTGTATCATTATATATACACAGTATATGTGTCAGGGACGTACGTGGGAATGGATTTTATTATACCCACCATATGGCCACTGTTGCATGTTAATAAATTATAATGAAATCACTTTCTTATTTAATGTTTTACCCTACCTACTGATGGAAGCTATTATGGAGCACAAGAACAAAGCAACGTGTTTTTTTTTTTTTCAGTTTAAAAACAAAGCAACGTTCATATTTGCAGAGCGTTGCAAGTGGCCACTTTTGTTTGTTTTTTTTTTTTTAAATGGCAGCATGAAGCCAAATGAACTTTAATATGTGAGATTCTGATCTATATATCGAACATTTTGCCTTATAGGTTAGTTTAATTACCAAAATGGCATTCTCTAATGCGTAATTTGTGGGAATATATTTTACCAATTTTAGCAATTGGTAAAGTTTATGATGTGGATGTAACATATACCACGTGGAACACCACCACGCGAGCTTAGTAACTGCACTTCATGGTGACTTTTTGTATTTAAATGTTCATCTATTTTGTTTTCATATATATATTTATATATAGAGAGAGAGAAACTTGTCCGTTAAAATAAATAGAAGTTGGTCATGGAAAAATTAATCAAGTCTAATTATCCTTTATTTTATTTATACATATATTGTGTCATATTATTTCTATCATTATTTTTGTCTTTTTAAAAATGAATGGAAAATCAAATTTATAAAATTACAATAAATAAAATAAAAAAACTAAATTGGTTCAAAAGTGTAGTTTGACAGTTTTTTAAATTTTGAAGGGATCATTTGGCACAGCAAAATAAATATATAGTTTGGGGTTGTTTTCCAAGACATTTAAGCAGTTTAAAGATTTTTAGTGCAATTTTGCCTCATACTTTAAGTATGCGTCGATAATTTTTATATATTATTTTTAAAAAAAAATAGAATAGAAATTGAGAACTCAGTTAATTAAAGTCAAATATGAAATTGATCCTTTTTTTCAATGATGATGGTATTGAGCCTCTAGGAGCACCCCATAATTGATCACCACCATATATATACAATCTTTCTATTCCACATACACCACCAGACAATTAATGTAAAAAGACTTGGGTGAACTCAATGGAATTGGAACTCCTTAACTACAATACCCAACTCTATTTATAGAGTCTTCAAACACAATTCTTTGTTCAACAACTATTTCTCAATTTGCCTACAAAGAGTTATTATATCAATTTTCAACTCTAAAATATAAATCTTTTGACTTCTATGTCCAATCCTTTAAAATTTTTTTTGAATTGGTTCAATTGGAGATGTAATCATGTTCAATTGGTTCTAACAAAAGTTGAACTAGTTCTAAATAATTTGAACATGTTAACTTCTTCCAAAACACCACTTCCAAAACAAATTTGAGCCACAAAACCTAATAAAGACAAATGGGATTATTATAAAATGTTTTAAATTACAGTACTATTCTTCATAAATACTAATTCGAATAAACAGTATAGATTGTGGTTGGTAATGATAAAAATAATAAAATTCTCTTCTCTAATAATAACACAAATTAAGTTCTCAACTTCTTATCTTTTTTCCATATAACTGAATAAAAATAGGGGATGCAACAATATCTTTCATATGGATGTCTCATCCATTCATTATTCTTTTCCTTTCATTAAATTTTCTTCATTTCTACCGAATGTAACATTGGATGGCTAAAGGAGAAATGATAACTCATCCATCTTATTGTTCATTATTTCTTTATTCACTCTCGTCCAAACCAACAAAATTTATTATTTCATTCATATTTTTCTTCCACCATACCCAACAAAACATTATTAATTCATAACATATTGCAAATTGGAATCACCTTCACAATGTATTTAAAATTCAAAACCAAAAGTATAAAATCCAATCACAACTGCTATGGGTCATGATTAAAATTAGAATATGAAGGCAAAAATATACTTCCATATGTGTTGTTTGTGAAATTTGTATTAGATTACTAGCTTATCATTAAAAAAAATGAAGTTTTCCTTCATTTTTTTTTTTTTTTTACTTGAATGATGAAGTTCACCAATTGCACGAAATGAAGAAATCGTTCTAACATGATTTTGATTCCTTAAATTAGAATCGTCCTAGAATTACTTTTAGTCATTCGAATAGAGATGATGAGCAAATTTGGTGTCTTGAGCCTTTGGCATCAAGTTATGGTGATTTGAGGAGGAAGGTGCCGGATAAGGGTCTTAGTCCATAGTACATTGGGACGGGGTGGAGATTCGTGCGGAAGTGTAGAACCCTTTCAAAAGTAAAACATTTTATTTGGAGATGTTGCCATAATGCTTTACTCACGGTGTATGCTTTCGTGTGCCGGGAATGCCTAGAAGATATCTGTCCTCGTTTGTGGGCTGGTGGCAGAAGATATTATACATATATTTTTCCGATGTCTTTTCTCTATTTAGGTTTAGAAGATTTCACCCCTGTGGTTGGATTTCTCAACTTTTCAATTTAATTATTTTTTCGAGTGGTGGTCTCATCTTTCTAAACAGGTTTTTTTTTCACATGAGAAAACGTCTTTCTTGGCTTTGGCTTCTTTTTGTTTGTGGACTATATGGAAAGCTCGAAATAAGGTGGTTTTTGACAATGCTGTTTGGAGCCCATGGGAAGTTGCAAATTTAGCAGTGGAGCGTTATTGGGAATTTATGGATGTGCAAAAAAAATACCGAAATTTTGTCTAACAATCCTATAAGTAGTCGTCTCTTGATTTTTGGTGTTGTCCATCAGATGGAGTTATCAAATGTAACGTGGATGCAAGGATCTCCAAATCTTCCTTGTTAGGAGGTGGTGGTTCCCGGGGACGGAGCCAGAAATCTAGATTTGGGGCGCCGATATAGTATTATGTAATTTTTTTTTTAAAATGTAAATAATTATAATATAATTTTTTATATAAATATTGATCTGAGAAGGTGTGTAAATATACATATATATTGAAAAGATATAATCCAAAAAAAAAAAGTGCAACCTAAAAATATATATATGGAAAACTAATATAAGAAAGAAAATCAAATTTTCTTTAGGTTTTGTTTGGTTAGGTGGAAACAGTTAGAAAATAAAGGAAAGAGAAAATTTTTAAATTTTTTTAGAATTTGGATAGATAGAAAGAGAAAACTAATGGAAAATTTAGTTTCCTTTATTGAATTTTGAGGTAAACTTCTATTCCGAGGTAAGTTCGCATGGCAAATTATACTATTATATATATAGAATATCAATGATAATTTGGGTAAAATTACTCAAAATAGATCATACTTCTAAATATAATTTTTTTATTTTTTTTAATCATCTGTTCTATGTTGCAATTCTCATAATTCGGTATGGATATATATATATATATATATGGTGAAATATTTGATTTTTCTCCCAAACAATAATATTGCCTCTTCATCTCTAATTATTATTTTTTTATTTGTTTATCTTAAACTAATAATTAGTTTTACCTAATAAAATATTATGAAGCTTTATTAAAAATGAATATAAACAATTATATATTTAATTTAATAATCTATCATTTTGTTTCATAAGCGTAGTTTTGGTATGCATAATCACTTTCTTTTCACTTTCATGCTATCCAAACTAACAAACTAATATTTTTCTATAATTTTGTTGGACAAATTTTTAAACTAACCAAATGCATGCTAGAAAATCTATTTTCTTTTATTCACTTCACCTTTCTTTCCCTTTCACTTTCACTTTCTATTTTTTTACTTTTATTTTTTAGCTTTTTTCAAAATTTCAAATTTTAATTTATGATTTTTTTTTAATACTTTAATTATAATTTGGAAAATAAATATCATTATTATCTTGACGAAAGATTTAAAAACTTTAATAAATAATTCTAACTAAACAAATCTCACAAGTTTTAATAAAACACAATTATTATGATTAAAATAGAGAATTACTTTAATAATTTATATAATGAGTAGTTATAGATTTTTTTATTTATAACTAAAAAATATTAACATATATAATATCATTATTGTTGTTGGCATTCTTGCCATTGTGCTCTCACAATACTTTAATTTTTATATTTTCCCATACTCCGGATACTTGTTGATAGAGATTTCCAAATTTTTTTTTTTTTTTTTTTCCAAAAATCACAAAAAAAAATTTGATTTATTGAGAAAATTTTGTGACCTTACAATATTAATGCCTTTTTTTTTTATTTATAAAACTTACATGCTATTTAACCATAAAATAATAATTTTACAAATTTTTCTTGAAATTTTTTGAAGTGCTAACCAAATTGACTTGGAAACTTATTTTTCCTTCACTTCACTTTATTTTACTTTCACTTTTACCTAATGTCTGGGAAGAAAACTTTATTTATTTTATTAAACATGAGGGACATTGGTATAATTTCCTTATTTTTCTCTCCTAAACTCATATAATGAATATTATACATATCTATACGCAAATGAAATAACATTTTTTTATTTTATTATTTTATCTTATTTTATTTTTGTAGGGATTGCAATAATAATGAACTTACATATTTAAGTTTTCAAAAGTATGGCTAAAAGATTCCAAGTTGATATTGTAGGAGTTAAAAGTGAAATAATTTAAATTTATTTTCACTCTCTATTTTTTTGACCGATAAATAAACGTTTTGAAAATATTTTGGGGGGCCAAATTAGAATTTATTATAAATTTTGGGATCATAAATTAAGTTTATTACAGTATAAATATTTTGGCGGATGCTAAAAAAAAATTTTGAAAATTTTTGGGGGGGCCATGGCCACCCCTGGCCCAGCTCCGCCCCTGGTGGTGCTGTATTTCGGGACTCATCTGGCTCCATTGTTCAGGCAATAGTGTTCCAACCTTTTCCATCACCGTTGGTGTTGTCGGCAGAAGTTTATTGCTTTAGAAATGCAGTATGTTGGGCGAGGTCACTCAATTTGCAAAATATTTGCTTTGAATCGAATGCAAAGTTAGTAGTAGATTCCTTGAATGGTATGGTGTTAGTGATTGTCTAATAGAGATTTCTTCATTGATGTTCGATATTCATGCATTCCTTAACTTTCTCGTACTATTCAATCTATCATGTTCGGTGCACTGGAAATAACGGGCCATGCATTGGCTTCCTTATTGCGGGATGACATGGATTCAAATATAGCTCTCTCTCGATCCCTTATTTGATCTTGCAGTTGGCTAATGAGGAGGGTGGAGTTGTTTGTTAGTGTTGCTATTCGCCTATATATATATATATATATATAGAGAGAGAGAGAGAGAGAGAGAGAGAGAGAGAGAGAGAGAATTTGTCTTAAAATTATGTTGCACTCATTTTCAAATATGTTAGATATTTTGTTAGTAATAAAAATTTTGTTGCTTCCCTTTATATTTCTAATGGTTAATAATCAATATATATTTTAAGAATATAATAAAACTATTTAAATTTTTATAGATTAAGGCTATGTTTAGTGGCATGAAATTGGAATTTTGGAATTAAAATTGGTGCAATTAGAAAAAAAAAACAATTCAAAAATTTGAACCAAAATTTTATTTAATTTCACCAATTTCAATTCCAAAACTCCAATATCATGTCGCCAAACATAGCCTTAAGATATTTAGAATTATTATAATATGAAAATTTTAATTATAAAATAGACTTAATTGTTTTATCGAAAATTACTAAGAAGTCATTACCACCAATGCCCTTGTGGTATGTTTTATACCTCTCAAAGTGGTGTGTGAATTTCTTATTAATAACAAAAAAATAAAAATAAAAACTACTAAGAAGTCATCACCTAAATGAAAAATAATTTTTTTGAGTTAATTACACTCACACCCCTTAAGATTTGTTCTATTGACAGTCAAATGAAAGTTGGTCACGTTTTTGAACTCTCACACCCCTCACACCCCTGTCATAAATTGCAGCCAAACAGTTCCTAAAAAAATTAAAAAAGATGTTATTACCCTTTAATAAAATAATAATTCTTGATAAAAAATATGAGTGTATTTAAATGACTCAAATACCCCTCTTTCCTCTCTTCCTTCACACACTCTTGTATTTTGTACATTTATAGACATATACACGTAAATATAATACGTCGGATCCCTATAGCCTCTGCCGGCATTTTCTGGGTTTGGTCCTCTTTGGCTCTATCGTGTTGGCACTCGCACCTCGCCCGTTATCGTTTTCCACCTTTCCCGCCACCACATCGCCACCAATTTAAACTTACAACAATCCCAATCAAAACCATGACGGTCTCAAATCATAGCCACCACTCTCTTTAAATTGAAAATCAGAAGCAAATCAGAGTTGCAAGTATTATTTTGGCCTTGCATATCATGTTTGTAGGGGTGACAATATGGGTCAGGAACCATCAATCCGCCCATATCCGACCGCTTTTTAATAGTTATGGGTGAACCATATTTAATTGAGGGTCAAGATAGGTTGGATAATTTTTAACCACTTAATTTGAGGGTCAAGATGGGTTGAATATGGTTAACCATATTCAACATATATTACACCCATCACATAATAAACACACTACACACATCATTCTATATTGTACTCAACTCATTTCTCTCTCTAATATTTTCTTACTCACAATCTTCTCTTTATAAATTTGTCTCTCATCAATCCCTCTCTCTAAGTTTCTCTTTCTAGAAATTTTTTTTAAATAATTAAAAAATAATTTTAAAATTTAAAATAAATTAAAAAATTAAGAATAAAATTAAAAGAACAGTGAACGGCGGGAAGAGTTGAAGGCCGACGCCGGAGCTTGCGGCTTCGGATGTGGATAGGAACGACGGCCGGCGGTGGGTATTGCCGGTCCTCTGTGATCTGAGTTCGGCCAAGACAGATCCGGTGAAGAAGAGAAGGTGAAGGGAGGAGGAGAGAGGTTGGGATTTGTAGGGAGATGATGGGATTTGGTTAAGGGAAACTGAGGCGGCAGATCAGATCGGTGGTGGCAGAGATCGGCTTTGACACGGAGTCGCGACGGCATAGATCTTATCTCTGTTGTTTGCTCAGCTCGGTAGAGAAGATCGGCGGCGGCAAGGAGTCGAGATCTGCGGCGGCGGCTAGAGCAGCGGCGGTGATGTCAGAGATCGGCTTCGGCTAGGCAGATGAGATCGATGATGATGGCGGCAGAGATTCGTGGTGGCACCGGCGATTTCGGCCTTTAACGGAGGCAGTGCTCGGATGCTATCGGCTGTGATGGACGTTGTTTGGTGCAGCGGCGGTGACGGCTATGAGATGGTGACGAGCAAGGCTGCAGAATCTGACGTGGCAATTCCAAATTAAAAAGAAAATTATAACCTTATAAAAAAAAAATTAAAAATTTAAAAATAATTAAAAAATTAAAAATTAAAAATCCCTTACTACATCTTCCAAATAAAAATCTTCACAAATTATAAATTTGTGTGTGTGTGCTCGCGCGTATGTGGAAAATTTCTCTCCAAAATCATTATCATGTATCTGATCACATTGAATTTAGTTTTCAAAAATCTAATTATGAGAAGTAAATATTGCAGAGAGCACGTCGGTATGGGTTTTAAGAGAAAAGAAGCATCAGACATACTCCGGTTCCGACTAGTTCTACAACACAGGCAGAGGCACCACAAATATTCCCATCAAGTTTAAGTAAAAAAAAAATAAAAAATAAAAAATATAAAAAATTAAAAATAATAATTAATGGATCCACGGGTCATAACGGGTTCACCCTATCCATTCTCAACCCGTTCTTAATTGTTGACTATGGGTCTCGACCCATATTGACCCGTCCATTTTCAACTCGACCCAAACTGCCCATTTGCCATCCCTACGTGTTTGTTATCGGAATCTGACAAGCTCGATCGGATTCCGCTGGGAACGTACTGCGGCTGGACTAGTAATTTTTTTTAAGCTTTTCTCACCCACAGGTCTCCTAACAACAACGCACAAAGATTGAGGCTTGACACCAAGATCATTCACTGGAGAACAAAAATTGAAGACGAGGTGACCCTACATGGTTTTGTACCAATTTTGTTTTGGTTTTGACACCATAGTTTTATCAAGTATCCACCTCTAATATAGTTTATGTATATATTATTATATTTTTAATATAACAAATTTGGGTCGGTATTGTGTGAATCAAATATTAAGTTGCAAGTGGTATTGTCCTACTTTCCTCTTTTGATATTACATTACAGGGTATAGTGCAAAACCCTCCTTAACTTTGTAAATAATTCCACTGAACTACATTTTGTGTATAAAATCCTTTGAATCATCACATGTAATTGCAAAATGCCCCACTGAACATATTTTTCATTAAATAATCATAATACATTTTCTTATTGAATTACATTTGATATATATTTCTTGTTAAAATAAATTATGAAAAAAATTCATACTAATTTGATGAAATATTCTCTATTAAATTTGCATAAGTTTGCCTTTAATTTTTTAAATAAATTATTTAAATAAAAATCTTAAATAGAAAATTTTGAAGCAATTTAAGTAATTTCTTAATTTTCATGAATATATTGCATAAAAAAGAAGATATTTTTTATTTACGTAATTTATTAATTTTCATGAATATTGTTTGAAAAAGAAGATATTTTTTTTATACTAAATTTTTTTAAAGTGAGTATAATAAGTTTTATTATAATAAGTTAATCATTTTAGAAAATGATAGCTACAAATTTATTTATTTTTTTCCATTTTTATAGTCAATTGATTCTAATTATAAAATTAAGGTAAATGGTATAATTAATATTTAAATAAGAGAAAAATATAATAAAAAATAATTTAATAAGAAATGACAAAATTAATAACAAAATGTAAAATAGTCTTTTGTGATGGGTTTGTCCTTAATTGTAACGAATCAATAATTTAGAAGGGAATCTTTTATTTAGGGTAGTTATAAAAAATTAATAATTCAGAAATTTTTTTTTGCACTTTACCTTACTTTATATTATACTAATACTATCCTCACTCCACATGAACCACTACATCCATATATATATATATATACACACACATACATATACACACAATTATATATAATTAATTATACTTTTTTTTTTTTTTTTGCACGAAAGGGTAGTTTAGTTAAACATATTGAGTTGTAAAGGTTTAAAAGATAATTTTATGATCCAAATAGGTCATCAAGTCAAAAAGTAATAATTTCAATTCATCGATTATCAGAGGGGTTTCTTTGTTAATTTTATGAAGCTTTCCTTAATTGAAAAGGGATTGGGGTGTACAATGCTACAAGAATTCAGTCAATATTATCACAGGGTAAGGAGTTGCTTTCAGCTTTAAAGTCGGACGGTCGGTCGAGAAACTGTTTTCCACAAACACTTTCAAAAGTAGGTCACCGCGACGGTGTAAGATCCTCCGCTCTGAACTTGAACTGCAGGAGGCCAATTCCGAGGACCCGACTGGCGACTTCTGCATCTCTTCACTAGCTGAATTGTCTTTGACAGAGTCAGTTTAGTCCGATTTGAAGGCTGCAGCACTGTAAGGCTGAGCAAAAGATGTTCCTTGAATTAGAAAGGGTGTGAATGTAATTAACTCAAATTTCTTATATCCGTTAATGTTGCGTAGATCACACGCACTCAACCCTTACTTAAAACCACGTCTCTACATCCCTATTTGTCGAGACCAAAGAACATTGTGAGGAGATCCAATTTTATCTCGTTAGATAGTCTCCGAGCGCACGTGGGCTCGATCACTTCGTACCAAAGACTCTTCCATTAACCGTCGTCAAAAACCCTAGTTCGCACCTAATTAGTCCCTCTCCACTCCTTATCTGCTCCAGTAGTTAAAAGATTTTAACTGTAACCCTAGACACCGATCTTCTATCAGTTTTGTTCTTCAATTGTCATCTTCAAACGCATTAGCGTGATTGGAAATAAGGTTATTTTTATATGTATGTTTCAGTACATGCATATATATGTTTCTTGTTTAATTTGGTCGAGTCAATCTCAAACTATCTTCTGATCATTTGATTGGGGTTGATCGAATATAAATAAGGTAATTCACTGATCATTTGTATTTTCCCTTACATTTTGTCTTTTTAATTTAAATTTCGGTGCTGAACAAGTTAGTTCTCCAATGGAGTTTGATTTTTTTTAATTTAATTTTGGATAATTCATGTGAGGAGTTCAACTTCTTTAAGATTCTTTGTTTATGCTATTAGATTGAGTAATTGAGTTAACACTATTTAAGAATTTAAATTTGGGTTATTTCTGCTTGGTTGGTTGGCATTTGGCAGTGGTTAGCAGTACTCCATAATGGTCTGGTGTAGTAGCTGTGCAAGAGACTGCAAAAATCCGGGATATTCGGAGGGTCTACTGTGAGTGACTTTTATTTCAGAAACATATAGTTTCTCATACTTTCAACTATAAATGCTCGCTCATTTTGGAGTCTGTGTGCTTGTCAAGATACGAGGATTATGTGCATTACTGCAATAGCTGACTGCTTGTTTCTTTGTTATTCTCTTCAGATGTTGTACCGAGTGTGGAAAAGTCATTAATGAAGACAATTTTTCAAATGAACCCACCTTTGTTAAAAATAATGCAGGGCAGGTTGACTCTTGTTTTCTGTTGCTACTGTCATATACATCTTTTACTTGCTGATGACATTTATAGATTCTCACTACAGATTTGTCTATTTATAGAACATCCAATATACTTTTTTGAACATTTAATTGGGTCCACAAACTGTGCTTGTATTATGTGATTATTGCCATTTCATCATTTGAGCATCTTCATGAAACTGCTCACCAATGGTCAATAATCAGTAGCTTTAAATTTTCTACTTTGTTCTTCTGGGCTTTTTTTTTTTTTTTTTTTTTTTGCACGGGGTTGTTTAGGAAGCCGTAAACGTTAAACGAGCAAATTGGGTATATTTTAAAGACAAATTCTAGCTGCCAGGTGGAGTGCTAACAAATTTTAAGTAGGTTTTTGAATAGCACCAGTACAGCGAAGATTCTCCCTGCCAATGAAATGATGGCTACTCAAGCTTGGAGTTGGAAGCCCAGCATTGGAGATTCCCAAATAGCCCCTTTTCGATCTTCATGTGCCTTGGGACAAGAAGATATTTTTTACTTTACTGTAAACACTTTATAATTTTGTGGATTAACTTCTATGAATATGTACATAATACATATACCAACGGGCAAGTGGCCCAGTGGTACCAGGCCCCTACTTCCCAAAGGGAGGTCATGGGTTTGAGCTTTAGTGGGAGGCATGGGCGTATGAGTATCATCTAAGAAAAAAAAAAAAACATACTACATACAGTCATACACGTGTATAAATATGTGCATATCATACAAATGTTGCGAAAGTATTTGTTTAGTTGAGTTGGATTAATGTGCATACACACATGTATGTGTTTATACGAACAAGATATAAATACATAAATACTTACATGCACACAGACATATGTATTTATATATTTATTTATGCATGTTTATTCATTCATTGGGTGAAATAAATACATTCTTGTCTGCTTGGTTTTAGTTGTTTTACTGTGAATTCCATCCTATGTGCTTTCTAACTTTAGTTTAATTTGCAGAGCCAAATGTCAGGAAATTTTGTCAAAACTGTTCAAAGTGATTATTCATTTTCGCGTGAAAGGACATTACACAATGGTATGCTTTGCCATGCTTCATTACAATCTTGATGTGAACTACATTTGAAGTTGCCTATAGATACCTCATGACACAAGAAAGCTCCTATTCTGGTTGCTGGTAATGAATAAGACGACTAACCATTCTTGCAGCAAACATAGTATCAAGGTGAATCATGGTTAGGAATATCAATTTGCCAACCAGATTTTTATACTTTCTGTCATAAAATAATTACCTAGCATAACGATGAATTAATTGGTTTAGAATTCATATGAATTTTTTCAAGCAGATTTCTAAACCTTCAATCTTTTGAGAGAATGAATATCCTTATCATATATGGCCACCTCAGTTTCCTGAATTACCTGAAAATGATCATAGATTTTTTTTTTTTTTGGAGTTGTCTGTGAAGACTGAAGGTGATCCTTGTAGTCACCTACACCTTTCTCATTATTTTCTGTACTAACAATATCATCAGCATCTGCAATCAGAATTTCAGAGCAATTGCTCACTTACGGTCACTCTCTGAATAATTTAATGTAGTTTGCTTTAGTGCATGGTTGCATACAGCCTTTGGAGGATTCTTTAATCTTTGTGGGATCCTAGAGATGAATTGTAATTATAGTCTCTCCCTGTTCTATGATTTTTATACCGGGCTTCCTGTCTTTGATATTCATGAAGCATTGGTGTCCTTTTTTTGATATGGGTTTTGGATGGTATTTATCTTTGGTTTTATATCTAGTTTCTGTGCAACTTGTTCACAATGTATTTCTTGTATGCTCTTAATTGAACTGTATGATATACCCTTCTTTAAAATCTATTATTGAAGTGAAAACAGTCTTGGTGCTCCTTGCGTGGAAAGATCTGCAGATTGATCCCTCTGCAATTACCAAACTCATACTAGTTCGGGATGAATTGGAAGCTATGATGTCTAGAAAAACTGTTAGACCTAGTTTTAGTGCTGCTTTCTGTCGCGCAATGAATATATTCATGAAAGGTTAAGGTCAGAAGTTTCCATTTGGAAGCAACATTGTCCTGCTAACAGTAAACCACATTACTGTCCTGAGCAACATAGAATTTTCCCAGTCTCTTAACCCACTCGGTTTCCTCGACAAATTTAGGTCCATGGTTTTTTTATTTTTATTTATTTATATATTTTTATGATTTGGGGCATGATTCCTGGATGGTGACCAAATTAAACCACCAATATATATTAGGATATAAGATGTCTAGATCCATCTAGTCAATTGCCCGGATAGTATTTACTATATTCAAGGTAGTAAGTGATGGAGACATGTTGGAGCACTCTGTAGAATAGGTGTGGCAAAGATGCTTTTATGGTATAATACAAAGCCAGGTTGGAGTTTGCGTACTTAATTTTGAGTTCAGTTGGCTCTTATTATAGGATTCTTTGAGTTCGTTTCTGGTTGTGTTAATTTGATGTATGTTTTCTAATCTTTTGGGTGGATATATTTTCGTAGGTATCAGATTTACTGGATATGGACTGTAATTTTCACCTGTGGGTTGTCTTTTAGTTCGAGTTGTTGTAGCGGGTCTTTGTTTATTGATTTAAGTGGTTTTACATGTGTTCTACTGGTCAAAAGCTCTTAATTTCCCGGTATAGAGTTCAAGTCATGATATAAGTGAGTTGTCCTACCTTCTCCTATATGTTCTTGTTTCCAAATTCGAGTTTATGTTGCCATGAGATTGGAATTAGGGGATGGGTCTTCCAGACACTATCACCACTTGTTAAGGGGTAAGATCTAATGTCGGATATGGGGGTGGAGTTAAATTTGGAAATATGTTCAGTATAGGAATTTTCCCCTCATGGAGGTTTATCCTCACCTTCATGTATCTATGGAAATGAAGAAGTTTGGGTGAAGTATTACTGTTTGGGAGGGTAATGCTGCAAATTTCAATATTGTTTTTATCCAATATAACTTGATTGGGGGAATTAGAAAGTGTGTTAACGTTTTCAAGTGTTATATAATGCTAATATTCAAAAAGAGTAATCATCTTACTGTGGGTTTACTTGGTTAGTAGAAATTGGTTCGTTTCAAGTTGGTGCGATAATGTTATGTGCAATGAGGCTGTGGAATTAGTGGATTATTCTAATGTGTATTTTGAGGTGATTGTTTTTTTTTTTTTTCCCCCCTCCTTTCTTCTTCTGAAATATGTGGTATGTGTAGTGCTGCTGCAGGGATAAGAAGGGGAGGGCAGTTTGGAGTGTTCAATTGACTGCAATACATTTTTGAACACGTGGAGCTGTCCTTTGGGATTCATTAACACAAAATGTTATACACTTTGTGCTGGCTTCTGTTTTATTTTTATTTTTTCTAGTAAAATAATGTCTTAAACCATTATGCTGTAAAGTAACCATCCTAATATCCACCTGATTTATGCTATGTTTGGTTAGAGGGAAGGGTTGAGGAGGGATGGATGAGAGGAGGGATAAAAGAGTTTTTCCGTGTTTGGTTGGAGGGAAGGGAAAAGAGGGAGGAAGCAAGGAGGGATCTATACGCCCAAAATTGGGAGGAAGAGGAGAGAGAGAGGAGTTATTAGTAATTTTCATTTTTAACCTTCCCATTTGCAATGGATATCTAATTTTTATAATTTAATATAATGAAGGTATATTGGTAAAAAGAATATAAAACCCTCTTTACCTTCCTTCCAACCTAACAAAAATAAAAATAAAAATGTGTCAGCCATCCATCCTTTCTACTATCCATTCCATCCAACGAAACAAGAAATGAGGGAGACACCTTCCATTCCCTAGGGACGCCTCATCCATTCCTTCCCCCTTCCCTTCCATCTATTTTTCCATCCCTCCAACCAAACCGAGCATTAATGTCATGGAAACCTTAAATTATTTGCTACTTTGTTTTACCATTAAGACGGCGACTGGCATGACAACAATTGAATGTAATTCAAATCCTCAGCTTTTTATTGCAACTGTTATGATGAGTAGTGAATGCTATTTAAATCCTCAGGTCTTTTTAACAGTTTGGTTTGATTAGAATTTTTTGATGATTAATTCATATTGTTAACATTTTGCAGCTTTTATTAATATGTCAAGAATGGCAGATGCTTTGGGTATTCAGGGTGGTGATTCTATAGTTCGCCCAGCTTTTGCCTTTTATACGGTATTGCTGTTCATGTATATAAAGTTTGTTACTTGGGATTGTTTGTTTTTTCACTAAGTGGTCAAATCTTTAAATTTCTGTTACTTCGAAGATAGCAGTTGAGCGGAACTTCACTAGAGGGCGTAGAAAAGAGCAAGTTGAAGCTGCTTGTCTTTACATATCATGTAGGTAAGTGATTCTGTTAAATTGGTCTTTGTGGTGATTATTATTATTATTATTTTTGTTGTTCTCATTATTTTAGGGATAAATTGGATAATATTTGTTCTGGGACATAGACTGATAGTATACAAAATAAAAATGAAATAGTGATTCTCTTCAGTGCTACTAAGAAAAATAAGACATGCCAATGGGGCAAGGATTCTCTTGCAAGGTTCTTCTCGGTTGGTATTTTGACGTGCTAATTGTTTAAGAGCTTAGATGGATTCGTTTGTGAAATTTCTCATATGATAGTGCTCTAGTGCAGATTGTACTATGTCGTCCTCTTTTAGTTATTGGGGCCTATTTTAAAATAAAAATAAAATATAATTGAATGATTGGATATGCTTTTTAAGTACATGTCTACCCAAAAGTGTCGGACACATATCTAGGAGTGGCAATTCGTGTTCGTGGGTTGTGTTCGTGTCATGTCAATGTAAGGGTATTATACTAAATAGGTAAATCCAAACCCAACCCATTTAATAAGGAAAAGACAAGATTTATATTGAATTGACTTAATTATCCATAATAATTGGATTTAAACATGTAACATATTACATAGGTCATATTCACGATTATAACATGTTGAGTTAAATGGGTCATAAATGGGTTACACGGGTTGAACTCTTCAACCTTAACTCGACACGGTTAAGTAAACGGGTTAATCGTGTAGGCCCTTTTATGACCCAAGCCCGTTTATGCCAAATCCAAACGCTTTTAACTCATGTCGTATTTGTATAGTATTGTCGTGTCGTGTCGTGTCGTAATTTGCCCCCCCTACACATTCCCATACCCATGTTTGAGCAATATATGTCCGACTCAGGTACTTCACTACTTTTGAAGAGTCCATGTAACATAGATTGGGGCCAGCGCACTAATGACGATGGTTGTACATCTTGATTTGGCTAGTTGGGAACTTGTACTACATTCAGATGCAGAGCATGTTGTTGGGAACTCCTTATGCAGCATGCTAGATACCTTCTGTAACTGACTTTAGTTTAATCTAGCTCTAATTTTACTCTCTTTTTTTATTTTTAAAATGCTGTTATTGTCTTATATTATTTTATATCCTAGGAGTTGAGGAACACTTTGATAATTATATACTTGTTTGACATGAGCTGTAGTAGTAATTTGTGGGTCTTGTTACAGGGAAACATGCGTTACTCGATCATGATTAGGTCAAAAGTATAGTAGTTAGAGTTTTCACGTTGGTGTCTTAACGGTGTAATCTTTTAATTCTATAGACTTGACTTAGAAATTTTAGATTGTGTGATTTGTGATGCAACCGAAGGGGAGTGTTCTAATAGTCTGTTTAGTTTTTCACCTTGTAACCTTGTTTTCAAAACCTATATTCTAAACTCAATGAAAACCCAAGTTTATATGTTTACAGGTATTACTTACAGCCCAAGGGGCCAAAAAGCGTCTGTCATCACTTTTATAAAGGTTCAATGTGCATTGCATAATAGTGTGCAAATTATTCATAGTCGGATTTAGTACCCGACTTATGGAATTGGAATAGTACTGCCTTTGATCCACTACGTGAATGGTTAATGTTGGAGAAAGCTTCTTGTTTCCATCTCTTTCCATTCTCATCATTTCGTCTCCTATATAAAGGAGCATCCACTATTGTATTGTGTATGAAAAGAGAGGGTATATATAAGTGATGTAACCCTGTGGGCTCTTTGTGCTGTGGATGTAGGCCTTAGTGGCTTAACCATGTAATATCTGTGAGTTCTACCCGTTTCATTTCTCTCTTCACTTCTATTTTATTATTTACTATATGGTATCAGAGCCTAATTTCTATTTCTAGGTGCGGACCCCTATTTTGGGGTATTCCCTTGGTATCTAAAATGTTGTTTAGGGTTTCTTGGTGCTATTTGTGACTTGTTTGGGTTGCCGGTATGTTAGGTAGCATTGTTCTTCCCTTTTGTCGTGTCTCCTGCAGTTTGTGTTGACTTGTTTGGGCTGCCGGTATGTTTGGTAGCATTGTCTTCGCCTTTGCCGTGTCTCTGACAATTTTTATTGACTTTTTTGGGCTGCTGGGGTGTTTGGTAGCATTGTTCTTCTCCTTTGCCGTGTCTCCGACAGTTTTTATTAATTTGTTTGGGCTGCCTGTGTATTCAGTAGCATTGTTCTTTGCCTTCTCTCTTCATCATTCGCACTTGCTGCTACTCGTCATCTCAATGGCAAGTTGGGCATTCATGCTCCAACTTGAGGGGGAGCATTGAAGGTTTAATGGAGGAACTAATGTAGGAAAATCATCCAGTAATTGATGTTGTTTCCTATTATTGAAGATTTACTGATACTAGAGGAATTAGTGGAGAAAAATCCTCCTTGTTTCCTATTTTCTATCTCTTTCCATTCTCATCATTTCTTCTCCTATATAGAGGAGCCTCCACCATTGTATTGTGTATGAAAAGAGAGTCTTATAAAAGTGATGTAGCCCTTTGGGCTCTTTGTGCCGTGGATGTAGGCCCTAGAGGCTGAACCACATAATATCTGTATGTTCTACTCGTTTAATTTCTCTAATATTTACAACAAACCCTTTTGTTAATTGGCAGTAAAGAGAAGTGTTGAATAATGTTACCATTTATGATTGAGCTTATGAGAAAATTCCTCGTAATTCTCAGTGATGTCAAAAGTGAGCAATTACTGAATTTATTTTATTGTATATTTGCAGGGAAAATAAAAGGCCGTATCTTCTTATTGAGTTTTCAGATCATTTGAGGATAAACGTGTAAGGAACCTCTTGTTTAGATGGTAATTTTATTTTTATTTTTTTAAATATTTTTTTTTTATCTCATTTGAGTTGTGACAATTTCCATAATATTTTTTTGGGAATAGGGAATTTATTGATGCTTTTAGCTAATTTGTATTGCAGTTATGTGCTGGGTGCAGTATTTTTGCAGCTTTGCAAACTGCTAAGCCTTGAAGAGCACCCCATTGTTCAAAAACCTGTTGATCCCAGCCTTTTTATTCATAAATTTACGGCACGTAAGTACATAATTGACTGTAAATTGTTTGGAGATATACTTGAATGTTTAAACTGAGGTGTCACTTGACAATTCCCTAACTGAGATATCAAATTTTTATGGGTTCTTCTGTAATGTGAGAATGGAAGTACTGTTAAGCAACAGAGAGTGTTGAATGGAATAAAATACATCCAAGGAGAGAAGGAAATTGTTCTATTCTCCAGCATGGAGGGAATTCATTTACCTTTTTTTGGGGGCTAATTTTGGGTGTGTGTGTGTGTGTGAAATGAGTTGGACATCCAAATAATTAGTTTAATATTTATATATTGGAGTAGCACAGTATACTCTGCCAATTTTATCCTTCCCAACACCCTTGATTAATTCACACTGCCTTTGTATTTAGACATTCTGAATTCTGATGCTAATTGTAAAAAACAGAAAGGAAGGGTAGTTAAAGGAGCCAGACACGATAACCACCCTGCTTAAGTAAATTGTTATTGAAAGAGAGGATGCCCTTGATTCTGCTTTTGTCTTGGTGGAATCAGATTCTTTTTGCTGCCATCGCTAGCTTGACAATCACTCCTTTCCAAATCAAGTATCTCTTTTGAATTCTCCTGAGAAAAATCTACAAGTAGCAATTAATACACATCAACAGTCATGTACATTCTTCTAGCCAACAAACTGGCTTAATGCGGTTTGACCTTTGCTGATGGGTTATGCTTCTTTTAGGACCGGGAGATCTTGAAATGTGATACTGGACCCCAAAACTACTCGCGGTAAGTTTTGGACTTTGGATGCAGGTGTTGCAAATATCAGCCCACCTGTGCCCTCTTTTGCCTGCTTTTATTGTAGGCCTTTTAGGGTTTAGGCGTGAGTTAGGGTCCAGTAAGTCACTCCTCGTGTAGTTTGTGAATATTTTTATTTTATATCATCGTTCTCTTCGTGTGCGTGTGTGAGGACTAGATGGTTTTGTTTTTCCTTGTGAATTCTGATGAGCCAACAATCATCTCCTTTTAATCTTATTCAGCGTCTTTTGCTACATTTTCCTGAGCTTTTTTGCTAACGAAGTAATCAGTAATTTTATTCAGTTATATTTTTATTTTTGTTTTCTAACTCTTCTTCTATTGAAACATCCATGTTCTATAGTTTTGCTATGTTATCACTTGTCCACGTCCCACTATTTGTTGTATTCTGTACCATTTTTCTAAGGTTTCACAAGTGAAATTATGTTCTAAAGTTTCATCACGCAAAATTTCCTTGTTATTACATGTCTTTCAATTGATATCCTAAATATTTATTTATATTGGTTAACTAATTTCACATTGAAGAAGGTCAAAGTGTGATTGTTAATTGAATTGACACTACCGTTTCATTGAGATTGGTTGTATGGTCTATATAGGGTATATGTGTATTCATCTGGTATGCTATATTCTAGCAGGGTGACATAATTACCAATATCTATTTATATTACAGGTTTACTAGGAGAAGATAATAAGGCGGTTTCCAAAACGGCGCTTCACATTATAGCTAGCATGAAGCGAGATTGGATGCAGGTGTGGTTTTAATTTATTTTTATTTTTGTTGGACTTTTTGAACACCTTCTTGATAGGATTTTGGTGTCAGGTGTAGTTGTAATCACAATGAAATTCACTTAATTATATGACTTGTTCTTAAATGCCTACAGACTGGGAGAAAACCTAGTGGATTATGTGGAGCAGCAATATACATAGCTGCTCTTTCATACGGTCTCACGTGTTCCAAGTCAGACATAGTAAGTTTATTTTACATTATATGTTGTGTTCTTATTTTGATGGTCAAACTTGTTTAAAACATGATCTCTTATGAAATATTCAAATAAAATTTTTAATTTGCTTTCATCAGTGTCTTTGCAGGAAGAATCAAAATTAATGCTTTATAACTATATTAACATAGTGTTTGTTTAGGGTTATTAACATATTGAGAGGACATTGTAGTATTAGTAATGAGAGCAACTTACTAATATTAGCGCTCAAGCAGTCTGCCTTTCTAGTGCTATAGAGGTTAATAAAAGGAGCCATCTCACAGGATGGGATTCTGTTGATAGGGGTTTCTTCAAGGGATAAATTGGTGGTTTTTGAGCTAGTTGTGGACTTGTTGGTAATTGAGTTGATCACGGGGTGTATTTGGTTATTTTGTGTTGCATTTTTTTTATTTTCTGGAGATAATTAGAGGGTTCGAGGACATCAGATGAGCGAAGATTGTGGAGTTAGTGATATCCAATGATGGAATTAAAGTCGCCAGGGGCTTGAAATTTGGTATTGGTGATAGATGTTCATGGGTGAGTGAGACTGAAGCTATGCGTCTTTACGAAGCTACATGAACTTTGATACAGTGTTAGCTATCCGCTTGTTGTCAGTGTAGATTTTTTTTAGCTTCCAGAATTTAGTGGGACAACAAAGTGACCTTTAATGCAAAAGATTAGCGGTCAATTCTTTTTTTGTTTTTGTTTTTTTCCTGGAAGGTGATTAGTGTTCTTATTTATGGGCTTTGAATATTACTTTCTTGGACAAGGTTTATTTTATTGATACTCTTATTACTCTTATTCTGGTTCCCAACTCTTTTTCCTGCATCAGGTTCAACAGTATTCATACTTGCATTCCTATTTTAGAAATAAAATGTTTGATATACAGTATTTTCTGCCATTTTTCCTGAGATGCACGTTTTAAATTGTCACAGGTAAGGATTGTACATATTTGTGAAGCAACATTGACGAAGCGGTTGATTGAATTCGAGAATACAGATTCAGGGAGCTTAACGGTATTGTTCACTCTAGCATGGCATGGCATTGTATCATGCGACTATTTAGAATCTAAACATATTATTGCAATGCAGCAGGTTTTAATAGGTTACTGAGGTCTGAGTTTTGTTTTGCTCAAACTAAAAATTAATTTACCGTGGGTTGTAATGCATCCCTCTCATTTATATTATTACTTCCTTTCATGGGATATAATGTGGCGTGTGGGTGTGGACTAGTTAGTATTGCAAACGGTTTCTTTTTAAGACATCAGCTTCCTTCTCCAATAAGTTAAGTCTTTTAATATTTTCATATTTTTGAACCTTATGGGCCTCAACATTGCTGAAGTTCCTTTCTTCCACTCTGTTAGCTTTTATATTTGCCATGTTCCTTAGAACATATATATGGGCCGCCATAAAGAATGAAAAGTGAAGGACATATGGTGCAATAACATGTTCTATATCCTGGAAAGGAAGTGAGCCTGACTAGTGATAGAAGAACTAAACAAAATGAGACACTGATCTGAAGTAGGCTTGTGAAGAATTCTTGAATCATGCTAGAAAAAGCATGGGTGAGAAGTGATGAAAAACCGGTCATCGCCCGAGAGCTTGAAGTACACATGGCCCAAACCTACTATTGGAGACGTGGGAAAGATAGGTAGATTAGGAATTTTTGTCTATTTATAATTATTATTATTTTAGTAATCTTTCAATTTAGGATATTTCGGTAATTTAGTATTTTAGGGTTTTATTTATGGTAGTAGGATTTGATTAGGGTTTCCTTGATGCCTATTTATATGTGGGTTATCAACAGTGTTAAGGAACTAGATACCGATTTCAGAGAGAACTAGTAAGAGAGAGAGGGAGAAGAGAAAACAATAGTGGGGGAAGAAATCAGAATGAGGGAGAAGAAATCACAATAATTTAAGAAATCAGAATGAGGGAGAAGAAATCACAATAATTTTCTGAATTTCAATAATCAATCATAAAAAGGTACCTTAACAATGTTGATAACCCACATATAATAGGCATCAAGGAAAACCCTAATCAAATCCTACTACCATAAATAAAACCCTAAAATACCAAATTACTGAAATATCCTAAATTGAAAAATTACTAAATAGACAAAAATCCCTAATCTATCTATCTTTCTCACGTCTCCAATCCCTAATCTATCTATCGTTCCCACGTCTCCAATCCCTAATCCCTAATCTATTGCTATTAATCAATCGTCAATATACACTTTACAATACAAGCATATTTATATGCCCTAGCAAAAGGGTAAAAGACTTAATTACCCATATAAAAGATAAAAGCCTAAAGTAATCAAACTACCATATAAAAGGTAAAAGACTAAAGTACCCATAAGTTACAAGATAAATTATTCTCTAACACCCCCCTCAAACTCACAATGTGACAGTGAGAAGCATCGTGAGTTTGTCAAGAAGAAAATGAAAATGCATAATAGTGTGGGACTTCGTGAAAAAGTCAGCCAACTGCATAGTAGAGGTGACATGTGGTAGGGAAATAGTCCCACGATGAAGACGATGGCTCACAAAGTGCCAATCATTCTCAATATGTTTGGTACGCTCACTGCTCATGAAAGACACAGTTATTAGCAATCTGAGTAGCTCTCTTATTATTGCAGTACATAGAAAGAGGAACGCCCATATCAGCAAGCTACCATCTGAACCAAACTAACTCTGCTGTAGTAGCAGCCATGACCCGATACTTAGCCTCAACAGAGGAGTGAGCAACAACTGTCTGCTTCTTGCTTTTCCAGGAGACGAGAGAATCACCAAAAAGATCTAGAAGCCAATAGTTGACTTACGATCAGTTGAGTCTTCATCCCAATCAGCATCAGAAAAAGCTCGAAGTTCCAAGAGGTAGATGAAAATAACAAACTATGATGTAAGATACCCTGCAGATAGCGCAAAATGCGAACAACAACCTAGTGAGACACAAATTGACTTACAATTTGTACTGCATAGGTAATGTCAGGTTGTGTAACAATGAGATGCACAAAACTGCCAACCAGAATGCGATACAAAGTAGGATCAACCAAGGGAACGCCATCTGAGGAAGTGTAACGAACATAAAGATCCAGGGGGGTCATAACTCTTCGTGGATTTGTGAGATGAGCTTTGTGAATAATGTCCACTGCATACTTGGATTGTGAAAGAAGATAGCCTTTGGGAAAAGAGGCCACCTTAATACCAAGGAAATAGTGGAGAGGACCGAGATCCTTCATCTCCAATTGTTGTTGCAACAATGACTTCAAATGAGTAATTCCATCAATGTCATCAATCATGTCATCAAACATATAATAGAAGAATAATACTTCCAGCATAAGTAGAATGAAGAAAAAGGATTGCTGCAGAATTTGTTTAGTGTTCCGATCGATGCTAACAGATAAAACAAACTGATGTTGCGATGTGAACGTGCGATGTGATTTCAGACTAGAATCATCACTTCCTTTGATAATTGATACCATGGAAACTGTGAAGAAGTTATTGATATTATTAATCAATCGTCAATATACTAGTTACCATACAAGCATATTTATATGCCCTAACATAAGGGTAAAAGACTAAACTACCCATATAAAAGATAAAAGCCTAAAGTAACTAATCTACCCATATAAAATGTAAAAGACTAAAGTACCCATAATTTATGACAGAAATTATTCTCCTACACAATATACATTCTAAGCCTCTTTTGTGCACAGGAGGATGCAGAAACAAAAAATTGAAGATATGGTGAGACTTGAGAGGGTCGGAAAGCATTTTCTTTAGCCCCTCACTCATAAAAGAAGAGCTGCTAAGCCTAGGAAGCTAGGACAGAGAATGAGTTAACTTTGTAGTAGGCAACATATAAAAGATAAAAGCCTAAAGTAACTAAACTACCCATATAAAATGTAAAAGACTGAACTACCCATAATTTACGACAAAATTTTTTCTCCTACACAATATACATTCTAAGCCTCTTTTGTGCACAGGAGGATGCAGAAACAAAAATTTGAAGATATGGTGAGACTTGAGAGGGTCAGAAAGCATTTTCTTTAGCCCCTCGGTCATAAAAGAAGAGCTGCTTAAGCCTAGGAAGCTAGGATGGAGAATGAGTTAACTTTGTAGTAGGCAACAATATATTGAGTTGACTCTCTATCTCTCTCTCTCTCTCTATATATATATATGTATTTGTATGTGTGCGTGCATGTGCATGCGTGTTTGTGTACATTTGTATGTGCGTGTGTGGGAGGACCCACTTTGGTTCTTCTTTAATCGTAGTATTACCTAGAAACACCATAATGCTGAATCTAACATGTCAAAAATTTGAAACACTTGAAAATATTTGAAGCCTTCAACAGGGTCATTCCTTTTTTTTAATTATTATTTGTTTATAATTATAATTATTATTTTTATGTTTATGCTCTTATATATTTCTAATGTTTATTCATCTTTAAATTTATGATTGCTGTTAACGATTAGATTTGATTTTGGAGTGCAAAATTTTTAATGATTCAAATGCTTGTAGCACCAGCTGTTTCTTATCTGTCTTTTTGTGTATTCTTCCTTTTCAATCAATTTTCCTTTTTAGATTGAGGAGTTCCACATGAAGGCTAAGGAGCTTGAAAGAGAACGTAATACAGCCAATCTGCCAAATATTGGGTTGAAAGTATCTGTGACAAACGAATTGCTTTGTGAGCACAAGGGCAGTGGAAGACCTCCTTTCGCCGCTGGACTTTGTAAAAGTTGTTATGATGAGGTTACTCCTTGTATCCATTTCTTGAAGTTCTGTTTCAATGATTTAGTTTTGAGAACTTCGGTTCATGCTTGTACCATTTGTTTCAGTTCATAGAACTTTCAGGCGGGCTTGAGGGAGGATCAGAACCTCCAGCTTTCCAGCGAGCTGAACAGGAGAGAATGTCAAAAGGATCTACTGAGGAAGATACTAATGATTCTAATCTTGTTCCTATACCTTGCCATGTGAGAAACAACTGTAAACATTTAAATTTTCTTATAGATATTATAGTTTATTAAATTTTAATCTCTAATTCTATTTAATAATTACAACCGCTAACATTTTAACTGAACCTGTTCATTCCAACTATTCTGCTAAAATTATTTGAGTAGTTAAAATTTGTATTGTCAATCTGAATCACTAATGGATTGATTCATTTGATGAGGACAGTTAGAGACCAACTATTTTTTAGCATCATCCCTGTTTTAGTATATTTTTTTTAGATAAGTATTATTATAGTAGGGCCAGTGCTTGGTGCAATGTTAACAACTTGGGTTATTAAGTGTGAGTAACTTTTATCAGTTGTGTGATGATCCTCCCACTCGGCATTGTCTGATTACTCAGTTTGTGCAAATAATACCAATGTTATGACTGTCGATCCTTGGGTGCATTTTACTTTGGTGGGATCAATACCAATTAATGGTTAAGTGTTCATACAACCACATTTTATGTAATTGAATTATACTCTAGGTTTAAGGCTTCAATTGGAGATTGACTCTGATATCATTTGTCACTACCTGGCCCAACCGTGTAGGTATTATCCGCTTTGCACCCTCTCGTCTCGTGCTCACGGTTTTTAAAAATGTGCCTGCATAGTGGGGGATGTTCACATGTATAAGTGTCATCAAACCTCTTCCTCAAAGTGATGTGGGATGTCAAGTCCCACATCGTCCCGGGGGGATGAGTTCTTGGCATTTATATGTGTGGACACTCTTTAACCATGTAGACGTGTTTTGAGCAAAAGCACGAGCACCGAGAGGAGAGTGTGTAAAGCGGACAATATCTACACGGTGTGGAGGGAGGGCGTGCACAAGCCCACGTGGTCCAGGCTAGCGAGGACATTGGGTCCCAAGAGGGGGTGATTGTGATGTCCCACATCGGTTGGGGGGAGATTTTCCAAGCATTTATATGTGTGGATACTCCTTCACCATGTAGACATGTTTTGAGTAAAATCACGAGCAATGAGAGGAGAAAGTGCAAAGCAAACAATATCTACGTAGTGCGGTGCATATTAGATGATGTAAAATACTGTTGATTTATTGTGCATGGGTGTTGGCATGTTTTAAATGCTTGTTATATGTATAAATTATATCTTAGTTGTAAGGACGACCATTAATTTTGGGAAACAATTTTCCTATGCTACTTAAGGGGCCGGAGCTAGGGGTAAAAGAAAAGTCATATTCAATCATTACAGCAAATTTTAAATTGAAGTTTGATATATTGATTGAAGCTTTGAATCAGTTTGCATACGTGAAAGTGCAGTTTTCTAAAATTGCTTAATTTTTCGAGGCTTTCCCCACTACGCCAGTTAGTTTTAAAAATGCAAATTGGATTCAACTGGAAATCTTTAAAAATTAATTTATGTGTTGGGAACCTAGTTTTTATTTATTGTATGATGCACTGTGATATATAAGGTGGGCTTTGGGTGAATATTTTATGTTTCATGGATTTGTTGGAGAAACTGCTTGAAATACTGTGTTTCTCATAAAGAACATGTTAAACAGTATGTTCTGCACCTCTTTTAGTCTTAATATCATCAGAAAGCATATGTCGATGGGGTTCCAATGGTTTTTCCATCTAATGTCTGCATGTGCTTGAGGATACTTTTGCCAGTGAGTAATGACAAGTGAAAAATCTTTTTTGTCTATCACTTATCTTTTACATGCTCTTACTGTCTTGGCTAGATAACACCTTACTGTTTTTTTTTAATATGACACTTCCTTTCTTATGTGTTTGTTTCTTAGTATATTAATTATTTCCTTTTATGTGTTTACATTTGATAGTTTGAAAAAAGATCGGACATAAGTGAGGTCATAAGTGGAAATTTGCAGTTTTCAGAGCCGGAGAGTATTGGTGAGTTCATATTGTCTTATCCTCTTGGAGTCGGCTACATGAATCCCATTCTTCCATTCCACTCTACCTAAGGCCATAGCTCAGTTAAACCACATGTTATCATATTCTTCCTTACCAACTCTATCCACGTGAATTTTGGTATTCCCCTTCCCTTAGCATTATCCTCGATTTGGACCATGTCACTCTTCCTAATTGATGCAGTTAAAGGTCTTCTGTGCTTATTGGTCATGACAAAAGTTTTATGCTGGCTGTCCAACTACCTAAGACAACCCTTCTTTTTTATCTGAGTTTGGGACCTGTGTAAAGATAACCTTATCCTCTTGAAAAAGGTGTGGTACTAAAAGGATCTAAGTTCTGCATTGTTCGATTGGAGTCGATTGGAGTAATACTTGATTGCTTTTGAACCTTATTTTCTTTCAGGAACTACTGCTGAGAAGGCAGCCATTGGCAATGGTGCAGATAATAATTTACATGGAGCTGATGGTACAAGTGGTATGGTTTTTGAGGAATCAGAGAGCCTTTCTGATATTGATGATGCTGAGGTACGCAGCAATGCTTTTTTTTTTCTTTACCTTCTGTTTTGCCTCTCTGGACATTCTACACATGTTTTCTCAACTTCGACTTAATTTGAAAAAGAATTTAATGTTTTGGGATGTTGAAAAGGTATGATCCATATTGTTTGAATTTTCTAAATTGAAAGTCCTGATTTGATCCTTTTAACATCTGATTTTTCTTTTTCATTATAAAAATCAGTCTCTAAATCCTTTAGTAGATTTGATAACAAAATCAAGTTTGATTTTATTTTTTTAGAAAGAAGGCTCAGCTAGACTGCTAGAGGCCTGGTTTTGCCAATTAATTTCACCGAAGTCACAGAGAAACTCTTTCTGGGCGGAAAGTTTGTTTTTTTGTCTTATCTTTTTATTTTGTTTATGCTCTGTAGACAAAATAGTGCATCTTTTTTCGTTTCCTTTTCTTCTTCTTTTTTGGGTGGGTGGGAGAGGGATTGGATAAATCAAATAGACATTGACATGTGATCATTTTAGACTTGCAAGGGTTTTTCATCTCTCTGCCCGCAAAGAGTACAGTAGTTTCCCAAATTAGTGATTCTTTGTAAAACTGCATCTCTCATTTTCAACTATGTTTTTAAAATACTGTCTCAAACATCGAATCCATGTTGTTTGCTTCAGGTTATTAGAGCTGACCATGAGGCTAAGGCAACTTGGTGTAGCACAACATTATTAAATTAAAGCATCTGTGTACGCATGCATACACATTCATAAAAGTTATAAAAGTATTGACAAAATGTTCGTGTGTTTGGGTCAGATTTTAAAGTTTTCTATGGTTTGTATTTTTATGTTTTGCACTTTGTTCCAAGGAAATTTTATATTTTGATTATTCATATATTAGATTATGGCACGTGTTGCTTGATGAAAACACAATTCAGTGGAGTGTTTGGAAGCATGTTGGAAGTAAGAATATTAATATTATGTTGTCCAATGACTAATCTAGAACTATCCTCCTAATCTTGGTCATTCCCACCCAAAAAAGACCTGAAGTTAGACTGTAAGGTCAAGTAGTAAGTTGTAACTGTCCTCCAATGTGTTCTGGTGTCAGTATCTTGCTTCCATTTATATTTTATTTTTTCCAGATATAAGTTGACTTGATGGGCACATGAGAACAAATGACTGTATTCTGGACTCACAATTTATAGTTTTACTTGAGAGTGTCTATTTTTTACCACCCAAAAGAGGCATCTGACTCTTACAGATTTCATTCATAATTTTTTTGTCACTTTCCCAACCATTTATATCTTCCTAAGCGTGTACTGCTAATATCTTTGCATATTTGTGTGTGTGTGTGTGTGTGTGTGTGTGTGTATTTTTTCAAGTATTTATATGCTAAATCATGTGCTCCATTAGGTCGATGGTTACCTTCACAATGAGGAGGAGAAGCGGTACAAGAAGATTATTTGGGAAGAGATGAACAGGGAGTATCTGGAGGTGATCTGATTCATATTTCTATTGATTTCAAAATTCATTAACTGCATACTTTAGACAGTAATTGAAGGCCATTCGGTTCTAGGAGGGTACGAACCTAACAATTATCATTATCTTCTAGCAGGATAGGTAGTGATTGCTTTTTTTTTTTATTTTTTATTTTTTATTTTTATTGTAGTTTGAAGATTTTTGATACATAATTCTAAGTTTCTACAAAATTTGAGAATGTTTCTGATATATTTTTTTATGGAAATATAGATCTCATGATTGGATTTTCTTTTCCTTTTCTTCTTTCTAGTGTAAAGAAAGAAAAAAGAAAAAGAAAAAAAGAAAGAGAATCCATTCTTTTTGTTTTTCAGTTAGTTTTGTTTTCCCCCTCATCTTATTTTGTTTTGATTGGATTGTGAAAAACTGGCTAACACAATCATTGGTTTTTTGATCAGATTTGATGATTATTCTTTTGCTATGGACTCTCATCTTTGATTTATGCTATATATTGATACTGTAATTAGCTCACAACAGAATTTTATGTTGCGAATTCTTAACAGGAACAAGCAGCTAAGGAAGCAGCTGCAGCAGCTGCTAAGGAAGCTTTTCAGTCCAGTTCCTATAGCTGTCCAGAGGACATGCAAGCTGCACAGGAGCTTGCTGCTGCTGCTGCAGCAGCTGTGGCAAAATCAAGAAAGGTGTTTGTTCTAACCTGTAACTTTTAAATTGCAGTTCACTATTTTGTTTTGTGGAGCGAACTGATACCGGCTTATATGACCATGTTTAATGAAACCAAACCTTGTACTCTTGCTAATAAATTGGGTAGAATGTACCATTGTTAAAATGTAATAATGTAGGACTTGATACATTTTCATGTATTATAGTTTAAATTAGATGCTAGAATTCTTTCTCCTATATTTTGTTAGCTAAGTGTCAAAGACATGGAGAGATTGTTATTTTTATTTTTATTTTTTTAAATTTGATTTTTCTTTTTATTCTGTTAAAAAGTTTGTCAGATGACATATTAGACGACATTTCCCCCATTTAACTATTTACAGATGTATTGCCTTGATGTGTTATTATTTACACTGATGGTGCGGCTTCAGCTTTCCAAAATGGACACGGTAACTGAGAGGTGATCCCCTTAAATCTATCCCCATTAGTCAAAATCCTGCCAGGTTCTTATGCCTGGCTACAAAACTGAAGTTACTGAAGGATGGGAACAAAAAAGTTTCTATGGAGCTGGAATTGAGAAAAGAGAGGATATGTTATAGGAAATAAAGTAGAGGGGTCTTGTTAGCATAGGAGAATGCTAGATGGTAGGAGATGAGAGCGAGGGAGTTCAGGAGGATTTATTTATTTTTTTATTTTTTGGGGGGAGGGGGTTGTGAAGGGGAAGTGAGTTGGAGACACAAATCTAATGAAAATAATACAAATTGCTCCATACATTGCAAACGTCTCACTAGGAGACAAATTGTATTGGGAAGTGAGTTGGAGAAACAAATCTAGTGAAAATAATACACATTGCTTCCATCGATTGCAAATTCCTCACTAGGAGACAAATTGTATTGACTGCACAATCATTGGCTGGAGATCCCATTTTTGGAAGAGGAAAATTTTGAGGCCTTGAAGTGTCGCAATGGATATATTGGTGCAAGGATCCTAGCCCAATGTAGACACAAATCTAGTGAAAATAATACAAATTGCTTCGTACGATTGCAAATGCCCCACCAGGAGACAAATTGAATTGCGATGTGAGTTGGAGACCCAAATCAAGTGAAAAGAATACATATTGTTTCCATTCAATTGCAAATGCTTCACAAGGAGACAAATTGTATTGACTGCACAATCATTGGTGGGGATGGATTGAATTTGGATTGGCTGGAGATCCCATTTTTGGAAGAGGAAAATTTTGAGGCCTTAAAGTATCGCAATGGGTATATTGGTATAAGGCTCCTAGCCCAATGGTTTTTTGATGCCCTGTCTTTAGCAATATTGGACTATGGTTGAGGAGGAGGGGATGGAATCTTTTCAGTGCTTCATTGAGCATGGGAGTGTGAGTTTTCCCGGATCTACCTTTATGGCTTTAGTGCCAATAAAGGGGAGGTCCAGTTGATATTAAAGCTTTAGAGTTAGATCTACTAGTTTGGTGGTAATTGGTAAATTGTTGGCTAAGGTATTACCTTCGACACATGGTTTCGGAAGTCATCTTTTTAGACCAAAATCCCTTTCAAGACAACTCTTGGATACCGGTTTTAACGGCAAATGAAGGTGTCCATTTGAGGTCTAGGAGGAGCATAGAGCTGGAAATGGTTTGCAAGTTTGACATTGGTAAGGTTGATGGCCATGTCATTAAGGGCTTCTCTCTTTATATGTTGGGCAGTATGGGCTTTTGGATATAAGTGGGGAAATGGGTGGAGACATGCATCTCTACAGCTGAATTCTTGATTTTGAAATAATTATTCTCTTGAAAGATTTCCCTCCCTTCCAATTAGGTGCTTGAGACGAGGAATCACTCCCTCTTGCTCTTTATTTTGGTGATGGGGGCTTAGAGCAGATTTCTCAAGCGGTTGGTGGAAGGGTTGATTATTGGTTGTAATTTTGATATTGCAGACAAAGCTATTTTATTTCTCTTACATTATTTGTTGGCGATACTACATTATTTGTGATGCTGATCTGGAGCAGCTGAGATTTTTGTGATTTGTATACTTGTGTTTTGAGGCTCTTTAATGGTAAATTTAAGATGAGTGGAACCATTCTGGTTGGAGTGGTGAGGTAATTGAGGTGTTGGCATGAATTTTGGGGGTTTGAGGTGATCAGTTTGGGGGAATGGAATAGAACAATTGAAGGAGCGGGTTGCGGATTCACAAGCTCAAACATAGTTCTTTTGAGAAATCTATTCTCTTGGATTGTAGTATTGTCTATAGGCTCTTTTCGACTAGTAAAATCATTTACTTACCATACAACCTGCTTAATATTTACTTCTTTTATTCTGCTAATAATTAAGTTAATTGACTTCGTATTGATTCTTTATTTCCCACGTTTTTAAGACCATGGTGATCTTTTATTTTTTCCCTCATTTCTCGTTGATGCTTCTTTTTTAGAGTCCTTGTTATGACCCCTAAACTATAAAATGCTTTATATTTGCTTCCTCAACTCAACAAAGCCTTTTTTCAACTACTTGGGGTTGGTTAATGAATCCTTTGTTTTTCCAATATGCTCTATGTAATGCCAAAGCCTCATTCAAGTAACATGTTGTCGTATCTTTCCTTCTTCAATCTACCCATGTTTATTTTGGTCGTCCTCCCTAGTATTATCCTCAATGTGAACCATGTCACTCTTCCTTACTGATGCACTCACTGGTCGTCTCTGCGCATGTCCAAACCATATTTTCTTCCTAATATTGAAATTACTCATGGATCCAATGGAAAATGTTTACTTCTAATATTAACCCCTGGTCTTTCAGTTGCGTTTGTTAATGTCTTCTTTTAAAAAGAAATCAACTCCCTCTTTTTCTCCTAGGCGTAACCAACCAACCATTTATTACTAACCCATGTATTACTGCTGGTGGAATGTATATTCCCACTACTTAAATGTCCATCTTCTTTTCTTTCTGCAACTAGTATACAAACTAGTCATTTCATTTTTGGCATCCATATGCAGCAAAGCCATCTATTAATCAAATTGGCAACAATGCATTCTAATCATTATTTTGAAATATTTCATCCCACGTTCACTTCCCAAACATTATGATGCTGTCATGATATAACACGACTAACGTACATTGGGAAATACAACCTGTCCACGTGTCTTGTTTATTTCCCGTGTCTTCATTTTCTCGCTTGAAACCAATTTCCATGTATAATAATGAGAATCACTCGAAATAAACAAACTAATGGACGTCTTAATTTCCACTATCGGTCCTCTTTTTTTTCTTTCTTTCTTTCTTTCAATTTTTTTTTTTTTTTAGTAAGCAATGAACCATTTGCCGTACTTGGGTGCTTGATCCCTCGATGCTCTGGTCAGTCTTTTCTTATTGGCCTTTATTGGGTAAATTTTGGTATGATCTGAAATAAATGACTATATATTAAATGAATCACTATATAGTTGTACTGTTGCAGAAAGGCACTGGAGAAATGGAGAAAACACAGCCAATTTCAGGAAGGATGGTGATGTATTGCTGCAGTCATATTGAATAAATTTGGGATTGGAAAATTTGAAGAGAATGGAAGGAATGCTAGTTATAGAGATTGCATTGAGAGGGTAATTTTAAAAAAGTTTCCGAGTAGGGGGGGAGAGGGAGAGAGAGGTCTATGTGTTGCAGGTGGTGATTGTTGGTGTATGACATGCAAGGATTTAAGTGATGGTGGGGTTAGGATTTTGATGTGAGGCAGAAGAAAAGAGAATGGGTGAAACCATAGTTCAAACACTCCTAAGTCCAATTTCTCAAAATGTTTGGCTTATGGAGTTACAAGACTTTTTCTCAATTTTAGTGAATGGCAAATTGATGAGGAGGATTGTTTGTAACTAGTAAAAATGTTAAGAACGTAATAGTCTAGCAGAAACAAATTCATGCATTTGGTGTGTGGTAGTGAAATTTTTATTTTTTACTTTAATCAAGTTGGACTTGTCCACGAGTCTTCATATTTTTTTCGTTTTTTATGCATCCCTTCGCAGGAAAGGCAACAAAAGCGAGCTGCAGAAGCAAGAAATGCAGTTCCTGCTCAAACTGCTGCAGAAGCTACTAGAGAAATGTTAACTAAGAAGGTATTGATGCCAAACAGAACAGAATAAATCAAATTCCCTGACCTTTTATTGTGTTTCAAGGGTTTTTTTCCTTTCTCTAATAATAAGGCAAGCTTGGTCTAATCGATTTAGACAATCTGTTCATATATATATATATATATATATATATATTTTTTTCTTCCATTATCTTCTCATCCTTGAATATTGTGCATGGTTGACATTTATTATTGTATATTGATGTGTTTTCCTTGCAGAGACTCAGTTCTAAAATCAACTACGATGTCTTGGAGAAACTTTTTGATGAATCTGTAAGTTTTATCAGCTTTCTTATTCTGGTTTTAGGTCCTCCCCTCTCCCCTTCTTCCTTCTGTCAAGCCTCCCCTTTCTTTTGCAGCCACTTACCCAAACTTGGGTTACACAAAACACAATTAGCAGACCATGTACGGGTGTGTGTGTTTATGTGTCTGATTTATATAATGCCATAAGATTCCTCTAATCCCAATTTTTGGGACTCTCATGCATTGCAAATTTACTGGTGTACAATTTTCTGAACAGACATCGGTATTTGTGAGATATCCATGCTTATGAGGCAGAGATCTCAACAATGTATTACTAAGGAGCTGACAGTGAATTAGAAATGTGTCCTTTTTTTCTTTGCTTGGCAAGCCTATAGGGTCTCTGTATTTGCATTAGTGGCATCATATACTTGTCTCATGCCCAGTTACTTCATGTTACATGTTTTTTAGTGTCCATGTTACGTAGGACCATTTGGAATTCCACGAAAACAATTTCGATTTTTATGTTATACACCTGATGCTACAAAGTTATTCCACCTGCATTTAGTCATTGAAAAATTGGAAAAGATGTGTGAATACAGACTGCAGAGTAGAACTTCCATCTCTTTTGTGGCTATTTTGGTGGTTGAAGACGTAAGTGCCAAAATCTGAGGAACTATTTCTAACTTTGACTGCATTGTTCTGTCTGCCCATCTATAGATGAATTGGGACATGATAAATCAACTCTAATTCCAAAGGGAATGCATTTTCATTCCCTTCCGGTTTCCCGGAGGAAATTTATGACTGGAGCAGATAAGGATATTGTGCTCACACATGAAAAAATAATGATAACAATGACGATGATAACAACGACAGTGATAAGCCAGCCAAGTAGTAGTAGTTGTTGTGGTCTTGCCTTTGCAGCAGGGTGTTGTAAAAGGTGGAATAGATATAAACCTATTCATTATTTTGAGTACATTTGCATTGATGTACTTGTCCTACAGGTGGCTCCCAAGAAAAGTCGGACTGAAACTCATTTGGACTATGATGACAATTTTCGGACAATTAGCAAAAATGAAGAACTTGAATTAGAGGACGGTTATAATAATGGCGACTTTGGGACAGAGGATGCGTATGAAGATGGGGAGGATCCCGAAGGATTGCATGGCAATTATGAGAATGTAGGGGAAGAATATGACTATGGTGATGATTATGGTTATGATGGGTACTGACTGGCTATGGTAAGCTTTTATTTCTCATTTCATGTAATAATTTTTTTTTCTTCTTTATTTGTGTTTTTTGTTTTTAACTGGGCCATCGTGGAATGGGGCTATAAAGAGAATCGGAGGTTGTTACAATTGGTACACCCCATTTCTGCAACCCTCCCATTGGGGTTCTAATAGTCTGTAAGATTTGTACTGCATTTCTGTAGACTAAAATTGAAAATGCTAACCATTATTTTAGTGTAATTGATCATTCATAAGGTTGTGTGCATCAAACTCTCTCTATTAGCCAATTAAACTCTCTCAATCTTCTTCACTGGAAAATGTTGTCGGTATTAAGATCTTGGAAGTTCCATCACTTCGAAAGTGTATAAATGCCTTCTATATTTATTTTAAAAATTGGGCTGAAAGAATACATGTTGCTTATGATATATATATATATATAGAATATCTATGATGACATCATAATTGTGATCGCATTGCGGCATCACTTATGAGTTTGTGTTTTTTTGAAAAGTGTCTTGTATTATATGCAGCTGATTAGAATAATAAAAATAGTTATAATAGTAAAATAAATCAACGTCTAGGAGGATGAAACTTCCAAGATCTTGATACCGACAATATTTTCCACAAATATGTGAATTTCGTGGTGAGTGAGACCTCCAACAACCTCTTTGAAAGAGAAATATCCCAAGCCACAAACACATTTCTGATCTGATCTTCACACCACTCACGTTGGCGGTCTTGGTCAAATGATTCCTTGTATATCTGTCTACACTGTTATGTACCAACTATGATTCTATATGCTTATAATCGCTTTAATATCCAAAACTCCATTGTAATAAATAAATTTGCAGAAAAAATAAAGTATAATTTGAAAAGGAATATTATAGAAGCATCCATTTTGATAACAAAATTCTGAATTTTTTCAAGTGTTGACTACATAGTTTTCTAATCAATATATTAATTTGGGATGGAAAATTTTGTTAATAGGACAAATTAATGGTAAAATATTATAACTTTGGTTTACAGACAAAGCAATTAATTCAATTTTCCTCCTCCCCTTCTTTTCAATATTTTCTCTGACCAAGACTACCTACACAATTGAACTAAATTACTACTCAGAAGTGGCTGAGCTTTGGTGGACTAGTTTCAAGTCTCAATCCAACCCGACCAAGGAGAGGAACAAAATATCTAGGCAAAGTAACCACTGGCTCTAGGTCAGGTCTCATAGATAATCACGATATTTTTGGAGGGTATATATATATATATATATATAGTGGAAGTATGTATAATATTTAATACATAAAAGACGAAACTTAGGTCGGTAGGACCGTAGGAGAAGAGAAGAGAATGAAACGAGTGTTCATCATTTGATAGGTGGAAGAGTTGGATGGATAAGGGAAGGATGGTGGGATTAGCCATCACTTATGAGTTGTGACTCACCATTTTGCTCCTATTCTAAAGGGGAGGAAAAGAGAAGAGAAGAGAGAAATTCGAAAAGACAACCTCACACCTCATTCTGATGTATTAATTAATTTGTACATTAAGGATATATTAATAAAATAGTAATATCGATTTTTATTCTTTTACATCTAACCAAACAAAAGAATTTATTGAGATACATATCCTTTCCTTCCTCTCTTCATTCTATCTATTTTTTCCGAATTTAGACTACCAAATGGAGCATTAGTTAGACATCTTGACTTATTGATAAATAAAGCTTGGACTTTCTGTTTTGACGGGTGGACTAAAATTCTTTGAGACTATCACCATTTCACACCTTAAGCAAATGTGTTAAAAATGTGTAAATTTTATCTAATTTTTTGCTTAGTTGTCAAATGGGGATTGGCCCGAATTATATACTGAAAATATATTTTCTTAAAGGATGATGATGATGTGTGTGTGTGTGTGAACAACTGAATTCGGAATAGCTGAGCTAAATAAGGCGGCCTGATGATGTAAAAGTGACCCAAGATGACAGAGTTAGGCAGGTGCAACTCCAAACACAAGTTAGGTTGACTTTAAGTCCAGTAGTCCTACATATTATATTCCTTTGTATATTCAATATTCAATTGTTGGGTTGAGCTCTATCTCTATCAATATATATATATATATATATATATATATATGCACAATCACCATTCCCACCCACATCCTTTCCTTTGCCTCTCTCACCAACCATTTCTCCAATCTGCTTAATTCCAGCTCCATAAATTAATGATTTGTTTGATGAAGTACATGGAACACACCTATTTTCTTCGATTGCTCCTATTGTTTCTGGGTTTCTCCTTAGTTCTGTCCTCTGTCGCAATTCCTAACTCAAGTACGATTCAATTTAATTGGATCCAATCCAATATACTTCTTTCAATATATATAAGTTGTGGTGTGTGTATATATATGTGTGTGTGAGTTCTGATGTATATATATATATATATATATTTGTGTGATTATTAGGAAGCCTCAAGCCAATCAAGGAAGAAGTATCGGTCCAGGATTTACTTGCTCAGGTTTGCTCTCTCTCTCTCTCTCTCTCTCTCTCTCTCACTAGTTTATTAATTGAGTCTAGATATGAGTGGGATTATGTAATTATATGTATATATGAATTATCTTAAATTAAATTGATTTATAGGATGTAATGGGTTTGAGGATTGATGGGGAGCTATTAGAGGAAAGATTGATAAAAGGGAGGATGGACATGGAAATGGAAGAGGCAGACTATCCAGGAACAGGAGCAAACAACAACCATGATCCAAAAGCTCCCGGAACATCTTGATTATTATTGCAGACATATATATATATATATATATATATATATATATATATATCCCAACAGGTTCAAAGATTTAGTTTTTTATGTTGTTATTTGGATTAATATCCTATCTATCTTTTTAGGCTATACCTTTTTCTTAATATCCTATCTATCTTGTTAGGCTATCTAATGGAAGTTTTCACTTTGTAATATAACATGAAAGTTGGTTAATATGCAAAAATTATTATGTGTGGTTTTGTTATCTCCCAAAAAATTTGGGAAAGAGAAGGAAATGTTGTAATTTTTAATGAAATTTTGTTTAAAATGTCTTTCTTTTTTAAAAGATAAAATTTATGAAAAAAAGGTATAATAATAAAGTTATTAAAATAATTTTTTTTAATCAAATATGATTATTATTATTTATTAAAAAAATATGATTACTATCATTTTTTTTTTTTTTTTTTCAAAAATGATAAGTGGTTAATATTTTTACTTTTATTATAAATATATATAGTAAAAATAAAAGTGAAGGATGAATATCATTGTTCCTTCTAAATAATCTTTGACGTATTTGTTATTTTAAGCAAAGGGGAGGGTAGAAATGGAATTAGACAAAGTCCTACTCGTGATTGCTGTCCAAGCAAAGAAATGTTGCAACTGCCAAGCAGAGAGAACACAATGAAGGACTGGTGGATCCACAACATATACATACTTATTTTTTATTGATCTTTTATTTTCCGTTTATTTTTTAGTTATTGTTATTAAAACATAATTCAATGACCAAACTTAAGAATTAATATGATAAAAGTTCTTTTTTTATGGGCACATGTAATACTCAAAATTTTTGTTGCTTTTCTTAATTATTGTTATTATTAATTTGGTAAATTAAATATTTGGACTTGCTAACATGATATTTGAGCCAATTTGGGCTTAAAAAAAATAATTTTATCTAGGTTCGGTTTGTTTTGACGTAAAATATTTTTTTTAGAAAATATTTTTTTTTTTTGTTTTTTTTCAGGTAAAATAGTTATTTTTGTTTTTTACTTTTTAGCATTTGGCAAAAGTCAAGGTCTAGGTTGAGATCGAGTCGATCGAGTAAAGTTTGTAAAATAGCTTGTCAAAAACTACTGCATAAGTTATTTTTGTTAGATTTTAATATTTTTTTTCTTCATAAATATTTTACGACAAAACAACAAAAAACACAAAAAATAATTTTCGAAAAATGTTTTACGTTAGGCTTGTGATGGACTCAGGCTTACATTTATTTAACAAAGTTGATCACTTAATAACAATTCGAAGAGTGGCCCAACACTGTGTATTCCAAAATTATTAATATTAGGTTTTCTTGTTCAAGCCTAGTCAGTCAATTTTTTTTGGATTTAGGTTCCGTTTGGTTTGTTTGAGCGTAAAATATTTTTTTTGTAAAATGTTTTCTAAGCGATATTTTTTAATGTAAAATGTTTTCTTTAGTTTTTGGTGTTTGACATATTTAAAAAAAATAAAATAAAATTTGGGACTGGTCATGAATGGACAAATATGCAATAAGTCAATAACTCGTTATCAATCCATTTACGGCTGGTTATAAAACGGATTGGGTGTTAATTTTTCGGTCTCAGGTGTTTTTTTTTTTTTTTTTTGAAAATGTCACTGTACAATTTACTCGGCCAATAATATTAATTATATATTTATATTTAGAAAAATGAATTTTGATTGATACAAACAGGAATTTTAATTAGTTTGTCATTTACTTTTTTTTTTTCCCCGTAGAGAGATGTATTTATCACAGCCCAAAAAACAAAAAAATAAATAAAAGGGAGATAAGAGAGAGAAGCAGAGGACAGAAAAAAAAATAGTGAAGAGAGAGAAACACATAAATTGGTATTGGATTTATTGGCTCTTCGAGTAACTTGTTTTATTTGAGTCACTATAACACACAGTAAAGGTTTCTATCTTTCTCGGCCCCATGTTACCACTAATATTGTTCTTGTTTATATTTCTGCTAATATTTTAGATTTGGCAGCAAAAAATTGTCCTTGTTGATCTTGTTGCTGTTTGTTTGCCAGGACCAAAAAAAAAAAAAACTTCTCTCTCTAGACGCCCACTCTCTCTCTCTCTCTCTCTCTCTCTAGGCGCCCACTTTCTCTCTCTAATTTTTATTTTTGGCCACTGTGTAACGTACTTGATTGCTGGTTTATATGCTTTTGTTGATGAGATTGAGCGTGAAATTGATAGGTTTTGAAAATAATTTTTCGAGGATTAATTGGTAAGCATTTTTTGATTAAGTTTTGAAAAATTATTTTTTTTTTTGTAATTTTTTATTTTTTTATTTGGAACCATCAAACGAAAAATACAAAAATATTTTATACTCAAACAAACGAAGCTTTAGAGTCTCATTCTCCAATGTCTATCGTGAATGTGCAAAGTTCAATTTGGGATTAAACATTTGTGGTCAGTTTTTTTTGGATGGGTGGATGAAATTGTGAAATTAAAAAGGGTAGGGTGTTTGGTCCTCATAAAAATTCAACCGGAAGGAAAGGGGAAAATGAAGAAAAATTAAGTAGAAAGTAAAGATTTTTAAAAAGTTGTTACTTAATTTTCTCTCCTTTTCAATTTATTTGACAGAACAATCTGAATATGGCAATTTTGCATTTTGCACAAGTTTTTATTGTGATAAAATCTTATAGTAATTTAAGCAAAAGAAAATCTAAGAGTTTTTATTAATAAAGAATAATTTATCCTCAAGAACTTTCCACGTAAACATTTTAAATATTTAAAATTTTCAAACTTTCAAATGGGAAAGATTTTAGAACTCAGCTATACTCTTTTCTTTTCATTAGCACTTAAGTGTCATTTGCATGGCGACCTTATGAGGTGATAAAAAGAATAGGGTAAATTACACTCACATTTCCTGAAATTTAAGTCAATGTCACTCAACAGACAATCAATGTACTAATTTACATTAACACCCTTGAAATTTTAAAAGTCTTATTTACCCCTGAACTTGTTAATTGCAAAAAGTAACCCTAATCAATATTCTGTAATCCCTTCTCACCTGCCACCGCAACACCTATACACCGCCACCGCCACTGCCACAACCATCGCATACCGCCACAACTACTGCACGCCACCACAACCCCTACATCGCCATAACCACACAACATTGCACATCAAACACGCCACACCAACACAACGCCACAGGGTCAAAGAAGACAATCAGTCGCACCCAAACACACATCACCACAACCATCGCCATACCCATACACCCATACACTGCCCGAGCAAGTTGTTGAATCACCGAGCAAGATATAAGACCACCCACGGTGAAATTACCGATGGCGAAGAGATGAACGACTATGCAGTGGTGGCTTTTGCCACTGATCTCGTCGCTTCTGAAATTAACTCGTGTGTGTGCGAATAATTGAATCAGTGGACTTGCATCTAGCAAACATGGTGATCAATGGGTTCGATTAGGTGGGTGGTGGCAGCGGACTGAATCGTTTTCTTCCTCAGATCGCTTGAATGCATACGCCATATCTCCACGCACCACTGCGCATAGATCTAATGCATTTTTCACGCGCATGCGTCACCTTCTTCTTCAGCTATTCCAGTCTTATTATCACCCTCTGCGCTCATCACCAACTCTTTGATGCCGTCAAGCATCAAAGACACTGCTGCCCTCTGCTGTTCTCTGTTTTCTCAACATCATCAACACCACCAAGGACCAAGAAGCCGCTGCTATTCTCTGCCGCAGCTCCACGAACTGCGACTGTTCACACCACTCCAAAACCCTATTCTAAGAAAACCTTTTCTTCAACGGCGTCGCCTTTGAGCTCTCCTCCAACCTCGCCGTCCTCCGCCTCCACTTCCGCTTTTACGACCTCGACTTCCTCTGCGTCTTCTCCCTCAACGCCAAACCCTAAATCTCCGCCAAAATCAGCCGCGTCGAGGAGGACAAAGAGCAAATCGACCCTGTCCTCGACCGTGCCTGCGTTGCCGAACCTTAGAGGATTGAGGTATTGTGTAGGGTTAGAGAGAGAATGTAAAATGAAGGTTATTTTGGTCCTTCAAAATTTAGTTTATAGGGTTGGGTAGAGGGGATGTGTGAAATTTTTTGAAACCTCGTAGGATAGGATGTCAATGTAAACAAGTGTATTGACTGTCCACTTAGTGACGTTAACTCAAATAAGTGTGAGTGCAAATTAACCAAAAGAATATCTCGAATGCTATAAAGAGTTTACATTGAAATTGTAGTAAGAGTTGTGTTACTCCCACTAAAAAGAACTAAGAAATTTACCCACTTTTGGTGGCTGATTACAGAGTATTTAGTTAGAGTGACGTTAGGACTGGTGCTGCTGCCCCAATGAGAGCAGATGAAATCAGTCCTATCCATTTTCTTTTTGATAATAATTAAGGGAAACAATATTCACAATTCAATTTTTTTATGATTGTATTATACTTCTATTCCTAATTTTATAAATAAATAGTTATTTTTTTTCAAGTACCACAATTATCCTTTCAGTTAAGGAAATATATTTTCATCCCTATCTCTCTCCCCAATTAATGATTTTGGACCGTTACAACTATTTCTTTTATTTTTTTCTTTTGGTATTATGTACAATGAGTTTAATTTGGAATGTCTTTAAATCTTGAAGTTTTTCTTCTTGATGAGAAAAATCCTAATTGTTTTGATAATAAAATTTTAAGAACATGAATTTTGGGAAGAAAAAAAGAGGAAGAAGAGAGGGAGATGGGTGCTATATACAACTATGTTTGTCTTTTGACGTGTTATGATGTTTGAGCTTTTATAGCTCTAATCACGTCTCTGTATCCTTATTTTTTGTTTTCACTTCTCTTAAAACTTTTGAAGAGTATTTACATGTTCAACACCTGTATTGAAGCATCAATTATGAATCAATCTTACCACAACTACATAATTTATTAATGTTTATGTTTGAGAGCACTAATTAATGTCTTGGATTTAAAATTAGAGAAAATTTAATTCAAATTTTGTATTAAATATTTTTCAATCTCAAATTTAAAGAACCTATTCAGTATCGCTAAACATACCATAAAGATTATTGTAAATATATATAGAACTTGATTATGTGGCTGCTTAATTGGGGTTTAAAAACCAGGTGGGTTCAGGTTTAAAGAGGAAAAAAAAAAAACACACCCTATCAAAAGCCGTGAAAAATAGAATTGAATTCAAATTGGCTACTCAAATTGCACCATTGCAAATTAACAACCATAGTGGACCACGAGATTATAATAAATAAGTATTGAATATTTTCAAAAACCATAGTGGGCCTCACATATTACCACCCAATGATCCAAGTATATTAATATACATAACAGTCGGAGATGAGCAATCTATATATGAATTGTAAAAATGTTAACAAAATTAGCTATTTGAACTCAAATTATTACAGTTAACAATATTACCTTCTTTTTTTTAGTGAAAAAATACTTAATATTTATAACAACAATAATAATGAAAAAAATATTAATAATAATACTTTTTTTAATCATCATCGTAGAGGTGGCCCAGGTGGGCTACATCATCATTCTTATCTCTAAAAACTTGAATTTAAGGTTAATCATATTGTTATCTAAATTGGTCAATGAGAAATAAATTTCCCTATCATATATTAACAATCTTTATTACCAAATATATGCAAATTAAATTTCTAGACTATTTTATTCCTTTTTTAATTTGTTATATATATATTTTAAATAAATGGCCTCTGTGAGGTCCATCACACACACACACACACACACATATATTTATATATTATATTTTCCAGTATATAAGTAGCTTCTATGAAGTATATCCATCTTCCATCTCATTCCACTTCCTTGAGAAAATTAATTTACTGTCTCTTCATTATGAAAATGAAGACATTTCCTGGACTCCTGATTCTGTTTGTGCTTTTATCTTATATTCTCTCCTCTTCTGCAAGTAAAGTTCTATTTATATAATTAAGTTGGATTTGCTTCAAAATTTTGCATGTCAAATTGCTCATATTATTATGTATGTACTTAGCTGACACTAAGAATTTGTCTTTGCTATTATTAATTAGGAAACCTCAACTTGATTAAGGAAGACCCATCTGCTCACAATTTAAAAACTCAGGTCTCTCTCGCTCACAAAACAAAAAAAAAAAAAAACTCCATGTCATATTTATAAATCAAGAAATTAAGTTTATGGTTATGTTAATTAAATTTAATATTGTGCTTGTAGGGTATAATGGAGTCAGATGATGGTGGCAAATTGGTAGATGAGGCAAAGGGAAGGATGGAAGTTGAACTAATGGGGGAAGATTACGCACCCCCACATACACATCCTCCTTCTCCTCCACCTTCAAAGAAATTGGTAGATGAGGCAAAGGAAAGGATGGAAGATGAACTAATGGGGGAAGATTACACACCCCCACATACACATCCTCCTTCTCCTCCACCTTCAAAGAAATTGGTAGATGAGGCAAAGGAAAGGATGGAAGATGAATTAATGGGGGAAGATTACACACCCCCACATACACATCCTCCTTCTCCTCCACCTTCAAAGAAATTGGTAGATGAGGCAAAGGAAAGGATGGAAGATGAATTAATGGGGGAAGATTACACACCCCCACATACACATCCTCCTTCTCCTCCACCTTCAAAGAAATAAAGTGACTGTGTGGCCAGAAATGATGCAAGCAATTATTAAAAAATATATTATTATTATTATTATTATACTCCTATCTTTTTTTCAAGCAACTTTCCTGAATTTGAATAAACTCCTCAATTAGTCAACTTGTCTGGTCTATCTCCTATCTTTTTTTCAAGCAACTTTCCTGAATTTGAATAAACTCCTCAATTAGTCAACTTGTCTGGTCTATGTAGCTCTAATAATTGAATTGTCACGTCAAAATTAGGTCCCCTAAATAATTTATTTGGATTCATTGAACCGGCAACTCTGGCAAATCATACCAATTTTAGTTACAACTTGAGTCCAATCTAACATGTGAAATATTTGGTGTAAATCTTAATTTTATCTTTTAACTTTAACTACTCAATTAAACTCTAACTCATTTTTTTACTTTTAAACTTGAACTTTAATTTCGGATTAAAAAGTCAGATTAATTCGAATTGCCTATAAACTCCAAGTTGAAAATATAATGTGATCTTGAATTATTATTATTATTTTTTTGACACAGTTTTAGTGTAAATTACTAATAAAGAAAAAAAAGATTTTAAAAATTTATTACAAATTACAAATAAATTCTTAAAAAATTAAAAGTTGAAAAGAAAAATGGTGATCATAATTTGAATAGTAAATATAATGTATTTAAAATTTTATATATATATATAAATAATATTATAATTCAGATTCGAGTTGGTAGCATCTCAATCCAAACCTAACAGTTGAATTTAATTTTTTTAATCCAGGCCAATCCTACTTGTAAAAATGATTTATCCAAACCCGGGGCTGCTCAGATTTGCTGGGGTGCACTCCTAGGAACCATTCATTAGACATCATCAAAGAAGGTTAAGAAATGATAAGTAAAAGTGAAATGTGAGTATCATTTTGGTTTTGCGAATGTCAAAAATGGGTATAAAAGGGTAATTTCGTTGTTACATAAAAGTTGTGTATCAAATTTGTAATCGATTTAACATTATGGGCCTAACCCAGTGGGTTCTTTTTAATTAGGGTTGCAACTCAGCCCATACATAATTTGTCCATATCCCCCACTAAGACCACCTTAAAAGAATTTGTGTGCAAAAATAAATCAATTAATGCTACACCAATGACTTGAACTTGAATGCTAAGTTTAAATCCCAAGTACACTACTAACTTAGCTACTATACTCTTGTGACTTCAATATAATTATAAATATATATAATATTTTTGGGCTCGAGTTGGGCTTCAGGCTTTATCCATATCAATCCAAGCCTAGCCCGAATTGAACTCGGGTTCAAAATATATATCCCAGGCCCAAACCGAAATTAAAAAAATATTGTCCAAGCTCACAAAATTTCAGATTGGACTCGGGTTATTTTGAGGTTGGCTCGCCTGAGTTGCAGCCCTACTTTTAATTACTTAGCCATTATTTACTTATGTTACTTTGAAAGTGAGTTTTATTAGATAGTTAAGTAAAAATAGACAAAAAGTTTGGATTAACTAAATTGTACTGCTTTATCAATCTTTTGTAATCGGATCAATAAATTAATGTTGTGTTCGGTAGGAAAGAAGGAAGAGGTAAAAAGAAAAACTAAAAAGGAAAGAACGAACTTTCTTCATTCGGTAGAGATAATACAAGGAGAGAAATGAGAATATGAAAGATCCTTTACAAATTTTTATCTACCAAAAAATGCACGGAAAAAAGGAGGAAAGACAAATGAACTATTGTAGAAATTTTAAATTAATTACTATCCTAAATTATACTGATTTACTATATAAATTACAATATTATAAATATTATTGGTTTATTATAAATTACAAGTTTTATTGGTAAAATTAATTAATTAATTTTTTTCTTTTCATTCTATCTTAATATTAATGAATATAGGAAATTATGAGTTTATTCTCTTCTATTCTATTCACCGAACAAAAAGAACGAAATACACAATATCTTTGTTAGGGATGTCTACTCCATTCCTCATTCTGTCCCAAGCTTCCATCTAATTTTTTTCTTTCATACCACGAGGAAAAAAAAGAAAAGAAAAAAAAAATTAAAAAAAAATTACAAAATGATATAACTTATTTCCGGTGTATCTAGCAGTATATTAGTGGAATAAATTAAAATTAATTGAAGTGTTAAGAATTGAACACTTGCTGCAAGTCAGTTTATGATTGTATAAGGGTCGTGTATGGAACGCGAGGAGACATACTACCAGTCTTCCACCAGATAATAATAACAATAATAAATATGGAGAGAACATTTTGATTTTACTGGTGTATAGAAGGCGAGGAGATACTACTGCCATCACAGGAAAAATGAAAATAAATTATAACAATGGTAATAATAATAGTAAAAAAACATATGGAGTGAGAACACTTTAATTTTATTGGTGACAAGGTGACAAGAGACTACTGTCACATAAATAATAATAATAATAATAATGATAACACTTTCATTTTATTGGTGACTACAAGGTCAGGAGATACTACTATCATAGAAAAATAATAATAATAATGATAATAATAATAACAACAAATAAATATGGAATGAGAATAATTCAATTTTATTGGTGACTTCTAGGTCAGGAGAAAAATAATAATAAAAATAAAAACAAATATATAGGAGTGAGAACACTTTAATTTTATTGGTGACTAAACTGGACAATAAATTATGTCCTCCTTTTGGTGATGGTAGCAATCTCATCCAGATTCTAGTAATCTCAACAAAAAAATAAATGTAAGTTAATCCATATTATTTCTTCTCTTGCATTAGACATTTTTTGTACCTAATCAGCTTCCCTGAATATATAATAGTCTCTTCTCATCACCAAAAACGTAAGTGCCAAAATCTGAGTAACTATTTCTAACTTTGACTGCATTGTTCTGTCTGCCCTGATAGGAAACGTGCTAGTTTTAAAAACTTTTCGAGGGATTTTCTTTCACAGATCTTGATTCATCACATAGAGACAAGTTTTATGCAAAAATAAAATATGATCTATCATTCAATTAAAAGATTGAATACTTACATCAAGGTTTGAGTAAACCTTAGATCTCTCCTCTAAAGTGAATGTTCTCACTTATTGTAAATTCCTTTTCTTTTCCATGGATCTCCATCTCCTTGGTAATTGTTTTGCCTTTAGGAATCACTCATAAGCCTCCATGAATGACCTTGGAAAACTAGGCTTGTGGGAGCCTCCATTAGATGAGAACATAAACCCTAATTTTCTAGAGAGAGAAAATATATATTCCTTTTTCCTTCTACCAAAAATCACACCCTAAAATATACATAGACCATGTATATTTATAGGCAACATAAAGGTAAAGAAAAGGAAACAAATAATCCTTCTCAATCTCTAATTCACATGTCTCAAATCTAATATGATTCCAATATCAAGTTGGGCTATGAGTGAGAATCCATTGGGCCTATTATTTTATTGGCTACAATGAATTAATGATTGGCCCGGTCCATGGATCCAATTAAATTAATTCATAAATTAATTTCTACTCCACTAAAAGAAATTAATTGAACTCCAATTAAATAATAAATAACCTCTAAGTCAATGTTGCACTTTGACCCCTTTATGCATAATTAGTTATCGGATAAATAATGCCATCAATCCGACTACTTAATTAATATATTTATTTTGGTACCTTTGATTATTTCTGGCTCGATCACAATAAAACATTTGTTCGACAAAAATAATAATTTAATAAATAAATATATAATAAATCATTTTGTCTAAAATCATACGAAGGCTTCGAATTTACTTTGTGATCAACCATAATCAATACAAAATAAATACAAGTAACAATGATGCAAATATTGAAAATATAACCCTCTAACTATTAATTACATAACTACCCGAAGTGTCGGTCTAAGGATCCCGAAGAATCCGCCGAACAAATCAAAGTAATTATTAATTAATAAAAGAGTCTATACTTTTCTCATGCTTAAGAGTCAAATGCCATGACGGTGATAGGGAGTAATTGCATACGACGGCTCTCGCAATATATCTCAACCTAACGCGGATCCAGTTCAAGTCTTAATTAATTATGAGTCCATCCATAATTACCGACTATGAACAATTTATAATTACTATTTATATATCATGCATTGATTGCCATCACATACATATACATAAATATTTCTTGTAATTATATGGACACTATCAATTTCATAGTGAATCGAAATATAATACATTGAATTCACCAATTGTATAAAACATAAATATTTTAAAAACGTCAGGAACATATGTCAATTAATCCAAACAGGAATTTGCTATGCCAGGACATATAAATCCCAACATGCCCATCTTCTATAGATGAATTGGGACATGATAAATCAACTCTAATTCCAAAGGGAATGAAATTTTCATTCCCTTCCGGTTAAGAAATTTATGACTGGAGCGGATAAGGATACTGTGCTCACACATGAAAAAATGATGATAACAATGACGATGATAACAACAGCAATGATAAGCCAGCCAAGTAGTAGTAGTTGTTGTTGTGGTCTTGCCTTTGCAGCAGGGTGTCGTAAAAGGTGGACTAGATATAAACCTATTCATTATTTTGAGTACATTTGCAGTGATGTACTTGTCCTACAGGTGGCTCCCAAGAAAAGTCGGACTGAAACTCATTTGGACTATGATGACAATTTTCCGACAATTAGCAGAAATGAAGAACTTGAATTGGAGGACGGTTATAATAATGGCGACTTTGGGACAGAGGATGCGTATGAAGATGGGGAGGATACCGAAGGATTACATGGCAATTATGAGAATGTAGGGGAAGAATATGACTATGGTGATGATTATGGTTATGATGGGTACTGACGGGCTATGGTAAGCTTTTATTTCTCATTTCATGTAATAATTTTTTTTTTTCTTCTACATTTGTTCTTTTTTTTTTTTTGTTTTTTACTGGGCCATCGTGGAATGGGGCTATAAAGAGAATCGGAGGTGTTACAATTGGTACACCCCATTTCTGCAACCCTCCCATTGGGGTTCTAATAGTCTGTAAGATTTGTACTGCATTTCTGTAGACTAAAATTCAAAATGCTAACTGATCATTCATAAGGTTGTGTGTATCAAACTCTCTCTATTAGCCAGTTGAACTCTCTCAATCTTCTTCACTGGAAAATGTTGTTGGTATTAAGATTTTGGAAGTTTCATCCCTTCGAAAGTGTATAAATGCCATTTATATTTATTTTAAAAAGAGTAATGCTTAGTTACTAACGGGTGAGTAGGGTGAAATTACTCACCCTTATTTGGTCCAATAATAAAATAACAAATCACATTTAATTATAAAATAATTCATACCTAAAAACACAATATACATTTATTCAATGGTTGATCCGAAAAAATAAAGAAAGATGTGAATTATTTTATTATTAAGTGTGATTTAGTATTTTGTTATTGGACTACATAGAGGTGTGTAACTTCATCCTATTCACTGGTGAGTAAAGCATTCTGCTTTTAAAAATTGGGTGGAAAGAATACACGTTGCTTATGATATATACATATATATACACACATCTACATAGAATATCTATGATGACATCATAATTGTGGTCGCATTGTGTCAAAACTGCCGAGTTTTTTTTTTTTTGTTGTAAAAGTGTCATGTGTTTATATGCAGCTGATTAGAATAATAAAAATAGTTATAATAGTAAAATAAATCACGTCTAGAAGGAGAGGCCCACAATATGTGAATTTCATTGTGGACAATTGAGACTCCAACCACTTCATTGAAAGAGAAATATCCCAAGCCACAAACACATTTCTGATCTGATCTTCACGTATGACTCACGTTGGGTTCATGGTTTTAGACCATATGCGCCAGTCTCATCCGATTTTACCTCTCTAAAAATGTCACATCAACTTTTTTAAAAGTCACACTAGCAATTTAAAAAATGACGTCAGCAATTTTTACTCTCCAGAAACACACTCCATCAGGCTCTCCAAATTTTCGCTCTCTAAAAAAAAAATAATAAAAAATTAAAATTAAAATTAATTATTTATTATTATTATTTTTTTTAACTTTTCCTAAACGGTTATATTTGGAATCGCTATGTTAATGATGATGTTTAATTTATTTTGCATTTTGTGTGCTTTTAAGATGTTATGACATTTCGTATACTAGAATTTTTATTATGTAATTATTTTTTAAGATTAAAAATAATGAATTAAAATAAGAAAATAAGTATTACAAAATTCTATGGAAATAAGTAGATGAATTTGTAATTTTAATTATTTTTTTTACAAAAATTGTTAAAATTTTTATTTATTTATTTTTGTCCCAAATAAATAAGGATTAAAAATAATGAATTGGAATAAGAAAATAAGGATTACAATTTAAAGCAAAAAAAAAAAATTAATAATAAAACAAATTTTAAGGAAAAAAAACAAAAAAAAAAAAAAGCTTTTTGAATTTATTTTGGCCCAAAGAATTTTTTTTTTTTTAAACAGTGCCTAAATAATATATTTTTTATTTAATGAATTTTATTTAAATTTTTTTCTATAAGGAGCTAAAAATAACCTATTTTTAGGTTTTAAAAAAAAATTATGCCACTGTTCGGCTCACTGTGCATAAGTTAGAGAGTAAAACAAAATAGTGGCAGCCCAAAACGGCGCCGTTTTGGGTCAAAGAAACCAAAAACAAAAAAAAAAACAGCGATCGCGGGCTGGCTCGCTGAATACCGCAAGCCGACCCATGATTGCTAATGGGCCCCAACATTTATAGCTAGCCCACTGCACTTTATACAGTTCATTCGCTAGTCCAAATTGGGCTTTGAAGAGTCCAGTTGCGGATGCTCTTACTCTTTTGCCATCAATACTACCGTCAAATGATTCCTTGTACATCTGTCTAAGACTGTTATATACCAACTATGATTCTATATGCTTATAATCACTTTAAAATCCAACATTCCATTCCAATAAATAAATTTGCAGAAAAAATAAAGTACAATTTGAAAAGGGATATTATAAAAGCAGCCATTTTGATAATAAAATTCTGAATTTTGTAAGGTGTTGGACTACATAATTTTCTAATCACTATAATTGATATATTAATTTGGGATGGAAAATTTTGTTAATAGGACAAATTAATGGTAAAATACTATAACTTTGGTTTACAAACAAAACAATTAACTCAATTTTCCTCCTTCCCTTCTTTTCAATATCTTCTCTAACCAAGATTACCTAAAACAGTTGAACTAAATTACTACTCAGAAGAGGTTGAGCTTTGGTGGACTAGTTTCAAGCCTCAATCCAACCCGACCATGGAGAGGAGCAAAATATCTAGGCAAAGTAACCACTGGCTCTAGGTCAGGTCTCATAGGTCATCATGATATTTTTGGATGGTGTGTGTGTGTGTGTATATATATATTTATATAGTGGAAGTATGTATAATATTCAATACATAAAAGACGAGACTTGGTTCGGTGGGAGAAGAGGAGAATGAAACGAGTGTTCATCATTTGATAGGAGGAGAGTTGGATGGATAAGGGCAGGGACGGAGTCAAAATTTTATTTTAGAAGGATATAACATATTTATTATAAAAAAAATAATAAATAAATAAACATGATAAATAGGAAGTATAATTTTTTTAAATAAAAAAGAAAAATAAGAAAAAAATAATTGTAAAATAATATGCTAAATAAATATTGTAAAAAAAATATAGTTACAAATATAAGAATTAAAATATTAATTAATAATATTTTAATTAAATACAATCACAAATGTCATCGATAAAAAGAAATAAGTTTAAAAAAAATAGAAAAATATATAATTATATATAAGTGAAAAAAGAAATTTTTTGAAAAAGGAAACAAAAATTAGAAAAGGAAAAATATATTGTATACTTGAAGAAGGGATAATTGTAATTTTTTTTTTTTTTCAAAAAGAAATTAGAAGAATTTAAAAATTTGAGGAGGGGCACTATTTAAAATTACTATGTAAGTATATTTATATACTAAAAATATGTACCTATGTATATTAGGTTGGAGCAAAGTGAGGGGGGGCACGTGCCCCCTCTGGGCTTTAATTGGCTCCGCCCCTGGATAAGGGAAGGATGGTGGGATTAGCCATCCCTTAGGCCATCTGCAGCGGGCTCGCGGAAGCCTAATTTCTGCGAGCCAAGGACCAAATGCGCCCTAGCTAAAATGCGTGGGCCCAGTTTTTGGTCGGGGCCCGGCTCGCGGTATTCAGCGAGCCGGGCCGCGATCGCTGAATTTTTTTTGTTTTTTGCGTCAAAACGACGCCGTTTATGCTGTACCGTTTTTTGTCTTATTTCTTTGCTCCTTCCACAGTGCGCTTAAGGCACTGTTTGGCAGATTTTATTTATTTTTTTTAAAACCTAAAAATAGGTTATTTTGAGCTATTTTTTAAAAATAAAATAAAATATATAAAATAAAAATATATTGTTTAGGCACTGTTTGCCAAAAATAAATTTTATTTGGGCCAAAAATAAATTTAAAAAGCTTGTTTTTTTGTTTTTTTCCCTTAAATTTTTTTTTTTTTTTTTTTTTTTTTTTTTTTTTTTTTTTTTTTTGCTTTAATAGCCGTTAAGGCACTATTTGAAAAAAAAAATTAATTAAAATTACAAATCCATCTACTTAAAAATATAGCAGTTAAAAATATAGCCATTACAAATATAGCCGTTTAGGAAAAGTTAAAAAATAAATTTTAATTTTAATTTTAATTTTTTATTATTATTATTTTTGGAGAGCAAAAGTTCGGAGAGCCTGATGGAGTACATGTTTCTGGAGAGCGAAAACTACTGACGTGACTCTTGAAATTACTGACATGGCTCTTGAAAAAGCTGATTTGACATTTTTAGAGAGTTAAAATCTGGAGAGACTGGTGCAGATGGCCTTATAAGTTGTGACTCACCATTTTGCTCCTATTCTAAAGGGAAGGAAAAGAGGAGAGAATTTCGAAAAGACAACCTCACACCTCATTCTAATGTATTAATTAATTAGTACATTAAGGATATATTAATAAAATAATAATATCAAATTTTATTCTTTTTCAGCTAACCAAACAAAAAAATTTATAGGGATACATATCCATTCCTTCCCCTCCTCATTCTATCTATTTTTTCCGAAACTAGCCTGCCAAATGGAGCATTAGTTAGACATTTTGACTTATTGATAAATAAAGATTTGACTTTGTATTTTGACGGGTAGATTAAAATTATTTGGTGCTATCACTATTTCACACCTAAGCAAATTTCTTAAAAATGTGTAAATTTTATTAATTTTTTGTTCGGTGATAAGTGGATGGGTCTATATCCATTTCCACATATCTTCCCTTTTAATCTAGGTGTTTGTCATCGCAAATCTACTGTCGACTTGTTCCTACTGTCCACGTTGCACAAGGATCTCTCTCTTTTCTATGCCTTACTGTGGATATCTTTGCTCCATCGTTATTGGAGGTTGTCTTGCTAGATGGATTCCAGGTTGCGGCTGCCTTTGTTTATCCCGTTTCATTTGCAGGTGGTTGATGTTTATGGTGCCTGTAGTGTCGTGATTGTCGGATTCATCGGTGGTCGGTCAATGTGTCGGTTGGAAAACCATGACGTCATGGATGACATCATGGAAACGTATTCTGGAAGCAAGACTTTCTTCTGGCGTTGGGTGGGCCTTGGCTGTGAGTGCTTTGGTTTTTCGTGTGTGATGGTGCATTTTGTTGCATTTATGGGATCTTTGGGTGATTTGATAGGTCCTTCGTTTGACTATTTGGGTGCCGCTAGATTTGAATATCGTTTCTTGGGCTGTACTTCCATATCTTGCTTATCTGGAGTTGTCTTGATGCCAGTACTCTTGCTTTTTCTAATACCCTTTAAAGTTTGAGGTTTTACCTTGCTGGATGTTTGTCTTATTGTAGAAGGTTTCATGTCTTATGTTTTCTTTGATGTCTTAGTTGTTTCTTGGTCTTGCTATGTAGATGCCAGATGACGTTTCTTTTTCAGGTTATTGAATAAAAAAAAAAAAAAATCCTACATATTATATTCCTTTGTATATTCAATATTCAATTGTTGGGTTGAGCTCTATCTATATATATATGTGTGTGTGTGTGTGTGTGCACAATCACCATACCCACCCACATCCTTTCCTTTGCCTCTCACCAACCATTTCTCCAATCTGCTTAATTCCAGCTCCATTAATTAATGATTTGTTTGATGAAATACATGGAACACACCTATTTTCTTCGATTGCTCGTATTGTTTCTGGGTTTCTCCTTTGTTTTGTACTCTGTCGCAATTCCTACCTCAAGTATGATTCAATTTAATTGGATCCAATCCAATATACTTCTTTCAATATATATAAGTAGTGGTGTGTGTATATATATGTGTGTGTGTGTGTGAGTTCTGATGTGTATATATATTTGTGTGATTATTAGGAAGCGTCAAGCCAATCAAAGAAGAAGTATCGGTCCAGGATTTACTTGCTCAGGTTTGTTCTCTCTCTCACTAGTTTATTAATTGAGCCTAAATATGAGTGAAATTATGTAATTATATATGTATATATGAATCATCTTAAATTAAATTGATATATAGGATATAATGGATTTGAGGATTGATGGGGAGATATTAGAGGAAAGATTGATAAAAGGGAGGATGGACATGGAAAAGAAAGAGACAGACTATCCAGGAACAGAAGCAAGCAATAACCATGATCCAAAAGCTCCCGGAACAGCTTGATTATTATTGCAGACATATATATATATATATATCCCAACAGGTTCAAAGATTTAGTTTCTTATGTTGTTATTTGGATTAATATCCTATCTATCCTTTTTAGGCTATACCTTTTTCTTAATATCCTATCTATCTTGTTAGGCTATCTAATGGAAGTTTTCACTTTTAATATATAACATGAAAGTTGGTTAATATGCAAAAATTATTATGTGTTGGTTTTGTTATCTCCCAAAAAAATTGGGAAAGAGAAGGAAATGTTATAATATTTAATGAAATTTTGTTTAAAATGCCTTTCTTTTTTAAAAGATAAAATTTATGAAAAAAGGTATAATAATAAATTTATTAAAATAATTTTTTTTAATTTAATATGATTATTATTATTTATTAAAAAAAATATGATTATTATCATTTTATTTCTTTTTTTTAAAAATGATAAGTGGTTAATATTTTTACTTTTATTTTATATATATATATATAATAAAAGTAAAAATAAAAGTGAAGGATGAATATCATTTTTCCCTTCTAAATAATCTTTTTGACGTATTTGTTATTTTAAGCAAAGGGGAGGGAAGAAGTGAAATTAGACAAAGTCCCACTCGTGATTGCTGTCCAAGCAAAGAAATGTACTGGTGGATCCACATATTTTTGATTGATCTTTTCTTTTCCGTTTATTTTTTAGTTATTGTTATTAAAACATAATTCAATGACCTAACTTAAGAATTAATATGATATGGTTCTTTTTTTATTGGCATAGGTAATACTCAAAAATTTTGTTGCTTTTCATAATTATTATTATTATTAATTTGGTGAATTAAATATTTGGACATGCTAATATGATATTTGAAGAACTAACCTGAGCCAGTTTGGGCTTATAAAAAAATAATTGTATCCAGCTCGTTCTCGTTTCGACGTAAACTATTTTTTTCAGGTAAAATATGATACACTCCCTCGTACACATTCTCCTTTTCCTCCACCTTTAAAGAAATTGGAAGTTGAATTGATGGGGGAAGATTACACACCCCCTCATACACAGCCTCCACCTCCACCTTCAAAGAAATTGGTAGATGAGGCAAAGGAAAGGATGGAAGTTAAATTGATGGGGGAAGATTACACACCCCCTCATACACATCCTCCTTCTCCTTCACCTTCAAAGAAATTGGTAGATGAGGCAAAGGAGAGGATGGAAGTTGAACTTAAGAGGGAAGATTACACACCCCCTCATACACATCCTCCTCCTCCTCCTCCACCTTCAACGAAATTGGTGGCAAATTGGTACATGAGGCGAAGGGAAGTTGTACTAATGGACGAAGATTACACACCCCCGCGAATCCTCCACCTTCAAAGAAATAAAGTGACTGTTTGGCCAGAAATGATGCAAGCAATTATTAAAAATTAAATTATTATTATTATTATACTCCTATCTTTTTTTCAAGCAACTTTCCTGAATTTGAATAAACTCCTCAATTAGTGTAATTTGTCTGGTCTATGTAGCTCTAACAATTGAATTATCACGTCAAAATTAGGTCCCCTATATAATTTATTTGGATTCATTGAGCCGGCAACTCCAGTCGATCACGCGAATTTTAGTTACAAGTTGAGTCCAATCTAACATGTAAAATATTTAATCTGGACTAAATCTTAATTTTATCTTTAACCCTAACTATTCAATTACTCCAACTCATTTTTTTACTTTTTTTTTTTTTTTTTTTTTTTTTTTTTCCTATTTTTACTTTTAAACTTGAACTTTAATTTAGGATTAAAAAGTCAGATTAATTTGAATTACCTATAATGTGATATTGAATTCGTTGTTTTTTTTTTTTTTTTGACACATTTTAGTTTAAATTACTAATAAAGAAAAAAAAAGATTTTAAAATTTTATTACAAATTACAAATAAATTCATAAAAAATTAAAAGTTGAAAAGAAAAATGGTGATCATATTTTGAATAATATATATAATGTATTTAAAATTTATGTATATATATGAAAATAATATTAGAATTTAGATTCGAGTTGGTAGCATCTCAACCCAAACCTAATATTTGAATTTAATTTTTTTAATCCACGCCAATCCTACTTGTAAAAATGATTTATCCAAACTCGGGCTGAACTCAGATTTGGTCGGGTGCACTCCTAGGATCCATTCATTTGACATCATCAAAGAAGGTTAAGAAATGATAAGTAAAAGTGAAATGAGAATATCATTTTGGTTTTGCGAATGTCAAAAATGGATATAAAAGGGTAATTTCGTCGTTACATAAAAGTTGTGTACTATATTTGTCATCGATTTAACATTATGGGCCTAACCCAAACCTAATATTTGAATTTAATTTTTTTAATCCACGCCAATCCTACTTGTAAAAATGATTTATCCAAACCCGGGCTGAACTCAGATTTGGTCGGGTGCACTCCTAGGATCCATTCATTTGACATCATCAGAGAAGGTTAGGAAATGATAAGTAAAAGTGAAATGTGAATATCATTTTGGTTTTGCGAATGTCAAAAATGGATATAAAAGGGTAATTTCGTCGTTACATAAAAGTTGTGTACTATATTTGTCATCGATTTAACATTATGGGCCTAACCCAGTGGGCTCCTTTTAATTAGGGTTGCAACTCGAGCGGGTTGAGTGGGCTTGGCACTCATCTCAGGTTAGGTCCATATAGAAAATATTCAGCCTAAGTTCAGCCCGAGCCGAGCTGCCCAAGTCTAGCCCATACATAATTTTGTCCAATCCAAGCCCACACTAAGTCCACCTCAGAAGAATTTGTGTTGCAAAATATAAATCAATTAATGTTGCACCCATGACTTGTACTTTTTCAGCTTAAATCTCAAGCACACTACCAACTTAGTTACTACACTATTGTGACTTAAGTCTAATTATAAATATATATAATATTTTCGGACTTTGGTTGGGTTTTGTTCTTCATCCATATCAACCCAAGCTTAGCCCGTATTGAATTTGGATTCAAAATATATAACCCAGGCCCAAACCGAAATTAGAAAAATACTGCTCAAGCCCATAAAATTTTGGACTGGGCTCAAGTTATATAGAGTTCTGCCCGTCCAAGTTGCAGCCCTACGTGTAATTGCTTAGCCATTATCTACATATGTTACTTTGAAAGTTTGAGTTTTATTAGATAGTCAAGTAAAAATAGACAAAAAGTTTGAATTAACTAAGTTGTACTGCTTTATCAATCTTTTGTGATCGGATCAATAAATTAATGTTGTATTTCGGTAAGGAAGAAGGAAGAAGTATGAAGAAAAAATAAAAAAAGAAGGAACCAACTTTTTTTATTCGGTAGAGATGATACAAGGAGAGAAATGAGAATATGAAAGATCCTTTACAAATTTTCATTCGCCAAAAAATGGGGAAGACAAGTGAACTATTATTGAAATTTTAAATTAATTACTATCCTAAATTATACCAGTTTTAAATTATACTGATTTACAATATAAATTACAATATTATAAATATTATTGGTTTATTTTAAATTACAAGTTTAATTGGTAAAAATAATTAATTTTCTTTTCTTTTCATTCTATCTTAATATTAATGAACATAGTAAATTATGAGTTTATTCTATTCTATTCTATCCACCGAACAAAAAGAACGAAATACACAATATCTTTATTAGGGATGTCTTATCCATTTCTTATTTTCTCCCTAGCTTCCATCTAATTTTTTTCTCTTGTACCAAGGAAAAAAGAAAAGAAAAGAAAAAATAAATAAAAAGTACAAAATGATATACCTTATTTCCGGTGTATCTAGCAGTGAAAAGAGTCGAATACCGGCCATTCCAAACCTAGCGCCAAGCTTCAACCATCACAGCTTAGTGGAATAAATTTAAATTAATTGAAGTGTTAAGAATTGAACACTTGCTCGTGTATGGAACGCGAGGAGATATACTACCAGTCTTCCACCAGATAAAAATAATAATAATAAATATGGAGAGAACATTTTGATTTTACTGGTGTATACAAGGCGAGGAGATACTACTACCATCACAGGAAAAATGAAAATAAATTATAACAATGGTAATTATAATAGTAAAAAAAATATGGAGTGAGAACACTTTAATTTTATTGGTGACAAGGTGAGGAGTTACTACTATCACATAAATAATAATAATAATAATAATAACAACAAAATAAATATGGAAGAACTGAATAATAATAATAATAATAATAATAATGACAACAAATAAATATGGAATGAGAATAATTCAATTTTATTGGTGACTTCCAGGTCAGGAGAAAAATAATAGTAAAAATAACAGCAAATATATAGGAGTGAGAACACTTTAATTTTATTGGTGACTAAATTGGACAATAAATTATGTCCTCCTTTTTGGTGATGGTAGCAATCTCATCCAGATTCTAAAAAAATAAATGTAAGTTAATCCATACTATTTCTTCTCTTGTATTAAACATTTTTTGTACCTAACCAGCTTCCCTGCATATATAATCGTCTCTTCTCATCACCAAAAACTCAACTCACTTTACTTCACCAAAGCCAAACTATTTATTCAATATGAAAGTGAAGGCTTTTCTCACCCTATTAGCTTTGTTTCTTCTTTCTTTTCACATTCTTTCAACCGCTGCAATTGAACCAAGTAAGTTCTAGATTAAGATGGTCAAATTTTAATTTGTTCACATTCTTTCATGTCAAATAACTGAGATGTCATCTATATTTACATGTCAGTTTGTTTGTGCACTGATTTTATTAAATTGTCTTGTTATTAGGAGAAAATGGAGATGGAAAGAGGAGGAGGAAAATAGAAATAACAGACTATGTAGGGCCAGGAGCAAATCCTCGCCATGACCCAAGACATCCTCCAAGTGCAGAAACGATGCAAGCAACATACATGGACTATAATGATCCGGGAGCAAATCCTCGCCACGACCCGAGACATCCTCCAAGTGCGGAAATGTTGCAAGCAACATACTTGGACTATAATGATCCAAGAGCAAATCCTCGCCACGACCCGAGACATCCTCCAAGTACGAAAATGATGCAAGCACCATACTTGGATTATAATGATCCCGGAGCAAATCCTCGCCACGATCCGAGACATCCTCCAAGTGCATACCTGGATTATACTGATCCCGGAACAAATCCTCGCCATGACCTGAGACATCCTCCAAGTGCAAAAATGATGCAAGTTCCATACCTGGATTATAATGATCCTGAAGCAAATCATCGCCATGACCCAAGACATCCTCCAAGTTCAAAAATGATGCAAGCACCATACTTGAACTATAATGATCCTATAGCAAATCCTCGTTATGACCCAAGACATTCTCCCCTAACTGATTGAATACAAACTTCATATGTATGGCAGTACGAGTGAATACAAGTAATTTACTACTTATAAGGAATGCTTTCTCTTTAACATTTACACTGCGCGCACGTATTCTCTTTCTAGGATAATCCAAGTGCAATGCAAATAAATATTTTATATGACAAATGAACTTTAGATAATGTTATTTGCTATTTCAGTTTTAAAAGAGAATTCAAAAACATAAATTAAAACAATTTATAAAAGAATCAAATCACTTTACAAAATATGCGCTTTGTCCCCATTTTTAAACAGACGAAAATACCCATATTAGACCTTACCACCACATAAATATTATGTCCATAAATGTAATTTCAGAAACTAAGAAACTCTATCCCACCTTTCGTTTCTCACATCCCCTCGCTCTTACGGTCATACCTTCCCACCATCGTGAACCTGTCTAATATTATGTTCATAAATGACAGTATGCATAAGCCAAGCTAAATAAAGGCATACAAATCATAAAGCAAAATAATAAAATAAAAAATAAAATAAAGACATACAAATCATAAAGTAAAATAATAAAATAAAAAATATACTTTTGTTAAGAAAGAGTCACCGCTTTAGAACGGAAACCATCAACTGAAGTGACCAAAGGTCAAGTCACCATCAAGGCAACAGCTTCAAAGTTTCATCCACAAGGCGCCTTCACACATCCAACCCGCACAAGATCAAATTAAGCCAGAGAAAACAAAAATCAAACTAGATCAGATATCTAATCGAAGGGAAAACAACAGATCCACCCTGTCGAGCCGGAAACAAATCAAACAAGAGCAGATCAACCCACCCAAAAACAAAAAATGACGTGAAAAATTACCCACGGGATGAACTTATTAAGACACGCCGAGATTATTAACTTGTGAGAGGCAGGAAAAGTCACCTCCCCACCCCTATGAAAGGGAGCAGGGAGTAAATCGGAAGCAGAGGAGTGGCTGAGAGAGAGAGAGAGGGAACAGAGGGAACAGAGGAAAAGTTAGAGGCGACTGAACACAGTTTTATATATATAGTGGTTCTTTCCCATTATCTAACATTATGGGCTTGACCTAGTGGGCTCCGTTAAATGCTCAACCATTATTTAGGTATGTTACTTTGAAAATTTAAGTTTGATTAGATCAAGTTGAGTAAAAATTAGACAAGAGGTTGAATTAACCAAAACATACTCTACCAACCTTTTTTATTCGGATCAATAAACTAATATAATGTGAGACATTTTGCTAAGAATAAAAAGGTGTTGATACTTTTCTCTCGTTGTCATAATCGAGATAAAATAAATTTTGATAAAAAACAGGTGTTAATTCTTTTAGGTGATATTAGCATTCTAGCAATCCTATCTATATTATATTAATCTGGATTTAGATCAACATAAAATAAATGCAAATTAACTATTCAAATTAATTTCTTCTCTTACATTAAATATTTATTGTGATACGTAACTAGCTTCCCTACATCTGTAGTCTATATTCTAATCACCGAAACCTCAACTCACTTTACCTCACTAGAGCCAAACTATCTCTTCAATATGAAACTCAAGGCGTTTCTCAGATTACTGGCTTTGTTTCTTCTTTACTCTCACATTCTTTCAGCCACTGCCGTTGAACCAAGTAAGCTCTAAATTAAAGCTAAAACATAAATATTAATATAAAATTTTAATTCGTTCACATTTTTTCATGTCAAATAATTGAGATGTCATCTATATTTATATGTCATTTTGTATGGGCAGCTATTTTTATTAAACTGTCCAGTTATTAGGAGAAAATGAAAATGGGAATGGAAAGAGGAGGGGGGAAGTGGAAATGACAGACTATGCAGGGCTAAGAGCAAATCCCAGGCATGATCCAAAAAATCCTCAAAAGTGTGAAAACGAAGCAAACAACATACATGGATTATAATGATCCAGGATCAAATATTCGCCATGATCCGAGACATCTTTTAGGGGCGGCAACGGTGCAAACAACATACTCGGACTATAATGATCCAGGAACAAGTCCTCGCCATGACCCGAGACATCCTCCAAGTGTGAAAATGATGCAAGCAACATACTTGGACTATAATAATCCCGGAACAAATCCTCGCCATGACCTAACACATTCTCCAAGTGCGTAAATGATGCAATCACCGTACTTGGACTATAACAATCCTGGAGCAAATCCTCGACGTTACCCAAGACACCCTCCAAGTGCAAAAATGATGCAAGCAACATACATTAACTATAATGATCTTGGACCCGAGACATCCTCCTCAAAGTGACTGAATACAAAGTTTAGATGTATGATAATATGATTGAATAAAAGTAATATACTACTTATAAGGAATGCTTTTTTGTTTACATATATACACATGCGCAACACTAGTATAATCCAAGGGCAATGCACATGATGACATAAATATTCTATATGACAAATAAACTTTATACAACTTCCTACTGCATTTAAAAAAGAGAATTCAAAATCAGAAACTAGAATAAATTACAATTCATTTAAAAAAGAGAATTCAATTCATTATAAAAATCATACGTAAATATTCACTTCATAAATATGTTTAATTAAATATAATGATTATCATTTAACCAAGCATAACCAATTGAAATGAATTTATCTAATTTAAATATGAGTTTATCTAACCTCCCTTTTGCTGGGGATGTTAAGATTTGTCCCCATTTATATACAAAAATAAAAATAAAAAATACCCCTATTAGACAGTGCCATCTCATAAATTTTATGTCCATAAATGTAATTTCAGAAACAAAGAAACTCTAACCCACGTTCCTATCTCACTTCAGTGTTGTTTGATAAAATTGAAAATTAAGCACTGAAAATTTTAAGTACTGAATTTTAAGCACTAAATGTATTAATTTCAAAACCTGTTTGATTACATTTTAATTTGAAGTGCTTATTTTATAAAAATTGTTTGTTATATATAACAACTGAAGTCTGAAAGTTATACATATTATATTTTTGCTCTCAATATCTAGTACTCATAACAGTTTTATATTTATAATACAAAAATATTAATAAAACAACCACATTCTCTTAATGAAATAAATAAATATATGGATTTTGTATTACATAATATTTAAAATATATGAGTTTTGGATTGAATAATATTTAGGTAGGGTATAGAAAAGGGTGTTACAAAGATTAAGGAAAATACTTGAAAAATAATTCTTATTTAGGAATAAAATTCTATTTTATAAATATTTGATGGAAAATTTTAATCTATTGATTTTGGATTACATAATATTTATGTAGGTATGGTGTTACAGAAATTAAAGAAAGTAAAATTTAAAATATATGTGCCTTGAATTACATAATATGGAACATAATTCTATTATATATTTTCAGGGCCTCGTGGGATTAGTCGAGGTGCGCGCAAGCTGGCCAGACACCCACGATTAACCAAAAATAAAAATAAAAAATTAATTCTATTATATAAAAAATTAATAAAAATTTAAAGTATATAGGTTTTGGATATCAAAAAGAATGTTATAAAAGATTAAACAAAGTAAAATTTAAAATATATGTATTTTGGATTGCGTGGTAGAGTATTGAAAAGAGTGTTAAGAAAGTATGTGAAAGATAATTCTTCTATGATAATAGAATTCTATTTTATAAATAATTACATAATATTTTTGTAGGGTATAAAAAAGGTGTGGGTATAAAAATAGTGTTAAAAATATTTTTAAAAAGTACGTGAAATTGAATAGAATTATGTTATATAAATAATTATTTTTTAGAGTGAATCAATATAAATGATAACCAAAAGGCTATACCTGTTTAAAAATTAAAATATATTAGATAGAATTATGCTTTTTATTTTTTTGAAATTTGTTACATTTAATTCATTTTCATTAAAAAAATCACAAGAGAAACCTAAAAGAGATAACACAATTATATGAGGATAGAGTAGTCATTAAAAAATTATTTTTTAAACCCAACCACTTACCGTGTTCTGCAATAAGCAACAAGTAAACATTCCCCCTATGTTTAAAATTTTGGCCTCTTTTAAGTAATAATTACCATGTTAAGCGGTGTTCTAAAATTTATCAAATAAACTTATTTTTAAAAATCACTTATTGTGTTTTGCATTCAGCTGAATTAGGAAATCAAACAAGTCTCGCTCATACATTCCCACAACTATAAATTCTTTCTCAGACTTTGACACCTCTGTCATGAAGCCGCTGGTTGGCAAAGTCGCCAAAAATTACCGATCAGACTCTTGCAGGTCATTGGAATTGTCCAACCAGTTTTAATCTTGCACAGTCTCTCAACTACCGAATATTTGGATTTTCGGTGGATTTTGGTGGTGTGTGGGTTAGGATGTTGTTTATGGTGGTGGAGGCGGCATTGGTTGTGGCGGCGGCGGCTGGTTGGATGTTCATTTCATTGGATGCATTTGAATTTACATTCTCCTTCGAATCAAAAGAAAACATGGGATATTAATTTAGAAAATGGTCTCTCATTATATTTATAAGAAAATAAGGATGAGTTAATATGAGACACTATGCATTTTCTTAATTTAAAGATATAGAGATAACTATAAACATACAATACAAGTGTTTATTTTCACACGACTGTTGTGAATCCTCCAAATAGTTGTCTTGAGCGAGATGAACTCAATAAGAATGTTTGGAATAGTATAGTAGACAACTTCATTGTATTTAAAATTTAAAATATTATTTAATTTATAATTTTAAAATATATATATTAACAATGAAAATTTTATATAGATACAGATATACATATGGATCGACATTATGGGCTGGCCCATTTAACAAAGTCCGGTGTGTCGGGAATGAAAACAGGATCAACCCCTTTGTTAAATGGACAGCCGGGCTTTAACATATAGATGTTGGTCTTGATTTTGAAGATTTTTTAAAGTAGTTAATGGACCAATACATTCCTTTGATCCTATTAGGAGGAACTATATTTCAAACTCTGCTATTTTAATTGCAGTGTTATATATTATATATATATATATATATTTTAAGATTAATAAGTGTTCTATAGATAAACACACTTTTACATTTTTTTTGTTTTCTGTAATTAGCCAAACATACGTCGTTGTAAGCAATTCTCAAAACATAATCGTAGACTGTAGTTCAGTGGTTAGAAAATGAGAAAATGAGAAAATGAGGAGGACTCCTATTTTTGTATTGGCGAAGTATCAGAAATTCAGAATCTAAAAACATAAAACAAAGGATAAAGAAAAAGAAAGAAAAAAGAAAAAATAAGGCAAAAATAATTAATATGTGGGACCACAGACGCAATGCAAAGCGGATGAGGAGGCAAAGGACAATGAATTGAAGGCGGCTTAAAAAGCGAAGGCGCACCAAAAGTAAGTTGGACCCCACCACCGCGTTCTCTTCTCCTATTCCAGGTACAGGGTTACTTTTTCTCATTTGCAGGTGGGTCCACCTTTGGCTTTTTCTGTCGTCTGACCTCATCCTCCATCCCCCTCCACCAAAACTCATGGCTGTGATTCACCGCTTCGCTGCTACAACGCCACCTGTCACCACATTAAAGTCACAATAACTTCAAAATACTGTAATATAGTATTTAATTTGAAAAAATGAAACTCATTTTTTATTTTGTTTTTATTTTGTTCTTTATATCTAATATATCATCCTTCACGTCCTTTGTGCCTTTCTCGACTCTCTTTTCTGAAGGTTTTTTGGTTCTTTTATTATTATCCTCCCTAAAAGACCCAGAGAGTGAGGGTTTTTGTGTGTTTTAAAAGTTCTGTGTCTCGATATAGGCACTTATATATATATATATATATATATATATAGATTTTAGAAGAACACATCAGTAAGAGGGAAATGCCTGAACCCAAGGAGGCAATCAAGCTATTTGGGGAGACGATTCCATTACCGGAAAGACAGGTTACGGCATGTACACAAGAGAGGTTCGATGTTGGTCGTCAGATTCCGATGATGTCCAAGGTTGCGGTCCTTCTCTCCCTCTCTGTATACTTGCTTTGATAAGTTATTTTCTCTTGAAATGGAAAACCCAACTCATCTTAATGATGGTTAATAAACTTTAACGTTCCGTTTGGTTGCTGAGAAACAATGGGAACATGAAAGTGAATGAATACTTGGACTCTTGGACCTTCCGGGTCCCGGAATCTCATGTTTTTGTCATTTTCCTATGTTTTCTGGGCAACCAAACGTTATTTCGCTGGCAAATATGGCCGCTCAAGAAGTGATGTGCTTTTCCGTTACCTTTATGAAAGTAATGGCCTCGTGTAGTTATCTGAAAATTAATTCCAAATATTGTATACCATTGGAAAGAGTTGCAGGTCTCCTATTTTTCAATCCACATTTTGCCTTGTTCAATTTTATTATTCATCTAATGTTTTTCTTCCTATTTTCATGTTGCAAAGCAGAGTTATGTTACTCTTATACTTTGTTTCTTAATAAATTTGCAATGATATATATATTTGATTGTTTGAAACCCTAGAAAACTAAAGCCTCCACTCAAATGCTTGTTACTAATTTAGCACTTTGATTTTGTTCAGTTTAACTATCAATTTTTAGCAAACAATAACATAATATTCCGAATTTCCTTTTCATTTTTATTTTCTTCAGTTCATCCATGAAATCTATCACAGAGTTCAATGAAATCGAATTCTTGTGCATTAATTCTGTAACTTTTTCTTTGTAAAATTAACTCTTAACTCGAGAAAGTGACATATCAACATAGAGCGATTATCTTCTATTTTAATTCATCCGTGACCATTAAAGTCAAAATTAGATTATGTTTTATTCTTGAAAAATCTTATAGAGGCTGCTTATCAAGTGGCTGTTGGTTTAACATGGGAAGATTTAATTTTCATTTCTATTTTCCCACCTTCTGCACAATTTTCTTGTTATATATTGCTATGTTATTGATTCACCATAACAAAATTCTATATATATAGGTAGTGCAAGCTTAAGTACTGGTAAATTCTTTGATGCTCAATACTGTGTCAATACTGTAGATTGAGGAATTATCACTTTCCTTTCAGGATGTTTGTAGTAAAGTAACAAAAACAAAAGCTGATGATGGTCATTTGGAAGAGTCTAAAAAGCCGGATAAGTTTTCCGTCACAATGGATGGTAAGGAGGAGGACCATAAAATGTATAGGGACAAGAATGAGGTGCAAGCAAGTCCTAGGCCGAAGGAGGACCAGCCTGAGACCAGTAGTACAGACCAAGAGAAGGTTATGAAGAAGCCAGATAAGATCCTTCCGTGTCCCCGATGCAACAGTTTAGAGACTAAATTCTGCTACTTCAATAACTACAATGTCAACCAACCCAGGCATTTCTGCAAGGGCTGCCAACGATATTGGACTGCTGGTGGAACAATGAGAAATGTTCCTGTGGGTGCTGGCCGGCGAAAGAACAAGCACTTAACTTCTCAATACCACCAGATATTTGTGCCCCCAAATGGTGTGCCAGTCACCAGGATCGATGTTCCTGACTCAACCAATCAACCAATTCTCTTGTGTGGTGATTCTTCTACCTCTTCCATGCCTTCAACAGGGAATGGGACAATGATAAAGTTTGGTCCTGAAGGACCTCTGTGTGAATCCATGGCTACTGTACTTCATCTCAGAGACCAGAAGAGATGTCCTGAAATGGCTTCAGTCAGAGAAAATAAAGAGGAACAACCATCCTCATGTAGCTCTTCCATGGAAGCTTCTGGTGTCCATGAAAGTAAATTACCTGAAATTGTTATGCGAAAAGAAGTGGGCAGTTTGAATGTATCCTGTGATGACATTGCTCAGCCACATCCTCTGCAATGTTACCCTGTTCCTCCTCTGGTCTTCAGTTGGAATCCATGTTGGAATAATGCAGCTTCCACAATGGCAGCTCCGCGCTCTTCTGAGATGGTCTCTATACCGAATGGCATTAACCCTAATCCGACTCCTCAGTGCTCCACGCCAATGCTGGCAGCTCCTGGCATTTGCACACAAAGCATTCCTTTACAGTTTGTGCCTGCACCATATTGGAGTTGCATTCCTGTTTGGGCTCCCGGAACAAGGAATATGCCATTCACAGAATTTAATGGTGGCTTATCTCCATCATCTTCCGCTAGCAGTGGTTGTTCAGGCAACAACTCACCAACTTTAGGCAAGCATTCTAGAGATGCAAATTTGGTGGATGAGGAGAAATCAGATAGGCGTCTTTTGGTTCCGAAGACATTGAGAATCGACCGGTCAAATGAGGCTTCTAAGAGTTCTATCTGGGCCACCATGGGTTTTAAGTCACCACAACAGGAAGAAACGGAATTAAGATTTGGTATCTCGAAACTTTATAAAGTAGTGCAGAAGGAAAGGGACTTTCATCAGATTCCATTAGAAGCCAATCCTGCTGCTCTTTCTCGCTCTCAAACATTCCAAGAGAGAATATAAAAGGAAATCTAATGTGACATTTTTGCTTGAAGAACTCAATGCATCTATAATCTTGTCATTGCATATTTGCTTGGCATTACTTTGTCAGTTCAACTTCCCGGTGCTTGTTCTGCAATGAAATCAATGGGAATGCTCTGCTTTGCGGAATGGAAATAAAGAAAGGTTTCAGCTCTTGGTAATTTGAAAGCTGCGTCAGACAATTTGCAGGGTTCTTGATACACCTATTTCAGAGTAACCATCAAGACTGTGAATAACAAGGAATAGAGGGTGAGTGAGTGATTTATTGTCCATGGCCTAATTTTTTGTTCAGATTGTAGCAAGCTCATATGTGCATCTGTGATTCGGAAACTACACATCTCTTTTACATTTCGTATGAATTTCAAATTACATCATAAATTTCAACTGCTGACCGCGCTCTCTGATTATTATTATTATTATTTTCTTTGTCATGCTTGATGCTTGTTTGCTATATTTCTATCTTGAACATATTTGTTTATATAGAATTTTTTTTTAATTACAAAGCTTTTAGTAACAAATACTAGAGGTGAAGAAGAAAGAAACAGTGCAATTACATGAAATTTAGTAAAGGGAAAGAAATAATAATAATAATAATAATAATACTCCCAGTACTGAATAATGTTTGGATGTGTGTGCATTGATGTTGACAACTCTTATAGGTATTGGGTACCCGGTGTCGATAATATAGTATCGGGTTGTTACAAGGTAGATTTGTTTCATATCGGATTCAAATGAGAGTGTGATTGGATATAAATGGGTAGGTATGCAGTTACCCAACAATTTCAGCTTTTGGATAAATAAACAAACGTTCACTCATTACAGTTGATATCAGAATCGGACCCGATTCTTAATTCGGTGTCACGTCAAGCGCCCGATCCGAAAGATGTCCGGGCGAATTATCCGGGTAGGCATGATGGCCCGACCACAATTAGGGCATTGCGAGTTGTGATGGGGTCGGATTTGAATGAGAGAGTGATTAGGTATAAATGAATGTGTATACAGAATTACTAAATAACTTAATTTTTTTAGTAAATAGACAAGCTTTACCCGTTACAACAGTCAATAATAAATTAAGATTTTTATTTTTATTTTTTTCGGAAGGTAAATAAATTAAGATTTCCCGAACTGTATTGTCATGACAATTCCTAGTTGTATGATTGTATCGGGCACAATTGGCTGGAGATATTTATAAAGTATCAAATTTTGAAAATTACTGTTTGTTGACTTTGGCATACTTTTTCCAAAGCCAAATGGATCAACAGTGATTGCAAATTTACCGTTGCTTTTGCACTCTTTTATACTAGTAAAGCCTATGTTGAAGTTTTGTTTCCTTTTCCTTCTTTTGCCTGGAAAAGGTCAGTTGTTGATAAGGCAAGAATAATTGTTCACTTCCAGAGGAATATAATCCCTTTATGACTCATCACCTTCAAAAGAACGGCTTGGGGAGTCTTTTGGATAAAACCCTTTAAAAAGCTAATATTATCATGATTAAAAGACCAAAAGGCATGCTCAATCCTTGCTTTTGAAGCCTTTGAAAAAGTAAATTATCAAACCACACCATAACTCCTTTCTACGCCCTTTTTGGAATATAATAGAACATTTTAAAAAACACAGAGAGATCAGGGCTTTTTGACTGTCCCAATTCAAGTAAGGATTCTGGGCAAATTACATTAGCTACCCTTAGATTTTTTAACATGTAAGTATGTTCCAGAGATTATGTACACATTGAAGCACATTTAAAAAAAAAAAAAAAATTAATAAATTTTAAAAAAAAAATGAAAAAGAAAAAGAAGGGTGTTGGAATGCTTTTGGTGAAACCAAAATTGTTGTTGAGAGCTGGCTCAAGGCCTGATCAAAATGAATCATAAATCGGCCCAAGGGCCAGCCCACGCCACAAATAGGTTATTGGTTATAGGTTATGGTTGGGCGTGCAATGTACATAACCCATCTGGTGGTATGGACGCAGATGCTACAACTTTTTTAACGTGACACACATAGCCCATCTCGTGTTATTGGTATGCTGCTTCATGTGCAGTGGCCGACATAAGTTGAATCCAACAAAGGAGATATTATTACAAGTACCATGCAGTACGAACCAATGTTTTGGTATGCCAAATTATTATATAGTCTGAAATTATTGGTGCCAGTCAATCACTAGTGACACCTAAATAAATTATAAACTTTATTTAATTGTTTATAAGTTTAACTAGTAATTAGCTGAGACTATTAGTACCAGAATCATGTGATAACTAATAATTAGTTGAGACCATTGGTACTTGGACCATGTGATAATTATAACACAATTTTTCGCTCAAGAGAACTTGAGGTCGTGTTGAGGGTTATTTAGTTCCATGCAGTGTTGCTTCATTTCAGTCTTGGTTTAAAGTTTGTACCAATTTTATCATATCCCTCAAAACAAAAACTAGTTTCAACTTTAAAAAAAAAAAAAAACAAAAACTTTCAACCAATAAATGCATGACTTTGTCTTTGCACAACAAAAATAAAGAATAAAAAATATATTGTCAGTACATAATAATTACTCATTTGTCTTTGTCCATGGGAAACACGGAGAACAAGTTTGTTTGACGCCACCCATACCTTTTTGCCCTTTTGGTCCTTGCCTTGAACGTGCAAGCCTGTTGCCAGCTAATAAATTAGTATTTGATACAGACCCAAACCATAAATAAATAAACACAGTAAATAAATTCAATGTTTGAGTGACTTTTGATGCATGAAGTGACCACCCACAATGAACCTCCCCTTATCGCATCCAAAGAATCAAACGCCCCTTGATTTCAGCGCATCAATTTAGTTGGCGCCACCACTCCTTTTTTTTGTGAGAATATTTTGTAGGGCATAATATTTCACAAGAATTGGAGAAAATAATACTACCATATCAATGATTAATATATATTGTTAGGAATTCATCCATCCAAGATTGTACAAAAAAAAAAAAAAAAAAAAAAAAAATCCATATATGAGAAAATTCAATTAAAAGTGTTGGTAATTAAGGAAGGAAAGGAGTATGTATTGTGGTAGATTCCGTCATCAACATTATAACTGTGATCTATGATTGTATTAGTGGCAGCCACTAGTTTATGGATTATCTTATCGGTTTGTTTTAAAATTAAGATTTGATGGATCTGCAACCATTTTTAGGGGTTGGCATGGAAGGAAATGTGTTTTATGCTTGATTTCATCATCAACATTAGAGTGAAGTATCATTTGGCAACCACAACTTTTTGGGTTATTATACTATTATTACACAACCCTCCATTTATCAATTTGGTACGAAATATTTCATCTGCATCCATTTTAATTTATTGCAATATCTTTACAAATACGTTTGGAATTTGGGAATTTGGAATTAAAAAAAATTACCTACAAAATATTTTTTTAAGAGACATAGTTAGGAATATTGCTTTTGCCTCTATTTAGACTTGAATCGTCCGTTTATTTTAAAATGTGAGAAAGCATTAGCCAACGAGATTATAAAATATATTTGTAAGAGCATGTCTACAAATTCACCCCTCCTTTTTATTTTTATTTTTATTTTTTTGGTAAGTAATTCCCCCCTCCTGGGATGTCTATAAAATGATGTGAGAATGAAAAAAATAGAGAAGAACTAAGGTTTTTTTTTTTTGGTAAGTAAAGAAGAAGAACTGTTTGCATTCATAACAAATATTCTTTTTCTTCTCTTGCGTTCATAAAATATAATATGTAAATATATATGTGTATGAATAAAGTTAATTTGCAGCAAAATTTTGGATAATAATTAACTCTTTGCTTAGTATTTGTTGGAATTTAAAGGGCTACAAGTAATTTCCTTTGGAAACAACCAACTGTAATAACCATAAATATGTGACATAGGATTTCTTTAAAAAAAAATAACCGATCATTATTAACCAGGTACCATAAATAGGATTTTGAAAAAAGAAATTGGTGGGAGAGGCGGCTCTCCCTCTATATATATATATATATGTAACAGTGTATGTATGGAGATATATATATATATATATCCACAACCTTGATTAGTTTTCCACATTAGTAGCAATAAAAAAAAATTGTAGAAGAAAAGGAAATCAAATACATGATGAAGATTTCATTCTTGTTCTTTTTCTGCATTTTTCCCCTTGTCCTGTCCGACCTTCAAGTTGGTTTCTACAGCTCCACATGCCCGCGTGCTGAATTAATTGTTCGTCAAGTGGTTCAAAACCGATTCAAGACTGATCCTTCCATAACTGCAGCCTTGCTTCGCATGCATTTCCATGATTGTTTCGTTAGAGTAAGATTTTCGTATATATTATTACGTACATAACATAGTCACAAGTTAAGAAGCACGAACATTTCTAACAAGAACAACATTAACACTCCAATCAAAAAATATTTCCAAGTATCATTCATCATTGATTGTTTTGTGTGGCACATTGTATAGGGTTGTGATGCGTCCATACTTGTAGACTCTAACTCAACTAAGAGCAAGTCATCGGAGAAAGATGCTGGACCAAACCAGACCGTACGAGGATTTGAGCTCATTGATGAGGCCAAGAAAACCCTAGAGGCTGCGTGCCCTACAACTGTTTCTTGCGCAGATATTGTAACATTGGCAACCCGAGATGCAGTGGCTCTAGCCGGAGGCTCCAACTACAGTGTACCGACTGGGAGGCGTGACGGACTAGTCTCTGACCCAACTGAAGTGAACGTGCCCGGACCAACAGACTCTGTATCCGATGCACTGGAATCTTTCACTGCCAAAGGACTAACTCTAAATGATATGGTCACCCTTTTGGGTGCACACACAGTTGGTGTTGCACACTGTTTTTTCTTTCAGGACAGGCTGTCCAATTTTCAGGGGACCGGAAAACCTGATCCTTCAATGGATCCTACTTTGGTTACCAAGCTCAGCAAGACCTGTGGAACCAAATCAAGGAATAAGAACCCAACTGTATTTTTGGACCAAAATACATCTTTCGTGATTGATAACGAATTTTATAAACAAATCATGTTGAAGAGAGGAATAATGCAGATTGATCAAGAACTTAGTTTGGATAAATTAAGTGCACCTATTGTTTCGAATTTCGCATCAAATGGGATTGGATTTCAACAGAGCTTTGCAAATGCAATGGTGAAGATGGGGAGCATTGAAGTTCTTGTGGGAAATGCCGGAGAAGTAAGGAAAAATTGTAGAGTTTTCAATTAAGAAAACCAGGGAAAATTGCAAATGCACCTTCTTAATTTTGGTTTACTTTTGTGTGTGCGTGTGAGAGAGTTTGTGCAACTTTTAATTAACGAGTTTTTTTGTTTTCCGCTTCATTTGTTTGTTATTGTGCTTTCCGTAGGAAAAAAGAATGTGAAAAAAAATCATGCATGCACCTAGTATTTGTTCAAATTAACACTAATATTACCTTTCGTTTTGCATGCCACCAAATTCATGTGATTTTCCATAAACCTAGCCTACCTAAGCTATATCTCTTTTCATTGCTATCAACACGGGTGTGCTTTTCTTTCACGGGTTTAATAAGAGAGCAAATCATGTAGTAGTTGTTTTGTTACTATGGAAAACTATAATAGAGAGAAAATAAAATATTAGGGAAAAATAAAGTAGAATTTTTATTTTACATATCGTTTTGCCTTTTCTTTTTCCCATTGTTTAGAGACTTGCATCTAAGCATTAAAGAAATGTGAAATTTTTTTTTTTTCTTTTCTATTACCACATTCATCCCCTGGACAAATTCTGTGATTCTTCCTATTATAGGTCAAATTATTTCATTCGTTTGCGCATTTTGTTTCTCCCTAGTCAAAACTTACTAAAAAGGAATTTAGACAATGTAAAGAATCAAAATTTTTATTTAAATTATTATTATTATTATTATTATTTTTAGGTAAGTCAATTTATTCAAAAAGAAAGAACCAAACAATACAAGGCAACCCAAAACAGGAAGCCAAAAAAAGAAGGCAACACAAGGCACAAGGCCCAAACAAGAAGCCCGAAGGCACCACACAACCTCTACACAAGAGATACAGAGGGAGCAAGCGCACACAGCATTACAGAGAGCAAGGCTCAGTCAATACTAGTGTTGTTGTCAATGATAGTACTAGGAAGTCTCCAATCAGCAGCCACACTATGGGAGCTCCTAGAGTCCTTGAATCTCATAGAAAGAAGCCTGTTACGAATACAGTCTTCAATGAGCTTCCAAACCGCACGAGGGGAAGAGAATCTACCAGGTACGTTTATTCCTCTCCTTCCATATGAAATAGATAGAAGCAGCAAAACAAAGCCCAGCTGTAATGGCATCCATAAAATTGCACTTATCATTCCACACATTACCAATCCATTTGGCAATGAAGAAGTGTCTACGCTCACCACAGTAGAAACCACATGTATGCTGAACATGATCCCAAATGTATGAAGAGAAACAAATGTATGCTGAACATTTAAAAAACAAATGCTCGTGGGTTTCATCCTCTCTCATACACAATGGACAAAGGATAGAGTCCCGTCTGTGACCTATGAAAAATCTGTCTTTGGTATAGAGTCTATTGTGAAGAGCATGCCAAGTAACACAGGCGTGCAAGGAGGAAGGAGTGCATTGTAGGCATGTTTCAAACTGAACTTACCATAGGAGACAAAGTCTAGCACACCTTATCTCTACAATTGGAATTGATAACTGGATATTCCTCATTCACGCTGACAATTGCAAATTCTTTGGATTATATATATTAGACGTGACCGCTTTGCCCTCTCTGCAGAAAGTCTTTGCGTGTGACGCAGGCAAAACGCTTCTATAATTCCACATAAAGTCTTTTGCGTGTTGTCCCACCAAAACCAACGAACACTTCATTAAATTATTCCTCTCTTTAAACTCTATTTTGACTCTGTTTCACAGGGCTTTTTGTACTCGTATTTCAAATTAGGCACAGTGCTCTAAAAAATACTCTCTCTCATGTACTAACTAATGCAAAATGACCAATTAAAATGTTCAAATTTTGTTATCACACAAACTTAACTAATCTTTTCATAACAAATACATTTTATTTTTTTTTTAATGTAAGGGCACGACTCGAGGATATGAGCTCCTAATAATCTTCTTTCAGTATTCGAGGGTGTTTTTATAACAAATACCTATTGTTCAGTAAAAGGGAAAATAAGAGGGGAGAAAAAACATAGAAAATAATACTTTTCTATATTTTGTTGAAAAATGAATAATAAACTACTTAAATGTTCATTTAGAGCCCTCAAATTTTACTTATATACAATAAAATTTTAAACTTATTTTTATTATTATTATTTTTTCCACACCCCTTCAAAGAATTGTTAGTGCCTACCAGGATTCTATCCTGATTATTTATTATATTTATAAGTAGGTGGTTTTATTGAACAATTGGATTTGTTGGGTGCCAATAATTAAAATCACAATGGTGTTTTTGTATCCATTTTCAATTTTGTGTATGAAGTTCATTCTAAAAATGATGTATTTTTATTTTTTTAAGGGTGGGGGGTGAAGGGATGTATGAGACATGCTATTATTTTAGTGGGTATTTGAATTATCATTTGCTTAGGCTAGAGAATTAAACACCACCACAGCCCGTGCGAGTGACTCAATAGATAAGTGATTTTTTGGGACAAATTGTAAACTCTAATGTGTTAATTTCAACTCTAACAGAGTGCAAAATATCTGAACTTGAACGATGCACGTTATTTGCAGATGATTACGCGTATTTAAATAATTAAAAAATTCATAATAAATAGATAAATACATGTTATATGTGATAGAGCTTTAATGAAAATAAATTAGTTAATTTGTGTTAATTTTAGGTAATTCGTGTTAGTGTTTTATAGAAACACTTTTAATATATCTCTGTCTAATGTGATGGTGTTTGTGGTATAATTTTATAAAAATTATTTATTTTCTTTAAGTATATATATCCTTGTCTAATTAGATTATCTTTTACTAAAAAACTAATAATAAAAGGTAATTTGTGTTTCAGTTTTAGAAAAATTATTTTATTTTTCATATCAATTAATAAATATTTTTTATATTCATAATTCTTGTCTAATTATATTTTCTTTTATTAAAAATTCATAATAAATAAATAAATAGCTAATTGTGTTAGAGTTTTTATATAGAAACTCTTTTAAATCTTCTTTTTAAATCAATTAATAAATATTTTTTTATGTTAATAATTCTTGTCTAATTAGATTTTCTATATTAAAAAACGCATAATAAATAGATAAATAGGTAAATTGTGTTATATTTTTATAGAAACTCTTTTAAGACCTCTTTTTTATATCAATTAATAAATATATTTTTATATTAATAATAGTGTATAATTAGATTTCCTTTTATTAAAAAAAATTATAATAAATAGATAAATAGGTAATTTGTGTTAGAGTAACTCTTTAAATATATCTTTGTCTAATTTGATTGAGTTTTATTGAAAAAAAAATAGGTAATTTGTGATAGAGTTTTATAAAAATTATTTTATGTTCTTTAAATATATCCTTATCTAATTAGATTTCCTTTTATTAAAAAATCATAATAAAAGGTAATTTGTAATAGAATTTTAGAAAAATTATTTTATTTTATATATCAATTAATAAATATTTTTTATAATAATAATTCTTGTCTAATTAGATTTTCTTTTATTAAAAAAAATCAAAATAATAAATAGATAAATAGGTAATTTATGTTAGAATTTTATAGAAACTCTTTAAATATATCTTTGTCTAATATGATTGAGTTTTATCGGAAAAAAAAAATGGTTAATTTTTTATAGATTTTTATCGAAATTATTTTATTTTCTTTAAATATATCCTTATTTAATTAGATTTCCTTTTATTAAAAAATCATAATAAAAGGTAATTTTGATAAAATTTTAGAAAAAATATTTTATTTTATATATCAATTAATAAATATTTTTTATATTAATAATTCTTGTCTAGTCTAATTAGATTTTATAATAAATAAATAAATAGGTAATTTGTGGTTGAATTTAATAAAAATCTTTTTATATCAATTAATAAATATTTCTTATATTAATATTTCTTGTCTAATTAGATTTCCTTTTATTAAAAAACTCATAATAAATAGATAAATAGGTAATTTGTGTTAGAGTTTTGTAGAAACTATTTTAAAACCTCTCTTTAGATCAATTAATAAATAATTTTTTATATTAATAATACTTGTCTAATTAGATTTTCTATTATTAAAAAACTCTTAAAAAATATATAAATAGGTAATTTGTGTTACAATTTTATAAAACTCTTTAAATATTATATCTTTGCAGACTGTGATAGAGTTTTATTGAAAATAAAATATGTAATTTGTGATTGAGTTTTATACAAATTATTTTATTTTCTTTAAATATATCTTTGTCAAATTAGATTTTACTTTATTAAGAAACTCATAATAAACGTTAATTTCTGGTAGAGTTTTAGGAAAATTATTTTATTTTATATATCAATTAATAAATATTTTTTATATCAATAATTCTTGTCTAGTTAGATTTTCTTTTATTAAAAAATTCATATTAATAAATAGATAAATGGTTAATTTTCATTTTATTAGATAGATTTTAGAGTTTGATAGAGATTTTTTTATTTTTTATTTTTATAATTTTTATAAAAGCTCTTTACATATCAATTAATAAATATTTTTTTTTTATACAAATAGATACATAAATACGGAAACCCTTTTCACATTTAATAATAGTATCGGAAAAACTCTTTTTATATCAATTAATAAATAAATTTTTATATAAATAAATAAATAATAAAAAACTTTGGCAGAGCATCTGTATTTTACTCTGAAAATTAAATTTTCTTTTATTAAAAAATTCATAATAATAAATAGATATTTTTTATAAAAGCTCTTTACATATCAATTAATAAATATATTTTTTTATATATAAATAGATACATAAATACGGAAACTCTTTGCACATTTAATAATAGTATAGGAAAAACTCTTTTTATATCAATTAATAAATAAATTTTTATATAAATAAATAAATAATAAAATACTTTGGCAGAGCATCTGTATTTTACTCCGAAAATTAAATTTTCTTTTATTAAAAAATTCATAATAATAAATAGATAAATAGGTTAATTTGAATTTTATTAGGTAGATTTTTGAGTTTAATAGAGTTTTTTTTTTTATAAAATTTTTTTTCATATCATTTAATAAATTTTTTTTATATAAATAAATAAATACTTAAACTTTAGATTTTTTATTAAAAAATTCATAATAATAAATATATAAATAAGTTAATTTGAATTTTATTAGGTAGATTTTAGAGTTTTATAGATTTTTTTTTTTATAAAAACTTTTTTCATACCAATTAATAAATATTTTTTACATAAATAAATAAAAATTGAAACTCATTGGCGGAACTTCTGTAATTCTGGGTCTATGCCTCTCTGAATTATTCTCTTTATATTAATTAATAAATATTTTATAATAAATAAATAAATAGGTAATTTATGTTAGAGTTTAATATAAACTCTTTTAAAAACTCATTGTATATCAATTGATAAATATATTTTGTATAAATATTTCTTCTCTAATTAGATTTCTTTTTATTAAAAAACTTATAATAAGTAGATAAATAGGTAATTTGTGATAGAGTTTTTTATAAAACTCTTTGAAAACCTCTTTTTATATTAATTAATAAATAATTTTCTATATTCATAATATTTGTCTAATTCGATTTCCTTTTATGAAAAACTAATAATAAAAGTTAATTTGTGGTAGAGTTTTTTTATAAAAAAAAATAGGTGATTTGTGATAGAGTTTTATCGAAGTTATTTTATTTTCTTTAAATAAATCCTTGTCTAATTTAATTTAATTTTATTAAAAAAAACTCATAATCAAAACTAATTTGTGTTAGAGTTTTAGAAAAATTAATTTATTTTATATATCAATTAATAATTATTTTTTATATAAGTAATTCTTGTTTAATTAGATTTTCTTTTATTAAAAAATTCATAATAATAAATTGATAAATAAGTTACTTTTAATTTTATTAGGTAAATTTTAGAGTAAGCTAATTTGTGATAGATTTTATAGAAAATTTTTATTTTCTTTAAATATATTGTTGTTTAATTATATTTTTTTATTGAAAAAAAAACCTCATAATAAATAGATAAATAGGTAATACGTGTTAGAGATTTGTAGAAAATATTTTTAAAACTCTTTTTATATGAATTGATAAATATTTTTATATTTTAATTGTTCTTGTCTAATTATATTAGCTTTTATTAGAAAACTCATAATAAAAGGTAATTTATGGAAGAGTTTTAGAAAAATTATTTTATTTTTTTATATCAATTAAAAAATATTTTTTATATTAATAATTCTTGTCTAATTAGATTTTTTTTTATTAAAAAACTTAAAATAAATTAATAAATTGAAAATTTGTTTTAGTGTGACAACCCGAATTTTTAAGAGTTGAAATTATTTTTATTTCATGACTCTTTAATTGTCATAATTGATTATTTAGTTTTAAATTAGTGATTTACCGGTTGAGATTTAACAAGTATTTGATTAATTCATGATTTTTGATGATTTGTATATTTATGTAACATTGATGATTAAGGTGATACCACCTAATGGAAGGAGCAGTGAAATTAGTGGTAAGGAAAGAAATTGAAATGGTAATTTTGGGTCTCACTTGAAGGCATTTAAATGCTTTGATTTATTTGGTTACCTTTATATATATAATGATATATATATATATATATTTAGTACCTTGTCCATGCAAAATGAAGACTGCCAACCGTGGAAAAGAGAAAAGTTGAAATGGTTTTGTAGGTCCCATGCTTAAGGATGTTAATGGGTTGGATTTTGTTACATTTGTTACATTCAATATATATATTAGTTACATATATATATATATATATATATATATATATATATGATGTTTGGTAAAGAAAATAAGGAAACAGTGGGCTACCGAAATGGAGGGAAGAGAAATGGGTCTTGATGTTTTTCGTGGGCCCACCGATGAATATTAATGGGTTTAGTTTTAATTATGTGCATTTGTGTATATATATATATTGTGCATCTGGTGTAAAGGAGATGCACCTGCCACCGAAATTGTGAGGAAAGAAAGCAAAAATTGAAATGGTGATGTACAGTGTATTTCGCGGGGCCCACAAGAGTCTATTCTACTGACTTTGGTTATATTTTCACGTGGTGATGTTTTTGGATGGATTGAAATTGTTGTCGGATCGAATGATAAGAAAGTGGGACATTATTGTATCGTGTCGGTGGAAGTGAGTAGTTTTGATATTTTGTTTATGTCGGCGCACTACCTATTTAATGAGTGCTTGTGCACACTGATTGTAAATGATATGGAGAAGTGCACAAGCGAGCCGAGAGTTTACAGACTGAACCGGTAGCTCCCAGAGATGGATTTGGTGACTTGTTTATTTTCAGTGCAGGATTATCCTACTTGAATAGTTTGGATGATTTGTTTTAATTATTTTATTAAATGATATTTTGTTAAAATTACATGTATTTATTTTGTTTTAATATATATGTATATTTTTGTGGAACTAATTTTGCATGAAACTTCTTGAAATCCTTGTTGTGGTATTCTTATTGGGACTTCCCCTGTCTCACCCCCCTACAGTTTAGGTACCGAGAATGAGATTGGATTGATAGCTGCGGGCTTAGGGGAAGAGTTGGTGTTGAGGATTTTATTCTATTATTTAGAGAATTTTGTATATTCATTTTTGAGGAATTGATTTAGTATCAATTTAATTTAATTTGAGATGTTGTATTTATTTGAGGAATTGATTTTGTATCTATAAAGAATATTTTATTTCTTTTAAGATCCTGGAGTCTATATTGAAGTATTTTGATTTAAATAAATCGAGGAATTTGTTTAGAAAAAAAAATTCGGGGCGTTACATAAGATAAACTCTTTTAAAAACTCTATTTATATCAATTAATAAATATTTTTTATTTTAATAATTCTAGTCTAATTAGATTTACTTTTATTTTTAAAAAAAATTCATTATAAATAGATAAATAGGTAATTTGTGTTAGAGTTTTATAGAAACTCTTTTAAAACCTCTTTTTATATCAATTAATAAATAATTTTTATATTAATAATACTTGTCTAATTAGATTTTCTTTTATTAAAAAACTCACAATAAATAGATAAATAGTTAATTTGTATTAGAGTTTTATAGAAATTCTTTAAATATATCAAGTTTTATTGAAAATAAAATAGGTAATTTATCATAGAGTTTTATAGAAATTATTTTATTTTCTTTAAATATATCATTATCTAATTAGATTTAACTTTGTTAAGAAACTCATAATAAAAACTGATATGTGGTAGAGATTTAGAAAAATTATTTTATTTTATATATCAATTAATAAATATTTTTTATATAAATAATTCTTATCTAATTAGATTTTCTTTTATAAAAAATTCATAATAATAAATAGATAAATAGGTTAATTTAAATTTTATTATGTAGATTTTAGTGTTTTATAGAGTTTTTTTATTATTATTTATAAAAACTCTTTTTATATCAATTAAAAAATATTTTTTTATATAAATAAATAAATAATGAAACTCTTTAAACTCTTTTTATATCAATTAATAAATATTTTTTTATATAAATAAATAAATACTGAAACTCTTTGGCAAAGTTTCTATATTTTAATCTGAAATTCTGGATTTTTAGAATTCTCAATTTCGGTACCCCTTCCTCCTTTCTCCATGCCTCTATTTATAGGCTTCTTGATTAATAGGATGATAACATGTGTTGTAATACCCCTAATTTAACAAGGTTAATTCTGAAATTTATTTAATTATTTAAATTATGTTTTATTGATTTAGTTGTGAATTTTGTTGATTTAATTGTGAATTATTTAAATGACTTGTTTTGTTTGATTGTTTTATTTTACTTGTTTTTATGTAATTGTTTATTTGGGTTTTAATTATTGGATGTAATTGTTTTTCTTTAAATAGAGTTAATTATTTTTCTTGATATTGAATTAGTTGTTAAATGATTTAATTTAGTATAAATGGATTTTCTATAAATAGAGTTTTATGTTAGTAGGATTAATTAGGGTTTTGGTTTTAGACGTCACGTATGTAGCCGACATAATTAAACATTAATTAGGTTTCATATGCGCCGACTAAGGATTTAGTGTAGGGTTTAAATTAAACTAGGGTTTTGTGTAAACTTATAAACCTATAAATATATTTGTATAAGGCTGTCAAGGGTTTAGAACCCTAACCACGTTGTGGAGACAGAAGAAACAGAGAGAAGGAAAACCAAAGGGGCGCCGGGGAAAACTTAGAAGAAAGACACTGAGATTTCTGAACTGAGTCTCACAGGCAAGTTCTAATACTAACTCTACCTCTTTGACCTGTGTTCTTTGCATCCCTAACACAATCTCAGGATGAAATAAGGATTAAAATAAACCTGGTTCGCATGCTTGCATTGTTTATTAAACATATGCTTATGAACTGTTAAATTGTTCGTTTTACAGTGTTGTTTGTTTTACTGTTTTGTTTTACTTAATTCATGATTTTAATGATGTCAATTGATGGATTAAGAATTTTAATAGTTCTAAAACATGGTGGGAAATCTTAAGATTATTCTAGGTCGCAGGGCTAGATACTTGAAACAGTATGTGTTCTTGTATGGATTTTAATCCACTTAGAAACTGTTTTGCGTAATTCTTTTTCCATAGGGTTTTGATTCATAAGTAATGGATTTAATCAACTTTAGAACACCTTATGACTTAGTTTTAATCAGTAATAAACTTGGTTTGGAGGATCCATATAGCCGGACACCGCCGGAGTTGGAAAAGATGTCGCACAGGGGAGGAGCCTGCTCTTTTTCAAGAAGAGCAGGCTCATTAAAAGGTAGAGCAGGCTTTACCTTGAGTAGAGCCGGCTCTTATGGCTGAAGAGGTGCCTCCACTTTGTGTGGAGGCGGCTCTACTAAAAGGTGGAGGCGGCTCCACCTTGTGTGGAGCCTGCTCCTCTAAGTTTTTTTGATTTTTCGTTTTTCAGTTCTAGTTTTGGCTACGGGACTCAGAATTGGGTATTTTCAAAAGCCATTGGGAGTTACACATGGATTTTTTTTAGTAGCATCTAAGTTTTATTAAAAGTTCTGAGGGTGTGATATTACATAATAAATCACAAAGAAATCAGTAAATTAAACCGTTATTATTTGAGGTAAACTTGTGGACTGTTTTTTTAAAGTAGAGGATTTAAAGTGCATAACCTTACGGGTTGCTAATTATCTGGGAATGAAGATATTGTTTGATCATGTTTTTGTAATTCAAATGTAAGCATATTAGATTACAGAATGATTATATATTTATAATAGACAAATTGACGTATACATATGTTAAAATGTATGTTCAATTTTTGGATACTTAAGTAGTGAAATTTTTAACGCTCCAGATGGAAAAAGGAGCTGTTCTAGGGGTACTCAAGAATGTATAAACCCTTGTTAAATTTTCAGAGGGCCTAGTAATTCATAATCTACCATAAGAAACTATGGTAGGAACGGTCGGGAGCACGTAAGGAAATTTGTGTAACGATTGTAATACAGGCTTTTCAAGTTGCTTATTTTTTTTAATTTAGCAATTGAATTAGGAATTTCATGTTTAAATCATATGACAGTGGTATAGGATTAAGCATCACAATTAATATAATGTCGGTTATGCTTAACAGGAAATTAGTTGATGTTTACAAGTCATTATGTATAATCAACTAACCGGATGATATGGAGTAGTTTAAATGAGCATGTTAATTTTGATGTTAATATTAGTATGCTGATAGGGGATTAAAGAATGGATTACACTTATTATCTACGTTTTTAAACTGTTAGAGAATCATGTGTTGTTCATATATGACAAGCTTGCAATTTATATATTCTTGTTGTACTTGTTATAGGTGTGTGGATATTGATATTTATAATATCATCTGTATTATTAATAGTTGGATGGATGGTGTTATACTTATTATGGATTGGTTGATATTGATTTTATCTCATTATTTGTATTATCAACATTGGATGGATGGTTTGTATGCACCGGTATGGGACGGTGACATACTAGGAGGATTAGCTCAAAAACGCTAAGTCCTACCTACTCTGGATTAAGGGATGGATCAACTATAAAGGTTAAGTCCTACCTGTATTTTGTGTCAGATCACTAAATAGTTGAGTGACACTTTTAGTTTGGAACGGATTTTAAATATATTTTTATGGTGCCACGATATGAGCCTGAGTCTCAAAGTCATTGGCTAGGGAGCATATATGCATTGGGATGCATAACTGGTTATGATGGTTGGATGTGTACCCTGCTAGGTCTAGGTAGTCATGCCCACCTCAGGTGCGTTTTGCATGGTGCCTACTAGTCAGGTTGAGACGGGCCTGTGGTCTAGTAAGAGTCCTGTAGTGTGATTATATATATATGTATCTACGGACTATTTAGTTATTATTGGATTGGTTAGGATATACATGCGTATCGGGTCTCTGCTTGGGTAGTAGTAGTATAGAACTTGCTAGTGGGCCTGACCCACTTATTATTTTTCAGGTATTGGATGTTTGAGGTCTTAGAGCTTGTTCAAGCTGAGCAGAGACGATCTTTCATTCTACCGACGATGTAGGACTTCTTTCCAGATATTCGATTTGGGCTTGTATCTTCAGTTATTTATTTTCGTTCGGTTTGGATTTTTATTAGGGATCCACTGGAGATGAATTCCCGAGTTGTAAACTTATGAAGTTTGGATTATCAGAGTTTAAATATTTATATTTGAGATTTTTAATTTAGTATTCCTTCAGCTTATTATTATTTCTTAAATTCATTTTGTATTCTGTGTTCGATTAAATATTAATTGTTTGATATCCTTCGGATCTGTGCTCGGACTTGATCACCCGTGGCTCTAGAATCGATGGGTATCACATGTGTCATTTTTTGATAATGACATAATCATAACTCGGTTATATTGTGATAATTATGCATAAAAATAACTATTATTTTTTTATTGAACTAAAAATAAGTATTTTATATAAAATGTGATTGATTTTTTAAGGTAATTTTTTAATTAATAAATATTTTTAAATTAATAATTATTGTCTAATTAGATTTAATTTTATTAAAAAAACTCATAATAAATAGATAAATAAGTAATTTGTGTTAGAGTTTTATATAAACTCTTTTAAAACCTCTTTTAATATCAATTAATAAATATTTTTTTTATATTAGGAATACTTGTCTAATTAGATTTCCTTTTGTTAAAAAAATCATAATAAATTTTTAAATAAGTAATTTGTGTTAGAGTTTTATAGAACTCTTTAAATATATCCTTATCTAGTGTGATAGAATTTTATTAAAAATAAAATAGGTAATTTGTAATAGAGTTTTATATAAATTATTTTATTTTCTTTAAATATATTCTTGTCTAATTAGATTTAATTTTATTAAAAAACTCATAATAAAAGCTAATTTGTGGTAAAGTTTTAGAAAAATTATTTTGTTTTATATATTTATTAAAGAATTCATAATAATAAATAGATAAATAGGTTAATTTAAATTTTATTTTGTAGATTTTAGTGTTTTAAATATTTTTTTATATAAATAAATAAATACTGAAACTCTTTGCACATCTAATAATAGTATAGATAAAAACTCTTTTTATATCAATTAATAAATATTTTTTTATACGAATAAATACTAAAATACTGAAACTCTTTGGTAGAGTTTCTGTATTTTACTCTGAAATTCTGAATTTCTATAATTCTCAATTTATGTACCCCTTCCTCCTTCATCCATACTTCTATTTATAGGCTTCTTGGATTAATAGGATGATGACATGTATCCTTTTCTGATAATGACATAACCATAATTGGGCCGAGCCAGTTATATTGTGATAATTATCCATAAAAATAACTATTCTTTTTATATTGAACTAAAAATAAGAGTTTTATATAGAATGTGATTGATTTTATTAGGTAATTTTTAGAGTTTTATAATAGTATAGATAAAAACTCTTTTTATATCAATTAATAAATATTTTTTTATACAAATAAATACTAAAAAAATACTGAAACTCTTTGGTAGAGTTTCTGTATTTTACTCTGAAATTTTGAATTTCTATAATTCTCAATTTCTGTACTCCTTCCTCCTTCCGCCATGCTTCTATTTATAGGCTTCTTGGATTAATAGGATGACAACATGTGTCATTTTCTCATAATAACATAATCATAATTGGGCCGGACCAGTTATATTGTGATAATTATCCATAAAAAAATAACTTTTCTTTTTATATTGAACTAAAAATAAGAATTTTATATAAAATGTGATTGATTTTATTAAGTAATTTTTAGAGTTTTAATATACTATTTTTACAAAAACTATTTTTATATCAATTAATAGATTTTTTTTTTATAAATAAATAAATACTGAAACGCTAAAACACTTTACACATTTAATAATAATATAGATTAAACTCGTCTATATTTTGTTAATTTGAATTTTATTAGGTAATTTTGAGTTTTATAGAATTTATATCAATAAATAAATAAATACTGAAACTCTTTGCACAAAGGCCGAGAAAGTATTACTACACTTGATTTTAGCCAAAAGACCAAGAAAGGTTAGCCAAAAGGCCAACCCAAAAAAATTTAATACTACACTTGATCTTAGCCAAAAGGTCGAAAATATGTGATTATTATTTCTTTAGCTTTATAATTTTATAAGAGGCTTTCATGTAATCATTTTTACTTAAAACCAATGTGAGACTTTGTAATTTGAATTAAATTATTTTTATATTTTGTTAATTTGAATTAATTTTAATTTTATTGGGTAATTTTGAGTTTTATAGAATTTATATCAATTAATAAATAAATATTGAAATATTGAAACACTGAAACACTTTGCACATTTAATAATAGTATAGATATATATAGATAGAGTATAGAGATTTTGAAGCATTACAATTAATAGTTGAAATTTATGCTCTAGAACTTCCCACATAAATACTTTTAGATATTAATTTTCTACAAATCTCTATACTCTACAAATCTCTACAACCTTTTTAATATAGTAAAATTTACATTTGATAATTTAATAAGGGTGGTGCTACTGCCATTAAAAAGAACTGAGACCTCCGAAGCTGACTCAACTCTAGCAAAATAGCATCAAGCACATATACTAATCAGTTTTTTTTTATTTTTTTAAAAATTAGTGGACTTTTCCTTCTCATAGAACTCAACAGGAGAAAAGGTAGCAAACTTTGGAAGAGTATTCACGTGCCTAACAAGTAACAACTATATTGAAGCACCAACCATGAATCAACTCTAGCAAAACTACATGATTGATGAAGAATATTGCAATGTATAACTCATAATTCCTATCAAATATTAATAGGTTCGCTGTTCAGTCAACTAGCACCCTTGGGTCCATTTAATTAGATGAAAATTAATAATAAAAAGTGAAAGTGACAATGACAGTAAAGAAAAGAAAAATTAATTTTTTAAATTTGCATGAAAAGTTCAAAAAAACAAAACAAAACAAAAAACAGCTGTAGGAAAGTACTATGAAGTATATCATAATTTGAATAGCATGAAAATTACAAGAAAATATAATGATTTACCTTAATTGTCTTTATTTTTATTTAAAAAATCTGAAAAAAAAAATTGTCAAAAAATTGTCTTTGCAATATATAAGAATCTAAATAAATAAATTTTTATGACTAGATAGATATAAACTAGGGTTAAGTGCAAAAAACACTTCTGAATTATGGAGATTTTGCAACTAACCCTCCGAAATTACAAAAACCCATCATAAACTTTCAATTTGTTGCAATAATCTGAATTTCACTTATTGACGTGGCAAACAAAATCTAACCAATCAATAAGATTGTGACACGTCTCTTGTATCTTATATCTAAACCACCAACACAACAACCAAACCCTAACGCACCTTCCTTTTTCACGGCAAACACACGGAGAAAGCCATTTGACGTCGAACAATCCGAAACACCAGAGAGAAAGCTTCTTGTTCCCATCGTCAACAACATATCCAGCAACTTCGGTGACCGTGAACAGTTGGGAAAGTTTTTGGTCAAAATTATAAACTTGGGGGAAGACGAAGCGATTCTTGGCTTTCCGCTTCTCCAATTCTAGATGACCTGTGCCCTTCAATTAAGGTAACACACAAGGATGGTCGGAAACAGAAAAGCCCTAGCTCGTGAATGCGAGCTTACCGGAGACTTTCTTCATTCTTTAGCGATGGATAGGCTCCCGTACGTAGAAGCGGGATTGAGCAGAAAGGGATCTCGTTCTCTCTCTCTATATTATATCCACCTTATATAACATATATTTACACACCCCCATCGTCATCTTCAACCTAAACCGTGCCGGCATCCAAACATGACCTGATCTTTAATTTCTCAATGTATATATATATATCAGAAGTTGGGTCAATGCATCCTTGAGCAGCTTATGATTTGAAGAAAATTCTTTGACGAATCAAATTCTTAAGCACTTGTATACACACCTGAAAATCCCTACTTCTTTAGAGCCCTAATTTCAGAAAATCCAAAAAAAAAATACTCCATTAACATGTCAAAACATGAAAACATTAGGGGTTTCAGTCGATCAAAATGGTTAAGGCGCCTCTAGACCTACTACTTGAAGTCTGTTGAATCCTTGCTTCCTCGCCGTAAGCCCTCTTTGCTACGTCGACATTCTCGCCTTCACTGTGGTCACCGGTCCATTTTTGGTGGCTCATTCCTGCCGTTCTCTCCACTGTGCTTACTGGACAGTCATTTCGTCAAGCTTGCTGCCATCGCCGGCCATACCCAACTCGCATGCTCACCGGTAAATTCTTGTGCCACCGTCCTCTGCTATCGCCGATAACACCCAGATCGCGTGCTCACCAGTAAAGCCATGTTTGGCTTTGTTGGTATAAAGAATGGGATATTGGGGTCTTAGCTGTTGGAAATTAAGGACACTCTTGTCCTTTCATGCTTATAAGGGTAATATCGTCATTTTAAAAAATTCACCTAAATTTAATTACTATTTCTCGGACCTTGGTCGGATGGGGGTGATCTGTAACTTTTTTTTGCATAATTTAAAGAATGGGATATTGGGGTCTTAGCTGTTGGAAATTAAGGACACTCTTATCCTTTCATGCTTATAAGGGTAATATCGTCATTTTAAAAAATTCACCTAAATTTAATTACTATGACCTTGGTCGGATGGGGTGATCTATAACTTTCTTGCATTTTTGAAAATTCAGGAAATTACTTACAAGTTTCTTCGTAATTCTGGCGGTTTTTTTTACACTTAACCCTATAAACTATCATATAATAAGAGAAGTACTATGTAATTACAATGTTTGGGCCTAAAGAGGCCCTGGTCAAAGGAACATGAGCTAAGAAAGAAGAGAAGAGACGAGGGAGCGAACAGCCCACTTTGTTTGGACCCCGCCATACCTTTCTCGTCCTTGCCTGTTTCCTGCTGATGAGTTACTTGATGTAACTTTTTAGAAAGATCTTAAAAAAATTAAATTAAATTAAATTAAAAAAAATTCAAAACATGTAATTAATTAATGACTTTAAAATAACTAAAGTCATAACTACTTTCCTTATCACCCCTCTTTGTTTATTAGTGTTAGTTGGACCCAAATTTAACCAAAGATGTTGTTATTAGTACTTGGATGCATATGTTAACTCACCGCATCCAAGAATCAAGAATGACTCGGCCCATGAATTCACCACTCATGTAGCACCATTTATTTATGGATTACTTTGTATGGCTTAAAATTTTCCACATCAATAATATACTTATATATTTACATCTATACAGCAAATATTTTTATAAGCATTTTATATACGGAGTACTTTTTTAATCACAAAATTAATCACACGCAACACCCAAAGTCTCCTCCAACTTGATATTACAAAGAATGCAAAATTGAACAACCAAAAGTCACAATCTTCAATAATAAATCTTTCCTGGTTGTAAAAATAAACACTCTCACAGTCCATAAAACACACTTTCCTTCCCTGGCAACCACAACTTTTTGGTTACCAAATAAAATGGGTGTATCATCATTCAGCACAGTGACCGGGAGGCGTGACGGACTAGTCTCTGACCCAAGTGAAGTGAACGTGCCGGGACCGGCAGAATCTGTATCTGATGCACTACAATCTTTCATTGCCAAAGGTTTTGGGTGCACACACGGTTGGATTTGCACACTCTGATTTCTTTCGGATTTCATCATTTGTTTGTTGTTGTGCTTTCAGTAGGAATAAAGAATGTGAATTTAATATCATGTTTGTTCAAATAATTACGTACGTTTTATTTGTCGTTTGCACGCAATCTTATCTGTGTTGTATAACTCTATCCCACCAAACTCGTGATTTTATGTAAATAAACCTAGCTATCCCTTTTCATTGCATCAACACGGTTTGTGTTTTTCTTTCACGGGTTTAATAAGAGAGTAAAGCATGTACTACGGTTTGTTTGGTCACTATGCAAAACAATGGAGAAAAGAAGATGTTTGGAAAAATAAGGGAGAAATTTAATTTTACATACGATTTTCCTTTTTCTTTTTCTTTATATGCACTCATATGAACATTTTCAGTCTTTTCGATTGGACGTTAGTAAATAGAAACTGGTCGTGTTATTTTCTGAGAGACCAGTTGAAAAAACAAAAAACAAAAATTCTGAGAGACACTTCAATATATAGAGACTATACAGTAGATATACTGGTCTTGTTATCTTCAGCCTAGCAAATCATGACCCATTAAAATCACAAATGGGCCTTGTAATTTCGCATTCGTGGACTGTGGAGACGTCACTACGATAAACATTCACGTGACTGTAAAATCCAAAGGGCCCAAAAATAAGATACGCCACAGTCAAGCCCATTGACATTCTTATTTACAATGTGGAGAAATTTGAAGAACCACTAATATATAAGTGAATGGAGTGATTGATTTGGGAAATTATTTGTCACACTTCAATTCTATGGACATGAAATCAAGGCCTCGCTAAAATAAACATGCACACATGTATATATTTTAGAGTTATTAATAGAGTGAATTTTTTTTTTTTTTTTTTTTTAACTTTAAACATGATAAATGAAAATATATACTTGAATGTTTTGCTTTTTTAACTTTGGCAAGAATGACAGGCCCACTTGTACCTACTTTTTGTTCACACTTGAGTTCCAATCCCTTCTCCCCTTTTTGAGAATGGAGATGTTATATAGATTTTTTTTTCTACTGACATATATCATATATTAAATGGAAGGTTAAATATATAATTTATGACGTAGCTTACTAAGTTGACTGATCAGGTGTACGCCTTGATAGTACTACTTCTTTTGTCCTAAAATACTTTGACATTTTGAGAATTGTGATTAACAAAAAAAAAAAAATTATGAGTCAGAGTAGTACCTTAGGGGAACTATTACTTTCCCATCACCACGTGGGAAAGTTACAGAAAAGCAAGGTATGTTAACTCTCTGACTTCCAAGAGATCGCTCGTTGATGACAGCCACGGAGACAAATGGTCTCGAGTTTTGGGAGGTCTCTTAGTTCTCTTTTAAACAGGAGCAGCAGCTGCAACACCACTCTTACAAAATTATCAAACATAAACTCTTTAAATAATTTTAGATACTCCTTTGTCACACTATGCCTACCTATTTAGGTCTCTCTCTTTTTTTTTTTCTTTTTTTCTTTTTTTTTTGAATTATTGGATATTCAAGGCTTTGCCTGACTAATTCCAGGATCTGTGCAACATGCCTCTCACACGGAATTGATAAAACTTGGCTATGTCTGAGTTCCATGGCTGCTGCATAACTGAAGCCAACTCCTTGAGGTTTATTTGTGAAATTGCGTCCTAAGTTTTTCATATATGTTTAAAATTTGTGAAGCGTTTGATAGAGTTAGAAGATTTGTGAACTGTTGAAGAGATTTATAGGATACACAAATTTCTAAAACATCAGGGAATTAAATAAAATTTGTAACAAAATTTAGATAAAGTTTGTAAATATCTAAAATATCTATTTGAAAAGAATCTTAATAATTAATGGTAATGTATCAAAATCCTTGAGAGGATATTGAGCCACATGACAAAATTAAGAGAAGTTCGGGTTTGTTTGGTTTGTAACTCTAATAATAGAAAAATTGTTGTGAGAAAGTTGAAAATAGAAAACTGTACAAAATAATTCTGCTTGGTTCAATTTTTTAAAAATTCAGTTATAAAAAGATCTGTTTTCAGAGACAGAATAATAAAACTGTTTTCTATTCTCTAATTGAGAACTATTTTCAGAATTACAAACCAAGTAAGTTCTAAATTTTTTTCACAGGTCATACTCAGTGGTCATCTCTTGATAGACTCACTGATTTGGCCACTGAAATCCTTCTATAAATTTACAATATAGAATATGGTCACAAATTATAATTTTATTATTATTCTACTCTTAATTATCAGTTATGACTATTATTTTATTGTTTATTAGTGTTATTTGTACCTAAATTCAACGTCGTGTGATTTTTGACACTTGGAGGCCTGTGTAGGATCCACAATGTTCCTCCCCCATCGCATTCGAGAATCAAGAATCATTCAGCCCCATGAATTCAGCGTGGTATATAACACCTACACCAGTCGTGTGGACATAATTAACTATATTTATATGGAATATTTCGCAGGTATTAAAATTTTCTCACTCTACCGTATCAATAATATACTTATATATATCTATATTTATATCTATTTTACTATTAAAAATGTGAGCAAATTTTTTATATACATTTTATTTAACTTTTTAAAAGTTTAATTGTTAAGTTTTATTCAATTTGAAATTCTAATAGACAAAAAATTATTTACAACCAAATTCTCCTACAATTTGGGATTATAAAGAACGCAGAAGCGAACAACCCTCACACACAGTAGTAAGTCTAGCAAATATAAACAATCGTTGCATTCCAATGATTCCATATTTAAAAGCTGCTATTATGCATTTAGACTCAACTCTTAGTCTTAGATCTATTTATCATACTCATGATTTCTATCCATTTGATATAAGGATAAGTTCAGAGGTAGCACGTCCCATTCATCACCACATCAAATGAATTGACCCCGCGCCTAACAAATAAGTCTTATAATCATTTTCCTATATATAAACAACCCAAAGTCAATCACTCTTTAAGTAGCAAGTCTTACTGTAATAGCAAATATAAATACTACCCATGAGTAAATGATATTTAGCCCAATTTTCAGGCCTATTTATCAGGTCTATGAAGTTTCTATATAAAATAAGTAAGTTAAAAGGCAAGTCTTATTCGGTACATCAAATGGATAAGACTCTTAACTTGGACATGTACTTTTAACTGTATCGCAAGATATTCTCTCTTAAAAAAAATTGAGAAAATTGAATTATAGAGGTTGGTAATTAAGGAAGCTATAGGAAAGGAGTAAAGTATAATTATACTAGAAGCAGGCACTCCTTTGTGGATTATGATACTATTATTACACAAGCTAGTCTCCATTATCAGAAATATCAGTTTACTACAAAAGATTTGATCATCTGCAACCCTTTTTAGAGGTTGGTAGAGAGAAGGAAATGATTCCATCATTCAGCACAGTGAATTATTATTTGGCAACCACTTTGTTTTATCTCTGACTATTCTCAACCATGTGAATTCATCTACATAGGTAAAGATTGCCAGTGATAGAGTTGCAACACACGTGTGTGTGTGTGTGTGTGTGTGTGTGTGTATTATTGAGCCTGAATTTGAGCCTTAAAGAAGCAATAATAAAAGGAAGAGACAATTTTAGTTATTTTATATATATGCATTGGGTCTTGTAATAATTTTGCTAAGTAATAGAGACAATTTTAGTTATTTTATATATATGCATTGGGTCTTGTAATAATTTTGCTAAGTAATAGAGACAATTTTAGTTATTTTATATAAGATGAGCACCAAGATATGGAGTTTGAATTTCTTCAGTAAATAACTTAATTCACTTATCCAACTTTATTAATCTTTATGAAATTAAGACCCAATTAATAGAAAATAGTGTTAGGCTTAAAGTTTCCCACATAAGGCCTATTAAGTTCTCAGTGTGAGATAAACTTAATTAGAAGTTCTAAAAAAAATTCACTATTCGTAGTCAGTTTTCTCTTAATAAAGATGCAAACTTCAGTCCATTCATCATAGAGGAGAAAAAAGAATCATCTATAAAGCAACCTAATTTTTTTCTTGATTATTTTATAAGAAAAAAGGAGAAGAAAATTATACGTACATGCTGATAGATACTTCCATTGCATTTTAAATCTAGCAGCCTTAGGTAGTATGAATTTAATTGGTGAGAAGGAAGCCAAGTCCATTCAACTCTCCGCAACCCTGCACTATTCTGATGGAGAAAAACTACCTTGAAGTTGTATCCTTAAAGAAACCTAAGTAACTAAAAAAACACCAAGTAATTTGGTCAATCTCTCTCAATAATCATACAGTAATATATTCACATATAGCCTGCTTATCAACTAAATAAATCATACTAATGTTTTGATGATAATAAGTAGTTATCATGTTCTTTACTTGATTCAAATATTTCCAAGAGTTTGCTAAAATCATTATCCATTAACTTGCTATCTAATTAAATTGATCCAATCCCTAGTTGATTTGGATATAACAATTGAGGAAAAATTATTATAATGTAGCTCTTGTTCAAAACTAGGGAACAAAGATCAGAATTTCAATCGCACAAAATTTCTAGCACTAATTTCCCAAACAAAGTTATATCAAAGCACTAATATATAGGAGCTCAAGAAAATAAAAAAATCATTATCAAAACTATAGAAAAAGTACACCAAACAAAAACACTTTAATAGTTCCATTAAACTACTGAGTGGTAATCAGAATTCATAAAAAAAAAAAAAAATAGACACACACACAAATAAAAAAGCTTTGTAATTTTCTCATCTATGGACTATGGAGACATCACACCGATATATTGTGACGTTTTTTATTTTTTCTATTTCGAAATTTTGAATTTTTTTTTATTTTTTGGATTATTTATTTTTGTAGCCTCGTTTTGCATACCAGACATCGTGTAGTGTGCCGGATGAGTTCCGAGAGTTGATTAAAGCATTTCTTCGAGTTCGGGACTCTGAGAAATGCATCACTGGTCATTTCGTCATTTTTTAGTTTTTCGGGGGTCCGGAACCGAATTTGTGGTGTACAAGAATTATATTTCGGAGCTGTTGCATATCATACATTATTAAGTGATGCATAATTATGTGACTATGTGTTTAGACATGCGGTTGTCAAGTGTTAAGTTTATACGTGCATATATATATATATATATAGATATATATATATATAAAGATAAAATGGATATTTTTGAGCCCGTCGGACCCACAGTTGATTATAGCCATTTCATTTTCTCCTCCCTGCATGGTTTCCTGCAACTTTTCTTTTATTTTTCTTTTTCTTTTTCTTTCTTCAATTCAAGGCTAGATTCACATCTTTCTACTGGGAATTTGACTTTTTCACTGAAGGCAAAGTTAACGAGCACGATGAATGTTTCGATTTGATCCAAGCAAAACTTGATTTGGAGCACCTTTGGAATTTCAAAATTTGGGGCTTTTGGGCTTTGGCTTGGTTTCTTTGAGGTAAGGGTTTTGAAACCGCAAGTCCTTAAGTTTCTGTAAATTAATCTCTTACTCCCTCTGTCCCAAAAATAGTGTTGCTTTTGGGAAATCGTGTCAATTCAATTTGTAAGAGTTATGGTTCCTCAAAAGTGACACTTTTATGGGACGGATGGAGTATTTTGTGATCTAATATGCTTAGTTTGTGATTTTTAAGCATGACCTTTATGTTTATTGGAATGAAATGTATTGAATGTCATGACGATGTGAGTTGATGTGGAGATAAGTGTTTAATATATGTTATACTATGACCTACTTAGGAAAAATACTATGTTTGTTAAGTGATAACATGATAATTGTGGTGTTATATTCTTGTCTAAGCTTGCTATATGATTGAGGTTTAAAAGTATAGAATTTCATGGTATTGAATAGCATGTGGCATTCATGCATTAGCATAGGCAACGTAAATGGGAAATTGAGCTCTTGGAAAGCAAAGAAAATTGTTTAGAAAAAGGGCTTTGGAAATGGAGAGTGACATCTCATTACATAGGCTTGTATAACATTGTACTTATGATGTGTGGATTGTATGTGATGGTGTATGATGGTAAGTTTTTCCCAAAATAAACATGATCCCTCTCTCTATACGTCATTCTTTGTTTGGATTCATGGGGTCATTAAGGAGAATGTGTTTAAGGCACTTCCTACTGAGCCGTTGTGCTTACCCATTATTACTATTTTTCAGGACTCGAAAGAGGCAGAGTGGACGATTCATCTTCACCATTGTAGACCACTTACAAAGTGACATTTGATGTCATTATAGTCCTCATTATTTGTAGTGTTATGAGTTCAATCATGTTGTAATTGTATTTATTCTAATGGCAATGTAATTTTTATTATTTTGGGGTATGTAATTGGTAGCGATGTTAATACATTTCTCTATTGTAATTTTTACAAAGTATTGTTCTAATGTTGCATTAATATTCGCATTACTTGTATTTGGGTATGTAAGCATGTGTATATCAAGAAGAGATTTATTGGGGGTATTTTAACGTAAGTATATATATATACGCATTCAATGGCATTTTGTTCTGGTTAGTGGTATTTTAGTGGTTGTATTGTGGGATAATTGTGTACAAAATTGGTTGATCAAATGGATAAAAAGAGAAAAAAAAATTAAAATCTAGGAAGTTTCGTTCGACATGTAAGTACCCACACATCGACCGGTATACAGGCTTTTTCCACAGTTGCAATTATTTTACAATACTTTTCATACATCTACAATGTTTTTCATAATAATCTCCTTTCATTATATCTTGAAGGAGGCGTATATTGGGGTAAAATCGGTTGCTGGAGATGAAAAACATCTTATTTATTGTATTTGGAGTACTGAATCTGCGTATTAAATTTAAAATTTTAATTTAATTTTTTGCCGATTCTAATTTCAAAACACCGATTCGGTACTCCCAAACACAACGGGCATGATAAATGAGATGATCAATGCAGTTCGATGGAAACTTTTCCTTTGCTGAAGAAATTGTAGGTGATTGGAACTTACCATCCTCCTTTTCTGAGCCGACCCATACAAACCCTTTCTTTGCCTTCTCCATAACCAACCCTCTCTCTCAACCACCACCACCACAAACACCCCACCTCCGCAGTAACTGATTCTCGATATGAGTAGAATTGGGTTTGTTTATTTTAGTGTTTTTATTGGGTCTGACCTTGTTTTTTCGTTTTTAAGAAATGTTCGTTGTTTCGTTGGACCACTTTGTGGACATGATCTTTATCTATGTTTTAGCCCAAGTGTCCTCTCTGTTGGGCCATAGGGCATGCCCCATGTTTTGCTTGTAATTATTTTATTTTATTTTATACAAATTACAAAACCACTTACTTACCCAAAAAATAATAATAATAATAAAATAAAATAAAATACATCTCTCTTACATATTGAAGACGACGTAAAAATATGTTATGATGGCCTTTGATTGATCGGATATTGCTAAGAATGGTTTGTCTTCTGAAAAACGTAGCAGGTCTTGAGTTTGTGGGCTTCTTAGTTCTTTTTATTTGTTGATGAAATGGGTTCATTTTGAAAGTGGGCTTATTTGACATCTTGATGGGTCCATTTTTTTTTTTTCTGATGCTTTGTGACAGTATTATTCTCTCCCTCCCAAATTAAACATTATTTTTTAATAATTTTTTTAATTAACAAAAAAAAAGAAAGAAAAAGAAGCAAAATACTCAAATAAAAATTAACTTATATCAGATATTTGATGCAAAATTGTTACCTGTCAATTTTTGTTCACTAGAACATCATCATCGGAATGCATTCCTAAACATAGAACAACATAAACAAAAAAAAAAAAAAATTACCTTATATCAGATATTTGATGCAAAATTGTTACCTGTCAATTTTTTTTGCATTAGAACATCATCATCGGAATGCATTCCTAAACATAGAACAACATAAACAATATCTATTAAAAATGATGGTCATGATGGGAATATTTTAATCATCACCATCTACTACTAGCAGTGGTGATAATTAATGGGACAACTTAGTAATTCCGTACATTATATCCTAAACAATTCGAAATCCCACAAAGATGCAACTGTAGAAAAAGCAAGCAAATTTATATGTTCTCTCCATTATAATAATTAATTCATATATATATATATATATATATATATATATTATTATTTAGCATAAAGAAAACTATTTTATATAACCGTCACATGACATCAAGCAAACTTTTTCTTTATTTTTGTTTGTTTGTTTTTTGTATATTTTATTTTAAAGTTAATGTTAACGTACTATTTTAATGTGAAAATTCAATTATTAAATATATGATATCACGTTAAATTCGGGAGAACGAAGGAGATGCATCTTTCTCGATTGGTAATCCATATATTAGGTGAAATCTGTCTTCGTCGTAAAGGTGCAATACCTCTCTCTCATCACTCAAATAAATTGAGTTGATGTTAAACTTTTTTTCTTTTAATATAATTTAAAAGAGAAATGATAAATATCACTAAATAATTTTTATGATATATTATATATAGCATGTTAGTTAGCAGCCACATATAACTTAAACTTCTAAAACAGTATTTTCTCACGAAAACGGTATTTTTTAAGATCATGGTGGTTACAATCACAAATGCAATTACAAAATAAAAATAATAATAAATAAGGAAAATAAATTCAATCACAACCTCTAATTTTCTGATTTTATAATTGAAAACTGTATGTGTATTTGTCATTGAATTACATTATTGATAAGCACGATAACATACTCACCGATGAGTAAATAAGTATTGTTCATTTTATAATTCAAACTTTGTACCTTAAATCACGATGTTTCAAGGCTTACTCCATTTGTATAAGATTCTTTTGAGATTTATCATTTTCATTCATTAAGTTAAATATTCACTAGGATAATTTCACTAACCTCCCATGAGGTTAGGCGTAATTATAGGCGATATCCCTTACGTTTCAAAAATTACAGAAACCCCCCCTCAATGTGACCCGAGTTAAATTCCGGTGGCATTCTTGCCAATGACTAAGATACCCTTATTATATAAAATAAAAAATTAACAAAATACAAAATGACAAAGCTACCCCCAATTATCTCCGTACACATCTCTCCTCCCTCCAACATCTACTCTCTCTGTAACTAGAGATTTCTGGTCCTCTACATTGGGAAAAAACAAACCAATTACAGAATTGAACAACCAAGCTTGCCATAGTTCTCACCACCAAGTTACCGTCGCCACCGGTTCAGCACCGACATCCTTGCTCACCGTCGGTCGATCTCGCTGTTGAGATTGTGCATCACCGCCACCATTTCAGTTCACTTCGTCACCGGATCAGAGCGCTACTTCACTGCCTAGCTCACTGGTTCACCGTCGGTATCTCGCGTCGCTAGGCTCGCTTTCTCTTTCTACAGCCCCTGTGATCACCGACAGCAGATCCGTTATCCATCATCATTTACAAGAGTCTATGCACGCCTTTCTGAGCTTGCCTTCCTTCACCGCCGTGCCGAGCTGTTTGCACACTATTTAGACCTCAAGCCGGTAAACACCGATAAAACCATCACCACCGTTCAATTCAGACCCAGTCCTTGCTATCACCGTCATCGGAATAACCACTGTGCTTATCGCAGCCGGAATCGCGACTCTTCCAGTAAGTGCTCATCACCACACTCTGCCGCCACCGTGGCACTGTCGTTCTTTCTCGCCGTCGACTGAGCACATCCTTGCTCATCTGCTGTTGCCGGAATAGCGACTCTTGTTGTTCGTCGCCACACTACCGCCACCGCGTCACTGCCGTTCTTCTTGCTCGCCGTCGATTGAGCACATCCTTGCTAGTCCCCAGTAGGTTATTCATAGCTTGCTGTCGCTTGATGTTCTGTCTGTCCTTGCTCGCCGTCCCGACCAGTCCCTTGTGCACCTCCGTTTGGGACATAATAACATATATATCCTAAAGACCTCTTTGATGTCCTGCTCCGTTTATCCCTTGATTCAGATACCAAGTCAAAATATGAAAAATTGGGGTTTTAGAAGTATTTGTCTTTCTATTTTTTTTTTTTCTTTTTTTTTTTTTCCCCTCTCTCTCTCTCTCTCTCTCTCTCTATATAGGTTATTTAATACAAAAGTAAAGGTTAAAATGTCTTTGCAAATATAGTAAGGGCAAATGTGGTATTACAGGGTTAAAAATAGCTGATGTCATCAAAAATCATCATTGACCGGCGTTGACTTTCACTGGAGGGGGCTAAGTGTTACGACGGAGCAAACCTTGAGGGAGGAAGGTGTAATTTTTGAAATGTAAGAGGTATCGCCTGTAATTATGCCTAACCCCAAAGGAGATAAGTGAAATTATCCTAATAATAACTGTATATACCAAAATAATAATAATAATGATGATGATTTAATGACCGAATTTCAATAGTTATCGAATTCAATTTATATGATTATGGTGTTGCATCCTACTATATGATGTCATCATGCGTCATGTAATGGACTCATCACTAATTTGAATTCAATAATAGTAATAGCTGAATTCAGTCCCAAAAAAAATGAACAATGTGAGTTGGCAGAATGGTTTGTCGTATTGTTCGATACGCGATTCGTATTGGTCAGTTTACACTGACTTTGTCCAAGTTTGTTACATTGCGACCGTGACAAGTATTGCAAACTATGACATAAATACAGATATGTATGTAAAATATATATATATATATATGTGTGTGTGTGTGTATAAATAAATATATTATGACAAACGGTCAAACGTGTAAATTAAAAATTCACTGTACAAAAACAAATAAATTATACATAAAGGATACAAATACGTTATATATAAAGAACACGAACAATAAGAGATTGTAAATTTCAGCTCCCAAACTCTAGAAATTGCAAAGTCAAAATCAAGTCGGGAGATTGAACAAAATTCAGACTATAACATCATTAAGTATATATTAACCTAAAATTATTTTAGTATTGATAAACTCATGAATTGAATTCTCATTTATCAAAAATAGTAGTCTAATGAATTTTTTTTATTTTTCTAATGAATGATTGTTAAAAACAAAGTGAATGTATCTTTTTTGACAGATTAAAAAAATAAAGATAAATTGAACCCTCAGTTTATTTAGTTAATATGGTGCAAAATTAGCAGTATATGCATGATAATACATGAAGAAAATCAGGCATTACGACAGAGAATCATTGAGTTGGTGGTCGTTCATCCAAGTAGGGTAACGTGTCAGACAACAGCAGGTCTGGCTGAGCCCACAGACCAGTTGTCACTTAGCGATGGATCCATCTGCACTACGGACTCCAAATTCTTATCAAATCCAATTAATTAAGCCAACGATTCCATAAATTAGTACTTACTCCCACAGAGAGACCTTCTCTCATTTAATTTAAACCCCTCTTCTAAAAACTCTCAAAATATCTTCTACTCACCTTCCCTCCAGTTTCGACCTAGAGAGAGTTAAGAGAGAGATGAGAGAGGTGATAAGCATTCACATTGGACAGGCTGGGATTCAAGTGGGAAATTCTTGCTGGGAGCTCTACTGTCTCGAGCATGGCATTCAACCTGATGGAATGATGCCCAGGTAACGCATCTTACGGAATATGTGTGTTTATGTATGTGTGTGTGTGTGTGTGTGTGTGTGTGTATATTTGTATGTGGGTACTATGGATCTATATACCCCTTGCTTGATCATCATTTTTGGTTTGTATTTTCAAATTCTTCCAACTGGATTTTCTTTTCTGGTTATGGATCTGAAACTCGATCTGTCCAGAATCATGGTCTTGTTATTTATTTATTTATTTATTTATTATTTTGTTACTTGCCATGGTTTGTTATTCGTCTTTCATAGCTGTCAATAGCATTTTCTTGTTGTGCTAGTATAGTAGGTTTGAGGTTTCTGACTTGATCGGTCACTGCATCGCTTGGATTAATGCTTTTACTCTGTTCTTCTTCTTACTCTCAGTAAGTCACTTTTTGGATTTAGAATCATTGACTTTCTTGAGCACTTTATCGAATATTTGGCATGTATTAGAAGCGAAATTTCTCTTTTACTTTCTCCAGATTCAGTCAGATCCCCTTTCTGAGCGGGACTGTTATGTTGGCTCATAGCATTATGTTAGTCTATTGAAGGGTTTCAATGACATTACTAAACTTGGTCTCTTTATTTTGAATTTTTTTCACATCCTCTTATGTCCTTTACTCACAATGTTGATTTCTTGAAAATCACTATAATGGTTCACCAGATAAATGCATTATTTTCATTGGACCCAATCTCCCCCTCCCTGTGAAATACATACGTGTATTTACATATATAGGTAGTAAGAATTATATGATTGCTTTTTATTTTCTTGACTCAAAGTAATCAAAATGAAGAATTGGATAGCCTAAACAAATTGATAAAACAGTTGACTAGTCCAAAACCCATTGGAATAGTCATTTCAGAGTCAAAAGGAGAAGTGTTTTTCTTTCGTTTTTTGGATACAATTGTCTAGTCTAGGGCAATTAAGTGGGTCTGCCCTTGTCTCTGCCTAGTTTCTTTGTTTTAGGGGGCTAGTTGGTGCAGTGAGGGTATGCCCTCACTTTTGTTGCTGTACTATATTGTAAAACAAAACACAAGATTAAGGTTGTTGGAACAGTAGCTATTTCTGGATCAATTGACAAGGCCTAAATGGTCAAGAATAGTGCTTAATTGTAGTCATTCAGGAATCAGGTGGTCTAGAATCACCTCATCAGGTTAATTGTTTCACTAGTAAATTTGAACCCAAGGCAATTGTAGATAGTCAGGCTCTTGAAGTGGCATCAATTTGTTTGCTTAAACTTTCTCTTTTGATTTATGACTATGTTTGTCACTTCTCTGCAACAAATGGTACACTGAATTCTTGATAGTTTCTTGATTATACCTATTTTTTTTTACTTTTGTGACTTGGTTCTACTTTTGGGGTCTGGACTCTGATTGTTTCAATTCACATAATAGAATGTACTAGGCACATACTTGTTGTATTTGAAGTTGTGTATGCTAAACAAATTGCATGCTCAATACTGACGGTCCTTAAGTAATATTTTGATTTTCAACTGTGTGAATTACTTCCTGCTTGAAAGCACAGGCCTTGATTCATTAAATTGGCATAAATTGACAATTTTACTTGCAAATCCTCTGTATAGTTGAACCTACATATGCTTAACAATTTGAAGGAATGAAAAATAGATTATTTTGTTGTGCCAAGGAAAATCCACTATTTTTTTCTTTACTTTTTTGGTTGAATTAACTAAATATCAGTATTGGGTTTTCATATGGTCTCTTATATGCTTGCAGTGACAATACAATAGGTGTTGCACAAGATGCTTTTAATACCTTCTTCAGCGAGACAAGTGTTGGCAGGCATGTGCCTAGGGCAATATTTGTTGATCTGGAACCCACTGTTGTTGATGAAGTTAGGACTGGAATCTACAGACAACTTTTTCACCCTGAGCAACTTATCTCTGGTAAAGAGGATGCTGCTAATAACTTTGCCAGAGGACATTACACAGGTGGTTATGTTTCTGCAATGTCAACAGTAGCAATGGTTTGCAAAAAATAAAAACAGTAGCAATGGTTATATATTATTTCATCAACACCCTTGCCTTTGTCCCATATGGATGAGGTCGGCCACAGCCATAATTTTATATTATTTAATTGGCATAAATTGCTTTATTGGCTATGTGCTGCAGTCGGGAAAGATATCATCGATCTATGCCTTGATCGAGTGAGAAAGTTAGCTGACAATTGCACCGGCTTACAAGGTTTTTTGGTATTTAATGCCGTGGGTGGTGGCACTGGTTCTGGTTTGGGGTCTTTACTTCTAGAGCGCTTGTCTGTAGATTACGGGAAAAAGTCAAAACTTGGGTTCACCATCTTTCCTTCTCCTCAGGTATACTTATTATTATTAGTATTATTATTATTTTGCACTTTTATAATTGCCTGAAAAGCAAGATATGGGGAACCTGGCTGATATGGAAGCAAACAAAGCATATACGGAATTGATCTTTTTCCCTGTTCTTGCATCCACCAGAGGTCTTTTTTCTCTTTATGTAAAGAATCAGTTTGAATCACTCTCTAATCTGTACCCCACTTCCCCAAAAATAAATAAATAATAAATAATAAATAAGAAAAGAAAAACAAAGGAAAAGGAAAAACTAAATCTAAAAACTCAAGTTCTGACAGCCAAAAACTAAGCATGAGACTGTATTTCTAAATTTTCAAGTGTTTTCTGTAACTTGGATAGGGTTAGGATCATTGAGTTGATGTTTTCAACATGGGGGAAGCAGAAATGTTTGAAATTCCTTTAATATTTAAGCGAGTCAATTGATTGCCCTGTTCATTACATTTATGTTATCTTTGGGCATTTCTATTTCTTGTATGTTTAAGATTCAGCTCTTAGTATGAACTATTTTATGTGACAAGTTTCCCGAGATGTTCAGGTTTCAACTGCAGTTGTGGAGCCTTACAACAGTGTGTTGTCCACTCATTCCCTCCTTGAACACACAGATGTTGCTGTGCTCTTGGATAATGAAGCTATATATGATATCTGCAGGAAATCATTAGACATTGAGAGGCCAACTTACACCAACCTGAACCGTTTGATATCTCAAGTTATCTCGTCTTTGACCACATCCTTGAGATTTGATGGGGCCATCAACGTGGACGTTACGGAGTTCCAAACCAACCTTGTGCCATATCCTCGTATTCATTTCATGCTCTCATCTTATGCACCAGTGATCTCAGCTGCAAAAGCTTTCCACGAGCAGTTATCTGTTCCTGAGATCACAAATGCTGTTTTTGAGCCTTCAAGTATGATGGCCAAGTGTGACCCAAGGCATGGGAAGTACATGGCATGCTGTCTAATGTATCGTGGTGATGTAGTTCCCAAAGATGTCAATGCTGCTGTTGGTACCATCAAGTCAAAACGGACAGTTCAGTTTGTTGATTGGTGAGTACTACTGAGTAGTCATATATAAACATTACGAAACAATTACACATAAGCAATAGTTGCACCAGGACGTATCATTATCTTAATCGGTATGTGCATTATTTCAGGTGCCCAACTGGTTTCAAGTGTGGCATCAATTACCAGCCCCCAACAGTTGTTCCTGCTGGTGATCTTGCCAAGGTGCAGCGTGCAGTTTGTATGATAAGTAACAACACAGCCGTGGCTGAGGTTTTCTCCAGAATCGACCACAAATTTGATCTCATGTATGCCAAGCGAGCATTTGTCCACTGGTACGTGGGCGAAGGCATGGAGGAAGGGGAGTTCTCAGAAGCCCGTGAAGATCTTGCTGCTCTTGAGAAAGACTATGAGGAAGTTGGGGCAGAAGGCGTTGAAGAGGAAGATGAAGGGGAAGACTATTAAATGTAATTTTGTTGGGGTATAATTCTTGTCCTTTTCAACTATAATCAATTTTTTTCCAGTTGTTTCTGTTATGCTTTATGCTATTTGTTAACTGAGAGAGCTGCTCTTCTCAGTGTTCCAATATGGTTTTTGTTTCAAGCAAGATTTACAATGACTGAAATATTATTTTTTTCATTGCTTTTTCTGTGCCATGTTTGCACTTTTTAGTGTGGCTTAAACACCACTTGTGGAAGGAATTGAAGGTACTTGGCTAGGGGCAAAATTTGTGTGTCATATACTTGTATGACTAACAAATCATTTTTTTTTTTTTAACCTCTAAAGAAGATTGCCGCAAAAATAATTTATAAATTAAATGTTATATATGTTTGTGTGTGTGGAAAGTAATTTTCTTTTATGAACAGAATTTTGGAATCTTACCCCCTAAGACTGCATCTGTTCCAAAAGATAATCAAATCAACAAAGATGTAATAATGATTTATTTTAAATATTATTTAGTGTCAGAATTTCAAAACCAAACATAACTGCCATTTAGTTTTTTATTTTGAATCCCAAGACAGTAGAAGGTATACAATACAATATACGCAGATCAATACACCACGGTATTGTATACTCTTCTCATTTTATATAAACCAAGGGAAGGTATTTGAGTTTCCGAGATCTACAAAATATTTTTAAATAAACCCAACTCCTCTCCAGACTGCTACTCTTCATAGCAATCCACGACAGTGAAATGACCTCTAAGGTGGGTCCTAAACACAAGACAATCAATAACTTATTACCTGGGTGTTGTGTGGTTAGTTATGGTAGCATGGATATGTCCATACATTAAATTTTTAAAAAATAAAACAAAAATATAGTATCAGTATGATATGAATACGATTACATATAAATATAAATATTTATTTATATATATTTATTTAATGATATAAATATTTATTTTTATACATTTATTCAATAATAATATTTTAAAACTTTAATTTATTTATAATTTCTATATAAAGATTTATTATAAAATGAAATTATTTTATTATTGTAATAATTTTTATATCATATATATTATTATTTTATTACTTTGTCATGATATGAATTATATTATTTTTAAAATTACTGGGTACACTTGTGTGAAAAATGTTCAGGAAGTGTCAGCAAAGTGTCGGTGAAGTGTCTAAAATAATAAAATTCATTTTTATTTATAGACACATATATGAAATGTCGGATACGCATTCAAGGAGTGTCCGAAAAATATCTGTGTTTAACATGAGTACGATACGAATACGACTCCTTAGTAAAAGTGTCCGTACTAAAGTGGTTAGTGTTGAACACGGAAATTTTGTAGTGCTTATTCATTTTATAGATCACTTCAGAAGAAAATTCTACCTAAAAGAATCTGATCTTCACGTCACTGGATTGTAAATTAAACTGAAAATTAGTTTTAAAATTAACTCTAATATAAAAAATAAAATTAAAAAAAATTCAAATTTCTAGTTTTAAAAGTTCAGCTAGTTTAAGGTATTTTCAAAACCAATAATTCAATAAATCTTGTTGATATCTATCTAATTTTTTATTTTATAAAACAAAATCAAAGAAGAAAAAGAATGAATTGAATCTGAAACCCTAAAGCTTTCTCCTCCCAAACCGACATAATGCGTCATTGAGCAGCACATCGCACTACCAGAAGTGTGGATAAACTGGTCAACATCATACACAATCAAGATGGACCAAAAAGATTGATGTTTGTGGTGATCTGATTAGAAAAAGATAAAATTGCGCCGAACCATGACAAACAAGAAAATTATAAAGAAAGAAAAAGATATGATGGTGCACATTTGGGGTCAATTGCACAGTAGTAAGGTGGGACCCACCTAAAGGGATGTTTAAGATGGATAACAATGAGACCCCCTCTTAGTTAAGTCTTTGAATAGTACTGTATTATAGTGTCCACAGACCACCAAATCAGCAATTAGCCCAGGACTATTCCTTATGCTAATTTTGGTTGGATCGGGACGGGTGGATGAGAGGATGGGTAGATAAAGACTTTTTATATTTGGTTGAAGAGAAGAGAAAAAAGAAAAAAAGTAAGGAGGAGTGATTTCTTCTTATGTTTTTTATTTGCTCAATTTTGGAGGAAAAAGTCTCCCACCTCCTCTCTAACCTCCTTCGTCTTTTGCAAATATATATATATTTTTTACCTTGACGAGAAAGCAGCCAAACGGCACTTACACAGCAAATACCATAACCACAAAAACTGACAAAACAAACAAACAGCCCAGATAAACCCATCACTAAGCTAGGTCATGACATCAGTCATGATAACAACCTAAAGCTTAAAAGGTATCTGGAGCACTGAGCAAACTAACACCCACCAACAACGTAAGTTGAGCTGTAAAAGATTGTGATTGGGACGAATTGTATGTGTCGCCAACTTACGCCCCTGACATAAGTCATCGTTTGCAAATGCAAGAATATGATCCGGACAACAAGCACCAAACATAGCATAGGAGCAAGCATAATTGAGAGCAGAACAGTTGAGCAGAAAACCTCTCGCCGCCTCGAACACCCAATGGTTCCCTGAAATCCACCTCTGCTGAATAGGGGGTTTTGTGGATATGCGAACTGCCCTAAACTTTGCCAGAAATAACTGCATGGGCTTGGAGACCAATACAATTATCCCAATGCACAACAAGAACCTGTGGACTTTGCATGCTACAACCCATAATCCAATGGGCCTGCTATTTGATTAACCCAACGACAAACAAAATATAGTTGGCATTTGTTGTTTCAGTCAACAAGATTGGGCTGCAATAACTCAGGTCCAGCTGGGCCAATGAAACAATACATCCCATGAGAGGAGTATGTGTCCCATTGGCTGGCCTCCAGAAAATTCCATCAATACGTAATCCCAAGCCGTGGCTTCCTCATAGAAACCGGTACAAGGACTTTATTGCTAATTAGGGAGTCAGTATTGCTAGTGTTTGAATTGATATAAGGCTAGCAACTTGTGGGACCCAGAGAAAGACTAGCAAAGTACATCGCAACTGCTAACAATAGCATTGCGAGCTAAACAAGGCCCCACCTGCTGCAGCAACGGCTCTTTTCCCTTTTTTTTTTTTTTGTTTTGTTTTTTTTTTTTGGTTTTTTTCTTCACTATTTGTTTTTATATGTAATTTATTTTTATTGTAAAAAATAAATTTATGATTTTGATTATTTTATTTTATTTTTTATTTTGAAATAAATATTTATGATTTCAAAATTTGTCAACAAATATATATGAATTTTTTAAAACAAAAAATCATATTGTTAGAAATGACTTTTTTTTTTTTTTTTTCTTTACTATTTCCTTTTTATATGTAATTGAATTTTATTATAATTTTTTTTTTTTTTTTTATGATTTTGATTTTTTTTTTCTTTAAAATTTGTCAACAAATATATAAGAAAAAAAAAATTGTAAAGTAATATTTTATTCATCACAAACATACAATATGAAAAAATACATTTTACTCAATATTATCATTAAACCTTTTCATCGCCAAATTTATTCCACAAATGCTCCATAAGATCTCTCCTGAGATCTCCATTGTTTTCTACATTGTGAATTCTGCTGAGGCGAGTGGAGATGTGTGCCGCCAAAAATGATCAGTCTCGATTGTACTGTGGAAGGTAGACCGACTCATCAGTTGGAGGTGTCCATTCCAAAATGTTAGTGTTGCCCCCGTTTTCTATGATCATGTTGTGCAATATAATGCACGTTCTCATTATCTTGCTCAGGTTTTCTTTCTTCCAATAATATACTGGTCCATGCGTTATAGCCTACCTTATCTGCAACACACCAAATGCCCGTTCAACATCTTTCCTAACGGCTTCTTGTCTTTGAGCAAATAATTTCTTTTTTTCAGTAGTTGGGTGCGGAATGGTTTGAATCAAAGTTGTCCACTTAGGGTATATACCATCAGATAGGTAATACCCCAACGTACGGTGATGTCCATTCACCTCATAATTAATTGGAGGCATTGTACCATTAATGATACGATTGAACACTCGGGAATGATCTAAGACATTCACGTCATTGTGTGAACCAGCCATACCAAAGAAAGCATGCCAGATCCATAGATTTTTTGATGCAACCGCCTCCAATATGAGGGTAGACTTACGACCTCTCCCCTTGTGTGTGCCATGCCACCCTTTAGGACAATTCTTTCATTCCCAATGCATACAATCTATAGAGCCAAGCATACCTGGGAATCCTCTTTCTTCCCCTTCAAAAAGTAAACATGCAATGTCGCTTTCGTTTGACAAGTGTAGGTACTGCTCTGCATACAATGCAATTACAGCATCACAAAATCTCTTCAAGCTTTCAATCGCAGTGCGCTCTCTAACCAGATGTACTCATCACAAAGATCCGCTAAAATTCCATAGTCAAGTATACGTATTGCTGCTGTCATCTTCTGTATAGGGGTGCACCCCATACGACCAGTAGCATCGGGCTTCTGTTTGAAGAAGTTGTCATGAGTTGTAATATCGTTCAAAATGTGAAGAAACAACTGTTGTCGCATTCTAAACCGTCTACGAAAGTATTCAGGTGGAAACACAGGATTTTCGGCAAAGTAATCTTTCCAGAGTTCTTGTGCTGCATCCTCCCGATCACGTTTAATATATCGTCTCTTCTTTGGTTTAAATAATGCTTTTAGATTCTCAGGCGTAAAAATACCCAGAATCGTTTTGATCCTTTTTTGATGGAATTGATAAACCGTTTCCCGATCAGAATCTGACGAATTTTCTGAAGAATCAGATTCGGAGATTTGAAAAGATTGTGATGATGATGCCATTTTTTTTCTTATATAAAAGTTGAGAATTCAGAGAAGAGAAAAAGTGGTAAAGGAATCAAATAAGAGAAAATATGGACTTGAGGAATGAAGGAAAAGAAAATGGACTTGAGCAACTACAAAAGACTAAATTAGTGGTTTATATAGCCGTTGGAATATAGCCGTTAGAAATATAGCTGTTGGAATATAGCCGTTGGGAATATAGACTTTGAGAATATAGCCGTTGGGTATACAACAATCTCTATAAATACAACACTTATTTCACTCAATACTCATCATTCAACACTCATTTTTCTCATCTGTCAACATTCATTTCACTAAATCATCATCCTTCGACATTTAATGGATCAGCGACTTCCATTCAACAACCCTCATTTTAACCAATATGGAAACTTCGAAATACCATCTTAATTCAATTCTGGGTGGCACTCTCAAGATCCAATCCATTCTGAAATACATCTCAGCCCCAATTCAAAAACCAAATTTATCCAGAATACACACCTCAATTTCAAAATCCATTTTGTCACCCTTACACATCTCAATTCCAAAATCCATCTCAAAAACCCCCATACACACCTCAATTCCAAAATTCCTCTCAACCTTCTCAATCACAGCCACCCTTAAAGAAAAAGGGTGGGAATTGGTCCGAAGAAGAAGACATAGCATTGTGCAAAGCATGGATTATGATTGGTGAAGATCCGGTGACGGGAACAGATCAAAGTATGGGTACATTGTGGCAACGAATTCAAGCTCATTAGGTTAGGCAATTGGGAGACAAGATAACTGAAGAAAGATCACACGGTGCTCTGATGAACCATTTTTCAAACTTTCAACATGATGTAAACAAATTTTTAGGATACTACAAAAATGTCCACGACAATCCAATCAGTGGTTACAACGAGTATGATATGGTAAGTTTTTACTTTGTACAATATTTTTTTATTCTTAATTTTAATCCAACTTATTAATTTCAATGATTATTTATTTTTTATAGATGAATGTTGTTAGAGAACTATATAAACTTCAACAGAAATTTTTTTTTAAATACGAGCATTGTTAGAATGTTCTTTGGGATTCGGAAAAATGGCAGATGCATTGCAACGTTAACGAAAATCCAACTAGACGACCAATGAAAAGAGGTGTTGATCTTGATATTAATGAGCCAAGAAATTGGTCGGAATTGACTCCAACAACACCACGTTCATCAACTTCTACAGTATCAACTCCAGGGTCGGTAAATCTTGGTGATGACGATACACCAGTCGATACCGAAGGTTCGAATATGTCACGTCCCGAGGGACAAAAAGTAAGGAAGATTCGTAAAAAGAAAACGTCATCTCTTGAAGCAAGTATTCTTAAACAATTGGAAGCTGTAACAGCACAAGGTGTCATGTTTGGTGAAGCAGGTGTGGAAGGAGAGCGAATGGACTTCAACTTTCCATGGAGAAACAACGAACTAAGCAGCTGGCGATATAATCAAATTTGGAGAAAGAACGGACTAAACAGTTAGAAATAAAAACAAGAGAAAGGATGGCTGAAATGGAGTTTGAAAGAGATATAATGCTAAAAACCTATTTTACTCTTTTGAACTCAATGGATGATTTGTTGACTTGGTTTTTGCAGCAGAGTAGCAAAATGGTTCACACTATGCTAGTTGCTGGGCTTTGGGGTATTTGGCAAGAGAGAAATTGAAGACTTCATGACCACAGTTCTAGGTCCACCTCTGAGGTGGCTCGACAAATTTTATATGAAGTTTTTAATGTTTATAATGTCCCTAAGGGACATTATTTAGCATTATTTGTTTACATTTCATTTCTTTTTCTGAAATAGGTTTTTCCATTTCTGTTTCATTCTGAGGGAATGTCCTCTGTGCGCCTGTAAATACTTTTTCTTTCTTTTATACAAACCCAATTATGAAAAAAAAAAAAAGCGTCAAGGTCCATCGAAGGCTCCAACAGACGCATCAAAGGCATGGATCATTCAACAACAAAATCAAATCTTAAATAAACTAAATGAAGGTGGTGGCCACATGTAATTTATTTATATTTGTGAAAAAATATGTAATGTCTTTTTATTTCAAGTGTTTAATTGTGAGAAAATATGTAATGTTTTTTTTTTTATTTTATTCATGTAATTGGGAGAAAATATGTAATGTCTTTTTATTTATTTTAGTTATGTAATTGTGAGAAAATATGTAATGTAATTTTGATTTATTTAATTATGAGAAAATATATTAATTTAAATGTATTAAAAGAAGTATTCTATTCAAATATATAATAAAAAAAATTTCAAGTGGTTGAAAAAGTAGCCTTTTAAAAAAATACAAGCAAAAATAATAAAATAATAGATATCAATTAACTCATACCGTGACTAAAACATAGCAATATATAAAAAAAAAAAATTCAAGCGGTTGAAAAAGTAGCTGTTTTATAAAATACAAGAAAACAAAAAAATAAATATGTTTTTAATTTTTTTTACTCAAAATATTAAATGTATTAAAAAAGTACAACAAAAAATAATAAAATAATATATATCAATTAACCCATACCGTGCCTGAAAGATAGCAATATACTGTTGATAGCCACATTAGCACAATTGCTGATGTGGCTAGCAATCCAACAAAGCTTCGCCAGCCTGTATTGCTAGCATTATACCACTTGCCCTTAGTATCCCAAGAGACCAACATCAGCATAATGTCACACGAGAACTGCTCCACGCAACCTTTGTGATAGGTATGAGGATGATCGGAAGACATTGACGATGAAGAAATTGTAGAACCCGACAAAGAAAACAAAGAAGAGGCACCAACATCCGCTTAGAGCCAGTGATGGATCAAGCAAAGCTTCACGGAAACCCATCGTTATTATCAAGATGATTCTTGAGATATTTTTGTGGAGACCACAAAGGCGAAAACAAAGATAACTGATTGTTGGCCTTGAGGCTGAAGAATTGAGCATTGAGAATCAAGATAAGAAGACCAACCATCGCAATCATCCAATTTTCAAAATTTAGACCTAGGCGAGCACCTCTGTTTGAAGATCCTGCAGGCTGAGTATTAGCCCCACCATCAATTGTCTCCTGTAAATGGAATGAGAGAAATAAGAAACAACGAAGAACCCATGGTGCAAAGAAGACAAAAAGAAAGATTGGGACTAGCAGGGTAACAAAGGAGTCAAATGACACTGCACCAATACCGGGATCAAAAGTATAGATGATATAACCCTCTTCAGGAAAAGTAACAACGCTCCAAAAGCCATGGAGGACCACCATCACCGCAAACGTTGCCAATTCGCCATACACACCCAATACACTGGGCGGATACATACCATAAACACTGAGAACTGGAAAGCAAAGGGAAAACATCCCAAAGAACCATGACTCACCGTGAAGAACGTGCCTAACTCCGATGAAAACTAGATATGAACCTCTACTTGGAGAGGAAAGGGTTTTCCAAAGTCAAGTTTTTGCAACCCCGTCTTCTTCACTCTGTGCCTCCTGCTCCCTTTCATGGGAATAGAGAAATGATGGCTGCCTCCCACCGCTACAATAAACTCGACTGTATTTCAATAAGTGTGCTCCTGGGCATTTTTTTATGCTGTTTTTTGTTTTGTTCGGCTAGATCTGGTTATGTTGGGTTTGTTTTCGGATCACATGGACGAATCTGTTGTTTTCTCCGACTAGATTTCTGGTCTAAGTCAGTTTTGATTTTCTTCTGCCTAGATTTGATCTTTTTCTCCTTGATTTGATTTTGTGCGGAGTTTCTTGGGTGTAGGAGTGCCTTGTAGCTGTAGCTTTGGAGTTGTTGCTTTGATGATGACCTCTAACCAACTTTCCTACTGATTAAAACTAAGTCCCAAAGTGCTCTAAAGTTATTTAAGTTCATTACTTGTTAATCAAATTCAATTAGAACAAGAACAAGCACAAACAGTTTCAACACGAACGGAAAATATATACAAGAACCCATACTGTTTGAAACAAATAATTACAACCAAATTAATTTAGCTTTATTTCTTGCTGGAATTGAATTAGAGATGCAAAGAACACAGGCCAAAGAGATAGAGTTAGTAATAAAACTTGCCTGTAAGACTTTGGTTAAAATTCTTAGCACCGTCTTCCTAAGGTTTTCCGGCAACGTCTACTGTTCTCAACTCCCCTGTTTCTTCTGCCTCCAATACGTGGTTAGGGTTCTAAACCCTTGGCAGCCTTATACAGATATATTTATAGGCCAATCCTTTAACCCTAATTCTAATCCTAATTCTAGACGGAAAACAAGGTCGGCTACAGGTTGAAGAAAAACTAAAACCCTAACTAATTCCTACTTATGTATTTAATACTTAAAATATAATTCACTTAAATATTTAAAATATAATTCACGTAAAGGAAAACGATAAATGCCACAAAATAATTATGTCAATTTATTTATACAAATAAACAAGTAATCCAATTAATTAAATAAAACAAAATGATATCAATTAAAACAACAAGTAACTTAAACAATAAATCAAATACTAACAATTAATGCCAAAAAAATTCAAATAAATCTAATAAAATGCAACTAAATAATAAATTAAATTCCAGTAATATCCTTTTAAAATTAGGGGTATTACATTCTTCCCCCCTAACTAAAGGAATTCCGTCCTCGGAATTCACTCTTACCTTCTTCCAATATATTAGGAAACTGCGAGCGAATGACATCTTCCCATTCCCAAGTGGACTCAGCCTCATTGGGATGACTCCACTGAACACGAACTAATGGAATAACTTTATTACGAAGGATTTGATCTCGCCTGTCGACATTACAACACGTTGGCTCCAAATAAGTTGCATCCGGCTGCAACTCACTCTCCCCAACATCGATATGCTAATACCGATCTGGCCCTTAAAATCAAGAACGCACGACCGAAGCATATCCTCCATAATCTGATTCACCCGCCCAGTCTATCCATCAGTCTGAGGATGATAAGCAGTACTAAGGTGTAACTCTGTACCCTAAGCCTGCTGAAAACCTTTCCAGAATCCTGACACAAAGCTTAAATCCCTGTCTGATATAATAGACAATGGAATGCCGTGTAACTTCACAATCTCGGCAATGTAAAGTCTCGCCCACTGCTCTGAAGTGAAGTCAGTACGAATAGGCAAAAAGTGAGTTGATTTCATCAGTCTGTCCACGATAACCCAAATGCAACTGTGATCCTCGAAGGAAGTTGACAACCCTTCCACAAAATCCATAGATATGCTCTCCCATTTCCACGCCGGTATCGGTAGTGACTGTAAAGCTCCTGGCGGCCTCTGATGATAATCTTGACCATCTGAAAAGAACTACATCGTGAGACAAAAAAAGCAAAATCCCTTTTCATACCTGCCCACCAAAACTACCGTTTCATATCCTGATACATCTTGTCGCCTCCTGGATGAACAGAAAACTCAGAGTGGTAAGTCTCAGTCATCACATCCTTACTCAAATTATCAACAGAAGGTACCACTAACCGTCCCTTGTACCTCAAACCCCCATCAACCCCAACAGAGTAGAATGGAACCTCTCCAGAAGTTATCTCGGCCACGTTATCAATGCACTACTGATTCGTAAGTTGTGCCTTCAAAATCTTATGAATGATAGAAGGTGTAACTATCACACAAGCCATGAACGCATCCGACAATTCATCTACCTTCTTCAACGCATTCCACTCAGAAGTGAATAGAGCGGAAAGATTACCAACAGGTCGGCGACTGAGTGTATCCGCCACTACATTCGCTTTCCCTAGATGGTACTATATAGAAAAGTGATAGTATTTCACAAACGCCAACCACCTGCGTTGTCTCATATTCAGCTCCCGCTGAGTGAACAAATACTGCAGACTCTTGTGGTTGCTGAATAATCTGAAGGACTCACCCAACAGATAATGCCTCTAAATATGTAAGGCAAAAACCACAGCTGCCAACTCCAAGTCATGCGTTGGATAATTAAGCTCGTGAGGCTTAAGCTTCCGAGATCCATACAAAATCGGTCGCTCCTCCTGCATCAGAACACATCCAATACCCTGTAACGAAGCATCCGTGTAGACCAGATACTCTATCCCGCTCTGTGGGGTAGACAAAATCGGTGCGGAAGTCAACTTAGTCTTCAGCTCATCAAAAGCTTTCTGACAATGTTCATCCCACACGAACCGTACACCCTTCTTAGTCAGATGAGTGAGTGGTCCCGCTATCTTTGAGAATCCCTAGATGAACCTCCTGTAATATCCCGCCAAACTGAGGAAACTCTGAATCTCGGTAGGTGAAGTAGGCTGTCCCCACTCAACCACTACTGAAACCTTGGCTGGATCCATCGCTATTCCCCTTTCTGACACCATGTGACCCAGAAACTTCACCTCCCGCTGCCAAAATTCACACTTCTCGAACTTGGCATACAACTGGTGCTCACGAAGCTTCTGCAAAACTATTCGTAAATGTCCAGTATGATCGTCCTCAGACCTATGATAGATCAAGATATCATTGATGAAAACAATGACCAACTGATCCAAATAGGCTTTGATGACCCTATTCATCAAATCTATGAAGACTGCTGGTGCATTAGTCAATCTGAACGGCATCACCCAAAACTCATAAGAACCATATCTCGTGAGAAATGCGATCTTAGGAACATCCTGCTCCCTAGCTCTCAGCTGATGATACCCAGAACGTAGATCAATCTTGGAGAAGTACGTGTCTCCTCTTAACTATCAAACAAATCATCAATCCTAGGTAAATGGTACTTGTTACGAATAGTAACCTCGTTCAACTCCCTGTAATCAATACACTGGCGAAGCGAACCATCCTTCTTCTTTGCAAATAGAACCGGTGCTCCCCAGGGTGATGTACTCCTACGAATGAAACCCTGGCTGAGTAATTGCCGAATCTGATCCCTCAGTTCCCTCATCTCCACTGGTGCCATCCTGTGTGGTGCCCTAGCGACAAGCGTAGTGAATAGAACTAAGTCTATCATAAAGTCGAGCTCTCGTTTAAGTGGCAACCCTGGAATCCCCTGAAATATTTCCGGGAAGTCCTGTACAACTGGTATGCTATCCATTGATACAGTAATCCCCTCCTCTTTTTCCAACTTCATTCGAAACAACTAGGTACTAGTGTCCCCGTTAAAATGTGGCATAGTAATGACATAAACATCCGGACTAGGTATGGTAACCACGATAGACCCATCCAAAAATAAATAACTTGAGCATGGTAGTGATAACCAATCCATCCCGAGTATCCCGTTGTAAGTGTGCATGTCCAGGACAAAAGATTGGTTAGAAATCCGAGTCTACCAATATTTAGTGTCACAGGCACATCACTCTCATGAAGAAAAAAAAAATGGCAGTATTGCCCAACAATGTAGAAATATCCTGAGGTCTACTGCATATGTGTGTCACCAACCAATCCATGAAAATCCCATATTTCTAAATACTCCGTAGAGCGAAACATATAAGGTAAAACGAAATGCTCCACAATCATCCCATTTTTAGATTATTGTTCTATCCTGGGAAAACCTCCTTTTAAACCAAACCTACCATATTGATTTACATAAGTTTTCCGGTAACCTTCTTGGTAATCAACCTGTCACCACAACATGTATTTACAAGCAACTATTTGCTTGCCTGTTCCATAAACCCCAATCACTCCACTGGGATAATCATCTATTAATACAACATAATCATCCCAATATAATTTAATACAAACCATATATACCATAAAAAGCTATTACACAACACAATTCAAAAATAGCTAAAACCGCTAGTTCACTTTATTAAGAACGTCTTTGGCTCATAAACCTCCAAAGGAAATATAATTGTAAAATATCCTTTAATAAAATACCAATATACGGGATCACATCCATACCACATTATTAAAATCTCCCCTACTACTAGCAATAATTATTACTCTTTAACTAGTCTTCCTTTTTGTGATCCGGTACCCTCCTACTTGGACGGCCTGACAACTCTTCGTTTAGGGCACTGCCTAGTAGTGTGGCCGTACTCTCCACAAGCATAGCAAGTACCTTTAAAAGTACCGAACGGCCTCCTCTGCTGGTTAGCCTGTGGTTAATCCCATCCTGCAAGTGGTCCCCCATTTTGTTGTCGCTGAGCTAACCCAGGACACTGATTGGATGTATGCCCATCCTCTCCACAGCCAAAACAATGAACTTGAACCGCATTCTACACCACTGGTTCTGCTTCGAGTGTCCGCTGCATTTGTGACTGATTCTGAAATGCAGTTGCTACACCTGCAGCTATAGTCTGAGCAATGATGTACACTAACTGAGGAGAATAATACCCTGGATTCCTGCCCTGATCCGGAGTCTGCGAAACTTCCTCCTGTTCCTCCTGAAACTGGTCATCACCATCTTGTAACCCAGGCATTTACTGCTCATCATCTATTTGCTGACGCTACAAGTGTTCTTGCTGCTTACGAGCATGTCTCCCCTGTCGACTATTCATGTTCTGTCCTCTTCCAGCGTTAACCATACTATTAACATAGAAAGACAGACATCAGTACGATTGTAAACGGACCGTAAAGGAATTCAACGAATCCTAATCTTAAAGCTCTAAACAAGAGAGAACGCTACGCGAAAGTCTTAATACGAAACATCCTAGAGACACTTGAACCTGGAGTGCTCTGATACCAACTGTGATACCCCTCGGATCCGAGACACGAGTTGATCAGGCCCAGGCCCAAACCCCGAGGGATATCAAACAATTAAAGTATTTTAAATCGAACACGGAATACAAAATTGAATTTAAGAAATAAAGTTTAATAGCTGAAAGAAACTAAAATAAAAATCCTCAAACATAAATATCTAAACTCTGACAATCCAAACTCCATAAGTTTACAACTCGGGAATCCATCTCTAGTAGATCCCTATTAAAAACCCAAACTGAACGAAAATAAATAACTGAAAATAAAAACCCAAATCTATTATCTGGAAAGAAGTCCTACGTCGTCGGTAGAATGAAAGATCGTCTCTGCTCAGCTCGAACAAGCCCTAAGACCCCTCACGTCTAATACCTGAAAAATGATAAGTGGGTCAGGCCCACTAGCAAGTTCTATACTACTACTACCCAAGCAGAGACCCGATACGCATGTACATCCTAACCAATCCAACAATAACTAAATAGTCCATAGATACATATATATATAATCACACTACAGGACTCTCACTGGACTACAGACCCGTCTCAACTTGACTAGTAAGCACCATGCAAAACGCACCTGAGGTGGGCATGACTACCTAGACCTAGCAGGTACACATCTAACCATTATAGCCAGTTATGCATCCCAATGCATATACGCGCCCTAGCCAACGAATCTGAGACTCAGGCTCATATCGTAGCACCATAAAAATATATTTAAATTCCATTCCAAACCAAAGTGTCACTCAACTATTTAGTGATCTGACACAAAATACAGGTAGGACTTAGCTTTTGTAGTTAATCCATCCCTTAATCCAGAGTAGGTAGGACTTAGCGTTTTTGAGCTAAACCCCCTAGTGTGACACCGTCCCATACCGGTGCATACGATTCATCCATCCAGTGTTGATAATATAAAAGACAGTAAGCATTACAATATCAACAAATCCATAAACAGTCTAACACCATCCATCCAATTGTTGGTGAAATAGATGACATTATAAATATCAATACCAACACATCCATAACAAGTACAGTAAGAATGTATAAATAACATGCTTGTCATACACAAACAGTACATGATTCTCTTAATAGTTTAGAAACGTAGGGCACAAGTGTAATCCATCATTTAATCCCATATCTACATACTAATGTCAATATTAGAATAAATATGCTCATTTAAACCATTCCACATCATCCAGTAAGTTGATAATACAAAATATTGAATGTAAATACCAACTAAACCATATTAAGCAGAGTCAAAATATATAATCGAACATGCTTAGCTTACACACTTCTTAATTATCCAAGAATTGAAAATACATTTTAACATATGTATACGTCAATTTGTCCATTATAAATATATAATCATTCTGTAATCTAATATGCTAAATTTGAATTATAGAAACATGACTAAACAATATGTCCATTCCTAGATAAATAGCAACCCATAAGGCTATGCACTTGAAACCCTCTACCTCCAAAAGAATCCACAAGCTCCCTTAAAACCATAACGGTTTAATTTACTGATTTCCTTGTGATTTATTATATATTAACACACCCTCACTATTTTTTTAATAAGACTTAGATGCTACTGAAAAATCCCTGTGTAGCTCCTAATTGCATCTGAAAACACCCAATTTTGGAACCCGTAGCCAAAACTATCACTGAAAAGGCGAAAAATCACAAAAATTGGAGGAGCAGGCTCCACACAAGGTGGAGCTGCCTCCATCACCTTGTAGAGTCGGCTCCACACAAGGTGGAGCCGCCTCTAAAGCCCCAAGAGCTGGCTCTACCTAAGGTAGAGTCTGCTCTACTCTTTGGTGGAACCTGCACTACTCAAACTAGAGCAGGCTCTTCCCTTGTGCGTTATCTTTTCCAACTCCGGCGGTGTCCGACTATGTTGATCCTCCAAACCAAGTTCCTTACTGATTAAAACTAAGTCATTGTGTGTTCAAAAGTTATTTAACTTCCTTAATTATTAATCAAATTCAATGGGAACAAGAATTAAACAAAATAGTTTAAAAACGATTAACCTGCACATAAAAGAAAATATGTTGTTTTGACTTCTTCTCCAACTCCAGCGGTGTCCGGCTAACTTGTACCTCCAACCAACTTTCCTACTGATTAAAACTAAGTCCCAAAGTGCTCTAAAGTTATTTAAGTTCATTACTTGTTAATCAAATTCAATTAGAATAAGAACAAGCACAAACAGTTTCAACACGAACGGAAAATACATACAAGAACCCATACTGTTTGAAACAAATATGTAACGACCCGGTCATTTGCCTTCCTTTCTTTTTTCCTGAAATTTTACGAATGAATTTTTTTCGTTTAATTTTCCTTTCTGAGCTCTGTTTTGTATCGCTTAGTGTCATCTCGAGTGCTCGAAATTGGTTTCTGAGACTCTTTCATGTGAATTGACAACTTCCTTTGAGGACCCAGTCATTTTTACATTTTTCGATTTTCGATACTATGCGCTATTTCGTCCTTTTCCCTATTTCGTCTTATCTCCATTTGTCAGTTTTTGGCACAACCTCACTTTTCAAGCTCGGAGTTGATTTTTGACTTCACGTATCCTTATCGTGAGTGGTTTCCACGAAATATGTATCTTTACTTTTGCAAGAAAGTACTCTAGTTGCTCCCGGTGCCCATAGGGGCATGGATGCATAAATCTTTGGAATTAATTTCATTTCTTGGGGTGTTTTTCATAAATATCTTTTGAAGATATTTTATTTCAGGGGCATCTAAGAAAATATCTTTTGAAAGATATTTTAATTCTGGGGCAGTTTCGCAGTTAACCCTTTTTGTAGGGGCCATTGTGCAATTAACGAAAGTTATTACAAAATGTCTTATTTGGAGCCTGGATCCTCATACGGGATTCATTTTCACTTTTTGTTGACTTGTAAATTCATAAAATTCTGTTCTGGTCGTTTTTCTCCAGTTTCAGAATTTCTGAACCCAGTTGTCGTCGAACTTGTTCGGGACATAACTTTCTGTTCGGGACTCGGTTTTTGATGCCGTTTCTTTCGTTATTCATATTTTATCATTTTGAATCTTTTTCGTTCACAAAGTTTTGCCATTTGAGTGCGTCTGCTCAAATTTTACTTTTTCAGACCCGGCAAAGCCCGTTCGGGGCACTTTTTGAGATTTCTATAAAAGAGGGGTGAGATATTTCATTTTTGATCTTCTCCCCTCTTCATGCACGACCTGGAGCTCCCATGGCAGCCCAAGGGGTGCTGCCATCTTCTCTCTCCTCTTTTGGTTCACTTTTCCTTGATGGAAAGTCTTCGGCCTTAACGTTTGTTGTTCCCCTCGCCGTGCTCTACCTTTCTCCCTTATTAGAATTCAGTTTTGACCATTTCTTGAGTTTGGTTTTGCGATCAAGTTATGATTTTGATGGGGCTTTCGTGGGGGTTATGTTCACGGCGTTGTCCCCGACAAAACCTAGTAGTTTCGTCGGATTCGGAGCCGTTCCATTTTGATGGCATTTGAGATTTTCATCTCAAATTGAGGTAGGAGATGTTATAGATTTAAATTCTTGTTATATAGCATGCTTGTGATGCTTATACTACTTGTTTACATGATTAAATATAAAATCTAGAGATTTTATTATTTATTTTTCTTGTACGGGATCTAATTTTTTCGATTGCTCATGACTTGGTTTAAACATGTAGCATGATTTTATATTGCCTCTTGATATGCTCATTGTCGTGTATTAAAATTGGAACATTTGAATAAGTATTAAAAATTTTATTTAATATTTAGCTTAGGTGAAAGATTAATTCACATGACCTTAACTAGCTTGAAATTAATATGTGTTAGCATATTACATTAGGCCTTAGCATACTCTTCAACATAATTGAATTTGAAAGTAATTGGAGGTGTTTTAAAAATTAGTAATTATTAATTAATTTGATTAATTAATTTGCCCCGAGTGCACTATTCACTCCATTCGAATTCTGACTTGATATTCTTGATCTACATGCCATATAGCTTCTCATATATTTGATTTAGAATATTCGGTGAGGTTTTGAAACCTTTTATTTAATTAATTTCCTTATTTAAGGTTTAATCCTCATGGTGATATACAACTTGGAATTGAATTGTGGCATGCTAGAAAATTAAGCTTTGGTGTGGTTGTTCACATGTATTAAATTGGGATTAATTGCATGAGAATTGCAACCTTTATTTTATATTTAACTTTAGTGAAAGTTTAATTTACATAGGTGTAACTTGCATGAAATAAGCTTGAAATGTAATATTACATTAGTCCTTGGCATGTTCTCTAAGATATGTTAAATTGAGAGCATTTGGTTAAGTTTGAAAAATCTAGAGATTTTAATTAAAAGAATTAATTAAAATCTATTTCGTGGTCCTATTAGCTTAATTAAGGTTTTAACTTGATATTTGTATTGGCCATGACTTGTTTACTAGTATATATTAATTTGGGACTATTAGAAGTTGTTTTAAAACATTGGGATTTAAATTAGCATGATTTAATTAAAATTCTACTTTGTTGTTCTAACAACCTAATTGAGTTTTAGAATGGATATAGGTGATGACCATACCATGTCCTTTAACATGTATTAAATTGAGGTTATTTGGAATTGAATCGGAATTTAGAGAATTTAATTGTGTTTATCTATTTAAATTCTTTCAATTTGCTCCATGATCTAGTTGTGTTTTAGAAGTGGTTTTTATATTCAAATCATGGACTTAGACTTATTGTATATTCATTTGGTTATGTTTTGAACATTGGATAACATAGTTGCTATGTTTGTATTCGTGATAATATGTTTTCCTTATTGAATATATTGTTGCCTTGTGTAATGATTTGCACACTTCGTGTTTAACATCTTTCATGCATAGCGTGTAACGAATCGCACACTGAAAATTCGACATTCATCATATCATATTAGTTGTGGATTTAGAGCATATATTGTATAGGTTTTCAAATTTGGTTGTGCTTAGTAGATAGTTGATTATCTTGAATATTCCTGTTGATATATACGTTGTTGCACAACTTGTTGATTTTGGAAACTTGGGGATGTCGTTATTTGACTATGGCTAGGACGTGGTTCTAGTACGGGGGATAGTCCCTCTATATGGTCTAGTGCGCACATAGGGAGGTTACCCATGGGCTAGTAACCCTAAAGTAACTATGTTGTCGGTCTGATCCGGCGTGACGTCCGAGTATCCACTTTGTTTGATTTCGCATTTCATTTTCAAGTTGATAACTAGATGATGTTGTAACTTGTTGTTTCTTATTTGTCATTCCATTTTAAGTTACAGGATGTTAACTTTGCGAAATTGTGCTTTATGCGTTGTATTGGAAGTTCCAATGTTGGTTAAATTGCATCGATATTGAAAATCGTGTTTTGACGTTCTAATAAAGCTTAAGATTGATCCTATTGATTCATTTATAACATAGACGTTAGGTGGCATGAACCACTACTGTTATTTTGTGCTTTAGATTCTAAGTTGATGGTTTTGAGAACTTAAACCTTGTTGCATTGTATAACATGCTCTTTTGTTGTTGAATTGCATGGATAATGTGATTCTTGTTAACTTGTATTCAAATATGCTTTTGTTATGTTGTATGCATTACTCTAGACCTAGTTCAATTGTATTGAAAATGCAATTCATGTTAATATATGCTCAAGCATTCTTCTTGTCGTGTTCTTTAGATTATCCCAACCATGATTCGTTTCATACACGTATGTATATCATGATTCTTGTTGCTTAACTCTAAGGTAACTTAGGATGCTCCCCGAGTCTCACTTGGACATAGACGTTAGGTGGCATGAGCCCTTTTAACATGTTTCACCTTAAGGTGATAAATTTGTAAAATGCTAGGTCGATGCATGCTCATCTCCTATGAGTAGCTTTATGTTACTCACCCCTACGATACTGGGGCATATTTCAGGTACGAAGACTTGGTTCGTGAAGCCTAGCATTCCTTGGATGTCGTGTAGCTTTCAAGTTTCCATTTCATGCAAATGTTAGCATGAAATGTCATTTTGTAGACTTATATGTCAAAATAAGTATATTTGATTCCATGTATATAATGTGTACATAAGTGCACTCCTTTCAATGTATTTGACATGTATGAGATGAGGCCGGAGGCCAATGACATGTGTATTGTATTCTATACAACTTTTTAACTTTATGAAATATTGTGAAAATCTTGAAAAATCGCAAGTCATTGCTTCACCATGGTTGCATGGGGTGTGGAAATTCCATTTTCATTCTTTCATAGGGTCTTATTAATCATGTTTGAAGTGTGGCCAAGGGCCAAATGGTCATTTGATCCCGTTTTGTATTTTTGGATTTCGAGTTTTCATTCCAAGTTCCATTTTTGCCTTTTTGCACGTTGGGGGGTTGGATTTTGCATCGGCTATATTTTTAAGCCATGGACCATTGTAGCGCGTCTAAATAGGTAAATTACGTTTGCGTGCATAGTCGTTTCCTGGCAAAACCTCATCGTTTGTGTTTTGAGCCTCTTGTGAATTCATTTCGCATTTTTTTTGCATATTCTGATCTAGGGGCATTATGGACCTTTCACATCAGTTTTGTTTTCTTCTTTTGACATGGTTGAATAGAAAACATGATTTTAGGGGGGGTTTCTTCTTCGTGTTTTTCCAGAAAATGTCGTCTTGGTACCGGAAATCCCTCGTGAAGTTTCAGCTTCCAGTTTTCATTTAACAGCTTTATGACCCTCTTGTTCAGTTCTGATCTAGGGGCATTTTCGGGATTTCACAGTGAGTTTTTTTCGATTCTATGTTGTCGGGTAGAAAACTCGATTTTAGGGGGGGTTTCTTCTTCGTGTTTTTGCAGAAAAACTCGTCTTGACCTCCGTTTCAAGCCTCAGTTCTGGGCAAATCAAAAAAAAAATGTAGCAGCAGCCAAGGGCTGCCACCAGCCATGTCTTTGGGTGCCGGCGTACACGCCGGTGGGCTCGCGCATGGGCGTAGTGTGCGCCATGGCCCCTCGTCGGGCTGCCGCGACGTCATTTCTTCTTTTGGGCGTTTCTCCTTCGTCCGAACTCCGATTCAAGTGAATTTTTTTTTGAACTTGACTAATTTTTCACTGTCTTTCCAACGGTGTACTCAGTTGCACCCGATTCTTCCTAGATAATTACCAGTTTACCCTTTTTGCTTTAAGTGCTCGTTTTTCTTCGTCTTGCCGTTTCTCCTTCGTTCGGACTCCGAATCATGCGATTCTTGAGTCCATCTTGATTAGTTTTTCATTGTCCTTCTAGAGGTGTGCTCGGTGGCACCCGAATCTACAATTTTCAAAAATAACTATTTTGCCCCTGGGGGCTTATTTGTCATATTTTCGATCTTTTGCTTCCGCATCAGTTTTTGTTGAGTTCCACGACCTCATGGAAGGTCACTTTGATTTCTTAGAGTCTTGTTTTCTGTTTTTGCTTCCGCATTCGGATCCGTTATCGGGTCAACCTTCGGTTCATCACAGGACACGCCATAGTTGTCAAAGGCGCCTCCAGGCGCCATCTCAGCGCCTCTAGAACCTTAAGGCGCATGGGTTGCAGAAGGCGAGCGCCTTTTCTTACTTACTAGTTAAAGTTAAATTTATTGCAGCTTCATAACAAGAAAAGAAATAGGCTCGCTCAAACAACGTTGAATGATTTAGTGTTCATCAAATATAATAGAGCATTGAGGCGTCGATATAATATGCATGACACTCTTGATCCCATTTTACTCAATGACATTGATGAGAGCAACGAGTGGTTGACGGGGAGGATGGATGATTCTGATGCAGAACATGATCTAGTCTATGAAGATGATTCCTTGACATGGGGTGATGTTGCTAATTTTGCTGGTATTGGAGAGGCAAGCAGGCCGCAACGGTCTACTAGATCAAAATCTAGTTCTAGTTCACGGTTACCAACAAAGGGAGCAGGAAGTTCTTCAGTTCGACTTGTGGATGAGGATGATTCAGATGAGATAGAAGAGGATCCTGAGAATTATGAATCATTTAGTGACGATCAAAATGATGTTATGCTTATTGATGACGAGGATGATATTTAGATTCATTGGTGATATTTATGTTTGTTTTAGTTTTATCTTATACTTCTCCTTAGTTGACTTTTGCATCTTTATGTTAATATGTTTGATTATTCACTGTTTTGAACTCAAGTACTTGATTTACTTGGTTTTGGCATCTTTATGTTGAATATTTAACTTAAGTAATTCATTTAGTTGATTTTTACATCTTTCTATATACTATTGCATGATTTGCATCTTTAATACTTTATTGGGTGGGTTTTGTTTTTTTTTTTTTTCAACGTGCGCCTTGTTTCAGTTGGGCGCACGCCTCGCCTTGCGCCTTGCGCCTCAGGCTCCAGGAGGCATTTGCGCTTTTATGCGCCTTGAGCCTTTAACAACTATGGGACACGCTGGCCTAAAAACCAGGGTCGTCACAAAATAATTACAACCAAATTAATTCAGCTTTATTTCTTCTTGGAACTGAATTAGAGATGCAAAGAACACATGGCAAAAAGATAGAGTTAGTAATAAAACTTGCCTGTAAGACTTTGGTTAAAATTCTTAGCACTGTCTTCCTAAGGTTTTCCGGCAACGTCTACTGTTCTCAACTCCCCTGTTTCTTCTGCCTCCAATACGTGGTTAGGGTTCTAAACCACCCTTGGCAGCCTTATACAGATATATTTATAGGCCAATCCTTTAACCCTAATTCTAATCCTAATTCTAGACGAAAAACAAGGCGGCTACAGGTTGAAGAAAAACTAAATCCCTAATTAATTCCTACTGATGTATTTAATACTTAAAATATAATTCACTTAAATACTTAAAATATAATTCACATAAAGAAAAACGATAAATGCCACAAAATAATTAAGTCAATTTATTTATACAAATAAACAAGTAATCCAATTAATTAAATAAAACAAAGTGATATCAATTAAAACAACAAGTAACTTAAACAATAAATCAAATAATGACAATTAATGCCAAAAAAATACAAATAAATCTAATAAAATGCAACTATATAATAAATTAAATTCCAGGAATATCCTTTTAAAATTAGGGTATTACAACAGACTTCAAAGAATGCCTTCAAAATGCTGGATTAGAGGACCTCAAATTTTGTGGTATTTTCTACTCTTGGTCTAATAAGAGTATGAGAAATGTTTGTCTTGCTAAGAAACTTAATAGGGCTTTGGTAAACCCAATATGGACATCCTCCTTCCTACTCTCAGAATGCAATTTCTCACCCTAGGTATCTCAGGTCACAACCCTATTTTGGTCACATGAATCTCTTTATACCAAAGAGTTGTATACCCTTTAGGTTTTTTAATGCATGGACTTCTCATCAACAATTATCTTCTTCTGTGCATGGGGTTTGGTGTACCTAAATCAAAGGCACTGCAATGTTCCAAGTTGTCCAAAATCTCAAAAAGTTAAAACACACCCTTAGAACCAATTATGGGAAAGAATTCTCTAAGATTGATTCCAAACTTCATGTTGTGAAACTTGAGCTTCAATCATGTTAAATGGACCTTGACTCATCACTTAGTGATACCACTCTTAGACAATTCGAAAGGGCACTCACTACTTAGTTTTTAAGATTAGGGGAAATCGAAGAAGATGTACTAAGGCATAAATCAAGAATGACTTGGCTAAAGCTTGGGGACTGTAATTCGATCTTCATTTTTCCATAGATCACTCACCTCCAGGAACAACAAGAAGAATATAGTCTCTCTCATTTTGCACAATGGTTAAATTATTGAAGATATGTAGGCCAAATAAAACTTCAGGTTGTCAATCACTTTCAGAACTTGCTAGGCTACTCACCCCTTTCTACACACCACATCAGTAAGTTATTACCATTCATTACCAAACAAGTACCTTCCAATCTACATTATTAGCTTGAAGAAATGCTAACCCAAATGGAGATTCAAAGCTACATGATGAACTTAAACAAGGATAAAGCACCAGGTTTAGATGGATATAATGCCCTATTTTTCCAAAGTGCTTGGGGAATAGTTGGTAAGTTAGTCACAAAAGCCATTTTAGAGTTCTTTTGCAATGACAAACTTCTTATAAAGGCAAACAATACCTACATATCCTTGGTCCCTAAATGTCAAAATCCAAACTCACTTCATGATTACAGGCACATCTCTTGTGTTAACACCATCTACAAGTTCATTTCCAAATTGAGATAAAATAAGTTACCGGCAACACTTCCTCATACAATTAATCAATCCCAAGCTGTATTTATTCATGGTAGGAGGATTACAGACCCTATCCTACTAGCTCATGAGCTTCTAAGAGGTTACCATAAGCACAATAGACCTGTAAGATGTACAATCAAGGTGGACCTAAAGAAAGCTTTTGACTCTGTCAAGTGGGATTTCATCATCAGCTGTCTCACACTACATAACTATCCACAAAAGTTCATTTCATTGATTCATGCATGTATTTAATTCTTATCCCTCATTCACTATTGCTCTAAATGGTAAATTTTAGGGATTTTTCAAAAGTAAAAGAAGGTTAAGGCAAGGGGATCCCATCTCACCCTTCATTTTTGTCATTATTATGGATGTTTTCTCATCAATTGTAAGCAACTATGTGGAAAGGGTGTCCTCTTTCAAATACCATTGGAGTTATCGAGAACAAAAAATCACTTACTTGTCCTATGTAGATAACTTGTTATTAATGTGCCATGGAGACATTACCTCAGTTTCAGTCCTGAAATCTGCACTTGTTCTCTTCTGCTCAATGTTTGGCCTTGATATCAACCTCTCAAAAATTGCAAGTTACTTCTCTGGAATTGATAACCACACACAAAAGTAAATTACTTCACTAGTTGGCATTGAAGTTGGCATTCTCCCAGTGAGATATCTTGGGGTGTCATTGAGCACTACCAACTTAAAATCACAAGATTGCAACTTATTGATAAACAAAATCACACATAGAATCTCCAATTGGGCATCTAAATCTCTCTCATATGCAGGAAGACTGCAATCAATCAAAGCTGTGTTAGTCTCTACATAAAACTACTGGTGCAATATCGTTATTCTACCAAAATGAGTAATAGATGGATTCAACAAGATATTCAGATGTTTTCTTTGGTCAGGTCCAGAAATGAAATCTTTTGGTACAAAAGTTGCTTGGAGTATGGTTTGTAGACCTAAAGTTGCAAGTGGGTTGGGGATTCCTAATTTGAAGGTTGCAAATAGAGCTGGGATTATAAGGTATATTTGGAACTTGCTAATAGATGATTCAAATAGACTTTGGGTCAATTGGTGCCAATGTCACATCCTTAAGTTTAGAAATCTTTGGACACTCAAATACCTATAGCCTTGTTATTGGAGTTGGAGGAAAATCCTTCAACTTAGGCATCTTGCAAGGCTTCTCATCAAAAACACTATTGGCAATGGTGCTAACACATCCTTTTAGTGGGACAACAAGGCTCCAGGAAGGCCTATTAGCTCAAGATTCCCACTCATTGTTCTCACATAAGTTGTATTTAATGATGGCACGACAGTGGATAGTTTCATTATAAACAACAATTGGGTATTCCCTGTTATTATCACCAATGTCATACTTGAATTGTTCTCCGTACCTCCACCATACTTATCCTGAAGAGACACTAAAAAGTGGACTGCATCTCCATCTGGTCTGTACACATTCAAGTACACTGCAGCATAGTTAGCAAGTGAGTTGCCATCTATCCATGGGCACAACTTGGTTTGGCAATCTCCCACAATCCAAAGAATAAAGTTCAATCTTTAACTGGCTGTCCAATCCAAATTGTCAACTTTTGATAGCAAATCAAAAGCCAAACATCATAATATAATCTGTTTTATGCCAAAATTCACTTGAATCACATGAACACCTATTCTTTAATTGCACCTTCATATCACCATTTGGAGATTTATCAGATACAAATGCAACATCTTCACTGCATGCAATTACAAATTGGGAAGCTTTAGTAATGTGGATCAGTTACAAATGGAAAACAATTAAATACACCTACTAATCTACAGAGGAAGTTGTGCTTATCTTTAGTGGTGTATCATACCTGGGAAGAGAGGAATGTTTTTGAATTTACAGAGTTGAAACTGGGGTTTCTAAGAGATCACTTTTCAACTAAATTGATCCTCAAGTAATGGAATGTCTCTCCATCATGTTGTCGACCCCCACCATGTCCATCGGACTAAGTTGTGGCAGCATAGCTGCAAGAATTTTGGTTGTTTATCGGAATGAATTGCGGACAGCCTCCATTAACGGCTGATCAGGCCGTTTGTGGTGGTTATCTTCTTAATTTTGACTGAGCTTGTCCTTGGGTTGGGCTTTGCCCTTGGTTGCTTAACTTTCATCATTTAAAAAAAAAAAAAAAAAAAATTCACATCTATTTTTAACATATTTATTCTACATTTTAAAACATTTTTAACCCGAAATAATATATTGAAAATAGATATAACTCTTTAGTTAAATCATAAATATGTTGAAAATAAAAATAAACGTAGGCACGTAAATAAATAAAATAAATAAATAAATAATTTACAACACCAAGGTGATGCGAGAGAGGATTGAGCTTCTTAAATATGAGGTTATATTGAACTAGAACTAGAGATACCCGCTACAGTTAAGTATATCCCATCGGAAATTTCGAATTGCAACCGTACGTCTTAAATTGTTGTCGACAAAAAAGAAACCTACTTAAAAACGTCGACCAGCAAAGGAAATAAATGTCATCTTTACGAAATAGATTATCCATTTGGTGTACAAGTTGATGGGTAAAAGGAATGAATACGACCGGTCAGCATAAAAGTCAACAAAAGCACGATCCAGTGCGACGTATTTCCATAGTTTAGTTTTGACACGTGTTGGATAAAAGTATCTTTGATTTTGAATGGCAATTTTGACCAACCAAAATTAGGCCAAAAGCTTATTGTCATATTTTAATATTTGGGTTGTGTTTATTGACCCGTTCAATTTATAGGATTTGAGTTTTATACTTAATCTTCTATACAATGAATTCGTTTCATAAAACTGGTCATGTTCATATAAATCATCCTAGTTAAACATGACTAATTATACTTTTCTTTTTTAACCATGGCAAAAAAAAAATTTATTTTTACCTTCACAACAAATTAACCTACTGACTTATCCAATGGAAACTTCAATTTTTCCCCACCTATTTTGATGAAATTAGAACAAGTGGTAGAGCAAGAAATATAGTTCATGGACAAGTCACTCTTCACTGAAACTCGAATCCTAACTTTTATTTGAAAAGTAGGAATTCGATACTATTAAATCATTGATCCGTTAAATTTACTTCTTTTCTATCTTATCAATAAATATAAATATTATTATTATATTTTACGTTGGCAAAAAATTTACACATTTACGTTGTTCATTTTCAGGAAATCGAATCATCTTTGGGAAAAGTCTTTAGTCAAAACAGAGGCCAGACGCTTTAAAGTTTAAACCCAGCTCGTTGAAGCTGAAGAAACTAAAGTCAAGTAGAGGCTTTCAAGACTACCCACGCCTTCATTTTGTTATATCCGCGCTGCTCATTAGTTGCGGAGTATTGCCCACGCAAGCAAGCTACAAACAATCAGTAATTTAAAAATATATATGGGCTGTGATTTGTGACTTAATGGATGTAATTTTAAAAGGTCAAGCAAGCTCTGATTTACAATTTACAAATCCTGTTAATAAAAAAACAATTAATTGGGTTGTGCGATGAAGGTGATGTAAATTAGCATTTGTGTCAAACCAATCTGACTACTTCACCACACACATTATTACTATTCTCAAAACTTCTATACGATGCGAAAAATCAACATCTTTTATCTTAATTTCATATCAATATTGGAGTCCACTAATATTAACCGACGTCAAAAAGAGGGTGGCGTAGTAGAAAAAGTTTCGTCTAAAATAGTTTCCAGATTGTGATTTGAAATGAAATCTCTCCATATATATATATATATATATATATTTTATTCCCTTTTTGAAAATAAATAATCAGTTAAAAAGTACAAATTAATAAATTAATTAAAAGACTCGTGAGAAGCCACTTACTAATTGTTTAGATTAGTCGTTAATTAATACAATCAACAATCGTAATGATATCACAGTACACAAGCCACTGCGGATTATTTGGTTCAATCACGTTCAGTGACTTCAGTCTATATATGCTATGCTGTTGTTTGGCCTAGTGCGTTATTTAGGCTTTGAGCCTTCATTGTTCAGTTATTTTCTCTTACCAATTACCCAAAATAATTATAATATTAATAACAATGATATCACAAAAAAAAAAAAAAGAACTTAATCATTCACATCACAAAATATATTTATATGTTCATCTCATATCAATTATTACTACGTAGATTCAGTGGATTGAAAATTTGAAATAGGGCATCATATTTGACAAAAAAAAACGAAAAAGAAAAAAAAAGAAAAAAGGGTATCATATATCATAATCCCATAAAATATTGTTGATTTTATAAAGTAAAGCACTTATGGCGATAAAATTCAAATTAAACACTTCATTAAATTTCAAATACATAGATTAAAATAATATAATATTACTTTTGAGAGTACTGAATTAAATCAATGCATATATGCCTAGAAACTATATATAGAATGGAAGGAAATTTTTTTAGTTAATAGAATTTTTACGAGCCTCCAATCCAATAAGCCTTATTATTTAGCTTTTTTACACTACAATGTCTTATTTATTTAGTTCTTCCGTCATGGATATGGATGTGATAAAGGAAGATTATATATAGTAACTTACCGAAAAAAAAAAAAAAGATCATAGATAGTAACCTTTATTTTAATTTAATTAGTAGAAACTAGATTAATTATGTGAGGCTCTTATATATCCAACAATTCTAATTTCAATTTATCTATATTGTGGCAGCTTATGAAAATTTAAATCCATCATGAACTAAATTTATTGGTCACTCCAAATTCTAATATAATCAACATCGATCATCACAGATTCCAAAAATTTTAGAAATAAATAAATAAAAAGAGAAGAATAAGAAGATAAGATAAAGAAATGAGTAAATAAAATAAAAACAAAAACAAAAATAGAAAACAACATATCATCATCTTTCAGTAAAGGACTTCGTGAACTATAAGAGCATCTTCACTAACATGTTAAAATATATATTTTTTTTGTGTAAATATATATTGCCGGATGTTTAATTTTTTTTTTTTTTTTTTTTAGTTTGTTAAAATACAATGCAACATTACTAATGTATAAAATTGTTGTATATTTTACACATTCTTTTTATACAATCACATCAACGTATTTTCTTTATTCTCACTCTTTTTCATTTTACTAACGAATTAATTATATATTAAATAGGTTTGTAAAAATTATGTGAGGTCCATGACATTATTTAGTTGTTATTGAGATATATTTTTAAACAAAAGATATAAAATAATTACTAAAGATAAAAATAAATAATTTAAAATTTTTATACAAATTTATTATAACACCTTAAATTTGCACAAAAATATATATACAACCATCAGAGATGCTACAAGTAACTACCGCTGTATGTTGAAAAAAAGTATCACATGTATGACTTGTATCTATTTTTCCTCTTTTATCCATAGACCCAGAAATAGAAAGAAAAAAGATAAAGAAAAAACGTGGCCCCATGTCTGTTTTTTTTTGGTTCGTCTTTTTAAGCATGGCCTTCCCATCTCTCTATAAATGAGAGCCACCGCCAACCCTAAACTTCCCTCATCCATTTGCTCAAATAAAAAACTTCACTATCAGCAATCAACCTACATATAGAGAGAGAATTATAGAGAGAGAAAAAGAAGAGATGAGAAACCCATCCTTGGCGACAGCATCATCATCATCAACAACGAGCAGCAAAACTCCATGTTGCACCAAAGTGGGACTGAAGAGAGGGCCATGGACACCTGAGGAAGATGACCTTTTAGCTAACTACGTCAGGAAAGAAGGCGAAGGACGGTGGCGTACGCTTCCCAAAAGGGCCGGTTTGCTCCGCTGCGGCAAGAGTTGCAGGCTCCGGTGGGTCAATTATCTCCGGCCCAACGTTAAGAGAGGCCAGATCGCTCCTGACGAGGAAGATCTCATTCTTCGCCTTCACCGATTGCTTGGAAATAGGTATTTATATATATATAGGATTGCTTCGATCATATTTATGTCTTCCTTTTGCAACTTCGCGATACCTTAAATTCTCAAATCACAATCATCCTTTGAGTACATCACTTATTTCTTCTTTACCCTTCTAGGGTTTTACCTCTATCTTTCTCTCATATATGTACACACATATGTATATATGTATATTAATTCCAAGATTACTCAATAGGTGTCATCCATGTATCTTTTTAGGGTTTTTTTTTCCGAAACTTTTTAGGTTTCAACTCTTCCTCTGTCTCTTAAAAGTATCTATATATGTATCTATTTTAATCGCAACCATATTCAACAGCTGTTTGGGTTTTAGCTCTCTCTGTCTGGTATCTATCCCTCTTATATATGTGTGTGTTTTAATCCCAACCACACGATATATAGGTGCCATGTGTGTGTGGGGTTTTGGGTGTTTCTGAAATGGGATTTTGCACTGTATAGGTGGGCTTTGATAGCTGGAAGAATCCCAGGACGTACAGATAACGAGATCAAGAACTACTGGAATACGCATCTAAGCAAGAAGCTCATCAGGCAAGGAATAGATCCAAGGACTCACAAGCCACTCAAGCTTTACCCTAACCTCAACTCCTCAAGAAATGTTGATTCCACATCACCAAATCTCAACCCGACTCCCAACCCTAACCCTAATTCTTTGGGATTAGAGCAAATCCGCGGGTGCAATCAATCCACCACCAACAGGATTGCTGCAACTTCCGCAGCTACTAACCTTGATCACCATCAAAACCGGCCTGTCGTCAATGATGATAATGATCAGAAGAGGCAAAATTATGTTGGGCTGATGATGGAATCACAAAACAATCATGGAAATTATAGCAACAATGGACAGGATATTGGGTACTGCAATGATGATCCATTCTCTTCATTTCTGAATTCTTTGATAAACGAGGATGTGTTTGCCAATCAACAGCTCAGTAACTTGATTGCACCATCTTCTTCCCAACCGGTAGTATCTTCCATGCCGACCTTCAATTATGGCAATGTCTGGGAAGGTGGACTCACATCAACCATGGCTGCTTTGAGTACTGATGATCAAAAAGGGTTTAATAATCATTTCTCTAGATCAATAGAGTAGTACATCAAGATTAAAATAGGTTGTACTTGTTATATTTTGTGTGTGATATCGTTCTAATTAATTTGTTTTATGTATGGAAAATATATGCATCAGGTAAGGAAACCCTAGATTGCATGCTAGCTTGTTAATTATAGACAGTGATAGCATATATAGGGTTGATGACATATGTATTTATCTTATCGTAAACAATCGAAGTGTTGTTCTTTCTTGTCTTCTCTCTTCACTTCCTTAACAACTTGTGGAAAAGCTAACTACAAAGAAACAATTTGCTTCGGAATGAATGTGCATTCGGTAAGCTTGGAAGAAAAATTGGCGGCAAAACTATCACATCATTTTACCCAAATTAAGTAGGAGCTCAACACAAGGCCATTGGCGAAGGTGGTATGAACTCTCCTTCATGCACAAAGAGGAAGCCGAGTGGTTAGAGGACCACATAAGGTAACAAATGTGGTGCGTCTGTGTGTGCGTCTGTGTTTTTTTTTTTGGGTAAGTTGTGTGTCAGTGTGTGGATGTGAGTGTTGCTTACATACCGAAAAGAATAATTAAATAGATATTCTTAGCTAGACTCGAATCGTGAGAACTCGTACTTTGTTTGGTACACCATTTCACCATATTTATCATTGCTTTTGAATTAATGAATATATGACTTAATTGGTTTTTGTATCTGCATGTCTTTAAGTATTAAATGGAACATTGTTATACTAACACGCAATATTTCTTTGTGTTTTGCCTGTCTTAAGGTGTCGAATACAAACCCCACAGATTAATTGTTTATGACCTCTTAATGAGTTTCACTTTGAAGATTGTGTTTTCCTGCATGTAGAATCTAATTAACACTTCATACTTATATGATCTTTTTGGCAACAGATTTCTACAACTATATATGCACAAATTATCTTTTAATTCAAAATTGCATTTATTGGCATGCACAACTATAATTTTCCCTTTTGAAAAATTCTGATTTCTTGTTTCTGTTAATATTTACTGTGAAGGTGAAAAAGCTCAAAATCGGGCTTCCACTTCCAACAGCAGCTTAGTTTAGTTTGACAAAGATTCAAGCAATATGAATTATAAAGATGATATAATCATGTTACAATTTCTAGAGAAAGCCATATGTACACACACATAAATCTATTTAGATCTATTTACCAACTGCCATAAGATCTATTTGGGCAAAGTCATTTCGTTTCTTTCAGGATCTCCTTAATTATAAAACTTGAGTTTGTGAATCGAGAATCATAAACAGATGTAAACATGCACATTCCCTCATTTGATTAATTTTCCAATTCTCATATGAGGATGTGTTCTAATTAGTTGTCCATAAAATTGTTCAGTAATATTGATTTCATCATGCAGATGTTAGTTTCCTTACTTCTATGTTTATATAAAAGCCCTAGAGGATATTACATGGGCATGTTGTATGAATACATGCATATAGTCTAGACTGCAGTTATTCGTTGCACAATACTTGAACAATTGGACTCAGACGCTTGCAAAGTCATTATTATCCTTGTCTTTGTCTTATATGTATGGGGTGGCACATGAATTCTCTTTTTCCATTATTATTATAAATTATATCTTTTCTTAATGCTTCGTGAGGCACCAGGGCCCAAGTCTTTTTTAACTAGGCCTACCCCTTAGGGTTTATCACTTAAGCTTTGGTCGGCCTCTTTGTCGCTTACTATCTAGACAAACAATGTGAGATATATATTTTGTAATTGACTAATTTCGTTGTCAAAATAAGTCTGATCAAGTTGTAATTTTTCGGTTCAAAATTTCAAGATTGAAGATCAGATGCGGATTTGAAAAAGTTCAAGTGTTCATGGTTTACTATACTCCGGGATGATGAGAGCAAAGTTTTAGGAAGTTTTGTGAGTTAGTAAGAACACTAAAAAGACTTTGGAAGTTTTCCTTAGGAGAAATTATATTCTATCCAAGTTGAACTGGTTCAGCAATTAAAGGAACATGTTCAAACATCTGAGGCCGGGAACAGGTTCGAGAATTAAGGGAACATGTTCAACATCAGCAGAGTTGTGAACATTCAAGATTGGTCATCTTGAACCGGTTTAAGGAAAGCTGAACCGGTTCAAGAGTCAAAGAGGAAATTCAAAATTTTCTCTAGCCTTGTTGAACCTGTTTCAACAACCCCTGAATTGTTTCAAGGTTTCATGCACAGTTTAGAAAAACAAGTTTCCTTATTTGTTTTGATTCATTTTTGGACTAGACTTCTTTCCTTAACCTATGCACAAATTCTACTTGTTTTACAAGTATGATTAAGTCTTCCAAACTTTTATATAATGCCTCTTTCATTCATTATTGAGGTATGGCTTCAGGAACATAAAATCATTATTTTGAGAAAGCCTTTAGAGAGAGAAAATTCAGAAAATCAAATCTGATTATTCTAAATTTATTTTTGAGAGCACATAAATATATTCATGAGTGATTTAGTAATGTTGTTCTCTATCTCATCGGAATTGCAGCTTAATTGAAGATTAAGAGATTTCGGAAAAGACAGGATTTACTTCTTCTACATCGAGTTCAAATCTTGAAGAAAAAGGGTAAAAGCGATCACACTTTGAAAGGGTCAAAGCATTCGAGGAGTGTTGTTTGATCTACCAGCGATCCTTTTACAGAGATCAAGAATAAACCTGAGGCCAAGTGCTGTTGGATGAGACGTCGCAAAACCAGAAGATTGTCAGCGATTGGTGTTTGGTAAAATGACAGAGTGTGAGACTAAGTCAAAGTTCAGTGTACTTTGTTTCAAACATAGTGGATCGATTCACTTTGGATTGTATAGTCAGCCACGAGGTTTTTCCCACGTAAACAGTTAGCCTATTTTACCAACTGGGGTTTCTTTGCTAAAAATTCTAGTGCAATCTCTCTAACCTTACTTGCTTTACTTTTCAGTATTTATATTTGTGATGGTGGATGTTTAAATTGATCATATTATTTAAGTAATTTAATTAATCATATGAACATAAAGGTGAAAAGGAAGCCATGAGACCCTCTGCTCAAAACCCAAGCCCTAACCACTTTAAGCCACCGTTTCGGCCACCAACAAAACCACCACTACTTTCTCCTTCTATTCCTCATCCCACAGACAATAACCAAGCAGTATCACACCAGTTCTCTTCGCGTAAGCCACCAATGCATCCGAATATGAGTCTTGCCTCAGGACTGATCGAGAAACATGATGTTCAGCTACAGGCAACACAAAGCACATTACAACTATCCAAACCACCATCTAACCTCAAGCCAAAACCTCCATCCATCACTGGTTTTACCAAGACAAATGTCCTGAATGCTTTACAGCAGGATAGGTTATTTAACCCCTCAAGCAAAGTCATCAATGATAATGTGTACCTTCCGGAGGGCATTGATGCATCCATTATGGACTCCTCAAAGTTTGAGCTTATTGAAGAAGTGGATAGGCTTCGGAAGGCAATTAAATGCTTGGAAGAGAAGCTTTTGTCAATTAAATCTAAATTCAACCCTTCAAATTTATTATCATCTGTTTTATCTTCACTTAGGGACACTGTTGCTAAATTGTAAAAGGTCTCTAGTACCTCATGTCCAGTTGATCCCAATTCTGACATACCTATTGCACCATCCTCACCACCTACCATGATTGGTGGATCTTTGATGGTTGCTTACGCGCCACCGGCCCAAGATAGGAAATGTATGGGTAATGATTTTCCTTCTATAATTTCAAACCACTACAAGACTGCGGGATCCCTGGATTAGGGGGATCCTCACATCCTGTCAACAATTTCAATAACTTATCTTTTTGGACACCCTATCCTAGGTAACTAGATGTTAGGCTATAACAATAGTCAACTAAATCCATTGCATCCTAACCAAACATGTCCTACGACTCAGTTACCTCAGCATGATGGTCCCTTACAAGCTAATGACCATGCACATGAGCCCATTTTTTGCTCCAACCCACATAAAGGGCCACATACGAAGGAAAATAAGATGGAAAGTGACTCTAAAAGCTAGTCTTCTGTAGCCTAAGCCCCTAATGACATGTGGAACTTTCAGTTCTTCGAACCTGGTGAGAGAGAGGGACTTCTTATTGAGGAACCACCAGACGAGGTGGGTGAGAAGGAGCAGCTTACTGGAGGAAATGCCTTGTAGGGTCGTTTCAGAAAAGGATGCCATTTAAACAAGTTTCAGCAATGACACACAAACTGTGGGGCAACAGAGGTCTACCGAAAGTTGTGGTTAACAAAGAGGGTACCTTCTTCTTCACGTTTAACAATGAGGATAGTTGTTTGAGTATTTCGGCTGGGAGACAATGGTTCCTTGGTGGTAAACCCATCTCACTAAGGGTTTGGCAATCAGACTCACCATCTCCTACAGATTAATCAAGAAAGCAATCAAAAGCTGTATCAGTTTGGATCAAACTGTGGAATAACCCTCTGGAATTCTGGTCACCAAAAGGGCTTAGCTATGTGGTTAGTGCCATTGGTAAACCCCTTTATGCTGATGCTAACACCCGGAATAGGAGCAGAATCGATTATGCGCGCAAGGGTGTATGTAGACATTACTCTTTCTTCTTCTCTGTCATGCAGTTTTCAAGTTAGGAAAAAGTGTGGGGAATTGGTTTTTGTCAAGGTTCAATACACTTGGCTCCCATTAGTATGCTCTTAGAGTTCATCCTTTGGTCACATTAATGATAATTGTGGTTACAAGGGTTCAAACTTTGAGAAGAATAAGCAGGTCTCTGTTGACACTTCTACCCAACCTTGGTAGCTGGTTAAAAGGAAGAAAACTTGCTCTGAGACTGTTGTTTGCTTTCCCATTCCAAACCCTTTTTCAACAAGTACTGGAGATGATCCACAAGCTTTGACCTCCACATCAAAAGAGATTGTGTGTTACAAGGACCCGGGGATTAGACCTCAAGGAGTGAAGCACAACCCCTCTTCCTCCCCAACCACTTGCCATAAAAATGGGAAACCAAGTGAATACTTAAATAGATAAAAGGAAGGTCATCTCCCTTGTAGTGGATCTCTACCCACATAAGAATATTCCAAAATCCCCAATCTCAACACAAGTTGAGTCCATTTCTAGGCCTATTAAGGCTACACTGTCTGACTACATAAATGTTCCCCATTCTATTCAAACCTCCAACAGCTTTACTACTCTAGATTGTATATGCCTATCTTGATGATGGAAAGTACCCCAGAAGGAATACAGGAGGATATAACTGCAACTTTGGTTGATACTAAAGATGAGGAAAATGTTTCCATATATAACTCAAGTTCTCATGATCCCACTTATTGTTCAATTATAAACAAAACATCTAAGCCTAGGAAGCCAATGCATACCAAACACTCCAAGTCTGAGAAGAAGAACAGGATTAGGATTCACAAAGTTAGTGCAGCAGCTAATGTTATCACCATCATCATCTTCTCAATGATTTGGGCTGCTTGGAACATAAGAGGGTTGAACTCTCCCCTCAAACAAGTAGAGGTTAGGAAACTTATCAGAGATTCTGAGTTGTGTCTGGTTACTCTCTTTGAAACTAAAATAAGTGCTTCTAATATTGATGGCATCTATAAGGTTATTGCTCCTTCATGGATGATTAGGTATAATTACACATCATCTGTTATAGGTAGAGTGTGGATCCTTTAGAACCCTATAATGTTATCCTTACTATCCTCCTCTAAAACTAGTCAAGCCATTCACTGCTCCTTTTTTCTTAAGGAACCTAAGGTCAAATGTTTGGCATAATTTATTTATACTTTTAACCCTGCAGTGGAAATGAGCCCTCAATGAAGGAGTATTTGTCAGCAGAGTGACTCGAGTATGCATTGGATCATAATAGGTGATTTTTATGTGTTATTACATGTCAATGAATCTTTTAGGAATGCTCTGAGATGGACAGATGGTATACATGAGTTTAGGCAATGTCTGCACAGAAATGAATTAGATGACTTAAAGTACAATAGGATATACTTCAGATCGACAAATAATAGTCTTAGGTATGCCAATATTTCTAGGAAGCTTGATAGAGTTTTGTTCAACCATGCATGGATGAATTTGTTTCCCTAAGCTGAATGCAGTTTTCTACCTCATGGAATCTTTGATCATTCACCTATAGTGGTTAAGCTGGGAATTACATCCCTAGGAGGAATATCCCATTTAGATTTTTTAACTCTTGGACCCTTAACCTAAATTTCTTGAAATTGTGGCTCAAGGTTGGCAGTTGGAAGTGACCGGTACAAAGATGTAATATGTTGTTAAGAAGCTTAGGGCTCTTAAGCACCCACTTAGACTCCTGAACAAGAATGAGTTTTGTGTTATTTCAGAGAGGGTGGAAGCCTTTAGGAGTGAGCTGTACCAGTGTCGACAAAGTTTAGATTTTAATCCTGCAGATGATCAGTTCAGGATTGTGGAGAAAGAGCTTGCTGCCAAATTTTCTTCTCTATGTCTTGCTGAGGAAATTTTTTACAAACTTAAAGCACAAATACATTGGTTGAAGGAAGGTGACCAAAACATATCCTATTTCATGAAGAGTTTTTCATCCAAAGCTAATAGAAGGAAAGTGTTATCTCTTGAGGACCCCAATGGTGATGTGCTACAAGGACAAGAGTTACATAGTGGTTTGCTCAATCACTTCCATAATCTTTTAGGCTAAAGCTCATCTGTTTACCCAGGTGTGGACTACTCTACAAAGGTTACCATTTTTTCCTTGTTACAGTGTAATGTTGGCTCTCTCCCATTCACATACCTTGGCTTGCCACTCTTATCAACTTCAATAAATGTTAGGATTGTCAAACCTTGGTGCATAGGATCATGGCAAGAATAGGTAAATAGACCTCAAGATTCCTATCTTATGTTGGTACAGATCACGGATTCAGGGACAGACACATCTGGCTTTACCAGCACCGCCGCAGACTCAGGGACAGATACCACAGCAGTTGCACTATGGCAGGGTGTATAACCCCATGCCACAGGATGTTCAGGCACCTCAGACTATTGAGGGTAAGTTTCTTATTCATGGTTTGCATGGACGTGTTTTATTTGATACGGGTGCTACACACTCATTTGTAGCTAGGACTTTTGTTGCTTTGTCTGGGATGAGGACGAGGGTATGCACTAGACCTCAGGGTATTTCTACACCATTGGGTGATACAGCTATATTACATGAGAGTGATGGGCCTATGACACTAGATATTGGCAAACTCAGATTTCTAGCCAATCTATTGGTCCTGGACATGCACACTTATGATGTGATACTTGGGATAGATTGGTTGTCTCACTACTATGCCCAAGTTGTTTATTTTGATAGATCTATTATTTTTACCGTACCTGGTCAGGATATGTATGTAGTAGCTATGCCACGTTCTAAAGGGGGCGGTAGCACCTATTTGTTCCATGTGGAGGAGGAAAATGAGGAGGGGATTACTGTGTCATTGGATAACATACCGATTGTACAGGATTTCCCGGATGTATTTCAGGAGATTCCAGGGTTGCCACCTAGTCGCGAGATCGATTTTGTGATAGACTTAGCTCCAGGCATTGCGCCTATTGCTAGGGCACCCTACAGGATGGCACCGGTAGAGATGAGAGAGCTGAGGGATCAGATTCAGCAGTTACTCAGCCAGGGTTTTATTCGTAGGAGTACATCACCTTGGGAAGCACCGGTTCTATTTGTAAAGAAGAAGGATTGTTCGCTTCGTCTGTGTATAGATTACAGGGAGTTGAACAAGGTTACGATTCGTAACAAGTATCCTTTGCCCAGGATTGATGACTTGTTTGATCAGTTAAGGGGAGCCACATATTTCTCCAAGATTGATCTGCGTTCTGGGTATCATCAGCTGAGGGTCAGGGAGCAGGATGTTCCTAAAACAGCATTTCTCACGCGATATGGTTCTTATGAGTTTCGAGTTATGCCGTTTGGGACGACTAATGCACCTGCAGTATTCATGGACTTAATGAATAGAGTCTTCCGGGCTTATTTGGATCAGTTTGTTATTGTCTTTATTGATGACATCTTGATCTATTCTCGGTCGGAAGACGATCATGCTAGACATCTTCGTATAATCTTGCAGACGCTTCGTGAGCACCAGTTATATGCCAAGTTCGAGAAGTGTGAATTTTGGCAGCGGGAGGTGAAATTTCTGGGTCACGTGGTGTCAGAAAAGGGGATAACAGTGGATCCGGCCAATGTTTCAGCGGTGGTTGAGTGGGGACAGCCTACATCACCTACTGAGATTCGGAGTTTTCTCAGTCTGGCAGAATATTACAGGAGATTCATCCGGGGGTTCTCCAAGATAGCAGGACCACTCACTCATCTGACCAAGAAGGGTGTACAGTTCGTGTGGGATGACCACTGTCAGCGAGCTTTTGATGAGCTGAAAAGGAAGTTGACTTCTGCACCGGTTCTGGCTACTCCGCAGAGCGGGATAGAGTATCTTGTTTACACGGATGCTTCGTTGCAGGGTCTTGGATGTGTATTGATGCAGGAGGAGCGACCAATTTCTTATGGATCTTGGAAACTTAAGCCTCATGAGCTTAATTATCCAACACATGATTTGGAGTTGGCAGCAGTGGTCTTTGCCTTGCGTATTTGGAAGCATTATCTGTTGGGTGAGTCCTTCAGATTATTCAGTGATCACAAGAGTCTGCAGTACTTGTTCACTCAGCGGGAGTTAAATATGAGACAGCACAGGTGGTTGGAGTTTGTAAAAGACTATCATTTTTCTATACGGTACCATCCAGGGAAAGCGAATGTAGTGGCGGATGCACTCAGTCGCCGACCTGTTGGTAATCTTTCTGCTCTACTCACTACTAAGTGGAATGCTTTAAAGAGTGTGGATGAGTTATCGGATGCTTTTATGGCTTGTATTGTGGTTACGCCTTCCATCATTCGCAAGGTTTTACAAGCACAACTCACCAATCAGCAGTGTGTCGACAAGGTCGCAGAGATAGCTTCCGGAGAGGTTCCATTCTACTATGTTGGGGCTGATGGAGGTTTAAGGTACAAGGGACGGTTAGTGGTACCTTCTGCTGATAATTTGAGGAAGGATGTGATGACTGAGACTCATCACTCTGAGTTCTCTGTTCATCCAGGAGGCGATAAGATGTATCAAGATATGAAGCGGCAGTTTTGGTGGGCAGGTATGAAGAGGGACATTGCTCTTTTTGTTTCTCAATGTAGTACTTGTCAGATGGTTAAGATTGATCATCAGAGGCCGCCAGGAGCTCTACAGCCACTACCAATTTAGGAGTGGAAATGGGAGAGCATATCTATGGATTTTGTGGAAGGGTTGCCAAATTCTTTCAAGGGGCATAATTCCATATGGGTCATTGTGGATAGGTTGACCAAGTCAGCTCATTTCTTGCCTATTTGCACTGACTACACTTCGGAGCAGTTGGCGAAGCTTTACATTTCAGAGATTGTGCAGCTACATGGCATTCCATTGTCTATTATATCGGACAGGGATTTGAGCTTTGTATCTGGATTTTGAAAGAGTTTTCAGCAGGCTTTAGGTACGGAGTTACACCTTAGTACTGCTTATCATCCTCAGACTGACGGACAAACTGAGAGGGTGAATCAGATTATGGAAGATATGCTTCGGTCGTGTGTTCTGGATTTCAAGGGCCACTGGGAGGAATATTTGCCACTTGTGGAGTTTGCTTATAACAATAGTTTCCAGAAGACTATTGGTATGGCACCATTTGAGGCATTGTACGGTCGACCGTGTCGGTCACCTGTTTGTTGGATGGAGGTTGGAGAGAATCGATTCTTAGGTCCTGAGTTCATCAAGGATACCTCTGAAAAGATTGCTCTTATTCGAGATCGCATGCGTACTGCCCAAAGTAGGCAGAAGAGCTATGCTGATCGTCGTACTCGGACTTTGGAGTTTCAGGTTGGGGATCAGGTTCTACTCAAAGTGCCTCCTATGAAGGGTGTTATGCGCTTTGGGAAGAAAGGGAAGTTGTCACCGCGATTTGTTGGTCCATTCATGATTACTGATCGCATTGGAGCTGTTGCTTATCGGTTGGCACTTCCGGATACTTTGGATCGCGTCCACAACGTGTTTCATGTTTCCATGTAGCAGAAATTTCTTCGAGATGAGGATCGGTATCAGCATATCGATGTTGGGGAGATTGCATTGCAGCCGAATGCAACTTATTTAGAGCCACCGTGTCGTATTGTCGACCGACGAGATCAGATTCTTCGTAATAAGGTTATTCCTTTGGTTCGTGTTCAGTGGAGTCATCACAATGAGTCTGAGTCCACTTGGGAACGAGAGGATGTCATTCGCTCACGGTTTCCTGAAATATTGGAAGAAGGTAAGAGTGAATTCCGAGGACGGAATTTCTTTTGTTAGGGGGGAGGAATGTAATACCCCTAATTTTAAAAAGGATATTCCTGGTATTTAATTTATTATTTAAGTGCATTTTATTTGATTATGTGTCATTATTTTTTTTATTAGGTGCTTAATTGTTTTCTTTTGTGGTGATTTAATTTATTTAAATGATATTTATTTTTAGTTATTTGATTGGAATTACTTGTTAGTGTTTTAATTATTTAAGTGGCATTAATGGTTCAAGTGTAATTGGTTTAGTTATTTGATTGGAATTACTTGTTAGTGTTTTAATTATTTAATTGGCATTAATGGTTTAAGTGTAATTGGTTTAATTATTCTATGTGTGTCTTATTTTATGTGTGTCTTATTTGATTTAATTGGGTTTACTAATTATTATTTTGTTCAATTAGATTATTTGTTAAGTATTTAATGGTGAATAGGGTAATTAGGTAAATACATCTAACTAGGGTTTTAATTACAGTATAAATTAGGATTTTATATTATAGCCGTCGTAGGCTTCTACGTTAATTGGATGGGCCGGTTAGGATTGTGAGTTGGACTTAAATGAACCTAGGGTTTAGGAAAACTCTATAAGTATAAGGTAGACGTCTGTGTAGGGTTTTTTTTAAACAAAGCACACGTTTTGTGGAAGTGGAGAAGGAAAAACGCAGTTTTTCACATTCTGCCAAGGTTTGATCAAAGCTCCGATCCTGCTTCGTCCGTGGTCCGATCGAGCTGAATTTTGGAGGAGAGGTTCATGACTCAGTGACGCACAATCTGAACAGTGCAGATCAGAGTTTGACCTCGGGAAAAGTGATTCGTACTCGTGAACAGTAACTGGGTCGCACAGGTTTTTTTTCCATTTTGTCCAGATTTCATCAAACATCCGATCCTGCTTCGTCCGTGGTCCGATCGAGTTAAATTTTAGAGGAGAGGTTCATGACTCAATAAAGCACAATCTGAACGGTGGAGATCAGAGTTTGACCTCGGGAACAGTGATTCGTACTCATGAACAGTAACTGGGTCGCACAGTTTTTTTCCATTCTGCCCAGATTTCATCAAACATCCGATCCTGCTTCGTCCGTGGTCCGATCGAGCTGAAATTTGGAGGATAGGTTCATGACTCAGTGTTGCACAATCTGAACGGTGGAGATTAGATTTTTGAGTTCTGGAATAGTGTTTCGTACCCGTGAACAGTAACCGGGTTTTGGAACTCGCCGGGATTTTTTAAGAAGACGACGTTGAAACTTTGAACAAAAGTTTCTAAGGCAAGATTCTATCCTTACTCTTTCCCTTAGGCTTCATACTCTTTGCACTCTTAAATGATTTCAGGATTAATGAAGATTAAACCAAACTAAAATGATATCTGTTTTGCTATGAAACTGGTAGTTACAGTAGTGTTGTATGCTTGTTCAACCTATACTAAGCATGTTTGTGGATGCATTGTGGTTCTGTGGTTTACATTTTTCCTTACCACTGCTAGTATAAATTATTGGAAGGATGGGTCTAGATGATAGCTATCTTAACTTCTGTAATAGCAACTGTTGGAACTTAAATACTAGGAGGATTTGAGTTTAACACTAAATCGGTTTTGTGGAATACTATAATTTGAGCATATCTACATACATACTGTGAATATTGTTTTGATGCTTACATTATCACAGTTAGTATCAACTGTGGAGGTTAGGATTTTGTGATACATACCCTACATATTTGTATGTCATTTGTAAGGTGTTAAATGGAAGTTTTAATTAATTCTGTCTTTATATCAGACTAAAGGGAACAACTTAAATTGGGCATGTATATGTTGTTGTTGTGACCCTGTTTATCAATGCTTATTTTATCACTGCTAACATTGAATGTTGGATGTTGGAATTTAGTTGATATATACTTGATTTATTAGTATTATTGACTACTGGAGGATTGAAAAGTAGGCACCGGTATGGGACGGTGGCATACTAAGGATGTGTTTGGTTTTTAAAACAATACCATTACCCACCTACTTGGAATAAGGATGGGATTAACTAAAAGTTAAGTCCCGTGAATTTGTATTGTCATGGCAACTACTTATTGAGCGGCAATACCATGGATTTTGGATGGATTTTATATATGTACTGTTATGGTGCCTCAGTATGAGCTTGAGCCTCAGGACCGATGGCTAGGGAGCGTATATGCATCGGGATATGTAGCTGGCTACGATAGTTGGAGGTGTACCCTGTTTAGGTATAAGTACATATGCCCACTTCGTGTGCGTTTTAGCATGTTACCTCTATTCAGGTTGAGACCGGCCTATAGTCCAGTGAGAGTCCTTTAGTGTGACTATATATATATATATTTACGGACTATTAGCTATTGTTGAATTGTTTATGATGTACATGCGTATCGGGCCTCTGTTTGGATTGTAGTAGTATAGAACTTGCGCGTGGGCCTGACCCACTTCTATTTTTCAAGTACACGACAGTTCCAGGCCTAGACGTGTTCGTGCTGAGCAGAGGTCTCTATTCACTCTTCCGACGATGTAGGGCTCTCTCTATAGTTTTATTTCTGGACGTTTATTACAGTTGTTCTATCTTCCGTTTGGATGTTTAATAGGGGTCCACTAGAGATGGATTCCCAAGTTGTAAACTGATGGAGTTTTGGAGTTTGGGTTTGATGGATTTTAATAATTATAATATTTTGCGGATTCTATTTTTAGTTCCTTCCAGCTTTAATTTCATTTATTAATTTATTTTGTATTCCGTGTTCATTATAAAATATTAATTGTTTGATATTCCCTCGGGTTTGGGCCTGGGCCTGATCATCCCGTGTCTCGGATCCGAAGGGTATCTCATTGACATTAGGAGGAGGATCGGGTTCAGGGCGAAAGCGATATGGACCCAACGAAGTAAATGAGGAGGTTGTCAAATTCTTGGTCAGCAACAGAACTTGGGGATCGAAGTTTTAGTCCTAAGGTTTGCATTATTTGGGAAGTATATGCCAAGACTGGATTAAGATATCGGTGTTAGGTCAGTATATCGGGGCCGGCACAAATTTTGGATATTATCAGAAAAGAGACAAATGGAGAGTAGGATTCTGAAAATGGTCCTACGGGAGGAAATTTCAGTGTCTCCAAGAAAGGGAATATTTAAGCTTGAAGATGAAGGATCACACGGAGGTGATCTCATTCATCAGCAGTATGGTGAATAATACTAGTAGAATTGGTGTAGATCAATCTACATGTGGATAAAATTTTTTTTTGTCATCTCTCAGAAAGTCAGTTGAAACAGTACTCTTCGGTTGGAAATCGGATAGAGTTCTCATTAGAACAAAGACATGATTTTATATCACATTCTGGAGCGAATGGGGATTAGGTTGTGACGTTCTATGGTACGTTGTAAAACCACGATCGACGGTTTACATTCCGCGTATAAGGAGGATAAGGGGTAAGCCTTTAGTATTTGCTTAGGCAAAAGAATGTTGCTTTTAAGCTATGGTTACAGACAGGTTTCAAGGTTGGATAATTACCAACAAAACTACGAAATGATCTTTTGCGACATAATTTGTGAACTTGAGTTCAAATGAGGTTTTTTTCTCTGGAATGGAGGATGTTTTAATTAGAAATTATATTTTGGTTGTTTTGTTGCATTGTGTGTATCTATGTGTTTGATTTTGTTATTTTGTGTTGCATTTTACTACTATGTGTTTTATTTTGTTGTTACGTATTTTATTTTTGTTAATTTGTCCGGATTGGGAGTATGGAGTGGTTAGGGACACAAGTATGTTATCAACCAATTATTATTTTGATGACGTAGATAATAGCGCTATGTACGCTAGGATTTGTAAATAAATGGTTATATGATTAGGTAGAAACACAAACTCCTAACCAATCTATTGGACTTGGATGTGCGTCAATAGGGTACCTTAATTGGGATGGGATAGTTTAACTACCAATACGAGTCCAATAATTTACAATGATTAGTTGGATATATTCTACGCTAGGTAGGGATTTGTTTTTTTTTACAACACTATAAGAATGGTGGTTGTGAATGTCTTGGGAGATTCGTGAGGTTGTGGTAGGTAAAGATCACTGTAATGCCACTATGGATCGGACGGAGGATTTCAGGCTAGTAGGTACTTATTGGGATGACGCCGACTGAGGATAGTGGACTGATTTAAGCTATATCAGTCTATTCGTAATTCAGACATTGTTTTATGAGGGTGTTATTTGGAGGGGTGGCTGGAATTGTACCTAGAGGAGGAACCAAAGTTTCTACACTACATAAAAATGTGAATTTTTTTTTTTTTAGGGTCCTAATTTGCAACAATTAGTTGTTGCTTTGACATTGATGACTATATGGAGGATGGGAAAAGTTTCATAAGCTTTTTAAGCAGGACAAGGAGGCAAATTAGCACTATTTATATTATAAAGGTAGGGTGTGTCAAAGATAGGATGGTGAAACCGGTTAGCTATCATAAGGAAGCGGTGCACGGTGTGCGTGAAAAAAGTTATACTGCATGTTTAGCTATTGACGATGCTCCAAATTAAGTATTGGGTGCAGATGGAATTTGGTGGTACCAAACTAATGGTACATTTTGTAGACAGATTGGGTGGAGGATGTCGGGACTGAGGTTCACAACACTTAGTTCTTTCTTCATTCTGGCGGATAATATGATTTCTAAATTCAATCAGCTCAGATCTTGTGTATTTCGAACTAATGAAATATCAATTCATTTAAATAGAGGGGATTACAAAACGACTTAGATGCATCAAAGTGGTAATTCGCACTTTGCGTTACATTCTGGTTAGTGAAAGGGAACATGGATGAGGATGCTCGAAACAACTGATAGGAGTTTTCGGTTAGTTGTTACATTCGGAGTTGGGGTCTTAGTTTATACACTAATGACACTTGCTTTTACCAAGGCAATTAAGGGGGTCAAATTCAAATATCGAAACTGACCCTGGAGGCAGTGTTACCTTACTCAGACAGAGTATAAGGTACTAGAGGAGGATTTATCGCATCTGTGAATACTGTCGGAGTGACTGAGATATAAAATTTGTAGAAATTTTCTTGGTACACTCGGACGGTTATACGGAACATCAGGACATCAAATGTCCGTTCTGGTGACTAGGTATAGGAAGAGACATGTATATAACTGTCTAAATGAGTCTCCCCAGTTAGAAAGATAACTGGAGGTCATTGGCGATTTTTGGCACTGCCTAAATTACAATGGGAGTAAGACTAATTCTCATAATGTTCACTTTTGGATTTCGTATTAGTTCTACATTGTACTGACAACAGAGGTATAGCTGTGCTTCATATCTCTCAACGGGGGATTGGCTCAAGAATATATATTTGATAATGGAGGAGATACTTGGGATAGATATCCTAGGTTTTTATGGGAAGTTGGAAGTGTTTACTTCATTTCTCATCTTGATGGCACCGGGAGGTTTGCGGGGGAAGCAAGGTGTGTTGTCGGGGAAGGTCAGTTGTTAGGTATTCCATTTCTTTTTCAGGGATGGTGTTACTAAAACACTAGGATGGATGCATAGACGTTTTGCCAGTTTATGCTATGGAATTTGGAGGAATGTGGATCTTTATCCTGTATAAACAAATGTAGGTACGAATGAGTAGTTGTTGAATCCAACTTATATGTGGATTATTTTTTTTGTGTTTCCTTTATATCAGACCCGTAGATGGTTCTGGGAAGTTTTGAAATTCAGTGGAGCTCCTACGCAACAGCAGCGTCCACAATGGAACGATAATGAATGTTAATGAGAATAATTCAGGGTTTCGTGAATTCCGAGGACGGAATTCCGTTTGTTAGGGGGGAAGAATGTAATACCCCTAAAATTAAAAAGGATAAAATTGGGATTTAAATTTCATTCTATGTGCATTTTTGTCTATTGATTTTGTGATTGTATGTTTATGTGTCAAATTGTTTTTTATTTAATTATTGTATTTAAATAGCTTGTTGTCTTTAATTGTATTTTTATTTTTCTGTAATTATTAATTATTTTTCTAGCATATCAAAACTGTTTTAATAAATTAAGTGTGTGATTATCATCTAGGGTTTTGTTTTAATTCGTTTGAGATTTATGTTGGGCCGACTAAGGTTAATTGGAATTAGGTTTTGAGTAAAGTCTATAAATATGTATCATACGTCTCCCTAGGGTTTGATAACCCTATTCACGGCACAGTGAAAATAGAGAGAGTTTTGAGAGAAACTGAGAGACACAGTTGGGAGTTTTTGGCCAAGGATTGTAGGGTGGACCAAGGAGGAAGGTTAAGGGATGTTTGTGGGCTAAACCAAGGGTGGCAGAGGAGGTTCAATGGAACTAAGGTCGTCGAAAAAACCTAAGAAGAAGTTGGTGAAAGGTTTCAGATCAAAACCTTTAAAGAGGCAAGTTTCTTTCCTTTCTCCTTCTCTTTGGCTTGTGTTCTGTGCACCTAGAGAGTCTCTAGGGTTTAAGTAATTATGAATTGGAACGTACATGCTTAATATAAGTTATATTGATGATCTTTACGTGTTAAAAATCAATTCTGTTTAATGCTTGCAAGTTTTGTTTCAGTTTTCTGTTTTAATCATGTTATGTTGTTAGCAATTTTAGTTTCTGTAATTATTTTTTTAACCTCTGTAAATAATTCATGGGGATGATTATGGGGTGTTATAGGACTCTTAAGATTAGAAATGGAAGAGTAACAGAGGGGTTGGAATAGAACTGTTATTGCAAAATAGTTTCAGTGTTGTCTCTAAAGCATGTCTAGTTCGGTGGCAAATTTGATCTATGTAATTGATTCAAATGGTTGTAATCAAACCTTGGGAATGCTAGTGGATATTAATAAGACCCTTAGGATCAGTTTTAGAGACCAACTGAAGGGTAGAAATAAGCCGGAGAAGAAGCAGAAGGACAGAACTGAATCAAAAACGGACCGTAGCTCTCACAGGGGGAGAGAGCCGGCTCCATGGAGGGAGGAGCCGGCTCCCCCATGAGTAGAGCCGGCTCTACCCCAGCAAGAGGCGGCTCTAAGTCCCTTTAGAGCCGACTCTAGGTTATTTTGGAGCCTGCTCTTCCATTTTAGGAGCAGGTTCTTCCACGGGTGTATTTTCAGAAGTTTTTGGGCATTGTTTGGATGGTTTTAAGTGTTTTTAAACTATACTGGGAGTATATTGGGGTCTTAACTTAATGATTAAGTGTTAAATAGATCACTTGTGGCATAGTTTATGACTCGGTGCTAAAACAATAAAACAGTTTTCAAGTAAGCAACTTAGCATGCCATTGACGGATAAAAGGAACTGTTTTGCTATGATTAATTTTAAGCAATTTCTTGGTCAATATTATGATTGTAAAACTTATTTTAAATGCATGGTGAAGTCAATAATTTATCATAATTGATCTTTACATACATTGGATGTTAGATGTTGGATTATTAAATCAGTTCATGCAACTATGTGGTTATAAGCTTGGATTTGAATTGCTGAATGTTAAACACAATTCTGCAATTAGTTGAATATTGGTTTAGACTGTGAATTGCTAAACTTTAATTCATATGTTGTAATTTACATGGTTTTGGATGTTAATTGTGAAATCGTATATATTATTCTACAATTAACTGGATGATAGTTTTGAAGTGAAATTGCTGAAGTATTATATGAACTATTCTGCAATTACCTGGCTTTTGGTTTTGGATATTATGTTGCTGTACTATTTATTATAGTCTGTAATTTTTACATGGTTTTGGATTTCAATTGTGGAATTAATATATATTCTGTCAATTACATGGATCTGGAGGATTGTATGCACCGGTATGGGACGGTGTCATACTAGGGATGGTTTAGCTCAAAACGCATAAACCTAACCTATTGGATTAAAGGAAAGGATTGTAAAATATTGAATCCTAATTTTGCTTAAGTCAGATCAACTGAGTAAGTTGTGAGACTATCTGGATTAATTGATGTTTGTGGTTGAGGTCAGATCAACTGAGTAGGTTGAGTGACCATTTGGATTTACTGTGGTTGGAGTTAACTCATATCAACTGAATAAGTTGAGTGGTTAACTGATTATACGTTTTATGTCAGATCAACAAAGAATTGAATGACATACTCTGGTTTGGACGGATTTTAAATATATGATTATGGTACCACGAGATGAGCTTGAGTTTCAGACTCGTTGGTTAGGGTGCGTATATGCAGTGGATGCATAGCTGGATATAGTGGGTTGAGGTGTACCCTGTTAGGTCTAGGTACTCATGCCCACCTTTGGGTGCGTTTTTGCATGTTGCCTTCTATTCAGGTTGAGACCCCCTACATAGTCCAGTGAATGTCCCTTAGTGTGGATTTTTATATATGTATGGACTAGATAGCTATTGCTGAGATATCTAGGGTGTATCTGGGTATCGGGTCACTGTATAGATTGCAGTTAGGATAGAACTTGTATGTGGGCCTGACTCACTCTTATTTTTATAGGTGTTCGTCAGTTCCAGGCTTAGAGATTGATCGTGCTGAGCAGATACAGTTATTCACTCCACTGACGACGTAGGAGTATTTTTTCTTCTCGTTATGAGCATTTATTTTCTTTGCAGTTGTTCATGTTCAGTATTGGAATTTTTAGTAGGGGTCCACGAGATGCATTCCCGAGTTGTATTAGATGTACAGGAAAAGTGGGTGTATTCAAACTAGTTCTTGTATATAAAGTTTCTTCGGAGGTTTTTCTATTAAAGGATTTTTCATTTTAGTTCTTTTTAGTAAAATTTTATTTATTACAGTTTTCTATATTGTATTCTGTGTTCGTTAAATTGCTAATTGATTTGATATCCTCGGGTTATCGGGCGTGGGCCTGGCCAACCCGCATCCCGAAATCCGGGGGTATCACAGATTTGATGAACAGGATCTTTAAAGCCTATTTGGATCAATTTGTCATTGTTTTCATTGATGATATTTTGATCTATTCTAGGTCTGAGGACGATCATGCTAGACATCTTTGGATAGTCTTGCAGACGCTTCGTGAGCACCAGTTGTATGCCAAGTTAGAGAAATGTGAATTTTGGCAACGGGAGATGAAATTTCTGGGTCACGTGGTGTCAGAAAGAAGAATTGCGATGGATCCAGCCAAGGTTTCAATAGTGGTTGAGTGGGGACAGCCTACTTCACCTACTGAGATTCAGGGTTTTCTTGGTCTGGCAGGATATTACAGGAGGTCCATCCAAGGATTCTCAAAGATAGAGGGACATTGCTCTTTTTATCTCATAATGTAGTACTTGTCAGATGGTCAAGATTGATCATCAGAGACCGCCAGGAGCTCTACAGCCACTGCCGATACCGGAGTGGAAATGGGAGAGCATTTTTATGGATTTTGTGGAAGGGTTGCCAAATTCCTTCAAGGATTACAATTCCATTTGGGTTATCATGGACAGACTGACGAAATCAGCTCATTTCTTCCCTATTCGTACTAACTTCACTTCGGAGTAGTTGGTGAGACTTTACATTACTGAGACTGTGAAGTTGCGTGGCATTCCATTTTCTATTACATCAGACAGGGATTCGAGCTTTGTGTCAGGCTTCTGGAAGAGTTTTCAGCAGGCTTTGGGTACAGAGTTACATCTTAGCACTGCTTATCATCCTCAGACTGATGGACAGACTGAGAGGGTTAATCAGATAATGGAGGATATGCTTCGGTCGTGTGTTCTTGATTTCAAGGGCCACTGGAAGGATTATTTACCGCTTGTGGAGTTCGCTTATAACAATAGTTTTCAGAAGACTATTGGGATGGCACCATTTGAGACATATAGATGTTAGGGACATTGAGTTGCAGCCAGATGCAGCTTATTTGGTGTCACCATGTCGTATTGTCCACCGGCGGGATCAAATCCTTCGTAACAAGGTTATTCCATTAGTTCGTGTTCAGTTGAGTCATCACAATGAGGCTGAGTCCACTTGGGAATGGGAGGATGTCATTCGCTCGTAGTTTCCTGAAATATTGGAAGAAGGTAAGAGCGAATTCTGAGGACAGAATTCCTTTTGTTAGGGGGGAAGAATATAATACCCCTAATTTTAAAAGGATAGTCTCGGCATTTTCATTTTTCTTTTATTGCATTTTTATTTGTTATTTTATTTATTTGCTTTGTTTTGTGATTATCTGTGTAATTGGTTAATTATTTAATACTTATTTAATTGTGTTAATTGTTTATTTTCTATGATTGTTTAATTGGCTTCATGAATTAATTAGTTGGATTTTTATTTGTTTTATTACTGCTATTATTTGCTAAATTATTAATAATACTACTTATTTTAATTAATTAGTTAAATTGATAACTGTTTATTTACGTTGTGTATCACGACTTAGGGTTTTAAGTTTCAATGTGTAGCCGACTTAGTATTAAATTAATTATGGTATCAGTTTCATTCTTGGATTACAATTAGAATTAGGGTTGAGGGTTTATAAGTCTATATATATACATGTATACGTTCTGTCTAAGGTTGAAACAAACCTTATTCCCGGAGTGAGAGGCAGAGAGATATAGAGGAGGAAACACAAAGTGACCTTGGGTGCTTAACAAAGCAGTTCAAGGAGGAAGGAACGGGGTGTTTCTGGGTGGAACCAAAGCACCGGAGGAGTAAACCTACAGTATAGGACACTAACGTAGCATTTAGAAACTGTGGAATTAGAGTTTCAAATCTGAAACTCAAAGGCAAGTTCTGTTCTATTCTATTCCTTTAATCTGTGTTCTGTGCATGCTTAGAAAGACTCCAGGGATTAAACTAAGGCTTAATTACATCTGTTATGCAAGTTTAATCTGTATTTAAATTCATGAAATAAATCTGTTCTTAGTTGCTTTAAAATCTTAACCTGAAACTTTGCTGCCGTTGTGTAACAACTTGTGTTTAAATTCAAGTGTTGGTTGTATATTCTTATTCTGTGACCAATATGGAATCTGGATGGACTTTAAAACGTGTATTAAAAACTACTACAGAGGTCTGGTGATCATCGGAATCGGAGAGGAGGAAAATGAAACGAACAGAGGCTGCTAAGAGGAGGGAGAGAGGGCTCCCAAACCTCTTAGAGCCGGCTCCCAAAGGGGAGAGCTGGCTCTTGGTGTTGTGGAGCCGGCTCTAAGAGCCTAGAGCCGGCTTTAGATGAAAAATAGAGCAAGCTCCCATTTTAAGAGCCTGTTCTATCTTAAAACACACAGAAACGAGATTTTTTTTAAGGACTGTTTGGCGAAACGGGGTTTTCTAAAATTGTTTAAAGGTCATAGAATGGTGTAATGCATCGCTAAAAGCTTGTATTAATGTTGGGAAGTATGTTTTACTCTTGCATATTGAGGATGGAATTAACATAAGATTAAACCAAGATCTGTATGTGAAGGATTGAACAATTGACTTGTATTACAGACTGTTACGCTTTCCTTGAAGTGGAGAAGGCTCTCCTTAAGATGGAGAAGGCTCTTTTGTTTTCAGAGCCTTCTTTTTCTCCTTTAATACGTAAAACTGATAAATTGAGGTCTGTTTGGTTAAACTGGATTTTTCTAAGGCTGTCTATGTGCTACTGAATAATGTAATTCACTGCTTTAGACTTATAAAATTGTTAGGAAGCAAGCCTACATTTAGATATTGAGGATGGGATTAATTTAAGCTTAAACAGAGAGTTCGTAGGTGAAGAATTGGAGAATTAACTTCTGTTGCTTACTGTTTTTGAAACTTTGATTTCTCTGCAAAATCTTAAATTGAGAATCATGTTTTTAGCTATGATTTAGGCATATAGTAATTTAATTATGTGTATGCTTAAATGGAGTTAACTGGTGTTAAAATCGGTTATACATTGCACCAGTATGGTACTATTTGGAGAGGTAGATTGTGTAATCTTACTTTACAAATTTAAAGGACTGGGATTTGGATTCTAACTCTGTTAGTGGATGCATGATTTAGTTTTACACATATAAAATTGTATTTGTGCTTATTTTATACTGTAGTTGATAACTATTTATACTGTTTTTGGTCAACTATGGTAAATGGAGGATTTAAATGCTATGACTCATATTAGCAATTTAAATGGTTGGAATGTGATATTTAGGTTCTGTAATGAATGTCTAATGTCATGTTATATGTATTAAACTGTATTTATGCATATCCTGGATAATGGTTGATAGATAACAATTATTGTCTCTACAATTATATTGTTTGGAGGATTGCGTGCACCGGTATGGGACGGTGGCATACTAGGGATGGATTAGTAAAACACTAAATCCTACCTATTTTGGAATAAGTTGGATTAACTATAAAAAGTTAAGTCCTACTTATATGGATGTCTATGCACCGGTGTGGGACGGTGGCATATTAGGGACGACTCAGTTCAAAACACTGAGACCTATCTATATTCGGGATGGATTAGTTCAAACACTAAGTCCTACCTATATTGAAATAAGATGGATTAACTACAAAAGTTAAGTCCTACTTATAACTATGTGTCAGGTCAATAAACCTTTTGAATGACACATTTGGAACGGACTTTATATATTTATATTATGGTACTATGGTATGAGCTTGAGTCTTATGACCATGGTTAGGGTGCGTATATCGCCTACGATGGATAGCTGGACAGTAGTGCTATTCCCTGGTTGGTCTAGGTACATATGACCACATAATGTGCGATTTGCATGGTATCTCTACTCAGGCTGAGACAGACCTATTGGACTAGTAAACGTCCTATAGTGTGTACTTATACATATATGGACTACTCTAGATATTGTTGAATCTATCTAAGATGTATCTGCGTATCGGATTCCTGTTTGGATCATAGTAGATCAGGACTTGCGTGTGGGCCTGACCCACTCTTTTATTTTTCAAGTGCTCGTCAGTTCCAAGGTTAGAGTTTGATCGTGCAGAGCAAATACAGACTTCCATTCTATCGACTACGTAGGACTGTTTACTTATTAGCTGTGGATCGTACTTTAGTTATTTCATTTTACAGTTAGGATTTTATTAGGGGTCCACTAGATGGATTCCCGAGTTGTTAATTAATTGGAGGTTTTGAAGTTTGAATTTTTATAACTTTACTTTGAGGATTTTCGATTAGAGTTCTTTTCAGCCATTTTTATTTACTTCTTATTATTTCATCTTGTATTCTGTATTCGATTTAATTATTAATTGTTTGATATTCCCTCGGATTTGGGTCTGGGCCTGATCAACCCGTGTCTCAGATCCGAGGGGTATCACATGTGGAAATTCTTCAACTGGATACTTATATCACAGTTGATAATCTAATTTCCAGCTATTAGTGGGTGATCCCACCATTACTTCAGCATTTACAAGTCTTACATTCACAAAGGTTCATATCCCAGCTGTAGAGTCTCCCCTTGCCTAGTACTGAGAGGGATAATGTGATATAGATTCTAACACATACAATCAAATACCTCATATCACCCTCAATATCTTTTACATGGTATCATCTGGTTTGGTTTAAGAATAACATCCCAAAACATAGTGTGATTGCATGGCTTGCCTGCAGGAATGGGCTATTCACACTTGATTCAAAGCCAATGAGAAACAAACATTATGTTAACATATGTTTCCTTTGTGTTACTGGTAATAAATCATTGGATCATATCTTCTTTCAATGCAGTTTCAGTGCTCATATTTGGGTGTTTATTCAGCATGTAGCAGGGTTCTATATTGTACCGAACAGTTGGGGTGACTTAATAAATTGGTGTTCTACCACATGGGGCTCTAAAAAGTTCTTCATCTATAAGCTAGCTTCTCCTCAATGATGCAATTTACTTTATATGGTTGGAAAGGAATACAAGGGCCTTTAGGAACAAGACCTCTTCTCCACACCACATTATCTGTTTCATTAAAAGCTATGTTCAAGCTAAGCTTGCATCTCTAAAACTAAGGAATGAAGGTCAACTCAGAATGCTTGGAACTCAGGAAGACTTATTGCAATTGTATTTACAAGGTTGTTCATTTGCAGGTGGACAAACTTGGTGTCTAGCTAAGTAAGTAGTTATGTTTTGTATAAGGGAGTTGTCTTACTGATTAGGTTGTGTATGTCGTTTACACTTTCTCTGTTGGAAGGTTGTTGTTGTATTTGCTTAGTAATGTTGGCTAATTTGTGCTGGTTGTGCCCTTGTTAGGCTATCTCTTGTACATTCTTATTTTGATTTTATTAAAGCTTACCATTAACCCAAAATAATAATAATAATAATTCAATCAATCACAAATTGGGCAAGTTGACCTATTAATCTCATCTAGATCATTGAAGCAATTAATCACAATTTAAATCAACTAACAGTTTCCACTTCCCGCTTAACACTGTTTTCACAAACAACTCTTCCTCGTTTAACAGGATGCGAATCTATATTATTTACCTTATTTGTTCTAATAACTCTTATCACCCAACAGATAAGCATCCTCTTTAGGAAAAGAGAGGTCCTGCACACCAACCAACCATTGATATGGCATCATTACTAGTGAGAGAATCCAATCCAATGGTTAGTGGGTGTGCAGGACCTCTCATGAAGAGGATCTTTGTCCATCATCCAACATAACATCCTCATTTTCTCTACTGTGTTTGTGCCTTTAATACCCTAATAACCTTTATATATAGAATTGTCCTTTTTTAGGTTATTTGGTATTCCTTTTTCACAAAGGATACCACCAGCTTTCTCCTCAATTCCAATCGTACTTACTATATATATCACCATCTATCTCCCTATCTTTTTGTAATATTGATCCTAAATGACCGAATTAGTTGTTTCTTAAATAAGTTCTTTTGAAAGTTATTTTGAACCAGAAGGCCTTTGGCCTATTGATATAAACTGTAAACCTCTTGTGGCTAAAGCCTTTCTTCATATTTATAATTTTGTTGCTAAGGCTTCCTTGGACGTACCTACTAGTATAATGAATATGCAAATAACATACACCGTGCAGGTCCTAGCTGCCTCCGACATACAATTTATCCCAACTTTATTTATATATCTATTCATATTTACTGTAATCTTGTGTTAGACAATATCATACACCTATACACATGCAAATATATCGACTTGATGACTATTTTATCTTCTAAAAAATTGTTTTAATATCTACCAAACAATATGAATATGATACTAGGGCATTAGGATTAAAAGTTGTTTCAACGTGACCAGCATATCACAAATACAAGAAACATTTTTTTTTATGTAACGAGGTAAAATTATGTATGTCTAATCCTTCTTAAACTCTATAGTGACAGAAACTTCATGCAATAGATTTAGTTCAAACATACTTTAGTTGTTCACTTCTGAATTTAGATGAAAAAAAAAAAGAAATTGTAAAAGTAGCATTGTTTTTTTAAAATAGTATTTTTTAACCGCATTGTTAATTATTACAAGGAAAGTATAAAAATGTTACCATACAGTAATTTATTTCATATTAAACCATCCACTTTTTATTCGAGTCATTTTTTTTATTGGTAAACTAAAAAGGTTATTATCACCGGGTTTTGGATTTGTTGGTATCTCCTTTGTCTCCCCCAGACAGAAGGATTGAAGATACGAAGTCACGAATTCTAATTGGACGCACCTTTTTCACAAAGGGCTTAGCTTTTTGACAATTCTAAAAAGCAACATAAAGGATTTGACTATCAATAGTGTTGGTGGAGTGGTAGGACATTTCACTTGGGGGTATTTTAGGTAATTCAGAAAACTGCCCCCGCTACCGTAGATATATGTCATCCCCGGTTGTTGCAATGTTCCCAATTATCGGATGCATATATGTACATGTGTCATATATACACACACACACGTACGTTATGCGTGTATAAATAACCCTTAACTCCAATCATCTTTTCAGATTCCATGGTTTCGTCGTATTCTCTGGGGACCATGGTCCGGTCCACTAAGCAGTTTTCTTTATCAGTAACCAGTAGACACGCTTAAACCATCAGTAAGGCCTACTATGTTAATGTGGGCTAAGATACAGGGAAGGCCCAATCTGAATGTGGATCAAACATGGGCTTCTTAGTTTTTAGTCTATATCCACACGACATAGAGGGGATGGGGATGAAACTTTAGATTGGTGGGTCGAGTTGGTCCATGATAAACTCAAACCCGTTAAAGAAAGGATGGGTTCGGGTCGGTTCACAAATCATAACCCCTAGTAGTATCAAGTTGACCAGATTGTAGTAGAGGTCCCAGCAACAACCAATAGTGGGCATTCATTGCAGAATTGATCATACAAATTTCTAAAGGAAGAGTTTAAACAGATAGAAGGAGGTTTTGGTCCAAACTTGAAGACCAATAAAGTGGCTAATAGGGTGGTGAAGGTATTGCGGGTATTTTATTGTTTGTTCAATAAGGAATGAAATCGCATATTTAAGTCTTTAAGAGTAGTAATTTTGTACTCTGTTTATGTTTTATAAGTCCAATAAACATGAATTTGACAATCTCAACCCGTTTTCTCTTCACTGACTAAAACGTGGGGAAAGGAAAAGGGCAGGTTCCAGACATACATACATACATATATATAGGCATAAATTATAAACACATAAACAGAACAAGCATAAATGTCATTTAAGTAGCAACGAATGCAATGCATACAAACACCTCTCAATGTCCTCATATTTGCATATGGACATATTTATATATATAATCATCACATTTATCTGGAAGAAAAGAAACAAACAAGAAAGAAAGAAAGAAAGAAAGATAATGAAATATATATAATTATATATATTGGAAAGGTAAGAAGAGAATGAAATATTGAAATGGATGCAACTAACCTGATGAAAAGTATATATATGTTGAAATTCAAGTGTTATGAGCAACTTCAACTGTAGACTTGTATTGGTCTTCTTTCTTCAGTTACGAAAACACAAGTAGTAGTTGAATTTGCAGAGTAAGCAGAGAGAGTGATGGAGGAACCAAAGTTTTGATTAAAAATAGAAGAAAAATAAAAGAATGGGTGTTGGTGGGGGATGCATATAAAAACAAAAGAAATAAAGAAAGAAGAAGTGAAGGTTAGATGATATATGATGGTGATGAGGTGTTGTGGTGCACGTGCTAAGAGGGATTTGACCAGCAGATTCGAAAAAACATTACAAAAAGCTATATATTGTTGGTGTTCTGAGGGAGTGTGTTGTTGAGTTGGGTGGTGAAGAGAATAATCCTCCTAACCCAACTTTCTTTTGCATCCTTCCTAACTAATGGACTCACTCACGTTCATTAGGTGAGGGTGGGACGACGTACCTTCTTTTCTTTCTCTGCTTTCTACCCTCACTATTTCATACGGACCTCACTATGAAACCCACACCACATGTTCTACTTCTACTTCTACCACCATGCTGTTATGTGAGACTCTCTTAAACAATGACTTCACCATCATCCACTTCCCAATTCCAATGGACAACATTTACGTGTCTAAATATCTGCTACTGATCAAACTTTCCTTGCTTGTTAGTCAATGTCCCAAGTTTCAATTCCCAAGAAAATGGTTACCACCAGACAACTAAGTAAAACCTAAAACATCTTTTTCACACACCAATTTAGCAAAACATTTGTTCCACTTGCAACCCTTTTTAATATTTTTTTTCCTGGAAGATAAAACAAGTTTCTTTAGGCTTTGTTCTGTTATATAGAATCAAAGTCCTGAATTTGTTTTGTTCAAAACTACCCCAAAATTGTCTTAAATTCCATCAATTATTATTCCATAGCTCTACTTCAACACGGGCCAAACATAGTCTTGATCATTTTCATAACTACTTCGAAACTGTTTTAATATTTTTGGACACCACTTGTAACTCCATGATAGATTAAAATATTTCAATACGATCATAACCGTAGCCCCTAATTCCAAAATCTCAGACACAATGATTGAAGGGCCCAAAAACTCCACCAAACCTGTACCACTCGAGCAAATATTGACATTAATAATAAAATTAAAACCATATAATTAATTAAATTACAACCGATCCACCGCTGAAACCACTCAAACACCAGATTATCCTGGGCGAACCAGAGACTTGATTACTCCAAAATCTCCCTTGTTCACAGCAGTTGAAAAGCTCCATAAAACCAATCTGATACTCAGAAAAATCCAATAAAATTAACCAAAATGTTTGGATCAGCCTTTCCAAACGATGTCCATACAAAAATGAATGCTTAACAAAAAAACACGCCAGGCCACCATTCCACAACAATCACCAATAAGAAGCAGGTGGCAGTCACTAAATATATAGTTCAACTAAGAAAAGAAGAATTTTTGCCAGAAAAGTTATAGGACAGAAAAACTAATGAGCAACACAGGATCAAAACTTTCATTGTGTAAAGCATCCTCCGTGCCACCAACCATCCATGCTCAACGATTGGCTTTCGCAACCCTCTCAATCTCATCCTTCTTTTTAATTGCGTAGCTGTATATATAAAAGCAATCAGTAAACATATATTGCAAGAAAAAATTATGAAAAGGGAATTCGATGGTGGAAGTCAATTGTTATGTACAAGCAAGAAAGTTTCCCCAATACAATGGTGACAACAACTAGGTTTCCCTTACCTGTTGGAAGAACCCTTGGCAGCATTGATTAGTTCATCAGCAAGGCACTCAGCTATGGTCTTGATGTTCCGGAAAGCACTCTCACGAGCACCGGTTGTAAGGAGATAAATTGCCTGGTTGACACGACGCAGGGGAGAAATATCAACAGCCTGACGCCTCACAACACCAGCGGAACCAATTCTAGTAGCATCCTCCCTTGGTCCACTATATCAACGGGACACAATTCAATGGAAAACAATAGTAAGAGTCAAGCTAAACAGAAACTGCACCAAAACTTGATCACAAGGTTCCACTTTTTTTTATAGTGGTGGGCCCATTTAAAAATTTAGAGATAAGAAAGCTGGAAGATGTTCATCTCACTGTCTTGCATTTACACATGGTAAAAATAAGGGGGAGAAAAAGTTTCATCAAGGGCAAATAATCATTTCCCACAAAAACATAGTAAAATAATAAGATGTGCAAGGTTGTTTACCTGTTGATTACAGCATCAACAATGACCTGGATAGGATTTTGGTCAGTCAACAAATGGATAATTTCCATTGCATGCTTAACAATGCGAACTGCCATCAGCTTCTTCCCATTGTTCCGCCCATGCATCATCATAGAGTTGACCAGCCTCTCCACAATTGGGCACTGTGCCTTCCTAAAACGTTTGGCTTGGTACCTCCCAGCTGTGTGAGGCATATAGGTCGGATGCTTGGCAGCAGTTGCCGTAATGTAATCCTCCACAGAAATGTCCTGAACCTGTATTAAATTGAACAATCCAGCGTCAGATAACAATGATTGGCATCTGTGGCAGTATTAAACAATTGCATGAGAAGTCGGTAGCAATTGTTGTGGAGATTATCTACACGTGGACTGCACAAAGGGTGACAATCTTGGAAGTATTACAGAAATAGAAACAAACCAGTACATTCTACAAAGCATTCAATCACACAAGTAGTTCCTGTAATAGGAAAATGACAACATAACCAAAATGGAAACAACATAGTGTAATAAGAAAATGTGGACAAAATTAAAAATGGAAAAAATGTCATGCTCACAAATTTCCTAAATTACCCTTTGGACAATGTTATTGAAGGGGAAAAAATCATTCAGGGAAAAAAAATGTTCCAAAATACCAAATAGGAGAGAGAATTAATAGAAATGGTCAAGCAATCAGTTTAATAATCATAATCATACCATAAGGAATTAATTTCAAAGATACGAAATAAATATTACAGTAACGGCAGACATAATTAATAAACACTTGGAAATAGACAAGCGATCAGATTCAAATAATATATAAAAAAAAAAATGAATTCACACATACATAATCATACCATAAGGAATTAATTTCCAAGATACAAAACAAATATTACGGTAATGGCAGGCAGATTGTGAAGAAATACAATATCAAGGCATCAAATCAAACATAAATTGAGCCAAATTTTAACAATGGACAACAAACTATCATTCAGTGATATAAACTAAACAAAAACCAATAAAAAGCCAACAGTACAATAAAATTTGACTCAATATGTGCATGCGGCAAAAGCATCCTCCCTAAAGCCAGAAAATGGAGTAGCTTCCACACAACCTTCATTGCAGCATTAGCTGTTAATTATGAACTAACCACCCATTCAAACAAAATTTAACAAGAATATATCCTCATAACTCTAATCATTTCCCAATTACCATTGATTTGTCCATAGACAATTCAGCTATATATCATCATAACTCTAATCACTTCCCAATAAACCATTGATTTGTCCACAACAGACAATTCAGTTCCTGTGTTCAGAGAGAGTTATAGAGAAAAAAATTATAAATTACACTCTAAATAAGCAAAAGTGCCTCATATACTTGCAGGTCATCAAGTTCCTCGATACGATATGCAAAGATTAACAATAGAAATATCAACACAAGTTCACAAAATAAATAAATAAATAAAGCAAAAACAAGTGAATCCTTATGGGCACTCATCATTCCCAAACCTTCCAGATCAAGGTTACCGAGAAGGTCTGCATTACAGGAAGCAAATGTGGTAGACAACATACAAGAAATTAAACATAATGGGCGTAGATGACATAATGTGGTAGAATGGTTTTCTTACAATTTAGTGACGAAAAAGAAAAATAATGTTATATATAAATAACATCATGGAAACTTACAACCACACAGTACAAAAAAGTATTTGATTGCTAAATTTAGTGTTTAGGAAAAAGTATAGAAATTTCCGAGCAAGCAACCACACAGTACAAAAATAAACACTAACAAACCTTGTTCACATTCAGAAAATAAAAGAAATGAACATTTTTAGTTATGTAAGATCAATGGAGTTTAGTTCTGACAAAAATGTTTTATCTAAGTATTTCATTCATTGCTTCGGATTAAAACATCACCTATTCCTTTTGTTCTGGGATTTCGCCTGTCTCTTATTTTTACCCTGCACAAACTGGATTTAATCTCTCACACCCAATATCAATAGAAGTCGATTAAATAACCACAAACTAGTGACATTTTTTTCCCATTAAAATTTAGGGATCATGAGTTCAATTAAAAAGAAAAGTAGTAAGTGACAATATTTTAATTAGTAAGTGACGCTATTGATCCGCAGGACCACTTCGGATTATAAATAAGAAAAATCTAGAAAACTTCCAAAAATTGTACATATGACTTATTTTGTGCAGGATCGGGGAACAAAAACAACTAGTTAGCAGTGTAAAAAAAAAATTAGGGAAAATTCAAATCACATCCATCAACCAAGATATAAACACATATATGTATATTTGTGTATCTATTAATAGTTTCAAATTAAGAATTAACAAGACCTGAACATCGTCGTACGACCATCTGTTGAACAGCTTCACATCGGTATGAGGAAGAGTTTCCTTGTCCTTCTTAGGGTTCGTCCCAGTCCCAGGTCCTGTCGCAGTCGCAGCTTGTGGAATAGCAACAGCAGCCGCCATTACTGAAACTGCGCAATAGATTCAGAGAAAGAAAAAAGATTACACAAAATACACAACCATACATAAATATTATTCAAACATGGAGAGAGAGAGAGAGAGAGAGAGAGACGGAACAGAACTACCAGACCTTCAGGAAAATGCCGGAGGAGGTCTCGAAGCTAGAAAGGCGAGAGTGAAAGGAGGTGTAAAAGTAGGGTTTCAAGTTGTATATATACAGGCTCATACCTAGGGTTAACGACTTGGATCTGGACGGATTGGGCCGGTTGAAGCCTTAATGAAGTCCAAAACTTTGTGGGCCTATCAGTACTACTTACAAAAATGTATTTCATTTAAGTATGATTTTTATATACGGTTTTTTAAATTTTTACCTTTTAAAAATTTAGTTAATAGTTTCCTAGTATATTAGTTCTGTTTTTTAATAGTTGGCTACCAATTTTTATGGAAAATTATTGTTGGCCAGGAAAAAATAAAGAAAATTCTCACAAATTTCTTCTGCAAAAAAATAAAAATAAAAATAAATTATTTCTTGGAAAACTAAATTTGGAAGTTTGGATTTACAATTGTGAATTTTAGTTTTATCTCACCAAAATAAAATTAGATTTATGCATAATAAATTAAATGAAAGGTACAACCATTTGTATTTCGCTACGTGAGTGTCTTAGAAACTTATTTAATTAGATTTTCACATTAAAGATCTTTTAATTATTATCTTTTATTTTTTAGTCATGCTTCTCGATCACATGGATTGCAGGTGAATTTTTTCTTTATAAAAGTGTATAGAAATTTAATTTTTATGCACGGCTTTTTCTTCAATTTTCTTACCTTTTTAAAAATTAGATTAATAGTTTCGTATTACTTTTTGAGTTGAGACTATTTTTTAATAGGTTGCTTATATGCAAGTTTCTTGTATTTTGGTGAAGTGTTATATAAGTTAAATCTTAATAAATGGACACGTCATATTTTAATTACCAAATTCAATTGCTTATATAAGCTCATGGCTTAGGGATTTTTAAAGATCAATTCAACACAGTTATTGACATTCAGGTGTGGAATAAGGAAAAGTAAACAGAATTCTCAAATGAAGTAGTAAGTCTACAGTCCAACTTTAAATTGAAAGTTGAGTGCTAAAGTCTAAAAAATAGTATTCAAAAAAATTAAAAAGCAATACAATCTTATTTTCTCTCACTTGAGAGTTTAGTTGAGACTAGTGGTTCAATTTTTATTTTTATTTTTTAAAATTTTATTTAATCAAACTTTTGGTTCAACTTGGACAATCATTGAACATTATGAATAAACCTCTAATTAAGTTGTGAGCACAGGTGGAACCCGAATTATAAGATGTCATTTTTATAGGCTAATATTTCTAAAAATATTATATATTTGTTATAGTAATCAACTATTTTTTCAATTTATCTTTCTAACATTATTACTGAAAATTATTTTTTACATTCAATTTTTTAAACCTTTCCAATTTGCTCCCTTAATCAAGGATAAGCTTTTGGAATTCAAGTGCAATTCCATCAAATATATATATAATTCTGTCAACTAACACCCAGGCCAAACAATTAAATCTTCCCAAAAATAGATTGCAAAAATACATATACACTAAGAAACAAAATTTAAAAAAATATATTGGATAATTTGGATTTTGTTAAATAGGATGAGCTATTAATTTAAAAGAAACAAAATCTAAAATCCAGAACAATGTTTTTGCCAAAATAATTTATGAAATAGATTAAGAAATATTTGAACTAAGTTGAATTTCTTTCAAAATAATACCACTTTCATCGACACCTAAGCTAATAGTAGCTAGAGAATACTTTGGCAACAATTCGAACAACTCACAATATCACATACCAAAAGTTCTTACCCAATAACATACCCAGGCCGGATTATCCTCAAGAGATTACCAAAAATCCCAGCAAGCAAAAACGCCACTTATCTCAAACACGGTTTCAAATCATTCAACCCTAACATTAAGAACCATCCTTTCTCAAACATTAAAAATAACAAACAATAATGCATGAACATCCTCAGATAAGGGGAATGTCACGAAAACATGAAAATTGGATAAGACATGCACCAAAACAGTCAAAAGCTTGAAGGACTAGGTGGGAATATCTCAAAAGACATAAATTTTTGATAAGACATGCTCCAAAACAGTGGAGCTTGAAGGTCTATGTAGGAATATATATGAATCCATCAGCGCAACCTTCTTGCCTCCCTCTCAGACTCGAGAAGGGTGAGGACATCGCCTTCCCTGACCGGGCCCTTCACATTCCTCATGATAAACCGGTTCTGATCGTCAAGGAATTTGACTCTCACCTGAGTCACCTGCCCTCTTGATCCTGTGCGACCCATAACTTTGACCACAATGGCATGCTTGATCTGAGAATCCATTCTGCCCATGTAAAAACAGTTAAATTAGGATATATATAAATATATATCATTCCGACTAGATACCACATTATTAAATATGCAGTGACCATCTGGATGTTAAACACACAATTGAGATTGCATTTGTCAAGCACAAAAACAATTGGGCGTAACTTCCAGTGCGAGCAAAATAAAATAGCTTTTTCACTGAACGAGCAAGTTCAAGCAAAATAAAATAGTTTATTAAACAAAGCCTGAATATAACCATTGTCTAAAGAGTAAAGATCGGTAACTCTGTATCCACCTCAATATTCTCAAAAATTAAAAAGCAACTGTAGTCTCTTTCCATGGAAGTATTTTTGCTAAAGTATATCATGCAAACCATTTGAGTAAGATGAAAATCATAATAGGCATAAGAGAGTAATATACAAATACTAAATAGATTAAGAAAAGTTTTATGAATCAAGTATCTTAGAGAACAAAATTTCAACTAGAACAACATTTGAAACTATGCCACATGGAGTCTTCAAGAGGTTTAGTAAGAGTGTCAAATACACAATACTTGGACATTGGTATTGGGATATGTGTCCAGCACTTTTGGTTGCACCCAAAAAACCCAATCCAATTTTATTATACAATTGCTTCAAAACGAGTGATACTTATATTAAACATAGTTACATAAAGATATTATTTTACTCTAAAAAATAAAATAAAATATTAATATTATGACTATTTAATAATGTCCGACCACGGGTACTCAAGTCCAGGTAATATAGGCAAGAAATACATGGAAGCAACTCTCAAGAGACTGCAACATTAAGACTCAGTTTGGTTGGAGCCTGGAGGGTACTGGAAGGAAAAGAAAAGGAAATGAAATATTATGTTTGGTATGAATTTTTTTAAAAAAAAGAAAGTGAACAGAGGGATTCCAAATGATACAAATTATATATGATGTGTTGGTTTTGTTATCCTTCCAAAAATAGGAGGAAATGCTAGCATTTTTGACGAAACTTTGTTAATAACAAATTTTCCCGACAAACTTTATAGAAAAAGGTATGATAGTAAATTTATTAAAATACTCTCCTTTACTTTCTTTACCCATTTACTTTCTTTACCCAAACATGAGGACTATCATTTCCTTCCTTTTCCTTAATTAACCAACCAAACACCAAAAGAAAAGAAAGGATAAGACTAGTTACAAGAAAAGGGGCAAAAAAAAAAAAAAAGGATAACATTATTTAAAAGAAAAGAGTAAAGGAAAGAGAGGCACTTATTGTGTTTGGTTAATTGATGAAGAAAAATAAAGGAAAGGATAGTAATCATATAAAATTTGGGATGTAGAGAAATTCTAACAATAAGGGAACAACTTCAGCTAACTATAACCACAATTATGACAATTGCCAACCTCAAACAATTGTTAGAGAATGAACAGAAAGATACAAAATCAAGTTATACAAACTACAGGCCACAAATCCCTGTATTTAAAATCTCAAAAAGGAACAGTTAAAAATCTAAATAATTACAAATCAATTTGTCAACAAAACACAATAAAAATAAGGACACACCCAGATTAGTATGATTGATTCATTCAAATACATATATGTATAGACAGAACCTCTACATAGAGAAACTTCAATTAAGGATTTATACTAAATCAAACTCTAACAATGGAAAAAGAGTTCAAACTCCACAAATATTCAAGTAGGTATGATATTGATATATAAATTAACACATATAAACAAATATGGATTATATATACAAATATGTATATACACAAGTATTCGCATACAATATGCGCATCAATATAAACAGAATTGGCTTCATTTAGACATAGACTTTTCTACAAATTAATCTAAACAGATTCTAACAAATTATTTGTAGGAAATATTTGTGCGGAACTGTTTCTCAAATTAGTAACGTTAAATAAAAAAAAAAACGACATAGAGCTTTATTCAAGCTACATAAATTTTTTCTTTCAACACAAAATTTCAAGTATTTACCATCACTTTCTGTTCTATGATTCCAAAAGAATATCAACAGAATTAAGTAATCACTAACATTTAGCCAACAATAAAAATAAATTACCTAAATTACACAACAGATCTACATATATCAAATATAGAGAGAGAAAAAAAAAAAAAAAAGTACTAAGAAATAAACCTGCAACTAGAGAGAGAAACTAGAGAGAGACGAAGAGCTGTGGCGCGGCCGCAGAGAGGAGCAGTTTGGTCTGGAGAGAAAAACCTAACAATGAAACAAGGATATTTATACGGAGTAGTTTGTATGTCTAATATTAGGGTTAGCGAGTTGGATTGCTATAGGATGGATTGGGCCGGTTGAGGCCTTAATGAAGTCCAAAACTTTGTGGGCCTACCAATACCGTATACCAAAAGGTATTGTATTTTATATAGGATTTTAACTTCCCAAAAAAGAAAAAAAGAAAAAAATTTATATAGGTTTGTTAATCTTTTAACCTTTTAAAATGTGAGTAAATAGTCTCCTAGCATATCAGTTCTGTTTTTTTTTTAATAGGGCGTTTTGCCTCTCCCATCCGAATTCAATACGGGACAAGCTCTGAACTTGCAACATACTTATTGTAAGAACTACAATGGATAAGAGTTTCGCGATTTAATCCAAAAACTTAAGTTATTAGGTGGAGCTAATATCCAACTCATATATATTCAATCAATTTTCCATTCAGATCCAATGTAGAACAAACTCTCGCTTGTTATAGCTATCAATTTCAATTTTACATTTGTGGTTAACCTCAATAACAGCCACTATAAAACATGTGAACCGGCTGGTTCGGCAAATTATGAATTGAGTTGGTGAAGATTTTTGAATTGGGTTGGTGTTCGATTTATTTAGAGCACGATTTTGTTGGGCTTTGATTGATTGTGTGGAGTAGTAAATAGTGGAAAGTGGAGGAATGGAAAAATTATTAACATTTTAAGGAATTTTTTTGTTAAAATTTAATATTTTCCTTAGATTGTTGGCTAAAGAAAAAAAAAAATACAAAAATTTTACCTATAAAGGACAAATAAATATAAATAAATAATTATTACTCTCTAGGAAGACCATGTTTTGAGTTTAGACTTACAAATTCTACCTTTTCTTTTTATCTCGCCCAAATAAAATCGGATTTATGCATAATAACTTAAACAAATGGTACAATAATTTGCATTCTCTACGTGAATGTCTTTCAAATTTATTTATTTAGATTTTCACGTTAAAGTATCTCTTGATTATTATTTTATATTTTAATAATGCTTTTAGATCACGTGCAATGCACCTGAACCTTTTTATAGTTTTTTTATTTTTTAAAATAAAAACTTATAGTATTTCTAATTTTAAAAAATATATATTTTTTAATTTCTTACATTTGTAAAATTAGGTTAATAGTTTTCTAAAATACAACTGTTATTTTTTAATAGTTGGCTGCCAAATATTTTCAACAATGGTGCCTTTTCTAGTTGTGAGCCATTTATTTTTTGATATATAAAAGTGTAAACCATTTTTTATTTTTATATAAGTTTTTTCAATTTTTTATTTTTTATTTTCATGGCAGAGAAAGAATTATACCTTTTTTAAAATTAGGCTAATAGTTTCCTTATATATTATTTTTTAATAGTTGGGCACCAATTTCTATTCAATAGTGAGAGTCCAATCGCAATTCATGATATTATTGGGAAAATGCTCAATGATACCCTTTCCAAGAAAAAAACATTTTTTTTTTTTTTTTAACGAAGGTAAAGTTTTCTAAGATTTTAATGACCATGTACAAAATTCAGAGTGTTGTAGGAAGGCATGAAAGATTTCAAAAGATCTGAGATTATGTAGAAATCTGTAATTTGCAGAGGATTCTCAAAAGTTAGATTTGTGTATGGTTTGTAAATATAAAAATATTCGATCTTCGTTTTACGCCCATTTTTTTTTAGATATTTATGAATACGAAGACATTTATGAAAAAAGCACCGGAGAGAAATGTAATGAGAAAAAAGGCTGAAAAAACTCCACCGCCTAAATGGTAAACCTCCGCTCAATGGTGTGAGTGACCGTATAATTTTCCAGCAGAGTACATAAAATATGTTGTGCTTAGAGTGCCCGTCCGAAATTCAAAATCCTCTAGTAGGTAAAAGTCCAAGGTTCAAATCGGTTGTATCACACATGCTATACTGTAGAGGATCCGAACTCCACAATACATAGAGAAAGCAAAATGTATAAAAATTATTCAGATTGAGAAATAAAATTAGTTAAAAGCATCTTTGTTTTGGGGTTTTAGGGTGAAATTACTAACAAAGTGGAACTCAAATTCTTTGCACATTTTCTGATATTCTAAACACGGTTCTAATATATTTCGCAAATTCAATTTGAAGTGTGAGATTGTGTGCTTAACAAAATATACATATATGTATAATAGTAAAATAAAAGAACTGGATAGGTAGTGAAACTCAAAAATTCTTCCATTTCTTATTCAATAATTTTACCATAACATCTACAAAAGAATTGTAAAGAATTTTTTTAGTAAAAACAAAAGAATTCCAAGCACAAGATACAAATTTATCTGGATGTGTCCTCCCCCTTAGTATTGTAATGGTGTTACTATTTGAGCCATCACAAAGAGAGTGGACTTCTGCCTGAAATCATATCTGAAGAGAGTGGACTTCTACCTGAAATCATCTCTCTACATGAACTAGTAGGAGTCAGACCCATTGGACTATGCCGTGCAGATCCCCCAGGAGAAGAGAAAGCACTTCTTGGAGACAGGTTCACCTCCTCTAAGGCCCGAAATTGAAGCTGTGAAGGGTAGTCTCTCACACACCCAATCCGCGGCCCAGCTCCTGTTGTCCATCTGCAAGATAACTGCTGAGCCAACTGATATGATTTCATTCCTTTATGTGAATTTATCCTTTGGATAATCTTCTCTTTAGGAATGGGTTCTGCATATTCTTCTTGATCTTCATCGTACAGATTCAGTTTTGAAACCATGAATTCATCATCCGATAAAATTTCTTCTGCCGTTTCATATCCATCTAATACAGAATCCACATGGTGAATGCTGCAACTTGGCTCTGGTTTTTGTCCTTCCTTCTTGAACATCTCAAACACATCCTCCCTTCTTGGTATTTCAATCTTAGATATATTCGAGCACAGTTTTTTAGAACTTCTTGACAAGGGAATGTGTGGTTTTTCTGTGTCATCATCTACTAGTTTGCTTGAATCAGTTTCCTCTTGAGAGGAGCTTCTGTGATGGGTTTCTTCAGTCACTCTATTGAAATCTGGTTCTGATAAGTTGTTTTGCGAGACAAAACTGATTGTCTCTTTGCTGTGGACTTCTTCTTCCTCATCAGTTGGGCTTTTCTGAATTTAACCGGGAAAAAAATAAAATTAAAATTAACTCGTGGCTTATATTTTCTTCATTTGAAGATTTCAAGATTATAAAGATATTCTATGAAGTTGAGCATGAAGTTTCATGCTTTACAAAGTGAGAGAAGATTTGTGGCTGGCTATAGGGATGCATTTGTCTTCCAGATATTCAATGTCATCAAATGCTCAAAATAGTTCTGGATACTAATCCCAATAGCTAGCCAATAGTCTTCTGCTCATTGTATCAGCTATTGATCTTTCACACTCCTACTTAATAGCAAATATCAGTAATTCCACTATTGAAAAGCAAGATTAGTATTTATACCTGCACAATGCTGAGATCGACATTGTGCTCCTTTAGGAATAGCATGAATTCTTTAAAATTCTCTTCTGTTGGAAGATAATGCCCACTGTGAGGCCAGACCGCCTATTGAATTAAACAGTCGGATTAATATACAAAATAAAAATGCCTTAAAAAGGATCCAAAGAAGCTATAAAAATGAAAAAAATAAAAGGATGTGGCACAGTTCTGTACCTTTAGAATACCATCTTCGACTACTAATCTACCAGCAGATAACGTGGCTCCTCCAGCCAAGAAACTTGAATGTTGAAATGTGCCTTTGGCCTTCTGCCCAACATACAAGGTCTTGGAGGTGCTCAGGACAAATATCCACTTAGCATCTTTAGGTCCTTTCCTTGTATCGAGAAGTTCCGATGTCTGCTTGTAGAAGAACTTGCCATCATCCACTGCAACTTCATAAGCCTTCCTTTCAGTCTGCAAATAAATCAGAATTTGTTGGAAAGGCAAATTTTCATCTCAATTAAAAAAAAATCGAATTTAGTATGATTTCAAGGATTTAGATAACACTTGGCAATCCTAAAAATCTGACAAATTTTGGTTTTTTCCAACAAAGGATTGCATATCAATAAGTAGGTCCCAGTTTTATTAAGACCAAAATCAAGACCTTCGAAGGAGATACTTTTAGGTCTATAGGGAAATCTACAACAATCACCATGAAGGCAGATAAATCTCACCGGACCAAGATACTTGATGCATTGTTGTTGAAGCTTCGATCGAGGACACTTGTCAAAACTGACTTCTTTACCTTCTCCTATGTCAAGCCTGAAATTTCAAAGTTTGATGAAACAAAATTACTAAATGATATTGGATGTGAAGCAAAGGCATTGCTTTTTTCAAATGTTTTCTGGTCCAAATAAATCTTTACCAATAGAAGAAGGGTTGTTTGCTCTCACAGTTGAGCCATTTCACATAATAGAACTGAAGATTATGCCCATAGCGGTGTCGAGGGTCAATCTATTCAGAAAAAGGACTATCAACAAAGAGCCCATGAATAATAACAAAGATTGTCATTCAAAGGTTAACTTTTCTAGAAAAATGATACATACAGCTTCAAGCCAATGCTGTAAAGCAAGCTTCCGAGCTTTTTCATCCTTTAATAAACCCTTCCCTACCTGCCAATGAGATCAAAAGCTGACAATTTTTAAAATAAAGAAAGATAATATTAACTATTAAGAATGAATTAAATTATCTAAAATTTACCTTGGCAGCTCTGGTTCTTGCTCGTGACCAGCGAGAAACAGCAGTTTCCGGTTTCTCAACGTCAAAGAATGATATTGAACTATGCTTTAGTTCAGCAAAATCTAACAGCTTCCACCTGAAAAGCATGTTAAAATATATTAAACTCGATGACAAGAAAAGAATATGAAGAAGATGGGATGTCAAGAAACCACATTGGGATGAAAATACTACATTTTAGATTTCTTTATAGTTGATAAATATTCTACAGCAAGGAAGGGTAGTATTGCATTCAAAGAACTGGAATGACTCAATTGTTTAGTATAATTCTCAATAAGATTCCGTGATCATTCCTTCCCAAAGGTTGGTTCTGTGCTTTCAAATGCCATGACTACATAAGGAACTGATTATATCCCAATGTGGTTTCGACTCTTCTTGAAAAGAACTTCACACAGAGAATATTACAAACCATCTCTGCTCAACTAGAATCGCGCAATCTGCTAGCTGTCTTCTGGTGCGAAAACTTTTGTACACCTTCTGCAACTTTAGTGCAGCCTGAGATCTTTGGTTACCCGGCTCCAAGGATGGCAATTGGGGATCTTTCTCGGACTTGCTATCCATTGCTGGCAATTGATTACCATTTTCTCTGCTCACATGGCTGGCAGATCTAACAGTCATGTTGCCCCCCATATCTGAAGGGACACTAAATGAAATCATGGACTCCATTTCCCTCCCTTTAAAGCTGTGAGACCTTTTAAATATCATCTTCCTGGAACCAAATGATGTCACAACGCCAGGTTCTGTCCTCACATCAATGCTCCCAAAGCTCACTGATCTAACTAGAAAAGATTCAAGCCGACTATCCAAGTCATCAAGATTTGAAGACGAACAGGAATAGGGAATCCCCATTTGACAACAAAACATTTCCTACTAGAAATCTATAAGACGACCAAGATCTGCATAAAACAAGATATAGGGGTCATAATAATGTCTGCCAAAATGCACAAGAGGGAAGATCACTTACTATAAACTCAAAACAAATTGTAAACTTAAATGGCATTACATGCTAATGACAGAATTAGCAACACAAGTCTTCAACAATAATGAATTGAACTTCGAAAGATTTTCAAACTCATAGATCTTTAAGCATTTAACAGAGATAATGTAAAAAAAAAAAAAAAAATTAGCATTAAAGGAAATAGTTTCAATTCAAAACATGAACACAATATCAATTTTGGATAATTATGGTTATTTCATACTGAAGCAAATTGATTGAAAATATTCATCCACTCATATATATACATTTTATAGATGCAAATTTCCGAGACTCTTATCCACTAAGAAAAAACTTCAAACACAAAAAATCCCACTACATTAATTGAAAAGGCTGAATTCTAAAAGGCAACAAACATTTCATCAGTTCATTCATTTAAATGTCATAGCATAATTTACAAAACAAAAGAAGAAATCCAGATCATAGATAGAAATTAAAGAATTCTAATCAGAAGTTGGAGATAAAAAAATAAAAATATAATTCAAAACACCAATGTATGTTTGAACCAAAATCAAGTAAATAAGAAGAAAAAACAGTAAATCTACATAATCCGAGACTATATATTTACCAAGAAAGAACTTCAAACCCTCGAAATTCATTTCTCTAAATCACATTACAGATAATGTAAAATAAAGAAGTCCAAGAGAGCAACATTTCGTTACGCACATTTCAAACATATACAACAAACAGAGCAACAAACAATTGAAAAAAAAAAAAAAAAAAAAGGGGGGACAATAACATAATGATAGAGTTACCTTAATATGAGAAAACTTGAACTGGAGATGTGACTGATTTTATGGAAAGATAAAAAAGAACAATGAGGAGAGAGAAATAAGAGAGAGAAACCCAAGCAATGTGGATTTGCTGGTGCAAATGTGAGAGAGAGAAATTGGTAGAATGTGATGGGAAAGGTTGGAGAGTTTGGGTTCTTTGGGGATTACAGATTACCTTCAAACTCCTCTCTCATTACCTATTTCTTTCAAAAGCTCAACATGCGTTGGTTGTCTTTGCTAAAAACGAAGATTATATATAGGCTTTAGGGACAGGAAATATATAGGATGTAGAGAGAGAAAGAGAAGGGGGCAGTGTGTAACGGGTGAAAAGGTTAGTCTCCAACCACGTGCTATTACTCAGGGATGTTTCAATTAATTCTGAATTTAATTCTTTTTATGACATTTCTTACGGATATTTCGTGGATTTTTCCATATTAAGTGATTAAAAGATAATGATAAATGGATATCACATTTCATATAGATAGGAAAAATATTCTTGAATCAAATAATTGCACTCAATTGTTAGATTTATTTTTTTAATTGATCAATTATGTAACAAATAAAGAAGTGAATTGTACTTAGTTATATTTAGTATAAATAATCAATTAAAAATTATTCGGTTAGGCAATTCATTATATATATATATATATATATATATATGTACTAATATACTTTTTTGAATTTTATTAGTTATTATGAGAGTGCTTGCCATTAGGGCCCACCATCGCCGACCACCAATCATCTCACCCCCTCTCTCTATAAACATGATACACACGTATATATCACCACCACCAATTAGTCAAATCACCCCTACCACATATACGGCCGCCGCATTATCACGCCGCAACCACCACATATGAGATACTCATTCCGTTCCAAAATAAGTGTTATACTTTTTTTTTTTTTGTCTGTCCCAAAATAAGTATCTACTTTTTTTTTCAAATAGTATATTTCACATCTTTCCATATATGTTATTTAAGTTTAAAATTTCAAACTTGAATATTCAAAACTTAAAAGGGCAAATTAGTAACTTTTCAAGGAGACAATGCATGTCCCATGTGTCCCCTTAAATATTACTACTTCCCATAAGTAACACTTAAATTGGGACGGAGGGATTACATATTTTGTAATTGGCAAATTTTGTTGTCAAAATAAGTTCGATCGAGTTGTAAAATTTCAGTTTATAATTTAAGATTCAGGATCGAAAGCATAATTGAAGAAGTTCAAGTGTTTATGCTTCGACACAGTCCGAGATGATGAAAACAATGCTTTAGAAAGATATATGAGTGTGTGAGAACACTTAAGAAGTTTGGGAAGTTCAAAACACAAATTTTTAGGAAGCTTTTACATTATGCCTAACTTGAACTGGTTCAAGAATCTTGGAACAGGTTCAACTTTTGAGGCTTTCAGTGTTTTTCAAGTCTGGCCAACTTGAACCGATTGAACCACCCCGAACCGGTTCAAGTGTCAAAGTTGTTTTGTCACGAAATCTCACTGGATAACTTGAACCAGTTCAACCACCCTGAACCGGTTCAAGGTCTTCAGATTTGTTCTGGTAACTTACCTTCCTGGCCTTTTTTTTATTCATATTGTGGGTAGACTTCCTTCCAAAAACCTATGCACGAATTTGAATTGGTGTCCAAGTATCTTTAGGTCTTCCAAACTTCCATATATTCTCTCTTTTATTCAATATTGAAATACGACTTTTTGGAACACAACTTCATTATTTTGATAAAGCTCTTTTGAGAGATATTTTCCAGAAAATCAAATCTAATTTTCCTAATTTTGTTTTGAGAGCACAAACATATATACAAGAGTGATTTAGTAGTGTTGTTCTCAATCTCATCGGAATTGAAGCTTAATTGAAGATTTTTATATTCTAAGAAGCAAATCTTATTATTCTTCATCAAATTTAGAATGGAAGAAAATGGGCGTTTCGATCACACTTTGGAATGGGGTCAATGCATTCATGGAGTGTTGTTTGATCTACCAGCAATCTTTCTACATCTATCAAAAGAAAGCCTGAGGTCGAGAGTTGTTGGACGGTGGAGTCGTAAAGTCAGGGATTATCAGTGATTGGTTTTCGGTAGAACGATAAGGTATGAGCCTGAGTCAAAGTTCAGTGTACTTTGCTTCAAACATAGTGGATCATTTTGCTTTGGATACAGTCCACGAGGTTTTCCCATAACGATTGGTTGATTTCCACCGGTCGAGATTTCCTCGCTAAAAATTCCTAGTATAATCTTTCAAACTTTATTTACTTTACTTGCACGTTATTTTTGCTTTGTGGGTTTGAATTTAGTTTTATTTCGGTAAAATTAAAATAAGTAAAAATTGGATAAAGGAGTAAGTAAAACCTATTTACCACCCTTTTAGGTTATTTGTAATACAAACTTCCACATCTTATTCCACTGCATAACTCACACCACCCCATCATCATCATCACAAAACCTACATCTTCAATTTCTCAAACAAAAAATAATAATAATTTGCAAAAACACATATTTTTCCCCCCAATTTCATAAATTGATGATAATGGTGATACATGTGGCTTTTCCAGCGTTCTTCATGAGACGTCACAACCACCAAACCCATCACATCGCGGGATTGATGGCTAGTCATTAGGACTATTGGACGTCGTCATTGTTGTTGGAAGGTCGCAAGTTATGCTTTTGGTCTACTAATAATTTGTAGGGATAAAGTTTAAATTATGGTTGGTGGTCAGTGATGGTAGTGAATTTGGGGTTGGGTGGGTTGTGCAATTGATGGTATTTGATTCGGTGTGCTTGGCTTGTGAGTTGGGGTAACAATATTTGACACAACACTAGATGAGAGGGTTTGAGTTTAGGCTAATCATGTTCGTGTCGTAATCGTGTTAACACGAATTGACTCGTTAACTAAACATGTCGTATTCGTGTTTGACCTTGCTAACATGATTAACTAAAAGTGTTGTATTTGTGTTAAAAATAACTCATTTAGCTAAATGTGTCGTGTTTGTGTCAAAAATGATTTAAACGTGTATTTTCGTGCCATTTCGTGTCATGTCAAATCTTGAACCATTTATTTAACGGGTTATGCATGTCGTGTCATGTTACACGTATAATAATCGTGTTGTGTTTGTGTCAAGGGGTCTTATTCGTGTCGACTCTAATCGTGTTCGTGTCAAAATCGGGTTCATGTCATAATCGTGTTAACACGAACACGACCAATCAATCCGAATTACCACCCCTACTTGTGAGGATTGGCAGTTGGTAAACGGGATTGATTTGGAGGTTTCACAGAGATGGTGCTAAACTGGTTGTCCAAAGCACCGAACATGGCCTCTTTCGCCTTTCCTCTAGCTGCGGCCATTGATGGTTGAGGCGGAATGCAGTGCATTGCCAGCGAGTAAAAGTTCAGCCCAATGTGCTGCCCGAATCTTCTGACTCACTCCCGAACTCAGCCATCACACCGAGGGCAAAACTATGGACTGGCTCCTCCGCCGCGTTCCTCCTTCGACCTTTTTCCCTTTCCGTTGCGTTCCTCCTTGCAATTTTTTGTTTGATCTTGCATATTTGGAGGTGAAGTTGGGTTAGGTGGTTGGTAGTGGATGTGGACGGTGGGGATGGAGGTGAAATTGGGGCTGGGTGGTCGAGACGGTAGGGATAGAGGTGGGTGGGGGTGTGGTGGTGTTGGTGGGTATTGGTGGCGGTGATGATGGTGAGTATTGGTAAGGGTGGTAGGTTAATTGTTCTTTCAACCATATATTATTTGAATACGGTTAGTTTTATAAATATACCAAGTTAACTAAGGATGGCGACGGGGTGGGTTTGGAGGGGGTTTCCCAAAATCCCGCCCCGCCCCGTTTAATTTTTGGAAAGTCCATGCTCACCCCGTGCCCCGCGACGGGTTGAATTTTCATATCCATCCCCACCCCATTGGGAAATATTGTGCCCCGTGCTCGTCCCGCTAACAATTTTTTTATCTCAGAAATTAATCTAGTGTCCCTATATGTCTTCCACAATTTTCTTAGTCGAATAGCCCGAACAGAAGAAGACGAAGAATAGATCAATCCCTTTGCCTCTGCCTGAGAAGAATAGATCAAATAAATTATAAAATAAGATATATATATATATATATATATATATATATATATATATATATAAGGGAGAAGAAGAACTGAAGAAAAATAGATTTACCTACATGAGTGCGTGGATCCACCTGAGAAAGAGAAACAGAGACTGGTGAGGAAGAGAGGGATTGAGGTCGAGGGTTTGGTTTTTGAATTTTGACTCTCTTTGTCTTCTGTGCTGCTCAGTTCACACATAGGGTTTAAGAAATTAGAGTTGTAAGAAATGGGTAACTGGGTAAGCCGGTAAAATAAGTTATTAATATTATATAGGGCAAATTTCTCAAAACCCCTAAAACTATCAATAAGTGATCATAAAACCCCAACCCACTTCGAAAAACCCCAACACTATTATAAAGTTATCACATTACCTCAATATTCGAGTCCGACCCGTTAACCGGGCTGTGAAATGACAAATTTAACCTTATTATTTAATGTTAAATTAAAAATAGAAAATTATTATTTTTTAAATTACAAAAATACCCTCTCCTTTTTTCTTTTTCTTTTTTTCTTTTTTTTTTTCTCTTTTTTGTTTCTTCTCATCACCATCTTCGGCAGCAAGAATATTGCCGGCGATGAAGCTAATCGCCGTCGGCAGCGACCAAACCAGGTCGCTGCCGGCTTCCCTCATTCCAGCGAGGTCGCTGGACTGGTCGCTGCTTACCATTGCTTATTCCTCGGCCCAAGGTTGTGCCCTTCTTCTACCGATCAACTAGGTTGCCAGAGCGCGACCTGGTGAGCACCATGGATGACGACCAGAAGCTTTTCAAAATTGAGAGAAGAATGATTCACCAATGAAAAGTGTATGCATCAACGTCATGAAGATTTGACAATGACGTCATTGAAGCGCCGAATCTCGAAGTCACAGATATTAAGGAACCATCGAGAGATAAAGAGAAGAGCAAGTGAAAATGCTACACGACGACTCACCCACCTTTCTCTTCTTCTACTACCTCATCATCTTCATCTTTCTTCTCAGGGAACCTAATTTAAATGAGAGAGAAACTTTATGCTCTTCGTAAAAAAAAAAGGCCCATTAGACTTGAATTTCAGAACATTCAAACACACGCAAGATTTGACCATTCTTCCATCTCAAGCCCAATTTTCCTCCTCTGTTTCTCACTCCAACGTACCCATTCTCTTTCTAGAATATCAGGGAACCCAATTCTTCCAATTAAAGGCTCAGAAGTTACAACCGTAACATAGGTAGAAGAAACAGAGTGTTGAGACCAGAACAATGGCTTTAAACATAGACACGATCATGAAGAAAGAGTCGTTAATGAACCCAATCTGAAAAGTCATCCTCTTCCACCGAAGCCCCGAACTCCTGAACCTCTATGTCCATGAACTCTTCTTCCCCAGTCTCTTAAAGCTGAACCACGGCTTTTTCAAAATCTTTCTCTCTCTTTACTTTTTCCCTCTCTATATTTTGTGTTGGTGGAAATGTATGACACGCAGTTTGGTTTATTATACACAATACTGGAGCTGTCTTTGCTTTGATTTCTTCATTGATACCTGGTTTGGTGGCTGCCGGCGGCGATTTGCTTCATCGCCGGCAGTATTCTTGCTGCCGGAGATGATGATGAGAAGAAACAAAAAAAAAAAAAAGAAATAGAAAAAGAAAAAGAATAGGAGAGGGTATTTTTGTAATTTAAAAAATAATAATTTTCTATTTTTAATTTAACATTCAATGATAAGGTTAAATTTGTCATTTCACAGCTCGGTTAACGGGTCGGACTCGGATATTGAGGCAATGTGATAACTTTATAATAGTGTTGGGGTTTTTAGAAACAGGTTGGGGTTTTATGATCACTTATTGATAGTTTTGGGGGTTTTGAGAAATTTGCCCTATTATATATATATATATATATATATATATATATATATATATATATATATAATATTTATATGCTTAACGGTGTGGGGCGGGCGAGCGGGATAGGGCCTTGACGGATATGTATAAGAACTCTTACCCCGTCCCGTGATCCGAGACGGGTACAAAATTTGTATACATGCCCGTTCCAACCGTATAAAAATTGTTCCCATATTCGTTATTAACATGACGGGATGAGATGGGGCGGTCAAAATTGTCACCCCTAAAGTTAACTTGTCAGTATTTAAAATTTCCCAAACATTTTCTACCTCTAAAAGGACATGTATTGCGTAATGGTCCTGGTTCAGAAATTTTCAAGAGTATGCGCCCATCAACTAGGTTGAACTTTATCTCCCTTTACTGCTCTTCTTCCTTAGTGGTTTGCTAGTGTTTTTTGACTTGTTCTTCAACAAATCAGAGATCTATTCTTCAATTTTTATTGTATTACTTATTGATTTGTTTGCCTTTATACAATATTTATGACTGTATTTATAGATGTCTTATAGCATGACTGTTTTTCTTGCCAGAAAAATAAATAAATAAATAAACTAGGTCGAACTCTATGACCAGAAAAAGTTACTGTCTAGGGCTAACAAAACAAAATAGATTCTTCAACCGGCCGGATCTTCCATTTCTTCACCCCACGCACACGCACGCAGGAAATGGAAAAAGAGAGAGAGGGGGGGGGGGGGGAAGAAAAAGAAGAGAGAGAGATAACGAAAAAATTGTAAAAGTCACCGTCATCTCCAAGATACATAGTTTAAAACACAAACAGATGAAGAATAGCTAAAGCTATCATAAAAAGACTTAATAACATATTAATTTATATTAAAAGCTCATTTCGTATAACTTATTTTAATTCAAAGAAAGAAATATTTCTTTCTGTCGGTGCATTTATGTTGCATTCAGGCTCTGTTTGGCAAGTGTTTTGTTTTGTTTTAGGTCTGCTACAGTAGCCCAAAACATGTTTGGCTGGGCTTGTTGTGTTTGAAACAGCTGCAAAACACTTCCAAATTTGGGCCCAAATTATGAAACACCATTTTGGTGTTTTTGTGTTGTTTCGGGCCTATTTAGGGTAAAAACCACTGTAGCGGAAGAAGCAAACAGGGCTAATTTTACTGTAGCGGAAGAAGCAAAAGAAGGATGCATAAAAGGAAAATCCTAGGGTTCGCGTTTACTGCGTTTGCTCTGGCGATTCTTGGCAGACAACTGAAGGACTCATAAATCCAAGGTTTCATTGCTATTTTCGGCCGATACCTTCAACAATATGCTTTCCTTTGCTGTTATCTTCGACGATCTCAACAGGTTTGAACTTTCTTTGAATATCTGAGGTTTTTTTTTTTTTTTTTTTTGGCAGTTGCAAATCTACAATATTTGCTGAAATTAGCTTCTCACATATGCGCTAGAGTTATTGAATCTGTACATCGAGTTTGCTAAGGTTTTTTGCTTGTTCTGTTGGGTACCGCACACTATAAAGAAGAAGAAGAAGTCGATTTTGATGTTCTATTTAATGAATGTGTACCTTACTAGTCTTCACATGTTGAAAGATTTTAGCCAATGTAAGGTGTTATACATATGAGGAAATGTGCAGTTTTGGAATCGTCTGTCTAAATCCGCAAAACATTAACAAAACTCAATAATTGATGACCCTCATTAATTTGGCACTATGGAGCAGGGTAGAGTTAATTCATAATTATGTTCATTTAGAAAAGAATGTTAATAATCCTGATTTTTCTGATGAGTAATTTTGCCTATCGATTTGTGAATTAGTTAATATTAAATAGATTAAATAGCAAAATGCCCTCCCCTCCCTTCCTAAAAGCAATTATTTATTGAAATAGGATATGACGAGGACACTCTCTTACAAGCATTGATAGTCCTGCCTGATGGAGTACAAAACCATTAAAAACTAAGTACTGTGTTGTGTCTAAATGATTATTTAGCGGACTTTATGTTATGACATTGGAAGCTAATAGATTTCAGTGCTGCATGCTAAAACATATCACCTATAAACTAAGGAAAAGGGAAAAAGAAATGGTTCTGGTGCCTTCTTCATCCAAAGAAATAAAGGACTCAAAAATTAAAACCACTAGATTGAAAGTTTCACACCTTAAAAAAAACTTCTAATTTTTGTAGTCCAAAGATTTCACATCAAGTATAAGAGAGCACCTAATCTTTTGATGACTTTCAATGAATTGTCCTTTGTTAATACTTTTTTTTTTTTTTTTAATTAATCTCATTCTGTGCTGAAACTAATTTCCTTCAATGCTTTGTTTAATTGGAGATAAATGGCCATATAATTATGTTGTTCAAAACTAATTTCCTTCTATGCTTCTATTTTAATTTTTTTTTATTAATCTCATTCTGATTGCTTGCTCCTTCTTAGATTTATTTTTGCTAACTTTCTCAACTCAATTGTTTGCTCCTTCTGACTCCACCACTGACAGGATGTAACGAATTTTTCAACTTTAATTATCACAATAATGATGAGGCTTGAACAAGAAACATTTAATTCTGATATCATGTTAATTTTTTTTTCTTTCTAAAATATTAGATTTTTTAGAAAAATTATTGTTTTTTCCAGTGTTTTTGTTGGTTATTTGAATATTGATCTGGCTATGAATGTGATAATGTTGCTGCCCAAGTCTTCAAACAGGGGTTTTAGTTAACTAAATAGGTTTTACAAATAGCTGATTGGACTTATATCAGTACTCTTCTTTAATTTGGGATTGATTGATTAGGACACTTAAATTTTGTGGAAGAGTTCAGGGAGGGTGGTTTGAATTCTCAGACCCATGTCCTCTAATTCATAGTGGATTAGTTGGGGTCAATATCAACCCCAAGCTAGGTCACAATCACCCACTAGCCTGCAATTTGCAAGGTTGAGAAAGCTTTACCAAAGACATGTATGAAAAGGAATGGTGTAACAGGTTGGTCACGCAAGTCCGAAGTTTTTAAGGTACAAAAAATATTTCTTTGCAGTTTTCTTTTTAACATTGTGAATTCAAAGTTATCTGTTATTTTTTGTTCATTCGTGATCAAGAATTTCTCAAGTCCTCGAAATACATTGCATAGAAGATGATCAATCCAATTTAGTTATAAAACGCAATTATTTAGGTTGCTTTTTGTGAATCAAGTGCCCTAGAAGAGACCATAAATATTGTTTTCATGCTAGTGATGGTGAAGATGATGAGATTGTTCACCATGTGCCTTCGGCTCAGCTTCAGAAATGGATCAGTTGCGTAATATTATTGCTGATCGAATTTGGAATTATCTTTAGCACTCTTTATCCTTCTGGAAGTGATGGTATGTTTTTTCTTTTATATGTAATATATTTGTTGCTATTGTGAGTTTATAATATATATATATGTAATATAAATCATTTTTTTTGTTACTATTACTAGTTGATATTATTGTTAATATATTTCAACTTAAATGTTATTATTACAGATACGAAGTGTGTTAATGCTCTCTTGAAGGCCACATGTGTTGTTATGAAGATGATGTGTCGTTGCCATTGTCATCCATTTTATGAACTTATTATCAATTTTTAGTGACAACTATGTATTATTAATGCTTTGTTCCAAACATTTTATGTAGAACTTAAACTTGTTTAATTTGTTGGTTGAATATTTAAGCACTTGTAAATGGTATACACTCTATTCCAATTATGCTTTCAGTTGGATTTGTTTTTATTTTTGATGTTGTGTTGAACTATACAGGTAACAGGATAATAAAATTGAAGTAGGTTATTGCAAAGAACTTGTAAATAGGTTTTTGTAATTTTTTTTTACAAATGTTGACTCATGTAGTATAGTAAAATGTAGAGATGCTTTTATTTTTAATGTTGTGTTGGACTATATAGGTAAAATGATAATAAATTGAAGTATGTTATTGCAAACAACTTGTAAATGGGTTATTGCAAAAATTAATATCTATCTATCTATATATATATATATAAATTATAAATATATATGTTTGTGGGTTCAAATTTCTCCATATTTATTAAAAATATGATAACTATTTATAAATATACTTAAAATTTATAAAAACAAATTAAAAACAATGAAAACCAAAAATGTTTTTTTGTTTCTAATTTTTTTTTTTTTTTTTTTAACAGTTAGACTGACCAAACATGTTTTGTTTTCAAAAATTTTGAAACGCACACTTACCAAACATGTTTCGCATGTTTTTGTTTCCGACATTTTCACAACAAAATATTGTTCCCCAAACGAGCTTCCGAATTTTTTTCAAAACACTCCTACAACAAAAACACTGTTTCTATTTTAGCCAAAAACAAAACGCATGCCAAACGGGCCCTCAGTTTTACACTTTTATTTATGTCATATGAAGTCCTATACCTTTGATTGAATGCCCTTATGAAATTTTTATTATTTATTTATTATTTTTTACAAGTAAAAATATTTTATTTTATTAAGTCATATCACTTGTAATATATCATGTTATCAGTATAACATGCACAATTAAATTTTTCTTTACTTACAAAATTTTAAAATTGACTTGTATTACAATATTGTATCGCAGGTGAAGTTCAATTAATATGTAAATATCATAAAATTATAATTAGTATGAATTATATTTACACTAATTGGCTAATTTATTAAACTACTCATTAGAATATTTTATAAAAAAAAAATATTTTTCTCCAAATATTATAAATAAAACAATGAGCGATTGATTACTGTAATTGTCAATGACCTTACCCTTGAAAACAACCTATAAACAGAAAAACTTTTGATAAAGAAGTAGAGTGATTTTTCTCTCATCCTCGTTTGGAAGACTGACTTAATTGACCGAGTCTAATTCAACAAATAATGTGGTGTGGACGAAATGATCCAATTCCAAACTGGTGCGTTGAGTAAACGGTGGTTTTGTTTTGTTTTGTTTAATACTTGAATTTCAGTGAAAAATAGTAATTAAAAATTTAAAAGTAAATAGATTAATAAAAGAAAAGTGCGGAAAGTGTAAAGAGACCGACCGTGGAACACCGCTATCTGACACTTTGGAAGCTGTTCTCAAATTGCAGTAGTAATTTAGATGGGGTTTGTTTAATGACGCAGTCCAATAACGCGTGTTAACTAGTGAAGTGTAGCAAAAAAATTGCACCGTCACGGCCAACTGTCCTTTTCGCATTTCAGTGCAGAACAGCTAACGTACTTTGTCTGTACGGACATGGCTTCCATCTCCACGTGTAATGACAGGATTGATCATTTCATCTCGAAGCTTTTTATTTATTTATTAATATTAAGGTGGATTCTAAATTGTCTACTACTAACTATGAAACACGGACACGAATATAAAATACGGATACGACACGATACGGATACGGCGACACGACAAATTTTAAAAAAATAGGATACAAACACGGCGGGAATACGCCTATAAAATTATATATATAGATATAGATATATATAATTATATATTCAAAATATAATTACTAGAATCTTGTACAGATAAATAAAACAACAACAAATAACAGAATCAATTTCAATAATTTCATCTCTATTATAAGAAAAATATAGACAAGACAAAACAGAAAATAAATAAAAAATAAAGTTGTTCCAAATTCCAAACGAAGATGTGCAGAAGAGACATAGCTATAATGAACTAAATATGTATATGAATAAACATATATACTTTCAGTCTTTCACAAAGTTTTGTTCATGTAACTTATATATATATATATATATATATATTGTTCATGAAGAGATAATTGAAGAAGAGGAGAGACTGAGATGAGTGAGAGAAAATAAATTTTGTCTCATAGAAGTGTCGGACCGTGTGCCCGAGCCTCGGACACGCGTGTCCAATAAAAAATAATATTTGGACACTTTACAGAAGTGTCGGACATGTGTCCGAGCCTCGGACACGGGTGTCGGTGTCCGAAAAGTATCCGACACAGGTACAGGGCCCTTGGGAGGAGTGTCCGTGTTTCATAGACTACTAATTACAGTAATTGATAACTTTTTTCCCAAAAGAAGAAAAAACAAGGAAAGAAAATTGGAATATTTGCAAAAGAAAATAATTAGACTTTGAAGAAGGAAAATTTAATTTTTTTTTAGAAATCAAAGGAATTTTAAGAGCATAAGAGAAAAGAAAGAAAAATTTAGAATATAATTTTAAAAATTAAAATTTTTTAGTAGACATTATATAATTTTTTTTTTTATAAATATAAAAATAAATTAACAAATAACTATTGGGTGGCATGTGTTCAAGCACACACCGACTTTGTCCTTGACCTGTAAAACACTTAAAGTTATATCTTATTGGTCAAGTTGACATACTCATACAAACAAAAAATGGTAATGATAAAAAAAAAAAAAAACAATAATACGGCCTATTGTGATCCGTCGAGGCTTAAAAAAAAATTTCTTATTTTTAACTAAAGAAGGTATCATTATGTTGTGATTAGAATCATGAGATTAAGTACTACTCAGTAGAAAAAATTTGTTGACAAAACCCAAAAGCAGTTGACCCGAATGACCGGCGAAGCATGCAGCTGGCAATCACTCTGAATGAACAAAAACGGAGTTAGATTTGTTGGTCATACCGTACAGCTGTACCTTTTCGTAGGATAATAAATACATATCATCTCACCGTATCCAAGAAATCCTTTCTCTTGAATATACTACTACTATACTCCTACTACAGACAGACAGTGTGCATTTATATATCTATACGACTTTTTTTTCTTGTTTTTTTCTCGCCTTAATTGTTCAACGCGCTTCTGAGAAGCACCGTCCCCATTGTTTGGTTTCAGTGAAAACTCTAGAGTGACTCACACTTTTTGGCTAGTACGGCCATTACAACATTTTCTCCATGATAATGTATAATTAGTTTGCATGGCCACTTAAAATTTGCAAAACTACATGGGCGGCAACCACTTCTTCTACGTTTTTTTTTTTTCAAATAATATATTGTAACGAAGTATATGTACAAAGCGTGTTTGATAACGTTTACAGTAATTTAGACAATACCAAAGTATTTTTAAAAAAAGAGGTCAAAACCGAAAATATTTCCTATGCAAACACAAAGTCCCTTTCACACTAAGCACTGGAACAATGAAAAGTACTCCAAAAAAATTCTAAAATAACATTTTTAACTAACCATTTTATTTTTCAAATTTATAATACTTTTAACCATACATATTTTCATGTTTTTGTTTTTATTTTTTTTGTAATATATGTCACCAAACATGCTTATAAATAATATTAAACGCACTCTAAAATAAAAATTAAAATATTACTTTTGCTTCGAATCGAAACAGAGTATTTAAAATTCCCAAAGAGCTTAGTGAAGAAACTTTTGGTGGCAAACTATTGCTTATTGGTTGGCAAATTATTCGGCCTTTGGTCCAAAATGGTAAAAACGAGTTGGGTTTGAAATCTATCACGTGCATTTATGGAGGGGGTGTTATCGTGTTATTTGTGAGCATTTTCATGCTTACATGAATCTCAACCTGTAATAAAGTACTGTTAAATTATAACACTTGATAATAAATTTGTTTTAATTATTTGAATTCCTTAAGTACACTTAGATGCCCCCAAATTTTTATTTTTTTGTTTTAATTAGTCCAGTCACATATGTGACGTCAAAATACTATCCATCTCCCATGACCATTTGTCACAATAAAGACAAACCTTTTAACTTTCTATTTGAAAAGAGGAAAAAATTCACATCATTAGTTACCAGACATAAATGAAAATTTGAAAGAGTACCATTAATGAATTTGACCAAGTAATATATATTTTTCGAAGCATTGGCTCCATATTCAAATGTCTTTCAAACATGCATGGTTAAGAATTAGTGTTGAGGAATGCTTTGAGAAGAACACTCAGGCCATAACCGCGCATTATGTTCGGATAAATAAGAAAAAAAAGAAAAGAAAAGAAACAATAGCAATAATTATGAAACAAAAGGAAAAAAAAAAAATTCGGTGGACAATATTAAACCTCACATTTGGAAAATTAAGGAACAAATCATAGTTGTAACTCTTGATGATAGGGAAAAAATATATTTATGTAAAGAAGGGGGAAAAAAAGAAGAAGGAAAAAATCGACTTCAAGAATGATTGTTAAACTACTAATTCAAATTATCCTTCCAATCCTCTAATTTTTTCCTTCTCACTTATAAATTACGAGATAAACAATCTCCCGTTCTCTCTTTGCCCTTTCCTTTCCAAATAAGGCTCAAGCTAATATAATTTGAAAACGGGTCTAATAACCCAGTTTAAATGGATCAAGGCCCAAGATCTAGGACAGTCTAGTTTAATCAGTCAAGGGTTGGGCCTCGACTTGGACTCGTGCAGTTATTGATCTGCATATCTTAAATTATTGCATGGGTCAAAGTCCAACACCAAAATACGATTGGGCTAAGGCTAACAATAATATGCAATTCAAACCGACTTTCAAGTAAGGTAAGTAAGTTTCATTCCAATCGTAAGATTGCTAGGGTTTAATTACCGAAAAAGATACAGCTATTAAAGGTTTCATTTTTTTTTTTTTGGTGATTTGAAACGCTCTATTCTCTCCCTAGATTTCACAAACTTCACACCTAGGGTTTGTTAGACGCTGTCCGGTTCTTCAGGTTAGGTCTTATTTTTCGTTTTTCATTCCCCTCATTTTTTGGGTAGGTAAATAGTGAATTTCTTGGTTGAAATTTGTTGATTCTGTGTTGGGATTTTTCATATTCGTTACTTGAATTGTACAAAAAAAGAAATTGAAAATTTGAGTTGATTAATAATTTACAAGGTCTTATATGCCGTTGTTGTGGCAGAACTCAGAAGTTAAAGCATAATCTTCTGTGTGGTTTGCCAGTACATATTTATATATATGTGCGTGTATATATATGCCTAAGAAATTCTTACTTTTCTTGTTCTTCCTGAGGTTTTTCTCAGAAACCAAATGAATTGTTAGCTCTTTTTGGATATGCGCAGTGTTTTCAACTGTTCGATCAATTTGGGATTGTCTTTTCACAGATTTTATACAATTTTTTTTGCAAGGTTACAAATTTTATACATAGTTTACGCAGTAATTTGGATTTGTATGTCTTACAATTCAATCGCTGTAGCAAAATCAGTGTCAATTTCAATATGATTTTTGTTTCTTTTTCATGTTCAGCTATTCAATTACCTTCTTTTGGTGCAGATTACTGTGATCTTGATTCTTTGATAAAACGTGTAATAGGCAATGGCTTCGAGGTTTTGGACTCAGGTTTGTAGCATTCAATACCTAATTTTCAATTGTTTCAGTTCACGGTTCACATTCTAGTGAAACTTCAATGTACCATCCATTAATGAATATCTTATTTGTCCATTAATGTTAATAAAATTGTGATGTCGTTGATAATAGGGTGAGAGTGACTCTGAGGAAGAGGAGAGTGATTATGATGAAGAGGTGAGTGCCGGTGTTGCGGGTGAGTCTGCCACTACGACCGCTGGAAGCAGATATCTTAAGGAGGCTGCTAGCGATAGTGATGACTCCGATGGGCAGAAGCGTGTTGTCCGATCTGCTAAAGACAAACGCTTCGAGGAGATGTCTGCCACTGTTGATCAGATGAAGAATGCAATGAACATTAATGATTGGGTTAAATTGCAAGATAGTTTTGACAAGATTAATAAACAGCTCGAGAAGGTCATGCGGGTTGTTGAATCAGAAAAAGTCCCAACCCTCTACATTAAAGCTCTTGTGATACTGGAGGATTTTTTGAGTCAGGCCTTGGCCAATAAGGATGCAAAGAAAAAGATGAGTACCAGCAACGCTAGGGCCTTGAATTCAGTGAAACAAAATCTGAAGAAGAATAACAAGCAGTATGAGGATCTGATTAATAAGTACAGGGAGAATCCTGAGAGTGAGGATAAAGGGGATGAAGATGAACAGACGGAGGACGACGAGGATGAAGAATCAGAGTTTGAGGAGGACCCATCGAAGATTGCCATGGGGTCCGAGGATGAGGATGAAGAAGAAAAGGGTGGTGATAGCGCGGGTGAGGGTGATGGGTGGGAGAAGAAATTGAGCAAGAAAGACAAGATGATGGACAAGCAGTTCATGAAGGACCCAAATGAAATCACATGGGACGTAGTTAACAAGAAGTTCAAAGAGATTGTTGCAGCACGGGGTAGGAAAGGTACCGGCAGGGTTGAGCTGGTTGAACAGCTTACCTTCCTTACCAAGGTGGCTAAGACCCCTGCTCAGAAGCTTGAAATTCTGTTCAGTGTTGTATCAGCGCAGTTCGATGTTAATACGAGCCTCAGTGGGCACATGCCTATAAATGTCTGGAAGAAGTGTGTGCAGAATATGCTTTTTATATTAGACATTCTAGTCCAATATCCTAACATTGTGGTTGATGACACAGTGGAGCCTGAAGAGAACGAAACCCAGAAAGGTTCGGACTTCAAGGGAACGGTACGGATTTGGGGAAATTTGGCAGCCTTCCTTGAGAGGATAGATGTTGAGTTTTTCAGGAGCTTGCAGTCCATTGATCCACACACTCGTGAATATGTGGAGAGGCTAAGGGATGAGCCCACATTCTTGGTTCTCGCTCAAAATGTTCAGGAATATCTAGAACGAGCTGGAGATTACAAGGCTGCTGCAAAGGTAGCACTAAAGCGGGTTGAACTCATCTATTATAAACCGCAAGAGGTATATGATGCTATGAGGAAGTTGGTTGAGCAGACAGAAGCTGGAGAGAATGGAGAAGCAGAGGGAGGTGAGGAGCCTAAAGTGGTTGAGGAAAGCAGGGGCCCACCTGCATTTGTTATTATTCCCGAGCTTGTGCCTCGCAAATCCACCTTCCCAGAGAATAGCAGGATACTGATGGATATCCTAGTTTCGCTCATATACAAGTATGGAGATGAGCGGACTAAGGCCCGGGCAATGCTTTGTGACATATACCACCATGCTATACAGGACGAATTTTCAACCTCCCGTGATTTGTTATTAATGAGTCACTTGCAGGACAGTATTCAACATATGGACATTTCAACCCAGATACTTTTTAATAGGTCTATGGCACAGCTAGGTCTATGTGCATTTAGGGTGGGACTAGTTGCTGAAGGACATGGTTGCCTTTCTGAGCTATATTCAGGTGGTAGGGTGAAGGAGTTGCTTGCCCAAGGTGTCTCTCAAAACCGATATCATGAGAAGACTCCTGAACAGGTATTGATATTTATCTGATGTAAATTATGAATGTTGAAAGTCTTAGTGTCATCTTTGCCGAGCACTTTCATTTCTCTTAGTTAGGATATACTGGAGTCTGCTTTGACAGTTCCCAACAGAAACTATTTCTAATTCTAAAATATATGACTCTAATGCTTTTCCTGTGTAGTGATTAAATGACTATTACATATGAGGGTATTTTAGTTACAACTCATGATTTCTTATGAATATTTTTCTATGATTGCATGTGAAATTGACGTCAATGTGTTTTGAAGAGGCTGACTAACTAGCTTTAGCAGGCATTTTTTTTTCAACTCGCTTTAAAAATTAAAATGCAAGTTTTTTCTCCCAGCTTGCTTAGAACTGTTAGTTATTTGAGTCGCATTTAAGTAAAATTATTTGACCAACAATTAAATTGAGCATATGAAATATCCTTGATTTTTTCCTTTTAAAATGATTTGATATTTGTTATAGCTGTTGGCAGATTCAAATGTTTACATCTGCTTCTACATCTTTTCCCACATATTTTCTGTTCTATGCTGGATTTAACTTCATTTGTGTTATATGTTCTTTCACGTCTAACTAAATCTCGTCATGTAAAGTATATGCATCACATATGGAGAATTTGCAATTAAGGAAAGACGACACAGTGCACTCACACCACATTGAATATATATTAGCTTGAAGCATGATTGAATTTTGGTCATCACTGTTATGTATCAGTATTCTTAGGCGTCAACCTATTATGTGATTATACATTTTATCAACTTAGAATCACAACATAATGGTTTGTCACATGCTTTTATGGCACTGTAACAGCAGTTCAGGTTAGATCTTAAGTGGATTTATTGTTTGATGTTGGATTTTCAAGATTTTTGGTGAATCTAGTTTTGACTCTCACGGTTAATGGTTGGAAGGGGAGGTGCAGATCAACAGTCTCAATGAACTTTAGTTAACTAAGGTGTTATGTGCTTTTAAAGAATTTGAGTTTGCTTTAAAAAGACATGTAATAAAAAATCTTCAATGATTTTTTATTTTATAACTATAGGAAAAAAACTGATTACTAAGATGTAGATTTTTTTCTTTTTTTCTTTTTGGTTGTAATATTAGCCATATTTACAGTGAAAAGTAAACTTCAGTTTGAACTTTCGCACTTGCAATGCTTAAAATTCAATAGAAATTATTCAATATATAATTATATTTGTAAGTTCAATGCAAATTCATTAGAAAACCATTAAAATGCCCAATTTCTGTAGAGTTTCGGTTTAACAACATTCATACCAGTGTATTTTGGTAGAGATGCGAAAATATTTCTTGCGTATGGTCGTCATGCATGTAAAGTTACTTCATTACATCCCATTTTCGAAATGCGTTATTGATCCAACTGTGATTACCATTATCCAAAACTTGTTTTGAACGCCATTACCCAGTTTTGATGTTGATACTTTAAGAGTTATCTACATGGAGAAAAGAACTCAAATCTTTTCTCATTTTGATTTACCTTATGTTTTGTAGATGGCCTTTTTACTTGTCTGTCTGGTCAAAGATATAACTATGAATGAATACGGAAAAGTGTGGATTTTCAAGAACAGGAACCTTATGATATATGTTGGGAATCTCTTATGATCCAAGCAACGTATCATAATGCCTGAAAGTTGGATAGGATGGCCTAGACCTAAGGATTGTATGCTCCCAATTATTATGAAATACAAACTTATCAATTTTTATGTTATTTTGTTTATTTATTTTTATTTTTATTATTATTATTAATTTTATAAAATACTAGATGCTCATTGAATGATATGGAACGAATATCCACCTATACAATTCTAGATATCAAGAATTGTGACGTAGATGATCTGTGTGAAAAATTTGTCTGCTTGAAAATACAACTCATCTTTTGTTCTTATTTTGAATTACTTTGTGTCTTATAGATTGCATTCTTATTTGTCTTTCTTCAAGCAATCCACTTAATAGATTTCCGTGTTGTGCATCATTTTAAGAGTGCTCTACAATGACTTTTTGTGTTTCATATGGTTTAAGAAGATGACAAATTTTCAATTGCATAGAAGATGTAGAATATTTGTTTCAAATGGTTCTCTGTGTGTGGGTGTGGGGAGGGGGGACTGAGAAAGTTTTCTGCTAGACATTGTTGCTGAGGTAGCTTTAGTCATGCTTTCCCATTATACCTCTTCCCATGGATTTATTGGCGTAAATGATTTAATTTTGTCAGGAACGGCTGGAAAGGAGGCGACAGATGCCATACCACATGCACATAAATCTTGAGCTTCTTGAGTCTGTCCATTTGATATGTGCCATGCTGCTGGAGGTTCCCAACATGGCAGCCAACCGCCATGATGCCAAGCGCAAAGTCATAAGTAAGACTTTTAGGCGATTACTTGAGGTGAGCGAGAGGCAAACGTTCACTGGTCCACCTGAAAATGTCAGGGACCATGTCATGGCAGCTTCCAGAGCTCTTAGCAAGGGAGACTTCCAGAAGGCTTTTGATGTCATCAGGTCCCTTGATGTCTGGAGGCTCTTCAAGAACCGAGAGAAAGTTCTTGAGATGCTCAGGTCGAGGATCAAGGAAGAAGCTGTGAGGACTTATCTTTTCACATATTCATCATCTTATGATTCTCTGAGCTTGGATCAGCTGGCAAAGATGTTCAATCTTTCAGATGTCCAGACCAACAGCATTGTCAACAAAATGATGATTGCCGAGGAGCTCCATGCAAGTTGTGACCAACCAACCCGGTGCCTGGTCTTCCATGATGTTGTGCACACAAGGTTGCAGGCTTTGGCGTTCCAGTTGGCTGAGAAGTTGTCAATCCTTGCAGAAAGTAATGAGAGGGCTGTAGAAGCAAGGATTGGTGGTGGTGGTGGATTGGACGGTCTATCCCAGAGGCGAAGGGATGGCCAGGACTATGCTGCTGCAGCAGCTGCTTCTGGTGGTGGCAAGTGGCAAGACATGTCTTCATCACAGGGAAGGCTAGGCAGTAGCGGTGGGAGACAAGGGCACAGCATTGGTGGTGGAAGACCATTGGCTCATGGCCAAACTTCTTGGGGAGGCTATTCTCGGGACCGGGCGACTCAGTCCCGAGGAACAGGAGGATATTCTGCTGGCTACCAGAGCATGCGGCATCAAGGTGCCACATATGGAGGACTTGGGAGAACTTATGATACAGGTCCGGGAAGGGGTTCCCAGATGGATGCTTCAAACCGCATGGTCAGTCTCAATAGGGGTAGTCGACATAGTTAGAGCGACAAGATCTAGTTCAATATTTGCATCTTGAATTAGAAGCTTATATTTGATCTATTGGTACTCTGCTGGTTCCGAGATTTTGGCTATAGTGAACAGAATTTTGTTCTGATTTCAAAAATTTTGTTCTCACTTTTTTTTTTTTGAAGTTTTAAATGGAATTTAGATTCTCAAGTCATTTATGGCAATCATTCCCTTTCTTTCTCGTGTATCAGTTACAAATTTAGTTCCTTTATTTTATGTGTCAATTAATCTATTATGAAGATGCGTTCACGATAATCCAAGTCGTAGCCTTATATTGATGGTTTAGAAGTTCAGACCTTTGCTAACCATCTCAACCCTTCTTTCTCAATGTCAATTGCGCCCAAATCTCTTGCAGCTCGAATAAAAAATTATTCTAGTATAAGTTGCTTTTCCCTAAAGCTACTGTCATATTTAGTCCCCACTATGATCGAACCATCATATAAGATTTCATCTCAAAATTACACACAGTTCCATTGCTTCTATAGTTGTGATGTCCATTATATCCCACTATTTTGACTGTTTTCCCCATTATTTTGGCTAGTATTTCATCACAACTGCTGTAACTAATATAAAAAGTTTTCCATATATGTGAACTCAATGCAATGCTCTAATATTGTATCAAATATTTGCTGCTTTTCTTAAATTTTCCCCAATTTTGAGGAGTGAGTCACCAATCTTCACCTAGTTAAGGCACCAGTAATTTTAAAGCAAAAACGTTTTACATTGAAAGAAATTTCTTTCAAAAACCTTTTGTTGTCCCTCTTCTGTTTTTGCTCGCATCAATATCTGGAACCATGATGAAAACAAAATCAAAATGCTGAAAATGACTTTCATCAATTAGTTTATGGCAGCAAAAAGGGCAAGTTCAGTGAAGTAAAAAATAGATCAAACGGAACAGCCTACCAAAAAAAGATCCAGTTACTGGAAACATCTTTTTTGCACCACCCAGTTAGGTTGATTTTGGACCTGGGATTGGTATATAGGTGTTTAACAATTATCACCAGAAAGTGGAGAAATATGTTAAGAGTAATACAGGCCTAGTAATGAAGAAGAGAATCCCCATTGACTTCATCAAATATGCAAAACATGCAAACAAGTAGTGCGTGTCAACGCAGACCAAGCACAAGCAGTAAACAATAACTTTCACTCATTAACAACGGACAAAATGTTAACAGACTAAAAGAACCATAAGGAGAAGAAAGCAAGAGCTCCAAGATCATAGACCAAGAGGGCTTCTAATGAGACAATTTTACATAGTAACTCAAATACAAAAGAAAATAAGTATCGTATATGATGAGTCTTTGGCAACAAAACGATCTCTTCAAACATTAGCTTTCTACTTTCTCTGGCGTGTGTGAATCAAAATTAGAAGCAGGCCTGCAGTCTTCTTTTTTTGAGAGTGACCCCGTGTGCTCCTGTTTTTTGATAGGTGATCCCGTGCATTCTTCTTTTTTGGTGACTGACCCACTTAACTCTTCTGCTTTTGGGAGTGGCTTGTTGCAGTCTTCTTTCTTGGCAGTTGACTGAAAGGACTCTTCTTTTCCTGGAGGCGTATGCAATTCTTTTTTGCTGGGTGACTCTTCTCTTATGGTGGTTGACTTGCTGCATTGTTCTTCTTTAGAGGGTGACTCGTTGCATTTTGTTTTTCTGGTGGGTGATGTGGTGCACAATTCTCTTTTGGTGGTTGATTCAAGGCATTCTTCTTTTTCACTTTCACTGGGTGACTTGCACTCTTTTCTTTTGGTGGGTGACTCTGTGCACTCTTCTTTCTTGATTGGTGACTCTGCAGACTCTTCAATAACCTTGTTCTTGCTGCTGACTATTAATGGCCCCAGCTTTCCTTCAAGATCCTTGATTGCAAAGGTTAAAGATCTCACATCCCGAGCTTCTGATAGCCGTCCAGGAGATGATGCCTGTCACAAAAAAGGACAAGCTCTGCAATTGTTTAGATGTTACCAAACAATTGAACCTGCCATGTTGAGAAATGGACATGACAAAATACAAATACAGGGCAATCACTCATGGAAATACTTTATTTTTCACAAGTCTTCACTCAAAAACATCATATTTGCAAAGAAGTGGATCATTTTACATGGTAATTGAATTTAAATCATAAAAAAATTTGAAGAACTGTAAATAAATAGTATTAGCATGCAATGAGGATCTAAAAGAGAGAAGAAAAAAAAAAAAGAAAAAAAAAGGAGAATAGAAAGAAAAGGACCAAACTCATAAAGAGTTTCATTGGTTTTGACCCAAACTTCCAAACTGAAGCCTTCTCGGTAACCCTTGTATAAGATTCTGTCTTCGTAAATCTGTTGCGTCATCCAATTAGCAGGGTTTTAGAGATCCAAAGTTTATTTTCTTATTCTCCATGTACTTCACAACCGAACAGACCATAATGAAAACTAAAAACAAAAAAGAAAAAAAAAAAAAGACAAGATAAACAATCAATGAAATTTGGGTAAATTCTATGCTTAAATATTTTATCATCCTCAACAATGAATGGTGTTTAAGCATGCCGTGTCAACAAAATATTGTTTCCTTTCTCACATAGCAGAGATTCCATTTATGCTCCAAAATTATGAAATTGGAAATTTATCCAAAAATCCTTAAGACTCGCCTTTTCTATTTGCTCCACACGCTCTTTAAGGTCTTCCACAGATGCTTGCTTGTGAATGACTAGAAGAATATGAAGCAAATGAGAATGGAGATACTCCAAACGGTGCTGTTCAATCGTACACTGAGGAATAGTAGATTGACAACCCACTTGATAGAAGGGGCAGTTCACTAGCTTCATTGGACAAATAGTTATGCAATGTCTATCCATCCCACGCCTCATGATGCTATCCGAGCACTTCTGCTCACATGGAAGTATCTTAAAAGGACAGATTGAATCATGATTCTCCAGGTGAGCTGCACAAAATCTGGCAGTACACCCCTCATTTGTGCAGTTCATAGTCCTAAAACTGCACTTTAGAGCATGCTCAGCGAGCTCTTTTGCAGAATTGAATTTCATATCGCAGTGAAATGTGTTCTTGAAGTCTACATTCTTGAGCAAAGTTTGTGCAATGGCTTCCCTCCTATCCAATAGCCAAAATCCATTTATTTCCATCTCTTGTACGAAATCATCTATCCTGTCCTCTCTCCTTTCACTCAGTAGCCATCCTGAGACCCGGCTAAACAAATTCCTCTTTGAACTTGCAAAATCATCAACGATATCAGAAATAATATCATAAGGAAGGTCAGACGCTTCTGCATCTGGTCCACCTTCTAAAATTACAGTGTCTGCCACAAAAGTTTCACTTCTCTGGGTTAGATAGTCCACCATTTCTTTTCTCACATCAACAGCAACTGAAGCCGGGGTCCTGAAAAGATCACCTGTCGTGTTGTCAACACAAGCTGAGGCTAGTCCTGGGAGGAGCACTTGTGCTATCTTGTAAACTACTTCTGTATCAAAAAGATCACAATGGAACATGGGACCCCCCTCTTTCACTTCTTCTAACTTCTCTGGTTTGACTTCCACATCAGTTGTAGGAGGGTCCATGCTTGAGGATGCCTAGAGAACAATTTAAAGGCACAAAAGATTACTGATTACTATTGATATATAATATATATGAAGATGCTTAACCCACAAACAAAAATAACCAGAAAAAAATATGCAAATCCAATCTCTAATTGTTTTAAGTGGGAAAATATTCATAAAACGTCACAAATTTTAGTACCCACTGGATTTTAAAGCCGTCAGACAGCTTCATTGAGCTATCACTCGTCAACATAGAGATGATTGTTATGAATTTATCTCTGAAGGACAACTTGCATATTTGGGGAGTTTACAAGAGATACATTTCCCAAGTTTAGTAAAAAGTTATCCTGTGAATGGACTGCTTCCCATTGCTATTGAAATCGTGGTTCCATCTCAGTGTTACAGCAATGTGGAGTCAAATACACAGTGGTGAGCAGTCTAGCCAAACCAAAATCCCTTTCAGCCGGACTTGAAATTCTATTGCTAAAACATGATGTAGAAACCAAAATCCATACGACAAAGTTTGCCTCTGCTTCAGCCTGTGGAAAAGGGCTCATGGTCCAACACCAGAAAACCAGCAGAGAGGAGTTTGAAGAGAATAAGCACAGTATGAGCGTATAACATTTCTTCTCTTAAGTAATCTAAGTGCCTCTCCTTTTATATGACTATTTTTCATATTTCTATTTTCATTTTGCGAGAATATTTTCATCATGCAAAAGTGCAAATCACTTAAGCCAATCACTACTACTAAATATTGTAGATATTAATTTCTAATTGACCAGGATTGACCATTTATATGTAGAGAAAGTGGATCTAGTATGACCAGCACAGTATCATGCAAATGGTGCACTCACTGTGAGTCAGATATGCTGCAAGGCTAGTTGAAACTACTGAATAAATTGTTATATGGGATTACTCACGACGATTCAATGAGGACTCCATGGGAAAGCTGAACAATTTTATTTTATTTTAAATTTTGTAGGTAAAAAATTTGAATTTTGTCCAATAAAAATAAAGAAAAAAAGGATATAAACCCAGAAACACAACTACCCAACCTAAACAATATGATAACCACTTACTCCTTACAAAATCACGGACTGGGCACCAATTACGAAATTGTTAATTGCATGACATAGCGATTCAGGAAGAATGTGACCTCAAAAGAGTATGGACAACCCTTCAAAACATTAATGTGTAAATTATATTTGACAAGAAACTGCAACCAGTTGAACAATGTGAACATAATGTATCTTTTCCCTCCTACAAAGAGTAGAATGTGCCCATCCAAATATGGAATTCGGATCCTCTGTGTACTCTATGTTGCTGTGCAATTAAATTGAGGACGACACCATGCAATACTACTACATCGAAAATGCAACTTCAATAAAAAGGTGTTGCATTCTGAATTTAAAGTTGTTGTAGTGTTGCATGGGTATTGCATTCTTGAAATAAATGTGTTGCACGGGTATTGTGTCAGCGTTGCATCCTTAATGTAAATTACACAGCAACATATAACACAAAAAAGTTGTACGGGAGAGGATCTGATTCTCAGGATAGGACAGAACCATCATAACATCACGCTGCAAAAGTATATATTTATTGTAAATAGCTCTAGGTCTGTAAGTACTAAGCAGAACTCACCAATGGCTCACAATACACACGCACATCCCCCCAAAGAAAAAAGAAAAAGAAAAAGAAAAAGAAAAACAGAAAGTGAAAACAAACCAAAAGCATGGCTGTGATCTGACATTTATAATATATATCTCATATTAAATTTGTTCCGAATTTACATACACATGGGGAACATACTCCCCTGACACATATTAAAAGGGTTATCCCAATTACAGAAATTGTAGTGTTAACAAAGCGATGAATAATGACAAAAAATGCATAAGCAACCCTGAAATAACACACACATATGTGCGTTGTGTGTGAGTATGTTTATATATATATATATATATAATGGTGCAAATTGATTTACCTATGGCTTCGTCCTCACAAAAATATATAGATCCGATGAGAAAAGCTTCAATTGGCTATTTACCCAAATCCAGAAATGGGCAACAATAAAAACCTAATTTTGAGAAAGAAAAAAAAATCATGCAACAGATATTATAAACTATCTATCCACACGAGAGAGACTACAATTCCATCATCAAAAGAGAAAACGGTGAAGTAAACTGAAATGCTAATAGAAAGCAGATAAACAGAAAAAAATTTAGAAAAATACCTCCAAAATTAGCAGGGTTTATACCCATTTTTCTGCTACAGATTCGCCATATTTGGCGAAACCCCCATTTTTTGGTGCCTATATATATAACTGTTCTAACCGTCTGTGGCCGATTGCATCATTCCTTCTCGTTTGACTAACAAAAACACAATACAATTATGGGTAATTTACACAAACCCCCTTATAGTTTGCCATAATTACATGGACCTTTCCCGTGCTTTGAAAATTTACTTGGAACTCCCTTAATAATGAAAATATCCTACACGGACCTCCCTTATGTGTGACGAACAGTCAAATGCACTAACTAACTTGTCTAATTTACTAAAATAACCTCCAATTGCTAGAGTAAATTAATAAACTATACATACATACATACATATATATATATATATATATATATATATATATTATTGATTAGACTTTAATTATACATTTTCTCTCTCTAAACAAATATTTTTCCTTCATTCTCCACGTCAACCATTCTAATTCCTCGCCCCAAGACTATATTACGTATATAAATATAATTTCTCTCTCTATTTCTCCATCTCTCTCTCTCTCTCCCTTTGATGCGTTTCACTGTTTCCAAATTGTAAACCTTGAATTAGGGTTCAAATAGGGATGTTTAGAGAGAGAGTCGCTATTGGTATTCTTGTTTTTCATCTTCTACTTCGAGTACCTCTATCTCTGTTGGTGTGTATATATATATGTAATTGTTAGAGGTGATGGGACACTTTCCGGCGATTGCCTTGGATGCCTTTTTCTTTTTTCTTTTCTTTTTTTTTTTTTATGTGATTTTTTGGGGAAAAAATCCAAACAACTATGAATCTCTACCCACCGTCAACCCCAACTTCCCCAAGGAGTGCACTGCAAGGTCATTAATGCCAATGCTGTTTATTTATTTATTTTTATTATTACTATTTTTTTGCCTCATTTTCTCCTTTGTCTATGAACAACTATCACCACCGACCACCGATAAGTTTTATTTTATTTTTGGCCCCTTTATCTCCTCTCTCTATGAACAGTCACCAGCCACCAACCACCATCATCTTCACCCGGTCACCCCCAAACTTCCACCACAATCTCCCACCCCGACAACCACCACTAATAAGACCCATTACCCAAAATCAAAACCTTAAAAAAAAAAAAAAAAAAAAAAAAAAAAAAAAAAAAAAAAAAAAAAAAGAAACTACTACTACAAATTAGGGTTGCAACTCGAGTGGGTTGGGTGGGTTTGAGGTATAACTTAAGCCCAACACATCTTATGAAATGTTAAACCCAAGCCCAATCCTAACCCTATCATCAACCTTAACTACTCAACACAAGCCTAACCCATCCTTCTTGCAACTCGGGCTTAGATTCCGAATAAAAATTTCGGGTTAATTCGGGTTACTTATATGGCTAATCCTTACACCGAAAATTTAATATGATCTTGAATTAATTTTAGATTAAATTACTCTTACAAAAGAAAAATTTTAAAGAATTTTTTGTAGATTTTTAATAAATTATAAACAAAATTTTAGAAAATTAATTCTCCTAAATGTTAACATAGAATAAGATAAGATTTAACAAAAAAAGGTTGAAAAAAAAGAAGTAATCACAGTTTAAATATTATATATAATGTATTTAAAAGTAAAAATATATATAAAAATAATATTATGTGGTACCTTTATTCTAGAGTCACGGGTGATCAAGTCTGAAAACAGATCCGAGGGATACCAAACAATTAAGTATATAAATAAGCATTTGATTACAAAAGAAATAACTACGAATAAATAAAATAGCAGAAAAGAAAACTAAATAATAAATCCTCCAAATGAAATATTCAAAATCTTTAATATCATTACAACTTGGGAATCCATTTGTGGACCGCTACTGATAAACCAACTGAAAACTGAAAGAAATATATTCCCAAAACTAAAACATAAAGAGAATCCTACGTAGAATCGAAAGAATGATGTGGATTGTCTTTGCTCAGCACGAATAAGCTTTATGTCTGGAACTGACGAATACCTGAAAAATAATAGTGGGTCAGGCCCACGAACAAGTTCTTTCTACGATAACCCAAACAGAGACCGGAGAAACTATATATCTATAGCTAACCTATGCAATAATTATATAGTCCATACTATATATACATACTAAAGGAACCTCACTAGACTATAGGGTTGCCTCAACCTGAATAGTAGACAATATGCAAAACGCACATATAGTGGGCATGAATACCTAGTCCTACCAGGGCACACAACTACACTATATCTAGCTACACATCTCTGGTAATATACGCACCCTATTCACTGATACTAAGGCTCAAGCTCATATCATGGCATATGTCTATATATATATATATAATATATATATTCTATCCAATCTAAAGTAATGCACTATGTATCATCCAGCTTGTTCAGTTGACCTGACACGAATATAAGTAGGACTTAACATTTTAGTTAATCCATTCCCTTATAAAATAGGTAGGACTTAACTAATAAGTTAATCTATTCTTAGGGTGCCACCATCCCATACTGGTGCACTATATCCACACAATCCAATAGTTGATGTAACAATTAAAGAAGCGCATCAAATAATCCAGAAATAACCATAATAATATAATTTCATGTTATCACAAAATAGGATTGATTTATAATTTACTTAAGCTTCTTACATCACATATCCTACACAAACTGAATCTTAAACATGCTGATATTTTATTATACAGTCAAGTAAGCATTCTCCAAATACAATTCATGCTACACATTTAATCTTAATTGTTAGAACAAAATAAAGATTAAATCCATTCATTCCTCAAAAAATCAAATAGCATGCATTGTTATATTTAAGTTTGTTTAAAATTTATTTAAACTCATATCTAGTCCTTATTTGATGTTTAGGATCCCTCAAATTCAATTAAAATTAATTTAACGCTGTTTACGAAACTTCCCCAGGTAAGGCTCGAGCTTTTGTCCTAATTGCTCAAGCTTCTTGTTTCAGGCTCGAGCTTCCTATTTCACGTCGAGCTTTTCACCCATGGCTCGAGCTTTGCCTCAAAGGCTCGAGCACTATATTACCAAATCAAAAACTGTTTACGCGATTCAACCCAGAATTCTACTGTGAACCCAATCTTTATTGTTTAAGGATTCTAAAGCATGTTTCTAGGTTCCATCAATACTCATATATGAAAATACATCATTTAAAACATGTATAAACTCATAAAGAAATCAAATTAAATCCATGAATTTATCAATTCATACAATAAGAATAACTATGAAAAAATATAATTTATAAAACCTACGTTCTAGATCAATTTAAATTATAAATTCCAATTTTAATTATTCTTTAAATAATCCTAAGATTATACTAGAGATATAAATTACACATATCAAAGGAAAAATGTAGAACAAGAACTTGCCTTTAGGGATTTGATAAAAACTCTAACCTCCTTCTTTCTCTTGCTCTTCCTTTTTTTTTTCTCTCTTTCTCTAAAATATATTACGTGATATATTTTTAGTCCTCTTTTCAACCCTATAGTTATATATTTATAAGCTAAATAATAACCCTACTTATTTTCCTAATTCACATCAAATTAATAAAGAAAACAATAAAATTAAAATATTAAAAAGGTAACTAAAATATATGTTAGGTATAATCTATGTATATTCTCTTTTTTTATATAAATAAATAAATACATCAGATTATCATTAAAGGACTTTCCTTATATATATATATATATGTATATGTATGTATATATATATATATATACATATACACTATCCATGGGTAATTATCCATACATATTAAACCCCTTATCCAAGTAGTCCATGGAACCCAATTAATTGGCCCATGACTACTATCCATAACCATTAGAATAAAATAAAATAAAATAAAATAACCATTTAAAACATTTAATTTATAACCATTAGTTACAAGAAAACACCTAACATTTAAGTAAACAAATACACATCATCTAATACATAATTCAACTAAACAAGTATTTCAAAAAAACATATAATCAATTAATTCATATAAACAATTAAACAAATAGCCAAGAAATCAAATAAAGAATTAAAAACAAAATTAAAACAATTAATAAAATACCGAGACTATCCTTTTAAAATTAGGGATATTACATTCTTCCCCCCTAACAAAAGGAATTCCGTCCTCGGAATTTGCTTTTACCTTCTTCCATTATTTCAGAAAACTGCGAGCGAATGGCATCCTCCCTTTCCCAAGTAGACTCAGTTTCATTATAGTGACTCCACTGAACACGCACTAAAGGTATAACCTTATTGCGAAAAATCTAATCCCGACGGTTAACAATATGACACGGTGGCTCCAGATATGTTGCATTTGGCTGTAGCTCAATCTCGCCAACATCAATATGCTAATACCGATTCTCATCACGCAGAAATTTTCGCAACATGGAAACATGAAACACATTGTGCACACGATCCAAATGGTCCGAAAATGCTAACCGATAAGCCACAGCTCCAACTCGATCCGTAATCATGAATGGACCGACAAATTACGGTGACAACTTTCCTTTCTTCCCAAAGCGCATTACTTCTTTCATAGGAGACACTTTGAGTAGAACCTGATCTCTAACCTGAAACTCCAATGCACGAGTATGACGATCGGCATAACTCTTCTACCTACTCTGGCAGTGCGCATGCGATCCCTAATAAGAGCAATCTTTTCAGAAGTATCCTTAATGAATTCAGGACCCAAAAATCTGCTCTCTCAAACCTCTATCTAACAAACAGGAGGTCGACATGGTCGGTCATACAATACCTCAAACGGTGCCATACCAATAGCCTTCTGTGATACCCCTCGGATCTGAGACACTGGTTGATCAGACCCAGGCCCAAACCCGAGGGAAATATCAAACAATTGATATTTAATGAACACAGAATACAAATTGAAATAATAAATAAATAAAAAATTACGGAATCGAATTTTAATTGAAAATCCTCAAAACATAACTATTAAAATCCAAAACTCCAAAACTTCCAACAACTTGGGAATCCCTCAAATGGACCCCTAAAATAAAACCCAAACTGGAAAGAACAATAACTGAAATCTAAATCCAAAGTTAAATAAGATAGTAGTCCTACGTAGTCGGAGGAATGGAAGTCCGTATCTGCTCTGCACGACCAAGCTCTAACTCTGGAACGGCCGAACACCTGAAAAATAAGAGAGTGGGTCAGGCCCACATGCAAGTCCTGATCTACTACGATCCAAACAGGAATCTGATACGCAGATACATCATAGATAGACTCAACAATATCTAGAGTAGTCCATATATGTATAAGTACACACTATAGGACGCTCACTAGTCCAATAGGTCTGTCTCAGCCTAAATAGAAATACCATGCAAATCGCATATAATGTGGTCATGTGTACCTAGACCTACCAGGGAACAACAACAACTGTCCAGCTATCCATCCTAGGTGATATACGCACCCTAACCATAGTCCTGAGACTCAAGCTCATACCATAGTACCATAACATATATATATAAAGTTCATTCCAAGTGTGTCATTCAAAAGGTTTATTGACCTGACACCTAGTTATAAGTAGGACTTAACTTTTGTAGTTAATCCATCTTATTTCAATATAGGTAGGACTTAGTATTTGAACTAATCCATCCCCAATATAGGTAGGTCTCAGTGTTTTGAACTGAGCCGTCCCTATTATGCCACCATCCCATACCGGTGCATAGACATCCATATAAGTAGGACTTAACCTTTTATAGTTAATCCAACTCATTCCAAAATAGGTAGGATTTAGTATTTTACTAATCCACCACTAGTATGCCACCGTCCCATACCCGTGCATACAGTCCTCCAATCCACATAATTGATAAAAATAACATTAATTAATTTATCAACAATTCTCCGAAATATGCATAAGTATAGTTTAATACGTATACAATGTCATTAGGTATTCACTACAGAACCTAAAAATCATGCTTCAATTATTTAAACTGCTAAAATAAATCATAGCGCTCCAATCATCCACAACAGCCGATAAATCGATACAATTATACCAATTTAAGTACCAATTAAATCCAACCTAAGTATATTTAAAATAAAATTAATTCACCATATTTATAACACTGTAAAAATATATGATTATATATAATTAGAATATATATATAAAACCTTGCCAAGTTCCGGTAAATAAAACTAACAAGACAGTGTGCAAGCTACCAGTTTTCTCTTAGGTTTTTCTTGCACTATTCTTCAATCCAATTATGATTTTATATTTTTTCATCATAATACTAATCTTATACAGTCCCATACATCACTTAAAACAATTTAAACAAAGTGCATACACTCAGTATAGCCCAAACAACCCCTAAAAACCAATTCTGTAACGTATAAGAAGAGAGCAGGCTCTTTAAAAGTTTAGAGCCTGCTCAAAACCACTTAGAGCCTGCTCTAAATCACTTAGAGCCGGCTCCAACTCTTTGGGAGCCGGCTCTAAGGGTTTTGGGAGCCTGCTCTCCCTCCCTTAGCAGCCGTTGTGCGTTTTCCCTTTATCCTCTTCGACTCCGGTGAGTTTTCAGCCCTCTGTACTGTATTCTAAATCTTATTCTAGGTTCAATCTTAGTCCTAAATAAATTTTTAGACCGCTGATACCCAATTAAAACATGTATGGAACACAAGTTTTAAAGCAACGCTTTCAGAAATTTAGTTAGTAGTTTAAAGCAACTCAAAACAGATTTATTCTATGAATTCTAAATACTGTTTTAAAAACCTATTCTAGGATTTAATCTTAGACCCAGATCAATTACCAAGCATCCATTCGCATTACTAACCTCCATTAAACAAACGTAAATGTGAACAACAAGAGAAACCCACAACAGATTGTCACAGATTCATGCAAACAGTTAATTCCACGAGATCAAATAAAATTCATATATGCATAAAAGATTTGTTATCATGCTTGTTTAAATCCGTTTTAGTCTTTATTTAATCCCTGGAGTCTAACTAGGCATGCACAGAACACGAATTAACGGGAAAGAGAAGAACAGAGACTTGCCTTTGAGTTTCAGTTTGAAACTCTAAACTGTCATTTATGAATTTTCCAATGAGATTCCCCGATTGTTGTTCCACCTTCGTTACCCTTGGTTTCACCCATGAACAACCTCTCCTTTCTCCTTCTTGGTCCAACCTTGGTCTAGACCAAAAACCTAGCCCTCATCTCTTTATCTTCCTCGGCTTCTCTCAATACCTCTCTGTATCTCTGTTCTATAGACTAACTCACGTTTTGTTTTTAAACCCTAATCCACCGTGACATACATATTTATAGGCTTAGTGATTAAACCCAAATCCATGTATAACTCGGCCCATAGAACAACCTAGGTTATATTCCAACGTCGGCTGAACTGAAAACCTAATATAACTCTATGTGCCACCTTACATACAGCCATATTGAAAACCTAATTAACTGTAATTAAAACAATTCACTTTAAACAACTAAATTAAAACCATTAAATTTACAATTAAATAAAACCATTAAACCATTAAATTTAACTAAATTAAGTCAATAAAACAACTAGAGCAAACCAACTAAACAATTAAATTCAATTACAACAATTAAATCAATTAATTTAAAACACGTAACCAATCCAATAAATCAAAGTAATAAATCCATTAAATCAATTAAATCAAACCAAAGAAATAATCAAATACAATTTAAATAATAAATTAAATACCAGGACTATCCTTTTGAAATTAGGGGTATTACACCTTCTGAAAGCTATTATTATATGTGAATTCCACAAGTGGCAAATAATTCTCCCAGTGGCCCTTGAAATAAAAAAACACAAGAACAAAGCATATCTTCCATGATCTGATTAACCCTCTCGGTCTGTCCATCAGTCTGCTAAAAACTCTTCTAGAATCCTGACACAAAGCTCGAATCCTCGTCTGATATAATAAATAACGTAATGCCATGTAACTTCACAACTTCTGTAATGTAAAGTCTCGCTAATTGCTCCGATGTGAAGTCAGTGCAAATAGGCAAGAAATGAGCTGATTTAGTCAACCTATCAACGATGACCCAAATGGAATTGTGATCCTTGAATGAATTAGGCAATCCCTCTACAAAATCCATAGAAATGCTCTCCCACTTCCATTCTGGTATAGGTATTGGTTGTAGAGATCCTGATAGCCTCTAATGATTAATCTTGACCAACTGAGAAGTACTACATTGAGAGACAAAAATAGCAATGTCCTTCTTCATACCTGCCCACCAAAACTGCAGCTTCATATCATGATACATTTTGTCTCTTCCTGGATGAACAGAAAACTTAGAATAATGAGTCTCAATCATCACATCCTTCCTCAAATTGTCAGCAGAAGGTACTTCTAAACACCCTTTGTACCTCAAACCTCCATCAGTCCCAATATAGTAAAATGGAACCTCCCCAGAAGCTATCTTTGTAACTTTTTTAATGCACTGCTGATGTGTGAGTTGTGCCTTCAGAACCTTGTGAGTGATAGAAGGTGTAACTACCATGCAAGCCATAAAAGTATCAGACAACTCGTCAATAGTCTTCAAAGTATTCCACTCAGTAGTTAATAAAACAAAAGACTCGCATAAGGTCGGTGACTGAGTGCATCTGCCACCACATTCGCTTTCCCTGGATGATACTGTAAAGAGAAATGATAGTCTTTCATAAACTCTAACCATCTGCGCTGTCTCATATTCAGCTCCCGCTTAGTAAACAAATACTGTAGACTCTTGTGATCACTAAATAATCTGAAGGACTCTCCCAACAGATAATGCCTCCAAATGCGTAAGACGAAGACCACCGCTGCCAACTCCAAATCATGTGTTGGATAATTAACCTCATGAGGCTTAATCTTACGAGATCCATATGAAATTGGTCGTTCCTCCTGCATTAAAACACATCCAAGACCTTGCAAAGTGGCATCTGTGTAAACCAGATATTCTATCCCGCTCTGTAGAGTAGACAAAACCGGTGCAGAAGTCAATTTGCTCTTTAGTTCATCAAAAACTTTTTGACAGTGTTCCTCCCATACGAACTGTACACCCTTTTTAGTCAAATGAGTGAGTAGTCCCACTATCTTTGAGAACCCCTGAATGAACCTACGATAATATCCTGCCAATCCAAGGAAACTCCGAATCTCAGTTGGTGAAGTAGGCTGTCCCCACTCTATCATCGCTGAAATCTTAGCTGGATCTGCCGTTATTCCCCTTTCTGACGCTACGTGACCCAAAAACTTCATTTCCCTCTGCCAAAATTCACATTTCTCGAACTTGGCATAAAACTAGTGTTCACGAAGCGTCTGTAACACTGTGTGAAGATGTCTAGTATGATCGTCCTCTGACTTTGAATAGATCAAAATATCATCAATTAAGACAATGACAAACTGATCTAACTAAGCCCTGAAGACTCTGTTCATTAAATTCATGAAAACTGCTGGTGCGTTAGTCAATCCGAAAGGCATTACACGAAACTCATAAGAACCATATTTAGTAAAAAACACTGTCCTAGGAACATCCTGCTCCCTAACCCGAAGTTGATGATATCCAGAATGCAAATCAATTTTAGATAAGTATGTAGCTCTCTTCAACTGATAAAAAAGATCATTAATCCTGGGCAAAGGGTACTTATTACAAATAGTAACCTTGTTCAACTCCCTGTAATCTATACACAGGCGAAGTGAACCATCATTCTTCTTCACACACAAAACTGGTGCTCCCCAAGGTGAAGTACTCCTACGAATAAAACCCTGACTGAGCAATTGCTGAATATGATCCCTCAGCTCTCGCATCTCCACTGATGTCATCCTATATGGTGCTCTAGCAATAGGCGTAATACTTGGAGCTAAGTCAATCATAAAGTTTATCTCTTAATTAGGTGGTAACCCTGGAATCTCTTGAAAAACATTTAGAAATTCCTATACAATTGGTATGCTATCCAATGACACAGTAATCTCCTCCTCAGTCTCCTCCTCCACATAAAACAAATAAATGCTAGTAACCCGATTAGAACGTGGCATAGTGACAATATACATATCCTGATCAGGTATGGTGAACACAATAGACCTATCATAACAATTAATTTTGGCATGGTAGTGAGATAACTAATCCATCTTAAATATCACATCATAAGTGTGCATGTGACCAACAGATTGGCTAAAAATCTAAATTTACCAATATCTAGTGTCACAGGCCCATCACTCTTATGTAAAATGGCAGTATCGCCTACAAGTGTAGAAATACCATGAGGTCTATCGCAAACTCGCGTCGTCATCCTAGATAATGCAACAAATGATTTAGACACGAATGAATGTGTAACACCCGTATCAAATAAAACATGACCCTGTGTACTATGAATAGGAAACTACTCAACAGCCTGAGGTGCCTGAACATCTTGTGGCAGGGGATTATACACCATGCCATAATGCAACTGCTGCGATGCCTGTCCCTGAGGCTGTGGCATTTCTGGTAAGGCCGGATATGTCTGTCCCTGAATTCGTGGAATCTGTGGAGCGGGTAAAGGTAATGGTGCCCTCTGTCCCTGCTGCACATGCTATCTCTGTCCCTATCCTGCTTTAGGACACTGCCTGGAAATGTGACCAAACTCTCCACAAGTGTAGCAACTACCCTGGAAAATGCCAGACGACTTCCTCTGTCGGTTAGCCTGTGGCTGACCCCCCTGTCCTGCCTGTGGTCCCCAATCTTGCTGCCTCTGAATAGGTGCCCTATTCCTGTGAGTATCTGAACCACCTTTGTGTTCTTCCAAGACTGCTGTCTCTGAACTTTGCCCTTATCGTTGTATCGGTGTCCATTGCCATTTCCTTTCTCAGTTGACTGATTAGTAGAGTCTCTGTCACCACGCTTCTCATCCCTAGCATATCTGAAGTTCACGGTCAACTGATACGTTGTAGAGCGACGTCTACCACTAGAGCATAAGTAGTGTAGGCTAGACTACTTGTAATAGTTCACTTAATAGATCACATAAGTCCCTTAACGAAACTATTACGTTTCTTCTCCTCGGTAACCACCTCATCTGGAGCAAAAAGAGATAAGCACGTAAACTGCTGCTCATACTCTGCCACTGTTTTGTTCCCCTGATCTAGATTAAGGAACTTTGTTTTCATAGCTGTCCTGACTGCAAATGAAAAGTACTTCTTATTGAAGCGAACATTAAACTGATTATAAGTCAATGAAGTCCTCTCTTCTATGGTGGTAACTGACTCCCACCACTGTAGTGCATCTTCGACTAGCTTGAAGGTAGCAAACATCTGTTTCTGAACCTCTGTGTACTGAACCATGCGAAGATGTCGCTCGATGTCCTTTTTCCACTAGTGAGCTACTTTCACATCGGTGGAGCCTGAGAACTCAAGTGGGCTTCTCTTTGTGAAAGAACTCCTAGCCTTTTTCCAATGATCAATTTGAACCACTGGTGCTGGTACAGTTGCTTGCTGAACCTGTGGATGATTCCAAAATATAGCTGTTACACCTGCTTCTATAGCCCGAGCAATGAGGTCATTGAGATGAGGAGGATATTCTGGGTCTTTTCTCTGATCCTGAATCTGCTGGACTTTCTCATGTTCCACATACTACTGACCACTATTTTCCTGAAACCCAGGCAATTGCTGCTCTTTCTCAATTTGCTAATGCTGTAGGAGATCTTGTTGTCTACGTGCCGCTTCCCTTCGATGCCTATTTATCTGATTGTTCCGTGTGGTTCTAGCATTAATCATTCTGTTAACATAGAAAGACATACATCATTTTTAAACAAACTGTAAAGGAATACAACAAATCCTAAACTTAAGCTCTAAACAAGAGAATACGCTACACGGAAGTCCTAATACGAAATAACCCTAGAGACATTTGGACCTGGAGTGCTCTGATACTAACTGTGGTACCCCTCGATTCTAGAGCCACGGGTGATCAAGTCTGAACATGTGATACCCCTCAATTCTAGAGCCACATGTGATCAAGTCAGAGCACAGATCCGAGGGATACCAAACAATTAATATGTAAACAAGTAGGAATAAAAACTGAATTAAGAATAAATTAATAATACGCTGAAAGAAATCTAAAATAAAAATCCTCGAACTTTAAATAATAAATTAATATCATTTAAATCCTTCAAATCCGTACAACTCGGGAATCCATCTAGTGGACCCCTAATAATTTCAACTAATAAAACGTTTACAAAAATAAAATCCAAAACTAAAGTAAGAAAGAAAATCCTATGTAGTCGGAAGAGTGAGTATCTGTATCTGCATCAACACGATCAGGCTCTAAGCCTGGTACTGTCGAACACCTGAAAAATAAGAGTGGGTCAGGCCCACATGCAAGTTCCATCCTACTGCAATCCGTACATAAACCCGATACACAGATACTCGGCAATATCTAAAATAGTCCATATATATAAATATATCCACACTACAGGACTTCCCCTGGATTACAGGCCGGTCTCAACCTGATTAGCAGACCTAGCAGGGCACACATCAAACCATCATAGCCAGTTATGCATCCCAACGCATATACGCTCCCTAACCATCGATCCTGAGACTCAAGCTCATATCGTGGTAACATAAATATATATATATATATATATATATATATATATATATATAAATTTCATCCAAAACCAAATGAAGTGCCGCTCAACTGTTCATTGCCAAGACACGCCATTTACTTAGGATTTAAATGTTTCAATTAAATCCTTATCCTTCCTACTGCAGAAAGATAAAACAAATATCCATTATGTCGTTCAACTGTTTTAGTTGACAGGATAGGCATCTATGTAGGATTTAACTGCTTTAGTTAATCCATTCCTTATATATGAATGGATTGGAATTAGCGTTTTGATCTAATCTGTCCATTCGTATGTCACCGTCCCATACCGGTACATACATGCATATGATCCACAGATGATGCACATTCAAATGAACACCAAATATATCCAGAAACCAGCATAATAGAAAACAGGTATTGTTAAGATCCTCTTATGCATCCAGTATATGATTAATATCACGAAACATTCGTTCAAATTGCTATAGTAATGATAAACAATTTAAACCATCCATTCCCCGTAATTGACAGAACAAGAAATATATTAATTCAGCAATTAACATCCATAACATGATATAATAATTTTCAGAATTTTAAACTGATCACATTATATTAGAATTTCCAACTGATATTTCCATACTAGCCTGTTTGAACTACTATAAAACAAAGGCTAGTAAACAAATCCTCTTATATCCGGGACGGCATGCAAATAAATGTTTAAATCTCATGAGATCCATTAAATCCTGAATCATAATTCCTACACTTGGTATAATGGCACTCAGAAGTCTAGACGGAGTACATTATATGAAGTCCCAATAGTATTTTTAATACTAGATCGTTTAATTTGCTAAAACAACCACTAGTACTCAAACTTCCATATTTGATGACATGTAAATTATTGTCTAAATTTCATGAATTCCATTAACACCGTAAAACCAACATTCCTGGACTTCATTAAATTATACATAAACATCATTTATATAAAATCTAAAACATAACTCTCATTCTAGTCCATTTAGTTTGCTCAACAAACTGGAAACTAAGTCATCCTCCTTACTTAGTAGCATGCCTAGATTTCTTTTAAAAATTCATGATACCCCTTTCCAGATTATAAACCAATATTCATGGGTCCTTAAATATGTTATATATATTATTTTAAAACCCCCAACTAAACTTCAGTATTGCATTATAGCCCCTGCAGTCCAAAAACCATAAAAAAACCACGTCTTGGGCATTTATAAAATTGGAGCCCCCTCCAATTTTAAGTTGAGCCAGCTCCACCCACATTGGAGCCGCCTTAACACTTTGTGGAGCCGGCTCCACTTCAATGGAGCCGCCTCCACTTCTCCAGCCTTCGTTTTTTTCCTTCTCTGCTTCCTCTGTGTTGCTTTCTTCGCGTTCGGCCAAATCTCAGTCCTCTGTCCTAACTTTGTTAAAGATTTTTAAGGTTCAAATTAAGTCATAACAATCCTAGAAACTTCTCCCATTCCAGTTCGAATTATTTGACAAAAGCTTAAACCATGATTGAAACAGTTCGTTCATGCTTCCTCTGTTTGTTTTCTTCGCACGCGTCCGGGGAAGTTCAACCATCTGTTCTAGAATTTTTCTTACATTCCTAGGGTTCAATTCAAGTTCATTCAATCCTAGAAATTTCTCAAACTCTCGTCTAGCATTGCTTGACAAAAATTAAAACCGAAACAAAACAGTTTATGCATGAAAATACAGGTCCAGTTTTATAAGCATAACACAGATTACAACCTAATCTAATATACATACAAGTCTGTTTTAAAAGTTAATTAGGTTCCTGGAGACTATTTAGAATGCACAGAACACAAGTTTATAGGAAAGAGATAGAATGGAACTTGTCTTCGGTTTCAGCTTTGAAACCTAAACCACCAACTATGTTTTTTTCGACAGATTCCCAACTGCCGTTCAACCCCACCATTGCTTTTAGTTCCATCCAGAAGCAACCCTTTCTTTCTCCTTTAGCCTCATGGGTTATCTCTCCAGACCCTCTCTATTTTCCTCTTAAGTTTCCCTCTGTGCTTTCCTCACAAGAATTACTACGTGAATAGGGTTTTCAACTCTAGCTGACATAAACCAAGCATATATATATATATACGGCTAAACCCTAAGTTGGATTATACAGTATATATATAATAGCTTCCACTAAACCCTAATTTTAAAACCCTTTAAATCATAAGTCGGCGACCCTAAGTTACATAAAGAATAAAACCCTAATATACACGACACACACAATTTAACAAACTAATCCACCTCAGCACTTATGTAAATAACACAATTAAATCAATTAAACTATCAAATAAAATACATCATTTAAAACCAACAAGGAAATTTAAGCACAAGTAAACAATTAACTAAAACCAATAAATAACTTCAATTAACCAATTAAATAAAATGAATTAAATAATTACAATGAACCAATTAATTTAAAATAAATTTACACTAAATCAACTAACCAAATAAACCACATAAGTCACACAAATAAACAAAAAATGCTATAAAAATCCAAATTAAATTCCCATTTTATCCTTTTGAAAACTATTGGTATTACAGAACACAGATCCGAGGGATACCAAACAATTAAGTATATAAACAAGCATTTGATTATAAAAGAAATAACTAAGAATAAATAAAATAGCAGAAAAGAAAACTAAATAATAAATCCCCCAAATGAAATATCCAAAACCTTTAATATCATTACAACTCGGGAATCCATCTGTGGACCCCTACTGATATCCCAACTGAAAACTGAAAGAAATATAATCCCAAAACTAAAACATAAAGAGAATCCTACGTAGAATCGGAAAAATGATGTGGACTATCTCTGCTCAGCCCGAATAAGCTCTATATCTGGAACTGACGAACATCTAAAAAATAATAATGGGTCAAGCTCACGAACAAGTTCTTTCTACTACAACCCAAATAGAGACCGGAGAAACTATATATCTATAGCTAACCCATGCAATAACTATATAGTCCATACTATATATACACACTAAAGGAACCTCATTAGACTATAGGGTTGCCTCAACCTGAATAGTAGGCAATATGCAAAACGCACATATAGTGGGCATGAATACCTAGTCCTACCAGGGCACACAACCACACTATATCTAGCTACACATCCCTGGTAATATACACACCCTATCTACTGATCCTGAGGCTCAAGCTCATATCATGGTATATGTATATATATATATATATATATATATATATATAATATTCTATCAAATCTAGAGTAATCCACTATGTATCATCCAACTTGTTCAGTTGATCTGACACGAATATAAGTAGGACTTAACATTTTAGTTAATCCATTCCCTTCTAAAATAGGTAGGACTTAATTGATAAGTTAATCCATCCCTAGAGTGCCACTATCCTATACTGGTGCACTACATCCACATAATCCAATATTTGATGTAACAATTAAAAAAGTACATCAAATAATCCAGAAATAACCATAATAATATACTATCATGTTATCACAAAATAGGACTGACTTATAATTTACTTAAGCTTCTTACATCACATATCCTACACAAATTGAATCTTAAATATACTGATACTTTACTATACAGTCAAGTAAGCATTTTCCAAATGCAATTCATGCTACACATTTAATCTTAATTGTTAGAACAAAATAAAGATTAAATCCGTTTATTCCTCAAAGAATCAAACAACATGCATTGTTATATTTAAGTTTGTTTAGAATTTATTTAAATTCATATCTAGTCCTTATTTGATGTTTAGGGCCCCTCAAATTCAATTAAAATTAATTCAATGCTGTTTACGAAACTTCCCCAGGTAAGGCTCGAGCTTTTGTCCTAATTGATCGAGCTTCCTGTTTCAAGCTCGAGCTTTTCACCCATGGCTTGAGCTTTGCCTCCAAGGCTCGAGCACTGTATCACCGAATCAAATACTGTTTACGCGATTCAACCCAGAATTCTATTGTGAACCCAATCTTTATTGTTTAAGGATTCTAAGGCATGTTTCTAGGTTCCATCAATACTCAGATATAAAAATACATTATTTAAAAATGTATAAACTCATAAAGAAATCAAATCAAATCATGAATTTATCAATTCATACAACAAGAACAACCATAAAAAAATTTAATTTATAAAACCTATATTTTAGATCAATTTAAATTATAAATTCCAATTTTAATTGTTCTTTAAATAATCCTAAGATTATACTAGAGATATAAATTTCACAGATCAAAGAGAAGTGTAGAACAAGAACCTGCCTTTAGGGATTCGATAAAAACCCTAGCCTCCTTCTTTTTCTTGCTATTCCTTGCTCTTCCTTCTTTCTTTCCATCTCTCTAAAATATATTACGTGATATATTTCTAGTCATCTTTTCAACCTTATAGTTATATATTTATAGGCTAAATAATAACCCTACTCCTTTTCCCAATCCACATCAAATTAATAAAGAAAACAATAAAATTAAAATACTAAAAAGATAACTAAAATATATGTTACATATAATCTATGTATATTCTTTTTTTTATATAAATAAAATAAATAAATAAATCAGATTATCACTAAAGGACTTTCCTTATATATACACACACATACACACACACACACACACACACATATACACTAATTATCCGTACCCATTAAAACCCTTATCCAAGTAGTCCATGGAACCCAATTGGTTGGCCTATGACTACTATCCATAACCATTAGAATAAAATAAAATAAAATAAAATAAAATAACCATTTTAAACATTTAATTCCTAACCATTAGTTACAAGAAAATACATAACATTTAAATAAACAAATAGACATTATCTAACACATAATTCAACTAAATAAGTATTTCAAATAAATACATAATCAATTAATTCATATAAACAATTAAACAAATAACCAAGAAATCAAATAAAGAATTAAAAACACAATTAAAACAATTAATAAAATACCGAGACTATACTTTTAAAATTAGGGGTATTACATATTATAATTCGGTTCGGGTTGGCTCGAGTTACTAGCACTTCAACCTAAGCCCAACCCTAATTAAATTCGGGTTGTGATTTTTCAACCCAAGCCCAACCCTAATTGTAAAAATAATTGCCCAAGCCCGTGAAAAATCAGGCTGGGCTCGGGTTACTTAACCCAAGTTACATCCCTACTACAAATCCAACACCACCATTGCTGCCATTGGTACTTTACCCCGATCTAACAATTTCGAGTAGAAATAGATTTGTATTTTTTTAATCAATTTGGTTTGGATTTGTTGTTGTAGTGGGTTTTTATTATTATTATTATTATTATTATTATTATTTTATCTGATAGTTTTTTTCCCCTCTAAGCAGCAACTAAAAAAGAAGACACACACACACACACATATATACACGAGATGAAAGATGGACAAAGGTTAAAATGAGAAAAAAGGTGTTGGGCCACATATCAATGATGGTAGTGATGCAAATGGAGGTGGTGATGTAAGGAGAAAGAGAAGGATAAAAATAGGTTTGCAGATAGGTTAGTTTAGAGAGAGAGTAAATGCAACCTAAAAAATCATAAAAACAAAATTAAAGTCAGCAACCAATAGACTGCTGACACATGATGCCATTATATATATATAGGGCAAAGTACAGAAAACCCCCCTCGACTTGTTGCATTTTTCAGTAAACCCCTCTCGTCTAATTTTTTATCAAAGAATCCTCCTCGACTTGTAGCCCTTTCCAATAAATCCCCCTTGTCTAATTTTTTACCAAATAACCCCCTTCAACTATCTAAGGGAGGTTAAAGAGTTAATATTTGGACCAAAATACTCTTTTATTTAAATATTAATTTTTCTGAACTTCAAAAATTCATATATCACAAACCGTACATCTAAATATTGCAAATAATATATGTACAGAAAGCTTATAAAACAAGGATTCCAGAAATGTAAGATTTGTTTAACAAAACTTCATAACCAAAGAGAAATAGATAATCTAAAAATCTATTGCAATAATCTTATTTTATTTTATTTTTTTTATAAAATACTGAGGTTATTTGTAAGAAAATTTTAAGAATTATTCATTTTCATATGGAGTATAACATATAAAAAAAATAGCGCCAATAGAGACCGAATATTTATTTTTATTTATTTTTAAATGGTGATTATTAAAAGAATGTAAATACTTTGACGCAAAATATGATATCTCATGAAATCAATCTCTGTTGAGGCTAAATTTTTTATATATTCGGCTCCATATGTAAATGAATAATTCTGAAAATTTTCTTACAAATATCTTGAGTATTTTATTTTTTAAAAATAAAATAAAATTGTCAGAGTAAATTTTTAGATTGCCTATTTCTCTCTGGTTATGAAGGTTTATTGTACAAACTTATATTTTTGAAATCCTTATTTCATAAACTTTTCGTGCACATATTATTTATAATTTTAAAATGTACGAGTTGTGAGATATGAATTTTTGAAGTTCAAGAAAATTAAGATTTAAATAAAAGGGCATTTTAGTCCAAATATCAACTCTTTTAGTTGAGGGGGTTCTTTGGTAAAAAAATAGATCAGGGGGGTTTATTAAAAAATGTTAACAAGTCGAGAGGGATTTTTTGTACTTTGCCCTATATATATATATAAATAATCATACTTCAAATCAGGGTAATTTAAAAATTTTAATTTATTCAATACATGACGTCAGTAAATTCTGTAATGACGTTGACTGTAACAAAAGGGAGATCCGTGTAGGATATTTTCATTATTAGGGGAGATCTGAATAAATTCTCAAACCACAAGGGAGGTCCGTGTAATTATGGCAAACTACAGGGGATGTTTTTGTAAATTACCCTACAATTGTGGTATATTCGTATTTAAAGGACTAAAATGCCCCTCGATTTTCTTCTTTGTCCAATTATTTTCTGACCTTAACACGCACACACTGTCTCGAACTCTCTTGAGGAAACGATTTCAAGTGAAGGTCTTCTTGCGCTGCGGGGCAAGATTTCACAGCGGCCGTCAAAAGGCAAGGCTCCAAACGAGTTGATAAAGTCTCTCTCCCTCTCTCTCTCCCTAAAACAGGGATCCAAAACCTAAATTCTAGACTTTGGAGTTTCGGAATTGTTCAGGTATATATACATATGTGTATATATATATATATCTTCTGTTTATGTATTTTTTTTTCTAACAAAAGGCAAAATCTTCTGCTATATATATATATGTAGATTAGATTTTATTTGTTACTTCGTGATTTTTAGTTATTTCGTTTGCGGCATATTGTTTTAGGTTTGGATTTTCGTTCTTTCGAGAGAGAAGTTTACAATGGCAGCAACAGCTACATACCCACCTCCACCACCATACTACAGGCTCTACAAGGATTACATTGAAAACCCTAAGTCGGCTCCAGAACCACCTCCTCCTATTGAAGGCACCTACGTCCTCTTTGGAGCCAACTACACTGTCAGATTTCCTCTCTCTCTATATATACATAAGAGACACATGTGAATATGTATATTGTAATTTATTTGGATATTTGAAAAAGGCTTGTTTATGCAAATTATCTTTCTTGAGCTTATGGTAGTATTATAAAGTTCCATGCTGAAGCTTGCATTGGATGCAACCTGATAATTTGTGGGGGATCTGTGGTTTATTTTCATTGAATTTGAATAATACGAGTTCTTAAATTGTAGGTTTTTGAATACCCAAAAATTTGAGATTACTTCGAGTTCGGCACATGGTTTATGTAAACTCATTACATTTAGGGCTAGTTTGGTGTGGTGGAATGAATTGGAATGGAATGGGAATGGAATGAAGTGGGAGTGATGATTCCCATTCCATGTTTGCAACCAAACATGGAATGGAATGTAAAAAAATAAAATAATAATTTTTATTTACTTGTTTGGTTGGACTAAAAATTAGAAACATGGAATGGAATGTAAAAAAATAAAATAATAATTTTTATTTACTTGTTTGGTTGGACTAAAAATTAGAATGGAATGAATTTATATTGTTTTACCTTTATCATGTTTTTTCCAAATTACTTTTATCATTAATAAAAAAAAAAAAATTAACTAAAAAATTAACATCAAATTATTTCCAATCCAGTGGTTAGAAAGGTATGTAAGAATGAAATTGGGGGCAATAGATAGAGAGAGAAAGTAGAGAGAAGGAAGAAACTGACGGATCCGATTTGATCGGCTGCGACGAACAGTGGTGATCCAAGCTCCGTTACAAACTTCAGTGCTTTTGGAATGATCCGATTTGGAAAGAATGGTGATCTGATTTGGAAAGAACGGTGATCTGATTTGGAAAGAATGGTGATCCGATTTACAAACTTCAGTGCGATCGAACAAGGGTGAGGACGGATCCGATTTGGAAAGAATGGTTTCAGCAATTCTTTCACAAAATCAATGAGAGAATCACGAAAAAGCTTGCTTTTGGGTCCTGTTCACTGTTTGCTTCACTCAGATCTACTTTTGATTTTTTATTGTGTCTTGGTCCATCACTTTGAAGTTCAAGATCAATATTATGTTTGTTAGACAATGGGTTGGGTTGGGTTTGATAGAGGAGATGATGACGCCGGCAGTGGGTTTGATGGATGAGATGATGATGCCAGCGGTGGGTTTGATGGAGGAGATGATGACGCCGGCCTTGGGTTTATAATTTGTTAGGTTTTATTTTTTAATATTTTTTTAGTTTGTATTTTTTTAATGTTGGAATGGAATGGTCATTCCTTTTGTGAAAAAGTGGAATGACTTTGATGGAATGATCATTCTCCAAGAATGTTGGAGTATGACGATTCCAAGTTTAAAATTGGACACCAAACACAAGAATGGAATAAAAATCATTCCATTCCACTTTCTTTGTATTCCATTCCACCACACCAAACTAGCCTTTAGTTTATGATTTCAGCAATAATTCTGAAATAATTTTGCATTAGATCAAAATTTGGAGATGAAATTGTCATTTGGAAAAGCCATGCACCTGAGTTAATTGTTAACAAGTCAATATTTTGAAATAATTAAGCTAATTATGGCTTGAATGGCTCCTCCTCGGATGTTGTTATAAATTCTGCATTTGTACCATTCTCTTCCACACCTATTGTTCTTGGAGATCTTTGGAAATACGATCCCTATCTACTGTTTCCCCATCAAGTTACATTCAAAGTGATTATCATTGTGCATTTAATTTAATAGTTCACCTTCCAATCCGTCTAGATGGAATTTTAGTGCAATAAATTTGTTTGCTAATCACCTGTCCTTGTTATTAGTCCGACATATTTCATTTTTTATCTTTGGCTAATATTCTTACATTTATGATGCAGACTGATGATCTTCTTCCAAGCTTAGAAGAACAGGGAGTTCGTCAATTATATCCGAAAGGACCAAATATTGGTATAACTACCTTCACATGGAAGTCTTTTAAGCTTTTTTGGTTGTTAGGTTACCTTCACAACTCTGGCAAAAAAAGAAGAAGAAAAATGAAACTATTTACTTTATTTCTCAATGTTCAAGTGATTATTCTTTATATGTGTCAACAAGTCTCTACTGGGAAACTACAGAAAATTTGATTTTTTTAGTAGAAAAAAGAATAGTTCAAAGTGGAGCCTGAACTTAATACAGAAGACTAAAATCAGATCAAAAGGCTTTTAATTTTGATTAGAAGCATCAGATAAATGTCCAAGAGGCTTCTAACCTCATTTTTGAAGAGGTTCCGTACATCTTCATGGGGAGTTAGGCCTGCGGGAGAGAATGGTTGAAATTTGTCATGACAGTTACGAGATTGTCTATGATGGTGTATGCAATGGTTAGAGAAGAATCTTACCTGTTTAAGCTTATTGAGGCCTCTCTCTGTTGTTTTGTTTCTTGGTTGTTTTCTGGTTAATACAACTTTACTTTGGAAAAAAAATCCAATGAGATGTCCTTTGTTTGAAAAGTCATGATATTTCGAGCACCTTCTTTTGGAAAACTACCTAAGGCCTATTAATCCACCTTTTTCCATTCACAATATGACTGAAAGAGCCTTAATCCAACCTCACCCCAAGCTCCTCTGATTAAGGCCAAGACTTAGTCGTCGTATTTGTTGTGTGAATCAGTTCGATATTCACTGCTCCATATTATCACAGAGTAAATTATCATAATTTTCCGTCATAGACTGTAATGACGTCTAATAACATTGTAATTTCTCCCAGATTTCAAGAACGAACTGAGGTCACTTAACAGAGAATTGCAGCTTAATATTTTGGAGCTTGCTGATGTTCTTGTAGAGCGACCATCACAATATGCAAGAAGAGTGGAAGACATATCTCTTATTTTCAAGAATATACATCACCTTCTAAATTCATTGCGGCCCCACCAGGTATGAATTTCTTGATTAATATTAACATCCTTATTTATTTGTTCATTTTGGAGAACCTGTCTCATTGCGTAGTTTATTTTCTTTAATTTATTTCTTCCTTGCTTTTTTCTCTGCTTCCTTTTCCCAGGCCAGAGCAACACTGATCCACATACTAGAACTTCAGATACAACGCCGTAAACAAGCCGTGGAGGATATTAAGAGGTATAGTTCTTTTCTTGTTGAGGTCTTCATAAAATTTGAAAATGAGGTCATTACACTGTCTGAGCATCTAAATGACCTTTTGCTTTTACATTTGACTTAAAGTTAGAATATTATTAACCAATGGTATGACGACCTTATTTTCTCATATGGGAGGTTCAGTGCATATTGCGTTTCTTGAGTTGGCTGTATGGGCTCTTACTTACCCAAAAAAGAGAGGGGAGGGGGGTGTTGTTTCCATTTTCTATCATCAGTTCGTTGATTTGAGTTAGGAGCCATTGCTTTGCAATAGTAAATTGCCGGGCTGCCAAGTTTGAGAAAGCAGGTTTGTATATCTGCCACTTGAGTAGCCTGCCTACTCCTTCCAGCACTCCATATTGGGTGGACCAAACTGGGTAGTGGCCTATAGTTTCATGAATTTTGATGCATGAGATGTTACTAATTCACAAGTTGAAGCGTGTTTTCTGATGTTAGATCTCAAATTTATTTGGATTGGTGAAAGTAATAAAAGCGTAATTATATGAAGGTGCAGGGCATTGCCATGTAATTGCTGTATTAGCTGACGAGCAGTTAATTAGTTTACCTCAAATTCAGTTATAGTACAAGCATTAAGCAAAGTTTAAACCATGGACTAGCGTGTTCATTGAATTATTTTTTACCTTTGCCTGTGTAGGAGGAGAGAAGAAGCACAGAGATTCCTCAAGGAGGCACTTGAAACCTTAGATGGGCACTAGAATGGAGCAGTGTGCTTATATCAAAATTGTTGGTTACTCTTTATGGTAGTCTTTGGAGCTGGCAAACCTGGAGATTTTTTTGTTGGATAAGAGCTGTGATAACCTTCTCAAAGGGCTTTGGATTAGTGCTGAGACCTTCTGTATATTATGTATCTATCCATGTGTAATTTTGGCAGACTGATACCAGAAATGGTGCATGAAGGTTACCTTACCTATTAAGTATGTGGGAAATCTTGATTCAATCAATTACTTGAAATTTCTTATTGATCTTATATTATTATTGTGGCCTTGGGTAAAATCTACAATGTTGTTGTAATAAATTGTTGATTTTGTAGAATGTGGTAGGACAACATGGATTGTTTTTATTTTTAAAAGCCTACATAACTTTCTAAGATTGTGAAGTCTGTCAGATGGATCGGAATTCACAAGTGTATATTGTCACCCAGTAATATCTGTCAATGCAGAATCCGTGAACCTTCGAGTCTTTGAACGGCCGAGGGCATGTATGTCTGGGCGATGAGAGGAAAAAGAAAAATACTTTGAAAAAATATATAAGATGTCAATGACATAATGGGACTAACACATGCACATTTGCTTTTCCATGAGCAATGATTTCTATGTATTCGCCTCTAGCATGCGTCCAAGCCCTTCGAATATGACTGTCAAAATTTTCTTTTGCATGAGCAATGATTTCATGTCAAAATATTGTCTAAAATATATATATATATATATATATATATATATATATATATATATTTTAGTGAGAAGTGTTAATTACAGTTGCACTCGTAATTGTCGCACTCTTAATTGAATCCTATAAATTTATAGGACAAAAATGTACTTTTAACACTTTTTTCTCTCCCCTTACTCGGATGGGGAAATATATATATATATATTCCTAAATTCTTCTTTTTTTTTTTTTTTTTTTTACTCGGATGGGGAAATATATATATATATATATATATATATACCTAAATTATATATATACCTAAATTTGTAGATTTTTGTCGTCTTTTTTGTATTGTCTCCATATATATTTGAGTTAATTACATAAATATCTCTTTAAGTTTGGTCAAAAATCACATTAAATTATTTTTTAAAAAATACTATCACTAACACCCACAAGTTACTTTTTCGTCCCTGACACCGTCAAAATGGGTGTGAAACGATATTTTTATCCTTATTTTTTAATCTAAAACATCATAATTGTATTGTAGACACTAAAATTTAGTGGGCTTTTGTTTTAAGAAATGGACCCATTAAATATGGGCATAATGTTTAATTAAGTTATTTAATTGGTTTTGGTTTGGTTCACTTAGATTATTTAATTAGCCCAGCCTAGATGATTAAATGAAAATATAATTATTACTAATAAAATATATTTGGAATAATTAATTTTAAGGATAATTATTATAATATAACCGGCCCGGCCCACTTATGATTTTTTTTTCTTTATCCTGAGATGACACGTGTCATCATCCTATTAATCCAAGAAGCCTATAAATACAGACCTGGAGGAAGAAGAAATGGGGACACAAATTCAGAGTTCAGAAATCCAGAAGGTCCAGAAATTGAGAGAATCATAAATCTAGTGGCCAGAAATTCTAAGGGCAAACCTGAAGGCGAAGAATACCAAGCACATCCGAAGTTGTGCCATTCTTTACCAAATTCAACAAATTTTCTCCTCTCTGAAGACGAAGAACAATAAGCACATCTGTTCTTCCTCAAATTCAACAAAAGACACAAATTCAGAATTCAGAAGTCCAGAAATTCAGACAAAAAAATTCTGAATTCAAAAATCCAGAATTGCAGAGAGAAATACAGAAGCTCTCATCCTCAACATCCAAACCCAAAGGCGAAGAATACTAAGCACATTAAATCGTGTCGGTCTTCATCAAATTCTGCGGTGATCAACAACAACCACATCAAATCGTGCTGTTCCTCATCCAAATTCCACGGCGATTCAAGAACAAACTCGTGCAGCCCTTCGATTCAACCAACAACAAAAAGAAGATCGAATCAGAGGACCATTCTTTTTTGTAAAGATAAATACAAAGGATTGTACTCCAATATTTCTAATTTAATAAAATATTCTATTTGCTCCATATTTTGTTTTATTTGCAGAGAACAAAATTTGTATGTACATGTATAAAGAGAAAATTATCCCCATCAATTATCCAACACCAACACCCTCACTTAATATATATATCATAATTATATACAAATATAAAGAATTAGTGTGCATTCAGAATTAAGCTATCTATTTTTTGGATTTTACTTATCTAATTTCTGAATTTTGTTGAATTTCTTGTATATATATATATCTATAGAGGTCACTTAATATGAGCCCAATGGGAAATGGAATGTTGTTTTATACATTAAACAATCTTTAGCAAGTCAACAAAAAAATTAATGGGGGTTATAATATCTTTTTATCCGTAAAAAGTAGTCTGACCCATTTAATCTTGAAGTGCGAATGGAAACAAAACAAACATTTGTAATATAAGTAAGAATTATTTTAAAAAATGTTTTAATATAATATTTGGCCAAATCAAAAGAGATATTAGTGTAATTAAATAAGTAAAACATGGAAACAAAATGATTACACTGATCAAAACTTTCTTAAGAAAAATCTCAAATAATTTGTTAGATGGATTGATTAGGGTGAAGTCTTGGTTGATAGTCATCCCAGTCTTACGACAATCATCATCTTTACTCGTAGTAAAAGGCTATCAAAAGAGAACCACTTTTTGCTACATATAAAGTTGAACAAAGGGTATCTATCTTTAAATCATGATCTTGCCACGAGAAGGAGAGTAGTTGGAGTTTATAGCTTGCAGACAAAGGGGCATTAATGCAAAGCTTTTCAGATAAATATTGAATGAGGTTGGTGAAGTAAGAGGAAATGATCTCTCTCTCTCTCTCTAATTGAAACACTCATTCAATTCAAAAAGCTGACAACAAACAGTATTTAAATCATGACGGCAAGTTTGTTGATTTGCAGTTATGAGTTTTTGATATCTACATGCAACTACATGCTGCTGTATCTAACCAAAAAGTTGGACTTGAATGCTATTCCATCTTTTTAAAGATGGATCCCTCTTGATGCCACATCATTGACATGCGTATTGCATCATATTGTTGTAATATATATACACACACACACACATATATACACACGGAACACGGCACTTAAACTTCAATTTTTATTTAATTGGTTGAGAAAATGCATAATTGCTAAATTGAGAAGAGTGGAGCGTGAATAAACATCCATTTGCCAAACATATATTATATATATGGAGAGAGAGCCAGAGAGAGGCCTCATTTCTTGGATTATTACTCAAATTTGTGTTTTTTAACATATATATATATATTTGGCAAGGAAATGTAGCAAAGTAGGATCCAATCTCCTAAGATAAGTTGCTAAAATTAGACTTATTTGTACTTGCTTTTGAATATTTTTCCTAGATAGTTATTTCTACAACTTACCATCATCAATTGGAAGATCCTTTGATTCAATTTTCTTTTTTTTTTTTTTTAGGATTTGTGCATAAATTTTATTCCAAGCTGTCCCCGTCACCGAACTGTAGAAAATGACGAAAGAACATCAACCACCTTTCCCCACAAACACACACACGCACCCCCACCCAACTGTAGAAAATGACGACAGAACATCAACCACCTTTCCCCACAAACACACACACATACAAAACTCATAAATGATGCGTAAAACATGAGGTAGGATAAGCAGAAATATGTCGAAATAAATTGAAATTGATACATATATGTATTTAAGTAAACCACCTAAGCATTTCTTTCTTGTACATCTTCAGAGTAGTCATTTCTTTAAATACTACTACATTTCTTTGTTTCACTGTTGGATTGGTTAATTGGCAGAGGACATGGACACACTGTGTGAGTGTGGAGGAGGACTTGTTGATGCTCTGAACACTAAGATCTATGGAAATGGCACTCAAACTATAGTTCTCTCTCATGGGTTTGGTACAGACCAGACTGTTTGGCAATACCTAGTCCCTTTCCTTGCATACTACTTCAAAGTCGTAGTTTTCGACCTAGTCTTCTCACCAAATGTTGATCCTAACCTCTATGATCCTAAAAAGTACTCGAGTTTCGATTTCTATGCGCAAGACTTGATTTGCATTCTTGATCAGCTCAGTGTGAAGAAGAGTATTTATGTAGGTCACTCGATGTCTGCCATGATTGGATTCAAAGCTGCAATAAGACGACCAGAACTCTTTGAGCATCTAGTCCTCCTAAGTGGCTCTCCAAGGTGGTTCCTCTCTCTCTCTCTCTCTCTCACACACACACACAAACACACACAACAAAAGGTTACCATGCAGCCTAATCTAATGCCTTCAATCTATCATGTGTCTTTCCCGCTATTGTTTAGGTACCTCAATGAAAAGGGATATAATGGGGGCTTCAGGAGATCAGATCTCAACAGTATCTTCAAAGATATGCATCAAAACTTTACAGGATGGGTTCAAAGTTTCGCTCCAAGAGCTATTAGTGTGAACAACATTACTGCTATAGCCAAGTTTGAACGCAGCCTAGGCAGAATGCAACCCGAGATAGCGCTCAGTGTTGCCAAAACCGTGTTCCTAAGCGATCTAAGAACAGTTTTACCACAGGTTCGAGTTCCTTCCACCATTATCCAGTCCGAAAAGGATATCATTGTTCCAAAATCTGTTGCATTCTACATGAAGAGGAAGCTTGGTGGGCGTGCTAGGGTCAAAATTCTGAAAACACAAGGCCACTTTCCTCAGCTCACAGCTTATCCTTTGCTCTCGCATGTTTTGAAGAGAGTTCTTTGCACTAGTGAGTAGTTTATAGTAAGGGAAAAAAAGAATGTAGTATGTGTTGATTTCTGCTCTCCAACCTCCCTAGTCTTTACTCATCTAATTTGTGTGGGGGTGAAAGGTGGTTTAATGGTAAAGAATTAAGATGAGATAGACAGGGCAGAAACCACCAATAATCATAAGCTTTCTTTTGGCACTTGTGTATGGCAAACAGTGACATGTAAAAATAATTTATTTCTTATTTCACCTAAATTCTCATGAAATGAAGGGGGTGAGGTTGAAAAAATGCAACTCTTGGATAGAATAGCTGCCTCTTGCTTAACAAAAGGATTAGACTTGATGAAACTTTCTACAAAATAAAATAATATTTGTATGCAAAATTTGATGGTTGCTGGCGGTATGAGAGGAGGGCCGTGACACGCACTACATTAGGGGAAGAGAGCTCAGTATGGCAAAGTCCAAGGACCATCCTATTTGTCCCTGTAGCAAGACTACTAAACCATCCGTATCAGGTTATAGTAACAACTTTTTATCACTCAAACCATTCGAAAGGATAAGGCAGCAGAAAAGCGAATTGTGAACTTCAAATTGCCATCCAGTTAGCAGCTAATGTTTTTTACCAATCCAAATGCCAACTTAAATCAATGGACCGATGATGCATAGATAAACAGCAACCACTAATAAACTCATGGCAGATAGGTAATGGAACTGATAAAACAGGTGATAGAAACCGAAGAATACACCGCGCTCTATAATTTAATCAGTGATAGTCAAGACATTTATTTTGTCAATGCCTACAACGTATCTTTTGCCCTTGTTTCAAGATCTATTGCCCAACAAATTGCCGCAAAAAATTCTTCTTTCTACTCTACACTCCCTCACACTGGTGAATTTAACCAGAAAATCGGCAGATACAATGCCAAGCAACAGTGATAAACAGAATCCAAAGGGAATAGTGTAATGATAAGACCACAAAGATATCTTGAGAGTTCGAATTCCCTTGGAACCACAAATTATGTAAGTAGTATTGCATGTCTAGTATGAAACAAAACTGCAGTCACCACATTTGGATCCTCTTGGCGTGATTTTTTTTTTTTAGTGGAATGGATGTTCCGTGCAGTTCAATCAAAGATATCTTGAGCACATTCGGATTCTGTTGATAGAGCAAACGACTTTATATGACAAACATCCAAATCCAGTTTGTCTTGAACGCTGAAACAGAAATTCCTTCAAACATCAGTACAAGTATTAAGCAAGTGTGCTCTCAACATATTCCATTGCCTTCCTCTTCACATAATCAATCCGTTCATCTTCACCAAGAGACTTCTCATAATCGAGATACCTTTTGAAGAGGGCCTGCGCATTGAGAAAACAAAGCACTTGTGTGAAGGCCTAACAGCAAGAAAATAGACATGGTTCGGTAGAAAGGAAGAGGAGGGAAAGATCAAGGAATTGTATGCACCTTCATCTTTTTAGGAGCAAGGCTCAAACTTATGGCCCTCTCGAATAATGCACGAATCACATCCACATCACCAAGTCGAATTTCCTGCCATATTTCAGAAAATTTGTAACGTATATATATGGTTAAACAGTTCATTAAATCTTAAACAGCAAAAAGGACTTTTACTTGATCAAGATAAATACGCCACAAGTCTGTTTTTTTGGGGTATTCGCGAAGCATTCCCTCAAACATGGATCGGCCTCTATCAGGAACCCCATTCTTGTACTCAAGGATAGCTGAATGTGAAATGAACTTGATATGCTTATGGCGGGGAAGGCTTAGAACAGCACGATTTCGAACAAGCTCAACTCGATCTGGGTTATGCTCCAGGACATTCTGATACCGCCTTAACCACACCTATAATTTTAAAGATTGTAAAGCTTGATATCTCCATTTGAAACCAAACAGAAAAAGAAAAAAGAATGGTAATCATACAATACCTTGCGTGAATGCTTGAACTTCTTGACCATTTTCTCAAGAAGTTCATCAGACAACTTGTGCCACTTGGTCCTTTCATATACTCCAAGCAATGCCAGATGCACCTTTTTGGGATCACAATACTGCAAAGCTCTTTGAAATACCCTCACAACAGCCTCCTAAAGAGAAGAATTTAAAATAACAATACGTAGAAACTATAAGAATGACTGCAGTAGTGAGAAAGCAATCTAAGGGGTAAAACAACTTTTTTACCTCTGGAGGATTTCCATATTCACTCTCTAAATTAAAATAAGCAACCCATACATTCAGCTTCTCCGATTCTTCTCGGAAGTTAATTGTTTTCAAAGCCCTTCAAAATAGAATAAAAACAGTGGAATTAAAGTAGTAAATGACATGCAGTTCAAAGTGAGGCATTTCTAGATACATGTATCTGTTATGACAAACCCAAGAATAATTCAAGAAACACAACAAAAAGTAATTACACCACACACAAAGAACACTAAGATTTAGAGTGATTCGGCAAAGCCTACATCCACGATGGAGATCTGGCAAAAGTCTTCACTATGAGAAAAATATGAGATTACAAGTTTCAACCCCTCACTCTCTTTTTCTGCTATTTTCAGTGTCTCTCTAACTCCAAACCCTAAACGCCCTTATATATTGGGCTACAAGAGAGTATTAATTAGGGTCCACGACCCACAAGCAAAAAGGGGTCGCCAGGTCGCAAACGGGACTCAATGCGACCTGGCACCAAATTCAGGCTACAACATCACAATATATTTTATAAGTGGCACTTTGTTATTGTTCAACAAAAGCTACTTGTTTAATGGATAAGGAGGCAAGAGTGGGTGGGTGTTGGGTTGTGAGTTTAACTTACCTACCCAAAAAAGAAAAAGAAACCCCCCCCCCCCCCCCCCCCCCCCCAACACACACACACACACAAAAAAAAAAACTGTTGTCAGGGGCTTATTTGTTATTACTTATATAATGTTGGGGCTTATGTGTAATTTTTGAAACTTGTTATTATAAATAGAATGTGGTGGAAGGATGGAAGTATTCTTTCATTTTTTCTCTCTTTCCCCATCTCTTTCTATTTTTCTCTCATTCGCTTTTTTCTCTTTTTCTTCTTCTTTATCACTTACTTCTGATTATATCTTAAAGTCAACATGGTATCAGAGCATGATTTGTAAAGCTCTAGGTTTGTAGTTGAAACCCTAGCAGTCTCGATCGGTGTTTTTTTGTGTTTGTGGGGTTCTGCAATAGCGATTTTTTCTTCGTCGTTCGCGATTCTAGTATGGTCTACTTTGTTACTTTCTAGGGTTTGTGTGGTGACTGTGTGGTCGTTTTTTTATGCATCTCAGAAGGCGGTAATCTTTTTAGTTGAAATTTGTGTGTTAGAGAGGTGGTTCTCTACGTATTTTGCTGCTGTTTTTGCTTCTGAGGATTATATACCCAAAAATTGTTTGATAAAATGTCTGGCTTAAAGGTGACTTCTAAAGAAGCTGGGTCTTCTCCTAGTCTGACTCCAGTATTGGGAGGTAGTAGTGATCACCATCCAGGCCTTTGTATTACGACTATTAGGTTGGATGAGACAAACTGTATGGAGTGGGCTCAATCTGCTCGTATGTATATCACTGGTCGTAGGATGATCGACCATATCGAAGGGACTGTCACGTATCCCTCCAAGAGTGATCCTGTATTCAAAGAGTGAAGTGCTAATAATGCACTAGTTATGACGTGGTTGTTCAATCCATGCAGCCACAGATCAGCAAAGGGTTTTTGTTTGTGAAAACAGCTAAAGAGCCATGTACAACTATGGAAGAGACGTATTCCTCGGTTGGTAATTTTGCAAAACTGTATGAACTCCAACAACAAATTTCAAGATTCAAGCAGGAAGACCAAACTCTTGCTATATATTACCACACTCTACGTGGTAAATAGGAAGAGTTAGATCACTACCAAGACTACATACCTGTGTGTGTAGCTGATGTTAAAGCATTTCACGCTATGGTAGAAAGGAATCGATTCTATGAGTTCTTGAGTGGTTTGCATCCGAGATACGAGTATGCCAGGGTACAAGTGTTAGGCAGGTATCTAACCCCTACTTCTGTTAGAGATGTGTTTTCATATATCCAGGCTAAGGAGAGCATAATGAAGGCTATGTCTGCACCTGCATACACTAAGCCTGAGCCAGAAGTACCATTGTCTGAGAGGTCTGCTCTTGCCACATAACAATGGAACAAGCCCAATCCTCCAAAAGGAGGGAAACATGATGACAAAAGCAAGCTGAGGTGTGATCACTGTGAGCGTACGCGCAACACTAGGGAAACATGTTGGAATCTACACGGTCGCCCTACTCCAGCTCCAGTTAGGGGGTTATCTACGGCACATACTGCAGAGCGTGAGACTGCTTCTGCTGGTCATGCCTCCTCAGGGCCACTGAGTTCTTTGTTCGAGGCTGAACTTGATGCTCTCTGACATCTACAAGCACAACATTCCACTGTTTCCACCTCTAACTTCGCTTAGACAAGTACCTCTCATTCTGCACATCAGGTTTCCACATTATCTGGTGGACCACCCTGGATAATTGATTCAGGAGCCACTAATCACATGACTAGTATGGCATATGATTTTTCTTCGTACAATTTATGTTTTGGTAAGGATAAGGTTAGAGTGGTTGATAGCAGCTTCACCTCCATTGCAGGGAAAGGCATTGTTTCTGCCTCTCCTAATCTTACCTTATCTTGTGTTCTTAATGTTCCAAAGTTTACCAATAACCTCCTTTCTGTCAGTCACATTACAAAATGCTCGAATTGTAGTGTAACCTTTTTTTCCATCTCATTGTGTGTTTCAGGACTTGGACACAGGGAAGACGATTGGAAGTGGACGTGAGGACAATGGCTTGTATTTGTTGAACGCGAGGCAAACTTCTTATTATGTTGCAAATCAATCTAGTGTTAGGATAGTAATGTTAATAAAGATCTGTTAATGCGATGGCATAATAGACTAGTCTTTATGCCTGAAATCACCCATCCCAACTTATTGTTAAAAGATAATATTCACTCACACTAACTTTGTCATAAAAAAAAATAATAATAATACCAGTAAGTTCCTGAGTTGATCCCTCCAAATGAACTCCATTTTTAGTTTCTTTTGCATCAATAGAACCCAGATCAGGTCATTTACCTCTTCCTGTTTTGAAGCACGTGCTTCTCCAGTTTGCTTCTGTTAAATCTTTTGAGTTAAATTGTGAAACATGCGTTCTTGCCAAACAATGTCGTGTTTCTTATCCTACTAGTATAAATAAAAATACAGCTCCTTTGCAGCTTGTTCATTCTGATGTTTGGGGTCCTGAATCTACTACTTTGTTACTTGATTTTCGTTACTTCGTTGTGTTCATTGATGACTTTAGTCGATATACTTGGCTTTATCTTATGAAAACCAAAGATGAAGTTTATTCCATTTTTAAAACCTTTCATAGGATGGTACGTACTCAGTTTGGTTGTCCCCTCAAAATCCTTCGATCGGATAATGGGAGAGAGTTTATGTATGGTGGTCTTGCCTCCTTTTTTGCTAATAACAGGATTGTCCATCAAACATCTTGCGTCGATACACCAAAATAGAACGGTGTAGCTGAAAGAAAACACCGTCATATTACGGAGGTGACCCTTCTCTTCTAATTGGGATGGAGTGCCTAAAAGTTATTAGGCTAGCTGATGCAACCTTAACAGCTACATACCTTATCAATCGCATGCCTTCTAAGGTTCTTGGCTATCAATTCCCCTTCTCTGTCTTACACCATGATACTGCCTTGTTTACTGTCCCTCTGAAAGTATTTGGTTGTGTTTTTTATGTTCACATTCATCATCGCAAGGACAAAATGGACCCTAAGGCAACCTGATGTGTCTTTCTTGGATACTCCGCCACTTAGAAAGTGTATCAATGTTATAACCCTACCACTCGTCGTCGCTTTGTCTCCATGAATGTTACTTCTTGAGAATCTGTTTCCCATTCAGAGGGAATGCACCCTTCCTTTGCCTGTTCCCATTCAGGGGGAGCTTGTTACTGAGGTGCCTATGTCTAGTCCTCTTAAAACTAATGATTTGTAGCAGGGAAAACAGCCAATTATTTACACTAGGAAGGCAAAACAAGTTATTGATTCACCCCAGGACCAAGAAGTCTCCCTCGATCCAGGTAATTCCTTAGTTGACATTGACACTCCTGATTCTTTTCCCAATAGCATTCCTGTTGATCTTGATGTCCCTATTGCCTATCGTAAGTGTGTTCGTAGTTGTACAAAGCATCCCATATCTCAGTTTGTATCCTATGATGCCTTATCTCCAACATATCGTGCTTTCACTTCGTGTATCTCCTCTGTATCTATTCCTTCTAGTGTTTCAGATGCTCTCAGTCAAACTCCCTGGAAGAAAGCTATGCTTGAAGAAATGAAGGCCCTTGAGAAGAATGGTACATGGGATATTGTTCCATTACCTAGGGGTAAGAAACCAGTAGGCTGCAAATGGGTCTACACAACAAAGTATCATGCAGACGGAACAATTGAGAGATATAAAGCTCGGTTAGTTGCAAAGGGCTTCACTCAAACCTATGGAATTGATTATCTGGAAACATTTGCTCCAGTTGCCAAGATGAACTCTATACGTGTTCTTCTTTCTTTGGCAACTAATTTGAATTGGCCCTTACACCAACTGGATGTAAAGAATGCTTTCCTTCATGGTGACTTGGAGGAAGAGGTGTATATGACTATGCCACCAGGGTTTAAGCTTGCTAATAGTCAGAATTTCATGTGCAAGCAAAATAAAGCTTTGTATGGGTTAAAGTAGTCGCAACGTGCTTGGTTTGAGAGGTTCATCACTGCTGTGAAAAGAGTAGGGTACACACAGAGTCAGGCAGATCATACTCTCTTTATCAAGAAGCACCGAGGCTGCAACACTGCCCTTATTGTATATGTTTATGATATCTTTATAACTGTAAATGATCCAGAAGAGATTTGTCGAATGATATCATTCTTGGGGACAGAGTTCAAGGTTAAAGACCTCGGATCATTGAGATACTTTCTTGGCATCGAGGTGTGCAAATCGAAGAAAGGGGTGTTTATTTCTCAAAGGAAGTATGTGTTAGATTTGTTGGCTGAAACAGGCAGGCTTAGAGCTAGACCGATTGATATTCCCATTGAGCAGAACCATAAGCTTAATGATGTAAATGGAGACCCATTAGATGATGTGGGAAGATTTCAACGATTGGTTGGGAGACTAATTTACTTATCTCTCACGCGCTCGGATATTGCCTACGCTGTTAGTGGTTAGTCAGTTTATGCATGCTCCACGTACACCTCACCTTGGTAGCTCATCATGTTATTCGCTACCTCAAGGTTTCACCTGGTAAGGGGATATTGTTCAGCAATCATGGCCACTTACATGTTGAAGCCTATACTGATGCTGATTGGGTAAGGTCTGTGATAGATCGACGATCTACTTTAGGATATTGCACATTTGTTGAAGGTAATCTTGTTTCTTGGCAAAGCAAGAAACAATCTGTAGTAGCTAGATCCAGTGCAGAGGTTGAGTTCAGATCCATGGCACATGGAGTTTGTGAGTTGTTATGGCTACGTACGATGTTGAGTGAGTTGGGTTGTCCTGTTCGCAAGTCAATGAAGTTGTATTGTGGCAACAAGGTTGCTATTAGCATTGTCCACAATCCAGTTCAACATAACAAGACAAAGCACATTGAAGTCGATCGACACTTCATCAAGGAAAAGCTTCGTCTTGGGCTGATTTGTACTCCATACGTTAATACGCATGATTAGGTTGCGTATTGACTAAGGGTGTGAGCAAGACTTGCTTGCAAAATATGTTAGTCAAGCTGGGCATGATAGATATCTTTGCACCAGCTTGAGGGGGAGTGTTGTCAGGGGCTTATTTGTTATTACTTATATAATGTTAGGGCTTATGTGTAATTTCTAAAACTTGTTATTATAAATAGAATGTGGTGGAAGGATGAAAGTATTCTTTCATTCTTTCTCTCTTTCCCCATCTCTCTCTTTTTCTCTCATCCGCTTTCTTCTCTGCTTCTTCTTATTTATCACTTACTTTTGATCATATCTTAAAGTCAACACAAACACACAAAATAATAATAATAATAATAATACTATATAAATATATAAGAGAGAGAGAGAGAGAGAGAGAGAGAGGGAGAGAAAGAAGGGAAAATAACGACAGCATGCCAGCATGGGACCAGTAAACAAAAATTACAGTTTAAAACCCTAAATATAAGTGTCCAAATTAATTGCCCAAGAACAGTAAGCCTTTTCATCACTTCCGTCCACACAATTCGTCAGCTTATCACCATTTTCCTTCACCAGTTAAAAATATATATATATATATAAATACAAAACCATATATTAAAATATGCCGCTTGTTATGCACCAAACCGATTATGTTCTTAACTTAAATAATTTAAGCTTTCATGTCTATTTACTTTTTTTCTTATTTTTACTAATACCAAGGCTTTTTTGACGTAAAATATTTTCCAAATAATTTTTTCCATGTAAAACAATTTCCTTTTCCATATTTTCTGGAATTTGGCTTAAATTTATGAAAATGTTTACAAGTAAAAATAAGCAAAAAATGAAATAACACGTGCACCATTTTAAATTGTACATCAATTCCCAAAATGAGGCTAAATCCAATTTGAAACAATATACTAATGTTTGAGGTAGGAATTTAAACACTTATTTATTTATTTTTTATTTCATTGGAAGTGCTGGAATTCTGTCTAATTAGGTTTCTATTTTAGAGTTGTATTTCATTAGGTAATTTCTTGTTAGACAAGACAAGACTTGGTGCATTACGGAAGCCCATGGGGAGTCTTTCCCATGGAAGGCTATATGGAGATCTAAGGCCCCTCTCAAAGTGGCTTTTTTTGCGTGGACTTCGGTGTTAGGGAAGATCTTAGCCCAGGACAACTTAAGAAGGAGAAGACAAGTAGTCAAGTGGTGTTCCATGTGTAAGAGAGATGGGGAAACGGCTGATCACCTTCTTCTGCATTGGCCCGTGGCTTCGGATTGCTGGGTCTTACTGTTGAGTTTGTTTGGGGTTCAGTGGGTTATGCCCAGATCCCCTAGAAATTTGATTGAGGCTTGACGAGGTTGTATAGTGGGGGCCCAAATCCGTGAATTTTGGAGAGTTATGCCTCTTTGCATCTGGTGGTGTTTATAGCTTAAAAGAAATAGGAGATCCTTCGAAGGAAAGGAGACTCCTATGGGGGAATTCAAATTCCCTTTTTGAACGCTTCTTTATACAATCTTTACTTTTAAAAAAATTAATAAATAAATAAAATAAAAAAATAATAATAAAAAATTGTAATCATTGTCCAAAAAGGAATTGGTTTTTTTTTTTATTTTTTTATTTTTTATTTTTTAAATTCTACAAATATATACCTAGGTAATGGTACCTATTGTTATAATATCTCTACAAAATCAGAGCGGAATCTCTTCTCATCCATGGATGTGATCATGTAGGCCCGTATTAGGCCCCAAAGATTGTAATCCTCGTCTAACAAGAAATTGAGTTTTTTTGACTTTATAAAAAGATACCAAGATAATGGACTGAGACTTATTAGATTAAAAAATATGCAGTCGCGTGACGGAGTTGATGAGTATAGGTAGATTATGGGTTCGTAGAGTAGGAAAACACCATTGACACTGATGGCGAGGAGATAGGCTCATGGAGTGATACATGGTAAAAAGACATGTATATGGTGTTGATACTCTACTGTTTTAATATCTCTACGGAATCATATTGGAATCTCTTCTCATACTGTTGGCCAATTTTGGCTGTACCGCGTTATTATATCTTGTGTTTTTGTGTGATTACTTTGTTGAATTTGATTGGATTTGTTACTTGCGCAATTCCACCACCCACAACAGGAACGGAGTATTCCCCCCCTTTCAGGTAGTTGCCTGCCTCAGGTGTCATGAGCCAATTTTAATTTGGAAGAACCACGTGAAGCTTGCTTCAAGGGGAGAGTACTCGACCCAAGGATGTCTGCCTTATCAAGCTTGGACCTTGACAAACTTCCATCCCCTTGGGATTATAACGTAGCGGAAACGATAAAGAACAGGGTTAAACCCTTGAATTCACAAAGAACACACTCACAAGAGAGAAACTGAAATTATATTGATAATAATGATCTCTACAAACTTGCATCTCTTGCTCTTATATAGGCAAGTCAAAAATAAATTAAAAATATAAGCATGTGTGAAATAATATTAAAGGGGAAATATGAGATTTGATGGAGCAGAATCCTCCTTAAATCTTGCACTGGAGAATAATATATTCTATTGTTGGCAACTACACCAAATCTTCTTATTTATTTTCTGAATCCTCATTAAATCTTGTAATGGAGAATAATATATTCTATTTCCCTCCTTACCGTTTTAGCCTCCCTGATTTACGGTGAACATGTATGATCATATACGCATGAGCCAGCTATTCTACATCAATCTCCCCAGCATGAAAAGAACTCGTCCCTGAGTTAACCGAATCTAGCGGATAATACTCATGCATGTCAGCCACATTGAAGGTAAAAGAAATGGTCATGTGTAAATCAATCACATTGGCGTTATTGATTTTATTTAGAATCTGGTATGAACCATATTTCTTAGCCTTCAACTTGTTGTATATTCCGACTCGAAACCTCTCTTTTCTTATATACACCATAACCAGGTCCCCTTCTTCAAATACTCTTTTCCTTTGTCTCTTGTCAGCTGTAGCTTATATTTGGCGAAAATTTCCTCTAAATGTTTCTTGACACTCTCCTGAATGGTCTTAATGTGCACAGCCATTTTCTCTATAGCAACACTTTTCCCTGGCAACTTTGGTAAGGATACCAAATCCAAAGCAACCTTTGGAGGACAGCAATACACAACTGCAAACAGGGATTTGCTAGTGGACCTGTTAACCATGCAATTGTAAGCAAATTCTGCCTTGGCAAGAGCAAGATCCCACTGTTTTGGTTTTTCCTTGAAATAAATTAGATTTCCAAGGGTATTATTCACCACCTCTATTTGGCCATCAGTTTGGGGTGACTGGTGCTACTGAAATTAAGAGAGGTATCGAATCTCTTCCATAAAGTCCGCCAAAAGTGGGACAAAAACTTGGTGTCACGATCTGAGGTAATGGACTGTGGCACCCCATGTAAACGAACCAGCTCCTTAAAGAACAGATTGGCCATTTGGACTGCATCGTTCGTCTTCTTGCATGCAATAAAATGGGCCATCTTAGAAAATCGATCGACCACCACAAAAACAAAAACAGAGTCTACTCCTCGCTGCATCCTCGGCAACCTTAGAACAAAATCCATGGATAAATCCTCCCATGGAACAAAATCCATGGATAAATCATCCTTCTTGCATGTGCAACCCTTTAAAGGATTGGCTCGTTGTACACGCTACCCAGGCTTGATCAAAATCTTCGTCGACCTCATATAACTCCTTTAGACATTCCAACCCTATGATTTCAGCCCTCATAGTCACTAAGAAAGCTGATCTCAGACTTAGTGCATCTCCAACTTTGTTCTGTTGGCCTAACTTATGTTTTAGCAAGAAGGTGAATCGCTGGATATAAATCGCCCATCACGAGTGTATCCGATTAACACTATTTTGATTGTTAATGGACTTCAGTGCCTGATGATCTGTAAAGAGCACGAACTCTCATTGTATAAGATAATGCTCCCACGTATGCAAAGCTTGCACCACCGCATAGAATTTCAAATCATAGGTAGTCCACTTCTTGCATGTTTCACTCAGCTTCTCACTGTAAAACACTACTGGCCTTCCTTCTTGTGATAGAACTGCTCCGATTCCCACTATTGAGGCATCACAATCCACCTGGAATAGCTTCTTAAAATCTAGGACTAAGATTGGGGTTGTTGATAGTTTTTCCTTCATCAAGGCAAAACTCATCTCAGCTTCCTCTCCCCCATTGGAATTTTCCTTTCCTCATGCACTCTGTGATGGGGAGCCACAATACTATTGAAGTTCTTGATGAACCTTCGGTAGTACGTGGCTAAGCCATGGAAGTTGCGTACTTCTCCCACATTCTTCGGCGTAGGCCACTCTCGAATTGCCCTCACCTTCTCCTCATTTACTCGAATGCCATTAGTACAAACCACATAGCCGAGGAATACTAGGCGTGGGGTCACAAAGCTACACTTCTTCAGATTAATGAACAACTTGTTCTTCTGTAAAGTTGTTAATACCTTCTCAAGTGCAAAATGTGTTCTGCCTCTGTTTGACTATAAACCAAAATATCGTCGAAATAAACAACTACAAATCGACCAATAAATGGATTGAGTACCTGATTCATCAACCGCATGAAAGTACTCGGCGACTAACCACTCGTATAGTCCTTCCTTTGTTTTGAAGGCTGTTTTCCACTCATCCCTAGGGCGGATTCCGATCTGATGGTATCCGCTCGTTAGGTCCACTTTGGTGAAGACATTTAACCCCACCAACATATCCTGCATATCATCCAACCGTGGAATGGGAAATCTATACTTGGTAGTGATTCTATTAATTGCGCAACTATCAATGCACATTCTCCAACTGCCATCTTTATTCGATATTAGTAGGGCCAGAACAGCAAATGGGCTCAAGCTCTCTCAAATTAACCCTTTCTGTAACAACTCTTCCACTTGCTCTTGTAAGATCTGACTCTCGTTGGGACTTATCCGATAATGTGGTAGATTTGGCAAGCTCACCCCGGCACCAAGTCAATGTGGTGATGAATGTCCCTTATGGGAGGGAGACTATCAGGCAAGTCTTCCGACACCAACTCACTAAACTCCTGCAGTAATGGTTGCACTATTGCTGGTACTATAAAAGGAGGTTGTTCCATAGTTGTTAAAGGCGCACCAGGCGTGCGCCTCGGGCGCCAGGCGCATCAAGGCGCAGCTTCTGCGCCTTGAGTATGGTGAGGTGAGCCTTTGTCTTCTTCCTTTAATTTTTGCCTTTTAAACATTTGTTGTATTCAGAATTTCAGACTTCGCATTCTTCTTCTTATATAATAAATTCTGATGTGATAAAGTAACTTTAAATGGTGGGTGGTCCCTACCACTACCACCAAAAAAGTTAAAAGACCAGTCCAAATAAAAAAGTAAAGGAACCCAAATTAGGCTCAATTGTTGTACGAAATATTTGGGAGCTATGGGTCTCTTTGTCAAACTCTCTCACTCTCCGGCAAGCTCTCTCTCCGGCAACCAGGTAACCATTTATTCTCTTCTTCTTCTTCTCTGTTTTTTTTTTTTTTTTCCTTCTTTCTTATCTGATTTCTTTTTTCCTTCTTCTTCTTCTTCTCTATTTTTTTTTTTCCTTCTTTCTTCTCTGTTTTTCTTTTTTCCCTCCTATTCTTGCTTTTCTCTCTGTCTGTCTTCTTCTCTGGCAACCAGCGTCTTCTTCTTCTTCTTTTCTATTTTTTTTATTTTGTCTTTCTTCTCTGTTTTTTTTTTTTCCCCTTCTTTCTTCTCTGTTTTTTTTTGTTCCTTCTTCTTCTCTGTTTTTCTTTTTTCCTTCTGCTCTTGCTTTTCTCTTTTTTAATTATTTATTTATTTTAGCTATCAATTATTAGCATGCCTGTTAGTTTTTCATCTGGAGTGTGGCCTGTGAAATGCTGATATTTTAGGCTTTTTAGCTATGAAAATGCATGCCTGCTATTGTTTCCTTTGGACTGTGGCCTGTGAATGCCTTTTTTTTTTTCTTTTTTTCTTTGCTGTGAAAATGCCTGTTGCACTTTTTAAGTGATGATCAAGATGGTGCTATGTTTATTGATGATGAGGATGATCCGATAATATTTAGATCCTTTGGTGGTCTTCTTAGGAGTTAGGATGAACTGATGAAGTGAACATTTCTATGTTTGTTTTACTTTTTATTTAATTAGTTGATTTTTGCATCTTTATGTTAGTAATTACTATGTTACTATGTTGACTATTGAACGCCAATATTTGGTTTAGTTTGCTTTTGCATCTTTATGTTAGCATGTTGATTATTAAACTTATGTATTTGGTTTACATGATTTTGCATCTTTATTGGATGTTATTTTTTATTTTTTTTTCTCAACTTGCGCATCGCTTCAGTCAGGCGCATGCCTCGCCTTGCGCCTCAGGCTCCAAGGCACCTTTGCGCCTTAGTGCGCCTTGAGCCTTTAACAACTATGGGTTGTTCAACAACTTCCCCCACATAACAGCAAAGATTTCTAGGACTATTGTTACTACGCCCCAGAAATTTCTCACTGTCAATCAACATAACTGAATTTCCTTTAGGAAATTCGACTTCTTTCAGCGGACCCAGAACAATCTTCTGACCATTCTTGTATAGAATATACACATTGTCTCTACCACAATGAGTGTCATCAACATCAAATTGCCATGGTCTGCCCAAGATCATATTGCATGCATCCATGCCGACTACATTATAACTCACCTCCTCTGCATATGTTTTCCAATTGAGAATGGAACGGTGCAGGTTTTAGTTACTCGCGTTTCTGAGCCTTTCTTGATCCATCAAATTTTGTATAGATAGGAAAGTTTCTCTGTTTTAAGCCCCAATTTTCGAACCATTGTTAAGGAAATAATGTTCTCAGTACTGCCACTATCAATAATAACGTCACATACCTTATGGTTGACAGTGCAACGTGTACGAACATATTATGACGCTACGGATGCTCCTCCTTCTTTAGCGTGAACATCAACCTCCTCACGACTAAAGAGTGGGACAACAACTCGCCATTGTCTCCTTTAGTCATCTCTTCTCCTTTAAAGGTAAGGAACTCACCTTCCTCGCCCCCGCCTTCCTCATGCTCGACTAGATTCACTATCGGTCACTTAGGGCAATTGTTGGATTTATGGCCAGGTTCTCCACAGCGAAAATACTAGCTAATACTTGGGTGTGCATAGGGATTTTCTCTCACAGCGGGGGCTCCCCTTCCAACAGGGCCTATGGGTGTTGCGGTTTTGGCCTTTGATGGACCATCTCCAATGCCTCGCCATGTCATTGGAACAAGGGCTACCGTAGTCGGTTTACCCATGTCATGTGTAGGATGTGGGGTCTTATATGAACCACGAGGCCGATTCTTCGACTTCTCCAGTGCAATTCTGCTCTTTCTGCCACCGTGACAATCTCAGACAATTTGAATAGCGATTGCAGTGCCACTTTCTCTTCAATATCCCATCGTAACCCGCCTTTGAAACGGGCCACCATGCTAAATTCGGGTTCCACCAGGTTGTTAAAAAATGACAACTGATAAAATTCTTCAGCATATTCAGTAATCGTTCTACTTCCCTGCGTGCATGACTGATATTTCTGATAAAGAACCTGCTCGTAATCAGGGGGTAAATCAGGCTTTCATCAACTTCTTCATCTTAACCCATGTACGTACTGGATCTTTACCATCGCGTGCGTGGGTAAATTCGGGTTCCACTAGAGGTTGTTACGATATGACAACCGGTAAAAATTTTCAGCATATTCAGCAATCATTCTACTTCCCTGTGTGCAGGATTGATATTTCTAAATTTCTAATAAAGAACCTGCTCGTAATCAGGGGGTAAAAATAGGGCTTTCATCAACTTCTTCATCTTAACCCATGTATGCACCGGATCTTTACCCTCATGTGCGAGGGTAGTTTGCACTTGATCCCACCATGCTGATGTGCTGCCTTTCAACTTATAGGCCACTAGTTTGACTTGTTTCTCCTCTTGGATTTTCATATAGTCAAAGAAATGTTCAACTTCACTAATGCAGTCCAAGAATTCTTCAATACGAAGATGACCTTGAAAGGTGGGTAGGTCCTGGAATCATCAATTTCCCATCAACCTCGATTATCTCCAAACACATATATGGCTCGGTTGTTACCAAAACCGACATTTTCCTCATAGGCTGGTTGCCTAATCGGTGGGTTTGGGTTGCGATTACCAACAGGACGTCCATGATCACCGTCGTTGGGCAGCCTGTTGTTCTCGCGGTCAAGTTCTACCGTCGTCAATCTCGCCAATACTTGACGCATAGTTTCATGCATATCAAGTAAGGTTCGATTAACGTTAGTCTGGAACTCAGTAAACTCAGCCTTCAAAAAAGCTACTCCATCACGATCACCATTGTTGGAGGGGTTGCTTCCATCTCGTGAACCGACCATCGAAACAAAGGCGAATCTTGGATTTGGAACCTTGCTCTGATACCAACTAATGTAGCAGAAACGATAAAGAACAGGGTTAAGCCCTTGAATTCACAGAGAACACACTCACAAGAGAGAAACTGAAATTATATTGATAATAATGACTCAGACTTAAATCTCTTGCCTTTATATAGTCAAGTCAAAATAAAAATAAAAATAAAGTATGCGTGAAATAATATTAAAGGGGAAATCTGAGATTTGACGGAGCAGAATCCTCTTTAAATCTTGCAATGGAGAATAATATCTTCTATTGTTGGCAACTACACCAAATCTTCTTATTTATTTTCTGAATCATCCTTTAATCTTGCAATGGAGAATAATATCTTCTATTGTTGGCAACTACACCAAATCTCCTTAAATCTTGCAATGGAGAATAATATCTTCTATTTCCCTCCTTACCGTTTCAGCCTCCCTGATTTGTAGTGATCACGTATTCTCATATACGCATGAGCCAGTTGTTATACATTATATTATGTCACTTGTTGCTCCTACAATAAATAAGAAAGTAATATTAGAATTAAATGAATACCTCTCAAGAATTGAGTGGGCCTTCTCAATATCAGCCAGAGAGACCATAAATTCCGCATACTTTGTCCAGACAAAGCTGTTATTTGGGGAACTTCTAACCAGTTTCTCAAATTCATCAGCAGAACTTGGTATATGAATCTCTCTCTGTCTTTCTTCCGCAGCACTAATTTCTTGTTCCCTGAGTAGAACGTTTTCAATATTATGGTAAAACTGAAGATAACTAATTCTCAATTAACTGATAATGAACCTGAGTAAATAACGACATTACCTCTCTTTTTTGGACTTCTTTTTTGCCAATCTCTTGTTCTTTTCATCCATGGGGTTTGCATCAACATTCTCTATATTTTGAAAGTCTATATTTTCCATGTCTGAGTTCTCCGTATCATCAAGAGGTACTGCAAGCGGAAGAATGGAAGCCCTTGCCTCCACTTCAGCAAGAATCAGATGCTCCCTATTTTCACTTTCAATACCCAAATTCTGGATTACAGCTGAGATGCTGTCTGGCAACATTGGGAACTGAGTGGCCATTGTGAAACTATTTTCTTTATTGGCATCCTCTGACCCTTGTGTTGAAGCTGCATAAATACCAGTGTCATCACTAAAATATGAATCCTTCATCCCGAGGGAAACCCTGTGTCTATCCACATCCACCTGTTGAGTGATCAAAAAACAGAACAAATCAATACTACGGCCTTCCATTGCCAAAGTAAAAGGCTAAGTTTTTCAAACTGCCATAAGTTCAAATTCTTTCATTGAAGTTACCCTTTTGATCATGTACCCTTGTTCTCATACAAGCTACCAATTACAATGAAGTGTCATTATCCATGAGTTACAACCAATCTACTAACCAGCAATCAAACACAACAAATACTAAATGATGCATTAGAAAAGTTCTACATATAATGTGTTTACCTTCAAAATCTTTGCTCTCACTTTCTCCCCTGCTCTGTATTTAATTTCAATGTTGTCAACATGATCGTCAGAAAGCTCTGAGACATGGCATAACCCAACCTAGGCAAAGAAAGAACAAAACAGTAAACATAGAAATCTATAATGAATACACTAAGTTATATTTTGCCACCTGAAGATAATAGGTTGATTTTGAAGTTTCAAATTGGAGACCACTACATGTAGCATAACCAAGGAAGAGTTGGGACCCACTAACAAACCAGTTCAAGCTACATGATGGTAAAATAAAAGCAATGATGATTATATCATCTTATAGCTTAATTTGTCATTGACAAAAGTCGATGGACAAATGTTACAATTAATTGAGTTGATTCATTGCCTAGGACATGTCTTGGGACATAATTACATGTTAAAATATTTCCCGGTAAATCCTACTCAAAGTACATATTTGATAGTCATAAGAATAAATTTACAAAAGTACCCAATTACTCACCATGTTTGTGTGATCAATTGTGATAAACAAACCATACGGCTCAATGCGCTTGATCCTGCCAGAAATAACATCCCCAATTCGGATATTACTTAAATCATTTATACCAGATTTTGGAGCATGGATTGCACTTGATGTCTTAAGGGACACCTCAACTCGCTTGGACAAAGGCTCCACGGATACCACCCTGTGGTGAATCATCTTAATACATTGTTGTAACTAATTTTTATAGATAAATAATACCAGTAACTACCAGAAATACTTACTTGCCAATTACAAGTTTTCCAATAGGAAATTCCATTTCTGGATTTTCAACATAGCCATCAGACAAGTTTGAGAGGAGAATCTTCGCATCAATATTCCGGGAGAGCATAACGAAACATCCTTTCGGTGTAACATTCTTAACATAACCCTAATGAATCCAGGAGGGAAAAAAATAAAACAAAATGAGAAGAGCAGATCATGAGTATATAAGTGATATTTGTCGACAAAAAATAACACATTGGCCAACCTAAATTCATCTTTGCTCAACTTTCTTAAGTAATATCGTAGACATACAACATAGAAATATTATTGATCAAGTTCTGTTGACGCAACAAAATGGATAATTATTGTGCTGTTGGCACATTATAATATATCACCAAAAAAAAAATTTCCAGACAACATTGTCAAAGTCAAAGTATACCTAGCTGGATCATCTTCATGTGGTGTTACCAGGACACCGAGTTTAGCAATCAGCAGCACTTTTGAACATGGCAAAGAAATGAAATGCCTTAAGTTTTAAGGTCTACTGCATTAGAATAATGATTTAAATGGGCCATGCACCTTTGCTGTTTAACTTGTTTCCTTAACATGGTCTTCTGGCTATTTCTCCTAATAAGTTTAGGGAAAATTACACATACCTCCCCTCTAGTTTGAATATATCAATTATATCCCTTCTAGTTAATGCATTTGTAACAAATTGCTCCCTACCGTCAGTCCCACTAATGGTCAAATCTGGCCAACTATGATGTCATCAAAATTTAAGCTTAAAATGATTCCGAATCCACTCCCGACTTTGTCAGCGTTTTCACCAATCAACACTTCTCCTCCCCAAACGCTCCAATTCTGTTTTCCAGTAGATGACTCTCCTCCGAAATCTGACACATCCGTCACCAGAGATGTAGCAATTCAGACGTACTTGCCAGACCCATTTTTCGAAGCCTGAAGATCAATGCAGGAGATAATCAAAGCACATGAATTGTTTGACATAAAAAGCAATGGTGAAAACCTTCATGAACTTCTCTCATGTTACCTTACTTTTTTTTTTCTTGATAAGTAAGACAATTATGTAGAAGCGCTCAAAAGGGGAGCGAAGCCCAATAGAAGGCCAAAAAGGGCCTCTAAACTTTCAAAGAGTCCAAAAAATAAACAATCTCCTCTAAAGATGTATAATTGCTCCCCACAACCCAACAAAAAAGAGTGGAGATAACAGAGAACTTAAGCATAGAAATAGGATTCTCCTTTCCTACAAAAGATCTCCTGTTCCTCTCGAGCCAAATACACCACCAGACACACAAAGGCGTAACCTTCCAAGCATCCCGGACATGGACCCCCACTGTATAACCTCTCTAAGCCTCATTTAACCATCTGGAGGATCTGAGCATGACCCACTAAACCCCAAACAAACCAAGCATCAAATCCCAACGGTCCCTAGCCATGGTGCAGTGCAAGAGTAGGTGATCCACCATCTCCTCAACACGAAGAAACATGCAACAACAGTTGACCATCACCTGATTCCTTCTCCTCAAATTATTATGTGTCAAAATCTTCCTTAAAACAGACGTCCAAGCAAAGAAGGCCACCTTGAGGGGGGCCTTGGAGCTCCAAACCACCTTCCACAGGAAAGGAGCCCCTGGCACCTCCGTAAGACACTTATAGAAGGATCGAACATCAAAACGGCCCTGAGAAGCAAGGGCCCACACCCAACCATCAGAATCTCCACCCGTGATCTCCTGGCGATACAGCAATTCCAAAAAACCAATGGCATTCTCAATCTCCCAATCCTGAAAATGCCTCCTGAAACGAACATCCCAAGACGATCTCCCGCTATCAAGGCGATAACAGTTGACCACCATGGCCTGCCTATGCGTGGCAATCCTAAAGAGCCAGGGGAAAGCGAGAGCAAGAAGTCGATCCCCACACGAAACGTCCCCCCAAAAACTGATCCTCCTACCATCCCTGAGCCGAAATCTAATGTGTTTGGAAAAACCATCCCACCCCTTCCGAATGAATTTCCAAACCCCGATACCCACTGGAATACGCACCTCAAGAGAGCTCCACCCTCCTCTCCTCTCCCCAAATCTACTCGCTACCACCCTCCTCCAAAGCCTTTGCCTTTCCAGCCCAAACCTCCAGAGCCACTTCCCAAGGAGAGCCTTATTAAAAAGCACCAATCTTTTAGAGCCCAAGCCTCAACGTACACCTGCTCCCAACGTACCAAATGAAACTTGCCCCCCCCCCCCCCCCCCCCCAAAAAAAAAAAAAAAACCGAATCCGTTGTAATCTCTCAATCTTCTCAGCCACAGAAAAGGGAATCCGGAACAAAGAGAGGAAATAAGTGGGAAGATTTGAAAGGGTACTCTTTATCAGAGTGACACTTCCACCCTTGCAGAGGTACCGCTTCTTCCATCCCGCCAGTCTCCTCTCGAATCTTTCCACAACTGGATCCCAACTCCCTACACACCTTGAGGATGATCCAAGGGGTAAACCCAAATAAGAGATGAGAAAGGAACCAATACAACATCTAAGGATATCTGCTAACGAAGCGATCTCAGGGACCTCCCCAACCGGCACCAAAACGCTCTTCCCCACATTCACCTTGAGCCCGGAGACAACTTGGAACCAAATCAGAACACATCTCAGATATCTAATCTGGGACACATCCGCATCACAAAACACTAAATGTTATCCGCAAACATCAAATGGGAGATCTCCAACTGATTAGCAGCATCCCTGCCCACCCTAAAGCCTCTGAGAAAACCCAAGTCAACAACCCTACTCAATAATCTACTAAGGGCCTCCATCACGATAAGGAACAAAAAAGGCGAAAGCGGATCCCCTGTCTCAAAACCCTCAAACTAGAGAAGAAACCAGTCGGAGCTCCATTCATAAGCATTGCTAAGCGAGCACTGGAAATACAAAATTGAATCCATCTCCTCCATCTCACACCAAAAACCCCATCCTCTCCAGCAGATAGAGAATGTAGTTTGTCTTTATATGGTGAGAGAGATGTTTCTTGGAACGATGGATTTTGCTTTCAATAAATATCGGTTATAGGTTTTGTTTTCAATCAATCAAAGTTTATTGGAGATCATGCAAGGGGCATATATGACATCTGATAGTAATTTAATATACTTCAGTAACGGGCATTGACGCCCATCACTTGCATGGGATGCAAGCGTAATTATCTAAATTAGAGGGGAGCATGGTGTACTCGATGGGAGGTGACCGTAAATTTCCTATAATTTTTTTGCCATCTGGAGAGATTATAATGGCTAATTAGGGCTTGTAGAACGCAAGCATATTTATCACAATGAATATGAGGTTCTTGCAAATAATAAAAGCTATACTAGCAAAACATGACAAGAATCCATGTTTATAAACAGGTAGATCAGCGTAGATTTGGAAATTTTAAAAATGTAGATCCTAATAATGTTTAACATGATAAACATCCACAAAGACAAACAGATTTTAAAAAGAAGTGAAGCAAATACTTATGGATGTGAATGATTAACAGAAATTGCCTTCATCACCACCAAGACTTAGCCCAAAAGGTATCTCTATTCATCCAATTAAAAGGAGTGTGTTACTTAGAAATTTTTATAAAAAAAACAGATCTTACCTAGTCTCCCGGAACTTTTTATAACTATAGAGCTTAGAAAATTAGTCCAGCAAACGAGATGGGACAAATGGATGTGTGCAATAATTACCTTCACACCAATAGAGGATTGAAAATAATTACAGCAGGAGCATCAAATCATCAATTACCTGTACAATCACATTACGATGAAGATCCTCAAACTTCTCCACACGTTGGCCAGGAGAATGCCTGTAAGCAATCAATAATTTCTCTTAGAAAAATATTTTATACAGTAACAACATAAAGAGCATAAATAACAACTGAAAATTAAAAATAATAGACGGTAGCACCACTACTCCACATCTTAATTGACTTTAAGAGTTTTGCCTTCGATGTTTCAACAATTGGTAGGATAAGCCAAATCTCACATGCTTGATGTGTGCTGAAAGAAACATAAGCTCGGACTAACAAAGAATTAGATGTTACTGTATAAACAATGCTGTAACATGGCATCAAAATTGAGGTAATACATATAAAAATAATTCGCAAGTTAACTACGAAAACAAGCAAGGACTATCAATAGCTTTGATCTGGTAATGACTTGTGGATGTTCAAAGCAAATAAATCTTATAAAACTTTGTATACTTCACAAATATTCTTGGAAACCACTCAAATAGTTTTCTTTTCTTTTCTTTTTTTCTTATTTTTGGGTTAAAAGAATAACCAAAAATATCTGAAATAATACGTATGGTTGAATGTAGAATCTGAAAGAAACCTATTTTGAATGAAAAATCAACTCTTTTGCAATGAAAAACATATACAGCTTAAGTTCATAAACATTAGGTGATTTTCCAAAAAAAAAAAAAAACACTTTTAAATATAGAAATTAACTTCGTCAACAACTTGTGAAGATGCAAGAGATTCACTCATCTTTCTCTCTCTAGAATTCTTACACTTCAACAAAATGAAAACTCTAAAAAATCATCCTCCCCTTTCTCTACTCGTAATGGTCTATTTATAGACCATTACAAATACTCTAACCAACTTATTACATAGGGCTCCTATTCAAGGGCTTTCTTCCTTTTGGGCCTGACTTTCAGTGTTGCGTTATGGGCTGGGTTCAACTGTTCGGTCCGATCCTTCGTTCGTGGGTGTTGGGCTTATTACGCTACCCTTTTTGCTTGGGCTTGGACCTACCATCCAACCTGATCATTCACTCGCGGGTTGGGTCTGGTCCAATCCGTCTTTGATATCCTCAATTGCCCCCATAATTACCTCCTAATAAATAAGGGGGTAATTATTATTCGGCGGCCAATCATGACGTTGACGGCTCAAGAAGACCTCGTGGGAAAATGGACGGTCAGATCTAAACCGATGCTTCGAGATTCCAAAGAAACTCCTCGTTTTCCTGGCGCTTCGACCTTCGGGCCCACTTTGTCCTTATAAGTATCAGAGACGTTCCCCCAAACCTTTTTTACTGTCTCTATCTTGCATCGCTGTTAGCCAGATCTTCGTTTGCCCCTTTTTCTTTTAGTCAAATCAAATCTCCTCCGGCAAACCTCTGCGAAAGCTCCTTTTTCCAGCAATCTTACAGTAATCTACGTTTTCTCCTTCTGAGGTTAGTTTCGTTTGCCTTTTTCTTTTGGAAGATCACTTTTTCTCCCTTAAAATCCTCATTCATATTCACCATGCCTGTAGATCTAGATGTTCTTCGCATGAAACTTCATCTCCCTGTCGATATAGAAATTAGAAACTGCCCTAAAGATGTGGATATCAGGACTGGTGCTGGCCTTCTTCCCGGCAAAGTCTTGTTTACCCATCTTCAGTTGAATATCATTAGGTTCCCTTTGCATCCTTTCTTTAACTATGTTTTCAACAGACTAGGGATCTCCCCTCTGCAAGTAAATCCAAATTTTTTTAGGATCATATCCGTTCTGCTACTACTGACTCATGACAGAGGTCTGGATCTTGATATCATAGATATTCTTCTCTGTTACAAGGTTAGTAAGATCCGACTTGAGGAACCATTCTACCACCTCTACCCGATTGAAAAGATGTCCATATGTAGAGACACAATCAAGTCTGAAAAGGGTTGGAGAAACAACATAGTAGGGGTTTGGGGGGCCTGGTCTTCTCCAGCTGCAGAGGGTTATCCAATCCCGAGCGCCTTTGGCGTGTGTTCTATCTCTTCATATAAGAAATTCAAAACACATAAGAACGATTGTCCCTGCGAAATTTGTGTTCCTCGCTTTTGTACTTTCTTGTGCCGTTCCTTAGGCATTCCTTGTGATGACTTGAGCTATAGTGTTTGCAGGGATAGGGATAATTACTTGAAGAAGTACGTTCTGAACAACGTTCCTTCTTGCTCAGACCTCCTTACCTCAGACAACTTTCTCGCAATTTCAGCCCTCGGAAACGCAATGAGCCAGCTCCAGATTCCTTCCTTTGGCAGGAGGAAGAACCCTCCCTGAGTCACTGTTGCGGCTGCTGCGGCAACCTCTTCTCCTGCCTCGGCTTCTTCTTCGGCAACTATTTCTAACACCATTCCGAACGTAGTGGCTGCTGATCCTGCCGTTAGCGTTCCTTCTACCAATCCGAATGCATCTCCTCAGGTCAATACTACTTCTGTTGTTATTGCGGGTGCTTAGGATAAAGAGCGAGGCAAAAGGCCTCATCCCGACAGTGCAGTCAACCTTAATGATGCATCTTTTACAAGGAGGATCCAAATCTCTGGGCCAGGTACACTCTTGCATCGCCCAGTCAGTTCTCCTGCCCACTCTGGGCCTGTTACAGCTGCTGCTTCAGCTTCTGCGTCTGCAACAGCACCATGGACTCCTCGATTCGCCGGAATGGATGGGACATTCGTGATACCGAACGAGACCATGTTCAAGGTTGGTCAGACCGCTATGGCATATTACAGGAACATGTGAACTCCCAAGGACATTGAAACAGCCAAAGGTCTATCTTAGAAGGAGGTGTTCAGCCACTTTCCCTTATCTGCCATGGAGGTAATTTTTATCTCCCAATCAGCAAATCTTGACATAATCTTTATGCTTAACCTCTTCTGACCATGCGATCGGTTTAACCAGTGTTCATGCATATCTCTGCAGACCCTGTTCGGTATGATGGCCATGCAAAAGCAGGTGGAAATAGGGAATGCCAAGGCTCGAAAGTTCTCTGACAGCCTCGAAGTGGCCCATAAAGAAAATAACATCCTCGCCACCAAAAACACGGAACTGTTTGTCCAGCTTGGCAAAATTGAAAAAGAGAAAGACGCTCTGAAAAGGGAAACCGATTCTCTTCAGGATGAAAGGGATGCCTTTCAACTTGAGAGGAGCGTTTGACAGACCAAGCGCAATTCGCTCAAAGTCAAAGATGAAAAAGCAGAACTCCAACGCCTTCTGGCTGACGAGCAGTCCGCTCGGATGGCCTTCGAGAAGAGAGCCCTGGATGAGCGTGATGCTCTGCTCAACACCATCAACAAGGTGAATGGTGGCATGCTGGCTCTTCACGCTCGGTTTTCAAGGGTTGGGGCTCTCAGGTATGCTCAGGGGTGCCGAAAAGGTTTTTCCGACCGTGTTCCTGCCGACGGACAGACCGGTTCCACTCCGGAAGAAGTTGATAAGGATCTAGAAATTGATCCTCCAGGAGTCTATGTTGATCCAGACTCCACTCCTGCTGAACACATTTTTGATGAGTGTCAGGAGATTGCTTCTTCCAGGATCACTCCAGCCCCCTCTGTCGTTCAACCTCTGGATGTTCTTCCTCTATCCACTATGGTCCCTTCCTCAACCGCTACTGAGATTGGGCCCCAACAGAACGATTCAGTTGTCAATCTCGACTCCCCACCTCATGAAGATGGGACGACCAATGAGAGTGAAGAGGCGAGTCAGCACAATCAGGAGGCTGACAGAACAGAGGCAGCTAGCTAGGACTCTTCTGATACTTTAATTTCTTGCTTTTTTGTAGTCATGTCATCTGTATACATTATCTTTTGTAACCTCAGACCATATCATGAATGAGATGACAAAAACATTGACTTTATCTGTGCATGGGTGGTAACAACCAGCTTCACATTTATCTACTTTGCTGAAGTGTCTGGCGCTCGGCTCATAGTGCCAGCTGCCACTTACTTTTTGTTTTTGAGCAAGTGTTTGGCGTTCGGCTCATAGTGCCAGCTGCCACTTACTTTGCTTAAGTGCCTGGCGCTCAGCTAGAATGCCACTTGCCACTTGGCTTTTTATTTCTTAGCAAGTGTTTGGCGTACGGCTCATCGTGCCAGCTGCCACTTACTTTGCTTAAGTGCTTGGCGCTCGACTAGAATGCCACTTGCCACTTGGCTTTACTATTTTTACTTAATCAATCTCTTAAAGAGGAATATTATTTTTATAAATCTCATAAACTTATACATTCGCCTGAATTCAATTGAAAATGAACAAAATTCAACTTTGAAACTCAACTTTTTATTGATAATACCTCTTCAGAGAAGTAGCATTCCAAGGCTTGTTAACCAACCTTCCGGCCATGGTCTCTAGGGTATATGCCCCCTTTCCTATGACTTCTGCAATTCTGTATAGACCTTCCCATGGTGGCATCATCTTTTTGACTATCCCCACCTTCTTTTTTAGAACCAGATCACCTGGTGTAAAGTCTCTGTGTTTTACTTTTTTGTTATGGCTATTCGCAAGCGTCTGCTGGTAGGATGCGAGCCTTATTGCCGCTGCATCTCTCTTTTCCTCCAGCATATCGAGGTTAAACCTCAACATACTGTCGTTATGCTCTCGGCTCCATGCCAAGCTTCGAACAGTCAGAACCAAGTGCTCGACCGGTATAACTGCCTCGGTACCATACGCCATGGCGAATGGGCTTTCTCCGGTCGGTCGCCTTGGGGCCGTTCTGTAAGCCCATAAGACATTCGACAGTTCATCTAACCATTTTCCTTTCTTCTCTTCAAGCTTCTTCTTGATACAAGCAAAGATTGTTCTATTTGTGATTTCTGCCTGTCCATTGGCCTGGTGGTGACTTACTGCTGCTAGCTTTTGATTAATTCCATATTCCTCCAACAACTCTCTTACTTGCTTGCTATCAAGGTTGGTCCCATTATCCATGACGATTGACCTCGGAACACCAAACCGGCAAATAATATTACTCCAAATGAACCGTCTCACATGAGTTTGAGTTACGCTCGGGTACGACTCTGCTTCCACCCACTTAGTAAAGTAATCTGTAGCCAACAGCACATACTTGTTCTGAGCTCTTGCAGTTGGCAGAGGACCAACCACATCCATCCCCCATTGTGCGAAAGGCCATGGTGTGGCCATTACGTGTAAGTCCTCAGGTGGTTGGTGAATCAGTGATCCGAACCTTTAGCACTTATCGCACCTTCTGGACAATTCTTCCGCATCTCGTGACATGTTTGGCCAGAAGTACCCTTGCGTCATTGCTTTGTGCGCTAAAGACCTTCCCCCTAAATGGTTTCCACATACACCTTCATGAATAGCTCGCAGTATCTGCCGAGCCTCTGTGGGGGTGACGCACTTTAAGTATGGCCCAGAAAAAGACCTTCGGTATAACTGGTTATGCACCATGGCGTATTTTGCAGCATTCGATTTGATTTTCCTAGCCTCATCTCGCTGCTCAAGCAGAGTGCCATACCTAATGTAAGTTATGATCGGATCAATCCAACTTGGCTCATATGGAATAACATTCACTTGCCAAGGATCTGGGCCCAAAGGTTCTTCAAAAATGGATGGCTGGTTTAATATTCCTACTGGAATCACCCTTGCCAATGTTTCTCCAGAACCCGAGGCACTACATGCTAGCCGGTCGGCATCTTCGTTATGTTCTCTCGGTATTTGAATGAATTCAATTTTTTCGAAGTATTTGGCTTCCCGCATAACAGCAGAATGATAGGCCTCCATTTTTTCATCTTTGGTTTCATACTCGCCATTCACCTGCCGAACCACTAACTGCGAGTCACTAAAGACAGTCAAATTCCTGACCTTCAACTCCTTGGCAAGCTTAAGTCATGTCAGCAGTGCTTCATACTCCGCTTCATTGTTGGTGGCTCTGAATTCAAGCCGAAGCGCTTGACTCAAGGACGTACCTTCTGGTGTCTGCAGTTTGATCCCAATGCCTGCCCCCATCTGACTTGAGGATCCGTCGACGAAGAATTTCCACAAGCAACCATGAAGGTCTTCCTCCATGTCTTATGAATCATATTCTAGTAAAAAATCTGCCACTGCTTGCCCTTTGACTGCCGTTCTGGGTTCATATGCTATGTCAAATGAGCTTAACTCTATGGCCCACTTCGTCATTCTTCCTGAGAGGTCTGGCTTGTGCAGGATTATTTTGATAGGGAAGGTGGTTAGAACGATGATAGGATGGGATTCAAAATAATGCCTGAGCTTTCGTTTTGCATGCACTAGCGAGAGTATTACCCGCTTGGCCTTTGAATAACGTCGTTCGGCCTCAGTCATCGTTTTGCTAACATAGAACACTGGATATTGCTTCCTCTCTGGACAACGGATCAGAACGCCACTTGTCGCGATGTTGGACACCCCGAGGTATAAAAATAGTTTTTCTCCTGGTTCTGGAGCTGACAGAACCGGAAGATTCTGCATATATTCTCTCAGACCAGTTAATGCCAGGCGTTGTTCATCCCCCCAAACTTGTCTGCCATGGCTTCGTATTGTGTCAAAAAATGGTTTGCAACGATCTGACAATTTAGAAATGAATCGGCTCAATGCTGCGATCCATCCCGTAAGAGTTTGCACTTCCTTGACTATTGTCGGCTCGGCATTCTTAGTCAAAGCTTCTGCTTGGGCTGGGCTAGCTTCTATGCCTCTATGATTAACCACGTGTCCCAGGAATTGACCAGAACTCATGTCGAATGAGCACTTGGTTGGATTGAGCTTCATTCCGTAGTGCCTCAACACGTCAAATACGTCTTGTAGATGTTTCAGATGGTCAACTTTCTCCTTACTTTTTACTACCATGTCATCAATGTAAGCTTCCACGGTCTTCCCTATTTGAGCCTTGAAAATTTTGCTAATAAGTCTTTGGTAAGTTGCTCCGGCGTTCTTCAGTCCGAATGGCATGACTTTGTAGCAATAGGTCCCGCACTCGCTAACGAAAGAAGTTTTCTCTTCATCAGCAGGGTCCATGGGGATCTGATTATAACCTGAATAAACATCTAAAAAGGTTAAACGCTCATATCCAGTAGTAGCATCCACCATTTGATCAATTTTCGGCAGCGGAAAGCTATCCTTCGGACAGGCTTTGTTTAAATTGGTGAAATCAATGCACACTCGCCATTTCCCATTCTTCTTCTGCACAACAACAACATTTGACAACCAGTCAAGATAATACACTTCTCTTATAAATCCCGCATCAAGTAGCCTGTCAACCTCCTTGGCTATGATATGGTTACGCTCTAGAGCAAACCTTCGCTGCTTCTGCTTTACAGGTCTTGCATTGGGATTTACGTTCAAGGAGTGACAGGATACAGAAGGATCGATTCCAGGCATGTCTAGGTGGCTCCATGCAAATACATCGGCGTTTTGAGATAAGAACTTAACTAACTCCTGCTTCTCCTCCACGGCGAGTCGTTCCCCCACTCTGGTTGTTCGTTCCGGTCGGAACCGATCGATCTGCACATCAACCAGGGGTTCTTCGGTCAAGTCCATTGGCTCCTCCTTCCCACTCTGCTTGGGGGGAAGCTCTTGTAATTGCTATCTCGGGCTTGTCGAACAAATGGGAGCTTTCCCTTTTCCAGCATACTTCAGTGTTACTGAATAACATTCCTTAGCTGCAACCTGGTCCCCATGAATGTCAATCACCTTGGTTCCGTTTGGCCCCAGGCATCTCATTACTTGATGCAGAGTGGAAGGAACACCTTGAACTCTGTGGATCCACCCTCTGCCAATCAGAAGGTTATAAGAGGGATGAATCTCGACAACTACAAAGGTCTCCATCAGAACCCTCTCTGCAGTGTGTACTACTACCTCCACCGTACCGATGGGCTCCATTCGTTTTCCATCAAACCTTAGCAAGGGATTTCCAGTGGGCTTGAGCAGATCCGGCTTGATCTCGAGTCGATCAAATGTGTCCCTCGGCATGACGTTCGTACTACTTCCAGGATCAATCAGAACTCTGCGTACCAAACATTCGGCTACTGTCAAACTGACGACCAACGGGTCCTCATGAGGGATCTGAACACGCAATAGATCTGTTCTGTCAAACTTTATCTGTGTTGATGCGCTCTGTTGGTGCAGATTGTTGATACTGCCTATCCTCCTCTTCATCCGTGCCTGGCGAAGGCGTGTTCGAAGCAGTTCTTCTGACTCCTCAGTAGGCTCAGGCCGACCGTGAATTGCATTGATTATTCGAACTGGTTGCGTATTGTGAGGGTTCGACTTCTGATTCCTCTTCACGTGCTCCATTGGTCGGTTCTGTTCCACCGCCGGGCCTTGAATATAACTGGCGAACTCCCCTTTGGCTATCAGCATCTCTACCTGTCTCCTTAAGTTCTTGCATTCATTAGTCTAATGGCCAAAGTCAGAATGAAATGCACAATGCTTAGACTGATCACTCTGTTCGAGGGGTTGTCTGATCGGTAAAGGAGATCGGAACTTATCTTTATTTTCTTGGTACAGCCTTGCTAAGGTGACTTTCAACGGAGTAACCAGCTCTTCCTCCCTGAGCCTCTTCTCAAATTTCCACGAGGTCTGACGCTGTGGCTGAATCTGCTTTTGTCTAATCTTTGCTTTGGTTTTCTCCTCTGTGGATATGACGGATGTCTTCCGATCGTTAGCTGCCTCTTCTTCTTCCAAGCGCACAAATCCATCAACTCTTTCGTTAAGTTCATCCATAGTCTTCGGCGTATTCACGACCAAGCTTGTGTGGAATGGAGTGCCACGAGTCATGGCCAGTATAAACGCTTGAACCGCAGTAGAAGGATGACATTCAATCACCATACTCTTAGTAAGGTTAAACCTGGTTAGGAAAGCCTGGAGATGCTCATCCTCATGCTGCTTCATTGTGAATAGGCTCGAAATGTCCTTTGCAGGACGCTTATTTCCATAATATTGGCTTATGAACCGATCACACAAGCTTCGGAAGCTGTCCACTGAGCCCCTCGGCAGGTTCTTGAACCAATTGAGCGCTGGTCCAGCTAGACTTGTAGGGAAGCACTTGCATATCAAGGAGTCATTCTCAGTGTTCAGAGCCATTTTCAACTGGATGTGATACACATGATCGATCGGATCGATCGTTCCGTCGAACAGAATGAAAACGGGCATGGAAAATTTCCTCGGACTCGGAGCATTCAGAATCTCATCGGTGAACGGTGAATCAACCGTTCGAGCTGCTGAACGAAGCGCTTCATTTTCTCTCTGGAACCCCGCGGTTGCTCTCTAGTCCACAGATCTCCTCTCTGAGCCGTGATGGTCGAACGTCGCCATGGAAGGCCGATAAGTCGGATCGAATGATCTGTCCTCAACAAACTCTCTGTGCCATGGAGGCATAGCTTTGTGACGATCAAACTCCATTGCTTCACCTCGGCTGAGCGTTTCTTGATGTGGATCGAAAGTCATGGCTTCGTCTCACCTGATCTGCTCACGCCGTGGATCCACGTGAGTTAATCCTTCACGATCATCAATACGACGAGGATTTGGCGGCAAATTGTTTGGCCGGACTTCCTCGCAGTGAAGATCTGTCAGATTGTTCCCTTCCGCCTCGCCGTGATGTGCCGCATCGGTACGTGCAACTTGTTCTCCCGCCGGGAGCAGTCGCGGAATCACCGGAACTTCTTGACGCTGCATTTCAGTCCTTAAATCTGCATTCTCTCTTCTGAGAGCTTCGATCATGCTCATCAACTCATCAAGTTTCATATGCTAGACATTCGTTACCGTATTGGAGTGCTCACCCCCAGTCATCATTCCAGAACGGGGCAAAGGCATGAATCGTAAATTCTAAGTTAGATCGGAGTCTCGCTGACGCGAATCACGGCATATCTGAACTCCAATTTTACGAGTTTTGCTTTCTCTTCGATAGATCGGAGTTTTTCCGGCGTCTGAGCTTGTCGGATCGGGCCGCGATAAAGTGAATCACGGCTGCGTAAACCTAACGCCAATCTCTCAGAAGCAATCAAGAATCCAGAATCTCTCAAGAGCCAACCGCAATCTCTTAGATCTGGACTAAACTTCTACAAATCAAGCTTCGTCATCATCAATCAGCCGAAATCAACATGACATTGATCAAACATGAATCAGCCTTTAACGTATTCCCACAGACGGTGCCAATTGAAGATGCAAGAGATTCACTCATCTTTCTCTCTCTAGAATTCTTATACTTCAACAAAATGAAAACTCTAAAAAATCATCCTCCCCTTTCTCTTCTCGTAATGGTCTATTTATAGACCATTACAAATTCTCTAACCAACTTATTACATAGGGCTCCTATTCAAGGGCTTTCTTCCTTTTGGGCCTGACTTTCAGTGTTGCGTTATGGGCTGGGTTTAACTGTTCGGTCCGATCCTTCATTCGTGGGTGTTGGGCTTATTACACTACCCTTTTTGCTTGGGCTCGGACCTACCATCCAACCTGATCATTCACTCGCGGGTCGGGTCTGGTCCAATCCGTCTTTGATATCCTCAACTTGCCTTGCCCAGAATGACTCACATGCCACTAAGCCATGTAAACTATCATTTCCTTCACTGGAAATTTCTACCCATACAAGCAAGCAGAAAATAATATCAAACACATAGCATTTCATGTCTAGAAAGTCACACTTGCAAATCTAAAATTCATATACAAGATCAGTAAACTAATTCATATACTATAAAGCAGAAGCCTATATGACAAGAGGTTGTCCTATGTCATCGCTATCAAAGATGCTATACGTCCTTAAAATTAATTAATATGTTTATCACCTTTAAGTAAAAGTGTAAAACTCCTTCAATAACCTCCCACCTATCTTTATTCTGCAAAGTAATTAAACAGGTTGTCCTCTATATCCAGGTTACCAGATCATAGAGAGATATGGGAGAGTGGTGATCTCAGAAATATCATGATGTCCAGAGTACCTCTAGGTAGGTCAGTAAGTACAAGTGTAGTTATACACATCATATTGCTATATACCTTTAAAATGACAAAGCATAAAGAACAAAAAATTTTCATTTTTTACTGAACGGTGAAGCCAGATAACACAGATAATGGTAAGGACTGAGTTTTGAGAAAAGAGAGAGCAGAATGCATCCAAAGACTTACATGTTGCTTAAATTAATATGGCTCGGTTCAATAGACTTCTGACAGTTGTTGCCACATAAAGATGACCGCAGTGACAAATCAATATGAACAGTGCCCTTAACTGAACGGCTGATTTCTAGGACTTTGCACTTGACAAATTGTCCTTCATGATACCCAGATAATGGATCAGACATCCATACATCTGTCAATTCCATAAAATGAACCTTACCATACAGGTGTGGGTCAATTTGGACAAGCAATCCACCAACCCCTGGAAGAATTTTGGAAATCCTGCCACCCAAAATATCACCTTTATGAATATGGGAAGTTACATTTTCATTTGAAGGACAGCTCAAATCATCCATCTTAAAAGATTCATCATCAACTGTTCCATCAGGAGAAACAGACAATGGATGAAGCACCAAACGTAACAGCTTTTTCTTCTTATTAGTACTTAAAATATAGCCAGAGATAGCCTTCCCCACATTAAATCGCTTCTGCAACTCCTGGAGCTCAGTCGGTTCACACGCACTGTCAAGAAGATAGAGCTGAGCCTTCACGTTTCGAGATACTGTTAACCAAACCCATTCCTTGTCCACTTTATATACAAACCCACTGACACACTGTCCAATTGAATAATTGAAATCTTCAGTTATAGGCTCGACGCCCATTCCTCTGGAACCTGGATAGATAATGGGCAAGTACTAAGACTCTAATAAATGCAATACTTACTATTTAATTTAAAGAATGGGTAAGTACTAAGACTCTAATCAATGCAATATTTCCATTTTTCAATTATTAGGATAGCATATGAAATTACTTCACTAATGACAGACTTGACAGTTGATAAATGAATTTATAAAAGATCTGTCTACTTAAGCACAATGACAAAACAGGATTAATTCTGAACTCATTCATTGATATTCAGCAATAACATATTTCATAATGCACACTAAAATTTGAAATATATATATATATATATATACACATGAACCAAAAATAATGCGTCGACTAGTGAGTGTCGATAAATAAATTGATAATAAATGTCTTCTTCAGAAGAATGGGAAACATAATTAATGCAGTCAACCAAATATTTAGGATAGGCTTTGTTGAGTCAGATTGAGTACATTTCCTTAAAGGACAGTGATCAACAGAGATCAAAGCAAAACAATAAAAAAAACAATTGGCAGATAATCTGATCAAAGATTGCAGGGTGCTTTCCATGGATCAAGACAGCTGTAGAGAGGAAAGTTGCAAGTCATGTTTCTGTCAATTATATTCCAAATTGCAGCTGTTGCTGGGAAATGTAAGTAATGTTTGTGAAACATATACCAAAGAAGAACATAGAAGCAAGCAATCAGCAGTAGGGAAGGATCCTGATTTTTACATGATACAAGAAATGGGTAGTCATGGTGGTCAAAGGTCACTCTCTAGGGAAGAAAAAGATACAAGTAAATATGACAGTGCACGCAATTATGTAGGTATCCGTGCATTTATGCAAAATAACATGTAAACGCGAATGTGCTCATGAATGCACAAGGATGATCTCGAGAGCTACTCTCAGAAGTATTAACAAGCAAACAAAGCTTTGGAGATTTTCTCCTCTAGAAACCACATTTGGAGATTTTCTCCTCTAGAAACCACATTTCCGTATTTAAGCATTTTAATTAATTAACATTTAGAGAGCTGTGCAACCAAAGGATTTCTATGAACATGATCTATAACAAAAAAAATGTAGGACACGTACATGTGTGGACATGGCTAATATAAATATAAATTTTCATTTATATATCTATTGAATAAGAAAATTATAGAATTTTAATAATTTATAATTTTTAGACTAAAGTTATTATAAGTTAGAAGATGAAGCTATTCGAATATAAAAATTACTACCCTCCTATCGTGTTCATTATAGATATGTTTTTGTTTTTACATACCATGGCGTGTGTATAATGTCAATTTTTTAAAGAAAAAGAGGTTCGACACTTTGATGTATGTTCATAATATTGTCTCAAGACTGTAATGTGCTAGTTTTATATAAGACAAAGTGTAGGATCTGTTGGTCAAGTGTCTGGAATGCGTTGACCAAATGTGAGAGATGTGTCAGTGAAGTATCCAAAGATGTGTCGGCCAAGATTCTGAAATAATAAAAATTACTTTTAAATTTGGGCACGGCCACAAAGCGTTGGATGTGCGTTCGGGAGACGGACACGACACCTTTGTAGAAGTGTCCATGCTTCTTAGATACTAGATGAGAAAATTAATATTCAGGAAACATGCTGTGGGATGTGCATTGCCTATGATAATTTGCTCTGTAGGATGTGCATGGCTGGTATGATGATTTTGAGAACATAATACAGTGGAAGAATCACAATATGAAGAACACAATCCTGGTACAACATTGAGAGACAATCAAGCTGATATGTAGGAAACAAAGAACAATAATCTGTCTACTAGGGATAGATATCTTTCAGGTTGAGCCACTGCATGCGAAGTCAGACAAGAGCATGGCTCCAGGTTACAAGAAACATTACCTAGAGGAAGAAAAATAGAGAAAATGCAGGTCGACTAACCTATCTATTTGGGAAAGAAAATGTCGCTGATAGAGACATAAATTACGCTTACAAGAAGAAGAGTAAAGTTCAAGCACCCCAAAGAAAGAAAATATGATACTCCACCTGTAAGCATTGAGGGTTTCATGGACAATTCCCATTGATAGTTTTTTCTATTATTTTCTGACTTATAAGACTTAGAAATAATCCTTGCGGTCAGTGTTTGGCCAATTCTGAAGCTACTAAAGGGATCTTCAACAACATTATCATCATTTGCCTGCCACAACAAAAGTTTAACTTGCATATTAAAAAATGATTACGAAGTAATAGAACTAAATGTGTAGAAATGATTATCATATAAATCCTATAAAGACGTTTGAATTTAAACATTTCAAAAAGATTCTCACTTCTGTTACATGCACCCTTCCATGAAAACCTGATCCAAATTTCAATCTGACTTCAAGAGGCTTTATTTCGGTAATCTGGAAAAAGGTAGAACAAAATACACATAGATCATTTTGAAATAAAAAGAGTAATACTGATCTAGGCTTCTTCTGATTTAATGATGTTTTTTAATATCGATACAAAAATGTGAATCCCAAAGATAATCAACTTCCGTACCTCTGCTTGAACAAGAGATCCCACATGATAGCTAGATCTCTTTTTTTCCCTCTTCGAACTAGAAGTCTCTGTAACATCACTTATAGATTTAAGTAGCAGTAGCAACCTCCCAAATGTTGAAGGGCTAGGAAGTGCCATGATGGTGGCAGTGACACTGTCAACAAACAAACCATTTCAACTTGCAAGTGTATCGAAATGCATCCACAATTTGCAAGTTGCAAACAGATAAAACCAAAGCAACAACACATGAAACAAATTAAATAACAGAAACAAATTAAATAACAGATGACAATTTTAAAACCAAAGCAGCAAACATCCACCAAATATATGGATGGGAATATCCGCATATCCGAATGTGATATACATAAAATACAGAGAGGACCTATGATATATCAGACAAGTCAAAACTATAGGCCAGCCACATGATGATACTGACTTGAACTCGTACCACCACACCAACACATACCCCAGATACTGAGAACAACATCCCTATTCCACCTTGGTGACACCATAGATCCACCATAAAAGGCTTCAAACATCTTTAAAGGGGGTAAATGGTCTTAATTGCTAATATCCATAAATATTAACTTGGTGGCACCATAAATCCTAACCCCAAGAGCTGGCTTCATTTTGTTTTCCCCTCTTTAAGAGAATCCTTCAAGTTCCGCTGTTTCGAAAACAACCCTTGTTTATTTGTTAGTTCAATACATCTGCCTGTAGTTCTAAGATAGTCTTTTGCCACACAGATAGGACAAAACTTCATGCAACTCAAAGAATATATAATGCAATTACTAAAAAAAATTCAATAAATAAATAAAATGACATATACATTCATTTCACATATAGGCACACTAAGCAAAGCCTACCAAATATTCAACAATAGGAAACACTAAATTCTTAATTTTGAAGTGCTATCCTACATCAAATGAAATTAAAGGGGAAAAGGGGGGTAGAGAAAGAAAAGAAAGACAACATTATATAACTGAAGCATAAAAATATTATCATCAGAAACCATGGCTACCTTTGTCCATTAACAAATTGTTTTGGAGGTAACTTTTGAGTGTTGAAGTCACTTATTGACGCATATCCTATGGTAAAGTTATACTCTGGTAACGAAAGAACCTGCTTTATAGAAAACACAATCAGCAGAAAAGATTGAAGGAACAAACTATGACAGAATTTTTTTTTTTTTTTTTTTTTAAATATATATATATATATATATATATATATATATATATACTATTACTCAGATACTTGCCAAGTAATTCTCTTTCACAATCTCTACTATTGCATTTACAGATCGGTGCACCTCCAAGTCTCTGTGTTCTTCCCTTTTGCGTTTCTGATATAAAGAATTGGGGATGTTAAGCCAATAGAAGACAAACAAATAAAGACCATTACAAAATAATCTTCATCATTGAAGATGAAAACAGGATAATATCTAAGACACAATAGCAAAAATTGTATTGTAAATAAACTTAAATATGCATGGGATCTCCAAATCAACAAAAATCAAACAAACAAACAAAACAAAACAATAACAATAAAAATAACATAGACAGTACAGCTAAGGGTATAACTATTCATTTGTCATCTATAGACTTTCAACAAAGATTGCAAACATTAAGAGAAAGGGGAGAAAATATTTTTAAAGGTAATTATAGAAATCAAATTCATAAAATACCTTCTTGTGAGTTTGGATGTCAGAACTTTTTCCTTTGGATGTATCAATGAAAACCGGTTTTAAAGATAAATCAATAATGCGTTCTATTTTGGTAACATCAAGAACAGCAGCATGAACAGTAGAGCCAATTTCCACAGTATTTCCAGCCACTGCCAAAAAAATTTGTTAGACCAAAAATTAATTGCAGTAGGATAATAATAATCAAGCAATTCATCAATTTTCCCTAAGGACTTACACTGATAGTGTGTAATAAAACCAAAAACATCATTATACTTCTCAAAGCCGACAACAACTCCAAAATCCTTGCAGTCGTGAACTTTTGCCTCAATAACACTGCCAATATTAAATCCTTTAACCCAGTTGAACTCAGAAACTTTAGATTCTGGCGATTGCAGCTTAGCAATCTGCATGACAAATTCAACATGAGTCCAATTTTAGAATAACTACAAACACAATTACATAAAACAGTGATATCATAGACAAATTAATTCAGGGAAAAAATAAAACAGGCATATTAGAATCTCAAAATAGTTAATAAATAAAAACAATAACATAATATATAGTTGAAATTGAAAAGGTACAACCAACAAACTACGGAAATTTGTAACATGCTTTTGACACAAACTGTTAATTCTTGTGAACAATTTGACAATCATAAAAAGAAAAATGAAAATGGAAAGCACAGTATTCCAGATCAGGGAAAATACAAGAATCAAGCTCAAAGTTGAAAAAAGGTTGTTTAACCAAAGCAAGACCAACAGTACCCCCATATTACAATTAAATAGAAAAAAATGTTTCAAAGCAAGTTTCACAGGGAACTTTCCTATAGTTTCTTATGTTTTTTTCAATTCATGCAATATTCAAATTTGAGCATTTAGTAACACCAACGGTACAGTTTCACAACTATTGCTATCAGAAGTGGGAGACCCAAGATTTTTCTTCAAGGGGGGGAAGGCTGGAAGCAATGTAGATGCATGCATCAAATCTTAAAAACCACTAAATATTATCTCCAAATCAAAAGGCAATTTATTGAATTTTCGAATAATATTTTTATTTGGAATTATTTAGAGAAACAACCGAAATTACACATCAAAAAGTAAATAAATAAAAAAAATTAAATCATTTGAAAATTTAAATCATTAGTTCAAAATTATCATCCACATAATCACATGAGCATACCGAACTTCTTAATAAATTAATAAAGATTGGTAAAAGTAAAAGTGGATAAAGATGGTGTCTGGTGTGGGCACCAACTTCACTAGTCATAGCATAGGGTGAAAGAAATTAAAATACCCCGTGTACCATGGCACCGATTTCACTAACCATAGCATTGGGTGAAATAAATTGAAATACCTCGCATTTACTATGGCATACATTTTCTTTTTCCCTGTTCTGTGACAATGCCTCTCACTCTTCTCAATCCTAAACTTTGAGTAAATGAATTTCATAGTTATAGGACCGAATTATTAGATGTTTAGCTTCATTTCAGCTTCAAGAATTTTTTTTGTAATTTTTATCAGTCTTGGAAAACCAAATAGGATTAAAAATTGGGAGAAAAGTCAAAACTATTGTGATTAGATTGGATAAAATTGAATATAAAAGAAGTCAAATCCAATAAAAGGCTGCAGGGAATAAGGAAATAAAGCGAGTTAGAAAATTGTCAGGTGCACCAAGGCACAACAATCAATATTTAATGAAGGAGAGAGGGGAAATGTAACAACCCACTCCACCACATGGTATGATATTGTGTGGGCCGTTACAGGAAAGATAGAAAGAGATCCCATCAGCACTATTTGCCATTGACTACCACCATGACAGAGTGTGTGTATCCCAATTTTTAAGCCACCCAATCCCACAATAGACCTTGGCCAACAAAATTGCAAGTCTGGTTTGAACAGGAAAACCAAGGAATTAACTGGATATTCTTTTGAACATGGTCCATAACTCTCCCTTCCTTGACCACCCTTGAATTGTCACAAAAGGTATCAAATGGCAGGTTAAGAAATGCATTGGGTGTCACTATCCCTTTCGAAGCAATTTAAAGGAATTCATTTTATCCTAGAAACTCTCAAAGATCATAAGAAAAGCAGTAATGCATATTGCATGAATAGGCAGGATCAATTATTGAGAGAGTTTGAAGTATAAACAAGACCGTTTTACATATATATTTATATAATGAATGTCAGTGTCACCTTGTCTTCCAAGAGAAAGTATTCTTCAATGAAGGATGCATCTGTTGAAGAACATAACGACTGCTTCAAAGATAATGTTATTCTGCCCTTCTCACCACTGACCTGGAAGCATAACAAACAAAAGTTTATAACAAAATCCCATCAATGTCATTCTTACAGAAAGTCCATCCCAAATTGTTCACCTACATCAAGTATGTTACTGCGAACAGATTGTCCAATGTAGAAGACTTCAGAAAGGTCGGTTCTTCGGTCATCAGTAGCCTTCATAAAAAAACAAATAAAAAGGAAAAAAAAAAAAAAAACAATGGATTAATTAAACAAGAATATAAAATGTGGCAGCTGAAAAGCAAAAGAGAAAATTACCGTAATAGAAAATCTTTACCTTGTGTCTGGGAGAAAATCCAGTCAAACGCCCAATGAAGCGGACAAAACAACCAGTTTCAATTAAGTTACACACATAACCCTGGTTCAGACATGGATTCAAGAATTGTTTTAGTCCAAGTGAAAATCAACTGCTGAAACATTGTCAACTGTTAACTTTGAAAGCCAAGGGACTGTTTCATAGCATTTTATGTCCTTTTTTGAGGAGTATGTGAGGAGAAGGGAAACATAGGTGTTCAGAGGTAATCAGTGACAGGAGGGAATGAGATGAAGAGATGGGTGAGAAGAGGGGGAAATGGGTTTCAGAAACTCTATCCCGACGGACAGAATCAATAATTGGGAGAGTTTCTATGGACAAAAAAGCTCAGAAAATAAAGTAAAAAGCAGTTCTTACATGGACTATTGCGTTCGGATGAATTTGAGTGAGTTCCAGAGGAAGTTCTTGGGCCAAGTTAATAAGAGAATACTTCGCAGTAAGTATTAAATTGCCACTCTCGATATCTAAAAAAAGAAAAGAAAAAATTCACAATTACAATCTCCAATTCAATGTCAGTTAACAGAACCACTATTTTGGGTTTTGAGGGAGGGAATTAATAACTTCCAAGTTTAGAGGTAACTGACAGAAAAATTTCGACTAAAAAACTATAGGAAACAAGATATTCAAATAAAATAAATAAGACATGAAGTATAAAAAAACACCCAGAACCAAGGCATCAAACTACATACTCCTCACAAGGAAATTTCCAAGTGAACATTACACATTCTTAACAATGACCACAATAGATAAGAAATTTAATATTATTTTTGTCAATTCACCATGAAAATGTTTCTTTAGTGATAAAGTTAGAATCACTAAAGAGCACGGAGGCATGGAATGCAAGTGCAGACTTTGTATATAAAAAAGGAAAAGGGAAGCCAAAACCCCAATGAGAGGCAAAAAAAAAAAAAAAAAAGGACCACATATCTCAGCCTCACTAAACGATTTACCAAAGTGGCTGTGAATTAAAAAATAGTTTAGACATATACATTACAAACCCATTAACCAAAAAGGTTATGCCAATCCGTGATGCTGAGAGGAATATACCATTTACACACGATTTGGTCACACTTGAAAGTCTAGACATCAACCTTTTTATTTCAAAAATCACATAAAAGAAACATAAATGTTATGCCCGACAAGTGTAAAAATACATTAATCCAGTCCGACTTTGACATCTATGCTACTGCATCAATTTTCTGGAGCATAACTCAAAAAAGATAAGGAAAAAGATGCATATTCATGCATGATAATGGTCCGAAAGGACAAAGATGCATATTCATGCATGACAATGGTCCATAATGCTTAATAATCCTAGCACCTATAAGAAAAGTGACTGATATTACATCATACATAGACCGGTACACGTGCGAATGTGGGTGTACAGGATCTGTAAAATACCCATATAAAAGGATAAGGGGACATGAGAAAAAAAAAAAACAAAACAAAACAAAACAAAACAAAAACAAACATATTTCTTAACATTTTTCCTTTATTTCATAAGGAAAACGATGCTTTCATATCACGTAAAGCATTCAACATGGATACTTCTCGTTTTGAAAAACAATGCAACAAAAGTAACAATACTATAGTTTTATGTAAGGGTAGCAATTTGTGTTTCCATGTCATATTCATGTCATGTCATGATATGGGTATCCAGATATATGGGTCAATATGAACACAACACGTGTCTTGTTCGTGTCAAAAGACACGATTATTAAAGGAGTAATACATCACGACTCGTGTAACCTGTTTAATAAATGGGTGAAGACCTGAAATGACACTGCCAGACGCATTTAATTAAACAAGAAGCATGACACATTTACCCGACATATACAGATCATTTCTAACACAAGCATGACATGTTTAACCATGTTATAAACAAATTGGTGAGTCAAACACGACAAATTTAATTAGCACATCAATTTGGGTCGGCACGATTACAACAAACTCATTCACTTATCCCCTGCCATGTTCAAGTCGTGTTAGCGTGTCCTGTCAAGTATTTCCACCCCTAGTTTTATGTACTATTATATAGTAAACTTGAGATATACAATTGGGTCCATGTCCAAACAAACATGTCATTCATACGCACATCACATTTGCATATCAAAGTGTTGTGTGTACGACATGGGAATGCCATGTATTTAGTAAGAAATCTATAGGACATAGCCCACTAAACAACAACATGTGACTAGAAGATCCTTCTACAACATCATCATCATCCTTGCCTTTCTCTTTCTACACCAAGTTTATGTAATTCAAAAGCAAATCTGACAATTCACAATAAATTTTGTATCAAAGTATCATCTATTTAAAGAAATCTATTATCTTGTTATCTCAATCAAAAGAACTCAAGTTTCATCTTTATCTATCCACAAACAACTATGGGATTTCAATATTTTCATAAATTTAAACAAATATTAAGTCAATGAATTCACTTCATTCATTGCACGTGCTCTTTTTCTTTTTCGAGAAGAGTTTTCTATCTGGATGGTATTTCTTGGGTAATTAGGTTACATTACTACTTTTCAGGAATCTTTTTCAAGGCTTCAATTAAGGAGATAGATGCAAATCATTGAGGGAGAATGCAACATCGGCTGTTAGTCAGTCTGTACCGGGGGGAAGTAATTTTAGAATTTTCGAAGAGAAGCATCTAAAAGAGAAAGCTGTTTAAACAAGATCATCTTCTTGACTTCATTTTGGGTCTCAATTACCAAGATGTTTGATCGAGTCCGTCATAGCATTATTATATCAGATTGGATTTTGGATTTCTCTAGAAGTAAACCTAAAACTAGATTTTTCCCCAAAGGGGTAATCATTGTAATTCCGGGAAAAAGGAATTGCAAGGATTATTGTGGACCATGACGATAACAATGCTCCTACCTTTTCTAGATTGGCTGACTCAAACTCGCTACAAAACTGTATTCCAGCATTATTAGTAGAAGGTAATGCCTCAACTCAATTCTTGTTGATTGTTTGAAGAAGTATTGGCCCCTGGAGACCAGTCACTTCTTTCTTGAGATTAGTAATTCAGCCAGCCTTTAGAAGTGGATTCCAGTTGTTCAAGGGTCAAAAAAAATTTAGGCTAACTGAATTAAAAGAGAAGAAAAAACCTCCTTACTTTCAGGGATCACTTCTAACCTTTGATGCATACTGTATCATCAAGTGTTTTTGAATCCTCCTCTCGCATCCTTCCTTTAAAAACGGCTCATTTTCACAAATTAAAAAGCAATTTATTAGATTGTGAGTGATCCCTCTTAATTGAAAGTGCTAGGATGGATAAACTAGAAACAAACCTAACATTTGGCAATAATATGCACAAAAACATGCTCTCAGGATTCGAGCCCACATTCTCATCTTTAAGCAACTAAATAGATGAACCATTCAAAAAGGCACTGAAATTTTTGCCATTACAACAGCTAATAAGGACATGAAAGTAATCCTAATTAACATAATCTGGCCTCTAATAATATTATATTTATCTAGCATTGTCAAAGTATCTGATCCTGGCCATATTAAACACAAATCAGCGGATTTGCAGTACGTACTTCATCCCAATTTAATAGTCCCTCTTCAGGATTCCAACATTTCAAATGCATTGTCCCCTTTTGAAATTTCCAAATTACCCTTTGAAATTTAAATATATATACATATCGTCAAGTTGGGAAAGCTTTCATAACTTAAAGGGTGTTTATGGAACGATGAAATTGTCTCACTTTTGACTTTTCAAATGGGACAATTAAATTAGGACAGTCAAAATGAAAAGGGAAACATTTCATTGGTAACTAAATTGAGATGGAGGGAATAAGTGTCTCGCAATAAACATTTCATTGGTAACTAGAGTGCAGTGTTAGTATGAGAATTATGTCATGTATATTGTATATGGTACATGCTACTTTTAGAAGTCGTGTATTCCAACAAACAAACAATATCTCCCAAATGTCTAGTGTCTGCACAGAAGAATACAGAGGCATCAAAATAAACATTCTCAAGTTACTAAAAGTTATTTTAAACAAGAAATGAAATATGTTGTAGGCATTTATAGGAAAAAGAGATTGTGAAATACCAAGGACCAAGAGTTGATCAAACTCATATCCTGGCTTCAAGACTGACATCATCAACACTGCAAGCCCTGTTCAGTTATAGAACAAAAATCTAGTAAATAATGAAGGGAAAAAAAAAAAAGCCACCATGAAGAACCAACCTTGTCAAGAAAACAGAATAGCATACCCTGGTGATCTGACAAATGTTCCAGAGAAATTGTACCCTTCATGTAACCTTTTGAATTGACATGCACTACTATCGCATGTGCTGTTATTTGCTCCACAACTCCAGAAACGAGGCTGCCCAACTTGACCATATCATCTTCAGAATTCCTATCCGTAGAAAGAATCTCAATCCAAATTAGTGAAATACTTGAGATACAAACTTACTGGATAACCATAAAATTTCAGTTGTAAACAATTGTTTGTTTAAAATAAATAAATAAGGAAAATGGGCCAAAAAAACCAATTGGCAAATATGGATGAAGATAAATGGATTTGTAAAAGGAAAATGCACAGGCAAGCATAGAACGTTTATCCAAAAACATCATACAATAAAAAATATATATACAAGTTACATTCAACACCAATCACAGAAAACAAATAATCAACACACATTAATAACTCACTACTGATACATGAGCCAATACATGCTTGCCTTCCCAACTTGTAATATATAATGGATACAAGAAAAATCTAGATTTTATGTTCACAAATTAATCAGCAAACCTGGCAACCATCTTTTTATTTCTCTCCCCCAATTCATATTTGCAATACAGGTTATTAATTCTCAAGTTGTGCAAGCATTTTGAAAGTGATGCAAGCTTGTTCATCACTTTCTGGATTGAAATACCAATGAACTGCAACCCAAAAACTCTTTTAACCAATGTCAGGTTACGATCTGAAAAAATATCATGAAGGCCACAACATGAAATAATCCAATACCTTCAAATTGTGAGGCATTCAAACCATACATGAGTCATCTCAAGTTCATAATGATACTTTTCCCCAACATATACCCCTCACTACACATAAAATTTGTTAAATTACTTATCTATCCAAAAACAGCCAGTGATATTAGACAAATCTTACAATGCACGGAAGAAAATATAAGAAACATATTCTTGCTTGTTAAATGACAAAAAACAAAATCAATATGCACCTCACATTGACCATATATCATATAACATTATAAGATCTAAGAAATAGGCATATACTGCATAATATATGTACGCAATTCAATTCAGAAATTTATTTCTTTTAAGAAAAAACAACCAGAAAATCACCTTATTTGCAGTTTATAAAAGGAATATTTGGAATATAACAATTTTCCTTTACTTTAATGATTTAGAGGGATGCAGCTGACAGAGAAAGAGAGAGAGGAGAGAAAATTAATTGAGTGTTCCTCAAAAGATACTCAAAATTTGACGCATTTCTGAAAATAAAATCTGCCATTCTCGGTAAATCTTACTAACTAGGAAGCCAGAACATGGAATTTGGCCAAGTAATGCGATGCCATCAGAACCCTTCCATGTCCAGTGAGATACTCAAAGCAGAAGACCAAAATCCAGAAAAGAAAACCTCAAACTATCCTAACCCAGATATATCAACTCTACGGAATAGATCCTCTATTCCTCTCCTTTCACATGGCTCAAGATGCAGAGAAAGGAACGATCATCAATATTCAAGCCAGAATAAATACCACTATTGAAAACCTTGCAAAGAATGAACATAATTATACTCAAACATGTATTTTTCCCACCACTATATTTGACACTTTAACCTATATTTTGTGGACAGTTTTGTATCCTTGTTGAATAACAGAGGCACCAAGAAACCATGTAAAATTATTAGGAAGCAAACCTGGGACGTGTTATAATGAAACTAAGGTTGATCCGCCGTGAAGCAGGAAAAGATCTTGTAACTCTGCATTTGATAACTTGTTCAACATGATACATAGAACTTGTGTCACACCCTGGTTCTAATCCAAGTTCAGATCTGGGTCAAAAAGAACAACAAGATGTCAACATACCTCAATAATCAAATTAAATGAGAAAACAGAACATCAAGTGAGAGTGTAGTCAAACAGGAATTTCCTACATATTAATAGAGGTGGGGAGGACGGATCAATTATAAAAGCGACAAAAAGTGCTTGACCTCATGCACCCACGCACACATCTACGATCTAAATCAAATTTCCTCAAGAAATTCTTATTCGAAGGGAAAAAAAATTGCTGATAACTGCACTGCTCTCCAACACTAGTCAATATCTATTGATTCTTAGATATGTAATTTGCCATGACCCGTGTTGCGCCATTACCTGTGTTGCTGTCATCTAAATCATAGGCATATACCAAATTAAGCAAATAGTGAACCCAAGACTACAAATTATGAAATTTTGTGTAGTCCTTGTTTCTTCTCAGAATCTCAGTTTTTCATTGCAAGGTCTATTGTGCATTATTAATCCCACATACGCGGGGTGTTGGGAAGGGAAGACTGGAAGCTAACATAACCATTGGTACTACTTTGCACGGAGTAGTTGCTCTCGGACTCGAACTCAAATCACCATGTTTACCAATCCAAGCTTTTACCATTGCACCTTGCAATAGCCCCTTATCTATATTAAAAAAAAAATCTTTTTTTTAATTAAAGGCTAAATGTATGCATATATCAGGACTATCTCTGATAGCAGACAATAGATGTTGTGCATATAAAAAGGCAAAAGATAAAAATAAATAAATAAAATGTCAATGTAATAGCAAGGTATATTACAAATTGCATAAGAGCATAAGGAAGATAAAAATAAATAAATTATAGTTAATCAACTAAATAAAACAATTACAAATCATCAAGCCAATAAGAAACGCCAACAGCACCCTTTTTTCAAGAAAACACTAAAATACAGCACAATAGATAGACAACACTGCATCAGATAAAGAGACAAGATGTTCCGAGAGCAGAAAATGAAATTTATCTTTAACAGGCAACAGGAGTTCGCAATTGCTATAATTACCAAAGCAGGAAAGCAGCCTTACAATAAAATACCAATATCAAAAGGTTTTAACCAAGAAAATATAGTTTCTAGTTTACTATGTACGGAGGGCTAAACGCATAAAGACAAAGGGGAGTCGCTGAAAGAGAAACAGGAGCAGATGAGGGCAAAAAGTGAAAAGGAAATTAAGGAGGGAGAAAGGAAAATATAAGAAAAAGAGGAGTATTATGTGTGCAAATAAAAGGGGTACATTACACACACACACAAACAGAGAAAGACAGAGAGACGAAGATATTTTGGAAATTTGCCAAAGATTTGAAGAACCTTCTAGGCTAAAAGACATTAATACTCACCCCCAATTTTTCCTAATGGTTCCACCAAGCCAAGAGATAAGAAAGGTGATTAAGGACCTAAACTAACCTACTGCTCTATTCACAAAAAGAAGCAGCCCTTGGACTAGAACAAATGTTTTAGCTAAAGAAAAACACAGATCTTTGAAATCACTAAACAAAGATTTATAATAAGATGAACAAGAAGATTATAATAAGATGAACAAGAAGACTCCGTAGGGAGAAGTAGAAGAAAGCTACCACCAAGGGCTATAGCCTACTGATGTTTTCTTTTCTTTCCAATGTGGAAGGTGTACAAGTCCCCGTGGGGACATAATTGCCAAGGTGAAGAAAAGTAGAATAAAACTTAAACAGTAAATCTTTCCCTTCAAATAAATGTTAAAAAAATATAAATAAATAAATAAACACCAACAATTAGGATACTAAGATCTGGCGTGCATCAACACCCACAAGCATTATTAACCACAATAACACAATTTATCATAAATTTATTCAACGTACGCTACTTGAGAGCCTTTCACCATTCAGGTTCAAAGAGACATATCCTCTGCTAAATCTTTGACAATCATGTCTCTTTTCACTACCTATCCCATATTCTTTATAGCTTTCTTAATCTTCTGGGCACCTTTAACTCTACATCACACCTCCGTATCAGTGCGTTTATTGATTTTCTTTAAGGATGCGCAAATAATCTAGATATCATCCCCTTAATATTCTTCAATGGGCCATTAGCCCAATGGTATAACCTCTCCTCCCTCAAAAGGGAGGTGAAGGTTTTACCCCTGTAGTGGGCAGTATGTTAAATGGGTGTGTGACTACTCACCCAACAAATATATATATATACATGTATGTATGTATGTATGTATCTTCAATTGGTAACACCACAATTTCTCACAAATCTATGTATCTATTATTCTATGTTTTCTGGTATTATCGTTTACTGAGAAGTGATCTCACTAATAGTGCTAAAGAGAGAGTCTAAGCAGGCACTAGGAGAGCACTCCGGTGACCCAGGCAAAGTTAACCAAAGCCTGCCAATTAATGTGAGATTAATGAGATTTTGGTTTTGCAAATCTTCAAGCAGATCCAGAAACAAACCCAATTATCAACTGTTCGCTTCACCTCATCTCAAGGAACAGTCAGATTAGAGTATCAGAAAGTTCTGATTATATGACAAATCTTTGCACCAAAACCAACAAGACCATAAGCAAATAATGCCTTAATCCTATAACTTGAGGCGATAAATCAATTTGAATTTTCATTTCAATCAGTCAAAAAGCATAACCTCAGTAAACAACAATCAAAACCATTCTCATGCAAATGAAGAAAAAAAATTCTAAAATAGTCAATTAGAGAAAGGTGCCAAGAACTTTATGTTAACATTCATCATGCAAAATTAGATTTCACAGAAGAGAAACATAGAAACTATTTAGGAAAATGACACAGATAATAACAACATTTCACAATTAAATAAAGCAAATGAGATAAAACTGATTTATGGATGGTTTTCTTGAACCTGGGGGCAAATCCTTGTACTCCATTGTAAAATCGGACAAAGCACCCAAGCTTTTCAATCTTCGTTATCCATCCATGTGTTACTAAACCTTCAATTGCATCAGCATATGAACCAAGAATTCCAAGCTTCGATTTCACCTGACAACACCAAAACGCTTGCATTAGGAGAAGAAACTTAAAGTACTTTTTTAGAAACCAACAAAAAAAAAAGAAAAAAAAACATTGCATTTAAAAAATGAGTACAAGGCACATTAAGAATCTACGATGGAAAAAATAAAAGAAAAGATACAATTAATAGGAGGTGATATCCATGAAAATCTAGAGGCAGCACCAAAAAAAAAAAAAAATTAAGGTAAAGCCACCTCTAAAGGGTTAGTGATGAACAGGAACTCCAAAAATGTGTAAAAACAGGAGACAAAGACCATAGAAAAAGACATCATCACCAATGACCTTATGGAAACAGGATTGTTGAATCTATCTTAAGTGGTAAACGTTCAACCTTCATCAAGTTGAATTAAGTTGGGACTTGGGACCCCAATATAAACCAATCTATAACAAAGAAAAAAGAAAGTTAAAAACTATAGTACTATACATTAGTACAACAGCTCATTCAGGTATTAAACTAAGTATGCCACTTACAAAATCAAGAGGCATATTTGCGCATATAATTATAACCATAATAAGGGTAATACAAGGTGACCACTTGTATGCTTGTCATATACTCTACACCGATCTAACAGCCGAAACCAAGGCAAATCACAAAATTCACAGAAGGGCTGTACAATCAAAGGTTTTCAAATTAAACCTATAAGCATCAGGGAAGAGAGTTACATTTATCTTCAACAACTTTCTTGTTCTACACCTTACAAGTGCACCACAAAGTACAAGAGTAGTGAAAATTGCAATTACCCTAATAGATGAATTGCCAAATGAAGCAATGAAGGATGAGATTGAACAGTTCTGTGCCATTCATGAGCCTGCAACACCTACTAGAAATTTTCCAGACCCAACTTATAAGTCTGCTATCAAAATTAATACTTGCTAACTTGATACATAGAGTAGGCTCAACATGACGGCTGATCAGATCCTCAAAGTACCTTTACCCGGAAATGGAATTCCTAATTACCCTCTTATCAAATTCATCATTATCCCACAACAGTCAAAACCAAACATACAAAATTCTTTAACCACCACTAAAGGCCTAAGACAGAAACTTCTTTCGGACCGCCAATAAGAAAGATTTCAGAGTAGTGGAGCTTTAAATGAGCATCTCTCCAAAGTATTACTCTACACGCCAAACATACTACAGAACTCCAAATCCACGTCATGCAAATACTCAAAACAAATGGTTGCATACTTTAACCCCAAACCTCCATAGGGAGTGTTAAATCACTTTTAAATTAATTAAATGGTTTGAATTACTTGGCACACCCCATACAAGAAATCACTTGAGCTCACTTCCAATATAATACCAACAGAAAACAAATCATAAAGAGCAACCTGAAAGATGTTACAATGACCCCATTATAACTTCTACTAGAAGCAATCTCACCTCATCTAGATGAGTAATTGGCTTCTACCCTGAACATATCTCCAAAACCTATCCAAGGAGCCCAAAAATACCATGAACTTCACTTTACCACACAAGACAATTCAGGTATGTGGTTGGTGAGAACCCAACAAGCACCGAAAAAAGGATAAAACATGTGCGTATCAAAATAAGCTAGAGTAGTTAACAGCAAAAGATGCCCTCAAGGCACTCAGGCCCAGAATTGCCCCCAAGGCACAAGGCACCACAAGGTGCTAATTTCAATATTTTTTTTTTTTTTTTTGATTAGTATAATTTCAATATAATTCATTTATATATGTGAAATTAAAGTCCATTTGAGCTTCTCCTTGGAATATTTACGGAATCTCCATGAATAGGATTTGCTTTGAGGAAGAGGTGAAATATAATCAACTTGAATTCGGGACCTCTATTCGAAATCTTAGTGAAACACTGGATTTGATACAAAGTATCGAACCTATGAATCTATTTACTATTTTTAATTTGTGATTCCGTAAATTAGTCCTTGAAACTTCCAAAATAACCTATACTAACTGAAAAAAATTAACAAGTTCCACCGAACAACCCATATTGTTAGATCATCAAATTTTTTATTTTTTTATTTTTACAAAGGAAAGAGGGGGAAGGAGAGGGACAAAATTCAAAATTCTGGAACATCAAATAAAACAAAATGAAAAATTGATGCTACAATCATCATCTATTCGACATATGAACTTTCATTGCTTCCACCAACGCTAGATTCATAACCTTCAAACTTCGTTTCAGTCTATTGAATCAAATGGGATCGAGTACCAAGTAAAACAGGAATGACTACTTATCAAAAAAAAAATAGAAACAGGAATGACCAAAAATATTAAATGAAACTTTTAAGCAACTCATACCAAAGATCTTGCTTTTGTTTCACTTCTTTTTTTCTTCCTCTCCTCTTCTTATTCTTCCAAGCTACTAGAGAGTCAGAGACACCCAGGCCCTAGAGAATAATTAAGTACAATGTAGCTCTATTTCATTTGGCTTGGTAATGACATTCTGGGTAAAAAATGCGCCTTCTGGAAAGCTGTAGGCATTGTTTGATGCAAGAAATTAAATTCTAGAAAAAGTTTTAATTTGGGTGACTTCACCCTCAACATTCTGTGCTCAAACACGCTGTTGAAAAAGCAATATTAACTAAATCTGCCTTGTGTGGGTATCTCAACACTTAAAGGTGACATTTAGCCGGCACATCTCACCAGTGCTTTCATTTAACCTTTGATACTTTTGAGATATTTTTTATATTGCAAAATATTTTTGCATGGCAACCTTCAAAAACTTTCTTAACGTGCACCATGATTTCTGGGGCTCTTCCAGGAGTTGATTCTCGGGATTTTTTATATTGCAAAAAAAAAAAATTTGCATGAACCTCCAAAAACTTCCCTAATGTGCACCATGATTTCTGGTGCTCTTCCAGGAGATGACAAACGGAAAGTTCATTCTCAGGATAAATTATTTGGATTGCATATAACAGTGACAGATTTAGAGAACATATGAATTACTAAGGTCAAGACAAGAGGAACACAAGCCAACAGAGGAGAAGGACTCAAAGGCATAAAATGGGGTACCAGAAACACACTTAATAAACCAAAAGAACACTGTCATCAGGAAACTATAGTCACTATACATGTATCTCAGTAGTAGAGAACATTTAAAGGAACTGATAATAGTAAACTTTGAAATACCACTAAAAGAAGCCAAACCAAAACACAAGGAAAAAAGAAAACAAAAACAAAAAGTTATGAAGACTTTTAGCAGCCTGAATAGAAGCATATATAAATCTCAAATCAAGGCTTTGTCAACGTCACTCAGATCCAGAATAGGGAATAAACTTGGGCCAGACCAACCTGTGCCCATCCCTGTCTATGGATGGGCTTACCCAACTCTTTAGTCATTCAGATTGGCCTTGGAATGAAAATTTTCTGACCGACCTAGCCTTTGGGTTTAGGCTTTGGGCGGTGGTGGTGCACATATCTATTATTCAGGTTGGGTTGGATAGAAAATTTTCAAAAGACAAACCGGCTTGAATTGAAAATTTTCAAACAAACCTGGAATTCGGGTTAGGTTTGGGTAATGTTGGTGTTCTCTTTTGCTATTCAAAATGGGCTTGGATTGAAATTTTTCAAACCACCACCACCATCATTGTCTATTATTAGCGGAAGACCAAGACTTGTAGTGGTAGTAGTAGTAGCAATATTATTTAATATTAACAATCCAATCTAACCCAATCAACTCTAACCTAATACGGTTTTAGAAAATAAACTCGTGTTAGACTTGTTAGGTTGGAGACTTGGAGGTTGGGTTGAATTCCAGCTACCTTAGGCTCGAGTTGACCCTTCAGCCCACCCAAGTTGCAGTCATATATACCAGCACAAGACTCATTCTTCCCCAGACAGGCATCACTCATGGTATGGAGCAATGAGACTCGCTTATAGCTTCTCCGGTCAATTCATTCAAAAATCTCAAAACCACAAAACAAAACAATCAAATAAAAGAATTTGAAGTTCAAAGTAGAATTCAGCTACAACCACTGAAGGAATTCGTTACAGAAGCTTATGAGAAGGCCAAAGGAGGTTTAAAAGCATGCAACTGACAAAAACCAAGCTGAAAAAGAGGAATAATGTAGTTGGAAAATGCATACTAGTGTTTTCTTGTGTGTAACAGTAATTCTCTTGGACTTGCAACCAAGCACACGGAACAGTAGTTCAGATCCAACCTGCACAAAATAACCAAATGTAACCACAGCATTAGACAAAATTACGAACAAAAGAATTATTCCTCTTATCAAAAGAAAAAGAATTATCCCCCTTACCAGCACTAGATAAAATCAAAAACAAAATAATTATCCCTCTTATACAGGGGGGAAAAGAAGAAAAAGAATCATTTCTGCTCTGTTATTTAGTTCAACAGTCAAAACAATCCAGTAAACAAATGCAGAAATGAAACATCTTAAAAAGGACATCTCGCTAGGAAATGACCTGGAATTTTTTTCTAGGCTTCACTATTTCAAACTCTGACATGTGTCGAAGAGGACAAAGTGCCTTCACACCACTAGGAAATTGCACGATAGCCCCAAAACTGTCAACAGCAATGACTTTAGCCTTGACCAGCATTCCAGGCTTGACATCTGAGTGAGTGAAAACTGACCCTTCAAATGCACTAGTCTGCTCAGAAGAAATACATAAAGACATAATCAAGTATCAGAAGCAAAAGTACGTCCACCGTAAACAGCAAGATTCGTTTTGGATAGTAATCAAGACAGCAAAACAAACCATTTGCTTCCTACTTCTTAACAAACATATGCACTCCTTTAATCACATATCAACTAACTCTAAGTAAAATACACCTCAGAATGAATCTCCCTCAATATTTATGGGAATTGATCAGGAAGCATAAAGAAAGTGGTGACATTGTACCACTATTAACAGTAGCACGATATCTGCTCCCCCCACCCACCACATGTTAACTAACTATTCACCCTAGGCAATCACTCAAATAGACTAGACACAGTAATATGAAGAATGATACCACGAATTACCAGTTGATGGCTTAAGAATGGGTAAATGGTAGATGGAATGTGACTAAACCATTTGTGTTAATGTACAAGAGCTTTTTGAGGATAGAACTGAATATTAATGGAAAAGATTCATCATAATAATTTAGCATCCTTTCCAAAGTCCAGATCAAGAAGAACTCTTTGTATGGACAAGATATTCTACAAAACCACAAGTAAGATTTTGGCAAACCACCATATGATATCTCTTTAGAAATTACAGAATTTTTTTGAGAGATGAAAGAGTAAAAAGAGATCTACACTGAACACGACATTGAACACACTCAACTGCTCCTCAACATTAAAATTCTAAATCCCTGAAACTTTAAGAAGAAAAGAGTTCCCAAAAAACTTTATTGTTCAATCAAATTAAAGGGAGCCTCAAATCTTCTGAGGTGCACAAAAACAATTTTCCAATTTAGGGCTAAAACCTAAGCCACATGCCAACTTCACAACAAAATAGCATTACTATTGCATATATAAGAATGGTCGTATTACACTGAATTCCACCATTGCAAGTTCTTATATTACAAATGCAATACCTACATCAGTTCATGTAAGAAACAAAGGAAAACATATATAAAATAAGGAATGAAATCCAAGAAACATAGTATAAATTTGATTAGAAGAGCACCATTAAAGAGCCAAAACTTCCCAACCAAACTATAGCACAACCTAAAAAGTCAAGCTCAAGAAAAAAAATTAAAGAGAAGTAGAAGAAACCTTTAGAACACCCATAGCGAGACCTTCTAAGTGTCTAAATCCAAGAATTCGAACACGAACATTGCTTCCTTCCTTAAAATTTCTTTCCAACTTCCGCACTTCCTTGTCAGCCACATCAGATACCTGTAATCCTCTTAAAATAATCACCATCACAAATGCAGGTGAAAGGACTGCATAATCAATATAAACACAACAACTGAAGCTGGATTGTGGACTTACACTAACGTATGCTGGGGTTGGAACTGGAGAAGAAGGGATTTCAAGCAGAAGGCCAAATCCTCTATCAACTCTAACTACTTTTGAGTGGTCGAATATGTCTCCAGTTTTAACAAGCTGCATTTAGACCAAAATTTTAGCACCACGACAAATCATGTCACAATCAATTTGCTATGAAAATAAAACAAGTTAACTCATCATAACAAAAAAAAACAAAACGTACAGAAAAAGGAAAGCAAAAGAACCAAGCCCAAAAAGAAAAGGCACAGAGAGGTGAAGAGAGGGCAGACAAAACAAAAAAAAAATCAAATGAAGCCCAAGCTGGGCAGTTGGATTGTTGACAAAACAAGTAACAACCCCAGGTATGGCAGACTCGGTGAGTGAACCAACCCGTTGACAAGACAAGTAATAACCCCAGGTATGGCAGACTTGGTGAGTGAACCAACCCGTGAATACTAGTAATCAGTAAAAAAGTAATACGCTGCTTGTTAAAATAAAAGGTAATTAACTGGAAATTTAATATACTTTTGGGAGATGAACAAAAAAACATTCATTAAATGTAAAAATTACCAAATAACAATGTTAGGTGACATAAAAAAAAGTGTTTTGAGGAAGACCAGAAAAAACAATTCTTGATTATGGGGTAAGGACCCATTTAACTTTTTCAGCCAAAAAAATTGGACAAATTTTCTTAAATTCACCTGAAATTCGGTAAAATTAAGTCACAGCTTATTAAAAATAGATCAAATAAATAAATAAATCACAAGACGTTCCGAATTCAGTGTATTTCAATATTAGAAGTTCTTGCCCAGATTGATTATGAATTAATTCAACAATGCATTTTTAAAACCTTGATTTGAAATGCCTGATAACCAAGCCTAAGAATCACAGATCCTAGCCCACCACAATTCCAAGCCTAAGCCCAGAAATTTACACAAGCTACTTCCAAACAACCACCTCATGTTTATTAAGAAGACCAACAGGGGAGTATAACAACCCCTCCTTGCAAGCGATTATTTAAAAGCTTGGAATATTCAAGGAGCAAGCTATGAATTATCATCGTGTAATATACTTACCGAAGGTGGAGCCTTGTTCTGGACAAGGTGAGGATTCAGGGTCAAACCAACAGCTCTAGTTGAGGGATCAACAAATAATACCCGAGCATGGACCTAAAAGCAAGATAATAAATACTAGTTCAAATAAAAAACAAAGAACTCAAGGAAGTTCGAGAAATATTTAATATCAGTATATAGAACTTGACTGGCCAAAATACCAATACCACGGATTAGATATGAAGATAATTACCAGCAGCACAACAAATAAGTTGGGAAATAAGATTATACAAACACCATAAAGAGCAGTACACACATAAATGATAAACTATAAACATAAAACTGCAAAGAAAACTATTGCCCCTACAAGGTCTATTGAATTCCACGGACCCACCTATACAAATATACCAATGTAACATGTCGAAGTCATATACTTTTAATGATGATAGTACCTTTCCTTTTCTCTAATTGAAGAGATGTAACTTCACCGTCAAATAATAAATATGGTTCTACTATTAAAAAAATTCTAATGAAGAAGTATACGGTAAATTAACTCTTTCAGCCTTCCCAAATAATTTTTTTTTTTTTTTTTGATAAGTAAAATTGTATAAAAGTGCTCGGAAGGGGAGCGGAACCCGAGAGAAATACACGAGATCACAAGGCGCCTCTAAGCCTTTAGAGAGGCCAAAAAATCAACAATCTCCTCTAAAGATCTATGATCTCTCCCTGAAACCCAACAAAAAAGAGTGGAAAGCATAGAGAACTTAAGCATATAAGGTGCAAATTGTAAAGACTGTTTAATCCAGTATACATTATAAATAATTTTTCTGGCTATGACATTCTTTAAATGAACCACAGCATGCCATATTGGCCAATTCATGCGTACTTGTTAATTCAAATCACATTATCAGTTACATAATAAAATTGATCGATTGATTTATACCAGAGTAAAATTCAAATTTCATATTGATTCTATCTACAGTAAATTTCAAGTTCCAACACAATGGCACACCCTTGAAAATATGAAATCGGAACATGCATTACAACATAACATGATTTACTATGTAAGTTCCAACAACAACAACCAAGCCTTATCCTCAACCACTTGGGGCCGGCTACATGAATCCTATGTTTCCATTCCTCTCCTTTAGTCTTGAAGCTTCTTAACTAACAAATTTGTTAGGAGTTACAATAGTGGTAACTGATTCATGATGAACTTCTTTCCACATCAAAAATATGCTATTAAAAGTTTTTCCACTTAACAAAAAAAGGTATTAACGTTTTCACAACTTCTACCAGATGTTTAAAGTTATATTATGCATTCAATTGGTTTAATTAACCAATATTAATAAAGGGGCAAATTACATCCAAGAAATAAATTTCAAATCATTATCCGATTTCAAAAGCTAATATGGTGGGTTCAAGCTAACATGTGATACAATGACTATCAAAAAAAAAAAAAAAAAATTTGGCAAGAGAGAACAAGATACCTTCTTATTTTGACTGTAATCATCCCTCCAGTTTGCAGTAGGAAAAGTTTTTTGTAAATGGAATATATCAACCTATTAAAAATAAAAATAAAAAATGGTTAATCAAGCTGGTAGACATTCACGACAATTAATAATGTGAAGTAAAAGCATCGACACTGAAACTCACAGTTCCTGTAAAATAGGTGAGGAATGATATCATTATTCCATTTTCAAGGATTGATTGTACACAAGCATTAACCATCATGCCTGGAACAAGAAGATCAAGTGAAATGCCCTTAAGATCTGTGGTCTGCAGAGGAGTACAAAAATGAAATGTTAAAAAATAAAAACAATTAAATTGCATAAGAAAAAGACAACATAACAAGAAAAGTATAAAGAGCAATGACATAAGGCATACCACACACTTGGACACCATATCGAGGTCAGAATTCAAATAAACTACTTTACGAGTTCTATCAATGCTTTTAACCACCCCTTGTAGAAGTTGTCCAGTGTTCACCGTCATGTCCCTGCTTTCTGTCAAAACAAGAATTTTACTCGAGATGCAAATCAGAAGCTACAACTTCAGGATACTCCAGACCACACTGCCAATAAATTACCAATTGAGTGTGAATGCCCCAATGGCAAAAGAAAATGCAATATAAAAAGAGAGGAGTATCTGGTTACAGCAACCCACAGAAAGATCAACACTGTCGCTGCTAGACAACAGTTCCGGGGATATTTTGATAAGATAAAAAGGAAGAAAACATATATAACAAAGTTGCTACCAATCAAAAATTTAAAGACCTATAAAATTTCCTGGCAGCAAGCAAGGAAGATCATATGCTTGAAACAATGCCACCAATGGACTTCATTTTTGGACTTCTTAGTACCAGCTCAAAAGCTATATCAGGAACCGTGTTTACTTGAAAGTAGTTAGATAAAGAGCCATCCATGATGCAAGATGAAGCTCATTCTTTTTTATTTTTCAGTAGTACAAAAGCCCACACTATGATTGCGTATGGTAATACAATGGTCATAAATTGTCTTCACAATCCACAGAACTCTCAGAAATCCCCTCAAAAATAATTATATAGAGATCTTAATTACAAAGAGACGGATAGATCCAACTGTTTCTGCCCTTCAGATGTTAACTTAGTCTATCACATGTGGAAGTCAATTCTTTTTTGCAGATTGGCAGAATTTCTGCCTAATAAAAAATAAAAAAATTAAGAGGGGATGTTTTAATATCTTAGGTGATACATAAACCATGAAACATGAATCTGATAGATCAATGGTCAAGTCAATCAAGAAGTACCAACTGACATGATGTGGAAACTCCTTTGCAATTCTATGTTTCTTTTTGGAGCCAAAATATAAGAAGTTTTCAAGGAAAGGAACTGGAATCAGAAAGAATCGTAAGCCGTATAATATATATGGTCAATTGTTATTTGCACTTATGCCCTGCTTGAGGTTGGCATACCATATACATGGACAGATGTTGATGTTCCCCTGTAGATGTGTAGTATTACAGGACTGCTCTATATTCTATTTCTTAGTTCATACTTGGAGCTTTCTATTGCACTTTTGTAAAAAGGTCTTATTCTCTAAAATATAATTTTAAGCAGGTCACTGTCGAGAAGAAAAAGAAGGATTCAAGGAGGAGGGAACTAAAGAGATGAAAAGTGGATGACATGATGATTCAACATGGAAAGGCTATAATAAATTATATTTAAATACAAATGTGGACGCCACGTTAGAACTCATATTGAACTAGACATCAAACCTAACTCTTTCGGAGAAAGAAGAGGGTAAAGAAGGAGGAAAAGCAAAGAAACAAAAAGGAAATGACATATTAATTAAACTACAAAACATAATAAAATTAACCAAAAGCTGAGTGATAGGAATAGATGTGTCTAGAGTGACTGAAAATTACCAGCCTGGTTGTTCTTTGGCATAAACCCAGTAAAGGAAGGCAATCCAAAATGAAGAATATACCCATGGTCTTCAATGCTTTTCACATATGCAGTAAGAACCTGCAAATCATACAGAATGAGAGACCATATAGGAAAATCAAGGTAAGAGATAAGCATATAATTCAAAGAGGGGAGCTAGAAAAATTAAATTATAAGAAATCACCACTGCATAATGCAGCAATTAAAGAGACCAAGTTGGCAAGGTAACAAGCATAAGTATACTTATTAGACATATATTCCAACAAAATACTCCCAACTGAATGGAGGAAAAGAGGTTGCTTAATTTCTTGATATAACTAAAATAACATGACTCGCAAGAGCTGATCCTCTTATCTGAAAACAGTAATTTATAAGCATAACTGAAAGTGTGTAATTCACATGTAAATCAAACCCAATGTTCTAAAAAGAATGGGCAGTCCTCCTAAAAAGTGTCTAGTTCGCTGTTTTTGTCTCCCAGTGGTCTAACAACTCAGACTGGGGAATAAACAAGCAGCCAAGCAGGCCAACTAGGGAATAAAATATTATCTAATGTTGCCATTAATACATAATCGAATAGATAGTTGCTTTGGATAAATTCTCTTTTTTTCTAGTTGGGAAAAGGCGCTTTATTTGACAGTCAAGATAAGTTTTCCACATACTTTACAAGCTTTACGGGTTTATCTAGTTTTCTACATATTTACAAGCTTTAATGCGTTTGGTGTGCAGGAATGGAATGGAATGGAATGCCCATTCCAACCATTCCTTTGTTTGGTATGCAATTTAAAGTGGGAATGGTCATTCCATTGGAATGAAAATCCATTCCTGAGAATGAAAATTCATTCAACAACTAAACCTATGGAATGGCCATTCCATTCCAAAGTAATTCTTTTTTGAAAAATCAACTTCCCAAAAAACCCTCATGTTCCAAGTCCAAAAACCACCACCACCGCGCCACCAACACCACTGCCTCATTCCACCACCTTCCACCACAACCACCTCCGCATTTCATCACCACCACCTCCATTGCCTTCTACCACCATCACTACCACCGCCACCATTGTTACCACCTCACTATCGCCACCTCCACCGCCTTCCACCACTACCACCTCCACCATTGCCGCTGCCACAACGGACTTCCACCAATGCCACCGCCTTCCACCACTACCACCATCATTGCCACCACCCCTGTCACCATTACCACCTCCATCATCACTGCCTCCATCATCACCACCACCGCCACTTTCCACCACCGCCACCTACACCATTGCCGCCTTCCACCACTGCCACACCGTCATTCCCTCCACAGCCTTCCACCCCACCGCTACCTCCACCACTATCGCCACCTCCACCACCACTGACTTCCACCAACGCTACCACCTTCCACCACCACTTTCCACAAACACTGCCTTCCAGTGCCCCCACCTCCCACCACCACCACATTCTAACACCACTGCCGCCATTAACTTTCACCACTGCAACCATCTTCCACCGTCGCCGCCTTCTGCTACCACCGTCGCCACCGCCTTCCACCACCTCCACCTTCCACCACCGCTGCAACCAACTTTCACCACCGGTCCACCACCACCGCCACCGACTTTCACCACCACTGCCGTCGCCACCTTCACTGCCTTCCACAACCATCACCTCCATTGCCTTCCACCATCGCCACCACCCACTACCACTATCTCCTTCCACCACCACCACCACACCACTACCACCACCGCCCAACACCACCACCTCCACCACCATCGTCACCGCCATCCACCACTGCCACCATTTCTTTTAAAGAAAATTATAAAAGAACGTTATTTTGTTAATTTAATTTATTTATCAATAAGAGGACATTCCATTCTAAATTTCAAATTGGTCCAACCAAACACTAGAATGGTTATTATCATTTCATTCCAACACATTTCATATTTGCAACCAAACAATAGAATGAGAATGACCATTCTCATTCTATTCCCACTTGCATTCCATTCCTGCAAACCAGACGCGGGATAAGGGTTTCTCTATTATACTATTGATGTTTTATGCATACACCCCTGATTAGCTTAGAAATCATCAAATAGTCTACTAGTAATTTCTAATTTAGACCAAGTAGGTCTAACCGCCTCTTAGCCTACTTTTTTTTTTTCTTGACACTGACTCAAAAACTTAATAATTTGTTGTCTACAATTTAAGATTGTGCCAGGACTTAGAATTAAAATCCGTTCAGTTTACTATGGCCGGAACCAATATGGAATGGAGAAAAAATTGATAGACACAAGCTATCTTTGAGTTGTTTTAGTCACGATTTGCCTGTGAATTGTTTTGGGCCAACACTTTGGATGAAAATCCAAAGCTAAAGAATTTTGGACCCTAAGTTGAACAATGTGTGAAAAAGCTACATGGTTAGAATTAGAATCCAATCTTTCTTGGCTAAATCTCAACCTGCCTCTCTTTCTTGATAAGTTATTGCTTATAGACTAGAAAAATCTATTAGACGTTTTCTTTGGATGATTATGGAGAAAATAGGAATGATCAATGGTCGCTTGTCATCCTGCACTTAGCGAGAATGTTTTAAGATATTCTTAATATAGTTCAATTATGTCTGGCATTTGATCATCAAGGGTATCTTATTCAAGTGAATAATTGGGATGCTACGACACATGCAAAAGTCGCCAAAGGTCTTAGGAGAGAATGGGTTTCATTAGTCTTCCTAAGATGTTAGATGGCATAAGGATTATGGTAAGAAGCCAGTTTCCAAACAAGCTTTCTGGTGGGAGCGGAAGATGGTACTCTATTTTGCTCATCTTCCCTCGACTTCTTCACCAATGTCCAAAGGGAAGACCATTACTAGTTTAGAGCTGCCACACCTCCTTGATTAATTGGGATGTCACTTTTTCTAGGAACCTCAAACAAGTGAGACAATGATAGGCTTGCATCCCTTCCTCAAGATCTTAGTGATGTCCACTTCTTTTCATAACCATGTCCGATACAGGTGTACATATTAAAGTTGAAACTACCATGTTTCTTGGTTCCCTCACTCTTTAGATAGCCATTTTTCCATACTACAGTACATCATTTGGTCAAAGAACAACAAAAAAGTTATACTTCAGCATATAGGATTTAGCAAATGATCAAAAAACTACCAACAGTGGTGTTATACTCAAATTTCCAAATTTACTTTATTAAATATCATACTACTTAAAAAGGGCATACCATAGCTTCTTGAATAACATCAAAGGTTAAGCCCTTATGCAACAAAGAAAGACGGAGAGAAAGCCAGATCTTTCGGTTTCCTTTCTCCTTCTTATCATCATCCAATTCCAACACAATGCAAGAAACAAGCTGCCCAACATGATATAAGCTAGAAAGTAAATTAAATTCCACATCCTGGCATACAAAGAAATATAAACTGTTAGACTGTAAGTATGACAATAATCAAAATCTTGAACACATCAAAAATGTAAGAAATAAAAAAACTAAATGAAAGAATATGATAATAACAAGGATAAATTATAGACCACAAACATCCATGAAAGTATCGTTCAGATTTTGTTTTTAAAAAAAAAGCATACTAACACTTTCATTACATTATCTGAAACAGGGTCAAATGCTTCACTGGCACGAACTAATCCACGCAAGCCCCCTGGAAGACCAATTACAATATCTCTATCATTCACTTCAGCAACTATTCCCCAAAGCTTCATTCCAGGACAAATATTCTGGTAGCAAAAAAAAAAAAAAAAACATAATTCAAGTTCATTATCAACTATGCAGCGTCTAAAAATAGTGTGATTGTGCTGATCAATTAAAAAAGGAAATAAAAAGATAGAAAGAATCAAATTTATTAACATTCCGAGCATAATAAATGAAGCAGTGAGGTATCTACAAAGTCAGATTGAGCATAAGAGTGTCATTCGAAGAATCCTAGAAGATCAAGAAATACACAAGCAGCAATAAAATGAGCATAAGAATTTCAGAACATTAAATAAGAAAAGCTCATAAATAGTGCTTAGAAAACAAAATTTTGTAAACAGAACAAACAGAGTAAAAAAGCCTAGTCACTGTACTGTCAGATTTGCACCCGGCCTAAATAGAAAGCTAAATATATATTTATATGGGAACGACAAAGCTGCCACTAACAATGAAATAAATTGAAGCTATAGTACAACAAGGTTGCAGCCAACCACAACGGCATGAGGACTTGAGAGTTTTTGTTATTGTTGTTGTTGTTGTTGATGATGATCACGGCAACAACTGTTTAAGGATTAAGGAAGTCTAGTCACTACTCAGAATGAAAAGGTTAATAGACCTGTAGAGTTCTGACACACAATATCTTTGATATTCTCTAGGGATCACGGGTTAATGTGACCACCTCCACTTGAGCCAGTCCAGCAACCTGATATTATGTCAAGGGTATGTTTAGGGATAATATATAGAATATGACAAAAGTTTGGACGGATTTTGGCCTCTATATCTACAGTACTTCCACATACAAGGGTTTATTTGAAATTTTTAAAGCATTTAAAGAGAACTATGAAAAAATATCACGCGTGGGGAATGGGTCACCTACTGAAGCTCATTTCAACTTGGCAACCAAAATTTACAAAATTTCATTAATATCAGCACTGAATTTTATCTGAAGTTGGAATGAATATATAAAAGCTCATCAATTTGTATGATTTAATAGAGCAAAAAATAGGATTTTTACAAATCAAAATTCTTCGGTCTTCCCCCAAAGTGAAAAATGATGGGGTGCGGAATAAGAAATATAGACTTTAAAAAAAAAAAAAAACATTAGCCTCCATCTAGTTATAAAGAAGTTAAAACTGGTGATTTCAATGACCCCCTTTCTAAATCTGTTTTGAGCATTTTCCTGACCATTCACTCTTCTTTCTTGAAATAAATAAATAAATAAAATGCAGGCTTAGATGTAGGGGCAGAAGGAGTTCATGCCCCCCTAGATTTTCTCCATCCCCCCCCCCCCCCCGGGGGGATTTTAACCTCCCTTATATTCTATGTATGTTTTGTGAAGTGTATAAAATGCCCCCCTGATTTTTGAAATTATTAAATTACCTTATCCCAAAAATATCAATCTCTTTGTATATATATCCACCAATCTCTCTCTCTTTATATATACATATACACACACACCCCCATAAACATTGATTTATATGCATTCACATTATTGTGTAATATATTTGTAAATTTGTTCATGAGTTTAATATATATATATATAGATGGTATTAGAATAACAGCACTTTTTTTTTCGTTGTTGCTGTGATTTAGGAATTTTATTTAATCCTTCTTTAATTTTATACAATTTTGTATATTATGTTTTATTTGTGTAAGTTATGATAATATGTTTTATTTGATTGTTATATAAATATATCATGAGTGAATTGTTGAGTATTATTGATGAAGTAGAAGCCAAATTGAGAATTATGTTCAACAATTGGCAATGACAAGTTGAATAGAAAATTGAAATATTATTAATTTATGTGTAAATCTGCTATGTAGTACATTTATATATATACACACACACAATAGTAAAGAAAGTCTTAAAAAAAAATGTAACATAAAAAATAAAATAAAAAATCCTATTTTAGAACTATCTTTTTTTTTTTGATAAGTAAGATTTTATTAAAAACGCTCAAAAAAGGAGAGCGAAACCCAAAGAAACAAAAGGAACACAAGGGCCAGAGGGCGCCTTAGACCTTCAGAGAGGCCAAAAAAACAAGAATTTCCTCCACAGATCTATAATCTCTCCCTGAAACCCAACAAAAAAGAGTAGAAATAACAGAAAACTTAAGCATAGAAACAGGCTTCTTTTTCCCGTCAAAATATCTCCTATTTCTCTCAAGCCAAATACACCACCAGATACAGAGCTGCGTAGCCCTCCAAGCATCCCTAATGCCAGCCCCAACAGAGACACCTCTCCAAACCTCAATCAACCCTCTAGAGGAGAAAGGCATAGCCCAATGAACCCCAAATAAACGAAGCATCAAATCCCAACAATCTCTGGCCATGCTGCAATGTAAAAGGAGGTGATCAACAGACTCTTCATGACACAAGCACATGTAACAGTGATTGACCACCACCTGATTCCTCCTCCTCAGATTATCCTGGGTTAAAATCTTACCCAGAACAGAGGTCCAAGCAAAAAAGGCGACCTTGCGGGGAGCCTTGGACGGCCAAATAGACTTCCAAGGGAAGGGATCTCCATGACCAAACGAAAGGCATCTGAAAAAGGACCTAACCTCAAAACGGCCATGCGTGGTAGGAATCCAGAACCACCGATCTGATCCCCCAATAGAAAACACCTGGCTATACAGCAACTCCAGAAAACGAGAAACATCCTCGATCTCCCAATCATGAAAATGCCTCCTGAAACGAACATCCCAAGACAGTCTCCCGTTATCAAGATGATAACAGTTGACAACCATGGCCTGTCGATGAGAAGCAATCCTGTAGAGCCGTGGGAACGCGAGAGCAAGAGGGAGATCCCCACACCAGAGATCCAACCAAAAACTGATCCTCCTTCCATCTTCAATACGAAAACGAACATGCTTGCAGAAATCATCCCAACCCCTCCGAATACAATGCCAAACTCCCACTCCCCTTGGACCACGCATTTCCAGGGAGCACCACCCACCACGACTTTCCCCAAATTTGCAAGCAATAACTTTCCTCCATAACCAATGCCCCTCGATCCCAAACCTCCAGAGCCATTTACCAAGAAGAGCCTTATTAAAAGGTAACAACCTCCGAAACCCTAAGCCTCCAAACCGAATTGGACGGCACACTTGTTCCCATCGAACCAAGTGAAATTTGAACTCTTCACCTTCTCCCCCCCCCAAAGGAAGTTGCACTGCAATCTTTTAATTCTCTCAGCCACTGAAGAAGGAATCTGAAACAGAGACAAGAAGTATGTAGGCAGGCTAGAAAGGGTGCTCTTAATCAGGGTAACCCGACCCCCCTTGGACAGGTACTGCTTTTTCCAACCCGCCAACCTCCTCTCGACTCTTTCCACAACCGGATCCCAGCTCCCCACACATCTCGACGGAGCACCCAAAGGCAATCCTAAATAAGAAATAGGAAAAGAGCCAGTGCAACAGCCAAGGAGTGAGCAAACACCTCAATCTCCGGAACATCCCCAACAGGCACAAGAATACTCTTACCAACATTAACCTTAAGGCCAGAAACAACTTGAAACCAGATCAGAGCGCATCTCAAATACCTCAACTGGGACTCATCCGCATCACAAAAAACAATAGTGTCATCTGCAAACATCAAATGAGAAACCTCCAATTGACTAGCAACATTCCTGCCCACCCGAAAGCCACTCAAAAAACCCAGTTCCACAGCCCTCTTTAGCAATCTGCCAAGAGCCTCCATCACAAAAAGGAACAGGAAAGGGGAAAGCGGATCCCCTTGTCTCAAACCCCTCGAGCTAGAGAAGAAACCCGACGGCGCTCCATTCACAAGGACAGAGAAACGAGCGCTAGAGATGCAAAAAAGAATCCATCTCCTCCATCGCCCACCGAATCCCATCCTCTCTAACAAGTAGAGAAGGAAACTCCAGCTCACATGATCGTATGCCTTTTCAATATCTAGCTTACAAAGAACACCCGGAACACCGCTGCTCAAACGGGAATCAACATATTCACTGGCAATAAGAACAGAATCCAGGATCTGCCGACCTCCCACAAAAGCATTCTAAGAGTCAGAATTGACACCATCCATCACCTTCTTCAACCTAGAGGCCAAGACTTTCGCAATCAACTTGTAAAAACATCCCACCAAACTAATAGGGCAGAAGTCTCTAACATCCATTGCCTCTCCCTTCTTCAGAATAAGAACAATAAAAGTTGCATTCAAACTTTTCTCAAAAGAACCCTGTGCATGGAAGGCATGAAAAGAACCCATCACCTCTTCACAAACCACCTCCCAACACTCCAAAAGGAACCTCATAGTAAAACCATCCGGATCAGGAGCTTTATCCCCATTACAGCTCTTCAGAGCAGAGAGAACTTCCTCTTCTGAAAAAGGCTCTTCCAAAATAGAGCGCTCCTCTCCCGAAATAAAGTCAAAATGAAGCCCATCAAGCAAAGGACGCCAATCAGCTGACTCAGTGAACAAAGACGAAAAGTACTCGGAAAAGCTCTTACTAATCTCCTCCTCTTTATTGATCACCACCCCATCCACCCTAATCCTCCCAATTTGGTTGCCCCTTCTGTGAGCATTAGCAAGTCTATGAAAGAATTTAGTGTTATTGTCACCTTCTTTAAGCCACAAAGCTCTAGATTTCTGTCTCCATGAGATCTCCTCCATAATAGCAATCTCAGCAAACTCTGCTTGACACTCCACCCTCCTAAGTCTCAAAGGACCCGTCAAAAGACCCTGATTCTCCATCTTATCAATGTCAGCTATCTCAGAGAGAACCCGATTCTTTTTCCAGACTAAGTTACCAAACACCTCTTTATTCCATACTTTAAGATCATTCTTCAAAAAGCACAACTTGCCTGCCAAAGTATGACTCGGAGTGCCAACCACTCCATACCCCGCCCACCAGGATCGAACTCGCTCCAAGAAACCTTCAGCCCGGAGCCACATATTCTCAAATCTAAATGGGGATCTTCTGCTACGCAGCCTGCCGCAGTCCAACAGCAACGGAACATGATCAGACAAAGGACGAGCCAAAATGGTCTGAACAACATCAAAAAACTTCACCTCCCAATCACTCGACACCAAAAATCTATCAAGACAAGAAAGTGTGGGAGGAGAACGACCACTGGACCACGTGAAAGGCCCACCCACCAAAGGCAAATCAAGCAAGCAGCAAGCATCAATAAACTCTGAGAAAGCCTCCATATTAGCTGTCCATCTGCCCCCTGTCGATCTCTCAAAAGGGGAACAAACAACGTTGAAATCCCCCCCGATACACCAAGGCAACGACCATCGCCTACGAATCTCCCCCAGCTCCTCCAAAAACAAATGGCACTCATTATCCTCCGTAGGCCCATAGACTCCAGAAAAAACCCACCGAAAGCCATCCTCCATCATGGATAGAAGACAGGAAACCGAGAACCGCTCAGCCTGAGAATCCAGCAAAGAGATCCAATGGACATCCCACATAATCAGGATACCACCCGAAGAGCCAACCGCATCCAACGCACACCACTCCACGAATCTCCCACCCCACAAACTTCGAACAATCACATCCGTCATGGAAGCAATCTTTGTTTCTTGAAGACATACAAGATGACCACCCGCTTTCCGAATCACCGATTTCACCACTTTCCTTCTAACCGGGTCATTAAGACCCCGGGCATTCCATGAGAGAATTTGGAGCTTCATAGGGAAACAGTAGAATTAACCGTCTCACCCCTCCTCCCACTGGCCCTCTCCCTAGCCCCCCTCCTCCTCCTTTCATAAGTAACAACAGTCGAGAGACTTGGAACCCCTCTCTCCTCAATCACCACTGGAGCACTCCCCCTACAATCCATTCTATCAGCAAACTGAGCATTAAGAACATCTAGGAATAGATTAGTCGCCTCCTCCATCCAACCCTCAAATGACACACCCAAAAGAGAACCTATCTCGACACCATTTTCTTTCATCCAATCATTCTCCGAATCAGCCAACCCTGCATCAAATCCCCTTCCTTCCGCAAAATTCTCTTCTGGTCTAACAACTGCCAAAGGTGTAAGCAAGTCAACATCGGACTCACATCCGTTCCACACAACCATTCCCGCATCCCCATGAACAGAGGAACACGACCCATCTTCCCCAAACTCAACAGAAGACACAGATGGAGAGCAACAAGAAAGAGGAGTTCCAAACACCTCCTCAGCCAAACGTTCATTCCGTTCAGTGACAGGGCCCTTCGACACAAGATGAGTTCTCAATTCATTCAAGAGCACAGCAGCTGAAACATCATCAATCCGTATCTTCACATCCCGACCCACACACACAGTAAATCCGTCACTGTTAACATCACACAACCGAGTAGAACCCACCTCAAAATCACCATCGTCACCATGTCTTTTCTCAAAACCAAGCACCGGCTCCTTCTCAAAAACCGGAGATAAACATTGTGACACAGAAGACACAACTCCCTTTTTCGGCACCAAACTCCTTCGAGACACCCCGTAAGGATGAAAAGTGGAAGAAGAAAGGAGAGAGAGAGAGTGATTAGGCAAAGCAAAGGACATACCCGATCCAGCGGCGAACTGCGATGCCGGAATCCACTTCTGCTTTTCCTTTCAAGACCATTTTTTGCGCACAGGGGGAAAGATCACTTTCTTCTTCATACGGTGGCCCTGCACCTGCCCCTTAGCACGTCTACTTCTTCTAGAGCCTTCAGGAAACTCTCTGTTCGACTGAACTTCAATGATATCAATACCATCACTTAAAGGCCCAAACCGGTTGCCCAACACTGGCCAAGAAGAAACAATAGTAGAATCCGGTCCTTTCTTCAATTCACAACCCACAACAACGGATCCTTGTCCACCACATACAACATCCAAAGTTTGGGCCGCACTACCTCCATCCGGCCCAGCAGATGGCACTTTATCCCTCAGCCCAAAATTAGGCCCAGCCACCGACTTAACCCCAAAGTCGGCCTTTCTTTTATTCGTAGCCCAAGACTTTGAAACAAAAGTGGATGCAGCTGTCATCCACTTTGAACGGCCAAGTCTTCTGCGCCAACCACGTGTAAGGCCTTCATCACTCACCCTCCCACGCGCTTGATTGACATGAGAAACATCATGACGACGCTCCTTTCTCCACATCTGCATGAACGCCGGCCGGCCAAGACCGATGAGACCACCCTCCTTATGCCTTTCCCAGGATCTCTCTTGCCTTCGAACACCAGTTCCATCTGATAAGCCTTCTTTCCTTCTCAGAGAGAAAAACCTCCTAAAATAGTCCGAGTTTCGCTTCCATAAATCGTCCCTCCATTCCTCCCATCTCTGAAACTCAGCCAAACCTTTCTTCCCCAACGATACCCACCTTAACCATTCTTTCTCCTTCAGCAGGTGCGAACCATCACCTCCTTCCAAGCTATCCATTGTCGGAACAAGCTCAGGAGGCTTCTCTTCCCACACCTTCACTTTGTAGCAGAGACGATCATCGTGGATGAAAACAAAAGAAGGACAAACCTTGCCGTCGGACACTGTAATGCGAACCCTTTCAGCGTCAATTGTTTCATCGGCATCCACCCAAATGAAACCACCGCATAGATCGCCGACCATAACAAACAGGGCATGACTCCAAAGATGGAGCGGGAGACCGTACAACGTCACAAACTTCAGACCCTTACCCTTCAATACCTCGGAACACCCCACCCTAAAACACCAAGATTCCAATCGAAGTGTGGCCGTCCTCCAAACACAACGACCTTCTTTAAGCACACGAGACGCCTCCTTTGGAGAAGGAAAACGAAAAAGCAACAACGAATCTGGTAGAGGTGAGATAACAACCCCGGGAGAAACCTTCCAAGCACGAGAAGCCCAAGCCGCGATTTAAGCCCAATCACCCACATCCTTGTCGAACTTTCCTACCAAACACGATCGAAGGTCCTCTCTTCTTCTTTCCACCGAATCATTATCCAGAAAAAACGAATGCCCTCGATAGGTGTTTGCAGATCTAACAGATCCGCCTTGAAATAGACGGGGCAACCTTGTGACATCCACGAACTTTCCTATTTTGGAACTATCTCTAAAAACTAAGAAAAAAATATGAATATGAACCTAAATACTAAAATAAGATAACTACCAAAAATTAACTAAATCTAAGTCTAATTTAGTAACAAAAAAATTGACGGTCTTAAAAAAAAAAAACACACCTAGATGATGGAATTTTGACTAATCCACATATATCACAAATAAACCTAGTGAGTATGAGGCTTGAAAAATAAATTATAACGTACATTGAGCCCCTGACAATTTTCTGGCTATCTACAACAGTGCATGCCATTAGCATCAGTGATGGGTGAAAACTGGAAAGCAAACTCCGTCTTGCTAATAGCGATCCGCTTTGATTCAAAAGGAGGGAATACGAAGGTAAATACCTATTTAAACAAAGAAAATCTCCCAGCCCTTCTAATTTCACTAGAATTGGCCCGCTACCCTAAGTTTGAAACTATGGCATTCACAATTCTATTTTTCATTTTTCGTTAATCAATTAATTTTTAATTTTACCTTTTTTCCCTTTCATTCTTCTCTTTCTTAATTTCTTTTTGGGTTTTGAAACTATGTCCACGCTAGCGATGTATTAATAAAGCAACCAGATTATTAACCATAAGAAAAAAGAACATAAAACAATTATAATGATAACATAATTAAAAACTCATACAAGCAACATAAAACAATTATAATGACAACATAATTAAAAACTCATACAAGCATTTAACAACTACGTACCTTCAAAGTGATCTTATTAGCAAACCTCGGTAATTTGCCCGTAATTCCACCGCTGAAAAGCGATCCAAAATCATCCTCTGTGGAATGACTTTTCTTCTTCACTCTATTGTTCTTCTTCCTCTTCTTCAACCCCATCTCCTCCGCTTCAAACTCCGCATCAACTTCGGCACGAACTTCGTCGACCTCTTCTCGACTCAGCGAATTTCCCCCACCTTAAAATACATAACAATCCATAAAAACTATCTATCTATCTATATAATGTATAATACAGACACGTAGATACAATCTTTATTTGCAAATAATTGGTGTAAACCTCTGGGGAAGTCAGGGACGTCGTCTTCAAGTTGTAGAGACAGGGCTTGCGAATGCACGGCGTCGTCTGGTCTTTTGCTACCGGGTTTGAACGATTTTTTCGATTGTTTACTGAACTTTAGCGAGTTCATGGGATTCTTGTTTATAGATTTCTTTGAAGGCGCCATTTTCATGAAATCGATTTTGCCGAGCAAACAAACGGAAAATGTTAAATTATAAAATCTTAAATTAGGGTACGGTGAGAAGAGGCTGAGAGTTTAGAAGGGTTTTAGGAATTAGGCACAAGAGACTGAAGTAGAGGAGCATTTATAGGGCAGCCGTTGCCCGTCGGGCAGTAATCAAGATTTAAATGACCTATCTCATTGGGTCTGTTTAAATCTGGACCCAATTGAACCCGGTTCGTTTATTGGTTACATTTAGTAAGGGTCCGTTTGGATGGCGATAACGCTATATGTTATGGTTTGGTATGATATGAAAACAACTGTTTTGGTATTGGTATGTTTTTAGTAGAAATCGGATCCATGTTTGGTAACGATTGTTTTGTTTTTAAAAATTGTATATCAGAAACGTGATAACGCGTTTGGTATTGTCATGTGTTTTAAGAAATCCAAAAACAAAACACGTTTGAGAATAGTGTTTTGTTATTAAAAATTCTGAATCAATAACAGAATACCTATTTGGTAAAGACTGTTTTGTTTTGTTTTGAAAAATTATATATATGAATACAATTATAAGTTTATATGTAAAATAGTCCATTTTTCTTTATGATTTGAGATAATTTATGGAGAAAAAAAAAATCTGCATTAGAGTTGGGAAATTTTTTTTTTGTTAAATTTACATGTATAATGGCAACCAAACTACTTTGTAATAATGAATAAATCTACATAAACATGATTAATGGCAACCAAATTACAAATCTAACTTTATAATAATCTTTCAATGAGAGTAGATCTTTGCACTCCATTTATCTTTTTCTTTTGGCTTGCATTCCATTTAACTTTGTTTTGTTTCATATATATATATTCATGATGAATGTGAGAAAGAGAGAGATCCTTGTAGTTAAAACTAACAAGAAACAAAGCCAAAACGTTAATCGTCTTGAATTGGTCAGAGTTGAAATTTGGTGAACATTGAAGCTTGTAAATAGTTTTACTTCACTTAGATTAGTTTGAAATTTTGTAGTGGAGGTCCTTCAAATTGGTAATATTTTTTTTTTGTTTAGTCATAAGACCATTTCCCTTTTTGTTGAGTATTTATTTTGATAACGGACTTGTGAATATTTCATACAATATCCAACCATAAGCAGAATTGATAAATATGAATAAAGATTAAAAGTAAGCAATCAAGGAAGATTCCTCTTACAAGACTGAACGACATTCACATATATACTTCCACGTATAGTTTTGCTTTATACATCACAATCTTAAGAACTTGAGTGTTGCACCATTCACATATATACTTCCACATATAAGAAGCTAGACATTCCTTTAAAATATTTGAAAGTACACACACACTTCATTACACTTACAAAAAATGTACACATAATTGGAGATCACTAATATTCATTCCATAAAATGTACACCCACTTTTTTATACTTGCATAGGCCTCCATTTGATTAACTTAGATATCACTAGCATTCTGGAGTTGCAGCAACTAGAGAATGCTTCCTATCAATCCCGCTGGTGCCACTGCCTACAACTTACTGCCATGTCATTCAATGTAGTAGCAAAAAATGAATTTGAATGTAAAACAAGACATTACCTATAGTAGCAAAATATAAAGCAGAGTTAAATTAAATTTTCATTATTTTTTTAAAAAAAATCCGGCATGACTTTCCCTTAAAAATGGACATTTCCAAAATTTCAAAACACAATAAACCCAAGGGACACCGCCCACAAAATTAATTCAATAAGGGACACCGCCCACAAAATTAATTCAACAAGGGATACCGCCCACAAAATTCATTTAACAAGGGACACCGCCCACAAAATTATTTCAATAAGGGACACCGCCCACAAAATTCATTTAATAAGGGACACCGCTCACAAAATTATTTCAATAAGGGACACCGCCCACAAAATTCAACTAACAAGGGACACCGTCCACAAATTTAATTCAAGCAAGATATATCTAACCTTCTTTCAGGCTAAACTGCAAATTTGGAGTGTAAATGACCTCATGCAAAACAAAACATATGAAGAACATTAGAGAAAAACAAAATAACACACGGTAGGAATGAAATAATTAGAAGTAGTAAATAAGATATATCTAACCTTTTTTCAGGCTAAGCTGCAAATTTGGAGTGTAAATGACCTCATGCAAAACAAAACACATGAACAACATTAGATAAAAACAAAATAACACACGGTAGGAATGAAATAATCAGAAGTAGTAAACAAATATATCTAACCTTTTTTCAGGCTTAGTTGTAAATTTAAAGTGTAAATGACATCATGCAAAACCAAACACATGAATAACATTAGAGAAAAACAAAATAACACACGGTAGGAATGAAATAATTAGAAGTAGTAAATAAGATATATCTAACCTTTTTTCAGGCTTAGTTGTAAATTTAAAGTGTAAATGACCTCATGCAAAACAAAAGACATGAACAACATTAGAGAAAAATAAAATAACACCCGGTAGGAATGAAATAATTAGAAGTAATAAATAAGATATATCTAACCTTTTTTCAAGCTTAGTTGTAAATTTAAAGTGTAAATGACCTCATGCAAAACAAAAGACATGAACAACATTAGAGAAAAACAAAATAACACACGGTAGGAATGAAATAATCAGAAGTAGTAAACAAGATATATCTAACCTTTTTTTTTCTCTAATGTCGCAAATAGAGTGTAAATGACCTCAGTAGCAAATTTTACAAATACCCTAAAGCTCACTCCCAAAATGACAGAGAAGATAACACAACAGCAACTAATACGTAGTTCAAAATATACCATTTAAGTATATATTACATACCAAATGAAACACAGGAAATTAACTAAATACATATTACATGTCATATATTACAAAAGATGGAAGTTTATCTAACTTCATCTTTCAATAACAACGATAATGAGCAACAAGAGGACAATCACAATAAACATGATTGTGATAGCAAGACATCCACAACCTAGGAAGAGCATGTACTTCTGTCTACATTGTTCATTTTGAATCATTGCAATGACTCTGTCCAAGTCAGATTGAACCTGTTCTTCAACTTGTGCACCTTGGTGCAACTCATCCACCCACATAAATGCATTCATATGTGACTACAAGAAATATAAATTATACAATTAGGAAACAGTAACAGAAATAGCACCTAAAAGTAATTGACCATACCTCCCGAGCCGGACACCTATAGAATTGTCGACCATCATTTTTGGAGTTCGAGCCCTATACAGATGCATAGGACCTCTACCACATGCACATTGTGGTCGCTCACCTTCAAGCCTATACATAAGTGCGCCTACAAGTACTAAAGCATTTAATATTTGATATCCTAATATAATTAGTTATTACAGTTATCCATAAATAAGGAGCATCTGAGTTTAATTTACGTAATATAATTAGTTATTACAGTCATCCATATTTTAATTCTACACACTATTAGACAGTTTTATAATTAGTGATTACAGTGCTCCCAAATTAGGTTGGCAATACCATCACGATAAATATCCATCTGTCGTATCTGTGTATTAGTAGCACTGACCACCTGAACATCGTCATCCACATCAAGTTCATTTTGTGAAGATTGAGGGGTTTCTGAATCAAAAATTTCATCAGATTCACCTTGGGATCTTATGAAATTATGCAATGTACAACAGGCAATGACAATAAGAACTTGAGTGTCAAAGTGATAAGGGGGCATTTGCTTCAATATAGCGAATCTCATCTTTACCAACCCAAAACATCGCTCTATGATATTCCTCAATGACGAGTGCCTAAAATTGTACACCTCTTCTCTACCATATGGTCCTCTAGTATGTCTACGATATTCCTGCATATGGTAACGTTGACCTCGGTAAGGGGCCAAAAACCCCGGTTGATTGGCGTACCCAGAGTCGACTAAATAAAACTTACCTGTCATGTTAAGTATGTTAAGTATTAAAGTTAACGTATTTGTAATGTTAAATGCACAAATATGAAAACTTAATATTTTTACCTTCAGGTGGTGATGGAAAATTGAAATCCTCATTCTGAATGCACTCATTTAAAATCTTCGAATCATTAGCAGACCCTTCCCACCCTGCTAGAATGTATGTGAATTTCATATCAAATGAACACACGGCCATGACATTTTGAGTCGTATCACCCTTTCTACCACGAAAGGGTATTTGTTGGTGAACTGGCACTACAACATGAATATGAGTACCATCTATGGCTCCTACACAATTCTTAAAGTATGGGTAAAACTTTGGATTGTTCTTTATCTCTTTAGGAATTTCATTCAAATCCGGGGGAACAATAATCTTAGTCCCTAACTCACAAATTAACTTTAATACAGTATGAAAGGGATATGAAATTGTGGATGTAGAGTGTTGGAATCTTTCAGCAACGACACGATTCCTTTCATTGTGAGACACGGTAAGTAGGAAAATTGCAACTTGTTATTCTACCTTTAGAAATGTTGAATCTTTCAATCCTAACAATTTCAACTCACGACACAATGCCCTAAAGGTGTTGGGGTACATCCAAAAATTTTCATAACACCTATCTTCATATCCATTTAAGACCTCGAATATGTAATCTTCCCCTTGTAACATGGAATCCCTACAACGTTGTTTATCAAAATGTTTATAATAGTACTCATATACGGCTGCGATCAATACAAGAATTTCCTCCTCATCATCATCATCATAAATAGTTAATATTGTCCTTATATCCATAGCTACTATCCTATTTAAGAATAAACAGAAGCAGTTATTGTAACAAAAATGAAGCAAAATGGAAAAGACATACCAAATCATACAATTATCCAGCAACAATGTAAAAGCAATAGATGTAGAACATAAATAGTTTTCCAGCATTAATTTAAAAGCAGTAGATAGAGGAATTAAATACAGTCTTCCAACAATAATGTAAAAGCAGTAGATAAGAAAAATTCATTACAGTCATCCAACAGTAATGTAAAAGCAGTTATAAAACAGTCATCCAAAAGCACATAAAAGTAAGATACCGAAGAAATCATAGAAGCTGATTCATCACCCACCCAACCTTCCTTTCATCAGGAATGCGAAGAAATATATCCCTCCACACCTTGTCCTCACCAAACATCCTTATGATCTTAGCATAATGGGTATCATCAATCCCCACTAATGTGTTGACGATCTTGACGCACTCTTCAAGCTGGGGATCCATTTCTTTTTCTTTTTTACTGGGAGATGTCACTTCAGGCATTTCGGTAAATCGAGATGGTTGACAACTAGAAGATGATTCTGCTATGGCTTTTGCAATTTTTTCAGCTTTCGCGTTCCCAATATTAGTCAAACATTCCATCACTAAAGACATTGTTTCTGAAAAAGTTTCTTTCTTCTGTTTCTTAGCTATAGGTTTGGGAGTAGGACTGAGGTCAATAGGTCCTTCTACATTAGGTCCTTCTACATTAGGTCGTTCTACATCAGTCATGCCCACATTGCCTTCAATGTTATGAATTTGAGCTTCATGTGTTGCCACTTGAGGCATTGTTAGCATTTGGTGAGGTCTGGGTGGCTTTGTAGAAGGATGAACATGCTTGCCAGTAGCATGTGTATTCCCAAAAATCCTTACCATCTGCTCATAATTCTTACACCCCTGTTTTTTTATTTTTTTTCCGTGCTTGAAAACCTACACGTTATCAGCTTACAATTATTGTTCATCAAACCCTTTTAATACTAAATCACTAATTACTTACTGTATGTATGGTAAATAGACATGTATTGAAATACTAACCTTGCACAATCGAACCCATCTTTCAGCTTCCAAGTCAATCATTCCAGTTTCACTGTTGTACCCTACACCAGTCTCAGATAATATTTGTTTGCAATCTTTGTACAATGCTCTTATATTATTGAATTTTTGTCTACATTGGTCCTTCGTGTACTTCTTTCCAGTTTCTAATAACATTGCGTCCACAATATGTGTCCACCCATTTGGATTAAAAGTCGTGCCTGTACGATTTCCTTTTCCAACCTCTTCCTCCATCAAGAGCATGAATTTCTCTTGATGGGCATTACACCAAACAGCGGCATCGGCCTGTTCAACAACTACAACATTCTCACCATTGTCACCATCAAGAGAATGAATGTCTCTTGATGGGTATTGCTCAACATTGTCATTGTTCATGTCCATCTGATTATTATTAAGTAATTGAACAGTTTAATATATTGAATTGTGTTTTGACTCATAATTCAACACGTCAATAATAAGTAAAAAATGTACTGTCTATAAAACACTTCATCTCACGAAGAGCAAGGTGAAGGAAAGTGGTATATAGCAGTATAACACACAAGGTACTGTCTTTATCTCTTTACGAAATTTCAGGGAAATATTATTGCAAACACATTTCACAGAAGTAATACCTCTGGATGGCAACAATCATATTTATGTTTCAGATGTGTGCATAATATACTGAGAGAATATTCTAATCATTTAGTGCATAGTGAGTGTTCCAGTAAATAAATGTATAATAGTATTCTTTAGGCCATTCTTTAGAAACTTAATTGCAACCCTATGAATTTTTGTATAATATCAACAAATATGCGAATGTGAATTGACAAGATTTGACAAATTATCAGTGCATTTTTTTCAAAGAGATGTAAATGTTTATTCTTTTTCTTATATTACCAATGAATATTCAAACATTCAACAAGTGATTCGTTCTCTATTTAGTTATGTGAACAAAAGTTCGTGTTCCTCTTCTGTTGATTTAATTTCTTTTTTGGATTCTTTGGGGCCTTAGACCCCAGTTTCTTTTATGTCTACGGGACGAGTTCCCCTATTGAACGCCTTTTTTAATATTATTACTTATAAAAAAAATAAAATAATAAGGCTATTCTTAAAGATATAAATTCAGTTTTAATGCATTTCTTGTGGAAGGGTAGTTCTTTAATGAATGCTGGTTCAAAAGTAGCTTCGGAGGATGTTTGTTACCCTAAAAAGGAAGGTGGTTTGAGTCTTTGGAGTTGAATGCTTGGAACCGGGCCGCTATGGCTAAGAACTTATGGGAAGTTGTTCAAGTGATGCCTCAATCTCTATGGACTGAATGGGTTAAAGTTCATCTCCTTAGAAATAGAGACTTTTGGTCTATTAAAATTCCTCAAAGTAGTTCTTGGAGCTGGAGGAAAATCTTACAAATTAGAATTAACTTTAGAATGTTTATTATGCATAAAGTGGGTAAAAGGACACACACTTGGTTATGGAATGACTATTGGCTCCCTATGAGCCCTATTGTGATGAGAATAGGTAATAGAGTCATATTTGACTCAGGTTTACAATGAACAAACAACTGTGGCTGATATTATAGTTAATAACCACTGGCAGTGGCCTCAAACCAACACCCTTGAGCTTATTGAGCTAAGGAATGCCATACCTTCAGATTTCCAGCCTTTCTAAATAATGATCAAGTTATTTTGTTACCTAGTAAGGGGCAGTTTACCATTAAAACTGTTTGGGAAAATATTAGACCTAAGAAAAATGTTGTTGCTTGGAATGAGACTGTTTGGTTTAAAGGAGCTATTCACAAGCATTCTTTTATCTGTTCGCTTGCCTGTTTAAATAAATTGCTAACTCAGAACAGGATTTGGATTTGCCTGAATCTGTTTAAAAAAATCTAATGCTTTTGCTTATGTTGTGCCATCTCTTACTCTGCAGCAGGCCTGTTAGCTCTGACCAGGTCTGTTGTGTTTTTTTTTAGGTGTATTCTTCATAATATCAGGGTTGTCGTTTGGATTTCTTGGTGCTGTAGCTGGAAGTTGTTCTGTTATCAAGATTAGTACTCCAATTCTTGTATTCTCAAGTCTTGTTCTGTTTTTTACATTTAGGGTCTGTTTTTGTTGGTTATGGTCTTGTGGAAAGATAATAGTGAAACTCCATTTTCTGTTGATATTTGAATTCCCTAGTTTAAATTTTATTCTAGGATTTACTTGTATTTATTCTTCTTTTTCAAGTCGTCTAAATTATACTGGTTTGAATGTTTACAGAACTGTGAAGCATGCATTAAAATATTGGCGGGGCTAGCCAATATAATGCACAAATTCAAAAAAAAAAAAATATTGGCTGTAGATTTCATCATCCTAAGTTTGAGAATTTAAAAGTTGATGAATGTTTAAATTTTATCCTTTTGTCGAATCTTTTGTCCTCCCATTTGTCCTTAAATAATATAATACAACAAATTGATCATTCAAACAATTTAATAATTTACAAATATCAATCTTAATTTTGCTTTTTAATGTACGATCAAGCCTAATATGATATAAGAGCCTGTTAGGTTGATTTATACATAATACAGATCCTTTGCAAAATTGTAATTTGGACCAACAACAGATCTTGAAAATATCGCTAAAATCGATAGCTATAATTAACTCAGTCAACATTCTAATTGCTTCCACATTGCAACATACACAATCGATGGATGACATATAAACCCTTATATCATAACCATGGTTGATAGAAGAAACAACCCAGAAACAGGGCTAAAATCAAACCCTAGATCTCCGTCACAGCCTCATGAAACTTGTGATCTGGACACAAATGCCCTAAATTACAACACTCACAACATGATTCGAATAAAGATCAGAACTTGGAAACGCAATAAAGATTCTGATTGTCACAATATTAGAGAGAGAAAGTGAACACGAGGACCTCCCAAAAGTAAATCTCAAAAGCGAAGATATATGTGATCTATAGATACAAACAGAGACACAAAATGACGTACCTGGTGGAGGAGCTCTGCCAGATCGGTGGTGGAGAAACTTGAGATCTGGACACAAATGCCCTAAATTACAACACTCACAACACGATTGGAATAAAGATCAGAACTTGGAAACGCAATATAGACTCTGATTGTCACAATATTAGAGAGAGAAAGTGAACACGAGGACCTCCCAAATGTAAATCTCAAAAGCGAAGATATATGTGATCTATAGATACAAACAGAGACACAAAATGACGTACCTGGTGGAGGAGCTCTGCCAGATCGGTGGTGGAAAAGGTTGGATCGCCAATGAAGTCGCCTTTCAGGGAGCTACGCGAAGAGAGAGAAACGATGCTGAAAAATGACCTAAAATCTGATATGCGACCTTATATACGTGATATCACCGCTACAGTAAAAACGAGGGTTGGTTTGAGATCAATTCACCGCTACCAAAATGTTGATATGGGTTTTGGCCCAAAAATGATAATGTTTTGGCACTGTTAAATACCATATCAGCCCGCTCCAAACATGATATTGGCCCAAAACCAAAATCAAAACACCAAAACAATATCAGATATGGGCCTCCGAACAGGCCCTAAGGTTTTCGTTTTTTGTTGTTGTTATCACAACAAAGCAAAAATATAGTTTTGTTTTCTTGAGCGACAGTAAAAAAACAAAAATGATGTTTATTAACAATTGCTGTTGTCACAATTTTGAAAGCAAAAAACAATAACAGTGTTTAATAATACATATTTGTTGCAGATACACAAATTTTTTTATTTATTTTTTTATTAGTACAAAAAAATCTTAAATATGTATGCAATTCAATTATTTCACAAATATTAAAAATATGTATGCAATTCAATTATTTTACAAATATTAAAAATACTAAATACAGGATAATAAAATATAATTTTCAATTTAAAATCACAAATCCTAATAATATCCAATATATAAATACAAAATAAGATATATTGGGACAAAAATACTAACCAATTATGTATATAAGTGCATGCATATACATCATCTATACATTTATTATAAAATCTATAATATATTTAACATATATTATATTATAGTAAATTAAAAAATTAAATAATATAACTATAATATAATATAGATATGTCATATAATAATATATTATTATATATGTTGCATGATAATATTATATAAAATATATAATAAATCATTTTTTTTTTGGTACCAAAAAATAATTTACACTATTATATAATATATATTTAAAATATAATATATTATATATTTGTAAATAATTTTTACTAGTATTTAACATGTAGCATTAGTATATAACATGAATAACATACATTTTTTTTTTAAATGAATAGTGTACATGTAATAATAATAGTGAAAACGTTTTTGCTCAACAGTGTCGAAAATATGAGAAACACCTTTTTTATGTTTCCTCCTTTCTTCACAAAAATGAAAAAAGTTTTCTGTTACAGAAAAACAAAACACATATTACTAAACGTGTTTTTTTTTTTTTTTTTTTTTTTTTTTTTTTTCCCCTTTTTAGGGACTGACAACAGAAAACATAAAACGTTTCATGTTACTAAACACAGCCTTATTTACTATGTTTCTTTTGGATTTTTTCTTTTGGTAAAGCGTTTGTTTAAATAAGGATAAATTGTGTTGGTTGACTTTGCCAATTTCAATTTGAATCTATATTTTTCACATTCATACGAGTGCATCGATGTTTTCTGCCAGAGGTGCACATGATCCATTTTAAGGATTTTTGACACCAAATCGTTTCCTACGGTTCCAAAGAATCTGAAATCGAATCAAACCATTTGAGCCATAACCAATCCAAACGGTGAAAAAACGATTTGGTTCGGTTCTGTTCCACGGTTCTAAATTTTTTTTCCCTAAATTTTTTTCCTTTAATTGTATATACAACAAAATAACAAATAGACCCAAAAGCTAAACCATATAAATTAAAATAAAGTTAAACCTTGCTAAAACTGAAAAGGATAACAAATCCGTGGTTGAAAACTAAAAAAACTTGATTCATTGTCATTGTTGGTTGTGCTTAAGGCGTAAACACGTTATGAGACTCAAAAATTTGTGAACTGAAAGTGAGAGAGGAGGGGAGAGAGTTTAAGAAAGGATGTCATGGACGGCATCGATAAAGATCGACAGCAATGACCAAACTTCCAAGGTTGCATGAGAGAGATTTGTCAACAACTGTATCCGGCAACAATGAGAACTATGAGGCGACGTGAGCAAAGAAAAAAAATGAGATAGTGGATGAATATTGGCACGCACCCAAAAAAAAAAAAAAAAAGAAGAATCAAAAGCAAATAAAAAATATCAGATAGTGATGAACGTTGGCTCACGGTTGTGACGAAATTCCTTGCAAAGTTAAGTATATATATATATATATTATAAAGGTTCGTTCTGGGCTAGTCCAATCCTGTAGGACCCTAATTCAGGATTACAAAGGTTCGTTCTAGGCAAGTCCAATCCTGTAGGACCCTAATTCAGGATCAAACCAAAAATTCACGATTCCATTATTTTATAATCATGATCGAACCAAATCGCTATGGAACTGGGCCCGATTTAGTTCGATCTGATTTGGTTTTTCGAGTTGACGGTTTTTTTTTTTTTTTTTTTTGGCACACCCCTAAGTTTTGCTTTACAAATATAATATTTTTTGGGCATTTCTAACAATATCAAACAAATTATACACAAAATAGAGCAGTTCAATTCTTTTACTTACACCTCCCCTAAACTCATTCTCAAAAAAGTGATTGAGTGTGAAACGTTAGTAATGCTCTTATATTATTATAATATATTGTATTGCAAATATTTATCTTCAAATCTCCTGTAACGACACAGTAGTTTACCATTTAAATAATATACCCTATTTGTTTCTTAAACACAATGACAGGAAAAAAAAAATTAAAAATTCTGGATAACGCGTAGAATAATCTACTATGAGGCTAGAATTTTGTGTCTAATGTCAATTCATATAGGGACGTACCATTGGACATCTAAGATATGATCTGATCATGAAATCGCAGGACACTGCCTTAACAAGTATACAAAATTTAACACCGGAGTTTAAATGATACTCGAATTGTATGTCTGATTTATGTGGGATTGTTGTTATTCAAAATGGGCATCAAAATTTTGGTTGATTATTTGTTTCCAAAAAAATAAAAAGTATTCAATTTTTTTGTTTTTTCTTTCTTGCATACATTATAATTACAAAATATAGTAGATAAAGGAAAAATAACATGGCTTTATCTGTCATCTTGTTCGATGTTTGGAAATTTTTACTATATTCTAGTAAAAAATCACGGTGAACTAATGTTGCGTTTGGTGTCAAGGAATTAAATGGAATGGAATACTTATTTTAACAATTCCTATGTTTGATATGCAATTTAAAGTGGGAATATCCATTTTATTCAAATGAAAATTCATTTCACAACTAAACCCATGAAATGATCATTCCATTCCCAAGTAAAAATAAAAAATAAAAATCAAGCTCCTAAAAAACCTCACGTGCCAAGTCCAAAAACCACCACCACCACCATAACCATTGTCGTCTTTCACTTTCTGCCACCTCCATTGTCTTTCACCATCGTCACTACCACCGCCACCATTTTTGCCACATTCAAACACCACACCGTCGCCGCCTCCGCTAGCTTCTATTGTCACCACCACCATCGACTTCCACCACTACCACTGCCGTCCACCACTACCACATTCAACCACCGCTACCTCAATTACCTTTAACCTCTGTTACAACTGCCACCTATGTCACCACCGCCGCATTCCACCATCGCTACCTTCCACTACCACCACCTACACTACTGCCATCTTCCATGACCAGCACACCGTCGCCACTTCCACTGCCTTTCACCACCACTGCTATCGCATTCTGTCACCGACTTCCATTATCGCCACTGCCTTCCACATCACCACATCTACTGCGTTCCACATTGCCACATTCATTGCCTTCCACCACCGCCACCTTCCACCATTACCACCTTTTACCAGTGCCATAGTCTTCCACCACCAACACACTGCAGCCGCCTCCATTGCCTTCCACCACCACCATTGTTACCTCCACTGCTTTTCACCTCCGCCACCATTCCACCAACACCACTGTCGTCTTCCGTCGCCAACACCATCGCGCCATTTTTTTTACAAAAATTATAAGATAATGTTATTTTGTTCAGTTATTTATTTGTCATTAAGAAGGGTATCTTGGAGAATTCAATTTGAAATTTATTCCATTCTAAATTTTAAATTAGTCCAACCAAATACTAAAATGATTATTATTATTTCATTCCTATACACTTTGTATTTGCAACCAAACAATAGAATAAGAATGGCCATTCCATTCCATTCCCAAATTGCATTTCATTACATTCTCAAATTGCATTCTATTCCATTTATGCACGTCAAATGCAGCATAAGGGTTGTAGCCATACTTTCTCAGTCAAATGTTTAACTCTCCACATGGGCAAGACAAATAAAAAAATATATAGAATAAAATAATTGATGAACACATGATTTCATTAATATTGCGTTTAGTGTGCAGGAATGGAATGGTCATTCTCATTCTATTGTTTGGTTACAAATATGAAATATGTTAAAATGTAATAATAATAATCATTCTAGTGTTTGGTTAGACCAATTTAAAATTTAGAATGAAATGAATTTCAAATTGTAATCTCCAAAATACCATTTTTATTAATAAATAAATTAAATGAACAAAATAACATTCTTCTATAGTTTTTTTAAAAGAAATGGTAGCAGTGATGGATGGCGGTGACGATGGTGGTGGAGATGAAAAGTGGCAGTGGTGTAAATGGTGGTGTAAAAAGGTGACAGTGGTGGAGATGGTGAAAGGCAGAGGCAGTGGAAGGAGATAGTGGTATAGGTGGTGGTAGTGAAATGTGGCAATGGTGCAAGGTGGCGGTTGTGGAAGACAGTGGAAGTGACCGTGGTGGTAGTAGTGGTGGAAGGCAATGAAGGTGGCGGTGGTAGAAGCTAGGTGGTGGCAGTGGTGAAAGTCAGTGGCGGCGGTAGTGGTGCAAGGTGGTGGTATTGGAAGGAGGTAGTGGTGGTGAATGTCGGTTGCAGCGGTGGTGGTAGAAGGCAGTGGTGGTGATGAAAGTAGGTGGTGATAATGGTGAAAGGTGGTGGAGGTAGAAGGCGGTTGCGGTGGTAGTAGTGGAAGATGGTGGTGATGAAGGCAATGGCAGCGGCGATGATGGTGGAAGACAATTACGACAGTGAAAGTTGGTGGTAGCGGTGGTGGTAGAAGGTGGTAGTAGTGGAAGATGACAATTGTGGAAGGCAGCGGCGGCGGAGGGCAGTGGTGGAGATGACTATAATGTCCTGATTTTTTTTATAAATTTTTTTTGTACCTCATTTTGCGTGCCACGCGGGCCTTAAGGGACGTTTAGGCCATTTTCTTGAGTCGAGGGTTTTAGAAGTGTATTTTAATTATTTTAAGTCAATTAAAGGCGACAAGATTGATTTTAGAATTTTTTGAAAGTCGGGACATTTTTCAGGCTCGGGAACCTCTCCCAGTTTTGTCATTTTCATTGAGGGGTATTGTAGACATTTCACACATATATGCATACATCTATATCTATACATTGAATCCTATGTAGAGCATGCTTATGTTTAAAATGAATGAGAATGCCAAACTTATGACTAAATTATTGAGAAATGTCATGTTTATGCTATAGTTATCTTGTAAGTGAAATTAATATCGAGTTGATGCAATTGCATTCATGTGCATGACATGGTGGGAAATGAGGCATTGGCATATAACATGCACACTATGACATTAAAAGAAAGCATGTGTTGAGATGAAATTTTGAAACTTGATTTCCAAAGGTATGTTTTTAAAAAAAAAAATTGCAAAAATCGGATGACAAAGAGTTGCCTTGTGTCAGCGGGGTTAATGCAATCTAGATGGAATGTGGCGCAAACACTTAATGTGTGGTTCAGTCACTTAGGCCCCAAATGACGCTAGGGAGTCGCCTTAGGTCAGGGATAGACAACTAATCCTTCTCTCGAAGTAACGAGCAGTCGCCTCATACCGGGTTGGATTAATGAGTTCGGTGTATGCGTGACTTGCATCGATGATGTAAGTGTTTTTGGTACAGCCATTTGCATTGCATTGTATTGCATTTCATTTTCATTCTAAGTATATGAAATTGTATTAATGCTACTAATTGGATTGATATGTGATTCGAAAAATGCTATAAAATTTCCCTAAGTATGATCTCGGTTCTTTTTTATTTCCAACGTGTGATTTGGCTCAAGGGAGTCTAAAGTTGGCGCCTTAGGCATCTTCTACTGAGCCTCCATGCTCACCCCTTTCTTTAACATTTTTCAAGTTATAACGATGACATTGTTGAAAAAGGACCCCATGTAATGACCCACTCCACCACATGGTATGATATTATCCGTTTTGGGCCTGAACCCGTACGGTTTTACTCTTGAGCTTTACCCTAAAAGGTCTCATACCAATTGGAGTGACACACCTACATATAAACACCCCACCTTTCCCTTTCCCAGGCGTGATGTGAGACTGTGCATCCGTAGCTCGCCAGTGTGGTAACTTGTCAGTGTCTCGCACCCGCCCACATCATACCTGCTCACAGAGTCATTACAATCCACCCCCTTAGAGGCCTGATGTTTCCGTCGGTACATTTCCGGCTAGGTCAAGCTCTGATACCATTTGTAACGATCCATTCCACCACATGGTATGATATTGTCCGCTTTGGGCTTAAACCCGCACGGCTTTGCTCTTAGGCTTTACCTCAAAAGGCCTCATACCAATTGGAGTAATACACCTACATATAAGCACTCCACCTTTCCCCTTTTCAGGCGCGATGTGGGACTGTGCATCCGTAACTCGCCAGCGTGGTAACCTATCACTGTCTTGCACCCGCCCACGGCATACCCGCCCACAGGGTCATCACAATAACAAACTAGTGGGAAGTGCCTTGGAACCTTAACTTTCTCCTTCCTTGCCAAGTATGTTAGCTGCATACAACACTGTGGGCGGGTATTCCATGGGTAGGTGCGAGACACTGACAAGCTAGGCGAGCTACGGATGCACAGTCCCACATCGCGCCTGGGAAAGGGAAAGGTGGAGTGCTTATATGTAGGTGTATCACTCCAATTGGTATGAGGCCTTTAGGATAAAACCCAAGAGCAAAACCGTGCGGGCTCAGGCCCAAAGCGGACAATATCATACCATGTAGTGTAGTGGGTCATTACAAATAGTATCAGAGCCTGACCTAGCCGGAAGTGTGTCGACGAGGATGTCGGGCCTCCAAGGGGGGTGGATTGTGATGACCTTGTGGGTGGGTGTGCTGTGGGGGGGGTGCGAGACACTATCAGGCTACCACACTGGCGAGTTACGGGTGCACAGTCCCACATCGCCTGGATAAAGGAAAGGTGAAGTGCTTATATGCAGATGTGTCACTTCAATTGGTATGAGGCCTTTTGGGGTAAAGCCCAAGAGCAAAACCGTACAGGCTCAGGCCCGAAGCGAATAATATCATACCGTGTGGTGGAGTGGGTCGTTACACCCTATAAGTTTAATTAGGGTTGACGGAAGCATCTTTTGATAATTTTGTAACAATTGCTTAGTTGATGAATTTTATTATAAAGTATTATATTTATGACTGTAAGGGTCGAAATTTTTAATTATATACTTTTAGGTATATTTTGTATATTTATGGAATGTAATTAAATTTTATTTTATTAAATCCTTACATGTGGATATATGTTATATATGGTTTTGTTGAGTGCACAAGAGGAAGGGATTTATTTGGGTTATTTTAACGTGTATATATATACGTGTGGTATTTTAGTAACATTTTAGTTGTGTAATTGTGGTAATTCAGTGGTTGGGTTTTGGGTGGTTTTAGTGTAATTGACGGAGTGATTAAAGGAACCGAGTGTCCATAATAAAGGAGAATCGGTCCACGTGAAGTTCCCACATGTCAACCGGTATCTCACGTTTTTGGGCAGTGAACATTTCGATCCACTGTGGATAACCCCTATCGCTTCAACGTAAAGTTTTCAAACGTCGACCGAATGACCCAAACCATTCGACGTGCAGTGTTCACACGTTGACCAGTTCCTTTTTTTTAAAAAAAAAATTGTTGTGTTTTATTTCCATATTTTATACTTCATTACGCATTTAATGTTACTAGTATTTACTAAATGGCCCAATAAAATACATTAATTATATTTTAACCATGGGAATGACCATATTACCCCATACTTCATCTTGATCATTGGATGACTCTATCAATTGACTATTTTACCATTTTTGGGTCTTCAGCTATCAAAATAATACTAAATAACCGTTTTGCCCTTACTAGGCCTTAAAGTATTAATTTAATAGGAAATAACCATATTACCCTTGCATGACCTCGGGTTCGGGTAAAGTCCCAGTTAGGGATTTTGATCCAGCGAATTTGGGTAAACAATGACGGTGGTGGTGGCGGCGGTGGAAGGTAGTGGAGGTGGTGGTAAAAGGTGGTAGTGCTAGAAGGCGACGATGGTGATGGTGATGGTGGTGGCAAGGGCGGCTCAATCTAATTTGGGGCCTTAGGCGAAAAATAAAAGGGAAAATTTAAAAATACTCTACTTAATTATGCATATTTTCAAATATGTCAACTTTTTCAAACTATTAAATTTGACTGTTAATTTTATCAAACTAATTACAAAAGTGTAAAAAAACACTATTTAGACTTTGCCCTTATCTTTTCCAAAAAAAAAAGAATATGGAAAGTTTTTGCCATTTTCCCAATTTTAGTGTTGTTTTTAGTGCTGGTGTGAAAAACATGAATAAGAGTGAAAGAAAGAGGGAAAAAAGATTATTTAATTTTATAATTTTTTGGGCCCAATATTAAATTTCTATATTGGCTAGGATTTTATTGTAAAACGTGAATGAGAATAGAAAAAGGGAGGGAAAAAATATAAATCTTTGGGGCCCAAAATTAAATTTATGTATCAATTAGAGTTCAATGGAACAAAGGAGGAAAGAGAAAAAAAAAAAAAAAAAAGGGTTATCTTATGATATAAATATTTGAGGCCAAATATAAAATCGAAATGAATGAGGAGAAAGAGAAAGAGAGAAAAAAAAAAAAAAAAAAAGTTATTTTAGGATATAAATATTTGAGGCTAAGATATAAATCTTTGAGGCCTAATATAAATTTTTTATATTTATTAGAGTTTAAGAATATTAGGAAATAATTATAGTATAACTTAATATGCAGAAATTTTTAAATTTTGGAGCCTTCCTATAGGCAGGGGCCTTACGTGACCGCCTAAGTAGCCAAAGCTTGAGCCGGCCCTGGGTGGTGGTGGTAGAAGATAGTGGCAGTGGTGGTGGTAAAGGCAATGGTGGTGGTGAAAAGCGAATGTGGCGGTGGTGTGGGGGGGGTGGGGGTGGGGGTGGGGGGAAAGGAGACGGTGGTGTTGGTGGTTTTTTGACTTGGAACAACGAGGTATTTTGGGAAATTGTTTTTTTAAAAAATACTACTAGGAATGGAATGACCATTATATAGGTTTAGTTGTGGAATGGATTTTCATTCAAATAGAATGACTATTCCAACTTTAAATTGCATACCAAACAAAAAAAATGGTTGGAATGGTCATTCCATTCTTGCACACCAAATGCAACATAAAACAAAAGGTTGAAAAAATAAAATTGTATATATTTTTTTAGGGCAAAGTCCAAAAAACCCCCTCTGACTTTCACGCTTTTCCACTAAACCCCCTTGACTATTTTTATTCCAAAAAACCCCCCTCGACTATTTTTATTCCAAAAAACCCCCCTCGACTATCAAAGGGGGGTAACATATTCAACGATATGTTAACTAATAATGCAAAATGACTAAAGTATCCATTAGGCAAAATTTGTGAATTGCTATCATCCGTTGTGTCGAGTAAAAGCCATTCTTTCTCCTTTTCAATTATGACTTTGTTGGTGGAAAAAAATTCTGAGTTTACTCTTTTTTATCATTCCTCTCTCAAATTGGGCTAGGGTTCATATAACTAAATAAATTGTTGACTAGTCTATATTCGCAACTTCTAGATAAATTATCTCTGGACTTTATTCTCAGATTGTTTTGCTATCTCTTGATCAATATTTTTTTAGGGTTTTTTCTGTATGATTGATCTGGACTTTTTTTCTTTTCTTTTTCCCTTTGGTTTAGGGTATACCCTATTTTTTTATACTATAAATAGAATACTCACAAATTCAATTTTTTGTTTCCCGTATGTCTTCGTTTAGTTGATAGAAACAAAATATGGATTACTGAATTTTTTTTTTTTTACCTCTTTTTTCTTCAATCTCATTCAATTTCACAGAAAACCAAACCAATGTGAGCAAATCACACCCATATAACTATTTTTTAATTTTGTATTCAATATGTATCTATATAAGCTTGTTAAATGCATTAATGTGTTAGATTTATAGTTTTATTTTATTTAATTGCTTCAAACACTTTCAAATGGTCTTCATGATATTGGGTTTTGACTTTTGTGTACTGAGTTGTGTGTATGTGTTTTTTATTCTTTTTGCTTTTTCATGTACTAAGTTGTGTTGGGTGTCTGTGATTTGTTGCAAAGGCTAGGGTTCATCTTTCTATACACGGTATAAAAGATATTTTCTATGTAGAACAATATTTGAATTGGTATAAGGGTATTGTTATCTCAAAAATATTTGGGAAACAATTAATGTATTGTTGTCTCAAAAATATTTGGGAAACAATTAATGTACACTTTTGCCTTCTCAGTTAACGTCTAGTTGATTCCGTTACCTCCCTCTGATAGTTGAAGGAGGTTTTTTGGAATAAAAATAGTCAAGGGAGGTTTAGTGAAAAAAGAGTGAAAGTCAGAGGGGGTTTATTGGACTTTGCCATATTTTTTATAAATAATGAAAATTTAAGTTTATTTTACATAACCAATTTATAGCCCTAAAAATAGAAAAAATTTAAACTTTTACTGTAATCGTGGTTCCTAATGTTGCTCTGATTACTAAAATCTTTGTCCAAATCCTACTCAAAACAAATTTAGGTTTCAAAGTTTAAGCCTAATCACATTGTCTCAAGTACGTTACCAATTTTGGTAAAATTTTCGAGTGTGACTCCGGTTGCTCGGGTTAGGCCCATCCAAGTCCCACCCATAAGAAAAACCCATTCCGTTTCCTTTACATTTATACATCAATCCACGTAGACTCTGTCCCATTGGTTACTCCATCTCGTCTTTGATCTTTTCTTTAAAAAAAAAAACTATTTATTACCATTATGTCATAATATAGTTTATATCACATCCAATAAAAACAATTATATAATAAAAATCACACACAGTCAAAACAATGAACTTCAAAATTATGTCTGTATTTGATATATATTAATAAATTTAAAATAAAAATATAACATTGCATTTTAATACACGAGTCATCATTCCCTAACCTTGTCTCCTTCCCTCACAAATTTTTCTGTTTTTTTTAATAAGCAAATTCATTCCCATCCCAAGTCTATTTAAATTTCTACACGGACCGGGTCTATTTACTGAAAACTTCTATAAAACCCCGTGTTTTCGGCCTAACCCTTGTTTTCCTTAAGAAGAAAATTTATTTAGACCCCATATTCTTTGTCTATACATCAATTAGACCTCTATGCTTGCAAATCTTCAGTCAGATCTCCTAATCATCCATTGCCAATTAACGAAAGTAGTGCATTTATTATTTTACCCTTGTATTAAAATAATTATTTTATTAAGAACACTCTAGAGTCTTATAACTTTGACCAAAAGACACTTTATTCCGATCGATCACACGTTATACAGCACTATTAAAGATTCTAATTTTGTCAGAGTGTGTGTTATTGGTTTATGGAGAGAAATTAATGGATTCACAAATAGAGGAATATAGATAAAGAATGCGATTGGTATACTTGTTGTCGTTTGCCCATGAGAGTTTTTCCTATCCATTTATGTTTCTCTCGAATGCTGTGAAGGTAGAGAGAAATAAAAACTAAAATTATCTTTTTATTGAATTAGAGGGCATGAGTTATGGTTTCAATTATTAGCTTTAGAATTTATGTCTTATTCGATATTTTTGTAAGGTGGGAGTTTACAATTTGAAGTGATTGGGTAATATGTTGATTAGAAATGCAAAACGGTGAGAATTTCTTCTATGACGTCAACATCAAAGTTGCAATCAAAGGGTTTCAAAGATAGATGTTGACCTTCAACGTTGTCGGAGTGATAATGACATGACTGTTGATGATCAAAACGGTGTTGCGTTCGAGTGGCTATGAGGGTTTGAGCAATCTCCGGCATTTTATGCAATATATGTTTATTTATTTTAGTCAAAGAAATTTGAAATCCAAGTGCTGCACGAATACTGGTGTTGTTAGTGTTGGGAAACGTGTAAGTTTTAAAAACTTTTTGAGGGATTTTGATTCATGGATCTTAATTCATCACATAGAGACAAGTTTTATGTAAAAATAAAATATGATGTATCATTCAATTAATTTATTGAATACTTACATCAAAGGTCTGAGTAAACCTTTAAATTTTTCCTCTAAAGCGAATGTTCTCACTTATTGTAGATCCCTTAACAAGATGCATTCTCCTTGCACCTCCATCTTCTTGGTAATTATTTTGCCTTTAGAAATCACTCATAAGCCTCCATGAATGACCTTGAAAAACTAGGCTTGTGGGAGCCTCCATTAGATGAGAACATTAACCCTAATTTTTTAGAGAGAGAAAATAGATTCATTTTTTTACTTTTTCCAAAAATCACCCCTAAAATATACATAGACCATGTATATATATAGGCAACATAAAGATAAAGAAAAAGAAATAATAAATCATTATCAATCTCTAATTCACATCTCTTAAATCTAATAGGATTCCAATATCAAGTTGGGTTATGAGTGAGAATCTTTTGGACTTATTATTTTATTGGTTACAATGAATTAATAATTAGCCCGGTCCATGGACCCAATTTAATTAATTCATAAATTAATTTCTACTCCACTAAAAGAAATTAATTGAACTCCAATTAAATAATAAATAACCTCTAAGTCAATATTGCACTTTGACCCTTTTATGCATAATTAGTTATCGGATAAATAAAGCCATCAATCCAACTACTTAATTAATATATTTATTTTGGTACCTTTGATTATTTCCGGCTCGATCATAATAAAATATTTGTTTGACAAAAATAATAATTTAAATAAATAAATACATAATAAATTATTTTGTCTAAAAACACACGAAGGCATTCGAATTTACATTGTGATCAACCATAATCAATACAAAATAAATACAAGTAGCAATGATGCAAATATTGAAAATATAATTCTCTAATTATTAATTACATAACTATTTAAAGTGTCGGTTTAAGGATCCCGAAATATCCACCGAACAAATCAAATAATTATTAATTAATAAAAGAGTTTATACTTTTCTCATGCTTAAGAGTCAAATACCATGACAGTGATAAGGAACAATTGCATACGACGGCTCTCGCAATATATCTCAACCTAATGCGGATTCAGTTCAAGTCTTAATTAATTCTGAGTCCATCAATAATTACCAACTATGAACAATTTATGATCATTATTTATATTTATGTATTGATCGCCATTACATACATATATAAATATCTCTTGTAATCAAGTGGACACTATCAATTCTATAATAAATTGAAACATAATACATTGAATTTACCAATTGTATCAAGTATAAATATTTCAGAATTAATTAAGACTTGAACTGAATCCGCATTAGGTTGAGATATATTGCGAGAGCCAAATAGGAATTTGTTATGTCAGGACATATAAATTTTAACAGTTAGAATTAGTAAACTAGAGGAATATGTTTAATTTGTTAAATGAATCGGAGGGAATGAGGACTTTTTTTTTACAAGACAAAAAAGATTAAAAGGTAAATTAATAAATGTAAAATTCGCACTTCAAAAATTCATGGAAGGCACCGCCGCATCTGGAAATGAGGACTGTAAATCAGGTTTTAAGAATAATTTTTGTTGATGATGTCAGCACGAGATATATCTCATCATCTTTGGCCGTTATTTGAGCTGGAATTTGACATGTGTCAAAAAAAAAAAAAAAAAAAACAACGATTTGACATAGTGCATAAACAAAGTACATGAGTCTAAATGAAGTTTACACAACTTATTTAAACCTATCTTATCAGGACAGCAGTCAACAAAGTAAAACAAATTATCAAATTTTTTTTTTTTCCTTTTATAAGTTATCAAGGCATTATAAGTTATAATGCCATTATAGCCAATTGTAAATGTTTTGATAAACATGCTAGTATAATATTAGTTTATATTTTTTACCCATTTATAATTTTTCATTCATTTCTTATACATTTCTAAACCTAATCCGAAATTATCAAATACGTAATCACAAAAGTGACAGCACCATTAAGTCCTCATCAGTAAAAACCTACACTATTTTCATCATATATATACACGTGAAACAATTTTGTTATCACGTGCCTTCATCAATAAAAAATAAAAAATAATAAAATAATGCCATTCAAATGTGAACTGGACTCACCTGATTTCCATTCTTTTTTCTTTTTGATATTTTTTTTAATTGACAATGAGAGATGATGTGTCATAACATAATTATTTCTTTACATGAATTTAAGATGACTCCTATTTGTTAGAAAACGCCTTAAAAAAAAAAAAAAAAAAAAAAAAAAAAAACTTGTGTCAAAGTCGGTGTTTCTTAAGATATCAAAGATTGTCGTCTAGCAAGGTAATAAATGGAAACTCCCTAGCACAATGTCTAGGGATGTTGACCTTTCTTCGTAGCCCCGGTTTCTCTTCTGTTGTCTGTTGCTCCTTCTTCTCTTTACCATGGGTGGCTAGTTGTTCAATGGTTCTTGTTAGTTTAGGTGGAGGCTTGTCGGTAGGTTTGTTAGCCTGTGTTGGGCTTTGGGCCTTGGGTCCTTGTTGCCTTCGGGCTTTTGGAGGTTGTGCTTCCATATATAGGAATATCATATATGCCCTTGTAGCATCTCCAAAGCCTTCTCAAAATCAAATAATAGTAGGTGAATAAAAATAATAACATTTCAATGGGCTCTCAAAAAACTCCTCTATTTTGAAATTAGTAAAAGTATTGCCATATATAGCAACTCTCAAAATTTTTTGAGAGGTCTATTTTTTCTCATACAGTGCCATTTTTCAAAATATAGATGAAAAAAATATACTCCAAATAGCATTTTGAATGAAATGCACCATTGAAACAGAATTGCTAAAATATAGCATTTTCACATTGTAGCTACTCTCAAAATATAACCTTAGTATGGACAAAAAACATTTTGCATTAGATATACTCTTAGGTAGTGCCTCACCATTGGCCAAACCACCTGCACACTAGGGCCATTGTGAATAGGATCGCTTAGCCATGCTTCATAATTAGAAAAACGAGCAATGTGGAAATACATACCACTCAGCCAAATAAGATGTGCAATCCATTTTTAAAAGATAAAGGGATTAATTGAAACCAAAAATAGTTCGACAATATACTTGTTTATAAATTACTAGAAAATAAAATAAGTTGGCATCTCAGAATTTTTGGGAAATATAATGACTTGGAAAAGTTTAAAATAAAAACCACAACCTGTAAACAAAAAAATTACTGTAACATATTAGATACCCCTATGCAAATCATAATTATTCCATGCAGAACGAAACATCCCACCACACACGGTACTAAGGAGTATATCTTGTACATCTGCTATATATACTCCTACGAACCAAAAAGGACAAAAAAAAAAGAAAAAAGAAAAAGAAAAATAGTGTTCAAACATATATTACAACAGTAGTCACATGACTCACATGATCACATCACATGTAGTTTCACAAACGCACCTTTCAAACTAACTATATATTAATTATTCTAATATAGATATATATATAATAAACTCTAGCCAACTTGCATTAGTGATCGGTGGCCTCATTCTTCACCGCACTGCCATCATCTCCTTTGGCTTTTTTATTATCTTCTTTGTTACCCAAGCTACTTTTTCTTATTTTCTCGTCATTAATTGAAGTGAGCTCGCGGTTGGTTTGTGGAGGATTTCTTCCCGGAATGACCTTTGGCCTCGGATTTGCAGCGCATCTTGCACCCAAAATAATAATAATAATAAAAAGAATATTAAGGACGAGTGTTAGTTATTATCATGAATAATTAATATAATCCTCAAACAAACAAATAATGATTCATCATGTTAAAATAAATAATAATTATAATATAAAAAAGAAAGAAAGATCCACATAGAGAGAAGAAGATCGAAAAAGCAGAAGAAGAAAGAAAAAAAAAAAGGGCTAGGAAATGAAGCTGAATGTAAGGATCGATGAATCTGTTAATGAAGCTGAGAAAATATCCAAACCCAACTGAAATTACTGACTTACATAATCATATTTCTGCGCTGAAAGGGTTTGGAGGTGGGCATAAGGAGCAAGGTCTTGGGCATGAAGCTGCCTACCTGAGCCATTGAGCAAATCATCGTGTGAATAATACTGTAATTTGCTTAGCTCTATCTGCTCTAGAGTTTATGGACTACCCAGGTCCAAGGGTATGGTATATATAATAGATGAACTGACTTTATATAAGAGCCATGCATTTAACAAGACATTAAAAATAATTAGCCACTTTGCACGCAAAATAACAACAATTAATTAAAAATATCTCGCTCTGTGATGCCAAGTCACCTACCTCGACCACTTGCGTCTCCTTTAGTTTGACAATTTTGCTAACAGTATGAGTTAAGTTGCTACAAGGGGTACTTGTGTCGCAACGAATTCGGGTGAAAAGTGAAATGAGTATAAATAGGTAGGTATGTAACATTATTTAATAAATTAAATTTTTGAATAAGTGGGTAAGCGCTTACTCGTTACAGTTAGTATCAGAATTAGACCTAATTATTGATCCGATCAGAACTGGCTCGCTTCTAAAACTTGTCAAGAATGCAGACCAGTCACAATATGTAATTCCCCCGCCCTGAGAAAAAAGCCAGATGACTCAAGGTGCAATATAAACGTTACGAGTTCAAGTGGTAAAGAATGTTATATTAGAGATCGGCTTACTGATATAAAAAAAATAAAGAAACTGTTTTGTTTTTAAGTAAAATTGAACCCACCAGAAAATGACAAATAAAGCGGACCAGCGCATGTGGACCTAGGGGGGGCTTGAACTTTGAATTATTGAGGTGTGAATTGAAATATCTTGTCAAAGAAACGTGGTAACCGGTAAGACTAGTAGACTTGACCGGCGACTCACTCCAATGATTCAGCTCTGCTACTGTATGAAATCGACTCAAGCTGTAACACACAGCTTTAGAACTAATCATATTAATTTTTTTAAAAATAAAATAAAATTAAGTTGCATGTCTTTCCTAGTGCATCAAGACAAGTGAATATTCCAAAATCCAAATACTACTTTTTATTTATTTATTTATACATATATATATATATTTTATTTTTGCGGTTTCAGTGGATGTCATTGTTTCGGGTCTTCCTTCACAGCACATTAGCTTAAAGTAGACATAAAATAAAAAATAATAAAAGCACGTCAAGAGTCTAACACGTTTAGTTATTTTATGATGGTGGAGATAACACTATTATAATGTCATTTATCTCCAATTCAAGGTCAACAATTGAAGGGTTAATTAAATCATGCATGTAGTACAGACTGTACGTACAGTGTGAACTCCCTTTAAAAAAATAAAAAATAAATACCTCTCTTTGTGTGTGCCCTTTTTATTTCAAAAAATGTGTGCATGTTATGTATTGCATGGCATGTTTGTTTTTTCAGTTGTAATAAAAGGTTAAAAAAGAAGTAGAAAACAATAATAATAGCATAATCAGGCAAATGCAAGTTGTTGAACTTAATATGAAATCGCTCTAAAGACCTAACAAAAAATATTTATGTTACGTTTGATTGCATTAAATTGATGAATTAATTTTTATTTTAAATTCAAAATGCTAAATGATGAAATGTCCCATTTTAGTAGAGGAACTGAGGAACTAAAGCATTTTTTCTAAAAATGATAATTTATTTATTTATGTTATTAATAATAATAATAATATAATTTACCTTAGTAAAAAATACACTCACACACTTTATTTTTATAAAAAATTGAACCCTTAACTTTTTGAAAGGTGAAGAATCACTTGGGCTTCGTTTGGTCAGATAGAATCAATCGGAAAAGAAAGGAAATAGAAAATTTTAAAACTTTTTTATAATTTGGTTAGATAGAAAATTAGGGTTTTTGTAACCCATTATTTTTTCCAAAATGTTTCCTTCACAAAACACGGTTTCCTATTAAAGCATGCTTTTTTATTTAATTTTCCTATTTTACCCAACATGTTCATTTTATATTTGGAAACAATAACAATTTTTTACTACGTTTCAAATAATTGGAGTCTATTAACAACTTTATCATTGGTAAATTTTTAATTAATTTACTTTCATTCTTAGTTATTTTTCATCATATATGAATAATAGTACTTAAAAAATTCTAAATTAATTGAAAACTTTATCATTTTTTTAAATATATTTTATTACTAATTCTTTATTATTTTATAAAATAAGAATAATTTAGGTATACAAACGATATTTTCCTATCATTTTCTAGAAGAAATTTTCATTATAATCAAATACATACTAGAAAATCAATATTCTTTTTATTCACTTTACTTTTCTTTTCATTTCTTACTATTTTTATCTAATCAAACAGAACCTTAGATTACAATGATTGAATAAATTTTTTTTTTTTTTTTAATGAATGAGTGAATTGCTTGTTAACTCGAAAGTGGGCTGAGATAAAGTTAAGAGCGTGTATATGTGTCACATTGTGTTAAAATAATATCTGCATCTACAGAAACACCAATAATATAGCTTGTGCTTTTAAATATTCATCAAATTTCTTTAAACAAAAATTTAGGAATAGAAAAATTAGAACAAAAAAATAAGAGCACAACGACAATAATATTAGAATTGGCCCCACATGTCGGGCTCCAAAGGCTTTTATTTTTTTATTTTTTGCGGTAGTCGGGCTCCAAAGATTTGTCATTGTTTGCGGAGGTGGTCTAGTGGGCCCCTGAAAGGTAACGCCCTTTGAATTGTGTTTAATGATATGGGCTTTGAGAGTAAAGTGGCGTATAGTACTGGCTCAGAAACAAACGGGCAATTCTTTCCATGGGCCATAGCGGATCAGTCACTATAGAGCCCAATTCTTAACCTTTGCCCCCAGAAGCTTCCTGAGCCCCCCAAATATAAAAAAGTAGCCGTTACAACGGCGGTATATTGCTTTCTGTAATTATCATACATTACCATATGTAGATACAGCTTAGTAAATACGCAATATTACAGCTTAGTAAATACGCAATATTACCATATAATATACAGCTTAGTGAATACGCAATATTACCGTATGATATATATATAGCTTAGTGAATACGGCAACTTAGTAAATACGCAGTATTACCGCATAATATACAGATTAGTGAATACACAACATTACTGTATGATATATAGGTTAGTGAATACGCAACATTATTACCATAGCGTAGTTGCATAATAGGGATGGCAACGGGGCGGGTTTGGAGCGGTTTCCCTAAATCCCGCCCCACCCTTTTTAATTTTTGTCAAGTCCATGGTCGCCTCGAGACTCTCGACGGGTTGGATTTTCATGTTCAGCCCCGCTCCATTGGGAATACTGTACACCCATGTCTGCCCCGCTAACAAATTTTTTCTTCCACTTTTTGGAACTTAAGCTCCTGCTATTTGAATGTGGAAAGTCTGGAAATGGCACAACATAAATGAAATTATGTATCGCAACAAAAATAAAAAAAAATAACATGCACATAACATAATTCAGATAACATAATAAATAAAAATAAAAGTTTAATACAACCAAATCACAAGAAGTTCTACCATAACCAAAACAAAAGCAAATTTAATACCAAGTTTTTATATATATATATATATATATATATATATATATATATATAATATAGTTATATACTTAGTGGGGCGGGGCGGGGCCCCTAAGATATGTATACTGAACCCTTATCCGCTCCGCCCCGTGACCCGCGACGGGTACAAAATTTGTATCCATACCCCCTAATAGTATAAAAAGTATTCCCATATCCGTTATTAACGGGGCGGGACGGTAAAAATTGACATCCCTATTGCGTATTGAAAATTCTCTCTCTCACACGCAGGGAGTTGCTTGGCGAAAGTTACGAATCGCGGTAATATTTGGAGACCGAAGTGTTTTTCTGACCTGATCTCTCTCACTGTATATGTGTATATATAATTATATATTAGTATTGAAATTCAATTTGTGATAGACCTATTCTATTTGATAGGCATTGATTGACTATTGCAAATTTATTTTCTTCAAGCAATAGGGCAGGACTGATTTTATTGTTTTTTCTCAACTTGTTATTGTGATCATTATATGAATTTTTACGCTTTAGGGTTATTATATGAACTAATGAGGAATTTATGAAATTGTACGCTTTAGGGTTTGTTTGATTACATTGAAACTTGGACGGATACATTTTAATTTCTTATTTTCGTTCTTTTATTTTTTCAAACAATAACATCTTCTTTAATTAACTAATTTGTTATTATTATTATGCACCTTGTATTTAATTAAATTGCACCATTGTGGTTACTGACTGACTTCACTTTTTTCTTGTCCTGTTTTTTCTCTTTCATGTTTTGTTTGGTTGCCGAGAAAAATATGAGTCCCACCTCTTTAAAATCTGTCTTTCCCTTCTCAAAAGCGTTGGAACAATATGACACCAAGGGATGTGCAATTTTATGGCTCAGATGAGTTGATTTGTGAGAGACGAATTAAAGAAATAAAAGAAAATAATCTGTTACGCTAGTTGGTTATGATGTGGTTTTAGTTTGTGATGTGATTAGCTTCTCATGTTTTGTTGTGTTAGGGTTTACTAATTTCCCCCATACAGTGAGGGGTCCAAGTTTAAGTTACTATGAAGGTCGTGTTGGAGATTTTCGTACCTATCTTTTGTTCCGGCCATGATTGCAGGTGTGTTCTGATAACTAAAGTTTACTGTTGCTTATACCATATGTTATATGACACATTGGATTTCTAAAGTTTGTCATAGATATGATATGAATTGAGGTCATTGTATCTCATTACCGAATTTATTTATTTATTAATTTTCTATCTATAAGAGTTCCTTCTGATGGTTGTTCTTTTTGTTGGTTTCTTTTGCAGTAATGGTCAATAGTAGTAGAGTTTAATATCTAGTTTTGTGTCATTACAGTCGGCATGTAATTTTATTTCTTTGTGTATTTGGGTATGAACTTGGAATGAAGCATGTTTTGTTCTTCCATGGAAACATGAATTATGAACCGACCACATGGCCAATTTAGAATACCGAATGGGTGTCAGGCTGTCTGCCACTGATGCTTCAGTGTGGGGAAAACATATCACTGCTCTATTTTTATTTTTGTTTGTATTTTATTAAGAAAACAAATGAAATCATCATTTTTCCTAGTTGGTACTCACACACCCCTATTGATTCAATGTTTTGAAACATTGTTCAATTTTATGTCAGTGGATTTATTTTGTTTCTTTAGAGAGAAATAGTTGAACCATATGGATAGATACTATCAGGAGAGTTTAGTCTTTATCATGGATTGTTCATTTAAGCTAATCATTTCTATCTATTAATTCGCTGTAAACAAAAACGTGGAATTGAGTCCACATCGCAAAAGATGTCATAATAGTAGGTAATCATTCGAAACTTATTAATTTGCAGTAAACAAAAACGTGGAATTTGAAAGTCATAAAACCACAACTTGCTTTCATTTTCTAGGTTTTCTTTTATTAATTTATCCTTGAATGCATGATCATTTTTGGCTCTGGCCCATGTATGGAATAGGACGACTTATTTTTGGCTCTCGCCCAATCCAAGTTAAACAATGAAGTACTAGAAATAACTTTTATGGAATAGGATTTGACTTCCAAAGAACAGAATTGCTGTTAAGATAGATACGCGTAGGATACATTTATATATGTAATTTATGCCACGATCACGTTGACACCACTGGTCCGTTAATCTGAATGATATAACCTTTATTCACTAAATGGTGGGAGGTTGAGGGCTCTATGTTTTTTTATTTACCTTTCAAGGGAAATAGAAAATAGGTGACAACTTTGGGTTAGATTAAAGTTTGATTCCTCGGCACAATTGAAATTTGTTTGTGTTTTAGTTGATTTTCAATCCAACTTTCTAAATGTGAAAAATATCTTACATTCGGTTTCATTTTGTGAACCATCCAAATAGCAACACCACTTCAAATGTTGTACGTCATCTTCTTTTTCTTTTTTCCCATTCTATTTGCAATGGCATCAGAGTCTTCTAACTTCTGTTTATAAAACTTTACTAATGGAATGACAATAGATAGTAACTAATTGAGTGGAGTAGGGCCTAAACCATTTAGAACATTTATGCGAATTTCAATCCATTAACATAAATAACATAGGGGAAGTACAAAAAACTCCACTATGGTTCACATTTATTGCATCTAAACCCTTATGGTTTCTATTGTTAATTTAAATCTATATTGTATTTAAAAATGTTGCCAACAAGGGCTTGCCGTCCGTGTGCCGTTAGGAGACGTGATCGAAAATGCCCTTTCTCTCTTCCAATAATATTCTTAACGATATTCTCTCACTCTCTCTATTGTTTCTCTCTACTCCCACATCACTCTCTTGCGTCGTTATTCACCAAAACACAGAAAATTAGCGTAAATTGGGTTCCAAGATTAACATAAAATTAGATGAAAAAACTTTAATTCACAACTAGTGTGTAGAAAATTCATGGCCAATTTTCCAGTAACTATTTTGATCCCTTTTCTTTATTTATTTTATTATTTATTTTAGTTTTTCTTTTCTTTTCTTTTTCGATTCTGGGAGTCATAGACTTATAGTAACTTTAATTCACAAAGGGAATCTCAACCAACACACAGAACCATCTCATATGGCTTCTGCAACTAACCACTGTGAGATATAAATTTGTAATTGGCATATTTTGTTGTCAAAATGAGTCCGATTGAGTAATAAATTTTCAGTTTGATTTGTCAAGAATCAAGATCGAAAGCGGAATTGAAGAAGTAATTGTGTTCATGCTTCGATACACTCTGGGATGATGGGAACAATACTTTAGAGAGGTAAGAGAGTGTGAGTACACTTGGGAGGTTGAAACTTAAGGTTTTAAACAGAATTTACATTCTGCCCAACTTGAATTGGTTCAAGAATCTTGGAACAAGTTCAACATTTGAGGCTTTTTGGTATTTTTCAAGACATGCCATCTTAAACCGATTCAAGAATCAAAAGAATTCTTCGAATTTTACACTGGCCATCTTGAACCGGGTTCCACTTTCCTGAACCGGTTCAAGGCCTTCAGATTTGTTTTGGTATGGTCTGTTTTGATTCCTTTCGTGGGTAGACTTCTTTCCAAAAACCTATGCACGAAATTGACTTGGTTTCCAAGTATATTTAGGCCTTCCAAATTTTTATATAATCTCTCTTTGATTCAACATTGAGGTATGGCTTTGAGGAACAAAAATTCATTATTTTGAGAAAGCCTTTTGAGAGATATTTTTCAGAAAATCAAATCTGATTTTAGTTTTGAGAGCACACACATAAACACAAGAGTGATTTAGTAGTGTTGTTCTCTATCTCATCGGAATTGGAGCATAATTGAAGATTTAGAAATTCCGAAAAACAGATCTATTCTACAACAAATTCAAATTTGAAAAAGAAAGGTGTTTTGAAAGGGTCAAGGTGCTTTGCGAAGTGTTGGACGGGGAGTAAATATGATTTTTCTGATTTTATTTTGCAAGGTTCAAGGAGTAAGTTTGAAGTCGAGAGCTGTTGGACGAGGGAGTCGCAAAGCCAGGAGTGTTCAGCGAGTTGGGTCTTGGTAGAGTGAAGGGGTGTGAGTCTAAGTCAAAGATCAGTGTACTTTGTTTCATACATAGTGGATCTTTTTATGCTTGAGACAGCACACAAAACCTCAAGGTTTTCCAATTGGCTTCCTCGCTAAAATCTGGTGTCACTTTAACTTTACTTGCATTTATTTTTGCTTTGATTAATTTACTTTTATTTCGATAAATTTAATTTAAGCAAAAATCGGATAAAAGAACAAGTTGAACCTATTCACCCCTTTTAGGTTTTTTTAATATAAACTTCCGCATCTTATTCCGCTGCCACAACTCACAACCACCACAACATGAACAACGTCTGTCAGTTTCATCCAATCTGGCACTTCCAATCTCTCCTCTCTCCTTGCCCCCCGAAACGGCACCATCTCTGATACCGACCTCCGTTCCACACTCGAAGGTTTGTGTCTCTCCTCAACAAATTCTCTCTACCCAACTCTTTGTTGTTTGATTCCACCCAGAACTACTCGTTTTCTTCAAGACAGTCACCTTCTTCACTCAAGGGCATGTTGTCGAAGTTTGTCTACAGTGAGGGTTTCGAGTAATGAATGCTTCTGGTTCAGTCAGTGTAGAGAGAGAAAATGAAAGACGGGATTTAGAGAGAGAAATGGGTTGTCTGAATTGGGTTTTGTGCATGGGTGGGGGATGATTTAGGGGCAAGTGAAGACACATGTCTAATCTTGCCCATTTTTGTCTTTTCACATAATGCTTATGTTTTATTCTTTTTTTAATTCAGTGAGGGAGGGTATTTTATTCTTTTCAAGATTCCATCCATGGTCGACTAATGTCAGGCCCTCATTTGCACCTAAATTTTACGTGAGGGGTGTTTAGAAACAACAAGGGGTGTACCATATTCACTATAAGGGTGTTTTTCGCACTTCATCCAATAGCATATTGAAGCTTCTATCTACGTGTGGTGGCTGTGGTTTTTTGCTTCAATGTGATCACGATTCACAAGTTGTTGGAGTGGTGGTGGCTGTGGTTTTTTGCTTCAATGTGATCACGATTCACAAGTTGTTGGAGTGGTAGGTGTCCAGTTATTTGTTAACGGTCTTATTTTGCCCTTTGTTGGTGGGGCTTTGTTTGTGGATGGTCAGTGAAACACGCCTACCAATTGTAGAGCTACTTTCAAGTTTCCTGCTTTTCATCAAACATTGACTGCTCCTACCAATTTATAGAAGCCCCAATGAAAAACCTCTGACCACCCGCTGGTCTTTTAAGGTATAATGCAAAAAAAAAAAAAAAAAACGAAGAAAAAAAAGAGGTTCTCCTTGATGTTTGTGCTTGAATATAAGAAAAAGAAAAAGAAAACGTGAGAACAGAATGAGCAAACTAAAAAAAAAGAAAAGAAAAAAGGACAGAACCCTAATTTCGTCTCCTTCAACCTTTTTTATTATTATTATTATTTTTTTTTTTGATACATATAATTCCCCTCAACCTTCTCTACACATCCACCGATTGAGATTCCTGATTTAGAGAGGTTTTGAGAATTTGAGTGAATCGGGTCTAGCATTAGAGGTAGGGGTATTCTAGCCCACAATTTCTGATTTGTTCCTTTTGTGCTCTTTGTGAATAAGCATGCTTATTTCAACTCTTTTAATATTTGTATATGGGAACGACATAAATGGTATTAATCTACCATAATTCCTATTTCAACTCTTTTAAATCTATATATGTGAATGACATATATGATATTAATCTACCATAATATAAACATGCTTATTCACAAAGAGGTTCTCCTCACATCAATTGTTCGAAATTCTTAATTTAGGGAAGTTTCGGGAATCGAGTGCATCGGGCCTAACATTAGAGGTAGGGGTGTACTAATTCCTTTAACCCGTTAAAGGAGTTAATACATCCCTACCTTTAATGCTAGGGAATGTGAGTATCGTTCTTGGACTTTTATTAGAATACTCCTACCTTTAAAAGGAACAAATGACAGATAATGGTTAAAAACAATTAGAATATCCCTATCTCTAATGCAACGTGCTCCACACATCAATAGTTCGATTTTGTAATTTAGAGAAGTTTTGGGAATTGAGTGAATCGAACCTAGCACCAGAATTTCATCAACAGTTCGGATTTCGTTCTTGGACTTTTGAATGATTTTGAACATGTAGAATTTGAAAACTTGAAAAAAACAGGTTCTCCTCGGTTTTTGTGCTTGCATATAAAAGTAAAAATAAAAATAAAAATAAACAAAATGTAAGAACAATAGAATGAGAAAATAAAAGGAAAGAAAAAAGGCAGAACCCTAATTTCTTCTCTCTCATTTTCTTCTCCTTCAACCTTTTTTTTTCAATAATTCCCCACGATGTGCGATCCAGATACTTGATTTAGAGAAGTCAGGTCTAGCCTTAATGGTAGGGATATTCTAACTCTTTTAACCCACGGTCTGTGATTTGTTTCTTTTGTACTCTTTTTGAATGAGCATGCTTTTAAAATCTACCATAATAAAAACATGCTTATTCACAAAGAGTTGCTCCACACACATCAACCATTCGAAATTCCTAATTTAGAGAAGTTTCGGGAATTTAGTGAATCGGACCTAGCATTAGAAGTAGGGTGTATTAACTACTAGGGAATGTGATTTTCATTCTTGGACTTTTATTAGAATACTTCTACCTCTAAAAGGAACAAATGACAAATAATGGTTAAAAACAATTAGAATATCCCTACTCTAATGCGACGTGCTCCACATATCAACCGTTCAGAATTCATAATTTAGAGAAGTTTTGGGAATTGAGTGAATCGTACCACTAGAGATAGGGGTATTTTAATTCTTTTAACATATCGTGGGTCAAAAGTGTTAGAATATCCCTATCTGTAATGTTAGGGAATGTGATCTTCGTTCTTGGACTTTTATTAGAATATACCCTTTGCTCTAATGCTAGATCCGTTCTTGGACTTTTGAATGATCTTGAAAATGTAGAATTTGACAACTTGGTTCTCCTCGGTGTTTGTGCTTGAATATAAAAGTCAAAATAAAAATAATAAAACTAAAAGTGGGAAAAAAGAAGAAGAAGAAGGCCATAACCCTAATTTCTTCTCCTTCCAACTTTTTTTAAAGATAATTCCCCTCGATGTGGACACATCCACCGATTGAGATACCTGATTTAGAGTAGTCGGGTCTAGCATTAGAAGTAGTGATACTCCACTCTTTTAACCCATGATCTGTGATTTGTTTCTTTTGTGCTCTTTGTAACTTATTTTAACTCTTTCAATATAAGTGAACAACATATGTGATATTAATCTACTGTAATCCTATTTTAACTCTTTTAATATCTATTTATGTGAACGACATATATGCTATTAATCTGCCATAATATAAGCATGCTTATTCACAAAGAGGTGCTCCACACATCAACCATCCGAAATTCCTAATTTAGAGAAGTTTTAGGAATTGAGTGAATCGGGCCTAGCATTAGAGGTAGGGGTGTACTAACTTCTTTAACCCGTTAAAGGAGTTAATACACCCCTATTTCTAATGCCAGGGAATGTGATTTTCGTTCTTGGACTTTTATTAGAATTCCCCTACCTCTAAAAGGAACAAATGACAGATAATGGTTAAATACAGTTAGAATATCCCTACCTCTAATACGACGTGCTCCACACATCAACTATTCGGAATTCATAATTTAGAGAAGTTTTGGGAATTGAGTGAATCGGACCTAGGACTAGATGTAGGGGTAGGGGAAAGGGTATTCTAATTCTTTTAATAGATCGTGGGTCAAAAGTATTAGAATATCCCTACCTCTAATGTTAGGGAATGTGATCTTCATTCTTGGACTATTATTAGAATACCCTTCCTCTAATGCTAGACCCAACGTTAGTTCTTGGACTTTTTAATGATGTTGAAAATGTAGAATTTGACAACTTGAAAAAAATAGGTTCTCCTTGGTGTTTATGCTTGCATTAGAGGTATGGGTCTAGCATACTCTTCTAACCCACGATCTCTGATTTGTTTCTTTTGTGCTCTTTTTGAATAAGCATGCTTATTTCAACTTTTTCAATATCTATATGTGTGAACGACAAATATGATTTTGATCTGCCATAATTCCTTTTATAACTTTTTAAATATTTATATATGTGAACGACCTATATGATATTGATGTACCATAATATAAACATGCTTATTCACAAAGAGGTGCTCCACACATCAACTGTTCGAAAGTCCTAATTTAGCAAAGTTTTGGGAATTGAGTGAATCGGGCCTAGTATTAGAGGTATCGGTGCAGATCACACGATCGTGGATAGGAAAGAGATGGTATCGGTCTTTCTTAAGGTGAATCTTGCAAGGTTAACAACCAATAATTACTTTACTTAATTTTGTATGTAGTGCCAGCTGATTTTTTGTGCTCATCTGTTTTACTTAATTTTGTATATAGTGCCAGCTGAATTTTTGTGCTCATCTGTTGGCAGTCGGAGGACTTGTGATTTATATGAATTACTATGTATGGATGTATTTATACTATGACTTCAAAGATACATCATGATGCAGGGAACCGCGTGGCTTTGGTTTTGTGCAATATGTAGACCATGCTGATGGTGCAGAAGCCAAGCATCAGATGGATGGTCAAATTCTTTTGGTTGGTGAGCTTAATAAAACAGAAAGAGCCTTCAGATATGAGAACGAAGAAACGTTATAACTTATAGGTACTGGTTATTATATAATTTATACATGAATTTAGTAGCGGCCATTGCTTAGTGGCTAAATCCTGGACTTTCAAGTGTGAGTTTAAATGTTCGAGGCTAAGGGAAGGCCATCTTGTGAAATAATGGTAAAGAGATCTGCACCCTATTCGGCCTTCCCATTTATTCTGATAGTACATGGGACCAGCATTGAGTAAATGCTTTCCTTTTCTTTCTTTTTTTCGTTTTTTTCTTTTTGGTGATCTGGGCATGCATCTTCTAAGAAGAGACTATTATTATAGAATTGAAGAGTCCCTCTCTCTCTCACACGCACGCACACACGCACATGCGCGCACACAAATTTAGTACCTCCAATTCATGCTGATGTTTGATTGGTTTTTGATTTGAATGTTGTTTTTGTCAGGGGTCCATCATATTACTGGAGGAGCCTTCACCTTCGCTGCTATTCTCGATCACCATGTAGTATGAGTTCTTACTTCCCCAGCCCTTGATCATTATTCTCCTTCCCCTAGGCAAACATATTTCTCGTATTTAATCGGTTGATCTACTTATAAAAAAAGGGGTATAAAAACGGAAACATGCTATATTATTCTCTGATGTCTTAAATTCTAATACAGGTCAATTGCACCTGTATCCATGCCAGTAATCATCAGCTGTACTAGTGGTTTGGGCAGTGAGTTTACTATTGTAGTTCACTAGGGGGCCTAAATCCTTTAGAACATTTATGTAAATTTTAACCTATTAACATGAAATACCACATAACATCTTCCGTCTGTGTGGTGGCTGTGTTTTTTGCTTCATTGTGATCACAAGTTGTTGGAGTGGTTGGTGTCCGGTTATGTTAATGGCGGCTTTGTTTTTTGATTTCAATGTGATCACAAGTAGTTGGAGTAGTTGGTGTCCGGTTATGTTAATGGTCCTTTTTTTGCCCTTTGTTTTTGGGCTTTGTTCGCGGGTGGAGCGGTTTTCACATACCCATTGCAAAGCTAGTTTCAAGTTTCCAGATTTTCGTCCAATGTTGACTGTTCCTACCTATTCATAGAAACTCCAATCAAGAACCTCCAATATCTTTTCAGTGTTCTTCCCGCAGGTCAGGCAACATAGATTTTATTTTTTTTTATTTCATCTTGGCAATAAACTCTCACCATTTTGCTCCTACCAGAACTTGAACCGGTCAACTTAATACTTTAGAAATCGAGTAACCAATGCTTTTGTGTTGTCTAGTCCTGATTGATTCAGACCGCAATGGCAAGCCTTTGCGTGTCGTGAAACAACATTCCATGTCATTCATCATAGATGGTCGACACCCTACGATCTGAGGATTGTAAACTTTTCAATATATATATATATATATATATATTAATTTTTTGGAATTTTAGAACTTTCCTCTTCGTACTCAGCCCGGGTTGATTCAGCCCTCAATGGCAACAACTATAGTTTATGGTCCCTTGTCTGTCGTGAAACAACATTCCATTTCATTCATCATAAACGGTTGCCACCCCTACGATTTGAGGACCGGAAACGATAGAAATATTTCAATGAATTTTAAAACTCTCCTAATAATGAGCTATATTTCTAAATTTAGAGTTACGATACGCATCTCAAAGCATTCCGGCCGGCGGGAATGCTTTCGGTCCAACAATTCCTAGTGGGGTGGGCTGAGAAGCATTTTCCTTAAATGTAATAGAGGACTTATTTTGGATTTTTTAGTGACTCGTTAAATGTTCTCTAAAAAATCATTCGAATCATTGAAAAGAACACTGATTTTGAGATGGAAAGAATACTTTGGCAATTCTGTGCTTTTTGTGTGGTGGCTTTTCTACTTTGATCTAAAAATGTTCTTGTAATTAACTTTTGCATGTACTTCGAGTGGAGCAAATATTCGAGTGGAATATGCCCAAACATTCTGATATCACCTCTCTCCAGCAAACTGTCTTCTTTCGGATATAATATTTTACATATCTTATTAACTCATTTGCGTTTATGAGCTCCATGTTGATTCCCTTTATTGTGTTGTGGTAAATTATATGCATTCTAATGATTTATGATTGCAAACTATAGCTTGAAATTATATATAATGAAAGATAAATAGTTTCTATATAAGTTACTTTCATAGCATTTGGGTATATATTAGAATGAACAATTCGGTGAGGACTTATAGAATTATTTGCATTTAAGAGAAGTTATACTTTGGACGTGTGTTTCTCGAGTCACTTGAACCAACCCCTTGAATTGATTTACACCTTGTCACATATGTAACACACTACAAGTCATGATCAATAAAAGAAAATAATATATTTCAAAGATGAAATTGGTTCACCTCACTTTTAATTTTTTTCCTCTTTGATTATTATTATTATTATTTTATATTGACATACAAATATGATGTGTCATAACAAAATTGTCTCACGCGTGTAGCATATTTGGTGAGGATGGTGTAGGGACTCAAGGTCCTATTCGGTTAATGTTTTTGTTTCGTATTTTTTTGCTTTTGCTAGTGTATTGTAGCAAAGAAAAAGCGCGAAACGTGTTTGGTAACGATTGCTATTATTTGAATAGGATGGAAGCACTTCCAAAAAACATGCCAAGATTATAAGCATAAAAAACAATGTTCAAAACTGTTCAAAAAAAATAAAAAATTTAAAATGACATTTTTAACTAGTAATTTAAAAATTTTAAACTTGCAACACTTTTTATCAAACATACTTTAAAAAATATTGTAACAAATTTATTTATCAAACAAGTTTTGAAATAGTATTGAACACATTCTAAAATAAAAAATTATCTTTATTTCGGATCAAAGTAAAAGCGGTTGCCAAATAAGCCTCGTGTGTTCTCCTTATACCATAATTTTTTTGCTTTTATGTCGTCGACTTTACTGATATAGGCAATGAATTTTTTTATTTTTTTTTCTTTTAAATAAATTATCAAAAACTTCTTTCAAGTCGGTAGGTAACTGAACCAAATTTCATGGATTAAACTTCTTAAAAAAGGTATTTAATCCTCCATTGGCTGTTGATTTTTGACCAAAACTTCACATTTGACCGATTATGGGTCTATTTAAACAATTGGCCAAAGTTATTTTGCTTCAAGTGTGGTAGTGTTCTTCCAGTGGTAAAGAATGAGGTTCTTTCGATTTCCATCACCCTTCTCCACTAATTACTAACCATTGTCAGAATAAAAAATAATAATAATATGTGATTTTGATTTTGCTAGTCTTGATCGTGGGATTAAACTTTGAAGTTGGATTCAAATACTGTCAGTAAGTGATATACTTGTATACATATGTAACCATATAGAATGAGGAAAATTCGATTTTCAAATTATTTTGGGATTTTCTTCTTTTTAAGGGCTAGTGAACTTTTAATTTCTTTATCTAGAAAAAGGATTAACAATTGAAAATTGTCTGTAATTATTTTGGTCTAAATTTGTACGTCACAGTATGTGGTTTGCAGCAAGGCACAAAGTTTATGCAAAACATACTCCTATTACTCTGAAACTTGAGTATGAAAATAAAGGAAGTCAAAATAAGTTATAAAATGGGAGGAACAATTTTAGCCTCTCGTTGTGTTTTAATAAGTAAGAAAAAGATTATATATATATATATATATATATATATATATATAAGAACTAATTGTTGCACAAATAAAACAATAAAATAAAACTATGATAGAAAGTGTAATGACTTTTTTTTCTTATAAGAGAATTTTTACGGGGCATATAAATGCAAACTTCTGTCTTGTGACATTAGAATTCGGGGTGGCAATATTTGACACGACACGCCAACACGACACGAGATAAGTGGGTTAGGGTTTGGGTTAATCGTGTTCGTATCATAATCGCGTCGATACGGATTGACCCGCTAACGAAACGTGTCGTGTTCGTGTTTGACCCTGTAAACACGATTATGACACGATTAACTAAACGTGTCAGATAAACGTGTCGTGTTCGTGTAAAAAATGACCCATTTAGCAAAATATGTCTTATTCGTGTCGAACATGACTTAAATGTGTCTTTTCGTGTTGTGTCAAATCTTGACCCATTTATTAAACAGGTTATGTGTGTCGTGTCGTGTTACATGTATAATAATCGTATCTTGTTCGTGTCAAGAGTCTTAGACACGATTAATAATCATTTCGTGTTCGTGTCAACCCTAATCGTGTCCGTGTCGACACGAACACGACACGCCAACACGAATTGCCACCCCCAATTATAACCACTCCCTCTTAAAACTTCACTTGACCTGCATGTATTTGTCCCCACCCTCTTTTTCAACCCTAATGTCATGTTATAACTGGATCTAAATCTCTCTCGTTGGAAAAGATTAGGGTGCACACGATTCGATTTTGAACCGATTTAAAAATTTTTCGAAATTAAACTAATTCTAACGGATTCATAAAATTTTGAACCAAATCGAACCATTTAACTAAATGAACCAAACTAAACCAAATCGTGAAAAACCGATTTCGTTCGGTTCAGTTCGGTTCCATAGTTTATTCTTTATTTATTTCTTGTTACATAAATATTCATATTTTAAAATTCACATACACAACAATAAACCAAGTTACCAACATATTCAAAACTATTAATATGTTAACTTTTAATTTATTCTTCTACATCACTTCTAGGACTAAAGTGAATAAATTTAGAATTGCTAATAATTTAATACGTTTAGAATAACTAATTCAACAACAAACAGCCAAAATTCAAAATTTATCCACTATAAAAAAATAAAGAATCATCTAATAAATTGATAAGACATAAGAAAATTAAGAGTAAACCATAAGATTGATAGTTACTACAAACTTAGTGATTTGGATTGTAAGATTATATTATATTATATAATTTAATGTATATATAAATAAATATATTGTGTGTGTGTGTGTGTGTGTATATATATATATACACTCCATCTATCCCAAAAAAATATGTTATGCTTTTCTTTTTGGTCTGTCCCAAAATAGTTGTCAACTTTTGTAATACCCCTAATTTTAAAAGGATAGTCTCGGTATTTATTTATTTATTTTAATTGTATTTTTAATTATTTAATTGATTATTTGACTAATTACTTATGTATTTAAATGAATTAGGTATTACTTGATTATTTGATTTTACGTCTATGTATAATTTGTATTTGTCTATGTGTTAATTGTTTAATTAGATTATGTGCTTAAATGGTGTTTTGATTAATTGTAAATTAAATATTTTCTTTTCTTTTATTATTTTATTTTATTTTTCTTTTATGGTTATGGTTAGTAGTAATGGGCCAACCAATTGGGTCTCATGGACTACTTGGATAGGAGGTTGGATGTGTATGGATTATTACCCATGGATCGTTGTGTATGTATATATATAGATATATATATTATATACATATATAAAAAGGAAAGTAATTTATTAATTACTTTTATGGTAACTGGGGTAATAATATTTAATCTGATGTATATGTTTTATATTTAAATAATAAAAATATACATAGATTTGATACGTGTTATGTTTTAAGTTACTTTATAATATTATGGTAACTTAAGTATTATTGGATAATCCATTAATAAATAATGGAATGTGTATAATTTATTTATTTAATAAACATATACATAAATTATATACGTAACATATTTTACTTACCTTTTTAATATTTTAATATATATTTTTTTAAGTTAACTTGGATTGGAAAAAGTGTTAAGGTTATTTTATTTAGCGTATAAATATATAGCTATAGGTTGTAAAAGGGGGTTAGAAATATTCACGTGATATATTCTAGAGAGAGAGAAAGTTAGAGAGGGAAGGAGGAAAAAAATACTGTAGAGAGAAGATTAAGGAAGAAGAAGTTTAACTTTCAATCCGAAAGTTTAAGGCAAGTTCTTCTTCTATCTCTTTCCCTTTGATTCGTGTTTCTGTACATGCCTAGGAAATTCCAGAATTTATTAAACACGTAAAATTAAATAATTATGCATGTTTAATTGGATTAGAACATAGGTTTTATGAAATTGGTTCATATCTGTTCTTGTGTTATTAATTGATAAATGCATGATTTTGATTTGATTTCCGATGTGAATTTTTATATGTTTAAATTATGTATTTTTCATATCTGTGGAATGATGGAACGTAGAAACATGCCTAGGATTCCTGAACATTAAATAGGAACTAGGTTTGGGTTTAAATAAATTTAAATAGACTCAATCATAATAATGTTTGCTATTTGAATGTTTTAAACAAACGAATAGATTTAATCTTTTAAAATGTTTTAGCAATTGAGATTAAATGTGTAGGATGAATTGAATACGGATAATGCTTATTTAGCGGTATAATAAAATATCATCATGTATAAGATTCAGTTTGTGTAGGACATATGATATAGGAAGCTTAAATAAATAATAAGTCATTCCTATTTTGTGATAACTTGATATCATATTATCATAATTATTTTTGGATTGTTTGATGTATTTCCTTAACTTATCAGTTAAGTCCTACCTATTTTATATAAGGGAATGGATTAACTAAAATGTTAAGTCCTACTTATATTCAAGTCAAGTCAGCTGAACAAGTTGAATGACTTATGGAGGATTGATTTATTATATAAGGGAATGGATTAATTAAAATGTTAAGTCCTACTTATATTCAAGTCAGGTCAGCTGAACAAACTTTTGGAGGATTAATTTATACTGGATAGGATGGTTACTAAATTATATATATATAAATATGGTGCCATGATATGAGCTTGAGTCTCAGGATCAGTGGTTAGGGCGCGTATATCGCCAGGGATGTGTAGCTAGATATAGTGTAGTTGTGTACCCTGGTAGGTATAGGTACTCATGCCCACAGTATGTGCATTTTGCATATTGCCTACTATTCAGGTTGAGACAATCCTGTAGTCTAGTGAGGTTCCTTTAGTGCGTATATATATATATATACGGACTACTAGTTACTGTTGGATTGACTAGGATGTATACGTGTATCGGATCTCTACTTGGACTGTAGTAGAGTAGAACTTGTTTGTGGGCCTGACCCACCATTATTTTTCAGGTATTCGTCAGGAGTAGAGGTTGTTCGTGCTAAGCAGGGATCAGTTTACTTCATTCTTCCGATGCTACATAGGAGTTCCTTTATGATTCAGTTTCCTGATTTAGACCGTTATTGTTGTCATTTGTTTAGTTTAAATTTTCTAGGGGTCCACACAGTATGGATTCCCGAGTTGTATTTTGGAGGATCAGTTGTATCAGAAGAGTTTATTAATTAATGGAAATATATTCTGATGTTTATTATTAGATTATCATTTTAGTTTCTTGTCAGCATTTTATTTATTTTTCTTTATTCTTTTGTACTCTGTGTTCGTTTATTATCAATTTGTTTTGATATCCTCGGGTATTCGGGCGTGGGCCTAGCCAACCCGCATGCGGATATCCGGGGGTATCACAACTTTCTTTTTTCAAACAATATATTTTACATCTTTCCATATATGTCCTTGGAGTTTAAAATTTCAAACTTGAATATAAGGATAAATTAGTAACTTTCCAAGGAGATAAGGCACGTCCCGCATGTTCCCTTAAAAATCCCTACTCCCCAAAAGCGACATCTAAATTGGGACAGAGGGAGTATATATAACATAACGGTTCGGTTCGGTTCGGTCCTAAAGGATCTCAAACCATAACAAAACTGTATTTTTATGGTTTCACAAATTTAGAATTGTGACCAAACCAAACCATTAGCAAACCAAATCAAACTATCCAATTCGGTTTGGTCCGGTTTGAATTTTCGGTTTGACTGGATTTTTTTGCACCCTTTTAAGAGATCATATGATTCCTTGTCTAAAAAACGTGGACGTTTCGATGCATGTAGCAACTAACTCTTATTGGTTGTCTATGGGGTCCACAAGTTTCAAGGCTTTGAACACTAAAGGCTTGTTTGGCATGCATTTTGTTTTAGGCGTTTTGTTTTTGTCTAAAACAAAAACAGTGTTTTTGCTATAGAAGTGTTTTGAAAAAAAACGGAAGCACATTTGGGAACGACATTTTGCTGTGGAAATGTCGGAAATAGTTATACTACTGTTATAGTTTTGACCATGAACAGTTGTCAAAAATAAGAAAAAATAACTTTTTGATATTTTTGTGTTTAAGTCACTGTTCACGAAGTATTTTAATATTGTGTAAAATAAAATAAGGCCGCACCAAATATGCTTTTATTGCCAAAATCGACATTGTAGTAGCTTAAAAACAAAAACAACATAAACAAAACACATGCCTAACGGAGCCTAATAATATACGTTTTGGACCCATTTGATCATCACACCTGGAAAAATCACAGTTGTTAGAATAATAATTCACTATCATATAATTATAAATAACATTAACAACATTATTTAGTTACAAGTAATATTACATAATAATAAATAATAACATTACATACCATTATATAATTATATTACTCTATAAATAATATAAATGTTATAACTATAATTACATTTTATTATAAATAATATTATTTTATATAACATTTTAAATTATATTTATAACAAAATTTAATTATTTGTAACACGACTTGAAAATGCGTGAAAATTTTCACTTGAATGGTGGGTTGCATGACCAATGTATTCAACTTATTTTTAAAAAAACATATGGCTATTGTACGATTGTTGCATGCTCGAGGTATGAATGTTGTCTTAACAATATAATTTATTGCATAATAGAAGCAATTAACTTAGTTAATTAATTTTTTAAAATATGTAATCTAAATTTAGTTAATGTTATCTATAATTATGGAGGCCGTGATATTAGCACTTTACTTTTTTTCGAACAAAAATTCTCATGTGTGCACCGAATTTAACATAATGTCTTTGACACACTATCTACTTAGACTATTTTCAAAAAAAGAAATTTTATTTACTAAATATAAAGGCATATATATCCTCAATATTCAACTTTATCTTCAATCCAAGACCTTTAACTTTTTCTCTCTCTTCCTTCTCTTTCTTATTTTTTTAATTTTCTCTATCTAAAATTTGGTATGAAATTCACTTTCACATTTTTAAAATTTACCTATCTCTTTCAAATTATCGCTATCTCTTTCAAATTATCTTTTGTTTTCGTACCTCTCTTTCTCTCTTTGTGAAAATATTATTCAAAATAAAGTTTTAAAGTCAAATTGGAGCCTACTAATTAAAAATTAAGCTCCACATAATATTCAAATCGAAATAATAAATATTGAACTTAAACTAGGGCTGTAACTTGGGCGGGTTGAGCGGGTTTGAGACATAACTTGAGCCCAATTTATCATATGAAATGCTAAACCTAAACTCAACCATAACTCTATTATCAACCTTAACTATTCAACCCAAACCCAACTCATCCTTCTACTTTTAAATTTGAGCTTTCAACTCGAGTTTAGATTTCGGATAAAAAGTTCGGGTTAATTCATGTTACTCATATGGCTAATCTTTACACCGAAAATTTAATATGATCTTAAATTAGTTTTAGATTAAATTACTCTTAAACAAAAAAAAGTTAAAAGACCCTTTTTTTTTTTTTTGTAGATTTTTAATAAATTACAAACAAATTTTTAGAAAATTAAATCTTCTAAATGTTAACATATAATAAATTAAGGTTTCACGAAAGAAGTTGAAAAGAAAAAAAATAATTATAGTTTAAAAATTATATATAATGTATTTAAAAGTAAAAATATATATGAAAATAATATTAAAGTTCGGGTTCGGGTTGGCTCGGGTTGCTAGCACTTCAACCCAAGCCCAACCTTAATTAAATTTAGGTTGAGATTTTTCAACTGAAGCCCAACCCTAATTGTAAAAATGATTGCCCAAGCCAGTAAAAAATCGGGTTGGGTTCAAGTTACCCAACCCAAATTACACCCCTAACTTAAACTGAGAAAAAGTGGATCAAACTAGGGTTTCGAAGTTGGCCCTAACAAAGTCATGGAGATGGGGAACATTCATATATAAAAATATATATATACATGTGTAAATCTACCGTGATGGCGAATGTAAGAATAGAAAATCCAATCTTTTCTTTTCACGATATTCAACTAACATTTTTTGCCCTTAAATTTTATAATGTGACGAGAAAAAAAAAAAAAAAGAAAGAATATTTTATATATTGAAGATGCTTATTAGTAGGATGTTTAAAGAGCTTAAGTGACAAAACCACAACGGTGGCTATTTCCGAAATAACCTTCGAGTGCCCTATTGTTATTCTTGCTTTTACTGTGAATTATAAAACAAAACAGAATTTCGCCCGGTCTCGGAGTAGAAGATAGGCAAACATTGTAAAAACAAAACATAATCTTAATGGATGGTTTTAAAGATAGGCAAACATTGGCTTACGTGTTTAAGTGGGGTAATCGTACCTTAAACATTCACATTTTGAGGCATAGGAGGGAGTTCTAAAAGTTTAAACGATTATATGGGAAGGACAAGTAGCTTTTAAGAAGGATTAAATACCTCTTTCACAATCAACTTTTTCTTTTTCAAAAATATTACTCAATTCTAAATTTCCCTTTCTTATCCATTACTCCTGCTTTATCATATAAGTAGCCTTTTTTTTTAATTATCTCATTTCAAATATCAATACACTATATTTAATCCCTTTTCTAATTTATCCTAATTACATGAATAAAAATAAAAAATAATATTAAAAGTTAATCTTTTAAAAAATTAAAATTTTAAATATGAACATGGGACATATAATTTTTTACTACTTACTTATATATATATATATACATATACATATATATATTTAACAATTTACTTGTTTATCACTAAAAGCTCTATGACCCTTTCTTCCCTTTCTAAATCGTATAATATTCCCAAATCTCTGGCCCTTTCTTATGATGTTGGCTTTTCGCTACCAGCTGAATCTAATCATCACACGTGGTGGAGAAAAAAACATCACATATCACTATTACTAGTTTTTTTTCTTTTTATAGAAAAAAGAATCTACATCAAAATAGAAAAGAGAGAGAAAAAAATAAAATAAAATAAAAATATTAATGTTTTTTTCCGTCCTAAGGTCCAAATTGTTGATATTTTTGTATTAGGAATTGTTCATGTCCTTCGATCTTCTTTCTAAAGAGAGAGAGAAGAGAGAGTGTGTAATGGAGAGCATACCCGGGTGGCAAATGGCATCTTTGTGTGGGATTGCGTCATGGATTGTCATATCTTCCATGTTCAATGTGACCCGGAAGCTTAGATCCTTCACCAAACCCTGGGTGTCTCGCCATGTCATCTCTGGTACTCCTATCATCCTTCGGATCCAGGTTTGTACTCCTACTGTAATATATACGCGCGCGCGTGTGCATATATATAGATCAATATCGTCAGTCTCAAGAAATTTTATGTGATGAACTGCTATTCTATTTTGTTTTTTTCTGACTTTATTTGAATAATTGGTGTTTTTATTTTCTGCAGAAATATCAGCATGGACTGTTGGATGCTATGTTCTCTGGGTTGTCTTGTGTTGTTTCTGTGCCTTTCTACACTACTTTTCTTCCCTTCCTCTTCTGGGTATATCTTCTGATGGTTTGCTTTTAATTCTTGATAAATTTTTATCTGGGTATGGGTTGTATTACAATTTCTTATACCATTATTTTAGAATTAGAAGCTCAATTGGGTTTTTCTTTATTTGGGTGATTTATTGTAGAGTGGACATTGCAAATTGGCATGGCAGATGACCCTCTTGAAGGCTAATCTTTTATACCAGCATTATAGAATTTGAAGCTCAATTGGGTTTTCTTTATTTGGGTGATTTATTGTAGAGTGGACATTGCAAATTGGCAAGGCAGATGACCCTCTTGATGGCCTTTTGTGATTATTTAGGGAACTGTGTAAAGGTATTCTCTTCTTACTGGATAAATTTCATTGTTAGCAGAAAAAGAGTTGTCATGATATGTTTGAATTATTTGTTTATCTGTCAATAGGATGTGGTATCAGTCCCCAGACCGAACTCACCGCCTGTTAGAAGAGTGACTGCTACCAAAGATGAGAAGGAGAATGCATTGGAATATGGATTGCCTTCTTCTCACACTCTTAACACAGTTTGCTTATCTGGGTATTGAAATTTCCTTCCTGTTTCTCCGTTACTCTTATATTTCTCAGGTGGGGTTTGCGTTATATTGGCTAAGGACTTAAGATTGCAGTGAATGCATGATGGTTTTAGAATCATTTCTGGGCAGAAGCCTTGTTGTGTGCCTCATCAAGGTGCAACATTACCAAAGATTCTCCTACAGTGCTCATGAGATCTAGCATTCTTACGAATGTTGTATATGTGTTATAAGTTGGAAAAAAGGGCGGGGGGAAGGCACACACCATATGACATGATTGTTCTGTCTTTACTATTGGAAGCCATGAATACTAATTATTACAGTGCTTTAATTTGCATCACATATAAAATTATAAATATAAGTTTTGCTGTTCGTTAGTTGATTTGTTGATAACTGTGAGGTTTACAGCATGCACCTCGTGCTAGTGAAATGCTTCACCTCTGCCTTAGCAATCCAGTGTACTATTTAACTCACTCGCTAAATCCCTCTTGGGTTTTGGGTAATTCCAGATACCTTTTGCACTATGTTCTATCCTATAGTCAAAATAGAGATGCTTTCACTGAACTGGCTGGAGTAGCAATTGTTTGCTTGCTTGTGGGCCTTATTGGCTTTGGTAAGTTTAAATTCTTCCTTAAATATCTGTCTGCCTTTTATTTTATTATTCCATCAGTTTCTTATATTTCCTAAAACGACAATTGGTTATCTTGTTAGGAAGAATTTACCTTGGCATGCACAGTGTGGTCGATGTCATAGGTGGTCTTGCTTTTGGACTGGTGATTCTTCCATTTTGGCTTACCATTCATGAATATGTCGACAATTTTATAATTTCAGGACAAAATGGTATGGGTACTTTTTTCTACTTAATACATTTGTATTTCAGATTTTGTATGAGATAATGCGGCGTTGTTTTTAACTGCTCAAACACAATTAAGGCCAGTAAAATGGCCTAGAGAAATTCAAAAGGGGCCAAGGTTTTCAGATTGAGGCGAAAATTAGTCAAATGGCTCCAAATGAAGATTTGAAGACCAATCTGAATCTTAAATCAACAAACAACCCACTTGTTGGCTTTGTGATCTGATTTTATGGCTTGAAAGTTGAAACCAGGCCAACTAAATATACAAACAAGAAACTCTGTGAGACAAATTAGTGAGCTGCCATCAGAAGCCCAAATATGACTAGAATATTGCTTCAAAAATCCTAACCATCCGTTATTATTATTATTTTGACAAGGGCCAAGAAGTCCAACCGTCCTTTTGGGGATTGAATGGACTTGTCCAGTAGAAGTAGGCCTAGTCATAAATTTTACCCTTTTAGAGGGCCAAGGTCCATATGATGGCATTTCAGTTGTTTCCACAGCTAAGGAACATTCTCCTTAAATTGAAATGGAATGAGGGAACAGCTTTCTTTACTTAGAGGGGACATTCAGCTTAATAGAAGTAATAGAAGGGTGCTAGCCAGAGGCAGATGTCCTGCATCAAAGGATAGCCTTTAAAAGGACTAGTTGACCTCAAGGGCTAGTAGAAGCTCCTACAGTTGTTGGTCTACTAAGAAAGACTCCTGCCTTATATGTCTTCTTCTTCTCTTATGACAGGAGAAGGTTTCAGAAGCCTACATAGGGAAAGACTAGCACTCTAGAGAAAGGAAGAAAAAAACAAATGAGAGAGTCTCTCTTTGACCCTGTAAATGATTGAAACTTTTAGGTAGGATTTTCTATTGCTCTTGCTTTTTAGATAGAGGTATGTAAAAGCACCTACGCCTCCTTTTATGATTTATTAAAGCCAAAAGGTGGCACTTTTAACCGTGAGCCATGAGTTCTATGCAAAATACTTTTGTACTTATTTTCTTTTCTTTATTAAAGATTCCTCCAGATTGTACAGAGCAATATTTTTTCTCTCTATTGGTGAGGCAGAGAATCACCAAACCATGTTAATCAAAATCAAACGGAGTTGTTTTGAGGTTGCAAGTATAGAGTGAATTACTTTGGACTATTTTTCATTGGTATCCATCAGAAAGAAGTCGTTACTTGGTCGAATAAGACAAAATACCAAAAATTGAAAAATAAATTAACATTTCGTTGAGATACTAGGAATATTACACAAGGAAACATAGAGTATGATTGAAATTTGAGGTGCTAAACATGTGAGAATTGAAATTACTCACTGTCCATTATTCGCTTCTGTTGCAGTCACATTTTTTTGGGCTGCCCTTAGCTTCTTGTTGCTCTTTGCTTACCCGACACCGGAGCTTCCAACTCCAAGTTTTGAGTATCACACAGCTTTCAATGGTGTTGCATTGGGAATTGTAAGCATAAACCTTTTACCTGTTTAAGATTAATATTATTTCTTTGTTCATATCATAATTCTTTGCTTGGACTTCAAGTTATTGTTGGTGGTGCATATATAATTGATCACTTTCTTTCCCTATATGTGTTCTCATTATCTGTTAGGGTCAGAATGATGAAATTCATGGCCGTTAGTTGACATAAAACTTTCAAGTACATTATATTCATGGTATATAAAGTTTAAATTTCCCAAGTTAACCTTGTTTGAGAAGTAGAAAACAAGATTTTCATTTTTTTCGAGGGTATAGAGTACTGAATTCTTCTATACTTCAATCGGTGGTTCATTTGCTTCTAGAGTAGGAACTTAGATTTGACCTTGACGCAACCTAATCTGGCTTGAATTGGATTTTGAACTCAGGATTTAGCCTGTTCTCAATTGTTCTTGGCGTGCCCTTAGGTGCTGAAATGATGCCTTGCTGATCCATTTTTGAACTGTAATACATTGTGTACTAGTTTTGAGCAGAAGGTTTTCTCTTTCCCTATTTGTTGAACATAGGTGGAAAATAACCCATGTTTCCACCTTGGCCTACAGCTTAGTTGGGCCACAAGAAAGAAATTAATCTCCTTGGGGTTGAATTAGGTTTATCACATGCCCAAACTGCATGAAATCCTTGCACTTCCCAGGCTCTCTTAATCTAAAATACTTGTTTGTGATTTAAAACCCAAGATAGATTCTAACCATAGAACTTGATAGATATACGAAAGGTGGAACTACATGGTGAGATGTCAAGTTGACAACTAAGATACTGGGGTCAATAAGAGTATGTTGCTCTCAGTGCACCTTCTATCGTCGGATGCTGATATTGTATTATATGACAAGATAGAGTTTATCTAACTTATCACATGGTTTATCTTGTTTTTTGATTCCCAAATTCCTTACCAATTACATTTTACATTGGAAAGAAACATGACCTTGTGACATGACAAGTCATTTCTCTTCTCCACGTACCTGATTTTTTATGCACATGGAGATTGAACTAAGAAATACTGAAGTACCATTTAGCAAAACCAGAAGAACATGGGTGCTAGTCAGCAAAAACTTTTACACATGACAATAATGACGACTCCATGAAGTGTTGCTTGTACTGTCACTAGTCTCATAAGGGACTAAGAGCAATAATGCACTAATAGATGGCGTGTAGGAAACATGGGCACTTCCAAAAAGGTGGTGTGCCCGTATCAGATTCATATTAGATACTGAAACTTTGTTGACACATGTCCAAAACCTAGTAAATGTGTCAGTTCAAAAGTGTTATTTCATGCACTTGGCAACATTGCAAACGTTTGACACATGATTTGTGTAGTACGAATGCATCTCGATAGATGTCATGTCAGACACTCTTGGAAACAAGATGAACACACCTTGAAGTGTTCAACCTCTCTCTCACATACACATAATTTTGACATTATACTTATGCCCACTACAAGTCCAGAACTGAATAAACATTTTTAGTGTACTTTAAGAATACGATTTCAAGGATACTATTCTTTATTTTTATTGAGTTTCATCTTCCATATTATGTAATTCTTTGTACAGAAATTTTACAAAATTAATTGAAGTTATATATATTTATTATATAATGGATGTGTATGTTTAAAATTTTATATATATGTATTGTCATGCTGTCGCTGTGTTTGTATACTACCTTTTATGATTTGACATGGTGGTATATCCGTCGTGCTGGGTATTATGTTTGTGTTATTGGGATAGCTTGAATAAGAATTATCATATGAGAGTTGGAAATTAATCCCGGTATACAATCTCATCTTTCATTAATATGTAGCTTTGTCTTTAATATTGATGATATTTGCTCAAAGTAGAGAAATCACCTGTCAAAATATCTAACATAACATAAAATAGGGTTAAGCTGAAGTTTTTGAGATATTGGTTAGTCAGAGGACGGACTAGGATGTACTCGGTATGGGTCAGGGAGTAAATATTTTCCATAAATATGGATGCAAATAATGAATATACGTAGATGTCATATTACTGTAGCATTAAGAACTATTAAAACTTCAGTCTAGTCTTCCCTATGTGTCAGTGAATCTCACTTGGATGTGCTGTTCAAATAATTTAAGCCTGTTTTTGTCTGTGTACGGGACTATATGAATTTCATTTAACTAAATGATTACGATTGATGGTGAAAATTGGTGATAGAATGAACATGCAGAATTTTGATATTATATGTTTCCAGCCTATGATGAAAAGTACACTGGAAGTAAGATAATGGTGGATAGAAACTTAGAATATCAAATGCATGCTACTAAAAATCGTTTATTAATCTTCTAACTTGGTTCTACATTCTTCTGAGTTATAAATGCCTTTCTTCTCTCTCTCTCTTTTTTTTTTTTTCTTCTTTATATTTAGTTCTAAATCCTTTTTCTCTCAATTTTTTTTTTTTTTCCTTTTTATATTAGTGCTTATTATTATTAATTTTTTTGTTAAACAGGTAACTGGGATCCAGCAAACCTATCATCAGTTTCACCATGAAAATGTCCCACGGATCTTTACTTATCAACTGACAATCCCTAATTTTTTGGGGAGAATGGTAGTGGGTATTGTGACAATACTCCTTGTGAAATTCTGTGCCAAAGCTCTCTCGAAATGGAGTCTTCCCATTGTAGCAAACACCTTGGGCATCCCAATAAGATCAACCAGCTACATCCCAGCACTAAGCGCTTCGACAAGTGGTAAAAAGTCAGATGGAACTAGGCAATCTAGTTATTTCCAAAAAATGTTCCTTCTCTCCCAACAGGATTCATTTGATGTTGATACTGGTATAAGGTTTCTTCAATATGCTGGTCTTGCGTGGTCTGTGGTAGATCTTGTTCCATCTCTATTCTCTCACCTGCACTTGTGATGCATGGTAGTTCTTGTGTATATTTTTACGCCCCCCCTCCTTTTTCTTGTCCATTGCCTGCTTTTAGCAAATATCAATGTTTTTTATTTCTAGAAAAAAATACATTGTCTAGTAAGAAAAATCCGTGTTATATATTTTGTTCAAATTTATTAGAATATTTCATGACAAAATATGTTTCCTATTTGTCATGACAAGTGTAAACTAGGGTAAAAATGAAGCGATGATTTTGAATAATTTTAATAATTTTGTATCAGAGTTTTGGTTTATAAATCACCATGAGTTTTACAGTGCAATTTGGTGAGCTTCAACGATGACTTTGGATAAGAACCATGAGATCTTCACATTTAACCACTAAAATGAATATATATTTCAATTCAGTGATATATTGTACGGTAGAAGCTCACGACTTCTTTACCCTGGGTCGAATTTTTATGTTTACTATTGTTATGTCTGGGTCCAATTTTTATGTTTTTTATTATTATGCTCTTGCATGCTATAGACGACTTATTGTGAGAGTCAATAAGTCAACTTATGTGTTATTTTGTAATGCCATACAGTGAAGTGTCTAGATTAGCAAATTGCTTAAGCTTGTTAGCTAAAAAAAAATTACCCTTACAAGCTTACTAGAAGCCTAAAAGGGTTATTTGCACTAACATCTCTTGAAGTTTTGGTCAATTTTGTTCATATGCAAGTCAACGTTTATTTGATAGTAACACCCTTTGGGATTTTAAAATCTTGCATCCACACCCCTTTTTGGCCTATAAAAAGACCTAAATGTTTTTTTTGACTAGTCAACAATTACTGGTGATCATGAAATGACCCGAATGTCCTTTTCTAGCTAATTTTAATGGACTAAATTGACCCATTATTTACCACTTCATGCCATCGTCTATTATAAATATCAAGTTGGGCTTTGCCTTCCACCGTCACAAGTACTTCAAGTCCCACTGGGCGTGCTTCCTTCTACTACCTCATGGAGCCTGAATGTTGAAAGCTAGTAATTGCTCTGTCGGTGACTGATGCCGCTGCATAGGGCGTCTCCCTTTCGCCGCCAAATCCATTGTCACATAAGATAATAAAAAAAGCAAAGCATGTGTGCAAGTGTGTGTATATATATATATATATATATATGAATTGGGGGATTAAGACATACTGGAATTATATATATGTGTATGTGAATTGGGTTCCTCGTGGTTCAATTATGTTCATTATGAGTTCGATTGAGATTGTCATGGGTGGAGATGATGGTGGTAAAAATGGTGGGGGTAGCAATGATATATATATGGTTTCATATTGGGGTTTGAGAGGTAATGTATGTATATGAATACGAATTGGGTTTGATTTGAGGTTCTTCATGGTGGAGTGGTAGAGGACTTGATCTTGGCCTCCGCAAGGTGGCGGAGCAGTAGATGCTTATGGTAGCGATGCTAGTGGTAGTGTCGCTGCAACCTATTTATAGTTTTCAATTGCTAGGGCCCTTTACACGGTGGTTGAGGTGGTGATAATGGGTGGTGGTTGTGAGGTGGATGTTACGGTGGTGAAGAAAGAGAGAGAAGGGGGCAGATCGTGGTGGAGTTAACGATGGTGGGAGGTGGTGGCGATGGCAGTAGGTGATGACAATGGGTCGGCGATGGTGGGTTGTGACGGCCCGAGTTTTTCAACCCGGTGCATCAGTGATGAACCGAAAGAATGACCCGATAACGGATCCGAAATGCGGAAGCGAATGAAGCTAAATGACCACTAGAGATGCACGTCATCCCTAAGGCATCAAAATGAGTCCCCACGAAGCCATGAAACTCTATTAAGCCAAGCAAATGAAGCAAGAATGCCAAACCTGAAAAGAAATAAACTAAGGGCAAAATGGTCATTTCACATAGAAATGGGTGCCACTGTATACACCATTGGAAGGACAACGAAAAATGAACAAAATTAGACTCAAGAACCGCCTAATTATGAGTCCGAACGGAAAAGATATGAATTTAAAACAATGTGGCCTTCTCCGTTAAGAGTTACCACGAACCTATCTCACTGAAACAGGAATAACTCACACTATAGATGGAGTCTTGATGAGTGGTTGATACCAGCAGAAAGCTAACTTCAAGCTCTTGAACTTAGACTCAAGAACGACCCAATTTGGATTTAAAATGAATGAGATGTGAGCTCCCAAAGTTGATGCAACAAGGCTATCCACGGAAAAGATGAAGAATAGGGTTCCAGGGAGGATCGGTTGATCGAAGCCCAATCATCGGTCGGCCGAAACGATGATTTTCTCAAAAAGCCTACTGGAATGGGGTCTCGAGGCTTATCGGTCGACCGATGGTGTTTCATCAGCCGACCGACACATCTGCTGTAGCTATGAAAAACTGCTGCAATATGTAAAAATGGTGTTCGGTCCATCTCTATGGTTCTACATGCTTTCTACATGATTCGAATAAGTTTGAAAACATCCCCTAGCATCATTGAAGCATTCAAATCGTGCCAAAATAAAGAGGAACTCAAAATGACACCCCATGGATGAATTTTTCATAAAAATTCATAAAATCGCCAAAAAATAGTTCTAAGGTTGAAACTTAAGAGTTTTGTGAAATGTGGACATGCACGCAAACGTAAAATGACATTTAAGACGCGTCATAATGGTCCGTGGCCTCAAAATGTCCTCAATGCAAAATATGACCTCCCAACGGCCAAAAATGCCTAAAAATGGAATAAATGAAACCAAAATGCAAAACACAGAACGAAATGGTGTTTGGTCCTTGGCCATACCTCAAACATAATCATGGAAACCTTATGAAAGAAAAATAATGGAATTCCCACACCCGGTGTAAAAGTTATGAAGCAATGACTTAGCATTTCACAATATTTTCATAAATAACCTTAAAAATGAAAGTGTATAGAATACAAAATACATGTCATTGGCCTCCGGCCTTAACTCATACATGCCAAATACACTGAAAAGAGTGTACTTATGTACACATTACATATATGAAATAAAAAATACAAATTTGATATACAAGTCTACAAAAATGACCTTTCATGTCAACATTTTCATGAAAATGATACTTCATGTCTACAAAACTTCCATAGTTTAGTGTGGATCCCAAATCAAGGTCCCTGTACCTGAAAAATGTCCCTACTACGTGGGTGAGTAACATAAAGCTACTCGTAGGAGATGAGCATGCATCGACCTAGCATTTCACAAAATTACCACCTTAAGGTGAAACATGTTAAAGGGCTCATGCCACTTAACGTCTATGTCAAGATGAGACTCAGGGAGCATCATAAGCTACCTTAGATCATTTCTAGCATAAATCAAATCATCCATGCAATTTAAACAATATAGAAGCATGTTATATAAGGCAACATGATATAGGTTCTCAAAGTCTTCAACTTGAAATCTAAAACTCGAAAACAACTAAAGTGGATCATGCCACATAACGTCTATGTTTTAATGAATTTATAGGATCATTCCTAAGTTATATTGGCACATCAAAACACAAATCACAATATCGATGCAATTTAACCAACATTGGAACTTCCAATACAACACATAAAACATAGCTTCTCAAAGTAAACATCTTGAAACTTAAAACGAGAAAAACAAATAAGGAACAACAAGTTATAACATCATCTAGTTATCAACTTTAAATGAAAAGCGAAATCAAACAAAGTGGATACTCGGACGTCACGCTAGATCAGATCGATAACATAATTCCTTTAGGATTACTAGCCCATGGGTAACCTCCCTATGTGCGCACTAGACTGTAGAGGGACAATCCCCCGTACTAGAACCATGTCCTAGCCGTAGTCAAATAACGACATCCCCAAGTTTCCAAAATCAACAAGTTGTGCAGCAACGTATATATCAATATGTATATACAAGATAGTCAACTATCTACCATGCACAACCAAATTGGAAACACATACAATACATGCACTAAGTCCACAACTACTATGGCACGACAAATGTCGAATCTTCAGTGTGCGATTCTTTACACGCTATGGCAATATATTCCAATATTGAAAACAGATACTCATGAATCTAATACAAGTCCGAAATCATGATTTAAACATATTACCAAGGTCAAATACATTATTTGATCATTAATGCAATAGAAACAGAAATTAATTAAATAAACTAATCAATTTTCCTAAGTTTCATATCTCAACCAAATAGTCCCAAATCAATACATGTTAATCAACATAGCATGAACATTACAAAAATCAATCTAACAACTTAATTAAACCAATGGGACCGTTAAATAGATTTTAATTAATTATTTTAATTAAAATTTCTAAATTTTCATATTTAACCAAATGCTCCCAAATTAAAGTATGTTAAAGAACATGCCAAGACTTAATTTAATAGCCTATCATAAGTGTTTTTTATGCAAGATACGACCATAATAATTAATCTTTCACGAAAGAAAAATATTAAATAAATGTTGCAATTCTTTTACAAATGGCCCTAATTTAATATATGTAAACAACCACAGCAAAGCTTAATTTTCTAGCGTGCCATAATTTAATTCTAAGTTATACATCATCATGATAATTAAATCTTAATCATAGAAAATAATTAAATTAAATTATAGAACTTAAACCAAAGCATGCATACAAGTTGTATAAACTTTTAAAATCATCCATACAACAATAATATAAACCTAAGACACCCCTTACCTCGATTTAAGATGAAAATCTCAAAAGCCACCAAAGTGAAACGGCTTCGAATCCGACAATACTTCAGGGTTTTGTCGGGGACAACACCATAAATATTAAACTCCAAATAGGACCTACCAAAATTCCAACTTGATCTCAAACTCGAACTCAAAATTTGGCCAGAAACGGGTTATAATAAGGGTGAAAGATGCGCGTCGTCAAGACAAGCACAAAATGCGAAGGCACTATGGCTTTATAACAAAGGGAAGGAGGTTTAAATGAAAGGAGAAGGATGGCAGCCCCCCTTGAGCTACCATGAATGCTTCTGGTCGTGCTTGAAGAGAGGAAAAGACAGCTTTTTAATTTTGTAACCCCCTATTTATAGAAAATCTCAAAAAGTGCCCCGAACGGGCCCCGCCGGATCCAGAAAAGTGAAATTCGCACAGACGCTCTCAAACGGCAAAACTCCGTGAACAAAAAAGATTCAAAATGAGAAAATATGAATAATGGAAGAAACAGCGTCGCAAACTGAGTCTCGAGTAGAGAGTTATGCCCGAACAAGTTTGTCGGCAACCAGGTCTAAAAATCCTGAAATTGGAGAAAAATGACCAGAAGGAAATTCTAAGAGTACAAGACTCGACGAAATTTAAAAATGAATCCCGTACGAGGATTCAGGCTCAAAATGAGGCATTTTTGTAATAACTTTCATTAATTGCACAATGGCCCTTCCAAAAAGTGAAAACTGCACAACTGGCCCAGAATGAAAATATCTTTCAAAAATATTTTCTTAAAAACTCCTGAAATAAAATATCTTCAAAATATATTTACGAAAAACACCCCAAGAAAAGAAAAAGATTCTGAAAAACTATTCATCCATGCCCCTATGGACACCGGGAGCAACCAGAGAGCTTTTCTGCAAAAGTAAAGACACGTATTTCGTGGAAACCACTTGAGATGAAGGCACGTGAAGCCGGAAATCAACTCTGAGTACAAAAAGTGAGGTTGTGCCAACAAAGTGACAAACAAGGAAAAGACAATATAGGGAAAAATGACGAAATAGAGAAAGGGACAAAAAGTGAATAGTGTCCGAAAAGTGAAAAGGTGGAAATGACGTGATCCTCAAAGGAAGTTGTCAATCTAAAGGAAAGAGTCTCAGAAACCATTTTCGAGCACTCAAGATGACACTATCTGACGAGAAACAGAACTCAGAAAGGAAAAGATAACGAAAAAAAAATTTATCCGTAAAATTTAAAGAAAGGGAAAGGGATGAAAATGACCGGGTCATTACATGGGTGGTGGTTGTAGTGTTGATGTTGCGATTGTGGTGGTTGTGGGGTTGATGTTATAATGGTGGTTGTGAGGTTGACGTTGTGGTGGTAATTGGAGAGACAGCGGGGAAATTTTTCTTTTGTTGTCAAGGGTTATTTTTGTAAATTTCATTGTTGATATTTTGTAAATAAAATTGAATTAATAATTTAAGGGCATTTATGTCATTTGAAAGCTCAAGGTGTGTCATTGTTCAAAATTGCATTGACCAGCTGCTGGGTAGAATTAACCAAAATTTTAAGAGGTGTCAATGTAATTAACCCTGAGTAAAATTAAAGCACATAGAGTACTGCGCTATCTAAAATCATAGCCCACAACGATTTTATTTATCTATTTATTTATTATTATTATCATTTATCTTGACAATGGTTAGTAGTTAATTGGGGAAGGGAGGAGTTGAACTGAGGATCAGTAGGGTGGGGGGCAATTTAAGCCTGCCTCTTTTACCATTTGGGCAACACTGCCACACCTCATAGCCTAGAAGGATCAGTGACGGAGTCAGAATTTCAAGTCAGGATAGGCATTGTACAATATATTATATATATATATATATATATATATATATATATATATATATATATATATATATAAACATTACAAATATAAAATACAAAAGAAGAAGAAAAAAAAAAAAAATTCAAATATGCACGTTAAAAAGATGAATTTTAAAAAGTAAAAATTGAAAAAGAAAAGAAAAATGAGAGGACTTTAATAAGAAAAAGTTAAAAGTTTCAATTAAGGAAGGAAAATTTAACCTTTTCTTTTAAAGAAATTTAAGGAATTTGAAGAATAAAAGAGAAAATAAAGGAATAATTTTAGAAATTACAAAATTTAAGAGGCACTATATAATTTTTTTTTCATATAAATGAAAAAAATATTAAATATTATAGAGGGCGGTGCAAGGCAGGAGGGGCACGGCCTTCATTGGCTCCGTCCGTGACAAGGATTAAGAGAACCACATTCAAGCGGGGTGGTTGGTTCACTAGTTTGAGTTTGATGTGTTTGTTTGAGATAATGCATTTTAGATAGTAGTTGAAAAAACAAGTCACACTTAAAAAGTAAACATGAGAGATACTAAAGCCTTTAGGTTGGTGGTAGTTCTTTTCATTCTCAAGGAGAATCGTCTGAATATGTTTGATATTAATGAAAATAATAATAATAATAAATAAATAATTTAATATTTTAAATGAAAGTGGCTTGGCATTGAAAAATATTTCAAAATATGAACACATGGAAGTTTTAACTCCTAGAATGAGCTCATTAAGCTCGGTAAGTTAAGTTTTGTTATACTTTCCTAATGGAAGGGAACGGAATAAAAGGCTTGCAGGTTGAAAGAAATTTTGTTAATATTAAATTGGTTTTTATTTTTATAAAGACAAGATCAATGAAAAATGGTACGGTGATTCATTTATTAAACTAGTTTATTTCCATTTCTTTCTCCCAAACCAATTATTTTCCTTTTATTTATTTATTTTTATTAGTCTCATATAAAGTGGTACTCTCATTTTTTCTTTTCGGCTCCATTTGGTTAGATAAAAATAAGCAAAAAAATAAAAAAAATAAAAAATGAAAGAAAAGTGAAATAAATGAAAATAAAAGTTATTTTTTAACATGCATTTGGTTAGCAACTTAACATGAAAATTTATTCAAGAAAATTATAGGAAAATATTAATTTGTTATTTTGAATAGCATAAAAGTAAAAAGAAAGTGACTGAACATACTGAAATTACCCTTATGATTTCAAATACTAAAAAAATAAATAAATTTGTATTTGATGATGTCTACTTTTAGCAAAAGAAATAGTAAAACGATGAATTATTAAATTTAATAATATAATTATTTATAATTAAAATAAGACTTCATAATATATTATTAGGTAAAAATAGAACTAATTATTAGTTTAAGACAAACGAAACTTAAAAATAATAACAACGGAGATGAAGAAACTAACAGCAATATTAAATTTTGAATGAAACTTGATTATACGTTGTTGTTGCTAATTATATATGAATTTGTGGAAAAACAAAGAAACAAGTGTTTTTTTTTTTTCAAGAACTTGCCTAAGTAAACGGTAAAATATGAATGTCAAATAAAAAGACTTATTTCACGAGTAAATATTATTTTCCTATATTTTGTGCAGGAAAAGTTTTGACAAAAAATAGGAAAGTATGGAAAACAAAAATTTCCTTTACGTTTCTTTTTCCATCTATCCTTTCTTTTTTCATCTATCCAAACTCCAAAAAAAGTTTAAATTCTTTTTTTTTTTTTTTTTTTCACCCTACCAAACATCAGGGACGGGAACGAATTTTTTTTGTTAGGAGGGGCACAATGTACACTAAATACATATAAATGAGTGTTTATGGAGTATATATACATAAATGGTGAATATATATAGAGATTAATATTTTTGGGATGAAGTAAATTAATAAATTACATATATAGTATATAATGAAACAATTTTTAAAATAATATTTAAGGAAACATATATAGCATACCAGGGAAGGAGAAATTTAAGGGGGGAAATTTTTACACATTTCCAAAAAAAAAAAAACAGAAAAAAGTATATATATACAATAAGGGAAGGAAAAAATTCATAGCTATTACTGGTTCTGACCCTGCCAAACATAGCCTAAATAAAAAGGGAATGATGTTGATTAAAATAATGAATTCTACTTAAATATTTTTAAAGTAATGTCTTTATATAATAAATCAATACGAGTATTTATATAAATGGTAAAAAATAAAATAAATAGTTGCTTATTTGAAAGGTTAATGACACAAAACTCACTTGAATGGTAAAAAAATTGGATGTTATTAACTTGGAATAAAAAAATTTGCGAAAGTTTGTAAATAGGTTTGAATACTGTTATATATATATATATATAAGTTGAAATAATCCAACTTATTTAGGGAAAAAAAAAGAAATAATTCAACTTATGTTAGGATCATTGAAGCTTTAGGGCACAGCGGGCTTTCGAACTGCACTTCAAATTTAAATGATGTGCGAGGCTGATACACATGCTCTAACATGGAAAAAAAAATAAGATCATTGAATATATCTTAAAAAATTGTTAAATTAAATTAAAATTAATTGCATAAAATTCTTTAAAATATGATTAAATGCATATTAATGATTTGATTATACTGTTGACATTTCTATCGCTAATTTACAGTATTTGATAAAGTTTTGTGACATTCACATGAAAATCTCGAATTTTTGAACTAATTTTTAATTTCAATTTCAACTTTTTTATTATTTATTATTTTTTATATTCAACCCATTAATTATCTACAGCCAATGTGTGTTAAAAGGGTCGACAGTTTTTTTTTAACACCAACAAGAGAACAATTTATTGAGAAAAAGAAGGCAGTCAAATCCAAAAGCCAACTGGACAATTCGCTTATTATGACGCTAGCCGCAACTAGTTCGGACACAAAATAATTTTCCTTGGTCTCGAGTGTTTCTTTCTTTTAAAAAAAAAAAAAAAAAAAATCACGGAGAAGATTTTTTTATCTTAATCTCTAAGTTTGAAATAGGCGAGACATCTCCGTATTTGTTAAAAGCCGATATTTTCGCTTTGTGTCCGATCTACATTTCCGTATCTGAAAGCTAGGGTTTCTCAATTCTCCTCCTAGATTGCACACAATCCACAACTACTTCCCGTTTTGATCTCAACATCGGAGGTTTGTCCTCTCTCTATACATATGTGATATATGTATGCGCTCTTTAAAAAATTTCTCTTCAGATTTCATTTGTACCGTCTTTCTTTCTGAAATTCGTCGTTCTGACGATTCTTCGTATATATGCGTCTCCATCTAACTTTTAGAAGTGCTTGATTCTTCGTACCGTTCTGAAATTCATGGTTTACTATAAAGTTGTTCGCTTTAAAAATTTAAAATCCCTTCTGAATCGGTGTAATTCTATACATATATTTTGCAAATTTTTCGTGTGAATTTTCATGTAATGCACGATCTTCATTATCACTACGAATAGTTGGTCATCACTTTTTTTTTTTTTGGTTGTAAATTTTAGTTTAATCTCACGGTTTCTGGTTATTATAGCATGATTTTTCGGTAATTGGTATGAAGATTAATTTTTTTTTTTTGTTAGTGCCTTTTATATGTTGAACACTCAATTGTACTATTCTAACAAATCAATGAATGTATCGCTTGTTTAAACAGGTTTTTGGGGTTAATGGCATTGTTTTTTCGGTCATTATTGGATTACTTGTTGTTGATTTTACTTCTTTTCTTTGATTGATCAGGGTTTGACCTTTGAATTATAGATAACAATATTCTCATTTTGTGGCGGTAAGAGGAATTTGGATCAGAGTCTTATTTGTTGGGGGTTACTGTCTCGGTTGTGATTCTGGATTAGGAATTTGAGTTGGGTTTGTCAGCTATTGTTGAAAGGGAGGGGTCAAAATTTCAATATGAGAACTTCTTGGGCGGATTCTGTTACTGCTGCTGAGACTGTAGTTTCTGGCAGTAATAATAATGTGAGTGGTGGAGCTTCACGTCCCACCAAATCTGCTTATGTTCCTCCGCATCTTCGTAACAGGCCTGTATCGGAGACACCAGCTCCATCATCTAGTGGTCCAACATTAGGTAATGGTAGGATGCACAGGGGAGATTCTAGGTCTGACTACGGGTACCAAGGTTATACTGGTGGTGGTCGGGTTGGTGGTGGCGGCAGTGGTTGGAGTGGCAGAGGTGGGGGGTGGGACCGCGGGAGGGGCCGAGAGGTAAACCCCTTCGGTAATGATGATGTTGATGGTGATGCAGAGCCTTCATTTGGTGAGCAGGAAAATACTGGTATAAACTTTGATGCTTATGAGGATATTCCAGTTGAGACAAGTGGAGATAGTGTGCCACCTCCCGTGAATACATTTGCTGAGATAGACTTGGGGGAGGAACTGAATCGAAACATTCGGAGGTGCAAGTATGTCAAGCCGACTCCCATTCAGCGTCATGCGATCCCCATTTCTCTCGGGGGTCGGGATTTAATGGCCTGTGCTCAGACCGGGTCTGGCAAGACAGCCGCTTTTTGCTTTCCAATTATTAGTGGAATTATGAGGGGGCAGTTTGCAAGACCACGTGGATTACGGACTGTGTACCCACTTGCTCTTATTCTCTCTCCTACAAGAGAGCTCTCGTGTCAGGTTGATTTGTTGCTAAAAGGATGCACTTGGTGCATTTATTTATTTATTTATTAATAATTTAGGAAATAAGGATCCTTACATTTCATATTGACATGCAGATACACGAGGAAGCTAGAAAGTTTTCCTATCAAACTGGTGTCAAGGTGGTAGTTGTTTATGGAGGAGCACCAATCAACCAACAGGTTTTTATTGCCCTTTCAGTCTCTGGTCATATATGTAGAAGTATGGAATTGAGTTGCACGGTCTTGGTTCACAGTCACACTTGATTTTCATTGATAATAATTTTGGTGTAAACTAAACAGTTTAAGATCTGTTTATGCATGAGTGGATGTAACACCTCTTAATGCCATCTTTTGATTTGTTTTTGGAGTTGATGCCTGTGTAAGTTGTAGCTTATGGATATTTATGTCCTTTTTTTCCATTGATTTTTTTCTTTTTTAAAGTTTCTTTTGTTATTAAAAATCTAAATTGTCTTGTATAAACTTAATAAATAAAAATTAAGTTAAAGATGCTTGAGTATTTGTTTTTTTGACCTTTCTACTGACTTCGATTTGTCATCAAATCCTTCCATTCCTTTATCTTATATGGCTGTAAATGGACCTTTATGAGCTTCCAAAATATTTTGTAGGCCATGACCAATGCCCCAATTGGTCTTATACTTGTGACCTGCTATCAGGAAAAAAAATTGCAAATAGGAACTGAGAGAACTTCCCATTTATGTATACGATGAAACTTGCCGCCTAATGTGCCAAAAGATGCATTTTGTGAATATCTACTTTGAGATACTTGTTATATGCATTTCAGAGTTTCACTTATCAAAAAAAAAAAAAAAAATGCATTTCAGAGTTTTGGAGTAGTGTTTTTTTATTTATTTTTAATGCCACTTGCTTCCCTTTCTTTTCTAGAGCGCATTAATTTGATGTTTTGGGGTAAGCAAAGTGTAGTGACTATAGTCCAGAAGTTCCTGTTCAGCTACTTGCAAAATGGGGAACTGTGTACTGCCTTTTATTTTTTCCACCAACACACTAATTATAGAGCACTTAGGTTTTAGCAATACTATCCTAACCCAACCCCCCCCTCCCTCTTTTTTTTTTTTTTTTTTTTTAATTCCCACAGCTAGCTGAAACTGGCCTACATTTTTTCCCATTTAACTTCGTATGTCGTAATATTGACGCAGGTTTATCAGTATGCATATAGTCATGTTTGATTAGTCCAGCAAGTGCATTGATGTGGTAGTCTTGGTTATTGTCTATCCTTGTTTGCTCATGTTACCATTGACTTTAGATTGAGTATCTTTTATCATTACCAGAGCCAATTGCAGCATCATCTTGAACTGATATTGTGTTACTGTTCGTACATGTGCAACACTATTTGTTGATTGTATGTGATAGCGGAGCAGGGTAGTGAGAAAGGGATGGGTGTAAAATTGGACACTTGGCAGATGTAGGCATACATGGTGGCTTTGCAGGGGATTTTGTTGTAATTTAATTGGATAAGGCTTGTAGAAATTGGTTAGATCTGGCTGAAGTCTTGCTTCTTTGTAATATGCGACTCTTTGAAGTACAAGCTACTCATGGTAAGGAGTGTGGATGTTGTGAAATTGGTGATTTTGGAGGAGAAGTGATGGTGCAGGACGATGGTAAATTAGCCATTATCGGGGTCTTGGAATTTTCCAATAAAGGATTTTATCTAGTTAGACTTCTAGATGTTTTTTTTTTTTTTTTTTTAGGACTTTTATCTAGTTAGACTTCTAGATGGTTTTTTTTTCTTTCTTTTTTAAAATCATATATTGTAAAAGCTTTTTGGGGCTGTTTTCTCTCTGTTTGGCAGTGTGGTCAGGGGATTGAATACAGATTCCAATTGCTCCATCATTGGCTTTGTTCAAGTTACAGGGAGGGAAAAATAAAAGTTGGCATTATATAGGAAGTTTTGCCCTTTGTAGCATGGAGAGTTGAGCAGCTTTGAACTAATTCTGGTTAGTAGGAAAGAGGACATTGAGCATCTCACTTTCGTATATTTGTTTTGGGCGGTAGAGTGGCATCTCTCCCTTTTTCCTCTCAGGTTTGCTATGGCATTCCTCCTTCAAAGCCAAAGCAATCTATAGTGATATATAGAGAGGTTGGCTGGGGGATAGCTGGAGTACCGATGAGGGACATTGACTGTAACCAAGAGCACATTGATCCTTCTCCTCGCTCGATGTCCTTCTTCACTCTCCCAGTTTCCGTGGTTAATAAGTTAGAGAAGCTTTAGCTTGATTTTCTTGAGGGGGGTGGAAGAGTTTAAGTACCGTGATGTATATTGTTAATACTGTTTGCCCTCTGATTTGAGTTGATGAATTGGAATGAGATGTCTGAAGGAGTTTCATAAGGCTTTGCTAAAGTAGTTGGAGATTTCTCGAGGCATGATGGATTAGGGTGTAGGGTTGTGGCCTCAAAATAAGGGACTTGGGGAGTAGGTCTATGAAGTGCTTGGGGCACATGAGGTGGGAATGTGGAAGAGCTTTAGGAGTGAATGGGGAACATTTTGCTGCAAATGTTCATATTTTAGTGGGGTGATGGGGGTTGATTAGATCTCGATTAGATGTTTAGTGTGGAGGATCTTTGAGAGAGGTTTGTCATCATTTGTTTCAGCTTGTTTAGGTTAAGGAAGCATTAGTTGCTGATGTTCGTAGACTTGACTGGAATGGGGTATTTTGGGATGTTCAATTATGAATAAACGAATTACAGTGCGATTGAGCTAATTGTGGATATATTAGAGCGTTTGCAAAGTGTGTGACCAGGAGGAGGGGTGTATGAGATCTGGTGGAAGGCCTTGAAGTTTTGAAAATTCAGGTGAAATTTTTTACATTAGTTGGTGGAGTCATTAGATGGGAGATTCCTCAAAGTTATATGGAAGGTTAAGGCTCCTTCTAACGTGGCTTTCTTTTTGTGGACTGCAGCTTACTAAGAAATCCAGATTGATAATCTGATTGTGAGTGATAAGTCAATATCCAACTGGTGTTGCATGTACAAGGAAAATGAGTAGACTGTGGCGCGCCTCCTCATTGATTGAAATTTGATTAGGGGGTTTGATCTTTTGATTTTGTGCCGCTCAAGTCTGATGGGTGTTTTCCAAGATAGTGTGGGATTTGCGTCTTTTTTCACAAGGGGGTTTGAGGAGGTGGTGGAGGAATGCTTGGAATGCGGTTCCTCTTTGGTTTATCGGTGCATGGGGAAGTGGAACTTTTGACATTTTGATGGGGTGGAAGAGCTGTCCTATGGAATAGAAAGTAGATTAATGGCCATTTAGCTGGGTGTTATGTCGGGTTAATCCCTCGATTGATACTTTCTTGGATTTGACTCCTTGATTCTTGAAAAAATATTTTCCTAAGCCCATGAAATTTTATTATAATTATAACTTGCATTAGACCAAAACCAAATGTACTAAATTGAGTTGGGGTCTTTTTATGGTATGTTTTTGAGCCTCAATATGGCCATGGATTGAAAAATCTGAGAAGATTTAGGGCGCTTTGGTTCTTGTTTTGGGTAACCTAAACAAACCCAAATTTTTGTGCACTCTTGTCAAAAGTGAGGGAAAGGGAGAAGTGACAACAAAGTGGAGGCACCTAATAGGATTTTGAGTTCCACCAAAACTCCACCAGTGACTTGAAGCATCAAAAGATGAAATAAATAAATAAATTATTCATTTGGGGTAGATAAACCTAAACACTCTAAATATTTAGGACATATATGTGTTGAGGGACGATAATTAAAATGTTAAATGTTGTTTTTTTTTATATTTTATTTTTACAAGGGATAACCCATATATTCCGGTTAGCTTTTGTTATATTTTTTAAATAATTATTGCATAACTTGAGAAGATAAGGCTCATTAGTTATCTTGTACATTATTTTACAATCATGTTCTTTTTTCAATATAAAAAGCGTCGGATGTAATACATTCTTGACTTGCGCCACATGTATATTATTTTTTTTGACAAATTGCCGAGTGTGTCGGTAGAATGTCGTGTCCAAGACAATGCTGTACATGGAAAAGGCTCCTCCTAGAAGGCACTTGTGTTGAATGGGAAGAAGGGCTGGAGGGGAGGGAGGAGTAGGTGGGAAGAAATGGAGAAAGAATAAAAGAAAGATTCTTGTAAAAATTTGCCTGTATGTTCAAAGTTTTGGACTATTATAGATCTTGAAATTGTAAAGCAGGACAATAGGAGATTAAATAACCTGTACTCGTGCGGGTTCCGTTATCAAGAAGTGTATCAATGGCTGCTTTTACCAATTTCTCCTGACACGTTTGTGACGCTGTCACGCTGAACTGGACTCCCGATAGATAAGATAAAATCAGAAATACTCTTTATCTCATACTTGTCTATCGATACATAATCTAATGCTTTAAAAAAAGAATAGAAAAATTTTCTCATGCAGAGAAGTCTTGATGAAAAGGTAAAACTTTTTCTAGGATATCTTTTTATATGGACCCTGGTATTTGTTTTGCCAACAGTTTTCCGCCAGTCTCAGGCCTGCCTAGCCCTTTTTTATTCTTTTTTTATTGTCCCTACTAACCTTCCAAGCATTATAGCTGAGCCCAGGAGAGGTCAAGTAAATGAAAAAGAAAAGAAGAAGGATAAAAGGATATTGACCATCATGTTGAAGTTTCCAGAATTTGGTTGATCAGATATATCCTATGTTTAAGGATAAATTGTATAATTGATGTTGGCGTTGAAGTATTCATTATTCCTAGATATTGACATATATTGTAGGCCCATTCAGACAAAGTGAGCAGTTGATTGTTTAGTAGCAACAGCACTTCTCCTTCGGATTTAAGATGGTTATCTAATGGCAGGGACGGAGCCACTAAAGGCTCTGTTGGGGGCAGCTGTGCCAACTTAAATTTCCTTTTTATTTTCTTCGACATCGCACAAAAAGTTTCTAAAAGCTCTTTTTGTCTTTGGAAAAATTATAATCTAGTGAGGGGAATAATATTTGCACTACACTCAGTTTGCTTTTTCAAAGGTAAATGACTTAATTTATCATTAAAAAGCATACTGACTTTACTGTGTAATCACTTTAATGACCAAATTTAAAGATAATTGTTATTTATTGGTAGTGCAATGTTTGAGATGAAATCACTGGTGACTTTTATTATTATACAGTGACCATGACCACTGTAAAACATTTGCTTCTCTTTGATTACTTAATCTTTAGCATGATTGTTGTGTTTGGACCTCCAGCGTAATATATATTATAAATCCAGGCCCATTCCAGTTATAATCATTCAAAAACAAAACCCATGACCCAAATCCAATATTCATCTAAAAAATGAACAAATTCACAGTCCTTTCTTCATAAACTAGTGAGGTAGTACGGACGTTTGTGACTATACAATTCGGTCCTTTCCACGTATCAAATCTCGTCTCTCCAAAGTAAATTTATGGTTCCATCATTATCAATTGTGATCGTGAAGTTTCTATTTTTTTTTTTTATAGGTATCATAGTTTTTTTGGTAGGTTAGATTTTATATCAAGTCCATCCTCTCTCCTTTTTTTTTTTTTTTTTTAAACATCAATTTCAATTGCTTTCAAATTTGGTGGTATCTCTTGGATATGCCAATTAAAAATACTTATGTATGGAGAGAATGATAGCCAAGTTGATGACTTATCAAAAAAAAAAAAAAAAAAGAAGGCCAAGTTGATGGAATTTTGTTTATTGAAACTTTTTCTATACAATGACCGTGATCACTGTTGTCAATATTGATCCTGAAGTTTAATTGAATCTGATAGTGGCCAATTTTGTTCTTATTTATCTATCGTGTTAGAATGTTTCTCTTTTTTGACATAATTAAAGTATTCATCTTTTCTGAATAGTTTTCCTAAAAAAAATAAAAAATCCCACTGATATTAAAGCAGGAAAAATGGATTTTTTAAAAAATAGTTAAAATAAGTCATCTCTTTCAAAATATGATCCAAATTCAATCTTTTTTTCCTTTCTAAAACAGATATATATACGGTGGGGTTAACTATAATAATTTTTGTATGGCGTGTTTGGAACAAGTTGTCATTATCACTTCATTTAGTTGTTTAATTATCTTATTATCATGAAGTCTGTATTATTTTGTATAGATTTCTGAATTTTGGTGTAGACTGAAATCATATTCATTATATGCCAATGTTGCTGCTTGGGATACCTGGTTTGTTTCTCATTTGATAAGCAGTGGCTGCCTTTGGTTACTATAACCTGATTGCAAGTAATATTACCCTTTTTGCAGCTGGACTGAGTATCAAATATTTGAAACCTAGTGCTTGTTATTAATGGCTTGTTCTGTGTGGTCAGTTGCGAGAGCTTGAGAGAGGAGTTGATATTCTCGTGGCAACTCCTGGACGATTAGTTGATTTGCTTGAGAGATCGAGAGTGTCGTTGGAGATGGTAAGATACTTGGCTCTTGATGAAGCAGATCGAATGCTGGATATGGGATTTGAGCCTCAAATCAGGAAGATAGTGGAACAAATGGACATGCCTCCCCGAGGCGTGAGACAAACAATGCTGTTTAGTGCTACTTTTCCAAAAGAGATTCAGGTCTGTTCATTGTATATAAAATTTCTTGTCAGTTTTTTGTTGTTTATATTGTTTTTATCTAATGCCATAAGCTTTTTTTGCAAAGTAATCTCTATTGTAGTATCAGAATATTATTTTGATTATTTTTTCTTTTCTGGAAGAATCTGATTTGATACTCAGACGATCTTGACTGATCAATTTGCTTTTGCGTACTAGTAGGTTTCGTTTTAACTTTTCATAGGTGTCCTAGTTTTGATATTCACATGGATTTATTCTACTCATAACCCCCTCCCCCTCCCCCTCGCAATGGGCGTGCGCTGTTGCTTCTAGGTTGTTAGTTTACATTCTGTTGTCTGATGGTGAGGCAGCATGGAATGAGTCGAGAGATGTGCAACCAAATTGGCATTTTTTCTTTTTCCCCCCTGGTCTGTCTGATTTTATTTTTATCTTTTTTTGTATTTTGTTTCATATACAGAGACTAGCATCTGATTTTCTTTCAAACTACATTTTTTTGGCCGTCGGAAGGGTTGGTTCAAGTACTGATTTGATTGCTCAAAGAGTTGAATTTGTTCAAGAGACTGACAAGAGAAGCCACCTTATGGACCTTCTTCATGCACAGAGAGCTAACGGAAATCATGGCAAGGTAATACGAGCTACACTTTCTCATGCAATTTGTACTTACCTGTGGAATAATATATACTTAATATTAGTAACATACCAGTGAGTTTAAGCTCTGCTGGTATCTAGAATTTGATTCCTATAACATTAGTGACTACAGAGAAAAGAAAAATAAGATGAAAAAATATACTTACCTTTGGCTTAATCTTCTGACTGTTATTTTGGCAATAAAACTGTAGTTTAGAGGCTATCTATTCGGTTCATTTTTTTTTTTGATAAGTATCTATTCGGATCATTTTTATGGCTGGTTTATAGTTAATTGTCTGTCACTTAATTTGCAGCAATCTCTGACTTTAGTATTTGTGGAGACGAAAAAGGGTGCTGACTCATTGGAACATTGGTTGTGCATTAATGGGTTTCCTGCAACTACAATACATGGTGATAGAACACAGCAGGTGAGTTAACAATTTTGAGAATGTACACTGTTAGTTTGATTTTTGTAAATGTTATCCTTAAGAGTTTCATTAAAATGTGTGCTCCTTAATATGCTAATGCCACAATGCCATACATTGTTAATTTATCACCTTATCTGAGTTGAGAATCTCAATTGTGTTTTTGATAACTACTAAGTCCACAATCTAGAGACGTGAAAGGATATGATGTTTGGACTTTTATATTGTACCACACTTGTTGCATGTGACAACGAGGCTGGCCAAAGCTAACATGGGATGAATTTATTGGAAATGATTTTCAAATGTTAATATAATAGGAGAAATGACTTGTGGTGGGATACAATGGAAAAATAGAATTTGGACGGCCAACTCCAGTCTCCATTCATATAGGATCAGAGGAGGGATGATGATAATGATCTTATTTACGAGGAAAAATAATAATTTATTCTGACAATCTGTTTGCTTATCAAGAAAATTATTAATTAGTTTAAAGATATCATTCATGGAGCTAGTTTATAGATGAGGTAATTTTTTTGAGAATTAAAGTAGAAAAGCTATAATGACCTGATGGAATTCTTATTGAGGCTTGAGAGTGTTCGAGTGACGATGGTACAGTTTGGCTGACTGATTTGTTTATCAAGATTGTGCAGACTTTTTAGATGCTCATTTAATGGAAAAGAAGTGTTTTGAGTGCCCCTTTATTTAGAATATAGGTGCTGTCTAATTTGGTCATCTAACTTGTAGTTCTTATGAGTCGCGCAATGAAACTTTGGGAGAGTAATTGAATGAACAGTACATTAGACAACAATATTGAAAATCTGTGTCTTAGCATCTGAGGTCTACTGTTGAATCTGTTTTCCTATTTCAGCGATTAAAAGTTAGTATAAGTTAAGGTCCTTTGGAAAATAACTTGGAGGGCTTTTTTTTTTTTTCCCTTTCCCGCAATAATTAAAATAACCTGTAGAGTTTTACCTTTTTCATGCTTGAGCATCATTCGCCATAACAGTAATAAGGAGCAAATTGTTACGATGGCTCTCACAATTTGCTTACCTTATCCTAGATCCGTTTAATTTCTTAATTAGTAAAGAGTCCATCCTTTATTGCGGACCATCAACCATTTATGATAACACGATTTTCGCAATTTATATTTCCCAGATATGAACACCCTCATATACATATAACCCATTTGTGTAGTCAGTCAAGTGGACACCTCGATTTAAATGCCGAATCGATGAATACACATCGTTCACCAATTACATATAAAGCATATAAACCCCATATATATACATGGGATAAAATGTCTTACATAATCCATTAAATTGCCTATGCTAGGGCATAGAATACCAACTTTTTTTTGATGAAGTTCTTATTTTGATGAGATCATAATGTCGGCTATTTCTGTTAAAACTTTGAATAGAAATTAAGTAGGTAGGAAAGAGTGAAATTTGTGTGAAAATAGGAAATTTAGAAATTCAAAGGGATCAGATTAGATCAGATTTGTATTGGATCTGAAATGAATTGACATATATGTATATTATAGTAGTCTGGACCACAAATGAGAGCTAATAAGGAAATCGACAATCCCATAGAAAGACATCTTTATGGGGGAGAAATGTGACAACCTTTGTGGGTGGGTGTGATTTGGGCGAGCACTGGTAGGCTACGGGGTGTCACGATTCCACATTGCCTGGAAGAGGTGAAGTGCTATATGTACACTCTTCTATGACACAACGCGTTTTAAAGCCGTGATGACTGTGAACCTACTAGAACTTCGGAGTTAAGCGTGCTTAACTTGGAGAATATTGTCTCTGGTCCGGGAGTGCAAAAAGCGGACAATATTGCGCCTGGATAGGGTGAGGGTTGTTACAAGAAAGTTACGCATTGAGTATGCTCCAATGGGTTGTTACAAGAAAGTTACGCATCGAGTATGCTCCAATAAATTTCTAGCCCTTATTATCAAATAAGGAAGTGAGCTTGCGAAGACAATTTTAAGGAGTATAAATTTAGCAAGATTAGTAGCCAGCATGAAGGTATAGTAAAAATCAATGGCAAGACTTATCTTAGCTGAAATTCTAGTACTTTCTGATTATAGGATCAAATATTCAGAGAGAAATTCAGGAGGGCATTAATCATATAACTAAGAGTGGGATGGTTGAAGTGGAGAAGTCCTCCAAACGATATGTGATTGTAAAGTTCATGCTAGGCAGAAGAGAGTGGGCTATAAGAGCTATTTGGCCACTACTATTTTTGGTACGAAAGTTTGGCAATTAAGAAACATGTTAAAAGATGAATATTTCTGAAATGAGAATGTTGGGATGGATTAAGATATAATAAGTGTCATTTTAGATGTGCATTTGAGACCAAGTAATGCAATGGTTCAGAGGAGTGATTTGATCTAATAAGTCGAGGTGCCAAAAGGATGACTGAAACACGAAAGTGAAAAGGAGTTTTGGTGGGACTGCAAAAAATGACATGATTGTGTTGAATGTAACTGTGAATATGGTTTGGTAGGGAGTTGATTGGATTTGATTTATCATTGCAGCCAATCATGTTTGTGCTTATGATGATTACGAGTCGGGTTCTGCTGGGTGTTTTCCTCTAATCAGGCTCTAAGTAATGGTAAATAACTGTAGGAGGTTTGAGCAAGCTATTATTGACAGAATGTAAAACAAGTATGATGGTAGTAATGACTGTAGGAGGTTTGTGCAAACTATTATGACAGAACTTTCATTGTTATTTTATTTTTATTGGTGGAATGTTGGTTACTAATATTTTCTTAAGTTTTTGCAGTCCTTTATTCCTCATTCCATGATTTGGCCTCATTGTGTTATCACTTATCAGAATAACAAACTTAATTATTATGCACGTGCGTACAGGAAAGAGAACAAGCATTAAGATCATTCAAGAGTGGAAATACGCCGATTTTAGTGGCAACAGATGTGGCAGCACGTGGTCTCGATATCCCTCATGTTGCTCATGTGGTCAATTTTGACCTCCCTAACGATATTGATGATTATGTACACCGGATAGGACGAACGGGACGAGCTGGCAAGACAGGATTGGCGACAGCTTTCTTCAATGAGAACAATTTATCTATGGCAAAGCCTCTAGCTGATCTGATGCTAGAATCTAATCAGGAAGTACCTGCTTGGCTCACTCGTTATGCAAGTCGTTCATATGGAGGGGGTAAAAGTAAGCGCTCTGGGGGAGGACGTTTTGGTGGTCGTGACTTTAGAAGGGATAGCTCTTTTAATAGGAATGGGGGTGTCACAGATTATTATGGTGGTAGTAACAGTGGTGGTGGATATGGGGTTCCTGGCAGTTACGGTAGTGGATATGGTTCTGGAGTAACCAGTGCGTGGGATTAGTGTCCACAGTGCACTGGATTTATTTTCTTGTAGTATATATATTATTTTTGTCAAAATTTAAGGATTATTATTATTATGTGTTACCTTTTTTCCCAAATGTAGTTGAGTTCCGTTTGCCTTGAATGTATGAAAAGCTTTCTCGAGTATCATCGAATGCTTGTGGTTATGTTGAGATGAATGTTGATTTCCTGTGTGGTTCGGTTGGTAGTTATTTTTTTTCATGCTCTGAGTGGTAGTGAACAAGGTAACACCCAGGCCAACAAGTAATTTCAAGATTAAGAACAATTCTGTATGACGAGGTCCGATTTGATTATATGTTGTAGTCTCATTGAATATAAATATCCAAATCATTCTTATTCACATTCCGTCTTTCTCAATATTCTTTATGCTACGGATGCTACGCATATTTTCTTTCATTTATATCGGACTTTCTTCCAAACACTGATTATAATTAGATTGTGCTTCTATATTTAAGTCTGTCTAATTTTATATATATATATATATATATATATTTATTTATTTATTTATTTGTTTGTGTTTCCAATATGTTTTTATATTTTTAGAAAATTAAATAAAAATTTCTCATTAAAGAGAGGTGTGAAGTGGGAACCACTAATCAAATTGGGTTTTTCTTTACTTATATTGTATTTTATATATACATATATATACACACATATGTATATGAATATGGATGTGAAAATTAGGATTTTTATTCACGGAAAAAATTTGTAGCTTCCTGAATATTGAAGAAAGAAAAAATTAGGAAAAAAAGAGATTAAAAAGAAGGGTGATTTAGGAAAAATTAAATTCATGTGATTGAATTATGTTGGGATTTGTTACCTTTCCTATTCAATGACAGTACTGTCTCTCTCTCTATCGTATATTCTATCAAAAGAATTACTTTCACAATTTAATTACTAGTTACTTTATTCGAATTATTTTGTAATACAATAATTTGTAATATTTAATATTTTTTTTGTAAAGTATCACTACAGATTTATTTAAATCTAGAGATATAACTCTTTTGAAGTCATAAACGAAATTGTTGTTTATTTTTTGAAGTTGTAATTCAAATTTTATTTTGAGGCTTAAAATTTCACGTAAATCTTTATATTGTGTTTCTTGGGTTTTGATTTACTTTGTGTAACACAGTGCCAAATCTAAATATAATATATATATTTTATTTTTTTATTTTTATTTTTAAGAGTCGGTCATAAGTTGGATAGTAGATACTATACTGAAAATGGCAATCTCATATTTCCCGCTCGTTCCAATCGATGAAAAATTCAAACGCAGCCTTAGCCCGTTGCGCCTCTTTACTCTCTGCCTACTTAGTTCGGCCCCTCTCTCTCCCCTTGAAACCTAGTTATTCTCCAACATAGAATGACTCGAGGCGCTAAGCGAAAGTCCAATCAGGACATTCCGTTACCGCTAGGGTCTTCTTTTGCAGCAAAGAAGGAAAAGAAGGATCCGACGGTGGATGATGATATCGGGTTCGCCGGAAATCCAGTTCCAGCCAACGAAGCGAGGGAAAAGTCGTCATTAGGGTCTTCTTTTGCAACAAAGAAGAAAAATAAGCTTCCCACTGCAGATGAAGACATCAGCTTGGCTGGAAATCCAGTTCCGGCCAACGAAGCCAGGGAAAAGTCGTCATTAGGGTCTTCTTTTGCAACAAAGAAGATAAAAAAGCTTCCCACTGTGGATGATGACACCAGCTTGGTCGGAAATCCAGTTCCGGCCAACGAAGCCAGGGAAAAGTGGCCTGAACGTTACCAGTCCAAGGTCTCTCCGCGAATTTTTATATTTTTATGCTTTATATAATCATTATGAATATCATTACAATCTTTGACAATATTTTATATCTTTATTTCAGTCTGATTCTGCGTTTCTTTTATGTTCCTTGTTTACAGAATAAGGTCAAGACTGTTATTTCTCCTAATGGATCCGAAGAGTGAGTGATTCTGTATGTTAACATCAGTACATATGTGGATCTAATTGTTCTTTTTATTGTGTTTATGGTCGTTCTTGTTTCATTTTAGCTGTGAATCCACTGAAAAAGAGGTTTTGCAAGCAAGACGTCACTATACTCAAGCCATTGTGGATGGTTGCATATTCAAGCTTTATGATGATGCATATGTCAAAGTGAGCTCTCTCTCAACGTCTGTGTATATATATATGAATCTGCATATTTGTGTCCATGCTCTGTAAACTTACATTTTGTGCATATCTAAAAATCTATTCAATTATGTATTTTTGTGTCTATACATGCCATAGAAGTTCTGATGCCACTTGTTATTCCAGTAGATTTAAATTCACTCACAAATAATAAATTTGAACAAACAAACATCTAAAAGAAACCATATTTAACTTCGTTCAGCCCAAAAATGAACTCACAAAATTGAAGCTTGAGCTAAATTCTGTTTTCTTCTCCATGATGCTCGAACTCTTGTGATTTCAGGAGTACTCTCTTTCCTGAAACTATAATTTCCAAGTATGTTTCAACCTAAGACATCTCCAACATAGAAACATGATCACAAAGAAAATTCCAAATAATCTCCATGGTGGCTTAAATTCTATCAGCTAATTGTTTCTTTCTGTATGAAAATTGGCTCTGACTTTGTGCATGGCCCATCTGCAATTAGAATCATCACGGCTGTTGAATCTTTTTTGCATATTCCAGATGTCCCAATATCAGAAGCCTTCATTCTATTGTTACTTGTTGGACATTGATAATGCTTGTTAAAGGGGTTGATACAAAATTCTGAATAATATTTTCATGTTTTTATAAAGCTTTGTATGGTTTTAATGAATGCTTTGTAATGACACTTGTCCAAATGTAGAATTATTTGTTTAATAAAATTTCTTTTATCAGATTTGATTTATGGATATCATATTATGTTTTAGCAACATTTAATTTATTGAAAGATTATTTGTAGACTTTGTTATATATTTTCTAATGATAGTGGTTGTTAGTGAAATTGTTACATCAAATTGAATAATTCTTGCAATCTGTACTAGTGACCAGGATTTCTGAGATTAGGTGTTCTCAAGGAACCAGGAATGCTGATCAAGGTTTCACATGTATACATATAAGGTTGACATGAAGTGAGCTATTGGTTGGGCCATTTGATGGAAATTTTGTTATGGCTTGATTTTCCAACACATCACTATTATACCAGAGTTGATCAATAATAATCCAAAAATGCTTTGGTCTAAGTTCATTTTTTGGATTCTTATTTTATAAATTTGGTTTTATAATTTTCATGCCAACTAGAGGCCATGCCTGCACTTCAATAACTGTTGTTTATTCACACTTCAGCAAATTTTGATGTTCGAAGTTCGAACCATATCTGGTGCCATTATTATGGGTGTACATGCATATGAGTGCATGTTAAACTGTCTCAGTTTAAAATAACGAGAGGGAGCTACATAAGAAGATGCTGGCGTGTTATATTTGAAATCGGACTGAAAGTATGGTTTTGCTTTTATATTAAAATACCTGCTTATAATTTTTGTAGCCATATTATTCACTTGCATCTTGTTATCCAATTAACTGGTTACCTGGATTGTAATATGGATGGTAAGTTTTGTAGATACCAGTATTTTTCTAGTACAGGAATTCAAGTAGTATTTTGTTTTTATGGAATATGTATATACTTTCTCTTATTTTCTACTCTATTTTTAATGTGTTAGGCTGAAAAGGGAGAACCTGATTTCATTGCCAAGATTGTGGAGCTGTTTGAAACCATTGATGGAGAACCGTATTTTACAGCTCAGTGGTTCTATAGAACTGAAGATACGGTAAGGGCTATATAACTTATCCATTATATTTATTTTGATTGATATTTTCATTCACTAATCTTCAAATGTTTGAATATTTCTAGATAATAAAAAAACAAGCCCATCTGGTTGACCAGAGACGAGTGTTTTACTCGGACATAAGAGACGACAATCCGTTGGATTCCATAGTATCGAAAGTAAAAATTGCCCGACTCCTGAAAAATGTATAACTATCACATACTTATTGTCACTATTAAATCCAGTTTTATATATGTCACATTAACTCCTGCTGTATGTATCAGTACATAGGGTGATGACTATCTACTTTGTGCAACAGGTGGATATGGCTGAAAAAGGGAAGGCAATCTCATCTTCTGATCTGTATTATGATATGACATATTCGTTGCCATACTTTACCTTTACAACCATAAGTACAGGTAATATTGTTCTGTTAAAAATGACTGCTGTAGTGTTTTTTCTGCTTTGACTCGTTAATGAATAGATGATACCATGGAAAGCCCATATAATGTGTGAAATTGTATACAATCTCAAAAAAATGTATATTTTTAGTTTAACTTAGGATTGCCTTTTGCATCATTGACTCCAGATCAGCTCAAGGTAGATAGTGATGCATCATCAGTAACATCAAGTGAAGCTAGTTCAAGCAACGCTCCAGGAGACACAATTGATTATTCAAAGTCTTCCGAAGCATGCAATCTTCAAGTTTCTGAGATGACTCTACTGGATCTATATTCTGGTTGTGGTGCGATGTCTACTGGCTTGTGTTTTGGCGCTTCCATTTCTGGTTTGAAACTTATTACTGTAAGTGAGAACTGAATTTAAATGCCATTTTCATTTATGCACAATTCCATGTAAAGATTAATCTCTTGATTGCTAATATGTTTTTTTTATCTGTATTTGGTTATTAGAGGTGGGCTGTTGATATAAATTCTCATGCATGTGAAAGTCTAAGGATCAACCACCCTGAAACTGAGGTGATATATGAGTTACTTTTCTTCTATTTTTTGTATGCCCCAATTTATCCACATCCCTCATCAATAGGAAAACTGGAATATGATTTTAGGTGAGAAATGAAGCAGCCGAAGATTTTTTGCATTTGTTGAAGGACTGGGAAAAGCTCTGCCAGGAGTTTCCTGTTGATTTTAAACAAGACAGCCTAGATAGTGATGAAGACGATGATGCTGCTGATGCGTTGAAAGTTCCTCACGGAGAATTTGAAGTGAGGAAGTTAGTTGCTATTTGCTATGGGGACCCCAACAATGTCAGCAAACGCGGATTGTACTTCAAGGTATTCAATATTAACTGAAAGGAATGGGTTATTGATGTCATGTAATGTGATTGACTTACTGTATTTTGTTTGTGCACCTTTTTTTATTATTCCTGATACCTGTTAAGTAGTAAAAAATTTGACCTCCTTTCCTTTTCCAATATATTCATTCAAGTGGTTGAAACGTCTTAGGAAGATATATCTTACTAAATATTTAAAATTGCAACAATATTGAATCAAGTTTTCCAAATGTAGATGTGCTTATGAGAGGAATGCTTGAGAAGCTATTTTAGTATGTTGTATATTTACATTGTTTTTTCATTTTTGTATAGTCATTTTAGGCTTAAATTGTAATAGGGTTAGAACTTGTATGTCCATAATCTTTTATAACGTTTAGAAGTTTTGGATAATGCTTTTAGATTGTCAAATATCATTGCCTAATGTTAAACTTAACAAACTTGATAGATATGCATGTCTTTTTAGATAAAATTTCCGAAATGCAATGCAATTAGCAGTTTCTTGTATGCAATAGGAAAATATCAGATACTGCAAATCTCATATGTGGGAATGCCTTTATTTTTACATGGAATAGTGCATAAATATAAAAAATTGGAAGACTTCTTTACATAAATGTTCCTTGAATATTATCACATACTAGTTTCCTCCTTATTCTCGAGAATCAACAATTGTTCATTTGTTCCTATACCTTTCACCATTCATATCTTCTTCTCAGTATTGCCAAGGTTGATCAATTTATAGTTGTCGCGAATTCTTTTCTTATATGAATGGTTATTATTCACTTCGAATTTCTCTTGTTATGAATAAAATACATTTAAAATTAAGAGAAATTCTTAATTTTACTTTCAGTTACTTTCTTTTTCTCTTCTTTTCCATCTTTCTTTACCCTAATAAATTTTTGCATCTATTAGGTGCGTTGGATGGGCTATGGTCCTAGTGAGGACACCTGGGAGCCTTCTGATGGGTTAAGGTATTCTATTTATTTACCCCTTGCTGTACTTTAATTTTTTGTTTGGCTGCCTATCACTTTTGTTATCCACACAAGACATATTTTCTAATGTTATTAATTCTATATCAGCAAATGCAAGGAGAGAATAAAAGAATTCGTGACAAGAGGTTATAAATCAAAGATATTGCCTCTTCCAGTAAGATTTTCATCTTTAGCATTTGAAGTTTTAAATGTTTTCTTATCACAGATAGTATCTTTTCTTTCTGTGGGCCATTTTATATTTTATTGAAGGAGTTCATTTCATGACATCTTTGTATTTCTTTCCATGTTTACTTAGGGTGATGTTGACTGCATATGTGGAGGTCCTCCATGTCAAGGAATTAGTGGATTTAACCGTTTTAGAGACCAAACTGACCCTTTGAAGGATCCAAAGAACCATCAGGTTGTGGTGTTTATGGATATCATAGAATTTTTGAAGCCTAAGTACATATTAATGGAGAATGTATGCGATATACTAAAGTATGCTGGAGGAGCTTTGGTCTCTTATGCCATTGGGCGTTTAGTGTCTATGAATTACCAAGCACGATTGGGTATAATGGCGGCAGGTTCTTATGGAGTTGCTCAATGTCGGATGCGAGTCTTCCTTTGGGGTGCCCATCAACTTGAGGCAAGTTTATTTCTGATACAGTAATTCTGTTATATCATGATTAGTAACTCACAATTCTTCTCATGTTTTAGAAACTGCCTCAATATCCTTTACCCACACATGCTGTCATTGGAAGAGGTATTGTAATAAATGAATTTAAGGTACGTGTACTGTTTATAGGCAGTGTTTGTGTTTAGTGTTTGATTGAACTATTTTTAATTTTCATGTAACATATCTTTTCCTTAAATATAGGAAATTATTGTTGGGTCTGACAACGGGCAGTCATGCATGTTGGAGAGGAGCACTTTACTAGGTGACACAATCTCAGATTTGCCACCGGTAAATGTTACTTTTAAAGTTATCTTATGGTTCTTATGATTAAATAATCTAATAATGCTTGAGATATTCAGTTGATATTTTTTCACATTAATTTAGGTCACAAATTATGAAAATCGTGAAGAAATGCTTTATGGTGGTGCTCCTCGTAACACTTTTCAAAAACACATTAGATTTAGAAACAAAGGTGAGTACAAAAACCCTTTTTCTTATGCAAAATGTTCACTTATGTGTTTTGTTAGGGTAAACTCTGCAATATTCCGTTGATGTATTGTATTTGTTCAACTACTTTTTCATAATGTCAACATGACATCTAGTCAATAACTATAATTATATAATTGGTATTTCATTGCCTTGATCAATCGGTATTTATGCAAGATTATCCTGAATCTTGCCAATATGCGCTACGATTAGGAAAATCGTAATAATTTTATTTTCCCATATTTCTCCACTCTCTTCCTTTGTTTCTTTCTCTAGTTTAAATCAAAATCTACTTGAAAAACATCAGAAACTGTAATCTTGATTAAAAAATTGATTGAACCTTTTAAGTAGGGCATGTTAAGTGATCATTGCATATGTGATTGAGCAACTAATTTATAGTTGAAACCATTTCTTTGGAAATCAATCTTAATGTATATTCCAATTGGCCTTTAGGGAGTTCATATCATCAAAATGTTATTTCTGATGTTCTAAATTTATTTTGTTGTACAGTTGCTGGACAGAAGAAACAAATGCTTTATGATCATCTACCATTGAAGTTGAATGAGGATGATTATGAGAGAGTCTGTCGGATTCCTAAAAGAAAGGTTTCCTCATTTTTATTTATTTATTTATTATTATTATTATTTTTTCTGAATCAGAAGTATTTAGTTAATTTACTTCATTTTGAATAGTCATTGACTGTTCACTGATTGTGTCTAAGAGGGAGCTAACTGCAGGGAATAGCCATTGACTGTTCACTGATTGTGTTTAAGAGGGAGCTAACTTCAGGGAATAGCCATTGACTGTTTAGCGATTGTGTTTTATTAGGGAGCTAACTTCAGGGATCTGCCGGGAGTAATGGTTGGTTCAGTTAATAAGGCACAATTGGACCCGTCAATGGAGAGAGTGTTGCTTCCTTCCGGGAAACCTTTGGTACTGTTCTGTTGCAAAAACCTCAATCCTTCTATTATGTACTCTTTTCTTTCGCTGATCAAGCCAATTCTGACTTCCATTACCAATTTACTTGTAAAACATAGGTTCCTGATTATGCTATCAAGTTTGTCCGTGGGACGTCAACAAAGTATGTGCTACTTATTTGTGTATATTTATTTTGACCATAAGGATGTTATAAAGTATCCAAATTCTTATATGTAGGCCATTCGGTCGGTTGGGTATGGATGATATTGTTACCACGGTAGTGACAAGAGCAGAGCCCCACAACCAGGTTTCAAAACTTAATAATTTTCTTCAACATACTATTTTTAATCATGATCAGGAACTTCGGCCAACTTTGAATTCAAATTCTTTTTTTAAAGGTTATCCTTCACCCAGATCAAGATCGAGTGCTAACCGTTCGTGAAAATGCACGATTACAAGGGTTTCCGGACTTTTACAAACTACAGGGGACTGTTAAACAGAGGTATCAGACTAAACCATACTTTCATTGCATGGTCTATATATATATATATATATGTATGTATGTATTTGGAGTGTCCTTGTTGACACTAACTGTTCCAAAACTTAAGAGTAGTGGTTGATGTTCTAATAAAACTGTAAACTTGTGTGATGTGAAAACCTTATCTATAATTAACATGTACTCCCAAAATACTTGTCCATCCACGTCTCAAAATACATGTCCCATTCCTAAAATGGATGCACTATTTTTTTATAACGTTCCTAAACTACCCTTTGACATTTACTTTATTAAACAAGTGTACTAATTTCGGAGCACTCTTTTGTTTTTTAGTAAGGATAAATTTGAAAATTTACTCTTTATTGATATAATAAAAAAAATATAAATTCTGCCATTATAAAAAGTTAGATTCCCCACCAAAATGGCCAAGAATTTTGTGTCATTATTTTTTATTTTTTTGGAGTTAATAGTAGTATTCCTCCATAAACTTGGTCGCTAATTCATAACTCCTAATTCATTTTGATATGGTAGTTAATCATCCCTAAAATTGGGTGTGTTTCTATTTTATTTTCAGGTATATACAGGTTGGGAATGCGGTTGCATTCCCGGTATCTATAGCATTGGGATATGCCTTGGGTAAGGCCAGCCAAGGAGTCCATAATAGTGAACCCTTGATGACCCTTCCTATGAAGTTCCCTGACTGTCTGAAAGATATTCCGTGCTTAGATGAATCTGACTGATTTTTTGTTGCGCAAATTCATAGCTGTTTGGTTGAAATGTAGGCTATTCTTAACCTTAGTGTCCCTTCCTAGCAATTTGGTTGAAATGCTAGTAGCCCATTCTTTGCAATTTGGTTGGAAGACATGCTATTCTTCACCATCTAGTTGGAGCAATGTTGATTTTTGCATCTATGGTTTTAATGTGTTTTTTGATCATGCCGGGAAATGTAACTTCAAAGTATAATATTTGAGATGTTAGAATTTCAAATGTTATTCAGATTATATAGCCGCACACTGGTGCCTGTATTGGCAACACACTTTTTCTTCTGTTTTCCTTTTTCTTTCCTTTCCCTTCACCGCCACTTCCCTATTGGCTTCTTAAGAAGCTTAATTACTATCATTGATGCAAGTGTTGCAAAAACTACATGCAGAATTTTTTTTTTGGTTAAAGAACTACATGCAGATTTGGATGCACTTTATTGTTACTTTTTAGTCGGTCGAAAAAGATTTTTGTTTGAAAAAATGGAAAATGCAAGTTGTTGGATTTATCTGATTGATAGTTGTATCACAAGTGAGATTGGATCAACAATTAAAATATTAGTGCAATTTCTGTCTTTAGCCTTAAACTTTATATTTAATGGTTTTCGTACAAACTAATATGCCTTTAAAAGTTTTTCTAAAGTTTTCAACCTTAAACCTCTCTTGTGATGCTAAACATTTTGGCTTTTGTAGTATGTGGAAACAACCCAAAATTCACTGTAAATTCATATACTGTGTGCAAAGAAACTTTATCTTTGATCCACTCTCTTTGAAATTTTATCACAACCATGAAATCAACCACTAATCCTTATGAAAACTCAATCGAAGAGACAAACCCTAGCTTGGAACCATGTGTATTCTTGAGTTTGACGCGTATGTCCGGCTAATTACTGAGTTCACATCTGCCCCTACTGTATATATGTATCCATAAAATAAAAAGTTCTCAGTACAGTAATGATGATGTTGATGTTGATATATATATAGAAATGCAGTATTTTTCATAACCACAAAAAACCACTTTATCATTGCTTCAACCCTTGCCATGCTTCACTTATGGCCTGGATGTTGAATTTTTGTTCTTGCAAGAGACTTATTTAGTAGCAAAACTACTTACATGTGCATAAAGTTTAGGGGTAGTGCAATTTAGTGTAAAAAAAGTTTAGAGGTTATCAATTTAATCAAAATGTCTAAGATGTCTGGCTTATCCAATAATTTCGGCAGAAAAGCCTTATTGTATCAAAGGCTTAGATGCTGTCAGTGGGACATTTTGACCAAACTAATAGGGTCTTAAAAACATTTGAAAGTTCACTACAATATGTTAGAATATTGATGATTGCCCATATCAATCTAAAGAGCACACAATATTTAAAATCAGGCACTATATTTTGAACGGTATCCATGAATTTTAGTTGCCTCACGTCAAGTGACAGTTACCTATGCACGATATTGTCACTACTCATAGTTCTCTTGCGAGGCCCACGTGAAAGTCAACAAATTATGTGGACTTGGCAAAAGAACTGTAAATGTGGGCCCACGAGGAGGGCAGTGAATACTGACAAAGTAGGCAAGGATGTAATGTTACGTTTGGTGTGCAAGAATGGAATGCTCATTCCAACTATTCAGTTATTTGGTGTACATGAATAGAATGGAATGACTATTCCAATAGAATGAAAATCCATTACAGGGAATGAAAATCCATTCCATAAGTAAACCTATGGAATGACCATTCCATTCTATAGTAAGATAAAATTATTTTGTAATATTCCCAATAAGCCCTTAATCACATTCCAATAAGGCAAAAATATTTCGCATTCACCAAAATCTTTCACATTCCATTTTTCATGTTTATCGATTTCTTTATTAGACGTGATAAATGTCTTTCATCTTCCCTCTCTTCTGAATATACCCAGAGTTGTATTGACAAAAAAATTGCAGGACTTTCAACCAAATTACAAGTATTAATTTCTTTATTTATTTATTTTTGATAAGTAAGTATTAAATCTCTTTTATCTTCTGTGTATATCACTTTTTTATTTTTATTTATTTTTTTTGTATCTTTGTATTGAAACATTTGTGTAATTTTCTCGAACCAAAAGTGGACTAATTTGACTTTTAGACCCTTAGTCAAGTTCATCGTTGGATGATTGGAGAACCTTGCTTAATTAGAATTTTATCAAAACTAGAATTTTCAAGAAATCTACAATAAAAAAAATTAAAAAAAAAATTACACAATTACTTGGAAATATTACCAGGTTTTTTTGTTTGGTTGATGATTTATTTATTCCTTAATTTTAGTTGAGTTGATCTTATGGTGCATGATTTTTTATATATTATTAAGATTGATATATCATTATATATATATATATATTATTTTTTAGCCTTTACATCAATTTCTTAGATAAAATATTCAATCATGATAAGTTGGTTTAGTTATAATTTTTTTATTTTTCTTTCTTCCAATAAAAAAGGCATTTTTGAAAAACGGCATTCCCTTCCAGATTTAATGATACTCAACCAAACAATAAAATGGTAATAATCATTCCATTCCATAACGATTCATCGTATTACACCAAACATTAGAATGGTAATACTCATTCCATTCCATTCACATTCTTATTCCATTCTAAATTTTATTTCATTCCATTCATGCACACCAAACGTAGCATAAGGATTTATTTGGTTAAATTTTTTAATAGTAGAAAACCATACAAAAACTTGGAGGTTTACCATACATATACTCTGGTGTAAATCGATTCATTTCAGAGCACAATAAACATTTTTCATGTAGTTGTGTACTTGGAGATCTTTTTAACTGATAATACTTGACTTTACCATACATGTGCTCCTGTATAAATTGATTCATTCTAGAATACAACAATCCTTTTTTGGTGAGTCATATACAACAAAGTTGATGATCATTTTATCTTACCACAAACTAGAGAGATCATTTTAGCGGATTATTGATAATTACTCAATGTTACGACACATATGCTCCATTAAATGGATTCATTTCAAAATATAACAAACCTTTTCATTTGGTCATATACGACAAACTTAATTGGAGATCATTTTAGTTAATGATACTACAACAAATTTAGAAATCCTTTAAGGAACATTGAGATAAATGACTGAATTTTGATTAAATGCAGCACAAGTGAATTAGCTATATGGAAATTACATATGCATTGTGTTGACGAACTTATAAACTTTTTATATGCTCCGGTGTTAATTGATTCATTTTAGAAAATAACAAACCTTTTAAATTAGTCGAATACGACAAACTTAGAGATCACTTTAGCTGATAACACTTAACGCTACGACAAACTTAGAGATGAAGATTGAAATAAATGACTGAATTTGATTAAATACCGCACAAGTGAATTAGCTATATGGAAATTACGTATGCATTGTGTTTGACTAGTTTAGAAACTCTGTATATGATCCAGCGTTAATTGATTCATTTCATAATACAAGAAACCTTTCAGTTCGTCGATCAGATACGACAAACTTAGGGATCACTTTAGCTGATAATACTTGACGTTACGACAAATTTAGAGATCCTTTAAGGAACATTGAGATAAATGACTGAATTTGATTAAATGCCGCCCAAGTGAATTAGCTATATGGAAATTATGTATGCATTGTGTTTGACAAACTTAGAAACCATGTATATGATTCCGTGTTAATTGATTCATTTCAGAATACAATAAACCTTTCAGTTCAGATACGACAAATTTAGAGATCACTTTAGTTGACGTTACAACAAATTTAGATATTTTGTAAGGAACACTGAGATAAATGACTAAATTTTGATTAAATGCTCCACAAGTGAATTAACTATATGGAAATTACATATGCATTGTGTCTGACAAACTTAGAAACTTTGTACGTGCGAAAAATTATACTTAATCATTCCATATGCTCCCGAGCCTCCTGTGTTAATTGTTTCATTGCAAAATACAACAAACTTTTTCAGTTGGTCGGATACGACAAACTTATAGATTGTCTTATCTAATAATACTTTGACGTTACGACAAATTTAGAGATCCTTCAAAGAATATTGAAATAAATGACTGATTTTTATTTTTATTTTTTGGAGATAAGGTGAATGAATTAAATGGAAGTCTGGAGTTCATTCGAACTAATTAAGGAACAGTACGTATGTGCTTATTTCTAGGTTGTAATGTTTGTCATTCTATTTAGTAATTGGAAAAACAGCATATAACTATGACCATCTATTCTATCAAATATGAGCACTATATTATTTGTAGTAAAGGAATATATATTGTTAATGGGATGTATGCTTTACATGGTGCTTCAGTGTTTCAATTATCCATTGGAAATCGCCATATATTAGGTCCAACAAATTAATTAACTGTATGAAAATTTGAGCATTAATTAATAATGAATTATAATTCTAGCTAAAATTGTTATATATTAGTTAAAAGTGTACCCACGATAGTGAGAGCTTGATGGACAGGAAACATAGCAGTACTCCGAAAGGGTGGCAAAACTCCAAAACCTATTATATATGTCTTAAATGTTTTTTCGATCAAAAGGCAACTCTTTGATATTTCTCATTGTAACATAATTTTTCTTTTTATTATTCTACATAAATTTTTATATATATTTTAATCCAAGGGGTTAAATTTTTATATATATTTTAATCCAAGGGGTTAGGGACTTAGTGACTCATGAATGTCTTAGAATTGAATCTTCTCAAGTGCAATCAATTTCTTAGGGGTCACGGCATAAATATGATCCGAGTTTTACCAGATTCACGTGGAGGGGTCGCTTTGCATGAGTCTCGTAAATTAGTCGGCCCAGATATCCCGATTAAAATAAATAAATTTATATTCTTTTCTTTCTTCTATCTTGATTTTATAGTTCTATACATTGGCTTAAGTTTAATTGATGATAATGCAACACAGACCCAACGCTGCTGCATAAAGCTCAACTCTATTTTTTGAAAGGTAAATATATATATATATATATAATATGAACATATATAACATGTGGCAAGAGCTTCACAATATCATCATTAACAAAAACTATTAGAAAATACATGAGCTGCTAAACCCTACTTTAATTAAGCCAAGGTCCATCGCTGATATAAGATATTCTGTGGACCTGCTTGACAAATGTTGTCCGATGAAGATGTGAAGAATATTGACAAACAGCTACTAATTCACTCAGCATGCTCTAATAATCTTGTTTTCTAGAGTTATTTAAATAAATTTATTCCTTTGCTTCTTAAATGTGTTACATTTTATTTCTGTAATGTTCACAAATATTTTTTGGATTAAAATAAAAATCTAAAATAATATTCCTAAACTACTCCGAACTCCGAAGTGTTGAAAAGTACTTAAATTAACAATGAATATCTATTTTAAATTTCACAAGGAGCACGAAATAAAAGCATGTGTTATCTCAAAAATTAAAGTCTTCAAAGCATATATTTATTTTTGGGTGGAGGAATTAGTTAATAGAAGCATTATCGAATCTCATGCACACTTATCCTCCTTCCCTCCAAAAATTTAAAAGAAAAAAAATCAATGAGATTTTTGTAATCTATATTAGAGGTTTTAATTATGAAGTTAGATTAATTAACACGAGACATGCATTTTCGTTTATATGAGCAGACCATTCAATTTGTTAAGTCATTACAACTCAGCAAGTGAGAGAATTATATATATTTAGGCAAATACTATTAATTTGAACTTATCCCTACTTAATGTGTGACCCATCTAATTAATTGTGTTTAGAGATAAATAAATGGTGAATTTATTTGATATAAATAGTACATATTTACTTAATACAAAATTATAAATATAAAAAAAGAACTGATTTTTTATATCAAATTTATCAAGCCGTATGATAAAATATTAAGGCAAATACTATAGATATTAATTTGAACTTATCCCTACTTAACAGTACAGCTAATTGTGTTTAGACTTTAGAGGTAAGTAAATGTTGAGTTTATTTTATATAAATAGGACATACTACATACAACATTATAAATATAAGAAAAGAAAAAAGAACTGATTATAATTTTTTTTTTTTCAGATATGATGATTATAAATATATAACTGTTTCTTAAATGTATATATTATGTTTGCTCACTGTGGGTTGCGGAAAATTGCAATAATTGGTTGTTGTGTAGACAATATATAATTTCTGGTTTTAATTTTAATTATTTTTTTACAAGTTGCATTTGTGGATGAAGCCATTGAGATAAAATTTTCTTTTTGTCTTTTTAATTGAAGATAAGGGATAAGTTTTGTTTCTGAAAAAGAAAGAATGTACAATAACTCCCAAGACAGTGGAAATTATTTAATTATATATTCAGAAAGAAAAGAAAGTAAAGTACTTAAATACCCAACAAACATGACTTTCTCATTCTTAATTTTGAAGAAGTAATGCGTGGTTTGGGTAAAATCGGTGTTAAAACAATAAATACTGGCACTAAATGAAGTTTATCAACACTTCTTGAAAATTTGACTTTAAATTAATTTATATATAATAGAGTAGAATCAAAGATTCCCAAAACCTGTTTAAATAACAGCCCCAGAGTGTTGCTAATCCACACCTCTCTGAAGATGCCAAAAAAATCAAGCAAAGTCAATAATTCTGGTGATGCTCCAAAATGGGAGTACCAGTGCATCTACTGCAATCAAACCTTCTTCTCCGGTCGGGCTTTGGGTGGCCACCAAAATGCTCACCGGTTTGAGCCCAGAGAGAAGAGAAGAACCCATCACCTGCGTGTGCCGATGCGATACCAATCTCTTGATGGATCATCTGGACCTGCTGCTGCTGTCCACTCACCACCTTCACCACCTAATTGGTCTGGTGGATATGGAAATTTCCCCATGACTGGCGGCCTTTGGCCGGCTGCTCCTCTCGGTCATGGAAATGGATTTCCGGCTCCACCACCGTTGGCGGCTCATGTTGATCACATGCAGCATGCAATCAATGTGGCTCCGGATTATCCATGGAATGGTGTGGTGGGTAGAGTTGGGATAAATCGTGACTTAAATGCTGTTGAAGTCACTTCCAAGATGAGGGTGGATATGGAGGTGGACTTGGAGTTGAAGCTTTAATTCTGAAAACTAACCCCCCATTCCCCCACCCACCCACCCCCCCCTCCTCTCTCTCTCTCTATATAATATCCAGCAGCGAGTCCTGCATTTCCTTGTATCAAATTGTCATGGTTGTAATGTTTTTTTATTTTTTATTTTTTTTAGGTTGCTGTTTGATGTATTTAGTGCTGATTCGTATAATGTTCATGTATGTTTAATTATGTATATATGTGTTTAATATATATATGTGTGTGTCTATTTCTGGTACTTATATATCGTTCTTGAAGTTTTCTATTAATTCTTCTTTTAACCTTTTGTTATCATTATTCCGTTACTTTTCTTCCATCAGTTAAGTCTTCTATATCATCAACACAAGAAGAAATTTAGTGAGATTACAAAGAAAATATATGAGCCCTCAAAATTAGGAGATATATATATATATATGAGCCCTCAATCCGCAGATGCATGTATATTAATATTCCTTCATATATATCGTTATCTACAATTTTCTGTGATACTGTAAGACATTAATATTCACATTTATTCCTTCTTTATACCTGATAAAGAAAAAATAAGCTTTCATTCCTTCTCTTTATTTATTGAATTAGTCAGTAAGCCTTGCTGTATTCGTAAAACTTTCGATTGTATATATTTTTTAATTATTGATTTGAAACTTGTAACACTAAATCTTACAAAAAAAAAAAAAATTGCAATTTTTTGTAACTCTTTTTATATTAATTAATAATTTTTTTTGTATTAATAAATAAATACTGAAATATTTTGAAATTGATAAAATAGATAATTTATGGTAGAGTTTTATAGAAACTTTTTATATGAAATATTTATATATATTAATAATTCTTGTCTAATTAGATTACCTTTTATTTAAAAAAAAACTCATAATAAAAGGTAATTTGTGGTAGAGTTTTAAAAAAATTGATTTATTTTTTATATCAATTAAAAAATATTTTTTATATTAATACTTCTTGTCTAATTAGATTTTGTTTAAAAAACTCATAATAAATAAATAAATAGGTAATTTGTGTTAGAGTTTAAAAGAAACTCTTTTTATATTAATTAATAATTTTTTTATATTAATAATTCTTGTCTAATTAGATTTTCTGTTATTAAAAAACTCATAATAAATAGATAAATAGGTAATTTGTGTTAAAGTTTTATAAAAAAACTCTTTAAAAACATCTTTTTATATCAATTAATAAATAATTTTTTATATTAAAAATACTTGTCTAATTTTTTTATAAATAGGGTAATTTGAAATTTATTAGTTTGATTTTATAGTTTTATAGAGTTATTTTTTTTTTTTTTTTTTTTTTTAAACTCTTTTCATATCAATTAATAAATATATTTTTTTATCTAAATAAATAAATACTGAAACTCTTTGCACATTTAATAATAGTATATATAAAAACTCTTTTTATATTAATTAATAAATATTTTATTATATACATAAATAAATGCTGAAATTTCAGAGCTTCTGTATTTTATAGATAAAAACTCATTTTATATCAATTAATAAATATTTTTTATATAAATAAATAAATACTGAAATTCTTTGGCAGAACTTTTGTATTTTATATGTTCCTCTGAATTTCTGGATTTCTGGATTTCAGAGCTTCTTTATTTTATAGATAAAAACTCATTTTATATCAATTAATAAATATTTTTTATATAAATAAATAAATACTGAAATTCTTTGGCAGAACTTTTGTATTTTATATGTCCCTCTGAATTTATGGATTTCTAGAATTCTGTGACGTTACCGATTTTTTATCGTTTTTCTAATTTCTGGAATTTATTTGATTTTCTAAATTATTTTAATCCTTGTCTCGTTTTGCGTGCCATGCGGGCCCCGAGGGGCGTTTTGGTCAATTATTGAGTCGAGGGTTTTAGAAGTGTATTTTCAATCATTTTATGTCAATTAAAAGTAACAGTTTCATTTTTAGATTTTTTCAAAAGTCGGGACGATTTCCGGACTCGGGAACTTTCCTTGGTTTTCTCATCTTAAGTGAGGAACGTTATTGGGATTTCACATGTGTGCGTGTATATTTATATGTATTCTTTGAGAGGATATTTTGGGCGTAGGCATGTTATTACAATGGAAGACCATGGACTAGGAGGTAACTTTGCCCAAAATTAGTAATCCACAAGAATTGGACAAGTGGCACATTATTGGCCTTGGAAGCAAAGTGAAAAATTAACCTAATTTCCTCCTTCTCTTCATTCAGCCGAGACCATCTCCCTCTCTCCTTAGTTTTTCCTTTTCTTCTCTCTATATATCTATACATCTATATACACATATTTCTCCATTGTTGCAAGCTTGATTTGAGGTGTTTAGAGTGAGGTTTTGGAGGTGATCAAGAAGGATGTTGGAGAGCTTGGCATGAGCTTTCATTAGAGACCAAAGGTGCAAGGGCTTGGAGGATTTTGAAAAAATTTGGGGTTTTTCTTCTATTTGAGGTAGAGTTTATCTAATTGTCGATTTCCTTGGAACTGGTAGTTAATTAGATGACTTTCCCTCATTTGACATGCCAATTTAATGTTAATTGAATAATGAAGATTTTAGGGTTTTGGTTGATGCAGAAGCTTTGTCTTATTAATGTGTTTGATGGAAATTAATTGTTTATCTTGTGTATGAATTTCAATTGACATGCTAAGAAGTTGCTATATGGTGGATTATCTCTATTACTCTTTGTATAGTCATTTTGATGTATGTAGAAACATGTTTAAGTGTTGGATTATCGTGTTATGGTTGTGAAATTGCTTATTGGATAATGAAAGCATGATGAGAATTTGAATGGTTGAAATCAAAATATTTCATATGCATGTCATGAGGGTATTGATGGGTATAAGAGAGGTGATGGTGTGAATGTGATGTGTGGATGTGTGGAGGGGTGAATGAAATGTGTGGGTGTGTAGGAGTGTGGAAGTGATGCATGGACATACGATGGTATAGACGGAATGTGTGATTATGTGAGGGTAGAATGTGATGTGTGGTTGCATTGGCATCTTGTGCATAGCATTGAATATGATGGTGTGTGAATTATTTAAAAATTGAGGTGTCGTATGTGAATCCCTCGCATGATCCCCATCTCTTTTTCCTATTCATTGCTTGTAAGGCATGTAATTATTTACCGTGCTTGAGGAGATGCCACTTAGGTATTCTCTACTGAGCCTTGTGCTCACTCCTCTACTTATTATTATTTTTCAGGGATTGAAGATGAGCCGGTGAATAATATACATCCATGGATATCAATGTAGATAGGACTTCACTTTTATTTTTTACCAAAGCTATGTAAATTTTGGCCATAGAGGCCTTACTCTTGTATTTAATTCCTTTAAAATTTGAATAAAATGAGACTTTTGTAATTCGGTCTTTAAATGATGTATTGGACGGGTATTGGGGATGCAATTAAATATAATCTCACAAAATCCTTCTTGGTGCATTTTCTTGGAACGTGTTATGTATCATTCAAAATATTTATTACCAATATTGTTATCGTATTGGGTTTTGAATTGTATATAATTACGTACACGTGCAATGGTGGTAATTGGGTGATTGGTTATCAAAGTTGGTGTATTTGGGATAGTGGGAATTGCGAGTGTGGATAACCCAAAACCAGTTGACGTATAGCGTGAACTAGTCGACGTGTAGTATGAACCAGTCCACGTGTAGTAGGAACCAGTCGACGTATAGCGTGAACCGGTCGACGTATTATGTGAATCAGTAGATCGGTATCTTGGCAGAGAGTTTGTCACTGTACACTTCCCAAACCAGTCGACGTGTACATCCCACACGTCGACCGGTATCTCGGCAGTGGGTATCATTATTGTTCATGTCCCAAACCAGTCTCTGTTTTGTATGTAATTACTATTTTAAATTCTTAAATTACACTTTGGTACCCAAGTAAGGTTACACTTAATTATTTTATGACCCAAATAAATGTAATAATTATGTTTTGACTACCGAAAAGACTATTTTACCCCGGATCTTATTTTAATTATTATGTGATGCAAATAAATGGCTATATTAACCTTTGAGTCTAAAATTATTGAATTAGGGCAAATTACCATTTTGTCCTTTTTGGACCTTGATAATTAAATTTAACGTGAAAAGACCGTTTTACCCTCGGATGATTTTGGGTCGGGTAATGACCCGTTTAATGATCTGGATCTAGTGGATTCGGGTCGTTAAAAATTCTTAATTTCTGTATCCCTTCCTCCTTCCTCCTTCCTCCTTCCTCCATGCCCCTATTTATAGGCTTCTTGGATTAATAGGATGATGACATATGTACTCTCCTGATAGTTATCATAAAAAATAACTATTCTTTTTATATCAATTAATAAATATTTTATTGTGAATGATTTTATTAGGTAATTTTTAGAGTTTTATAGAAACTATTTTTATAAAAACCTTTTTATATCAATTAATAAATATTTTATTGTGATTGATTTTATTAGGTAATTTTTAGAATTTTATATAAACTATTTTTATAAAAACTATTTTTATATCAATTAATAAATATTTTTTTATATAAATAAATAAATACAAAAATACTAAAACTCATAATAAAAGCTAATTTGTTATATATAATAGAGTTTTAAAGAAAATAAAATAGTTAATTTGTGGTAGAGTTTTATAGAAACTCTTTAAATATATCTTTGTCAGATGTGATAGAGTTTAATTGAAAATAAAATAAGTAATTTGTATTAAAATTTTATATAAATTATTTATTTTCTTTAAATATATATATCCTTGTCTAGTTAGATTTTCTTTTATTAAAAAACTCATAATCAAAGGTAATTTGTGGTAGAGTTTTGGAAAAATTATTTTATTTTTTATATCAATTATTAAATATTTTTTATATTAATAATCCTTGTCTAGTTATATTTCTTTTATTAAAAAAACTCATAATAAATAGATAAATAGGTAATTTGTGTTAGAGTTTTATATAAACTCTTTTTAAAAAATTATTTTATTTTATTTTAATATATCCTTGTCTATTTAGATTTTATTTTATTAAAAAATTCATAATAAATAGATAAATACAAGTGATATGTGATAGAGTTTTTAAAAAAATAAAATAGATAATTTGTGGTAGAGTTTTATAGAAATTATTTTATTTTCTGTAAAAATAATCATAATAAATAGTTAAATATAGGTTATATGTGATAGAATTTTATAGAAAATAAAATAACTAATTTGTGTTAGAGTTTTATAGAAATTATTTTATTTTGTTTAAATATATTCTTGTCTGATTAAATTTTATTTATTAAAAACTCATAATAAATAGATAATGTAATAGAGTTTTATAGAAAATAAAACAGCTAATTTGTGGTAGATTTTATAAAAAAATTTTATTTTCTTTAAATACATTCTTGTTTCATTATATTTTCTTTTATAAAAAAAATCATAATAAATAGATAATTAGTTAATATGTGTTGGAGTTTTATAGGAAATCTTTTAAAAACTCTTTTTATAGGAATTAATAAATATTTTTATATATTAGTAATTTTTGTCTAATTAGATTACCTTTTATTAAAAAAAACTCATAATAAAAGGTAATTTGTGGTAGAGTTTTAGAAAATTTATTTTATTTTTTATATCACTTGAAAAATGTTTTTATATAAATAATTCTTGTCTAATTATATTTTCTTTTATTAAAAAACTCATAATAAATAAATAAATAAGTAATTTGTGTTAGAGTTTAATAGAAACTCATTTAAAAACTCTTTCGATATTAATTAATAAATATTTTTTATATTAATAATTCTTCTCTAATTAGATTTTCTTTGATTAAAAAACTCATAATAAATAGATAAATAGGTAATTTGTGTTAGAGTTTTATAGAAACTCTTTTAATACCTCTTTTTATATCAATTAATAAATAATTTTATATATGAATAATACTTGTCTAATTAGATTTACTTTTATTTAAAAACCTTATAATAAATAGATAAATACGTAATTCGTGTTAGAGTTTTATAAAAACTCTTTAAATATATCTTTTGTTACCCAAGTAATGACCCTAGATGGGGGGTGAATAGGGTCATTGACAAATTATGAAACTTTTTCGATTTAGCTTTTCTAAGCTCCTTTTTTATTTGTCTCTATACTTTAGAGCCAAATATGATTCATTGTGATTAATGCATTTCCTAGTGGATTGTAATGTGAAGCTTTCTTTAACCTTGAAAATATAAAACAATTAGTTTACTACATTTGATAAGTATGTTGCCTTAGTAAATGATCATCTCATTCATTCTTTGAATCATGCATATGTAAGATGTAAAATTAAGCATGCGCATCATTGAATTCAAATTATAAATGAGATTATTTCAAGTGAATACATGTAATTCAATTAACCACTAAGGACAAACATTTGAACAATATTGATGTAAATTATGCTCAAGGTACAAATGTCATAAGAAGCCTTATTATAGAGTTTATAAGAAATATACCAAATATTCATCAAGCATATAAACTCTAAATATGAAGGTTAAGTTGAATATACATTCTATCAAACACTTGGTGTGTAACAACATTTAGCTAGTGAAGAAATATATTCATATATGATTTTTTTAAGTAACTATCTCAATACATTCCACCTAATCCAAGTATACATCCCATTCTCCCATTTGCATAATATTGATGTGATTAATATTCAAGATGCAAATGTCATAAAACACATTATCATAGAGTTTATAACAAATTCATCAAACATTTGGTGTGCATATAGACTCTAAAGGTGAAGGATGTGTTGAATATGTATTTTTGTCAAGCACTTGGTATGCAACATCATTTGAGATATATATGAATCAAATATAGAACATATAGTTTAAGCTAAAATCAATCACTCATTCAACTCAAGATGAACTAAGCATTTGATATATAAAGATTGAGCAAATAAAGATGCAATCAAATGTAAAGAGAGTAGAGATTAGAGAGTTAAGAAAATGCAAACCAAGGGACACATGATGTACATATATGGTTCGGCACAATCTTGGCCTACATCCATGCCTTGAGAAAACCTCTCAAGGATTCCACTATGGCTCCTCCTTACGGGTGGAGAGCAAACATTTACATGTTCTTGCTTGCGGGTGAAGAACTGACCTTGTAATGAAGCCATCTCACTTCTCCTTCTTTTGATGGCTAAGAAGAAATCATTGCCCACTCTTACGGGTGGAGAGCTCTACCAAATCCTCTCATTAGAGAGACACCTTCTTTCTTTTATGGGTATCACATTAAACAAACTTTTCCTTGCCAAGAGCACCTCTTGGTTTTCTTCTCTCAAGAATGGATATATAATGAAGCTTATAATGAATGTCTCTCAAATAGACAAATATACAAATCAAAGCTCTCATAGTTAAAGTTACAATTGAAATAATCAAATGAAAGCTCAATTCTAAGCTTGCAAGATGAATCACATGAATGATATGAAATAAATGCTTCAATGGTGATTCCTAGAAGATATTTCTATCAAAAATGATAAACAATTTCCACCCCCAAAGGTAAGTCTCTCTATGGCTCTCTCGCATGCCCACAATGTCTAGACATTGTGTATTTATAGCCCCATTTTAGAACATAGCCGTTTGGGGGCAAAATGGTAAAATTCCATGAAGTCAAAGGGTCAAAATAGCCGTTAGATTCAAATTGCCTAGAGAGAGTCGATTAAGTTGTAGAGAGAGTCGGCTCAGTTGTGAACTGAGTCGACTAGATTGCTAATGGAGTCGGTTGAGTTAGCTGTCTTCAGTTTTCTGAAAAATGATAACCCTCGGTCTAAATGAATCGACTGAGTTTTTAGAAGGAGTCGGCTTAGTTGAAGACTGAGTCGGCTGAGTTGAAGATTGAGTCGACTAAGTTGCAGTTATACCAGAAAATGAAACTGTTTAGTGCTTTACTACTGACTTCTGCACAGGACTTCTTTGCACACCTAGAGCTTCTGCACAGGACTTCTTTGCACACTTTCTTATTTCCATTGAAAACATTTAAGTAAATGTCTTTATAGTATTTATATGTCTATTTACTTTAAGTTTATAATGTAAATAAGGAAGTACCCTTCATTTGGATTCAATAAAAAATATAAGAAAATTGAAATCCAACTAAATCAAAATGTAGAAATTCAGTTTTAGTACAAATTTGGATTTCCGACAGTTTTGGTAAAATTGAATCCTTATGTAGACCAATGTAGACTTGGCCATAAAATCCCATAAAATTAGTTTTGGCTAATTGAAGTGTAAGGAGTAATTACCCGAAAAAATTATCTTGGAAAAATGTTTTCTACAAAAATCCAATTTTCACACTTAGCCAAAAACACAGTTTTCATGATGTGCATTCTGGGATCCTAATGTCCGTTACCAAGTCATGGTAATAAATGATTCTCATGCCTTAATAGTTGATCAATATAAATCATATGATTGATGTGCATGGTCTTAGTATTTCTAGCACAAGTGATGGGTTCTTTCAAAACTTAAGCAAGCTTGAACTAACTCATTCTTTAGCAAAGACTTCATGTGTCAATTATATTTGAATAAAGTGTTAAGTTTATTGCTAGTAGTTATAGGAACATATGAATAATAATGATACGCATGGTCCTATAGAGATGAGCTTCCAAATGAAGTTACTTCAAAAATAACTTTACAATTTAAGCTAGCACTCACCAAGCTATCTACCCCTTTCTTTAAGCTTTGTTCATGATCTTTTAGGCTTTGAGGTATTCTTCCTTTCTTTGAGTTGCTTTCTTGCTCACTGTAGTCTGGGCTATCTTTTCTTGCAACTTTCAGCCTTCTTGTATTTATTCATTTCCTTGATGTGATCTTGAATAATGGAATACTTGGCATGGTCTTTATGATCTTCATTGAGGTTCTTCTTTGAATGTAAATCATTTACAACACTTAATGTAAACATTAGTTCTCAAACACCATTAATGGTTTATTATCATTAAAACACTTAGATTGTCCTTGGATGAAATCCTTAAGATCAACAATCTGGGTCAACATCTTTGTCTCATATGATAAAGTTTTATTGAAAATAAAATAAGTAATTTTTTTTATAGAGTTTTACGCAATTTATTTTATTTTATTTTATTTACATATATCCTCGTCTAATTAAATTTTTTTTTTATTTATTAAGAAACTCAGAGTAAAAGGTGGAAACATTGAAACTCTGTGCACATTTAATAATAGTATTGATATAAATATAGATATAGATATATTGTGATAATTATCTATAATTATTTTTTAGAGTTTTATAGAAACTATTTTTATATCAATTAATAAATTTTTTTTAATATAAATAAATAAATACTGAAATATAAACACTGAAACTCTTTGCACATTTAATAATAGTATAGATATAGATATATAAGTCTTTGCACATTTAATAATAATATAGATATAAGTATATAGCCCCATTTTTCACTCGCATACACCATTAATTCTTAGTGTTGTTTGCTTAAGCTAAATATCCTGTCAAGTTGCGAGAGACAGTTAAGGAGTCAAAATTTTTTTCAACTCAAAAATAAAACTGCAGTAACCAAGATTCCAATACTACGACATAATTTGAAGGAAAAAAAATGTAATACAAAAATTCAAATATATAAATAAAATGAACATTAATTTCATAAAATTGCACTAATAAATTTAAAGAACTAAAAAATAGATTAAATAATAAGAAGAGAGTGAAAGGTTGACGCACATATATCATACATAAGTGCAAGAAGAGGAATTTTTAAGAATAAAAAATATATATATATAACATAAAAAGGAAAGGAACATGAGATAACTTTCAATGGGGAATTAAAGTTTGATTAAAGAATGAAAATGCAAAATTTTGTAAGGAATCAATAAATAAATAATCTTCCTTTCCTTTATAGGTTGGCATTGAATATGCTCATACTAACCAAATCTACTCTCTTATTGTAATACCCGTGAAAAAAAAAAAAAAAAAAAAAAAAAACATTTATCATTAGATGTGTTTATTGGAGATATTAAAGGAGATATATTTTAACGTATCTTTCAATTAGATAATTAACTATTATCCTGTATTTTAAAAACAAAAGACTTCTATATGAACTAAACCACTGGGCATATATCGGTACATTTCGGCATATACAAGCTATTTTAAGGATTTCTTTTCACTGAGATCGCAAAGTCATAATCTGATCAAGCGAATAGTGAATTTGAACGCAAGTTAATTCTTGCTTGTAACTTTGTATTTATTTATGTTTTAATGGTTAGATTATTAAATATGATTTAATTGTAGAACTCATGATAGATATGGAGATTATTCAAGGAGTTATTGAGTGATTAGAAATTATATTTATTTCATTATTTCTTTCTGTTTAATTGGAGTTGCAGATTAGCATAGATTTATACCGATTGATTGTGGGGTTATATAAAAGAAAATTGGTAATTGGAGTTAATGATAGTTTTGTTTTTAGTGTTAATTTAGTAAAGGAATATGAAAAATAAGGCAAGGAATCTGTAGAAGCCTGGAAGGTGAAGAAAAGAAAATTGGAATAAAGATGATGTGGCGGGACCTAGAAAAATTTAGCAAAAATCCAATTCTTTGGCTTTGGCTGCGTGAGAGTGTTTATTAGGTAATCAGATGCAATTGTGGCTAGGGTGACTGAAATCATAAATCAAAACAGAAGAACTGGCTTACAAAGTAGGGACTTCTTTGGAAATACGAACAAGATCCAGAACAATGAAATCGACTAGTAACAGCAAGGTAATACAAAACAATACGAAAAATGTTGTTACAGTTGTTGTTATGGTGGAGTGGGATTCGTGGAGTTGGTTTTTGTTGTTTATTTATGGAGTATTATATACAATTAATGGCAGAACAATTGGAGTGATATTGAGGTTGAAATTTAGAATATAAGTTTACAATTTTTTATAATTAGGACTATTAAGTTGGTACTGGTATGTTAATAATTAATAAATAAATAATTAATTATTAATTAAGGTGGTTGATAAACTCATGATATTATGAGTAGAAATTATTTAAACATATTTAGTGTTTAATTGATGTGATTAAACTAGTTGGAGCAGTAGTCTGGGAATTATACAATGATGAGTTTGTTGAGTGCAGTCAGGGACTGTCTACAGGAGTTAAATTACTCTTTTGATATGGCCATTGGGCTAAAGGTGCCCTTAGTATGTGGACGTGGTCAGGGGCCATCTGGGTGAGTAGACGTGAGTAGACGTACAATCCAGCCACATGTGTGTATTTGGTAGTCAGGGACTATGCAATTCACACCATTTATTCGAAGTGGAGTTAGGGGCTTATGTGAGGTATTGGCATTAGAACGCCAATTGGTCGAGGGGAGCCAGGGGCCCATGTGAGGTAAGTGGGAATTTTAGTAATTTAAATACTAGATGGGTTACAAGCTCATAGTTTGAGTTAATGTTATAAAACGACGATGATTAGTGGATATTTCGTAGTCACTTATATATGTGTTTATATACGGATTATAAGTAAGGATTGACTTGCTAAACGATGATAGTGTTTAGCAATTTTTTGCTGAGCTTGTGAGCTCACCCCTTTATCACTTTCAGGTGCACATGGATTTAGCTTGCAAAGGAGGCTTAATGGGAGACGGAGATATTTCATATTTTCCACATTTTGATTTTATTATTGTTTCTTAGCAAATATTTTGTAATAAGATTCACTTAGTACATTGGTGGATGTAATAAATCTCCTTTGGATTGTTAGATTTTTTTAAATAAAATGTTTTCTTACTGTTTCAATCATGAATTTTGGTGGATGTACGATGTGAGTCGCGTACCAGATTTTAGTATAAGACGAAGATTTTTGTGTTAGAATTTTTGGAGCGTGACACTTATTGTCTCACTAAGTAGGTATGCACCTAATTTCTCCTTAATCCTTTAATTATTTTTCCTATCTTTCCTAGATATGCCTAATATCTATATGAACACCTGCGTTTTCGCCACATGTATGCATATATTGTTCATATTTCATTTAGTCGTCAAATATTTCGCTCCATATAAAATAGCCGGTCTTATTATTATTCTATATATTTTCTCCTTTAATTCTTTTATCATATAATGCCCCACTAGTATTATTCCACTTTGTCCAACCTAATCCAATTCTATTATTTATAACTTCATGGATCTGTTTTTGTATCATTGATCCTAAGACCGAAAGTAATTACTTTGTATTAATATTTTGGTCTTGAATTTTTTTTTTGCTATATTATCATCACTTAAATTTACATTCCATGTATTCCGTTAGAAGTACCAATTTTTAAGCCTTTTTGATTTTAGAGTCATTCTCCATGCTTTTAATTAATTTCATTACTAAGACTTCCTTAGAGCTATCCAACAGTACTCATCGGTAAATAACGTGTCCACGGAAGGACTCCTTGCAAGTCTTTTGTTATTTCATCCATGATTATTGTAAATAAATATGAACTTAGCTTTGATCCTTGGCGTAATTCGACTCTTATAGAGAAATTAGGTGTCTCTCTGCATAGAGTACAAACGCTAGTCTTAAACTCCTTGTAGATATCCTGAATAAGTTCTACAAACTCTAGTCTTTGACCCCTGGTGTAATTCTGCAATCATTTGGAGTATTTTTTTTTTTTACTGTTTCACCAAACACTCCCATTTTTTTGGGAAGGGCTTCCTGGGATTGGAAGCCCGTGCCCTAAGAAGCTCCCCAAACAAGGCCCAAGTCTATAAAAATCATAAGTAGATTCTTTTACACTACTCCACTAATCGAGGTAAATGGCCTCTATAGTGGATCTTCCCGGTATAAATCCAAATTGATTTTCATACACGGTACACTCTTTTTCTTAGTCTTTATTCTATTTACCCTTTTTCCGTAAGGAAGAGAAAAGAAATAGAAAATAATTGTCAGTCCATTTAGTACTCAAATTACTAAGAACCCATCCCTATAAATGTAGTGAAAGGTGGCCTTTGCTTATGGACACTCGGAGGAAAGACCTGACATCTGGTATAATTTTGCACACAGTGGCTTCGTGATTGTGTTAAAATTCAAATCCATGTCAATACGCTTGAAGCTATTTTGTTGATGATTGTGTGTTAAATATCCATATTCCCTCATTTCTTGTTTATTTTTCCCAGAAAAAACACAACTGGGCCCTGGTCTTGTAGACAAGGGTTTTTGCATTGAAATTAATGCCCCAAAATACAATAACAAAGCAAAAATTAGCTTGATTTACATAATTGGCAGAGGAATCAACGGAAAAGAGAAAAAATGCCTTTCACAATATACAAAGCCAACCCCAAATCCCACTCCCTCCCTATACACAAGAAAAACAAAAAATATACTTTTATCAGTTTTAGTTATAGGCCTTTCTCAGCACTGGATTATTCCAAATCTCAAAACCATCAACTCCCCTAGTCGACTCAGGAACATCAGCTTCACCTCCATTAGATTTTTTTAGCTTTGCCACAAGACCCCACATATCAGCAAGTTCGTTTTCTAGATATGCCTCTCTTTCTTTGGATTCTTCTACCTTCCTTTGTAGCTCGGCCTCCTTTTGATCCTTTTCCGCCAGAGCAGCTTCATATGAATGCTCTCTCTCCCGACTCATGACTAGTTCTCTCCTGATATCCAAAGGCAATCCACCTTGGTCATCCCGTTTGATGTTAACATCTCTACGCCCATTCCGGGTTGACACAGTAGTTCTACGCTGGGTCAGAGAATTCTTTTGTGCTGTCAGCTCGGCAGCTAGTCTTTCGTTTTTGTTCATGAGCTTGGCAACTTCTTCTGACAACGCTTTTAACTCAACTGCAGCAGCTGAGGCTAAACCTTTGGCGTATGAACTCTCCTCTGCCAGTTTCTGATTCCGAAGTTCTAGCTGCCCTTTTGATTCAGTTAGTTCAGCCACTTTACGTTTCAGTTCTTCAATCTCAGTTTCCTATAAAACCCAAAACCAGTACTTCAAACGATATGACAATATACAGGCTCACTGAAGTATATAATGTCATTAGTAAGAATTAGTAGAAATATATACCCGTACAAGCCTATGTTGGAACAATATCTTTTAATTTTATTTCATCAATATAGTCATGCAATGACCATCTCCAAAACTAGCCGATTTTCAGTCCATGAGAATTTTGATCAATCAATCTGTTCAACAGCAGTCTCTTCTACAATGCTATATCATCTAATATTTGAATGATTCTAAAGTTTATACGACAACAAAAGAATGGGTTGCAATAACTGTGTCACAATTTAGAACCAGTCTCATTATCAGTATCCATTATTTTCCACGTAAATGATTTCAACAAAAGAATGGGCTGGAAGCAAGAGTGTTTTCCAAATGTATAATGACCACAGATCTGGAAACATATAGTGTCCTACCCATCCACCTCTTGCTCTCTCCCACAAAATAATAAGAAATAACAGATTGAAACATGAAAGTCTACACATCACAATGAATTAGTCAGTTACAATTAGAGTTAAACAAATTAAAAGCAGCTATGTTGAACAGATTAACAAAATATTGGTAGAGGAGGGTAACACTCATACAGGAGCTGCTGTCAAGTAACACTATTTAAGAAAAACAAAATCCTACATGGAATATTTTTTTTAAAAAAAAAAATTCATGTGAAGAGATTTTCATAATGGTATGTTTAATTGTTGAGAAGATGTGAATTGTATTAAAATAAGAGACAACTAGAAATCTTGTCACATGTTGATTAGAAGTAGCCGTAACAAGGTTGGGGGTTCTCTTCTTGGTCTACAACTTCTCAGCAAATCCCAAAGATATTTAATGGGTGTATCTTCCAACTGAGAAGTACGTATTTTGTACAAGGTTGCACATGCAAGTGTCCAAATTTCAGTAAGACTGGAAGGGTGAAATTTTGTCCTAGCATGCACAGATCGAAACATTCTCACAAAAATATATACCCATATAAATTGGAAGATGCTAATTCCTAATGGCATGTAGAGTGACAAAATTCTGTATATCAAAAGTCATTCAAATTATATATTTTCAAAAAAATTGGACGGAAGGACCTCCTATCAAGTGAAAAGTAAAGATTATCTAAAACATTTTCACATAAATATGCATGCGCATGTGCATACATTGATGAGTTGAAGTACATAAAGATTCCATACCAAGCAGAAATTCCAAGTAAAATGCCCTTGTAAAATATAGCATTCTGTTCCAGTTGAGTGCTAGGGTGTGAACAAAATGTTTGCGTAAGTTTGAGCTGGAGACTTAGCCAAGTTTCGCATTGAAGTCGGAATGATGAAGAATGAAGCAACTTTTGAATATCCTTCCTCCATGACAGTCAATCATAATAGACAAAGGTAAGAAGAACCTTACAAACCTTAGGATCTAAGTTGAAAATGGTTTGATTTGGACTTATCTAGACATTAGGATTGCACTACAATGAATTATGGTAAAAGGTTCTGTTTACACCATAACTTATCAGCCATTTCCAGTTGGAAAGGTTATCGTGGCCGATCCCAATGGAAGGGTGAACATTTCCAATTGGAAGGGTGATATGCAAATAAGGATGTGTTCAAACTGATGAGAGAGAGAGAGAGAGATCATGGTGGCTACTGAAATGTATTTCTCATATGTATTAAACCCTAAGCCTACAGTGGCTTATATAAAGATACAAGACTCATCTAATTACACAATGACCCTACCAACTATATGTAATTACATAATGACCCAAAACATTCTAACACTCCCCCTCAAGTTGGAGAGTATATATCAAATAATCCCAGCTTGGAACAGATAGTCCTTAACTGATTATGACCCAATGCTTTGGTAAACATATCCGCTAATTGATCTTCAAACTTCACAAATGAAGTAGAGATGCTCCCACTTAATATTTTTTCTTGAATGAAGTGACAATCAACTTCAATATGTTTGGTCCTCTCATGAAACACAGGATTTGATGCAATGTGAACAATTGCTTGATTCTCACAGAACAATGGAGTAGGAGTTTCAACTGTCAACCCAAGTTCTTTTAGAAAATGTTGTATCCATGTCAACTCACTAGTGGTATGGGTCATTGCCCTGTACTCAGCTTCAGCACTAGATCAAGCTACCACCGTTTGCTTTTTACTTTTCCATGTAACAAGATTTCCTCTTACAAATGTGCAGTAGCCTATAGTAGATCTCTTGTCTGAAGGAGAACCAGCCCAATCAGTATCTGTAAAACCTTCCACCTTGAGATGACCTAGTAACCCAAAACCTGGAGCTTGCTTGAGATATCGGATAATCCGAAGAACAACAATCCAATATGGCATTCTAGGAGCTCCCATGAACTGACTTACAACACTAACTGCATATGAAATATTAGGTCGAGTAATAGTGAGATAAATTAATTTCCCAACAAGGCGACGAAATCTGCCCGGGTCATTAAATAGATCACCCTCATCAGACACAAGTTTTGTATTTGAATCCATAGGAGCATCAACTGGACGACCACCCAACATACCTGTTTCTTCTAATAAGTCCAACACATATTTGCGTTGAGATAAACTTATACCCTTCTTGGATCTAGCAACTTCAATACCCAAGAAATACCTAAGTTTTAGTGTGGAATCGATTTTGCAAAAACAACTTCAACTTAGCAATGCCTTCAGAATCATCACCCGTGATCACAATATCATCTACATACACCACAAGAAAAAAGAAGCCAGCTTTAGTGCGCTGGTGAAATACCGAATGATCGGTCTAGAATCTATTAAGACCAAATTCTAATGCCGCCTCAGAGAATTTTCCAAACTAAGCCTGTGGAGATTGTTTCAATCCATACAGGGCCTTTTGAAGGCGATAAACAGTGTGACGATACTCCCCCTGAGCAACAAACCCATGTGGTTGCTCCATATAAACTTTTTCAACTAAGTCGCCATGCAAGAAGGCATTCCTGACATCCAATTGAAACAACGGCCAGTTACAATTGGCAGCAATGGAAATAAGTACCCGAATAGAAGAAATCTTAGCAATAGGAGAAAAGGTCTCATCGTAGTCAATACCATAAGTCTGAGTGTACTCTTTTGCCACCAGACGAGCCTTCAACCGCTCAATAGACCCATCGTGAAGGTATTTAACAGTGTAGACCCACTTACAACCAACCGTTTTAGAGCCCGGAGGTAAGGGAACAAGATCCAAAGTCCGATTATGGTGAAGGGCATCCATTTCATCTACCATGGCTTTGCGTCAATCCGAATGAGAAAGAGCATCTTGCAAAGTCTTGGGAACAAAAGTAGCAGACATTTTGGATAAAAAAACAAGATAAAGAGGATGAAACATTATGGTAGGAGACAAAGTTAGAAATGGGATGTGCAATAACACACGACCGAGTACCCTTACGGAGAGCAATAGGTAAATCATTAGGTAAAGTAGATGGCGTCGGATCCGAAGACTCTGAAGGAGATGGAGGGAACGAAGTAGGCGGTCGAGGTCGTCGAGTATAAACCTGCAAGGGGACAACGGAGCGAGGAGGTGTGGGAGCAGGAAATAGAGAGGGAACAGTTGGCATAGGTGGCTCAAGAGTAATATCGAGAGAGGTAGTAGAATCAGAAAAATATAGGAGTGACTCAGAAAATGAGACATCAGCACTAGTGAAATATCGCTGAAAATGTAACCCTTCTGAGTGCGAGAATACCCAAGAAAAACACACTTAGTTACACGAGGGTCGAGTTTGTCAAGACCGGGCCCAAGGTTATGGACATAACACACACATCCAAAGACCCGAGGAGTAAGATTAAATGATGGGGAGTTGGGAAATAGAACAGAATGAGGATATTTCCCTTGTAACACCGACGAAGGCATCCGATTAAGAAGATGACAGGCCGTAAGAACAGCATCACTCCAAAAACGTTTGGGAACATACATATGGAATAAAAGGGCACGACGTACTTCCAGGAGATGACGATTTTTACGTTCAGCTACTCCATTTTGTTGAGGAGTATAAGTACAAGATGATTGATGAATGATGCCTTTAGCATGAAAATAAATCTCAAAAGGGTCCGAGGAATATTCTTTGGCATTGTCAGAACGTAAAACTTTAATGGAACATCCAAATTGAGTTTTTATTTCTTTGCGAAATATTTGAAAAATAGAGAATAACTCAGAACGATTTTTTATTAAAAACAACCAAGTCATACGAGAATGATCATCCACAAAAGTCACAAAATAACGAAATCCATTAATAGAAATATGTTTTATTGGGCCCCATACATATGAATGAATTAACTGAAAAGGACTAGCAACACAATTGGTAGCTTCGGTTTAAAAGATACACGACAATGCTTACTAAGCTGACATGCTTCACAAGGCATGGACTCAACACAACTAAGACTAAGACTGGGGACTTGACGCTGCAAAACTGATAAGGACGGGTGGCCGAGACGACAGTGCCACTGGAAAGGAGACAAAGATGATTGAAGAGCCGTGGGAGATAGTGCAAGATCAAAGTAATACAAGCCACCTACTTCATGTCTCGTACCAATATTTTTCATCGTCTTGAGATCCTGAAAAATACAACATGAGGGATAAAATGTAACGGAGCAATTAAGAGATTTAGTAATTTGACTAATGGACATCAAATTAAAAAGGAATTGAGGAATATATAATACAGAGGAAAAGGACATAGAAGAGGTGAGTTGGGTGGTTCCCATACCCAAAACTTTAGTGGAGGAGCCATTAGCAAGAGTAACACTTTGAGAGGAAGGAACAGATTGAAAATCAGATAAGAGATGAGAACTACCAGTCATGTGATCTGATGCCCAAGAGTCAAGAATCCAGGGACTCTGACGATAGGATAAGAGATATGCAGGTGCACTACCTGATTGGGCAAAGGAAACCATGGAAGATGAGGTGGAAGGCCGTTGTTGAGACATAAACTGAGCATACTCATCGCGGGAAACTGTCATGGTGACCATAGCAGGCTCAACAGCCACTTGTGGAGCAGTTGGTGTGGCAGAGAAAGAAGAATCCCGTTCATTAGAGGTTACTTGATGTGCATAGGAAGAAGGTGGCGGTTACCCATGAAGATCCCAACAGTAATTGACAATGTGATTAGTAAGACTGCAGTGAGTTTAGAGTTTGAAGTCTCTGCTTCTGCCATGACCACGGCCTTGACCACGTCCACGGGTAAAACGACCGCCACTGCCACGAGAAGACTGATAACCACCCTGGTTCACAACTAATGCAGAACGTTCACTGCTAGGAGGAATAGTGACACCACTTGAAGCACTCCCGGAAACGCCACTAGATAGAGTAGCACGCTGGAGCCTGGAGAACATATCAGGAAGAAAGGGAAGTGCAGTGCTACCCAAAATCTGTGCACGAACAGATTCATATTTTGGTGACAACCCCGTGAGAAACCGAACAACATTAAAATCCTCACGTTATTGTTGCATGCTCTTCACATCAGAGGTGATAGGCTGATACAAGATCATTTCTTCACAAATTCCCATGGACTGTGAGAAGTACTCTGCGAGACTGTTAGTACCTTGCCGGAGGTCAAAGAATTGTCTACACCTCATAAATTTTGGTGATATTACCAGTACCTGATGTTGGAGGCGGTTCCATAGCTCCTTGGCAGTATCCAAATACAACAGGTTGGAGCTGATATTGGGTTCAATACAATTCAGCATTAAGGAAATGATTTGAGCATCCCTTTGTTCCCATGAACTGAAATCTGCATCACTGTCTTTAGGCTTATCCTTAACCAAATGAGAGCCAAAGCCTTTGGCTTTCAGAAAAATAGCTACTGACTTGGCCCATAAAATATAGTTCTTCCCATTGAGCTTGACTGAAGTCATGAGAAGATTGAAAGAAGCAGAAGAAAGCAGGTCTGAACCGGCAGCCATGGAAAAGGAAAAAGAGATAAGAAAACTGAACCTGGGAAAAAAAAACTGAATCCGGATCTGGTCAGACGGGCGGGATCTGGTCGAACGGGCCGGATCTGGTCGAACGGGCTGGATCTGGTCAAGCGGGCTGGATATGGGTAAACGGACCAAATCAAAACCAGTTCTTTGCTATTCCGGTTTTAGTAAACCAAGGTTGGGATAACTTCAAGCCTGCAGCCAAACACCACCTTTCTCCTTCACAATTAGCGCCGGCAAGAACCAGAACTCTGCCACCGACAATAAACTCCAACACCCGAGGTTCGCAATGGAGAATCAAGGCTAGTACACACCCTAGCCCTTCCAGCGATGACGGCAACCCAACACAAGCGGCGATCTAACAACCGAGTAGAGGGGGTTCGCGATGATGGAACCTCTGCAACTTGCGACAGCCAAGGCAGCCTCGGCCAACAAAACGAAGGGCTTAAGATCTGAGAATGACGGCCAAACCTTCGGCGAAGAACAGAATCGACTTCGATCTCGATTTCGATTTGTAGAAGAACACCACAGATGCAATCACAACCACAATCTTAGTTTCCCATTGTTTCGTACCGCTCTGATACTATGTTTAAACTAATGAGAAAGAAAGAGATCATGGTGGCTACTGAAATGTATTTCACATATGTATTAAACCCTAAGCCTACAGTGGCTTATATAAAGATACAAGACTCAGCTACTTACACAATGACCCTACCAATTATATGTAATTACATAATGACCCAAAACATTCTAACAGGATGCAATCATGAAGTGACACGTGTCTTCATCAAAGAAAGCCATTTAGTACAACTAACTGCATAGGGACACGTGTTTGCAAATAGGGAGGTAGTTACCTACAAGTTGAAAAGTCATGGGACACATGGCAGCTATAAAAGGAGCAGATACTTGCAAGTGAGGCAGTTAGAAGATCGTAGTCCATTCCACTTGGCAGTTCCAGAACGCGGCTAGAAGCCTTCAATTGGCATTAAACCACCAAAACCACTCCTCCAAAGCTGCAATTCATGGGAGAGTATATCCTTACACGTTTCAACATTATGAGAAGACTAAGGGAGACATGGGACACGCGGCACAAATCGGACATTCCACGTGACACAAATTAGACGTTCCACGTGACACAAATTAGACGTACAAATTGGACGTTCCACTTGGAAGCATCTCAATAACAGATGGAATTGTCACTGACTATAAATAGAAGACTTAAACAGAATTAAAGGGCATCTCCACACAGATCAAACAACTCCTATTTTCATCTACTTTTCATTTCAATTCATGCACTTTATCTTTTCTTAGTGTAATATTTAATTTTCAAGCACTTTAATTTCCCGCACTTGTATTTCAATTCCTTTAATTTCCAGCACTAGTACTTTAGTTCCTAGTTTAATGAAAATTCATACTTTCAATTCAATCCATTTAATTCTTCCACCAGCACTTCCACCAAGCATTTCCATCATTTTCCATTTCTGAAGTCCTTTTCCACAAAGGCAAAAAGAACCCTGTTCCAAGCTCTTCAGAATCGCTAGAACCTCAAGCCTCTCGAGGCCAGATTTGGAATATAGTTTGGTGCTATTCCATTTCCATTGGATTCTCGATGAATCCTGGCACGCCCGCACCTTCCACCTATCCACTTGGAACGGACAAAATTTTTGTGGCCAAAACAGGATCTTTTCAGAAATACAACTAAGTCTAGATACAATATGATATTGTACCGGTAGAGCCATTCTCTGTACCGGTAAAAGAGTTTACTGGTTTTGATACCTATTTGTCAGGATTCAAGTTGTACCGGTAGTACATTTTATTGTACCGGTACAACATGCTCTTGTGTTAGGGTTATTTCCGGCAAAATGACAATGTATTGGTTGGGCATAATGTTGCATCGGTATAATAGTACACTGGACATCCCATGTTATTGTCCAAAATAATATTATACCGGCAGTAGAATTCTTTGAACAAGTACAAAGTGACGCAAAATCCTACTTTCACAAGGATTTAATTATCTTTGAACTCTAATTCATGATTAGCTTTTCGAAACTATAAAAACAAAATTTCTAGGTTATTTTGGTGTGAAAAATTGCAGAATTTTGAGAGAAAACCTAGAGATTCAAGAACCCTAGGTTTTCCATCTTTTTAGGGCTTTCATCTTTCACAACTAGGAAATTCAGTACATACCCCATGCTTACTTGTGATTCTTAGTACAGAGCTTGATTGATAGTAATATACTTCAACCCATTTCATCTACGGTGTTCTTAAGGGAGCAGATTGTTTGCAGAGCAATCTTGTTCTATGTCAGCGGCTCGATTGTGAGATTGTGGGAGTGAATCTAAGATCTGCAGGTATTGGGTTCATTTGCATTCAATTTCATTATCAGGAGCAACTCTCACACGGTCAGCAACAAGGTCTTGACAAAGTGGTTTGAGCGACTAAGTCAAAGTCAGTGTAACTTTGTTTATATAGTGGATTGTTTTACTTTGGACCACTGTCCCATGGTTTTTCATGGTTGACGATTTTTAGTTGAAAAATCAGACGAGTTCTTTCCTTTACTTGCTTTGCTTTATTTGTTGATCGTGATTAATGGGGATCTTTATTGTTAACTAACTTAAAATTTTAGTCAGTTACAAAACTAAGCAATAAAACCTATTCCACCCCTCTAGGTCTATAGGAACCATCAGATAATACTAATTTAACTAACCACTTCCGCATAGTGCAACTCACAATATGCATATAGCAAAGGCATGATAAGCATCCAAGACATGTACATATGCATTTGTGATTTGACAACAAATTTAGAAATCTACGACTATGATATAGTTTAAATAATTTATAAACAAGACAAATGCAATGAAAAGTGGATTAAAATTTCTTGAGGGCTCCAGCTGAACCTTAGGTTTCCAATATCAAGTCATTTGACTCGCATAATTGATGTATGATACCCTTTTTTATTTCAATTATGTATGCTACAATGACCATTTTACATATAAAAATCCACCAAATGTTTGAGTTGGAACTTGAAACACGAGATTTAGAAAAAAACTTTGCCCTGCTTGGTTCAGTTTTATGCTTTCAGAGAACTGAAAATCAGAAAACTGTACAAAATTTGTTTGGTTGCTAAAAATTGTTTTATGAAAACTCAGTTATAAAAAAGGCCTGATTTCAGTAAAACAGTTTCCTGATTTCTGAGTTCTTGAGAACTATTTTCAGAAAAGTGAACCAAGCAGATGTTTTTCAAGACAAAATATGGGTTTTTTCTTTTTTTGTTTTCAAAGAAATGTGTGCGTGTGGATTTTGGGACATTTCAATAGAAGAGTATAGAACCCAAGGGTTATAACCCAACAATATCTCCTTACTTTCCATAGTGGAAGCTTGAGAGTTCAAGTCCCCATGGGAACAACATGGGTGAGTGTATCTTCGAGGAACAAAAAAGAAAAATACCAATAATGTTTCATTCAACTACTCCTTCGTCCCAAAATTCTAGTCAGATTTGAAAAGTCAATGTAAATAGATTATATAGTTCCCAATATATCCTCAGCCTTTGAAAACTTACCCAACTAACTGTGTATTTTAAATGGGTAGTTTTTTACTTTTAAAATGGGACAACGCATTAAATGCATGTCCCCTCAAGAACTTGGAATTTCGAAAAGGGAAGCCAGAGGGAGTACATAACTTTGCTTCAAGAACTAAACCAACACTCATTAAGGGGGTCAATTAGGAAAGAACCTGTGCTCCAAAAAGCAATGCTTCATTTGTGTCCTTCAATACAGTATTTTCTCTGCTTATGCAAACTTCTTCCTTGATACTTCTTGTTTCAGAGTAGTGTTGTGAATGAGACACCACTTGGCTAGCATTTTTCAACTCCAATGAATCAGAAAGCTGTTGTTTCAAGGAGGCAATTGTTTCTTGCAAATGTTCACATTCACATATCTGAAGGAAAGATTTCATGACAGATTTTTAATTAGTGAAATCATATAATGATGGAGTTCTGCATAATTGGCCGTATTGTTCCTGTACCTTTTGGTCGAGCTGCGCTTGAATTATTCGATTATCTGCAGCTTTAACCTGTAAAGGAAAAATAAAACATTAAAATGCTTTTCAGATAAAACTACAAACATAATTTAATCAATCTATTCTTTGCTTCATTTTACATCATTTCATAATTTCAATGTGTAACATGTTAATATAGGAAGCAAGCTAAACTTAAGAATAAGATGGCTCAAAAAGCATATGAACTTTGATTTCAAAGAATAGGGTATTTGAGAATCTGATGGAAATAACATCATTCAAATATGTCTTAAAAGGTATCTAAAATGAGTAAAGAAATATATATATATATATATTCCCTTTTTGTAATGATTATGAACGAAAGAATCACTTGTGCTCTCAAATGCACTGAAACAGAAGGGGAAAAAGATAAAATATAAAGAAACGATTTTATGTCTATTCAATGTTCAGACATTCCCTTAACTATGTCAAAGAATAAACAAATAATTCCCCATTTTGCATACAAAGGCTGCGTTACCTCAAGTTCAAAGGACTTCTCACTCAATTGTGCCAAAAGTTCAGCTACAGACTGCAGCACACAACAACAATTAGTATTAAAGATAACATGTAATTAAGAGCTAAGCAATCTATCAAACTAAACAAAGCCAACAAATACCCCCAATCCACGATCACCACCCCTGCACCCAAAGGCAGGTAAAAAAGGAGGAAGAGGGGGGGGGGGGGGGTGTGTGGGGTGTGGTTTGGGAACTAAAGGAAGTAGAACTTACTTGTGGTGCTTCTGGTTTATCAATTTTGTCAGGCGGACAAACAATGGAATCAGCAATTTGCTTTTCTAGAGAAGTTACTTGTTCATTCTTCCTTTTGATTTCATCATTCAACTTTCTTATCTCCACCTATGATGTAGGACCATAAAAATGAATTATATAGGAAATTAAGTTGCAGTTAGGGACACAAATGATATGAAATCAAGATATTACATGAATTTTTTCGCTCTTAGGGTTTCTTGCAGCCTCCTCAGACAGCCGCTTTAGAGCACTTGAATGGAGTGCCACCTCTCCAAACAAAATCTTTTGATGCTCCCTCAGAAGATCTATTTGGTCAATCGTCTTTGTGTTACTCTGGAAACATGACATTGAATTCTAAACCCAAGGGTTATGTAAAAGCATTCTAACTTATGGGCAATTATTTAACATTAATGAAGGAAGTTGCAAAATGGAGTTTCCTGAACAATATATATATATATATATAACCTTTTCATATAACAAAACAAGCCTTTTCATCAAGCTTGTGTTGGGATTATATGCCTTTCAAATCCAACTTTGGATTAAATAAATCTGTTTTTTAGACAAATATGTGGGAATGCTTATTTTGGTTAATTTATGAGATGAATACTGTCCACTGATTAAGATTGGATGATTTAGGTGCATAGAGAGAGTCTTGTGCTTACAAGTCATCAATCTACATAATTAGAAATATTGTAGATTAGAATTGAGCATTCTATCTAAAAAAATGTAACACATTGATTTTTATGAGATAGGATGGCTTATCTCAGTCATCTGAGTGGAAGACTCAAAATCACACGTGTTAGTGTGTATGACACATTGAATGGGATCACTGATAAGTGAAAATTATGATTGTCATTATAGTAATTTAACTTATCAGTACTAAAGCAAATAATTCTTAATCTGGAGGGAATAATGGACTTTTGTCTTTAGTCATAGTTGCTTTGATTAATGGGTGAGATCTTTTAAGATCAATATGCTAGGTATTTTGGGTAATCATTGATTACGGGCTCTGGAACATATATTGTCAAGATGAAATCCATGTGGTAGTATTATTTTGTTTTGGTTTGTTTGATCACAGAAAAGTGGATCTAGTGGTTTTAGATAAATTGTTTAATATATTTATTTATTTCTATATTAAATACTCCCTCTGTCCCAAAATAGATGTCCACTTTGGGAACTGTAACTCACAATTTTGATGGTATTACCTTTTATGGTTTCCAAACACTAATTAACATGGAGGGGTTAATTTGCAATATTTAATACATAAGTGGCTTCTATATTTATTGGTGACTTGGAGTGCAATTATTTTCATTTAGTGGAATTGAAAATAATTAATAAGCTAATTAAATGGCTGCTAATTAATTGGGCTTATTGGAGACAAGACATGGATATATAGGCCCATCTAGATCCCACTTCTACCTTACTTGGAGAGCAAGCAAAGAGTTAAAGAAGTATTAGGGGAAGGAGAGAGAGGGGCGGCCCACCCTATAGTATACATAGGGTGGGGCAGCAACCCTTTGTGTGTGTGTGCAAGACATAAAATATTCTCTTTCCAAAAACCATAGTTTTCCTTTGCTCTATAAGAGACCACTCTTCGTAAGCTTGAGGATTCTTTCAAGGTCATAGGAGTGAAGTGTAAGACGAGAATTGAAGCCCAACTAATTTGATTTTTTGAAGAAGAATTAGAGTGTTCTCGTATTGATAATCAACAACTCGTCCAGAGATTGGTTCCCAAAAACATGCGACGTAAAAAAAATTGATTCCACATTAAAAGTATTTTTCCTTCACCTTGAACGAATACGAATCAAGTATTTAACACTAATGATGGAATGCATAATAACCCTGCACCTACAAAGATCCATCCGAGTTTGAAGTTTGTACTTTCTAGCAATTCTAAATGCTACCCAATTCATATAGAACTAGAAGAATCTTAGATTTCCCAACTGCAAATAACATGTCTAGAGCATGCATTACAAAGGCCGTAGAAACTTAAATAGCAAAAATATATAGAGCAAGAAGATGGTGGTATAAAATTATTGGGCACAAGCTGCAAAATATATAGGCATTAAGTGAAGCAAAGAACAAAACATATGGGCAAGTATCACTTTGTACATGCATATTCCAACAGTTGATGACAGGATAACAGTGAGATATGACAGGTTCTGTCTCGTTCTGGATAAATAATGCCACCGAGTTCCAACAGTATAGGAGGAGAAAGATAACTTTCAGCCCGCTTCCCGCAAAACTTTTAGTTTCTCATCGTTCCAACAATGTTTAAGAGGAAAATCATGATACCCATGCATGCAACAGATAAATTTTCTCCACCACAAGATAGATTCAAACACTGAATTAGTAAATTGCATACCAGAGGTGTCCGTTGTCCCAAAATATTTTCGGAAACTTCTCTATCCTGTCCCGCCTCTGATAAAAGATCTGCAGAGGGAGTGCTTTCTGAATGTAGAGAATGTGAATGTCTGGATTCCATACGACAATTGACGCTTTCTGCTTGAGGGGTTGAAGGTCTACTAATAGACTTGACTCCAGTTGCTTTATCACTAGTGCTTGTCAAAGACCCCAATCCACTATCTCGCTTCTGGTAAATATAAAACAGGACAAAATGAGAATGCGAAATTCTCAATCTCTAACAGATAGTAAAGCACAATTTTAAATTACCACAACAAAATTGTTAAAAATCGTAAAATAACCTTTACAACTTTCTAATGGCTTTTCTGTTTCTATCAAAGGTGTTCACATCAAGTAGATTAATCACCAAAAGAAAAAATATATTATTGTTATTAATGTAAAGCAGAATTCTTAAACCAAAGTTCATAAATATATGAAAATAAAACATTGCATGAAATATTATTGTTTTCTCATTCAAGAATATTCTAATGAAACATTATCAATTTTAAGAAGCTGCAAAAATTTCATTTAATCATATACACATAGATGATTAAGTCATTTGTAATGTCAGTAAAGACATTGCCATAATTAACTTCATACTTCTCTTATTGAATTTCAATTATTTTTTCAAGAGCCTAGGGTATCAGTGTAGCATGTTTTCTCGCAGTATTTAATATTCTACACTACCCTGCAACTATAGGCATGTTTTAGTAATTCAAAAGGTGGCTTCTCTGAAGGTTGAATTTGCACCAGTGGCACCGATGCTCAAATGTCCTAACGCTGAATCAGGTAGCGGCTCTCATAGTTACTCATCATAGAAAGATTAATTATTCCATTATAAAGAAATATTAAACTCTATATTGTAATTTTCAATTAAAAATATTGATAAAAACCATGAAATTCAAAATCATTTGTTTTTTGGGTACGTAAGCAACACACACATTCACACACACCAACATTGCCCCATGTGGGGCTCGAATCGATTACCTCACCCTTTAGAGAGGAGAGATCATACCACCTGGGTCAATGGTTGTGAACATCTTTTTCTTAACCCACATTGTCTCCCTTTCCTGGTTCATATTTTTAAGGAGGGTACCTCTTGACCATATGTGTTTTTCATAGCACTAGAATTAAATCTCTATTGTTTTCTCACTGCTTTAACTTGTGTATATATTATCATATGGTGCTGCCAAATTTTAGGAATTCACAAAGTAATTTATTTCCAATATATATTGGCATATGGTGTTTTTAAGGGGTCGGATCTACATAATGGTTTTCCGCATTCAGATTCCAAAAGATAAAACAAACTAGTATAATTTCAATAAACGGACAAACACAAGGTGGATGTTCCTTTTCTTTTTCAAAATTGCAAGCAATTCTCAATCAGAACTTCAACCAATATATTCTCAGATACATGATTATTCCTTTATTTTCATCTGCGATATGAAAACGTGTTCCAGATTCTACGATACACGAAATAATCAGGACGGCAAAATGTCAATATAATTAGTAGTTTGATGATGGACATTTACTTAAACTCATAAAATTCTACCCCCAAAAATATAGCATAGGTTAAAACTGATTCATATTCTACATACCCGTAGTTTCCACCAATGTAGCAATCCATGCTTCCGGGTCCTTTTCTCCTCCTTCAACGTATCATCCACAGATTCAGCATTCCCATCAAGAGAAACATGTAAGTCAGTATTTTCATCATCCAACGTCAAATCTCGCCTTCTGTACGGGAGGTATGCAAGCTGCAAGTCCAAGAAGGAAGCTATATCATATCATTAAAAAGAATAAATGAGAAAATAGATCTAAAACCCAGCCATTCAGCAGAATGCTATATAATAAGTTTTCTATTCTTTATGATTTCCCCTTTTGATAGAGCCTATCTGAGATTTATTTCAGGTAAATTAAAGTGATGTGGAATATCTTGATCTTTATACCTCTTCTTCTCCAAAGGAATGCCTTCTTCTAGGACAAGGCTGCTGAGGAGATCTTGATGATTGAGAAGCTTTTGTGGAGACCAAAATTAGCTTCGTCAGCCTCTGTATCCTACCCAACAAAGCAGCTTTAGCATCTTCTTCTTCTTCCAATCTTGATTGCAGTCTGACTTGACCATCTTCTAGCTTTTACACATCAAACCAAATTAAAGATCAAGTCATACAAGTATTTCGTAGAGAAATAAAAAAAATTTGTATCAACCCATATTATATATTTCTACATAAATTTAAGTTGAAGATAAGGGAACATAAAAGAACATGACAACAGGGAAAATGAAAGTCATGAATATTGAAAAAGATTATAATAATTTAACTTGAAATCAAGGCGGTCCCAAACCGAAGCTACCACAGGTCCACAACTCAAGAATAAAAAGAGATTAAAAAAAAAATTATATACATATATATATATGTGTGTGTGAAAGGACAGCAAGATATAAATGAGAGAAAACACAGATCATAACTAATAGGCAACTGGGAAGGAGTCATGTTCAGGTATGCAAACTTAACTATGAACATGGATGCAGGGAAGGACAACTACCTAGAAAACAACAGATCAAGAAGCAGTATGAGTTTCTAGCAGAGAGGCTGTGCTCAGTAGGACTAATCTATGCCCCTTGGCAATGTTAAGACTAAATAGCACTTTATTTACCAGAAGAAAAAATATATATAAAAAAAGAATATAAATTGATGCAGAATTAGCTGTCTGAACTAGAGAAAGGAGAAAGCAGAAATAGAACCACTTAAGAATTTCACAGAACGCAAGAGGTTGAAATTAAGTATGACCAGACAATAAAGGAAATCAGATCTTGTGATGATGGAAGTGTTTTCAATCAGATGGTGAAACGTGGGAAGGAGTTAGAGGTGAGGTGGTTGATGGAGTAGGTGGTGGGTTCCATTGGATCAGGGAGGAAGAGAGAAAAGAGACGAAAAACAGAGAATAGAGTAGAGAGAGAAAGGAGTGAGAGAATGAAAGAGATACAACAGGGAGTTTTATGTTAAAAAAATTAGTTCAGAGGATATTTGTCAGTTCATTGATCGAGGAAAAAAAGGTCTACCGCCTGAGGCCCTTCTTGGAACATGAATAGTGTCTCCCTGATTATAAAAATAAATTGTAATCCATGCTTAAAGCAAATTCATTAAAGGTGCACCTGTTGTTTTAGAAGCACAATATCGTCTTCACCAATATCTTTCAGTCGAGGAAGTGTAACAATGCCTCTCTTTAGTTGTTCCAACTCTTCTTTCAGACAGCGAATCTCATTTTGATATTTCTTGATAAGCGATTTCTCATCAATTATCTGCAGGTCCACAGCATAATTCCAATAACTGCCAACAAAGAGAAATTAAAAAATGCAAACAACTCATAATTTCTTACCTTGTTTTGTGCTGCTAGAATTTCAATGTGTTTTGCACGGTGGGCAAATTTCAAAGTGTTATGCGACTCTTCTGAATTGCTTGACGAGGGAGTAACAGTGCAAATGAGCTGTAGTTTTACAGGGACAATTAAGTACACTTAAACTCCAATTCATTAGCAATGTTTATTTAGAAGAATCAGGTACCACATAGACAAATTCAAAGTATCCTATCATTCAACCAACATACATCAGGCTGAATTCCAAAATGTATAAATGCACACACAAATATATATATGTGTATATATACACAAATGAGGAAAGCTTACAGATACACGTCCATGACCACTTAATGATGACTGAAGAAGCCTTGTCAATTTAGAGTCTCTGTATGGTATATGTGCGGCCCTTCGATCTGTCAACTTTGATATAACCTGACAACCACAAATCATATCTTCTTAATAAGTCCAATCTGTAGAATGAAGACCACAAATCATATCTTCCTCAGGTATGCAATATTGCTCTGCAAAGGCATTCAGTGACATACAAGACAGAAGTCAACTATATTATGAGTAGAATAACAAACTAGATTAAAACATTAGGGACCACAGACAAGATCAATTAAAAGATAATGGGGGAGATTGATAGAATGGAGATTAGATTTATCTAGTATTGAGAGCAGAACTTTGTGCTGCATGTGGAGGAGGGCGAGTGTCAGTGAGAAAGAGAGAAGGCATGGACTTCAGTTCCATTCCATAATAAGGTTGCTAAAAAAGCATTGCAATTACATGAGAAGTTCAATATCAACCCCCCCCCACCAAAAAAAAAAAGAAAAAGAAAGAAAAAGGAGCAGAAGAAATAGCTTCAAAATATAGCTAGTGTTCAGGAATTATGCAAAGTGCATTTAATTTATTCTAGCAAAAAGAACAGATTTTTATAGCAAGACAAACTATTATGACCATTACCTACTTTATCTGCAGAAAAAAGAACTGTGGAAAGTATATGAAATTTTAGCATAATTTGTTGCCATAACGAAATACTGAGAAAATAGTAGTAAAAAAAAAGGGGTTCTCTCATTTTCCTATCGTACAGATATAATATAGTAGAAAAAGAAAGTGTTTGAGAATAGGTTGACAATTTAGATTACAATCAAGTATAAGTTGACGGGGCTAAAAGAAGACAGTTCTAGAGAACACAATTAAAACTGACATATTAATGAACATGATTGAGGCCTCACAGTTCCAAGAGTTAGCAGACTTTTATTAATATAGGATCCTTCTTTCCGACGGACACCAGTGCTTTCAGCCTTGGAGCTCTCAGAACCAGCCAGATCAATGAGGTTCTGCATGTATAAATAAAAGTTCAGAAAAGTTAAATGATATTTATTGGTGTTTTTTTAATTACAGGTAACAGATGATATAACACATAACAAAGAGCAACAAAATCCACTAATCTTTGTAAAACAAACATGGACAGAAAGATGTGAAATTAAGCAATCAGAATAGGTGTCAGTTATAAGCCTAAAGCTGGTACTAAAAAGCAAGGAAAGTATGCCTAAAGTTCAAAGCCTCAGAAGTATACCAGTTGCGATAAGTTAACAGCTTCTCCTTCACTATTTTTGCCACAAGGACTACTCTCTATTGTCTGTTCAAAGAGAATAGAACCAAAAGGGTAAGAAAGAAATGGAGAGGCAAAAAGTAATACTGAATGATATAATTCATTATCATGAAGAGAAAAGATGCCACTGAAAAAGGAAAAAAAAATTATATATATCTGCCAAGTAGTAGCAAGCACATACTTCAGAAAGAGAAGATGTGGAATAGTCAAATGCTTCAACTAACTAATGGGGTGGAAGGAGTAATATATATAAACTAAAAATTCATACTGAGGAGAAGCCTACTCACAGAACATAAGCCAATGCTTTAGGGGTATATATAAAGGATGGAAGCTTTTGTACCCCCACAGTTATTCACGTGCTACAAGTCTCCATGCATTTAATGCACTTGACCTTTGCGTACTACTAAGAGAAGAAACTTTCTCGGATCAAATCTGCAGTAATGATTACTTAACAGATACACCCATTGATCACAATATGCAAGACACATTCAGTCTATACAAGATGCCTTACAAGATACCTCTGGGTACTCAAAAGACTAGACATTTTTAAGAGCAGATGAAATAAGATTCCAAGAATTAGATGACTGAACTAGGAGTCTAGGAAATAGGAAACTGATACTTTTAAGGAAATAGAGTTGGAAGAATAAAACAATGTTATGTAAAATTAGATGCTAAAATTAGAAGAGTGCCCCCACAAAAAAAAAAAAAAGAAAAAAAAAAAAAAAAGAAAAAAAAAAAAGGAAGGTCCTAGGGAGGATTAAGGTAATCAGCAAGAAAGATGAAGATAAGTGCAATACTGGGCAAATGGTGTTCAAAACAATGTTACATTCTCTTCTAAATGCATGAAGTAGCTGCACTGAACATACGACATTAAGGTATTGATATAAAATTTATATCCAAAATGTCTGCTGGACATGCACCTAGCAAGCATAACCGATAATCAAGTTTACTATATAATTGTGCATAACTCTCTAATTATGTTATTCTGTTACACTATTGCTTCAAAAACATTCATATGCCTACAAAGACATTATATAACCTTACAAACTACTACGTAAGATTTTTTTTTCTTAGATTTATGAATATCTAGCAGTCTCCCTGTATATTTGGATTTCAATTTTTGATAAATTCACCTTCCAAAAAAAAAAAGGATTTGATGACTTCGAGTTTATATGCATAACCATACCAAACACATGTATCCAAGTCCATGAAACATAGGACAAACAGTAATTATTACAAACTTACCGTGTAACGAATTGGCAAAGATGCAAGGGCAAGTTGGTCTAAAATAAGAATTACTGGGTTCCAAAGAAAGCTAAAAGGACAGGCTGCAGTTAATTTACAATGCATGATTATCTATGTCATGAGTATGATACTGCTGACAATGGGAAAAACTTGACAAGATAAGAAAAACTAAAACTGGGCTTAAATATGATAAGGTGCTTAGAGCAAGCAATTTACAATGTCAGGTGATCTCTGTTATGACCTCCCTCTCGGATTGGATTGAAAATCTTTCAAGTTCTTTTTGTCACATTTTAACGTCTTCCAAAAGGAGAATCAAGTTCAAATTCAGTGGTTAATTTCTTGAAAATCTGGCTATTGAAGGAATTTTTAGTATCCGTTATGTTACTATTTTAGTATTTTCTGAACCAAATGGTCGAAGTTGAGCTATTAAGGCAAAGATTATAGTTTGATTAGAGGGCCTTTAATTGGTGGAGTTTGAAATTTGCTTGGTTGAGGGAGACTCTGACGTAGTAGTGACCCAGGGCCTCATAATATTATAGTCATTGGTTGAGAGAAACGAAACATTTCTACTTTACAGAAGCATATTAATTGGGTTACAAGATCAGGAAATGAGCCAGTTCTTGTAGCAAAAAGGGTCAACAACTTTGACGTCTTTAAAGGTCTTTTTACCTTCTTTTAGTTGTTCAAGAGGGTGACTGGGAGGTTCTCCTCATACAAGTTGGATGGTATTGCACTCTCCATGGTTGATCATTTACTTGTATCTTGTGTTCCCTTTCATTTTCTTCAATCTTTATGTGCATGGAATGACCATCTTTCACTTTTTCCAAATTTTTTCCCTTACTAATGTATTCCAGTTTCTTATGCATATAAATAGGAATGTGATTTTGGCACTCCACTTTTGTACTTTGGTACTCCACTTGACTTATTAAATAAAGAAAATGACAAAATTGGCCCTCAAAAGTTATAAGAGTACTTTTTGGAATAATTGTGGGGAGTGAGTGCTTTTAAGGGTGATTGTACCATTTCTTTTTCTTTTCTTCCAAAAAGAAAGGAGAGAGCAGGAGTACGGAAGTGGAGTGTCATCATCATTTCCAATATATGTCACAGGAATTAGAAATGAGGGTCACAGATTTCCAATGGAGGAGGCTGAAAACTCGGAGAAAGTGAAGAGTTGATTCTATAAATATTAATGAGAACATGGGGCTTGGTGTCAAGCACCGGAAAATTTTGATTGACTGTACCTTCCATGGTTAGTGTTCTGAGTTCCCTTTAGGTAACATATTGAGCCAATGTTTTTTATTTTTATTTTTTATCACCGTTTACTTTTCTGGTGAATGAAACTAATTTAGGCATAAAAAATAAGAAGACAGAAAAAGGACAGAAACTGCATAGAGCATTTAGATTAGATGAACTCAACAGTTCAATGAGACTGGACGTTCAAGTATGTGTGTGTCTTAGATGTTACAAGTAGCATCAACTAGATATGCTTTCCTAGTAATCTTGTATCACATATTATATGCATCTTCTTTTAACAAAGCTAACATGGAAAGGCCATCTAATTGCAAATGATGAAAAAAGTTAGAATTTAGCTATAAGAAACAATTAGTGAAATGAAAAAAAAAAAAAAAAACTAAAGATGTATTGAATTCCCATGATGTATTAAAAAATACCAGTGTAAATATTGTATGGCTTCTGCTGCTGAGTAAATTGAAATTTGTACAACCAACGTGTCTGTGCTCTGTTGTCAGCAAGCCAAATTTAGTCACATGGTTTAAAAGATACCAAGGAATGGTAAGAAATATATATCTTACATAGATTTACACCGCTAATAATCAATGATACAAGCAATTTTGAGGATGCTCACTAATCAACCATACCCAAAATATGTAACATTTCTTTTGATAGCTGAAAGTACATAAGATGAATTGTAGAACTAGATTATGGAATAAACAATCACAAGAAACGAATTCATAAAGTAATTAATAGTTCTTCTCGCATAAGTATTCTATAACAAATCATCTAGGTCAGAATTTGATCTGTTTCTTTTCCTTCTGGAAAAGAGAAGTGCAATTTTTTTTATCAGAAGCTTTAGATCTGCAGGGGATAAGAGATATTTCTTTAGGTGAGATGGATGAGTGGAAAGAAATGAAGAAGAATTCAAATGAGCTGGGGTCAGGTTGAAGGAGCAAGAAAGACAAACGATGGTGTAAGATGAGGTGACAGCAATTTTATTCTTAGAACTTTTCCAACTTATAAAGAAACATTTTGCACACATAACATCACGGAGAGGAAATTTTCCTCAAATATGCGCCAAACCCATATCGAGATGATAAATTTTTTTACGTTCACTTACTCCATGTCAAGGAATTTGTGGGATTTTCTCCCTCCTCTCTTTGTCATACATTGTCTAGCTGGAGAGGGCTTAGTCTGAGTATCAAAGCTAGATCGATGTGGCAGGTGGTGTCACTATGTCTTTGGTGGTGGATTTGGAAGGAGCAGAATAGGCATTCTTCTGAAAGTGAGTGTAAATGCATGTCCACAAGCTGAGACATTTGATGTTAAATCATCTTATGCCTTGCTCCGTGTCAAAGAGCATGTTATACACTTGTAAATTAGTAAATGCCTTGTTTGACGTCTGATGAATTGATTAGCTGGAGAGGGAGCAGAGTGAGTAGGAGTATTAGATCAATGTCTGGTCCACAAGCTGAAGTTTTGATACTAAGTTTTTGTCGCTTTATATAATGGGGTGATTAGAAGTTCTGAAAGAATCTCTTATACACATTTCAGAAAAGAGGAAGACTGCAGTCTTAAAAAATTGATCCACTATGAATATCATGTGTTTATGGGTTGTACTACTTTAGCGTGCTTTAATGAATAACTAATAGTAAATTCACTTGGAATATTTATAGAATATTTAATAATTAATAGTAAATTCACTTGGAAATATTCAGAATATGTCAAATGGATTTTCAAACAAATCTTTTTTATTTTTATTTTTTTATAACTTATTAGGGTTTAAATAAAAAAAATTAAAAAAAAACCCCTCTAGTTTCCAAAAACAATCATATTACCCCTTCTAACTTTTCAAACATCTATCATATGGCTCCCCATCCGGTTAGTTTGCTGTCTAAAACTAACACGCAAAAAGCACATGATTGTCATGTGCATCCCTTTCCACTTTAATATGGCCAAAGTACCCTTATAATCACCTAATGACCAAACTACCCTTATAATCACCTAATGACCAAACTACCCTTCTTCTTCACCAGAACCCAAATGAGCACTGCAACATTCACCTCCGCTTTCTCTCTCCTCCCCTCTCACCCCTACAACCACCCACCTCTCCTTCCCTCCTGAAAGTTGAAACAGTCCTCATCCGCTCCTCCATGCTCCCCGTCGGCAAAGCCCATCATTAGGACGATCTTCGCCGTCTATTTGCCAAGCCTGGCCCACACGTCTTCAAGGATGCCGCTATCCCCATCTCCCTCTTCGGCCCTCATGTCATCAAATCCCTCCTCTCACCTTCCCCCATAACCCTAGAAACCACTTTTCTGTTCTCTAAAGCGATTTGGTATTGGGGTGAGTCATTCAATTTGTTGTTGAAATTGGCCACCATGAACAGAAATTCCCAATTCATCTCAGCTCTAATCAATGTCGAAGCAGATACAAACAGCAGGGACTCCGATGAACGGTTGGTGATGTCCCTCGCAGTTCGATCTGGCAACGTGGATGTGGTTCAGGTTTTGATCAAGTCTGGTTACAAAATTCAACACCCAATTCAGAAAAATACAAGCAATGTACTTTGCACTACTTGGAGCAAAGCAGCTAGAATATACTGATATTATAGTTGAGACTGATTGTGAGAATTTGGTATATGCTCTAAAAAGTGATACTAATCCAAAGGGAAATTATGCAACACTTTACGGGTACTGTAATGTTAATCATTGCTTTTATTAATTACATTTTTTTTTTTTAATTTCAAAAATCTAACAATTTTCTTGTTTCAGGAAAATTAAGAGCTTAAAGGAGAGTTTTGCATGTTGTCATTGTTAGAGAGTGTGGTTGTTATTTCTTTTATTTATCAAGGGTACTATTGTCTAGGTTGACGTCAGCATCAGTTCGCTGACGTCAGCATACACAGGTCGCGAATTACAGCAACTTGATCACCTGAATTTTCTGGTAATTATGATAGTATTCTTGTTGCCTTTTGATGCTTTTTGAGGGTCGTTTTCCATTTCTGAAACATTTTTTAAGTTCTGGCCTTATGGGTTTTGATATGGATTTTGGAGCCATTTTTGGTTGTTTATTTTGTTGAAATCCCTTCCAAAGGGTGTCTTTTGTGCCTTGGAGGAGATTGCTTGGTGGTTGTGTGTTGATTCATTGCATTTAGGTTGAGTTTTTTGGCCAAAAAGGAGGTTTGACTGAGGTTGTTTACAGGCTGTTGGTACTGTTTTGTGAGTTTAGTGCTAAAATCTGTTGTAAAACCTTGTTTGGGTTCTTGGGTTGCAGGCTGTTGTTACTGGGCTGAAATCTGCTGTTAAATCTTGGAATTGGGTTGTTGGTGCTGCTATAAAACTGATATTAAAACCTGTTTGCTTCTGCTTGCTTTGTGTGTTGATTCTGGACTTATAATCTGTTCAGCTGCTGGTTTATTTTGTTTAAATATTGCCCACAAACTATCAAGGATGATGATATGCCTAAGTCCATTACCTCGCAAAAATTGAACGGAGTTAATTATTCTTTCTTGGGCTCACGCGGTTCAAGTTTTTCTATGTGGGCGAAGGAAATTGAAATACTTGACTGAAAATCCTCCCTCTGATGAGAAGCAACTTGAAGATTGGGCGTGTGAGGATAGTGTTGTTATGGGATGGCTTTGGCACAGTATGGAACTGAGATTGCTAGTACAGTTGCATTTTGTGATTCTTCTAAAAAGATTTGGGACTCTATTGCAGAGTCATTTTCACACCAAAGTAATGTTTCTCAAGTTGTTGTATGAGAAAAATTTTGCTACTAAGCAATCTGGGAAACCATTGTCAGAATACTATAATACCTTGAAAATTTTGTGGGATCAGTTACCATAACATCGACCATTTAGTACTGATTTAGAGAAGCAGAAGAGGCATTGGGAGGAATTTATGATTGCTTCATTGCTATCTGGTTCAGATACAGATCTTCGTGGCTTCAAAGATCAGATTCTCGCTAGTGAGAAGTTACCTACAGCTGCTAATGCTTATGCTCGTCTATTACGGTCATCTTTGGGGCAAAGCTCCACTGTACCTCCCATAGAGTCTTTTGCGTTAGTTTCTAGCAGTGGAGGTCGTGGTGGTTCTCATGGTGGTTCTCGTGGTAACCGTGGTGGTCGTGGTTTTCGTGGTAGTTCCCGTGGTGGTGGCCATTCTAATGGACGTGGTGCCAGAAAGTGTGATAATTGTAGTGGTACAAATCACACTGAACCTTATTGTTGGGTGAAATATGGCAAACCACAATATGCACATCAGGTTATGGATGGTTTTGCACAACCACTATTGCCTCATACTACATCTGGACATGTGGCTTCCGATTGGTTCTCGTGATACGCTCACTACTCAGCTTAGCAAGCTCATCCAAACACTACAATCTACTCTCCCACATACATCGACTGCTACCTTAGCCAACTCAGGTAATATTGCATGTGTGGCCCAATCTTCTCCATCTTGGGTCATTGACTCTGGAGCTAGTTTCCATATGTCTGGTATATCATCTCTCTTTTCCAATCTCAAATCTATTAAACATCAAATAGTTTTAGCTGATGGTTCTTCTTGTCCTTCCTGTGGGAAGGGTGTCCTTCACCCCACCAAGTCATTGTCATTATCTTCCAGCCTTTATGTTCCTAATTTTTTCTTTTTCTTTTTTTCCTAGTTGGGACTCACACACACTGCCTCCACTAAGGTTTGAACCCCTGACCTCCCTTTGGGAAGTAAGAGCCTTGTACCGCTACCTTTTAATCTGTTTTCTGTAAGTCAACTGACTAAGGCATTGCACTGTTCAATAACTTTTTCTTCCAATTCAGAACGAAGAATATGATTGGTTCAAGGTATGAGAAGGATGGGTTATATTATTTGGATCCTAGTGAACCTCCTTCTACCTTATCATCAGCTTTGAGTGCTACAATCTTGCCTCTTCAATGACATTTTCGTTTGGGTCACCTGTCATTGGCAAAGTTACGGTTAGCTATTCCTACACTGAGTCATGTGTCTGTCTTAGAGTGTGAAGCTTTCCAATTAGGCAAGCATCACTGTAGTTCTTTCCCTACTAGTAGTCATAGTCGTCAAACTCAGTCCTTTGATGTAGTCCATACGGACATTTGGGGTCCTTCTCGAAGCACTAGTTTGAATGGATTTTGTTATTTTCTTATATTTGTTGATGACTATTCCCGAATGACATGGTTATTTTTTATAAAAGAGAGATATGAGTTACCTCGTATTATTGCTAAATTTTATAATGAAATTTTTACTTAATTTGGTAAACGCATTAAAATTCTTCGATCTGACAATGCTTTGGAATATACACAGTCGATCATGGATTCCTTTTGTGTCGATCGTGGTATCCTACATCAAACTAGTTATGCTCACACATCTCAACAAAATGGTGTTGCTGAACGAAAGCACCACCATTTGTTGGATGTTGCGCGAACCTTGTAATTTAATATGCAGGTTCCAAAACTGTTTTGGGCTGATGCAGTTCTTACTGCTTATTATCTCATTAACTGCATGCCTTCTGTTGTTTTAAATAATCAGTCTCCTTTCTCTCTTTTATATTCTGATTGCTCTCCTTTTCAACTTACCCCTCGTGCCTTTGGTTGTGTAGCCTTTATTCATATTCTAGATCCTGGTCATGACAAACTGTCTCCTCGTGCTCGTAAGTGTGTTTTTCTAAGGTACTCCCACACTCAGAAGGGCTATCGTTGTTACAATCCCGAGTCCCAGCGTTACTTTGTGAGTGCTGATGTTACCTTTTTTGAGTCCATTGTTTTCTTTACATCGTCTGGTCTGCATTTGTCTCTTGATCTGATATCTTCTCGTGAGGGGAAGTTCTTCCTTATCTTTACCTACTTTTCCAATGCCATTAGCTCCATCTTCTAGTTCTCCTCCATCTTCTAATCCTCCCTTGCAGGTTTACCAGCGGTCACAATCTCGACATGTTGTTCCTTATGCTCCGGACACATCATCTTCTCAACCAGAGGTCCTTGTTCCTCCATCATCCACTTCTGCCACCGATGATTTACCAATTGCATTATGTCAAGGTAAACGTAATTGCACTCAGCATCCCAATGCTAATTTTATTTCTTATGATCGTGTTTCCTCCTCCTTGCAGCCTTTTGCCTTTACCTTGTCCTCTTATAAACAGGCCTTATCTATTTCTGGATGGAAACACGCTATGGATGAGGAAATGAGTGCTCTTCACAAGAATCAGACTTGGGAGCTTATTGTTCTCCCTTATGGGAAACAAACTGTCGGCTGTCGTTGGGTTTACACTTTTAAGTATCTTCCTGATGGTAGTGTTGAGCGTCTTAAGGCACGTTTGGTTGCTAAAGGTTACACGTAGACCTATTGAGTTGATTAGTCAGAGACCTTTTCTCCAATAGCTTGTTTAAACTCTATACAAGTTTTATTGTAAGTGGCTGTTTGTTGTTCTTGGCCTTTATATCAGCTTGATATAAAGAATGCTTTTCTTCATGGGGCCTTACAAGAGGAAGTTTACATGGATCAGTTATGCTGTTGCTGGTAGTGAGCACCTCGTTTATCGCCTGCGCAAGGCTCTATACGGTCTGAAACAATCTCCCTGTGCTTGGTTTGATTAATTCAGTGTTGTGGTGATTGAGTTTGGTTTTCAGCGCTCTACTTCTGATCATTCTGTGTTTGTTCGTCACTCTTCTGCTGGTACTATTGTGTTGATTGTTTAAGTTGATGATATCATTATATCTGGGAGTGATTCAGCAGGCATTACCAAGTTGAAGCGACACTTGGGTCATCATTTCCATACCAAGGACTTGGGTGTAAGGGCCTCTCACTGTCTCAACGGAAATATGTTCTTGATCTTCTTTTTGAGACCAGTTTCTTAGGTGCTCGACCTGTTGATACTCCTATGGATTTAACGGTCAAACTAGATGGTGAAAATGGGGATTTGTTTGCCGATGTTGGCCGATACCGACGACTAGTTGGGAAATTGATCTATCTTACTATTACTCGTCCTGATATTACTTATGTTGTTGGTGTGTTTGTCGGTATATGCATGCTCCTTATCAACCTCACTTTGATGTTGCTTGTTGTATTCTGCGTTATCTGAAGGGTGCGCCTGGGAATGGCCTGTTGTACAAACCCTCTTCTTCCTTATCTATATCCGGTTTTAGTGATGCTGATTGGGCCGGCTGTCGTTCTGATAGGCGGTCTACATCTGGTTATTGCACATTTGTTGGTTGTAATTTGGTTACATGGCGCAGTAAGAAGCAAACAGTACTTGCTCGATCCAGTGCTGAGCCCGAATATCGTGCTATGGCTTACACCGCCTCTGAAATGTTATGGGTTCGCTCTCTTCTTCGGGAGATGGGTATTGATGTTCCTACTCCTATGTCGATGCATTGTGATAATCAGGTGGCTATCTTTATTGCTAGTAATCCAGTTTTTCATGAGCGTACCAAGCATATTGAGGTGGATTGTCATTTTATTCGAGATTTGCTTATGCAAAACCAGATTGTTACTCCCTATATTTGCTCTGCAGACCAACTGGGTGATGTTCTTACGAAGCCGCTAGCCCGTCTTGCTTTTCAGCTCACGTGTTCCAAGCAGGGCATGTTTAATTTGTATGCTCCAGCTTAAGGGGGAATGTTAGAGAGTGTGGTTGTTATTTCTTTTATTTATCAAGGGTACTATTGTCTTTATGTCTACTTAATATATAATAGGCGAGAGGTGTGGGGAAAACCTTTTTTTTTTTTTTTTTTTTGATAAATAAAAAATTTTATAAAAAAACACTCCAAGGGGGAGCGGAACCCAAGAACAATACAAAAAGCCACTCAATCCTTCAAAGAGGCCAAAAAATCAACAATTTCCTCCAAAGATCTATGATCTCTCCCTAAAACCCAACAAAAAAGAGTGGAAATAATCGAGAATTTAAGCACCGAAATCGACATCGCCTTTCCTTCAAAATATCTCCTATTCCTTTCAAGCCAAATGCACCACCATACACAAAGCGGTGTAGCCCTCCACGCATCCTGACTGTGAGTCCCCACAGGGCAACCTCTCCAAGCCTCAATCAACCCTCTTGTAGATCTAGGCATAACCCAATAAAGCCCAAATAAGCCAAGCATCAAATCCCAACACTCTCTAGCCACATAGCAATGAATGAGAAGGTGATCCACTGATTCCTCATTACGAAGGCACATAAAACAACGATTGATCACCACTTGGCTTCTCCTTCGCAAATTATCCTGGGTTAGGATCTTACCCATAACCGAAGACCACACAAAGAAAGCCACCTTGAGAGGAGCCTTGGAGCGCCAAACAGACTTCCAAGGAAAACGAACATCAGGATCAAATGAGAGACACTTGAAGAAGGACCTCATCTCAAAACGCCCATGAGAGTTTGCTACCCAAGACCAACAATCCGAATCCTCCTCCACAATCCTTTGGCGATAAAGCAACTCCAAGAAGCGAATGACCTCCTCGATCTCCCAATCCTGAAAGTGACGCTTGAAACGAACATCCCAAACCAGTCTCCCATTATCAAGATGATAACAGTTGACCACCATGGCCTGCCTATCCGAAGCAATCCTGTAAAGCTGAGGAAAAGCGAGAGCGAGAGGAACATCTCCACACCACACATCCTCCCAGAAGCAAATCCTCCTCCCATCTCTAAGACGAAATCAAATGTGTTTAGAGAATTCATCCCAACCCTTCCGAATCACTTTCTAGACCCCTACCCCCCGAGGATCCCGCACTTCCAAGGAACTCCACCCTCCTCTCAATTCCCCAAAACGACACGCCACAACCCTCCTCCAAAGCCAATGTCTCTCCACACCAAATCTCCACAACCATTTCCCGAGAAGGGCCTTATTAAATGGCACCAATCTACGGAGACCCAACCCACCATTCCGAATAGGCCTATAAACCTGATCCCATTGCACCAAATGGAACTTAAACTCTTCAGCTCTACCTCCCCAAAGAAAATTACGCTGCAACCTCTCAATCCTCTCCGCAACTGAAGAGGGAATTTGAAAAAGAGAGATAAAGTAAGTGGGGAGGCAAGAGAGGGTGCTCTTAATCAGAGTGACCCTGCCGCCCTTGGAAAGATACTGCTTCTTCTAACCCGCTAGCCTTCTTTCAAATCTGTCCACCACTGGGTCCCAAATTCCTACACATCTCGAAGGAGCACCCAGAGGCAAACCTAAGTAAGAAATGGGAAATGACCCAGTCCTACAACCAAGAATGTCAGCAAACATCTCAATCTCAGGGACCTCCCCAACCGGCACCAAAACACTCTTGCCCACATTCACCTTAAGGCCGGAGACAACTTGAAACCAAATCAAAACACATCTCAAATATCTAATCTGGGACACATTCGCATCACAAAGAACTAAAGTATCATCAGCAAACATTAAATGAGAGATCTCCAACTGAGAAGCAACATCCCTGCCCACCCGGAAGCCCCTCAAAAAACCCAAATCTGAAGCCTTTCTCATCAATCTACTAAGGGCCTCCATCACAAACAAGAACAAGAAGGGAGAGAGAGGATCCCCTTGTCTCAAGCCCCTTGAGCTAGAGAAAAAACCGGAAGGAGCACCATTAACAAGAATCGAAAACCGAGCACTGGAAATGCAAAAGTGAATCCATCTCCTCCACCTATCACCGAACCCCATCCTCTCCATCAGATAAAGAAGGAAGCTCCAACTCACATGGTCATATGCCTTCTCTATGTCCAGCTTACACAGAACACCTGGGACCCCACTACGCAGTCTGGAGTCCACACACTCGCTTGCAATAAGAACTGAATCCAAAATCTGACGACCACCGACAAAAGCATTTTGAGAATCCGAAATGATGCCATCCATAACTTTCCTCAGTCTAGAAGCTAGCACCTTGGCTATCAACTTATAGATACAACCCACCAAACTAATAGGGCGAAAGTCCCTAACATCCAACGCCCCCCCTTTTTTCGGAATAAGGGTAATGAACGTGGCATTCAAGCTTTTCTCAAACGAACCCCGAGAATGGAAAGCATGAAGAGTGCCCATCACCTCCCCTTTGACCACCTCCCAACACTCCAAAAGAAATTTCATGGTAAAACCATCGGGACCTGGGGCTTTATCCCCATTACAACTCTTCAAAGCAAACAGAACTTCCTCCTTAGAAAAAGGCAACTCCAAACCCAAGCACTCCTCCTCAGAAATAGAGTCAAACTGTAACCCTTCAAGCAAAGGTCTCCACTCAACAGTCTCTGTGAACAACTTCTCAAAGAACTCTGAAAATTCTTTGCAGATCTCTTCTTCCTTACAAAAAACAACCCCTTCAACCCGAATCCTCCCTATGTGATTGCCTCTTCTATGAGCATTGGCCAATCTGTGGAAAAATTTAGTATTTCTATCTCCCTCCTTAAGCCACAAGGCTCGAGATTTTTGCCTCCACGAGATCTCCTCCATGATTGCAATATCAGTAAACTCCGCCTTACACTCCGCCCTCCTAATCTTCAAAGCCTCCACCAAATCCCCTTGACCCTCCATCCGGTCAATAGCCGCAATCTCAGCTAAAACCCGATTTTTCCTCCATTCCAGATTCCCAAAGACCTCTTTATTCCAAGTCTTAAGGTTCACCTTTAAAAGACGCAATTTGCCTGCGAGCACATGACTAGGGGTGCCAGCCACACCATACCCCTCCCACCAAAGACGGACCCTCTCCAGAAAGCCCTCAACCCGCAGCCACATATTCTCGAATCTGAAAGGAGAACGTCTACTACACAGTCCCCCACAATCTAACATCAACGGAACATGGTCAGAGATAGGACGTGCTAAAGTAGTCTGGACAACATCAGAGAACCTCTCCTCCCACTCCCCTGACACCAAGAATCTGTCAATCCGAGAGAGGGTAGGGGGAGAGCGGCCACTTGACCAAGTAAACGGACCTCCAACCAAGGGCAAATCAATCAGCCCAAACTCATCAATAAACTCTGAGAAAGCCTCCATATCAGACGTCCACCTACCTCCCGTTGACCTCTCAAACGGAGAACACCATTGACTTCGAATCTCCCCCAATTCCTCCCAAAGCAAGTGGCGCTTACCGTCCTCTGAAGGACCATAAACACCCGAAAAAATCCAATGAACTCCATCCTCAACTAAAGCAAGAATGAAAGAAATAGAGAAACGCCCAACCTTAGCATCCACTTTAGACACCCATCTGTTGTCCCACAAGATCAAAATGCCCCCTGAGGAGCCAATAGCATCCAAAGCAACCCACTCCACAAATCGCCCCCCCCCCAAAGACTCCTCACAATCCTATCAGACATCGAAGCCAGTTTAGTCTCCTGGAGACACACCACATGACCCCTACTTCTACGAATAACCGACTTCACCACTTTCCTTCTAACCGGATCATTGAGACCCCGGACATTCCATGAGAGAATTTGTAGCTTCATAGGGAAACACTTGGAAAAGCAAATCATCCCCTCCTTCCACCACCTCTCCCTCCAGATATGGACCCCCTATTCCTCCTTTCGCATGTGATAACATCATTGGGACTTTGCAACATTGTCTCCCCTCTCTCCTCCTGCCGCCCCACCTTATCACTCACCTTTACCTTAAAATGAGAACTAAGGACATCATTAAACAAACACATCGCCTCATCCACCCTGCCTTCAAAAGAAACACCCAACAAAGGGCCCACTTCCAAGCCCTTCTCCCTCACCCACTCCTCCTCAAGGTCATTCACTCCAACCTCAGTCGAGTCACTAACCCAATTCTCCCCTGGTGGAACAACAGCCAAAGGGACAGCCAAATTCACTGCTTGTTCCAAATCTTCCCATGGAATTATGCCCGAATACCCATCAAGGGATGAACCTGCAGCTCCCTCCCAATCATCAAGAACTGAAGAAGAATGCGAACAATACTGTGGAACAGGCTCCTCCTCTGTCAAAACATCTCCTGAATCAGAAAGAAAGCCTTTTAAAGCCAAGTGGTCCCGTAACTCCTTCAATAGAACAGAGGATGTTTCATCATCCAACTTTACCTTCACATCCTGACCAATACAAACCGTAATTCCCTCACCCATACCTTCACTTCGCCGAGAGAAACCAAGCCTATAACCAGAATCACCAACATGTCTTCCAGCCAAAACCGAGTCCTTCTCAATCACCGGTGCCAAGGATTGAGAAACCATGACAGTCCCACCCATCACCCGATCCAGTGAAGTCATCGACCCCCCCAAAGAAGGAGAAGAAGTAGAAAGAGAGCACAACTTCGGAGGAGAGGAGTCAGAGGGAACTGAAACTGAAAACATACCCGGATCGAACCCCGACTGCGAAGATGCCACCCATTTCTGTTTATCTTTCCTTGACCACTTTTTGCGAAGAGCGGGAAGAATAATTTTCTTTTTGGGCAACCGACGTCTCAGTACCGGATCCTTCACTCGTCGATCAACCTTGACTTTCGCAGATAACAACCCGGCAGCACAGGAATCTCTGTCATCACTCATTGATACCAAGGGCTCAAACCTATTACACAGAAACCCAGATCCACAACTCGGCCCACTCTTCAACCCCGAAAGTCCACCAACAGAATCATCTCTAGAAGAATGGGCGCTCGGCCCACCAACCACCTCACAAGAGACTTGCCCACCACAATCTAATTCCAAAGAATCTGACAGAGGCCTTTTAGCAGTAGGCCTATTAGGCCCAACAAGCAGCCCAACAGACCCAGGCAAAACATTATTAGAAACAAGGGCCCCATTCTCAAGACCACCATAAAGCCCATCTAAGTGGGGAGCCGAATTTGAATAGATCGTGGGAACAGTTGTTCTCCATTGGGAACGGGCAAAGCCTGAGCGCCAACCACGTGGAAAAGCTGGAACCCTCCCCCTCCCACGCGCCTGCTGAGCGTGGAAGCCACCTTGTCGTCTTGTTTGATCTCGCTGCTGAGCAAAAGGTCTACGACTATTTCAGGCGAGACCTCCACCCCACTGCAACTTCCGAGACGCTTCCTGCCATCGGCGATCCGACAAAAAGGAAAGCCAATCCTTGCGATTCTGATTGTAAATCCTTCTAAAACACTCCGAATTGCGAATCCATAAGTCTTCACTCCATTCCTTCCATGCCTGGAACTCAACCATACCTTTTTTCCCCATGGATTCCCACCTCAACCATACTTTCTCCTTAAGCAAGTGCGAACCATCCCCGCCTTCCAGGCTATCAGTCGTCGGAACAAGCTCAGGATGCTTCTCCTCCCAAACAAACACCTTATAGCAGAACTGGTCATCATGTATGAACACAAACGGAGGACAAACCTTCCCATCAGAGACAGTGATTCGGACTCTTTCAGCATCCAAAGCTTCATCGGCATCCACCCAAATGAACCCACCACAAAGATCACCAACTGTCACAAACAGAATACTCCTCTCTTTCTCTCATCTTTTTTCTCTTCTTCTCTACTTCTACAAACCCTAACTTCTTCAACTTTAATTGTCATATTGAACATTACTATAGAGAAGAAAACAGGTTGGCCAACTATGTTGCAAGAGTCAAAATGAACCAGCGTGAACTCGAAACCAAGGTTGTTGATAGGCTTGAGAAGGATAATTAGAAGAGTACAGAAGCCAGTACAGAATTCAGAATTGCTCAAAAGAAAAAGGAAAAGGATTAGACCAATTGTAATAACACTTTAAGTAGGTACTGTTACTTTCTTATGGTAGATAAAATGAAACTATGATATCATGAAGGGAAGCGACCAGAATGTTTTTTTTGAAGTTGTGAGGATTTATTTTTACTGATACAATTTATCCCTTAACAGGTTGCAGTCAGTCTCAAATATTGAATAATTAAATCTTTGGTAGAGGGTATTACAGTATGTGACATTCTTGCCAAAAAAAAATTTACTCGGAAACCTATTAATCTTCATGTGTATGTATGTGTGATATGTAGCAATTACCTTTCAAGGGTAGAAATGAGCAAACTATGAAAAAGTTATAATGTTAAGATGCTTTGGGTCTCTAGGTCTGATAGGTAGGGATCAGAATGGTTAGACCCCTCTGCACAGATCTGCATTCAAGGGTTGGAGAGAGAAATATGTGTGAGTCTTGGTTTTGTGCGACGTCGTTTTAATTTTAGTATTGCGTATATTTTTCCCATTTCACACGAAGGGCATGTTTGGTATTTCAAAATTACACATTCAGTTTTATAAAATAATATTGTACTATCAAGGTCATTTTTGTCAAATCGCATGAAGTTAACAGTTCTGTCACGGAATGGGGGCAACATGATAGTTTTTGTTAGTTACAGGGGTTATATGACATTTTTGGAAACTAGAGGGGGGTTTTATGATTTAAACCCAACTTTTTATACCAAACTATTGTAACCAAAATATCCAATATGACTATAGTAACAATTTATGTATGAGGATGATCCTTAGAGAATCAAGAGTTGCTATTGCTCTATTAGCCAGTCTATCTACTTTTGCTGACCTAGGAATCAAAGTAATTGTTGCCAAATGAAATACATATAAAATTCTAAATCTCCCTTGTAGAATTGGCATAATATAACAAGAACAATAATTCTTTTCATTTATCACATATGAAGACATCTCAATCACATAATGATTCCATCCCCAGTGAAATGCCCCCCCTAGTGTCTTCCAAGAGACCCAAAACTTTTGATTGGTAGCAAAACCTGATCCCATCTATTTAGATTACAAAAGCAGACTTCTTTCAACATCACAAAAGGTACTCCAATTCCTAACTGGCCAATTTACCAAGAGAACAACCACTGGAAAAAAACTTGATTGGAAATAACGAAGGAATGAGATGCAAAGAGAGGTTTTAAGAAATCTTTCATCAACAGATCAGAATGACCTTATTAATAAATCCGCCATTTACTTTAAAACAGAGTTTTCAACAGAGAATTTATGCAAGCCGTATAGTTATGAGATTAGTTGAGAAGGTGGCGCTGCTTGTATTTTTTTCATTTTCTCTTCGAAGTTGGGTATTTGTTCATTGTACTCAAGATCAGAAATTTCCCATGCATTTCTTGGTCATGCAAAGATAAAATATTAACAAGCAAAACAAAAATGACAGTACAATTTTACCTTCTCCAGCAGCAATAAGAGAAAGGGCATGGGCAGGGGATAATACAACCTCCTCCTTTATTCCTTCAACAAAGGTTCCCTACAACCAGTGATCATGCAATAAATAATGTGTTTTAAAGTGAGTTATGCAATACAGCCAGCTACATCATCCAAACAAGACATACAATTCCTCCATCACTCTCTTCACCTTCCTAGTCCGATGTGGGTGTATAGGTTCAATTGATGTACACTTTGTACAGTCTCAACAAAAAGTTTGTCTTGGTAATGCCATACATAAGAAGTTATTTATCTTCTCCAAACAAACAAATCTATAATAAAATTTGAAGGAAAGCTTCAACAAAATCTACTAGTCTTAGCAAGGCATGCATAAAAAGTCATCAGTATAGTTAAAATGAACAAGTAGACAATAAATTTAGAATAATGAAAGCCTCAGAAACATCTGCTTGCTTATTACCTTAGGTAAAAAAAATAAAAAATCTGCTTGGCTATCAGTTGAAATGTTTTCAAACCATGTTAGCTTGTTGAATGGTCGCATCTTTTTTCGTCATTTTTCCTGAAATAAGTTTTTCAATCCTTACTGTGAATCCACTATATTTTTATGTGGATTAAGTTTATTTCCAGAACAGTTGACACCAGAACACCACCCCCCCCCCCCCCCCCCCCCCCACAAAAAAAAAATAAAAACTGAAGGCTCCAGCTTGTATGTCATGAGAGTTAAGAGACAGAAACTTTTGATGTATCCTTGAATGTGTCATATTCAACACATTTTCTGCTAAAGCTTTGCCAAGTTCAGCCAGTAACAATTACCAAATAAAAATATATATATCTCAATGCCAAGAAGACCTTGACAGACAAATAGTACAAATGTACTGGCGATTAGGTTCCATTAAAATATGTTGTACAGTATTGTATGAGTTGTCACACGTGTACAATTAGTATTGTGCGAGTTGTCATGTACCCCTCATTGCCATATATAGAATTACCATGTATAGGGGTTTACTTGTTCTCCACTCACCTACTCCCGTAGCTTTTCCTATATAAACACCATTGTATTATTGTATTACTGAACTCAATAACATAAACGTTTTCATATATTCTCTTTCTCTCTCTCTCTTTCAACAAAATCAAAGCATGTCAACGTGAAGGAAATGAACAGGCTATTTTATTAATTTATTGTTTAAATTGAATATAATATCAGCTCAATTATTTCACCATCAGTTTTAATCAAATTTAATATAACTATATGTATTGTGACACACTTCTAATACTCTTCAATAAGATAATGTTCAAATCACATGCTTAAACACATAGAGAATGTCTATATGGAAGATAACAAATTGCGAAGGCAGGAATAAGAAAATGGTAAACAAGCACCTGAGTGTCCTCTCTGATTCTTAGATTCTGTCCCGCTGGATTCAACAAGTCATTTACAACCTGAAATGGAAGCAACCTTAAAGGATGGTAATGTAGCAGAACCAAGTTCTATTTATTCTTAAACAAAATATTTAGAGAAAAAAAAAATACTATAACAAATATGCATCCTCTTCTAAGGTCAAACACTTTATTGAAGTAATATAAAGCAGAAGTTCATATGGGAGTATTATTTACTTCAATCAGGAGAGAACCTGTATGATGGAAAAGACTTAAATTGTAAAATAACAAAGATAAAAATTTCGGCAAGGGATGATACTTCAACAAACGTTTAAGACATGAACACTCTAAGAGATCAGCTTCTTATCCTTCTATGAAATCTTGGACAAACTTAGGCAAGAAAAAAAGGGGCATCAGATCCAAACATATCAGAGAATTTAGTACAACTTTAATCACTTACAAGCAAACAATATTATTCTAATCCACTACAAGCACAATAAGTAAAATGAGAACATCCTTGTAGTGAATTTGAAAAATAATGCACACCATTTACATATGCCTAGCAGATTGTATTCCATATGCTTATTTGACTGCAACAACTAGCAGTGTTCTGTAAAGGCTAATAGGAAAGCAAGATGGCAATAGAAAGAGGAAGCAAATACGAAGACTCGATGAACAACAAAGAGAACTTATGGAAAGCACAAAAGCATACTATTCCACATTCTAAAAGAATCAAAATACATTTCATGAACCCTGACCTAACAATTATATTAGAAACAAAAATCCCATACATAGCAGCTGCTCAAGAAACTTGAAAGTTACGACAACATAGTCATATTTTACACATGAAACCGAGCACTCAAACTTCATTATAAGCCTCAAGTACAAAAAATGAAAGCATCCTTAAGTAAATAGGATAAGTGAATTTCCAGATGCTAACCTCATTGTAGATTTCCAAATATGAGACACGAAGGAGAAATTCTCTGCTTGGAGTCTGGGAAATAAATAAAATTTCAGACTAATCAGTTTGTTAATAACTATAATCTTTAATAAACATTAAACTGGAGGCTAACTCATATGAAATACCTCTTGAATGATACTGAAAGTATCCTTTACAGCCAATGGTATAATACCAGGGGACCTCTGATCGCCCTGTCACGTTTATAACCAACATAAGCACATCGAAAACATTTTTGTGCCCAAACTAGCAGCTCCAATGTCACTATAAAACATACAACTCATCATGGCTTAATATATGTCATTATGTCATTTTATTTTTGTTAACTGAATTTCTGAACTTCTCATTTCATTCGCAATGGATTTTCTATCTCATTTCTCTCTTTATATGCTACTCAGCCCTATGATCTAGGTACAAAAATTTTAAAGAGGGAAGAACAAGAACGATTTTACTGTTAGAGAATATATTTTCTTTTTTCACACCAACATTTCGTAATATTTTCTATGGTTAAGTGAAATCAAGTGACAATACTCTGGGTGCGATACATGCAGAACAAGTTTGAATTCAAAGTTTATTTATTAAAATCCACCAGATTACAGATGAAAATATAATTCCTCAGTAGTTAAAATTGGATTTAACTTGATGTCGATCAATTCTGATTTCTGATCACATTACAGGCCTAACTAATAGTAAAAAATTGACAAGTATGGAACTTGACTCTTTCAGTGAGCTAGTCAAAGGTCAATGGCCATTGGAAATACCTAGACAATTATTTGTGGATTACAGATTTATTGTAACGGGCCAGGCACTTGCCACTGGACCCAAAGGCTTAAGCTATTAGGTGGTTCTGCCTACCCACCCTTATAAGTCCAAGAACCTCCCCATCTGGATCCAATGTTGGACAAGAACCTATTACATTCTCCCCCACCTAAACTCACCAGCCCTCTGTGTGGACGCTTGGCATGACAACGAATCAAGGACTGGATGTGCTCTAATACCACTTTTTAGGCTAGGCCTAGCACTTGCCTTCCGATTTAAGAACTTAAGTTGTTAGGTGGTGTTGCCCACCTGCCTTTATAAGCCTAAGACCCTCCCCATCCGGATACGATGTGGGACGAGAACCCATAACACTTATCCACAGGTCTAGCATGCAACTTCTCACAGCACCCTAGATCCATCATCTTGGTCGAAACTTCAAATCTTCGAGGTAAGCCGTAACTCAGGACTTTCCCGCAACATAGATTCATGACTTGTCTAGCTTTTAATTGTAGTTTGAAACAACAATTAACATTCAGCTGTCAAAATTTTGCCTTATATGTTTTCTGTCATATAAATATTATCTCATCATCCATGAATTCCAATATCCACTAACTATTAACAAAGAAAAAAGAAGAAAACCCCCGAAATGTATTTCAATAAAGGCACTGTTATGACAACCCAAGTAACAATCATGAAACATGACATAAAAGTAAACACACTACATACAAAGATTTATACATGATTCGGCAAAGCCTACATCCACGATGGAGATCCAGCGAAAGTCTTCACTATGTATAAAATTGGAGTTTACAAGTTTCAGCCCCTTACTCTCTTTCTGTACAATTTTCAGTCTCTCGATAATGCACTCCAAACCCTATACACCCTTATATATCGGGCTACAAGAAAGTACCAATTAGGGGCTTGGGCCTACACAAAGCTCATCCAATGGGCCATCGTTGAGACCCGGCACCAAATTTGGGCCACAACATCATAGGCACCTTGGGAAAGGTTAGTGAGCGAGAGCAAGAAATTATTATTAAAACGAGTGCCTTGATAACAATTTTATGTTTCGAATGCTACATTAAAATCCACTTCACATAATCCTTGTGTTCTATAGATAGAACAGTAAAGGATTATCAATCATTTCCGAAGATCTCAGTACATCACACTAATAGTGATTAGTGACTAAGGATCTGTTTTTCACTTTTGCAACATTTGAGGAGGACAGAATGAGCTTAAGCAGTTAGAATGACATCATCAAAAACGGAAATGTGACTCTAATATGTAAAAGGCAGAATATCTCAACCAAAAAAAAAAAAAAAAAAACTTTTCAGTGAAATGGGAAAAAAAAAGTACCTCAAATTCATATTGGTTCCCAAAATGCCTAAGCATACAGAAAAGAAATAATTCTTACTTGCATCGTGTGAGTCTTCCCACTGCTTGTCACACCATAAGCAAAAATTGTGCCTGATATCAAAAGAAAGCATAAATGAAGTTAACTGTAAACAATGGCCACATTAATACTTTTCAACAAAATTGCTTTTATTGGGGAAAAAAATTTATCAAAATCTTTAAGGAAATAATTGGCCCATAAACAATCTTTCCATGCAATAAGTGTGTCCCTAATTTCAGGGCATTGTGGTAAAGATGTCAGCACAGAGACAACACTAGGTCTTCATAGTAAAGACAACACCCAGGGCTGTGCATGACACTGGTCCTTGGGCATTCCAGCTGGGGCAGCTCATTTGAAGAGGCACAAATGCTTACGAGCCCTATAAAAGAAATATTGCAGGTCCAGATACTGTTTACCGGATAATTGAACCTTATAATATGGAGAACTTGACAAAACCTACCAAACTGCCTAATGTAACATAAATTAAAATCGGTTAAAAATATCCACTATCAAAACCTAGTTGCACACGCTCAAGCGCCCCAACTGCATAGACATGGCCAAGATGCCTACACAACATGCCACAGTGAAACAAACAAGTATGAGCTTAATAAGGAAAATGATGTTATTGATGGTACAACATCACAAGTAACTCGAGGATCAATTTTGATATGATATGATCCATCAAATATTATGTTGATATGAATAGAGCATACCATATAGTTATAATCAAAGAAAATAATTGAACAGTTAAAAGATAAGGTGTCCTTTAATTAGCCGCAATCCTATTAAATAGCATGATCCGAAGCATTCATATGCATCTGAATGAGCCAAAGAATAATATTGTTTACCATTGATGCCTTCCATAGCACCACTAACGACATGTTGTGCAGCAACATCATATACATGACGTGTGGTAGTAGTAGGGCCAAAGACCCGATCTGAAAGGAAAAAAGGAGAATTCAAATGTTAGTCAGATCATTAGCTTGTCTTGTACAAGCATTTTATATTTCAAATAAATGCTGAACAATTGGGTTGAAAAAGAAAAGGATAACATTTAGAGAACTTACATAGAAAAACAAATAGTAACAACAACGCATAGGTACAAGAAGCTGAATAAACATTGGAAATTTTTAATACACAATATGTTCATTTTAAGCAAAAACTTCATAGAAGAACTTTCAAAATAAAACCCTATCACATCAATGCCTCTTTAGGTTTGCACACTTTCCAGGACTTCTTTAGCACGATAGCACTCGTATCCATGTATTGTTAAAATCTCAATGATCTGCAGCTGGAATGTAAGGGGACTGAATAGGTCCTAAATAATTAAATATAGTTGCTAAGTACTAAAATTGTCAACATCAACCAGAAAGAAACCTAATAGACTGATTACATAATTGATCCAAATAACTTGTGTGAATAATTTAATTGTATAAAAACAAATAATAACACCACCACCACCACCACCACATAGGCAATTGGAAAAATATATATATATATATATATATATATATATATATATATATATTCTCCAGGTTTTCTCCGGGTACCCATCCATTAAATCCAAGCCACCAAAAAGATTGACAATCAATCCCATGCTCAGGATAAAAATAAATAAATAAATTACCATGTTCCGTTCAATATCATCCATTAAGGCCAAGATTGTTGTAGCGTACCAAATGCATATGCTGTGGATGGATTATGCTCATTCCGCACAATGGTTTCTCCATCGGCATACCATGCAATCTCCTCTCCTTGTCGAATTTCTCTAGGACTACTCCAAACACAAACCACGGCCAAATTAACAGCAAAAGATTCAAGAATTGCAAACAAATTTGCTCGAAGGCCATGAACACCTCGAGAATTGCAAGATTGACGACAAATTAAACCCAATGCAAAAAAATTAAAAGCACCTGAGTGGCCGAAACCGAACGGTAACGGTTACATTCTCTGTTGATCTCTCTGCATCCAAACTCTCGGAGTAAAAGTATTGCGGCTTACTTCTCGCCGATGACGACGCCGGTGAACTCAGACCGTCAACTGATGTTTCCAGAAACTGTTTGGTAGAGGACGTAGTCGACGACGAAAGCGAGTTCGCTGTTTTTGAAGTCGATTTCTTTGGTGTCGATCTTAGTCTCGACGCCATTGTGGCTTCAAGACAAATCAGTAATCAGTAAATATGACTTCAAATGCAGAATTATTTAACTAATCAGCTTATTATATGTCAAGATTCCAAGATTGGCAAAAAAGATTTACATATATATACAGGTATACGTAGAATTTTCTAGGAAGATCTTTTCAGTAGTGAGAGAGAACAGAGAGATGGTGAATGGAAGACATCGTCGTAAAGGATAATGCGGAAGATTTTCTTTCTTTTCTTGGAAGCGATTCCCTTTCATGGAAGGCAAACCGCATTTTCAATATTTACTTTTGTAGCGAGAAAGTAGAGAGAGAGAGTCCAAGACTTTCGAGTCATGGACATAAAAATGAAGGAGACAGTGTACAGTATATGCGTCTAGAGAGAGAAAGTAGAAAGAGTCCTGAGAAATAGGTTTGGATTTCAATAAAAGGCATGAATGCTGTATTTGTGTTAATTTCCGTAATTTCTTGGCTTCTTTTGCTTTATTCGAGCGCAGAGACGTACGACGACAGGATCACAGGACTTGCATGCCACGAAAAAGGAGGAGCAATGTGTGGGGATTAAATAGGAGGAACTGTGTGCGTCTCAATTGGAGAGAATCTGAGTCCCACTTCTTTTCTTTTTATTTTTTCTCTTTATTTCTATTTGTTTTATTTTTTATTTTTTATTTTTATCTAGTTAATTAAATGCTCCAAACATAGCATAAATATTACTTCATTTTAAGACCATTGACGCTCTTATCATACTCAAGTCAAGCTTTGGTTTCGTTTTGAAGGAAATTAAATGCAAGTGCACTAGGAAATCAAATGGCAGGAACAAACCCACTCTTTTTTTCTTTTCTTTTCTTTTGTTCGATTTTTTTTATTTTTTTTATTTTATTTTTTTTCATTCATATCAGCTTTTACTTTTTAAGTTATATTTCCTATTTCTCTTTTAGGTTATGCACTCTATATTTTATTATATTTAGAATAAGAAAAATTCACATTTTCATTAAACTAGTGCCCTTTATAATTATGAAATTGCATGAATGGCACGTCAACTCGTTAATAATTTAATAAATATAAGAATATAAACTTAATGAAAGCATGCATCAAGAATGTAAATAAGAATTGTATTATAAAAAAAATATATATATTTAAAATTAGTACAAATTTTTATAATCTTTTAAATTTATGTTCATCTTACTTTTTCTCATGTAATTAATGCTTTTGAAGTTTTATATATGAAGTAATTTGTATTTTTCTTTTTTCTTTTCTTTTCTTGGAAGCGATTACATCCTCTTTCAGTATATAAATTCAAAAAAAATAAAAAATAAATAAATAAAATAATAATAATAATAATAATAATTACAACCTTAAAATAAAGTTTCTCTAATCCCCAATTGAAAGCATGAATTAATTCTACATTTTCAAACCCAACATTTTCTATCTACTACCACTGTGGAAGCTGGGAAAGGCTGTCTGCCAACCACTCATATGAACTTGAAAGATTCTTTTTGTCTTGGCCACTGCCAACCCTTTTGTTTTCTTTCCAAAGTCCCATATTACAGTTTTACAAAAAATAAATATTGTAAATTCTCTTTATTAATTGTATTATTGTCCGCACCTAGTTGAATTGCGTCTCCAAGTAGCATCGCAATGTTATCCATTTCTATGGATGGCCCAATATGTTATTAATTAGGTGCCTGCTCTCACTAAATGCAACAAAAGAAAGAGACACATTGACTCAACCACCTATATATATTATGAAAAAACATAAAGCAAACTAAGATATGGTAGAGGGAAAATAAATAAATATATAAAAGAAAGAAATGCGTTAATGGACCCCTTGTGGAAGAAAACAATAAAAATCATATATGATGATACAGCGACACTTAAACTATTATTAATTAATTATAATTTAAAACCATACTAAAACCATTCCACCTCATAGATTATTATTATTATATTCATCCCACTGAATCGTTTACAATTAATAGAGATGTATGAACGCCACACATCAACTTACGTTAGTTATAAAAATCATTAGATAACACCAAATATTACTCATTTTGTAGGGGCAGAGCCAAAAAAAAAAAAAAAAAAAAAATTAGAAAGAAGAAAAGAGATAGTATATGAGAAGAAATTGAAGTGGTTGAGTGAATTATTCACATGGTATTGTTGTCTGAATAAATAATGTAATTTATATTACATGAAGTGGTTGAGCGCTTCCTTTTAAAATGATATATTATATTGGTAATTAATTTATGGAACTCAATTATATTATTAGGTCTATATCATCAAGTCGTCATAGAATTTGTTGAGAGATTACTTGGCTGATACATTGCTTAATAATTATAACCATTGTTGGATGCACTTAAGCATGCAGTTAATTAATAATTAGCATCTATTTGTAATTTTATACACAATCTCTCCTGTAAAACGGTATATGCATGCACACATATATGTGTATATATATATATATATATGTATGTATGTATGAGCTCGTTTGGAATTGTTTTTCAGTGACTTAAAAACGATTTTATTAAAAGCAGCTTTAGTTGCTTATTTTAGTTCAGGAGAGATTTTGAATGAAATTAAAATTTAAAATTTTTAAAACTGCATTATAAGTAGATCAAAAGTGAGAAAGGTGATTATAAAGTTATATTACAATGTTTTTTTTGTATTGGATGAAGTGAAATATATAACTACCGAAAAAGAGAGTTCGGATCGAAAGGTTGCTACTTACACACAAATAAAATGTGTTCGTATTTCGTTTAAGGAAAAAGATGTTATACCATCTTGACCAATGGTCTTAGTGATAAAATCATTGTAATTGTTGTATCTAAGGTTAACAATTATTTGTCCTATCCCATTTATGTGTATTATACACGGTTAAGAATGGATGCTAATAAGATTTAGAGAAGAAAGTCGAGATTAGATATATAAGTTACATATTTGAACCCCAATTTATCTATGGTGCCGCTTCATGTCGTGCTACGTTTTGTATCGCTAGTGCAACGTATTACATAATAGTGTAACAACCTCATGACCAAGTGCAACACCTTAAAATAACAACTTAGACTCCGTTTGTTTCGACGTAAATATTCTTCTTAGAAAATATATTTTTTTTCAGGTAAAATATTCTTTTATTTTTACTTTTTTGGTATTTGGGCAAAAGTCTACGTCAAGGTTGAATTCGAGTCCATCAGGCAGAATATGTAAAATAATTTGTCGAAAATTAATGGATAAATTATTTTTGTTAAATTTTAATATTTTTTTTTGTAAATATTTTACAAAAACCAAATACCAAAAAATAAAAAAAAATAATTTTTAAAAAATATTTTACATTTAAACAAACAGAAGTAATTTTTACATAATTATAAATTTTTTGCACACGCGATGTGAAGCACAAGTGGGATGAATGAGTTTCAAGTGGAGGACTATCAGTGCCATCCCCAATTTGCACCTGGCAACCCGAGCGATTTGTTTGTTTATAGACATTGGGTTCCTTGTATCTGGGCTTGGGTCAAGTTTGGCCTAATTACATCCCAAATTTAGCCCAGGGTTCTTTTTGAAACCATACAGGGTCTGGTTACTGTAATGTCGGTTTGTCAATTGTATCTCCTTATTTATTTATTTATTTTCTATTACTTTTCATGTTTCTTATTTCGACTGAGGTTGTTATTAACCTTTAGTATTGCAAGTGTAGTGTTAGCCTAGCGGTAGGGTGTGTATTATTTTGGACCTTTGACTCATGTTCGAAATTCCATCAGCATCATTTTTCTTATCTTTTTAACTTCTAACTACCTAAGAGTATCTCCAACGACTCATAATTTAGAGATTATGAGCTTTTTTTACCTATTGGATTGCTCCAATAGAATCTCCAAAAATGGGCCCCATGTTTTGGGTCGCGGAATGGGTCGTCAAAAACGGCAACCTAGTTAGCGATTGCAGGCTCATGACTTGCAGGCCCGCCCAGTTTTTTGATTTTTAACTTTTGTGCCGAACAACACAACGATCCATAATACATTTAAGGGCATGTTTGGCAGTGAAAGAAAATTTTAAAAGTCAGTCTTTTTTTTGCATTCTTTGGCCTTTTTTTTTCTTCAACATAATTGAACTAAAGAACTGTTAAGGCACTATTTGGCTGACATAAACGGTGCCTTAAAGGCTTTTTTAGGTCCAAAAAAGTTTTAAAAAATTAGAAAAAAGTGAATTTTTTTTCTTTTCAAAAATTTTAATGTTCCTATTTACATTATAGTCGTTTTAGGTACTGTTTGGCTGACCCAAACAGTGCCTTAATGGCTATATTGGCTAATCAAACACTTTTTTTTCCCTAACAAATAGAAAAAAATAATTTATTAAAAATTTAAAAACTATATTAAAATATTAATATTTTTGGAGAGTGAAAATGCACCATTGAAGTATATGTGATAACTAAAATTTAGAGACTCTAAAATACTGACGTGTTTATGAAAAATGCTGACGTGACAATTGAAAAATGCTGATGTAACAAATTCAGAGAGGTTAATTTTAAAGAGTCCATTGGAGATAACCCTACTAACCATTGCCAAGTAAAAAAAATTAAAAATTAAAAATTAAAAATTAACCTTTAATATTTAAATTAATGACGTGACATCCATCATAGACAATGTAGTCTCTCTCACGCACAAGAAAACACTACTGCGGGGTGTTTTCTGAATTTTGGCAATGGGATTCCTCATTAAATATTCAGCCCACTCACATTGGCAATCAATGGACTGTAAAACTGAAAAGACATGGGTGGGCTGGCTTGGGCTGTCAAGTCCCATTATTCAGCCCAAACATAAAGTTCTAAACACGCATGGGATTTTTGTTATTTCCACATTGAAATGTTGGTTTTCCTTGTTAATTAAGAAGAGTGAAATTCTAAATATTTACGGAAAAAAAAACAGTGTGTGAAATTCAAAATAGTTTTTTTTTTAAAATGCACATCATTGTCAAATTCAGATCGAATATTTGATGCATTATAGTGAATTTGGATACGAATGATAATGGTGGCCATAAAAAGATATTTGTTTAAAAAATGAAAAAGACACACTGCACTCGCTCTTTTTCACAATTTTGAGGAAAATTGAATAGTGGGGTTTGAAAAAAGCAATAATGGTTTAATATTTTGGTTGTAGTTCCCAATCAAGTGCTTCATATAGTTGAATTTAGAAAACTCTTGAATTCCTAAAAAGAATAAGAATGATGGGTATGGCTCAACCAAACACATCAAAATCAAGGACCCCATTTGCCTATCTTGATTTGTGACAAATGATCAGGACGATAGTGATGAAGGGTCTGTGTGAATCCGATACTTGACCACCGCACATAAAACCAAAATCTTTATACATACAAATCACAACATTATTTAGGTTTACTATAACTAGTTATATATAGTTGTTGTTATGTACTTGATCATTATATGTTCACATCTTGATGAACTGTCTCTGTATTTTGGAAGACGCAATGTTAATTCTTTTTCATTATCAAGTGCCCATCATCGACCCTACTCTTGTACTCATTTTCCCTCCTTGGAAGGAAAAGTCAAGGAGTTCGTGTGTGGAGGGTACTTATTTGGGACCACTCAACAAAAATTGAAAAATATTGATTGTTAAGTTTGAAACAATACTTGCTTTCACATCAATGAGCTAAATTAGTAGTAATTTATATTATTGTAAATTAAATTAATTTTAGTCTTTACTTTTGCCTAATCTCTACCCTTCAAATACGGTCATGGAACTTTTTCCTCAGTATAGTGTAATTGACACCTTTGTGACTAAATAAGTAGTGATAAATAATAGGGCTAAAAATATAAAAGGAAAAAAACTCTTGTTGTTTACAAAAACGACATATAACTCTTTTAATTATTAAAAAAATATTAAACTAACATAAATTATCACATTGCTTTCTTTTCGTTATAGAACCATTAAGTGACTACGAAATGACAAGAACGCCCTTGATATTATATTAAAATGAAATTGTAAATTTAAAATGACAATTTTGCCCCGTGTGAGCCTTCTTCGTCATCTTTGGAGGCCTTCTACGTGGTCGCCGCTTGCACCAAGCGGTGACTTCTTCGGTGGAGGTGGAGAAGCAAGTGGGTCTCTAGGCTTCGGCAATAAAAAAATGCAACCCCATTTAGAAAGAGATTTGAATACAAATTTTATGCCAGGGTACATAAATTTGCGTTTTATAAATACTGGGTTTATATCTTCATTTGGAATTTAGAATAAAGACTGATAATTTTGGATTTATTGGCTGATAAATTTATGTTCTATGGATGGGGATTGCATCGATGATCGATGATCAAGTAAGTAATTTATTATTATGGAGAAGTTTATCTATTAGGGACTGTATTTCGATCTAATGGTAAATTGTTTGTCTTTTTTTAATTATTTTTATGTTTTGGTTAAATAAGTTTTATGTAATAGCTGGTTGTGTCAATGATGAAAGGAGAAAATAAGACAAACACTGCATACTATTATTCCTCAAGGTATCGAAGATAAGGTATTTGATCGACTTGGTGTTCTTTTTATTTGATCGACTTGGTGGATTATTGGACTCCTCAGTCACCGCCATATTTGATCCACTTGGTGTTTGCGTGTGAGAGAGAGAGAAAGAAAGATAGATAGATAGATAAAGAAAGATAAAAGACTGTAGAGAAGGGTAATTTTGTCATTTCGAGAGAATAAGGATATTTTGGTCATTAAAATGCAATATATGGTGCACGTGATAAGATTCAGTTAATTTTAGATGGTTACCTAACTAGGAGAGGGTGATATGGTATATTTTTAAAAACATAAAGGGATAATATGATAATTTATGTAATTGAAAGGGTTAATAAATAATTTTTATAAATAACGGAAAATTTTATGTTTTTAGCCTTAAATAATAACTACAAACGTGTCAGTAAATGCTTGTCACCCGTGTGTGGCAATGCCTTAGTTGTAGAGGAGAAAGTAAATGGCCAACATGCGGAAGGTAATTAAAATTGTTAGGAAGCTTGTTGATGGAACCTTAATACTTGGAATTGACATTGCTATTGAGTGTACCTCATTTTTTTTTTTTTTACAATATTTATCTTTACATCTTTGATGTGACATGATAATAAAACGACACGTGTTTATTTTCAAAATTAAATATGAAAAATGTAAATAAAGACCTTTTTTTTTTTCATTAATCTAAAAAATCTTTTTTTAAATGGTGTAGAGACGAGTATTGTATTATAGTACATGGGAAAAGAAATAGGAGTAATTGGGAGTGGTGTCCGATGTCAACGTCTAAATATAAAGATGTGGACCATTTGGCAGTGATTGAAGTAAATGGGGGGAACATTATTCATGTGAACGTCGTTAACTTACAACTACCAAATCCAGGTACTGAAATAGTGCTTCATGACTGTCAAACTCAAAGAACATGATAGAAAGATGACTCTCTCTCTCTCTACCCTACTTTGAGCTCTCAACTCCCAAAGGAAAACAATCAACTGCTGCGACGACTTTAAAGACATGTTTCATTTATAAAGTAGGCTTCGGAATTATTTCTATTACTAATTCAACTCAACCGTCCTATTCATTCTCCTACCCACCTCAACAAATTGCTTACTACCATTCTACTAAACTTTGTCAAATTCGAGTGATCGATAGGAGATTCCTTCCATTTGAAAAGAAGTGGTGATACCACGTGAACCAAGTCACGGATAATTTCAAGGAATTGACTACACTGATGAAATTTTGAGACTTAATGTCTCATGAAGTATTAAGTTTTTTATTCAAATCATCTCGAGTGTAATTAATTTTTTAAGGGATAACGATCGCCCTCAAATATAATTTAAATTTTACCCGATTCGTGTGGAGGAAACATTTTACACAAGTCTTGTGGATTAATCGAAAATCTAAGCCCTTGGATTTAATGCATTTAGAATTTCTAGCAAATGTATGAATACTTGCACATGGCACTGGATCTATCAAAATGTTTCACCAAACACAACAAACATTTTAATGTTGCATATTTATTTACTTTTATAGGTTCCTTTTACCATTACCACTAAATTATACTAACTTTTTTATGCAACACATTTATTTTTTTATTTTTCATTACTTCAAACCTTTAGACAGAGTTTGAAGTGTAAGCATCTTACTCAGCAAAGAATTTATTTTTCTCCTCCTTTCCTTTTAAGTAAATTATCTTTTTTATGCAAAACATTTATTTTTTTATTTTTCATTACTTCAAACCTTTAGACAGAGTTTGAAGTGTAAGCATCTTACTTAGCAAAGAATTTATTTTTCTCCTCCTTTCCTTTTAAGTAAATTATAACTTCAGAACCTTGTTTATTGTATCAGTCGACTCCATTTGTATAGAACAAATGCAAGAATGACAATGATTATGAGATAAATCACAAGCGGAAACCAATTATTAATCTGCTAGAGACTCAATTAGAAATTGAATCACTCGACTCCATTTAAAAAGAGGAGGTGTTACCGCTTGAACTAAGTACTTGGATTAATTTAATGCATTTAGAATTTCTTGCAAATGAACACTTGCACATGGCCCTGGATCAGACAAAATGTGTCACCACTCAAACACAGCTACCATCATAATTTCATGGTCAGACATTTAACCAATGCATTCTGTATTTATTATTGTAGTGAAGAAATGGATTAATCTATACCTTTCCTAAGTAAATATAAAGATATATCCTTTTAAAAGTCAATGCAATTGTTTTACCTTCCAAAATAGAATATAAAAAAAAAAAAAATTAAGATTAATTTCACTGACACTCCTCAGGTTTGGCTAAATATCACCCTCAAACATATTTCGAAATTAATTATCATTCAGACCCCAATTTCTTTTTTAGTTACTTTTTCCGTTAAAAATGTGCAAAATGACAATTTTATCCTTATTTTTTAAATCTATTTTAATCCAAAATATCAAAATCCAGAATGACCAAATTGCCCTCATTTATTACTCTGTCACCCCCAAAACTCTCCATCTCACTAATTTGCTGTCAATTTGCAGTATCTCTCTACACACGTGTACACACACACACACATATATATAATATGAATATATATATAGATTTAGCAAACATAATAATCGTCCGAGATCACGAATTTTGATCTCGGACAATGCAAGCACCGTCATAAATTCCTTTATTTGTTCTACTTATCATCTTTTCTCCAGAACCAGCAATTGAACAAACTTGAAGCCGCCTTATATATATATATATTAGATTACAATGAGACTTTTCGATGGGTCTTGGTTGGATCAAAATGTAACTTTGGTTTCAGTTGAACATCTATTTACCAAGCAAAGAGCTTTGGTTTTGTCTGTCTCATTGATTTGGGTCTTTTGAAATTTACGAATTTTGGGTCGATTGAAACTCATCGATTTGGGTATGTTGAAGTCACCGATTTAGGTATGTTGAAGCTCACCGATTTTGAGTCTGTTAAAGCTCGCCGATTTTGGGTCTAACTGAGGCTCATCTCTTGCCGGCAATAATGAAAAAGAAAAAAATAAAATAAAAGAAAAAGAGATATATATATATATATATAAAGAAGAAAATGAGGAGAAAGCTGGTTGGTGTACATGATAAGAAATTTATATATATATATATAAATAATTTTAATTTTTTTGATGTACATAATGAGAATAATTTTTTATAATTATAAATTGGTGTACATGATGAGAAATATATATATATATATAAAGAATAATTTTAAATTTATATAATAAATGTCAAAGGGTATTCAAGTCATTTCAACCATTTTTTAAGTCGAAATATAATTAGAAATGTAACAATGTCATTTTACATGAAAAATGTATCTGTCACATTTGAAATAAGTGAAAAACGGACAAAATGTTTGTAATACAAGTGATAATTATTTTCAAAAAATATGTCAGTGTCATATTTAGCCAAACTTAAATGGGTGTCAATGAAATTAATTTTAAAAATTATTACCCACATACATATATATCATGGGGACAAATAAGATATATATATATATATATATATATATATATATATATATATATATATATATTTAAAAAAAACAAAAAAAGAAAGAGACCAAGGACACTCATATTCAAAGATACCTCCCAGAGAGTTGATGCAACGTACATCTGAAAAGATGCCTTGTGGTGGTCCATAGTCCATACCTTGAGTTCCAGACAACAATGATCATACCCATCAAGCTTTTAAAGAGTTCAAAGAGCAATATATTTGGTTACATTGACAGTTTAAAGGGATTTTACATGTAGAAAGCCCATCATGGTCATGAGTTAGCTCCAATACACACACACAAACACATATATATATGCATGTTGACATGTGTTTGGATGAGTTCCATTTGGTCTCATCTTAATTTCAAATGTGAAAATGGTGGGCTCTCATGTTCTCATCTCCACTTGTATTGCTTTTCTTCCATCCACATTCTTCCCTACTGTTCTCATCTGCTAAAAATATCTATATCTAACCCCAGACATTAAATTGCCCAACTTGCAGCATTCAAGTGACCTGAATTAGTAGTCACATGAGAGGTAAAGGCCAACAAGAATGTCTCAAAAATTAATAAATCCTTTCCCATTTCGATCATATTCAAATTTTTGGGCTCAATTTCTCTGCAGCTTAACCACAAAAAATTAAATTAATCACCAATGAGAATGCACCGCATTCATTATAATAATTCATGATCTTAAGCTTCATTTGTCCATGGGCATGGGCTTCAACTTACTCTATCTCCATGGATGATGATGCAATTTGATGTTAGAAGAGGATTCTGAAATAATCTCTATATGGAGGTAAGACTGCATACGTTTGACCTTTTTCAGATCTTAGCCCTTTTCTTCGACCTATAAATTCATAAATAAACAATTATCACTAAGGGGAAAAAAAAAATACCTATGATATTTCACTTGGTTAATTAGCAAACTAATACTACTAAGGTCTTTATTTCATTGCCAATTTTTTATCTGGAGCAGATTTAATCTCAATAAATGTGAATCCAAAATTGTGCAACTAATCATTGGATGAATTTAAACACCATATAATTAATTAACAAATATATATGACATGGAAGGCTCATTAAATAAAGAATCAAAACTTATGAATAATTAAGATGAAGTGAGATATATATATATATATATATTAGTACCACATGGGAAGGAGGAGAGTGGTATATAGGAAGGGGACGTGAAAACTCAACATCTAACCCATTTCGTCCACACATGGGGAACACATGTTGCAGGAGAAGAAAGGTAGTCTTAAGAGCGAAGTGGAGGTCCCAAGAAAGGAGTTCCTCAGAGGCAACGTCACAATCAAGCCATCTAATGAGAAAGAGAGATGAGGAACAACGAGACAGTGACCCTTCTGTCCCTAACACAGAACACATCAAACCAACAAGGCTGAGAGTGAGTGAGAGAGAGAGAGAGAGTCCATATATGCATTGCTGAGGCAAGCTTAACCTCATTATTTTTCTACCTAAAATGAATTAGGGTTTCTCAGCATGTGACCTTACTTCTTTTCTCCACAAGAAATTCGGATACTCGTTTATTTTATTTTAGCATATTCAATTATCCTTACGGAAACTTGAATCCCGTCTCAAATCCATTTTGAGAATTATTAGAGAAGATATCAATAGAATATTATAACTCTAGGTGTGGATTGAATTATTTAACAAAAATAGTTATTTGGTGTAAAATGAGCTAGAATTAATTCACAGGGTATAAGCAAAGCAAAGCAGAATTAGGAAAAGGTGCATGCATGTGTATGTATGTGTAAGTGATGAAAAGTAGCTAGCATGCATAGGATGTTGCCAAAACATAGTGCAACAATGGCAAAATGTTCACATCAGACTGTTTTCTACTTTAAGAGGGGGCACAAGTGGTGAGAAGTTGAATTGAAACCCCCCTTTTGTGGTCCCTCACAACCTCTCTGTGACTGTGACTTTAATGGCAGAGAAGGGTTTGCATGAATGAAGAGCTATTGTCGTTAGGGTTAGGAGAGATATGTGACTATTAACTTTTAAAGGGGAGCATGTTGGGTGGGTCCCATTTAAGAGATTTGTGCAATCCATCAATAAGGGTGGTACTTCCCATTAAAACAAAAAAAACTGAATAGCTCCTCTCTCTATTATAATAACAAGCCCAGAGAGAGAGAGAGAGAGAGAGAGAGTTGTCTAGAGAGAGAAACGGTTGTCTTGGAAGGGCAAAGAAAGGTAGAATTATAAAGATATGAGCAGTTGGCTGCAAAACGGGTGGTCAAGCATGCACCAAAAAAGCAGACTGTTTCGCACAGAGACTCAAAATATACACATCATTAAATTACTATTTCAGATAATACACACGCAAATCCACAGATGCTCAGAACACTCAAAACCCTTTATAACTAACATTAATCAGTCAAGCCCAGAACACACACATACACACAAACGGACAAAGATAAAAACCCAATTGGAAAGGAAAAGTTCCCAAACAAAAACGGTAAAAAAAAAGGTTGGTTGAGAGTAGTCCTTGAAACAAGTGAAAGAAGAAAAGGGGAAGTCCACATTTGTGAATATGACAAAATACACATACTTACATATATATATATATATATATATATATATATATATATTTTCAATAATTAGATTACCTAACTTCGCAGTTTAGAGGGTACCCACAGTATAAGAATAGAGGACTCGATCTCAACCCTCAGATTTGGTCACTGGATCCAAGGGTCAAGAATTCATAGTTATGTAGAATTTCTGTAAATTGATTTTGATGGTCATAGTATTTCTTAACCATATTGTGGTGGACCAATTTTCGATCCTCTCCCAATTTAAATTGAATATGTAATCAGATCTATCTTTAATTAATATTCTTTGCATGTAATTTAAGCCATCAGTTGTAGTCATCACTACATTTTTTTCCCCCTAAATTAATTCAATAAACAAATAAACCCAACATTTTAAGAAAACTTTATTTGCAGCCAATCAATTGTCATTATCTTCATTGTTCTATTACAAGGAGGCATTGCTGCATTGGAAAACTACTACTATTACCATCGTTCTTCTAATTATTTATTTATTTATTATTATTTTTTTAATAATTGGTAAGTACAATCTTCTAAACTTTACTATAATTTGTAGTAACTTACTAACTTGTGACTTGACAGTCACATATGCTCCAACTTTGATGCTTCATGTAGGCATGAAGTATTGCATGGGTTGGCCAATGCACATCAATTGCCAGATAAAGCTGCATCACATGATTCTCCATCAATATAAACTTCTAAAATCAATATATATACAAGGATAATCTATGCGTATTACCAAAATTTTAAAAATATATAGTATTTATTAACTAAGAGAAATTTAATGAAAAGTAAAAGGAGAGTAGGACCTACGTACATGATACATGTAACTACAACTAAACAAACAAACAAACAAGAGCATTGTAGAGAGAGAGAGAGAGAGAGAGAGAGAGACAGAAGTGTAATTTGTTACCCAGAGGAGAGGAGAGGAGAGGAGAGGAGAGGAGGGAGGGAGGCAGGGATAGGGATGATTATTCTCATCCACATTCTTGAAAAATGGTTAAATATTTAGAGGACCACTTCACACCAAAATCTGCAATAGATCTAAAAACAGCAAGCAGCTATAAAGAACCAACACCAACTACTGGTACCTGCTCAGAGTGAGAGAGAGAGATATATATCTCACCCCCACAACCAAATTCAACTTACTTCTTCACACAAATGCAATTATGCATAGACCAAAAATATTCAAGCATATAATGTACATATAATATTCACCAATGGCACAGCCATGCACTATTGGGAGGTGGACATGATAAATTATGGTCATTTTTTAGTGAATTCCCATGTATTTAGATTGGAAATACACATAAAAATTATAGAAGTACCAAATTTAATCCTTCCATATCTCTGTTTTAAAGAGGATTGGATCTCTACTGTCGTGAGACTCTTCTAGAAGGATTAAATTTGGTGCTTCTATAAAATAAAAAAATAAAAAAATAAAAATGAAGAAGATTCTAGAACCTTAAATTAAGTGTATGGGAAAAATTAGCTAACAATTTATTTGATTTGTACCTAAATCAATCAAATGTACATCATAATTTGTAAAGCACTTAATCAACTTTAAGCATTGGTTGCCCTTGGTTTGTATTTTTGTGAATAATATTTTGAGTCTATGTGTGTGTATATATATAAATGTTCACTACTTCCTGCTATGCACGAAAATGTATTCACACCTCAAATATTAACTATTAGTTAAACAAGTAGTTTATATTTTGATATCCAACGATTAAATCCCTTTGCACACCCTTGAAAGCCAATTAATAAGAGAGATATAAGGTTAATTACTATTATTAATTTGTTTAATTTTTTTTTCTTTTAGCTTCCATTTCTTTTAAAATAATTAAATAGTTAAAACTCCTATTTAGAAAGGAAAGAAAAGAAAAGAAAGAAATCTTATCACAAGATTTTGTCTTCTATATTCTAGAATTTATCATCAAAAAACATATCCTTTTCATATATGAAATGAAATCTTTAAGTTAGGTTTTAGAATTTCCACATTTGGATTTTAATTTTAAATGCTAAAGCAAACAGAAATCCATTACATCCATAAAGTCACGCCCCCTAACTGATCTGAAATCTTTGAAGACGTCTTATTAATACACTTTAAAGTCTGTGTGGTACGTTTTGAAGATGGAATTCATTTGAGTTCTTTCGTTATGTATATACAGAGAGCCATCTGCTTGCTTTACTTGTTTAAATGAATTAATAGAAGATGTTGTCTATTTAATACTTAACCATCAAACTTCACCTTATCTCGAGCAAGAAATGATTATACCAATAGTACCGAGCAATAATTGTACTAATTAAAAAATTAATAACAACAAAAAGATGCGACTATATTAATAGTTATATGTAATTCTCTCACCCTAACAAAAGAGGGTCATCGATGTTGTTACAAAATTATCAAGATGCTAAGAGACCTAAAACTTTCCAAAAATAAAACAAAAATTAGAGAAGGGAAGCACAGTGTGGTGCTTAAGAAGCCAAAAGGCAGAAAAGCCACTCTCATACATGACGCACTCCAAAATTTGTGGTTTGGATCAGACAACCCTCTTTATAGGTCCAAACAAACACACCCTCTCTCACCTTCCCACATAGAACCCACATCGATCCCCCTTTCATATTCTGCTCCCTCCTCCTCCTCCTCCTCCTCCTCCTCTTCCCCACCCCTCTAAGGTGGTAGTACACTGCACCCACCTTCATCTCCTCCCATTTCTACTAACCTACACCTGATCAAAACAACCCCCAACTTCTCATGGAGAAGACTGAGAGGGAGACTCATGACTTCATGAATGTTGAATCCTTCTCCCAATTGCCCTTTATCCGTCCGGCTCCGGTGAAAGAAAAGGGCATTAGGCTCTTTGGGATAGAATTTGGCTCCGGTGACGCTGCTGCAGTCACCGATGAGTCTGAGTCAGTAGAGACTAATGCATGTGACGAAGTTAAGGACACTGATAATGGAGAGAGCAGCCGAAAATTCGAATGCCACTACTGTTGCAGAAACTTTCCTACCTCTCAAGCTCTAGGAGGCCACCAAAACGCGCACAAAAGGGAGCGCCAGCACGCTAAACGCGCCCACCTTCAGTCTGCCATGGTGCACGGTGGCCTCTCAGACGCTCACGTCTATGGCCTCATGAATTATCATCGCCTTGGTTCTGCACCGACACCGGCCATGACTTACCACTCGTTGAACAACAGCAACAGTACTTTTGCTACTAACACTAGGCTCTATGGGAACCATGGCTCATACTCTCATCATCAACCTATTAATGGGAGTCCCTTGGCCTTATGGCGAATCCCATCCGTCCAAAATTCTCCTAGTTTTAGCCGTGACCATTCAATGCCTCCGTTGCCATTGTTTGCTAATGGTGACTTGAAGCCATCGCCAATGATCGGAAGCTCAAGTTCTCAGAGTCAGTATGTGTATGAATCAAGGCCGAACGTGCAAGATCATGTGAGTTTGGATCTTCATCTGTAAGAATATAATATAATAATTTCTTAAGATCGAAAAGAAAAGCATTATATTCTCTGGGTAGAGCCCATCTTTTGTTCTGAAAAAAACATAGAGCACAATCATCACTCTTTCTTAGTATAACATCAATTAATGTAAACGAAATGATTTTAGGACTCAATGACTTTGGTTTGTGCCAGATTAACCTGATGATTTGATATATGAGAACAAGTCTCTTTACACTCTTAATTGTAGTTTAGAATTGCTATTCATTGTTAATTTAGTTATTACTGTTGTTTCGTACAGCACTTGCAATCTCATATGAGTGCTGCAGTCTACCAATCCATCTTTTCCATCTTAATTGTATACACGTGTTTCGAATTATTCAAAGACCATAAATCAGTGTGAACTCCAAAGGGTACGTATGTGTATACACGGTTTGAGACATACATGTGGTTATGGAATGTGTTTGTTGTGTAGATGTGAGGACAGTGATTTTTTATTCACTCACAAAATTAAGGTGATAAGTTTTTGACAGTCTGCTTGTAATGCAGAAAGAACCTGATATTTCCATTCAAGTAGCAGATAGAACAGTTTGCCTAAATTTAATGAACATTCTCCAATTTACTTTTCTTATTGACACACACACACACATATATATGTATATGTGGAGAGAGAGAGAGAGAGTGATTGATTTAATCATGTTTGTATGTCAATCAAACTTTAAATGATGTGTAGCATCTACTTAAGATTTGATTTGGAATCTTTTGTCAATGAGTCATGAAGGCTGAGGCTGATAAACAAAGGTGGCAGATTTAGGTCCACTAATTATGAGCAACCAATAAGCTAAGATGAATGATCCGAACAAAATCTGCACCATCCAATTTCAATCACGCAGCTCAGATTTTGGGGCCCTTGGTTGATTATCAGAACCTGATCAAGAGAATTATCTGGTGGTTGTGATGTTTGACACATTAAGAGTTTCGAGAGGTGTAATCAGAATTGTGGCCTTCATAATATAAAGTGACATCAATGGTTTGTTCCTCTGCTGGTGAAGTTCCATGACAAGGAGGATAGGTTGTGTCACTTCTATGCCAAACACATTTCTGACTAGGAAAATGGTGAACTCACGCTCTTATCCATTAGATCTACGGAGTGATTATATCAATATGACTTTTTGTTAATTCGAAAGTCATATTGTTCAAGATTATTTGTGCAGAAGTGTGTGACCAATAAATGAATGAGGACGTGAGTTTACGTGAGAGTGCCCTTAATGTAGACTTATCTTTTGCATTATTAAGAGGGAGGACCTAAGCTTTCATGGCTTTAAAATGGCAAACCAACCCTCAGGAAAAGATGTGTCCTCCTAAGACTTGAAGGAACATGGTAGTCAGACTGCCATCTTTGTTTCCTCGCCTTTTGTACGTTCTCAGCTTTTATCTCTCTCTCTCTTGAGCTAGAGAGAGAAAGAGGTCAGAGGTGGGTGGGTTATTTTAAAGGTGAACTGAGTTAAGAATTTGGAACCTTGGAAATTCTTCTCAAGCTAGAAAGCAAGTACGGGTACATGTGCCTGTCTTTCCCAATCTGTGTGTTGTGGCAGCTCGGTGTCTTAGATGATATTGATAATGGGCATCATTCAGTGAATGCCTTACAAAATACAGGTGACTGACCAAACACTGCTCATTTATACGAGTATTTATACTGCTTCCGCTTGCTAACACACTGTACTTTAACTGCATGCATGTTAGGTTGCTGTATTTTTTTCTACTCTGTTTCTTTGTTAAATGTATAAAGTCCCGAATTTTTTGTTTGTTTCCTATGTTACATGTATGGTTGAAGATGTGAGAATTGGAACTTAACTGGCATGTGTTCATCTCACTCACTGTTTGGAAATTGGAATGAATTATCCCACCAACATAAATAGAGTTCTAATGGCTGGTTTGTAACACCAAATGATGAATCCCATTTAGTAGAGAATTTAATTATCGAAAAAAAAATGATGATGGTAGAAATTAAGTTAAATGAAATTCTAGAGATGTGTAAATACAATGAGTGCCAAGAGAAAAGGATGTTTGGTTTGGAAGGTTGAGGAATCGACTTGTTTTTATAAGTACACTTGATCTATTAAATATGTGTCCATAAAATGTGTTCTACTAAAAAGAACAACTTTTGAAGACATGGCTAAATCTTCAGTAGTCGTATGACTCATATTATGAAAGTGTGAATAGAACATGTTCGATTATGATATCATAGCAACCATTTTGTGCAAAATAACCTAGTTTATCTCCACGGTCTTCCCTTCTAGCGCTCAGTGTATACGAGACCAACACTTGTTGATGACCATTTTTCAGGGTCTTTCCAAGCTAAACACATCAAAGGTTTTGTTAAAGAACGACCCATTTTATTGATCAATTGTCAAGTATAATAGGCCCTAAATTAATAAAAATAAAATTATTGGTATAACAGGCCCTAAGTTAATGAAAAGAAAGTTCAATAATCACAAAATCAAATAAGCAAAGCCATAAATGCACTAACAACATCTTTCTGAATTGTTCACACCATATACACATCCATTTTAGGGTAACGTACATAATTATAACCCTGTTGACAGGCAGCTTCAACGTACAGAGGATAAGGGTCAATTTCCATTGCATACCACACAAATGGTATTATTGACTTATTCCAAATTTTATTCGTATGTGGATATAACCAAGCCTAAGACCCAAAGAGCATCATTCATTAAGAGCTAAACAACACAAATCATCATATGAATCTACTACCATTTATACTAACCCTAGAATACCTTGGTGTAAGGGGTCAATATTTGATGGATTGATAAAAAGTTTATGTTATCGAGTATAAAGACACAATCAAATTACGTAAAAATATAACAAGCGTTAGATTTGTATTCAGTCTACCTCCCCTGGTATCTTAGGAAAATCACACTTAGTAATAGCTCTGAATTTGTTGTAGTTGATGTGATTTGATGGAACTTCCAAAATTAAATAGAATAAGAGCCCACAACATATCAAATGGGAAGGATGAGTAATTTTTGTTTGTTCACAAATTCATTTTCAATTGGATCGGGATAAATTTTTTATATTTTTTTTCAAACCAAAATTGAGGAAGAATAGTTTCTAGCCAAAAGATATAGTGAAATACAAAAATGTCTAGCAATATTTGCAACCTAAATTTTTGTTTTCTTCGATGTAATTTCGTACATGATATAATTTTTAAAAATAGGTTGCTAAATTAGGGGGAAAAAATGGCGGGCAATGTTTTATTGTAGCATCAAAGGGGTAATAACAAGAATAAAGAGTTAGCTGAGTTTTTGGGACAACATTAATGGAAAGTACTTCAAAGACTCTGAATGCTGTTTCTCACATAAATACATGCATGTAGTGTCAGTCTGACTAAGCAACTGAAGACGGTAACTACATTTTCAACACAGTGATTTGGGCACACCCCCAAATGTTTACAGGCAAGCCCATCCATCTTCAACTAACGTGGGCAACTTAGACATTATGAAAATCATCACCCCGAAAATTATTATTTTTCAATGATTGTTGTCCACCTACAAAGTTGCTAGACATATCTAAAAAAAAAGCATTGTCATACTTAATGGATTGAATTATTAAGACAGAGGTCATTCATGTCCTGCTAAATAAATTGACAACTCAAGAAATAAAATATTTGGACGGGAAGTGTCACTCTAAATTAGACATTTTATGTTAGACTCGACTCTTTCAAATTAAATTTATCGCGAAGTTATCCCGACATATGATTAAGACATCACCCATATTGAGAAGGGATTATTAATTTTGGTCCAAGGGTGAGATGTCCATGTCCTTCTTGCCTAATTGAAAATGTAAAAAATAAAAAATAAATAATTGACACCCAAATTACTGTCACAGTGTTAACGTACCCTAACTACATATTGGGCCCACAAATAAATGGTATTATTTAGGTGATGGTGAATCTGGTACACAAAAGATGAAAAAAGGGAAACACAATAAAGACGTATGAGGAGTACACACATTTAGGAGGACCACACCTTAACAAAGACCCAGTGGAATTTAAGAAACCAGCGGCCCACACCCCTATAAAAGCTTGGAAACGAGGTTGACAGTTTGAACAGTGCCCCGTGCTATCATGCGCTCTGGGTGCATGCAAACTCGTTGTACTAGTTCTTCGTACTGCCCTAATCATGTCTCAATGCCGACTAAATGCCACATGTACTGTTTGGCGACTAACCATTTGCATCCCACAAACTTGGGAACTGGGTGATGAGGGAGGGACTTATGCTCCACAAACTTTGTAAAGAAAAATCAAAATCGCAGTATTAATTGAATGCAATTTAGAATTTTAAATTTATTAATTACATGTACTGCGAAAGAGTTATCTACCTAAAAATTTATTAGATAATATCTCACACGAATTTTTGCATAGTTGTTACGTTTTTGTTATAGATCTTCTCACTTCACTTATTTAAAAGTGTATTGAACTTCTATTAACAAAAGGCAATTGTCTTTAGCATTTTACATTTCTATGTTGGAATGATTTAACTAGCTAACCCATCACTGATTCACTACTCCTTTACTAATTATTTTTGAAAAACCATTTCTAAACTTAGTAAAGAAGTAAAAAGAACAACAATATTATTATCCAAATATCTTTCTTTCTAACATTGCCTTTTTCAATTATTCAATCACAAATATCTCTCTTCTTGAAGAGAATATGGTATAACATTGATATTGCATATGGCCATATTAAGTTGCTTTAAATACAATAATGTCATCTCATTGACGACCACAAAATATTATATCCAACTGTTGGTTAGATAAAAACTTAAAGGGTAAAAAGAAGGGAAAAAAAAAAAAAAAACTACGCAAGTGCATTTAACATTCAGCTGTGTCCAAAAAACACTCTTATATTTTTTAAATTGAGCAAATAATGACATTTTGTCAATTTGAAAACTAAAATACCTTAAGACAAAATAGATTTCAATTTTTAAGAATATATTAAGGGTATTTTGGAAGTTTTTATTTTTTAAAAAAATGTAAAAATTGGCAATCAGGGCAGTTTGCACATATTTGGGATAGCAATTGTGTTTTTTAAACTTTAGTTTTTTTTGGCAGTTTTACCCGAACTTAAATTGAAAACGGATGTACAAAATACGATTTGGTCTTTATCACTTCTAATAACATTATTTAATTTGTAATCATGATAAAATGTTTCCAGAAGTTGAATTAATCGCTAGTTCTTTTACGTGGGTTGAAGAGACATAGGATTCCACTTTCTAGGTACGAAAACTGTATTGGTAGCAGTATTATTAGCAAGTACGAATTTTAGAGGTTATATACAAATTCAATAATTGAAGTACCAAACCTGCCAAACTAAATCCAACAGTTACGCTAACTCAAAAAATAAAAAAAAATACCGTTTACAGTTTCTAACAAGCAGTAGTTTTCCCAACTGTTTGAGTAAGGTGGTTGTTAGGAATTAACAGCATTCCTAAACAATGGGATTTGGAACGATTTGATGAAAGGGTTATTTATAAGTCCCCGCAGGGCCTTCACAATTTCTCACAGGTGAATTCACAAGTTACATTACATCTAAAGCCAGCCCCAAAAATAGTAGTCTTGGACCAAAACCATATTACAACAACACAGTTTACACAGTTCACTGTGTGAAGAAAAAGTCGAGTAATTTTTATTACCCCCTCAGTTCCAAAATAGCTGTGAGTCATATTTTTCAAGTATTCAATTATTTTGAGACAAAAAAAACATTTTTTTTTCAATTTTTCATGATCTGATAGGATGTAAAGGAAAAGAAGAGGACAGAAAAGACTTTACATGGCGTTTCCCCAGTATATAATGTTCAATACCCCTTTCCTTCCTCATTTCCTTCCTATCCAACCAGGATTATTCGAGTCCAAGGGAAGAATATAAGGAAGAAAAGAAAAGAATCTACAGAGTGAGACCCACAAATTAAAGAGGAGAAGAATTTAAGGCTATAGATTTGAAATGTAGCGATTTGAGTTTAATTTTTTTTTTTTTTTTTTTAATTATATTAAGAAGACAGGAAAAGAATCTACACAGTGAGACCCACAAAAAGGGAGAAAAAATTAAGGCTATGGATTTGAAATGAAGAGATTTGAGTTGAGTTTAAATAAAAAAATTATTTATTGAAGTTATATCCCAAAGTTGAAGGGAATATTAGATTATAGGACATGTTTTATTGCAAATTTTATGGCATAGAGTTCAACAACTCCTTCCACATTAAGGCTATCAAAACAATAAATCAATATATCCATGTTGTTAAGACGTTAAACTTAATTTAATCACTCCAATTTTGTGCTATAATAATTCAAATCCTACAATTCAAATGAAGCCTGAGAACGAGTTACACGATGTTCATTGATACATTGACATACTAAAAAATTTCAATTCACAAGTCCCGCATATTAGTCAAGAACACTTAAATTGTACAGAGAAAAGTTTCAGTTTTTGTTTATTCAATACACAAGGAAGTTTTGATAACCTCAAGAATTCTATTGATGTTTGTCAGTTTGTGTTAGGAAAAGGAATTGATTTGTTTCTCATTTAATCAGGTTTAAAGCGGATTAGACAATGAGAGTCAAAACTTGTTCTACTCATAGCTAATCTTATTTAGTTTTTATATGGAGTAGATATTTTATTATTAATTATAAAAAATAAAAAAAAAAGTAGATATTTTATTATTTGTTATTTGTTCTTTTCATTAATTTTCATGATATTTTGAATTTGTTATCAAAAAATTAACACAATTTATGACTATAGTCATCAAATATTTTATTATATTTAAATTTATTTGTTAAAAATCTTATCTTGAATACATTTAGGATCGTCTTTAGTTATATAAAAAATATATAGCAGGACACTTTGAACCCTCCTCGACCCCAAAGCGGAAGCAGGGCAATGGTGGGACGGGTTAGGGATAGGGGCACTCTGTACCATACCCCCATTGACATCCCCCCAGGTATGATTGGCGTGTTGGGGTTGGGGTCAGCCAGACAAAGAGAAAGAGTGGTGGTTCTGCAATACAATCCACTACAGAACTCACCAGACAAACATCAATGCCTGGTAAGAAAAGACCTACAAACAGCAGCTCAACTATCATTGAAAAACTGTGTGGTTGGATATAATTTTTAGACAAACGATCGGCATCCAATCCCAAATTCCCCAAAAGCACCACCACCACACACACACACACACATATATATATAGAGAGAAAAAGAGAAGAAGGCCTGCTCGATTGATCTCCTAAATTTCCATGCACTATCAACTTAATATTGAATAACGTGTGATGTATATGAAAATGGTAGCTATTGAACTATGACAATGGCATGTATCATATCAATGGAGTATCAGATCAATTCCTTTATTGAAATAACGTGTGATGTATATGAAATCTACAGGGGACTATTGCATGGTATAATGTAAAAGCTCAAGTGGTCAAGCATTAGAATTTCGTAGCCACTTTCGGGAAAATGGTGAAAAAGGTTAGGTCAATATCTAGTCCATTCCTCGACATACAAGATTGAGTAATGGCCTTGTTGTATATGAACTAAATCATTATTAATGATCATTTAAGTCACCACTAATCCTGGACATGAAACGCATCTATTTGACAGGTTGAAAAGCACCGGACACAAGTCACACAAGATATTCTTTCATCTCAACAAAACAAACTAGTACTAATATATTATAATTTCATGAACTGTGAAGCACAATGATACTCCCATAATTAAAAATTTAAAAAACAACAATAAAATAATAACAATCCTAATAATCTAGAAGTTTCATGTATCTGGGACCAGAATATGTTTAGGATCAATTACAAAACTGAAAATATTGTAGTAGAATTCTGATTTGTGCACCTGCAACAGGTCATCTGAGTCATTCGTGTTGAGCACGAGAAATGTGAGCCTCTTCCACATGACTAGTGAGCAGAGAAATACCATAATGTGAAGCACTCGAGGCAGCATAATATGATGTTCCAGTGAGTTGAGCATACTTTGGAAGTGCATGACCTATAAATTAACATATTACTTGCCAAGTGAATATATTAATGAAAAGGTCCATTTAGTGGGTAAAAAGTACAAAAGTAAATAAGAAAATATCAAAGGACATTCAGAAACTGAAAAATTACACTCTATAGCTTCCCTACAAGAAATAGTACATCATAAAATCCAGTGCCCATTGTTGTAAGTTGTTCAGCAGAGCCTTAAACATCCAGAATTTAAGCCTGTCGGATTTGCCTTCAGATTTGTCTTATGTCGATGTAGCAACGTACCTATCTGGCTAACTTCTTACAGACATTAATTTCTGGTCATTTACCAATCATTTATGTAGCAATAAACCCATCTTTTTATGATAATATGAACACTTTTCCCTGGGACTCTCAAAACTTGAACACTAGTGTTTAGGCGTTTATGATGCAGTATGAGGTGAAAATGGATGTTCATAACTTCAAGAATTCAGTATAAAACAATCATTAACAAAAAGTGAGCAAGTCATACTTCTCTATAGTGATTGATTGGGCATGTTATAATTTATCTTATTGATGTCAAATTAAAAACAAAGAGTTCATAGCTCAAGCATCTAAAAAGGAACCATTCATACCTCCAAATGCAGCACTGGCAGCTGAAAAATTAGAAGTGACGGAAGCTGTCAAGAAAGAAAAATGCAATGGAAACGAGTGAAACAAATTGTGAGTTTGACTTCACATTTTATGCCAACTAAGAATGGAATTTGAGCACATCCTGAGTTTCAGAAGAAGAAGTAAAAATAAATAAATCAAAAGAACTAAGAAAATATAAGAGCTCTACCCCAATAAAAAAAGGAAGCCACTTTGGTCCCTTCACATGTTTCTGAACATAAAGGATTCCTGAAATCAACAAATTTTGAGTGATATGCATTCATCAGTACATAAAATTTAAGACCAAAGGAATTTAATTATACCTGTATTCAAACAATGAATGGCACTAGGAATTCCACCAATATAATATCAAGTGCAATGTACACTATTATAATATGTAATATAACACATTAGAACTCACCGATCAAATGTACCATGTATCAAAGATAGGTTCCACCTTTGGGGAATAAAAATTCTTTATCCAAGACATAACCTCATATAGAAGACTCGGTCTCAAATGCCCAATCGTCCATCACGGGTCACCAAAAACCACGAATACCAATTGCGCTGAACTGTCATTTCAGTAATCTAAATTGAGCCATCAAGTAACTTTTATTTGATTGTTTAACATTTCTGATTTTCAAGAAGGGAGAAAAAAAAAATCAAACTCAACTCAATAGAACATTTTCCCAATTATTTAGAATCGGGCTACATAAATTCTATTTTGCGATTCTATCTAAAGCCATAATATCAATCAAATCCAATACTATTGGGGTTTAAGCCCACAACTACATAACCACTCTTTTTCAGAATGTCACACGAGTCCTTCTAAAAACAGGCATATCGTCGAATGAGCAATATACAAAGCTACTGTCATATATAAATGCCGCGTAACACGTGTGCGTGTGCGTGTTCGTGTGAGAGAAGAGATAAGTATACCGAATTAGGGTTAAGAATCTTCGGAAAAAAAGAAAAGAAAGAATTATAGGTTTTAAGAGAGAGATAAGAAAGACGCGTGCGTGTGAGAGAGAATACCGAATTAGGGTTGAGGCCCCGTTTGGAAAGTGTAGTGTGATGTAGTGTACTGCTCTAACCTAGAACAGAACAAGTTTTTTGTAGTATGATGTTCTAAAATGAGAACAAAACATGTTTGGTGTTCTAAGTTTGCTCTACCGAATCATGGAACAAAAACATGGTAGAACATGTTTGGTAATGTATATTATTCTAAGAACAGTGAGAACAAAATATGTTTGGTGTTCCAAAGTGTAACTAAAATTAATTTGATAAATAAAATAATTAAATATGTTGGATTAAAAATGTTTTTAAATAATATTTTCTTCAATACATTTTTGCTAACTTTATTAAGTATAAAGTTAGAAAAAATGATTGTATTATTTTAACATATTGTTCCTCCATTTATCTTAATTTATTATAAAAACCATTAAAATAAATTAAAATTTCCAAATATGGAACTGAAATAAAGTTTCAATATATCATAGTTTCACGAATTTTAATATATTACATACATGAGTATCAAAAATATTACAACATTCGTCAACAATGCCAATAAAAGTTCATGAAATAAAATTAAACTTTCAATATTATATCATTTCTCAACAGCCACAATAATAAACAACAACAACATAAGCAAAAACAACAAAAATATAGTTATAGTAAGACAACAACAACAATGTAGTTTTGCCGATTTTGTTGAGCTTGCAAAACAGCACCTACATCCTCCAACTCTTCCTGCACATGACCACCCACTTGCAGACGTTGGTGTATGTCATCCAACCATATAATTTTTCAAACATTGTCAGCATTGTCAACAAACATTGTCAGCTTTGATATCCATCTAATTACATAGTTTTGTCCACTAATTAAGAATGGTAACTTTTTTCAAGTATCAACTAAACAATTCGACTAAAAATAGACCAATAAATATATTCATATGATTTCACGTGTCATTTTTTCGATGCGTGTTAGTCACCTTTCATTCACATTGATTTGTTGGTAATATTTTACGTTTTAGAGCCAAACAGCACTTAAATCTTGGAAGTTACATTATGATAGATAAGGATCGAAAGAGTCCATTAGCAAAAGGAAATTCTTGAAATTTTGAAATGATATCATATGATAGTTGGAAAGAGAATATCTCCTTATGTAGATATACTGAAATTTCAATTCAAACCAACAATATAGATAAACAAACAGTGCTATGGCCAACATCCATATATATATATATCAACTCTTCCTGCACACAGGATCATTGACCACAAAGATGCATCAATTTAACAAAAAAATGCACACAGTGGCTATGCCTATATATAATTAATTATATATCTATATCTATATATATGTATATATATATATCTATGTATGTATATATATATCTATGTATATACAATGCACACAGGATCTAACAGTGTCACCGGGTTGCAATCAAAACCCTTTCCTTCAGTCCACTGTGAATTTTTTGAACATTCCACCACAAAATCCCCATTACTGAACATTTTAATTGACAGACAAATTACAAAATCAAAGCAAGTTAGAAGCTTGATATAAGAAGCTTGGCAGTTTGATGGTCCGGCGAAGCCACAGTGCACCATAAATAGAGATACAAGAGAGCATTCCTCAACAAATCAGGTAACAAGGTCTTCATAATTAATTTTTTTTTTCAAGCAAACAAAAAATTAACTCATTTGGTGTCGACGATGAAGGTAAATAGACCGAGAATCGCCTGTGAATCCGAGAGTGCAGAGAGCAGCGGCGAAGCTTGGTTCGCCGGAAAACGCAGAGGTCACAAAGGGGAAGTTTATCTTCAGATCTGCATACACAGTGGAACACCGACAAGCCCGATCTTGATTATACATGTGACTAAATTTAGACAGAACTTGCAGACTCGTTTCAATGAAGAAGATGCATGTTTGGAACTCACCGGTAAGAAGAAGACGTTGTCGAGAAGCTTCGTATTTACATCAATGGTGTCGATTTCAACCCAAGATCTCGGAAAGCTTCAGTACCTCCCAAGGGTACATTGTGAATCGCCTCAGTCGTAGAGAGAACCCTAGAACAAGATGGACCGAACAAGTATATTGTGTTCTCAGTGTTCCAACCGGTTGGGCTATTGTTCTCCATTCTACAGTGAAAAGTGGGCCTTGCACAATATGGGAACACTTTGGAACATGATTTTTTTGTTCCGGAAGTTGGCCCAAAAACTGAATTTATTCTACAACTGTTGGACACAATACAACCCATACCAAACAACCAAGTTTGCTCAATAGTGCCCATTTGTACTGTAGGGAAGGGCATAGAACAAGATGGAACATGCCCCAAACAGGGCCTAAGAATCTTCCGAACAGTTAAAAAAAAAAAAAAAACAAAGAATTAGGGTCTAAGAGAGAGATAAGAAAGGGTAACCAAAAGCGTTGCTTTAGATGTACAGCCAAACATGAAACATCTAAAGAAAAGGTTGTCATGGGCCTTAAGTCGGCTTAGCTAAAAAATCTAAAATCTCGGATAGGCCCAATCCATGGTGAAAATGAATCAGCCCATATCACTGAATGAGTATACGGTCCACGAGCTTCAGGCCCAACAACACATTTCTCATTCAGCAGCTATAAAGATACAGAACTAGGGTTTTAATATCCTCGGCAGAGTGCAGTTTAGAGAGAGTGTGAGGGAGTGGGAGAGGTGTAGGGAGAGAAAGAAAAAGAAGATGCCGGCTGGACATGGTTTGCGATCGAGGACGAGAGATTCGTTCTCTCGGGGGTTCCGCAAGAAGGGGACCATACATCTGACGACCTACCTGAGGACGTATCACACCGGTGACTACGTCGACATCAAGGTAAACGGCGCCGTTCACAAGGGTATGCCACACAAGTTCTACCATGGCCGTACTGGACAGGTCTGGAATGTCACGAAGCGCGCCATCGGTGTCGAAGTTAACAAGCAGGTCTCGATATCTCTTAAATCTTTTTTTTCCTTATAGACACGCATATGTGTGTGCGTCTTGATCTTCTGTGTTCCGGTGGTATTTATTAGTGTTATTGTTGATATAACTATATAACTTAGCAATTGATCTGATGTTCTTTGTATACAAATGACTAGATAAAAAGTGTGTTGTTTTACAGTATTTGGTATTTGTGAAATAGGGTATTTAAGGTAGGAGAAAGAAATCAATATAATTGTCCTTAATGGCATCAAGCCGATGTCATTCATTTTGGGACATGATTTATTATTATTATTATTTTTTTTTTATTATTATTATTATTTTATTTTTTATGCTTGGCTGTGTTTTCTGGGTTTGCAACTTTCGACTTGTAGAGTAGGAGTTTCATTTGTAGTTCTAACGTTATCTAGGTTTTTTTTTTTTTCATCAATCTGTAATACATTCTGATTAACTATTCAGACTCATAGTGGGTTCTGCTCCATTTGGTAACTATTAGTGGGTTTTCTTTTCATCAATCTGTATTACTCGAATGTTACCTCGTTATTGGATTTTGTGAATATAATTTTATAAATTCTTTTTGCAAATATCATGTTCTCCCTAATTGCTCATCAATATTCAGCCCATTATCTCTGAGTGAAATTTACTTCTCCTATCGATAAACATTTCCTATATCCAAAATTGTTTTGTCATTTGAAAGGGAATTAAGAAAACAAGAATGAGGAATATGGTTGTTCATAACCAATCCTTGCAAATCTTGTTTGGGTTTGGAGTTCATTTGTACTACAACCATATGGACAAAGTTCAAGACTTTATCTTTCTTGGTGAAGGAATATGGTTTGTTCATCTTTTTAAAGTGGTATCAATTTCAACTTCTCTTATTCTGAGATTAAAGTAGGATAACAAAATAAATTCTACATTGCCTTTTGCTTCTTACGAGATTTGAGAGAGATCGCCTTTTGTATCTAACTCACCTGTTGGTTGCACTAGTAATAATTTTATTATTATATTTTGCTTTGTTATATGGTATTTCTTTCTTTTAAATGTGTGAATATAATTGCTTGGATCTGTGTATTTTTGTTGGAAGTTGGTTGTACAGATGGCATTTGATGCAAGAAAGAATTACAGGATAAGTGGGATGTGTTTTCATGTGTGTTTATATTTTCAACATTGGGGATATATTTGAATGGCTGTAACTTACGCCTTGGATTGGTGGTGGAATATATTTTCAAAATTGGTCAATTTGATCTTTGCTCAAGTTTGTTTATTACATTCTGTAGTTTATGATTATAAACACTCTGGATTGCTAGTTGATTAAATTGATTGTGACACTCTCTTTGTGCCTTTGCTTTTTCTTTTATTTTTTATTCTCTCTTTGAGTGGTAATGGAAGTATTAAACTGAGATGTGGTAAATACGAATGACTACAGGTTGGTAACAGGATAATCAAGAAGAGAATCCATGTGCGTGTGGAGCATGTTCAGCCCTCTAGGTGCACAGAGGAATTCAAACTGAGGAAGAAGAAGAATGATCAACTGAAGGTGGAGGCAAAGGCAAGAGGTGAGGTTGTTAGCACGAAGAGGCAGCCGGAGGGCCCTAAACCTGGCTTCATGGTTGAATGCGCAACTTTGGAAACTGTAACTCCAATCCCCTATGATGTTGTCAATGACCTTAAGGGTGGTTACTAGGTTAAGCTTGTTCTGGATTTATTTCTTTTTCTTATGGCCTTCTGTTGTGAAAGACTGGATTCAGTCAAGCAGAGGGGTTCTTTATATTGTTAGCTAAGAATCTGGTTTATGCGGATTTTATTTCAAATGAGAGATATTTTTCTTGAAGTGACTCTGAATGTATGTTTTTCAGTCCAATACAGTCTTGGGTTGGAAGAAATTATTACATGCTTCTGACGAATCCCATAAGCAAAAATTTACATATTTATATAATATTTGCTTAGGTATCAACTAGTGATTGGCCGGGGGTGGGTGAAAATGATGAAAGGTTTCCTTCATTTTTTCATCGATTAAAATTTGGATTTAGTGTTCCACTTTGGTTTGTCTTAATTCTTGGAGGTTTAAAGATGAGTAACCTCTTCCTCATCCCTTTTTTCATCCTCTTCTCATCCAAGCAAGCAATATATCAAGGAAATGCGAGAAACCACCCAACCCCATTTCTGAATGAGGAGAATGTTGGTTCCAACATTACTAAAAATGTTTTGAATCAAATTGCGATTGCCGCACCAACCTGCAAAATAATAGTAATAGTTTTATTTTTTCCTTTCAAATGTAAGTTTGTAAACCTTTTTTTCAAAAGTTAATTTGAGTTCACCTTGTAACACAACTTTTCACTCTCTCATTTGCAGGCATTCCTTTTTTCCTTGATAGTTGACATCTTATAGAAACATCTTTTCCGTAAAAAATATTAAGTAATATAATGCATATATGATTCCACCCTGCATTTATCAAAACACAGCCTCTTGAGTTTCAAATTACTTATAGCATGGACAGTTGGGGCAGCATTGGAACACGGACTCTTAATTTACCAAATCTTTTTAGCATTTCTCCATCCTCAAATTTCTCTCACCATACTCTCACCATAAATAAAATAAAATAAAAAATGAGTTACTTTAGAAAACGAACAAGCCACGGTGAGTTTTTACAGAATTCACTGCAGTTACCAAGGGCATGCACACACTGATCCATGACAATATGGGCGTTCGAATGGGCTTGAAAAAACATGCTGAATCCATCAAATACAGTACTCAAATATAAAGGCACAAAAATGAGCACTTCACAGGAAGTCAATTAAATATAAGTCCCAAATATTTTATCATACACAGCCTTAGCTTTCACATACATCCCTTGGATGGAGAAAAAGATAATGAATTAAAAATAAATAAATACATAAACAGAAACCTCTTCCAGCAATCCTGTTAGTTGGACATTACGTTCTGTTCTATCCAAATCCCCAATTTCTGTTTTACTTTTCTGATCCCAGTGGGGGAAGAAAGAAAAAGAACATTATCATCAATTCATAAAAATAGAAAGCTTTCCAGGCTACTAATCACATGTTGTTCAGGAAATATTTAATTTTGAAAGTACAGATTAAATTGCACTGGCACATATTAGTGAACTATATTTCTATTTAAAAGAAAAAAAAGAAAATTGAATTAAACATATCATGATTTTTCTATGAGACAAAGGTAGCATAATACAAAGCAGATCATATCAAAGATCGCACTTGGGAAATACCCACGAAAAAAACATAGGGAGCATGATTTACCATATTCTTACAATAACTTATCTTTTTCTTTTGGCTCTCTACTTCTATCTCAAGGATTCACCTTCATAACTGACCTGTAGATAAATTGATGTCGATAATAATTAACCAATAATAATTACAGTTATTCAAACACAATAATAACATGACAGACAAAGTCACATACTCTCTTGCTCTTGAAAGCCAATGAGTGTAACTACGTAGAACTGAATCAGATTATAGAACCAACAATGCATAATTATTATTATTTTTTTCTCCGTGGCAAGAAACTCGCACACCCTATGGGGACTTGAACCCTCACCTCTCATTTTGGGAGGTTGAGGAGATATCACTAAGCTACAATTACATGGTAATGACCTGGTGTGTTTTGCTTTAATTGATATTTGGAATTATATGCACAAAAGTGACTGCTCTCAAATTCAAACCTGTGTTTTCACAACTGACGTGCATAACTTTTACCCAGTACACCTAGCAATGCCCCCTAATTCAGATTGGTGGTTTCTATTTGCACAAAATGACAGCCTCATAGTCTCACATTTTCATTCTAATGAAATAATAGGTGCATACCCAGAAAAATAAATAATAATAGGTACACAGTTACCAATAAGAGTTGTAACCCAGTGGGTAGCAAAAGTGGGTGTGCTATTTGTCAAACCAAAAAAATATAAATAAATAAATAGAATGAGCATCACATAAAGCATTATGTAATTTGTACCCCCTAAGTGCACAAATACATACTCTCTTCCTATTAATTAAAGTAAATACACCAACAAGCAATGTGATATCAGGAGGTGTGAAGGAGAAACCGACTATAAACCTGACCCTTGGTATAATTGGTACAAAGGGGTAACATCAAAAATATCTGAGATTCATTAACTTTTGCTTATTCAAGATATAAATCAAAATTCAGATGTTGATGTGGAAGACAAGCTTTTAACAACTAATGTTTCATAAACATTTGAGCAAGTAATTTTATAAAACTATACATTTTATGTCTTAAATGTAGACCATTACGACTTTGTTACCCAAAAAAAACAAAAAAACAAAAAACAAAACAAAACCAAATATATAAAAAAACGTAAATTAAAATAAACATTATTCGACCAAGATAAATGGAAGGTGAAAAAAAAAAAATTAATAACAGAAAAGAAAATTTGGCCTACCCAGCAGCATCAACGTCTAGTTCTAGGCTTGCAGCGAAATTCAGCTAAAAGTGCTATATGATCAGAAGACCACTCCGGAGAAGGAAGTGCTGTGTCTTTCCTCAAGCTATCCTCATCCAAGAGCTCCAACAAAGATTCCACAGTTAAAGAGTCCGCTGAGATTCCATATCAATCACTTTAAATGTCAGGTATCTATGTAATCTATATCTAATATCTCCCTGTAACTTCTAATTACATTAAAAATTGGGCAGAAAATGCAAGTATGAAGATATAAAGAAAGGAATGGAACAAAATGAAACACTTAAAACACACTAGAAAATCAAACAAAATGAAATATGTTCGAAGTATACCTGAATAAAATATGTAATCAACTGTACCAATAAAGTCCCTGGTGCAATTCGTAAATAATGGTTCATTTGTAGCAGGATCCATTCTCCTTCTCTGTTGCTCTAGACCAAGACCAACCCCTATTCTTGCAAAGGATGAGTACGCGCTTACCTGACAGAGAGCACAAACATTAAAAGAGAAAACATGTGTGCAAACACATCCCTTCGCCATAAAACAAAAACAACAATAATTATAATAACAAATATATCCATATAACAAGCCCTGAAAGCAATCCAATCTGAAAGATATGTTACCAGCGGCAACTGATGTGTTATTTTGCTAGCAGGGCGCAAGATTCCAATAGGGTCTACTGCTAAATCTGGATGCATGGGATCAACTTTCCCCATCGCAAGAAGTGCATGAGGACAACTGCGTTAAAGATTAACAGCCCCTTTAGATAAGAAATATATCACAAGTAATTTGAGATGACTTGCAAAATTCTACATTAATAAATAAAACCAATGGTACATGGACTCTTCCAAAGTACGTGAAGTACCCGTCAGACACACAACAATCGGACAAGTGCATGGGGTATGTGTTTGACACATTTGGTTGGACATGCACCTAAAAAGCATATCCAAAAAATTAATTTTATTAAATTATTCCTTCAAAACAAGTTAAATGTCTACTTTAAGAAATAATAGGTGTCTGCTTGTTGCACACAACAAAAGGACACATACCCACACCCGACACACGTACCCAAGTCCAAGTAGCATAGAATAAAACCATCCTAGGATCATAACTTTTATCATTGTCATAACAACATACAAACCTTCCAGGAATAGCATTAAAATCCCCACAAACCAACATGGGAATGTCTGCACTGGCAGCTATCTTTTCCAATCCTTTTAAGAGAGTGTGAACCTTTTAAGAGAGACAAGCAAGATGGAATATATTGTTAAGTAATGATGCAAATTAAGAGCAAATTTTCAAAGAAAAAATATGGGCCTTGGATAACAACCTGCCAGAGCTTAACATCCTTTAAATCTTGGTGAACATTTACATGTGTGTTTGCCTGTACTCCAAAAATCAACAGAAAAATTGTCATAATATGCTCCAAAAGACCTACTATGAGGCAAAGGCTGAAAAAAATTAAAAATATTTAAAAAAGAATCTCAATATATCATTAGTTGAGACAACATTTAACAGCAAAAATCATTATCTCAATATATCATCCGGAATGTAACAGACAACATTTAACACATAACCGCAACATGTAGGCACCCAATATAAGCATATTGCCTGATATATCACATCCTTGCATGGGAAAAAAAGCCTCTATTCTCAAACTAAATCATTATCTTGAGATATCATCCAAAATTAACTGACAATATTTACCACGTAACCACAATATGTTGGTACCAAATATCAGCATGTTCCTTAATATATCACTATCCTTGCATGAATGGGGGGGAAAAAAACCCTTCATTCTCAACAATTGTCTTGAGGGAATAGTAATATTGTCGGGTGAGGTATCTTGTTTGGTCACCTATTCACCCCATTCTCTTATAATTATGTGTTTATAGTAAGGCCTCAAACCAAAGATTTCAGTTCTCGCTTGTTTCCAACGGACTCTTTGCATCACCAAAAATTTCAAGGTTAAATAATTTGGGATGACAATTGTTAATTATTTTTAAAGTAATACGTGTATTGTTTTCATTTGATAAGTAACAGATTTTATTATAGAATACCACAGCTAAGGGGATAACTAATAGAGCAACGCTACACGTCACGAAAATCGAATGGAAAAAACCTCCGTTTTAAGGCGTTTGCTATACTACTACTTCAGGCGACTGTCAGTTCCAATCAAATGGAAAACACCGACCAACTAATCCCTAATACCTAGGAGTTCTCAATATTTTTGGTCAACAATAGACTTTGTCGAGATCACGAGTCTAAGAATCTGTTACCTACAAATTAGGTTGGAGAGGAGAAACATAGACTGAACAATCAAAAACCATCATAAGATGGATGAGATGATTCCAGGATGCCCTACAATTTGGAATGATGGTGATCTCACTGATGGTTACTCCACTAAGGTTTCTCTGGCAAACGATGGCCATGTCCACACAGTAATTAGGAACGGTGGTGATTCTATATCTTGAACAGAAGGCTCCCTCTCAAGGAGAAGAAACCTTTCCATGACTGGTAAATCAACCTCTAGGATACCGGTGCAAGCTCAATCGATTCGGGAGGGAGAGGTTGAAGAACCAACATTGCTTGCCCTGGACCATGGTTGAAGAACTGAAGAGAAGAACGGAGGGTAGAATTTTTTGATGAAACAATTAGGACCAGAGGAGACTAACATGTCAATACCATACATAGCCAGGTCATTCGAGTTATAAATCACGAAAAAAAAATCGTAAAGTTCAGCATTTTCCTAACTAATAACTGGTCTACAAATTATTTATTAATATAGTTTATGCGATAATCCTTTCCATGTATAATTTTCTTCTTGTAACACAAGAATATGCAAAAAGGACAGCCAATGGTGACCAATAGCTCAATGGCTCACGGGGAAGGCATGAACCAGGACTTCAAAGCAGTGGTGAGCGAGGGCCGTTTGACCGCCGTCCAACAAATAGACAAACTTGGTATGAATGATATTATGTCCATGGGAAAAAGTTCTGAATTGTATTGGTCCTAACTTAAGAACTATATTCCGAGCAGCCAGTCCAGCAAGGCAAAATTAATATTTATTTTACGATTATTGTATATAAATGGATAATGTCTAGGAATGTAGAATGCTGCTCAATTATATATACCTTAATTTAAGTTTGTCCATATTTTCTTTTATTTGGAAGGGAATGTTGAACACAGGCAAAATATTATATCACACCAACACGGCAACCATGGCGTCACCGTGTTCAATACACAACTCTGGCTTGACATGGCCACCCCTAAACTCCACATCCCAAACAAGTCCAGTAACACATGCCACCAACTCAAAAAACACAACATCAGAGGCACTAGAAGCAACGACAACGAGATAGTAGCCATAGTGGTAGCAAAAAATTGTTATTAAAATTCATACCACACAAACAAGTTGGCGTTTCCCAGGATTATCGATCCCCTGGTTGCTAAATTTTGCTTCTAGAACCACTATCAGTGCAACATTATCCTGTTCCAAAAAATAAATCAAGAAGCAATGAGTCAATGACAAGGAAACATACAGCCCAATTTGGGGAGTAAGCAGAAAAGAAAATCATCAGTTTAAATGCAATTCAGCCACCTTAACCAATCGACTGAGAGCAGTTTTCTTCTGAGCACTAGGAACCAAAGCATCTGTCAGAGACTGCGCAGCTTTATTGAACTCAACCTGTGCAAAAGCATGTATTCATTAAAATTTGGAAAGAATCAGAAAAAAGAAAAACACATTCTGAATTGAGACACTTCCGAACCTCGTATTTTTTTACATGTGAAAATCTGTCTCTACGAAAAAATGTAGCACACCCATCAATTGTATGAACATTTCCACTGAAAACCTGCAAACAATAACACACATCAATAATATAAAGAATTTTAAAAGGTAATAACCATAGGGCGTGAGATCATTAACCAACCTCTGCCGTTTTTCTCTTAAATAGAGCTTGATAACCATGTTTGTCAAGCTCGGGGGCAAAATATTCCTCAAAGTGATCACTTTGAACCTGAAAGCAAAACACCATAACCATGTTAGTCATTGTCTAAAGGCACGTTTGACCTTCTAAATTACTCCTAAGATTCGAATTTCCTGGGCTGAAATTTCATTTTCTCAAGATTCAAGGTCCAACATTAAATTTCTATCATGTATTCACATATTTAGTAACTTCAAATCACTACGGATAGAGGTAGCAAATCCAGATGACATCAGTTAAGTTATGGTGGTACCTTAAATGTGAGGACAACACAGCACACTACAGAGAGTAGAATTAAAAGCAAGATATAATAATAACTTCAGAATGATTAGGAAAAGGAAACTGTCCTACATACATGTAATGATTTCCAATGGATCAACAAAAGGTAATTTGTCATATCAATAGATAGAAATAGGAAATTTTCCCTTATTATTCATTGGTTCCGTCTCTGTCACACGAAGTAAAGAAAGACGAATCCAAATTCTCAGACATGCAAATTATGACTATATGTTCACAATTAGTAGGAGCTAAATATCTAGAAATCCATAAGGCCTGCTACCTACCAATCTTGAACTGTTTGCTGTTAGTGAGAACTAAAAAAATGACAATCATGCATAAACACATTTGGCAAGGCATCTTTCAAGAATAGTTTTTATACTTTTACTTCTGGTAAGCAGTCATTTTCAAAATAATAATAATTATTATAATAAAAAAAATAGAAGAATTGTTCTTAATTTTATAAAAGGAATATTACTTGATAACTATTGTTACCCAGAAATGAATTTTTATTGCTTTCATTTTTTTAATGGAAAATATGTATATATTTGAACCCAAAGGGATGCAACCACACCTACATACACTATATATTATTCACCAAGGACTGTATTAACATAAGTGGGAAATTCAGGTTTCAAGTCCCCGCAGGGGCATTCCTTCAACTTCCACAGAGTATTTAGTCCTCTGTAAAAGATAATTTAGTTCTTTACCCCGGTCAATTTTAAAACTTAGCGAAAATACAGTAATTCAGGTCATTTTTACAAATTATAAATGGCGCTCATGTACCTCTTGGAGACAAACAATGTCTGCACGATAGCCAACTATTTCTCGCAATAAATTCTGCCTGCGATAAGGCCAAGAAAGAGCCCAGGAAGGGCAATAAGTGTATAATTCACTGCTTGCATAGACATCAGCTAAGATGTTGTATGAGAGCACAGAAAAAGTTCCAGCAGATAACATGCGGCCATCTGAATCTAAATGCCCCAGCACATCAACTCCACTAACTGAGATCAAACGACGTGGACTAGGGGATGGGGCCGGAATAACACGGGATGTTAATATGGTGTTGACATGTCCAACAGTTAGTTTTGTTTCAGCATCTACCACAACACATTCAAACTTAAGGACATGACCAATATCATCGGCTGTTGGTGTGTATGTCTTGGAGCGTCCTACTTCAAACCAAGTTTCACCACCATTCCTTTGGGCAACTACCGCAGGATATAAAGAAGCTGCACCATTGGCCAAGTTAGGGTTTGGTTGCAAAGCAGGCAAGTTTGCGTTCACAACCCCAGATCCTGTGCTATTGAAGCGCCCAAATAATTCTTCCTCCTCAGTTCCATTTTCATTTACAGCACTGGCAGCACGCTCATGTAGAACACGATGATGCTGCCATGCATCCGAAAAACATTTAGGAGAGCAATGGTAACTTTTAGCAACAGGAATTTTGGCCTTAACACATCCAAGGCACTGCAATGTGGCTTGCTCTGATGGATGTACACTACAGATGGCGACTTTTTTATCACTTTGTATACGATACCTGCAAAGCAAAACCAAGACGCAGAAAATATGTATCAGGCGCCAAATACTAAAAGACCAAATCCATGCTTCAAACCATTAGGTAACAGAGATACATAAGCAACATAATCAGAAACCCAATGATTGCATATCTTGTAGACATATGGAGGAAGTTTGAAGGAACACTCTTAACACTAATTTATGACACCAATACAGCATCAATGTGTACAGCATACCCTAAAGCAAAGGGCAAAATCCATTTTCTAACTACAGACATTAAAACAAATATAGATATGCCCCTTTTTATGAAACGGCCGGCCCAAACTTTTAACACTATCTAAGAACCAAGAACCAGAGATTGTCATGTAACATGGTCCAATGCTTCTTTCCCAGATTTTAGCTGATTTGAATCACAAACAGCTATGCCCGCATTCCCTGTAGTTAAGCAAATTTGTGTCCAAGAAGACGAAGAAGAATCAATCTCACTAATAAGATGCCTTCTCAATGTCACAACCCACATATATATAAGCATCAACAAAGCACCCTAATCAAACTCTACTACCAAAAAAAAAATATAATAATAATAATAAATTTCTAAAATACACTAGGATTAAAACATTAACATAATAATAAAAATATAAATGGACAAAAGTCCTTAAATCTATTTATATTTTCCCCGTCTCCAATAGTAGGTGCGAATCATATGCACTTCAAGCTCTCAGGGTATGTCTCATTCTCCATCACCACGTTGTCACTCTCTCTAAAAAAGATGCATGCAGCAGGCACTACTATTTATCTATATCTCTGATCTTCCATTAAATTTAACTCATTAAATTCTCATTTAACTTCCTTGGTTCTTGCACATGTTCAAAATGGCATTCATTCATCTTCAACATATAAACTAATAGTAAAATACCTCCACTATTTTCCATACTAAAAACACGTGCAAAAAGTAATCAGCGTAACCAATTTGAGTAACTCAATTAAGATATATATATGTATTTTTTTGGGCTTCACTCCCCTTTTGAGCACTTCTATACGATTGTATAGAAGACAAAGCCATTATTTTTGGATGTAAAACTTCATTGTAGATAACGAACCACTATAAAACCTGTTACAGTGACTTGCAACAGTTCCTGCCTACAAAAGGGCTCTGCACATTGTCAGTTGCTAAAGTGACCAACAGATAAAAATTTTCTCCATCAGCAAGTTTAACTCCATTGATCAATATATGGAGCGAACAATAAAAGAAGCCCCGACAATTTTTTATTTGGAATCAGGTTCACATATGTTTGGACCTATTCTGAACGAAACCTATAGGCTCTATATGTAAACCTTGCAAACACTATCACAATCACCAACCAATCCCTTGTTGAAACCTTAAAAGTACTGCAATATTCAATCAGCTGATTATGAGAATAAAAAAGATATAGCTTATACCTGACACTAGAAAATGTATCTTACACATGACATGACAATGACCAATTATACAAAGCTTCTATCACGGCACTCTAAAACAAACAGATCTTCAGCTGTTCAATGAATATAAATTCTGTGAGAATTTTAATAATTGGAAAACTGTACCAAGGGTTATTGCCTGGGGGTACTTTCTCAACTTCTAAATAGAAAGTCAAGGGTTCAAGCCCCATGTAAAGCTAATGGGAGTGAGACTCAAACAGTGGGAAGGGGAATAATTCTGTGTATGAGGGAGCAGGAAAGTGAGAACCAATATATGACCGCTAAATAACAGAGGTAAGGGAAGCACCATAATACATAAAAGTAGCCACAAACTCAAAAAGCATCCATTTGAAAATGGAATCAGCAAAAATAGTCACACATTTAACCCGTCTACAGATTACCCAATTTAATCAAAAAAAAAAATCATTGGGTGTTACCTAAGTTAACCACATATCTGTTCCAAAATTAAAGATGTTCAAATTTTAGTTTTCAGTAAATCAATAGTTCTCCTCATAACTCTTTTACTCTATCATTAAGTGCACCTTTTTTTTTATATACAAGTCTATCATTAAGTGCACCTGAAAACATTTTATGGTAGTCAGTACGACTCTTCGACTCCTTAATAGGTCTCGTAGGTTCTCACTAGATCCAAATATGATTTCATCTTCCTAGCTAACAAAACCAAATGATTAACCGACAAACCAAAACAATTAACAAGCAATATATCTCACCTATATTTTCCATACTGAATGCACAACAAAATCAATAAAATCTAACCAGCGAAATCAATTTAATTTAAGTATATGGTTTCCCATCCTAATTACAACTTCAATATGAAGCACTCACTTTTAAACATCAAACATCCCTCAAAAAGTAAATTCGCAGATAGTTATAGCCCTTCTCACCTATACAATAAACACACACTTAAGTACCTAATATTTACCATCCTTTTTCCCATGAACAAGTTGGACCGCATTAGCTGCTTATGCTCAATGACCAATAAAAATTGCTTTGCAACTTCCCTGAGAATCAGGTTTGCTAATACCTAAGCCCACCACAATCCAAACCCACTAATACCCTCTTTCAAACCCGTCAATGCCCTCGCATCCAGGCTCCAGTAACCAATTCCACATAAAAAATAAAAAAATGTGAAGAAATTTGACACAGAAGTCTAAGCAAAAAGAGCATCAAAATTGTTTATTCTCTCAATCACAATGATAACAGGGAAGACTGATGAAAGAAGATACAATGGAAAAAAGAAAAAGAAAAACAAATCCCTGATGTCTTAGAAACTTGGCTGTTTTTCTTCCTATCTTAGAAATACTAAAGATTCTTTTATATTCACCCAATATATTACAACTCAAGACACAGACTATGATGTTCCATAATCTATCATCCTATATAGATTATACACATCTCACACCTTTTTTTTTCTTTTTTTTCTTTTTTTGATAAGTAAAATGTATTAAAAGGCGTTCAAAAGGGGAACGCATCCCAAGCTATACAAAAATTATACACATCTCACACCTAACAAAGTCACTCTAGAAAGTGAAGATAAAGAAACCATAAGTTGTCCAAAGTATACAAATAAAACAATACCAACTATACTTGGAAAACTAGCCTGGTGATGTAGCAGTATTTATTCATAAACATACAAGATATACTGATGTATAAAGGTAAGTTATAATGACATGCAAAACAGATAATTATGTTCACACTGACACTAAATTTAGCAATTAGGACTGCAATGAAGATGCTTACACAACTAAAATATATTGAAATGGTAAAAAGTATTACATCCGAATACCAATCTAAATTAAGATGCATTCTTTGAAATAAGGTCTCCTACTCCCCTTGTTAGATGCAATATTTAAGCCAACAAATTATACAGGAAAAAGGGGGGAGAGATTAAAGAGTAAGTAACTTGAAAAAAAGCACAAGTATTGTAGATAATCAGAGGCTTTCTTAAGTTGAGTTGAGTGGAGTTGAGTTGTGATGTTCAGAACAGTTGCTGTCAATAACATTTAGATATTTGCAGCATCTCCAATGATATTGCCATTTCACAATGTCTCAGCTACCTCATGGCAAGCTACCTCATGGCAAACAAATCGAGAAAACTAATATGAAAGAGAGAACAACGCTCACACACATTTGTATTCGCATAATAAGTCAGTCATTTAGAATCCCTCTGTTCCCAAAGTCCCTAATCCAATCTAGTGATTTCCTTTCAATCACAAAGACGGGCGTGACGTTCCACATCGCCTTGGGGGAGAGGTTTGATGACACTTATATATAAGTGGACATCCATTAAATGTGTTCAAGTGTTTTGAAGAAAACCATGAGCACCGAGAGGAGACTCTGCAAAACAGACAATATCTGCACAAGTTGGGGCAGGTGATGACAGATGGTATCAGAGCCAAAACTGGAAGGAGCATGCACAAGTCATGAGGGTCATGCCAGCGAGGATGTTGGGTCCCAAGAAGGGGTGATAGTGACATCAACAGGGAGAGAGGTTCAAGGGCGGATTTAGGGGTGGGCTCTGGTGTGCTTGAGTGCACCCAAAAAAAAAAAAATTACTATAGGAATTTTAGCCCAGGCTAAAAAAAAAAGAAGAAGAATTACTAGTATTAGCCCACCCAAAGAAATATTAGCTCACCCCATTGACAATTTCTGAATTCGCCCTTGGAGAGGTTTGATGACACTTTTATGTGTGGACACCCGTTAACTGTACAGAAGCCTGAAACAGGGACAATATCTACACCGGTTGGAGTGGGTCATGACAAAGGCCTTTCTTCAGTTCACAATTTTCAAACAAATTTTGTACTCATTTTTTAATCTCAATTAATTAATCATAAACATATACCAGGGCCTCCACCTAGGTCTCATCCTTTGCCATGATTCAGTATATGAAACCCTCCCTGATTAGATTTCAGTCAATGAGGAAATATTCCAATTTCATTGAAATTACATTAGGATTTAACTTTAAAAAGTTTTGATTGAATTAGAATCCACATGTCGTCAAAACCCTAAACTATTGTCCTCTAAAGAGAAAAAAAATAAAAATAATAATAATAACAAGAACAATATTTGAGTAGCACTGGTGATAGTAGGAGTACTAACCACTTGTATCTCAAGAAATGACCGTCGATGGGAGCGGATTCGGGGACATCCTCGGTGGTAGCGGATTTGTCGGGACGCCTCAATAGCACGTACGGCGAGAGCTCGCAGCCTACAATCGGAATATCAGACGGAAGGTGCACTCGAAGCACGCTCAGCATAATTTTCACTCTCTTACTTCCCACTCAACAACACAATTATCAAACCCTAACCCTACAAGTGATCCTACAAATGGTCCAATTCTTACAAGTTCGATGAAACCCAAATCAAGCAACACGCGTTGGCGGACACCTGGCGAATCCGCCATCACCTGATCTCGAAACCCGCCAGCCTTGCCCAATCTCACAAAAGCCCTAACAAAATCAAAAATCAAGAAATGCTAATAACGAGCACGAAGGATCTTTAGGGGAAAAGAAAAAGAACAAAAGAAAGCTACAAGAATTAAGATAGAGAAAATGGACGGATTCCAATGTCAATCGTAGAGATTGCGGAGCATCAATCGATGAAAACGACAAAAATCGGAAAGTCCAGAGAGAGATTAGTTTCGGAGAAATGAAGGTTTGATGTTAGAAAGAGAGAGAGACAGGGTAAGAGGAGATCGATTTTGTGTTAGGGTTTTACGCGAAAGAAATCGAGAGTCGTTCGTATTGCGCTGTTTGGGGATGCAAATTGAGACATGTGTGTGTGACTGTGCATATCTTGCAACTATATACTCGTTTTTGTCTAGATGGTATAAAATATAAAGTCGTACTTGTTATATTTACATACTGTGACTATTGGCCAATGACAAATAGGGGCGATCAACTTTTTCTTGTGACGGATTTGGTGGAAAGAAAACAAACAAACAAACAAACGGTTTATATAAAGTCCTCAGATTCTATGTGAACCAAAACAGTTTATAAAGCCATTGGGGAGGGGAAAAATAAATAATGAAAAGATTTGTTAACCATTAAGATTTTCTTTTTCTTTTTTTTGTTTTTTTTTTCATAAGTAGCTATTAAGAAGTTATAGAGAAGGAAAAAATAAATAAATAAATTACATGAAATAGATGAACCAAAAATAGCTATTGATAATCGGGATTACATAAATTGGGGTATTTTAGTCGTGATTTTGGGTCTGAACTCTCAACATTGGCCAAGGTTTGGAGACCGACAGATAAATAAAAAAATAATAAAAAAGAAGGTAAAAATTCCAACGGTATAGAGTGTGGATTTTGTTATTTGTCCTTTTCCACTTGTGCAGTAAAAATTAAAAATTATATTGGCGCTCTTCAATATACTCTCACATTCTATTTAGATATCCTAAGTTCCTAACTACATTATCCAAACATTTATGATTTGTTTGGCATAAAGGAAATAAGAGGGGTCAAAGGGAAAATAATAATGAATAAATAAATTTCATTGGTTTGGTAGATAAAAGATAACCCATAAAAAAGAAAATATGATGAATGAGTCATCATTCATACACCAAGAGCCTTTTGGTCATGTGGTATCTCATCTACCTCCCAAAGTTGTTAGTGAGAGTTTAAATCTATAAATGAGCAAAGCGGGTGTGTGATTGATGTGTGAGAGTTTCTTGTCAATGACAAAAAATAAATAAATAAAATAAATTTTTTTTAAAAAAAATGGTTTATCATTCATGGTTACAAACTTACACCTCTCCAAATATGGAGGAAGAGAAGCAAAACTGTTATATTGGGTGAAAGAATCAGCAAGCTTGCATTCGTTTACCAAGCTAAACTGGACCCGAAAACGTCCAGGTCGAAATTGGTCAGCCTTGTTATCATAACTTACTCATTTTTTATCCAAATTGAGTGATTTTTTAGTCCATTCTCATGAGCTTGAAGTTAGCTTTCCAATGGTACAAAACACACACATAAAAACTCCAACCATAGTGAGATTTATAACAGTTTTAGTGAGATAGGGTCGTGATATCTCTTAATCAGAGGACGCCGTTTTGTCCCATCTTCATATCTTTTCCGTTCGAATTCCGAATTAGGCGATTTTTGAGTTTAAATTCGTTCATTTTTCGTTGTATTTTCCAATCGTATGCTTGATAGCATCTATTTCTGTTTAAAATAACCACTTTACCCTTGGTCCATTTCTTGTAGGGTTTCGAAACCCTTGTTTCCTTCTTACTTCCGTTGAGTATCGGGACTCATCGGGAAACCACTTTTGTGTCTTAGGGATGATGTATATCTTTAGAGGCCTTGTTCTTTCTCTTTCACTTCGACATTTCGAATCCGTTTTCAGGTCAACTTTCGGGTCATCACAGGACGCATCGGGTTTGTAAAACCAGGGCTATCACAGGTAGTATCAGGCTTTCGACAATGTATTATGGGGCGTGGTATCCTCACTTGTTCTATTGGATCCCTAGTTGTGGTGGCATTTAGTCCAATGTCTTATGTCGTAAGATATGATGAAAAAAAATAATAATAAAAAATTTTTAAAAAAAAAAGAAGAAGAAGAAAAGAAAAGTCCTAAATATTATATTAAAAGAAAATATTCATCCCTCACGTGGAAATTTGCTTAGTTGGAAAAGCCATGCTCATAATACGATTAATCCGACATGGGCTACATGAACCCCTAATAGTTTATCGGCACCTCCGGGCACTTGATGAATTGTAATAACTGGGAACCAACCTTTTCCTGCGGAGCTTTGTATATTCTAGGCACATTCTGCAGATAATTACAATAGTACCGTTCACAATTATTAGATAAACTTAATATTAACAATCTATATCCTCCCTTCTTTCTTTGTTTTTTCCCGATAAATTATCTACTCCCTCCTTCTCTTTCACTTCGACATTTCGAATCCGTTTTCAGGTCAACTTTCGGGTCATCACAGGACGCATCGGGTTTGTAAAACCAGGGCTATCACAGGTAGTATCAGGCTTTCGACAATGTATTATGGGGCGTGGTATCCTCACTTGTTCTATTGGATCCCTAGTTGTGGTGGCATTTAGTCCAATGTCTTATGTCGTAAGATATGATGAAAAAAAATAATAATAAAAAATTTTTAAAAAAAAAAGAAGAAGAAGAAAAGAAAAGTCCTAAATATTATATTAAAAGAAAATATTCATCCCTCACGTGGAAATTTGCTTAGTTGGAAAAGCCATGCTCATAATACGATTAATCCGACATGGGCTACATGAACCCCTAATAGTTTATCGGCACCTCCGGGCACTTGATGAATTGTAATAACTGGGAACCAACCTTTTCCTGCGGAGCTTTGTATATTCTAGGCACATTCTGCAGATAATTACAATAGTACCGTTCACAATTATTAGATAAACTTAATATTAACAATCTATATCCTCCCTTCTTTCTTTTTTTTTCCCGATAAATTATCTACTCCCTCCTTTCTTAACAAAGAAAATAAGTTATTACCTTTTTCCCTTCTTCCATCCATCCAAATAGAAATAAGGAATGATATTATCTTTTTTATAGGGATGTCTTATCCATCTCTTATTTTTTTCCTTTAGGTCTAATTTTCTTCATTCTTATCAAACGGAGCATTTAAAAAAATTAATTAAAAATAGATAAAACTTAATAATTAAACTAACATAAATACCAAAAAGTATAAGAAGCTAAATTCGTTTATACTTCCCAAAAATATTTCAGAACGGTAGAGGAAGAAATATGCCCTTAAAAGGGCCTAAATCATGGCTTGTGTTGTGAATATAAAAAAGGATATGAAAAGAGATAAGGGAGAGAGCTGTATTTATTCACAAGCTGAAAGATCCATCAAGGATACATATATTTAGTTACAAGTCACCGCCTATAACCGCCTAATGCATCAAGGATACATATATTTAGTTACAAGTCACCGCCTATAACCGCCTAATGCACCAATCAAATGTATTGCATATGCATTATTAAACCAATGGCATGTACACACATCAATGAACTAATAGCATGTACACACATCAATGGCCAACACAATTCTTCCATGTCGGCTATCACTGCCTCACTTATCTTTACGTCTCCAACTTGCATTTACTCTTTTGAAATGAAATGGAACCCATTTTTATAACACTCTTCCTTGGGATCCACTATGCAACAGTAAGAATATGTCTCGTTAAAACCTTACTAAGAAAAACTTAGCGGGATAAAAATTTAACAAAAAAAAGAGAGTATAATATTCTTGTGTGTCAGAAAAGAGTATTGCATAGGTTAGAACTGCCTCATTAAGAAAACCCATTGGGACAAAACCTCAATGAAGGAAAAAGAGTACAGTATATGTCAATATTTTTTCAATTAAGTACTCCCCCTTGTCAATGCCAAAGATCTTTAAGTTGTTGCATTATAATGTTGTATACCAATTTCTTGAATGTCATGGTTGGCAGTGCCTTAGTGAACAGGTCCGCTAAATTTTCACATGAACGTATTTGCTGAATATCAATTTTACCATTATTTTGGCGTTCATGTGTGTAATGGAATTTTGGTGAGATGTGTTTGATCCTGTCACTTTTGATATAACATTCTTTCATCTGTGCAATGCATGCAACATTATCTTCATATAATATTGTGGGGTTATTTATTATTGATGAGAAGCCTCATGTTGTTCTAATGCGTTGGATTATGGATCGCAACCAAATGCATTCCCTGCTTGCCTCATGAATTGCAAGTATCTCAGAATGATTTGAAGAAGTGAAAATCATTATCTATTTCATAGAGCGCCATGAGATAGCCGTGACACCATAAGTAAACACATACCATATTTGTGATCGAGCTTGATGTGGATCAAAGAGATAACCAACATCTACATATCTAATTAATTGGGATTTTGATTCCTTTGAATAAAATAATCCCATATCAATTGTTCCACAAAGATATCGCAATATGTGTTTGACTCCATTCCAATGTCTACAGGTTGGTGTAGAACTGTATCTTACTAATAAGTTGATTGAAAAAGCAATGTCAAGTCGTGTGCAATTTGTAAGATACATAAGAGCACTAATTACACTAAGATATGGTACTCCGGGACCAAGAAGTTTATCATCATCTTCTGGAGGTCGAAAATGATCTTTCTTAACATTAAGTGATTAGACAACCATTGGTGAGCTCGGCTTTATCCATATAAAAAACACTTTAGAACCTTCTCTGTATATGTCGACCGGTGGATATGGATTCCTCTTGATAAATGTCCAATTTGCAATCCAGACAAAAAAATTTCTTTCCAAAATCTTTTATCTCGAATTATTTCTTTAAATAAATGGTAGTCTTTAGGAGTTCTTTAGAGGTTCTCACCAGATTCAAATTATCAACATATACTACACTAATAGCAAAATCAAATTATGTTTTGCTAATAAAAATGCATGGACAAAGATGACTATTCACATACCCTTCTTTTATTAAGTACTCACTGAGGCGATTGTACCACATGCGCCCAGATTGCTTCAATCCATACAAGGATTGTTGTAATTTTATTGAGTACATACTACGTGGTTTTGTTTGTAGCATTTTGAAACCATCAGGAATCTTCATGTAAATATCATTATCTAGTGATCCACATAAGTATGTCGTTATCACGTCCATTAAATGCATATGCCATCTTTCTATGACTGCAAAATGTATTATGAATCTAAAAGTGTTTGCATCCATTACCGGAGAATATGTTTTATCATAATCAATACCAGGTCTCTATGAGAAACCTTGAGCTACCAGTTGGGCTTTGTATCTCACAATTTTATTTTTCTCATTACATTTGCGTACAAATACCCATTTGTATCCAACAGGCTCAACACCCTCATGTGTTCGGACGACTGGTCCAAATACTTCTCGTCTAGCTAATGAACTTAACTTTGCCTGTATTGCTTCTTACCATTTTGGCTAATCATTTATTCGTCGATATTCTTCGACGTTTCGGGGTTCCGGATCCTCATTTTCAATATCAAGAGTAACAGAATACGAGAATATGTTGTCGACAACAATATCATTTCTATTATATCTTATTTCATAATTTAGTGAGATCTCATAATTTTCAGGTACCATTGCCTCATCATGGACATGTGCTTCATCAAATGCCACATTCTATCATCTGCTGCATTTGCCTCATTAAGGCTTATCATTTCATCAGTTTTAGGTACCTGGGCCTCATCAAGGGCTGTAATTCTAGATTTATCAATAATTTTTATTGCTCTTTTTGTAGCCTCTTCCGGAGCACCAACTTTTCTTTGTGTTTTCCTCTTGCGAGAAGTAACATCTTTTGCACCAACTAGTCTTCCACACTCCAGGTGTAATCTAGATGTATTTGCTGCAACATTAACAAACTGTCCCACATGACATTTGAAGACTCGTTTTAGTGCATTGTGCTAGTGCAATAGGAACATATATGACATATCCAAAAACTCGTATGTGGGAGATATTTGGTTGTTGTCCAAACACAAGTTGTAATGGTGAAAATTTATGGTACGCAGTTGGTCATATGCGAACTAATGATGCAATATGTAATATGGCATGTCCCCAAGCAGAAACATGTAATTTGTTTACATAAGTAAATTTCGACCAATTAACTGAAGTCTTTTAATTAAAGATTCTGCCAAACCATTTTGAGTAAGAGTGTGTGCAAGAGGATGTTCAACATTAATTCCAACTGACATGCAATAGTCATCAAAAGCTTGAGACGCATTATCAAGACGAATTGTCTTCATTGGATAATCGGGAAAGTGAGCCTGCAATTTGATAATTTGAGTAAGTAGTCTAGCAAATGCAACATTACGAGTAGAAAACAAACAAACATATGACTACCGTGTTGAAGCATCAATTTAGACCATAAAATAACGAAATGGTCCGCAGGGTGGATGAATTGGCCCACATATATCCACGTGAATTAGTTGTAAAAAAGTGGGGGATTCAACAATGACTTTTGAAGGGGATGGTCTAATAATCAATTTGCCTTGTGTGCAGGCGGTATATAGATGATTATATCTTAAAAGGATTTTTTTATCCTTTAGTGGGTGTCCATCTGAATTTTCAATAATTCGACGCATCATTGTAGTTCCCGGGTGACCAAGTCGATCGTGTCAAAGCATAAAAAGTTTGTGTATCACAAGATTTGACTCAACCGTCATAATAGTTGTATTGTATAACCCAGAAGAGAAAACAAGAAGTTTTTCAAGTACATGCTTTTTAGAAGTAATGCAAAGATATTCCACATTTCCTTCATTCGTGATCTCAATATGATACCCATTTTGACGCAAGTTTTTAAAGCTCAATAAATTTATTTGAGATCTGGTATAATATAAGGCATTATCAATATGTATTATTATCCCACATAGTAAAACAATATCAACTTTTCTGGAGCCTTCAATTAAATTTGTAGGACCTAAAATTGTACTAACACTAGTCTCAGTCAAAAGTGGGAAAAATATTTTTTATCTCGAAGAATTGTGTGTGTCATTCCACTGTCTGCAAGGCATATATCAATGTCATTAACCAATTCATTTGTTTGACCCATGCTTATATATATCATGTAAAGTTCATTTTTAGATTTTATTATGATAACAGAAACTTTAATACAAGGATAATAAAAAAACTTTTAATTCAGATGTAACTAAAGAAATTTTATTACAAGCACAATAATAATAATAATAATAAAACACAGACTAATGATAACATGATAAAAGAAAATAGTGTTTAATTGGTGTGAACATTTCTATCACCAATCAAGTGGTTAATTTTTTCATTACGATCCTCAAAGAAATTAGACACATCCAGATTTGTGATATCCACTGGCTCATTGAAATCAGTGAAATTCATTTATATCTTTTTTTCCCTTTTCCTTCAATCAAGCTTGTTATAGATCAACCAAGTGTTTAGGCGTACGACATATACTTTGTCTCATTTCACACCAATAACAAATATTTGCAGATGTCTTCGAAGTTTGGGTCATATCTTTCCCCTTTTCATTATAATCCATTTTCTGGGGATATGGTGTGAATCTCTAATTGTTAGAATTTGAGGATTGATAACCTTCAGGGCTAGTTTGGTGTGCGTGAATGAAATGGAATGGAATGGGAATGAAAGTAGGAATGGAATGGGAATGAAATGGAATGGGAATGATGATTCCCATTCTCTTATTTAGTTACAAACATGGAATGCGCAAAAATGAAATGATGATTTCCATTCACGTTTGGTTTGACTAATGTAAAAATTAAAATGGAGTAAATTTATATTATTTTTTCCAAATAACCTTTATCATTAATACAAAATTTAACTAAAAAATTAATATCTAAAGAAAATTTTCCAATCTAGGGTAAGAAAGAGGTCTGTAAGAATGAATTTGAGGTAAGAGATACAGAGAGAAAGTAGAGAGAAGAAAGAAACTGGGCCAGTGAACGAAGGTGTTGGAGGTTGGGTTGGGTTGTGTGTTAGAGAAGAAAGAAACTGGGCAAGTGAACGAAGGTGTTGGAGGTTGGGTTGGGTTGTGTGTTAGAGAAGATGATGATGGCGGCGGGAAAGAAGGTTGGATTATGGAAAGGAGTATAACAGATCTCCTTCTTAAAAAAATCCTTCCTTTATTTATTTATTGGAATTGATTCACCCCTTCCATTAATTGAATACTACCTCAAAACACACAATGATTACCATACAGGGAAAAAAAATGTTCTTGATCTATTTATATTGCAAAGTATTTTTTTGTACAATACGTGATGCATCGAAGAATATATATATATATTCCTCGATGCATATGTTGCTTCATCACGGATCTGTTATATTCATTTCCATAATCCAGTAACTATATATATATATATATATATATATATATATATATATATATAGTTACTGGATTATGGAAAGGAGTATAACAGATCTAATATGAAGGAGTGGATTGGAAGAGAACAAAGACGTGATGGAATTTTTTGGAAAGGAGTATAACAGATCTGCGATGAAGCAACATATGCATTGAGGAATATATATAACAGATCTGTGATGAAGCAACATATGCATTGAGGAATATATATATATATATATATATATATATATAGTTATTAGATTATGGAAAGGAGTATAACAGATCTGATATGAAGGGGTGGATTGGAAGAGAATAAAGACGTGATGGAAGAGATGATGAACGGTTTTTTTTGTCATAATTTTTTTAATTCTATTCCATATGGGAATGGAATGCTCATTCCATTTGTTAAAGAAAGGGAATGAAATAGTGGGAATGGTCATTCCCAGAGAATGCCTCTTGATTCTCTTTCCAATTTTAATTTAATCTACCAAACATGAGAATTGAATAAAAACCATTCCCATTCCCTCTTAATTGATTCCATCTCGTCACACCAAACTAGCCCTCACGGTAATAGGAATGATTTCTTCCACGATTGTATTTGCCATTATGACCATTTCGATTACTACGACCGTATTCATTGCCATTTCGACCACCACGACCATATTCACTACTACGCCCACGTCCATGAAATGAGACAACATATGTTTAAGGGATCGGTGTCAATCTAGTTGGACGGGACTGGTGATTTATTAACAAAAGCTCGTTATTTTACTCAACCACAAGTAAACATGATACTAGTTCTGAATATTTTTCAAATCTACGTCCTTGATATCGTTGCTGTAAAAGCACATTCGAGGCGTGAAATGTGGTGTATATATTTTTTTCCAATAGGAGCTCATCAGTGATAATATCACTACATAATTTCAGTGTAGAGTTGATTTTAAATAGAGCAGAGTTGTATTCAGCCACAATTTTGAAATATTGCAACCGCAGTTGCTCCCAATCAGCTCGAGCTTTTAGGAGGATAACTGTTTTCTAACAATTATATATTTCTTTCAAAAAATTTCACAAATTCAGTGGGTCTCTTTTAGTGAGGTATTCAATTTTTAGCTCCTCACTAATATGGCAACGAAGGAAAATTATGGCATTTGGCTTATCTTATGAAATAAAGTGGATCCCACTTTTATAACATCTTGCGGATTGTAGCAGTGATTTTTTTTTTTTTTTTTTTTTTTCCTTAAACCATATTTAATTGAATATCAATTTTCGTAGGTCAAAATGGGTTCTTCCAAACTGTACCACATAATATATCAAAATGCCCATTTAGATCTTTGACAATCCAAATGGGTTATATAAGTTTGGACAATTAATTATGCATCAAATATTGAATACACCCTTAAACATTTTCACTTTTGATTATTAGGTAACTTAGGATGATAAATATCATTGATAGTGACGTTGCCAAAATTCCTCTAACAGTGAGAAGAAACATTTTTCTATCAACCTAAAACTTAGAGAACTTGCAAAATATAATCCCCTTAGCAATACTTATCAAAAAAAAAAAAAAAAGAAGTCCCCTTAGCAATTGTTACAACAAATACAACAAACTCAATAACAAATAAAGAAATATGAAGAAAAAAAGAAAGTAAACACACTACTCAAATAAACACTAATGTCGAGTTCAATAAGAAGGAAGAAAGAGGTGTGGAGAGAAAATAAGAAGGAAGGACCGAACTTCCTTTGCACTAATAGAAAAGAAGGAACAACCTGCATTAAACCCTCTTTTTATCTATGTTTTGCACTAAACCTCTATTCTATTTTTTTTGCCAAAAAACCCCCCCTCAACTATCCGGGGGGGTGATTTAATTGACGAAAGTTAGCTAAAAGGGAGTTGGTTGGACATTGAGTTTTCCATATATTTTTTAGACAAAAATGCCCCTATTTTAATATACCTCACATATATATGTACTCCATTATCACTATTCGCCGCATATCATCCACCATTGTATCAACACGTACTCTTCTTTTTGTTCAACTTCTTTTACTTATCCATCGTGTGTGTGTATGTATATATATATATAGAAAAAGAGGGTAAAATGCATATAACCTCCCTGCATTTTCAGCCAAAAGCACAAAACACCCCTGAACTAAGAATTACCCCCTAAGAGCATCTCCAATGCACCTTTTATTTAGGCTACTAAACTCAAAATTTGAGAGAGGTGTAAAAAGTGGGTTCTCCAATGGGCTTTCATTTGGGCTCTCAAATTTTGAGAATGCCAAAATTTTTCTCAAATATAGGACCTGTCAATATTTTTGGCAGGCATTCTCTCTCTCTGTACGATGCCGTTTGGAATAGCTTTATCTCTGTCCATTACGTTCCTGTCCCCTCTTTCGACTGGTTGCGTGAAAATCTGACTTCAATCTCTCTCCTCTATATATATGTATGTTTGTATATCTAACTCTTAATACAAAATCTGACTTCAATCTCTCTATCTCAATTCAATGATTCCAATTTCTCCATAGTCGAATATGGCATTTACAGATCCGGCTTGAGAGTTAGCAGTTGCACAGAGAGAGGGGGGAAAGCTTGAGAGTTGAGAGACAGCGGCTGAAGCTTGCGAACGGCAAACCCGAATTGGAACAGCGGGCGATTGAAATTGAAAGATACGGGTTTTCATTTTTTAAACAATCTGAAATGATATGCCGATATGGGTTTTGATTTTTTGAACAATCTGAAATGATATGCCAATATGGGTTTTGAACTTTTGATTCTTGCAAACAGATAGGTAAACTGAAATATGTGGGTTTTGAACTTCTGATTCTTGTAGATTTTGTAGTTTGCAGTTGCAGAGAGAGAGAAGGTTCAGTCAAGTGAAGAAGGCTTTCAGATCACCTACAAAAGGCCATGAGAAAAAGAGCAGCAGAAGGAGAGAAGAACATGAACAAGAAGAAGGTGTTGTGTATGCAATAAGCCTATCAGTTCCTTTGCGCGACACCTCAAGACCCACACCCACCTACCCTCTTTCTCATCTTCGCATCTACCCCAACACCAGTCCACAAACATCGCCTCTTTTCTCTTTCTATACCCTCAACAGAACAACGAGGCATGAAAGTCTATCAAGGTCAATAGTAGGGGTGGCTAGGCTCATCTGGTGGGAGATCTTGGACCAATATGGAAGTTCAGAGTCAAGAACGAGAATAAAGATGGAGGCTGAAATGATTTGCCCTAAAAATATTATGTGGGACATAATGCAATGAATGGTTAAGATGGGAAGGCAATTTCGAAATCAACGGTCAGAGTTAAAGTAGGATTGGAAAGCTAGAAGTGGGTTGAACTTGGTTTAATAGAGGGTGAGAATTGCTAAAATATAGCATTTTGGATGAAATGCACCATCAGAGTAAAATTGCTAAAATATAGTATTTTGATATTGTAGTTCATCTCAAAATATAGATTTGACAGTCCGAAATGGTATTTAGAATTAGAGATGCTCTAAGCTATTTAAAATGTGCAAGGACAATATGAATAGTCTTCGACATCAAAGGTTACCGGAGATGTTTAATTACAAAATTACCCATGTGTAAAAGGAGGCCATTTGAGTGATTTATTTGCTTCTATTGCTGATGTGTCCAATGAAATATGAAAATCCAATAGTATTATGACAACACATTATCACTTTGCCAAACACCACCTTACTATCCAAACACTTCAGCGCCAAACAGAGCCATTCTAATAGCAAAGCCAACAACCAACCAGTCCATTGCAACTGTGTACTGAATCAATCTGAAACTCAAGCTTTGAAACCCTAACTTGTTCCATTGCAACATAGCTATTGTACAAACATTCCCCCCTCCCTTTGTACCTCTCTCTTCCCCTTTCTTTCCTCTTATGGCCCGTGATGAAGGCACTGCTCCGGCGGGGTCATCGGCGTTGCCATCAAAAAAGCGACCACAAGGTCACGGTTTTCCGATTGTGCTACTTAGGGGCTTCACGGCTTGGAAGGGTCGCCTTCATAGCGACCCATGTCCAAACTACTGCTCGGCGACCTTGTGTTGCCGTGGTACAGGTCTCCAAGTCACTGGACGGTGACCTGGTAAGCCGCCGTGAAGAGCAGCGACCAAAGTCGTCGTTAGTAGCGACCTTGGGTCGCGATTTGGAGAGGGTTGGATCGCTAGTCAGGATTTGGAGAGGGTTGGGTCGCTGATTTATAGAGGGAGCTGTCCATGGTGGTTTCCAGGTCGCGCTCCGGCGACCTGGTTATACAAGAAGAAAGCAACGACGATTTTGGGGGGTTTCTCTCTATAACACTAATAAAGGCAAAATTGCCATTTTGAATTTACATCATACGTTTCACGGACAAAATCAATCGGAAAAGTGATTGATTGATTTTTTTTTTTTTTTTGCAAAAATGGGGGTAGTTCAGGGATTTTATGCCAAAAACAAAGTTCAGGTAGGGAGAGAGAGTAAAGTACAAGAAAGTTATTTACACTTTACCTATATATATTTATTAGGAAAAATTACGTATAAATGGAGTCAAAGTTTCATATTTATTTAGAGGCTGAGTCAAAGTTTCATATTTCTCTAAAATGGATTGCTGAGGTGGCACATGGTTTTTTACTGTTTAGAAATTGTGGTGCCTAAAATACCCTTCCGTGAAGGTACTACTTTTTCTTCAAAGGTACCACTTTTTTGAACTGAATGTACTACTTTTTGGTGTCCAGGTACCATGTTTTTTAAACACCCGCGAAGGTACTACTTTTTCTCCAGAGGTACTACTTTTTTGAACTGAAGGTACTACTTTTTTGTTAGGGAAGGGCATTTTAGGCACCACAATTTTTTAAACAGTAAAAAACCATGTGCCACCTCAGCAATCCATTTTAGAGAAATATGGAACTTTGACTCAGTCTCTAAGTAAATATGAAACTTTAACTCCATTTATATGTAATTTTCCCTATTTATTATATATATCATTATAATATTATATATAATATGTATCATAATATAATAGTATATATTATATGTATTATATTTTCATCCAGCCGCATATATAAATCTGGGGCTTTCCTTAAAATTATAAAAAACATGGCCAACCTTGCTAACATTGATCTGAACGCGTGTTTGAGTTGAATTAAGTGGCTTTTTTCGCTATTAGTAATTGGTTTAAATTGTTGCTTGCACGCCAATGTTAGAAACTAAGGTGGTGTTTTTTTGTTACCCAATTAGGTGCTTAACACTGAAATTTTTGACGATTTCTCTACTAAATGTTTTTGATTACCTTACATCAATTAGAAATTAACAAATGAATTAAATTGAATGGACCTAGCTTGTTACTTAAATATGGAGTGTTTCAATTGAAACCTATTTTTAAAATTTTAATCTGAATTGCAAGTTCAGAGTCCAACGTCACACCATTAATTTGCACAAGTAGTAAGAAGCACCAAAGTTTTTAAATTCCGGAAGAAATTCACGTGGTTCGTTGTGCATTGATGCCATCTTCGAATGGAAGGGGACAAAATCCAATACTTTCTTGCACTCGAAGAGTCTTATGTTTAAAAATTTTAATCACGTAATGAAAACATTGATAATGCACTGTTGAATTATGCGATCAATTTAAAAAAAAAAAAAAAAAAAAACATTTTTGTATCCGAGGATAACAGAATTGGTTCATCATCGGCAGAGTAAATGTCTGTACTTGCCGCCCTTGTACAGAACCATTGCTGATAAATTTTTATGCTTATGGTGCATTGTTTTTTCTCTAGTGGTTATTGTTTTTGATCACTCTCTTTTATAGAATTGCATCAGCTGAATGCACAACAGTGTTTATGAAATGATACAAACATAAATCAGTACGGCCTCAACAATTGATGAGCATTGCTGAAGAGACATTCTGATTTTACTGGAAGAATGAGAAATAATTTTGGATATATATATATATATATGTCAAAACCTCGAACGTATTTCCTTTTCCAGTATAACAACATCAGGCAATCACAGAATTCTGGGTACATTGTTTCAAGATAAACTTCAAAATACCTTATACCAAAAGAAGCCATCTTGTTAGTCTCGGATATATAACACCAGTCCTGAACTAATAATTGTAATACTGATTTGATATACCCCGAACAAGAATTTCAAAGAGTAAAAAAGATTAAATATCATACAAGTCTTGTCCTGCTAGTTTTTTTAGTTGATATATCCTATGCATGAGAGTCAGGCCCTGCTGGTTTTGTGTTAAGAAGAGGCTGGAGAGCCTTCACAACAATGGTCATATTTGGGCGGAAGTCTGCTTCATACTGAACACAAAGTGCTGCAACTGCTGCCATCTGAGAAATTGCATATGGCAGACACAATTAGACCTATTAAGGGAACTTGAAATCGCCTAATATGCACTGATGCAGATGCAGATACAACGAAATCACTTTGATAGAAATGAAATTATCCACAAATGAGTAATACATAGAAAGACATGATACAAAAAGTTAAACTTCAAGCTAATAAGGCTAGATTTAACAAAGAAATTCTGAGACAGGCCAGTTGAAACACTAGATGGAGCATTCACTAGGAAAAATTTGCTCCAACGTCTGTCAGCCCAATCTCCTCCTACCTGTGTAGCATGGCAGGCAAAGAATGGGTAGTTTACTGGTATTATCCTCAAACTACTACAGGTTAATCATTAAAGAGAAGGAAATTTAATGAATTTGAGACTGCATGCATGTTGGGAGATTGGTTGACCTTGGTCTTTGTTATTTGTGTCGGAATTTGTAATAACTATCCTAAGGTGGTGTTTCTTTCTTTTGCTTGTTCCCCTTTCTCTCTCGTATGAGAAAGGATTCTTTCTGGAAGGTGGTGTTTCTTTCTTTTGCTTGTTTCCCTTTCTCTCTCGTATGAGAAAGGATTCTTTCTGGGATGCTCTCTTTTGTTCGTTTTGGCTCTCACTCTTATTGTAAGTGGTTTTGATTTCTCTATTTGTGCCCAAGGGTGTGCGTTGATAAATAAATAAATAAAACTTGAGACTACATTGGAGTGGACGTTAGGGTTCAAACCCCATCATCTGAAGAGGGAAAAGGGGAAGAAAAAAGGAAAATCTGTCATTTGCATGTTGTACAAAGGCATTCTAATTGTTATATCTTAAAAAACTAGAAACTGATATACAACCTTTTTTTTTTCTTTTTCTTTTCCAGTAAGTAAAAGTGATAATCTCACATTCTATAAAGAGCTATTCTAACAACTAAATATACACATGATGAGTTGACACCTACCTATGATCGATGTTGGTGCTAAATTTTGGTCTGTCATAAATAATTCTTTAAGTTGCTTCAAACATAATGCAAGATCCCAAAAAAAAAAAAAAAAAAAAAAGGTGTTAAAAGGAAAAATGTAAAGAGAAGGATGAAGGAGAAAACCTTAGCAATTGCCTTTGGTGGATACTCATTGTTTAGCTTGGGATCCACGCATTGTTTTACTTTATCCTCACTCAATCTTGGAGTTGCCTGCGCGTACAATTGGAGAATACAAATTAGATACATATTTCTGAATAAATATGAAAGAGCTGACAAGAGGAACTGAGACCAAAGTTATGAAAAGCACACCCAGGTAACAAGACTCTGTTGTCCTTTGGGCATTGTATGGTCTACTGGCTTCCTTCCTGTCAAAAGCTCTAAAAGAACAACTCCAAAACTGTAAACATCACTTTTCTGAGTTATCTGCCCAGTCATGGCATACCTGAATGGGAACCAAGATATGTTAGTGCAGGAAAATGAAGAATAATTTATGAAGCTCTTGACACTGGTGTGTTCAAATGTTGGAGCTTGAAAATCCACATAACCTTAACAAGAAAAGAAAAAAATCTTTGTTTTTGTCTACATGTCCCTCGAAAAATTTATCAACCTGCTCTATTTTGTATAGCATTCGAGCACACAAGTTGATGGTTTAATTAGGAGACGTGACCGTAATAAATAGAATACTTATATGCCACAAAAAAATAACAATAATAAAAACACACACAATGGCTTAATGATCTTATGTGATCTCAATGGACTGAATCAAATACAATGGACATCCAAATGCCCATCCAAAAAATAAAATGGAATCATTCACTGTTTTGTCTCCAAATTGAAGAGACACAGATGCATTATAGTTACTAATATTTGAAGCCAATCATGGACAATAGTTTCAGTAAAAGAAAAAAAAAAAAAAATGTCTTGACGAAAAAATGGTTCACAGTATTAGTCTGGAATCTGGATACATGTCTCATTCTCCAAAAACTTTAATGTCTAGATGAAGGGTGACTGGTGTAAAGGATATCACAACCTCCCCAACGCTCGTCCTTTCGCTCTTAGTAACTAAAACTCTCAACTATTTGTCGTGCCCGACTATTTCCCTCCACCCTGTTTGATTGCCTATTCACTGAGTTCTTAAGGACATAGCAACAACTGGAATTCACATCTTGGGTCAACCACAAGGGCACTATTTTAAATTGAACTGAAGATAGTCTAGACTTCTGATATCATGTGAAATAGTTTTCACCTACTTCAGTGAGATATAAAGTAAGTTAATTTCAACTGCTTTTATAAACTCAGGTTGTAACACACAAGGAATTTAGAATTGAGGTCTTTCAACTGGATCAAAAATTTAAAGTAGCAAAACTTGGGAACTTTCATGATTCATTGATTCAAGAAGAATAATAGTGTTTACTCAGGAGCATGATAGCCGAATGTTCCCAAGACTCTTGTGGAATGCAGTCGAGCTGCCGTGTCAGAAGACTGATTTGTCAAGCTGAAATCAGCTATTTTGGCCAAAAAATCATCAAACAGCAGGACATTGCTGGATCTGATGTCGCGATGAACAATAGAAGGCTGAACCTTTTCATGTAGGTACTCAAGCCCTTTCGCGGCGCCAAAAGCAATTTTAACTCTCTGATTCCAACTAAGAACTGGACCAGGTTCAGCCCCTTCTACACCTTTCCTCCCTGTACCAGAGGATAAGCAGAATGAAATGCTTGTCAAGAAAGTCAAAATAGTTCTCCACTCTGTAACTAGACATACCATGTAATACGTCATGTAAAGAACCCATCGATGCATACTGATATGCCAAGATTCGGTTGTCTCCCTCCAAGCAATACCCAATCAACTCCACAAAATGCTCATGCTTAAGTCTTGACACTGATGACAACTGCATTACCAAGAATAATAGATACAAAACTAAATAAGAAGATTAACCTCTTTTTATGTAAAATAACACCCAAAATATTCACCTGCTCTTCAAAATCAGAGTCTGGCTCTGGTGAAGAACTGTTATCCAGTTTCTTTATTGCAGCCGGCTGCTGGCCATTGTTCAATGTCGCATAAAAAACCCGGCCATAAGAACCCTCTCCAATCAATGCCTTTGCACCAAAATTACTGGTCAACCTTTTTAACTCATCCAATGACAAAGATGGTGCGTCAATAGGTAAAACCTTCCGAGGACCTCCACTTCTTACAGCATTAGAACTCCTTGGCTCTCCTCTATCATTGCCTAGAATACAAAGAAGAAAAAATTAATTCCATTGTAAGAATGAACAAGCTATTAATTCAGTCCCTCTGGTTATGCAATATTACTTCTTCTAAGCATACGCAATTATATAGTGAATTAGTTTTTCATATGTTTTTTTTTTTGTGTGTGTGTGTGTTTTTTATCATCTGATCTGTTAAATTCAGAACAGTACACCAAACTGCACAGGTACTGATATGTTCCAATGAGATGAACGAAATGCACAGATGCAGAATTCATAACTCTGGTTGGAGTGAATGCTTCAAGGATCTAAATACCGGAGCAAGGCGTATATAAGTTCCGAAACATATACATGGTTTCTGGTCACATAATCACAGGTCCAACTAACAAATTTTAATCCTAGCAATGGAAGTGGATCAATAAGTATCGACTCACTTAAGGATGTAAGATAATACTAAAAAATTATGGTTAGAAATAAGAACCTTGGAAAGGTCTTGATATTAGCACGTGTAGGCGATATAATAAGAAAATGTATCAAAATGGCCTGTTCACATTTTACATTCAAATATTCAATGCAGTTCGTGAATCGAGAAATTAATTTAAGCTAAGGGAGGTAGAATGGAAAATTATCATAAAGTTAAATACATGGAAGATGAAATCCCATGCTTTAGCCTGAGACATGGGCTTCAACTTTGACATTCCAAAATGGAACAAGGTTTGTGCAGCCAAAACAACAAAGGTAACAAAGACATCATATAAAGAAACAGATCATGCATAAAGAGTAACAAGAAGTGGAGAATGTGTGTGTCTTACCGCCACGATAGGGAGTCCCCCCTTTAGGTGGGGCAGTATACTGGTTCGCAGGCGGGCCATGTGGTTCTTCTTCCCCGCCTCCGCAGCACAACATTGCTCAACTCATATAAACCAAATGTTTGCAAATGTGTACTTTTTACCCAATCAATAATCCTGCATTCACCAACAACATAAACCATCGGATTAGTAAAAATAAAAAATAAATACCAGCAGAAAAGTTGGATCTTTGTACTCCCTTCCCCACTTCTCCATTTAAAATTAAAAAAATAATAATGATAGAAATAAAAATCTGTTTGGTTTCCAGGAAAGACGGGAAAAAAAATGAAAACTTGGCATTGCACCGCTAATTAATTGTGTATTGATAATGTCAAAATATTAATTGATCAAATTCTTCAGTACCAGTTTATTATTAAAAGTCATCTCATTCAAAGACAAAAAAAAATTAAGAAATTTACCGGGGGGAAATGTAAGGAAAAAAAGAAAAAGAAAAAAAAAAAGAGAGTAAATAATCACATTCGCTTTAGAGAAACGAAAAATAAAATAAAAAGGCAATAGTGGAAATTTTTGGAAAATTATAATGCATAAAGGAATCAAATCAATCACGAAAAAACCCACAAATTAACAAATCATTTATAGAAATAATAACACTCAGGAAAAAGAAAAACAAGATGTAACGAATTGTTAATAGATTGAGATTAAAGGAATGTTAGATACCAAATAGTCCTATCAAAGCGACGAGGAAAATAAATCAGGATGGAATCTGTAAGGAAATATGAAATAAATAATTTTAGGTATGAGAGAGGTGAGGAAGAAAAGGAAAAAAAATGGGCTTCTGTTTGTTTTTTCTTTCGTTTCTCTCCCCTCTCTCTCTCTCTGTGTTTTGGGGGCAAAGGCAACTATTTTTTGTTGCGCGGGAAAGTCGCTACGAGTAATTTAACCGCTAACTAACTAGTAATGCCAACGTGGGGAGAAAATACAGTGTATTGTATAAGCAAGCTGTTAATGAACAATTAACAGTAATTAAGCTTTCTTTGTTACTGAATCTGTTCATTAGAAAATGATTGTTATTTCTATTTTCTACAACAGTGGTGTTGGGTTTTTTTCGAAGGCTGATAATAGGCATCCCTATTTGGTGTCTCACACAGATGTGTTGGTCCCAATGCGGGTGTCACAAAGCTTTGAATTTTATTTTATTTTTTAATATTTGATGTTCTAACAGAACACAATTTCTAATAGAAATTATATATTTATATACTCCGTAATATATATATATATATATATATATATATATATATATATATTAAAGTGCAAGAATCTATAATATATATGCTAGGAGCTAATTAATCTAGCTGGCGAGCTTGTTAACACATCGGAACCAATTTCGGTTCATTTTCATAATTCATTAAAAAGTTTCAATTAAACCACGAACAATTAACAATCTCTTATTGGTCCTACAATTCTTTTTATTGATCCTATAAATTTTTTTTTTTTTGCCAAAAGTTATTGATCCTATAATTCTTGTTATGAACTATTTTACCATTTATTATATTTGAACGATCATGATACATTTTTAAAATTCAGAGATGCAAAATAGGAGATATGTGAATTAGGGATATCTCTTATTTTGCATCTTCTGAATTTGAAAGATGTATCATCCTCCCATTTGAAATTATAAATTTGATGCGGAGGATATATCATTTTCCCATTTGAAATTATAAATTTAATACATGACCTTATGATTATGTAACATAATAAAATAGTCCATTATAAAGTTTTTATTTATTATTATTATTTTTTAACCTGACAAACATATAACATTTTATAAAAACATAAAACAATACACGAATCCCTTGCTAAGGCAAGGGGTGGACCAGACCACGTACGAACTTATCAAAAGTATCACCAAGTATACCCCTGTAAGTTGGTGCACTGACCAAGTAGTCTGCCAAAGCCAGTAAAGTTAGATAACTAGGGTCACGTGAATTAATAATAGCCCTAAAAGTATAATTTGTCATTCACGCATAAGTGACCAATTCCTAATTGCCTTTGACAAGTGCACAATATTTCTCATTGATAGAAAATATGAACTGATTGCCGAAACCCAAGATGACAATGACATGTTCGCCGGCGATACCTGAGCAGCGGAAACACCTATGGCCATAACAAACCGCCACCAATCCCAACAAGCATCAAAAATTTCATGAACCAAAAGCTTGCCCATCGTTGAAAGGTTTCTTAGAACACCCATTCGTAGTTCAAACTCCACGATTTGGTAAGGAGGAACATCACTACTGAGCCGCAGATCCATCATGGAAACCCCTAGAGAGGTAACATTTGGAGGAAAGAAACAATGGAAGTCCAGTACAGAGGGCAGGACCGAAAACAACACAAATTGCAATTTAGCACCAAAAAGGAGACTAAAAGAATCGGAACAATACTTGGATCAAAAGGAATGCCGAAGCTAAAAACCGAGTAATGACACGTCCCCCAATAGAAAGTCGGTACCGGTGTATCCAAGCCAATAAACCGACTTGATCTTCTATAGGAACAACGATGAGAATAGGAGAAAACATGGAACCCAAATAAGAGAATTTGAGACCAAAAAAGGATGGAAAAACAACCATAAAGTAAGATGTGAGGCCACACCCAGAGATGTTTATAGCAAGCCCCATGAAAGAAACCCATAGATCCCATTGATGAAAAGGACCATGAAACCAAAGACCACCCCAGGATCCCAAGGCTGAATAACGCCGACAGCCTGAAGCTTAGCCCAGAGGACACCTAAAACATCCGGCACTCCCTTGTATGACATGAGAACACCAACCCAAAATGGAAGAAACCATAGACAGGAACAGATCCAAGAGTAAATCCACTCGCTATCCATGCCATCTCGACAAAATACAAGAAAACTCTACACTTGTAGAGAAGCCTCTACACAGAGAGGTTCCCTCAGTATTATATAAATCATACAAAAGTAAATAAATAAATACAAATCATACAAAAGTAACTTAAAATGAGATTGTGCGGATCATATATATATATATATATACACATATGAAGATTTAACCTGGCCGAATATAATAAAATAATAAATAAATAAATCAAAGTTTGCCTGATTTATTTTATACCTTTTATCAAATCGTCATACTTTCTCCTTATGTTGACGTCTAAACAAATCTAACAAAGATAGAAGCTCGTATAAAATTACTTGGAATCAATCGATTGTAAATAATTCGCTTCAATCGATCGCAATCACAAACAGTTTTATCTTTGCTTGTGACCTATTCTTGAATTCCTTGAATTCAGAAAACTTTTATTTATTCCACACTGCAAGAAGATGAAAGTGAAACCACCACTGTCCGGCTATTCCAGCAAAGAAGTTGGGAGTGGGTACTCTGAATAGAACTACACTCATCTTAGGTTGGCTAGATGCTTTTGACAGTTATCTAGTTGTTTACCATAAGGAGAAATGTGAGGCGAGGCGAAAGTCTTCGTAGCCCAAGAGATAGGGTTGCTATTGTTATCTTTAGGAGCTCGGTTTCAAACCTTCGCACACCCTCCTCACTAACCACTAACCCCCAACATTCTTTCCAAAATTAATAATAATAACAATAAGGAGAAATGCGAAAGCCGCAGAGAACTGCTATATTTTACCAACCAAATTGACTAAATAAGAAATTTCAAATTTTCAACATAAACTCAATTGAAGTGTTCTACAGACCCTCAACAGGCCAAACACAGAAATTTCCATTCTATGCACTAATGAAAAAACCAATCAGCATATTGGTATAACATACTTAAAACTGTACAATCACCCAAAAAATCCTCAATCTTTCAGTATCTCATTGTTCTTTCCATACCCTTCCAATCACTCTCAACTTCAGTTCTTGCCTATCCCCACCGGAGAAGAAGAGAGCCAAGTTCCTTGGAATGATAAGCCCATCTTGACTGTCACGAACTTTCCTGTGACTGTCGCGGATGCTCCTTGGAACTCCTTGCCATATTAGCTTCCGGCCATATGCACCAACTTCTAAAGTATAGCTGAACTTTTTTGCCTCGGTATCCTCACCCATAAAACGTAGGAAGGCCATGTAGACTGGTGCCAAACCGAGCTGGAAGGCCTCAAAGTGAAAACAGAACTGTCTTCCAAAACAATTAAACACCTGCAGGGTATTACAAGTTAAAAATATAGTTAAGAAATTTTATGTCAAGAGTACATTAAGTTGAAGACTGTTTCAGATGCTCTACATAAATAAAGCAAGTATTCAGAAGCAAATACAAGAACGAATAGAATCTTCCTATAAACACAATTTACAATGTAATTTGACTAGAGGCCATGGTTCAAACAGCTCCTTAACAGGGTAGATTATCCCGCTTGGAAGAAAATCTTGATTATAGTCTCAACAGAAAGCAAATACCCCCTTTCAGATGTTTATATGAACCATATGCAAAAAAAATAAAAGATTCATTTTCAGTCGCACATGAATATTCTACAATTAGAGCAGTTTAGCATAATTGATAACATAGAAACAAAATAACTCCTCGATATTAGGTAAATGAATTAGAATGCCTTCATTCCATGTGGTCTGCAAATGCACCACTAAAAACCGAGCTTCATTTGTAATAAAGCAAATTCTGAACTCCCCCTTTAAAAGAATGGCATCACTGTAATGAATTAGAATGCCTTTGTTCCATGTAGTTTGCAAATGCACACTGAAAACTGCAACTCCAATTACTCCCTTAACAAGAAAACTGCAACTCCAATTGCTCCCTTAACAAAATTGCACGACTCAAATTACAGAAACCATTCATAAAGCATAATCATTTTCAGATGGCTTTGATTGACTAAAAGGTTCATTTTCCCACGGAAAATCAACATAAAATGGTCTTCTTGTAATTATACCACAAAAACAGATAAACCAATTTCATTAGATATGTACAAATTGAATCAGAACGATATCATTTCCACAAACATGACCTACCTGGTTACTTGAAATTATATTGCAACATGTTTTACTTGTAGTTCTAAATTGTATCATAACACAAGTCAACTTACAGTTAGCATCCATGTGGCATTTTCAACTTCACGTGGATTTGATTTCACATAACGATGGTTGAATGTACACCCATCATGCATGTCAACCTTATGTTCATTCCTGAGATGTGCAACGAGGGTAGGGATGTCACCCATGACAGAGCACTCGGATCCAGCATAAGGACAGTTGTATGGACAGAATCGGCAGTGTTGCTCATGCTTGAGCTTGCTATAGTACGGAAAAATATCATGACAACCAAGACTCCGATATCTACAAGGGAGTTCCAATGATTCTGCTACTTTCTCCAAAGCCAAACACCTTATATTTCCCAGTTCAAGTTGGCAAGTCGGGCAACAGTTATGGACTCTAATCTTGCAGTTGGAGCATAGAGTGTGGCCATTTGGGCACTGCAAATAGACAAAGAGAAGATTCAGACACAAAGTAGAACAACGTAAAGAAAATTTTTAGAAATAAAGGAATAAGCATACCATGACAAATGGAAAGAACAAAAGACAGGAAATGTTTAGAAGTCGTATTCTAGAATTACAGTTTTTTTTTCTCTCTTTCTTTTAGTAGGATAGTTAAAATGCTACGCAAACACGAGTTTATCAAAAGAGTCATTACAAATTTACACACACCCTAATAAAGAGGTCCTAATATGAGAAAGAAGTAAGCTTCCTTTCCTCGGTTTTCAATATACGTCGACGACACGTTCCCAAGTAAAATACAGCTGGAAGAATAAACTCCTATTTCAGACTTGACAGCTGCTTCATTAACTTTTTATAGTTTCCACCTCTCAGTATATGTTACTTCGCAGTTTTCATCTCCAATTTTTGCAGCAATAATAAACTTCCAGGCTTCCAAGCATATATGCCAATTCTAAAAGATTTTGCATTTCATAGACTTGATTAAGGAATTGCTTTATAAATAAGAGCATGTAAATATCAGCTTATGGAATAACCCTTTGGTCCAACATGAACGTTCACTGAAATAATTTGGTCATTAATTAAATTTCTTCTTCCTTTGTTTTTTTTTGCAGTAGTTTGTCATTGACCATCCACATGTAACTTAATTGAAATACTATATACATACATTTATCGTATAGACAAATAGGGAGGATTTTTTTTTTTTTTTTTGGGGTGGGGGTGGGGGTGGATGGGCAGAGAGCTTTGATAGTCAAAAAACTATAAATCTACATTCTATAATCTATTTGGTTGTATTTATAAGTTGCACTAAAGTGCAATAATCCCCTTTTGTTTCCCATAGAATTTGCAGTCACAATTACATCATTCAAATGGAGTACCAAAAAGTAATTATTGTCATAAGATAAAATATTAACAGTAAAGAATCATCATCAAAGAGAAAATGAAAATAAAAACAGATATGCTAATGATCCCTTTTCTCTTCATTCAAAATGTAATCTCATTCATTATATCTCAATAAAAGTTCCAAATGCTATAAAAGAGAAAAAGACAGTTAACTACATTAAAATCCTATGTGAAACTAATAAAATGATATTATTCAATATGAGGTCCATGTGCCACATAAAAATGATGGGATTTTCAGCTCACTGGGTTCAATTCAATTAAAAAGGCAAGTTGGAACTGATATCAAACCTGGTTAATAGGAGGGTACATTAAACTTGTGCAGACAGGACACTCAAGTAGCTCGTGCACACCATTGGTTGCAGGCATACCATGCTTTTCACCCAATCCAGTGGTACTTTTACTAGTTTTCTCCACTCTATGCATCGTCTTGTCATAATTTGAAGTTTTTGGGTTGTATTCAACAACTTCTTTGCAAACACTGCTTCCAGGAGCCATTGCTAATCCAACAATCCTAATAATACTGCAAACTCAATGGCTAAGAGTCAACACCATAATCTGAACCTGATTGGTTTCGTCCCCTTTTCTACATGCATCTATTTTCTGGCAAATAAAGTACACATTGGGAGTGTAAGAATATCAGTAGTGTATGCAAAAGTAGTACAACAGATGCAGGAATTATAAACTATAGATTTCTGTGAAAAAGACATAAGACCAGTATGTTAATTAAGAATAAAAAAAAATATGCTGTCTCTGTCAGTTCTAAACATCTTGATCGATTTGATAGGTTTTTTTATTTCTCTTTTTATCTTCAATTAGGGTTTAGGTGGAGCCCTAAACTACCAAGACCAAACTAGATTCTCTTATCAACCATCTATATAGCTTTTCATATATTCCCTTTATAAATTCCACATGATAAGTTTCTCTACAACTATATAATATGATAATGCAGATAACACTTTGAGGAACAATGATTGGTGATGATATAACCCACAACCTGCAGTAACATCATTACAAAAAACCAGGAAAAAAAAAATAATAAATAAATAAAATAGAAAAAGAACCCAAAAATGAGGAAATGCACAGAAAATTTCAGAAATAAAATTCCAAATCGGGTGCAAGACTTGTCCCCTCGAGAAGTTTAGCAACCAAAAGAAAAGAATAGGCATTAAAAAGCACAATATCTTGCATCACTGCACTGATTGATACGAATATATGAAGAATGATTCACTTCAGAATATAATAATAAGACAAAACAAAAGCAACAGCAACAAAATGATAGCCCTACAATAATAGTTTCCAGGTCTTATCCCTCTACCATCCCTCAACCTAATATTCTTTCTGCATTTAGAAACCAGATTAAATATAAACTGATTTTTGTCATAAACTATCTTCCAAAGTCAAATAAACAATCAAAGCTTTCAAAATCAAAGACAATGACAGTGAAACAAACCCCATTTCATATTTGCCACAAAAACGCAAATTTCAATGAAAATTTTGCCAGAAATTGCCTTTGCTAATTATGTACTTAAAAATTCTAATTCTGAGTAAAAAACAGTGCACCAATGACCAAACAAAAAACATCCCAACTTTTCAGCCAAGTTACCATTTAGAATAAAATTAAGAATTTGGAATTTTCTAAAACTGCCTCTCCCCCTTTATTAATATCAAAACCAAAGTCGAGAACACTGCATTAAACAATCCCAACAAGGTAACAAAATCCAATTGAATTCAAAAACTCATTTAAGCCAAAAATTACCTTTCCAATTAAATCAGCCCTACCAGCAAGCAACAAAAGATAAGACATTAAAAAAGTGCAATTAAAAAAAAAAATCTACTTTATAATTTGAACACAGTAATCATTTCCATTCCAAAGAAAGAAGATGATTTTGTCAAACACGATCATCAAACTCACCACGGTTTAAAAGAAAGTATGCCCAATAAAATACAACGCAACCAACCAAAATCAGTATGTTGATGTAAAACTAGAACTGGGTTGTTCCACGAACTACTACTACCTTTTATCATTTATATCAACCATCAGCGAAACCAAAATCCAAGGCAAAAAACAGTGGAACAAAACAAATTCATTCCAGATTCCAACAGAGTACCAACTCTTTCCCATCAAAAAGAGGGAAAGAAAGAAAGGAAAAGAGAAAAAAAAACAAAGAAGAAGCCAAAAACAGACCATACAACAAAATTGAGATTTTCAAGCCCATTGTCTTCATCTCCGATCAATTTGAACAATAAAATCTGGGTTTCGCTCGAACTCAAGAAAACAACATATAGACATGAGACCTATAAAGATATATAAAAAAAAACACATCGTGACACGGGCTCCGAAAATAACGCGTGTTACCCGGATATAGAAATTGAAGAAGAGACCCTGTTGGCTCCATCGGTGATGATAACCATGCACAATCTCTGTCTCTCTCTATACTTCAAAATCTGCAATTTTGTTTTCTGTATTTTTCTCTTTCAAAACAATATTATATTATGATCCTTCCCAATGGAGGAAAAATATATACTATTTTTAATTTCTTTGCTTTATGTGTTTTTATTTATTTATTTATATTTATATATTATCGAGTTTCACGTACAACTTTTTGAGGTCTCAACTTGGTCATGGGAACAAGTTGCCCGCACGCGACGTTTGAATAATATATTATTACTGTACAGTAGTATTTAAATTTCAGTCCGTTGACGTTTACTTTCAGTCCGTTGAATAATATATTACTGTGGTATTTAAATTTCAGTCTTAGTCGGTGTTGTTACCTTTGTCTAGCGATTAAATTAATTTAATTCAGATGGAGTAGATTTCACAATAGACCATTTTTTTTTTTTTTGGTCAAATTTCACAATAGATTCATCATTGTGTTTTCATGACTCACCATCTCAAACGATCAAGAGTCAATATGCACCACTTGTGGCACTATTACTACATTTCTGTAGTAAAATATATATGTATATTATCTCCTCATGTAAATTTTGTTATATCTTAGTAAAAAAATATTACTGTACTAAATTGCTGCACCTCTATAAGGTTTTATCACTGATGAAACGAAAAAGGAGTATCGTGAATTTTTATTTATTTATTTATTTTTAAGCAAAAAAATTAACACACTCACTGTTTCACTTCTTCTAAACTAGAAAACTGAATTATAGAGCTTGGTTAAAACATGAATTAAATTTATGAGTAATTTGAAAGTGACGGGAGTACGGATTTTAGACAAAGTTTATTTTGAAATTTGATAGTTCCCAATTTAGCATATTATGGTGGAGTTCAAAAGCATTTCCAAATTCAAATAAGTCTAGACATTTGAAATTTTCACAAGCTTTCAATATAGCTTCAGGACCACTGAACAACCTTTTTGGTATGGGCCATATTATATTCATATATTGATTGCATCTGTTTCTCTTTTTAATGCTCCTTATCTATTACAGGGTTGCAATTTTATTTTATTTTATTTTTATTTTTATTTTTTATTATTATTTTTTTCTGATACAATTACAGGGTTATAATTGAAGAGTCTGAGTCGAGATGACTCGGTTATAATATTTTATTTATAAGCCATCTCATCTCAATTAGTGAATATGTAAAACATGTTATTTTATTTATTTTATTAAATTGGGTAAAGTGTAAAAAAAAATTAAAAAAAAAATTGATTTATAACTCTTTTGACATAAAATCTCCCCAAGCAACAGTGCACTAGCATTTCTTGTCTTGCTGTTAAAAAAAAATATAAATAAATAAATAAATATAAATTAAAGCATTTCCAAATTCAAATAAGTCTAGACATTTGAAAATTTCACAAGCTTTCAATATAGCTTCAGGACCACTGAACAACCCTTTTGGTATGGGCCATATTATATTCATATATTGATTGCATCTCTTTCTTTTTTTAATGCTCCTTATCTATTACAGGGTTGCAATTTTATTTTATTTTTATTTTTTTTTTTTTTTTTTTTTGTGATACAATTACATGATTGTAATTGAAGAGTCTCAGTCGAAATGACTCGTTTATAATATTTTATTAATAAGCCATCTCATCTCAATTAATGAATATGTAAAACATGTTATTTTATTTATTTTATTAAATTGGGTAAAGTGTAAAAAAAAAAAAAAAAAAAATTGATATATAACTCTTTTGACATAAAATCTCCCCAAGCAATCTAATATCTAGCATTTCTTGTCTTGCTTTAAAAAAAAAAATTAAATTAAATTAAATAAATAAATAGTCTTTTATTGTCAAACTGCCATTTAAAACTTAACAGCATTTAGTTCCTGCACATGACTATTATTTCCATCCATCTCTTTTTTAAATTGCATGAAACTCCTTTTAACTATTAATTATTTTGTAAAAACTCCTTAAACTATTTATTCAACTAAAAAAAAAACCTTTAAATTTCTCAAAAAAAAGTTGCAAATAGTCCTCTAATATCATGTTGTCTTGCTTTAAAAAAAAAAATTAAATTAAATTAAATAAATAAATAGTCTTTTATTGTCAAACTGCCATTTAAAACTTAACAGCATTTAGTTCCTGCACATGACTATTATTTCCATCCATCTCTTTTTTAAATTGCATGAAACTCCTTTTAACTATTAATTATTTTGTAAAAACTCCTTAAACTATTTATTCAACTAAAAAAAAAACCTTTAAATTTCTCAAAAAAAAGTTGCAAATAGTCCTCTAATATCATGTTGTCTTTCAAAATTAACATTATCTAGCATAAGTCTTATATTTTTGTTGTTACAAATTATTATATATTTGGATTCTTTATGTTCGAACATTTAGGACCAACCTTGAACCAATTTTTACGACACTCTTCGCTTTACCCCTAATTCCCTCTCCTATTTTTGTGGACTAATTTGCAGTTTTGCACATTTGGCTTAGTTTAGGGATTTGTGTGTAAAATCAAGGAGTCATTTACAAAATGCCTATAGCTAGCTACTTCTTAATTTTTATAATTTTAAAATATTTTAATACTTCTTCATGAATAAATGGATATATGTTATTTTTATTTCTACAAGCTTAGTTCGCCTAAAACAAAGACATAAAAATTATTTTACCATGACTTGTTTAGATATTGTTAAATAACTAAACAATATCTAAACAAGTCATGAATTCGCTTAATTTGTAACTAAACTATTCCTGAATTTGCTTAACTGCAACTAAACTGTTCATGAATTCAATTAAGCTGCAATCCTATTTTCAAGCACACATAAATAATAATAATAATAATAAATATTCAGTTGAGGTCTTAAAACAAAATCCACCTTAACAGGACCTTAAATGAAAGTCCTTGAGCTAGTTTTCTAGATTATGTAATATATCAAACCTAAGAGAAAAACATGTAAAGTAAAACAAACACAACAATTATGCCAACAAGGACAATTATGGTATTGTAAATTTAAAAAAATATATATATTTTGTAGAATTGAAAGGATAGGAATGTTGAAGGAGGGAAAAGTTCTAAGCTTACTCACAATTGCTTGGAAATGCATTCATGTTGGTGGTGGTAAGAGGTGGCGTTGTATACTAAGCATCAAATTAGTATGGCAGATTAACGACTTGGCTACCGGAAAATGACATGAAACTTTGAATGAAAAATCATCACGAATTGGGGTAGTATTCAGTGGCATGCTTAATTTTCCACATTATTTTCTCATCTAAGCAAATAAGTCATGAGCCACCAACTCCAAAGTCAAATTTAGAGGTGGATGTGATTACTTGGCGTTCATGGTCCACAAAATGAATCTTGACAAATTTAGCACATAATTAGTGAATTAAAAATTCTCCTAACCGTGTGTTTACGTGAGATACCGAACAGTCAGGTATAACAAAGTTTTTGAATTTTCCTTTTAAAAAATACATTAGGTGTTTTGTTAAATGGTAATTTAGACAAATAATAATAGCAATAATAATAATAATAAAGAGTTCATCCATAAAATTTTGTTAGTACTACCGAGCTAATGTGGTAGCACTCTGCGTTATATTCATTCTAACAACTTCACATCCCACGAGACTTACCTGGGGTAACAGAAGGATTCTGCATGTTTTGTATCAAAATTAAAATGAAATAGAAAGTGCATCTCAAACAACTACATTTTTTTTTACTAGCAAATATTATTCATTCAAAAACTATAGTTGATGAGGTTGAAGATTTTTCCAAATTGCCATATGTAGGTGCAATTTCTAACACCTGAATACTTAAAGAAATAAATCAAGAAGAAATACACAAAATATAGATGAGACAACAAACAATTTTTGAAGAGAAGAACAATGATGGGAATTCGATGATCTTTCATTCTCATTCATGCTCTATTTATAAGCTTTGTTCAGAGAATTACATGGAGCCGTTTTATGGCTTTATTCCCAGACGTGGATATCTATGCTTACTGATCGTGTGCATATTTTTATGGCAAACGTTATGGATTTATGAGTCTGTCGAGATTGGGCTATCCATCGGTTTTTATGTCAAGCGGAGCTTCCCATATTTAATCGGGCTAAGTTGACATGCGTGTATGGTTTCTGTTGTTGGGCCTCCAATTGATGGTGGGCCTCTAGGTGTTTTTAGTTTAGCAGTGGGCTGCTCTTTTGTTGCCATGTGATGTGTTATGATTGGTGGGGCTTTTTTCCCTCCACACCATCGGTCTTCAATTCTCTACAAGTCTGGTACAGCCGAATCTGAATTGAGGAATTAGTTAGAAAACAAATTAAATTACTACCTATGGTTAAAGGCTTAAAAGGTACAAACACCACCTGCAAACTTCCGTTTCCTTCCATGCTTTACAAGGTTGGTTCGAAAAAGAAAGGAACCATCAAGTTAAAATTAAAAATGCCTAACTATAGGAGATGTGACTCCACGAGTACCAAATGTAAAATCCCATGTCACCGGAACCATCCATGACATATCATAGCCGGCACTGGTCTCACAAACAATGTACATATGAAGATCCGATGATGATGATGATGATGCGGCCATTGTCCTTCCTGGTTCTACTAGGTATACACCGCTGTTTCTTGATGCTTCATTCAAAGTGACCGGAGAATATTGACTTCGTTGCTTGGACAAGAAACTTCCCACCTCAATAGCATCAATACCAGAGACAGCACATATATCACCAGCTTCTACAGTTTTCTGTTGGAACCTTGCCATATTTCCCGTACACGAAAAGTTCACTAATTCTTCCATATCTGCATGTCTGTTTCGAGGTGCATGCCTACAATGCTCGAAACAATGGAAGTAAATGGCAATTTAATTAATTCGTTCTTATTAATAGAATAATTTGGTATCAAATTAACCATAGAGAACTGTTTGCTTACACTCGCATGGATTTTATTACAAACTAAAATCTCTGAAGCTAAGGGAAAATAAATAAATAAAATAAAGACTACTGTGATACCATGCAAGGACTTTAAAGTCCAGAAGAAGATCAAATTAGAGAAAATAAACATATGTGGTCATGATATTTCACTCAAACTCCAAATTGTGTCTTATATTCTAATGGAACCTTCATCACTTTCACATGAGCTTCATTACAAGTATGGCACTTTAAGACCCACATTTGAGATAGGAGGCTTAAAATACATTCACATGCACAATGCAGTACTTTTGTACATCTGCAAGTACATGACATGAATTTATATGTAAATACACCATCTGTAAGGATACCACAAACAAGTTCATAGATTAGATCAGAGCCAAATTCAAACACCCGATATTTCTGATTTAACATCCTATGGAAACTTAATATGAAAAAGAAGAGCGGTGAACAAGCCAAGAAGTGGTCCTTGTGCTGCAATGAAAAATTAACTAGTCATTGTCGGATCAGTTAACCATTGAACTAGACATTAGGAATATCCACCCATCACACCACCAGGCCATACAATATATCCAATTATAATGTATAAATATATAGTGTAGTTTGAAAAGTGGAGGAGGTTGTCCTTAAGTCTGTTGTCTTGATCCGAAGAAAAAAAAAGGCAGATTCTACACAAGATTTTTGGGATTAGGTGAGTTCATTTCTCTCTGACAAGGTCACACTAATAGATCCTTAGTACTTCTTACACAGCCAAGCATCTAGGTTAGTATTTCAAGGGAGACAGTAGCACTACAATTTCATTAAGATAATCAAATCATGTGAAGCACTAGAAAAAACTAAATATGATCCCAATGACTGTCAAACTAATGTAATCAGAACGCGCTACATGACTAGCTCCTAAGTAAAATCATTATAATTACAAGATATGATACTAAAAGAACCAAAATTTAGTTCCAAACAAACTTACTTGCACATCCATTCCTCTCTGCAAATTCCAGCATGCAAGCACCCAATAGCTATTTTGTGTTCATCATATTCGATGTTTGTGACCTAAAATTATTTTTGACAGCAAATAATGAAATCATGAGTGATACACTGGATACTATAGATAGAAGCATCAAATAGAAATAAATACTGATAAGTTTTACATTTCAAATTATATGACCAAACAACTTGAAGCTAGAGGATGCTATGCTATATAATAACTTGAATTCATTTATGATATTCTATTGAGCAGTTAAATTTCCAAACTCTTTTATGATCTGATATTATTGAATAGCTTTATCAATTTTGTTTGGGACAGTGTATTTCAACTAATAGAAAGTTGGAGTTTGATTAAGACAGTTATTCTATTTCCTTTTAAATTCATATCATTTGCAGGGGAAATCTAGAACAACAATAAATGTAATGGCCATAGAGCAATACCAAAAATACAGTTACAGATCCTTGGACTTGATCTACAATGAATGCACATTAATGAGAAATGAAGCTATACTTGAACACTCTGAAGAAAATTACAAATTGTGTCCTTTTCATTGAACTATGGCAATGCTAATTATCTGGTTTGATTGGTTTAGCACCAATAGTTCAGAATTGGCAACCCATTTAGTAGTTAACCTTTTCTCATAAAAAAGTCAATATATGGGATTTTCATTCTCTTCTACTCTTCTTTCTACATCCCAATGATGAATCACAGATTACTGATTTAAGGCATTTGCCCAAGGCATCTTCTTGAAGTACAAAATAATGCTTTGCCAACTTCGAACAAAACAGCCATCAGGGATAAACAATCTAAGAGTTAAAAAATAGGAATGGTTATATTATTTAATAAATAAACACTAACAAGCATTTTTAGCGAACCATCTTTGTCGATTTGCGGTCCCGGTATGCCTCTAATAATGGAGTCAAAAGGTGGTCCAAGATCCTCTGCCAAATTCTCTGGAGAACGTCCACCCTTTCCCTTAATATCACTTGCATATATATATGTTACTTGAAAATCACACTGCAAATAGATGAAAAGCACTTGGAGATTAAACTATCGATCTTAATTAATTATGACAAAACTGCCTCTGTAGCTTCAGAGAGGAGAGAAATAAAGGGGTTGCAATCTTTCAACTTTGCTTCTACAAACCAGATTTGTCCAGGTTGTGAAAGGGCTTCATGGCTTTAGACATGAGATATTACTTGAAATCAAGCTACATCCAGGTAACCCGCATTTTTCCCTCTATATAATGTAAGAATCGTTTGATTTTCCACATTAATAAATTCAAACACGAAATAATTATCAAATCCATGTCCAAGTTTGACAGATAAATACGACTAAGTTTGAAAGTACCTGTTCATCTGATGCATTTAGTTCAATAAAGAGTTCTAAAATGGAATTTATGACAAAATCTGGACGAGCAGAAGGTTTATCAATCTTATTAACAACAACAAAAATGGCATGGCCCAATTCTAGAGACTTCTTCATAACAAATCTTGTTTCTGGTGTTGGACCCTCAATGGAATCTACCTACAAAAAAGTGCCATATGTATTTTTTAGTAGCATGATTTTTTTTTTTTTTTCCTGAATCAACTTAAAAAAGAAAGAACCTACTGAATCACATATGAAACAAAGGAAAATAAGTGAAAGACACCAAAAGACAGAAAGCCCAAAAAAATAAAAGAAGGAAAAGAGAGACAGCATGAAGAAATTAATCTGAGAAGGAATGCTAATTTGAAGGAATGTGAAGGGGATCCAGCCTTGGTCCTATGCCATGTGTAGATTGCTAGTGCAACGCGCTGCATCGTAGCAACAAATACATAAAAAAGTTGTTGCATAAGTGATGTAATGTTGTTGTCGCATAAGCATTAAGCGATGTAAAATTGTTGCATAAGCGATGTAAAGTTGTTGCATAGGAGATGTAATGACATAAGACACGGCACAGAATAAAATTGGCAAAGGAAAGGGTCGAGGTTCAATTTGGAGTGGCCTGTAGTAGATCAAGAACACATAAGAAACAAGTATTCTTCTAAAATCTAATGAAACAAAATCTGTTCTCCTCAAAATAAGTCATCAACCTCCAGTAAGGAAAAAAAAAAAAAGAAACAAAAAAAAAGCATGCAATTTTAATAAATTCTAAATAATTATATTATATACAGTCAAGAAAAACCTTCTTCTATCTGATAAACTATCTTCGCAGCATTATCAGTACATTAGACGCCAACCATATATTCTGGAGAGATATTATATGGATTATATAGTCATCATTGAAATTAATAGTTCCTTCACCAAAGGCTCTAGTCTAGTAATACTTCTTCACCTTCTAATGTGGTCCTGTGGAAGATCGAAGTTCAAGTCCCCACAGGCACAAAAGTGATGTGTGAGTTTTATTGCCAAGGCAAATTTTTTTTTATTTTTTTATAAGTCTTGCAGGGTAAATATATATATATAAATAATAATAATTCCTTCAAAGGCTAATAAATTTCTATGATAAGCTATGAATGACAGCATTTCCATGTATGGTGCTTAGAATATTTATAACAAGACAAACAATAAACTTACCCTATCAAATTAATGTCAATTCGACAATACAAAATATCGAATTTCCAGCTTACCCTTCAAACATTTTGTCTGATGTAATTACATACAGAATTCCGCCCTAGGTTGTGGATGAAAAAAGAGTGTTTGTCTACCCGGAAATTCATTATCATGTCACCAACTAGGATTTTAATCACCTCCCACTCTGAAGTTAGAACAATAATAGAGCATGTTCAGTTCAACGGGGCTGGATATGGAACTTGAAGGCCCATACTGTAATTAGTAACTGGAACAGGAAGAGAGACGGCAAACCCATAAGCATATTGGAAAAACATGACCCAGCTGTAGTTCCCTTTCAGTTCTTTTATTGTTCTAATTTAAGATCTGTCTTCAAAGACAAGATAAATATTGACAGTGTTCTTGATACTTGCAGACCATCTTACAGAGAAGGTGGGAAGTTGAACCCAGTAAGTTAAGGGATCGCTCTCATCCTTTTTCTTGCTAGTCTTTACATCCATCTGGAACATTGGAATTTCCTGTCATTTTTATTCAAACAAATAAAGTCCTTTAGATAGTTCAACACATTTGCCTAAAATCTTCTGGAATTTAAAAGGCAATCAACAAAAGTCATTAACACTCACCGATCAGAAATCACCACAAGCACAAAGGGAATAACCAAAAATCAACAGAAGCCATCATAATCATCAATCAGAAATCATGAGGTTACAATGAATTAATAAGTTCCAAGTAACAAATGTTGTAAAGGGGTACCACTAGAAGAACTCCATCCACCAGATTGAGGATAATTTTTCTACTTGCCATTCAGTGGCAAAATGCCCTGGTTTATAGATCATGTTTATTGTTGTATCCTTATACGAGACCGTAAGATTTGATCCCACTTCACGCTTATGTTCACACTCTAGATCATATGAGTCCAGTATCCTTTCATGTACTTATTGATTCTCATGAAATACCTGCACAAAAAACATTAGCTTCGTCACAGTACAATGATCTGTTTGAATAAGGAAAACACAAATGACGACTAGTCAGTAGTAATATTAATCTTAAAATTACAAGTGGGTAGAATAATTTTTGGAAAAATGCCATTCTAATTAGCCTTAAGTGAAACTACGTGTCATCTAATTGTCTAAAGCTAAACGCCTTCCAGGACAGAATTCATGTATCTGTCTACAAACTGTGTATAAAAGCACCTCTAAATGAAAGTCAGCATCTCGAGATAACATCAACTTGCTACTTGTCAGCAGCAAATTCGTTACATGAGAATTTATCAAGCCCTCATAGCCCATGAAATATTAGGAAGTCCATCAAACAGAATCTATGTTTGACAGGTCATCGTTATTATGCTGGCTACTTAACCTATATGAATGGGGGTAAACTCACACTCTCATTTGCCCTTATGGGACTTGAACCCTCATTTACCACTTTGGAAGGTAGAAAGGAAGCCAATAGGCTACAATCTTTGTTGGTTTGGCCACCAATCTAGTTTTATCGAAACCTTTTTTAGAAACATGATTTTTGAATATGTATCTTAGTCAAAGGTGTTCCGCCATAACTATTCTTGCATGCAGTAAAAGTAAAAATAAAATATAATATAATAAAAATATCTTCAATATGAAGACTTCCTACCAATTCTGATCATTTCATAGTAGGGCCAATATTCTCCTTTTATCATTTTCAAAAATAATAGCTTAATGATTAATCTTAATATAACAATAATCCATTAAATGTGGTTAGAAGTAGCTGGAATTATTCTGCAATCTAAATCGTGCAAAAATTGACATTTGGAATATGTAACTTGCATTCATACTGAAACTTTGTACAGTATACCATAAGTTAAGATTATATGTTTACCACAAGGTAATATTATATGTTTTTTCTAATCAATTTATTTATCATGAAATGAAGTTTATTCCTCATTGCATTTAAAGGCCATAAATTTAGCTGAATTAAGGTTCACAAGAATCACAACAAATTTCTATCCAAATTCTGCATCAGCATGTATAAAAAAATAAATATCTAATTAAGCTCTAATCTTTTCTAGTTCACCACTAATATTATTGCCTTCTTTCTTTAGAATAAGGGTAAACTCACACTCTCGTTGGTTTTCTCTAGAAAATGTCTTATGTGGCAGTCCCTTTCTAATCACATATAAGGGATCTATTTAGTTGCATATATAAATTATTGCAAATGTCTGTCTTCCTTAAAGCAAGCGTTAGAATATGGATTCATAATAGATGTTCATGGATGGACCAAACCAACTCTGTATTCATAGAATATGTACTTTGTGATCCAATAGGAACCAAAACTGAAATTATCAAGAAATAAAAATAAGAATATAAAGATTGGTCACAGATGTTCCGAGTACATTATCTAGAACAAGAACGACTAATTTTTCTTTTTACACATACTTCAAAACTTTCCATCAGATCAACCTAAGCATGAAAATTCAGATTGTAAGAGAGAAAATGCACTGAAAATTCGAATTACCATTGCGGAATCTCATTTGATTGAAGTGACGATTGAGTTCCAGGAACGGGATTTGAATGGTTTTTTGGTGATTAAAGATGAAGATAAAGGTGGAACCAAAGAATCGGTTAGTCAGCAAAGGACAAGAGAAACTTAAGCTCGTCATGGGGTTAGGGTTTATCACATAGATGGAGGGAGTGGGCGAGTTGTGGAGACCAATGGCCATCTCCATTGCTTGCACTTCGGGTTTTCTTTCTGGTAACTCACATAAAAGATGTTCACCCACTTTGCCCAATTAGTTGTCAATTTTTTTTTTTTTAAGGGTTTTTATGACAAACTTAATACAGTATATTTTAAGATTTTAAGAATATAAGAATTTTTTTTGCCCAATTTTTTATATTGCAGTTGAAATTTTTTTGTACTTCACCTTTTAAAAAATAAATAATAAAATGATTTTATTGATAATAATAAAATACCTAATGATTTTATTGATAATAATAAAATACCTAATGATAATAATAAAATAATAAAATACCTAATGATTTTATTGATTAGTCTTATGTACTAAATTTAGAGTCTCATTATTATTGCATTTTGTAAATAAAAAAATATCAAGAGTTGTTTTTAAAGCTCACTTGATTGAGAGACGAATTCGTTTCTCTTGTTCTGACTTTAACCTCTTGTGATGATGAGAGAGGCCATTAAGCTATACTTACAATTTTTTAGTCATTTTTTGTTAATTTAATTTGTCATGTTGTTTACTCATATTTTTTTTATAAAAATAAAAAATCACTAAAGTAATACTCCTAAATATGTGAAACTACTGAAGCACTGTAATACTCCTAAATATGTGAAACTGTCATATTTTTGAGCTAAAATTTAATAAATGTTAAATTTTACAAATGAATTTTATTTTTTACAATTTTATTTTTGAAAATTTAGTTTCACTTCCGCGCCCACATAATATCAAAACAAAAAACCCTCAACAATTTTCTCTCTCTCTCTCCCGTTCCCTGTTTGTACCCTGCAGACACTTCGTCTCTCTATCCTCTTCTTCGATATGGAAGACGAGCACAAGGTCTTAGATCTAGTCAAGGAACTAGTTCACCGCTTACTCACCACACAATCTGACCCAGATTTACAAAAACCGTCCTCAACCTCAAACCCTAATACTGGTACTGGTGCTACTTCGATCCACTCTCACAAGCAACAGGCTCTCAAGTACGCCATTCGCATACTATCCAGCCGAATTGCGCCGTCGATCGCTGCAGATGAAGCAGCCATGGCCGAGTCCATCAAGCGCCATCTCGCTACCCAAGGTAAATCATCCGATGCCCTAACTTTTGCCGATCTTTATTCCAAATTCGCGTCGAAAAATGGCACTGGGAGCATAAAAAACAAGTGGGGTGTTCTTTATTTACTCAAAGTCATCTCCGAAGATCGAAAGAACCAAAGAATTCGATCTGATTCTAGGGTTTCTACGGGTTTCTTCGCGTCAACAGTGTCTGGTGGACTGCCAGCATTGTTTGATTCTGAAACTAATGGAAATCATAGGGTATTAAGTGACAATTCTAGGGTTCTTCATGGTCGCGAAGAATTAGAAAAGAGTTGGGTTGATGGGGATTTGAGTGATAATTCTAGGGTTTTACGTGGTCAAGAGACTGTAGAGAAGGGTTGGAATGGTGGGGTTTTGATGGTTTTGAAAGACCCAGAGAATATCCGTGATATGGCATATAGGGAGTTTGCAAATTTATTGAAAGAAGAGAATGAGGTATCTGAAGAGGTTTTGGTTCGGGATGTGCTGTATGCCTGTCAAGGAATTGATGGGAACTTTGTGAAATTTGATAGGAATAATGATGGGTATGTGCTGGCGGATACAATTAAAGTACCAAGAGCAACTAGGATTACTGTTCGGAAGCTCTGCGAGCTTGGGTGGTTGTTTAGGAAGGTTAAGGTGTACATTACTGAGAGTATGGATCGTTTTCCCGCAGACGAAGTTGGGACAGTTGGGCAAGCTTTTTGTGCTGCACTGCAAGATGAGCTTTCGGAGTATTATAAGTTGTTGGCTGTGCTTGAAGCACAATCAATGAATCCCATTCCAGTGATTTCAGAACCAGCAAGTTCTGGGAACTATCTTTCTTTGAGGAGACTTGCAGTTTGGTTTGCTGAGCCACTGGTAAAGATGAGGCTAATGGCTGTTCTGGTTGATAGTTGCAAGGTGTTAAGGGGTGGGGCAATGGCTGGGGCAATTCACATGCATGCCCAACATGGTGATCCACTTGTGCATGATTTCATGAGGCGGTTACTTCGTAGAGTTTGTTCTCCTCTTTTTGAAATGGTGAGGAGTTGGGTTTTGGAAGGGGAGCTTGGAGATATTTTTGCTGAATTTTTTGTGTTGGGTCAGCCCGTGAAAGCAGAGTCACTTTGGAGGGAAGGTTACCGTCTCCATGCTGGAATGCTTCCTTCTTTCATATCACAATCTCTTGCTCAGCGCATTTTGAGGACTGGAAAGTCAATTAATTTCCTTCGAGTTTGTTGTGAGGATCGTGGTTGGGCTGATGCTGCTACAGAAGCTGCTGCTGCTGCTGGTACCACGACTACAAGAGGGGGTCTTGGATATGGTGAAACAGATGCACTTGAATCTCTTGTCACTGAAGCAGCAAAGAGAATAGATAAGCATCTGATGGATGTTATTTACAAGCAATATAAATTCAAGGAACATTGTCTTGCAATCAAGCGATATTTACTGCTTGGGCAAGGTGATTTTGTTCAGTATCTAATGGATATTGTCGGGCCAGAGCTCTCCGAGCCTGCTAACACTATCAGTTCATTCAAGCTTGCTGGGCTGTTAGAAAGTGCAGTTCGTTCGTCCAATGCACAGTATGATGATCCTGATATACTCGATAGATTGAGGGTCAAGATGATGCCACATAACAGTGGAGATAGGGGCTGGGATGTTTTCTCTTTGGAATATGATGCAAGAATTCCCCTAAATACCGTGTTCACAGAATCTGTTATGTCAAGGTATTTAAGAATCTTCAACTTCTTGTGGAAGCTTAGACGGGTGGAGCATGCACTTATTGGTGCCTGGAAGACAATGAAACCGAATTGTGTTACTTCTCATTTTTCCAGTAAGCTGCCGCATGCAGTTAAGTTACAGTTACTTTTGACTTCAAGACGATGCCAAGTTCTTTGGGATGAGATGAATCATTTTATTACAAACTTACAGTATTATATCATGTTTGAAGTATTGGAAGTGTCATGGTCTAATTTTTCTAATGAAATGGAAGTTGCTAAGGATCTTGATGATCTACTTGCTGCACATGAGAAGTATCTACATTCAATTGTTGAGAAGTCTCTCCTTGGAGAACGGTCCCAAACCCTTTATAAGACTCTCTTTGTTTTGTTTGACCTTATATTGCGGTTCCGAAGTCATGCAGATCGGTTATATGAAGGTATTCATGAATTGCAAGCAAGGTATGGATCGTTATTTCCCCTCATTGTTAATATTTGTTGAAATTGCGCTGAAAGAATTGGGATCCTGTATAGTGTACACATTTGTTTTGTTTCATTATCTTACCCGATTGTCATGATCTACAGAACTTTGGATAACACTTTGTCTATCCGAGACAAGGCCAAATCATTGAGGCGTTCAAATGATAGAACTTCAGAGCCTGGGTCATGGGTTAGTGAAGGCAGGAAGGCCATAACACAACGTGGTGGTGAATTTCTTCGAAATATGGAACAAGATATAGATGCAACTGGCAAAGAATTTTCATCATTACTTGAGGGGTTCATTTCTCAGTTGCCTGTGCAGCAACACATTGATTTGAAGTTCCTCTTTTTCCGCCTTGACTTCACAGAATTCTATAGCCGCCTGTGTCCTAATATTCAAGGAAAGTAGTCAGTATGACATTTGAGTTCAAAGAAGTAACATTCTGAACTGTGAAAAAGGTGTCATAATTCACCAATAGGTATCCGGCACATCGCCAAAGATCAAGTGGTGGCTAACTGACTTCGGAACTAAGCATTTTTTTATTTTATTACATTGCTTGCTTTTAGGTATGGAGTTTTTCTCCTTGATGTTTCATTATTTTTACATGATTTTCTTTGAAAAAATTCTTTTATCCCTTTGTTTATTTCCCTCCTTGGTCTGATACCTGTAACTTTTTTAATCTTCAGATGGCATTTTCTCCTCTCCGAATGGCGTGTTTGGAAGTTTTTTTATGGTTGAACTGAAGGTACTTTGCTGTCACCGAATCAGTGTGCCAATATATGTACACGAATTGTATTTGATGGTTCCGTGATGTGTTGGTTTTTCTTACTTGTTGCAAGATGTCCGTTTTGGGTGTATATCTGTACCATGCTTGTGTATTCGCTTAATGATAGGTAAAGTGTGCTAATTGTTCTATTTGCACCAGCCTTCTCCATTTCTTGTGTTCAGTAACTTTTCATTGTGTTCCTTGGAAATTTTATTTATTGAAATTATAAAGCAGTGTACTTGCTTTGCAATGCCATATTGTAGGTGACTCAAAAATGCCTTTCTTGGCCTCTGTATAAACAATCAGGTGAAAATTAGAGTGGTTTTCAAGAAACTTTGCACTGCTTTTGTTGGTTGTGAAAAATGCTTCCTTGGTGTTTTAGTCCTTTTAAAGAGTTCAAATTGTTATATTGGGGCATGGCCTTCACATCCTACAGTATTGGCTTGGGTTTGTCTGCTACGTGTTTTTTTTGCATCTTATAAGCAGCAAATCTTATCTAACTATGTTTAAGAATGGTTGTGGGTTATCGGACCTAGATGTTGGCTCTCAGCTCCTAAATCACCAAACAAGCACCAACATGCTTTTCGTTATGTAGCTTCTACTATTGTACTACCTCTGACCCATGTTAGTGGTCCATCTTTCCCTTTTAGGATGTCCCAAATTAGTTGTCCTCTTAAAAAAAGTCGAAGCAAATAAATGTTATCTTTCCATCATTGCCTAAGTTTTCGAATAAAAATAAAAAAATAAAATTCAACTTAGTAATATACATATTTAAACTAAAAAGAACAAGTTGTTAATTTTTAAAAGGGACAATGCATTAATTGCATGTCACCTTAAAAACTTCTAATACTAAACATGGACATATAATATGGGACGGAGGGAGTAATTGTATTTGAATTCATCCCTTACTTTGCATCAATTGTGATTAATGTATGGGCCTAAATACAGATACTACGAACACCTATTCAATATCAGCACAGACAAATACTTGTGGAACAAAATGTATATCTTATTCATACGTTTTTTCTTTCCCCTTATACCTGCATATAGTTGATAAGTAATATAAATATGTATAAGTATTCCCCTTATTATTATTACTATTTTTTGAGTAATATTAAGAGGAATATAGCAAAATATCTTTAAGTTCCATTTTCCGGTGTTCATTCTATTATCCCTAGTTCTGCCAGTGAGTTTGTAGTAGGGTTGGCTATTCGTTTTTTCGTGTTATATTTGTGTCATGTCATGACATGGGTATTATATTGTATTATTAGGGTCATATCAAACACGAACATTACATGTTGACGGCCGAACACGGTTAAGCCAAGACCCGAACATGAATTAAACCGTCTTGTGTTAGCATATTGTGCAAGTATTGTCACCTCTTGTTGATAGGTGGTTTTTTGTGTGTGTGTGTGGGTGGGGGGGGGGGGGGGGGGGGGGGGAGGTCATCCCTTGAGCTCTTTTTGGTATTTGCGGAAAGAGCAGAACAGTTGCACCTTTTACGAAATGAAGTTATCGTTGCATAGGTTGAAGAAGTTAATGCTCACTGCTATAGAATGTTGGCTATCACAGAAATTTCCCAGCTCTTTACATTCTCATATAGATTGTAAAGGGTACTTAAGTTTTCTCGGAAGGAGCATAATTTTTGCTGTGCTCCTATATATGCGATGTGCACATGGTTTGCCACTTCGTTGGGACTTTCTATATACTTGCAGAAAAGTGATTCAAGGGGTTTGAGAAAAGTTTAGTAGATTATAGTGATGTAACCTGATCAGCACTGAAGAAAGGTAGGTAAGAGAAGTTAGGCAACTTTCACGATAATTTTTTTGAGCATGTGGTGTTTAATCTAAAATGCTGTTTTTTAATGTTAAATATCTGAAGAGTAAATAAAGAGGGTATGGATTATAGAGGATATAGAGAAGAAAAAAGAGGGCAGTGATGAGGTAGGAGGACGAGGGCACAAAATCGACTCCATGTCCTTTAAATGTTTGGGATGGGAGATACATATGGTGATATAAGTAGGCGGAGAGAGAGAGGAATTTCAAAGCTCTTCTGTTTTGTTTTGTTTTTTTTTTTTTTTCCACCTTTTCTTAAACTTAATTCATCTTTAAGACTTGGCATAAAGAAAGATGATATCTGAGGGCTGATACTGTTCTTCAGCAATAAATCCTGTTTACAATTTGAGTATTTGAACTTAGTCCTGTGGAAGAATAAACTGGTTTTTAGTCATCTTATCTCAACCTGTATTCACAAGCAAAGTTTCCTTTTTAAAATTTTAACATTTTCTTTTCAAGGTTGCAAGTTAACTTCTACGATGTCCACATGGGGCATCCTAATCATCTGTCAATGACCTTTTTCATGGTTTCATTTAATCCTATAGATCCACCTTGTGTGCAGTGTGCACAACTGCTTACACTGAGCAGTTTGTCTGAACTCTACAGTGGCACAACTGTTGGCTTCCAGACTCCCGAGAAGCTCAAATGGCCCAGGCGTTGTTCCCTCGTTCTTTGATGTGATAATTATTTATGTTATCTATTTACGGTACACCACAATAGAGGTAGACCTGCAAATTTTGTAACATCCACCATTATTATCTTAAAGCTCTGGTAAACATTTTGAGGGTGGAGGTCTTACCAGCTCTCCTTTTATACTTAATAAATTGCTATCTTGATCTTTTTTTACATGAAGTCTCGTTACTTATTTATATATGTCTGTAATACTGGATTTTCTTTAATCTTCTTCCATAGATCTCTAGATAATGTTTTAGACATTTTAAGAAAATAGGCATTCTTTTCTCGGCGGTCTTGTAACTCAAAAGAAAAGTTTGCTAGACTATGTTGAGCTATTAAACTGCTTAATCTGGACACATCGTTGCAATATCTGAATTTGCTGAAACTTGGGTTATGATGCTGTCTATCAGTGTCAGGCTCTCTGTGAATGTTGTTTTGTCCTTTCTCTTTTCTCTGGATCAACCATTTTATGTTTGATTTTCATGGGAAGAATCGACCCTATAACTGTTATCCTTTTCTATTTAGGGTAAACAGCAAAAAAAATTCCATCAACTTTTACGATTTCGTAGATTACCCTCTTTAACTTTTTTTTAAACTGGATTTGAGGTATTGGAGAATCAGTGTGTGCCAGATGATCCTGCTGTATGTTTCTCCATTTGTTGCAGCTTTTAAATATATACTCTTATCGGTTCTCTCTCTTGAAAGAAGGTTCAAGTTCATTAACAAGACTGAATTTTTGCCTTTCCTCTTTAATGGCGGGCATTATCCCTTGAAGCACATGGACGGCAGGAGCCAATTGGTATTTTCTTTCCCATTTCATTGTCATTAATGGAAATTTGCTTATTCAGTTTGCGTATGTTAGGCATTGAAAAAACTAATTTGTGTTATGGGCTTTCCTTTCTTCTATGTGAACTTATGGTTTTATCTTTAACCATAGTAGCATAAATTATTGGCTCCATGAATACATCACTTTCTTAAGCATTGCATGGATCTTTTTGAGATGGGAGGGAGCATCTACGGTTTTCATCTTGGAGTGTAACTCGGTGCGAAGATGGACCAAGTGCTTCTGATGTGTGGTCCCCCTCTAGTAGGATTTTTGTTCAACAGCATTAAAGAAAACTTATATCAGTATCTAGGAATCCCTTTGGGTTCTGAGCTCCTTGAATTAAAATAGAAAAGAAAAGAAGCATAATTCCTCCATCCCTGTAATTGTGGAGCTTTTCTGATAATAGATAGGATGTTCTTAAGCTATTTTACTTGTCCGGTGTCTTTGGCAAATAGATTATATATGCATTCTAGAAATGTTGATTTTTATGCATTGAGAGATTGTTATGAGAAGACCAATATTTAACTTGCATCGCATTGAATTCACTCAATTCATTCTTTTTTCATGTACTTTCATATATTATATTCAAATAGAAAGCTCATATTACTAGTAGAAACGTCATTGATGGTTTTTCATGGTTTTATAAATTTTTGTTTGAATTACCAAAGATGAGATGAGCAAGGACAATCTGATACTACCATATAATATTATAGTTTTGTTTGAACGTGTGCGCATACATAATAAAAAGCTAAAATCTTGACAAGATAAAAGTTGGAGATGGAAATAAAATTCTTCAGTAAAGAAAGATACAAATTTACCATAGTTATTATCTCTCTGGTTTACCGGTTTACCGTGCATTGAATATATATATAAAGTTAAAGAGAAGAAAACATTGTGATCAGCCTGCTAATTTATACTTCTTCCCTGTGAATGGTTGAAACTTTTGTTCTTCAATCTTTAAACTTCCCCTCTTGACATCCTGTTTTGAGACCGACTTTGATATATTTTCAGGCTGGATTGTATCATCTGAACCGAACACAAGCTTTCCTTGCGTCTTGTGAGACTTAAATGTCAAGTCAGTAGCCATTCTCATTCTCTCAGCAGCAGCAGAAGATCCATTATCTTTCGCTATTGAAGTTGAAATTGGTTCAAGAGGTGTTGTTTTCCCATCCAAATGTCTAGCGGCACCGGTGAATGGTGTGAACTTGGCTGGCTCTTCTTGAGCTTTACAATCAGGGTCATTCTTCCAAGTAATCTCTGTTTTTTATTTCTTTTCAGGTTCCTTATAGTCCAAAGGTTGTGCAAATTCCACTTCACAATCTGTCTCAACTACAGATATTGCATTGGATGGCGTGGTTTCCACCATATCAAGGTAATGCTCCTCTTGGTTATGAGTGATCAGGGTAGTATCTCCAATGGTCATACAAGCAAAGTCCCTAAAAGCTTTTTCAAGCACAGCTTTAGGGTTGGTTAGGCTTGTGAATTTCATGGTATGTGGTTGTATCTTCATGTAGGTACCTTTGGGGGGGCTGGTTTTCCTTACAATCACCAACTCACCCTCTACTAGTTTAATGTTCTTCATCATCCAGTTTGGCAAGAAGATGAAACCTTCCTCAGCGTTGAACTCTAGAACCCCACAATGCGACACTTGTCCAGAAGCAGGGTTTTCAATTTCAAAAAGCAAAGGGTACTCGACTTCCATGAACGCCAGACGGTCAAGAGCGGAAGGAGGCATTATGATTCTATTTCCGGCTTCGAGATGGGACTTATTGATATCAGAGAGTGGAAAGCAGCGATAAGCTTGTTTAAAGGAGGATTCATGGGTTTGCTCCATGGTGATGATGAAAGATGATGATGATGATGATGATGATCGACGGCTTCTAAATGCTATAGATATAATCTGTAAATTGAGAGTAGGGTTTTTTTTGGTTATAACTTATGACGGAACCTTATCATATAGGTACATATATTATAGTCGTATTTTATTTACATCCTAGACTCTTAGTCCGTGTGGGTTTTGGTTAGTCTTATGACTTCACATCTTACTCCATTAGGGATTTTGGTTATTAACCTAAGGAGGTAAATAATAATAATAATTATTGCATGACTCAATTTAGATATAGAACTTTGGTAACAACCAAACTTGTTTTTTATAAACTACTACTACTACTAATAATAATAATAATAATAATAATAAATCAATATTTTAAGCAAGTAAAAAATTTATTTGAAGTGTTTCAACATCACCGGGACACTAAAAAATCATGTTTACTCTACAGCCTAAAGGTTTTTTTTTTTTTTAATTTATTTTGCTATGAATATTATTTTAATTCCAAAAGTTGCCCACAATGCATCCATCCAACGGACGAGCACCTTCGGCTCCTCCATTTCCATTCGAATCAAAAGTTTCGGAATGCATATCATTTCTTTTATTTTGTATTAATTAGGTTATTAGCTCCTATATCCAGTGACATGGGCATTACATTATATTTCTACTTTATATGATTTGTATATTATACTTCTATTTTGTGCAATGATTAATGAATTTCTTAAACTTAAACTAAATTCTCTCTAATCCTTAATTCAAGCCACTAACCAAACATAAGTAACTAAAGCGCAAATTTATAATGTGTGCCGTTACAAAAGTTTATCTCTCACTAATTTAAGGAGAAACTACCAACTTTTAATATCTTTTCACTAACGTAACGACCCTATTATTTAATTTAATTAATTTACAAAATATTATTATATTAATTGAAGAAACTACCCTCATCATTAAGCTTCTTTCTCTACCCTAATCTCTAACTCTTATTTTCTGATTTCATTTTAGTACCTAGGCTCCTAGCCGCCGACCCTCCCTTTCTGGCTTCCCGATCTCCCTCATTCCCCTCTCTCTTACTATGTTATTATTTTATTTTATTTTTGGATAAATCGCACCCCTCATCATTCTTCTCGCCGGTTGAGGAGCTACGGGTGGCCGGTGGAGGAAACGTAACTGGTGGTGAAGGAGATGGCGGCTAGGCCAAAGTAAATTCGTAGAATGTAGGGAGGAAATGTTGCAAAGAGGTGATTGTGATGGTGTTAGATTTGTGATTCAGATGAGTAAGGGAAGGAAAGTGGGTGTGAAAGGAGAGAAGAGAATTGGTGGGAATGGTAAGATAAAAACAGCCATTGCAGTTTTTAATTTTTTTCCGTTCTATTGTGGTGGTACCTGGTGGTGGTAATGGTGACTGGGTTGGATATATATGTTTTAAGTATGTATAGTTAGATGGGATTTTGATCCGATTATTCGGATTTGAATTGGGGAAAAAATTGGATAATTCGATAATGATCTGGATCTAATAATCTGCTATCATCTTAACAAATTGGATATGAATTATAGGTAATCCGATTTGATTAAATTTATATATATATATATATATATATATATATATATATATATATATATTACAATATACTATAATTGAATGTTATATATATTAGTTTTTTTTTTTTTTTTTTTTTATCGGCCCCACAACATAAGTACCAAGTCAGGAGTACGATTTGAAAACAACACCTCAAGAACTTACCTCGTGAATTCCTGCCAACGCCGCTATATCTATCAGGGGAATGTTACATATATTAGTTATCTAGTTTTAAATTTATGTATATTTAATTTGGTATAATGTGTTGTTCATGTATTATATATAACATGTAATTGTGTATTTGAGAGAAGGAATATCATCATTCGTGATAAAGTCAATATAGGCCTAGGGTCATTCCCCCACATGGCCCCACTCTTTATAATATGTGGTGTGTGTGTGTGTGTGTATATATATATATATATATATTTTTTTTTTCTAGAACAATATTTGATTTTAGATTCAAAACATATAAACAATATATATCTCTGTTTAAGAGAGAAAGAGGAAAGAGTTAGTTTCTTTTGCTTGTAATTATAATTTTTTTCCTTTTAAAACTTAAACACCTGTTGATATATTACTGGCCCATTTCATCATAAGAAGGAAGTTCCTTCTTATGCGGCCTAAGGCAAGCATTGTTCAAATTATGGCCTTCTTTATATGACTTGTCTTTTATACTTCTACTTTGTGCAATGATTAATGAATTTCTTAAACTTAAACTAAATTTTCTCTAATCTTTAAATTCATACCACCAATCAAATATAACATAAGTACTAAAATTCAGAAATAATTTCAAATTTTGTAATGTGTGTCATCACAAGAAGTTTATCTCTCACTAATTTAAGGAGAAACTACCAATCTTTAATATCTCCCTCACTAAGTTACCAACTCTGATTGTTTAATTTAATTAATTTACAAAATTTCAGTCATATTAATTGACGAAACTATCATCATTAAGTATCTTTCTCTACCCTAAGCTCTATTTTTTATTATTTATTTTTTTGTTTCATTTTGGTACCTAGCCTCTTAGCCGCCGATACTGCCTCTCTCCCTTCCCTATCTCTCTCATTCCCCTCTTTCTTACTATGTTATTATTATTATTATTATTTTGGTAAATTGCACCCCTCGTCATTCTTCTTGCTGGTGAAGGAGCTACTGATGGCCGATGGAGAGAAACTTAACTGGCGATAAAGGAGATGGTGGCTAGGTCCAGTTAATTCACAGAATTTGGGGGGAAAATGATGTAGAATGGTGGTTGTGATGGTGTTGGATTTGTGATTCAAATGAGTTAGGGAAGGAAAGTGGGTGTGAGAGGAGAGACGAGAATTGGTGGGAATCTATGAAGCACAAATACGGACACGGGTACGACACGGATATGGCGACACAACAAATTTCAAAAATAGAACACGGACACAGTAGGGATACGCCTATAAAATAATACAAAATCCACAATACCATAAATCTAACCACCCCAAAAAATACTACAATAAAAGAAATATTTCAATTAATTAAGAACAAAGCAAAGTTATCAACGACTTTACAGTTTACATTTTACACACATCCACAAATATAATTGTTATGATTTCTCTCTGTTTTTCTTGCTACGGTCTAAAAGTTATGAATGAATCAAATAAAAAAATAAACGTAATGGAATCATAAAATTTAATAAAAGTAGAAGCTCAGAATCTCAGACAAAAGAGTCAAAAGAGTGAAACTTCTAAAATTACATTAGGTACCCCATTTTTCTTTAAAAAATTACAAAATATACGTGTCCTCCGTGGGTCTTAGTCGTGTGTACCCCCGTGTCCAATTAAAAATAATTTCTGGACACTTCACAGAAATGTCACGTGTCCGACATTGGTACGGGACCCCTGGGAGGGGTGTCCGTGCTTCATAGGTGGGAATGGTTAGATAAAAATAGTCGTCGCTACTTTTAATTCTTTTTTGGTTCTATTGTGGTGGTGCCTAGTGGTGGTAGTGGTGTCTGGGTTGGAAATGGCAGCTTCTTTTTTTTTTTCCCTTGTTGGTGCGTCTTGGCTAGCCATGGCTATTTTTAATTTTTGCTGGACATGGTTGTTTTTAATTTTTGTTCTACTCTGGTGGTGGTGGTTGAGTTATTTAGGTGTGGCTGTGGTGGTTATGGTGATATTTAGGTTATCGTGATGTTTCAAATTTTTATTTTTATTTTTTCTATTGTGGTGGTGGTGGTGTTTGTTTTGGTAGCGTTTGGGTCTGTTAGTGGTGTTGTTTTGGTGTAGTGGTGGTGTTGTCTTAGTGTGATGGTTTTCAATATTTTTTTCTACTGTGGTGATGGTGTGTTTGGGTGTGGTGGTTATGGTACTGTACAGTTATTTAGCTATTTAGAAAAAAATTAATTTTTTTTTCTTATTTATTTTTATGTTGTAGTGGTGGTAGTTTCTCACTATGGTGGTAGTATAAGTATTGTTGTGTATAAAACTATATCTATGTGTATAGAAGAGATGAAGAGGTTACTTTGGTCCATTAAAATTAATTAGGAGGTTAAATTTGTAATTTTATGATTTAAATAGAGTTGTTGACAAGTCAAAGGGTTAAAAGGTAATTTTATATGAACTCAGAGGTTTGGAGGGGTATCAATGCACATTTTTGAAATAAGTCATCGATTGTCCATTGAGTAGTGTTAATCAAAACTTTAGGGGTGTCAATATAATTTAACAAAAAATAAAAAACAAAAAAAATTAATTCCTCCATCCCTGTAATTGTGGAACTTTCCTGAGAATAGATAGGATTTTCTTATGCTATTTTACTTGTCTTGTTATTTGTTTTAGTCCTGTGTCTTTGTCAAATAGAATGAATATGCATTCTAGAAATGTTGATTTTTATGCATTGACAGATTGCTATGAGAAGACCAACAATATTTAACTTTACATCGCATTGAATTCTCTCAATTCATTTATTTATTTATTTATTATTATTATTATTATTATTATTATTATTAATTTTAATGTACTTTCATATAATATATTTAAATAGAAAGTTCATTTTATCATTAGAAACATCATTGATGTTTTTTTTTATGGTTTTATAAATTTTTATTTGAATTACCAAAGATGAGAAGAGCAAGAACAATATGATACTAATTCCGGAAGCGTTCCTAGGGATTGAAGTCTCATAAATATTGTTTTGTTGTGGCTTTTCCCATTAGTTTACCGGAAAAATCAAAAGACAATTTGACCCTTTTTATGAAACTATGTAGTTTTAATCCTTAACCTCCTAACTGCTAATGTGGCTACTTGAATATTAACAACCAATGGCACTTGTACACCTAATTATATAATGTTGAAAGATATAAAAGGACCAATGACAACATGATTTTCTCTTTCCAACCTCAACTCTTAAGCATTTCTATCTCCCTGTTAAAATAATTCGTAGTAACTCTGAAAAATTATGTCATCAACACTTTCAAAGCCAAAAAAAAAAAAATCCCAATATATATAGCTAGTGCTCAAAGCAATAAGGGCAAATTCGAGTAGGTGGCGGCTGTTGTGTGTAAGATGTAGTTCTGAAATTTTAGTGTAAATTTTGCCCAAATTTGATGTGTTTTGAGGAATTCTGGAACACAATGATTCGAAATTTTCAATTTTGTTTATATCTTCGAAGATTGACAAGAGTCCAAACCATGAGGTCGTTCTCGTTGGTGGGTCGACGAGAATTCCCAAATTTCAGCAACTTTTGCAGGATTTTTCAATGGGAAGGAGCTCTGCATGAGTATTAACCCGGACAAGGCCGTTGTGTACGGCGTTGCGGTTCAGGCGGCGATTCTGACCGACGAAAGGAAAGTGAAGGTGCAGGACTTGTTGCTGCTCGATGTCACGCCTCTCAGTCTCGAGCTCGAAACTGCTGGTGGTGTCATGACTATATTGATTCCGAGGAACATAACCATTCCACAACCAATAAAGAGCATGAACCGAGGTATGTTTGGGTGCTTAAGAGGCTTTTTTTTTTTTTTTTTTTTTTTTTTTTGAAAAAAATCAGAAATCACTGTGGGTTATGATGAACAGTGATACATAACTATAACTCTCTCTCTCTCTCTCTCTATATATTTCTGTAGGTGTGTTGACGCTGAACAGTGTGATAAGGGCGTGTTTGGGTGATAATTAACACTAATAAGGGGTATTAGTGTCTTTTTATGCTCATAAAAGTATCATGGTCGTGTGTCATGTGACTATCACATGGTCCACTTTACCGGTAAAGTCCTCCCGGAATCCCCCCGATGGAGTAAATTGCATAGTTTAGGGGGGTTAGTTGTAACTTTAGTAATTTAGGGGTTAGTTGCTTATTCCTTGGATTTTTTTTATTTTACCCGGTTGATGGTAGTTCTATATAAGAAGAGGAGGAAATTATTCCACGTAAGCCGTGAGAGTTAAGATCAGTATCCAAGTGGGGATCCAAGCAATACAAAAGACTCAGAGATCAAGAAAGGGAAAGCAATTCTTGATACCCAAGTGACTTGAGCTCGGTAGTAGGGGGTTGTCAAGAGGTTTTCAAATCTACCTTAAAGGCTGATTAATGTTCCTATTATAGTGTTCATTCCCCTGGTTAATGTCTGTCGGTCGTTGGGGAGAGCTCCCTCTTCCCTGTAGGTTTGAGGGCTATTCCTTGTGACAGATGGGATATTGACAAGTGGACCGAGGTGCTTTGCCGCCCCCCTCCCCTCCTTGGTCTGAAGAGGTAATGGCGCTCCTTCATTAATGCAGGTCTTATCGAATGCCTTTCATAATTAATGCACCTTCCGCTATACTCAGAACTCGAGTTCGGGCATCGAATGTCCTTTCTCCCATGTATTGGCCTCGAGTTGAGGTGATTCCTTGGATCCTAGCCACCTGTCCACGCGTCCTCAGACTCCCAAAACTGAAAATAGAGGAAAGAGCCTTCCTTAGGGTTCTGCCTTCTTGGCCCTGTGAGGCTCTATCCTAGCCCCTGTGACTCGAGGTTTCCGTAGTTAAAGGGGCTCGAGATGAGGGCCAAAAGGAATGCTCGTGGTTCCGTCTGCAGGAAGGAACCTCGAAAATGAAAGGAAGAGGAGGGGCCCATCCGACTGGAGAGGGGCGCGTCCACAGGAAAGCGAAGGGTAGCGACCCCTTCCTCGTTCAGTAAGCTCAGTTGTAGGACAAGTAGCTCAAGATTACTTAGTCCTTTCGGGGACACGCCAGATGGGTACTGAACAGGTGTGTCTATTTTTCAGAAAAGGTGCCACGCGAGCAAGTTTTGTGCCACGCATATCAACATACCTTATATAATATTATAGATATTTTTGAACTTGTGTGCATACCTGATCAAGTTGGGAAAGGCATTATTTTTCTTCAGTGAAGTAAGATACAAATTTACCATGATTATTATCTCTCTAGTTTACTGGTTTACCATGCATTGAATATGCATAAACAGTTAAAGAGGAGAAAAACATTGTGATCAGCCTGCTAATTTATACTTCTTCCCTGTGAATGGTTGAAATTTTTTGTTCTTTCAATCTTTAAACTTCCCCCCTTGACATCCTGTTTCGAGACCGACTTTGTAGGCTGGATTTTCTTTTATCCCTTTGTTTATTTCCCTCCTTGGTCTGATACCTATAGCTTTTTTAATCTTCAGATGCCATTTTCTCCTCTCCGAATGGCGTATTTGGAAGTTTTTTATGGTTGAACTGAAGGTACATTGCCGTCACTAAATCAATGTGCCAATATATGTACACGAATTGTATTTGATGGTTCCGTGATGTTTTGGTTTTGAAAAGAGTTTGAATGCCACCTTTCTTGCTCTTATTCCGAAGAAGGGAGAAGCGATGGATGTTAAGGATTTTCGTCCTATCAGTTTAATAGGATGTTTTTACAAATTGATTGCGAAAGTTTTGGCTTCCAGGTTGAGGAAAGTTATGGATGGCGTCATTTCTGATTCTCAGAATGCTTTTGTGGGAGGTCGTCAGATTCTGGATTCAGTTCTTATTGCCAGTGAATGTGTGGATTCCCGATTGAGTAGTGGGATTCTGAGTGTTTTATGTAAACTGGATATTGAGAAGGCATATGATCATGTTAGTTGGAGTTTCCTTCTCTACTTATTGGAGAGAATGGGCTTTGGTGAGCGTTGGAGGAGATGGATTCTTTTCTGTATTTCCAGTGTTCGATTCTCTGTCATTGTGAATGGAGCTCCGACGGGTTTTTTCTCTTCTTCGAAAGGGTTGAGACAAGGGGATCCGCTTTCTTCATTCCTGTTCCTTTTTGTGATGGAAGCTCTTAGTAGATTACTAAAGAAGGCAGTGGAGTTAGATTTTTTGAGAGGCTTTCGGGTGGGCAGGGATGTTTCTAACCAACTAGAGATCTCTCACTTGATGTTCGCGGATGATACTTTAATGCTTTGTGATGCTGATAAGTCTCAATTGAGATATTTGAAATGCGTTTTGATTTGGTTCCAAGTTGTCTCTGGCTTTAAGGTGAATGTTGGTAAGAGCATCCTAGTACCTGTTGGGGATGTCCCTGAGATCGAGAGGTTTGCTCAGATTCTTGGATGTTGCACTGGATCCTTTCCCATTTCTTATTTAGGGTTGCCTTTGGGAACTCCTTCGAGATGCATAGGGAGTTGGGATCCAGTTGTAGATAGATTTGAAAGGAGGCTGGTGGGTTGGAAAAAGCAGTATCTCTCAAAGGGGGGTCGGGTTACTCTGATGAAGAGCACCCTTTCTAGCCTCCCTACTTATTTCTTCTCACTCTTTCAGATCCTATCTTCTGTAGCTGAGAGAATAGAGAGATTGCAGGGCAACTTTCTTTTTGGGGGGGGGGGGGGGGGGGGAGTTCAAATTTCATTTGGTTCGATGGGAGCAGGTGTGCCGTCCGATTCGATGTGGAGGTTTAGGATTAAGGAGATTGGTGCCTTTCAATAAGGCTCTCCTTGGGAAATGGTTATGGAGGTTTGGGATTGAGAGGCATTGGCTTTGGAGGAGAGTTATCGCAAGCAAGTTTGGGGAGATTAGTGGTGGGTGGTGTTCTGCTGAGATTAGCGGTACTAGAGGGGTGGGGGTCTGGACTATTATTCGGAAAGGGTGGGATGATTTTTGCAAGCATGTTCGCTTTCGGATCAAAGAAGGCAGAAGGATCAGATTTTGGGAGGATCTTTGGTGTGGGGAACTTCCTCTTGCTCTCGCTTTTCCACGGCTCTATAGGATTGCTTCTCATAGATAGACCATGGTGGTTAACTGTTATCACCTTGAAAACGGGAGACTGACTTGGAATGTTCAGTTTAATAGGCACTTTCAGGACTGGGAGATTGAAGATGTTACTCGTCTTTTGGAAGTTTTGTACCGTCAGGTGATCATTGTTGGGAATTCGGATTGCTGGTTTTGGGTTCCTAACTCTCACGGTTGGTTCGAGGTTAGGTCATTCTTTAAGTGCCTTTCGGTTGATTATGGAGGCTCTTTCCCTTGGAAGTCTATTTGGCGGTTTAAAGCCCCCCTTAAGGTTGCCTTTTTTGCATGGACTTCCGTCTTAGGTAAGATTTTAACCCAGGATAATTTGAGGAGGAGGAATCAGGTGGTGGTCAATCATTGTTATATGTACTTGTGTGATGAGGAGATAGTTGACCACCTTCTTCTGCATTGCAGTATGGCCAGAGATTGTTGGGATTTGATGCTTGGATTATTTGGAATCCATTGGGTTATGTCTAGGTCTTCTAGAGGGCTGATTGAGGCTTGGAGAGGTGTCTCTGTTGGGGCTCTTATTCGGGAGGCTTGGAGGGCTATGCCTCTTTATATTTGGTGGTGCATTTGGCTCGAGCGAAATAGGAGATATTTTGATGGAAAGAAGAAATCTATTTTTACCTTAAGTTATCTATTATTTTCACTCTTTTTTGTTGGGTGTTAGGGAGAGATTATAAATTCATTGAGGAGATTATTGTATTTTTGGCCTCATTGAAGATTTAAGGCGTTTTGTGGCCTTTTTGTTATCATGGGTTCCGCTCCCCTTTTTTTGAGCGTTTTTAATAAATTTTACTTATCAAAAAAACAAAAAAAATTTATTGAAATTATAAAGCAATGCGCTTGCTTTGCAATGCCATATTTGTAGGTAACTCAAAAATGCTTTTCTTGGCCTCTGTATAAACAATCGGGTGAAAATTAGGGTGGTTTTTAAGAAACGTTGCACTGCTTTTGTTGGTTGTGAAATATGCTTCCTTGGTGTTTTAGTCCTTTTAAAGAGTTCAAATTGTTATATTGGGGCATGGCCTTCACATCCTATAGTATTGGCTTGGGATTGTCTGCTACGTGGTTTTTTTGCGTCTTATGAGTGGCAAATCTTATCTAACTATGTTTAAGAGTGGTTGCGAGTTATCGGACCTATATGTTGGCTCTCAGCTCCTAAATCACCAAATATGTTTTTCGTTATTGTGCTTCTACTCTTGTACTACCTCTGACCCATGTTAATGTATGTCTTATTCATACGTTTTTTCTTTCCCCCTTATACCTCTGCATATAGTTGATAAGTAATATAAATATGTATAAATATTCCCATTATTATTATTATTACTCCCTCTGTCTAAAAAAATATGTCCGTTTTGGAGAGTAGAAATTTTTAAGGGAACATGTGGGCCATGTATTGCCCCTTAAAAACGTTACTAACTTGCCCTTTAAGTTTTGAATATTTAAGTTTGAAATTTTAAACTTCAAGAACATATATGAAAAGTTGTAAAATATATTGTTTGAAAAGGGAAAGTGGACATTTATTTTGGGACAGCCCAAAGAGGAAAGATGGACATTTTTTTGGGGACAAATGAAGTACTATTTTTTGAGTAATATTAAGAGGAATATAGGAAAATATTTTAAAGTTAGATGCATTTAATGTTAGTTTGAAAGGTTGGAGGTAAGTTGCAACTTTTAGATAGTTGGGGGTTAGTTGCATCACGTACACCAACTCATGTCTTGAACCCTCAAGCTCTCATGTGAGAGGATGAAGAGATATCACTTGAGTTAGGTACATGGTTATTTATTATAATTCCAACTGAGCTAAAAAGTTGAGGATTTTATATATAAATATTTTTTGTATCACTGCTATAAGCCTATAACTGCTTTTTTCATTATCTTATAACCATTTTATATTTGTTTATTTTTATCTTTTAAAATTGTTATTGCATTCTTTAGACTGGATTTGAGGTATTGGAGAATCAGTGCGTGCCAGATGATCCTGTTGTATGTTTCTCATTTGTTGCAGCTTTTTAGTTATATACTCTTATCGGTTCGCTCTCTTGAAAGGAGGTTCAAGTTCATTAACAAGACTGAATATTTGCCTTTCCTCTTTAATGGCGGGCATTATCCCTTGAAGCACGTGGACTGCAGGAGCCAATCGGTATTTTCTTTCCCATTTCATTGTCATTAAATGAAATTTGCTTATTCAGTTTGCGTATGTTAGGCATTGAAAAAACTAATTTGTGTTATGTTCTTTCCTTTTCTTCTATGTGAACTTATGGTTTTATCTTTAACCATAAATTATTGGCTCCATGAATACAGTACTTTCTTATGCATTGCATGGATCTTTTTGAGAAGGGAGGGAGCATCTACGGTTTTCATCTTCGAGTGTAACTCGGTGCGAAGACGGACGAAGTGCTTCTGAGGTGTGATCCCCCTCCCTTCTTAGCTTCTTAAGTAGGATTTTTATTCAACAGCATTAAAGAAAATTTACATTAGTACCTAGGAATCCCTTTGGGTTCTGAGCTCCTTTTGGATTAAAAAAGAAAAGAAAATAGATCCTACATCCCGTAATTGTGGAACTTTCCTGAGAATAGATAGGATGTTCTTAAGCTATTTTACTTGTCCTGTGTCCGGTGTCTTTGGCAAATAGATTATATATGCATTCTAGAAATGCTGATTTTTATGCATTGAGAGATTGTTACGAGAAGACCAATATTTAACTTTACATCGCATTGAATTCTCTCAATTCATTCTTTTTTCATGTACTTTCATATAATATATTTAAATCGAAAGTTCATATTACTAGTAGTCAAATCATTGATGGTTTTTCATGGTTATATAAATTTTTATTTGAATTACCAAAGATGAGATGAGCAAGGACAATCTGATACTACTATATAATATTATAGATTTGTTTGAACGTGTGTGCATACATGATAAAATTGGGAAAGGTATAATCTTGACAAGATAAAAAGTTGGAGATGGAAATAAAATTCTTCAGTAAAGTAAGATACAAATTTACCATATTTATCTCTCTAGTTTACTGGTTTACAGGGCATTGAATATACATATGAAGTTCAAGAGAAGAAAAACATTGTGATCAGCCTGCTAATATATACTTCTTCCCTGTGAATGGTTGAAACTTTTGTTCTTCAATCTTTAAACTTCCCTCCTTGACATCCTGTTTTGAGACAGACTTTGATATTTTTGCAGGCTGGATTGTATCATCTGAACCGAACACAAGCTTTCCTTGCCTCTTGTGAGACTTAACTATCAAGTCAGTAGTCATTCTCATTCTCTCAGCAGCAGCATCAGATCCATTATCTGAAGTTGAAATTGGTTCAGCAGGTGGTGTTTTCCCATCCAAACGTCTAGCGGCACCGGTGAATGGTGTGAACTTTGCTGGCTCTTCTTGAGCTTTACAATCAGGGTCATTCTTCCAAGTAATCACTGTTTTTGGTTTCTTTTCAGGTTCCTTGTAGTCCAAAGGTTGTGCAAATTCCACTTCGCAATCTGTCTCAACTACAGATATTGCATTGGATGGCTTGGTTTCCACTATATCAAGGTAATGGTCCTCGTGGTTATGAGTGATCAGGATTGTATCTCCAATGGTCAAACAAGCAAAGTGCTTAAAAGCTTTTTCAAGGACAGCTTTAGGGTTTGTTAGACTTGTGAATTTCATGGTATGTGGTTGTATCTTCATGTAGGTACCTTTGGGGAGGCTGGTTTTCTTTACAATCACCAACTCACCCTCTATGAGTTTAATGGTCTTCATCATCCAGTTGGGCAAGAAGACGAAACCTTCATCAGCGCTGAACTCTAGAACCCCACAATGCGAAACTTGTCCAGAAGCAGGGTTTTCGATTTCAAAAAGCAAAGGGTACTCGACTTCCATGAACGCCAGACGGTCAAGAGCGGAAGGAGGCATTATGATTCTATTTCCGGCTTCGAGATGGGACTTATTGATATCAGAGAGCGGAAAGCAGCGATAAGCTTGTTTAAAGGAGGATTCATTGGTTTGCTCCATGGAGATGAAGAAAGATGATGATCGATCTCACTAGACGGCTTCTAATGCTGTAGAGATAAGCTGTAAATTGATAGTCGGGTTTTGTTTTTTTGGTTATAACCTTATGCCGGTACCCTATTATATAGGTACATATATTATAGTCGTATATTTATTTACATCCTAGATTCCTAGTCCTTGTGGGTTTTGGTTAACTTTATGACTTTACATCCTAGTTCATGAGGGATTTTAGTTAACCTTAGGAGGGAATCCTATATATCTGTTTTAAGTATACATGGTTAGACGAATGGGATTTTGATCATTGGGAAAAAAGTTGGATAATTGGATAATAAATAATAATAATAATAATAATACTGTAGCAAATAGTAAATTAGTAAATATTATTATTTACTATTATTATTACTGCATGACTCAATTTAGATTTAGAACTTTGGGAACAACCAAACTTGTTCTTTATTGACAAATAAATAATAATCATAATAAATCAATATTTTAAGCAAGTAAAAAAATACTGGTATATTTGAAGTGTTTCAACATCAAAGGGACACTAAAAAATCATGTTCACTTTGCAGCCTAAAGCCTTTTTTTATTTTTATTTTTATTTTTATTTTTTTTGTAGGAATATTATTTTAATTCCAAGGAATATTATTTTAATTCCAAAAGTTCCCCACAATGCATCCATCCAATGGATGAGCACCTTCGTCTCCTCCATTTCCATTCGAATTAAAAGTTTCGGAATGCATATCATTTCTTTTATTTTGTTTTAATTAGGTTATTAGCTCCTATACTCGGCGAAAAAGGGCATTACATCATATTTCTATTATGGCCTTCTTTATATGATTTGTCTATTATACTTCTATTTTGTGCAATGATTAATGAATTTCTTAAACTAAATTTTCTCTAATCTTTAATTCAAATCACCCATTAAACATAACATAAGTACTCAAATTCAGAAATAATTTCAAATTTTGTAACGTGTCATCACAAGAAGTTAATCTCTCACTAATTTAAGGAGAAAACTACGAACCCTTAATATCTTTCCACTAAGCTTTCTTTTTGATCTTTTTGTAAATTAACATGATCAAAGACCCAAAGTAAGTGTGTTTGTAGAACTCAATTCAAGCTTTACTCTGGGTAAATAAAACTCAAAACTTGTTAAGGAAAAATCGAGCTTGGCTCAATCACTTAATCATAGGCGTGACGTGACTGAAAAGTTTAAGCCAAGCTTTAAAACATGTTTAATTTGGTGAAGCTAAGATTAAATAATAACATGCTTTGCTTGAAATCGCTGGCCTTGCTTTCTGCCCTATTCATCGATGTTGTTTCACCATATTAGCAGTAAAATCGCAGAAAGATTTATTACTAAACAGCTTTTGGTTAGCTAATTTTGAGTAAATAATAGCATGGGGAGCTCTTGGCTACTTAATACTGTCTTATCACTTACTGAATGAATTCTCCAATTAATTGCTTCAAAATTATTAAACGTAAAATTATTTTCTGATCCAAATTCTACAAATGTTTACCTGGTCTACAATGATGAACCTAACACGCCGCATTTGTTTATTTAGATCTGCAATTTAGAAGTGTCCGCATATATGAAGTTCTTTATACCATCCATCAACAATTTAATGAGTGTTTCTGGTAAATCATATTTCACCCAAACAAGTCAGTATGATAGGACCAACATTTTATTTTATTTATTTATTTATTTATTTTCTTAGTTGGTACTCATAGACCTATATATGCCTCTCTGAGGCTTGAACCCCTAAACTTCTTTTAAAAATTAAGAACTTGATATCGCTGAGCCACTAGCCCGTTGATAGGGCCAACATTTTATCACGCACGAAAGGCAAACAACTCTCAAGAACATGACCCTATTGTTTTGCAACTGACTCCGATGATATAGTTATTCTTGCATATGAACTTATCCTACATTCCAAAAATTAAACAAACTGAGAATGTAAGTGGAGAGAAACTACAAATTCTATTTCCCCTAAAAGTGCATCATTCTTTTATCTAAACTGTCACATTTTGGTTGTCTTCTTCATTCATTCTTCATTCCTTCCTCAACCTATATTCATTCCATAAGGAGTTCGTTGTTGCATAAAATTGAAGACGAGGGTTAGGGTGGACTCAGAGTATTTTTAGGTGCACTTATCCATGGGGTATCAGCAACTGCAAATCTCCACAATGCACCGACATGCTCAGGTGAAGCGTATTCAATACCAACCCGTGGACCAATTAGCATTTTTTCTGGTTCTGGACCATCTAAGAGTTCTAAACCACCTGTGCCACACAGTTGCATCAGAATTACATCAAGTTCATTTAATTTTAGATAGAACATGGCAGAAAGCTTTACCAGGAGAGAAAAGCGGATGGTTAGACCATTCTGTTGAAATTCCAAGTGCTTGACCAACCTAGAAAAGGAGATATTAAGTTAAACTAACCCAACATAATCCAAGAAACCAGCACATACATAAATAAATAAATATTCTTCGCTTTCTCCTTTGGGATGTCATTACTAGTTAAACAAAGTATGATTTACAGTTTGTGACTTAAATCCTGCAGATGTCATTTTGTATTGAAAATTTAAAAATAAATTCCGTGAAGTTGCACCGTAGGATACAACAAAAAAAAGTGTACGAGCGAGGATTTTGATTGTAGAGTTTGGGACTACTTTTGTTGTCCAAGAAAGAATCATAATCTGTTACTTATAAACTTTCACATGAGAGATTCTAGAGTTTGGGACTACTTTTGTCATATTTTCTCAACTGTTTTACGGAGTAGTAAGATTGCTATAATATTTCTTATCAGGGAAAAAAAAGAAAGCCAAAGAAACGAATGTGGTTTTGCTATTTTTAGGTCAAGGCCATGCTTTCTTCTGACAAGCAGTTTTTTTAGGGCTCGTGCATTTATAGCTAATATCACCATGGATAAGATCCATTTTAGCACTTAAATTTTGCATACTTCTCAGTTAGTAATAACGTGCATGTTCAGTAGTTTACAAGTGGAAGTTGAATAGGCCCAAGATGGGCTTGTGAATATCAAGTACACTGTGCTTATTATATAATTCACACAACCTTTCATGGTGATCATGTCAGGCTTTATTTTTTCATTTCTACTTTTCACTAACCCATGAAGACATAACAAGTGTCCTAACAGAAACTCAAATCAAGCCATTTGAACCAAGCTGAGCTAAGCTCATGAGTAAGCCGAGTAGGTGGCTAGCGGAGCTTGAACTAATGTTATCCAACCTTGGATGATGGAGAACCAAATTGGCAGAGGGAATTCAGTCAGGCCAAGCTCAAGCAACCTAAAACTCAACTCAGCACGCCTTATTTACAGCCCTAACCACCATTGTTTCCTTGCAATTTTCTTCTCAAATCCTTCATTGTTAGATATAAGAAAAAATTTAGTTTGCTAAGAGTTAATTATTATGTATATAAATTCATTTCGTCCATAAAAAATAACTCAAGACTGTTAAATTATACATAATCATTTCACAATACATTGATAGTATTTCTGCACCCAAAAGGTTGTGAAAGAAGTTAATTACAATATGATGTAAGATGGTTCATCAGTAAGTACCAAAAACAAGCAAATACATCTTAAGAAAATATACAAATAGACAAGAAATAAGGTAGTGTGATTATCAAACTGATCTGATATTCTCTAGTTAATGAGGTATTTCATTTATTGCTGTTCTAAAATATTCTGCCCAGAGAGAAAGTTGTGAGCCCCAACCCCACAAATGAAAACAAATCCATGCAGAACATAAGAATTCAGCAACATTCCTTTACAAAAATTAGATAAATCCATAAAATTAACAGTATTTCACTCATCTCTCCAAATAATAAAATCTGGGCTAGCTTATTGACAATTTGACATACTTGATAAACACATCAGCACAAAAAAACTAATTTAACCAAAAAAGTGAAAGAAGATACAAACTAACCTTCCCAGGTCCAGTAAGAAGAACAGGCTTCTCGGTTTTCAGACCCCTGCGCTGCTGAATGGTATCTAGCCCTGTAATTTTGTTCATAGTAATTCAGAACAAACATTCAAATTTAGTGGGTATGCTTCAAAAGAGATTGTATAAAATTCAAAATATTTATCTTTGTACAAGTTTTATTTATTTAATTTTTCCTGATAATGAGTTGGGGGTATCCATAACATTCCTTTTATTCGTCTCATTCTTTCAGTTTCTTCAAATTTTCTTTGTTTCCAGGGGAAAGGTTCCTGGGCTCCAACTTGTAGCTAATAGCATCCTCATGAGTACTAAATCTAATAGTCATAACACGAGTGCTACAACAAAATCTCAAGCAACTTGCCATGTCAAAGTATTTAGTGGTATGTTTACTGTTTTGGGAAGGGCCTATGTTCATTGACAATCCACAAGAGGGTAGCTAGCTGCTAAAACATAAGGTAAAATGCAACCGAGGATACAACACTAATTTCAAGAATAATTATGGAATATTGAGTTGGAAATAAGAGAGCCAAAATAACAAATTGATATTGGAAGAGAAGCTGAGAGGGAGAAACACTTTAAAAAGAAACTTATGTGCCACTATAGAAAAATGGCTTATGGTACACAAGTTCATGAAGACTTCAAAAAGCAATTATCTATCTAACCAAATCATATAGTTAAACATTTAATACCTCTACTCCCACTAAGGTGATGGTTGGACATCAACAAACTTCCACTAAAGCAATACTATATAAGTTGAAACTTTAAACTGACTAAACAATGCCATTAGTAGATTAACATGTATCTTCATGTGGAGTCCATCACTTCAGTGCCTATTGGTTCCCTTCGGTTCGCTTTTATTAGTCGGTTAAGTTTTTCATTTGAAAATAGTTTTTCCTTCCAACAACCACATGAATTGGAGGGTGGGCTTTGACGCAAGAGTAAGGTTGCTCCATTGTCACCTGGAGGTCATGGGTTCGAATCATGGAAACAATCTCTCCACATAGATCTAACCCTCCCTAGACCGGAATGACGAGAGCCTCGTGCACATGGCCTTTACCAACACGATGAATTTCTAACTAAATGCATTCACGAACCATTCATATGCCATGTAGTTGAATACACTAAAGGTTTCAAAAATTAAAATTTAAGTTCAAATTTCAACATATTACCACTGACAGGAGCACAAGAACGAATTAACACGGCCGCTCCAACACCTTCTTTGTCTGCCACAACATTCAGCATTGTATGGAGACCATAACAAAGATAAACATATGAATGTCCCCCAGGTCCAAACTGTTTCCACAATCACCATTCAGTTCACAAATTATATGCAAACATCAAATCACTGCAAATACCCAAAACTTTGTTCACATTTCCAAATCACAAACATATAATCTAAGAATGTAAACCATCTTACAACTGGAGCTGTTCTAGCGGTTATACCGAATCGACCGTGACAAGCTGAGTCGTTTGGCCTATAAGCTTCCACCTGCTTATTCAGAAAAAATAAAACATTCAAAATATACACATTTATAAATACATATATACACACGCACACACACACATACATATTGTGTTTCTGATAAATTAGATACTTTTTCATTGGGGAATTTCGTCGAACATCGTTTGTTACCTCCGTAATCTGAAGAACAACATCATCTCTCCTAAGGTACTTGCCGAGCAGACGAGGAGCCAGATCGAGGGCGTCGATTTGGTAGAAATCAGGAGGCAAGATCTTTGAATTCTTGATGGAGAATTGCGGTACTGAGACTGGATTAAATTGGGATATGACTTTAGAGTTAGGTTTGGATTTGGGTATGGTCGATTTGATCATGGAACTGGAATCGGTAGTTTGGATCGTCTTCTTGGGATTTGTGACTCGTTTGAATCGCTGAGTCCTCTTCATTTCGTTGCTCAACAAATTAAATGGAGAGTTTGCAAGACCAGGTAACTGGATAGTAGTACGTTGAAAGACGAGTACTACTCCTCTTCTCCCAATTTGAAAATTGTGACTCACAAAATTTATGAGTCACATTTTTCAAAACGAACAACTCTAGTGAGTTACAGTTGTTAAAGCAAATAACTTACTGAAATAGAGGGAATAGCTAGAATCGCCAACACAATTAGGGGTTTGGTGGGGCTAAACAAATAATAATAAATAATAATAATTTGAAGTGGAAAAGTTAAACAATTTTGACTGATGAACACAATTAAGAATTGATGTAATTACATAATGATTTGGACATTGATAATGTTTTGGAATGCAGAAGTGGGAGAAATCCGACTATGAAAGTTGGTACGAAGTGTGGTAAATGGGCGAGTTATTTTGAAAATGGACGGATTAATATGGGTTAATATTCGTATTCAACTCGTTTAGGACGGATTGAAAATGGGCAGGGTCAAACTCGTTATGACCCGTTGACCCATTTATTATTATTTTTTATTTTTAAATTTTTTTAAAATTTTAAAATTTTTTTTATACTTTCAGAAAAATAATGAAAATTTATTTTTGGTAGGTGCATCACTGGTAGAAGGAAAAACACATGGTCCAAGTAAAGCACCTTCCTTCTTATTGTCCGTACGAAATAGCAATACTATTTTCTTTTTAAATTTTTAGCTTAACTGTAAATTAGATGTAAAGCTTTTTAAGTTCTTGCTTTTAATAATAAAACTGGAAAAGTTAACTCATCACCTAAACAGCAAAATCAGCTCATTTGTGGGTACACCAAAATGGCAATTAATAAGCATTCCAATAGTTTTATAAATTGGGTGATGTGACCTTTTTTTAGTTTTGTTTTTGGACCGGCCACTTAAGTTTTTATATATTTATTATTTTTATCTTGAATTTTTTTTTTTTTTTTTCATTCTATTTTATAACATGACATGTCTCCCTTTATCTTTAATTTTAACAACTATATTTACTTCATCCCACATTGATTTTGATTAGATTTAGTATCAATTACCTTTAAGAAAAATTAATCTTGTTTTCTTTGCTTTTTTTGGCTAATATATCAATAAATCTACGTTTTGTATTCATAGCACCTAAGTTTACTCATTTTTTTGGCAAAAATGCAAAAAAAAACCCCTGAACTATCAGGAATCGGCATTTTACTCTCTTAAACTACAAAAATGAACAAGTCAGTACAACAACTATCCAAATCGTTTAAATTAACCCCTAAAAGTCGATTCCGGCAACTTTCCAGCCGACTTCATTGTAGATTTACAAAACTACCCATTATAATTAAGAAAAAAAAAATACCAAAATAAATAATCAGCGTGAAATACCCTTAATGTCCCTCAACAATTTTTTATTATTTTACCAAAATGCATCTCATCCTCTCTCCATCCACCTCATCCCCTCTCTCTCTCCACTCACTTTCTCTCTCTGTATGCATACACGACCGCCACCACCAGCATCAACAACTCATCTTCTCTCTCTAAAATGCCGATTTGTAACTACCGTCGTCGACCTCCACCTGCAACTCATCTTCTCCGACCGCATGTATATATATATACATGTATATATACACATCAGTATCATCATCATCATCATCATGCCTCCATTCCCACTTTTTCTCTCTCTAAATCACCACCACCTCTTTTTCACAACTCTGCCACTCCAACCACCCACCACCATCACTGCCACCCACTACCCACCATTAGAAACCCTGCATCTCATGAGCTTATCTCTATAATGCTTGTAGAAAGAGAACCCAAAAGCATCTCATCCTCTCTCCATCCACCTCACCCCCTCTCTCTCTCCACTCACTTTCTCTCTCTATATACGTACACGACCGCCACCACCACCATCAGCAACACATTAGGAAAGAATAATAATTCCTAAATATCTGGTTGATTTATACCTTTAAATAGTCAAGACCTCTGTTTTAACTCTCACGTCCAAACTCCAAGCTTCAATGGAGGTTTTCAATCACAAACATGCTTTCTCACTCATATTCCTCCTCTTCTTCTCACCTTTCCTTTCACCATTTCCATCCTAAGCATGCCATACAGTAGACCAAGAAGTATTACCCCAATTCAAACACTAAATCACCGACGACTCTTTTAGAATGCTTAATTCATGGACACCTTCTTCTGATTGCTGCACAGCCTGGGAAGGCATTGCCTGTGACACCTCCAGCAGGGTTATCAACATCTCTCTTCCCGGCCTCGTGGCCGGCGACGACTACCCCATCGACACCTCCATACAACTGAAACATTGCCATTGGAACAACAAACATGTTACCCTTGCACTAGATATCTATCAGAAAATGACATATATGTACACGAATTGTATTTGATGGTTCCGTGATGTTTTGGTTTTGAAAAGAGTTTGAATGCCACCTTTCTTGCTCTTATTCCGAAGAAGGGAGAAGCGATGGATGTTAAGGATTTTCGTCCTATCAGTTTAATAGGATGTTTTTACAAATTGATTGCGAAAGTTTTGGCTTCCAGGTTGAGGAAAGTTATAGATGGCGTCATTTCTGATTCTCAGAATGCTTTTGTGGGAGGTCGTCAGATTCTGGATTCAGTTCTTATTGCCAGTGAATGTGTGGATTCCCGATTGAGTAGTGGGATTCTGAGTGTTTTATGTAAACTGGATATTGAGAAGGCATATGATCATGTTAGTTGGAGTTTCCTTCTCTACTTATTGGAGAGAATGGGCTTTTGTGAGCGTTGGAGGAGATGGATTATTTTCTGTTCCAGTGTTCAATTCTCTGTCATTGTGAATGGAGCTCCGACGGGTTTTTTCTCTTCTTCGAAAGGGTTGAGACAAGGGGATCCGCTTTCTTCATTCCTGTTCCTTTTTGTGATGGAAGCTCTTAGCAGATTACTAAAGAAGACAGTGGAGTTAGATTTTTTGAGAGGCTTTCGGGTGGGCAGGGATGTTTCTAACCAACTAGAGATCTCTCACTTGATGTTCGCGGATGATACTTTAATACTTTGTGATGCTGATAAGTCTCAATTGAGATATTTGAAATGCGTTTTGATTTGGTTCTAAGTTGTCTCTGGCTTTAAGGTGAATGTTGGTAAGAGCATCCTAGTACCTGTTGGGGATGTCCCTGAGATCGAGAGGTTTGCTCAGATTCTTGGATGTTGCACTGCATCCTTTCCCATTTCTTATTTAGGGTTGCCTTTGGGAACTCCTTCGAGATGCGTAGGGAGTTGGGATCCAGTTGTAGATAGATTTGAGAGGAGGCTGGTGGGTTGGAAAAAGCAGTATCTCTCAAAGGGGGGTCGGGTTACTCTGATGAAGAGCACCCTTTCTAGCCTCCCTACTTATTTCTTCTCACTCTTTCAGATCCTATCTTCTGTAGCTGAGAGAATAGAGAGATTGCAGGGCAACTTTCTTTTGGGGGGGGGGGGGGGGGGAGTTCAAATTTCATTTGGTTCGATGGGAGCAGGTGTGCCGTCCGATTCGATGTGGAGGTTTAGGATTAAGGAGATTGGTGCCTTTCAATAAGGCTCTTCTTGGGAAATGGTTATGGAGGTTTGGGATTGAGAGGCATTGGCTTTGGAGGAGAGTTATCGCAAGCAAGTTTGGGGAGATTAGTGGTGGGTGGTGTTCTGCTGAGATTAGCGGTACTAGAGGGGTGGGGGTTTGGACTATTATTCGGAAAGGGTGGGATGATTTTTGCAAGCATGTTCGCTTTCGGATCAAAGAAGGCAGAAGGATCAGATTTTGGGAGGATCTTTGGTGTGGGGAACTTCCTCTTGCTCTCGCTTTTCCACGGCTCTATAGGATTGCTTCTCATAGATAGACCATGGTGGTTAACTGTTATCACCTTGAAAACGGGAGACTGACTTGGAATGTTCAGTTTAATAGGCACTTTCAGGACTGGGAGATTGAAGATGTTACTCGTCTTTTGGAAGTTTTGTACCGTCAGGTGATCATTGTTGGGAATTCGGATTGCTGGTTTTGGGTTCCTAACTCTCACGGTTGGTTCGAGGTTAGGTCATTCTTTAAGTGCCTTTCGGTTGATTATGGAGGCTCTTTCCCTTGGAAGTCTATTTGGCGGTTTAAAGCCCCCCTTAAGGTTACCTTTTTTGCATGGACTTCCGTCTTAGGTAAGATTTTAACCCAGGATAATTTGAGGAGGAGGAATCAGGTGGTGGTCAATCATTGTTATATGTACTTGTGTGATGAGGAGATAGTTGACCACCTTCTTCTGCATTGCAGTATGGCCAGAGATTGTTGGGATTTGATGCTTGGATTATTTGGAATCCATTGGGTTATGTCTAGGTCTTCTAGAGGGCTGATTGAGGCTTGGAGAGGTGTCTCTGTTGGGGCTCTTATTCGGGAGGCTTGGAGGGCTATGCCTCTTTGTATTTGGTGGTGCATTTGGCTCGAGCGAAATAGGAGATATTTTGATGGAAAGAAGAAATCTATTTTTACCTTAAGTTATCTATTATTTTCACTCTTTTTTGTTGGGTGTTAGGGAGAGATTATAAATTCATTGAGGAGATTATTGTATTTTTGGCCTCATTGAAGATTTAAGGCGTTTTGTGGCCTTTTTGTTATCATGGGTTCCGCTCCCCTTTTTTTGAGCGTTTTTAATAAATTTTACTTATCAAAAAAACAAAAAAAATTTATTGAAATTATAAAGCAATGCGCTTGCTTTGCAATGCCATATTTGTAGGTAACTCAAAAATGCTTTTCTTGGCCTCTGTATAAACAATCGGGTGAAAATTAGGGTGGTTTTTAAGAAACGTTGCACTGCTTTTGTTGGTTGTGAAATATGCTTCCTTGGTGTTTTAGTCCTTTTAAAGAGTTCAAATTGTTATATTGGGGCATGGCCTTCACATCCTATAGTATTGGCTTGGGATTGTCTGCTACGTGGTTTTTTTGCGTCTTATGAGTGGCAAATCTTATCTAACTATGTTTAAGAGTGGTTGCGAGTTATCGGACCTATATGTTGGCTCTCAGCTCCTAAATCACCAAATATGTTTTTCGTTATTGTGCTTCTACTCTTGTACTACCTCTGACCCATGTTAATGTATGTCTTATTCATTCGTTTTTTCTTTCCCCCTTATACCTCTGCATATAGTTGATAAGTAATATAAATATGTATAAATATTCCCATTATTATTATTATTACTCCCTCTGTCTAAAAAAATATGTCCGTTTTGGAGAGTAGAAATTTTTAAGGGAACATGTGGGCCATGTATTGCCCCTTAAAAAGTTATTAACTTGCCCTTTAAGTTTTGAATATTTAAGTTTGAAATTTTAAACTTCAAGAACATATATGAAAAGTTGTAAAATATATTGTTTGAAAAGGGAAAGTGGACATTTATTTTGGGACAGCCCAAAGAGGAAAGATGGACATTTTTTTGGGGACAAATGAAGTACTATTTTTTGAGTAATATTAAGAGGAATATAGGAAAATATTTTAAAGTTAGATGCATTTAATGTTAGTTTGAAAGGTTGGAGGTAAGTTGCAACTTTTAGATAGTTGGGGGTTAGTTGCATCACGTACACCAACTCATGTCTTGAACCCTCAAGCTCTCATGTGAGAGGATGAAGAGATATCACTTGAGTTAGGTACATGGTTATTTATTATAATTCCAACTGAGCTAAAAAGTTGAGGATTTTATATATAAATATTTTTTGTATCACTGCTATAAGCCTATAACTGCTTTTTTCATTATCTTATAACCATTTTATATTTGTTTATTTTTATCTTTTAAAATTGTTATTGCATTCTTTAGACTGGATTTGAGGTATTGGAGAATCAGTGCGTGCCAGATGATCCTGTTGTATGTTTCTCATTTGTTGCAGCTTTTTAGTTATATACTCTTATCGGTTCGCTCTCTTGAAAGGAGGTTCAAGTTCATTAACAAGACTGAATATTTGCCTTTCCTCTTTAATGGCGGGCATTATCCCTTGAAGCACGTGGACTGCAGGAGCCAATCGGTATTTTCTTTCCCATTTCATTGTCATTAAATGAAATTTGCTTATTCAGTTTGCGTATGTTAGGCATTGAAAAAACTAATTTGTGTTATGTTCTTTCCTTTTCTTCTATGTGAACTTATGGTTTTATCTTTAACCATAAATTATTGGCTCCATGAATACAGTACTTTCTTATGCATTGCATGGATCTTTTTGAGAAGGGAGGGAGCATCTACGGTTTTCATCTTCGAGTGTAACTCGGTGCGAAGACGGACGAAGTGCTTCTGAGGTGTGATCCCCCTCCCTTCTTAGCTTCTTAAGTAGGATTTTTATTCAACAGCATTAAAGAAAATTTACATTAGTACCTAGGAATCCCTTTGGGTTCTGAGCTCCTTTTGGATTAAAAAAGAAAAGAAAATAGATCCTACATCCCGTAATTGTGGAACTTTCCTGAGAATAGATAGGATGTTCTTAAGCTATTTTACTTGTCCTGTGTCCGGTGTCTTTGGCAAATAGATTATATATGCATTCTAGAAATGCTGATTTTTATGCATTGAGAGATTGTTACGAGAAGACCAATATTTAACTTTACATCGCATTGAATTCTCTCAATTCATTCTTTTTTCATGTACTTTCATATAATATATTTAAATCGAAAGTTCATATTACTAGTAGTCAAATCATTGATGGTTTTTCATGGTTATATAAATTTTTATTTGAATTACCAAAGATGAGATGAGCAAGGACAATCTGATACTACTATATAATATTATAGATTTGTTTGAACGTGTGTGCATACATGATAAAATTGGGAAAGGTATAATCTTGACAAGATAAAAAGTTGGAGATGGAAATAAAATTCTTCAGTAAAGTAAGATACAAATTTACCATATTTATCTCTCTAGTTTACTGGTTTACAGGGCATTGAATATACATATGAAGTTCAAGAGAAGAAAAACATTGTGATCAGCCTGCTAATATATACTTCTTCCCTGTGAATGGTTGAAACTTTTGTTCTTCAATCTTTAAACTTCCCTCCTTGACATCCTGTTTTGAGACAGACTTTGATATTTTTGCAGGCTGGATTGTATCATCTGAACCGAACACAAGCTTTCCTTGCCTCTTGTGAGACTTAACTATCAAGTCAGTAGTCATTCTCATTCTCTCAGCAGCAGCATCAGATCCATTATCTGAAGTTGAAATTGGTTCAGCAGGTGGTGTTTTCCCATCCAAACGTCTAGCGGCACCGGTGAATGGTGTGAACTTTGCTGGCTCTTCTTGAGCTTTACAATCAGGGTCATTCTTCCAAGTAATCACTGTTTTTGGTTTCTTTTCAGGTTCCTTGTAGTCCAAAGGTTGTGCAAATTCCACTTCGCAATCTGTCTCAACTACAGATATTGCATTGGATGGCTTGGTTTCCACTATATCAAGGTAATGGTCCTCGTGGTTATGAGTGATCAGGATTGTATCTCCAATGGTCAAACAAGCAAAGTGCTTAAAAGCTTTTTCAAGGACAGCTTTAGGGTTTGTTAGACTTGTGAATTTCATGGTATGTGGTTGTATCTTCATGTAGGTACCTTTGGGGAGGCTGGTTTTCTTTACAATCACCAACTCACCCTCTATGAGTTTAATGGTCTTCATCATCCAGTTGGGCAAGAAGACGAAACCTTCATCAGCGCTGAACTCTAGAACCCCACAATGCGAAACTTGTCCAGAAGCAGGGTTTTCGATTTCAAAAAGCAAAGGGTACTCGACTTCCATGAACGCCAGACGGTCAAGAGCGGAAGGAGGCATTATGATTCTATTTCCGGCTTCGAGATGGGACTTATTGATATCAGAGAGCGGAAAGCAGCGATAAGCTTGTTTAAAGGAGGATTCATTGGTTTGCTCCATGGAGATGAAGAAAGATGATGATCGATCTCACTAGACGGCTTCTAATGCTGTAGAGATAAGCTGTAAATTGATAGTCGGGTTTTGTTTTTTTGGTTATAACCTTATGCCGGTACCCTATTATATAGGTACATATATTATAGTCGTATATTTATTTACATCCTAGATTCCTAGTCCTTGTGGGTTTTGGTTAACTTTATGACTTTACATCCTAGTTCATGAGGGATTTTAGTTAACCTTAGGAGGGAATCCTATATATCTGTTTTAAGTATACATGGTTAGACGAATGGGATTTTGATCATTGGGAAAAAAGTTGGATAATTGGATAATAAATAATAATAATAATAATAATACTGTAGCAAATAGTAAATTAGTAAATATTATTATTTACTATTATTATTACTGCATGACTCAATTTAGATTTAGAACTTTGGGAACAACCAAACTTGTTCTTTATTGACAAATAAATAATAATCATAATAAATCAATATTTTAAGCAAGTAAAAAAATACTGGTATATTTGAAGTGTTTCAACATCAAAGGGACACTAAAAAATCATGTTCACTTTGCAGCCTAAAGCCTTTTTTTATTTTTATTTTTATTTTTATTTTTTTTGTAGGAATATTATTTTAATTCCAAGGAATATTATTTTAATTCCAAAAGTTCCCCACAATGCATCCATCCAATGGATGAGCACCTTCGTCTCCTCCATTTCCATTCGAATTAAAAGTTTCGGAATGCATATCATTTCTTTTATTTTGTTTTAATTAGGTTATTAGCTCCTATACTCGGCGAAAAAGGGCATTACATCATATTTCTATTATGGCCTTCTTTATATGATTTGTCTATTATACTTCTATTTTGTGCAATGATTAATGAATTTCTTAAACTAAATTTTCTCTAATCTTTAATTCAAATCACCCATTAAACATAACATAAGTACTCAAATTCAGAAATAATTTCAAATTTTGTAACGTGTCATCACAAGAAGTTAATCTCTCACTAATTTAAGGAGAAAACTACGAACCCTTAATATCTTTCCACTAAGCTTTCTTTTTGATCTTTTTGTAAATTAACATGATCAAAGACCCAAAGTAAGTGTGTTTGTAGAACTCAATTCAAGCTTTACTCTGGGTAAATAAAACTCAAAACTTGTTAAGGAAAAATCGAGCTTGGCTCAATCACTTAATCATAGGCGTGACGTGACTGAAAAGTTTAAGCCAAGCTTTAAAACATGTTTAATTTGGTGAAGCTAAGATTAAATAATAACATGCTTTGCTTGAAATCGCTGGCCTTGCTTTCTGCCCTATTCATCGATGTTGTTTCATCATATTAGCAGTAAAATCGCAGAAAGATTTATTACTAAACAGCTTTTGGTTAGCTAATTTTGAGTAAATAATAGCATGGGGAGCTCTTGGCTACTTAATACTGTCTTATCACTTACTGAATGAATTCTCCAATTAATTGCTTCAAAATTATTAAACGTAAAATTATTTTCTGATCCAAATTCTACAAATGTTTACCTGGTCTACAATGATGAACCTAACACGCCGCATTTGTTTATTTAGATCTGCAATTTAGAAGTGTCCGCATATATGAAGTTCTTTATACCATCCATCAACAATTTAATGAGTGTTTCTGGTAAATCATATTTCACCCAAACAAGTCAGTATGATAGGACCAACATTTTATTTTATTTATTTATTTATTTATTTTCTTAGTTGGTACTCATAGACCTATATATGCCTCTCTGAGGCTTGAACCCCTAAACTTCTTTTAAAAATTAAGAACTTGATATCGCTGAGCCACTAGCCCGTTGATAGGGCCAACATTTTATCACGCACGAAAGGCTAACAACTCTCAAGAACATGACCCTATTGTTTTGCAACTGACTCCGATGATATAGTTATTCTTGCATATGAACTTATCCTACATTCCAAAAATTAAACAAACTGAGAATGTAAGTGGAGAGAAACTACAAATTCTATTTCCCCTAAAAGTGCATCATTCTTTTATCTAAACTGTCACATTTTGGTTGTCTTCTTCATTCATTCTTCATTCCTTCCTCAACCTATATTCATTCCATAAGGAGTTCGTTGTTGCATAAAATTGAAGACGAGGGTTAGGGTGGACTCAGAGTATTTTTAGGTGCACTTATCCATGGGGTATCAGCAACTGCAAATCTCCACAATGCACCGACATGCTCAGGTGAAGCGTATTCAATACCAACCCGTGGACCAATTAGCATTTTTTCTGGTTCTGGACCATCTAAGAGTTCTAAACCACCTGTGCCACACAGTTGCATCAGAATTACATCAAGTTCATTTAATTTTAGATAGAACATGGCAGAAAGCTTTACCAGGAGAGAAAAGCGGATGGTTAGACCATTCTGTTGAAATTCCAAGTGCTTGACCAACCTAGAAAAGGAGATATTAAGTTAAACTAACCCAACATAATCCAAGAAACCAGCACATACATAAATAAATAAATATTCTTCGCATTCTCCTTTGGGATGTCATTACTAGTTAAACAAAGTATGATTTACAGTTTGTGACTTAAATCCTGCAGATGTCATTTTGTATTGAAAATTTAAAAATAAATTCCGTGAAGTTGCACCGTAGGATACAACAAAAAAAAGTGTACGAGCGAGGATTTTGATTGTAGAGTTTGGGACTACTTTTGTTGTCCAAGAAAGAATCATAATCTGTTACTTATAAACTTTCACATGAGAGATTCTAGAGTTTGGGACTACTTTTGTCATATTTTCTCAACTGTTTTACGGAGTAGTAAGATTGCTATAATATTTCTTATCAGGGAAAAAAAAGAAAGCCAAAGAAACGAATGTGGTTTTGCTATTTTTAGGTCAAGGCCATGCTTTCTTCTGACAAGCAGTTTTTTTAGGGCTCGTGCATTTATAGCTAATATCACCATGGATAAGATCCATTTTAGCACTTAAATTTTGCATACTTCTCAGTTAGTAATAACGTGCATGTTCAGTAGTTTACAAGTGGAAGTTGAATAGGCCCAAGATGGGCTTGTGAATATCAAGTACACTGTGCTTATTATATAATTCACACAACCTTTCATGGTGATCATGTCAGGCTTTATTTTTTCATTTCTACTTTTCACTAACCCATGAAGACATAACAAGTGTCCTAACAGAAACTCAAATCAAGCCATTTGAACCAAGCTGAGCTAAGCTCATGAGTAAGCCGAGTAGGTGGCTAGCGGAGCTTGAACTAATGTTATCCAACCTTGGATGATGGAGAACCAAATTGGCAGAGGGAATTCAGTCAGGCCAAGCTCAAGCAACCTAAAACTCAACTCAGCACGCCTTATTTACAGCCCTAACCACCATTGTTTCCTTGCAATTTTCTTCTCAAATCCTTCATTGTTAGATATAAGAAAAAATTTAGTTTGCTAAGAGTTAATTATTATGTATATAAATTCATTTCGTCCATAAAAAATAACTCAAGACTGTTAAATTATACATAATCATTTCACAATACATTGATAGTATTTCTGCACCCAAAAGGTTGTGAAAGAAGTTAATTACAATATGATGTAAGATGGTTCATCAGTAAGTACCAAAAACAAGCAAATACATCTTAAGAAAATATACAAATAGACAAGAAATAAGGTAGTGTGATTATCAAACTGATCTGATATTCTCTAGTTAATGAGGTATTTCATTTATTGCTGTTCTAAAATATTCTGCCCAGAGAGAAAGTTGTGAGCCCCAACCCCACAAATGAAAACAAATCCATGCAGAACATAAGAATTCAGCAACATTCCTTTACAAAAATTAGATAAATCCATAAAATTAACAGTATTTCACTCATCTCTCCAAATAATAAAATCTGGGCTAGCTTATTGACAATTTGACATACTTGATAAACACATCAGCACAAAAAAACTAATTTAACCAAAAAAGTGAAAGAAGATACAAACTAACCTTCCCAGGTCCAGTAAGAAGAACAGGCTTCTCGGTTTTCAGACCCCTGCGCTGCTGAATGGTATCTAGCCCTGTAATTTTGTTCATAGTAATTCAGAACAAACATTCAAATTTAGTGGGTATGCTTCAAAAGAGATTGTATAAAATTCAAAATATTTATCTTTGTACAAGTTTTATTTATTTAATTTTTCCTGATAATGAGTTGGGGGTATCCATAACATTCCTTTTATTCGTCTCATTCTTTCAGTTTCTTCAAATTTTCTTTGTTTCCAGGGGAAAGGTTCCTGGGCTCCAACTTGTAGCTAATAGCATCCTCATGAGTACTAAATCTAATAGTCATAACACGAGTGCTACAACAAAATCTCAAGCAACTTGCCATGTCAAAGTATTTAGTGGTATGTTTACTGTTTTGGGAAGGGCCTATGTTCATTGACAATCCACAAGAGGGTAGCTAGCTGCTAAAACATAAGGTAAAATGCAACCGAGGATACAACACTAATTTCAAGAATAATTATGGAATATTGAGTTGGAAATAAGAGAGCCAAAATAACAAATTGATATTGGAAGAGAAGCTGAGAGGGAGAAACACTTTAAAAAGAAACTTATGTGCCACTATAGAAAAATGGCTTATGGTACACAAGTTCATGAAGACTTCAAAAAGCAATTATCTATCTAACCAAATCATATAGTTAAACATTTAATACCTCTACTCCCACTAAGGTGATGGTTGGACATCAACAAACTTCCACTAAAGCAATACTATATAAGTTGAAACTTTAAACTGACTAAACAATGCCATTAGTAGATTAACATGTATCTTCATGTGGAGTCCATCACTTCAGTGCCTATTGGTTCCCTTCGGTTCGCTTTTATTAGTCGGTTAAGTTTTTCATTTGAAAATAGTTTTTCCTTCCAACAACCACATGAATTGGAGGGTGGGCTTTGACGCAAGAGTAAGGTTGCTCCATTGTCACCTGGAGGTCATGGGTTCGAATCATGGAAACAATCTCTCCACATAGATCTAACCCTCCCTAGACCGGAATGACGAGAGCCTCGTGCACATGGCCTTTACCAACACGATGAATTTCTAACTAAATGCATTCACGAACCATTCATATGCCATGTAGTTGAATACACTAAAGGTTTCAAAAATTAAAATTTAAGTTCAAATTTCAACATATTACCACTGACAGGAGCACAAGAACGAATTAACACGGCCGCTCCAACACCTTCTTTGTCTGCCACAACATTCAGCATTGTATGGAGACCATAACAAAGATAAACATATGAATGTCCCCCAGGTCCAAACTGTTTCCACAATCACCATTCAGTTCACAAATTATATGCAAACATCAAATCACTGCAAATACCCAAAACTTTGTTCACATTTCCAAATCACAAACATATAATCTAAGAATGTAAACCATCTTACAACTGGAGCTGTTCTAGCGGTTATACCGAATCGACCGTGACAAGCTGAGTCGTTTGGCCTATAAGCTTCCACCTGCTTATTCAGAAAAAATAAAACATTCAAAATATACACATTTATAAATACATATATACACACGCACACACACACATACATATTGTGTTTCTGATAAATTAGATACTTTTTCATTGGGGAATTTCGTCGAACATCGTTTGTTACCTCCGTAATCTGAAGAACAACATCATCTCTCCTAAGGTACTTGCCGAGCAGACGAGGAGCCAGATCGAGGGCGTCGATTTGGTAGAAATCAGGAGGCAAGATCTTTGAATTCTTGATGGAGAATTGCGGTACTGAGACTGGATTAAATTGGGATATGACTTTAGAGTTAGGTTTGGATTTGGGTATGGTCGATTTGATCATGGAACTGGAATCGGTAGTTTGGATCGTCTTCTTGGGATTTGTGACTCGTTTGAATCGCTGAGTCCTCTTCATTTCGTTGCTCAACAAATTAAATGGAGAGTTTGCAAGACCAGGTAACTGGATAGTAGTACGTTGAAAGACGAGTACTACTCCTCTTCTCCCAATTTGAAAATTGTGACTCACAAAATTTATGAGTCACATTTTTCAAAACGAACAACTCTAGTGAGTTACAGTTGTTAAAGCAAATAACTTACTGAAATAGAGGGAATAGCTAGAATCGCCAACACAATTAGGGGTTTGGTGGGGCTAAACAAATAATAATAAATAATAATAATTTGAAGTGGAAAAGTTAAACAATTTTGACTGATGAACACAATTAAGAATTGATGTAATTACATAATGATTTGGACATTGATAATGTTTTGGAATGCAGAAGTGGGAGAAATCCGACTATGAAAGTTGGTACGAAGTGTGGTAAATGGGCGAGTTATTTTGAAAATGGACGGATTAATATGGGTTAATATTCGTATTCAACTCGTTTAGGACGGATTGAAAATGGGCAGGGTCAAACTCGTTATGACCCGTTGACCCATTTATTATTATTTTTTATTTTTAAATTTTTTTAAAATTTTAAAATTTTTTTTATACTTTCAGAAAAATAATGAAAATTTATTTTTGGTAGGTGCATCACTGGTAGAAGGAAAAACACATGGTCCAAGTAAAGCACCTTCCTTCTTATTGTCCGTACGAAATAGCAATACTATTTTCTTTTTAAATTTTTAGCTTAACTGTAAATTAGATGTAAAGCTTTTTAAGTTCTTGCTTTTAATAATAAAACTGGAAAAGTTAACTCATCACCTAAACAGCAAAATCAGCTCATTTGTGGGTACACCAAAATGGCAATTAATAAGCATTCCAATAGTTTTATAAATTGGGTGATGTGACCTTTTTTTAGTTTTGTTTTTGGACCGGCCACTTAAGTTTTTATATATTTATTATTTTTATCTTGAATTTTTTTTTTTTTTTTTCATTCTATTTTATAACATGACATGTCTCCCTTTATCTTTAATTTTAACAACTATATTTACTTCATCCCACATTGATTTTGATTAGATTTAGTATCAATTACCTTTAAGAAAAATTAATCTTGTTTTCTTTGCTTTTTTTGGCTAATATATCAATAAATCTACGTTTTGTATTCATAGCACCTAAGTTTACTCATTTTTTTGGCAAAAATGCAAAAAAAAACCCCTGAACTATCAGGAATCGGCATTTTACTCTCTTAAACTACAAAAATGAACAAGTCAGTACAACAACTATCCAAATCGTTTAAATTAACCCCTAAAAGTCGATTCCGGCAACTTTCCAGCCGACTTCATTGTAGATTTACAAAACTACCCATTATAATTAAGAAAAAAAAAATACCAAAATAAATAATCAGCGTGAAATACCCTTAATGTCCCTCAACAATTTTTTATTATTTTACCAAAATGCATCTCATCCTCTCTCCATCCACCTCATCCCCTCTCTCTCTCCACTCACTTTCTCTCTCTGTATGCATACACGACCGCCACCACCAGCATCAACAACTCATCTTCTCTCTCTAAAATGCCGATTTGTAACTACCGTCGTCGACCTCCACCTGCAACTCATCTTCTCCGACCGCATGTATATATATATACATGTATATATACACATCAGTATCATCATCATCATCATCATGCCTCCATTCCCACTTTTTCTCTCTCTAAATCACCACCACCTCTTTTTCACAACTCTGCCACTCCAACCACCCACCACCATCACTGCCACCCACTACCCACCATTAGAAACCCTGCATCTCATGAGCTTATCTCTATAATGCTTGTAGAAAGAGAACCCAAAAGCATCTCATCCTCTCTCCATCCACCTCACCCCCTCTCTCTCTCCACTCACTTTCTCTCTCTATATACGTACACGACCGCCACCACCACCATCAGCAACACATTAGGAAAGAATAATAATTCCTAAATATCTGGTTGATTTATACCTTTAAATAGTCAAGACCTCTGTTTTAACTCTCACGTCCAAACTCCAAGCTTCAATGGAGGTTTTCAATCACAAACATGCTTTCTCACTCATATTCCTCCTCTTCTTCTCACCTTTCCTTTCACCATTTCCATCCTAAGCATGCCATACAGTAGACCAAGAAGTATTACCCCAATTCAAACACTAAATCACCGACGACTCTTTTAGAATGCTTAATTCATGGACACCTTCTTCTGATTGCTGCACAGCCTGGGAAGGCATTGCCTGTGACACCTCCAGCAGGGTTATCAACATCTCTCTTCCCGGCCTCGTGGCCGGCGACGACTACCCCATCGACACCTCCATACAACTGAAACATTGCCATTGGAACAACAAACATGTTACCCTTGCACTAGATATCTATCAGAAAATGACATATATGTACACGAATTGTATTTGATGGTTCCGTGATGTTTTGGTTTTGAAAAGAGTTTGAATGCCACCTTTCTTGCTCTTATTCCGAAGAAGGGAGAAGCGATGGATGTTAAGGATTTTCGTCCTATCAGTTTAATAGGATGTTTTTACAAATTGATTGCGAAAGTTTTGGCTTCCAGGTTGAGGAAAGTTATAGATGGCGTCATTTCTGATTCTCAGAATGCTTTTGTGGGAGGTCGTCAGATTCTGGATTCAGTTCTTATTGCCAGTGAATGTGTGGATTCCCGATTGAGTAGTGGGATTCTGAGTGTTTTATGTAAACTGGATATTGAGAAGGCATATGATCATGTTAGTTGGAGTTTCCTTCTCTACTTATTGGAGAGAATGGGCTTTTGTGAGCGTTGGAGGAGATGGATTATTTTCTGTTCCAGTGTTCAATTCTCTGTCATTGTGAATGGAGCTCCGACGGGTTTTTTCTCTTCTTCGAAAGGGTTGAGACAAGGGGATCCGCTTTCTTCATTCCTGTTCCTTTTTGTGATGGAAGCTCTTAGCAGATTACTAAAGAAGACAGTGGAGTTAGATTTTTTGAGAGGCTTTCGGGTGGGCAGGGATGTTTCTAACCAACTAGAGATCTCTCACTTGATGTTCGCGGATGATACTTTAATACTTTGTGATGCTGATAAGTCTCAATTGAGATATTTGAAATGCGTTTTGATTTGGTTCTAAGTTGTCTCTGGCTTTAAGGTGAATGTTGGTAAGAGCATCCTAGTACCTGTTGGGGATGTCCCTGAGATCGAGAGGTTTGCTCAGATTCTTGGATGTTGCACTGCATCCTTTCCCATTTCTTATTTAGGGTTGCCTTTGGGAACTCCTTCGAGATGCGTAGGGAGTTGGGATCCAGTTGTAGATAGATTTGAGAGGAGGCTGGTGGGTTGGAAAAAGCAGTATCTCTCAAAGGGGGGTCGGGTTACTCTGATGAAGAGCACCCTTTCTAGCCTCCCTACTTATTTCTTCTCACTCTTTCAGATCCTATCTTCTGTAGCTGAGAGAATAGAGAGATTGCAGGGCAACTTTCTTTTGGGGGGGGGGGGGGGGGAGTTCAAATTTCATTTGGTTCGATGGGAGCAGGTGTGCCGTCCGATTCGATGTGGAGGTTTAGGATTAAGGAGATTGGTGCCTTTCAATAAGGCTCTTCTTGGGAAATGGTTATGGAGGTTTGGGATTGAGAGGCATTGGCTTTGGAGGAGAGTTATCGCAAGCAAGTTTGGGGAGATTAGTGGTGGGTGGTGTTCTGCTGAGATTAGCGGTACTAGAGGGGTGGGGGTTTGGACTATTATTCGGAAAGGGTGGGATGATTTTTGCAAGCATGTTCGCTTTCGGATCAAAGAAGGCAGAAGGATCAGATTTTGGGAGGATCTTTGGTGTGGGGAACTTCCTCTTGCTCTCGCTTTTCCACGGCTCTATAGGATTGCTTCTCATAGATAGACCATGGTGGTTAACTGTTATCACCTTGAAAACGGGAGACTGACTTGGAATGTTCAGTTTAATAGGCACTTTCAGGACTGGGAGATTGAAGATGTTACTCGTCTTTTGGAAGTTTTGTACCGTCAGGTGATCATTGTTGGGAATTCGGATTGCTGGTTTTGGGTTCCTAACTCTCACGGTTGGTTCGAGGTTAGGTCATTCTTTAAGTGCCTTTCGGTTGATTATGGAGGCTCTTTCCCTTGGAAGTCTATTTGGCGGTTTAAAGCCCCCCTTAAGGTTACCTTTTTTGCATGGACTTCCGTCTTAGGTAAGATTTTAACCCAGGATAATTTGAGGAGGAGGAATCAGGTGGTGGTCAATCATTGTTATATGTACTTGTGTGATGAGGAGATAGTTGACCACCTTCTTCTGCATTGCAGTATGGCCAGAGATTGTTGGGATTTGATGCTTGGATTATTTGGAATCCATTGGGTTATGTCTAGGTCTTCTAGAGGGCTGATTGAGGCTTGGAGAGGTGTCTCTGTTGGGGCTCTTATTCGGGAGGCTTGGAGGGCTATGCCTCTTTGTATTTGGTGGTGCATTTGGCTCGAGCGAAATAGGAGATATTTTGATGGAAAGAAGAAATCTATTTTTACCTTAAGTTATCTATTATTTTCACTCTTTTTTGTTGGGTGTTAGGGAGAGATTATAAATTCATTGAGGAGATTATTGTATTTTTGGCCTCATTGAAGATTTAAGGCGTTTTGTGGCCTTTTTGTTATCATGGGTTCCGCTCCCCTTTTTTTGAGCGTTTTTAATAAATTTTACTTATCAAAAAAACAAAAAAAATTTATTGAAATTATAAAGCAATGCGCTTGCTTTGCAATGCCATATTTGTAGGTAACTCAAAAATGCTTTTCTTGGCCTCTGTATAAACAATCGGGTGAAAATTAGGGTGGTTTTTAAGAAACGTTGCACTGCTTTTGTTGGTTGTGAAATATGCTTCCTTGGTGTTTTAGTCCTTTTAAAGAGTTCAAATTGTTATATTGGGGCATGGCCTTCACATCCTATAGTATTGGCTTGGGATTGTCTGCTACGTGGTTTTTTTGCGTCTTATGAGTGGCAAATCTTATCTAACTATGTTTAAGAGTGGTTGCGAGTTATCGGACCTATATGTTGGCTCTCAGCTCCTAAATCACCAAATATGTTTTTCGTTATTGTGCTTCTACTCTTGTACTACCTCTGACCCATGTTAATGTATGTCTTATTCATACGTTTTTTCTTTCCCCCTTATACCTCTGCATATAGTTGATAAGTAATATAAATATGTATAAATATTCCCATTATTATTATTATTACTCCCTCTGTCTAAAAAAATATGTCCGTTTTGGAGAGTAGAAATTTTTAAGGGAACATGTGGGCCATGTATTGCCCCTTAAAAACGTTACTAACTTGCCCTTTAAGTTTTGAATATTTAAGTTTGAAATTTTAAACTTCAAGAACATATATGAAAAGTTGTAAAATATATTGTTTGAAAAGGGAAAGTGGACATTTATTTTGGGACAGCCCAAAGAGGAAAGATGGACATTTTTTTGGGGACAAATGAAGTACTATTTTTTGAGTAATATTAAGAGGAATATAGGAAAATATTTTAAAGTTAGATGCATTTAATGTTAGTTTGAAAGGTTGGAGGTAAGTTGCAACTTTTAGATAGTTGGGGGTTAGTTGCATCACGTACACCAACTCATGTCTTGAACCCTCAAGCTCTCATGTGAGAGGATGAAGAGATATCACTTGAGTTAGGTACATGGTTATTTATTATAATTCCAACTGAGCTAAAAAGTTGAGGATTTTATATATAAATATTTTTTGTATCACTGCTATAAGCCTATAACTGCTTTTTTCATTATCTTATAACCATTTTATATTTGTTTATTTTTATCTTTTAAAATTGTTATTGCATTCTTTAGACTGGATTTGAGGTATTGGAGAATCAGTGCGTGCCAGATGATCCTGTTGTATGTTTCTCATTTGTTGCAGCTTTTTAGTTATATACTCTTATCGGTTCGCTCTCTTGAAAGGAGGTTCAAGTTCATTAACAAGACTGAATATTTGCCTTTCCTCTTTAATGGCGGGCATTATCCCTTGAAGCACGTGGACTGCAGGAGCCAATCGGTATTTTCTTTCCCATTTCATTGTCATTAAATGAAATTTGCTTATTCAGTTTGCGTATGTTAGGCATTGAAAAAACTAATTTGTGTTATGTTCTTTCCTTTTCTTCTATGTGAACTTATGGTTTTATCTTTAACCATAAATTATTGGCTCCATGAATACAGTACTTTCTTATGCATTGCATGGATCTTTTTGAGAAGGGAGGGAGCATCTACGGTTTTCATCTTCGAGTGTAACTCGGTGCGAAGACGGACGAAGTGCTTCTGAGGTGTGATCCCCCTCCCTTCTTAGCTTCTTAAGTAGGATTTTTATTCAACAGCATTAAAGAAAATTTACATTAGTACCTAGGAATCCCTTTGGGTTCTGAGCTCCTTTTGGATTAAAAAAGAAAAGAAAATAGATCCTACATCCCGTAATTGTGGAACTTTCCTGAGAATAGATAGGATGTTCTTAAGCTATTTTACTTGTCCTGTGTCCGGTGTCTTTGGCAAATAGATTATATATGCATTCTAGAAATGCTGATTTTTATGCATTGAGAGATTGTTACGAGAAGACCAATATTTAACTTTACATCGCATTGAATTCTCTCAATTCATTCTTTTTTCATGTACTTTCATATAATATATTTAAATCGAAAGTTCATATTACTAGTAGTCAAATCATTGATGGTTTTTCATGGTTATATAAATTTTTATTTGAATTACCAAAGATGAGATGAGCAAGGACAATCTGATACTACTATATAATATTATAGATTTGTTTGAACGTGTGTGCATACATGATAAAATTGGGAAAGGTATAATCTTGACAAGATAAAAAGTTGGAGATGGAAATAAAATTCTTCAGTAAAGTAAGATACAAATTTACCATATTTATCTCTCTAGTTTACTGGTTTACAGGGCATTGAATATACATATGAAGTTCAAGAGAAGAAAAACATTGTGATCAGCCTGCTAATATATACTTCTTCCCTGTGAATGGTTGAAACTTTTGTTCTTCAATCTTTAAACTTCCCTCCTTGACATCCTGTTTTGAGACAGACTTTGATATTTTTGCAGGCTGGATTGTATCATCTGAACCGAACACAAGCTTTCCTTGCCTCTTGTGAGACTTAACTATCAAGTCAGTAGTCATTCTCATTCTCTCAGCAGCAGCATCAGATCCATTATCTGAAGTTGAAATTGGTTCAGCAGGTGGTGTTTTCCCATCCAAACGTCTAGCGGCACCGGTGAATGGTGTGAACTTTGCTGGCTCTTCTTGAGCTTTACAATCAGGGTCATTCTTCCAAGTAATCACTGTTTTTGGTTTCTTTTCAGGTTCCTTGTAGTCCAAAGGTTGTGCAAATTCCACTTCGCAATCTGTCTCAACTACAGATATTGCATTGGATGGCTTGGTTTCCACTATATCAAGGTAATGGTCCTCGTGGTTATGAGTGATCAGGATTGTATCTCCAATGGTCAAACAAGCAAAGTGCTTAAAAGCTTTTTCAAGGACAGCTTTAGGGTTTGTTAGACTTGTGAATTTCATGGTATGTGGTTGTATCTTCATGTAGGTACCTTTGGGGAGGCTGGTTTTCTTTACAATCACCAACTCACCCTCTATGAGTTTAATGGTCTTCATCATCCAGTTGGGCAAGAAGACGAAACCTTCATCAGCGCTGAACTCTAGAACCCCACAATGCGAAACTTGTCCAGAAGCAGGGTTTTCGATTTCAAAAAGCAAAGGGTACTCGACTTCCATGAACGCCAGACGGTCAAGAGCGGAAGGAGGCATTATGATTCTATTTCCGGCTTCGAGATGGGACTTATTGATATCAGAGAGCGGAAAGCAGCGATAAGCTTGTTTAAAGGAGGATTCATTGGTTTGCTCCATGGAGATGAAGAAAGATGATGATCGATCTCACTAGACGGCTTCTAATGCTGTAGAGATAAGCTGTAAATTGATAGTCGGGTTTTGTTTTTTTGGTTATAACCTTATGCCGGTACCCTATTATATAGGTACATATATTATAGTCGTATATTTATTTACATCCTAGATTCCTAGTCCTTGTGGGTTTTGGTTAACTTTATGACTTTACATCCTAGTTCATGAGGGATTTTAGTTAACCTTAGGAGGGAATCCTATATATCTGTTTTAAGTATACATGGTTAGACGAATGGGATTTTGATCATTGGGAAAAAAGTTGGATAATTGGATAATAAATAATAATAATAATAATAATACTGTAGCAAATAGTAAATTAGTAAATATTATTATTTACTATTATTATTACTGCATGACTCAATTTAGATTTAGAACTTTGGGAACAACCAAACTTGTTCTTTATTGACAAATAAATAATAATCATAATAAATCAATATTTTAAGCAAGTAAAAAAATACTGGTATATTTGAAGTGTTTCAACATCAAAGGGACACTAAAAAATCATGTTCACTTTGCAGCCTAAAGCCTTTTTTTATTTTTATTTTTATTTTTATTTTTTTTGTAGGAATATTATTTTAATTCCAAGGAATATTATTTTAATTCCAAAAGTTCCCCACAATGCATCCATCCAATGGATGAGCACCTTCGTCTCCTCCATTTCCATTCGAATTAAAAGTTTCGGAATGCATATCATTTCTTTTATTTTGTTTTAATTAGGTTATTAGCTCCTATACTCGGCGAAAAAGGGCATTACATCATATTTCTATTATGGCCTTCTTTATATGATTTGTCTATTATACTTCTATTTTGTGCAATGATTAATGAATTTCTTAAACTAAATTTTCTCTAATCTTTAATTCAAATCACCCATTAAACATAACATAAGTACTCAAATTCAGAAATAATTTCAAATTTTGTAACGTGTCATCACAAGAAGTTAATCTCTCACTAATTTAAGGAGAAAACTACGAACCCTTAATATCTTTCCACTAAGCTTTCTTTTTGATCTTTTTGTAAATTAACATGATCAAAGACCCAAAGTAAGTGTGTTTGTAGAACTCAATTCAAGCTTTACTCTGGGTAAATAAAACTCAAAACTTGTTAAGGAAAAATCGAGCTTGGCTCAATCACTTAATCATAGGCGTGACGTGACTGAAAAGTTTAAGCCAAGCTTTAAAACATGTTTAATTTGGTGAAGCTAAGATTAAATAATAACATGCTTTGCTTGAAATCGCTGGCCTTGCTTTCTGCCCTATTCATCGATGTTGTTTCACCATATTAGCAGTAAAATCGCAGAAAGATTTATTACTAAACAGCTTTTGGTTAGCTAATTTTGAGTAAATAATAGCATGGGGAGCTCTTGGCTACTTAATACTGTCTTATCACTTACTGAATGAATTCTCCAATTAATTGCTTCAAAATTATTAAACGTAAAATTATTTTCTGATCCAAATTCTACAAATGTTTACCTGGTCTACAATGATGAACCTAACACGCCGCATTTGTTTATTTAGATCTGCAATTTAGAAGTGTCCGCATATATGAAGTTCTTTATACCATCCATCAACAATTTAATGAGTGTTTCTGGTAAATCATATTTCACCCAAACAAGTCAGTATGATAGGACCAACATTTTATTTTATTTATTTATTTATTTATTTTCTTAGTTGGTACTCATAGACCTATATATGCCTCTCTGAGGCTTGAACCCCTAAACTTCTTTTAAAAATTAAGAACTTGATATCGCTGAGCCACTAGCCCGTTGATAGGGCCAACATTTTATCACGCACGAAAGGCTAACAACTCTCAAGAACATGACCCTATTGTTTTGCAACTGACTCCGATGATATAGTTATTCTTGCATATGAACTTATCCTACATTCCAAAAATTAAACAAACTGAGAATGTAAGTGGAGAGAAACTACAAATTCTATTTCCCCTAAAAGTGCATCATTCTTTTATCTAAACTGTCACATTTTGGTTGTCTTCTTCATTCATTCTTCATTCCTTCCTCAACCTATATTCATTCCATAAGGAGTTCGTTGTTGCATAAAATTGAAGACGAGGGTTAGGGTGGACTCAGAGTATTTTTAGGTGCACTTATCCATGGGGTATCAGCAACTGCAAATCTCCACAATGCACCGACATGCTCAGGTGAAGCGTATTCAATACCAACCCGTGGACCAATTAGCATTTTTTCTGGTTCTGGACCATCTAAGAGTTCTAAACCACCTGTGCCACACAGTTGCATCAGAATTACATCAAGTTCATTTAATTTTAGATAGAACATGGCAGAAAGCTTTACCAGGAGAGAAAAGCGGATGGTTAGACCATTCTGTTGAAATTCCAAGTGCTTGACCAACCTAGAAAAGGAGATATTAAGTTAAACTAACCCAACATAATCCAAGAAACCAGCACATACATAAATAAATAAATATTCTTCGCTTTCTCCTTTGGGATGTCATTACTAGTTAAACAAAGTATGATTTACAGTTTGTGACTTAAATCCTGCAGATGTCATTTTGTATTGAAAATTTAAAAATAAATTCCGTGAAGTTGCACCGTAGGATACAACAAAAAAAAGTGTACGAGCGAGGATTTTGATTGTAGAGTTTGGGACTACTTTTGTTGTCCAAGAAAGAATCATAATCTGTTACTTATAAACTTTCACATGAGAGATTCTAGAGTTTGGGACTACTTTTGTCATATTTTCTCAACTGTTTTACGGAGTAGTAAGATTGCTATAATATTTCTTATCAGGGAAAAAAAAGAAAGCCAAAGAAACGAATGTGGTTTTGCTATTTTTAGGTCAAGGCCATGCTTTCTTCTGACAAGCAGTTTTTTTAGGGCTCGTGCATTTATAGCTAATATCACCATGGATAAGATCCATTTTAGCACTTAAATTTTGCATACTTCTCAGTTAGTAATAACGTGCATGTTCAGTAGTTTACAAGTGGAAGTTGAATAGGCCCAAGATGGGCTTGTGAATATCAAGTACACTGTGCTTATTATATAATTCACACAACCTTTCATGGTGATCATGTCAGGCTTTATTTTTTCATTTCTACTTTTCACTAACCCATGAAGACATAACAAGTGTCCTAACAGAAACTCAAATCAAGCCATTTGAACCAAGCTGAGCTAAGCTCATGAGTAAGCCGAGTAGGTGGCTAGCGGAGCTTGAACTAATGTTATCCAACCTTGGATGATGGAGAACCAAATTGGCAGAGGGAATTCAGTCAGGCCAAGCTCAAGCAACCTAAAACTCAACTCAGCACGCCTTATTTACAGCCCTAACCACCATTGTTTCCTTGCAATTTTCTTCTCAAATCCTTCATTGTTAGATATAAGAAAAAATTTAGTTTGCTAAGAGTTAATTATTATGTATATAAATTCATTTCGTCCATAAAAAATAACTCAAGACTGTTAAATTATACATAATCATTTCACAATACATTGATAGTATTTCTGCACCCAAAAGGTTGTGAAAGAAGTTAATTACAATATGATGTAAGATGGTTCATCAGTAAGTACCAAAAACAAGCAAATACATCTTAAGAAAATATACAAATAGACAAGAAATAAGGTAGTGTGATTATCAAACTGATCTGATATTCTCTAGTTAATGAGGTATTTCATTTATTGCTGTTCTAAAATATTCTGCCCAGAGAGAAAGTTGTGAGCCCCAACCCCACAAATGAAAACAAATCCATGCAGAACATAAGAATTCAGCAACATTCCTTTACAAAAATTAGATAAATCCATAAAATTAACAGTATTTCACTCATCTCTCCAAATAATAAAATCTGGGCTAGCTTATTGACAATTTGACATACTTGATAAACACATCAGCACAAAAAAACTAATTTAACCAAAAAAGTGAAAGAAGATACAAACTAACCTTCCCAGGTCCAGTAAGAAGAACAGGCTTCTCGGTTTTCAGACCCCTGCGCTGCTGAATGGTATCTAGCCCTGTAATTTTGTTCATAGTAATTCAGAACAAACATTCAAATTTAGTGGGTATGCTTCAAAAGAGATTGTATAAAATTCAAAATATTTATCTTTGTACAAGTTTTATTTATTTAATTTTTCCTGATAATGAGTTGGGGGTATCCATAACATTCCTTTTATTCGTCTCATTCTTTCAGTTTCTTCAAATTTTCTTTGTTTCCAGGGGAAAGGTTCCTGGGCTCCAACTTGTAGCTAATAGCATCCTCATGAGTACTAAATCTAATAGTCATAACACGAGTGCTACAACAAAATCTCAAGCAACTTGCCATGTCAAAGTATTTAGTGGTATGTTTACTGTTTTGGGAAGGGCCTATGTTCATTGACAATCCACAAGAGGGTAGCTAGCTGCTAAAACATAAGGTAAAATGCAACCGAGGATACAACACTAATTTCAAGAATAATTATGGAATATTGAGTTGGAAATAAGAGAGCCAAAATAACAAATTGATATTGGAAGAGAAGCTGAGAGGGAGAAACACTTTAAAAAGAAACTTATGTGCCACTATAGAAAAATGGCTTATGGTACACAAGTTCATGAAGACTTCAAAAAGCAATTATCTATCTAACCAAATCATATAGTTAAACATTTAATACCTCTACTCCCACTAAGGTGATGGTTGGACATCAACAAACTTCCACTAAAGCAATACTATATAAGTTGAAACTTTAAACTGACTAAACAATGCCATTAGTAGATTAACATGTATCTTCATGTGGAGTCCATCACTTCAGTGCCTATTGGTTCCCTTCGGTTCGCTTTTATTAGTCGGTTAAGTTTTTCATTTGAAAATAGTTTTTCCTTCCAACAACCACATGAATTGGAGGGTGGGCTTTGACGCAAGAGTAAGGTTGCTCCATTGTCACCTGGAGGTCATGGGTTCGAATCATGGAAACAATCTCTCCACATAGATCTAACCCTCCCTAGACCGGAATGACGAGAGCCTCGTGCACATGGCCTTTACCAACACGATGAATTTCTAACTAAATGCATTCACGAACCATTCATATGCCATGTAGTTGAATACACTAAAGGTTTCAAAAATTAAAATTTAAGTTCAAATTTCAACATATTACCACTGACAGGAGCACAAGAACGAATTAACACGGCCGCTCCAACACCTTCTTTGTCTGCCACAACATTCAGCATTGTATGGAGACCATAACAAAGATAAACATATGAATGTCCCCCAGGTCCAAACTGTTTCCACAATCACCATTCAGTTCACAAATTATATGCAAACATCAAATCACTGCAAATACCCAAAACTTTGTTCACATTTCCAAATCACAAACATATAATCTAAGAATGTAAACCATCTTACAACTGGAGCTGTTCTAGCGGTTATACCGAATCGACCGTGACAAGCTGAGTCGTTTGGCCTATAAGCTTCCACCTGCTTATTCAGAAAAAATAAAACATTCAAAATATACACATTTATAAATACATATATACACACGCACACACACACATACATATTGTGTTTCTGATAAATTAGATACTTTTTCATTGGGGAATTTCGTCGAACATCGTTTGTTACCTCCGTAATCTGAAGAACAACATCATCTCTCCTAAGGTACTTGCCGAGCAGACGAGGAGCCAGATCGAGGGCGTCGATTTGGTAGAAATCAGGAGGCAAGATCTTTGAATTCTTGATGGAGAATTGCGGTACTGAGACTGGATTAAATTGGGATATGACTTTAGAGTTAGGTTTGGATTTGGGTATGGTCGATTTGATCATGGAACTGGAATCGGTAGTTTGGATCGTCTTCTTGGGATTTGTGACTCGTTTGAATCGCTGAGTCCTCTTCATTTCGTTGCTCAACAAATTAAATGGAGAGTTTGCAAGACCAGGTAACTGGATAGTAGTACGTTGAAAGACGAGTACTACTCCTCTTCTCCCAATTTGAAAATTGTGACTCACAAAATTTATGAGTCACATTTTTCAAAACGAACAACTCTAGTGAGTTACAGTTGTTAAAGCAAATAACTTACTGAAATAGAGGGAATAGCTAGAATCGCCAACACAATTAGGGGTTTGGTGGGGCTAAACAAATAATAATAAATAATAATAATTTGAAGTGGAAAAGTTAAACAATTTTGACTGATGAACACAATTAAGAATTGATGTAATTACATAATGATTTGGACATTGATAATGTTTTGGAATGCAGAAGTGGGAGAAATCCGACTATGAAAGTTGGTACGAAGTGTGGTGAATGGGCGAGTTATTTTGAAAATGGACGGATTAATATGGGTTAATATTCGTATTCAACTCGTTTAGGACGGATTAATATGGGTTAACCCATGAAGACATAACAAGTGTCCTAACAGAAACTCAAATCAAGCCATTTGAACCAAGCTGAGCTAAGCTCATGAGTAAGCCGAGTAGGTGGCTAGCGGAGCTTGAACTAATGTTATCCAACCTTGGATGATGGAGAACCAAATTGGCAGAGGGAATTCAGTCAGGCCAAGCTCAAGCAACCTAAAACTCAACTCAGCATGCCTTATTTACAGCCCTAACCACCATTGTTTCCTTGCAATTTTCTTCTCAAATCCTTCATTGTTAGATATAAGAAAAAATTTAGTTTGCTAAGAGTTAATTATTATGTATATAAATTCATTTCGTCCATAAAAAATAACTCAAGACTGTTAAATTATACATAATCATTTCACAATACATTGATAGTATTTCTGCACCCAAAAAGGTTGTGAAAGAAGTTAATTACAATATGATGTAAGCTGGTTCATCAGTAAGTACCGAAAACAAGTAAATACATCTTAAGAAAATATACAAATAGACAAGAAATAAGGTAGTGTGATTATCAAACTGATCTGATATTCTCTAGTTAATGAGGTATTTCATTTATTGCTGTTCTAAAATATTCTGCCAAGAGAGAAAGTTGTGAGCCCCAACCCCACAAATGAAAACAAATCCATGCAGAACTAAGAATTCAGCAGCATTCTTTACAAAAATTAGATAAATCCATAAAATTAACAGTATTTCACTCATCTCTCCAAATAATAAAATCTGGGCTAGCATTATTGACAATTTGACATACTTGATAAACACATCAGCACAAAAAAACTAATTTAACCAAAAAAGTGAAAGAAGATAGAAACTAACCTTCCCAGGTCCAGTAAGAAGAACAGGCTTCTCGGTTTTCAGACCCCTGCGCTGCTGAATGGTATCTAGCCCTGTAATTTTGTTCATAGTAATTCAGAACAAGCATTCAAATTTAGCGGGTATGCTTCAAAAGAGATTGTATAAAATTCAAAATATTTATCTTTGTACAAGTTTTATTTATTTAATTTTTTTCTGATAATGAGTTGGGGGTATCCATAACATTCCTTTTATTTGTCCCATTCTTTCCGTTTCTTCAAATTTTCTTTGTTTCCAGGGGAAAGGTTCCTGGGCTCCAACTTGTAGCTAATAGCATCCTCATGAGTACTAAATCTAATAGTCATCACACGAGTGCTACAACAAAGTCTCAAGCAACTTGCCATGTCAAAGTATTTAGTGGTATGTTTACTGTTTTGGGAAGGGCCTATGTTCATTAACAATCCACAAGAGGGTAGCTAGCTGCTAAAACATAAGGTAAAATGCAACCGAGGATACAACACTAATTTCAAGAATAATTATGGAATATTGAGTTGGAAATAAGAGAGCCAAAATAACAAATTGATATTAGAAGAGAAGCTGAGAGGGAGAAACACTTAAAAAAGAAACTTATGTGCCACTATAGAAAAATGGCTTATAGTACACAAGTTTATGAAGACTTCAAAAAGCAATTATCTATCTAACCAAATCATATAGTTAAACATTTAATACCTCTACTCCAACTAAGGTGATGGTTGGACATCAACAAACTTCCACTAAAGCAATACTATATAAGTTGAAACTTTAAACTGACTAAACAATGCCATTAGTAGATTAACATGTATCTACATGTGGAGTCCATCACTTCAGTGCCTATTGGTTCCCTTCAGTTCGCTTTTATTAGTCGGTTAAGTTTTTCATTTGAAAATATTTTTTCCTTCCAACAACCACATGAATTTGAGGGTGGGCTTTGACGCAAGAGTAAGGTTGCTCCATTGTCACCTAGAGGTCATGGGTTCAAATCATGGAAACAATCTCTCCACATACATCTAACCCTCCCCAGACCGGAATGACGAGAGCCTCATGCACATGGCCTTTACCAACACGATGAATTTCTAAGTAAATGCATTCACGAACCATTCATATGCCATGTAGTTGAATACACTAAAGGTTTCAAAAATTAAAATTTAAGTTTAAATTTCAACATATTACCACTGACAGGAGCACAAGAACGAATTAACACGGCCGCTCCAACACCTTCTTTGTCTGCCACAACATTCAGCATTGTATGGAGACCATAACAAAGATAAACATATGAATGTCCTCCAGGTCCAAACTGTTTCCACAATCACCATTCAGTTCACAAATTATATGCAAACATCAAATCACTGCAAATACCCAAAACTTTGTTCACATTTCCAAATCACAAACATATAATCTAAGAATGTAAACCATCTTACAACTGGAGCTGTTCTAGCGGTTATACCGAATCGACCGTGACAAGCTGAGTCGTTTGGCCTATAAGCTTCCACCTGCTTATTCAGAAAAAATACACATTCAAAATATACACATTTATAAATACACACACACACATACATATTGTGTTTCTGATAAATTAGATACTTTTTCATTGGGGAATTTCGTCGAACATCGTTTGTTACCTCCGTAATCTGAAGAACAACATCATCTCTCCTAAGGTACTTGCCGAGTAGACGAGGAGCCAGATCGAGGGCGTCGATTTGGTAGAAATCAGGAGGCAAGATCTTTGAATTCTTGATGGAGAATTGCGGTACTGAGACTGGATTAAATTGGGATATGACTTTAGATTTAGGTTTGGATTTGGGTATGGTCGATATGATCATGGAACTGGAATCGGTAGTTTGGATCGTCTTCTTGGGATTTGTGACTCGTTTGAATCGCTGAGTCCTCTTCATTTCGTTGCTCAACAAATTAAACGGAGAGTTTGCAAGACCAGGTAACTGGATTGTAGTACGTTGAAACACAAGTACTACTCCTCTTCTCCCAATTTGGAAATTGTGAGTCACATTTTTCAAAACGAACAACTCTAGTGAGTTACAGTTGTTGAAGCAAACAAGTTATTGAAATAGAGGGAATAGCTAGAATCGCCAACACAAGTAGGGGTTTTGGTGGGGCTAAAAAAATAATAATAAATAATAATAATTTGAAGTGGAAAAGTTAAACAATTTTGACTGACGTACACAATTAAGAATTGATGTAATTACATAATGATTTGGACATTGATAATGTTTCGGAATGCAAAAGTGGGAGAAATCCGGCTATGAAAGTTGGTACGAAGTGTGGTAAACGGGTGAGTTATATTGAAAATGGATGGGTCAACATAATTTAATATTCACATTCAATTCGTTTAGGACGAATTGAAAATGAGCAAGGTCAAACTCGTTACGACCCGTTGACTCATTCATTATTATTTTTAAATTTTTTTTATACTTTCAGAAAAATAATAAAAATTTATTTTTGGTAGGTGCATCACTGGTAGAAGGAAAAACACATGGTCGAAGTAAAGCACCTTCCTTCTCATTGTCCGTACGAAATAGCAATACTATTCTCTTTTTTAATTTTTAGCTTAACTGTAAATTAGATGTAAAGCTTTTTAAGTTCTTGCTTTTAATAATAAAACTGAAAAAGTTAACTCATCACCTAAACAGCAAAATCAGCTCATGTGATGTGACCTTTTTTTAGTTTAGTTTTTGGACCGGCCACTTAAGTTTTTATATATTTATTATTTTTATCTTGAATTTTTTTTTTTTTCATTCTATTTTATAACATGACAGGTCTCCCTTTATCTTTAATTTTAACAAATATATTTACTTCATCCCACATTGATTTTGATTAGATCTAGTATCAATTACCTTTAATAAAAATTAATCTTTGTTTTCTTTGCTTTTTTTTTTTGGCTAATATATCAATAAATCTATGTTTTGTATTCATATCACCTAAGTTTACTCATTTTTTTGGTAAAAATGCAAAAAACCCACCTGAACTATCAGGAATCGGCATTTTACTCCCTTAAACTACAAAAATGAACAAGTCAGTACAACAATTATCCAAATCGTTCAAATTAACCTCTAAAAGTCGATTCCGACAACTTTCCAGCCGACTTCATTGTAAATTTACAAAATTACCCATTGTAATTAAGAAAAAAAAAATACCAAAATAAATAATCAGCGTGAAATACCCTTAACGCCCCTCAACAATTTTTTATTATTTTACCAACATGCATCTCATCATCTCTCCATCCACCTCACCCCCTCTCTCTCTCCACTCACTTTCTCTCTCTATATGCATACACGACCGCCACCACCACCATCAGCAACTCATCTTCTCTCTCTAAAATGCCGATTTGAAACTACCGTCGTCGACCTCCACCTGCAACTCATCTTCTCCGGCCGCATGTATATATATATATACATGTATATATACACATCAGTATCATCATCATCATCATCATCGTCATGCCTCCATTCCCACTTTTTCTTTCTCTATATCACCACCACCTCTTGTTCACAACTCTGCCACTCCAACCACCCACCACCATCACTGCCACCCACTACCCACCATTAGAGACCCTGCATCTCATGAGCCTATCTCTATAATGCTTGGAGAAAGAGAACCCAAATGCATCTCACCCTCTCTCCATCCACCTCACCCTCTCTCTCTCTCCACCCACTTTCTCTCTCTATATACGTACACGACCGCCACCCCCACCATCAGCAACACATTAGGAAAAAATAATAATTCCTAAATATCTGGTTGATTTATACCTTTAAATAGTCAAGACCTCTGTTTTAACTCTCACGTCCAAACTCCAAGCTTCAATAGAGGTTTTCAATCACAAACATGCTTTCTCACTCATATTCCTCCTCTTCTTCTCACCTTTCTTTTCACCATTTCCATCCCAAGCATGCCATACAGTAGACCAAGAAGCATTACTCCAATTCAAACACTAAATCATCAACGACTCTTTTAGAATGCTTAATTCATGGACACCTTCTTCTGATTGCTGCACAGCCTAAGAAGGCATTGCCTGTGACACCTCTGGCAGGGTCATCAACATCTCTCTTCCCGACCTCATGGCCGGCGACGACTACCCCATCGACACCTCCATACAACTGAAACATTGCCATTGGAACAACAAACATGTTACCCTTGCACCAGATATCTATCAGAAAATGACATATACATAACACACACACACACAGATAAATATACCAACAGGATTTTCTTTTATTTAATGAAGCACAAATCATACTAAATGAGAGAAAAATTCAAGCCGGGGGGTTTTTTCTTTCCAAAAAAAAGAGAAAGAAAGTCTACTTTTTCGGCTCAAAAATGCTCAGCCTCTGAAAAGTGGTCTACCTCTATACTGTCTTGATTCTATATACTAGATTGTGCATGAGTAATCAACTTCCATCCAGTTAGCACTCCTCTATTTCATATCATGCTCTGTGTTACGAAAGTTGAATCCAAATATGGAGGCAACTTAAGTATACATAGCAATTATGATGGGCACAGGATCACCAAGGGCTGGTGGACTGATGCACCATTTTCTTTATTAGTCTATCTCGAAATCTAGGCAATTTAATTGCCGAAACAATAATTTTTGCTCCACCTCACTAGGTTTAATAAGAATTTATTCACCTCGTCTGGGTTACGCAAAGAATATAAAGCTGCAGTGTCCTTTGTAATGGAAGAAACAACAATAGGAAAACCTTGTCCCCTACTCCAAATAACCAAACACCATTGGCAAGCTATCTGAATTAGTAGATTTATATCTCGACAACAACCAAAATAATAAATTAAAAAGAGTAAATAAACACACACACACACATATATATATGTTCCAGTAAATATAACATTAAATTTGATAATTTAAAAAAATAAAATTAATAGTAAACATATATATAGAGATGTGTATTGTCCACTAAAATGTACTACATTATATTTGATAATATATATATAATACAGAAAAAAAAACACACACACGTATATATATATATATATATATATATATATAATACAGAAAAAACACACACACACACATATATATTTACATATATACTTATATATGCATATCTTGCCTTAAAAACAAATAATTGAGTGTCATTTATCATCAGAGGGCTACAACCGTAATATTCAAGGGTAATTTCAGAATTAAAAGAAAAGGACAGTCACGTGCTGACCTTATGGGCCGGAAAGTGGCCAGAATTGAGTGTCAGGGGTTAATTTGCACGATTTTTGATAGTTGTGTTACTAACTTGTTCATTTTTATAGTCTAGGGGGGTAAAATGCCGATTTGTAATAGCTCAGGGGAGTTTTTTGCACTTTTGCCCATTTTTTTTTTTGGTAGTTTTCTAAATTACATTAAAATAATATTTCCTAAAATTACTATTCATTTGCAAAATAATTAGTTGTCTAATATTATATACAATAAAAATAATTATTATTTTCAATTATTATTTATTTTTTTTTTAATTTTTAAATTTTTTTAATTATTTTTACAATTTATTTATTTATTTTTAATTTTTTTTAATTTTTTTATTATTTAATTTTTTTATAATTTTTTTTATTTTATAATTTTTTTATTTTTTGTAAGGTTTTAAAATTTTTTATTTTTTAATTATTATTTTTTAGTTATTTATTTTTTTTAAAAGAAATTTCTAGAGAGAGGGGGATTGATGAGAAACAAATTTAGAGAGAGGATTGTGAAAGAGAATTTTAAATAGATAAATGAGTTGAGTGCAATATAGAATGGATATGTGTTGTGTGTTTACTATGTGATGGGTGAAATATGAGTTAATCATATTCAACCCATCTTAACTCTCAAATTAAATATAATTCACTCATAATCATTAAAAAGTGGACGGGTATGAACGAATTAATGGTTTCTGACCTATTTTGTCACTCCTAGTTAGTACCATCCTAATTTCATTGACTTCGTAATGACGTATAAACTATCCTGATAGTAGAGCTTATTCATAAAGAATAATGCTTATTCTCTCATAAGAAGAGTCAACTCTCTTATTTTTTAATTTAAATGCATCAAATAATTGATATGATTTTTTTACATATTTTACTTTTTACGCATCTCAAAAGATTTTTTAATTTAATAATTAATGAGAAAGACCTCTTAAAAGCATTATCTTAAAAGCATTATTTAAAGATGACAAATTACTCGGATAAAAATAGTTGGATTGGCCTCACTATTGGACAAATTAATATTCTTGACATCAAAATAACATCACTTATGGTTACCTAAAATTAATGGAATTTGTTGGGCTATAATTATTGGTAACAAAGTTAAATGCCTGAGACAGAAATAATAGGCTTAATGGGCACACATATTCTTAAAATTCGTTTTAACATTAAGCATGTCTAAATTGATCCAACTCTTCTTGTAGCCTCTGTATTATGTCGTCTTTCTCATCTATAGTCAGCAACAGCCTTCTGTTTTCCTCTTTGAGTGCATCTAACTGGCATACAATCCCTTCAATCTGTGCTTCAATGGCCTCATCACTTAACTCGAACGCGGTCTCCACAACCCTAACCACACGCCACAAGCTCACCACTACAAGCAACCCTCCTCCCTTCTTCTGCAAAAAGGATTCCAAAAGCAGCGCCACCGTCAACACCACACCATCGATGACATAACCCGGCCGCCTGAAAAATGAGCTGCCCAGCCCCAATGCCAGAGCCAATGTCTTCACACATAGCAGGCTCAAGATTGCAATCCCAATCCAATGGTACCAAACTTCTTCTATATCGTGCTTCGTGGGCGTACACGAAAGTAGAGAGGAAGAAAGTTCAAGGACAGTGAGAAGTAGATCAATGAGAAGCAGCAAGATAGCGACCACACGAACCGGGGCTGATTCTAGGAAGCTGGTCAAGTGGTTTCTCCATGGTGCTCTTTCTTGTTCTTCAGTGGAATTAAAGAAGAGCTGCAATTTCTGCCTTCTCTTCCAGCTTTTGATGAGATTTTGTATTGAAACTTCAATGTTTTCTATCAATATTGAAGTAGTGGTGGGAGGTTGTGATTCTTGAATTTGAATGGAAGCCATTGAAGAAATTTTGTTAGTAATTGAAGAGAATTGTGTTGGTTGTGTTTGTAGCATTTTTAATTATATAAGCAGCAATGATAGTAGATGAACACATTGTAGAGGAGGGGCACGTGAAATGCAAGTTAAGGTTGATTTTTGCAGGCTTTGGGGTCACGTTGAGAGGCACATAACAGTTATTTGAGATCGTCATTGAAAATGCGTAAAGGATCATATAACTTGCCTCTCACATTCTTTACTTGTCCAAAGCTAAACAAGCTTCTAACTTCACGGAACTAATTGATCTTAAAACAATCCCTCTCAATGAATCACAACAAACTGTAAAATAATTTTAAAAAATAATAATAATTAGTAATTGATTTTTACCCAATCACAACCACAACAACTGTTGATTGATTTTTAACCAAATGATCAAGCGGTTGACAAGCGACATGAACAGTGAACTTAATAGGGGGTGCGTATATTTGAAGATGAAAACAAGGAAAAAGACAATTTCAATTTGTTAGATTTGTAGCACTAAACAACTAAGACTCGGGAGCTGCGCTTTCAAGTTTTCTTTTATGTCCCTTTGGTCACTTGTATATGACTTAACTAACATATTTAATATTTGCAATCATTTATTGTGCTAACAAAATTCATGCCAAAAGATAATTGATTCTTACCTTTTCAATACCACAATCGTCTTTCTTTATTAAGGTTACTACTCAACATTTGAATCGAATTTCTTAATTTTTTCACATTGTTTAATTGAAATTTGATCACACATCTTTAAAGTGAAATTGAAGTGAACATGGCTCTAGAGAAAAAACACGAGAATGATAGTTTTTGTGCATGAATTATTCAAACGCAAAACATCTATATGTTTATTTTGGAAAAATTTATTTGAGGTTCAATTGCACTATAAATCTAATCATGTGGCAGAGAGTCATGACAAGAATCTTTCAATATGATGGTATACATAAACGAAATCTTGTGAAGAGATTAGCAACAAAAGTTTCCAATGCAGTTGCAAAGTTTGAGTTTGTCTTCGATTGCTTTTGTAGTTGTTTTGAGTTAAATCACTTTCTGTTACATTTTTGCTAATTTGTTTTTTGGTTGGAATTGAAGTGGGTTTGATTAAATTCATATGTAGTCCGTACTATGCCATAAGATGATAAGGGTGTTCTAAATCATGAAATATGCATAAATCCAAAGTACGATCAAATAGAGAGATGCATTTTTGGAGAAAATATTTTTGGAGAAAATAATTCATAAATTTAACGGAAGTCCAAAGAAAATAAAAAAAACAAGGACGTGTGAGTTAGAGAGAATAATGGGTGAATTCTACAGAGTCCTATCTTTATCAAATATTAATGGTAATTATGATATAAAAAATATAAGAATCAATTAATGTGTAATGTAGGGTATATTGGTGGGGCGCCAACGTCAGCTTTCTATATTTTTAATTCAAAATTAAACAATTATTTTATTGTATGGTGTTTTGAACAGTAACTAGAAGCATATTTTGTAATGTCATTTAAAAATTTTAAATGTAAAAATATAAAAACATGTTTAGTAAAAAAATATTGTAATTTTTTTTTTTTTTAAAAAAAATTTACTAGTTTTAAAAGTTTATTTTTTTAAAAAAATGGGTATTATTCATAGTTACAATACCAGTTGCTACAGTGTGAAAATATGTAAAACCATCAAATTGGTGTTTCGACTTTTGGTCACTAAAAATCAAAATTTCCCTGATCACTACTACAATACCTGATAAAACAAAAATACCAACAAAAAAATGCATTCACTTACTACCTTACTTGTGCACTCTTTGTAATTTTTTTTATAAAATATGTTGTATGTATAGAAATACAAAAAATTCTCTCTCTCTCTCCCCCAACGTAACTCCATTGGAATGGCCGAGATACGTCAATCCTCAATATATTATCCATATTATTGAATATAAATTTGTTAATCAAAATAAATTGTTAGGTAAGTATAAGAATTCTTAGAGGTGTATGCAGTTCGGTTTGGACCTATTTGAGAAATTTTTAGAACTAAATTATTCTTAACAGTTTTAAAAAATCTAGAACCAAATCAAACTATTTTACCAAAGGAACCGAACCAAACCAATCCGTGAAATATTGGTTCAGTTCGGTTTGGCTCCACAATTAATCTTTTTTTATTATTATTCCTATTATAGAAATATTCATATTTCAAAATCCAAATACACAACAATAAACGAAATTAACCAACACATTTAGAACGGTTAATACATTCATTTAATACATTCAAAATTGCTAATATGTGACCGAAATTTTGTGTACCCCTAACAATTATGTTGATAAATAAACAAAGAGGCCTCCAACCCTAGGAAGCACAGATACTGATGCGGGATATAAATAATATATTTTATTCCTATAATCATAAATAAATCAATTATTTAGAGTTTAGAGGTAGAAGTTTTTATTTTTTTTTTCTAAAATTTAATATTATTTTTAAATTAACCCATAATATATTTTAAATTGCATTGAATTTTTTTTTTTTTTAAATAATTACAAAATTAGTTCGTCGTATCCTGAAAGTATCCAAAACGTATCTATGTGGTGTCTCAGTCGTATCATACTAGAAAATAAAATATTTACTATTTAGAATATTTCTAGCCATATGCGATCAAAAAATAAAATATTTACTATTCAGAATACTTCTAGCCAAATAATATTTAGGGTAAAGTACATTAACATCCCCTGAGGTTTGGCAAAAGGACACACAGATGCAATTTACCCTATTTTGGGATAAAGACACCCCCTTATGAAATTTATCATCCAAACAGAGCCTTAAAACATGTGAAAAGTCCATTTTACCCTTCACTATTTTATTAATTTTAATTATAAAATATAAAAATACTTAAATGACCAACTTACCCTTTTCATCTCTCTCTCTCTATATATATATATATATAAACAACCAGAGTCAACGAAGAGGAGCTCTGCCACCGCCACCTCTTCGACCTCGCCGGAGCTCGGCCTCGGTTCGGGAGAACTCGGCCTCTGTGAATCCCTACTGTAACGGGAGAGATCATCGGGAGGGACTGGTGATTTCAATGGCGGCGAGAGATTTCGACACCGGTGAAGCTGTGTCCGATGGATCAACGAACAGAACCCGTCATCTCATCGCCACCACTACCATTATCACCCACCATCGCCGCAGATCAACGTCGCGTATTGGTTCCAATCAAACCCTAAGAGTAATTCATCAATACCGACGGTGTTCCTTGCCTCGAAACCCTATTCGTTAGTTTCGCAGTCGTGGGTGAGACAACCCATCTTCGCCGTAGATTGAAGATTCGCGTATTGGGGAGTACCATCGCAGAAAGAGAGTGAGTATGTCGAAACGGCCATGGAAGGTGGACTGTAGCTCTGGGATTGGTCGAGGCTTGTTTGAGATTTCGTTCTCCGGCAAACAGACCCATATTCCTTCTCCAGCAGAACCGCAATAGTAAGTGTTATACCCTCGATTTTCAAAAGCGGGTTGGCCAGGCCCACGCCTAATTACTAGAGGATATCAAACCAATTAGCAAAACGAATACATAATACAATTAAGAAAACAGGTTTAAATAAATTGCTGAAAAGAAACTAGAATGATAATCCAAATACCGAAACCTCAGAATAAAAGTTAATTAATAAAAAATTATTCTGATACATCCAAAATTTTAATTTCTAATACAACTCGGGAATCCATCTGATGGACCCCTAATAAACTCCAACACTAAAATCAACAACTGAAGAACTCCAATGCTAAATACCGAAGAAACTCCTACGTCGTCGAAAGGATGAGAAGCCGTCTCTGCTCAGCAAGAACAAGCTCTAAGACCTGGAACCGTCCGTTACCTGAAAAATAATAGTGGGTCAGGCCCACGAACAAGTTCTATCCTAATTACAATCTAAACAGAGACCCGATACGCAGATACATCCTAGATGTCTCAACCATATCTATATAGTCCGTAATAGATAAATATATATCCACACTACATGACTCTCACTAGACTATGCTGAGTGTTTCAACCTGAATAGAAGGCAACATGCAAAACGCACCTAAGTGGGCATGACTACCTAAGCCTAACAGGGTATACCTCAACCAACATAGCTAGCTACGCATCCTACTGCATATACGCTCCCTAACCGTCAACTATGAGACTCAAGCTCAGATCGCGGTACCATAATTTATATATATAAATTCCCATCCAAACCAATGTAGTACTGCTCAACTGTTCGTTGCCATGACACGACATAAAATTAGGATTTAAATGTTTTAATTAAATCCCCATCCTTTCTATTAACAGAAAATATAAACAACCATCTAATATGTCGTTTAACTATTTTAGTTGACAGGACATGAACCATGTAGGATTTAACTGTGTTAATTAATCCATTCCGTATGTATGAATAGGTTGGAATTAACGTTTTGATCTAATCCGTCCTTCCATATGTCACCGTCCCATATCGGTACATACCATGCATATGATCCGTAAATGATGCATTAACTCAATCAGTACACCAAATACAATCCACATAAATCCATGTAGCTGATAAAACAAAATTGGAACAGTTCATCAACTAAATATCCATAACAATATCTATGAAATTGACGAGACCAAAACTTAATCGTTCGTCAACTTAAAATCCAGAATCCATTCATATAATTGACAGAAAATATGCAATTAATTCTTCAATTAAGTCTAGGTTAACTCCCATGTAAATTACAAAACCTATGTTTTAGTTCAGCAATTTAAGTCCAAAACCATCATTCAGTTGATTGCAGAATAGTGTATCTAATAATTCAGCAATTTAAAGCAAATCTTTTACTCATGTAATTGTAGGAAAAATTAATGTTTCAGTAATATAAAAATCCAGAGCATGCACAGGTCCAATCCGTTAAATAAAGGACTCTACTGTGCATCTAAAACAAGAATTAGAAACATGTTATAATTAATTAAATTGTCGTATTAGAACAAGTAAGTAATTTCCTATCCTTAATCTATGTAATTACAGAATAGGGTTTATTAATTCAGCAACTATATTCCTGAGTGTGCACAGATCAAATTTATTAAGTAAATGACCCTAACATGCATTTAAAACAAGATTCAAATCATGTTATAATTCCTTAAATCGCCCATTTAAAAATTGAGCAACTACTTCTCTTCCAACCGTTAACAGTATATGAACTGTCTAAATTTCACACTAATCATTCCCTTCCTATAATAGGCTAACTTATGCAATTAGAGAGCTTAATATCTCTTGAAATTACTTTTAAAATTGTTAGTCCAGTCCCTGAAACAATTTAGAACTCCAAACATAGCCCAAACAATTCCCGGACAGCTCCAGATTGCAACCAAACGTAACCTAACCAAAGGAGCCTGCTCTACAAACAAAAGAGCAGGCTTTAGACACATTAGAGCCGGCTCCCTAGCCCTTGGAGCCGGCTCCCAACTTCCTGGAGCCGGCTCTCTCCTTCCTTGAGAGCCCAGTTCCCCTTTTAGCTCCGTTTCTGATTATCGGCTTCATCTCTAGTCTGTTCCTACCCTTCTATTCTTCCTTAAAATTGGTCTTACCCATCTAGTATACATCCAGTATCAACCCCCAGTCCTTAGTTTACCACAGTAAGAATTAACACAGTGATTTAAAACAACAGCAATTTGTATACTTTAAAGCAGACAACGAAGAACAGAGTTGCAAGAGTTATTTCAGACAATATACACATATACAGATGATCCAATTAACATATACTAAGCATGTAAGATTCAACTAATATTCAACAACAATCCTAGAGATCATCTAAGGATGCACAGAACACAGGGCAAAGATAGAGAGAGAATAGAACTTGCATGTGTGGTTTTGGAATCAAAACCTTGTTGCCGTCTTCCTAAGTTTTTCGACGACTACTGAACACCTTCAAGCCTTCTACTATTCTGATTCTAATCCACAATCAACCTTCGTGGTCCTCTCTGTTTTCCTCCATTAAGTCTCGCTTTGTTTTCTCTCAATTCCTGATTCTCTCTGTATTTTCACTGTGTCGTGAATAGGGTTCTAAAACCCTAGGTAGAACTTATACACGTATATATATAGGCAGCAATACAACCCTAAGTTCAACTATTAATCTAAGGCAGAAACCCTAATCCTTATTGAAATCCAAAACCGACAGACAGAAAAACCTAATTACATAAAATATAATGATTAATATATACATAATTTATAATGATATATATATATATATATATATATATATACACACACACACACACAACCTGCTAAATCCCTATTATTAACATAAATAATAATTATGTATAATAATACCACTCTATCCTTACATACGTATATACTCAACTAACTTAATTAAATAATTAAAACAAACTAAAAAACACAAACCATAAATTAAATCATTACCACAAATCAATTAAATAAAGGAATGCAATTCAATTAAATAACTACGAATTAAATCATATAAATAAATTAAATCAAGGAATGCAATTAAATTAAATAACTAAACAACAAACACAATTAAAAAAAAATAATAATAATTCATTTAAATAAATAATTAATTAAACCAATTTGACACCTAAGCTCATAGAATAAAATTTAAATTCCAATCTTATTGTAATACCCCTAATTTAAAAGGATATTTCTGGTATTTAAAATTTATTATTTAAGTGCATTTTATTTGGTCATGTGTCGTTTTATTTGATTATGTGTTTAGTTGTTTTATATTGTGGTGTGGTAATTGATTTTTATTTAATTGGAATTATTTGTTTTTGATGACTTGAACTGTTTGTATTGTTAAATTAATTATATTTATTTATTTGTGTTATTTGGATTAACTAAATTCATTGCTTTAATAATTAGTAACTGTAAATCGTTTTGTGAACTGTTCAATTATTTAGGGTTTTAGGTTTCACGGATGGGCCGACTGAAATTGTAGCTAGGTTTTATAGTTAACATGGATTAGGGTTTATTGTTTAAGCTTATAAATATAAGCAATACGGTGGGTTAGGGTTTTAACAAAATAACAAGACGTAAGCTTGTTCTGTAAAGCAAAGAGATAGAGAGATATAGAAATACAGAGGGTGTTACAGAGAGAAAGTCTAAGGTTTTGCTTTAGGCTACAGCTGAACCAAGGAAGGATTAAAGGGGTGGTAAGCGTGTGGAACCAAGGAGAAACAGAGGGATTTAACGGTGAAGGATTTACCGGAAAATCTAGAATGACAGCGTAGAGATTTTGATCCAACGTCTCAAAAGCAAGTCTCTGTTCTACTCTATCCCTTTAATCTTTGTTCTGTGCATGCTTAGATAGACTCCAGGATTAAACTAAGTCTTAATTACATCTTTTATACATGTTTAATCAGTATTTAGAAGCATTGAATTAGTCTGGTTCTCAGTTGTTTAAAAGTTCAGTGTTAAATCTTGCTACCGTTGCTTTAAAAAAAACTGATATTTAATTCAATTCTTAGTTGTATAATTCTATCTTGTGATTAATCTGGGATGAGGATGGAACCTTAAAACATGTAATAAAACTGAATTCAAAGACTAGAAATCACCGGAGTCGAAGAAGACAAAGGGAAAACGGACAACGGCTGCTAAGGGAGGGAAACAGACTCCCAAAACCCTTAGAGTGGGCTCCCAAAGAGTTGAAGCCTGCTCTAAGTGATTTAAAGCAGGCTCTAAGTGAGTTTGAGCAGGCTCTAAATTTTGAAAGAGCCTACTCTCTCCTAAAATGCTACAGAATTGATTTTTAGGGGCTGTTTATACTGGGTGTATGCACTTCGTTTAAATTGTTTTAAGTGATGTATGGGACTATATAAGATTGGTATTATGATGGAAAAATATAAATTCATAATTGGATTGAAGAATAGAGTAAGAAAAACCTAAGAGAAAACTGGTAGCTTGCACACTGTCTGGTTAGTTTTACTTACTGAAACTTGGCAAGGTTTTTATATATAATCTAATTATATATAATCATATTTTTTTTACAGTGTTATAAGTATGGTGAATTAATTATATCTTACTATACTTAGTTTGGATTTAATTGATACTTAAATTGTTATAATTGTATCGATTTATCGGCTGTTTTAGAGGATTGGGACGCTATGATTTATTTTAGCAGTTTTAATAATTGGAACATGATTTTTAGGTTCTGTAGTGAATACCTAATGTCATTATATATGTATTAAACTATACTGAGACATATTTCAGAGAACTGTTGATAAATTAATTAATGTTATTTTTATCAATTATGTGGATTGGAGGACTGTATGCACCGGTATAGGACGATGGCATACTAGGGATGGATTGGTTCAAACATTAAGTCCTACCTAAAATGGATTAAGGTATGGATTAACTATAAAGGTTAAGTCTAACTCCTATTAGTGTCAGGTCAGTAAATAACTGAATGACATAATTTGGTTTCTGGGATTGTGATACCCCCGGATTCCCGAATGTAGGTTGGCCAGGCCCACGCCCGAATACCCGAGGATATCAAAACAAATTGATAATAAACGAACACAGAGTACAAAAGAATAAAGAAGAATAAATAAAATGCTGACAAGAAACTAAAATGATAATCTAATAATAAACCTCAGAATATATTTTCATTGATTAATAAACTCTTCTGATACAACTGATCCTCTAAAATACAACTCGGGAATCCATACTGTGTGGACCCCTAGAAAATCCAAACTAAACAAATGACAGCAATAACTGTCTAAATCAGGAAACTGAATCATAAAGGAACTCCTATCTAGCATCGGAAGAATGAAGTAGACTGATCCCCGCTCAGCACGAACAACCTTTACTCCTGACGAACATCTGAAAAATAATGGTGGGTCAGGCTCACAAACAAGTTCTACTCTACTACAGTCTAAGCAGAGATCCGATACACGTACACATCCTAGCCAATCCAACAGTAACTAGTAGTCCGTATATATATATACACACACTAAAGGAACCTCACTAGACTATAGGGTTGTCTCAACCTGAATAGTAGGCAACATGCAAAACGCACATATAGTGGGCATGAGTACCTAGACCTACCAGGGTACACTATATCTAGTTACACATCCCTAGCGATATACGCACCCTAACCACTGATCCTGAGACTTAAGCTCATATCATGACACCATACTTATATATATATAAAATCTAGTAACCATCCTATTCAGTATAAATTAATCCTCCATAAGTCATTCAACTTGTTCAGTTGACCTGACTTGAATATAAGTAGGACTTAACATTTTAGTTAATCCATTCCCTTATATAATAAATTAATCCTCCATAAGTCATTCAACTTGTTCAGTTGACCTGACTTGAATATAAGTAGGACATAACATTTTAGTTAATCCATTCCCTTATATAAAATAGGTAGGACTTAACTGATAAGTTAATCCGTCCCTAGAATGCCACCGTCCCATACCGGTGCATTAAACCACACAATCCAACAATTAATATAACGATTAAGGAAATACATTAAATAATCCAGAAATAACTATGATAATATGATATCAAATTATCACAAAATAGGAATGACTTATTATTTATTTAAGCTTCCTATATCATATGTCCTACATTAACTGATTCTTATACATATGATGATTTTTTATTATACCGTCAAATAAGTATTCTCCATATCCAATTCATCCTACACATTTAATCTCAATTGCTAAAACATATTAAAAGATTAAATTCATTCGTTTGTTTAAAACATTTAAATAGTAAGCATCATTATGATTGAGTCTATTTAAATTTATTTAAACCCAAACTTAGTTCCTATTTAATATTCAGGAATCCTAGGTATGTTTCTACGTTCCATCATTGCACAGATATGAAAAACACATAATTTAAACATGTAAAAATTCACACCGGAAATCAAATCAAAATCATGCATTTATCAATTCATAACACAAGAACAGATTTGAACAAAATTCATAAAACCTATGTTCTAATCCAATTAAACATGCATAATAATTTAATTTTATGTGTTTAATAAATCCTGGAATTTCCTAGGCATGTACAGAAATACGAATCAAAGGGAAAGAGATAGAAGGAGAACTTGCCTTAAACTTTCAGATTGAAAGTTAAACTTCTTCTTCCTTGATCTTCTCTCTGAAGGGTTTTCTCCTCCTTCCTTCCTCTTCCTCCTTCTCTCTTTAACTCTCTCTCTCTAGAATATATTACGTGATATATTTTCACTCCTTTTTCAACCTATAGTTGTGTATTTATAGGCTAAATAATAACCCTATTCCTTATCCCAAACCAAGTCAACTTAATAAAGAAAAATAAAAAATGAAAATATCAAAAAGGTAACTTAAAATATGTTACGTATATAATCTATGTATATCCTTATTAATTAAATAAAATATATACATCAGATTATTTATTTATACTAAAGTTACCATAATATTAAAAAGGTAACTTAAAACATGTTACGTATAAAATATATGTATATCCTTATTATATAAATATATAAAATATATATATTAGATTATTTATTAATACTAAAGTTACTATAATATTAACAAATTACTTTCCTTTTTATATATATGTATATACATATATATCTATATATATATATATATATATATATATATATATATATATACAACTATCTATGGGTAATTATCCATATCCATCCAACCTCCTATCCAAGTAGTCCATAGGACCCAATTAGTTAGCCCATTACCACTAACCATAACCATAAAATAAAATATTTAAATATTTAATTTACAATTAATTACAATTAATCAAATACATCATCTAAGCACACAATCTAATTAAACAAATAATACAAATAATACCTAGACAACATACAAATAACACATAGATAAGTAGCCAATTAATTAAGTAACACTTAATTCAATTAAACACATAAACAATTAGTCAAATAATCAATTAAACAATTAAAAAAATACAATAAAAATAAATAAATAAATACTGAGACTATCCTTTTAAAATTAGGGGTATTACAGGGATGGATTGTTATACATATATCAAATCACTATACTAGATGGCTGATATTTTGTATTGGGAGGACACGAACTTTATATATATGATATGGTACTATGGTATGAGTTTGAATCCCAGGACTATGGTTAGGGTGCGTATATCGCCTAGGATGGATAGCTGGACAGTAGTTGCTGTTCCCTGGTAGGTCTAGGTACACATGACCACATTATGTGCGATTTGCATAGTATCTCTACTCAGGCTGAGACAGACCTATTGGACTAGTGAGCGTCTTATAGTGTGTACTTATACATATATGGACTACTCTAGATATTGTTGAGTCTATCTAGGATGTATCTGTGTATCGGATTCCTGTTTGGATCGTAATAGAATAGGACTTGTGTGTGGGCCTGACCCACTCTCTTATTTTTCAGGTGCGCGTCAGTTCCAGGGTTAGAGCTTGATCGTACAGAGCAGATACGGACTTCTATTCCTCCGACTATGTAGGACTACTATCTTATTTAGCTTTTGATTTGGATTACAGTTATTTCCTTTCCAGTTTGAGTTTTATTTTAGGGGTCCATTTGAGGGATTCCCGAGTTGTTAACTTAATGAAGTTATTTTGGAGCTTAGATTTTAATAATTATATTTTGAGGATTTTCAATTAGAATTCGTTTCCGCCATTTTTATATTTATTTCTTATTTCACTTTGTATTCCGTATTCGTTTTAAATATTAATTCTTTGATATTCCCCTCGGGTTTGGGCCTGGGCCTGATCAACCCGTGTCTCGGATTCAAGGAGTATCACACTTATCATTTTGAAAACTAAGGATATTACAGTAAGTAATTTACTGGCCGATGTCCGCAACGGCCACCGTCGTTGAAAAGAAGATGCTTCATCAGGTTGTCTCGAACCACTGGAAACTCGATGTCGCAACTCGAGGTTTCGTCAACCAAGTCTATCTCGGTGGTGACACAGCCGGGTGACTCGTCAGAGTTTGATGTGATCTCAAGAGTCGTTGACGGAAACCAACAATAGCGGCGATACTAATGGTGTGTTTAATTGAGATTTTTTGTGGATTTTTCAAGGGTTCAATTAATGGGTTTTGGTTGCGGTGGCAGAGGTTATAGTGATGAGTGGAGAGAGAGAAAGAAAGGGGTGGGCGGTGGTTGCGGTGGGTGGGCAGAATTGGTGGTTTGGTGGATTTAGTGCTGGCTTGGTTGGTGTTGGGAGCGGCGAGGAGAAGAGAAAACAGAGAGAAGGACAGAAATGGGAACCAGTCTGCAACTAGAGGATAGAAAGGTCATTTCAACATTCAAATTGGTCAATATAAAAAGTCAAAGGGTAAAATTATCAATTCATTACCATTGGGGTGTCTTTGGTAGCTGTATCAAACTTGAGAGGATGTCTTTGTCCCAAAATAGGATGACTTGCATATGTGTGTCCTTTTGTCAAACTTTAGGAGGTGTTAGTATACTTTACCCTAATATTTACTATTTGGATACTTCTAATCATTGACAGGCATCAAATCAGTATCTAAATATTCAATACCACAACACTTTCAAAGATGTGCCCGTCCTTCCTGACTCCAACCTCTCCTCCTAGCAATATGAATCCTAATATTTTTTTATTTTTTATTATTATTTTTGACAGCTTAGTAATCTCACTAAAAAAAAAAAAAAAAACAACAACAACAACAACTATAGTTCTCCATCCCACCCCTCATAGAAGTAAAAAATAGCCCAAGTACCATTTAAACCACTCTTACATCCATCCACTAAACTACTATTCAATCATAACAAGCAGTGCTTACCCAGCTCCTCTACAATTGTAGCACTTACTAAGCAACATGAAACCCATGACTCGCCGGACTACCATCCAAGATCACCCACAGTCACCGCTGCTACAATGGACAAAATCAAGAGGGCTTTACAAAATGATAAGATTCTTAACCCTTCATGTAAGGAAATCTCGGAGGTCTGCTATTTACCTGAGGGAATTGACGTCATAATCATGGATGCTTCTAAACTCGACTTGATCAATGAGGTCTCAAGACTGAAGAACCAGCTGAAGGCTGCAGAGGACAAGCTGAATATAGTGAAGGAGACTTCAGGACCTCAAGGGGACGCTGGGTCACATGAGGTACCGTTAAGTAAGCTTCACCGACTCATGGAAGCTGAAACTAATCACACAGAGCTGATAAGCATTTTCGGGGAAGTCATTGTTTGCTCAAGCGGGGCAGATGGCCAAAGATCCGATCAACAGCAGCAAATTCAAATTTCAAACTCCTCACCCCACAAGTCACATCAGTTGGGAGGACGTGTAGCCCCCTCTCTTGTCACTATTTGTCAGGATAAAGCACCCTCACTCTCTGCACCTATACCTGCTAAACCCAGTGTTCAAAGTGGGCCTTCTTTGACTAGTGAAGCGTAACTTTTATCTACTGGACAATCATCTTCCCACCAGCAAGAGACTAGCCCATTGCCCAATGAACAACAACCTATACCACATGCCAGTAGATCATGGGCAGATGTTGTGTAACAAGCACTTCCTTTGCCCTCTTTTCAACGAATGATCTTTGAGTTCTTTGAGCCCACTAAGACTGACAACGGATTTGTGGTTGAACCACCACCTGAGGTTAAGGCTGAGGGAAACTCAACATGGGTAGGCTTACTTGCTGGAAGATTTGCTCTTAAAAAGCCACCATTCAGTTTGGTGCAAAAGATAACAATGAAGCTTTAGAGGGCCAAAGGACTTTAGCATGTTTATGCTGATGGAAGGGGCATTTACTACTTCAAGTTTGATAATGAGGCTGTAACTTGCATGGTTCTGGCGTCGGGGCCGTATCACATGGCTGGGAAAACACTCCAGTTGTAGAAATGGCAACCTCTTATGGCACAAGACCTGGGTAAAAGTCAATTTGTACAAGTTTGAGTCAAATTTTATAATATTTTAGTGCAATTCTGGACTACAAAAAGGGCTAAGCCACATAGCTAGTGCTATGGGCAGACCTTTAAAGGCAGACATGGCAACTGATGGAAGAGAGAAATTCAAGTATGCAAGAATATCTGTTGAGATTGACTTGAATGTACCTCTAACTCACTCATTTCCCTTGAAAAAAAAGAGACGGTAGTTTGGTCAACATGCTTGTTGAATACCAGGGGATTCCCAAATTTTGTATCTCATATAAGAAGGTTAGGCACATTGCAGCCATTTGCCCCTCCCCCTTGACAACAGCTAATTCCTCCAAGCAATGGAATGTGGTTACTAAAAGGAAAGGAGTACACTCAAGACAGTGCTCCCTTACCAATGTCCCTAACCTTGGTGGTGAAGCGACTCCCATCATCACAGCAAGCACATCTCAAACCCCCTTACTTCCATCAACATCAACCCTAAATACCATACCCAGTGACCCACAATTACAATTACAAGCCCTTGCCCTCACCATACCAACAGCTCATGACCCACCACCTCCAACAAGGTGTTCACTATTACAAGCTAAGCAATTGGTTAGATCCCTCCTAACCAAAGTGAGCTGTGGCAACTTGTCAAGCACATGTTCTACATCTTATGCAATCTAAAATGAAGGTTTACCAGATGAAGCAAGCCACATAGAAGGTTCATTAAATAATTTAGTTGGCCTTGAGCAGTCAGTTCCACTTTCCACTTCTTCCCACAGTCAATCTAGTTCGGCTTCTTCAAAGGGCAAGGAACCACTACAAAGATCAAGAAGGGTGTACACTTGAATGTCTTCCCCTACAAGGGGTTAGGGTATCTGAGAGGTAAGCTAAAGGCCCCTCTCAATGACTAGTTTCGCAGCATAGAATGTGAAAGGCTTGAACAACCTCTTTAGGCAGCTTGCAGTGAAGGATCTCATTTCCTCTTGTAAGCGAGATATGATTTCTATTTTGGAAACAATGGTTTCACGGGGTAACATGGGGAGCATTCTAAGGTTTATTGCTCCTAGGTGGTTATGCATGTATAACTATGATTTCTCAGCCTTGGGTAGGATCTGGATTTTTGTGGAATCCAGACAAGTTAAAGGTGAATCTTGTTGGGGGCAGCTAGACAGGTCTTGCACTACTCTGTGACATTTTCTGACAACACTCATCTTTTTGTTTCTTTTGCCTATACTGCAAATTCGTACGCAGATAGGAGAATGCTATGGGAAAACATTATTGCTCAATTAATCTCATCCACAGGCTCACCTTGGATTGTGCTAGGAGACTTTAATGTCACCATTAATTCTAATGAGAAGTTTGGAGGTTCACAGAGGTGGACTATTGATATGACAGAATTTAAGGAATGTTTGATGTAGTCTCAACTGGATGATTTAAGGTTTTCCGGCATTCAGTTTACTTAGAACAACATGAGTTTGGGCCACGCTAACATTGCTAAGAAGTTGAATAGGGCTTTAATTAATGAAAGATGGACTCTCTCTTTCCTTATGTCTTACTGCACTTTTTTACCCCCTAGTGTATCGGATCACAGCCCCATCTTAATCAAGTTGGGGCCTTCCACTGCACCTAAGAAGCTTCCATTCAGGTATTTTAACTCCTGGGCTTCTAACCCCATATTTCTCCCCACTGTTGAGCAAGTATGGGCTACCCCCATAAGTGGGGCTCCAATGTTTATTGTGGTACAGAAGCTGAAATCTCTAAAAGGGATCCTAAAGGTGAAGTACAGGGTAGAAATTTTCAATGCTACTGAAAGGGTATCACAGGCTAAGCAAAACTTATTTGTTTGTCAGCAGTTATTGGATACCAATCCTAGGGACAGTAGTCTCAAGAATCCAAGAAAAGGTTCTCATGCAACAATTTTCTGATTTTACACTTGCTGAAGAGAGTTTCATCAAGCAGAAGGCGAGGGTCAAGTGGTTGAAGGAAGGGCATAGCAATACAGCTTTTTTCTTTAAAGTCTTCAATGCAAAGATTAGCAAGAAGAAAATCATTTGTCTAATTGCTGCTAATGGTGACTCCATTACATCAAAAGTGCTTGTCAGGGATGAAGTTGTTGCTCATTTTCACAACCTGTTAGGCTGCTCGCCTCCTCATTACCCAGGAAGAGATGCACCGTGATACCTCATAATTTCAGAACATAGGTTGATCAAGTCCGCGCACAAAATCAGGGAAATATCAAAACAATTAAATTATTTAAACAAGCACAGAATACAAAGATGGAAAAATAAAGAATAAGTAAACCGCTGAAGAAAACTAAGAACTAAATATTTCATTAATTAATAATTCTCCAACAATTACAACTCGGGAATCCCGTAACTCAAGGACCCCTTTAAAACATTATCCAATAATCAAATACTACTTAAAAGTATACAAGATGAATAGATGAATGATAGTCTCTCAGTTACGGATCCTCAACCTCGAAACTGGAACTTCTAATAGCCTGAAAAAAAAATCGTGGGTTAAACACTACAAGCAAGTTCTCTCTACCAGACCTCTGAAAATCAATAAATAGATCATTTCTGGTCAAAACCAAACCTAATAAAGTTTTAAGCTTAATATACCATGATATACATATATATATAAATAATTATATACAGTATAACAATATCATCTATAACTGTGTGCATTAATTCCAAAACCATTATCAATGATTAAATAATAATCATACCTAGTCCAATCCACAATTTCTTTTTAAAGATTCTCCTCTAACCTTAATTCTATTCTAGACGGCAATTTAATAATTTAAACAATAAAATATAATAAAAAGAACATTTTATTTACTTCCAAAACCAATAATGATTTTAAGTATTTAAATCACATAGTCAATATCTAGGCTTTGACAAATTATCCATGTCACCACCAGTATTATTTTATTAATATGTATAAAATAATACACTAATCTATACGTACTAGACTATTCTAATTTAAGAATATCTAATCATAATCTAATCTATACATACAATAACCATAAATGATATATTTTAATCATTTAACACATAACAATATAATTACACTTTGACAAATCAATCATGTCGTTATAAATACATTTATTTATATATTGGCAACTCAACCATGCCACCTTTAAGTATCTTTATTTACACATTTGGCAATTCAACCATGCCTCCACAAGTATATTTATTTATACATTTGGCAATTCAACCATACCTCCACAAGTATAATTATGTATACATTTAATTAGCAACTCATCCATGCTTCTCATGTATGTATTTTATACATACAAATATTTAGGCAATATATTTAATTCTTTGGCAATTCATCCATGCCTACACTTTAACCATGAGCCAACTTTAAACTTACAATATGCTAAAGCATACTTAGCCATCCCATGCATATTATACGCATATCATAAATTTAATAATCAACCTATCAAGATATACCAAATACGAATGATAATATTAACCACCTTAAATGATATATATATATATATATATATATATATATATATATATATATATATACACACACACACACACACACACTTGCTTCCATAACTAATACATTAATTAATTATAATTACACTAATTAAATTCAACTAATTATCGTAGCAGCATCCTACAATCCTCAAACACCTAAAATACATACTCTAATAATTAATTCCAACATTTATAAACTTGAAATCAATTCTGGAACATCACAGGGCTCCACAGCAACTTTTTGGAACCCCAAACACGTCCACACGCGCCCCCAAATGTTCCTACACATGCTGCACGCGCTTCCACGCGCAACCCCAAACAACTACGCGCCCTCACGCGCTGCACACGCGCCTGATACTCTTTTTGGCTGATGTGGCATGCTGCCATTCGCTGGATGCATGCTTGTCCTTGTACACGCGTCACACAGGATCGTCTCACTGCATCTCTATATGCCTCCATGCACTAGCGCCTCATCACATCAACTCTCCCTTCAATCAGCCACATCTAAGGTTCAATTTTGTGACACATTGAACCTCCATGCACACGCATCACACGGAATCAATCTAGTTAACTTTAAATAATCCAATGACCAAGATTAGCTTGTATACCAAATTCTTATGCACTCATCCACACTGGATTTCTCGCCCCTTGATGCGCCGATGCCCAGTCGTGCACATATATATAAACAGTATATATTTTCATATAATTTTTTTTAACAATTATAAGAAAATAAAATATAATAATTTCCTAAAAATATAGAACAATGCAAAAAAAATATCTAGAAAAGTCCAAAAATTACAAAAAAATTCCAGAAACTCTAAAAACCCTAATTAATCATATTGGGTCCAAGATCAACCTATAGATTTATTTTAAAATAGATACAACACATATATGTATAAATTAAAACCCAAAATTCCAAAAGAATTAAAAACATAAAATTTCATACTTTTAATTCTTCAGATCTAACTATGATTTAATTAATAAATTTATTTAAAGTCTTGATATTCAAGGTAAAATATTTATGAGTTCTAAGAGGAAATATATAGAAAAACTCGCCTGAAGGTTTCGAAATAAAACCGACGCTTCAAGCTTGACTGTCTATTCCAATCCCAACATTCTCTTTTTCAGATCCGACCTCTTCCTTGTCCGCCCTTCTTCTTCTCTCTCTAACTCTCTTATTTTTCTAACGTGTAAATTTTTTAACAATCAAACCTTATGTGTATATTTATATACATTAATTACCCTAATCTTATTCCTACTAGGATTACTAACTAAAAATAATAATAATTATCTTTTAAATAATAAAACATATATAAACATATATTATATTACCTACGTGTGTGTGTGTGTGTATATATATATATATATATATATATATCTCTTCCATAATTAACTATTGGTTAATTAAATCATATATCCTATATATATCCATAAATATATATCTATATATATATCCTTTTATAACACTAACTAATTAATTATATATAAATATAATTAAATATATAGTTATTACTATACAAAAATTATTATTTTAAATCACAAAACCATGGGCTTTATTAATTAACCCAATAAAGCTTCATTCAAGCCCAAGACCATATCATTTGGTCCAATTTCCCTTAAGCCCAATCCAATTAATTTAAATAAATAAAATAATTAAATAAACACTTAAATTAAAATAACTAACTACATGAAACATATACACAAACAAGAATGTACAACTAAGTCACATCATATCAACACGCCAATAATTCCATCAATAATTAAGTATACAAACAATCAATCATCATACCAATAATTCACGAAATATAAATAAATAAAACAATTAAACTAAGCATTCAATAAAACAAATCAAATAAAAAAATAAAATAAAATAAACACAATTAATTCAAATTAAATCAAATAAATTATTTAAAATAAAATAAAAGTAATTAATTTCAATTAATAATTCATTTAAAATATCGGGTATTACATGCACTACAACCTTTTATATCCACCACAGTTCCTAGTGATTTTCTACCTCTACTGTGCTCTATACCCGCTGATAATGAAATTCAAGCTTGCTTCATGTCCCTCAGTAAGGAGAAATCCCTTGGCCCTGATGGATTCAATGTTCATTTTTCCCAAATGGCTTGGCCTGTGGTAGGAAGGGATGTGATTTCTGCCATTAGAACTTTTTTTTTTTTTTTACGAGAAGGCTGCTTAAGGAAGTAAACAACACCTAAATTGCTCTGGTCCCTAAAAACTCCAACCCTACCACAAAACATGATTTTAAACCTATTTCATGTTATAATACCCTTTACAAATGTATTACCAAGCTCCTCGCAAATAAATTGAAACAAGTCCTGCCTGCTATCATTGGTCCTTCTCAAAATGCATTTGTCAAAGGCAGACATATTGGGGACAGTGTTCTTTTGGCTCATGAACTGCTACAGGGTTATCAGAGACATCTCTCTCCATCAAGATGTGCTATGAAGGTTGATCTTATGAAAGCCTTTGATTCAGTTGGCTCGGAGTTTCTTTTGGACACTCTATTTTTGTTTGGGTTTCCTCAGCAATTCATCCAGTGGATAAGGGCCTGTATCACATGCCCTTCCTTCACTATTTCTCTAAATGGTGAATTCAAAGGGCACTTTCAGGGGGTCAAGGGGCTCAGGCAGGGAGACCCCATTTCATCACTCCTCTTTGTGATTGCTATGGAAGTCTTCTCTTTTATCACCAAAAACTTTATTGCCAATAGCCCCTCATTCAAATATCACTCAAGATGTAGGAGTTTAGGCATCTCCCACCTCATTTTTGCTGACGACCTCCTACTATTTTCCTATGGGGACCTTGCATCTGTTTCTACTCTAAAAAGGGCCATTGATCATTTCAAAACTCTCTCGGGACTTTGCATTAATAGCTCAAAGAGTAAATTCTTCTTCTTTAGAGTGGACAGCTCACTCACAGCTGGGTTTGAAAGCTTGCTTGGCTTTAAATGTGGATCACTACTTATCATGTATTTGGGGGTGCCACTTGTAACCACTAGGCTCAAAGCTGCAGACTACAGAGGGCTCGTTGAAAGAATCACTCACAGAATCAATCACTGGTCTTCCTCCTTCCTATCCTATGCAGGTAGAGTACAATTGATCCAATCAGTGCTATATAGCATGGTCAATTACTGGTCGAGTATTTTTTTACTTCTTAAATCAATTATTGTTGAGATTAATCAACTGATGAAGAATTTCCTATGGACGGGGACTGGGGATAAACACTCTAGGGCTAAAGTGGCTTGGTATAGGGTTTGTCAGCCTAAAGAATGCAGAGGCCTTGGGTTTAGAAATCTGGAAAATGCGAATGTGGCAGCCTCCCTAAGACAAATTTGGACCATACTCTCAAATAGAAAAGACAATCTTTGGGCATCATGGGTTAACACTCAGCTGGTTAGAGGGAGATGCTTTTGGACTATTGGTATCACACAGACTTGCTCCAGTAATTGGAAGAAAATACTACAGCTTAGAGGTCTTGGAAGAACCATGCTTCGATGAAGGGTTGGTAATGGGGAGAAGACTTTCTTTTGGGAGGACAATTGGCTGGACGGAGGGCCTCTATCCTTGAGGGTTGCTAATGGGTTCATTGATGACTCGCCAATCTCTTCACATCAGAGGCTTGCAACACTCACCGTGAATGGTGCCTGGGCTTTCCCTGAGGTTCTGGTTGACATGTTTCCGGACCTTGCCCGTATTGATCCGCCATCCACTTCCAATGATTCAGCTGTTTGGACGCCATCACCTACAGGTTCTTTCTCACTTGGCCACACAATTGGCTGGATCGACACGCTCTATTCCCCAAAGCAATGGCACCACCTGATATGGAATCCTCTTTCTATCCCGAGATGCAAAATCACACTGTGGATGGCTGTGCAAGGAAGGCTCTCCACTTTGGACCGAAGTAGACTGAGGAATGTTAACGGATTGAGAGTTTGCCTCCTCTGTAACGTGGTCAACGAATCCTGTGATCATATCTTCTTTGCTTGCACATACACAAGACCAATCTGGATCCATCTCCAAAGCATAGCCAGATTCCATGCTCCACCCTCATCATGGTCCGATTTCATCCTTTGGGCCTCCCATCGCTGGGCAAGAAGGGATCTGAGAAATTCGGTGAGGAAGCTCATGCTCTCCACCACCGTCAATAAAATCTGGATGGAGCGAAACAATAGAGTATTCACCAATCAAAGAAACTCACAGATGGTGGTCTTAAAACAAATCACAAACATAGTTAGACAAAAATTACTTTCAACCACCATCAAGGACTCACATTTTGCAAGAAAAATGGTGCTGTATTGGGAACTACCAGCGTCGATCCTGAGACCACCGGCGGAACCACCAGACGGAGCAGCTTAGGCCTATGGCTTCTGATAGCCCTTGATCATACACCGGATTGATTGCAAGCTTTGACAGCGATAGTCTCCGATTTGCCCTAGACTAAACGCTGTCATCGCATCTGTGTTGGGCTAACCCTAGTGATAGGCTTTTGTTTGTTATTTTGTTGATAATTTTGTTGGGCCTGTCCATTAATCATTGGGCCGGTCTTTTTTCTGGTATCTTTTTGTAAAGTTTTACCATTTATACAATACTTACTTACCTTCCCAAAAAAAAAAAAAAATAAATAAAATAAAATATGAATCCGAAAAATTTTTACTTAGATATTGAATGCTTGGGATTTTGAAAAATTCTTTATTTTTGGAATGGGATTTATGAGTTGACTCGGGTGAATCGGCACTCAACTCTAACCACTCAGGCAAGTGAAAGCACCTGCTAAATCAGTCCTAATCGTTCTAGACCCTTCTAAATATTTTATTTTCCCAATTTGTGTTAGGGCTTCAAAATTCTAGACCCTTCCTACTTGGAACCCTCCAGAGTTCGGATCACCTCTTGCCCTAAATTTCTCACATAATTACCAACTCTCCCTCTCTACAGGGTTGCTCATCACCACATACTCTCTCTCTCTCTCTCTCTCTCTGTCTCTGCTTTTTGTCTTTACAATGGCGAAATACGGAGAAGGCGATAAGCGGTGGATCGTGGAGGACAGGCCAGACGGAGCGAACGTCCACAATTGGCACTGGGCCGAGACTGATTGCATCGACTGGTCTCGGAACCTTCTCACGAAGCTTCTCTCCGACCACACAATACTCGACGGCGAGGGCAATCTCTACATCAAGACCAAGAAGGTAGATAAGGTCGATGGGGAGGCTTATGTCAACGTCCGCAAGGGCAAGATCATACCCGGGTACGAGATCAGCGTCACCATCTCTTGGGAAGGCGAAGTCAAAGATTCAGATGGCAAAACCTTGCTACTCGCCGACGGAATCGTAGAAATTCCGTATATTGCCGACGAGAACGCCGACGAGGACCCCGATATCAGGGTCGTTGTGAAGGACGAGGGCCCAATTGGGAAAAGATTGAAAGATGCCTTCCTTGCGAAGGGAAAGCCCTTTGTTTTGGAGCAAGTTAGGGTTTATGTCAGTGCGATGGCGAAGGGTGGGCCGGCGAAGGAGGAGTTGGAGGTGAAAAAGCCGGTGGCAGCGGCCGAGAAGAAGGCTGCGCCGGTGGTGGCGACCACGGCCGCACAGGGGGTAAAGAAAGAGGAGGTGAAGAAGAAGAAGAAGAATAAAGAGGGGTTTAAGACAATAACGTTGACGGAAAAGTTTAGTTGTAGAGCGGTAAATTTATATGAGATATTGATGGATGAGAATAGATGGAAGGGTTTTACGCAGAGTAATGCAAAGATAAGTAAGGAGGTTGGTGGGGAGATTAGTATATTCGATGGGTCGGTGACGGGGACGAATGTGGAATTGCAGGAGGGGAAGTTGATTGTGCAGAAGTGGAGGTTTGGGAGTTGGCCTGATGGCATTCAATCATTGGTGAGCTACTTGCTTTTACCTTCATGTTTGTATGTGTGTCTGTGCCAGGTTTGGTGAATTTATGTGTGTTTATATGAAAAAGCACAATTTTATTCTTTTTATTGCTTGATAAGATATTGTTGAGAACTAGATGATCTTGAATTTTATTATTGCATAACCTACTTGGTATATATATTCATGTAGAAGTTGTGTATATAAGGTATACATGTGTGCACATATGTTTAGATACCATTGCAATTTTCTGTTGTGATATGATTAAATAGTAACCAAACTGAGACACTCACTACTGTATTCTATCACACTTGCGTGTATATGTATATATAAATTTTCATGCCTGTATTGATTTTGTGTATATATTGCCAAAAACATGTAAATGTATATGGAATTGATCACAAGTAGGGGTTGGTTTGAGATTTGATGGGGATTAGTTGACCATGAATTTCAGTCTTTCATTCATTAGTGCAAATATTTATATATTTACACACAAAAGCATTCATGCTATGTTTGGGAGCACCGAATCGGCAGCTTGGATTTGGGATTGGAGAAAATTTATTCCAAAGCACCCATTTGGTGCTCCCAACGCAACATCAGTACTTTTGAGTACTTTTCTACTAGGTACTATTGTTCTACTAGTTATAAAAGTTTATTGACGATTGACTAGTTCACTAGTGAAGTTTGAATATTGATGTCTTAGGTGCGGCTTACATTTGAGGAGCCTGAACCTGGGGTTACAATTGTGAAACTGACACAGACTGATGTTCCAGAGGAAGACAGGTTGGTATCAGTTGATGGATTATTATAAATTTTGAATTTGATTGCTGTTATTGAGGTCTTAAGGTTGATATCTGATAATGCAGATATGGGAATTCAACTGTGGTGGAGAATACTGAGAGGGGATGGCGAGATCTTATTTTCAACAAGATACGTGCAGTTTTTGGTTTTGGAATATGAGCTTTTCCGGTTAAAGTCTTGCCAAAGTGTAGAATATTCATAATTTCATGTTTCATCCAGATTTTAGTTTTGGATTGAACGTGGCAATTTACTGAATGGAATGTTGTGGTTGTCATCGTCCTACTAGTCCATGTGGTTGAAGTCTGTAGTAGAGTGATTCTCCTTTTCTTATATCTCTTAATGACCACTTTTATTGTTGAACTAATAACTGCTTGATGGTAATGACCTAGATGTGTGTCTTACAAATCAATACACACATGGATTTGATCTGTGTGCGATTGTTATTATGTTCTTGTCTGGATTTGATCTGCGTGCCATTCTTATTATGTCCTTGTCTGGATTTGATCTGCGTGCCATTCTTATTATGTTGTTACCATAGATGGGCATTATACGTATTTGTTGTTGATTTGACTTTATGGCTCATTGCGTCCTTGTCTGGATTTGATCTGCGTGCCATTGTTATTATGTTGTTGCCATAGATGGGCATTACACGTATTTGTTGTTGATTTGACTCTATGGCTCATTGCTGCAAACATGTTCATGCTCGTATATTTTTATCATTGGTATCATAAGTGATCTCTATTCTTTTGTAGTATTAGTTATTAATGCAATAATTTTAGTTTAGCCAGTTATTTTCAGTACCATTCTTAACAAACTATATTTTTTTTCCCATTTGCTTAACAATCTATATTTATAGAAGATACATCAATAGTATGATGGAGAATTCAGTAGTAACAGGTCATGACCATGTAATATTAAATTTAAAAACCTTCAATTTGACAAATTACATATTCTAATTGTAGGCACTACCCTTTTTAGATGCTGTTTTCTTGTCCATTTCATATTGGTCACATTTCTTGGGTGAACCACTGTTTCATGGTTGTGGTTTTGAGAATAGGGTTTTGTTGCGTATCTGGAATTTGAGGAATAATCGAAGCATGAAGGTTTAAACTTTAAAGGAGGTTGATCCAGAAGCTGTATAATGAAATTGAAATGTGACTTCTGGTAGAAGGGGTCTGTATAAGCATCTATTGGTGGATGGACGTATAGAGTAAATTACAATTTGGTTGTAGATTGATCCATTAAAATTTCTGAGAAGTTACTCTTCTCTCCTTGGGTATCTTTTGGGAAAACTCTGGTTGGGAAGGCTCTTCCTGTTGGAGTATGTTGTCAATTTATACTAGTATGTGGCTTGGATGGTCAGTGTTAGGATTTGAATAGGCAGTCATGAGATTCCTACCAATTAATTTCACATTTTTTGCGTAAGGAATCTTGCTTGCTTTTGCTTGCACGTTGATGGTGTTCAGTTTGTATAGAACCATAGGTTGTTATAGTGGCGTTCTGTATCAAGTTTTCCCTATTTGAATTAAACATTAACTGGAAGTCAAATTTAACTGAAATTTTGGCACTTAGTTCTTTTTCGAACAAGGAAAATTCATATACTTTATTTACTGCAATTGGTATTTTCTCCTTTTGAACTTTATTTCTATTTCCACCAATGAAAATTGATTTACTTTAATTGGTATTTAACTTGTTGAAGATATAAATCAGATAGCTAAAGGAGTTCGAGTTTGTATACTGGAAAAGCTCATAGATGAGCCAGAGAAAAAAAATTCAGTCTATTCTGCAAGTTTCCCTAGACGAAAGTAAAAAAAGATTGAAAGGTTGTGTCATTTTATAGATACTATTGACTTAATTTGTTTTGTCAGAGTAGTTGGGTAGGATGGTAGATTGCGATAAGATTTCATGGACGAGTTCCAATAATGCAACAAGGTCTGCTCAGCGTTGGAAATTGTTTAATGTTTACTCTCATAAAATCATTTAATTTCCTTAATCATTTAGATAAAGTTCGCAAGTCTGGGTATATGAAATATTCTTACCAGTGCTATTTAACTGATTAGAAATGCAGTCTGGTGGTATTGGCTTTTGGAATTTGGAAATTCTTTGGTTGCGTAAAACTCCATAACAGTGAGGCTTAAGGCCTCCCACTTTTGTTTTGAGAGGTCTGTTAAGAGGCATTGGTGAGATCAGGCTCTTGGAGATATTAGGATACTTTCCCGTCTTTTAAGCAAAATATAGAAAACAGATATTTCTTTGCGACCCTATTCTCTTGGTTTTCACATGTACAGTCTGTAGTTTACACGGGTCTTAGTTTTATGCCCATATGTCAGCTGCATGTTTCGCAATTTCTCTCTGGTCCAATCTAGGGCTGTGTTTTGATCCAGATGTAATGGTGAAGAGTATTATCTGATCATACGCGGGCAGACTCTGATCGGAAATGCTTCTACATGGACAATAACACAACTGTAGACTGTAGATTGTTTGGCTTTATATTTCAAATGGTAATTTAGCAGTTGTTTCATTGCTTGCCTTGGGAGAACTGTTTACATGAATTTTGTTTTCATTCTTGTCATTCTAGGGCAGTTTATTTCTTCTATGTTTTGTGCATGTATGATTATGTTTTGTCATGTGAAATTGAAGCTTGTAGTTTTATTCATTCGCATCAGAGTCCTTTTTCTATATTTACCCTTTGTTTTGTTGGTATTTCCGCGCTTAGTGTCTCTGATAATATCTTTTGAGCTCTGCAATTACACAGGGCCCACCAAAATTTGCCATATTGTTTTTGGTAGGTATTCTGTGGGATTGGGATTGGCTAGAAATCTGTGTCTAGCCTTTTTGTTACAATTCATGTCATGGAAATTGGCCTTGTTTGAAGTCTACTCAAAGTCTCAAACAATTAGTTACCTGGCTTGAACGATAGATATTGCAGGGTTACAATTGTCCTCATCCCTCGCATGATCTTTGGACGTATATGCAAAGTGAAGCTCCACAATAGTTATCTTAACCATTCACTTTAGATTTTTGTCAAAGGCTTCTGTCGAAAAGATTTATTAGACATTGGATCCCTGTTTATGCCATTAGATTGTTCAGTAGGGTTCGAATACTTTGGATCAACTGGAGATGTGATCTGCTGCATTGATCTTTATGTAATATACATGAATGGTTTTAGGCTGTTGGTTGGATGCATGTGTAATGAGCTATTTAAATGTCGAATTAATTCAAAGATGATGAGTTCCTTGGTAGTTGCATTTCTAGGGTAGGGAATTTTCTTTCTTTTAATCCTCTATTTCATTCATTCATTTGCTTTTATACTTGGTATGGGGCAGAGATAAAGCAGGTTTGATGATAGATTTTAGGATGGAAGCTTTTGTGGATCATATGCTTTAAAAAAGACGAGATAAAGCAGGTTCGATGATAGATTTTAGGCCAGAATGTGGATCTCACATATGGGAGTGGCCCAGTTTTAACATTTCTGATCCGGCGAAATTGGAATAGCTCTTTTAGTCCACTATAACAACCCGGCCAGAATAAAAAATTGGGACTGGCACAAAGGTAGACATTTCTCACCCTGCCTACTTGGTGGAGTAGTTCTTTTGTTTTTTTGTTACTCTTAAGCCATCGGTGGTAGTATTAACATTTATTTCTCATTTAGTATTGAAAAAGATAACAAAATGGCAGATTTTGTGATAATGTTGTACTTTCGGCAAATTGCAATACATGGACCACGCAACAAACCACAGATATATAGCAAGTATGGCCGTTTTCATGAACAAAATTAACATTAATGGGTTGTCATCTAGTCTAGAAATGGCGACAGGGACGAGGGAATTTCTTTTTCATACATTTTCTCTAAAAATAAATAAATATTGAACTAGTCTAAAAATAAATTAAAAAAAAAAAACAACAACATTATATAAGACAAGAAAATCCTGAATGAATGAATGAGTTTTGTTTATGATACATGGTTAGGGATGGAGTATTTTTTTATCCAAGTAAATAATCTGTAGAGTTGTCTAATGTATTATTGGATTTTGGCATGGTAGAGTAGTCATTCATTTAACAATACATATGCATAAAGAGAGAGAGAGACATATAGGTGATATTTAATTCATATAGCATCTTGATAAATTTAGCACGTCTTAAGTGTGCTAATGTAAGCACAATTTAGTTTGAGTAAAAGGAGAAAGTAGTGAAACCAGACTAAGAAAGCCGTATGGTATTTAAAAAAAAGTGATGGAGCTTCCATTATATATACCAATTATCTTGCTCTTCTTTATCAACCATTAATCCTTCGACTCCCAAGTAGAAGAAACCTTCTTTCGTCTGAAGCGTCCATGGGTGTTTAAAGTTCTGTGATGCTCGCACAAAGAGTAACCCACAACACTGGGTTGGCAACACCTCCATCCTCTTCCATTCGTTCGTATGCACCTTGAACTCGAACCGCCTTCTTCTACTACTAGTATCTTCTCATCACCTCCTTCACTGCTCTTCTTTGCTGCACTATCCACCGCATCATCACCCCATTTCTTCACAATCTTTCTAATTTCCTCCCTCTCCATTACCATTTCCTCACTTTTTAAGCTTCCTCTTCTCTTCTTTATTGGGATAACTTTGTTTTCTTCACACCACTCTTCTATTACTATATATATACATATATATCACCAAATGTTAATTACCGAAATCAACCATTCATATATGTAATAAGAACTAAAAAAGCAATTAACCCCACTCATCATTTGCTGGACAGCAAACATATAAGTCTATATGCACAAATATACAAATAAATGTGTATATACACTCCTTTTTTTGATTGGTTGTATGTATACAGTCCTCCCGGTAAATTAAGTGTAGTGCTGCTGAGTGTAGCACGTGCGTACCTTGGTTAGAAAAAGACGAAGAAATGGAGCTACCAGCTGAAGTTTCCACGTTCTGGTGCTGATCCGTTCTGCATCAACAACAACACGTAAAATGCGCCATTGCAGCTATATATATATATACACACACACGCACATAAACACGCGAGAAAAGCGTCTTAATGCTATCATACGCCCCCTTGCAGGCTAATGTGCGCCTGGTGATGGACTAGGAGTGACGCTAGGACGATTAGATAGATGATGGTGGTGCTTAACACTACCTCTGATCACTTGTGATAAGTTTCTTCTCGTTGTCTTCCCAGCAGCCTATTGATGGGTTCTGCAACACAGTTACGCATTTAAAAGGTACGATTAATAATCGTAGCAACAAGTAACCAGGAGGAGTAAAACTGGGGAACACACTGCTAATGTGCGCCTGAATTGGTGTGCAGGTTTTACATTTTGGGCTCTAGAGCTCATAAAATCCAGCTTCTAATACTACTATATTTATATACAAAGGCAAAAATTTATATAAAGAATATTAAGGAGAGATGTAGTGGTGTGTGTTTGGTGGTTATGTGAAGCTGGTTAGAGAGAAATAATATAGGGAATCAAACAACACACACATTAGATATACCTGATTGAGATGCATTGAATAAGAAGTGGCCCTGCTGGTGTTGTGGTTTTGTTTGAAAGAGGTGGGGAGGAGAGATTGAATTGGTGGAGCAGTGAGGGTTATGTTGTAGTGATCAGAAACTGATGAAGATTGAAGATCTGGTGGTGGTGGTGGTGGTGGTGGAGGCCATCGTTTTCGGATCCTCATATTGATGGATTGATTATCAGCGTCCCTTGCCCTAATTGCTTGTGGAAAGACTTGAAAGAAACCAAGTAATCAGTATGCCTAAATTGCTTCTATATGGCCGATCTCTCTCTCTCTCTCAAATTAGCCGAAGAAGGAAGTACGGAAGATAACAGCACAGGCCAGGGTACTGGGAAAAAGTAGGAAAAGGACTGATAGCTGTTTGTGGGCAGAGAGTGGTGGTAACATTACTTACTGCGATGCCGTTACTCTTTTGGGTGGCGACGGGAGTGGGGTCCACTCAGCACAACGACATGCACGTTGTGCACCCTGAATTCCCCCATGTATCACATCAAATCCAAATAAGAGTTGAATAATATATACGTTTGGACTTCCTATGTGATAGTTATGGAATTATAGGAGCATCGGATGGACAATCTCTACCATTTCAATCCCAAGTCCATATTATTGGGTTTGGTTGTGGTCCTGTTTTTCCAGCAATGAAGCGATGGACCAAATTCGAGATTTCACAACTGGGCCATTCTTCTATCCATTCCCGGAGCTGTTTACTGGCTCCCTCTCTGGGCCTTAGTCCTGTATCTCTCATGATGTATTCTTTTGGGCTCTTATCTTGTCCAGTGTTCGGGAGGCATCTCCCTTGGGCGTCCTTCAAATTGTCTGAATTGTAGTGCAACTATAGTGTTTTTTGTAGGGAAATTATTTTATGGTTATTATTGGTATCAGCTTTAGAGTAAATCCTGCAGTTATGTTATCTTTTTCACTCTGTTTTTTATGTGTACATGTCTGTAAAATAATGCGTGACAAATGTCACTTCACTTTCTTGATTCTACTGCTATATATAAATATTAGGGTTAAGTGCATTAAACTCCCCTCAACTTTCTTCTCTTTCCCAATAAATCCCCCTGAACTAAGTGAAGTACACTTAACTCCCTAAACTATTTCAATTGTTGCAAAACATTAGTGGGCCGTTTAAAAACTAACGTCCAAAGAAGACACATGACTCACGTGACTAGGTTAAAATCAATAAAGACAAAAATAACCTTGAATGTGTAAAGTTCGCTTATACACCAATGTATCGTCAACAAAGACTAAAAGGAATAACATATACAGATACACAAATATATATATATATATATATATATATATATATATATATATATATATATATCCCTCCTTTCTCTTCAAACAACCTACAGCATCTGTCCATGGCCATCACCTCCACCGTCCGCCCATGGCCACCATCGACGTCGCCACGGTTCTCTCCCCTACTGAATATTTTTCCCTCACAACCACTTCACCATCCACAGCCGCCAACACAACCGCTCTCTTCCCAATCCACCTCCCTCTCTTTGGCCTCCAACTCCGGCAACAACAAGAACTTCAATACCGGTGAGAAGTGGGTTTGTTCTGCAACGGTAGTGACGGAGGTGCTCGGCGATGGCGAGCTTACCGGAGAACACAATGACTATTCGCGATGGTGGCGCTGAACTACATGGGCAGACGGTAGTGAGTTGAACTGAAATGGCGGCGGCGAGCGAGGATGAACCCACGGGACGGCGACGATTGTTCTTAACGATGGTCGCGGATCAGAACGGTGGCGGTAACGACTGTAGGAGTCGCGAAGCTTCAATGAATTACGGCAATGGTGGCGATGAATTTGTAAGATGCCGGTGAGCTTACCGATGAGCAATGGAACTGAACTGGATATGGAGATTTGAGATCGAGTCACCTGAATATGGATATTTGAGAGCAAATGAGAAGGATTTGCTGAAAATCAATGGCGAATGAGAGGATGCTGAGACTGAAAATTAGGGCTTCAAATTTGGGGGTTCTTGGGATATGATGAATATATATATATCCAAACTCAAGACCAAGTCCTCGTTTGCAATTTCTTGGGTTCGTTCTCAGCATATGATGCTCTCAATTGTGAAAATGATTTCTTTCTTCAGGCCAATTATGGATGTATGAGATTTTGATAGCAAAGACTACGAGAATGGTCTGGTTTTGAATGGTGCTTGGACTATAAATAATAATTTATCTTCCCTGCTTTAAGAGTTTTATATCTGGGAAATGATTGTTCTTAGCATATTTCCAAGGTGCTATATAATAAACAATTTGCAGTGATTACTAATGCTCTTTGAACCGTGAATTCAGATTAATTCCGTCGAAAAAAGGTCAACCGTCTATGTTTGGCGATCTTCGACCATAACAAATAACATATTTAAATGGAGAGAGACATGCATCAAATCCGATCAATCCCAATATACAACCTATTTAAATTGGAACCCATTTTGATATTTTTATGTTATTACTTCACAATTTCCTCTCATCTCCTTCAATTTCTTGTTGGCCCCAAGAAATATTATTGACAAGATGGACACAGAGATGAGGGTGGTGGTGGCTGCCGATAGAGAAGAATTACAATTTATATATATATATAATTCTCCACTAATTGAGTTGTCATTCTCTTATTGGTGGAGAATTGTTTTTGTCCACTTCAATAAAATAATTTTGAGTTGGCCAATTTTCATTGGACATAGAGATTATAATTGTTACATCAGCCTATCCAAAAATAATAATACTAATAATTTTTTTAAAAAAAAAATAATTCAACACGAAGGGCTAAATGGTAATTTTTATTTTCTATTAACGGCTCCTTGACGGAGTGCAACAAAATGATAGTTTAGGGAGTTTTACTTATTTCAAGGGGGTTTCTTACAATTGAGTTATAGTTGAGGAGGGTTTAATGCACTTAACCCTAAATATTATTTACCCAAGAAGCAGAAGAAAAAACAAAAGACACAAGAAAAAGAGAAAACAACTATATTGGAATAGGATCATTGCAACCAAACATTCCAATAGTATGTGATTGAAAAATTTGTCTTTTGTTTACAGCTAAACAACTTTTATATGAGGCAATTAATGGGACACAAGGACTTCTTCTGTTCCCTTCAATTTTATTTGTTAATATTTTTTATTTATGCTTAAATTTTTATCATTTTAGGTCATTAGTTTTGTTGGTTACCAAGTGAATGTAGATCAAGAGAGGGTGATTTACCGTTTCTTTATTAGAGTCCACTGTTGATAATTTGGTAATGCCATATGAGTAATTAAAAGTGTGTAAGAGACTTTGGAGTTTAATTTTGGTAGATTTAGAAGTTGATGGAGTAGGTTTCATTTGTACTCTGAAAAGCAAAAGAAGAACTATAGGTGTTAGGCCCCCAATGTGTTCAATGATTGATGTTATGCACATTTCTGCAATCAATCAAGTAATAATTGTGGTCGGTTTTGGATGTGTGTGTTTGATTGACATGTGACTCATTTTTTCTTTAATGTATCTAAAGTTTGCTGCTCTATATTTAAACCAATCTGACCTTGTTTTTCTTCTTCTTTACCAACACATGGATCCTAATAGCACATAACCAAAATGTTTGGAACAATTTACTTATTTCTTGCTTGCTTACACTTGGGATGTCAAGCACCTCCAGTGGTGAAGTCCAGCTGCATGCACTGTCCATGCACTACATTGTTGCTTAATTATGTAAACTGCAACCAAGTGTTGCAGTCAAAGTAATACTTTCTCTTTCAAGCCTCTTTAAAAGGGTTTAAAAGGGCACGTGAGTTTGTGAATTTCTCGTCAGGATTTGAATAATAAAAAAAAAAGGTACCAATACAAGATAAACTGCATGTGAACTAGTTTCAACTCTTAATTCATTGTCATTTTTCTTATCCTAATTTAAGCCTATATTATATATGAATTACTAAAGGCCTAGTTTGATGGGCATTCCCCCACTTTCATTGTCGTCGTCTTCCACCACCACCATGGCATTCCACCACTTCCATCGTTATCGCCTTCCGCCACCATTGTTTAGAATTAATAATGATTATCATTTCATTCTTACGTCATTTCAAACATGCGACCAAATAATAGAATGAGAATGACCATATATTTTCATTTCTGTTCCATTTCATATATATATGCGTATCAAATTAGGTCTTAATTCATATACAAGTCCAATTAATTCATCGGAGTTGAGTAAAAATTTTGTTGGGGATACCGGATATGTAACATGCAGTTAAATAAAATGTTAGAATTGAGAACATAAAATGTTGAGAAGTTGAACAGCTTGGTGGCTCACACGACACCGAGAGTGAGTCCAAGTTCTGGCATTTCATCAATGCTGGCTTTGAAGCATTCTTCTTTTCTAAGTAACCAATAATGAAAAGATTGAAGAAATGGCAGGTTCTCCAATTATTGTTGGTAGTAAAGTAGTAATGCCATAAAATGTCAAATGCCCACCATTTTTACTCCAATAGCTATGGATTTGAGTGGTCCACTTTGAGTAAATTCATTTAAAGGGTAGTGTTCACATTCTGTACAGACTCGTACATACAGTAATAAATATACAAGTAGGTGTCTAACGTTTTTCATGCCACTTCCGTTACAGATGTATAAAAAATATTGTCAAAACCATCTAACACACAAATGCAACACCTTTCATGTGATATTTTGCTTCCCAGAGTTTCTTTCTTTTCTTTTTGTACAAATTCTGTATATGGACTCACACATCCAAAAGGGATTTATTTAATATAAACTTTATTAATATAGAAATTTAAGAAATAACCAAAACGCTTCTTTTTTAGATTTAGTAAAAATGTTAGTATTTTGTTTGTATATATGCTCCGTACTAGATTTTATCTTCATCAAGTCGAAATAAAAAAGGAAAATCATAAATAATCGTCACTTTTTACTTTGCCCATGCCTGATGATATTGGATGGCATGGCACGGAAAATCTCATCGAAGCTGATTTAGGGATATGAAATCACGAGGCAGCAGTAGATACAACTTAGTGGCCCTGTTTCCAATCCGTAGTGGATTGATGTAATGAGTCATCCAAATTGTTTCGAAAATTCCAAAAGTGGAAGATCTGTGACAATTCAAAAGAGTAGATTACAAATAAATGTTGCAAATATATATATATATATATATATATATATATATATATAATTACAAATAAATGTCATGTGATACATTTAATGCTTAGTGAATAGCAACAACAGAATGAAACTCGTCAAGTGAATGAATTAGTTATTCTGTTATAAATAAAAAGGTTAAGGGTAAAAAATATTTCTTCTATTATTGATATAGTTTAAAATAGTTTCTGTATAATGTAAAATATCTCTATAAATAGTTAAGGGTAAAATAGTTATTGGTATAAATAGTTTTCTTATAAATTAAAATTAATAAGTATAAATAGAAGTCATGTAAAATAATCATTTTGTTCCATTTGTGTAAGATTTTTTTTGTTTGGGACGAGAAAAAATAAGAAAAATTACATTTAAGTAGATTTAGGAGTTTTAAATAACAAATCAGTTTATTTTTAAAGTTAATTTTTCAATTTGGTTGAGTTAGGTAAAATAATTACATATGCATTAAAAATTATTATTTAGGTCAAAAATATCCTCTAAATTCTTTCAAAATACAAAAATATCATTCCTAAATCAAATAATTCTTTCATTCATAAAATATGGAAAAATTATATTTTTGAGTTGACTTTCAACTTGACATTTTTACATATGGTATATATATTACCAAAATAAATAAAATAAAAAACAACATATATATATATATATATATATATATATATATATGTGGTTTAGCTTATCCAAAAATAGGATAAGCTAAACCAAATAACCCCAAAAATTGAATATGATATAATTGGATCTGGGCTATAACCTAAGTTAACTCATGAATGAATAGTTTCATCCCGAAAGTTGTCATCAACAACAACAACAACGGAGAATTTGTGATAGTCGGCCGAAGGAGGAGCGTCGTCGTCGGAATACACATTGTTGTGGTTCATTATTCGGTGGTTGTGGGGGTGGGGTTAAGATTTGTGGTGGCGGGGTTGCTTGTGATTGTGGGTGGGAATGGTGGTGTTGTGGAGGCTGCAGGTTGTGGTTTGGGTCTGGATACAGGGTCTCATATTTTAAATTGAAAGTATACTAACCTCGCAGTGTAATTGCACACCTAACTTGAATTGCAAGATAAATGGTATTACTTTAAAATAATTATAGAGTACTATTCATTCATCTTTCTAAGTTCAGAGGCAGAAGCAGAATGAATAATCGAGTACCAAAGCAATTTTAAAACAGATTAATAACCTAAAAGAAAATGTTATTAAAAATTTGATTGTGGAACATTTGATGGGTCCTCATCGCACGTGAATGGGGCCCACTTTCAATAAAACATATTTTAGTATAGATCCCATCAAGAGAAAAGTGCATGGTGGCTCACACCGCATGAGATTGAGTCCAAGATTTATGCACTCAGAAAAATAAATAAATAAACAATAAATAAACTTTGAGAAATTAAAATGCGTGACAGTTGTGAAGTTTCAAATGCTCGCATTTTGTCTTTTTGAATGTCCAAATATTTGATATTTTGTTGTTGTTGGGGGTGATATGTCAGTCGGTGCAGGAAAGTGGTTGGCAAATGTTAGATGTGACTTTAATGAAACTGGGGACCTCTTTCCTCCGCCATTTCCTTTTCCTCCTTTATTTTCGTTGAAGAAAGTGTAACTGTTCTTCAGATTTTTCAAACTATTGTTAAAATTTCAACATAAAGACTTACATTTATTTTTTAAAAAAAAACAGATTAGTTCTCGGTAGTTATACAATCATTTTGAGATATCTTAGCAACAAAAGTAATTAGTTTTTACATTTAATCACTGAATTGACATTTTTTTTTTTTAAGATCTAAGAAAGTCAAATGAATAATTTAATTTATTTTTTAATTTAATGATTAAATGTAAAAAATGTTGTCATCACTCATGACTCATGAGACTCTTTTTAATTCATGACGAAGAGCCTTAAAATGTCATCTCTAGATTTGTCTGTAAATAGCGCATCAATAGGCATTCCGTAGTGGAATAAATTCTCTCTCCATTTCTCTCAAAAACACATATAATTCATTTATTTATTAATTTCTTACATGACAGCGTAACGTACAAAATGGAACTATATATCAATAATGATGGAAGGTTGTTTCCCTTTCTTTTAAACGAGAAATGAATTAGAAATTAAATTTAAAATAAAAAAAAAATCCTTCAACGTTAATCTATAATATTTTTCTCCTGTCATAGTTGATTAATTAAGGAGGATCATTGAATTAGGGGTGAAAGGACAAAATGGAGTCAAAATCAAGTTTTATAAATTAATGAAATTTTATGAAAATCTGAAATGGACATGAAAAATTAATGTACGTTACTCCGTATTTTTTTATTCCCAAAATACACTTCTATTGTCGTACTCACTCTGTCTCATTATAGATGTCCACGTTAAAAATTCACACATTTTAAGACACTAACTTTTATTACATTTGGTTTTCAAATTTATCCATTTAAAATATTATTCTTTGATGGGGTCCACCATTTTGATACTTCAATGTGTTTTATCTTTTAGAGTTAAATTGAGAATGTTAATAAAAATAGTGCATTGATTTTTGAAATGAGACAATTATTATGGGATAACCAAAAATAGAAAAATGGATTACTAATATGGGACGGAGGGAGTAATGAAATTATGCTAATAACCCTCTCATACCTAGACAGAGAAACCCATCTCTGACAATCCTTCCTCCCAAATAAACAACTAACAATCCCATCTGCCATCTCTCTTTCACCCACCTAACCAGCAAACCCATTTTTAAAATAATAATAATAATAAATAAATAAATAAACCAGTAAATCTTTGTTCTCCGTCTCACGTTCTCCAAAACAACTTTTCCTCCAAACTTGATTTAAATCAAAAATTCATATTAGACAAAAAGCAAAATCAAGATCCGAGATAAAAGTCAAAAACCCAACATGAAACATTCTGAAAAAACCAACACAACCTCTGTAATGGTCAATCTACGGCTCGATAATACAAAAGGTTGATGTAAATACTCGTGGATCTACAAGAAATCTTCAAGTGGGTCTGTCAAATCCAAATCACACCATAAAAATTGGAATATTCACAAATGAGAACTGGGTCTTTCTTCATTTTTCTTGAAGGTTTATAATATCAAAGTAGCAAATATCTACCCTTTTTTTTTTTTTTTTTTTTTTTAAAGTAGCAAGTATCCCTTAATTTCTGTGGTTTAGTTGAACTTGGCGACGTTGGCGAGGGCTTGGGTATAGCTTTTGGCAGTGCGGCCATCTTGGCATTACTGCACCATTTTCGGGTGATTATGTCGGAGAATGAGAGTTTGAGATGATTTTCATAAATGTGTTTCTCTTCTCTCTCTAGATATGAGAGGGATAGTAACATAATTTCATAACAATAATAAAATGATTTTTTTTTAAAAAAAATATGATATACAGTAATTTTTCATATCCATATCACACTTTCATAAAATTTTATTAATTTAAAAAATTAAATTTTAACTTCATTCTTTTATCTTTTGGCCTCTCAAAATTTTATTTTTATAAAATTGTCCCTTTATAATACATTTACCAACGAACTTGCGCGTGGAATATCTTTCATGTTTTTCCGAACGTCAACAAAAGTAACAAAATATCTGTTTTTATTTTTTTATTTATAGAGTACGAAGAGGAACTAGTTTTGTACGAACAATCACATATCTCGAGCACGTTAGACTTGACTACAGGCAATGGTAAGTTGCATGGGTCAACCGTGTGTCAATTTGGTTCTCTTTAAAATAAAATTTGACAACCAATCTCTCTCGTCTAGTCAACTGGATATATATGCCTATCAGATGGATTAGTCATGGGAAGCAATCCACGTTGGAGCCCAAACGCGTCAAAATTAGGAATGATAATTTGACCCGCTCTGCAGTTACTCGTCCCATTTCGTTTCATTTTTGACATTTTTAGAGGACCGTTTATTTGAGCAGAAATGATTTGATATAATAAAAATTCAGGTATATTTAGTGTTGGTGTGGGGGGAGGTCACCCTGTACCGCCCCGCCCGTTTAGATAGCAAATTACTTAAATATTCTTATTTCATTAATATATATATATATATTTCACTATATATTAAGTACCCTGTATAACAATATTAAAATAACAAATGAATTTTATTAATAGAAAAATTGCAATGGCAAAGAATTGAAGATGAGGGGAAAAAAAAACGAGCAAATATATTTCAACAATAAATAAATTATGATCTTAAACGGGGCGGGGCGAGTACCCGCGGGGGTAAAAATATTAAACGGTTATGGGAATAGGGTGGAAAGTTCTCTCGTTTTTACAGTTTTGGGTGGGGACGGGGCGAAATTTTTAAATGGTTGCGGGGGCGGGGGAGGGTACACCCGTCCAAACCTGCCCCTGTTGCCATCCCTAGTCAAAATAATTGGATTATTATCTCTCTTAGCGTGTTTGGATTCTCGGAGTTGGAAGGAAACCAATAAATACATAAATAAAAAGAAGAAAGAAAAAATTGAGAAAAAAGAAAAAGTATATCAACAATGAAATAATTAATAATCTAGTTATTATCCCAAAAATAAGATGATTTGAAATAAAAATATAAGGAAGTTAATGATTTTTCAAATTGAATTAAGGAATTATTATTATTATTTACTTACTTTTTTATACTCCCTCAATTCTATATTAATTGTTCTACAACAATTATCCTGTTTTAAATATCAATTCACTATAATATTTCTCAACCTTTCTAATTTACTCGCATACATAGAAATGATAAAAGTAAGATTAGTGTGGACCCACCAATTCAAATAAGAGGATAATTTTATAAATTCATTAATGCAAATGTAATACGATAATATAAAAAATCAATTTGTTAAAAGGTTTGAATTTTCCAACTAGACAATCTGAAATGGGATCCAGAAGGTTAACCAAACTCACTCTCAACTCTCAACTCTCAACTCTCAACTCTCAAGGTCTCATACAATAACAAATTACTACTTTTCTTAAAAACGAAAAAAAAAAAAAAAAAAAAAAAAAAAAATCACATATCAATTTATATTATTATAAAAAGAATATATATTTTTTCATCATGTCCCCTCTTTTGATGTTTACTACACTTTTTTGACAATACTCTGCTTTGAATTTTATTCCAGGTACGGCAAACCCAAGACAGAAAGAGCATCACTCGGCAATTGTCATTGAATTGTAAAACAATATGATGACGGTGTGTCCAAAGCCCATTTTCTGATTTATTATTGAATTGTCCGCTTAAAAATATTGCAGGCACACTCTTCTCCCATTTTTCTTGCAATAAATACACCATCGGAATAAACCTATATTGTTATTTTGATTATCAAAATAACATAAACTAGCTCAAAATTTTAAAAAATATTTGAATTTGAATTGGAATAAAAAAATATAGTCAGTGGTCAGAGGAAGCTCCAGTTGACTGGTGTTGTGGAACATCCCAAGCAATCAATTAGACTGAAAGTAGTGTGTGATCTACACTCTAATTATAATACTAATATTTGATTGATTAATTAATTGATTAATTAACTTAGCACGTACGTACGTAGTTGTAGGTGTAGGTGTGGGTACGGTTATAATACTAATATTTGATTGATTAATTAACTTAGCACGTACGTACGTACGTACGTAGTTGTAGTTGTAGGTGTAGGTGTAGGTGTAGTTGTGGGTACAAATTGGAAACATGTACGTGCCGACGCGGAAATCTACCAAATCGCTCCAATTTTGATGAGAACCGTTGTTTAACAAAACCCACTAATGAGTCATGGAAAACCACGTCAACACATGGAATCCATTCCATTGACGTATTTCTTTGAGAAGTAGTATCCAATTTACCAAGTTTGCCACTACATTACTTGCTTTTTATTTGAAGGATTTGAGACTTCCTTCTGCACTCAAATATTGAATATATTTGCATTTTTTAGAGGGAAAAAAATTAAAATCAAAGTTCAATATAATTGTAAATATATCAAACAGAGTAAATGGTTTTAAAAACAACTTCATCTCGTTATTCTTGTCGAAAGAAGATGTGTATTTATAAATATTAGAGACTTTCATCCAACTTATAATTTAAAGGGAGTGAATATATTTAACTCATATTTTTGTCTTAATTTATTGAAGAGTGAAGAGTATTTTTATATATGATAGAGAGTTTGCCTCTCTCATGTTTGATAATAATTTAAATTACTAAAACAATACTTTCTTTCTTGAGTTAGGATAAGTGCTTGGACTTTTACAAAAGAGGACTACTAATTCGCAACTGTCCTTGGATCGTTGCGGGTTGTGATTGGTTAAAATTACAGTTAATAATTTATTGTTGATGGACTCTATATATATTAAATCTTATTTATTTATGTTTTATATGTGGATTTTCATGAGTGTAAATTTTAACTGAAGTAAATAATACAATTAAATTTTTATTAAAGTAAAAAATGTATAATTGAGTTTTAGTTTAGTTATAAAAGATAGAAGTGAATAGTTTAATAAAGATAGAGGGAGATGGTAAAGATAAAGATAATGGGATAATTACACTTATTGAATTTTAGTTGAACTAAAATTATATGTATAATTGAGTTTTTGTTATTTGTAAATGATAGAAGTGAATGATTTGGCAAAGAGAAAGAGAGAAGTATGGTGGTGATAGGATAATCACATTTTAGAGATAAGATAGTTTGATGAGTGATGGATAATTATAAATGATAAGAAAGGATAAATGATTCGTTTCCAAAAAGAAAAAGAAAAAGAAAAAAAAAACAAGAAGTAAAGCGTGATTTTATAATTTACTTAAATTAAAATTTATAGTTATGAAAATTCACATCTTTAGTATAAATAAATAATATTTAATATATACAGAATCCATCAACAATATAAAGGACAATTGAAAAGAAAAAAGAAGAAGAAGGAACTAATGAATCCATTTAAAGACAACTAAAAAAGAAAGAAAAAAATAATGCAGTGACACAAAATTAGCTATATATATATATATATATAGGGTCGAGATGGAAGCAAGAGAGAAAGAATAATTGTTAATAAAAACAAGGGTAATATTGTTCAATCCAACCGATGTGAGTTGGACGGATGGATCGGCCATACTTTGCAAAACCTTTGATTTTTTTAATAAAAGTTCAATTTTATTTTATCAACTTAAAATTTATGTGTAAATGGTTTCTACTCAACATATTTAGGTCATGTTTGGGGAGCTTTCAGTTTTTAAAATTACTTCAATTGAAAAATTGTTTGGTGGGTAAATTTTTTGAAAATCTTTTAACTATCAACATGATTTAACATGACAATTATATTCTTAATAAATCATGAATAATAGCAAAAAGTTGAGTTGGAATGTACAAAGAAGGGAAGGAAAAAAAAAACATAATTAAAATGATGGAGTGAAATTGCCAATAATGCAACAACGATTAATTGGCATAATAAAACGAAAGAGAGCGATGTCAACAAAAATATCCCATTTTTTATCTTATTTATAACTATAAATCACTTTAATAGCGAAACGTGTAGCCTTCAACAAAGAAAAAAAAATTTATATATATATATATATATATTAGAGAAAGAAAAGTTATTTAAAATTTTATATATGGTTGAATTTTGGATGAGAGATCATAAATCATAAAAATTTTCAAATTTTTAAGTCAAATTGGAGTCAATAGTAATTTTTCTTGTAACTCCTTAATCTCTTTGTTCTTCCTTTGTTGAATCATTTTTCAACAATATTTTTTTCAATAAAGTTCTGTGGAATTTTCCTTAGTATTATTTTTTGGTTAGAAAAAGAAAGAAGAAGATGATATAGAAAAAGAAAGATAAAAGTTTGCAATGAAATTCAGAAATAGAAATATGTTAAATAATGGACAATATAGGAATTTTATATTTATTACTTAAAAAAGTATGTAACTTAGGGGAAGTAAATCAGGCTTTGGTTAATCGGGATTCTAAACTAATGTGACTTTTTAAAGATCCATTTTAAAAAAATTTACCAAACGCTTTCTATTATTGGTAAAGGACTTTATGGGCTTAGAAGCCTGTTTTGAGGCTACAGGAAGTCCAGTCAAACATGCCCTTATTCTAAAGCTAAATTCTTGTAGTCTAGCTGGTAAGATGCCTCTTGTTGGCATTTAGAACGCATGGATTCGAAACTCGGCACCAACTAATTCCCTAACATTTATCCTACAAAAAAAATAAAATAAAAAATTTATTCTAAATAATGTTCTTATCGAACCAAAATTTAATTGCAAATCAGATATATGGTGAAATGAAAATTATAATAGGATTAGAATCGTTTTGACACCAAAATTAGCTAATATAAAAATAAAAATGTCACACTAAAAAAAATTCTATGCCAAATTATTTAAGGATTTGTTCCTTTTCAAGTTTGATTTTGAGTTTGTACCCGCGATGTTTTGTATAGTCTGCTTCTCTTTTTCCGAATTTTGATAGGGATCCAATATCTTCTCACTCACTTGGCTTATTAGGCTCTCCATTTTTTTTTAATTTATTGGAGATTGGCTTTGTTACAACATTTTCTGTGTGTAAATGTTGTTGGATTCATAAACTCTAACTCATAATTTTTAAATTATTTTAAAATAAACTTAAAAATACATTTACACGTATAAATACCATCAATCCCTTCTTAAGGCTAGGGAGGTCAAGTTCACAATCACTAATCGGCCATTATTGTCATCAAGTCGCACCACCATCTAGTTGCTGAAGAGTGATTGTCACTTTAATCGGGACCATAACCCATAGATATCTGAAAAACAGAAACAATGGAGCCTTCTGTTTCAAATAAAAATAAACAACATGTTAGTTAACATAACAGTGTCCATACCTTAAATGAAATAAAAGCACAATTAAACACATGAATGATGCCACCCAATACATTTATGTTACTGACATGGTTGATTTTTGCTTTGAAAACCTATCTGCTCTTCTAAAATCATTACTTGAGCGATATTGCCTATTTGTAGGCGATTGTTAGAAGGAAAAAAAAAAAAATGAAAATAAAATCTCAACATTAAATTTCACAAAATGACTACTCCCAAACTAAGAAAACACCACACTCCTGCAACAGATTTTTTTATTTTTATTTACTTCCTAATTTAAAAGAATTGAAAGGGTAGAAATACAGTCATTTAATATTCTTACCTATAAATCCAAACAGCTATTTGCCGGTTGCTAAAAATATTAACTTCCTTTTAATCAATTCCTTAGAATTAAATCCCTTTTTCATCATATATATATATATATATATATATATATATAAGAGAAAACATCTGTAATGCATTATCGCACAAAGTAAGACAATCAAACACATTCATGTGTATCAGCATACACATACACGCGTATCACTACATAACAATCATACTTTTTAAACTACTTCAAGAATGTCAAAACCCCATACACTCATTCATCATCTTTTCACATTTTTCTTATCAAGACTCCCTCCGGTCTCCATGGACAAGAATTACATATAATATCCCCTCTCCTTCCAACAGTCATCCATTTCAACCTATTACATCTTTTCTCTCACTTTGTGTATCTAAATTCATTTTTTATTTATATAGTCTTTAAATTCAATTCCTCATTGGATAACAATTCCATCCTCAACTTTCCTACCGAAGTACCAAATTAAAAATAAATCAACTTCTATTTATATAGTCTTCCAAACCAACCACAACTTACCTGGTAACAAGTTATCATATCAAACTCAACTATAAAATAACATTCTAATAAAGCCCCCCAAATTTTCTATCTTATACAAATTTTTAGACTTTCAAAGCAGAGAAGGAAACAATGTCTTGTATGTCGGATTTAGTATAACTGGTCGGATTGTTTCAAAATCTCTTTCTCTCAAAGAATCCATACAATTAGAATGGTAAAAATAGGATTCGCCTAAGGTCTCTAATTTCAAAGAATATCAAATGATTGGCTCTAAAAATTTATATCCTTAAATGACTTTTTATTTTTATTTTTTATCCATATGTTCCTCAGTCCTCTTTATACAAATCTGTCCCAAAAATTTATATTTTTAAATAATTTTTTTTTAATAAAAAACTGATAAAACTTTTTATATTATTTTTCAAACTTTCATCTTTTATTAATTTTTTTCGTCTCATTCCTGGCATATTTTATCTCATCACAAGTTCATACTTCTATTCCTTCTTCACTCAATTTACATTTTACTCTCAATTTAGATACGTAAAGAATTCAACAGCTAGGTAGGGGAGTGCAGCCACACATTTGAGAGGTCATACACGTGGTGGCGTTCCCATGGTTAGCTCAGAAAGGTCACGTGATGGTTGTGGCACTTACGCAATTTATCGAAAAACAAGTGGCATCTACACAAAAGGTCCTTAAACCACTTTCCTCGTTACCAAAGGGACAGAAGTCCTCTTCGTCCACTCAAAATTAAAGTGCACCACTCCCTCTCTCTCTCTCTCTCTCTCTCTCAAAAAAAAATAATAAAAATAAAAACACACACACAGTTCACACTGCTTAGACCATTTTTTTTTTTCATCTTAAAAAGGAGTCCTAACGACACCGACAGCTTTCTTCTTTTTCTATTTGCTCTATCATTCTCATCATCACTTTCTTATTTCTGGGACTCTGCACAGAGAGAACCCAAACATGGCGGACGCAACAAAGCATGTACCCATCAATGGAGGAACTCTGATCTCAGACCTCAAGAGCCTCTTCTCCATCTTCAGAACAAAAACAACCAGAGCTTTTGCTTATGGCTTCATGTTTGCTTTTGTTGTTTTCACTGTTTTCTTAGCCTTTAATCCTTCTTCAAATTCTTCCTCTCCATGGTTCACTAACATCTTTACTAGTAGTACTAGTTTAGCATCATCATCAACAAATACAAGTTCATCATCGTATGGATCTCAGTTTTCTTCAAATTTTACTAACTTTTTCCCAAATTCAACCAAACAAGGCCACAACGTTACTTCTCTCCCACCCCCAACTAATACTTCCAGATCTCAAGACACTACGTTACAATCACCCAATTTGCTTACAGAACCATCCATTCCCAAAAACCAGACTCGAGATAAAGTTGAAGTCTTGAAGCAAAACCAGAGCACAATTGTGGCACCAAAAGCTCCGGTGACGGCAAATCACACTGTGGATTCACTACCAAAGTCAGACCAGAACCCAATTGCTGCACCGAAAGCACCGGTGACGGCAAATCAAACTGGGAATTCACCACCGAAGTCAGACCAGAACCCAATTGCTGCACCGAAAGCACCGGTTACGGCAAATCAAACTGGGAATTCACCACCGAATATTGCTCAAAATGTGGATTCCAATCATACATCTTCTTTGACGAAGAAACCTAATTCTGGTGCGACTGTGAAACAGAGGAGTGATAATTTGGTTGATTCTCTAATGAATTGTGATATATTTGATGGGGATTGGGTGAAAGACAATTCGTATCCGCTCTACAAACCAGGCTCTTGTTCGCTGATTGATGAGCAATTCAATTGTTTTCTTAATGGTAGGCCTGACAATGGCTATCATAAACTCAAGTGGAAGCCCAGGGATTGCAGTCTTCCAAGGTACTCGCTATGGTTTCACTATTATTTTTTTATTACTATTTACGGGTTTTGTTTTGGTTTGTCTGTTCAATTTTCTGGATTTGGTTCACCTCATATTAGTAAATAGAGACTTTCCAACCATTTTCTGTTCATTTAAGTAATCTGTTTTTTTGAATTTCTATGATTTGAACTTGATAGATCCATTAACAATATGTTTCTAGTTTTTGTTACAATAAGATCTATATTCCTATCTCTAATTTTTTTATTTAAAAAACTTACTTTAATGGGTTTTCTGTCATCTTATCTTTTGGGATCATTCAATTGAAATTTGAATTGATCCATCAGTTTAATTTTTTGGGTTTTGTTTTGGCAAGTGTGGTATTTAGTGAAATTTTACTGGTTTTTTTTTTTCTTTTCCTTTTCCTTTTAAAATTTTTATTCTTTTTTTAGTGATTTTTTATTTCAAGTATTTAGGTTATGTTCTGTTTAGAATGATATTGTATGAATTTACTCTTTTATGTTCATTTTCATGTGTGTTTTTCTTTACCTTTTAAAACTTTTATTATTTTTTTTTTAGTGATTTTTAATTTCAAGTATTTAGGTTCTGTTCTGTTCTGTTCTGTTCTGTTCTGTTTAGAATGATAATGATATTGTATGAATTTATGATCTTTTTGCTCATAATAAGTGTTTGGTTTATTGGTCTTTTTGGTAAATGTTTAAGTTTCTGGATTTTTTTTTTTTTTTTTTTTGCTCTAATAAGAAGGAGGGGGTTGGGTTTTTATAGTAATTAAATTTATAGAAATATTTTAATTGACGCTGCTGGTGAAACTTGGCATATACAGGTTGGATGGAGGTCATATGTTGGAATTGCTGAGAGGTAAGAGATTGGTTTTTGTTGGGGATTCTCTGAATAGGAATATGTGGGAATCTCTGGTTTGCATCTTAAGAAACTCCGTCAAAAATCGAAAGAACGTTTACGAAGTATCTGGCAGACACCATTTTCGAACAGAAGCATCTTATTCTTTTGTATTTAAAGTAAGTCAATCATATTACTATTTGTTTTCTTTTCTCAATGAAATAGTTTAATCATCATTGAATGTTTGTTGTTAATTGGGATGATAAGTAGTTAATGCAATGAAGAAAACTTATGTTTCTGATGGTGCATTGGATTGGCAGGACTATAATTGCACAGTGGAGTTCTTTGTGTCTCCATTCTTAGTTCAAGAATGGGAAATGCCAGACAAGAAGGGATTGAAGAAGGAAACTCTTCGCCTTGATTTAATTGGGATGTCTGCTGACAATTACAAAAATGCGGACATCATTATCTTCAATACCGGACACTGGTGGACTCATGAGAAGACTTCCTTAGGGTAAAATCCATAATTAGTTTGAAATTATAGAGATCAGTGTCATGATTTCAGAATAAATTGTAATTTTCAGAGAGACTTGACGAGGATGAAAAATTGCAGGAAAGACTACTATCAAGAAGGTAGCAATGTGTACCATGAATTGAATGTTCTGGAGGCATTCCGGAAAGCATTAACAACATGGGGAAGATGGGTTGATGCGAATATAAATCCGAAGAAGACCCTAGTATTCTTCAGAGGTTATTCAGCCTCTCATTTCAGGTCAGAGAACAATAATAATAAATATGTTGATTTTCTCAATTTCCCCATTCATTTCCATTGTTTTTAGTTCGGCATCAGTAAAGAGTTCAAAGAAAATGACAACTGTAGTAGTATTTTCTTGTTGACCATTAATTTAGTTCTTCACCTATAAAACAAACACTTTGAAGATAAGAACAACATAAAATGCATATATAATGAAGACAACTGTTTTTTTTTATTATATTGGTTTCATCACCATGACAGTTGGTGCCTTTGTCTTTCTTCTGCAGTGGTGGGCAGTGGAATTCTGGTGGGCAATGTGACAATGAAATTGAACCTATTAAGAATAAGACATATCTAATGCAATATCCGCCGAAGATGTCAGTACTAGAGTCTGTGTTGAAGGGGATGAAAATTCACGTCTCTTATTTGAACATCACAAGATTGACAGATTATCGGAAGGATGGTCACCCATCAATTTACCGGAAGCAAAATCCATCCAAGGAAGAAAAGATAAAACCATTGCAGTTCCAGGACTGCAGCCATTGGTGCCTTCCCGGAGTGCCTGATGCGTGGAATGAGCTTCTCTACGCGGAGCTTTTGATAAACCAGAACCAGAAACAACAAGAGAAGAAAAGACCATAGGTGGTGACGAAGCACATCTCAAGAGGCTATGTTTATTGAAATATTGAGTTGAGGCACAGATAGACATATGCATGCATTATACTTGGTTTTTATTTCTGTTTGGGGAGGAGTATAGAAACAAACATGTACTTGGAGAAGATGAAGATGGATCCAAGAAAGTGTTTTTCAGTATAAATTATGAGAAGAGAGAAGCAACGTATAGAAGTGAAGTGGTACCCCCCTTGAGAGAGAGATCTCTAATTGTTTATATGTATGGGAAATAGGGATTTTGTTTGGATAAAAAATTAACACTCTAAAGTTATTTTTTTAAGTCTCAAGAGCTTAGAGATTGTAATTACAATTGTTCAGTTTGTTCATCCCAATAAAATAAAGTGGATTTGTTGTAATTTATTCTCGCTCATTCCCTCATCTTTGTCTGATTTCATTGGGTTTCTTAATAATTTAGGTGGTCAAGCTTGTAAGTATATGTGTTTTCAAAGTCATAGTCACTGTTTTTTGACTGAAAGCAGGACGCATCTCAACTTGATAATGACACGAACTGTGTTTGCTCCCTTTGATAAGTAGAAAAAATTATACATTGTTTGTTTTTTGGGTCCCTACTTCACATGGGATGTTTGATTATATATTCCGGTAATAAGAATCAAATTTATAATATTCTATATTGAGACTAAATTGTCGGTGTTTAGCGCGTTGTGACAAGAGTGAGTCATTACTTATTTATGGTGGAGCTCAATTATCACATGATAATGATATAATCAAATCAGGGATATATACCTATCCTTTGATCTTAAGCAACACTTTTCCTGGGTCATTTTCGCCACAAGCCACACACCAATTGGTTGCAAATGCATTTACTTTGTTAAACTTATCCCAGATATAAACTTGGCTAACCTAATGTGCTCCGATTTTTGTTAAATTATGTGTGTTTTATATTATTGTTCACACCATACAAAATAATTCTACAATACACAGTCTCAATGTTTCAAACTTTGATTTTCTCTCTTTTTGGTTAATAATTTTTTTACTATCTTCAAGTCTCAGAGTATCATTTTATTTTTTTTTTCCGTTTAAGCCCTTCATTAGTTAGGCTTTTGACATCAAATTTATGTTATCCCACTTAATGAGATTGAACATTTAATTAAGATGACATTTCATGAAAGTAAAATTTACCCAAAACTCAATTAGGCAGGCACATGGAATTGGAAGTATCTCCGTGTGTCCCGGAACGGGAATTATTCTTACCAAAGGACAAGGATATCCTCGCTTTTAAAAAATACTATATAAAATATAATAGGTTTAATGGTAATTCTTGGAACTATTATATTACTGACAACATAAACATGAACTGAGAATATGTGCACAGAAAATTCACATGCTGTGGATGATATTTATTTTATTTATCGACCTATGTTCATTCATTAGACTATTTTTTATTTCTTATTTTTTTTGGGTTTGGGTAACTCACGCACATCTCACAAATTATTTGCTAAGTAACTCACACATATTTCACAAATTACACCACTAAAAAGCCCTTCGCTTTAATTCCATTGGGTTAACCGGATCAAAAATAATAATAATACTATTGTGATAGGGTCCATTGGTGAACTAGACGAATTTGACTGGCCTTTTGCTATAAATATATAATAGTATATATGATGTCATATGTCTTGGTCTGGCCCAACTCAGCCCGTATGCCGAAAGATGTTTTGAGGTTGAAAATTAGTAGTATGTGTTTAGATGGACCCTTTTCTTCTGTTCTACAAATCTGGGCCTGATGATTTGACCGGACCGGGCCAGTAAGTGATGCCCAGTTTCTGGTAGGCTCATAATGGGTCCTCGTACCTAATCAGCGGTTCTATTTATGTAATGGGTTTTAACCCAATACATTTTTTTTATAAATAAATTCAGAAGCATAAATTGTGAGTATGGACGACAGGACGAGTGTGTTATTTGCCAAAAAAAAAAAAAAAAAAAAAAAAAACACATACACATAAAAGAAAAGAAAAGAAAAAGAATCCAATGATAATATTTTTGCCACCAAATTTATGACATTCGAGTATGAGAATGATCAATGATCCTACCATGTGTAATCGAGTGATCAAAAGGAAAAGAAAATTGGTATTATTCAATGATGACTGATATTATCATACCAATCCCGCCAATTGGTCAACTTGGTTATTTGTATTAACAAAGTCATGATCATAATAACATGCATGGAGGTGTGTTGCTCACAATCCACATGAATTCTTTGCTATTATAGTGTCACACTAATTATAACTCTTTCCAATTTGTTAACTTTGAGAATAAATTTACCCAAAAAAAACTTTGAGAATAAAAGAGAGAGAGAGTTTATCATCTTTATTTCACAATTCAAAATTGGAGAAGCAAAAAAACAATCTTCTAAAAGATTGTGTTTGGCTGTATGAAATTAGAGTTTAGGAATTAAAATTGGGAAAAATTTTAGTTCAATTTTCAGAAATTGGTTTTCTCCATTCTAATTCCAATTCCATGCAATCGAACACAACCTAAAGGAAATTCCTATTCGGATGAGATCATTTGCTATTATTGATAATATTTATGAACCATTTGAAACATCAAAATTTATAAGGAAACTTATCAATCATGTTATTATGAACTAATGTGACAATCTTGATAGAAACACTTTAATAAAAGATAGTATAGATATCTATTCTATTACTGATAAAAAGTTCTTGTTAGACTCTACGAAGAGTCGGTTCAAAAAAATCCATCAGCCATTGTATCATTCCTCAAGTTTTTAATAATTGTAGTTCCTACTTTCTATACATTTAAAAAATAAATAAATAAAGAAAAGAAGAAAGAATGGGTAGTACTCGAGACTTTGGGTGCACATATTATTGGATAACATATAAAATGGTGGTTGAGCTTTCGTTTTTGGTGATAGGGTCAATAGCTTAACAGAGGGTTCATTCTCTACTGAGTGACAATAATAGGCATATTGCAAATTTGTCAAATTAATTACAGATGGTTTTTACATATTTATTTTGTGGATCTTTATTTACATGTGAGAGAGAGAGAGAGAAGAATTATTGCAGTATTATACAAGTGGTCAGAAGTCAGAAAAGAGTAACTATTCTCAATTATTACTAGAATTCTGGCATGCATTAGCTGATGCACGCCTACTCTCATTCCTAAGAGGTCACATTGTTTAGAGCAACCCCGCGCATATGCATTGTGTACAATATCTGATGAAGTGTTGAATGAATATCTTTACTATGCACATTACACACTTGTGGTGCACCTCCTTCATATTTCACACCCAATTTTTTAAATGTGTAGAATCAAGTAGACATTGTACCCTTGAAATGGTGGGCCTTGTGTGTATTTTTTATATTATAAAATAAATTGATTGTGTATTAGTAGTATGCGGGTAAATTTTAAAATAATAAAATATAGAATATAAAAGATGTGTGCATAATATGAGAAATAAATTTTTACAAAATATGTAGAGTCGTATCACCACAATTGCCGACATGACATTACACTTTCTAAAAGTGTAAAATGAGAATGGAGATGCTGCACTGGGATGCTCTTAGACACCCATAATTTTCTCTTGTAAAATGGTGTGTGTGTGTGTGTATATATATATATATATGTGTGTGTGTGTGATCATTTAACTTGATTTTACAATTTAAAATTATATATACAGTGGCTTAATTCACACCAAACATATCAAATGGAGTAGGACTCATAATTGATGGTTTCCACAGACAACAAAAGTTGTGTATGATTGCTCTATGCCTCTAGTAATAGAGTAGACTCATAATTGTTAGTAGTTGTCAAACGTACAGGTGTGAACTCAAGGAAATAAAATTAATCATGTGAACTACACTTGCTCGGGCTCTCTCCGCCCTGTGTACGTCGTAGTCTTACTTTTTGATTTGAAAAAAAAATAATAATAAATAAATAAACACTTGCTATTAGTACAAAACAGATCGATCAAACACATGAGGTTGCAAACACTAAATTAATATTTCAGTCAATAGAAAAAGAATCAAATAACACAACATTTTTTCTAATGAAAATTGCTTGTAAAATCACAGGCAAAATATCACTCTTCCAATCTCTGCAAAGTTCCAATGACAAGAAACTATGGAAATCTTAATATCACTGAAAAAAGGTTAATAAAAGAAGAAAAGAATATAACCCAATATGATCAAATTAGAAACCAAAACATATACCTATACAAAAAAGTAATTAATTAACTATATTTTGATATTGGTGTATTTCTCATGAAGCAGCGTGGTGAGCATGGTTTTGGGCTTGTGAAAAGGGAAGTAATCTTGTTTTAGCAGGGGAAGATGTGGTATTGCCGGCGGCGGCGGTGGCAGCGGCAGCGGCGGCGGCATTGTTGTTGGTGGCAGCAGCGGAAGCGGAGGTGGAGGCCACGCGCTCACAAGAAGGGCACATGGTGAGAGTGGTGGCAGGAAGCTGCATGTAGAAAGGTTGGGAAGTCTTCAATGCTCTTAATTCATGAAGCTCCTTTTGTAACCTCCTATTCTCTTCTGTCAGTGTCTCACAGCACCTCTTTAAATACTCACAATCTACCTCTGTCTGCTTCAACTTTGTCCTGTAATTTTCATTATTTTACCAAATTATTATACCATTAGCAACAGGACAAAAAACAAAATATCTACTAATATATATGAGTGATATTTAAATTTAATGTAGCAAAATAAATTCATACAAAAAAAAAAAAAAAATTAAATAGAATTTTGTCCAAAACAAACCCAAATGAAATATTGATAATTAACTTATAGAACAAGTTTTTGTCGATCACTGTTTCATAGAAAATTCTCTTCTCATAATAACAAGTCAACAAAATTAAAATAATATATTAATAATGGTAGTAGTAGTACCTTGCTCTTCTGTTCTGAAACCAGACTTCTACTTGGCGAGGACGAAGATTCAACTGCTTTGCTAGGGCAAGTTTTTGTTTCTGCATGTTTAATTTATAGAAATTGCTTAAATGAATATATAAATAAATGAGGAGTCATATTTGAAAAACTAATTAACCCCAATACCAATAATAATAATAACAAAAGAACACACTATATTAGAACTCTTGCCCTCTCTCTCTCTCTCTCTCTCTCTCTCTCTCTCTCTATATATATATAATATGTTGAGGTTAGACTTACAGGATTGAGTGTATTGTGTTCTTTGAAGCTCTCTTCAAGAAAAGCTGACTGGTCTTTGGAAAGCCTGAGTTTTTTCCGAGTGAGGCCATTCTCTTCCTCATCACTAGCTCTTGATGAACCAACTCTCTCAGTCTCAACTTCATCTTCCAAATCTCTCTTGCCTGATCTTCCACTTCTATAGATTGAAAAATCCATCCGAAATGATGAAACCGCGCTGTTCGGAGACGACGACCTGGCCGCCCCGTCCTCCGCATCATCTAACACCGCCAGTGGCAGCCGGTTTACATCTAGCCTCCTTCCCGGTCCATCCGATGAACCCGGTTCAGATATTACTGTAACATGTAAAATGGCCCCATAATCAATTCAAATGACCAAATCTAGCAAAACCCATTCATATTACTATAATCAACAAAATAATTAAGTAACAGTATCTAAAAAATAAAGTCACCAAACAAGAACAACTATCCATTAAAACCTAGCTAGATCTTAAAATCCCTTGAATTAATTAGAATATATATATATATATATATATATATAGGTGATCATCTGAAAATAACAATTTCAAATGAGAGAAAAATGAGAAATTAAAACCCATAACCTAATTAAAAATATGAATTAGACGATGGAGTTGAGAAAGTAACACATATGATGAATAAGGAGATGGAGATAAAAAAATTAAAAAAAAGGTGTATTTACTTACACTTGTCAGTGAGCCATGGAAAGCAAAGCTGTGAAGAAGGTTGCTTGCGAGCTTGAACAGTAGTAGAGAAAGGAAGAAGACCAAGCTGAACCGGTGGATCTGTTGAGACTCTCCTCATCAGCTCTTCTTTCCTACTACTACTACCTTCGTTAATGTTCAGAGAAGCTGATCCTAAGCCCATGCAAAACCCTAATTCCTTGTTACCAATCTTCTGTGTGTTGTCAAGAAAAGTGAACGGCTTTGGTGTATCTCCCAAGCTCAAAGCTAACTCCATGGTTTGATTGAGGAGAGAGAGAGACAGAGAGAGCTTAGAGAATTGAGATAGAGAAGAGCACCGAAATGTTTAATATAAACACACACGAACATAGACAAGTCCTTTTAATTTCTTTTTTGCCTCCTTGTTTGAGTAAAGATTGACCGACAAATCCTAGTTGACAAATGCACGTGAATCCTATATTAATATACAACGGTTCATACCTGAGGGAGAGATATGTCTAAGACTCATTGATTTTGTCCAACCAATCAAGCTTTTTTAGTACGACTACTACTATTATATATACTCTAGTAGTATTTTATTTCCAATTAATTACTATAACACCATATATCCCAAGCAAATAAAAGTGTCCTCTTCACCTACCCAAATGATAATAAAAATTGTAATAATAACAATAATAATTGCCTTTTTCCATTTTAGGATGTGCAACAGTAATTTTCCTTTCAAAAGGCTATCATCGTATTTAAAATTTTCTAAATTAAGTATTAAAAAGTTTGTCAATTTAACAACCTAAGTGTGCAAATTTTAACCTTTTTTTAAGAGGGACACATTTATATTTTATTTTTAAAATTGAAATTCTCAAAGGATCATTGTAGTTAGTTATATGGATCATGTTAAAGTGGATCATGTTATGACAAGAGCCATTTATAAATTTGTGATTCGAGTTTAGGGAGATTTAAGTTTGGCCAATAAAATATGTATTAAGTACTTTATTTAATTTTTGCAGATTTAAAAAAATAGTCTCTGACCTCTCTATACTCAATCACTGGGATTAAAAATTAAATTGCGTCACAAGTTATGCAATAAATTAAAGAAAATAAATTTGTAAAAAGAGTTTAGATCGAAAGACTTAAGTTTGGCCGACAACTCCGCGAAAAAGAGGCTTCAACCTTTCATCATCAAGCATCATTTAATTTAACTGATATTGGTAGGATCGTCTTGTAGATTATTACCTCAAACAAACAAGTCCTCACTTAAAATGGACAGTTTTGGTGATGGATCAATTGAAACTTTCCAAGTAACCCAAGAGCCCTACCCTAAATTGAAATCAAATGACACTGACGTGTGAGGCTGCTCGACTCACCAGAATCAGTCCAACACGTGTCACAAACCCAATTGGCTAGGTCTAGAACCAAAACACAAAATAATCTTTTTGGGGCGGATTTGAAGTGTGAAATGTAATATAAATATTTTAAAAAAAACATGGGAAGGTTAGCACGAGATTTGACCATAATTGGCCCCCTAGCCCCTGTGTTCTCTACTTGGGCAGACAAGGAGACCACATTTTACTATTCCAAGAAAAGTAATACCAACTTTTAATAAGTAAGATTTAATTGTTAATTATCTAATTGGTATAAAATTATGAGTATCCAATGAGTCTATTAATACTAGCTGATATGTGTGTGTGTGTATATATATATATATATATATATGATGAATAGGTGTTTGATAAATGAAGAAGATCGAAATAGCGGTCTAATGCGCGTGGGGTGGGCTTTTTAATTAAGAAGGGTTAAGTAATTAACATTGATATCCAGAGGAAGTGACCAGGTCAGATATGTCACACTTTTTAGATCATTGCAATAATTGAAGTCATGCAGGCTTTAATGATAAGCTTGATAAATTAGATAGAGAAAGGTTTTAGAGAGAGAAATAGGTTAGAGAGAAGTAGAAGAGCAACGTAGGAAACCCACGCCCACCCAACCACTCCCTCCTACAATATTCTACAATCACCACTTTGACAATGACGACAACAAGGGTTTTTTTCTTTTTCTTCCTAGTAATTTGGTCAAGCCATCTTACTTGTGTTTGAATTTTTAACTATGTGGCTTCCATTGTCTAATTAAATAATGATCATAATATCATATTCTACATGTATATATTATGATTGTGTTTATTATTATTGTAATATCAATTGTAAGGCGCATTTTCTTTTCATACTCAAGTGTACCTTGATGATCAATATATAATAATACTGCAAAAAACCTAATCTTTTTATGCTGAAAAATATAGGAAGCTTTTCTTTTCATTTATTTATTTTTGTAAAATAGTTAGAGTAAAATTGAATATATGAATATATATTTTTGGAGGTAAAAGAATAAATATAATATTTTAAAAATAAAAGAGATATCAGTGGATTATAGTTTTTTCTTTAATATATAGCACTTAAAAAAATGGAATAGAGAGACATTGATACATCAACTTTTATTATTAATTATTAAATATTATAAAAATAATAATTCATTCCCCATGATTCAAGTGCACAAGAAGAAAAAAATTGTAGAATGCCCCCACATAGCTAGATATTAGACATAGGTTAAAAGCCATGAGTAGCTGCCTGGAAGAAGTCACATATATATATATATATATTTAATATATACTATTATATACTGCCAATGGAATTTTTTTGGCCAATGATTTGAATTTAGACCAAGTAAAATTAGGTGACTGCATGGTCCCACTTATGAAGAAATTTAAAAGTCAAGTTTTCAGCCTTGAATTGTGCAAACTGTCAACTCACGTGACACCCGTCTCTTACTTTTTGGAGTTCCTGAAAGGAGGGCTTAAACCGGGACCTGGATTTTCTCTTTTTGCTCTCACAAATTATTATATCTATATGTTATCTATTATTATTTTCTTTCTTGTTTTCTTTTCTTTTTTTTTTGGCCATATGTTGTTATCAATGACATTCATAGCAATTGATCATTAGTCTCCCTATATAAAAAAAGGGAAGTGCAAAGGAAATCAAAGGCCATTGATTAATTGGGAATTTGGGAGTTCATTACTTTTAAATTATATATTTTTCATCTATTGACTATAATCAGTGCCTTTTGATTTATGCTAATTACTTTTAAATGATATTGTTTTTCATCTATGCTAATTACTTTTAAATGACTTATGCTAATTACTTTTAAATGATAATGGCTTTTGATTTTTGGTTAATTTTGTGTTTTGTCAGTGAGTCCTTTAAGGAATAAAAAAAGTTTTACAAAGCATGTTGGTAATATTATTTCCTGATTGAGGAATGTTTGGGAAAAAAAATTAAAGGCAAATGAATTGGAACTTCACAAAAGTTATACTCATCTCCCCCCTATCATGCTTGTCGGTTCGTAAATTTATATTGTATTTTATTATAATAAACATTATTTTCAAGTATTAAAATTATAAAAAATAACTTAATTTAATATTTTTCGTCGTTCACAATTAATGAAAGGAGTATGTATTAAATTTCAAGAGATGCACAAAATAATTTAGTAAATAAGAAAGAGGGGACAAGGAGGAATTTGTATTTTTCTTTCCACCCAAAATTGAGAGAAAGAGAAGAGAGAGAATGTTAGAAATAAAAAATACGTAAGTTATATTTTTAACTTTTTCAAAAGTTTGCTTGTTAAGCCCTACTACATTTAATGAGGATATATTGGTAAAAATAATATAAAAACTCTCTTTCATTTTTTTTCAATCAAACAAAAAAAGTGTCACCCCAATCTATCATTTCAACTATCCATTACATCCAAGTTCCAACTAAATAAAAAGTGAGGTAGACACCTTCCTTGAGATGCCTCATTAATCTCTTCCCTTCTCCCTTTCATCTATTTTTTTATCCCTTCAACTAAACGGGAGCATAAATCGCAAAATTCTTGGGTGTTTTTTTGGGGAATTTATTTTTTTATGTAGTGAATTTTTAATTATTTTTTATTGTATTGATAAGAGTAAATTTTTAAATTTGTCATTGTTAATAAAATATAAAAGTGCTTTTCAATTAGTGCATTTATTTAATTAAATCAATATTAAAAAAGATAATCTGGAAAGGCTGGAGTATAAAATAGTACATTTATTTTGTGAATGAGATGTATTTTGGGAATCACAAAAGAGGAAGATGATTAAGAATTTTGGAATGGAGGAAATATATGAGTCCTCCTATTTATCTCAACAAACAAAAACTTATTATTTAATCGAGTCTATGTGACTACTCATGTGTCAAATATAATGGGAGTTATTTTAAAATATAAAGTAATTAATTATTTAGAAAGTTGTCTATCTTTCTATTTTTTAACAAATAAAAGTCAAAAATCTTATCAATGCCCTAGGGTTTCATCTTAATATTCTTTGTTGGAAATTAAAGTTTTAATCACCATGAAACTTTACTATATGTATCTCTCTCTCTCTATATAAAATTGTTATGCAAAAAATTTATCTAATTCCCATAAACAAAAACAATGAGAGGAATTTTAAAAAGAAAAATTGGAAAGCATTGCATCATTTGACAATAGAAATTGTAATTTTGTATAAATAAAAATTTTATATTTTCGTACCATGAAAATAAAGAAGAAGATGAGGAAAGATGAAGCAGAACTTATAAAAAATTGAAATGATAAAGAAAGAAAAATAGACCTAATTTATGAAAGATTTTCAATTCAGTTATATCATTTTTCGGAAGTGTATATATATATATATATATATATATATATATATATATTTAGAGAGAGAGAGAGAGAGAGAGAGAGATGAACCCATCTTAGAATTGTCCGACTAACAGGATTGATATCTGAGGTGACAGAAGGAGGAATTGGAATGAGTGACTGAGGTGACAGAAGGAGGAATTGGAATGAGTGATTGAAAAAGCAATAATACACATTCATTTACTTGGAAAATCCAAAATTCAAATATATTTCATGCAGCACACAATCATGATAATCATGATTAACAGATTAAACTAGAATCATTAAATTCATAATTAGCGGACAACTTTTGTGGGAATCGAAATGTCAAACCTTTGATTTCAAATACTAGACTCTTTTACCTTTGTGTAAAAGAAGACAAAATTGCTCAACTGTTCCATTTCTATAATGTAATGTAGCTCACTGTTTTTTTTCCCTCTCCAAACATTATTGAACCAATAAGATGACCATATCTTTTCATTATGTTTTCCCATCACACTACATCACCATAATCAAATTAATGAATAAAAGGTTATACTTCAAAATTAGTTGCATTAACCCACCATTGTTTTATAAGTGAAAAGAAAAGTGTTAAAGGCAGTTGCGCAATTGCATCTCTGATTGGTTAAATTACTAATCATAAAAGTCGTCATTAATAATTCTTTCATCTTTCTCCTCTAATGCGTGTACATATTTATATATAAACAAACATAAATATAATGTTCTTCGTTCTTTTCTTTGTAATTGATTTTTTTTTACTTTTCCCCCCTCCTCTTTGAATTCATATTCGTGAATGACTTAAAAAAAAAACCTTATATGAAAAGATTCTTCCCTTTTCTTGTATGAAATAAACCCTTTTTCTTCTTTTATTTATTTATTTTTTTATTGGCTTATATATCATTTTTGTTCAGTTGTCTTTTATATACATATATTATATATATATGGGATTGGATTTTTATCATTTTTAATTTTAATTGAAGAAATATTATGAGATTGAGTTTTTGTTAAAGTAAAATTGTAAAATTTGAGTTTTAGTTAATGTGTGAAACATTGAAAGACAGATGAGGATGGTTAGAATCCCTTCACAATATGGTTTTATATACGTACACGTAAAGAAAGGAAAGGAAAGAATTGGGGAGGAAAAAAAAAAAGGAAAGGAAAGAATCTTTTCATGTAAAGGGTTTTATTTTTTTTTTTCTTCTTTCTAAATAATTCACAAATACTCGTATGAATTTAGAGAGGAGAGGGAAGAAAAGAAAAAAAAGAAAAAAAAAAAGAAAAAAGGATAGAATAAAGATTATATTCATGTTTGTATAATATATACATGCACCAGAATATAGAAAAGAGGAAAGAATTTTTAAAGGTACTTTGGTCCTAAAAACTTATGTTTTAAACTTTTATAAAAGTAAAAGAGACACATTAATAATTACTTTTATGATTCATATTTCAACCAAGCCATATGCGGCTGCACTTAGCATTCTTCAAGTAAAAATGAATCAAAATTTAAAAATTATTTCATTCATTAAACAAATCAATTATTTTTTTTTACCTATAAACACAATATATATATATATATATATATATATATATATATATTTCACACACAACTATACATGAGATGAACTTTGCAATTATGTTTGACAAATTAAATTGTTGAAGGAAAAACATTTATAAAAAAATTAATAATAATCGAACCCGTTTTCTTTTCTTTATTTATTTATTGTTATTATTTTTCCTAAACGATAATTGAAAGTGAGGGGAATGCCTCTGTAGACGTGACCGTAGGAATTAGGACAGGGATGTCACGTGACTAACGCGCGTGAGTGAGTAATGATGAGATTAGTCAGAATGGTGACGTGGTGTGGGTGTAACAGAGAGGGTGAGGGAGGGGAGCAGAGACACAAATCATAGCCGTGATCAGTGGGACCCACTTGGCAGGGACAGCTGCACCGCCCACAGGGAACATATTCCAATCATTTGTACGCCTAATCTTGCTACTCACTCCTAGTATTTCATAATGAATTGTTTATATTTTTTATGTGTTCATTATTGCCTCCACAATAATTCCTTTAATCCTTTATTAGTACTATTTTATTTAACCAAAACAAAATTTATTACTGCTACGTGTCAATATGATGCGCTATTCAAATACTCCCTCCATCTTGAAAAAAAAAAAAAAAAAAATATTCGTTTTGGAAGTAAAAAAATTTAATGGGATACATGAGTAATGTATTATTCTCTGAAAAGTTATTAATTTATCCTTTAAACTTTTGAATATTCAAATTTAAAATTTTAAACTCTAAGAACATATATGAAACGATGTAAAATATATTATTTGAAAAAGAAGAGTTGACATTTATTTTGGAGTAATCCAAAAAAAAAAAATTGAATATATATATATATATATATATATTTGGATAGAGGGAGTTATAAGTAATCTTCTTTTTTCGATTATTCAAATATGAGTAATTTAAATTAATGTGATTCATAATTCAATTTGTAGACAGAGAATTTTATAGTACCAAACTTACCTTGTCCATCTTAAATAAAATTATTTGAGTGTAAGTTAACGAGTTTGAAATCAAAAATAGTCTCTATGTGGTTATATAGAGGTTATATTGTGTACATTTGACTCACATATTTTTACTATTACTAAAATTTTACTCTCTGTCTCCATAAAAATAGTTATTTTTTGGAGAGTGGAATTTTTAAAAGGACATGCATCATTTTAAAATTACTATATTATCCTTTTAAATTTGAATGAGTATGCCATAAGGTTGGGAATTTTTGAAAACTTAAATAGTGGTAATGAAAAAATGAATTTGTCTTTTTTTGAATTTTTAAATGGAATAATCATTTTGGGAAGACAAAATAAAAAAATAATACAATTAAATTGAGACCCTATGCTTATTTACTTAATGAGCTCTTACTCTTAATAGTTGTAAAATCCCTAAAACATTGATGCATTCTCACTCCCCTACTATGATAAATTCAATTTTTAAATTATATATCATGACAAGTTATTTCGTTTCTAAAATATATGTTTATTTTAGAAATTGTGACTCACAAAGATGAAGAGAGCATTAAATTATTGTGTTATACTAACAAAATTACTCGTGTATATGTGTGCAAGTGTAAAATGTTGACAGATGGCAAAGTTGCTGATGCACAAATGATCTGAATAAGAGCTTTTGTGCTTGGAACAAAAAGATGGAGAGAGTAAAGCTATCATCATGACGCTATGGTTTGTATGGTTTTATTCCATTAAGATAGATTAATGGCAATTTAAGGCCCTAAATGTACCTAGGCTAAAAAGCAAATGATTAAAGTAATATGATTTGATTACTAGTAAGATGAGATATATATATATATATATATCTACATATAAAAGACAGCTTCTCATGCAACCCTAAACAATGGAAGGATCGTTTATTTTCTGAGACGGACATTATGATTAGGTGTATGCCATGCTTTTCTTTCCTTATCTATATATAATCATTATCATTACCATATCATAACCATCATCGCATCTGACTTTTAACTTTTTTCAACCTGGGATGCTGTTTAATGCTGGCAAAGGATGGGACATAGAACCCTAAAATATTGCGATATGTCATGATGTTCATAATAATACACACTTCAGTAATTATTACAGTTTCATAATTATTGCAAAAATTTCTTCATGTCAAGAAAATCTGTGGTTATGAATGTTATAATTAACTATATTTTGATAATTTTTTTTTTTTTTTGTTAAAAGGTAAGCTTGTGTATAAATAATGGAGAATTGTACAAGAAGCCCCAATTATAGTAGGGACTAAAACAAGAAACAACACAGCTAATAATTACAACCAGCAACACATAGGAACACAAGATCAATAGCAACAACAAACAAAGTGGACAATACACCACCAAGATAGACAAGTGACAGCAACAACATTTTAAACTTCACATTAGCAACCAGCTTTGAGAATGGGAGGTAGAACAGTCTTGCAGGAAAAGATTATAGAGGTCTTGCTCTGTGGAAATGAGAGACAGATCAGAGGTCATAATTTTGTTCAACAAAAGAATGCACATTTTAAAAAAAGGAAACATCTTTAAAACGAAGTATTTTGTATTCAGATGCTTGTTTGCCATGTATTAGTGGCATTATGAGGCTGAGATTGGAGCTAGTGAGCTTGTGGATTAACTCTGTGTGTGTGTGTGTGTGTGTGTGTATAAAAGAGAATTACATTATTAAAAATATGAGTCATTATGAGATGAGGGATCTAAGTGAAGTATCAAGCTTTGATATTATTATTAATGAAGTCACTACTTTGAAATTGGTTTTGCAACCTCACACTTGGTAACCAATGGATACTAATTAAGATGGTATAAGTTTTTTTTTTCCCTAATAACATGGTGTGTGTTTATTTTAACTTTCGAACAAAAAGAAAAAAAAAATGAAAAAGAAAAAAAAAAGCCTCAGACTTGGTATGCTTGATCAATTTTATTTTTAATTTAATTTAATTATTATTATTTTCACAAGAGGGGTGTTCTTACCCTTTGTATGACAAATTAAACAAGTGTTGCACTAATTCTTAAATTTCTAGTTGGAGACAATTGAACTATTTACCAAAGAAATGATTGTTTTTAATGGATTCTGGACTTTAATTTAAGAATCGTGATATATTTATCGACACACAACAATTGAAAAAGACATATGGGTGTGGACCTATTACAATACTTTACAGTCACATCTTTTGATCAATTGTCGCATGTCGACTTTTCTAAATTTAATTGATATTGAATGTTAAAAAAATAGTTGATTTTCTCTACTCCAAACTTCATAATAATTTCTTTTGATGTTCTTTCCCACACCCGTCTCATTCAACTTTCAAATTCCAAATCATTTGATATCAAAAATTTACTCTATTCTATTAAATCCATCTTTCATACAAAATGAAACCATTAGCTTCAAAATTCTCTGCAGTGCTAAAGGCCGGAATTCACCATGGGAGGGACAAAAGAGAGAAAGAAAGAGACTAAGAAGGGTTTAAGGAAAAAAAAAAAAACGATGAGGGATTGATTCCCAGTGAGGAGCTCCAATAATTTTGAGAAGGCAAATAAAAATAAAATAAAAAATTTTGAGAAGAAGGGGAAAAAAATCCATGCAAGCAACTTTCCTAGGTAAAGGTAAGGGGGTCAACCCAAAAAATCAAACATCCATTCTATGGCGGGTTTGTTTCATTATTGTAAAATGTATATACAAATTTTAAATTTTAAAAAAAGGATAAATTGAATTAACACCCGTAAGGTTTCGGTCAATACACTTGGATGCGAGTCAACTGACTTTTTTAATAATGTCACCCTCTGTAGTTTCAAATGTCATATTTTTCCCTAATTATTTAATTCAATTAATTTATAAAATATCAGCATTCATAAAACTACTCTCATCATTAAACCTCTTTCTTTACCCCCGGCCCCCGCGCGCGAGGCCGCATTGTGGTGGGGCAAAATATATTTCTGGGTCCGCCATTAACTACAGCTAGTAATTTTCATTTTTATTTACTTAATGAGGTAGTTGTAAAACCCACGAGCGGTAGTATCTAGCACCAAGTGATCACACAGTTTAAGGAAACACCCTCGACCTTAGTAAGAAAGAAAAAAAAGATCAATGTTTTGATTTTTCTTTTCAAACACCCAATAGCAACGGTTAAAAAAAGAATTGATGAAAACAACACTATTACATCTTTAATCTACATATTAACACCCAAATATAGCAACTGGTCTTGATAACTTTACATCAAAATAAGCCAACTAAGAAAGTTCAGAACAAGAGAACGGAAATATTGGCAATAAAATATAGTTGTGTGATTTTTGAGTTGTGCCTAAATTTTAACATCTAGTTGGAAGTTCTGATGTGTTGGAATTCAGGCAAAACTAATGGAGAAATTGTCTTTCATAGGCTGAGAAGGAACAAGAAGATGAAGAGAGACGATCTGTTTTCCGGGACTCGTGGCCTATGGACTAATATGCTGAAATCTTATCATCCTTGTAAGCTCTTGCGCTACTTCTTTCATCGTTGGCCTCTCTTGTGCACTCTCTTTAAAGCATCCAAATGCAAGTTCGGCTAATGCCTTCAATTGCTTCAAGTGACTTTCCAACATGCATGTTTTCTGGTCCCATATACTTTTCAGCAGCCTCCACGATAGCTTGAAAAATAAATTCCTCCTCCTCCTCCTCCACTTCTGAGCAAATATGGTGTTCATCAGTGTATGGTGAATGAGCACCTATGTCATCAGAAGATGTTGAATTAGCATCTCTGTCAGTAACATTTACGACATTTGATATTTCTTGTTCAGAACCGTTCACCTCCTGCAACTTGTTGGCAGATATCAAGTCAATTGCTCTATGATTTGATGCAACCCCATCACAATCCCTTCCCTCAACCCCATTTACCAAATTACAACCACCACTTGACACCAAATTCGATTTACTTCGATTGATATTTCTGAGATCGTCAAACATAAGCAACAAAGCACAGTAACTTTCTCCACACAAAATTTCAATCAATAGTAGTCCGAATGAGTAAACATCGCACTTTCTCACTTAGTTTACCCATTGTGAAATGTTCAGGAGCAATATGTTCCATTGTCCCTATCACCCCACTTGCTTCTACGTATTCCTCCCCCGAAGGCATTGATATACACAAGCAGAACTCTGATAGTTGGGCAACATAATTCTCATCTAAAAGGATGTTGCTGGATTTTATGTTCCTATGGAGGATGGGTGTGGACAACCCTGTGTGGAGATAGGCCAAGGAATCAGCAATCTCCTTCGCAACCTTTAATCTACAATTCCATGGTAAAAAGCCAGTGCGAATATGATGTGATAGAGTTCCATTTTCTGCCTACTCATACACTAGCACTGGAATTTCAGTTTCAAGGCAGCAACCTAAGAGCATGAGTATATTCTTGTGGCTGTTCACTTGTGAGGCAAACACAATCTCATTAATGGCCCATTCTAAAGCAAATCTTTTGTTATAAATCGCAAGGATATTTGACAAATATTCGACGTCCATTGAGGATCCCATTATACATATTGCAATAATCGGTGCGAATGTACTGCTCGCTGTAATAACTGGTTGCTTGTGCAAGCTCTCTGGCCGAGAAATTTCGGAAGGAATTGTATTTTCCATCACATGAATGGAGTAGTTCTTCTAATAACAGGCCGCCGTTGCAAAACATGTATCTCTCCCTTTTTGAGACTCTGCTGCTGAAGATGGTTCCCATACTCCGCCTTAATTATCTTCAAATTAATTAAAAATATCCTAAACAAGTATATTTAGCAGACAATAATTAATTAATTTACGATGGATAATCAATAAACTGAACTTTCATAAAGCACTAATGAGGTTTTCCGAGAGAACATGCATGTTTTCAGGATTAGTACTTTCATATATACAGCAACAAGAACCTATCAATTCATAAATTTCTAGAAAGATCCTACCATATATCCGGTCATATATATACATGCATATGTACATTTTACTACAGGATTTTGCATATCACAAGTATTAGTTGTCAGAGAATCGTATGTAATTCCCCAAAAAAATAAATAACTAAATAATTAGGCTTAAACACTAACAATAAAAATTCACAAGAATCAGATCCGATTGGTGATGTTAGTATCTTTGAAAAGAAAGGTTTATAGAGGAAAGTAGATGCATCAATATTTCTCACCTGATTAATATGATATGTATCCCGTGGTCTGCTATTCTTTGCGGAAATCCATCAACTTATATGTTATTTAATCACTGACTTCTGAATTTGAAGATGAAATAGAGAGAGGTTGAGCTTCTCTGCAGGTCTTTTCCCTCTCCATTTCCTTCAACTTTCCTCACAAGAAGACTGGGTCAAAGTCCTCTCTCTAATTTATTTATTATTATTTTTTTAAAGTAGATAAAGTCACGTTTAGCTCGGAAAATTCAATGTCAGAACTTAGAAGTAATTTTTTTTGGTCTTTTTAATGTTTTGTTATTATATATATATTTATTTAGAATTAAGTTTGATAATTAGATAAACCTGAAGTGATAATTATATATAGTGACATGTTTGAAGGACGTATAGTTAGTCGTGTCCCTTTCTTTGGATCTAAAGAAAATCCAGATTAAGTTCTGAACAAAAACCTGATAAGTTTTTTTCTCTCTAATTTTTTCTCTCTGTTTCTAAATCTTTTACTTAGACTCAACCGTGATATAATTTAATGCTCTGTTACTTTAATTTTATCCTTTTTAGTTTTAGGCTATTGTTAATTTGGAACTTCTTATACTTAGATTTTGTTAAAAGTGTTAATTTTGTTAAATGCTATAGTATTTTTTTTTTTTTTTTTTTTTACACCTCCTGAAAGCTCACAATTAAATGTCTGTATTGGAGATGATGAAAATACGATTTTCAGAATCATATTGAGTTGAAAAAGTGGTTAAAATTTTATTAATACAGTCCATCCACCAAAAATTTTAAATTTTCGTTTTTGATAGTTTCTTTTTTCCGGCAAAGTGGCAGTTTTTGAAATAAATTTCAGGGGATGTAAAATGATTTTTCAGGGATAATATTTTGCTTATTTGTTAAAAAAAAAATAAATAAATAAATAAAAATTGGAAGAATTTTTAAAAAACAAAATAGGATGTGGGCTTCTATTGATTTGGGCTTAAATTATATAATTTGGGATTTTGGGTTGGGTTCGGATTGAACCCAGCCCAATCCGAACAAGCTTGGATTTTGATAAAACTCATCCCGATTTGAGACTGATTTGTAAATTTAAAAGCTCAAGTTGGGCTAGCCCACCCAAATAATTGTATCCAAGTAAAGCAACAAACAGCGCATTTGAACAAGGGCATCTACTGAACAATGGTAAATTTAAATGAAAATGAAGCAGAACACAACCAAACCAGAACATTTAAAGAAAAAGTAGATAAATTTTGGCTTATTGATTTAGCACAGAAGTGGATCTGGATTATTATTACTGACAATTAAGGTGCCCAAATTTCAATATAGGGTTTGAGAATTTGTATCTAATGTGCTGCCAGACTAATTGAAAATTATGTGACAATACATATGTAGAGAAGGATGATGAAGATAGAGGCCACCTGTTTTTCATGGACTGGTGGGGCTAATGCACTGGAAGCTTATTATCCTCCTAAGCTCTTTTGCAACTTCTGTCATCGTTGGCCTCTCTTGTGCACTAGGCTTACCGCATTCAAATGCAAGTTGGGAGCATGCCATGGATTGCTTCAAGTGACTTTCCAACATGTTTTCTGGTCCAATATACTTCTCTGCACCCTCTAGGATCGATTGATGAAGAAATTCCATGTCCATGTCCCTGAATAAACCTTGTTCAATAGTTGATGTTGAATTAGTAGCACCTAAATCATCATCAGACGTTGAATTAACATGTGTGTCATTAACCTCTAGGACATTTGATATTTCCTGATCACAACCATGCACCTCCTGGAAGTTGTTGGTAGATATCAAGTCAATTGCTCTATGATTTGAGGCAACCTGATCACAATCCCTTCCCTCAACCTTATTTACCCAATTACAAGCACCACTTGACACCGAATTAGATTCATTTTGATTCATATCTCTTAGATCCCAAAACCTTCGCAATAAATCATAGTACCTTTCTCCACACAAAATTTCAATCAATAGTGCTCCGAACAAATAAACATCACACTTGTCAGTTAGTTTCCCGGTTGCGACATATTCAGGAGCAGCATATCCTGTCGTCCCCACCACACTTGTTTCTAGGTATTCCTTCCCTAAAGGAATTGATACTGACAAACTGAATTCTGAGAGTTTGGCAACATAATTAGCATCTACAAGGACGTTGCTCGATTTTATGCACCTATGGATGATGGGCGTGGACAACCCTGTGTGGAGATAGGCCAAAGAATCAGCAATCTCCTTGGCAACCTTTAATCTATTATTCCATGGTAAAAGCTGCCGGTGATTATGAGACCCTTCGGTACCTATAAGACGTGAAAGAGTTCCATTTTCTGCATATTCATACACGAGCACTGGAAATTCAGTTTCAAGGCAGCAACCCAAGAGCATGAGTATATTCTTGTGGCTGTTCACTTGTGAGGCAAACACAACCTCATTAATGGCCTTTTCTAAAACATTTCTTTTGTCATAATCTCTAGGACACTTGACAAATATTGGACGGCCATTAAAGAAGCCATTATACATTGTGCAATAATCAGTGTCAACAAACTGCTCGTGGTAGTAATTGGTTGCTTGTGCGAGCTCATTGGCCGAGAAAATTCGGAAGGAATTATATTTTCCATCACATGAACGGAGTAGCTCTTCTAACAACAGGCCTCCATTGCACAGCATGTATCTCTCCTTTTTTGAGACTCTGCTGCTGCTGCTGAAGATGGTTCCCATACTCCTCCTTGATTATCTCCAAATTAATTAAAAATATCATAAACAAGTAGTACTAGTATATTTCACAGGCAATTATTCATTTATGATCGATAATCAATAAACACAACTTTCCTAACAGACTTGATGATCATGTTTTCCTAAAAGAACGTGCATGTTTTCAGGATGAGAGTACTATAATGAGCACCAAGAACCTATCAATTCATAAAATTCTAGAAAGATCCTCCTATATATCCGTACATATAGCATGTTCAATTTCTACAGGATTCACAAGTATTAGTTGTTAGAGAATGCATTTAATTGCCAAAAAAATTAAATAATGAAAACAATTAGACATAAACACTAACAAAAAAAAATTAACAAGAAATAGATTTATATACGGGTAAGTAGATGCATCCTCACCTGAATTATATGTATACCGGTGGAGTGTCACTAAACTTAATCAGCTATGTTTGCCTTGTGATTTGAAGATGTAAAATGGAGGGATTGAGCTTCTCTGTAGCTCTTCTCCCTCTCCATTTCCTTGCAAGAACACTGGGTCAAAGTCCTCTCTCCCCTTTTCTATGGTAGACGAAGACCAAGTTTTTGCTAGGAAACTTCTCTATACGCTACAAGTAGTCATCCAATTAGTTCAACGTCACTATTCGGTCGTTATACCTAAAATTATTCACCTACCCCCAAAATCTTAATACTCCATTACTGTTATTGTTATAGAGAAAGTTGTTAACAGCTGATCTTCAACTTCTTCTATAACGCGATCATTGATCAACCGGAAAGTAGCCATTACATGTAGACTCAACGAGTCTTTCCCTGAAAAGGGCAGGGCAGGGTAGGGCAGGCACTATTACGATCAATTTTGGTTTTTCTGGTCTGGTTTAGAGACAAATTAGATGTGCAATTCATGGTGATAACTACTCATAGGGATACAATGGAAAGGATTTGGATCTTCTAAGTTTTAATTTTTAATATTTTAGGATTAAAATCACAAAACTCTAATAATAACTCACAGAAATACAATGGTGGTGAAATAAAATGATAAAATTGGCCTTGCTGCTATTTAATATTAAGTTACAATGTTAATTTTTTTAATTTTAAAATAACAAGGTTATTTTTATAATTTAACATTAAATAATAATTTGTAATTTAACATTATTTCATGGTCTTTTATAATTTTTTATATTTTAATTTAATATTAAATAATAGGATCAATTTTGTCATTTGACAATAGGATACAAGAAATTTTTTAATTCTATTTAGAATTTTATGCATAATTTAAAAAATACAGGGAGTTCTGTGAATTTAACCCATTTACGTTTTTTTAATTGAAGAAATGAGGTTTTGATGGTAAGCAGCAGCAACTACTAGTGTTAAGACGAGCACAAACCAGCGGAGAAACAAAAAGTAGAGGACTTCTGTTTTAAGAAAATAAATAAATAAATGGTCAAAGATCAAATAAAGAAGGAACACCAAATAAAAGGAAAATAATCTCTTCTTCTTCTTCCTATATGGAGTATTTATTTTCTTCCCTGTTTTCTTGGTAACACCAAATAAAAGGAAAATAATTTCTTTTGCATTTTCCTTGCCTACCTACCACCATAACATTCATGAATGAAATGCAGTGTAAAGGAATTCATCTGAAGATCCTGCTGTCTGCTGAACATAATTCAAGAACACACCAGTTCAGAGAAGTCAAAAAGTTAACTACAAGCTGATAACAATTACGCAAAATTATAAAGTTCCTCGCAAAATAAAAGAGGCCAAGGGAAAGGAAAAGGCATATCGTGTCTTAAAAATTCGAAATGACTTTGACCAAACACTACTATTGCCGCCAATTTCTCATAACGGAAACCCAATACCATCCCAAACAAATTGTTTCCGAATTGCAGAGTGAGTGATATATAGTTTTTCACAGCAATTAGAGTAAGAAAGAAACATACTATTTGTCAACATCTCAAAACGAAATGCAGTTGAGACTAACGAAAATAGTAAGATTGTTTTCTAGGGTGCTATGAGATATAGCTATTAAAGATATCTCTACTTTTTTTTCCCCAAACATAATTGTATCTAGGGATCATTGTTGAATCCTGATACACATTTCATTCTGTTTTTCTAGTAATGCAGAAAGATCCAGAAGCATTTCAACAACGACGATGCATTCCAGCTCTTAATGGCCAATTGGTGATCAATGCAAAACAAACACACAAGAAGACATATGGTAATAAATCAATACAAAGTATCTCACTAATGCAAAATCTTGTGACAACATCTTATGCACCTCTAAATATGACACATCGTACACAACCAATGGAGCCATTCTCAAGGAAACACACAGTTAAACGATTTCATTTCCATTTAATTACATGCTTCTCAGTTCTGGGTAACTAACAAAAGTAGAATTATGTTGAATTTATGCAAAGAACAGGGAAAAAAAAAAAAAAAAAGTTCAATTTATTGATTTGTTTATTGAAAATCCTACTAAGAGATTCTGTAGATAAAAGCAGCAGTAGAATACATTGCAACTGTGTTACATATACAAGTGCGTAAGAAACAATACCTACATGAACAACAATCATGTGTAACAAACAATGCAACTTCTAATAATAACTCTAGTCCAAAAAATTATGGTGTGCAGTACTGTGGACCAATTAATTAATAAAATTTTCCTGAAATAGAAACAAATACTGAAACAACTTGCAAGAAGAGGATTTGCAAGCTTTCCACATTTACTCAAATCTAAACTTATTCTATAAACAAAAACAGATTTATATTACAATTAACAGCTTTAACAATTCAAAATGATGAATCGATCTCAATGACATCACCATAAAAAAACAAAGACTCAACCAGAAAACCAACATGGACAAAAGAGTGTTCTAATTCATTCAATCCAGACATTTTAGAAGCCATCTTTAAATTTAGGAATACTAGCTAGCTTTGTGCCGAAATCCAAAAAGTTTTAATGTGTAAATTTTTGGTTTCTAAGCAGTAAAAACTTTTAAGGGGGAACATTATCATATTAAAGATTTATCACACAAATAAAAAGTAAATAAATTATACATGGAGACGACTGTAGAAACCAAATGAATCAAACTCAACTTCAAGTTCAGAGTAGAAAATGAATGAAGAATAAGTAACACAGTCATTTTGAAATGAAATGGGTGATATACAAAAAGAACGATATAGAAGTGGTATAGGTGCAAATAATATCTATACATGGGAAGGTATTATCATTCAAGGTGGAAAGACATGGGATTTGGCTTCCTAAAAAAGACATCAGATTTGTTTAGAATTGTAACCAATGGAACAAGTTGATTCCCAAAGCAATTTTTACTTGGTGCTATTAGCGGATAGTAACCTTTGTAGGAACCGGAAATGTAGATGACATCATGATATTCAAAACAAATGGACATGATATGACGAAAAATTGTACTAAATGGTTTATGTAGTAATTCTTCGGTAACATAAAAATAAAATAAAAAAAAGAACCACCTTGTCTATATAACTTTTCCGTTCATTCTAAAATGGAGAGCTAACAATTCTTAGAGGAAAACGGTGCAAATAGTCAACTAAAAACCTGTTAAGACGACGGTACCAGAAAAAATAACAATTTGCCTGATCATCCAGTCATGATTTGCACACACTAGAATGAGAACAATGCACTTATTTTTTCATAAAAAGCACTACATAGATAAAGAGAGACTTAAATATAACCTGGAACATAAAACAAACATGCATATATAGATTAAAGTTTGAAATATTATCTACAGGAGAAACTAATGGGCAAGCCTGCTTGCTGCACTTCAGATTTTTTCATACAAACTGATAGCACAGAACCCTTAAAGGAACGGAACATTGACGTAAACCACATCTCCTACACAGCAAAGCCTCACAGAGGTTTTTATAAGCACCTCGTGGCAGTCAATAATTGTAGCGAAAAGGTGAATATTGTTTAGAATAAAACACTATATAAAGGGAATTTTCACTTACAAAGTTGTTGGGAAAATTATATTCCGAAGAGAATAATTATTAATTATGGGGACCTCATTTTAGTTCAGTCTCCTCCTCCTAGGTGCTCGAGAATCACCAGTGTCGGCATCCAAAACCCTTGAAGCACCATTTCTTCTTCTTCTGGAAATTAAAGTGGAAAGGGACATATTAGAATCTATTTCAGGGGTAGTATCGACTGTCTGACTCTCTGAGTGTATAACAGCAGCCATGCTAGACACAGAATCTCTATCATCAACCAATGGAGGCTGCTCTTGATTCCTTTCTACAGGATGGTTGTGGAAATACGAATCAACTGACCTTTCAGCTGAACTCAATGCAGGTATAAGATATGAATTTGTAGTAGCTCTCCGTGAATGCGACCTTCGAAGTAAAAGGGATGAAAGCCTGCTGCTTTCCCCCACCTCAGAGTTAGTAGGGCTGTTCTGGGTCAAATCAACCACATCATCTGGTGGCACAACTGTACTCTGTTCTCTGCGCATTCCCCTAGAAGTCAGAATTCGATTTAGCAGCGAGTGACTTCTCTCAGGTGAATCACGGGAATTTTCAGTATTCTGAAGCTGGGCTTGGACCAAATCTCGAGTCAAATCAAATCTACTGCCAAGACGCCGAATCATTTCCTCCATCGGGAAAGTGAATGCAGCAGTCCTCTGTATAGTTTGCCTCAAGCTCTCAACCCGCCGTGCTTGGGGCCTGAGAGGGATTTTCAGGCTTGAATCCTCCTCCAGCTCATGGGTATGATTCCCGCGGCCATAAATTGGAGTCACATTTTTAACCGTCACCTCTCCCTTGCACACTGGACATTCTTTTGCATCTGAGTAAACATGCAACCATCGATAGAGACATGGCCAACAAAACAAGTGACCACAACAAGTCACAACGGGATCCCTAGCCATGTCCAAGCATATATTACAATAAAAAAAGCTCCCCTCATCACTGTTACCCTTTTCCACATCTTCCCTTTTCCCCAGTGCCTCATCCTCTACATGGGTAGTATTATTCTCGCAAGTTTTTATTACTTCGGTATTTCTTTCCTCAGCAGTGACACTACCCTCACCAGCTTGCATGCTCCCAGCACCACCACCATCATCACCACCACCAGAATTGACCATCAAGTCAAGGGCAATGTTTCTACTTTCAGGGGGAACAGGAACAGGTCGCCAGAGTGATCGCCATCTCTGCCTGGTACCCCGCCTAACAGCTTCCCTAAGCCGTTCAAATTGAACACCTCCATCCCTCCATTCATCCAAGTTTACATTCTCGTAGTACGACCCCAGCTCATTATGCCTAGTACTCCGCCTAATAGCTTCCCTAAGGCGTTCGAATTGAACACCCCCATCCATCCAGTCCTCCAAGTTTACTGATTCAAAGAACGATCCAGACCCCAGCTCATTATTCCTGGTACCTCGCCTAACAGTTTCCCTAAGTCGTTCAAATAGAACACCCTCCTCCAAATTGACAGAATTGTAGTTCGACCCAGACCCTGGATCATTATCGGGTGAGGGAGGGGCCAAAGGAGCTAAATTCAAATCGAGGTTCATTGTATTTGGTGTCTCGTCCGCCATTACAATTTTAACAATACCCAAATCAAAACTCCAACCTTTCTTATTTTGCTCAATCAAATCAAATCAAATCCCACGATCAACCAAATCAATACTCTAGTTTCTTATGGTGGACCAAATAAAACCCAACCTTTATTTGCCCAGCCAGATCAAAACCCTAATTTGCTTCGGTCAACTGAAGAAAAATCCCTAAATTATCTGGACAACCAGATAAAAAGCTTAACTTTAGCTCAAAAAAGGAACCAAAAAAAAATTAAGATCACTAAGATTGTGACCTCGCAATTAACAACTCAACGAATAGAAGCCCAAAAATTACAGTTTCTAGAGAGAGACAGACCTTGTGCGATATACGATTTTGATACGCTGAATACATAGATTTATGAGACGATATTCTTCTGAAATGAGTCGACTTTGACGCGGATTATCCATGGATTGTCCTCCCTTTGGAATCTCGATCTGGAGAGAGACACAGCGCGAACTGCTTCACACCAACAAGGGAGAGAGTCCGTGCGTGCCTTCCGATTACAGAGAGATTCCCTGCTGCGGGAGTAGTCTCCAGTTTCGATGATAAGAACTCACCTCATAGTGGGTCCCATTCATTGCTAAAAAGGATTATTTCATTTACCCGCCTTTATATTTACTCATATTTCACAGGGTATCACTTTCTCAAAACGTATGCAAAAATCACCCCTAAAAAAACAATCCATTGTATGATTTATTGATTTGTATCTCGATTGCACCATACTGCATGGGTGTAGTTTTTTGAATTTATGGGATCGTCCAAAATAAATATCACAAAAATATTATTAGAAGTTGAGGAGGCCCCGGATGACATGGGCCAGGTCCGACTCGCAAAACACAACCTTCAGTCCGAACAGCTGGGTCAGCCCATAGAAAGACACTGCCATATGGGCCGAGCGGGAGTAAGCCCATCAAGGGTGACCAGGGCTTACAGAGGAATAGGCCCAGGTCCAGCAATTAGTAAATATCTTGTAAATATCTTGTAAATATCTTGTAAGTGTCTATAAATAGGAGTTGGAATGAAGAGGAGAGGGATCTTTCCGGGTTGAGGTGTAAGAATTCTAGAGAGAGAAAGAATAGAAGGAGTTTCTTGCATCTTCAATTGGCGCCGTCTGTGGGAAACGCATGAAAGTTTGGTTGATCAATGAGGAGTATCGAATGGATTCAAACCAATTTGGTTGATCGAGACTCGATCTTGCGGATTTGAATCCAGATCTGAGCGATTGTGACCTACTCTGGAGGAATTACGATTCTTGAAGCTTTGGCAGGAGTGACTTCAGATCTACGCAACCACGAGTTGCTCGATTGTGGCAGGATCTGACGGATTTAGAGTTTAGACAATTCAGATCTTGTAAACAGTGAGCATAATTCGGAGAATTAGAAGCCAGATCTAAAAATTCCTACTCACGAAGCTCAGATCTACTCGCGAACTTGAGATTAATGCCTTTACTCCGTTCGGGAATAATGATAGGTGAAAGCTCCAATCCGATGGAGGCTGTCCAGCAAACAAAGCTTGAAGAGTTGATGAACTTGATTGAAGCTCTCAGAAAAGAAAATGCAGAATTGAAAGCTGGACTGCAGCATCGGCAAATACCTGCGGTTTCGCATCCACTTCCGGTCGGAGAAGGAGGTGTTCCATCTAATATCGCGCATCAAGGCGATCAGGACGAGAACAATCAGTCAGCTCACCACCGTGACGAAAGGATGATGGACAATTTGCCGCCAAATGTTCGTCGAGTTGAAGATCACGAAGGATCGACTCACGTTGATCCGCAGCGGGAAAGGTTTGACCGAGAGGAAGTGATGGAGGTTGATCGCCGTCGAGTAGCGTCGCCTTGGCAAAGAGAGTTCATAGAGGAACGGTCGTTCGATCCGTCTTACCGACCCTCCATGGTTACTGTCACTCATCACGATTCGGAGGGCAGAACCGTAACTCACAGAGCTACCGCTGGACTCCAGAGAGAGAATGAAGCTCTCCGATCCGCGGCTCGGACGGTGGATTCACCATTCACCGACGAGATCTTGAATGCGCCGCATCCAAGGAAGTTTACTATGCCAGTCTTTATTCTGTTTGACGGAACGACCGATCCGATCGATCATGTGTATCATATCCAGTTGAAAATGGCCCTGAATACGGAAAACGACTCTTTAATGTGCAAATGTTTCCCTACAAGCCTGGCTGGACCGGCGCTCAGCTGGTTCAAAAACTTGCCTAGGAGCTCCATTGGCAGTTTCAGAGACCTGTGCGATCGGTTCATAAGTCAGTACTATGGGAACAAACGCCCGCCGAAGGACATCTCGAGCCTCTTCACGATGCGGCAGCACAAGGATGAACGTCTCCAGGCCTTTCTTACCAGGTTTAATCTCACTAAGAGTATGGTGATCGAATGCCACCCTTCTACGGCAGTTCAAGCCTTCAAGTTAGCCATGACACGCGGAACTCCCTTTCACACCAGTCTGGTAGTGAACACGCCGGCTACCATGGATGAACTCAATGAGAGAGCCGATGGCTTTGTGCGCCTCGAAGAAGAGGAGGCAGCTAATGCTCGGACAACGTCGCTTGTGTCGACCGAGGAGAAGTCCAAGGCAAAGATCAGGCAGAAGCAGGCTCAGCCACAACGTCAGACCACTTGGAAGGCCGAAAAAAGGTCCAGGGAGGAAGAGTTGATTACTCCGCTGAAGGTCACTCTGGCAAGGCTGTATCAGGAGAACAAGGACAAGTTTCATCCACCACTGCCAATTAGACAACCCCTCGAGCAGAGGGATCAAACTAAACATTGTGCTTTTCATTCTGATTTCGGACATCAGACTAACGAATGCAGGAACCTGAGGAGGCAAGTGGAGATGTTGATAGCTAAAGGGGAGTTTGCGAGTTATGTTCAAGGCTCGGCGATGGAGCAGAATCGACCAGTGGAACAAATAAAAAGGAGTCATAAACAAAGCTCCCACAATTCGCAACCAGTTCGTATAATCAATGTTATCCATGGTCGACCCGAGCCTAGTGAAGAGTCAGATGAGCTGCTACGGGTGCGCCTGCGGCAGGCGCAGATGAAGAAAAGGGTCAGCAATGTGTCCACTCTACACCAGCAGAGCCCGTCAATGCAGATAAAGTTCGACTGGACAGACCTGCAGCGTGTTCAACTGCCTCATGACGACCCGTTGGTAGTCAGTTTGACAGTGGCAGATTGCTTGGTGCGCAGAGTTCTGATCGATCCTGGGAGCAGTGCGAATGTTATGCCGAGGGACACATTTGACAGGCTCGACATTAAACCAGAGAGGCTCAAGCCCACCGGAAATCCCTTATTAGGGTTCGATGGGAAGAGGGTGGAACCCGTCGGGATGGTGGAAGTAGAAGTTCAAGCTGCAGAACGAGCGCTTATGGAAACTTTTGTGGTTATGGAAATTCACCCCTCGTATAATCTCCTGATGGGAAGAGGATGGATTCACAGAGTCCGGGGTGTACCCTCAACTCTGCATCAGGTCATGAGGTGCCTCGGGCCCGATGGGGATAGAGTAATAGACATTCGGGGGGATCAGGTCGCAGCCAAAGAGTGTTATTCCGTCACACTAAAGCATGCTGGGAAAGGAAAGGCGCCCGTCCGTTCGACAAGCCCCAGATAGCAATTACAGAAACCTCCGCCCGAACAGAATAGGGTGGAGGAGTCAGTCGACTTGACCGAGGAGCCCCTTCTGGATGTGCAGATCGATCAGTCCAGGCCAGAACGAACTGCCAGAGTAGGTATAAGACTGACCAGAGAAGAGCGGCAAGAGCTAGTGGATTTTTTGTCCCACAATGTCGACGTATTCGCATGGAGTCACCTAGACATGCCTGGAATTAGTCCTTCCGTATCCTGTCATTCCCTGAATGTCAATCCCAGTTTCAAACCAGTGAAACAGAAGCAGCGAAGATTTGCTCCAGAACGTAATCAGATCATAGCGGAAGAAGTCGATAGGCTGCTTGATGCGGGATTTATCAGAGAGGTGCACTACCCTGAGTGGTTGTCCAACGTCGTTGTAGTGCAGAAGAAAAATGGGAAATGGCGAGTATGCATTGATTTCACCAATTTGAACAAAGCCTGCCCGAAGGACAGCTTCCCGCTGCCTAAGATTGATCAAATAGTGGATGCCACCACTGGGTATGAGCGTTTGACCTTTCTGGACGCATATTCAGGTTATAATCAGATTCCTATGGACCCCGCAGATGAAGAAAAAACTTCTTTTGTCACCGAGCGAGGTACATACTGCTACAAAGTTATGCCTTTCGGGCTAAAGAATGCGGGAGCAACTTATCAACGACTTGTTAGCAAAGTTTTTAAGAATCAAATGGGTAAGATTGTCGAAGCCTATATTGATGATATGGTGGTAAAGAGTAGGAAAAAGGATGATCATCTGAAGCATCTGCAAGATGTATTCGATGTACTAAGGCGATATGGAATGAGGCTCAATCCGACCAAGTGCTCGTTCGGTGTGAGTTCCGGGCAGTTTCTGGGACACGTGGTCAACCACAGGGGCATCGAAGTTAGCCCCGCTCAAGCAGAGGCTTTGATTAAGAATGCCGAGCCAAAGACGATCAGAGAGGTGCAAGCCCTAACAGGACGAATAGCTGCGTTAAGTCGATTTGTTTCAAAGTTGTCAGACCACTGCAAACCATTCTTTGACACGATTCGGAGCCATGGAAGGCAGGTCTGGGGGGATGAGCAACGACAGGCATTGACTCATTTAAAGCAATATATGCAGAATCCTCCAGTCCTGTCAGCCCCAGAACCGGAAGAAAAGTTATTTCTATATCTTGGAGTATCTGGTGTCGCGACGAGTGCCGTTCTGATTCGTTGCAAGGAAGGGGTGCAATACCCGGTATTTTATGTAAGCAAAACACTGATGGAGGCAGAAAAAAGATACTCAAAGGCCGAACGGGTGGTACTTGCACTTGTATATGCAAAAAGAAAGTTAAGGCATTATTTTGAATCCCACCCCATAGCTGTTCTAACAACTTTCCCAATCAGAACGCTCATGCACAAGCCAGAGCTCTCGGGCAGAATGACAAAGTGGGCCATAGAGTTGAGTTCATTTGACATAACGTACGAGCCGAGAACAGCTATTAAAGGGCAAGCGGTGGCCGATTTCCTACTAGAATGTGATGCCGAAGATACGGAAGAGGACCTTAGAAGCGGCTCTTGGAAACTTTTTGTGGATGGCTCCTCTAACCAGATGGGGGCTGGGATTGGGATCAAACTGCAAACCCCAGAGGGTACTTCCTTGAGCCAAACACTCAGACTTGAGTTCCGAGCCACCAATAATGAAGCGGAATACGAGGCGTTGCTAAATGGATTAAAGTTGGCCAGAGAGCTACAGATCAAAAGTTTGACAGTGTATAGTGACTCGCAGCTGATTATTCGGCAGGTAAATGGTGAGTACGCAGCCAAGGATGACATGATGGGGGCATATCGTTCTACCGTTCTGCGTAGAGCCAAGGACTTTGCAAAGATTGAATTCATACAGTTGCCGAGGGAACAGAATGCAGATGCAGACCGTTTAGCATGCAGTGCTTCGAGTTGCGGTGAAACATTGGCGAGGGTGATTCCAGTGGGAATAGTGACCCAGCCGTCCATTTTCGAAGAACCGATGGACTCGGACCCTTGGCAAGTCAACGTCATACCGTATGAACCGAGTTGGATTGACCCAATCATTACCTATATTCGAGATGGCGTTTTGCCTATGCAAAGGGATGAAGCTAGGAAACTCAAAAAGAATGCTGCCAAGTACGCCATCGTGCGGAACCAGCTGTACAGAAGGTCCTATTCTGGCCCGTACTTGAAATGTGTCACCCCCGCGGAGTCGCAGCAGGTACTGCGAGCTATTCATGAGGGAGTGTGTGGCAATCATTCTGGGGGAAGATCGTTAGCGCATAAAGCAATGACACAAGGGTATTTCTGGCCAAACATGTCAAGAGATGCGGAGGAGTTCTCTCGAAGGTGCGATAAGTGCCAACGATATGGACCAATGATCCACCAACCACCTGAGGAATTGCACGTAATGGCCTCGCCGTGGCCTTTCGCGCAATGGGGGATGGATGTGGTCGGTCCTCTGCCAACTGCAAGAGCTCAGAACAAGTATGTGTTACTGGCCACGGATTATTTCACTAAATGGGTGGAGGCAGAACCGTATCCTAGCGTGACTCAGACTCAGGTGAGACGATTTATCTGGAACAACATTATCTGCCGCTTCGGTGTTCCCAGAACAATAGTCATGGACAATGGCACAAACCTCGACAGCAGGCAAGTAAGAAAGCTGCTGGAGGAGTATGGAATCAACCAGAAGCTGGCTGCAGCAAGTCATCCTCAGGCTAACGGACAAGCAGAAATCACAAACAGAACCATTTTCGCCTGCATTAAGAAGAAGCTGGAAGATCATAAGGGGAAGTGGTTGGATGAACTCCCGAACGTTCTATGGGCTTACAGAACCACCCCAAGGCGGCCGACTGGGGAGAGCCCGTTCGCAATGGCGTATGGTACCGAAGCAGTTATACCGGTTGAGCATTTAGTCCCCACTATCAGAAGCTTAGCATGGAGTCGAGATCAGAACGACAAGATGTTAAGACTGAACCTCGATATGATAGACGAAAGGAGGGACGCAGCGGCTATAAGGCTAGCATCGTATCAGCAAGTGCTGGCGAATAGTCACAATAAGAGAGTAAAACACAGGGATTTTGCCCCGGGCGATCTGGTTCTGAAAAGAAAGGTGGGGATGGTCAAAAAAATGATGCCACCCTGGGAAGGCCCATACAGAATTGCAGAAGTCATTGGCAAAGGGGCATATACGTTGGAAACCATGGCGGGAAAGTTGGTCAGCAAGCCCTGGAACGCCACGTCTCTGAAGAGGTACTACCAATAGAGGCTAAGTTCTGGCTTTAATTGGATGTTATTTGTTGTCAATCAAATACGTATGAATGAGCAAGTTACTGGAATTTACAAAAAAAAAAAGAATTTTCTTTTCCAATGGTCTACTATAAAAATTCAAAGCCAAGTGGCAAGTGGCATTCTAGCCGAGCGCCAGGCACTTAAGCAAGACAAGTGGCAGCTGGCACTATAAGCCGAACGCCAGACACTTGCTAAAAATCTAAAGCCAAGTGGCAAGTGGCATTCTAGCCGAGCGCCAGGCACTTAAGCAAGACAAGTGGCAGCTGGCACTATAAGCCGAACGCCAGACACTTGCTAAAAATCTAAAGCCAAGTGGCAAATGGCATTCTAGCCGAGCGCCAGGCACTTGAGCAAGACAAGTGGCAGCTGGCACCATAAGCCGAACACCAGACACTTGCTAAAAATTTAAAGCCAAGTGGCAAGTGGCATTCTAGCCGAGCGCCAGGCACTTAAGCAAGATAAGTGGCAGCTGGCACTATAAGCCGAACGCCAGACACTTGCTAAAAATTTAAAGCCAAGTGGCAAGTGGCATTCTAGCCGAGCGCCAGGCACTTAAGCAAGATAAGTGGCAGCTGGCACTATAAGCCGAACGCCAGACACTTGCTAAAAATTTAAAGCCAAGTGGCAAGTGGCATTCTAGCCGAGCGCCAGGCACTTGCCGTACAAACACACAGCGAAGCTAATATAAAAAGAAAAAGAGAGAAAAGATATGTATATACTGAAGATAAGTTGAACAGAGCACAACACATAGAGAAAAAGAGTTCGGCCATTTCATTAATATTGAACATTTAGTTTACAAAAGAGAGATGTCCATCATTACAAGAAGATATGAACTAGAAGAATTCGAAGGAGCCCTAGCTAGACGCCTCAGTACCAACAGCATCTTGGTCTTGCCGACTTGCCTCCTCGGCCCCATCAGCCGCCTCACCTTCATGAGGTGGGGAATCCAGGTGAATAACTGAGTCGTTCGGCTAGGGTTCAGCGTCAGCAGTGGCTACAGAGGGAGCCACGGCTGACGATTGGGGAGCGGTCAGTGGCAGAGCGGCAGGAGGAGCTGTGATGATCCTTGAGGATGCGATGTCCTGGCACTCATCAAATATACGTTCCGCTTCGGTAGGTTCTGGGTCGACATAGACCCCCAGAGGTTCGATCCCCAGATCCTTGTCTACCTCATCCGGAGTGGAGCTGGTCTGTCCCTCATCCGGAACCCGGTCGGCGAAACCTTCCCGGAATCCTTGAGCATACCGAAGAGCACCGACCCTGGAGAACCGAGCGTGAAGGGCCAGCATCCCACCACCCACTCTGCTGATAGCGTCGATCAGAGCGGTACGCTCGTCCAGAGCTCTTTTTTCAAAAGCCATCCGAGCAGACTGTTCATCAGCTAGAAGGCGTTGGAGTTCTGCCTTCTCTTCTCTGAGTGATTCCTGCTCAGTCTGCCAGACGCTCTTCTCAAGCTGGAGGGCGTCCTTCTCATCCTGAAGGGAATCATTCTCCTTTTTCAGGACATCTCTCTCTTGCTCGGCTTTGTCAAGCCGAACCAGCACCTCGGTATTCTTCATGGCAAGGAGGTCGTTTTCTTTATTAGCCACCTCCAGGCTGTCAGAATACTTTCGGGCCCTGGCGTTCCCCATCTCCACCTGCTTCTGCATGGCCATCATCCCGAACAATGTCTGCATAGGCGCACAATAAGAACGGTTAAACCAATAGTCAGAACGGGCGAAGGCAAGACCAAGTAATATAAGATAATTCATGAGTTAGAAAATAAAAGTCACCTCCATAGCAGATTGGGGGAAGCGACTGAACACGTCCTTCTGGGAAAGGCCCTTTGCCGCCTCAATGTCCTTCGGAGTCCACATGCTCCTGTAGTAGGCCATAGCGGTCTGGCCATCCTTCAGCATGGTCTCGTTCGGTTTCACGAACGTCCCATCCGTTCGGGTGTACCGAGGGGCCCATGGCGGTAAGCTGGGGATAGAAGGGGGGCCTGAAGCAGAGGCAGAGCCACCAGCTGCAGGAGGCCCAGAGGGAGAAGGAGCTCTGATCGCTCGGTGCAAGAGAGTACCCGGCCCAGAGACTCGGGTCCTTCTAATAAGAGGCTCCTCCTCAGGATCGATTTCACTGTCAGGATGAGGCCTTTTGCCTCGCTCTTTGTCCCGACCGCCCCCCGCAGCAGCAGGAGCTATGGTAGCTGGGGAGGGCGCGTTCTGGTTGGCAGCAGGGGCGCTGGCAACAGGGTTAGTGGCCACTGCGCTCGGGACAGTGTCAGATATGGTGGCTGAAGAAGAAGCCGACGCTGGAGAGGAGGTCGCCCCAGCAGCAGGAGTGGCTGGGGGAGTATTTTTCCTCCTGCCAAAAGAGGGAATCTGCAGTCTGCTCATATTGTAGCCTAGTGATGAGAGCGCAAAGAGGTTGTCTGAAGTGAGGAGATCTGAGCAGGAAGGAATATCGTTCAGAACGTATCTCTTCAAGTAGTTACTCCTATCCCTGCAAACACTATAGCTCAAATCATCACAAGGTATTCCCAAGGAGCGGCATAAGTAAGTGCAAAAACGAGGAACGCATGTTTCACAGGGGCAGTCATGTTTATGGGATTTGAATTTTTTATAGGAGGAGATAGAGCAGACACCAAAGGCGCTCGGGATTGGGTAATCCTCTGCAGCCGGCGAAGACCAAGCCCCACTAATGCCCACTATGCTATCCCTCCAACCCTTTTCAGATTTTATTGTGTCAGTGCATATGGACATCTTCTCGAACGGGTAGAGGTGGTAGAAGGGCTCGTTAGTACGGATCTTACTGACCTTATAGCACAGAAGGAGGTCTATGAGGTCAAGGTCCAGATTTCTGTCACGCATCAATAAGAGCATAACAGATATGATCCTAAAGAAGTTGGGGTTGACCTGCAGAGGGGATATCCCCAATCTATTGAAGACATAACTAAAGAAAGGGTGCAGAGGGAACCTAACAACATTCAGTTGAAGGTTCGTGAATAAGACTTCGCCGGGCAGGAGGCCGGCGCCGGTCGTAATATTAACGTCTTGGGGGCAAACCCTAACTTCGATGTTGTCAGGAAGTCTAAGTCTCATACGAAGAACACCCAGATCTACAACCATGGTGGAAGTGCTAGAAGAATCTAAAAGAGGGAAAATGGAAGCCTGCCGAAAGTAAAAAGAACGAAACTAACCTCGGAGGACTGCAAGATTGCTGGGAGAATGACTCTCGAAGGATTTCACCGGAAAAGGCTTAGCACAGTTCTAGAAAGAGGGAGATTTGACTGATGATGGAGACGGTAAAGGGAAGTGAAGTGGAATTCTAGAGCATTATAAAGGCAAGGGGGCCCGAGGGCCGAAGCGTCGGGAAGGCAAGAAATCCCTCGAGCCCCGGAACATTGATTCTGGATCTGACCGTTCGCTCCCCACGTGGTTATCTCGAGCCGTCAGCGTCATGATGAGACGCCATCAATAATTACCCCTTATTAAATAAGGGGCAATTATGGGGGCAGTTGAGGAGGCCCCGGATGACATGGGCCAGGTCCGACTCGCAAAACACAACCTTCAGTCCGAACAGCTGGGTCAGCCCATAGAAAGACACTGCCATATGGGCCGAGCGGGAGTAAGCCCATCAAGGGTGACCAGGGCTTACAGAGGAATAGGCCCAGGTCCAGCAATTAGTAAATATCTTGTAAATATCTTGTAAGTGTCTATAAATAGGAGTTGGAATGAAGAGGAGAGGGATCTTTCCGGGTTGAGGTGTAAGAATTCTAGAGAGAGAAAGAATAGAAGGAGTTTCTTGCATCTTCAGAAGTATATATATATATATATATATATTTTTACAAGATAAAAAGGGATAAAAATTATATTAGTAGGTGCAAAGAGTTAAAGCCTAACGCTTCCAAAATTCAAAATCTACTGAATGAACTAAGTATTGGGCTATCGAGATATCTGCGTATGTACACTTCACATAAAATAAAATTACTTAGGTTATGTGATAAGTAGTTTTTTTTCTTGTTTTTAGACTTTGAGTCATTATAACTTATGGGACTTAAAAATATTTTTTCCTTTTATAATTTGAAAAAAAAAAAAAAAAACTATTTGTTATTATTTTTTTTCTTGAACTAAATTAATTTTTTGTAATTTTTTTTTTAAAAAAATTCAAACTACTGTCATAAATAAAATTAAGTGCACAACGATGGCCTTAGGCCAATAAGTACAAAAGCAGGCCAAATGGGCTAAGCAAAGTAAGCAACAATGGGGGATAAGCTCAACCATCAAACAAAACGGATAACCACCATAAACGGCTTGTTAACTGCTAATTTTGGTTGTCTGCTAAATCATTCTAGTGATGAACCCTAAGAACAAGATGTATTGCCGGAGGGAGAAGGTGAAGCTCAATCCGGCAGCCGGCGTGGAGGAAGGCAGTGCGAAGAAGAAATGTTCCAGATTTGTCGCAGCACCATAGTACCAAAGCTTCCCAATGAAAATTCTGCACTTATATTTGATGAACCTCCAAATTGGTGAAACAAATGTGCAGTTTAAGAATAAGTGGTCATGAGATTCGGTTGAAGCCTGACACGGAGCACAAATGTGATTCAAATCAAAATAATAAATGAATTTGATTCAAATCAAAACTGAGTCCAGCTATTTCAATACTCAATAATATCTTACCCTTTAACTCATGCTCTCAAAAGTCCTAGCTCAACCTACGTTTTAGATTTTAAATTTTCAGGTAAAAAAATGGCATGCTGAAAAGCAAGTCGTGATTAAATTACATATGCATACAATTCTAAACATTTATTGTAAATGTATAAATGCCATTAACAAATTTATAAGAAAATTTCTCCAAATAACTAATATACAATAAATTTAGATATAAAGGAAAATAAACAACAAGAAAAAAAGATTGATCATGACTATAAGTATAGAATATCTGTAAATTTAGAAATATAAAATATTCATGTTAGAATGTAGTGTTAATAAAAGAAAAAAGAAGTAGCCCGCATTGCATCTCTTTAGTTAACTAGGGACACGGAGAGATAACATTATTGTTTTTTTTTTCCTTCTACCTTAAAAAAAATATATTAATAAATAAATAAATAATTGGATTATGATTGATCACGTTAACGGTTAACTGTTTTGAATATTAACCTTAATTAGAGCAAAACGACAATTTTAAATATGTGTAATATTAAGTGCGCATACTTTAATATATAAAGGGTAAAGTAACCAAAAAAAAATTATTCAATTTGAACACTGAAATACCTAAAATGCACTTAAAAAAAAAAAACCAATGATTTCAAAATTTTGGAATTTTTAAAAAAAACTTTGGAGATTGAGGGATTTTTACAAAAAAAATAATAATAAAATATTAATAATAATAATAATTTTGGGGAGTTTTTATAAAAAATAAAATTTTAAGAGTAAAATATCTAAACTGCCCTTAAGGGTTTTTTTTTTTTGTTATTTTTATAAATATAAAAATATTCAAAATTAACAATCAATGGACAATTTGTAAGAAATTTTCAAATAATAGGATTTATATGCACATATTAAATAGTAGAGTGTTTTTTTTTTTGGGACATTTTTTTATATAATTTTTTTTTTTTTTTTGACAATTTACATATATGTATAAATATTCTTGTTTCCTTCATCATTATAATTGGGTATAGTTGTCATTTTACATGTCCAAAAACAATCTCCTTCGTCAATGTTAGGGTGCTGACATGCAAGAAGTGTAAGTTAGTAATAAGAAGAAATCCAACCCTTAACCCTCTTTCTTCTTATTTATTAGGGTAAAGTGCAGTTACATGCCCTGAGGTTTGGTAAAGGATACTACTCAAATGAAACTTACTTATTTTTTAAACAAAGACACTCCTTGAGAATTCAAAAAAGGAAAAAGATACCCCTTTACATGAGAAATTGATCAAATTATCCTTTAACCGTTTAGGAGACATTTTTAACTTTACAATTAATTAAATTGGACCAATCTACCCTCATGAACAAAAAAAAAAAACTTTATATTGTTCACTTTTTTTTTTTTTTTTTTTTGTTATTTACTTTATAAATGTCACAACTTCTTAAAAATATAGACGTCTAAAATGATTTTTTGATCCAATACATATATTTCAAATAAATTATATTTTGTTACTACTTCTTTTCTTTTTCTTTTTTATTTTTAAATTAAGATGCTTAATTATTTCATTTAAAAAAATTAAACCAATCTCTTTTTTTAAGAATAAGAAATATGGTACCAGTATAACTTTATGCATATTAAATTATATATCAAATATTATTCATTTCCCAACATAAAAGAAAATAGGTACGAATATACCTTTATGCATCTTAACTTTATGCATACCTTTGTTTTATTATTATTTTTTCTCTTTTATGTTGGAAAATGTATAATATTTGATATATAATTTAATATGCATAAAGTTATATTGGTACCATATTTTTTTATTTTTAAGAAAAGATATTGTTTTAATTTTTTTAGATGAAAGAATTAAGCATCTTAATTTAAAAATAAAAAAATAAAAAGAAAAGAAGTAATAACAAAATATAATTTATTTGAAATATATTTATTGGATCAAAAAATCATTTTAGACGTCTACATTTTTAAGAAGTTGGGACATTTATAAAGTAAATAACAAAAAAAAAAAAGTAAACAATATAAAGTTTTTTTTTTTTTTTTTTTTTTTTTTTACTTTTTTTTATACATAAATTATTCATGAGGGTAGATAGGTCCAATTTATTAAATTGTAAAGTTTAAAAAGTCTTCTAAACGATCAAAGGGTAATTTGGTCAATTTTTCATGTAAAGGAGTGTCTTTATCCATTTTTGAACCTTTAGGGAATGTCTTTGTCCAAAAAAACAGGTAAGTTTCCTCTGAGTATTTTTTTATCAAACCTCAGGGGAGTGTGACTGTACTTTACCTTATTTATTAATTATTATATAAGCACTTGCCATAATTGACAAGACATGTAAGTAGCAAAATCATGTTCTAGAGTTGTGTTTTAAGGTTGTAGTTTCCAAAATGACTTGGATTTCTTAGATTCTCTTGTTTGAAAATAATTTTATAATTTTAAAGAATTACAAATTTTAAAAGGCACATAAAAAAATTATCTGATTGACAATTTTCTGAAAATTCAATTGATGAAAAAATGTCTACTTTTCATATAAGAGGCTTTTATATAAATAAATAAAAATTTGCTTTAAAACGCTATATTTGAAAAACTTAAGCATTATTTTTAAGAAATTAAACCACACATTAAACATTTATAATTTGAAATACAATTGTTGAAAAGTACCATGAGTTAATGATTTTGTAAGAATATCACTTAACTTATCATCAAAACAAATATAAGGAGTAATGATTTGCTTCGGCATCAACAAATCGCGAAGGAAATGACAATCAACCTCTATATAATTATGCTCGTTAAGAACGTGCCCATAATGCCAAGGATAATTATCCTCACGTAAGTTTGAGTTGTTTGCAATTTTATAGGTGGATGGAAAAATCTCTTCAATATGTAGAATTCAAGAATGGGTTGTTTGCGTAATTTTGAATAATTGTTTTTTTTTTTTTCCCAAGGAATAAAAATAGTTTGAAATTAATTTTATTTCATTAACAAATTTCAACAAACTATTATTTGAAATTGAGTTTAAAAATTGTCTTACTACATTTAATTATTTTTTTGTTACTCTAGGAAAAGTATTTTCAATTTACAGTATTTTTTTTTTTTGTTTTTTTTGGAGCTCTTAAACAACCTGATAAGAAATGTGATGACAGTTGGATGTTAAAAGATGGGCTACAACTTGATCTTTTATCCAAGTAGTCAACTGACTCAGAAGAGGACAACGTCTATATGGGCTACAACAGGTGCATAAGTCGGTCCAGGCCCGTAAGGCCCAGTTAAGCGATAAAAGAAACCCTCATTCTCAGCTTTTCCAATCTGTAATATCTCTCTCTACATGTATATGTGATATATATATTCTAATCTCTAGCATGTGATAATATACACAGTATGCCCTCCCTTAGTGCCCTGTTACCCTGTACATTATTGTTACTTGTGTATTATAAACTTTTACTCATTTATTAGAAAAATAGAATTTTCTTAAAAAAAAAGATAAAAGAAGAATGTAATATTCGTTGAATTAACCACCATATTTGTTCAATGCTTTAGAATTATATAGACACTAACACACACTATTTTCTAATGCATGTCAATATTGGGATATGATAATCTCACTCCATTTGATTTCTTTTTTATAAAGAAAATGTCAAAATTAGTTTTCAAATCCTGAAAGCGATTGTATTCAGTTCTTTTCCTACCTTTGACGCTTCCATGGCTGAGGCATTTTGCCTTCTTTGGGCGGAATTTTTGAGCTTCTATAGTTGTTGGTTTGAGAGCGATTCCTTGGAAGTGAGTTCTACAATTTCAAGAGAAAAATGATGCCATGTTCTCATGGATTCAATCATCTCAGATATTCAATGGTTGTTTCGCAGGTATTTCTCGTTTCGCATTAGCCATGTAGGTAGACATGACAATGAGGTGGTCCATACTGTGACGAAGTTGACTCGGAATCATTTGACCAATGATGAAATTTTGGTCCATATTCCTTTGGAAATTCTCCTTTTGGCTGATATTCAGTTGTATAAGAATGACTCATAATTTTTGCTCTGTTGTTTTGCTTTAAAAAAAAAACAGGTGAAGAAGATTTAAGAGACTTTTGTTGGATTTGGATGTAATGATGAAATGGTGGGCTATTTTATGTGAAAAGAAAAAGCTCATGTTAAAAAAAAGTAGCCACTTTCTTTTTCTTATTCAATGGCCGTACTCAAAGTGCAAAAAGACAATAAAGAGTTGCCTTTATTTTCAAATCATATTTTTAACAAAAAATTTGACAATGCTAGCTATAGCTAGCTAGCTAGTATACTACACACGCACAAAATAAAAGAAAAAAGAAAAGGCTTAAAACTGATTTTAAAGGAATACTAGTAGTATCTGTCAAGTCTTTGACTTGGAACATGAGGTTCAATTGAAATGCTTCAATTAACCTTCTTACAATCTGATCTAATCTCTCCATTGGTACCCGTCAATGGGCTAATATTGGCCATGTTAATCATGGATTGAGCAAAGCTTTGAAAGAAAGCAGTTTGGTTACTAGCAAAGGTGTTAACAATGGAGATTGTTGCAGCACCATTTGTGGAAAATAACTCTTGATCTGATAGCAGAAGGCCTCGATTGTTTTGCAAGTTAGAGAAATAGTTATTGTCAAAGGCATCGGAGGTTGTGGGGTCAAGATTTGCGAGCGTAGTCCCACTCCCATTTTGTGGACATGTTTGGCGAAGGGTGGTCAAGTATGTTGAATTTAGTGTGGGATCAGGGTTGCCGGTGCCATTGAAATTGTAGAGCCGGTTAATGAATAATCCACATTGAGCACGTCCAAATGTATGCGCACCTAAAAACAGAGAGATAGACGTTACATTTGACATATAAGTTAGAAGACATCCATTGCCATTTGCAAGGGAGCTAGTAAAAATGTAGTTGGGTATTTAATTACCGGATAGTGCAACAAGATCATTAGTGTTGAGGCCAACAGCGGAAAATTTGGCAGAAATGGAGCTTAAGCCTTCAAATGGAGTTGGAATTGAGGTATTTGCTCCTGCCTGGTTCGCTGTCCTGCTGTCCCTTCTCCCTAATAGGACATTCCATGAAGGACCACCTGACTGCACAGATCAACCAAAGGGGCCTTAATTAATTTTGTACACAATTAATTAATATTCCCTGTGTTCCAAAAATGATATTCTCTTTGGGGAACCGTAAGTCACGGTTCCCCAAACAAGACATCTAACATACCAAAGAAACGGACTAAAGTAATTGAACGGAAAATTAAAATTGTTTTCATACGAGTTTGTATAAGGTTTTAGTAAAAGCTAGTTTGTTTTCACTTCAAATGGGGAATATAAATTTCAAAAAGAAAAAACCCTAGAGAATTTTGTTAAAGTACCAAAGAAACGGAAGCTTCAGCAGCAATGGCAAGAATGTCAGCACAGGAGACAAGAGCAGGGCAAGAATTCTCAACAGCAGTTTTAATATTGTCAACTACGCTGAATCCTCGAGCAGAATTAGTGTTAGGAGCAGCATCTTTCTCACTCTGTATGGTGGTTCCATTGTTGTCTAACAAGATTGAAGCATCACATCCCTAGCTAGTACAAAAAAATCAACAATTAGATACTTAAATATGAAAGAAAACAAGTTATATATGGGCAGGAAGAGTTTAATTAATTAATTAAGCTGACATTGACAAAACAATCATGGAAATGAAGACGAATGAGGCTGGCAGCAATGCGTGGATCAGACTGCAAAGCCTGCTGAATGACAGCACGCGCAATGTTAGAAACATTTGAGCATGTCGTGGCGTAAAATGTAGCGTTCAGCTGAGCGTTTGATTCATGGAGCACCACAAATACTGCTACAAGAATGAATACCACTGCCAAAGAAGAAGAAAATGAAACCATCCTCCTCTGTCCCAACGTTGGCTTAATTAATTTATTGTTTGCAACACCAAAAACACAAAAAAAAAAAAAAAAAAAAAAAAAATTAAAAATCCTAAAATAATTATATCTCGATTGTATAGGCCACTGACCAAGAACGTGCCAATATATAGAGAAGCTAAAGTGTCATCATATTCATGTTACTTCAGTACAGGATAAAGTACTTTTGTATTAACAATGGACATTTTCCTGATCATGAATATAATAATTATAAGCATGGTCCTCAGCAAAGTCAAAGTTGGTAATATATAGTAGGGTTAAATGCAAAAAACCCCCCTAAACTATTGGGGGTTTTGCAACTAACCCCCTTGAATTAAAAAAAAACCCCTAAACTATGAATTTGTTGCAATTTGCCCACTCAGGCCACCGGAAAAGTAAAAAGACGAAACTGCCCTTCCAAGTTTGTTATATACTCAATACAACCAAACCCGAAGCCACACACACTGCAGAAATGGAAGAAGTGGCGGCAGCACTGGTGGAGATCTCTTTGCAATTCGTCAACCGTGGATGTGGAACAGAGCATCGATCATCGTCGTAGCCGCCGAGCGAGAGAGAGAGGGGTGAAGGTGATGGCAGCCGGCGCGTGAGAGAGAGCTCGGCGGTGTGGGTTGTGGATATTTCGGCTGGTAGAGAGCTCGATGGTGTAGAACAGCGACTAGGGAAGTCGCGATTCTGGCACAAATCAGAGAATGGCACAGCGGCGACGGATCTGGCGTTGGCGACAACGGCTTTTGTGCGCCGGTGATTGATAGAACAGCGGGCAAGATGGGTTGTGGATGAACTTCGGCAGTGCTCGGATGGGGGCGAGACGGTGACGGCGAGCTTTCGCAGCGGTGGGCGACGGGTTGTGGAGAGGACTCAGCCGCAATGAGGTGCTTCACGGTGTGATGGCAGCAGCGAGCTTGCCTTCGGATGATGGTGGTGGTAGTGGAGCCACCACTAATGACGACTCATGGTGCAATTAATTTGGGGTGATTACCAGTGACGACTCGTGTGTATATCTATATATATATAAATATATCGATTGAGCTTTGGTGTTTCAGTACGAATTACTGTATTTGAATTGATTCAATTGGGAAATTGTTTGAGAAACGTTTGTGGCTACGGCGGTGATGGCAGTGGCTGGACTGGTTCACTATGAATTATTTAAATTTTTTAAAATTGTGGTTCAATTGCTTCGAATGGTGGTGGCAGTGGGATTTTAGTGTGATTTGGGTTAAACGGCTTTCGGTGTGGAAGATGGGCTTGTCGGTGTTGAACCACGAACGCCTGCTGTTGAAGATGGTGAACAGTTATAGGGCGTGTTTGGGTATGCTATGGGGTCTATGGAAATTAAGGGCATTTTAGTCCTTTCATGCATATAAGGGCAGTATGGTCTTTTAAAATAAGTAAATTATTTTTAACGGCCAAAACTTGCCGGATTTTTGCCGGATGGAGTTATCTGAAACAAAATTGAATAGTTCAGGGGGTTAGTTGTAACTTTTGTAGTTTAGGGGGGTTAATTGCAATTTTGTCAATAGTTCAGGGGTTTTTTTTGCATTTAACCCTATATAGTATAACATAATCATCTATTGGAATAGGTATGGTAAAAATTCCATACCACTACTACATTTAAGGACATGGTTGTTAAATAAAGGCTACCAGTTTGGTTGTCCATGTTGTGGCAAAGTATGCTATAAACAAATCCGGTACACGAGATTTGTTACTACTTGTTTCCAACACTAGGTCTTTCTCTAAATCACTGTAAAATAATTTCACCATCATAATTTTATCCCAATAAAAAATGACATACTACTCGATCAATTGTATTATTTATGTAACATTCGTGTTGATGGTGAATTTATTTCAGAATTTACCAATCCCAAATTCCCAATACCCCCAACCAAATCAATTTGTTGACTTATATCAACTACTGCGTACAAGTAGCAGAATTATTAAATACCACAAATATTCTTCCGCAATCAGAGGGTTTTTGGGATTTGTGGGTCCTTGTATATCACTTGGACTAGTAATAGTAGTCTGCTTATGGTGATCTCATTATTTGCCCTTTGTGGATCATCAAATATGTTTTTGAGTACCTGTGCGAGCTTATACATGTGCGTGTCGGTGTATATATGCTGTATATTAATTTTGACTATTAATAACATAGGTTTTTTTTATGTGAGTTTTATATGCTGATGTCTTCATTTGTTACATATATTTCAATAATCTAGTGATTAATACTTTCCGTAAATTTTAACATGCTAGATTTTCACTACATTTATTAAATTAACTTTTAACTCTCTTCATTTGTCAAACGAGTGTGAAGTGATGTCCATACTTTTGCTGTAATTTCACCATCATCGATAAACAAATAAACCACTTAACTCTAAATAGAAATTATATTTTCATGTTCATTTTTTTTTTTCCTTAACCAGGCCAAAAGCTTATGTTAAAGATTTATTTCTCAAAAGAATTGGTTACCGTACCTACCACTTCAATCAAATTACACCAAATACTTGGTGGATGTCGTACAGGAGCAGGAGGTTGTTGTGAATGGTTGATAATTAACAACAAACTTTGAAAAGCTAAACCTAATTTGACCATAATTAACCAATCAAATTGTCTTTATATAATGCGCGTGCGGGGTGTTTAAAATTGATTTCTTAATCCAATTGAAAAGAAAAAAAAACGTTTTTTTTTTCTTTTTTTGTTTTTTTGGTCTACACCGCTTAGACTTGGCAGTAGTAATACCATATAGATTGTGCTAGGGGTGGGGCAAATAATTCGTGAATCTGCGATTCATATCCGGTCCGATTCGATTTGTGCGGATCGGATCAGATTGCTACATTCACGAATCGGTGGCTAATTCAAAAAAATTAAATTCGTAACTCACGGATCGAATTACGAATTGGACTGTTAAAAATTCGATTCGACCCTTGAATATATATATATATTTTCCAAAGAATATATTAGTTAATTTAATTAGTTAATGATAATTTAATGTACTCTAAATATGTATTATGTGTTAGTTAATAATTATTTAAATATATGAATTAATATTAATAAATTAATTTTTTATGTATTGGGTTAGGGTTCAAAAATAAATAAATAATAAATAATAATGAATAATTTAGATAAAACTCAATCAGCGGATTCGATTCGATCCGATTTGATTCATGGGATGACGAATCGGTGGCGGATTAAAATTTTTCTAATCCGTTGGGAGCGGATCGGATTAAGATTGATGCCTAATCAGATCCGATCCGATCTGTGGCCACCCCCAGGTTATGTATCTCCATGAGCTATTTTCCATTCTAGAAAGGGGAAGTGATTCATCTAAAGAACAGTATTTTTCAATTTAAAGATTAACTAGTATATAGGTTGTTTGAAATTAATGCATGGACTATATATGCAGAAATTGAAATAAAATATAAAGTATTACTTTTGAATTTTTGGGAAACAATATTTACTGTAAAATTTTACTACTGTAATTATAAAGGGTATAAAGGGTGAACTTCAAAATATAAAAGGAGAACACGTAACGATGCGATCATGGGCATTGGATTTTTTAGATTCGGTATATTTTTTTATATTGGTATTTAAATTTGAGCTTATATCATGTTTGAAACAATTAATATTGATTTGAAATAGTTCATAACATATCACCTATTATATCACTAAATTAGTAATATTATATATTTTAATATTAATTTTTATCTAAAACAGTTCTATAACAAAATGGTTGTTTTGTTATTAAACAAAAATATAATCCCAAAAGCACGTGGCATGCCAATCGGATTCTTATTTTTCCTTAAGTCCGAATTTGAGAGGCGCCCAAGAATACGACAGGCCCATTTATCGAGAGTAAACAGTTGAAGTGGCTTGGATTGGATCGAACACAGAGTCCAAGTTAATTAAGGCCTATCATGTTTATGTTGTGCTAGAATAAAGATAGGATGCGGGCCAACCCAAAACTTTCACAAATTTGTCTGGTAGGGACGACAACCCATGTCCCAACTCCCTCTCATTGTCGCTTATTAAATCCATTTATAGCATACATATAATACACACCATTAGGACACTTCATAGACATACTCTAATTAGTATGTACATTGTAAGATTGTATATCCTTTGGGAAAAAAATTCTCTCCATTTTCTCTTTCAGTGGAGGACGTCCAGTAAGCATCTAACAGTAGTGATTAACGCCACATTTTTAACATAGATTTGTCATTGACTCATCGCTAAATCAACAAGGTAAGTAAAAAATTTACTAATTTACACTTTATTTTATCATATTTACGAATATTGATTTATACGGTTATATTTTATACGATATATTATACTATTAAAAAAATACCATTCAACTTTACCTTTTTATTTAACTTAAAATACATTTTTACTTTTTCTCTTCTGTATCGAAATTTTGTTCTTATGTATATGTTTTATAAGAAAGCTATATGTATAAGTTGTGAGACTCATAAAGTGAAAATTAAATTCATTAAATATTACAATATATATATATGTTTTATACCTAAATTGTATATATAAATTGATAGTTTGATAAATACAAATTTAATTCAAGTGCCAAGTTAGCTTTTTTACCCCTAGAGTAAATGGAGAGAACTTTTTTTCTATCCTTTGTGTAATGTAATAATTTATTCATATAATATGCATTCACACGTGCAAATGTATCGTTGTACCTTTTAGCTAAACTTATTTCCCCTTTTTTTATATATAAAAAAAAAAATTTAAAAAATTAAGGTAAACTTATTTCCCCTTTTCTTTTATATATATATAAAATAAAATAAAACTTATAATCTCACTATGGATCGCTTTTAGGTCAGTACCCTTTATTGTTTGTGTTATGGGACCGTGCTATATTTGATTCACTGAAGAGATCAATATTTTGCTACAACCTGGTTAATTTGATGACGGTAATTAAGGAATATATATACATAAATGATTTACTACTTACAGAATCATGACACATAGATCAATATAGAAATGGTCAAGGTCCATCCATAATATATAGAAAATAAAAAGTATAAATACAAATTATACAGGTCAAATTATCAAAAAGAGAAAAATAAAAAATATCGGCAAAAAGGGTCAGGTTGAATTATCAATTAGGATGGTTTAATTAAACTAAATAGATATCGAAGTCGTAGTAGCCAAATGGCAGGACTTTATCAAGTTTCATGTGGTTTATTTTTCCTTAATTAGTGTGTAATAATATTTAATTAGGTGGTTAGTACATATGATCCAACTTTTGTGATATAAAATAGAGGTAGTCTTTCAATTTCCACCCTGGCGCTGTCCGTACCATTGTTTCCTGCTGGATTCCGGTAGGCGGTGACCTCCGGATATAGGCCACTTCCACCACAACTACAAGACAGCATTCTGTTTGTGCCAGTTGTTTGTTTCTTTATTTGTCGTACTTGGTGCAACTAACAAATTAATATTTCTAGAGACAGAGAGAAAAAAAAAAAAAAAAAAAAAAAAAAAAAAAAAAAAAAAGTAGTAAATTAAAATGTGGGCTTCTCTTCTCTTCTAGTGGTTGTAAATACTGCTCCACATATATATATATTGCACCCTTTTCATCCTAAGTTGGGCCCAGTGTTGGTCGTCATCTCACACGACCAAAACTTCATTTTTTCCAAGCTGACGGGATCCCACCATACCAGACCACCACCTTCATTTATAAATTAATTTTGAGTTAATAATAATATATACATCATTTTTGGATAAAAGTTAGACTTCATTTGAAATGCGTTTTGTTTTTATAATTTTTATTTTTGAATTATTACAGTCTTAATTTTGGCAACAAAAAATATGTTTGGGGCGATTTTATTTTATTTTTTACAATGCTAAAACACTTAACAGTGACCCAAAATTAAAACACCAAAAAAATTTATTTTTATTTTTATTTTGACAACTGTTCATAGCCAAAAACCATATCAGTAACGTAATACGGCCAAAAATAAAATGCCTAAAACATTATTCCCAAATGTGCTTTCAATTTTTTTTTTCAAAACACTCCTACAGCAAAAACACTGTTTCTATTTTAGTCAAAAACAAAACACCTAAAAAAACGCATGCCAAATGAACCTTTAATTTCTTCTCCTAATCCATAGATAAAATTTACAGGAGAATAGGTGAATAGAGAGATTTGCTCATTAAGTTTCATCTTCTTGAGTTAATCTGATAAAATTAAACATGCCACAAATTAAAATGCCTGCATGACCTAAAGAAGGAAGGATAGCAAAAAGTTAAAAACCCAGGTGATTCATTTATTCAACATGATTAGTAATCTTCCTAAAATTAATCTAACTGGAGATAATACTAATTAATGTAGCGAGCTAATTAACTAGATGATATATATATATATATATATGAATGAATGATCGACAGTCATTATCAGTGTTTAAGCATAGACGGCGCACTTTAGCAAGAGCAATCGAGGGCGGTCCCAGTTGTAATAATGATTCTTACCCATCATATAAAACGAAAATCACTGGCCATATATGCAATTGGTGCACGCATATAATGCAACACTTCACTTTTTCTGGGTCCATATATAATATCCTACCTAGCTCACCCCTCATATACATGTTGTGTGGTTGTGGTTGTGGACGTGGAGGTGGATGTTCTTCAACTTATATAATATTGTCCATTTCTCTTCTCTATATTGATTTTGACTTGTCTACATCTACCTACAACAAACCAACTCTCTCTATCTAGACTTTAATTTAATCACATGACCCTATTTTTTTTCCAACATGATCCAGTTGGTGGTTTGAAAGGTTAGGTTACTGGTGGTGGTGGTGATAAACCAGTGGATTGAAGTGTTACCACCAGCTAATAATATTTGTCAAACATATTCGTACACCATATGCATGCTTATCTTAATTTATTAGATGAAGATCAACAAATATATATATATATATATATATAGTGAAAGCTCAACCTGTAAAGAGCTAGCTAGCTAGTTTGTTAACAATGGACTATAATAATAAAGTCCAAATCTATATTTTCTGCGGCCATACTATTAACTCATTGTTGTGAAATGAAACTTCCCATCGATCTCGAGCATAAATGATCAATAGATCTACCAGTAGGAATAATGGTGACCCTGAGAGAGACATTAATCTTCAATTACGTAGAATTAGTGATGGATGCGTTCAACTTCAAATGCATAATTACGTCAAATTTCTCTCTTTCATGCATTTGTGTTTATTAGATCGAGTGTAAAATATCTCACATCCAAACATAATTATATATTTGAAGAAGTCAAAATATCTCATTTGATATCTTCTCCTCCCCACGCCGGAAGTTGAGGGCTAATCTTGATTGTTAGTAATGTGTGCGTGTCTAATATGCAGGTGTTATATATAGAAAATGATCTCTTGTACACTTGCTTTTACAAATTAAAATTATAAAGTAGAGTCACAAACTTTTAATATTTAATTTTAATTACATTTGGATGGAGAGATTTGAAGGGATAGTGAGAAATATGAAAAGAGAGGATAGGTTATGGTTAAGTTGTTTAAAATCAGAGAAAAAAAAATGTTAGGCAGAGGTAGAAAGTTATCTCTCATATTGTGTCTCTACGAAAAAATGAGAATATATATAAGAAGAAAAATGATACGTAGCAGTGTTTAAGTGGTATTTTTATAAATCCAAAATTGCACACAATAATTAAAAGGAAAAAATTATTATCTCTGTCTAATATGCAGGTGTTATATATAGAAAATGATCTCTTGTACACTTGCTTTACAAATTAAAATTATAAAGGAGAGTCACAAACTTTTAATATTTAATTTTAATTACATTTGGATTGAGAGATTTGAAGGGATAGTGAGAAATATGAAAAGAGAGTATAGATTATGGTTAAGTTGTTTAAAATCAGAGAAAAAAAATGTTAGGCAGAGATAGAGAGTTATCTCTCATATTGTGTCTCTACAAAAAAATGAGAATATATATAAGAAGAAAAATTATACGTAGCAGTGTTTAAGTAGTATTTTTATAAATCCAAAATTGCACACAATAATTAAAAGGAAAAAATTGTTATCTCTGTCTAATATGCAGGTGTTATATATAGAAAATGATTTCTTGTACACTTGCTTTTACAAATTAAAATTATAAAGGAGAGTCACAAACTTTTAATATTTAATTTTAATTACGTTTGGATTGAGAGATTTGAAGGGATAGTGAGAAATATGAAAAGAGAGGATAGATTATGGTTAAGTTGTTTAAAATCAGAGAAAAAAAAATGTTAGGCAGAGATAGAGAGTTATCTCTCATATTGTGTCTCTACAAAAAAATGAGAATATATATAAGAAGAAAAATGATACGTAACAGTGTTTAAGTAGTATTTTTATAAATCCAAAATTGCACACAATAATTAAAAGGAAAAAATTGTTATCTCTGTCTAATATGCAGGTGTTATATATAGAAAATGATTTCTTGTACACTTGCTTTTACAAATTAAAATTATAAAGGAGAGTCACAAACTTTTAATATTTAATTTTACTTACGTTTGGATGGAGAGATTTGAAGGGATAGTGAGAAATATGAAAAGAGAGGATAGATTATGGTTAAATTGTTTAAAATCAGAGAAAAAAAATGTTAGGCAGAGATAGGGAGTTATCTCTCATATTGTGTCTCTACAAAAAAATGAGAATATATATAAGAAGAAAAATGATACGTAGCAGTGTTTAAGTGGTATTTTTATAAATCCAAAATTGCACACAATAATTAAAAGGAAAAAATTGTTATTCTCTTAATGTCCCATCTATTTAAAAGGACATGATAGTGATTTAATTATTATCATTTCATTTGTTTTCTCATCTCTATCATTTGCAAACGATAATCTTATTATTTATTTTATTTTCTCTTCCATCTTTCTATACATAAATAAAAATTAAAATTATTGCTATCATTTTTTTTTTTCCTCTCAAACACAGCCTCAGAAAATCCATAATGTTTTAATGAGAAAATTTCAATGGTTTAAAGGTTAATGGGTGATAATAATCCCAACTCCAGGGATTCAATCTCATCATTATTGTTTTTCCAAAAGAACAACCCGCAATCATAAAACCTTCTTCAGTAATCATCCTGCATCTTAAAACTTGACATAATCATATCCCTTAAATTTTAACCAACGTCTACGCGCGCGCGCGCACAAACACGCAGGAATTATGATCCTTAGTAATATATACATACTGTATTTAAATACGTTTTCAGTGTAGTTCAACAGGATCAGGTTCGTTGTGATTCAAATTGCTTTAATATTTTGTCGTTGTCTTATTTCAATCATTAGGAGTACATACCTATTTTTTTCCCTGGTTTTTGGACACAATACCAGTTAAGCCGAACTGTGTTTAGGATTGCTTTACAAGTATAAATCAATGTTGTTTTTACAGTTTCATTTTTTTTTTTCTCGATAAATGGTACAGTTGATTAAGCCGAACTGTGTTTAGGATTGCTTTACAAGTATAATTCAATGTTGTTTTACAGTTTCATTTTTTTTTCTCAAGAAATGGTACAGTTAAATCATGATATTATAAAATTCACGCTCTCGTAAACAAAAGCAAACTTACAAGCCTACTTTTACAAAGATTCAAACTCCCTACTTATTTTGAGAAGGTAATTTTGTATAGTATACATATTTGATGGATTTCAACATTATAATAGACGCACTTATTTTACTTATTTTTACTGACACTCAAACTCCAACCGGAATCGGATTTGTATGCAAGTTTGGCGTATTTCATCACTCTGATAGGCTGATAAGCCTGACATATAGAATTATAGATATGTGGTGTGCAATTAATCATGTAAAAGTGATGCTACAGAAGCTTGCCACGTCATGAGGTAATGCTCCACAAACATAGACTCTTTTAAGATTCCCGTGCGTCAACCTAGTCTTAGTCCGTCCGTGTGGGCCCATGAGTACGGCCAGAGATCCCCCAAACCGAGGTAAGTTTTTCCAAATACTCAGCCCAGCCCAATTCTTTGCATCCGTTGGATTTATCAATAATGTCCCCACCTCAATGCATCTAATTGGTGCAAGCACCTGGTTGAGTGAATTGTTCCAAGACTTATCCCTTTTGAAACTTTTTGCCCTTCTCTTTTCTTTTCTTTTTTTTTTTTTTTTTTTTTTCTTTTGCCTTTTGGTGGGATATATATTCGAATAAACAATAAGGCTGTTTGATTTGTAATTAACTATACAAAAAATTCTATTTGATTAAATTTTTAAAAATTCAGTAATAAAAATATCTTATTTTTAGAAAACTATCTTTTATAATTTTCTAAAAATAATTTTCTATTCTCTAAATTCTTGATAACTGTTTATAGAGTTACACTCTGGAAATAGTGTCCGTTATCAGATAACTGAAAATAGAAAACTATACAAAAACTCTGTTTGGTTCAATTTTTAAAAATTGTCTTCTACAAACTCCGTTATGAAAATGTATGTTTTCAAAGTACTATAAAATATTGTTTTCGAAGAACAATTTTCTGTTTTATGAAGTCTTGAGAACTGTTTCCAGAATTATAAACTAAGTATACTCTAAGTTTTTGAGAATTTTCAATTTGAACCTTCTATCTTTTATTTTTATCTTTGAGATTAAATTGAGTTTACATATCAATTTTTTAATTTATTTTAAACTCACAAAAGCTCGAGAATTTTTAATTTAACCTTATTATTTTATATAACAAAACGTTTGATTAATAATTTTCCTATATGCCATTGAATGACCTACCTAGTTCATACCTAATTTTATATATATTTGATGCTGTGGCCCGAATTTAGTTTCGAGTTGTGTCGTGACTTGTTCACGACGCGGTGATTGAGTTTTGTATGAAGAAAATTTTGGCTTTTTTTTTTTTTTTTTTTTTTTTTTTTTTTTTTTTGCAGGAAGCCTAATTAGTACTATTTTGTAACCAGATAAATACGGGTGTTTAGAATTTTGGGTGAAATATTGAGAGACAGTGAAAATCGCAAAAAATAGAATAAGAGCAAGAGTTAGGGTTTGTGACTGAAACTTGCAATCTTGTGTTTTTTTTACATAGTAAAAACTTTCATTTGACCAAAGTCCCAAGTGGCCAAGCATCACCTGCTCTTACTCAAGGGAGGTCTAGAGTTCAAGCCTTGATAAAAATACTTCTTGTGTTTGAGGTTGCTACTTATCTATCGGAAAAAAACTTTTATCGAATTTTCACCGGGTATTATCTTTGTTTACAATATGCTTATTTCTGTATCGTGTTTCTTGGCTAAATTTCGTGTATTATCTGTTTATGATATATATGCTTATTTCTTAATGTGTTTCTTGGCCGAATTTGCTGCATAATATCTTAATCTTAAAAAATTCGAAGAACGTATTATTGCTCATTCATGTCAAATGCTTGTCAATTTCCATAAAAATAAGTGTCCTCTTACTTTATAAATTTACTAATAAGGCCATCAAACATTTAAACACTTATTAATAACTTAAAATAATTGTCATTTTAGTTTCATCAAATGACTAATAACGCGGTCAATTTTGAAGACACTATCCCGAAATAATGCTTTGAAATTGATACTACTAATGTTAGTAGTTACTACACCCTTTGATCATAAGTTGATTGTTCATGTTACATATGAACATTAAATATATATATATATATATATATATTATCATTTTATGATCATTAATGAACTAATGTGTTATCAACAAATAACATTCTTTCTATTACATATTTTATTTATGTAAATAAAAATGTTTAATAAAAAAATATTAATCTATATATTTAATATAACCATTAATGGGTGAAAGCGCGCATCACAAGACAATTAAAAGGAGAGAGTAATTCAGTAATGCACTATAATATCTTTAAAACAATTTTCAATAATATTTTCATTCATTCCTTACAATAAAGCTAAAATATTAATAAAGTCAAAATATTATGCATTATTATATTCCAATTACTAATTAAAAAAATTAAAATATAACTCTTTTATTTGTTTGTTGATAGCACTAATAAAAATATATTAAAATTAGTTGGACATAATCCTAGAAGAAAAAGTATGAGTATTTATTGTACAAAAGATTGAATTGATTAAAGATAAGATGCTAGTGTTAGACACTAAAATTGATGGCGCTATTAATATTTTCATGAAAGTTGAAGGACACTTATTTTTATGAAAATTAATTAGTATTTAATTATTTATTTTTTAAATAAATAAATATACATGTTAGTTGTAGCGACTTGCATTGCTCAATAAATAAATAAATAAATAAATATATATATATATATATATATATATATAGATACACACATACATATATGGAATTTATAATTATATATGAAAAAGTAAATTTTTACAGTTCATTCCATTCACATCTTATTAATAAAGAATGAGTTGGAAAACAAATGGAATAGTTGGGAATATTTTTGGGAAGTGTCAATGTCATCTTTTTGAAACGTGGAGAGGGTGAAACGTTGTTGATGGTTATCTCAAAAGACACATAAGCGGTACTAAGAAACACATGTTACGTATGCTTGCACATTATCTTTCTTTCTCCTTATTTATTACAGTAATGAGGAGAGCATCTGGGTCGTTGCTCAAAGTGGTACCCACCTTTTTTTATAAATGCATAAACGATAAAATTACCCACCCCTCCCATCATTTTTTATTAGCTTCAATTCTAGAGTAATACCATACCATCAAGAACTATTTTAAATTAATTGTTTATCTTTACTATTTAAGTTTTTATAAAGACAAATTGGATATATGAGATTTATTATGAGTATTTTTAATTATTTATTTATATTAAATACAACTAAATGAATGCATTACTCTTTTATTTGTTGTATAATTGATAAATAAAAAAAATAGGTCTTGTAATTCATTATAACTATTCGGTGCAAGAATTATTTTCTTTATTATAAAATCCGCCATCTTTAACACGAATATCAAATATTATAAAAATATGTATTTGTTATAATTTTAGTGATATATCATTTTCTTATTGGTCAATGAGATATCTTCCAACAACTTATTATTAATTCTATATTGAGTAATATTAAGTAATTATATGTTTAAAAATAACTCTAGAGTTGGCTTACTTGGAAGTGATTTGGGTCTGTGCCTCATGAACATCAATTTTCATGATTGATTTTTTTAAGCATGTTTGGACATAGTCCCAACTTTATCCGATCCATATGAGGGCGGGTCTGTAGATTAGTTGGTGCAAAACCTCAGACACACTGGATATCAAAAAAAAAAAAAAAAAATTATATGCCTAAAATTCATAAGAAAGCTATTTATGTAAAAATAAAAATCATAATTAAGGCTCCTTTTGATTATATGAAAATATTAAGAAATAAAAGGAAGCTAAGAATTTTTTAATACTTTAGAAATTTGGATAGTTGGAAAAAATATAAACAAAAAAAAATTGAGAAAAAAGTAATTTTTCAAAACCAACTTAACTTTTAAATAAAAATTTTCCTACAAAAGACATAGAAAAATTTTAATTTTAAAAAAAGTATATATAAATTGAAAACAATGATTTTTTTTTTTTTTCTTAAAAAAATTCGTACTATTCAAATGCATATTGAAAATATTACTTTTCTTTCAGTAATTTCACTTTCTTTTACTTTCAATTCTCATTATAGTTTCTATTTAACAAAACAAATCCTGAGGCTTTGTTTGATTAAAAAGAAAATTTTGATTTCTTATGAAATTTTTATAGATGTACGGCAATGCCTTTTATTTTTAATAAGTCATTTCAATATTTTCCATTGAATAATTATTTACACCAAAATCTGTGTACCTTACCTTAATAATATTTCTTTTAACTACTTAAAGCGGAAGGTTGGAATTCAAATCCCTGTAAAACCAACGTGAATTTTATACTTTGTTTATTGGTTTGATACGGAGAAAATGAAAACGTTACTAGCAAATTATTATTATTATTTTTTTAATACGGAGAAAATAAAAACGTTACTAGCAAATTTTTATATTTTTTGAAAAAATAAAAAATAAAAAAGAAAAGAAAAGAAAAACTAATACTCTCTCCCCTCCACCCTGTCATGTCGTCCGTACCTTTGTCTTCCTCCACGATTCCGGTTGCCGGTCACCACCTCAGACGGTTCCACCTCACACGTGCCACACTTTCTGTATGACTGTACACAAGCCTCCACACGTGCCAACGTACCCATAATCTATTCTTCCTTATTCTGTGTTGTGTGGTGCAACAAATAAAAGTTAGAGAGAGAAACACAAGATAGAGAGAGACAGAGAGAGTTAAAGCAAAAAAAATTTCTTGGGGGTTGCAGTATCTAGGAGGTTTGCACACTCTCTCTCTCTCTCTCTACAAAAAAAAAAAAAAAATCAGACCTGATAGATCATATCTTCCTATCTATCTGCACTGGGTCTAAGCCCTTACCATCAAATTTCTCTCTCCCTCTCTCTCGTTTTTTGCATCTATCAATCTCTTTTTATCTTTCGGCGATGAGGATCAGGAAACGTTTTCCATCCTCTTCTTTCTGTTCATTGTCTCTCACAGATCCCCAACTCAACCGGCCGTCACCGGTGGTGCAACAACACACACAAGGTAGCGTACAAACTGCATACCCAGATGGAAATCTTTGTGTACAACAAGGTAACATTAATTCTCAGCCGTCCGATCCTCCTAATCAGCCTCTCCCACCGTCACGGCTGATGATCGGAAGTGGATGGTCCAGATGGCCTTCCTACCAGGAGGTGAAGCAACAGGTGCGTTTGGTTTGTTTTGGTTTGGTTTGGTATTATTCTTTTGCTAGCTTGTGTGTGTGTGGACACACAAGTGCACAACAATATTTCAATGTTACCCAAACAAGCCTTACATATGTAACTAATTCCCCATACTAAATCTGCACCCACAAGGATTGCATTAGATATATACAACTATAGATGATGTATTTAGATCTTATGTTTGCTTTGATTTTGCAGGTGGACATGGAAGGTAGCGAAGAGGTTAGTAAACAAGAGACATGGGGAGAGGAAGAGAAAAGTACTAATGATACCAGGTAAGAATAAAAAAGAAAAGTTACTGAATGATGTTCTCTTCTTTCATGAATTCTTGTAGTAAAAAGTTGAAGAGAGAGAGACACACACACCAATAGGCCATAACTTGATTTAACCCGGCCACAATATATATATAAATATATATATATACACACTTGAAGTGGAAAATACTGTTTATGGTGTTTTTATATCAGCTTTGGCTAACTAGCTACCATACCTTCCCATCCCATCTCATCTGATACACACACACACACATACACACACACACACACATATATATATATAGTGCTTTTTTCTCTCTTGAACTAAAAATACCTATCCGGTGCACATTAGCCTGGGACGCTGGTCCCCAGCTACAATACATCAATTTGTATATATATTGCACTGTTTTTATTTTTATTTTGGGAGTATATATAAATCTGATGGTATACCATGTGGTTGTGGATCTTCTGGGTCTTGCTTATTTTTAGGAAAGAAAGCATCTTAGGTGCAGAAGTAGGTACTCAGATTCTGCCACCATCTGCGAATTCTTCTCATCAAGGTAAACATTATTATTATTTGCTATATCTATCTATCTATATGTATATAACTGTTCAAGAATCTATCTCATTCTCATTTGCTTGCTAGTCTTGAATACAAGTGTAATTGTGTTTTTGGTTGTGTACAATTGCACTATATATATATATATAATTAAAATAGAAGTTGGGAGGTGGTATGAAGGAGATAAAGTTGTTCCATTGAAGAAGAGAAGAGGAAGCTTCGAGAGAAGAGGAAGCGAAGAGATCACCATACCGGAGAAAGAAAAGAAGATGAAGGCGAAAATGAAGTCGAAGACCAACAAGAAATGTGTGCAATTACAAAATGGTAGCGATGATGAATATGAAGGTTATAAAGAAGCCAAAGAGGGCATTAATAATAATAAGACTAGTAGTGCCAAAAAGAGTAAGAGAGGTAGTGTTATAATGGAAGGTTCTCGGTGCAGTCGTGTTAATGGGAGGGGATGGAGGTGTTGCCAACAAACCCTCGTAGGGTACTCTCTGTGTGAACATCACTTGGGTAAAGGAAGACTTCGAAGCATTAATGGTACCACTAGTGTTCGAAGCCGTGCCATGCCCAAGACTACTGATTTTGTTGTGCCAAAGAAGGTCCAGTCGATATCATCCGTGATGGAATACATTAATGATGATGATGAGGAGGACGACGAAGACGATGACGATGACGATGGAAATGAGAAGAAGCCATTGATGATGACAAATAAGAAGAAGAAGATGAAGCTTGGTATGGTGAAAGCTAGATCCATGAGTAGTTTACTGGGGCAAACAAACAATGTGGTTGTAGTGGCTGATAACAACAAAAACAACCGCCTATGAAGACAAATGAATGGTTATTTCATGTACTTGAATGAAGGCATGCAACATTAATCAATGTTTGATGTTGTGTTACACCTGGTGCGGTGCAACTATATACTGTCATGCGTGCTTTATATATATATATATATATATATATGATTCTGAGTGAAGAACATATGCTTAATGAATATTGTACTTATTTTTCAATTTGTTTTGTTTAATTTTGACTTTTTGCTCTATATTTTGTGCTTAATACTGTTTTAATGAGCTAGTGATGGGTTTATGCGCCCTCCGATTCGGTTTCACACACATTTCTTGTGCCTTCCTTGTATGGGGTCCAAATCGTGGAGCAAATCATTTTACTTATTGCTAAGAGAGTAACATAGAGTACTTAAATTTAAGTCTGATACAGTATTTTGTTCATGTATGTCATATTTTTTGTATATATCGTCACATTGTTAGATCTCTTTATATTTTCTGGGAAGCCACTACTTCGATCACCAGACCCTAGATTTGCATTCCTTTTGTGTTTTGACTAAGGAAAGAAAATGAATCGAACTAGAGCTGTTCACATGCAATTAATACAAATTGTTCATGAAATGAATAAAATGTTAAAATAACAAAAAGAAAATAAATTAGAACAGTTAACAGTTCATGCACCAAACCATGATATATGTTAACTTTACAAATTCATAGGAAAAGTATATGTAGTTATTTCAAATCTACAGTTATATACTGCGATTTGATAACATTAAAATAATAATAATAATAATAATAATAATAATAATAATAATTGCCCCGCCCTTCCTCTCTATCCAAGGGCGTAAGAATCGGCATTGGCAGCCGGTAAGTTGCTGAAATAAATCTGTCTAGATTGAGGGAGCTATTTTCTAGCTCCATCGAACTTGGACTGGACTAACAAGTGACATAAAGTCTAAGATTATTGAACAATTTCTCTCAAAGATACAAAATGAGTCCTTAAATAACAACGCCGTGGGCTGACATAATCTTTTCATTTTGAGCCATGTCACTTGCTCAATTAACTATTTTCAGGCATGATTTGAAAACTAAAGTTACTAAACTGGTCATTTTGTTCATTAAAATGCATGTTAATATATATATATATATATATTTGTTTTTTGGGTAAGAAAATGCATGTTAATTCCATGCAAGTGCATCATTAATAATGATGAGGTTTGAGGGACAAACTGGGATGTCTAGAGTTGAGTGCGCCCCTTCACCATGAGAAAATGACAAGAAAAAGAAAATTAAATCTCATTATCTTGTGAAATTCAAGAATTGATCCTAAGAAATACATGGTTAATTAATTATATTAATATTCTTTGTTGCTTATAAGGACATTGAAACGTTATGTCAATCACGATAGAACAATCAATTTATACCATACTAGCTACTCATGTTAATTTGTTCCTTATATTTTTCTTTGGAAAAATTTGTTAATTTGCTCCTTGGTCCATTATGAATTCGAATTTTATGGATTATTATTACTTATTAGAATGTTTACTTAATGGGGACGCTGTAGCTAGAGATTTTTTAATTAATTTTCCATGTACAATGAATTTCCCTTGATCGATCTGAATATTAATCTTAATTATTACTTGAATTTTGACCAAACTTTGTATTTATGCCAAATCTTTCTCACCAAACTTCATCCCAATTCAAAATCTGAGGTCACAGTTGAATCTAAACTTCATCGAATTTGGCAATTCTATCAAAACAAAAAAAATTAATTGAAGTCAATGAATATTATGAATTGGAAGAATATATCATAACTAGAACTATATATGATATATTTCTGTATTATTGCATATATCATCTGCCTAGCTTTTTGCCTGTTAACGCCCATAACTGCTAGACATAACAATCTTTACAAGAATATTTACTAATAAAATAAAAAAGATTTTAAATACCAGCTGATCGATATGTTTTTTTAAAAAGTAATCAACTCACAGAATTTGCAATCCTTTGTCACAAAATTAAGTTTCACCAAAATTATGCCAAAATTCGAGTTGGTAAACACAGAATTTGAACTGACCTATGAGGATATGAACCTCAACATTCTATATTTTGTAAGATGAGAGAGAGTTTGTAAGGACTTAGGAAATCAAATCCTTTAAACTTAGACATGACAATCACAAGTGGTGAATTTAGATCGAGTCCAGTTGAATCGAGTTGAGTTTAAATTTTAATTTAAGCATAACTCAAAATTACGAAAGAAAAAGAAACTAAAATAAAGTATATAAAAGACAGACAATATATGTACATAATTGAAAAGAAAAACATGTGTGAAGCCAAGGCAACTGACAGAAAATTGGGTAATGATAAGACACATCGCTTAAGTATGAAAGATACAGCAGCAGCAGGATATCCCTGTAATCACAAAATCTGTCCCGCACATCACTCACTAATCACTAACATCAGACGGATCTATATATACTCACGATGCATGGTACATTGCATTTTCGATCATACTGCAAATCATAAGGCAAACGTACAATAGGGTCACTCCATGAAGGTTGTGACCGAAAAAAAAACAAAGGAAAAGAAGAAATAAGGAAGGTATTATCTGTAGTATAAACTTTACAGTCCCCAAACCCCAATGAAATTAAAATCTGATATATGTACATATATATATATATATATATATATATCCCAAGTTCCATGTCTATTCCTCGCCCACCACACCCTCTGATACTGATTCAAACTGCAAATCATAAGACAAACGTACAATAGGGTCTGTAGCCTTTAGGTTAGCCCTTTTCTAGTGAAGTCAATATCCAAATTAAAGTTGCAAAAAAAAAAAAAAAGTCCAAATTAAAGTCAATTTATATATATCCAATGCCATCTAATTGTCTAAATATATAATGGGAGTTGACTTTATTATGGCCAACTTTTTCCAAGTCAATGGCTTTTTTTTCTGCATTTGAATTTTCAATCCGCTTGTATGAATTTGTGTGTGTTTGTATTAAATAGGAATTAGATGATCATGTACACCCAACTCCCGCAAGCATCGACAACTTGACATTTATTTTATTTTACAATGGCCACTAAGAAACGAGGAATATGCACAACTCTTGTTAGTCAAAATTATTGATAGCTTGACTTAGTCCATAATATTGGAATTGGCTATATGTAACAATGTTAGTTCAAGTCTCTGAATCAGAGCTTGAGGGAAAATTAAGGAGAGAGAGAAAGAGAGATGGAGTACAAGCATTTCAGCCACCAGCATAGCTTGATGATGTATCAAGTGCAGCAGGGTCAACAACTTCGTTGCTCCGGCTGCGAATCCTACTGTCATGACTCCGTTTACGCTTGCTGGCCCTGCAATTTCTTCCTCCACCAGCATTGTGGAAATGCAAATCGCTACGTCAAGCACCCATCCCATCCACTGCACCCTCTCATCCTCCTCCCCTCCCCAACTTACTGCAGTGCTACCTTCTTGTGCAACGCTTGTGGTGCACCTGGCAATGCCTTCTCCTATTGTTGCGCGCTTTGTGAGATCGATCTCCATGTCCACTGTGCTTTCTTGCCTCCAAAGGTAACCCATAACTCTCATCCACATCAACTTGGCCTCATCTGTACCAACCCAGCTGACAAGGTGGACCAAAACACGCCTAACTGTATTTGTAAAATATGTAACAAATTGTTGGAGTCTAAGCACTGGGCCTATGATTGTTCAAAATGTGATCTTTTTCTTGTGCATACTTATTGTGCCACCAAGGAGGTCAAACTGGGATTGTATCCGGACGACGCCGCCTCTGATTCGGAGGCAGTACCTCAGAATGGTTGTGAAGGTCAGCCGGAGGTTGAATTGACGGAAGACGCGGTGGTTGAATTGTATAAGCTTCAGCTTCAGATGCAAATGGCTGACCAGTTTGCACAAATGATGTCTTCTTTCAATCTCACTTCTTTGGCGTGAGTGACTGTCCCCAAGTCATCACAGATCCATTGGTAACATGCATCAAGTTCAGTTCTAGTTTTGCATATGTATTTGAATGATCAATAATATACATGGATCGATCTATTTGGTTGAGTCTGTTTTGTTGGAGATCAACTCTATGTCTATGTAATCAACAAGTTCTAGTTTGTAACCAGAAAAAATTTCATGTGTGACTGCAAATAAATTTTAAGTACATGATTGAAGACTTCCTCAATTTTGTGTTTTTTCTTTTTTTCTTCTTTCAGTCAAAAAGAGAAACATTTGGGTATGATTGTCAATATAATTGATTCATGTACTATGGATAGAGTACGAGAGCAAGCACATATATATATATCTGACATAATAACACACCTGTAAAGTAATTTCCGAAAAAAATAAAACACAGCTGTAAAGTACCGTATATGAAACCCTAATCTGAATTGAACTGGACACGACTTAATTGGTGTCCGCGCAATTCGACGGGCCAATCCAGGCTAAAGTTGGGTTCAATGTAGAAGGGACACAAACCAATTCCCAGCCCATTGCATATGATCCACGATTTACTGATTCATAAATAATTAAATAGTCATGTAGGTTGAATTATTTACTTATTACTCCGTATTATTTTTAAAGTAAAAATTTTCAGTGGTTGGTTAGAGGAGGTGCAAAGTTCAAATACATGTTCCAAGAATAACCCAACCATTTGGATAACATGGCAATTGTAATTGATCTTTTTATTAATTAACGTATCTTATTGTAAAAATATAAAATTATAATTAATCAGCTGAAGTGTTGTAAAGTATTATATTGTCGCCCCCAGGAGCATAATTGCGTTGGTAGGAATTCGGGAGGTAAATCTTTAATGTCTCGTTTTTGAACCGTACTCCTAACTTGAATGTTATATTTGTTATGAGGTCGATACACATGCACTAAAAAAGAAAAAAATAAATAAATATATATATATATATATATATATATATAGTTCTTTTCTGTCACATATATTTATATAAATATCCACAAGAAATTGAAACATCCATTTGTTCCTACTTTAAAATATACAGTGCTTACAAATTTAACTGGAAGTACTATGGTCCTTTAAGTGAAATTTTATTTATTTATTATTACTGTATTATTATTTTTAATTATAAAAATTATTACTGTATTTTAATTAAAAATTGGAAGCCCTGTATTATTACTGTGACTTCTTCGAGTTCGAGAGGTGAGTGGTGCACGCGCATAACCGTGGCTTGGCGTAGCGTTGCGTTTATAGGAGCTCCACGCACGCGTTAGAAGATAGCATTCACACGCTCACATAAACTACGGATATGTCTCACGCATTCTTATTCCTCGTTTCAAGACGAAATTACATACATATACATATAGATATATATCTATATAATTTCTCTCTCTTCCCCCTTCTCTATCTCCCTTCGATCCGGTTCACCGTTGAAGCTCTCAATCAAAACCTTGAAGAATTTCTTTCTTATCAACATTCTCTCTCTATACACTCTTTCTCTAGGGGCTGGGATACAACTCACCATTGAAGTTCTCATAGAAAAGTTTCAAGAAATTGCAGAGCTTTTCTGCCTCAGCCATCTTATCTAATCGGTATGTTCTCGTGTTTTTCTGTCTTCTTGTATGCTTCTTGTGCTAATTGGATTATAAACCGGTTGAAATTGTTGTCTATTTGTATTTTCCGAGTAAGTCCTGTATTTGTGCTTATATTATATTTTGAAATTTTCATTATTCACTATTTATGTATAAGTTACAATTCTTTATTAGTCTAGATTTCGAATTCTTCGAACCGCAATGTCCGGAATTAACTTAATCTTGATCAGACTTAGTAGTAATTAATACTACTCCTCTTTTCCTTGAAATTACACTATGTTTGTGTTCTGCTATGACCACTTATACATTCTGACAAATCTTTGTTTTATTTGGTTTTGGATTACTAGATCTCTATGCTTGGTCTTACGAGATAGGGGAAAAGGGCAACAAGAAGAACTGTTTTTAATTTCTAATTATGGGCTTCATTTTGTTCACAGGATTTCATGCTAGAAACTGCTTCTTCAAATATATATATATATATATATATAATTTGATTTCAAGTAAAAGAAAGGAAAGAGCCAATAAGTTCGCCTTTCTGACCCTAAGGCTGTGTAGCCTAGTGGCTAGTGGTATATCTCCTCTACCTCCCAAAGGGGATGGTGAGGGTTCAAGTCCCGTGGGGACAAATGGCTGTGTGAGTTTCTTGCCAATGAAAAAAAAAAAAAAAATGAAGAAGAAAGAAATAGTTTGCCTTTCTACAGCAATTTTATTTACAGGAATTTTTTTTTCTTAAAAAAGAAGAAGAATATAGTTTAGTTTTTTCTAGAGATCACATTGTATTGAAATATTGTAAGAAATGATTTAAGGAATGTGTATATAGATGTGCGTGTGTTTCAAGAAAACCGATATTGGATTGTGCTTACATGTCTTTGCAACAACCAAATGCGCAAGAATTGAAGAAAGGTGGTTTCATATTTTCCGTTCCTGTCAAATACTTCATGAATGCAAGTATTTTAAATGTTCGAACTTTTAATTGTGTGATAGATATTGATATGTACTGGTGCCTTAGGGCCTGGCAAGAATACTGCCAAATAGTTGTGGTTACACTATTTTCTTTAGATCCTAATTGTATTTGTTTTTTAAAGAATTCTTTCTTTTTGTACTTTCTTCTCCCTGTAGTGATGTTTCTTGTTGGAGAAAAAAGGAAAAATTAAAATAAAATAAACTGTTATTCTGATTAACAAGTTTGTTTTCCTTGGACCGTTTCAAAGATGTTACACTATTGCTACCACATGATACAAAAATCTTCAATTTCCAACTTGTTAATGGTATGATGAATTGTTAATCATGGGATTCACTTCTCATGGGACAATGCTGCAGATAATATTATGATTGTTTTTTATGTTCATCTATTTGTAATCATTACTCCAAAATTTGACAATTAGTGTTAATGGCTATTGAATCCGAGTATGAATTTGCTCTTGTTAGCCTGGGTTTTAAAAACATTGGGGAAACACCACTGTTTTGTGCTTATTTTGAACTCAATGGGAAAGGGATATGCTATTAAAGCTGAAGTGTTTGCTCTTCTGGAAGGAGAAGGCTCGAATTTGGGATTTCAGAAGTGTTTGGTTGTTTGGATGGGCTAGAGAATGTTCAGTCGGATATTGGTGATATGCTTCCCAAATGCATGAGATTATTTATTTTTTGGCTTCTTGGAGGTTGAGATATAGTGATATATTTTTAAGAGGATGATTAGGCTCTTTCCTAGTTAAATGGATAATTTGGAGAGTTTGAAAGGTGTTTCCTTACTCTTGTTGAGGGGTTTTATCTTGTTTTGTTGGGGAAGGAGTTGTATCATTTTTTTTTTTTTTTCCATCTACTGTTTTCTCTTCTTTTTCTTCTCTCCAAACACACCCCCCCCCCCCCCCCCCCCCCTCCTTTTTCCTCTCCCCTCCCGGTACACACACACATCTTCTTCTTCTTCCTCTCTCTCTCTCTCTCTTTTAGGAAGGTCTCCTTGTCCTTTAGGGACATGTCTTTCCAACTCTTTAATAAATTTATTGAGGATTTTCCTTCAAGAATGTTTCTTCGTTTCCTTTATTTTTTCTCTTTCCTGAACAAAATTTATAGAAGTTGTTTTTTCGTGTTTTTGACATAGGGTGTTGATCAAGATGACACCTGTTTGCCCTTTTGTCAAAGCTGCTCGACCTGATGATTCCTCTCAAAAAAAATCTGCTGAAAGCCAAAATAAACACCCAGCTGGGCATGAAGGCAAGGCTAAACCAGAGTCTGCAGAATCTGCCAGCATTTCTCCAAAATGTCCAGCTGGGCATGAAGGCAAGGCTAAACCAGAGTCTGCAGAATCTGCCAGCATTTCTCCAAAATGTCCCTTTGGGTATGATTCACAAACATTTAAGCTAGGACCCTTTAGCTGCATGATCTGCCGAGCGCTTCTCTTTGAAAGCAGCAAATGTGTACCTTGTTCCCATGTATATTGCAAGTAAGAAGATAATGACTAACCTGATATTTAATTTTGTTTTTTCATATATATGCTAAGAATGTACTTCTTATCTGTCACTTATCCTGATACTGCATGTTGTTCACTTCTTTTTGGAATATCAGGGCATGTGTATCACGCTTTAAGGATTGTCCATTATGTGGTGCTGACATTGAGAAGATTGAAGCTGATACAAATCTTCAAGATGTAGTTGATCGATTCATTGACGGTCATGCGAGGATCAAGAGGTCTCAAGTTAATACAGACCAAGAGAATGTAGAAGGTGAGAAGAAAAAAGTGATATATGAGGATGTGTCTCTGGAGAGAGGTGCTTTCCTGGTCCAGCAGGCTATGAGGGTAAGTTTGTCGATTGCTTTTCCAGTGTTTGGTGCTGGCGTTTTTCAAATGCACTTGTTTTCTTTGTTGAGCTGAACCAATCTTGGTATTACTTTTTCTGTTTGGTACATCCAACTAGTTGTTGAATTGCATATTCATTCTCCATCATGTTCACTTATTTGTTGGCCCATTTCATATGTAGGCATTTCGTGCACATAATATAGAAAGTGCCAAATCAAGACTTGGTCTATGCGCAGAAGACATTCGAGAACAGTTAGAAAGAATGGGGAACACATCAGAGTTGTGTTCTCAGCTAGGTGCAGTTTTGGGTATGCTTGGTGATTGCTGGTCTGTATATCTCTCCTCTTTCTGTATCTTTTACGGTAGCGTAATACTTTTCTTTGTATAATTTAATTAGTGAAACTTCTTGTTTTTTGGTTGGCACTGTGTACGAAAAGTTAATTTGTAGTAAAAGTGATAAACCATACATGTTTCTTATTTCATATATATATATATTGCTATGGAATGAAGATGTAAGAAAGTTGGAATTATGTTTTGGGCTATGTTACATGGACTTTGGTAGTACCGTAGTAGTGTTGAGTGCAGGTAAATGTCTGGTGGATTTATCAAATTCCTAAATTTGGGGACACAACTAAATACTCGTATCACTTAAAAAATTTCCTTTATTTTCTAGAGTGATTTTTTTTTTAAAATTTATAATATTGTGTTCAATATAAACACTTCACTTGTCTTGAAGCAATAATGTAACATAAGAATAGAGTTTTGTGTACAATTTCATAATAAACTTGAATTATTGAATATGTTTGTCAGGTGTGTTATCCAATTAGAAATGTTGGACACATATCTATACTTATCAAGTGTTGTGTGTTATATCTGAATATTTCAGGCATTTATACAGTGCCCGTGTATCATTAATTTGTTACAATTTCAAGAGCAACATGGTCGGTTAGGTTTCACGGACGTTGGTCGTGAATTTGTCAGATTTAGAAGTTCTTAATTTGGAGAAGGCTTCTTTAAGAATGTCTAGGTGAATTGGTTAAAACTAAGTTAATTGTCAAGGTGAAGTTAACATGGAAGCACCTAAATTTTTTTTTTTTTGATAAGTAAATCATGGAAGTACCTAAAATTAAGATGAGATCACCAATAGGCCAGTGGCCTAGCGGTACCAGGCCCGTACTTCCCATGGGGAGGTTCAAGCCTCCATGGAGGCATGCGTGTGTGAGTACCAACTAAGAAAAAAATAAGATGAGATCTCCAATACAAAGACTGCTCTAGCTAATGCATATAGGTATCTATTATTCATTTTTTAAAGTCTTATATCACTGTAGAAGAACTGCAATAGCCTCTTAGATGTCAAAAGTGATTCCATGAATGAAATCTGGAGTTTATGGAGTTAAATCTTTGAGAGCATCAAACTCAGTTTTTGTACTTATATAAAAGTTGAACCGTGCATTCTAATATGTCATGTTAGTGAACAGTGACATGTGAGTTCTGTTGAGTTGAATGTTGATCGGAGGAACATCAGTCTTTGCATAACATAATGGTATGTTACCGTATATATATATATTTTTTTGGATAAGTAATGTTATCGTATTTTGAAGCATTGTCAGTTCACTTTTTCTTGAGGCAAGTTTTACGATGAACATCTTGATTAAGCAAACTGGTCCACTGATGGAATACAATTTGCACGTTTGTGAAATAAATAAAGGTCAAGATTGATGACCTGGTTGGTTATGCAGGTCTTATGCCATCTAAGGGATATGTATGACATGAAAATGAGTAATTCTTTGCAATATAGTGTTTTGTTGCTATTAAGCTTTTTTGATGTCTGGTTATTGATATTGATTCGTAAAGTGTTTATATGAGAAAGATCTAACACATTATAATCATGTATATTGCAGTCGAGCCATGGGAGATGCTGGTTCTGCAGTCTCTTATTTCGAAGAGAGTGCCAATTTCCTTCTGAAAGTGCCAACAGATGATTTGGAGGTAATGGATTCACAATCATAATATTGTAGAGTTGGGCATTTTTCTTCTTGTGATTAAGCTTGAATGCCCTAATTGTGATTTGGATTTCATGCTTTTGTACAATTTAACCATGTCTGCCCTGATTCTTGTGGAACTTTACAGATCACGCATACACTTTCTGTTTCACTTAACAAAATCGGAGATCTCAAATATTATGATGGAGACCTGCAAGCTGCAAGATCTTACTATTTTCGGTCTTTAGATGTCCGTCGCGATGCCATCAAGCAACATCCTAATGCTTCATCCCAGGTCTGCAACCATGTTTTCAATATGGATAAGAATTATTTTCTATTTGCAATGTTGTTTGACTTCAGGTATAAAGATAATTGTGGAACATTTTTGAAGTGTTTAGTAACTTGGTAGATCTACGTAGCTTTTTTCTAGCTTGCGTTTTGAAAGTACAAAAGCAGGTCTCCTTTTTTCTGTGGATTTTCGGGAGAGCTACTTATTTTCGTATATACGGGCATAACAAAAAGCGCTGAACATGCAAAACGCAAGCTCCACAGAAACTAAACTCTCAAAAATATGATTAGCTTTCCTGAAAATCCACAGAAAAAGGATTCTTCAATATATATTTATAACAGCATCCCTTCCCTTCAAAGGAACACCTAATTATTTCCTTCCATATACATGAAAAAATGTCATTGCGCACCTGCCATCATACCTCCCGTGCCATTCCACCCAAACCTCTTTCCATAACTGTAACAAGTCAACAAGTACCCTTGGCATTGCGCACAGCATGCAGAGGAGAAGAATTAGGGCCCACAGTTCTCACACTGGACACTGCAACAATCCTTGAATTGATTATCCCCTCAAGGCTGTTATTATACATGTAGTACAAATTCGGCCATTCATGCGAAAAACCGCATGGAAAAATAACTTTCAATTATTATTTCCATGAAAAGGGAAAGGCTCATGTTGAGAAGCACTATTTCATGGAAAGGAAAAGGGGTTCATTCCAAAGAAGCGGCTGATATCATTGTTTGTTTCTTTTTTGTTGGATTTTTGTTTTTAAACTTTGCTTTCGTGTTGAATCTTTGTTTACTTACTCAGCGGGGAAAAAGAAATGGTTCTTTGTCATTCCATCCAGTTATATGATAGTACTTTCTTTCCTTTCTCTCAACCAAACTAGAGGAATGAGATTTTAGAATTTTTTATTTTTATTTTATTGGGTAAATAGATGTTTTAAATTTTTAATTTTCTTGCCTCTCTCTAAACAATTCCAGGACACCATGTAATGTCAGATAGCTAATAAAGTTGCTGTAGTTACTGTATTCAGCTGCCTGAAAAGATAATAATTTCTCACTTGCATTTCATTTATTTCCATATGTTACTTCCCATGGTTGCAGATTCTAGATGTGGCTGTTTCTCTTGCAAAAGTTGCTGATGTGGATAGGAATCTTGAACATGAGGATTTGGCAACTGATGGATTTCAAGAAGCAATAAAGTTGTTGGAATCTTTGAAATTAAATTCTGAAGAAGTCGATCTTGAACAACGGGTACGACCCTTTCTGCTCAATTTCTTTTTCTCTTCACTATATATAGTGGACCTTGAAAATGTGGTTGATACTTGTAATGTTTACATGCAGCGCCTTTCTGTGCTGGAGTTCCTTAATAAGCAGCTCGCGGAGAAGCAACCTGAGTCAACACCCTGAGGTCATGTTTCTTCCAAAACAGAGAAAATGATCAAGTATAATAAACAACCCTGTTTGTGTATCCCTTTGGGCTTAAATGTGCATTAATCACAAGGTTATTTTGTTGAAAGCGATTTCCTCAAAACAAGCGTCATGTGTACATGGGTTGAGAGTAAGTTATAGGTGCTAATTTCCACATCTTCTCTATCGAATGCACCTCTAGCCAAGTCCTCATTGACTCGGTGTTGCCAGTCGCCACACTACATCTGCATGTTATAGAAGTGATAAAAGAACCAATGTCTTTGTCCTCCACAGTCATCGTTGTTGTCTGCTCCACAGAACTATACTACACCTTTTTGGTACTATTATGTTGTACTCCTTGATGGGATACAAGATCAATGTATTCTCTTTTTCATTTTAATTTAGAGTAGCTATATATTGTGAATGGTCAATTAAATGTATGAAGAATGGCTGCTGCTTTTTTATCAATTTTACGATGCAACTGCTACCATACCTGATTGAAGCGGGAAACTATTTATTTGCGGAGGAGCCATTTTTACTCCAAAGTGAGCCAGCCGCGTCCTTGGAAATGAAGATGGCTACCATATTTTTGGCAAGTGATAATATCTGCGGCTTTAGATGGGTAACAAGAAAAAGAATAGATCCAAAAAAAAATGTATGTCTTAGAATTTTAAAAACTCGTTTCTGTAGGTCGGCATTCGGTATTTTCTCACCCCCTTGTGACGAAGCTTAAGCTGAACTTGTCTCATATTTTGACCAAATTATCAGCAACATGATGAAGCATCAATAAAATCAGCCAAGTTTTTGTTGAAGATGCCTCTAAACACATCCTAAGCATGATGAAATGGATTGTCAAACGTTTCACATAAGAAGCAAGCGGGAAAATGGATTACTATAAATTTCCAAGTGGAAAAAGGAAAAACTACAAACTGGCAATCTACAATTATTTTCCATATTTCTGCCATGTCATTCTAATTACAATCTTCCACCAAGACACTGAACCATCAGTCATTCCAATTTCCCACATTTGATTAAAAAGTGATGGATCAATAAGCCACGGTCTGGATTCCAGAGTTTACACGGATTATGATGAACCAGAAAGGGCTGAGTGAGCTCCATTGGGTTCGGAGAACCGTCGTTGAAATTGACCAACATGCAGTCGGCTCCTTCAAGTTCCGAGTTTCAAACAGCAGTAGGGCTCTGCACCAGCAAAGCAATGTAACAGATATGCAGCAAGAGGATCTTTTCTTTATGGATTGGGGAGGGAGGAGAGATGTAATTTTCTATACATTTTATAAAAAAATCATATGATTATCAGCAGGCATAGTTAACAATTCTCATTATCAACAGTATTATGCGAGGGATCAATGGTTAATATATGAAGGATCTTATTGTAATGGATCTGCTGAAACTATTGTTTGATGGCCTCAAACATCAAAGTGTCACACCAGAAGAACCCTTACAGTGATGAAATAGAGAAAAATAGAATTTAAATAATGAACATTATGCATCTCACTCTTCATTCTTCTCTTTTCACTACAAATATGAAGGAATCCCCATCTTGTCAGGACTGCAAGTGATAATCGAGAGTGTAGGCAGAGATATCAGAAGGGCTTGTGCCAGGCCTGTCAACAACCAAAGAAAAGATTCAGAACTCTTAAGAATATAAATTTAAACGTTCAAAATGCCTTTTAAACCAACTATTTGGCTAGAAAAAAGTATCACAAGTTAAAATATAAATTATCAAAAAAGTCACAGCAACCTTGTTAGATCTGTTAAACCTCCAACATGAAAAATCACACTTCCCCATTACATACACATATTACAAAAGGGCACAATAAATCGATTCGAAGTAACCAAAAAGTAAGAGGCCTGTTAATTTAACCAAACTGCTGATCTTACTAGATTTTCTCCTTTAGCTTTGAAGTCCAATTGAGAAAAGCGCTTAAGTTTCGATTTCCGAATGACTTTTCTCATTCCTTCTTTTGTACCCCACAATTTATCTATGAGCTACAATATTAAAGTATGTTAGAAAAATTTCAATATATATATTTTTTTGATAAGTAAGATTTTATTAAAAACGCTCAAAAGGGGAGCGGAACCCAAAGAAACACAAGGGCCACAAGGCGCCTTAAACCTTCAAAGAGGCCAAAAAAACAATAATCTCCCCAATAGATTTATAATCTCTCCCTGAAACCCAACAAAAAAGAGTGGAAATAATAGAGAACTTAAGCGTAGAAATAGGATTCTTCTTTCCATCAAAATATCTCCTATTTCGCTCGAGCCAAATGCACCACCAAATACAAAGAGGCGTAGCCCTCCAAGCATCCTGAATGAGAACCCCAACAGAGACACCTCTCCAAGCCTCAATCAACCCTCTAGAGGAACAAGGCATAACCCAATGGACCCCAAATAATCCAAGCATCAAATCCCAACAGTCTCTGGCCATGCTGCAGTAACAGGCATAACCAAGTAAATGATCACCCCCCAAGCTATATTTGCTACATACACCACAGATCACACATAAGCTGCGGTTACTAAGAATGCCATGGATGTTATTCAAAGAAGATCGCGAATGACAAATTTAATACTCCCTCCGTCCAGTTTAATAGTCCATTTTCCTTTCTTGGCTGTCCCAAAATAGTTGTCCAATTTGAAAAGTAAAGAAAAGCTAAATGCATCTTTCCACTAATATCCTTTATGTTTTCAAAAACTTTCAAACTTGATACTATATTAAATGTTTGTCCCCTTAAAAGGTTAAAAAACCCAAATGGGACTATTAAATTGGGACAGAGGGAGTATGAGACTCCACTTGCTGTTCTATATAACAGCCAACAAACCGTTGGAAATAGTCAACAAACACATATTAATGGACAATAAAGAGTTTCTCAAGAAGCCATGTGCCAACCCCACTAAAATATATTACACGTAAATGTGTGAACATGAGAGACAAGAGAGTGACAACTCAATTCACTAGCTTATTTTCCTTTAAAATCTCACGAGTAGTTCAAAACATTAAACTGGGAAGGCATGAGTTCACCACACACCTCACGAAAATTTTCATGCAGCTCCTTTAGAGTAATCTAAAAGAGTATGCAGACTGCTTTTGACAATATCACTGTTACATAATATGAGAAGGTGAATGCACTGCTCATGTGTCATCGAAATCTGCTCTCTCACCTTGTTTTCCTGCTAATTTACTGTTTAAACAAGTTTTTCTACCAAAGATCCATTGATCCCCATTGCAGGAAAACTTGAAAGAAGTAAAGTGGCTTAATAAAGAAAATGCAAGAAACACTTGGTGGTTTCAGCAGAATCACCAGGGAGCATGTTTTCATTTTGCACAAAGTAATTGTTCTCATACTCAAACCCGCCTTCTAATTATTAGCAGACAGAGCATTTACCATCATATAGAACGATTCCCCTTGACAAGAAAAATAAAGTTGAACTCAAAAATAAAATAAAATAAAACTGTAGGACAAGCTTTTTTCTTTTTCGTTCTCTCAAGTAAGTTCACCCAAAGCTTATAGATACTCAAAATACCTTTTATTGATGGTGCCATAGTGAAACTTGGGTCCTCCAACCTTTATATCTTCAATGTACTGCACAAAGAATAATGAAAATGACAGATTATAAGAGTTAAGTAATTACTAACATAGAAAATATAATTTCTTAATGTTTAAAACTAGCTCCTACCAATTTTAAGGTAACCAGCATTGACGAAAATGCCAAAGAATCAAGAGGAATATCATCAAGAGGGAAAAGCCGACAATCTGATGATTCTGGACCAGGTGAAAAATGGTGCCTTCTCAACTTTGCCAAGAAAATTATGTAAGTCTGCTCCAAACAAGAGACAAATGAATATGCACATATATAGCAGGAGGTGCATATAAGGTCAACAAAGAGATATTTCTCCTCACTTGGCCGATAAGAGGGATATCCAATTGAGCAAAAGGTGACAGGACTTCCACTTCTGCACCTGCTTCTTCCCATGTTTCCCTGATTGCCCCTTCTGCAGCAGATTCGCCAATCTCCATGTAACCAGCAGGAAGAGTCCTATGCGTACAGCCACAAGAAAAATGATTTAATCAATCATGGTTAACAATAAAGGCACTGGTATCTCACTTCAAAACTGAAGTAGTTCCAGTATTTTGCCTGTACATGTATTCTTTTTTCCATTTCTTTAACTGATTGATTGAAAGAACTATTTTTAAGAAGCAAAAGGTTCTTTTTTTTTGTCTTTGACAGCTTAATTTTACTTTCATGTAATTGTGTACCAAAGACCATAAGATGGTTGAATCTTTCGCTTGCAGAGTAAGATCTTGTTATCATGCTCAATGAGGCAACCCACAACCTGTAAGTACCGATTTAAAACAAATAACCATGTCAAGATCAAAATACAGAAGAAACACGTGGAGCAATGATTTGGTGGCAGCCTAACAGAAAAAGAAGACTGATGATAATTGTGAGCCCTCAATAACTAAGTTAAATGAGTGGATTATGTATAATCTTCTCACAAGTTGCTTAATAAGCAACTAAGTAAAGAAAATCATGGAAAACCCCATACTCTTAAGTCAAATGAAAAACTAAACAATCCCCCAAGTAGAACTTTGACAACCTACATCTCTTAAATTAACTGACCAAGGATATGAGAATATCTTCCTGTGTGGGTGAATATATATTGGCTATGCCAGCGTATCTCCAACACATTTTCAGTCGAAGACAAATCTTTAATAAAGCATGCAATCACTTGCAAACCACGAGTTTTCGGTATGTATGAGGATAGTTTGGGAGGTTTACACGATTTTAAGATAATGGAAGACATTAGAATTGTCAATCATTCATATAAGCCACCAAGAAGAATCATTTACCACGTAAGCATCTTAATTTTGTTGCAAATTTAAGAATTACGTAGTATACAATAATAATAATAATAATAATAATAATAAAGGAATCATGATTATAAATTAGTCCTTTTCGTACACCCCAACCAAAATGTTGTAAATTTCTCCATATATTTGATAATTTCACTTACCAAACAGATGCAATACCAAAACACTCAAAAAGAGATATTGTTTTTTGATAATAAATTAATAATATAATAGAGTACAGCACCACAATGGAGACATTTCTTTTAAGGGACTCCAGAAAAAGCACCAAAAATCATTATATGCAACACATGTTGTTCTACGAACCAATTTGCATGTCAATATGAATTTCCATTATAAAAGCTTACCATTTTTGGGTTCTCATAGGCAATTTTCCCACAAAGTGTGCAAATAGCCCTGATCTTCTCCTCACCATCAGGTATCTCGTGCTTTGTTGGGCCACCACATGATTGACAGAAATTGATCTTACGTGAGTTGCCCTACATAGCAGTAGATATTACAACAAATTGAAGAAAGATATCAGAAGAGGGTGTGAGGAGGGAAAATGATGAAAACATACACATGCATGTACTTCTGCTCGCTCACTCACACATAAATGCACACATTTGTTCAAGCTTACATGATTATGAGATACATAATCAAGAAAACACTTCTTCCTTATCAAACTAATATCAAACAGATTCTAATAATATATCAACTTAATCTGCCTCCTTTATCATTTAGGCCAAGCTAAGGATGCCAGCCCTAGCAAACACTACAAGACCTACATAATATGAATAATGTGTGTGTGTGTGTGTATTTATAAGAAAAACAAACTGCCCACTCTATGAGGTGCAGTTGGATCTAAACTGCCACTCACATTCAAAGCTCAGAGCCCAGCGCGTGCTATGGCAAGTGCATGAATAAATACACACAAACAAAACACACACACACACACACACACATATATGTAGAGAGAGATGAGAGAATGCAACATCAAACACATGGCACAGACACACCGATAAGGTAAATCATTAGGAAGCAGGTCACGAGAATGGGAGGACACATCGATCTACAATTAAGTATATTTAAAAAAATTCTTATAATATATGACACAAAATTAATTGAATTCTACAAGACAATGGAAGGTCAAGACTCAAGATCAATGAGCATTATTTACATAATTAAATTATGTGCACTACTATGATTCGCTGTTAGCTTTTTTTAAGAAAAAACAAATTAATTTTGAGCTTTATTCTGTTTCTATGTTAAAACATCCGTTGCACGGTTAACCTGTGTCGGCCGTAGGCAATCCATGATTTTTAGAATTTTGTGACACATTCAAAGTTTCTTGGTTGGGAATGATATATCTAGAAAAGGCTCCTCTTAAAAAGTGCATGCACTTTCCAGAAGAAGGATAACTAACATCCACACTATATAGCATCTTCTACTCCTTGTTAGGTTTGAGTAGCTCATTCCAAGATCTTTGTCAGATGTGTCCCACGAGTGGTATTCCAGAGTGAGAGCAAGGATTAACAATATTATTTGGGCAATGGCCCCTAGCATTTGCTTGATGTGGACATGGAAAGGTCTGGGAAAAAAATTGAAAAAAAAAAATCCATGACAATAAAAAATGTCCAATCCCAAAATTCTAACCCATTCGCTTTTTCCTTTGGTTTTCTACTTTATAATGTCTACTCTCTAATTTGAGTTGTCTGCAATCAATGTATACACTGCATCAACAAGGTCTTGCCTTTTATTTAATAAAACTGCATAAATCCAAAAAAAAATTAAACTGAAAATCACAGAAGCTACGCTTTTTCCCAACTAGGTCTTGCCCTTCGCATAATATAACTGAATAGAACCAATCAAATCTCTGACTACCTCCCTCTTAATAATAATTAAAACAAAAGAAAACTCCATTATGCATAACAAATCATCTTCAGTATTGCCCATTATAGTTTCACCAAACATCAAAATCATAGAACCCACCATAAACTAATCATCAAGATTCTTAAAGCTCGTTTCCTTTCAATACAATTCATTACCAAATTATCAAATATGTGAGGCTATAATCATGCAAATCAATAAATTAACATGATCCTATTTCAGTACATTATTTCAAACCCAGGATAACCTGCCATATAGAATGCAACAAACTCTCAAAAACTTCCAATAAAACACGACTAAGATAACACTATAAGTAACCATAAGAAAGAAGCCCAAAATGAGAATCTAATCATACAATTGAGTACAACAGAAACCCCTATTCCAGCACACTGTCAACGAATAACATATTCCCTATATAAACACACAAACAAAATGCAACAAAAGAAATTCAAGCAAAACCCATCAAAGATAACACTATGAGGTGCCACAGAAACTAATAAATTGAAAAACATAATCAGCCAATTCAATGAAAGAACTCAGCACATTGTCAGCAAAATAATCCAATGAAAGATTAGAATTCCAACTCAGCACATTGCCAGTGAAGTACAAAATCACTATAATGTATCAAAACAAAATGCAATAAACACACAAGAAATTCAAACCAAACCCATCAAAGATAACACAAAGAACAGTCAGAAAACTTACAGCTGACTTAAACGCAACAGAAGAAGAAGGAGACGACGAGGATGATGATGCGATGCCTTCTGGGTTTGACTCGGAACGTGTTAGAGCCATCCTAGATGCTCTGAAACAACGACCCTTGCGAACTGAAACAGCGGACGATGGCAAAGAAGCAGTTGTTGGTCTTCTTGAAGAGAACGAGGGTTTGGTAGAGATCGAAATGAAAGACAGCCCACAATTCCCATGGGGTTTCAACCGCTGCGAAACAAACCCATAAGAGGAACCAAGAATCTGTACAGTTTTAAGCATTATATATCTATTAATGACATAAACAAATTTTGACAACAAGATATCCAAATATTTTGATGGAGAAAATTAAAAGAAAGTAATCAATCTAGACGGGATGGTATCAGATTATACATATATATCTGTGCGTGTATATATATATATACATATATATCTTTGCGTGTTGTTTGTATTAGCGCTTGGAGTAAACAACAACCTCAGTAAAGTAATACTAGTAGTATGTAATACATAGGACCATAGATTGTTATTTTTTTCCTTTCCTTTCTCTCTTTTATTTATGGTTAATTTCAATAAACCCCCCACGAACTATATATATATAAAAAATAATAATTGGAAGTACAAACGAAAAAAATTGTTCCTATGTAGATTTTTCATCAATAAACCCCAGACTGAATCTAATACAATGAAGAACTACATTGGACCCAGAATTTATTTTTTTATATATTTTTCTTTTGTCTTTTTGTATGCTGTATTAACGGACGATAAATTACGACACAACACGACAACACGACACGAGTTAAAATGATTTGGGTTTGACATAAACAGATTTGGGTCATAAAAGGTCAACACGATTAACCCTTTTATTTAACCGTGTTGGGTTTGGGTTGAGAAATTCAACCCGTATAACCTGTTTATGACCCATTTAACTTAACATATTATAATTGTGAATATGACCATAATGACCTATGTAATATGTTACTTGTTTAAACTTAATTACTATGAATAGTTAAATCATTTCAACATAAACATTGTTTATGCCTTATGATTTTTCTTTTTATTTTGAATATTTGGTTTAATTATGACAATTTTTTTTCTATTATTTAATATTTGATTAAATATTAAATGTCTCGATTTGATAAACAGATTTTTAAATGGGTTAACACATTTATATGTTTAATAAATGGGTTGGATTAATATTAAGGATCTTGATACGATTATTAAATGAGTTTGGTTTGGGTTTACCTATTTAGTATAATACACGACACGAACACGATCCACGAACACAAATTGTCACCCCCTAATTATATACTTGTTTCAAAATTATAATATATCCATCGTCTCTAGTCCAGATAATGTTATGGTTTTAATTGATTTTTATTTACTTGATTTTTATTTATTTATTGCTTATTTCAACATGGGACAATTTGAAAAGGCACGTAGTTTTGTGAATTTTTTTCCATTATCATTTTTTAAAAGAGATAAAGAGAAAATCATCATTTTTATTCATTGTTAATACTCAGGTAACACTTTGGCCTTATCCTATTTTCCTTCCTACACCAAAAGAAAAATGAAAAATCAGGCATAATTGTATATTTTCTTAAACATAATTTTTTTTTGCTAATTCTTAAAACATAATTGAAGGCGCCTCTTTTAAGGTAAAAAAAAAAAGACCTAGGCTGTATGTTAATTGGGTGGATATACCAATAATGTGGTGTATGTTAATTGGACGAGCGTATCAATGATGTGGTATGCTCGACTCATCATATATAGGCAGCCAATTAAGGGATGAAAAAGTTTGACATGATTCATCAATATGATTCGAACACGATATGAGTTAAATGGGTTTTGGTTAATTTTAAACGGATTCGGGTCGTAAATGGATCAATAAGATTAACTCGTTTATTTATTTGTGTCCTGTTCAAGTTGAGATAGTTCAAGCCGTTACGTGTCATAAACAAATTTATATTTAAGTTTCAAAATAACTATTTAAACATGTGTCTTATAATTTAGTCTTTTGTAGACTAAAGGCTATTTAATAATTTGATTGCATTGAAATTTATATTTGTCTAGTATTTATTATTTGATTGAATATTATTAATAATTTAAATAATATTATTTTTTATTTTGTAACCGGTTTAATAAATAGGTCCAGTTAGTTTTGAAGGTTCTTAACATGAATATTAAACTGATTGTGTTTGAGTTGAGTTATTTAGTATAATAATTCTAAATCGACACGATACGATTATGACTCGCGAGCACGAATTGTCACTCTAATCACCAGCAAGCCCAGCACCAGTATATTGGGCCAAATAAGCATAATTGAGGCCCGAGTAGTATAATCAGATCTAGAGTAGCTGGGTCTAGTGATCAACCAAAACCCTAACAATATTTTGAGATCGTTGAGGCCCAATATGTCCTTTCCAACTAGTGTCACTATGCTCTCCTACAAGACCGGACCTCTTCACTCGAATTCAAGATTATCAATGTTGTAACTTCACGGCCCAATCCATATTCTCATCTTTAATTACAGAAAAATAATAATAAAAATAAAAATCTTCATACATATTAATGCAAGAGACATCTTCAATGGAGTCTTCATACTTTATAGTTGGATGACAAGTGATCCTTTTTTTCTTAAAGAAATAAAGAAAAGTTCTCTTCCGCACCGCGCCACCACCACACATGCATGCATGCGGGACCAAAGTAGACCATCAATTGCGACCACACCACCACCACACGCAGCATTTACACACACACACACACACATACATGTATATGTAGTAGCACACATGCAGGATCAATATTTATTTAGAAACCATGATTAAATATCTAAACGTTCACATGAATGAATAAAGGTATCCAATTTAAGATATGGTTGCTAATTTAATGATTAAAGTTCAGACACAATGCTTACTGGCATGCCACTAAACAAAATGATCATCTACCAGCTGTTCACACCAAGTAATTGATCACTTAGATCACCTAATTAAGGACCGTACTTGTCAATTCATCGGCGAATAAAAAATTCATGTTTACCTCTAATGTGCGCAAAATTAGTGGAACACATGTCCCTATAATATAAAATAATAAAAATTAAAAGATTTGAGAGATTATCCGGATTAAACGCAATATGATCTAAATCTAACTCTCTCTTCCTCTCTCTCTCACGCTACATTAGTTTTCTCTTTTGTCTAGGGAGTGAATGAAGAGGGGATCTAGTCGGGAAAAAAAAAATTAAGCTAAAATTCTTAAATAAAATAATAGTACAAGATATAAATAAAGTTCTGGATGATAAATAAAAAGAAGAACTATAAATGTAATGATACATAGATATTTGTTTTCCGCCAAAAGAAAAAGAAGACAAAAAAAAAAGTAACAACAATTTATCTTGCAATCAATAAATCATTTATCAAATCATGTGAATCAGATTTTATATAATTTGGTATATTTTAGATAAAAATAATTAATAAGTATACATAAGGATTACACATTAAACAATAAAAGATAAATAAAGTCAAAACTTCTAATATTAGCAAATTAAAATTTTAGCGAGTAGTTTGAGAGAAGGAGTGAGTTAAATTAGGATTTGATTTGCATTCTTATGGGTTGACCCGATAAGTATTCAATTTTTTTTTTTTTTTAAATTATTTTCTATTCTAGGAACACTTGTCACATTACTTTTACGTCACATTAGGGGTAAGTGTGAGCTTCCTACTCACCGATGAGTAGGCTAGTATTGTCCCCTAATTAAACTCTTGGTCAGTCAATAGATAATATTCTTTAATTGTGTGGTCATCCTCTACATTTATTCTTAAATTAAACCCTTCAATGTTTGAGTTTGTGGTGAAATCACCCAATGATATATGCCTAATGTGTTACAAGTATATTTGTGTTGTATTCGTATGGTACTAAGTGCCATGTATGTTCCTAAATTTTATTTATTTATTTATTTCATTAACAAGAAATATATTCACACACCCACAATGTTCATATGAGAACTTGAATCATCAACCTTTTCGTTTGAAAGATAAGAATGTACCATTAGACTACATCGCGTTTGGTTTATGTAACACATTATTAATATGTGTCAATTAACTTCGAAATATCAAATTGTCGTTATGTATAAGATTTGGTAGCTTGATACCATTTCATAAAAAGTAATGCTTTCAAGAGATCTATCGCAATTCAATAATTAGATGTGAAGAACTCATAACACTGCATTATTCTTTCATAAACCGTTGATCACCCCTTTTATTTTTGGAGTTTGATAGTTGAACAAATTCAATTAATTCCACGTGAGTAAGACTAATGACATCTTAAAACTATTAATAACGTCAACTTTTACTTACATAAATCGATTAAAGTTCAACTAGGACATTCTGACTCCAGAATTATTTTCCTTTTTCTTGGAATTAACTGCAAAGAGATTTTGACTCCAAAATTACCTTAGGGTGTGTTTGGTAGGATTGATTTGGAGGGATAGGGAGAGAAAAAAAAGAAAGAAAAGATAGTGTGAGAGTGTGTTTAGGTGGGTTAAGTGGAGAGAAAAGAGAGGATAAGGAGAGATAGGGAGGGATAACTATCACTATCTATTCCTTATATGATTTATCTCCCAATTTGAGAAGATAGGGAGAGAAATGATAGTGAAATAAGTTATAAATTATTAATATCAAAAATGCCTTTTACAAATCAACATAGAGAAAAGTAATTCCATTTATGTCCTAATATGGAATGGAAGGATGTATGACAATGTTAAAAGTTATTAAACAATTTAGGATAGAAAGGGATTGAGTCCGATAGGTATAACAGATACAACAAAAATAAAATTTTCACATGCTCATAAAAAAGGTTAAAGACTATTGTTACCTTCAACCATATTGAATGGTTCATCTTAACCTTGTAATACTTTTTTTTTCTTTTTCTTTTTATTTTTTACTTTTGTTTTTACCCACGGCATTGAACTATAAAAAAGAAACAAGATTTTGGAAATGGATAATGTATGAAGTGGTTATGAAAGGGTAGGACTATTTTTTTTATTTTTTTCTCTCTTCTCTGTCTTATCCAAATAAGAATAACTATTATTTTTTTCATTTATTTTACTTTCTCTCCTAATTAATACGATCATTTATTTTCTTTTCTCTCTCATGTATCCAAACACACCTTATTTTCCCTACAGAAGATTTATTCAAGTATTTGGTTGTTGATAATGCTTGGCACGTTAGGATAGGAGACCTTTGACCGGTTCTGTAGGTAGATAGAAAACTTGGTTCAAGCGTCGAAAGCACGGGGTAACATCCAGGTGTGGGTAATCGCACATGGAAAGAAACAGGCGGGACTGTTGGAAACGGGATGGTGCTGAGTTGGGAATGTTCCGCTTTTCCTAATCATCCCACGTACTGTATCATTACTCACAGCCAAGTCAACCCCACTAAATGGGAAAAATGAATATAAAGTTAATATTTTACCTTTTCTCATTGGTAGGGCCATTCTCATAAGACAAATTTGTCCCTCCATATCAAATATATGACAATCATAACAAAAATTTAAAATTAAATACTAAAAATTTTAAGAACTAAATTTTAAGTTCTGAATTTTTAATTAATAATTAAAAAATAAATATTGCGGTAACCTTGTGGGGTAAGATGCACTCAAACTACCGAACGTGTTACATATGTACAATCCTATATTTCTAGGGTGTGGAAAGGAAAAATGCAATATATAGGATTTGTACACTGATAACTCTTTGAAATACAATATAAAAACAAAATCGTGCGGGTTCGGGCATAAAGCAAATAATATTATATCATGTGGTGGAGTGAGTCATTACAAATGGTATTAGAGCCTGACCCAGCCAGAATTGTTTCCGACGCAAAACTACAGGGGTACAATCTCACATCGCTTAAGATTTGTATACTCTAATAAGTATAACGTATGAGACCTTTTGGGATAAAATTCAAGAACAAAAATTTTAAGTGGTGCTTACAAATTGAGTTATCAAATAGCACCATTTTCCCTATTATTGATATTCCATCTTTATTTTATTTTAATATCCTAATTAAAATTTTAATATCAAATTTCTAAAAATGCGGATAAGATATCAACCAAAGCTAAAACCCATGCTAAAAGTACTGGTGGGATTTAGGCGATTTGGAATCGCTAAGGGGTTAGCCCACGCCAAACCCAAGGTTCTCAGACCTCAGTTCGTGCCAAGCCCACGTCCCAAGGAATTCATCATATCTCATGCATTTATCCAAATTATAATATCCTACTAATAAATAAATATTAGAAAAATACTAAAGTATATAACTATGTACACTTGAGTCACTTGACATAAAATAAAAGGGATATAAATTAACCAAACAATGTTATTAGAATCCAAAAATTTGTGGGACTTAATAAAATTAATTCTAAAAAATTTGTGGGACTTAATAAAATTAATTCTTATTAGAATTTGGAAATAACCCAAATCTTATATTCTTTATTATTTTGTTTTCTCAACTAAAATTCAATTAGTATAATTTTTTTTTGGCAAGTGTGTCTGAAGCTAGGTGAAAAATCTACTATAAAAACTAAATTATCCATACAACGTATAACATTAAAAACTTAAAAAAATTATATTTTTCTTGTATTCCGGGTTTCTCAAATTGTTAAGACTAATAAAATCTAATCCCAAATCCCTCCCAAAATAAAATTCGGGCTCTAATGTTTGAACCCATGTCATCTCATAAATACAAGAGCATTGTCTACGCCTATAAAATTTTCGGACTGGAATCCAGTTGCTCGGGTTAGGCCCGCCTAAGTCCCAGCACAAGGGAAAAACAAGGATTTCGATCAATGACAGTGTCCTAAAACTGCTTTTTCTGCAAAACAAAAAAGAAAAAAGAAAAAAATTAGAGTTCTTAAAAAATTAAAAAAGGAGACCCCGGAGAATTGGTGGTGATTTTTACATATGCAGGGGTATATTTGTCCTCACGGCTAAAAAGACTGAAAAAGTGAGCCAGCTATTTCCTCCATCAATGTGACGCGTCATATCAAATGCAAACATGATATATTCTTAAGCAACGATTGCGATTCAAGAAATATGAATTTGAGGTTCATTTAAGCTGAATTTCATTTGAGGTTGAGTTTCATCTATATGCGTGCCCGTGTTTCATTTGAACTAGAGGGCGGGCTGCTCAGCAACAGAGACCGTTCAGAGACGAGAGAGATAGAGATCGCCAACAAAGGTACTCCATTTTTATCTGAGTTTCAGTTTCATTTTCACTGTTATGTTATAGTTTTATGTGAAATTGGAGAGGTTAGATTGCTGTGATGGGTCTCTTATCTACTATATTTGATTGCCTTGTTGAAAAATATTGGGTTACATTCATCCATGTAAGATTTTACCAAAATGAGATCCAGGGATCTTCTTATGGGTATCTCGTTATATACATTTATACGTGTGTATGTGTTTATGATTATTGGTCCCGATTTTAAGTTTGATTGTTATTCTAAAAAAAATTTGTTGAATTTTTTATTTGTTTTTTAATCTGAAATTACATGGGTTCTCGTGAGAATTGGGTCACAACAGTTTATGTACATGCATTTGGAACAACCGATTTTTAAGGATATTTCAAGTCTTATGTGTGTAGAATGTTGGTAAATTCAATACCTTACCTTGATGGATCCTTGGGTTGATTTTGATTATTTCAGCTATTGTATCAGTTTCTTTTTATTTTAATTTTTGTGGATTTGAACCTGAAATCAATCGAAAGTATTGAACACATTGATGGATGTTTCAGCTATTTTATTCATGCTATGTTTGGGAGCACCGAATAGGCGGCTTGGATTTGGAATTGAAAGAAATTTAGTTAAAACTTTGAACTAAGTTTCCTCCAATCCGAAATTTAAAGCACTGATTCGGTGCTACCAAATGCAACAAAAGATTCCATTTATTTGAAATCTGCATCATTGCAAAGCAATTGTCAAATTATTTATTTGTTTGTCTGCACAATGTTTGGACTGTTGAACTATCTATCCTGCCTGCTTCTTTAGAATATAGATGAGGCTTTTGTTGGATGGAATCCTAAATAAAGCTCTTTATGGAGATCTTTTAACCATATAAAATAAAGTAATCACTTCTAATCCGTATACGAGTCAAATCAACTCAACTAAACAAAACCTTTCCCATCTATATTATCAGTTGGACAACAGTTTTTGCATTGGAAAGGCTAATGAACATAAAGGGTTATGCTTCACGTCAAGTTGAACAATTCATTGGAAAATAGAAGTAGAATTGTACATCTTTATATGGTCAATTGACGAGGTTTTTGTTAGATAACATTTTAACATGCTTTTCACATGACTAAAGGATTTTGTTAAACATACTATTAAAGCAAGCTGGAATGTGAGATTGTTTAAGAAATATTCAATTAAAAGCATGATTTTACTTTCTGAGTCATGGGTAATATTTTGTGAATAATAATACGTTGATGGTGTCTTTCTTCCAGAGCACATTAAGAAATGGCAGAAAATGAGGATATTCAGCCTCTTGTATGTGACAATGGAACAGGAATGGTCAAGGTAACAATTCAATGTCCAGTTCTTTTAAAATATTATCATTCATGGATGATACTTTCATTTGACCACCTTACATATTATCATGAGTTAATATAAGTTCGTTTCATTAACCGTACTGCTAACACTGGAACCTGGATGCTGCTATTTACATTGGATCTTAATTATTCAGGCTGGTTTTGCTGGAGATGATGCTCCAAGGGCCGTATTCCCTAGTATTGTGGGTCGCCCTCGTCATACTGGTGTAATGGTTGGTATGGGCCAAAAAGATGCCTATGTTGGGGATGAGGCTCAATCCAAGCGTGGTATTTTGACTTTGAAATACCCAATTGAGCATGGAATTGTTAGCAACTGGGATGACATGGAGAAAATTTGGCATCACACCTTCTACAATGAGCTCCGTGTGGCTCCAGAAGAGCACCCGGTTCTCCTTACAGAAGCTCCTCTCAACCCCAAGGCCAACCGTGAAAAAATGACTCAAATTATGTTCGAAACTTTCAATACTCCTGCAATGTATGTTGCTATACAGGCCGTTCTTTCTCTTTATGCCAGCGGTCGTACAACTGGTAAGCAAATCTATAACTGAAATTGTGATGCATGAAAGCTAGAACCTTTTAGAATGAAAATTCCAGAACAAGGTTTCTAAGGGTTGATTAATATGCAATACCGTACGATGGAGATCATCTTCTTAATTCTTTCGCTTCTCTAAATTTTAGGAGGTAAAAAAAGACAAATAACAATATATGCCTGCAGTTTTGTAGCCACTATAAATACAACCCCAATAAATAAACAGTATGTTCCATTAAGTGGTAATACAATCCATTTCTCATTAAAAAAATAAAATCAATAAAATTAACCAACCCGGCCCTTCAATAAGAACAGAAAAAAAAGAAGGGGGGGGGGGGGGGGGGGGGGGGGGGGGATCCCACATTATAGATATGATGAGACCGATTATTAAGACATGGTCTACTACATATGATATTCTCGTTACTGTTTTTCTCTCAATAATTCCCCCAAATGTATCAATTAAGTTCCATCTTCCTATTTGATTATTTACAAAAAATAAAAAATAAATGTCAATTTCTTGTGCACTCTGTAGGTATCCCATGGTTGTCTCTAGGACAGAATGCAAGTTTCAGTGTGCTAAAATTTCACAAGCTTTGGCTTGTAATGACCAGAAACTAAGATATGCTAATGAAAGTAATTAAATTTGTTTGTTGGGACTTGAACCATTTTGCTAAAAAGTTGAAATTCTCTCTCTCTCTCTCTCTCTCTCTCTCTCTCTCTCTCTCTCTCTCTCTCTCTGCATAGTTGTGATAGTGCTTGTTGTTATATAGGTATTGTTCTAGACTCGGGGGATGGTGTCAGCCACACAGTTCCCATCTATGAAGGCTATGCCCTTCCACATGCAATCTTGCGTCTCGACCTGGCAGGTCGTGATCTCACAGATGCCCTTATGAAGATCTTGACAGAGCGTGGTTACTCTTTTACCACAACAGCAGAGCGTGAAATCGTGAGGGACATGAAAGAAAAGCTGGCATACATCGCCCTTGACTATGAACAAGAGCTAGAAATGGCAAAAACCAGCTCAGCTGTGGAGAAGAGCTATGAGCTGCCAGATGGGCAGGTTATCACTATTGGGGCTGAGCGATTCCGCTGCCCAGAAGTCCTCTTCCAGCCATCCATGATAGGAATGGAAGCTGCTGGCATACATGAAACCACATACAACTCAATTATGAAGTGTGACGTGGATATTAGGAAGGATCTATACGGCAATATTGTCCTCAGCGGTGGATCCACAATGTTCCCAGGCATTGCGGATAGGATGAGCAAAGAGATCACAGCACTAGCTCCAAGTAGCATGAAGATTAAGGTGGTGGCTCCACCCGAGAGGAAGTACAGTGTCTGGATTGGAGGTTCCATTTTGGCATCCCTCAGCACATTCCAGCAGGTACTGTGTTCATATTTGATTTAGCATGCATGAAAACATTTCATATTGGTGGGGTTAATTGTCGTGTTAGGAAACTTGGCACTAATGGTTAACCATCGTCACAATAACAAAAGTAGGATGAAAATGTGATTAATATTATAATAATGACTGTAATTTGAAAAACAAGAGTCCTCCACTGTGCCAGGTAACATTGAGTTGTTAGAGCACAACGATAAGTTGATTATTTGTTTCAGGTACTTTTAAGAATCCCTGATGGGAAAATTTTCTTTTTCTTTTTGTCTGAGCGCAGATGTGGATAGCAAAGGCAGAGTATGACGAGTCTGGTCCGTCAATCGTTCACAGAAAATGCTTCTAATACTGGTGCATGCTAAAAAAGAGGTTAATGAAGAGACTTACATAATTTTGCACACGAAGGCTTCGGATCATGTGATTGCAGAGATTGCTGCTTTTCATTTCCAATTTTTTGCCAAATTTTTATGCCATTGTTCCTTATCTGCGTGTTGCTTTTTAAGTATGGGGCATTAAGTATGGGGCAATGGACATGGAAGAGAACTGATAACCCCATAAATTCAATTTTTTTTTTTTTTTTTTTTTCATTATATTATTTTGTACAAGTGTTGTTTATTTGTAGTGTTATTATGTTTGGATTGAATCTGGGTTTCTTATAATTAGTGGAGTACTTTATTAGAAAATAATATATTCAATTATTTAAAGTACAATATGTATCTTCCATGTGAAATGTCGTGTCCAAGACACCAAAGGACTCAGATCATCACCATACAAAGGACTTTCAAAATGAACTGAACATTGCGGTTTATTTATTTTTTTTGGAAGTTAAAAGTACCTGACTGATGGAGTGGGGATTTGAACCTAGCTTTTGATCTCAAGGTATACATGCCTTGATCACAAAATGTACATGCCTTACTACTGGACTATCACATTATCACACAATTTTATCTCAGTTTGAGACTATCTAGTTCATTTTCTATAGTGGACGTGTTTGGGTAATTTCATAATCTATCTTCATGGCCGGTTTCAATTGAAGGGTAGAGCAGCATTCTTTCCTCTTTTAATCCCAAAATGAATTAAATAAGTAGGAGTATGTTCAACACTAGTACTTATCAATTTTTTTCTTCTTCTTTTCAGGACTATAGATAGTCTTAAGTAGAAGAATAATGAAATAAATATGTAAAAGTGAGACCATTTATTTCCTTTTTACATTCAAATATAAAAAATTAATTAATTATTTTTCCTTCAAATAAAAAAGTATTTCATTTCATTTGAAATTTCAGTTTATACCAAACACACCATTAAAAATCTATTTTAATTTATGTTCTCCTCTCTGTTGCCCAAAATCTACATGGACAAAAAAATAATTTTTCCACACAAATAAACTAAAAAAACAAATAATCAAATCCCACCTAACACTTTAAAGGGTCTTCCACATAAGTTGGTACTAAAAAATATAACATGCAGTTCATATAAGGTGCATCAAGGCAAAGAATCCTCAAACAGTCAAATCATAAACTATGACATATTAATTAATTATAAAAATAAGTAAAATATTTATTGTGAATTTATCAGCTGATCGAATACCACCTTTTTGAACAAATGTTACCAGGAATTCTAAGTATTACAAATAAAAGTAACACAGAAACAAGGTGGTGGATCTTGGAAAATAGGGTGTGTTTTTTTTTTTTCAATGGATACTCTGTTCGTGTTGGTGGGTCAGGTAATGGAAATCCATTAACAAAGAAACAAGGTTGCCCGACAACCATCTTGAACAAAACCATTGTTTGTTTCTTTGTTTTTTTCTTTTCTTTTATTGTTGTTAGTCATTTGGATTTGGCTTTAATTATTTGAACTAGAGGAATGAGAGAGAGTCCGTAGAAACCAAGAGCAAAATCAAAGAGAGAAGAAAAAGAGAATTTTGTGGGGGTATGATGTGGTTATGCATCATTGCTCCAAAAGGATGTTGTAGAGAGAGAAAGTGAGATTGTAAGACAGAGAGACTGCGCGTGTGTGTGGAGAGAGATGAGAGAGAGAAAGAGATGCTGTTGAGAGAGTGCGGGAAAAATGATGTAAAATGTTGAGGGTATTTTGGAATTTTTATACAAATTAGTTAAAATTGAAGGTCGGTCAAAAGATTGATAATAAGATTGATAATAAATTATGGATAATGCTTAGGTATTCCCGTATAGGTAAGGTGGAGGTATTCACTGGTGAGTAAGGCCAAGCTACTAACCGTTATGTGGTCCAATAATAAAATAATACATTACCTTTAATAATAAAATAATTAACATCTAAAAACATTATGCAATTGATTCAAGAAATGTGTGAATTATTTTATTATTAAAGGTAATATATTATTTTGTTATTGGACACTTAGGGGTGGGGTGAGTAGTTTCATCTTACTCACCACACTGAGTAGCTAAATATTGTTCATAAATTATATACACCTAACCATTCTAGAGTGCTGAGAGAGAACTAGAGGTGATGAAGGAAATTAACAAAACTAGTAGGTAAGTGGACCCTGTTGAGATGCTGCATGCAGAGGTTCTGGATCCCCTCTCAGATTCAGATTCAGATTCAGATTCAGATGGGAACCGTTGCCTCAACCTCCTCAGTTACTTCCCAGATGTGCAAGTCCCGTTCATGCACTTCTCTTCTCTTCTCTTAGACGATAACAACAATAGAAACCTCCTTGTGATCCAAAGGCTCTGCTATCTTACAATATTGACACTGGAACATGGCATGGGACATGTTCGACGAATGGTTTGGTCGTTGCTGCAGTGATGACATGTCTGCAATTGTGGATGGTGTGCTCTACTGCTACTTTGAACCCACAATTACTTGGTGCTGCGTGAATGGTTTCCGGAGCCAGTGAGGGGTCAAGATATGCTCCCCAACCGTGTTTCATATAGCCGGTGGTACACTCTGCTTGTTTTGGTGTATTATTTCTCCTGATTGCCGCCCACTCACAACGGCCGTTTGCACCATATTCACAGTTGACACAGATTACAATGTCAAGATTGAATTAACTGCTAATATAGAGTCTGTGACTCGCCTTTATACTCAAGCCAATGCCTATGTAGGGAGGCTACTACTACTGCACATTTCTCTTCATCTTCCTCATGCACCATCTAAGTTGGATTACATGGGTTGTAGTTGGTTTCTACTTCTTGATCTCCGTCGATATTCATTTTTAGGTATATACACTTCATTCATTTCTAACAATTTCTGATTAAGCAGAGAAATTTGATATTGCGAGTACAACAGATAGGCTGTCTTTTAACTGGAATCTAATCATTTACTTTGCAGACCAAACCTTTGGGTTGTAATTGGTCGGAAATATGTGTACAAATTTCAGCAGTTTGAATACCAACTTCCACCATCCAACCAATCTTGTGGTCTAGATTGGTTGATGTCCTTCGCCCCAGATTGCTCATTTCAGTTCTAGCCCCAAAGAGCCTCTGAAAATCACCACCTAAGTAGACGAAAAACTCTCGCTAGCTCAGTGTATGCAAAACCCTAGTAAAGATTTGGCGAACAATTTGTACCTCTTGAGTTAATTTCAGAGATTTCTAAAGACCGAATGCTGTAAAGGGTTGGGGTTTAGTAATGGAAGAGCAGGCCAGACTGAGGTGGCAAAGGTTGGGAAACAAAACACAATAAGCGTGGAGATTAGGATTTGACTTCAAGGAGAACCAAAACTCTTCTTCTTCTTCTTCTTCTTCTTCATTAGCTTCTACCATCTGTCCTCGTCCATATTTTGGGACCATCCTATCTCCTACTACCACGACTATGCCCTCCCAAGGTTCCCAATTTTGTTTGATGAATGGTTTGGTTGTACTTGTATTGACATGTCAACAGCTGTGGATGGTGTGCTCTACTGCTACTTGGAACCCCAATTCTTTGCCTATGACTTGTTGAAGCGTAAATGGTTCTTGTAGAGGTCTTCCAAGGAAGGTTATGCTCCCCACTGATGACAACCCTGTTTACTTATTTCATATAGGTGGTGGTAGATTCTGCTTCTTCTGGTCTAATATTTCTCCTGCTGGCCGGCCCCTGACAATGGCCGTCCGTTTGCACTGTATTCACAGTTTACATGCCTGATCACTTAATTGATAATATTGAGTCCTCGACTCGTTTTTATGGTGACGACAATGGCTGCGCGGATTGTGTTGCTATATAGTATAGGGATGTGTACTCTACATTTCTTCATCTTCTTCTCTCCATGCACCATCCTTCTTCAGTTGTCTTTGATTTTACTTTTTTGGCTGCCAATTGATCGAATCTAGACAGCTATAAGCATAAATTTTATTACAAGTAATTTTAGCCATGGGTTGAAGTTGGTTTTTTTTAGATTGACCTTTCTAGTTCTTGAATAAACCTCTTGCTAAGTGATCTTGGTGGTACTCTTTTCTACTGCTTGAGATACTCTACTTTTAATTATTTATTTCTTATTAATCCAATCTTATATCTCCTCCTATTTGTTGTATTTTTTTCACAATTCATCTAATTGTACTTCATTAGTTTCTAACCAATTTTTTAATTTCTAAAAATTTAACCTTAGTTGCCAAAGGGAAGGGCTCAATATACATTACGCACTATATATGCAAAAGTGAAGCAAAACTCTTAAAAAAAAAATCCAAAGAGGACCCTATATTCCGAAAAAAACAAGAATTATCAAATGCACAGCAACAGTTAAAACAACTCTACATACGTTACTTTCAGCACCATATATATATATATATATATAGCTACAAATGCCAAAGGAATAAACTATATGCATGATACAGAATCCAATCTGGTATCAAATCATTTAATTATAAACACACACAAAATTAAAAAGGAGAGAAGGAAAAAAAATAAGTTTTTCTTTATTTTGGAGTGGCAGAGAAACCAAATTGAAATCAAGGTAGAAGAAAGACAGGAAGATAAAAAGGAAAAGCTAACAACCATCATGTGTTTCAAAAAATTTCATGAAGATGTAAATTTGCTGAACCTGGCCTTCTCTAAGTAGTTTGATCTATTCAACTAACAAGATTTGTCTCAGAAAACAGTCATTGCACTCGTATCAATCCCTTGCAGAATGTTGAAGTTTTGATGATCCACCCTGTTTTGAAGAAGATTCACCCTGTTTTGAAGAAGATTCACCCTGTTTTGAAGAAGATTCACCCTGTTTTGAAGAAGATTCAACCTGTTCTGAAGATTCACCCTCTTTTGAAGAAGATCCAGCATTGTCCATGAACCCTCGTATTGACAGATCGGGTACAGATATATTTTTACCCCTTTCACCCATCGAATTGTTGTCTATAAAGACGACAACAACTGTAATATCATCATGAAATGCCCGTCTGGCATGCCTTTCAATCTTCTTAAGTTCACCATACTTCTTACCACTATTCTTAGCTGCCACAGTTAGAACTTTTTTAAGAAGTCTTCTTGCAATGCCCTGATATTGAAAAGAACAAAGAAAAAAAAATGAGTGCCTAGAAAAGAAAGGGCTACAGATGCTACATAGATGCCACAAGATAACATAACATACTCTTCGCGGATTCTTATGCACGACCTCAACAGCCTCTTCGCTTGTCATGTGTTCCCAGAGCCCATCAGATGCAAATATGAGAAAATTGTCATTGGGTTCTAGAACTCTTGACATTATAGATGGTTCAGCTGTTAAAATTGGTTGGCGCAGCGGTTCAGGAAGATGGAATCGCGGGTGTGATGGACTAATAGAGAATTCTGGGATTTTCAAGTATGCATCCCCTATAGCTCTAGACACCTATCCCCAACACAAGAGAAGGCTTACAAGTCATAAAAAGTTGTGGGTGAAATTTGCTAATTAATGTCACAAGCAAACAAATTCTATATGATCATGACAATAAAAAATTTAAGCAGGCTACTACTGAGTTATAAATGCACAGAAATGAGTATCAAATCTATAAACATCATACTAATATCAAGTAACAACTACAGAGAAAAGAGAGAAACCTGAATGATGCCTTTGATACGCCACGCACCATTCTTCACAAATACAATCTCCGGATCATCTGGATGTGAGGCCATGAGTTCTTGTCTAACCTCCTCTATACAGACATTGTGTTCCTTAGTCAATTGTTCAGCAACAATTTGATTGGATCCATCTAAATAACCCAATACAGCTCTAGAATCACCCAGGTTGGCAACATATAGTGTTCCTTTCCAGATGACACCAACCAGACAACAAGATCCAATGGTTGCAAATAGCTGACGTGTATCATATTTCTCACGCACAACCGAAAGAAATCCATCTTCTGTAGTAGCTATGGCCCTCCTCAAAACGTCTTCAGATAGTGCTCCACTACCTTCAACAAGCCCTGTGAAACAATACATAAGGTTCTAAAATTTCTAAATATGACTTTCTGAACTAGCACTTGACATGCAATGCATAAAATACACATATCAAGCGAAAATTGACATTATAAGTCAATTTCTTAACAAAAACAGTTTGCATTCTAAGTCAATTTCTTGTTTATTTTGTTAAGTGCTGATCATAAGGCTAGCTATATGCTTCACACATGCAAATAGCAATCGTACTTTAGAGAGGAATTTCCACCACAAATTGACAAGAAAATTGTTGCTTCTTCTATAAGCTTGTTGCAGAGTAGAGAAAAAATTGCAACAGACCCATAGTTTAGATTAAAACTGCTTTGTTTTATACTAAATCTTTCTTTTTCAATTATTAAGTGAAAATCAATGTCCGAACAAACCCATCGTCCTATTAATAGAGACTTACACAATACATTAATTAACTTCTGTTAACTGTGTTCTTTTAACCCCTGATTTTTAATTTCATTTTTCAAAGCTGACCAGTACCAAATGTGTTTTTGTAAGCAGCTCTGATTTTCTTTCTTTAAACTTTTCAAGTGCAAAAATATATTTTAAGCCCTAATTATATATTCGCCTTTCACAATCAACTGAAACATGTGGAAATAACAATAAGCGAATTAGATGAAAAAATTCTCAAGCTATTAATTAATTAATCAAGAAATAACAGCAAAGATCATGCACTATATAAAATACAACACAAAACAAGACAAAGAATAACAAAGAAATTGATCAAGAACACCCATCATTGGCATCGATCTTGGTTCAAATAAAATCAAAATAGCAACAAAGAAGTCAACGTTCATACACATTAGCAACAATTTAATTAATACACTTAAATTCGAAGAAAAATTATTATATGTAAAAAGAGAAGAGAAGAGAAGAGAAGAGACGAGAAAGCTTACTGATAAAATGTGGATAAAGGTTTTCATAGATGAAATTAGCGGCTTCAGGGCCAGCATGGCCATCATAAACACCGACGAATGTGGCATCGCTGCCACTCTCGACCTGACTCTGATCCTCAAGAATCGCATTGCCCTGGACTACCGCAAAAGATAACTCGCCATAGCGGTGCTTCTCGAGGTCTCTGTACCAGACATGCGGGTCGTTGGCACCGCCCAATACTGCGTCATCCTTCAACTTGCGACCGTATCGCTTTATTTCTGTTCCAATCTTTCTAAGCCAGGGCAACATTTTTCATCTCCCTCTGAAACGAAACCCTAGAAATTTCAAGATTGGACACAGAGTTTGCAAGAACCAGGAAATTGAAGAAAGCGATATCAGTAATCAACCCCAACAAACAACTGATCAATGTAGAGAGAGAGAGAGAAACAAAAATAGTGGAAAGAATTGAATGTGATATCAAAAAGTGTAGAGACAATGAAGAAATGGCGGTTGAGTTGATCCACCAAAAGTGTAGAGAGAGAAAACGAGGGAGAGAGGGGAAGAGTGAAGAAGAATATTCGCCTGAAGAGAGAGGAAGTAGAGAGGGAAAGTTTGAAGTTATATAGAGCGAGAGGAGATAGTTGCTGAATTAGAAAGCGTTGTGACTCATTTTTAATCCACTTTACATACTCAAAACTAATTAAATCCAAACCAAAATTATTTCTGCCGAATTCGGCCCACACATACTTAGACCTACTTATTAATAATACATAATACGTTTTATACTGTAAATTACTTAATATAAATTCTATCCTATTTTTTTGTTATATGATGGATATATGGGTACGTATAGTTTATATAATATCTTATACAATATATAGGTTAATAAACATATTACGTTAAATATGCTGCTAATATATAGTATAATAATGGATAATATAATATGTATTATGAATAATATATTATGATATATAATATTATATATATATATATATATATATATATATATAACTCTTTAATAAGAGTAATTTGAAAAAATATTTAATTTCATTCATTATGACTTTATAACTAGTTTACCCATGCACTAAAATATAAATGTTCGCGTCATTGTTTTCATTTTATATCAAGTTGCATTTCTTTCATTTTCTTCTTACATTACAATTTTGAATTTAATTCTTTTCTTTCAAGAAGAATTACTTTTATTAAAAAAATAAATAAAGCACATGGTAGAAAAAAATCATTCTTTTTATAAGAGCAAAAATAATTATTATACAATTTTATTTATTCATTATAAAGTGCATAAACTCCTTAGCAAAGATCTTATGGCTCAGAAGTATTTCCTCTACTTTTCACCCAAAGTGAAAAGTGAGAATTACTATTCCCCAAAAAACCAAAATGAGTGTGTATTTCGTGCAAAGTTGTTTAATGCTCCACATCCACTTCCACACTCATTACTCATAAAATGAAATTTTGATATATTTTTGTAAGAACAAATAATAAATAATAAAATCTTTAATTTTGAAGCACGAAATCTTCAATTTATCATGCATTTCCAACCATTTTTAATATCAACGCATTCTCTAATAAGGTTAGTCTTCAGAACTAGTGACAGGTGAGGCACCTTACCCAAATAAAAAAAATAAAATAAAAATAAGCAATAATAATAATCATTGAAATTGGTAGTGTAGTATTTGTTTTTGGTTTTTTTTTTCCTTGAGAAATTAAGGCAAGTTGTATTAAGTACTGTATAAAGAAAAGTACAGTATTGGGCTAAAAGTAATGTTGCTAACAGGCCCATGTTTGAAAAGCAACCGAAGGAAAATAAAACAAGTAGACAATTAACAAGTGAACAAAGCCCAATTGGCCACATGCCCAAATCTTAATTTTGCTTATTTTATTCATATAATTATTTCAAATTTCAATTTTGTAGTGAGTACTTTGCAAATTATGAATAAAAGAGACCAAATGGACCTGCCCAAGTAAAAAAAATTCAATTATAATCCTTATAAACAAACAAAGCTTGTCAATTTTAGACACACCTATTATTATAAAGGGTTGTAGTCCACTAATATTTTTTATTTTAAATAAAAGTTAAAGTTTCAAGTATCCAAGCATTTCAGTAATGTTCTATATCTTTTAACATTATGTTTTGAAAGAGAAATATCTAGCATTAACCTATAATTATCAAATGTGTGTAAAATTCAAATATTATGTTAATGGTGGTGATCATCACTATTCATATGTAATGATTAGTCAAATACAAACCGGTGAAGATTCGTATATCCACCGTTTAACAAATTATTTTACCAAGTCAGAATGGATAAATGATTTTGCCATATGCAAATTGGATACCTTAACCATGCCAAAACCAGATCAAAGGAGCTCAAACTTATAACCCACCACCATGCCCAACTCTTACAGGTTTACTTGGATTGTTTAAATATTCAGAAAATAGGAGTGTTTGGGTGAATTTAACCTCCCAATAAACCTTAATCCATAAAAATGTAATTTTGCTCTTTTGTACACTTCATCTTTATGTCAACAATGGTAGATCTTAAATATTGTTTGTTTTTTTTTAAATTATTTTTTGGCCTAAATGGCAGAGAGGGTAATACATATATAATACCGAAACATGCTGAATCTAAATGGCAGAGAGGGTAATACATATACATATACATGGACTTAATTAGTGCGAAAAAGACCTAGCGTTTCCAAAAACAATTCTAATGACAGGTTGTAAAATCTTGCAAGAAAAGTAGTACATTTCTCAAATGTTCCAAGTTTCGCAAAGTCCTACTTGCTTTGCCAAAAATAAATTGGCCGAGAGAGAGAGAGAGAGAGAGAGAGCGCGAGAGAGAGATGGCCGCTCAAGAAAGAAAAAAAAACAAAAGCAATTCAGATAGAGACAAAACCCACATATATATATATATACACACAAACGACAAAACCCATATACAAGTCTGGATTGTATGAAAACAACTAAATATTCAACTACTACTTGATAAACATCCAAATGGGGTATGAAGAAATGAGGGAAATTTTACTGCAGAAGGAAAATAAAAATATTACTAATACACTAATTTAAGCATGCGTTCAACACATATTTACAGAGAAATTGAAAGAAATTCATATAATTAAATAGAGAGAGAACGAACAACAAAGAGAGAGAGAGAATGAAATTTGAGTTAATTAAACAGCCTAAAATGAAAGCAATAACAAAAGATTGAATAATTAATGAAATTAAGAGTCATAGATTAAGATGAAGCAGCTAGATAGCTAGGCAAGTTGAAGACTCTCCAAAGGCATCGACATGAGAAGCATCCAAAGGAAATTGATTAAGCTCTTGCATGAACCCATCCAAATCAGCAAATCCACCTAAGAATCCACCACCTCCTGAATTCTGATCACCATTATTATTACTCCACATCTCTTCTTCCCCCTTAATTCTCTCCCTAAACCCTACAAAATGATACCCCTTTTGCACTTCCATTTTCTTAGTCACCCCCGCCGCCGGCTTCTTCAAACCCGCTCCATTTCCTTTTCTTGGTTTCTTCTTGCTGCTGCTTTCTGTGGGTTTTCCGGTGAGTCTCTGCACCAACTCTCGGAAGTTCGCCACGTCTGTTTTGATGATCTCTGGCGCAAATATGTGAATTATGCGAATCTTTGGCTTCACTTTTGATATTGTTTGTGAATCTCTGTGCATGGCTACTGCTGCTGAAGTTGGCTTTGAACCAAAATTAGTTTGTTTGTTCATCATACCCACCTCCATGGTTAACATCAAGTTTAGAGAGAGAAAGAGACAAGGGGGTATATCTATATATATTTTGTTGGTGTATAAGTTTGGAATTGTAACAGAAGAGAGGGATATATGCTTACATATATAGGTGATGAGGAAGTGATACTTGAAGAATTGTTTAATGGAAGGGAAAAAAAAATTGGTGAGAGCAAGTAATGGATGAACCATTGTCAGACAAAATGCAGGAGAGAGAGAGAGAGAGACAATAAAGAAATACTATTCAATGGTCCCCCCAAATTCCCCATATCATATAATACGATTTTTGTGTTTGAGAGAGAAAAGTAAAATATATACCATCTTCCTCACCCAACTTAAAATGACAAAACAGTCCTCCTCCTAGTATTTAGCCTCTTAAATTAATAGTAAAATATGTTGACACCCTAACTCCCGACTCTCAGATGAAGGGGTTGGGAAGGGCACAGTAACATATCCAGTAAATGATCCAAGGCACAATTTAACATATCTTGTAACTGATCTAGTAAAAGAGTACGTGAATTGTGAATTCATTTAGAGCAGTGATGCAATGCCCTACACTCCAATCGTGAGAGGGAGAGATTGTGTGATCCATCTATCCTTCAAATTTATGATATATTTTTCGGTATTATTGCACTCCTGATTTCTTCTTTATTTCTCAGCACTATAGGAGCTTACATGTGAACAAAGCTATTCAATTAAATTCAATTTCATTACAAATTATATAAGAAATCCTTTTATTACTTTGGGGAAGACATGTTAGTATAATCTTTTGAAAGGAAAGACAAATTATTCAATTTGCATTAAACTCTATAGTCTCCCTCAAATTTTAAGAGACCCCTTCTTGTTCATTGATCAACCCATTTAATAGGAAGAGACTTGTGGATTTTCTTTTTTGCCCTTTTCAATTAGTAACTAGAAGAGTTAGCATTCGTGATTCACATGATAGAAAAATGAACTAGGCACATTCTAAAGTCTATGTAAAACATAATTGGAGGGCTTAATTACAACAAAATGACAAAATTTTGTTTACGTAATCAAAGCTGAAGCACGCTAAGAGAGGAATGGTTTCAATAATTTCGATTTTTAAAATGTCCAAATCTTAGACTATATAATTATTTAACTTCATCCAGTTGACAGAAAGAAAAAAAAAAAAAATGTCTCTTTCATCTTTACACAAACCCAACTCATTCATTCGTAAGGATGTAAAGTCTCAACAAACGATCCATGGTAGGGTCTCTTTTGCAAACCCAAAAATGGTAAAAATCTGACTACATGCACATCACCCATGTTCTCAGATTATGAAGCTTGATAACACTGCAAGGTTTTTATGGTAATATCAAATATATCTATATCTATATATATATATATATATACGCATATATCAGTGTGCATACGTGATTCCACGCTTGCCTACTACACGAATCCGCGTAGTTGGAACAAAACCTTACCAAATGTCATGGTTTTGCATAAACTATGGCTGTACAAATCCGCGTTTCAGTGCAAATACAATTCTAATACGTTATTTGTATGTATTATTAAATTAATGTATTATTAAATTGTAACTAAATTTGCTTTAATCCCATTTCTTTTGCTTATTTTCTCATCCCCAAATATATATTTTGTTGTGCACGTAAATCGCAGTTGATTAAATTGTATAATCCATTTCCATTTTATGCGTCTGTCAATTTGCATTTATCTTCAGCTTGAAAGCTAACGTGCCGGATGTAGTACGGTCACTAACTAATGGAGCTAACAAATGCCAACAACCATAATCTCCAACGATCACACAATACCCCTAAAACAACTTAATTAAATTCAATTTCACAAACCCGATCTTCAAGGTTGTGTTTGACGACATGAAATTGGAGTTTTGAAATTGGTAAAAAGAGAAAATTTTTTTTTTTAATTTTCTTAGTTATTTTTCTCTAATTCCCTAATTCTAATTTCAAAATTCCAATTCTAAGCATGCCAAACGAAATATAAAAGAACTCTTTAATTATTTCATTCTATTTTTGGTTGATGTAATTACATCGAGGTGTTTATTTTATTTTTGGCTTTTCTTTGGAGAGCATCATCAACAATAAAAATATGACAAATTATTCAAATTTCTCTCAAATTTTGATTTAAACTTGTTAAAAATTTATTACAAATTGTTTTACTTATCAAAAAAAAAAAAAACTTGTTAAAAATAAGTTTTGTCATCCTTTGAGATTTGTTTATTGGTAGTGTAACAGGTTAGCGCTTGCCCATTTATTCAAAAAGCTTAAATTATCGAGTAGTACTACATACCCACCCATTTATACCCATTTCACTTCCCATCCGAATCAGATGTGGGACAATCCCTTGTTTACATGGTGGCGTCGATCTCCGACGTTTGGAAACTAACCCACGTCAACAACCGCGGCAAAACAAACCCCATAGAGAACCACCACATGAACTTCTCTGTCGCCAAATTAGTCTTGCATAAGCCTGTGATACCCCTCGGATCCGAGACACGGGTTGATCAGGCTCAAGCCCAAACCCGAGGGAAATATCAAACAATTAATATGTAATACGAACACAGATAACAAAATGAATTTGATAAATAAAGTTTAAGCTGGAAGAAAACTAAATATATATAAAAAAAAACCTTTAATATTAAATATACTTAAATCCTAATAATCCAAAACCTCCATAAGTAAACAACTCGGGAATCCATCTCCAGTGGACCCCTAAAACCAAACTGAATGAAAGTAAACTGAAGATAAAATCCAAATCAAATATCTGGAAAGAAGTCCTACATCGTCGGTAGAATGGAAGATCTTCTCTGCCCAGCACGAACAAGCTTAAGCCTGGAACTGACGTACACTTGGAAAATAGGAGTGGGTCAGGCCCACGAACAAGTTCTAACCTACTACAATCCAAGCAGAGACTCGATACGCATATACACTCTAACCAACTCAACAATAACTATATAAGTCGTGTATATATATATATATATCCATACTAAGGGACATTCACTGAACTACAGTAGGGGTCTCAACTTGAATAGAAGGCAACATGGGAAAACGCACCCAAAGGTGAGCATGAGTACCTAGACCTAACAGGGTACACCTCAATCTACTATAGCCAGCTACGCATCCACTGCATATACGCACCCTAACCAACGAGTCTGAGACTCAAGCTCCTTTCGTGGTACCATAAACATATATTTAAAATCCGTTCATAACAATCCATAATAAATCTAGTAAGTCGTTCAGCTTATTCAACTGTATAGACTTAACATAGATAACCAGTAATCCAGCTAGTCATTCAGCTTGTGCAGCTTCTTTGACTTAGCCTAAATATAAGTAGGATTTATTTTTAATCCATTCCCTTATTCCGTATAGGTAGGATATAGCAATTTTGAGCCACCTCCAAACCTAGTATGTCACCATCCCATACTGGTGCATACAATCCAATCCATTCGGCAGTTAATAGAATAAATAAAAATATAACTATCAACCAATCCATACATTCCACAATTGACAATAAAACACTAAGTACAAATATCAATTGTTCCATATTAAGCATGATAAAATAATTGTCAATTAACAAGTTTAATCCATTCTACTCTGCAAGGTCCACTAATTGATAATAATACATCAAGTATAAGCACCAATGATTCCATAATAAGCATGTTAAAATTCTATAACTTAACAGGCTTATAACTACTACTTTCCAAGATCCAATATCTGATAATTTATCATATACATGCAAACATCAATTATCCCCACAAAACATGCTAGAGCAGAATATATATATAAAAACATACTGATTTAAGTCTACTCTAACAACCTCTCATAATTGACAACACATCTAATGTATGCAACTGTCAATCTATCCACAACAAGCAAAATTAAATATTTGTAACCTTGCATGCTTATATAGAATTTCTGAACCATAATATCTGTATTCAATTCTCAAGAATTGCCATATAAAGACTTAGCAATTTAACATCTTTTACATCCGAAAACTGTAATCTAGTTTAGTTAAACTTTACCCATTATTCAAGAATGAACCTCAACTTGTTTAATTTGTTTTAGTTTGTTCCCTGAAGTTTTTATAAGCTTTTAGAACATCACTAAACACTCCATTACAGCCTCCAACAGAATCTGAAATTACCAAAATCCAAGTCTCGTAACCCAAACGGTTGCCCAAAACTCAAAAAAATGGAAAAACTGGAAAGAGCCTGCTCCCTCAAAGAGGGAGCCTGCTCTTTCTTTCTTGGAGCCGGCTCCCCACCATGGGGAGCCGCCTCCTTGCCTTCTAGAGCCGGCTCCCTCTAAGAGGGAGCCTGCTCTTTCTTCTGGGGAGCCTTCTCCCCTTTTGGCTCTCCTCTATTCCTCGTCTCTTCCACCTCCGGCGGTTCTCCGATGGCCTGTCCTCCACTCCTAGGGTGTCTAGGTATTTAAACCAAGTTCCAGCATGTTCAAGAGGCAACCTAATTCGTTATACAACTACCCACATCAAACTAATCAAGTATTGTATACCAAGAACTGCAACCGATTACTTTAGCATTCAAATTTACTTACTGCTTCAGACAGTCCAAGCTTACAAACAAATTAATTTTAATGTTATTACAAGGTGTTTCAGATAAATCTAATCCCTTATACATCGACAGACAAGAACTAAATGAAGACATGTGGAAGAAACAATATACAACAAATAATTCAAAACATACAAACACGTTCAGTTTTTTTTTTTTTTTTTGAAGCATCCAAACATATATTAAATTTTGATTTTAAACTTGATTAAATCCTGGAGTTGCATTAGGAATGTAAAGAACACGAGCCTAAAAGATAGAGATAGGATTAGAACTTGCCTTACACCGACGTCTTTTTAAAATCCTCCGGCGAACTCTCTGTTTGCTCTCACTTTGCCTCCACAGAATAACTTACGTTTTGTTTTATTTTGTTTTAAACCCTAACCCATCGTATTATGCATATTTATAGGCTTTGACATTGAACCCTAATCCATGCATAACTATAGGTCTAGCTACAATTATAGTCGGCCCAACTAATTAATTTAAGTAATTAAAATAACAAAAATATATAATAAAATTAAAACTATTTAATTAACCCAATTACACTTAAACCATTAATGCCAATTAAATAATTAAAACACTAACAAGTAATTCCAATTAAATAACTAAAAACAAATATCATTTAAATAAATTAAATCACCACAAAAGAAAACAATTAAGCACCTAATAAAAAAAAAATAATGACACATAATCAAATAAAATGCACTTAAATAATAAATTAAATACCATTAAACACCAGGAATATCCTTTTTAAAATTAGGGGTATTACAAAGCCCGACCTCTGCTTAATCTTCACACTTCGGTCAAATCGGGTCCTCGGCGATAAAGACATCGACTACGTTTCTGTCTTGCTGCGAGACCTCCTCGCTGGTAACGCCGCCTCTGAACGCGTCATCGAGTACCCAGTCAAGAAACCCCCCGAAAAGCCTAAAAGTACAATGCAATTTTCGTACAAGCTCGATGGGAAGTTTACGCCGATGCCGATGGCATCGCTAGTGAAAGGGCACAAGCCTGTGACGACATATCCACAGCTGACTGTCGCTTGAATCACCATCGATCACTTCTCTCTCAAAGCCAACATCAAGCACAACCGACACTACAACCGTTTCTGTCCCAAAAAATAGGTCTACAGAGGGGTTAAAGAAAGTAAAGAAGACTTTGGAAATCCAAATATATATATATATATATATATATATATATATATATATATATATATATATATATTAAGGTCAGCTTGAGGGTATTTCAGTAAATTAAATAGGACCGTTAGTCTATTTGACGGTCTGTCACTAAGAAGGGAGGTCTGTGTAATGTGTCATTTTCATGTGAGGTCTGTATAATTTTTTAAATCATTGGGGATGTCCCTAAAATTATGGCAAACCATAGGGGACGTCTGTGTAAGTTACCCAAGTAGTATATATATTACGGGATACAGATCCTCTTCTTAGGATATCTCTCTCTCTCATGTTCTCTCCAAAACTAATCTGAAGGCTAATATTAAGATACGTCATTTACCACATCTCCCTCTCCTTCTTTTTCTCTCTCCTCAATCTCTTTCTCTTTCTAAATCTTAAATACAAAACCAAATTTTTCTCTTCCATTTTCAGTAACTTTCATGCAATTAACCTACCCACAACCTACTCTTTCTCTCAAATCGTGAACTTTCTATCTCCAACCTAAACCAAACCACACAGTCGTCATGTTTGGCCACTTGCCGACACCATGCTTGATTACTTCAGTGTGAAGGATTATTGTTATTCCCGCAGATGCATTTGCAGTTGCAAGCCCATCCATGCTTATATTGACCATGGATATTTGAATCTTCTTTGGATATTGTTCCTGATTTTGTATCATCTTCAAAACCAACAATTGAGATTTTAGATTTTGCTCAATTCACCAGGGAATAATCATAAATATATGTTGAGTTAAAAAAAAAAAAAAAAAATCATAACAAATTAATAAACCAAGAGATCAATCAAGGAATCCATTGGCTCTCTCTGAAAATTAATTAAAGTTTTAGATTTGGCAAAGGTCATGCCGTCGCAGCCGACCAACCATGACGAGGAAGATGACGATTTTAGATCACTCTCTGCATGAGAAAAACAGAGAAGAGCATATTCAGTTCGTTCCAGTCCCAACTCTAACAGTGAAGAGACTCATTTTAGAGGCGTAAGGAAGTTCATCAATATCGATCTTAACCTTCCTTCCCCGAAAGTCACCTAATCTCGCTAGCTCGAAAGTTACCTAGTCTAGTTGGAAATATCATTGTCGCCTCCATGCAATTTTTTTTTTTTTTTTTTTCAGAATTAATCATTTTTTTTTTCTTTTATTTATATATGTGTGTATATATTAACTGTAGCACAAATTGAAGAAGCTGGCAGATTTCGGAATTATTGGAGAGGTCATGTAATTATGATAAACCATTGGAGTGTAATTTACCCAATTAGTATATATAGTCCGTGTATATATCATGGCCTGAGATACGTATAATGATGATCCGTGCAAAAATTACTAACCGTAACATATGCACGTGAAAGTGAGATGGTGGTATCGTGATTCGTGCGATCATGCCCTCCAAAACAGATCTTGAAGCTTACATCAGTAAAGTATTTGAAAAGCAGAAGCACACACGAGAGTCGTGCCGGGCCAGGGCCGGCTGGGCCGGCCCCATATCTGTACTTTTTTCGACTGAATGATTCTCTCCTTTCTTTAGTGTTGCCACGTGGAGACGTGGTGCGAGCTGCGCATCCCGGCGTTCCCTTGCTGGGAGACAGCCAATCTTCCTTCTGTTTCTTGACGTGGCTCCCATTCCAGGCCGTTGAGTGCACGACTGCCAATATAGCTGGAATCTATACATTCTTGCTAGTGTGCACCAAATATTTGTGCTAAGCATTTGAAAGTTTTAAACAGTTAAATATTTATCTTTATTTTTTGTTTTAACTGATTCAATCAAACAAATCTGAAATAGAAATTAATGTTCATCCAAATACTGGTTCTTTTTTATTTATTTATTTACTGTATTTTTAAATTAAAAATTTTGTTGATCTGAAAGTGAAATCAAATGTAGTTTCTTGTTATTTTATATCCACTTGTAATTTATAAACAGAATATAAAAGAACAATCATGTACGTACTATATTGGCAATACCTACTCTCTCTATATATACATATGTATATGTATATATTGTTTGGCACATCCGAAGTGAAAGATTTACAAAACTAAATGACTTTGGAAACAAATAAAGCAATGTAGAAAATTTTTACGGGGTTCACCAAAATTCAGACTACTTCTATGAATGAAGAGATTCCACTATGATCATGAAGAGTTATTACAACACTGTATAAATTCTCTTTATCTAATTTTACTCACAGTCTTACAAAATTGTCCTTATAATTTAAACAACTTTCTATTTACAAGATTACTCTTACAAGTGACAGTCTCTCAACTCATGACTCTCGACATATATTTATAGGCTAAAAACCTAAATCACTTAAATATATATATGTCAAAGATGGTGCTAAAGGAGACTTGACTTTTCAAGTCAAGGTCTTTTAACTGCTCTAACATATACGAGTTGGAGAAATATAGCTATCAGGCTATTTTTTATTTACAGGCTTTGAGGCAACTTACTACAGTGAATATATATCTATCTATTTTTAAGAGTACTAGTCCAGTCTTCGTAATATAAAATTTTAAATAAAAATCTAAATAAAATGATAACGCTGAGGGCACATATCCTTATCACTAGGTCACGTTTTAATTATATAAGTTTTTTTTGTAAAACTGATGATGGTTAATGGTTTGAACATAAATTTAATAAGCTAGCTATTTGATAAAGTTAGTGTTTGATCTAAACATATAGTCGGTGAAGTAAAAAATATCATATGGAGGTCTGATAACCAAAATCATTGAATGTCCGTCTGTAATTCATGTGCTATTCATGTTTTTCTCTGTTATGTAAAAGAACAAGAATTCAGGAGATAAGTCTTAGATGCCTCTTTTTTGAACCGCACTTTAAACTTAAATGATACGTGTATTATGAGGTTGATACAGTACTAAAAAAAAAAATACAAAATTTTATCTCTCAGTAAAAAAGTAAAAAGGTTCAAAAGTTATAACTGTGGGAAGCTAAAAAATACAAAATTTTATCTCTCAGTAAAAAAGTAAAAAGGTTCAAAAGTTATAACTGTGGGAAGTTTTACCTTTCTGGTACTGCCCACCGACCACTAAATTATACCAAAATAGAAAACGATTATAAAGTCTTCAACATTGGGGAATTTTTTTTTTTTTTTTTGGTATACTGAATCTATTAGATGTTTAAAAACGTACGCTTGTAAATGCTTCAAAGAGGGCCACAAATAGGCAATACAAGCCTGGAACCAAAGCCAACTTAGTATCCCCCAGGCCCAGATATTGGGCCTATTGGGCTACTATTTGAAATGCTAATTAACGGAGTTTATGCTTAAAATATATATATATATATATATATATATAAACTTAATCGTATTTACCAATTATGGGAAGTATGAACAAAGCCAAAGGATAAATAAAACTTGAAAGCACTATTGTATTGGAGTTTTGGAATTGAAATTGAAAGCTCCAATTCCAAATACCCGATACAAAACCTCTCTCACTCGACCAACACAATTGATATCTCTTGATGGCTCACTCGATACCAACACTTTCATGTCGATCGGATCTTTAGATCATTTCATCTCAATGAGCCTTTGAACCTTAAGGTAAGATCAGGTCTCTCCCTTTTCTTCTCTCTATATATATGTGTTGATACGTGTGTATATATAAATTTATATGTTGGTTTAAAATGCTGGTAGTTATTTTCAAATTCAAAATCTGAAAATAACTTCAATTTATGGATTGATCTAGACCTCCATTTCATCGTTTTTTGCTAAAAATTTACTGGCAATTATCAATCAATTTTTCATTGAATACTTCCACCAGATATGAGGTAAGAAGCGCTAACCTCCTCTCTTTTTTCTTCTTAATTTCCATTTACTGCGAATGTGAATGCTTTAAGTTTGCTTGAAATTCTATATATAATTTATGGTGTTGGTTGGTTTTTTGGGTTTATGGATTAATTGGAATTTGGTTTTTAATTTTTAGAAGTTGTGGTTATTTGTTTTATATGTTCACAAGTATAAAAATAAGCCTACGTGTCTATGTATGTGTATATGAAGTGGTTATTTGCATGTTCTATGTACAATTGCACTTCTATGGAATAGTAGGAAATTGAGCATTGTTTTCATAATGAAAATTGGTGAATGAAAATTTGAACCAAAGATGTTTTCATCGAATATATGCTCAGATTCTCATACCTCTCATCAAGTGATGATTCAAGTCCTATACGTATACATTACCTACAATGTGATACAACAAAAATGAATTATTGTTAATCTCATATGAGCCCTCCTCTACAGCAATTTGTTTTGAACCAATTTAAAAGGAATTGGGATATATTTTCAATTAAGAATAAATTCATTTAGATATATTATCCGAGAAGTTATTATTAGTATTATTTTTCTTTTTGAATGAATGAATGAAATAATACTACATGTCTATTATTGTATATTTGTGCATATAATTATATATATACAGATATTTGTATAAATATTTATTTACATCGCAGAGGGCAAGACCACATAGTAGGCGATGCTGCCAGTAGGTTATAAAATCTAACCGACACCAACTTGGGGTTGCAGCGTTGTTGTCTCGTTGTGAATGACATGGTACTTGGTTTAGTGTAGGAAAATGCTTTGTAAAAAGTGGATTTAGAAATATTATTATGGAAGGAAAAAAAAAAAAATCTTAAACAGGAATAATTAAACTAAAATTAGAGGTTCAGTACAAAGCAATTAACGAAGATTACCAAGAAATGGAAGCTAATGTTCTAACATGAAAATAGAACTCCTCCAAATGCATTTGACATCAAAGCTTATTATTGTACCAGAACACACCTTTGCTCTGGTTACCTTCGTCTGCTTCAACATAAATACACTCTTTAGCTTCTCTCCACATGGCCTTGAAAACTGGAGTCCCATCAAACTGGTAATAATCTCCCAATATCGGCTTTATCGCCTTTGTGGCCTCCATGGCATGATAATGAGGCATCGTTGAGAACAAATGGTGTGCCACATGAGTATCAGTAATATTATGGAACACCTTGTTTAGAATCCCATAATCTCTGTCGACGGTTGCCAGAGCTCCTCTAAACCAGTCCCACTCCGAGGAATCATAATGCGGCAAGGAGGGGTGAGTATGCTGCAAGTAAGTTATCAACACAAGAAAACCATTCACAATCAGCAACGGTCCTCCATAAACACATAGAACCCAAGCAAGTCCTTTTGCTACTGCAAGCCGGTAAAGGCCATAAGTGACGCCAAGAACACCAGCATCAGATAGGTATATTTGAAGACGCTCACGGTCAGAGTATATGGGGCCATAGGGGTCAAAGTGACAAGCAAACCGATCATAATGTCTGCCTGAAACATTGAATAGTAGGTACAAAGGCCAACCTAGAGTGAGCTGCACAACAAGCATGAAGACACGGCCAGGCGGGTTGTTAATGTACTTGGCAAACCATTTCATTTCTGACTTGTGTTTGGGGACAAAAACTTCGTCGCGCTCAAGGGAACCTGTGTTAGAATGATGGCGGCGATGACTATATTTCCAGGAGAAGTAAGGGACGAGGAGAGCAGAGTGGAGGATGAGGCCAACAGTGTCATCAAGCCACTGGTAATCACTGAAGGCATGGTGGCCACACTCGTGGGCTATGACCCAAACACCGGTTAGGACACAGCCCTGGATGATCACGTAAACAGACCAGGCCAGGAAGGAAAGGGGATAAGGAAGGAAGTGAATATAATTGGTGGCAATGTAGTACAAAATGAAGGCTATAGTGAGGTCATAAAAGACATAGGAGAAAGAGTGAAGAACGGATCGCTTGAAACAATGGGGAGGGATGGCTTTCTTGACCTCACCGAGTGTGAATGGTGGTTTTGAGTAGGGAACTCGTCGGAGGTGAGCAGATTCTGGCTTCTTGCTCTCAGGGGGAACAGACATTCGGCCACCTGCACCCATTGTTCAACGACCTGTGGAAAATATGATATTGCAATGAGTGTACCATTTTAGTAGTTTGAACGTTTAATTTGAAGTTTATCACAGGACATGGGGACAATAATTAATTTACAACACAATTAAACTACTTTGATTAAAGACTTTTCTAAAGAAAATGTCTAGCCTTAGCCCTGGTCCAGGCCAATTCAGACAAGTCAAGCATTCAAACCGGGCCTAGTCCTAAATGCCAATGCAATAAATTGAACCTGGAGTGCTTCTTCTTCTTCTTCCTCCTCAATTAACACGTAAATATGAGTCACACTAGAATGATGATATTTATTGTTAACATACAAAAGGACATCTGTTATTGGAAAACAAACTAGTGAGACTAGTAACTAAGTGGTATCAATGCTCGCCGAAATTAAATCATGTTGAAATTCAATTTAATTGCATAGATTCTGTCAAACCAAACACGTAAAAGGGTACCCCAAAAAATCATTTATATTATTATTATTATTATTATTTTAATTTATCTATATTTATTTATTCTGTGCAATGGAAAGATGATAAGAGCCCACTAGTACTACACCTCATATGAAAAAGGATAGGATTATGTCACCGTGTGATCTGAGAAACTCCATGTGAATCACAGAAGGGCCACCACTCATTAAAGAAAGATATTGGGAGATATGGACCAAAAAGCCGCGCCAAAATGGATGGTGGGGTTTTATGAAGGGTCCTTTTCTTCATCAATGAATAGCATGAATCACTCCTTACAGCGAGGCACATCCATCTATTTATTATATATATATATATATATAAAAGGTACTCAATGTTTATATATAAATGTACAAAAAATAAAGTAAACCACTATCTCACACTGTTCAAATGTGATGTTTGACTTTTGATAACTATTAAATCAAACAAATTAGTACGCTCCATAAATGAAACTATTGCGCGCAAATTGGAGGATATTTCTGGTGGTCACCTTTTTGTGTGTAAAGTTTACACCGATATTGTAATAATAATGTTAAGGATTTTTGTTTCAGAATTCAGACTAATAAAGAATATTATAAGAGAGGGAGGCAACTTTCAAGAGAACATTCATTGCATAGCAAGTTGGCCAAAATATCAAATGAAAATTTTAAAAAACCAACAAAATGATAAGAATCTAAGTCAAAAGGTCAACCAAATCGGCCGGTACACAGTATTAAGTCCAAATTTCCAAAAACGTAATATGACCAAAAGAGACGACCAGGAAACAGAACAGCAACGCATGACCAACGCAAAACATAAAAACATCACAATTTAAAAATGGAGATAACTTGATATCCTGTTGGATCGGCTTTACAACTCATTTCTTAATAGAGACCTAACAAAACAAAACAAAAAATAATAATTTTAATATATTGATCTCCATGATTTATATTTTTTTAATGATTTATTGATCTCCGTGATTTATTGATATTAATGATTTATATTCAATGTGCGAACTCATCGGTAATATCAATCAAATATGTTTTGATTTTCCTTATGATTTTAATGAAATTACCCGAATAACCTTCAAGTGGCCTTAAAAAAAATCATTTTCTCCACCTTTCCACGATTGTGACACAATGATTCCTAAAGTATTCCGAATCTCAGAAATTAGTCCTAGTTCATGCCATCCGCGTGGTGGGAAACAATAAATGATATTTGTGTAGGCCATAATTTTTTCTTATCAACAAAATTTTGCATTTTTGTTATTTATGTGAAATTAAAACACAAGGTGGCTTCAAAATTAGTTGGCAAAATTGACTCATCATAGGACCACATGAATTTGTCTGTTCGTCACATCCTATAAACAAAAATTGGACCGCCCTTCAACACCTTTATAGAGATCTATAATATGGATTTGACATATAAAACGGAACACCTACCCACCTCACATCTTGGAGTTCAAATTCTCTTGTGATATTTCTTAAATTTTGTTTTTAATAATTGTTGGGTGCATGTGAGTGCATATGGTCGGTGACTATTGTTTACTCCTTAATATTATTATATATTAGAATTAGATCTTCTGTTCATAACGCTACCAACTTTGTGAATCATTTCACTAACACAAATAGAAAGGAGAAATCTCAGAATACCCGAGTAAAAGAAGCAGTGGCATTCATGAATATTAATGAGAATATATAACTACTATTATAGATCCAAATCTTCAATTAAAAACTAAAATTTAAGAATCAACTCAATGAATTGAAGAGATAGAAAAAAGCAACAACCAACGAACCCCTTTCTGAACCGAGAAATACTCTATGGAAAATGAGATTTCAATATTAAGAACCTTAAAATACAAAAAGAAAACTCTCAACTCAACCAATCTTGAAAGCAATTTTTTTTTTATCCGAGTTGAGCTCAGCTTTTCATATATATATTTTTTCTTTTGTTTCCTCAGGAACCAAACACACACAGCACAAAAAGGAGTATGCTTAAAGGGGTTGACAGAATGGTGCAGCCCAAAATAAGAAAAAAAAGATGGACAAAATAAGCCGCATTGTCGTCACCATAGCCCAGATACCAGAAAAATATTTTATTCACATAAAAGAAATATGTATAATCTCTAATCAGTTTCACGATCTTACAATTTTAAACCAGAAAACTCAAATCTGAATAGCTAGAGGTCAGTAACAAACTCAAAACACCTCAATCTCTCTAATTAACCAGATCTAAAAACAGAGTATACATATATATATATATATAGACATATGAGATATTGACAAACCTGAAAGAGAAGCTCTTCGCCTTGGCCTCCGACGAGCCCTTTTCTTTTAGTTTCTCACTCTAAAAGTGGAGGAGATTATGGCCGTTCAATTGCCGGCTTTTCTCTTGGAGAGGGATGCTGTTATATAAGCTGCGAACTACTTCCACCAAAAGGAAAGCCATAGAGTGGGACCCACAAAGGACCCCACACTCCACCACACCAACATGTCGTTTGGATCTTCTATTAGTAAAACTCCTCATTACACGTGTCAATTCATAATTGGACCTATGACATGTTTCCCCGTGTCAGATTCGTTTCCCACTGTTTTAAGGTTGCCCAGATGGTTGAAGAGGATCTAGCCGTTTGATTTAGCTGATGGTGTTTCGTACGCTTTTTCCACGGTCAAGATTGCAATTCACCAGGTGAAAATATCTTCTGAGTGCTCACATGCACAAAAGCTCATAAATGATAACACTGTCTCACAGTGGCAGGTATCATAAATACTACTCCGTCCACGAAATTACCACACACAGTCCACAAAATATGTTAGTTTATTTTTATTTTTTATAAATTCAAAATGTTAAATTGGTTATGTTAAAAATAATAATAATAATATTTTTGACTTTTCGAATGAGATATTATTTTGAAACAATCTAAAATAAAAATAAAAATATTTAATTTAGGAAGGAAGGAAAATTTATTTATTATATTTAATAAAAAAATATTAATTATTATTATTTATGTTTTACTATTTAATTTATAAAAAATGATAGGTTATTCAACCTCAATTGGACAATCAAATTTTCTTTTCTTTTCTTTTTCTTTCTTTTTAGCCCTTTTTTATCTCTTCTTTTTTAGTTCAAAAACGAACATACAACATGGTAAGTAGGCTCGAATTCTCAAGAAAGACTTTCCAGCACCTTTAATCTATCGTTATTTATGTTATCAACCAATTATATCATGTTACATGAGTGATGTTCGTATCCTTTTTTTAGTACCCAGCCTCAATATTTGGTTCAATAATGATCCTATAAAATTATTGTTTTAACATATTCCTATTGCCGCCATTTTATCCAATCAGCCCCAATTTTACTAGCTATATAGTTGTTTATATCTCCATCATTTTGTATAATCAATCCTAAATACTTAAATCGGTTGTTTTAAATATCTCCCGGATATAGCGGCGTTGATAGGGATTCGAAAGGTAAGTCTTTGAAGTCTCGCTTTCGAACCGCACTTTTGATTTAAATGGTACGTGTGTTATAAGACCGATACATATGTTTTTAATAAATAAATAAAAATAATAATAATAAACAATTGATTATTTTAAATAACCTTTTGAATTTAAAGTATTATCATTATATTATTAATATTTGAATCTTTGTTAAATTTACAATCCACATGCTCTATTTTAATTTGACTAATTCTCAAGCATTTCTATCCTAAGCACTTCGGTCCTAAGCATTTTTTCACGTATTTAGTTTTATTGTTACGTTTTCTTTAAAGATATCCAAGAGCAAAATATTATTGACAAACATCACCCACTATACAATCTTGTGTTGAGAATTTTTTTATTATTTCATCTAAGATTATTGAACAGGGGCTTAATACCGACCACTGCTGGTTCGATCCTACGTTTATGGTGGACTCACTAGTGTCACCACATAGTGCAAAGACTCTAGTTGTCTCATATGTATTTGGATATTTATTAAGATTTGCACGAGAACTTATATTCTTTGTAGGTGTTGAGGCTGAAATTCGCGCAGTCCGATACGATACTGTTTTTCTGCAAGGAAAAGAGGAGAAGATTGATGAACCTTGACGGCACCGGTGTGGTGCCTGCCAAGAGCTCTCCGATGATCAAATTAATCACGGAGGTCTAAAAAGAAGGCAGTGATTAATAATAGTTTTTACGTCGTACTTTCTGTTGAGGCTAAAATTCGCGCAATCCGATACGATACCGTTTTCCTGCAAGGAAGAGAGGAGAAGATCGATGAAGCTTGACGGCACCGGTGTGGTGCCTGCCAAGAACTCTCCGACGATCAAATTAGTCACGGAGGTCTAAAAAGAAGGCAGGGATTAATAATAGTTTTTACGTCGTACCTTCTTTAATGGCTTGGTACCCTATTTATGGCTGTCGATTGGAATCAAAATCGTTCCGCCGATATCGATGGTTGATCTTATCTTCCGCTTGTGCGAAATCATAGGAGATTTGTTACCAGATTTGTCGGGGATATGATTTAATCATTTTGACCTCCTCCAATTATAATAGGATTATTCTTACCTGTTGAACCACGTCATATTTCATTATCTTTGATAATGAAATTTAATCAATCTTATCAAGGGTATAGTAGGTTTATATTTTTCCCTATCAATTGCCCCGCATTCCCAAACTTACACGTTTAGCTTTAGGAATGTAATAAATAAATTTTTTTTTTTTAACCCCTCCTGTGAACAGTATCCGCGGGGTACTATTCATGTGAATAGTGACACAGGGAATTTTTTTTTTTTTTGCACCCGAGGGAACAGTACCCTCGGGGACTGTTCATGAACAGTACCCCCGCAGGGACTGTTCATGAATAGTAACTTTTTTTTAATTATTATTTAAAAAACCCTGTGAACAGTACCCGTGGGTACTCAGGGAATTTTTTTAACAGTACCCTCGGGTACCGTTCATGAATAGTATTTTTTTTAAAAAAAAAAAAAAAAAAAAAAAAAAAAAACCTTGTGAACAGTGCCCGCGGGTACTATTCATGTGAATAGTGACTCAGGGAATTTTTCTTTTTGCACCCGAGGGAACAGTACCCATGAACAGTACCCCCCACGGGTACTGTTCATGAATAGTAACTTTTTTTTTTTTTTGGCCACCCGAGGGAACAGTACTCTCCCTTGATAAGGGAATAAATTGTATGATTTTCACTCCTTTAATGAAGGAATTAAATTTTACAAGCTTTACTCAGCTCGTCAGGGAATTGAACTTTACGAGTTTTACTCAGCTCACCTCTTAAATAAGAGATTTTTATTTACTATCCCTTATTGTAAGGGGATATTAATTACGGGATTCATCCAACCCGGGTACTTGTAGTACAGGATATTTATTTATTATCTCTTATATTACGGGGATATGAATTACGGGATTCATTCAGCCAGGGTCCTGATAATACAGGATATTTATCCCCTATAGTCCGGGGATATAGATGACGAGATTCATTTAGCCCGGGTCCTTGTAATACATGACACTCATTTACTATTTCCTTATAGTACAGGGATACGGATTACGGGATTTATTCAACCCGGGTCCTTGTAATACATGACACTCATTTACTATCCCTTATAGTACGGGGATACTGCACGTATAAACTAAAAGGAATTTTATTAAAGACCATCATTATCTCAAGGCTTATTAAAAACAAAATAACACGTGATGAAGCTACCCTCCATTTAAAATGATTAACAAAAATGCCCCCAATCTTTATTGTAAATGACTTGATAAGGCTAATTCTAGCCGTGAGACAATTTCTAGTCGGTATACTTATCTGAGTCCTTCTCATGATATGTGCTATCGCTCTGGCTGAAGAACGATTTCTTATATTTGGTATTATTTTTATCCCTGGCAAGAGGGGCTGTCCTCTTCTTATCCTCTCCTTCCTTCCGCGCACTCATGGTGTCTTCAGCGTTGATGTGTTTTTGCGCTCTGACCAGCAACTCTATCATACTGGTGGGAGATTCTTTTGACAAGGAGAACAAGAATCTAGAGGTTTGGAGTCCTCCTATGAAAGCGGTCAAAGCTACTTTGTCGTCCACCTCTTCTACCTGCAACATCTCTGCGTTAAATCAGGTGATGTATTCCCGAATCGACTTTTCCTTTTGTTGCTCCATGGTAAACAGGTAGGTAGCCGGCCTCCTATGCCTCTAACCTGCAATGAAGTGGCTCACAAACTGCTTACACAATTCTTCGAAGGTGTTGATAGTTCTTGGCTTCAACTTGTTGAACCAAACTCTCGTTGATCCCTTAAGTGTAGTGAGAAAAGCTCGGCACATGATTTCATCTAGCACAGCGTGTAAATGCATAAGAGCTTGAAAAGTTTCCAGGTGATCGAGGGAATCTTTGGTCCCATCGAAGCTTTCGAATGAGGGCATCCTGAACTTGCTAGGTAGTGGACATTTCATAACGGCGGGGCTAAAAGGCAGGTTGGTCCTTCGTACCAGGTCATCTACGGCGGCAGGACCTTTCCCTTTCATAGCCTGCATTATATCTTCCATTTTCCCCTTGAGATCCTTGATCTGCAAGTCGAAATGGGTAACTTTCTTTGTTTTTTCCTTAAGACAGAAGGCTATGCTTTCAGGAGGTCCGGAACTCCGTGGGAGAGATGGGTGAACCACCTCTCTATGTCGGGTTCCCACCTGGCTTTGTTCCACTTCAGTCTCATTTTGGGCGGGATGATTATTCTTCTCTTCAAGATTCCCATTACCTCCGTTTGGACTTGAAAGATCTTGTCCTGGAAAGTTTTGTTGAACCGGTGGAACAAGGTGTTACAAGAGCATTGCATTTTGCTAGATCAACTGGTTCATGCCCTGACTCAAAGTTTGAACCTGCAGTTCCAACGCTGCAAGCCGTGCCTGGTCGTTTGGGACGTCCAGGTTTTCACCCGACTCTACCCTTTGGCCAGATCCCTGCGACGGTGTTCCTTCGATAACCATACCGGACTGCAAACGTATATACCCAACGAGTAATTAATTAATTCAAGGGAATCGTCGTTCCCACAGACGGCGCTAACTGTTGAGGCTGAAATTCGCGCAGTCCGATACGATAACGTTTTCCTGCAAGGAAAAGAGGAGAAGATCGATGAACCTTGACGGCACCAGTGTGGTGCCTACCAAGAGCTCTCCGACGATCAAATTAGTCACGAAGGTCTAAAAAGAAGGCAAGGATTAATAATAGTTTTTTATGGCTGTCGATTGGAATCAAAATCGTTCCGCCGATGTCGATGGTTGATCTTATCTTCCGCTTATGCGAAATCATAGGAGATTTATTGTCAGATTTGTCAGGGATATGATTTAATTATTTTGACCTCCTCCAGTTATAATAGGATTATTCTTACCTGTTGAACCACGTCATATTTCATTATCTTTGATAATGAAATCTAATCAATCTTATCGAGGGTAGGGTAGGTTTATATTTTTCCTTATTGGTAGGATTCACTAAACCTATTTTTTTTCTGTTTTTTTGGGAACCTCGCACTTTGTATTTTGAAAAAAAAAAATGAAAAAAAAGAGAAAAGTGAAGTTGGTGTTGACAATATATATATATAAATACAAGATGATCAACTCTTTATTTATTTTAATTTTTATAAGAAGAATTAAATTTTATTATGTTAGTATAGAGAAATAAAATACAAATTTCTTTAACCTATTAAATTAGGAATGGAACTCAGAAAAATTGATACTAGTCTTTACTCAATCAGTTTTCACTAGTTTATCGTATTTATGGGATTTGTCCGGTCGTATACAATTAGTTCCAAGAGGGCCAATTTCACACCCAAAAAACAAAAAAATAAAAAAGTTTTAAATTTTTAGAAAATGATTTTGACACCTAATAATGACACGACACCTAATAAATATATGAAATTGATGACTCATCATTATATAAAGCCGAAAGAAACTAACAGTAATAAAAAGATAATATTTAGAAGGAAAAACATTATAAAAAAAGTGTTAATTTTGAAATGAGAACAATATGACAAATGGTTCGAAGTTAGAAATTTTTTTGAGGCCACACATAGAAATTTTTTCGATGATTATTCAGCGCACGTGAACGAAGAGACGTGTTTATGGTGAATTATAAGATTATTTAAGTAACTCCAACACCACAATGTCAACAACCAAAAAAAAAAAAAAAAATTATAATTATTAGGTGTCATTTGTGTCATTATTAGAGTTGACATATTTGGGATCAAATATATGGTTATGGTTTATCATATTAATTGAAATCCATCCAATTCTAGTCTTATAATTATTAATCACGGCAAATTGAAATTGATGACTCGTTTGACTGGAAGAAAAACGGATGGAAGGAAAAAGGAAGGAAAAAACGTATCTTTCACTTTTTGTTTAATTTATCTTTCACTTTTTGTTTGATTAAATTAAAAGAGAATATTTACAGTCTTTTTACTAATATGCCCTCGTTACATACAATTAAAAAAAGTAGATATTTATTTCTAATTTTTATGAAGGTTAAAAAATAAAAAATAAATATTTATTGGTATTTATACTTTTCTTTTTTATTCTTTTCCTCCAATTTTGAAAAAATACAAAAATATAAAAGAACTCTTTTCTTTCCTTCGATCAAACATAAAGATATTTTTCTATTTTCTCTCTCATCCATTTCTCTCAATCAATTTCTCCAATCAAACATATCATAAAGTTACGTGGATGCATTAATTTAATACTAAAGTGGGAAACTCCCCTCTCCCAACCCAACTCTCAACCTCCTTTATAGACCGGAGAGATTGGACATCATGACCAAACAATGACATAATAGTGATTGTAGACTCTCATAAATTGCTGAAGTGTAGTATCACTACCAATCAAATTATGGTTAGCCCACTAGGAGGAGGAGGAGGAGGAGGAGGAGGTCGGCAGAGTTAGGACAATGAATGCAACAACCAAATACAGCAAGTTGAGGTGAAATTAAAAAAGGCTTTTGTTGGTTCATGTACGTACCTCATTTAATTTCATGTTACCCGTAATTGACTATCCTTCTATCATTTTTGTTGTACCATTTTCAAAAAAAAAATTTATCAATTTGAAGAGGTCTGTTTCCTCTATGTGGCACGGACCAAGTCATACCAATTACAACACCAACACATGATGGACTTATATCAGTATAATTTTTACTTCTCATCATGACTGTCACCCAAGAAAATAATCCATTGAAATTAAAAGGTTCTTGATATTAATATAATATTAATTAATTTAAGAATTAAATTTTAATGAAGTTGTTTGATTATGAAAAACTCATTATATCATGAGTTTTGACTAATTTTAGTCTAATCTAATTTGTAGGCTGCATTTAGCTTAATTAATTACTCTTTCGTAAGAATTTAAGATAAAAACTGTTAGAAACAAGCTACTACTATTATTTATATATAATTAATCAAAGATATCTTAATATAGCACGTTCTCGTGTGGCATCAGAACACCAGTATTCTAAAAGATGGAGTACATGTCAAACCAAACTATATTGGCTCATTTAATATATGTGTTGAAATTGAAACTTAAATACAAGAATAGCTGCACATAGCTTGACTAAATTAATAAAAATGGTCGATGGTGGATCTTGTGTAATTAAATGCTATTGACCATGAGGTCCTTTGTTGCTTTCCGTAGATGTTTTTATTTTTACTTAAATTGTTATTTATAGTTAAATTTAAAAGAAACAATTTGCTTGGTATAATTCATGATTTTATTTTATATATATATTATAAAGTAATAAAAATTTTGGGAAGAATCAAAATTTCAGATTTAATATGTGACGATTTAGTATTTCTTTATTCATTCTCATCCAATTCAAAAAGATTTTGTTTTGGTTGGGAGGATTGCTTTATGAGGTTTTTTTATTTTTTATTTTTTTCTTTCAACGCGGAAATTTAATCTGATTTTTAATTTGTTAATCTTAATTTAGTAAATATATTTTCTAAGTTAGCCGATTAAGCAGGCTAACCCTTGGACAATTTGAACACGTATGCAATACACAGCATAAAAATTAAAACCTGCCAAGTTCATGCATTTGGATTATGTTTATGATATTTAATTAATTTAGCCTAATATATCAAAAATAGTATAACTTTTAACTTCATGCATTTTGGGTGATGTTATGATATTTAATTAATGAAATTTACTAAGTCTTGTGTTCTAATAGTATCTTCTCTATCTCTCAAATGAAATGGCTAGAGTTCGAATTTTAAAGGAGCAAAGTGAGTGTCTAGGGTGCGCGAATTTCTTACCAATAACAAAAATATATATATATATATATAATAAAATAAAATTTAATGCAACCTAATATATGAAAATAGTATGATTTTGTAGTTGGCCCGCATGACAAGAGTAAAGTCCTCGATCACATTTAATATGGTTATGGTACGATACATGTGTTTTGGTACAATAAGTTAAGAAAATGACATTGAATTGATATTTACCAAACAAAGAATATATATTATACCCTTAAAAGATATTATTTAAAATATATTTTTAATATGGAAGGAAAATGTATAATAGGCAAACTCCAAGTATGAGTTGCTTTTTTTTTTCTTTTTCTTTTTTTTTTTCAGAAGCAAAAGGAAACATAGACTAAGGAGAAGAAGGGCGATCACAACTCAATACCTCAATCAACTTAGGAGGCAAGGAATGCCATTCTAAATCAATGATCCTGAGATGAAGAGCTATCTTGCTAACAACATGAGCAGCAACATTTTGGGTTTGAGGAACCCAAATCAGAGTAGAGATCTCAGCCAACCAAACCAATTGTTCTACCTCCTCCATGATTGGAACCAAAGCTTCTTCGGTAGCTTGGAGATTCATAACTGACTTACAGTCACCTTCTATCACAACCACTGAAAAACCCTAACCCAAACACAACTTAAGAGCTTCCCTAAGCATTTAACCTTCTGCTACAGAAGCTGAAGACACAAAATTCATAAAAACAGATGCAACTTTAATAGGGAAGCCAGAATGATCTCGCGGGACAAAACCTCCCCCACAGGACTGCTGCCGAACATCAAAAGTAGCATCAAAATTAAGTTTTAAAACATTTGCAATCAGAGAACCCAATGAGAGGACACAGAGAGGAAAAAGAAGAACCAAGGCATAAGCATTCGCTTATCCATAGACTGGACTTCCATGAACTCAGAGAAATCACAGTACGTTTTCTCTACAATGGAAACTGGATCAAACAATTAAGAATTAAAAACTCCATTATTTCTATTCTTCCACAAATGCCAACAAATAAAGGAGGCCAAGCTCAAGCTATAAACACTGTAATCTCCTTTTTTCCAACCATTGCTCAAATCAATCCATCTTCATTGCCAAAAAGACATGTGGCCATCTTGAAATACCAAGCTCAATGGGCTTAATCTGCAAACTGATTGAGCAATATCACAACTCCAAAGAAAGTGGTCAACTGATTCAACTTCATTACCACACACTGAACAAAAAGGTGAAGAAAAGAGACCGTGAGAAAATAAATTGAGATTCACTGACATCTTTGCATGGAAACACTGCCACATGAAAAAATAAAGCTTTCGAGGAACTTTTAGCTTCCACACATATTTCCAGGCTTGAGAAAAAGAATGAACATTGCTAGGCTCTTCACCAATCGACCTAGATTGAGAAGAATATAGAATAGATTGAGCCAAGTAGTAAGCACTTTTACCTGTAAAATTCCCTTAAGAGGTTAAGCCCCAAACCCACACATCTTGAGTCGAAAAAGAATTCAAAGGAATTTGAAGAATTAAATAACGATATCTAGAATTAAACAAATGTGATATAAGATCGCGCTTCCAGACCTTAGAAGATTGATCAATAAGCTCTACAACTTTCTGAATTGGGCTATCATTCCGAGGCGAAGTAACTCTGAAGTTAGCTTTTCCATAAAGCAATAGGTCCTCCCAACAATTCAGCTGGTTTGCTTTATGAGATTTTTTTTTTTTTTTTTTATCAACGCGGGAATTTAATCTGATTTTTAATTTGTTAATCTTAATTTAATAAATATATTTTTTAAGTTAACCTATTAAGCATGCTAACCCTTGTACAATTTGAACACGTATGCTAATACACAGCATAAAAATTAAAACCTGCCAAGTTCATGCATTTTAGGTGATGTTTATGATATTTAATTAATTTAGCCTAATATATCAAAAATAGTATAACTTTAACTTCATGCATTTTGGGTGATGTTATGATATTTAATTAATGAAATTTATTAAAGGTCTTGTTTTATAATAGTATCTTCTCTATCTCTCAAATGAAATGGCTAGAGTTCGAATTTTTAAAGGAGCAAAGTGAGTGTTTATGGTGTGCGAATTTCTTACCAATAACAAAAAATATAATAAAATATAATTTAATGCAACATAATATATAAAAATAGTATATTTTGTAATTGGCCCGCATGACGAGAGTAAAGTCTTCCATCACATTTAATATGGTTATGGTGGGATACATGTATTTTGGTACAATAAGTTAAAAAAATGACATTGAATTGATATTTGCCAAACAAATGATATATATTATACCCTTAAAAGATATTATTTAAAATCTATTTTTAATATGGAATGGAAATGTATAATAGACAAACTCCAAGTATGAGTTGCTTTCTTTTTCTTTCTTTTTTCAAAAGCGAAAGGAAACGGAGACTAAGGAGAAGAAGGGCGATCACAACTCAATGTCTCGATCAACTTAGGAGGCAAGGAATGCCATTCTAAATCAATGATCCTGAGCTGAAAAGCCATCTTGCTAATAACATGAGCAGCAACATTTTGGGTTCGAGGAACCCAAATCAGAGTAGAGATCTCAGCCAACCTAACCAATTCCTACTCCATGACTGGAACCAAAGCCTCTTCAGTAACTTGGAGATTCATAACTGATTTACAGTCACCTTCTATCACAACCTTTGAAAAACCCCAACCCAAACACAACTTAAGAGCTTCCCAAAGCATTAAGGCTCTGTTTGGGGGAGCTTCTTGATTTTCAAATTCCTTCCACTTAATGGGCTTTGCAAAATGCATTTTAATGGAAGGAATTTAAAGAAAAAAAGTTGTTTGGTAGATGTATTTAAAAAAAAAAATCTTTTAAACTAACATAATTTTACTTGACAATTTTATCCTTAATTATCATAAATAGTACAAATGTGATAGTATATTTGAATTAATCGGGATTTAGCAAGGAAAAAAAAAAGTTTTAAACGGACTTTTTTAGAAATAAGTTCCAAAAGCAAGTTTTTCGAGCTTTGTTTAAACGGACTTTTTAGGACTTTGACGTTTGTGGGAATTCCTTTTATCTTAGTTAACCAAACACTCATATTTTTTTTAAAAGGGTTTCATAGGCTTGGAAGCCCGTTTGAAGCCATCAGAAAGCTCAGCCAAACAGGCTCTAAACCTTCTGCTACAAAAGTTGAAAACACAAAATTCATAAAAACAGATTTAATAGGGAAGCCAGAATGATCCCGCGGGACAAAACTTGCCCCACAGGACTGCTGCCAAACATCAAAAGTAGCATAAAAATGAAGTTTTAAAAGATTTGCAATCGGAGCAACCCAACGAGAGGATGGAGAGGAAGAGAAAGAATAAGGCAAAAACATTCGCTTATCCATAGATAGGACTTCCATGAACTCAGAGAAATCACAGTACGCTTTCTCCACAATGGAAACATCAAACATTTGAGATTTAAAAACTCCACTATTTTTATTCTTCCACACATGCCAACAAATAAAGGAGGTCAAGCTCAAGTTCTGAACACTGCAATCTCTTTTTTTCTAACCATTGCTCAAATCAATCCATCTTCGTTGCCAAGAAGACATGTGGCCACCTTGAAATACCAAGCTCAATGGGCTTAATCTCCAAACTGATTGAGCAATATCACAACTCCAAAGAAAGTGGTCAACTGATTCAACTTCATTACCACACACTGAACAAGAAGGTGAAGAGGAGAGACTGCGAGAAAATAAATTGAGATTCACTGATATCTTCTCATGGAAAAACTGCCATATGAAAAAATGAAACTTTTGAGGAACTTTTAGCTTCCACACATATTTCCAGGCTTGAGAAAAAGAATGAACATTGCTAGGCTCTCCACCAATCAACCTAGATTGAGAATAATGGAGAATAGATTGAGCCAAGTAGTAAGCACTTTTAACTGTAAAATTCCCTTGAGAGGTTAAGCTCCAAACCCGCATATCTTGAGTCGAAAAAGAATTCAAAGGAATTTGAAGAATTAAATAACGATATCTAGAATTAAACAAATAGGATATAAAATCGTGCTTCCAGACCTTAGAAGATTGATCAATAAGCTTTGCAACTGTCTAAATTGGACTATCATTTCGAGGCGAAGTAACTCTAAAGTTAGCTTTTCCATAAAGCCATGGGTCCTCCAAACAATTCACCATCTCCCCAGACCTAATCCTCCACTTCATTCCCTGAATAAGTTATATAATGGCCCAAAGACTCTTCCAAACCTGGGAAGCACTAAATGGACACATAGAGGACAGAAAAGAGCAATTCCTGAAATATTTATCTTTCAGAAGCTTCACAAGAAGTGAGTTGTCACCCAACTCTAATCTCCATCCAGTTTTTGCTAGTAAAGCCAAATTAAAAGCTTCAATCTCCTTAAAACCCAGCCCTCCATTTTGTTTAGAAGCACACATAATATTCCAGCGTTCCCATTTGATTTTAGACATTTTCTCCTTCCCTCCCCACCAAAAATTTAACATTAAACTTTGAATGGAATTACAAAGAGCCTTTGACAACTTAAAACAATGCATTGTGTAAGTAGGCAATGCGGCAAGAATATTTTTTAATAACACCTCTCTCCCAACTTTAAACAAAAAATCACCCTTCATCATCTTGATTTTCGAGGCAATTTTGTCAGTTAAGAAACTAAAAGCAGATCTTTTTAACCTATCAATTAAAGAAGGCAAACTCAGATACTTATTTATCCAATCCATATTTCCAGCACCCAGAATTCGTCTAATCCGCTCTTTCTCCGAATTATCAAAAAGAGGACTGAAATAAATACTTGACTTCGCAAAATTTACAGTGTCCCGATAAAGCTTCATATCTCACCAAAATATCCTTTATATGATAAGCTTTATCAGTAGAAGCCTTACAGAAAAGAAAAGAATCATCCGCAAAAAATAAATGAGAGATTTGAGTACAATCTCTACCTATTGAGACCCCTGAAATTAGTTTCTTGCTGTAATACCCCTAGTTTTAAAAATGATAAAATTAGAATTTTAATTATTTTTATGTGACTAGTTGCTTAGGTGTTTAATTATTTTATTTTACCTAATTGGATTTCTTGTGTAATTATTTTAATTAATAGTATTTTGTTTTATTTAATTAATTGGCTGACTTGTTTATTTATTTTAATGCATTGTTGTAATAAACCAGAGGTGAAGAGGATGGACTGAAACGAAACAAGAAGCGAAGCAGTGGGCTCAAAGGAGGAAAGAGTCGACTCCAGAAATAAGAGCCGTCTCCCTCCTTTCAAAGAGCCGGCTCCAAGGGATTAGGGAGCCGGCTCTAGGTGCTTCTAATGGGCATTGAGCCTGCTCTTTGGTTTTTAAGAGCAGGCTCCTTCAGAATTTATTTTTGATTTATTTTGTTTCCAGAAATTTGGCTACTGTTGGAGCGTGGGACTGTTTAGAAAAATCCTAGAGCTTTACAGAGGGGTTACATGGTTGATTTTGGGTGTCATAAACACCTTGAATTAATTAAATTTGGTCTTTAAGTCAATGGGACAGACAGTATAAAATTAATGAAATTGTTATGCTGTTAACGGACGGAAGAGGGACTAATTGCTTAATTAAATTTTAGCAACCTAATGGGATTTGTGTGTGTATAAAACTTATTTACCAAGTAATTAAGGTCTCAAATTGTATAAATTACCCTCTTGGATTTTAATAGAATTAACAGTACGCCTTGTGACAATTTTGCGTACGGATAACGGCTGGAAGGAAGGTTACTGTCTAGTTTAAATCTGACAGTTTAGGGTGCTATAACATGACTTCAAATTAAGTTCTAAATTCATGGTGCAGTCTTTTAATTAATAGATTGGACCTGTAGCATGGTGTATGGCTCCGTGTTAAAAGATAAAACAAAATACAAGTATACAACTTAGTATGCTGTTACCGGATGGAAGGAAGTAAATTGCTTAAATTAGTTTAGCGATTTATTGGAATATAATATGATTATAGAATTTATTTTAAATGCATGATAGAGTCATTGATATATTAGATTTGATCTATGCATGTTCTGGATGCTAGTTGCTGAATTATTAATTGCTTCTTGCAACTATATGGTTTAACGCTTGAATTTAAATTGCTGAAACATTTAAAAATCTTCTGTAATTATTTGGATATTGGTTTTGGATTTTAAATTATTGTACTATTATTTATAGCCTGTAATTTACATAGTTTTGGATTTAAATTGCTGAAATACTCTTCTGCAATTATTTGGAATGGTTATGGACTGTAAATTGCTAAAATATTATTTAATTGTTGTAATTTACACGGATATGGAGGATTGTATGCACCGGTATGGGACGGTGACATACTAGGTATGGTTTAGCTCAAAACGCTAATTCCTACCTTATGGATTTTAATTGGTGAACAGTTTTACCTGTTCAACCAATTATATGGATTTTGTGGATTGTATGTACCGGTATGGGACGGTGGCATACTAGGGACAGACTGATTCAAAATACTCAGTCCTACCTATTTTGGAATAAGGGTACGGGTTGTTAAATAAAATCCTCCTTATATATATGAGTCGGTGCGGTTGAATACGCTGAATGACTTACTGGATTTCTTATGGATGAATGTGAACGGATTTTATATATATTTTTATGGTACCGTGACATGAGCTTGAGTCTCATAGTCGACGGTTAGGGAGCGTATATGCAGTAGGATGCGTAGCTAGCTATGTTGGTTGAGGTATACCCTGTTAGGCTTAGGTAGTCATGCCCACTCAGGTGCGTATTGCATGTTACCTTCTATTCAGGTTGAGACCCTCAGCATAGTTAGTGAGAGTCATGTAGTGTGGATATATATTTATCTATTATGGACTATATAGATATGTTTGAGACGTCTAGGATGTATCTGCGTATCGGGTCTCTGTTTGGATTGTAGTTAGGATAGAACTTGTTCGTGGGCCTGACCCACTATTATTTTTCAGGTAACGGACGGTTCTGGGTCGTAGAGCTCGTTCGTGCTGAGCAGAGACGACTACTCATTCTACCGACGATGTAGGAGGTTTTTCATGGTTTAGCAGTGGATTTCTTTTTAGTTGTTCGCTTTCCAGTATTGGCTTTTGATTAGGGGTCCACCAGATGGATTCCCGAGTTGTATAAATTGGAGAACGATTTCCATTCGTGGTGGATCAGTTGTATCAAAATAGTTTTAATTATCAATGAAATTATTTATTCTGAGGTTTTCAATTATTGGATTATCATTCTAGTTTCTTTTCAGCAAAATTTTATTCATTCTTGTTTTCTATATTGTATTCTGTATTCATTAAATTGCTAATTGATTTGATATCCTTGGGTAATCGGGCGTGGGCCTGGCCAACCCGCATCCGGAAATTTGGAGGTATCACACTTGCTAACAGTCTTTTCCAATAAAATTGATAAGCTTTAAGTACAGAACACAAATAAATATGGGGAGATAGGATCACCTTGCCTGAGTCCCCTCAAATGGAAAAGAATATCACCATTTTCCCTATTAATCAAAATAAAATAATTAACAGTCCTCACACACACCATTACAATCCCAACCCATTTTCTATCAATTCCCAATTTTAGCATCATACCGTCCAGAAAATGCCACTCCACCCTATCATAAGCTTTAACCATATCCAATTTAAGAGCCATAAAATGATTTTTTTCGTTGCCATTTAGATTTTAAAACATGAAGCAACTTGTAAGCAATCATAATATTATCTTGAATTAATCGCGAAGGCACAAAAGCAGTTTGACTTGCGGAGATAATAATAGGCAAAATTATCTTAAGACGATTAGTTAAAACTTTTGAATAAATTTTGTAAACAACATTGCACAAAAAAATAGGGCAATATTGAGAAATTTTAGTAGGATGTCTAACCTTGGGTATCAACAAAATATTAGTGTGATTAAGGCTCCTCGGCATATGCCCTCCTTTCATGAAAGAATTAAAACCATCCACAAGATCCCTTTTAAGCAACTTCCAATTAAATTGAAAGAACATTGGAGTTAGGCCGTCCGAACCTGGAGCTTTAAAAGGTCCCATGGCTGAAATAGCACTTCTCAATTCATCTTATGTAGTTTCTTTAAGAAGTTCTGCATTCATCTCAGCTGTGACTTTAGAAGGGACAAGGAACCAAAAGTTTTCATCCCAATGGGAACCAGAGGAGGAAAATAACCAATTGAAATAGTTCTCAGCAATCCCTCTCACAACCCCTTTTTTCTCACACCAAATTACATTGTTATCTTCAAGACCCAATACGACGTTTTTCTGTCTTTGAATTTGAGCTTTATGATGTAAGAAACGAGAATTATTATCACCGTGCTTGAACCAAGCAATACGGGATTTCTGCTTCCAATGGATTTCCTCATCTCTCCACAAATCCTTGAGCTCTCATTTCAAGTTTCTAACATTCCCTCTTATCATACCCATGGACCGACTCCTTCAAGGCTGTTAAAGTACACTGGATCTCCTGAATTCTTACTTGGGAGTTAGTCATCTTATCCTTGCTCCATTTTTTAAGAGATTTTTTTGCATTATTTAAGCCTTTGTTTAATGGAAAGTAGTTTTGATCCAACCACTAGGCTGCTCCAAACCTCCACAACAGTAGTCTTGAAATCGTCAAATTTAACCCATCGAGCATCGAAATACCATTGCTTCCTTAAATGAGCCAATGACTCATTCAAATAAAGTAACAAAGCTTTATAATCAGAACAAGAAACGAACAAATGACGCACCCCACTTTGCTGAAACCGATTTTTTCAGTCTATTGTGCAAAGAACTCTATCAAGGCGAGCCATAATAAATCCATCTTCTTCCCTGTTATTCACCCAAGTAAAAGGAAAACCTCGAAAACCCATGTCCATTAGGGCACAATCAGAGATTAAATCTTTAAAATCGCACATCATCCAACCTTGTTTCAGTCCCCTGCCTCGTTTCTCATCAGGATGAACAATGGGATTAAAATCACCCGCGACAACCCATTTCGATCCCAACTGGAATTGAAGGCAATGGAGATAACGCCATTGGTTAGCTCGCAAACCAGCTTCACAAGAGGCATAAATACCTGAGAAGAACAAAGAATCCTCTTTTTGAAGACCCACAACTTCATAAGTAATTTGAAACTCTAAAAAATCAATAATTTGAAAATTCCAACTCTGAGAGTATAAAAGAGTTAAACCACCCGATCTACCTACCGAAGGCACCACAAACATTTCATACCCAACCAGAACTCTTTTGACTCTTTCCATACGATCAAATAAAATTTTTGTTTCTGACTGAAAAATTAGGGCTTGGGAATGGAAGTTAACTAACCACTTCAATTGAGAAATTGTGTGGGAGTTTCCCACTCCTGACAATTCCACACCAGAATACTCATTGAAACGAAAGATGGAAAGATCCAAAGAGTAAAACTAGAGTGTAAAACTCCAAAACTCCGATGAACGGAGAACTCCTACATCGAGGAGAAAGAAAACTCCTATGTATGAGTTGCTTTCAGGTGTTGAAAATCACGTCACTTTTATCAAGCTTCAACTACAATAAATATTTCATTTTCTTCGACCATAGCAACCTTGTTTCTTTGATCCCAAATAATGTACAAACTTCTTAGATTATAACTAAATCACATAATTCTTCTAAATTAATATTATTCTTAGGTTCCGCTCGTAGTACAGGGAGTAAATTTTTTTCAATTCCCAAATTTTATTTTGTCTTCGCCAATCCTCGAATCCATAATGATTTTTTAGTTAAACAATATATCTTTAATAATTTATAATAAATATATAAATTTCTCACATCCCAATTTTAAGAAATAAAAAAATATTAACCATTACTAATATTATGTATATCCAAACATAGAATAAATTAATCTAATAGAACTCAAACACATTTCCTCCTCTTGTTTATGAAATTATAATTTTATTATTCCACAAAATATATATAATGGTCATTAGCATATACACAAATATTAAAAATATTTTATATACACATATATATTTAGTAGCACACAAATGACCAAATTTTAGATTCCGTCACTTTTGTGTTCTTGTTCTTTCTTACTCTCATTATAGACCCTCATTGTTAAGCCCAATCCAAATAATGTTCAAACTTGTAATAACCTTATGCATTTAGATTATAGATCCTCATAGTTAAGCCCAACCCAAATAATGTTCAAACTTGTAGCATTGTGTTATAAGCATATAGATTATAGACCCTCTCATTGCTAAGCCCAACCCAAATAATGTTCAAACTTGTAGCATTGTGTTATAAGCATATAGATTATAGACCCTCTCATTGCTAAGCCCAACCCAAATATTGTTCAAACTTCGAACATTGCGTTCTTATTATGCGTATATTTTTATATACATTTTACACTAGAATGGAGCAATTTATTTTAATACTGTACAATTTAATAGCTTACGAGAATCAATCAATTTCTCATGGTTGTCTAAAAGTAGTCCCTGTAGAACCGATCTCTCGTGGCTCGTAATAAATTTTAAAAGATGATGTCACCTTCCAGTGATTCGATACTAGTATTTAGCTGCCACGTATCCAAATCAAGATTAGAAAAGAAAAAAACAAAAAAAACAAAGTGACACGTGTTGTCTGAAGCATCATCCAGGTGTCCTTCTTACAATTCTACGTGGCATCTTCCCAGAGCCCTCCAACCTCTATTTAAACCGGACTATCAAAAACGATTTTTGGACGTAATAGTAATAATAATAGTGGAATTGTGGAAAAGAAAGTAGAGAGTGAAAATGCAGGCAGCGAAAAATGCAGCGGCGTCGGTGAAAGAAACGGCGGCAAATGTGGCGGCATCGGCCAAGGCCGGCATGGACAAAACCAAAGCCACCATGCAGGAGAAGGTCAGTTTTTCAAATTCACTGCAAATTAGGTTAGTTTACATTATATATTTGTGCATGCGAACATCCAAACAATTAATTTCAAATGGAATTTTTGTTGTTTGGAATGAATAAAGTTAGAACTGGTATTTAGATTTGATCGGATTTTAAATTTCAAAATGTGTTGCTTTGAAATTCCATGAAAAATGGTGGGATTTGTATTTTCTAAAGTAAAATTTACAATTTATTCAATTTTATTTCTATTTAGTATTCCAAATTGTAATTTATTCTGAACACATTAATGATATATCATTTCATATTTAATTCAATTTCTTTTCCGAATTTAAATATAAAAAAGATTTGGTTCCAAACAGAGCGGATTGAAAGCTGTTGCAATTTTACAAGTATGGAGCAAAAACATCAAAATTAGAATTAAGATTTGAACATATATACGTTTGTGTCATGGCTATGAGACACTGCTCTTTGTACTTGATTACTAAGAATTATTTGAATTATATACTAATGCAGTTACCTTAATTGTTCCAAAAAAAAAAAAAAAATGTTAAAAATAAAAGTTGTCTGAATTCATTTTATTTTTTCAAACATGTTTTATGAATTTCATTAGGCACTGAGAGTTTTCATTTTGTCCAAATAGTGTTTTTTTTAGGCGATTCAATTTTTGTTTTGATAATTATATTTGAAAGAGTAGGAGGGGATCGAGGTTCAGTATGAATCCAGAAATCATCCAGTGGATCAGATGGAGTGAAAATGGAGTGTGTGTTTTATTCTTTATATTAATATTTGTATTTCATGGTTTATGAGGAACCAAGTTGGATTATACATGTTGGTTGATAGGTGGAAAAAATGAGTGCACACGACCCTGTAGAGAAGGATATGGCGGCGCAAAGGAAGGAAGAAAAGATCGAACAGGCTGAGCTTAACAAGCTGGAGGCTCGTGAGCACAATGCGGCCTCTAAACAAGCTGCTGCGGCCGGTGGGACTCAAAGTTACACCACTGGAGTCACGGGGGCAGCCCATCAAACGCCGGCTACAACTGGCGGTGCCGCACTTGCTGCTGCTCATCAAACGCCGTCTATCCACCTCACTGCTGCTGGACAGACTGGCCATGTGACTGAGGGCGTGGTTGGATCGCAGCAGTATCCTGTTGGGGCCAACACGGGCACCGGTAGAACCCCAGTCCAGGACACCAACACCAACGTTGGCGGTGGTGGTGGTGCCTACAGCTAAATGCGCATGGGACTTACGGAAGATTGGCTGGCTTGTGCCCAGTAACTTACCATGGTATTTGTGTTTGGTTTTATCACTTTATTGTTTCTTGTTTGAAGTTTGACCTTGAATAAAAGTTGGTTGATGATTTGTTCTAAACTTAATCGGATTATAAATAAATAAATTACTGGTAGGAGTTCTTGTGTTTTTTTTTTTTAACAAATCCCATTTTTAACACAGAAATAGGGCAATTTAGGTGATCAAGATTTTTCAGACAATTCTTCTTTTGAAATGCAGTATTGAACAAAATATGTATATATATTTTTATGTGTTTGGTCAAACGAAGTATTGGTTTGTAATTCTCTGCTTCAGCAGGCCTTGAAGTCCTTAATTGTTCCAAGAATATTAAAAGCAATCAATCTTGTTTAGCTTTTTAACTAGTATATAAATTTGGCCATCTAAAAGAATTTACAAATGATCTTGCCGCTTTGTTCAATATATAGCTCCAACAGTAGCCCCATTCTCTCCACCATCTTAGACGTCACAAATTGCATATACTTTTTGCAAAACAAACATAGAAATATATGCTATGGAAAAGGAAAATCACGTCTACAAAGACATAATCAGATCAATCAAACCAGAGACCAAAGATGCTAATAATATCTTCCTCTCATTACTTTCCACCTACAAGGAAGCGCCTAACATTCAACATAATAATAATAAATAATAAATAAATAAAAAACAGCATCACCCAAAAGTTTCATTAAGAAGCTATGACCCAAAAAGCTAAACTACAATGGGGAAGCTATAGACTGTTGCCCACTAGCGCAACTAGTTGAGACCATTATTCTCCCCTCACACTCCTGATTTACGCAACTCGCCAGCCCCATGAGCGAAGTGACACCTTTCTCCAAAGGTGCAGGCCCCCTTCGCAAAGTTTTCACATAGCTTCGTCTTAAAGTTATTTGCTGCAGGGGCTGGTGCTCCAAAAGCTCCTGGGATTTTTGCCCGGCCAACCACTGGACCAATACTCTCAATCAGCTCTCTTACCATGGCACTTGCTTGCTTGATCTGTTCAAAAGTGCCCTCAAGCTCAATGTTCCTGCGATTAGGATCTGACTCGTGCTCTCGAATGGATAGCTTGGCTCCTGTTTGCCGACAGATCTGCTTGGAGTTCACACCACCCTTCCCAATAATGGCTCCAGCAAGGGACGCATCTACACTAATTTTGGCAGAGGCTGAGGCACCAAAACTTGCAGCAGGGCTTGGAGCAGGTGGCTCCATCCTGTTGTTAAAACGGCCTGGAATAGCTCCCATGGTACGGGGATCATCACGAGATGGAGCAGGCTTGCCAAGTTCCCACTCACCATGGGCAAAATGGCATTTGTCTCCAAATTTGCAGCCTTCAGCTGTGTTATATCTATTGCACACGCGGGTTTTCACAGCAGGTGGGGAAGAGCCATTTGAGATGGGTGGTGGGACTGCCACATTTCTTGGAGCTGGACTTGGTCCCAGGTTCATCATCTGAGCAACGGAATTATAACCACCTGGAACATAGTGAAGGAAGTGACAGTTCTCACCAAATGGACAGCCAACAGTGCTGCAATCCAAAACATGAACACCAATAAGATCACACTAAATAGTTGAAAACATTGCAATCACATTCACCAAAAGGAGTCCAACAACAAATGATACTAGCACAGCATTTAATATTTCAGCATACAAATTGCGCGCAAGAATTGTTTCACCACAAATAACGTGAATACAAGCAGCCCAAAATTGTAACATGGCAGTCGCTCAAAATAGTCGAGTGTTATTTTAAACAGAAAGTGATTGGTTACTAGTTTTATATAATACTATTATTGTTTTTGCAAAACAAGTGTGAAAGCTTTGAAAATAGAAAAGAGGGTTGCCAAATGCAAACAAAACATGATTTTAAGGTCAAAGGGGTATTTGATCATCCCAGTGGTCAAGCCAACAAATTCACCATTTTTTTTTTTACCATTCAATAAATCGACAGACTAATAAGGACACCAGGCAACTGAGAATACTAAATTTCTTGGAAGAAGGTTTAAAAGGGAATAAAATGATAAGTTCTTGTTTATATGGGTTCATACGCATAAACTAGCCACTGCATTGTTGTACCTTATGTTTATAGTCTATATACATATATAGAGAGAGAATGGATTGGAAAAACCGATTAACAAAAGAAATGCACAGAACAGCCTACATGACTGGCAACATTTATTGCATGTATCCGCTGCTTCCATGGTAAGTAAACTCTTCTGTTCATGAGCAATACAACATTAAGTCTCACGTATTTACTTTTAATAAATCACTGTTTTATATATTCTTGCTTGAACCTCAGTTTGACATATACAAGGTCATGTCATACCTCTGATAGGATCTAATTAATGTCCAACAATCCTAAATCATATATAGAACCACCAAACAGGAAACCATTGGATGCTGTCATATAACTAGGCTTTGTTCGCTAGCTAGAGACAAGCTTTTTTGAATCTCTGTCATTCATCAGACGGTAAACCACCCCCAACTCCCCATCAAATGCATTGACTAAGTAAATACCCCCAATGGAAATAACCTAGCATTAAAAGACTTGAAATTTTGGCCAGTATGTTACCATAAGTATGAAAGCTGACAACTCGGGAAAAAACAGCTAGTGAACATTCTATTGACGCTAGACAATTTGAATTTCAAAAAAAGGATACTCTAGCTTTTATAACTTCTTTAAAATTTTCTCTGCAGAAAGCTAACCCACCCCATTCTTCCTATTACTTATTAGTAGTTTCTCATGAGAGTTATGCACATCTAATGTAGACACTCTAGCTTGGGTCCTACTATGATCACAATTTTAATGAAGGATGTGGTATACATTAGGTACCAGCGAACAGAACGTTTCAGAGGAAGTCTATTAGCACACATGTAAGGACCGCCTCTGTTCATGTATACCCATAAGGTTGAATAAGAATGTTCCTCCATTAAAGGTCATGCTAACAGTCAGTAAAAGGTCATTGCAGAGATGGGAGAAGTTTGCCTTAAAATATTAGTTTATATAAGCTACCTCCCTATTATGGTTTTCTTTTAACAGGCCTTCAGGATACATTAAAAATGTCATATAAAATATACACGCCTCTCACCTTGCCGAGCCTTATGCAATCAGCAATGGAAAAGGCCATCTTCTATCTCTTAGGCTTTTATGTGTTCCATCTAATTTGCCAACAGTCTCATGTAGGAGTGGTGGTTGAAAGGGTGCTCTTAATGAAAACCCTAGAATGAAACCCTCTACCTTTACCCATATACTTGGGAGAATTGACACAAGAAAATGAAAGAATTGCTATTGAGAAGTTCAAAATGAGAACCCGATGCGTAATGGATTAACTCATGCCTCAAGAAATTGATAGTAAATGATAGAGCAAATTTTTTACATCACTGCTTTTAACTCAAAAATAATGTGCCACGGAATTAGACTACAATGCTGTGTACAATAGCTTGAAGCCTTACAAAAAATGAAAAATATATATGCAGGAATTTAATATGAATGACTATGGGAGGAAGGATCACTCTTACCATTTATAGTAAAATGGATTTGGTTTAGAATACAGTAAAACTAGTGAAAAAATATATATTTTCCTTCACTGTAATCAAGTTAAGAATAGTAGCTATGACTTTAGAATAATACTACATCTAATAATGCAACTTATCAGAATAAGAAATATATATATATATATATTAATCTTTAAAAAGTATTGAAGTTAATAACCAAATCATAATCTGGCACAAATGCAGTGAATAATACGACCTCATACTTGACTTTTAAGCATATATAACCAATGACTTTTCATACCTGTATCAATCCGCAACAAACTGAAATAAAGGCAGCATTTTGAAGAAAATTCTAAGACAAATGGTAAAAAAGTTTTTTTTTTTTTTTTTGTTTTTTTTTGGGGGGGGGGGGGAAGCCACGTCATAATATGAGTATAATTTTGTCATTGAATCAGGATTAGCATACAGTTATGTTAGTGTGGGTTGTTAACAGAGCGCTATCCCTGTTGAAATGATGTTAAGTGGGAAATATATAAACTGAAATAAACCTGTGTAACAGCAACAAATTCCCAGTCCATTAGTGCAGTTACAAATTTTACTTACAAATTGTGGCCATTGTAGAAATAACTCTTGGAAGAAGGTACAAGCATCATCAAGAAATATTATGTTTGAAATGTTTATATTAGATAGGTGAAGATTTGAACCTGAAAAACTTCGTGCATGGCTTCGATTTGCTTCCTATACCACTTGATAAAGAATCCATTTCTGTTACAAAACATTAATTACATTCTCCCCAGTTAGAATTTCTCTAAATACTTGGTCTATATATTTTATGAATATCCAACACATAATGGATACCTTTCCCTGATGAAAATTTCATTGCCAAAACTAGTGAATTTGTGATTATAATCTGATATATATAGTATAAATGAAAACATATTTAAAATGGCAGTATATAATCGTGATAAATCAAAACTACTTCCTATGGATACTGTGCTCAGTGCTCTTTTAATTCAAACATATATATCATTTAATACTTGCTTCATCCATGCAATAACAGTAGCTTTGGCTTCCCAATTCCCTTGACAAAGGAGACCCCAATTTATCATAATTCATAATGTAGACCTTCAGGAATCACTTACCAAATAGTGAGACACGCAGTTAAAAACAAAAAAAGAAAAATAAAACAGCACCATTCAACTTTTTAATATAGCTTATAGGTTTAAAAATAAACAAAGCATTTAACACACAATTCCATTATTGATCCAAGCATGGTTCGGTAAATTGACCGTTTTGCAACAGTGAACCAGCTCCCTGATACCAGTGACTAATATATATAAACAGGTATGTCATTGACTCATTGTATCTATAGTCTTCAAAATTTTCAATTTTGAGTACATGGTACCGAGAGAGAAAAAAAAAAAGAAAAAGAAGACTGGTATGGATACTTTGTTTTGGTTGAGATTTATTTCCTTTTGTTTTCTTTTCCTTCTGGGTTAGGAAGTGGTAGAGAGAAGGAATGGAGAATTCAAGGAAAGGAATATATGAAACTCAAAATTAGCAGTCTTTTCTTTTCATCTTGCTGACCAAATAAAGGTAAAGAAACACAACAAAATCTACTCTCTTTAGTTTCCCAAACATTACAAAAGTACATTGGAATATGCAAACCACAATAACGAAACAGAGTAAAACAAAGAACTATGAATAGTACACAAGAAAAAATTGAAAAATTACTGATGCTCAAGACACATACCCACCCTTTAAAGAGAGAGATCCCAAAAAAGAAGAAGATAATTATAGAGGGAACATAAAATAGAATCTACCCAAACAGTTGCATCAACTATCAACATAGATAGAACAGAGCAAGAGTATCATCCCACCCAAAAACAAAAGAGTTGTGTATATAAATAAATAAATATATATATATATATATATAAAGGTAATTACCAAAAATATATGTATGTATAAAGGCTTACACTGTATGTGTGAAACCATGTGTTCGGTGAATTAAGAACTGAATATTAAAAGAACTGAGGAACGAACCTTGCTTTGATTTTTTGATAAAGCCATTGGCGTTCAAGCCAGCTTCAGGCCTAACTCTCTTGCGAGTGTCCATAGCAATTAGTACACAGATCTATTTTCGAACAACAAATTTATAAAACAATTAATTCAATACTAAGAAAGTAAGACAAATAGAGAGAGAGAACAAATTGAACGGACCTAATTTTTAAGATATCGAACCCTAAGCAGACGAGGAACGCAAAACCCTAGCAAGGTTAGGAGGGTTCAGGGAAAAAGATCTCGAAGAAAGAGAAAGGGGAACTCCTTATTACTATCAATGACGAATATATGATGTGTACATTGTTCGTGTATGGAAAGATATTTAGGCGGTGATATATAAATGATTATTTAGGGTAAATTACAGTAACATCTCTTCAGATTTGTCGAAAAGATATACAGCAAAATTTATTTAATTTTTGGACAAAAATATCTCTTAAAGTTTCAAAAAAGAAACAAGACACGATAAATTAACCAAATTATCATTTGATTGCTTAGGAGACTTTTTAAACTTTACAATTTAATAAATTGGAAACCAAATTATCATTTGATTGCTTAGGAGACTTTTTAAACTTTACAATTTAATAAATTGGACCAATTTACCCTCATGAATAATTTTTGTATAAAAAAAATAATAATAATAAAAAATTAAAAAAAAAAAAAAAAAAAAATCTCTTCTCTCAATACCTAATACCTTCTCTCTCTTAATGGACCAAACAGGCAGCGGCTTCCTCTTTATGTTTCTCTCTCTCTCTCTCTCTCTATATATATATATATATTGAAGATGCAAGAAAAATACTCTCTCAATTTGGAAAGAATAGTTATACACTTCAAAAAAAATTCAACCCACTTTTCCTTTTTTTTAGTTTATTTATAGTATGACTGCAACTTGGACGGACTAACCCAGCCCAACTCGAAAATTTGAAATTTGGACTTTAAGTTTGCAAATCCGGTTCATGTTCGGGTTGAATTTTGTCAAAACCTAGACATATTCGGGTTGGGCTCGGGCTCAACCCAAACCCAACCCAAAAATAAAAATAAAAAAATTTATTCATTTTTTTCTCCATTCTCTCTTCTCTCTCTCTTCTTTCTCTCTCTACCGAGCAAGCTTGTTCAAAATATGCATTCTCTCTCTCTCTTCAAACCACGTAGTTTTTCTTTTTTTTCCCCGTTCTCTCTATCTCTCTTCTTTCTCTTTCTACTAAGCAAGCTTGTTTCTCTCTCTACCGAGCAAGTTAGCAGTTGCAGAGAGAGAGGGGGCAAGCTTGAGAATTGAGAGATAGCGGTTGAAGCTTGCGAACGACAAACCCAATCTGGAACAACGGGCAATGGAAACCAAAGATCTGGGTTTTGATTTTTTGAACAATTTGAAATAGTTGAGAGTTGAGATACAGCGGTTGAAGCTTGCGATTGGCGAACGATGAACTCGATCTGGAACAGCAGGCGATGGAATCTGAAATGATATGCCGATATGGGTTTTTAACTTTTGACTGTTGCAGACAGACAGATGAAACTGAAATATATGGATTTTGAAGTTCTGATTCTCGTAGATTTTTTAGTTTGCAGTTGTTGCAGAGAGAGGGGGGGGAGTTCAGAGAGAGGCGATTAAGGAGGCTAAAATGATTTTCCCTAAATATAATATAATATATATATATATATATAATTTGTTTTTAATAATAATATAATCAAATATAATATATATATATATTTATTTATTTATTTATTTATTTCAAAAAAAAAAAAAACTCAACCCGTCAACCCGACCCAACCCGTCCAAAAATATTCGGGCTGGGTTATGATCATAACCCATGTTAAATATAATTTGGGTTGGGCCAACCCAACCCGATTCGGGTTGAGGTTGGGTTGGGACTGGGCTAGGTTGGGCCAACCTAACTTGCAGCCCTAATTTATAGATTGTTACAAACATTCTAAAAGCTTCCTAACTAACTCCTTACGTTGGGCTAACCTTTTAGGCTAATCTTAGTTATGGGTTCATTTCCTTTTATCTTAAATCGAGCTTCCAAACCGATCCTACGGTCTTGGGCCTGATAAGTGAAGACTTGGTTTAGATCGGTTACTCTTACCCGACCCGTTCCTAGCAATCTAGGTCGTACCCGGCCTAAGCCATTTTTGGTATTTTCATCTGCCTCCATAATCTCTCCCTAATTAATTAGGGTGAGATTATCAAAAGGACATAATCATGATGTAACGGCTCGAGGCGATGATGTGGGGAAGTAAACGGTTGGCTCAAAGACCCACGCTTTGAGATTTGTTGCACCATTATTGTTGTGGTTCCTTAGATGTTGAATCATTTTCTCTTTAAAAATCCAAGCTTCCCATCTTTTGCCTTTCTTCAATCTTTCTCATCTTCATCCTCAAGCACCATCTTTTCTAATTGTCTCTGCCAACAACCAGTCTTCTCCGGCGAGCTTTCCTTGTCTTCTCCGGTGAGTTTCCCCTTTATGATTCTTCAACTTTTGCTTTGCTACGGTGTACTCTGCAAACCCTCCTTCTAAGGTTAGTTTCAATCCCTTGTTATTTTCTAGGATTTTGCTCTTTACTGTTTTTCCCAAATGAGAATCTAACATTGAAAATTTCTTCCATCATTATAATGGCTCTTGACCTAAAGGTTCTTCGCTCGAGGAACAAAATCCCTAACAACGTCTCCCTTAGGATCTATCCCAAGGACTTGGATGAAAAATTCGGTGAAGGTCTTAACCCATGAGAGGTCCTCTTCTCTATTCTTCACTTGAACGTAATCAAATTTCCCTTACACCTGTTCTTTTGCTATATTTTTAGCAAATTGGGGCTTTCCCCTCTTCATTTTTGCTTAACGGAGGCGTGTTCGGAACCAGTGGCGTAGCCACATAGGGACAAGTGGGGGCAGCTGCCCCCACTGAATTTTTAATTTGTTTAATTTTTTTTTAATTTTATATGGAAAGATTTTTATATTTGTATAATTATCCCTACTAAAAGTTGACATTGCACATATATATAATATATTATATATATATATATATAGATATATAACCAAATGACCATTCACGGTATTATAAAATAAAAAAAAGGAATATAATCTTTCCAAAAAATATGATATTTTTTTTCACTTTCTTAAAATATTATATTCTTTCTCACTTTCCCCAAAAATACAAGATATTCTTTCACACTTTTGACTTTACCACAAACAAATGCGTTGTTAATTTCCATCACATTTTCAATCTTCAACATTTCTCTTTCGACGAGTCTTCAATATTTCAAAAATTCACAAAATCCAAACAGATATTACAATGCGAAGACATGTAATCTGATATATATTTTTGTATCATCTAAATTTACTATTATTATGTCACGAACATTTTGAAAACTCGCCTGCGCGCTTTCAGAATATGAAAAATATTCTGAAATATTTAGTACTGTTTAATTTTTACATATATTATTTTGGTTCAAGTAATATATATATATATATATATTATTGCTGTTAAAAATTGCCCCCACAAGTCGAATGCTTGTTCCGAAAGCTATCCACTGAGCCTCTTGCCAGGTTCTTGAACCAATTAAGCGCCGGTACGGTCAAGCTTGTAGGAAAGCACATGCACATCAAATGATCATTCTCCGTGTTCAAAGCCATTTTCAATTGGATGTGGTAAACATGATTGATTGGATCGCTCGTTCCACCGAACAGAATGAAAACTGGCATGGAAAACTTTCTTGGATTTGGAATATTCAGGATCTCGTCTATAAACGGTGAATTAACTGTTTGTGCTGCCGAACGAAGGGCCTCATTCTCCCTCGAAAACCTTGGGAGAATCCTTTGATCTACAAATTTCCTATCCGAACTTCTGTAGTCATACGTAGCCATTAAAGGCCGGTAAGGCGGATTGAACGATCTTTCCTCCATGAACTTTCTCTGCCACAGTGACGTAACCTTATGGTGACCAGACTCCATGGCTTCCTCTCGCTTCAGCCTTTCTTGATATGGATCGAATGTTATGGCTTCTTCTCGCCTGATCTGCTCGCAATGCGGATCCACATGATAGATCATTCTCGATTCTCCACGTAACGAACATTTAACGGTAAATTGTATGGCCTGATCTCTTCACGATGAAAATCCATGTGATTGTTTCCTTCCTGCTCGCCTTGGTGAGCAACATCGGGTTGCATAACTTTTTCTCCTACTGGAGGTGGTCGTGAAATCGTCGAAGCTTTCCGACGCTCCATTCCAGCTCGCAATTCTGCATTCTCTCTTCTCAGAGCTTCAAGCATGCTCATTAATTCATCAAGCTTCGTTTGCTGGTCATTCTCCCATGGATTAGAACTCTCACCTCTTATCATCGTTCCTAATAGGAGCAGAGTCATCAACTGTGAATTCCTGATCGGATCTAAACTCTGCTAATGCGAATGCACTAGATCTGGCCTCGAACGAGCTAAATTTCGATCTCCTTAGGCCGGATCTGAATCTTTCCTACCGTGAACTCATCAGATCTAACTTCGCTAAACAGATCGCGATTGTGTAGATCCGACTCCAATATCCAAAGATCAACTAGAACCAAGACTCTGTAAGATTGATCATGTAATGACCCGGTCATTTCCTTCCTTTTCTTTTTCTTCATTTTTACGGATAAATTTTTTTTGTTGAAATTTTCTTTCGCATAACCTCACTTTTCATGCTTGAAGTTGGTTTTTGACTTCATGTACTTTCATTCTTATTGGTTTCCTTAAAAGACGTAGCTTTACTTTTGGAGAAAAACTCGCCGGTTGTTTCTTTTTCCCGCAAGGGCGTGGATGAAGAGATTCTTCAGAAACATTTTTGTTTCTTGGGGTGTTTTTCATAAATATCCTTTGAAGATATTTTTGTTTAGGGGTTTCTAAGAAAATATCTTTTGGAAAATATTTTCACTTGGGATCACTTGCGCAGTTATCCTTTTGTGTGGAGGGCCTTGTGCAATTAATGAAAGTTAATTACTAAGTGTCTCCTTGAGGCTTGAATCCTCATACGGGATTTATTTTCACATTTCATCTAGTCGTGTACTTTTAGAATTGTCTTGCGGCCGATCCCTACAGTTTTTGGCCCAGGTTAGCATCAAACTTGTTTGGGGCATATTTCTCTACTCGGGACTCGGTTTTCGACACCATTTCTTCCGTTGATCATTTTTTTTTCATTTTGATTCTTTTTCATTCATGAAGTTTTGCCGTTTGAACGCGTCTGCTCAAATTCCACTTTTTCGAACCCGGCGGGACCCATTCGGGGCACTTTTAAGGTTTTTTTTTAATAAATAGGGGTCTCTAAAATGAAAAATTAGATTTTCTCATCTCTTTCCCCTCTTGGCCGGCAGCCATGGAAGCCCAAGGGGCTACCACCTTCTCTCTCCTCCTTTGGAGTTCTTCCCTTTAGTAAAAAGTGGTGATGTCTTAGTGTTTATTGTTCGCCTTAACGAGACATTCGATTCCAACCGATTGGAATCCCGTTTTGGCCATTTTTTAAGTTCGGGTTTGAAGCCAAATTTGGATTTTAGTGTAACCTCCTTGGTGTTTAATGATCATCTTAGTGTCCCCGACAAAACCCTGAAGTTTCATAGGATTAGGAGCGGTTTCATTTCAGTAGGGATTTGTGATTTCATCACAAAATGAGGTAAGGGATGTCATAGGTTTATATTTGAGTTGTATTAATTGTTTTATAAGCATATATAACTTGTGAGCATGCCTTTGTTCAAGTTTTAGAATTTAATTTAATTATTTTTTATGTTTAAGATTTAATTCATATAGTTGTGTATAGTTTTGAATTAAATTGTGGCATGCTACTAAATTAGGCATTGGTATGTTTATCAATATATATTAAATTGGGAGCATTTGAATAAGAATTGCAATTTTTATTTAATAATTTTCTTTTATGAAAGTTTAATTCACATAATTATAACAAGCATGAAATCAACTTGTAATGTGATATTAAATTCTTTAACCTATGTTAAATTGAGGACATTTGGAGTTATTTAAAAATCTAGAGAAAATTAATTAATTAGCTTAATTAATTTTATTTTAAGTGTTGTAGTCATTTAAATTGATATTGGGTGTAATTTATGTGAAGACCGTGTTATGTCCTTTAACACATATTAATTTGAGTCTATTTGGAATTATTTTGAAATTTAGAAACTTTTCGTGTTAGGTTGATAACCTTTTGAAACTTAGTATGTTTAAGTACTTTGTGAGCATGCTACTAACTTATTGTAGAATTAGTGCTTGTGGCCTCTTGAAATGGTAATTGGACTTAAAATGATATAGAATATCATTGACTTGCATAACTTGTTTAAATATATTTTGTGTAAGTATATAACTTGTTAGAATATTACAATTATTTACCTTGAAAGTTAGTTATTAAATTGAAACTTATTTAGTACTTATGGCTTAGGATGATAATATGGCTCAATTGTTATAAAATATTCTTACTTTGTATATAAATTGCATATTGAGGACATGAAATGTCATACGCTATTTAGACTTGAATTCTAAGACATGAATTGTGTGGATTTAACCTTACTTATGCATAGAATGTGGTAACTTGCATTTCATTTTGTATAAGTTTCGAACTTATTGATTTTGGAAAGCTTGAGAGGACATAAATTATGTGATGGCTAGAATTTGGCTCCAGTACGGAGACAAGAGTCTTCTAAGTCATAAGTACGCACTAGGTGGTACCTTGTGGGTTGTAATTACCCGAAAATACTTGTTTAGTCTAGCGACCGCATGTCCTAACCTTTCCACTATTTGATTTCGCATTTAATTTCAAGTTGTTAATTATGGATTACTTGTAACTTGAGAATTGATGCTTACCTTGGGTATTTGAATCCTATTTAATATACTTGAACTTGTATACTTGCTCCGTGAGTTTAAATTTCATTTAATATGCTTGTACCGTGTATACTTGTCTTATGTGTATTTCGTTTAGCTTAGTATACTTGTGTTGGTATACTTGATTTATGAGTACTTTATATATATCGAAACTTGTGTATGTATACTAGATATTGTTTATCTCGTTTAACATGATTTAATATATTTGAATATGTATGCTTATATGTCGTATATCATGTTTTAACATTATCTTGTATACTTGAGCATGTATACTTGTGTGCTATAGTTCATTTCAATTGCATGAGTAGCATGAAATGATCCCTTAGTCCCACTTTTAACATAGACGTTAAGTGACATGACCCCTTTTTGAATTGTTTCACATTAATGTAACAACCTTGTAAATTGCTAGGTCTATGCATACTCATTCCCAACGAGTAACTTGTTTACTCACCCCAAAGCTATCGGGTTGCTTTCAGGTACGAATACCTTGATTTGGGATGCATAATATCCCTAGGTCGTTTCGATGAATTGAAGTTATTTTAAATGTATTCTTGTTCACATGCAAGTATTATCATGCTTGAATTTCACTTGTTAGGCCAAAATATCATTTTTGCCTTGAGACTTATAACGTATGTCTAAGCACACTTTTTGACACTTATTTTATATTATGTCCCTCGATTCTGGAATCACGGGTGATCAAGTCCGATCCGAGGGATACCAAACAATTAATATGTAATTGAACACGGAACACAAAATGAAATAAGAATAAAATAATAAACTATAGCTGAAAGAATTCTAAATTAAAAACCTCAAAATTATAATTGAAATCCAATAATCCAAAACCTCCATTAATTAAACAATACGGGAATCCATCTTATGGACCCCTATTAAAATCCCAAACTGAAAAAGAAACAATTGAAACAAAATCCAAAGCTAAACATGGAAAGCAATCCTACGTAGTCGGAGGAATGAATGACTGTATCTACTTAGCACGATCAAGCTCTAATCCTAGAACTGACGAACACCTGAAAAATAAGAGTGGGTCAGGCCCACATGTAAGTTTTACCCTACTACAATCCATATAGAAACCCGATATGTAGATACATCCTAGATAGCTCAACAATAACTAAAGTAGTCTATATATGTATAAGTACACACTATAGGACGCTCACTAGCCCAATAGGTCTGTCTCAGCCTGAGTAGATATACCATGCAAATCACACATAACGTGATCATGTGTACCTAGACCTACCAGGGAACAACAACTATGTCCAGTTATCCATCCTAGGCGATATACGCACCCTAACCATGATCCTGAGACTCAAGCTCATATCACGGCACCATAATCATAAATATATAAAGTCCGTATAAGCCTAATACAAAATATCATCCATCTGGTATAGTGGCCTGACATATGTATAAAAATCCATCCAGAAACCAAAGTATGTCATTCAATTATTTATTGACCTGACACTAATATGAGTATGACTTAACCTTCATGGTTAATCCATACCTCAATCCAGAATAGATAGGACTTAGTGTTTGAATTAATCCATCCCTAATATGCCACCGTCCCATACCGGTGCATACAATCCTCCAAATAGCATAATTGATAAAACAGTATTAAGTATTCATCAACCATACTCCAAGATATGCATAAATAAAGTTTAATACATATATAACCATAATAGGCATTCATTATAAGACCTAAAAATCATATTCCAATCCTGTAAATTGCTAAGATACAGCTAAACAATTAAATCCTCAAAACAGTCCATAAATTGATACAGTTTACAACAAATTAAATATCAATTTAATCCAATCCAAGCATAGTTAATTACAGATAATCCACTACACTTATAACATGGTTGAAATATGATTAAACATTATTAAATCATATACAAAAAAATTTATAAGTTCCAGTAAGCAAATTAATTAACAAAATAGTATTCAACATGTAGGCTTTTCTATAACTTCATGTTGTTCCATTCCTTAATACATTAATATAATAATACTTCCTAGTATTCTCACAGGTCCATAACAGTCATTTAAACCATTTAGTGCAATTTAAACAACTTCAAAAAACCCCAGACAGCCCAAACAGACCCTAAAAACAGTTTTTTGTGCGTTTCAAGGTGAGAGCAGGCTCTCACAAGTTGAAAGCCTGCTCCCAACACATGGGAGCTGGCTCCCCACCCTTGGGAGCCGGCTCCTTCCATGTGGGAGTCGGCTCTTGCCTTAAGGGAGCTGGCTCCCTCCTTTTGGGAGCTGGCTCTCTCTCCCTTAAGAGCTATTGTTTGATTTTCCTTCGTCTTCTTCGCCTCCGGTGATGTTCAGATGCTCTGTAATGTTTTTATTACTTGTTCTAAGGTTCAATCAATGTCCCAAATTAATTATAAGACATTGTTATGCTTCAACGACATAAGTTAAACAAAGCTTTAAACCAACGGTAGCAAGATTCCATTAGAAACTTCATCAACCCCAAACCAGTTTAATTCAAAGCATTTAAATACAGTTCAAACATGCATAAAAGATATGTTTTAACATTAATTTAAACCCTAGAGTTTACCTAGGCATGCACAGAACACGGGTTTAAGGGAAGGAATTAGAATAGAGACTTGCCTTCAGTTTCAGTTTTGAAACTCTAAACCACCGTCTCTGAGTTTTCCAACAACTTCCTAGACTACCGTTCTACTCCTCCATTGCTCTTGGTTCAACCCAGAAGAAATCCGTTCCTTCCTCCTTGAACCTCTCTGTTAATCTCTCAAGTCCCTCTCTCTGTTTCTCTCTGCCTCTCACTACATGAATATAGTTTGTTTGTAACTCTATATAGACGTATAATGTTGTATTTATAGGCTTCACTACAAACCTAATTCTAATTCTAAACCAACAATAAGTCGGCTAAATCCCACACGCGATTAATTAAAGAAAAATAAAACTCTACAACTAATATACATAAAACCAACTCACAGAATATAACATTTAATCAAAAAACAATTATTTATTTAAATCACCACATAAACATATAATAATAAAAGCTACTAATTCAATTAAATAACATTTCAATTAAATACAATAAATAAAGCAAATAAATAAAACACTTAATTCAATTAAAGAAAATAAAAATAATAAAACAACTAGGCACATAAGCAAATAATCAAAGAAGATGCAATAAACAATAATTAAAAATGCCGAGACTATCCTTTTAAAATTAGGAGTATTACATTTTATGTATATGATATGAGGCCAAGGGTCAAGATTCATTTGAAATCCATGTATATTCATAAATGTAGAATTTTGCCTTTAATAGTAATAATATGAAAATCAAGAGTTTTAATGTGTCATTTTTGTACTAGATTGTGCATTGTGTATGAATATTGTTCTTTGGCATTCATTTATCATGTATGAGGTGTGGTCAAGGGCTAAACACCATTTTGTTTTAAGTTTTGCATTATAATTCCATATATTGCATTTTTTTGGCTAAAATAGGAAAATTCAAGCCTTAAAGGGTTCATTTCCAAATCGAATGGTGCAAAGTGTGCACGAGTGTAATACCCCTAATTTAAAAGGATAGACCTGGAATTTATTTAATTGTTTAAGTTGAGTTTTATTTATTTAAATGATGAATTGGTTGGCATTAATTGTGATTTAATTGTAACTCTGTTTTATTTGTTTTGATTGTTTTTTTTTTTTGTTTTTTTTGAATTAAGTTGAGTTTTATTTATTTAAATGATGAATTGGTTGGCATTAATTGTGATTTAATTGTAACTCTGTTTTATTTGTTTTGATTGTTTTTATTTTATTTTATTTGAATTAATTGATAGTTTTATTTTTTGGTTTAAATTATATTAGGTAGCAACTTGTTAAATGAATTTGGTTTATTAAATTTAATTAGTTTCTAGTTTAAATTAGTTTATATTTTAACGTGGCTGTAGGGAAGATTGCACATGGATGGTTATACATTAGAATCATGGTTCACAGCCGACAGTGCATTTAACCTAGTTTTCTCTATGGGCCGAGCAAATCCACCTAGGGTTTAAGAGAGTCTAGGATTAATGTGGCCTATAAATACTCCTCTAGGGTGTCTGCCTAGGGTTTTTAGAAGCATATTATGCCACAGTAAGACACAAAGAGTTTAGAGACGACTGGGAGAAAAACAGAGAGTAAACAGAGGATTCGTTGGACGATTTAGACGAACGTCGGTGTAAGGCAAGTTCTATCCTTACTCTTTCCCTTAGGTTTCGTGTTCTTTGCATTCTTAAACAGTTCTAGGATTAACTAAATCAACTAAACACATGCTCTGTTCGTGCTTAAACTAGAAACTGATCTGTATGTCTTGTATGCTTAAAATTCTATTAAAACGTGATAGTTGCTTGTATATCTCTCTGTTTAAACATATGTATGTAATGTAATAAAGACTTAAACGGAACTGGGAATATGCTAAGATTGGGTTACAGCCTCTAGAAATCGTGACGATAAAGTAACAGAGGCGTAAAACGGAGACAGAGGGCGAAGAAACGAGACAGAGAGGGAGAAAGCCGGCTCCCTTTTTATGTGGAGGCGGCTCCAAAAAGTGGAGCCAACTCCAAGGTCTAAAGGAGGTGGCTCCACTTTTTGGAGACGTCTCATTTGGTGCATTTTTATTTTTATTTTTCTTCATTCCAGTCAGTTTTGCATGCGATGGTTGATTATGAAGTTTCCAGTTGAGTTCAGGATTTAATATGAAAGGTCTAATGGATGTATATGGTTAGATTAAGGCTCCAGATATGGTATTAATTAAGTCTATGTGCTTAGAACAGTTTAGACCGTGAGGAATTAATCAGACAGTTTCACTATGTTTAAGAATTGGAAAGTTAGTAATGTTTAACTTTCTGAATTAGTAGTCTTCTGAGACGAACGATATAATTGTAACATGTTTAACTGTATATCATGATCATGTATCTGAATGATAACTGTTCTGAATGAGTTGGTGTGGAATAATACTAAGAATTAAACCAACTTAGTATTACTGGATTTTTGGGGAAATACTATAGATTAAATATGTTTATATGCTTACAGTATTTCTGTTCTTAATGTTTTCATGATTTCAGTTGTATCAATTACGGGAGTTATGAACTTAGTTGATAGTTACTTTGAGATCTGTAATATCAACTACTGGCTGTTGAATGTTATTAAGATTTAAACTTAATAATATACCGGATTTTATGGAACTGTATGTACTGAGCATGTTTATGTATATACTTGTACTCTACTTATCGGTGCTTACATTACTACTGTTGGTATCAAGTGTGGGATGTATGGATTTAGTTGATGTTTACTTTAATTGTTGATATTATCAACTGTTGGATAATTGGATAGTACACACCGGTATGGGACGGTGGTATACTAAGGGCGGTTTGGATTCACAATACCAAAACCTACCTACTCTGAATTAAGAATTTGATTAACTAAAAGTTAAGTCCTATTGATTGTAGTGTCATGGCAACAACTAGTTGAGCGGCACTATTAGGATTCGGGATGGACTTTAAATATATTATTATGGTACCTCGATATGAGCTTGAGTCTCAGGATCAACGGTTAGGGAGCGTATATGCATTAGGATGCATAACTGGATACGATGGTTAGAGGTGTACCCTGTTTAGATTTAGGTACACATGCCCACTTCGTGTGCATTTAGGCATGTTACCTCTATTCAGGTTGAGACCGGCCTGTAGTTCAATGAGAGTCCTTTAGTGTGACTATATATATATATATACTTACGGACTATTAGCTATCGTTGAATTGTTTATGATGTACATGCCTATTGGGCCTCTGTTTGGATTGTAGAAGTATAGAACTTGCGCGTGGGCTTGACCCACTTCTATTTTTCAAGTACACGACAGTTCCAGGCTTAGACGTGTTCGTGCTGAGTAGAGGTCTCTATTCACTTTTCCAACGATATAGGATTCTCTCCATAGTTTATTTTTGGATGTTATTACAATTTTTTTTTCAGTCTGGATGTTTATTAGGAGTCCACTATAGATGGATTCCCGAGTTGTAAACTAATGGAGTTTTGGAGTTTGGATTATCAGATTTAAGTATTTAATTATTAAAGGATTTTATATTTTAGTTTCTTCTAGCTTTTTAAACTTTATTCTTATTTCTTTTGTAATCTATGTTCGTTATAACATATTAATTGTTTGATATCCCTCGGGTTTGGGCCTGGGCCTGGGCCTGATCAACCCGTGTCTCGGATCCGAGGGGTATCACAACGAGCATCTCCACTAGGTCTTATTTAATATGCATAACGTGCGGTTAAGGGCCAAACAATCTTTTGAAAGCATTTAGGTCCGTTTGTTGCAAGCTTTCTCTTTAAACGACATTTTATGCAAAAATTGAGGTTGAAAGGTCATATTTTGCATTGGGGTTATTTTGAAGCCGTGGTCCATTGGGACGCGTCTTAAATGTCTTTTTACATTTGCATGCACGTCCACATCTCATAAAAACCTTAAAATTTTGTTTTGGGACTTTCATAGGGCGATTTATGAGTTTTTAGGTAAAATCCATGCATTGGAGTATGGATTAAAGTTTCCTCCTAGTTTGTCATGTTGTGGATGTTTATTTGTGACCATGGAATGTTTTTAAATTTGTTTTGGGACATATCGGATGCATGTATAGCATTAGATTTCGATCGATAACCTTCCCCACATATTACAGCAGCAGCTTTTGCTACTATCTGTTGCGTTGGTTGGCTGACAAGTGCCATCAGCCGACTGATGGCCTTTCAAAACCAATTCTAGTGAGTTTGCAACCTAGATAGGGCGTTTCGGCCGGCTGATCCTTGCTGTCAGTTGGCTGATGATGCACTTTCGGCCGGCTGATCTTTCCCGTCGCTCGGCTGATCCTCCTTGAAGCTTGAATTCTTTTCAGTTTCTTGGACAGCTTTCTTGAGCCAACTTCAGAGGGTTATATCTCCTTCATTTCTGAACCAAATTGGGTGATTCTTAAGCCTAACTTCAAGAGTTTGAAGTTATATTTCCAATGGTACCAACCATATATCAAAACTCCAACCGTAGTGAGAGTTATGACAGTTTTAGTGAGATAGGATCGTGGTATCTCTAAATCAGAGGATGCCACTTTGTTCTATCTTCATATCTTTTTCGTCTGGACTCCGAATCAATCCATTCTTGAGTCTAACTTTATTAATTTTTCATTATTTTTCCAATGGTGTGCACAGTAGCACCTATTTTGGAATGAAATGACCATTTTTCCTTAGTCTATTTCTTGTAGGGTTTTAAAACCCTCGTTTTCTTCTTGCTTCTGTTAAGTCTCGGGACTCCTCAGGAAGCCACTTTTGTGTTTTAGGGATGATGTACATCTCTAGAGACCATGTTTCTGTTTAGCTTCTACATTTTGGATCTATTTCGGGTCATCACAGGACACACTGGGTTATAAAATCAAGGGTCGTCACGGATCATGATCTCGCTGATCTGAATTCAACTTCCAGAGATCAAGCTTCTTCTTCACAAATCAATCTCGTTTCCCACAGACAGCGCCATTGAAGATGCAAGAAAAATACTCTCTCAATTTGGAAAGAATAGTTTTACACTTCAAAAATTTTCCAACCATTTTCCCTCTCTTTTCAGTCTATTTATAAACTGTTACAAACATTCTAGAAGCTTCCTAACTAACTCCTTACGTTGGGCTAACCTTCTAAGCTCATCTTGGTTATGGGCCCATTTTTTTTTATCTTAAATCGGGCTTTCAAACTGATCATACGGTCCTAGGCCTGATAAGTGAGGACTTGGTTCAAATCAGTTACTCTTACCCGACCCGTTCCTAGCAATCTGGGTCGTGCCCGACCCAGGCCATTTTTGGTATCCTCGTATATATATATATATATATATATATATATATAAACGACAACACCCCGGCGAAACCCAGAAGCATCTCGACAATTCAGTCCGGCAAGACCCAAAAGCATCGGCGACAATTCAGTCCACTACCCACACATACCAGTCACCACCACCACCCATCGAAGAAGAGCTCTGCCACCGCCATCGCCTATTTTCCCCTCCATCATTCCACTGCCACCACACAAAGCCACACATACATATCTATATATATATATATACATGCAAACACAAAGGGGTTCAAATTACACACATAACCCAGAAATTTTTGTATAGCAAAACCCAACAACTCAAAATCCAAACAATATGAAATTGGGTCTTTTGATTAGGTACTCAATTGGATACCTTTGCAATTTTCGACAACCACCCACCTAACGTTGTCACCCAACCGTGAATACAAACTCATCATTCAGTTATGTATAAAAATATCATCACAAAATCCAAATTCGACATGGGCATGAATGTATTCACCTGTGACATCATCAAGCCTTCTCGCGTCACCTGCAAGGCCGAAGAGGCTGAATTGAAAACTAAGCAACTGAGCAATAGTCCGATGACCGTCACCTGTAAAGCCGAGGAAGCTGAAGTGGTCATCGCCTCTCGTCCGATTAGAGCCCTTTCCATGCGCAGATGAGAACTGGGGACGGTGATGTGCGCAGATGAGGATGGTGATGTGTGTAGTCGTCGTTGGGGGATGCGGTGACGCCACTCCATGAGAGCGGTGTGGGAAAGTGTGGTGGCGGCAGGGGAGGCTGAGATGTGGTGGTAGCAGCGGACGACAACCCTTGCGCCTGCCCCACCGGTATTGGTGGTGGACTTGTAATGTGTATAATAGATATACATACATATATATATATATATATATATATATATATATGCCGGTGTATATTTATATACTCCTTCCATCCCATTTTAATTATCTCGTAAAATGTGAGTCACGGTTCCCAAAACATGACAATTAAAGTGGGACAAAGGTAGTATATGTTAGCAGATAGAAAGAGGGCATAAATGGTGTGATAGGAAGAGAAAAAAATAAATAAAGGGCTATTGCATCATTTTGCAAGGTCTCATATTTTGTAATATATTTAAATTTAATATTGAGGGGTAATTTTATCTTTTCATATAATTTAAGGCCTTGTTTGGATGGAATTTCAGAAAGGGGGTGTCATCATTTTGCAAGGAAGAGAAAAAAATAAATAAGGGGCTATTGCATCATTTTGCAAGGTCTGATATTTTGTGATATATCTAAATTTAATATTAAGTGGTAATTTTATCTTTTCATATAATTTAAGGCCTTGTTTGGATGGAATTTTAGAAAGGGGGTGTCATTGTCCAAAAAATTGGTAAGTTTCACCTGTGTGTCCTTTTTGGCAAACCTCAGAAGGTGTTAATGTACTTTACCACATTATTTAAATAGAGTTAATAGCGTAAGTTAATTCCGTGAAAAATAAATAAATAAAAATAAAAATCCCAAAAAGTGACGTAAAAATTGTAAGGTGGGGCTGGATTATTTATTAGATGGGCTAAATCACGTGGCATAACAAAAATGATTATTGGGCCTATTCATGGAGGACTATTATCTTTGTGCTGTCTATGAAATGGTTGGGTTTATTCTGGACCTATTGGATTGGCCCTGTCAAGTTAATAAATAATAATGGTACACAAAAAAGCCTAAGAGACTAAAAATTATGGTGTGTTTGGTTAGAAGGAAGGATTAAGGGGATGGATGAACTAATTTGTGTTTAGTTCGAGAGAAGGAAAGAGGAAATAAGGAGGGGTGAAGCTCAACCCGCCCTGCTATGTATTTTTCTATTAGTTCAAAATTGAGAGAAGGAAGAGAAATATAGATAATAACTAATAAATATATAATTTCTAATTTTAGCCTTTCTAAAAATTTGTTTCTTAAACTAACGTACTATATATTGGAAATTGTATTTCTTTGTGAATAGAGAGGTAATCAGTGTTTTTTCCCCCTTATTTTAAATATTGACTTATAAAAAATAAAATTAAAAAGTCATCAATCATTCATTGTCAATCACTCTTCTTTCTTTTTCTTTTTCTTTTTCTTTTCTTTTTTTTCCTTTTTTTTCCCCATTTTTTTGAGTCAAAATGTAAGAAGAAGGCTTCACTTATATCATAAGTAAGTGGACTTATAAATTATATCACTTGAGCATGACTAAAAAATCATCTGCACAACTCATTGGGTCAAATATCTCAATTGTTACATAATTTGAAATGGGTATCTGATTTTATAATTTTAAATAATGAGGATATTTTGATTATATATATGTATATATATAAGTATTTTTTTCTTCTTTTTAACCAAATAATAATAAATAAATAAAAACAACGCTTGTATAAGTAAAAATGTTCTTCTGATGCTGACATAGATCAATAAAAATATGACATGTGTCAAAAAAAATTTAAAATAATTAATAAAAAGTGTTTGAAACTTTTTGCAGATCATCCAAAAGGAAAGATTTTTTTTTCCTCATGTGTGAGATTTTCTATTCCAAAAGCTTCATATTGCAATCCGTTACAAAATAACCTAAACAATTAACCCAAATATGGTAAATTAACCACAATTGTAAGACTCCAATTATCAATTGAGTTTAAGAAAATCAATTTGGTTTCAGATTACGACAACTGAATATATATCCCTGTGTCATCTCCTTTTTGTTACCTTTTCATTGGTCCACATCATCTGTAATACTCCTAGTATTAAAAGGATAGTCTATGTATTTTTATTAATTGTTTTGAATGGTATTCTTGATTCTTTAATTGATTTTCTTGACTATTTGTTAATTGTTTATATGATTTAATTAATTATGTGTTGGGTTTTTTTGTAATAAATAGTTAGGAATTTAAATGTTTTAAATGGTTGCTTATTTTATTTTATTTTCTTTTATTTTAATTCATTTTATTTTATGGTTATGAATAGTCGTCATGGGCCAACCAATTGAATTACATGGACTACTTGGATAAGAAGTTTAATGGGTATGAATAATTACCCATGGATAGTGGATATGTATATATATATAATTAAATAATATATATTTAGGAAAAGTCCTTTGGAGATAATCTAGTGTATTTATTTTGTTTGGATAAGAATAATATACATAGATTATATGTAATTTATATTTTTTAGTTCCCTTTTTAGTTTTTTAATTTTAATTTTTCTTTATAAGTGGAATGTGGATTGGGAAAAGGAATAGGGTTTATATGTAGCCTATATATATGTCTCTATAAGGTTGGAAAATGAGTTAGAAAATATATCACGTATATTATTTTAAGAGAGAGAGAAATAAGGAGGAAAGAGGAAGAAAAAGAAGGAGGATAGGGTTTTATCAAATTCTAAAGGCAAGTTCTCTGTTCTACACTTCTCCTTAGATTTGTAACCTATATGTCTCTAATATAATTTTAGGGATGTTTAAAAGATTAATTAAAATTGGAATCCATGTGTTTAATTGATCTAGAACTAGGTTTTATAAATCTTATTTGTTTATGGTTGTTCTAACGTAAACTGTTAAATTCATGATTTGATTTGATTATTTTGTGAATTTGTTGCATGCTTCATATAATGTTTTTTTTTAATCTTTATATAGATGGAACGTAGAAACATGCCTAGGATTCCTGAAACAAAAAAAGATTTAATGCACAGTTGAAATTCTGGGTTGATTCGCGTAATAGTGTTTGGACCGTTGTTACAGTGCTCGAGCATTAGGGGTAAAGCTCGAGCAATTGGTTGTGAAGCTCGAGCAACTGGCTGTAAAGCTCGAGCATTTAGGATGTAAAGCTCGAGCCTGAGAGGGAAAGCTCAAGCAATTGGGATAAAAAGCTCGAGCCTGAAGTATGATGCTCAAGCCTTGGACAGGGTGCTCGAGCAATTGAGTCAGAAGATCGAGCCTTACCTGGTGAAGTCTCGGAAACAGCGTTGTTTTATTGTTAGATTGGATTTGTAGAGTCCTAATTATCAAATAAGGACTATGAATGATTTAAATAAATTTTAAACAAAGTATGGAGAATGCTTAAGTGATTGTATAGCAAAATATAACAATATGTTTAAGATTCAATATGTGTAGGAAATGTGACATAGGAAACTTAAATAAATTATAAGTTGTCCTATTTTGTGTTAGCATGATATAATATTTTTATTATGTTTAACTTTGGATTATTGATGTACTCTTGAAATTATTACATCAATTGTTAGATTGTGTGGATTAAGTGCACCAGTATGGGATGGTGGCATTCTAGGGATGGATTAACTTATCAGTTAAGTCCTACCTATTATATAAGGGAATGGATTAACTAAAATGTTGAGTTCTACTTATATTTGTGCCAGGTCAACTAAACAAGTTGAATGATTAACTGGATTATTGTATACTTATACTTATGTTGTGTCAAGGCAATGAACAGTTGAGCAGCACTACTTTGGTTTGGATGGAGTTTAAATATATAGTTATGATACCTCGAGATGAGCTTGAGTCTCAGGATCGATATTTAGGGAGCGTATATGCATTGGGATGCATAACTGGCTATGATGGTTGGAGGTGTACCTTGTTAGGTTTAGGTACACATGCCCACTTCGGGTGTGTTTTGCATGTTGCCTCTATTCAGGTTGAGACCGGTCTGTAGTCCAGTGAGAGTCTTTTAGTGTGGACATATATATATTTATGGAGTATATAGTTATTGCAGGGTTAGCTATAGATGTATAGTTTTCTAGTCTCTGTTTGGGTTTTCGTAGAAAGAATTTGTACGTGGGCTTGACCCACTTTTATATTTTTTTCAGGTGCTCGTCAGTTCCAGACCTAGAGTTGGTTCGTGCTGAGTAGAGACAGTCCACATAATTTTTTCCGGTTCCATGTAGGACTCTATCTATGTTTTAGTTTTTGATTAGGGTTGTTTTCAGATTGATTCAGTTGAATGATCATTAGAGGTCCATTAGATGGATTCCCGAGTTATAATGATATAAGGTTTTGGATAATTCATTTGGAGATTTTATTATTTAGTTTTCTTTTCTGTTATTTATTTATTCTTAGTTCTTTCTTTTGTATTCTGTGTTCATTTACATACTTAATTATTTGGTATCCATCGGATCTGTGCTCAGACTTGATCACCCGTGGCTCTAGAATCAAAGGGTGTCACATCATCGCTGAGATGATTGCCAAGTTTTTTCTCTTTTAAATTGCTTCCGCGTTTGGGATCCGTTTTCGGGTTACTCGCTGACTTACCGGGTCCTTTAAAATTCGGGCCATCACAAGTGGTATCAGAGCTTGAGGTTTGAAAACCTTAGGACGACGAGTTTTGGGGATGATGATAAATCTCAAAATTTTAAATGTCACTAGAGTTATGTGTATTTATTAATTGGCGACTTGAATCATCTCTAAAGACTGAATGTAAATGATTATGGTTTGGGAATGGAAGAAGTGACAAGCAGTGGAAGGGGTGAAGATCAGTTGGCGGAAAAGAGGATTAATATTAGGGTTTCAGAATTGAAGAGATGGTGGGCATCAATGGGGATTTGATGGGAAGAGAGAAGAAGTTGTTACTTAAAGAGGGGGGAGCCCGCTACCAGGTTTCACACACGCGTGAGAGAAAATTCTCTTTCTTTTTGAATGACCCGTGAAAAGATCCGAATAATTCAGGTTTAGTTTTTTAATTTTTTTTTGACACATGTCATTTTGTTATTGATCCATATCAACATCAGAAGGAGAGACCTGCTTATGCGGCCTAAGACATTACTTCTGTATTTTGAATCTAAAATCAAACATTTTTATGGAGAAAAAAGAGATTGGGATAAGAAAAGAAAAGAAAAGAAAAAAAAAGGAAGATGAACATGAAAAGTTTTAAAATTTATATATAAGCGAAAAAAAAAAAAAAAAAAAACTAACTTCTATATCAATGAAAAAACCTAGAAAAAAAAAAAAAAAAAATCACTATTGGTATTATGAAAATTAATTCATGATATATATCATTTTTTATGAATTTATAGTGATTATTTGTCCCAACTCTCATACGTGACTGAAAGATGCCGATCTAATATATATAGATATATATATTTATATATTTTCTCCATGACAATGTTTGATTTTAGATTCAAAACACAAAAAATATATATTGCTGCCTGAGAGAGAAAAGGTAAGGGTCAGTTTTTATTACTTGTAGTCTATCATTTTTTTTTTCTTTTAAAACTTAAACACCTATTGATTTTTTATTGAGCCACCTTATCATAAGAAGATTATTTCTTATGCGGCCAAAGGCAAGCATTAGAATATGGTATCATATCCATTTTTTTTACTATCCATCTATTCATTCCTCTCCCCCTCCCATCCATATATTTTTCCATCCTTCCAGCCAAGCTGGTCATTAAATCACTTGAATCCAAAAACAGAGTGTTCTGATGTCCTAAACCGGTGCAAGTAATCCGTAACCGGTTTTCCAAACAGATCCGGATTTTGTTGAGTTCCTATTCCTAACAGGGTCAACAAAACACACTGTTTGTGTCGATTCGAAAGGTGCCAAAGCATTCAACTGTTTCTCTGTTTCGGCAATTACAAAGCTCCCAACTGTCACGAACAACCAAACAGACCCACTTCGATTTCATCGAAACCTACATTCATTTCGTGTTATGCATATATATATATATGCATAACCCTCTTCCAATCCTTAGTTTTTTTTTTCCACAAAGCTCGTCGATAATCGCGAGGAGAGCCGATTCTCACTTCGGCTATCCGGCATCACTGAGGTGAGCTTCAGATTTCCCTATATACATTTACGGGTGTGTACGTGTGTATATATTTAATTTTTAAAAGATCAACTTACAATTTAATTTATTGTGAAATGCGGTTCTTATTTGGTACTTTAATCATAGATCGTGTATATTGTGAAATGTGGTTCTAATCTGTACTTCGTTTGTCATGCTGTTCACATTTCAAAATAATAGAGAGAAAAGGGTGTAAGTTTCATTTACATGTTAGTGAAATTTATTTATTTTCCAATGGATTACTTTATAGTATATTACTATACTGAAACTATATCTATATGTTCATTCTAGGTGATTAGATAAATAAGATATAATTTTAGGGTTTTGCAGTGGAAATAAAGTATGTGTCTTGCTGGTCTGCTATAGGTGAATCTTTTAAGCACTTGTACTCGCAATTTGCGCGGCCAAATCTGCGGGCCTTAGAAGACTGGAGTCCTGATCCAAATCAGGTGCTGCAATTTTTTAGATGAATTCTTTAAATCTTTGATATATCTTTAGATGAATTTTAAAAATCTTTGATATATCTTTAGATGAATTAATATTATATTATTTACACAGTTCGTCGCAAGCCCGGATAAAGGAGGGTTGTGTCAGGTAGCTTGACAGCTGATATAAAACTTTGTTATGAGCAATACCAACATGAATCCTATGAATACACAAATTAATATTATATTATTTGTTCCATTTAATTTGATAACTGTTTAGATGGATTTATCTACTATTCTTATTATACTTTTACCTAACAATTTGAATTCATGTTAAGGAGACTAGGGCCCGATTAGCAGATTTTCCTTGTTGGTTGTCAAGGAAAGTCCTAGTCTAGCCAATACTGTTGCACAAAATTTGGTCCAATGTGCATCTATATCTAATATTTCTCAGGATGCATCACATTCGCTTCCATTCCTGATTATCAGAGAGGTTCCCGCCATTGTAAACCCCCTCCTTCTAGAGTGAAACACTTGCTTAGCTAAAAATGGAAATGGAAAAAGAAAAAGAAAAAGAAAATGCATTTTAATGTTTCATTTCAGGATTGGTTTACATTCTGGAAAAACTTAGAGGGGAAGTGGAGGAAATTTTCTGTAATTGTTGGTCTGCAAATTCTATTTGATATATTATGTAAATCATGGATGTTCGAAAGTGCCTGTCATCAGGCTTGAAAATGCATTTTCACACTTGATAGCCAGAGTTTTAACCATGCACCAAGTTGTGATCCATTTAAAATGATTAATATCATTGTGGTTTGTTTTACTATGATTTAATGTGTTGATTATTTTGGTCTTCTCAATTTCTTTTTCTTTTTCTTCTTTTCTTTATCTTTATTTTTAAAATTCTTCAGCTGAATTGTTTAAATTTTGAGTACTTTTTGCCCTCTAATTATTTGTTTTTTCATCTCTTGTGTAGATTTTTGCTTACTAATTTGGAGTATTAACATACCGGAAATGGCGGCCACTGCTACTCCTGGCATGCACATGGAAACAATTAAACCATGCATTTCTTTGAGTGGCAGAGTTTCTAAGTTGCGCAATGAAATTTTCAGTAGCAAAGTTAAAGTGTCATCTCGGACGAGGCTCTCAAGTTCTGCTCACATCTCATTAAAAGAAGCGTTGGTCCAAAATTGCACACACACTTCCACAAAGCGTGAAAGATTTGTTATGAAAGCAATGTCTGAAGCAAGCGAGGACAAACCACTCCCCGGATTACCAATTGATCTAAGAGGTCTGATATCTCTACATTTTGTTTGATTCCTTTTAAATTTTTCTTTATATTATAACACCTTTCTTTCTGTAAGGTCTTAGGTTGTGTAGTTGTGGTAGTTTTGATCCCTTTTTGGTTGTAGCCCCTTGACAACTATCTTGTCCTTCATTAGTTGTTTCTTTTGGGTGCTTTAAAGTTACTGTATTAAAGGCTGCTCTTGCAGTTGTGATTAAGGTTTATATCCAGGAGCTTACTGTTTCAGTTTGGTTGGTGCTACAGGTGATTATGTTTCTCCTATTTTTGACTTTTGCGATTCATCTAAACCAATACACATTAATCGAGCATTATATTAGGAGCTTACTGTTTCAGTTTGGTTGGTGCTATAGGTGATTATGTTTCTCCTGTTTTTGACTTTTACGATTCATCTAAACCGATACAAATTAATCGAGCATTATATTAGGAGGTATATTTATATATAGCAAGTGGCACTAAGCATCAATGTGAACAAAATGTCTGGTACTCGATCAAAGTAGCAAATAAATGAGAAGTTGAAAAACAGCTCACCGGTATCAGTAGTGGAATTATATGTGAACTGAAAATCCAGGTTGTTTAGATGTCAAGTTTTTAATGTCTAACTGTAGTTCTCACCTAGGAAAAGAAAAGAAAAATAAACTAACAAAAAGAAAAGAAGGGAAGAAAATGGCCCTTGTAAAACTAATGCTGGTAGCAGCGAAAAAGATATGTGTGGAAAAAGTGGCAACATCATTCCACTCTCTGGCCAAAGAGCACGAGGAGGGAAAAAAGAATGGCTTGCCAAGCATACGCGCTTGGCAGGAAGGTTTTTGCCATCAAGCCAGATGGCTATTGATTGAAAATTTGGTAAATGTAAATAAGGTGCTATATATGTGTACTTCTACAAAAGAAACAGATCATGAACATAATTAGGATATATGGCAAGGAATATTGAAGAAGTTACACAACCTCATTATAAGTAAGACATTTCAAATCCATTTAAAATATCTTCCAGTTGTACTGTTAATGCTTAACTTCCGTCTTTAATGATAAGAACTCTTGACAATTATGGACTTCATTAAGGGCATTATTGCAGGTAAGAGGGCATTTATTGCTGGTGTTGCTGATGATAATGGATATGGATGGGCAATAGCAAAATCTCTTGCTGCTGCTGGTGCTGAGATTCTCGTTGGCACATGGGTTCCTGTATGTAAATTGATCTAATTATATTAGTACTGTTGTAATTGGAAAAGTCGCTAGCTTTGGAAAAATTATACTCTGTTCCTAACCAGTTTTTCTTCACAGGCACTAAACATTTTTGAGACCAGCCTACGACGTGGGAAATTTGACGAATCACGCGTGTAAGAGTGGCAGTTTTGGTGTTGATCTATGTGCTCAAATGCTAATGGAGTCGTGGTTGATGTTTGCAAACTGTCTGTCTTAATGGGAATTTGATGTTTCAGGTTGCCTGATGGTTCTTTGATGGAGATTACAAAAGTTTATCCACTAGATGCAGTTTATGACTGTCCTGAGGATGTTCCTGAAGATGTAATTGGAATGCTGATTTGCATAGTTCTGGAATAGACTATGTAGAAGTCAAATATATCCTTAATAAAATATATTTTTGTTGTTTTGCTGCAGGTAAAGTCAAACAAACGCTATTCAGGGTCCTCAAATTGGACTGTTAAGGTATCCATTTTCTTTATCTCCATCCTTGTGCTTCAGACTGCAGAGTCAAATTGATTACTACCATTTAATCAATTGTTCCATTTACGAAATAAATAAATTCAAAAAAATTATCTTTGAGTTTAATCAATCATTCGATTTACAAAATAAATAAATTCATAAAGAATCATAGATCAAACTTCACTAGCGTATCATCTCGATTCTCGAAGTAACGAGTTGTGGTTCACCATGCATTGTGATACTCTGCTTGCTCGGGAATCACTGCGTGGTCATATGATGTTCAAGAAAGTATTGGATCACTGCATGGTCATATGATGTTCAAGACAGTAGGTAGACCTAGAATAAGCAACTTAGAATTACAAAATATCAAAATAACAAAATTTTGAATTTATGATGTTTGGTTAACTGGTTAAGGAACTGGGCAACTATTTATCTGTTGTAATCTCTTTGCAGGAAGTTGTTGAATCTGTGAAACGGGACTTTGGCAGCATTGACATTCTTGTGCACTCACTCGCCAATGGACCAGAGGTGAATTGTTCTTTGTTTTAGTGTGCTCTTTGCCCTTTTTTTTGTCTTTTTGTGTGTGTTTGTGTGTGTGTGTGTGTGTGTGTGTGTTAGGGGTGGGATGCTGTTGTTTCATTATCTTCATGATACTAGGTACTATGAACCTTGTGCAGGTTAGCAAACCTCTGTTGGAGACATCAAGGTATGGATATCTCACAGCCATCTCTGCATCGAGTTATTCCTTTGTTTCTTTACTCAAGCATTTCGTTCCAATAATTAATCCGGGTAAATTTCTCTTCCTTCCAATCTGATATTTAATCCTTCTTTTTTTTGCTATTTGATTAAATAAGAAAACCGGATTATGCACCAGTCAGCAATTATGTCGCCAAGAAATTTGAGGTTGAGTTTAAATTACAGGTGGTGCTTCAATTTCTCTGACGTACATTGCTTCTGAAAGGATCATCCCAGGGTACATCTGACATTGCCTTGTTTATTCAACCTCTCATGATTCCATCTTATCTACAAATACTTTTTATTGGTTAATTCTCTTTTACATGTAGATATGGCGGAGGCATGAGTTCTGCAAAGGCTGCTCTTGAGAGCGACACAAAAGTGAGTTTTTCTTCTCCATTTTGTTCTTAATAACTGAATTAGACTCTTTCATCTTCTGGTGATTGTGATGGATTGTTGCTTCTGGGCTTGATGAAGGTGCTGGCTTTTGAAGCTGGAAGGAAACACAAAATCAGAGTCAACACAATATCTGCAGGTATTAACCTTAAGCTCAAATCGATAAATCTAAGCATTACTAAAGACATGAACCGTATCCTTTTGTTTTTCATGGACTGTTTTCTCGATGTCAAAAATGTTACCATGCATGGTCATGGGCATTAATGACATTTATCCTCAATTCCACTGGAAGATTTGTTGTCGAAACAGATCATACAATGATCTTAGTTTTTTTGATCTATGGATTTATGGGAAGGGTCTTTGAAAGTAAATTGAGCTTTATCAGGTTCATCCCACCTTAAGTGAACCACATGTTCCAGAGTGAGAAAGTTGGTGTTGGTTTAGCACCAATTCTGTCAGCTTTCTGTTTCACCCCGCTATCAATCACGGAACATTAGTTCATAGTTGCAGTATATAGAAGCACTATTGCTCCATAAATCAGAATGCATGTAGTACTATTATGTCCTTGCTTTTTAGCAAACTGATGGGAAAAGGCAACTCTCTACCTTGATGTGTAGTGCTGTGATTTGTCTTTGGGTGGACCAGAGAGGTGCTAGCTGGTGATGAGGTGTACTCAAGACATATTCCTCTAGAGCTAATTGTTTTATTTTAATTTTCCAGTTCTTTGGCTTCACTTAGTCAAATTATACCAATAAATAAATTAATGTGTGTCGGACATTTATTGGAAATGAATTTGTTCCGTTCTTCTCTACCTGGTGTATTTAAAATTAAATTCCAGTCATTTAGAGTGGAATCGCTATAACACATGTAATGATAGCTGCTACTGAAGTTTGAAATTGATTGGGGTTTTCATGCTATGAAGTACTTTTTATGGTCCTCTTTCCCCCTCATTTATAGCAAATTTAGTTTGCTAGAGGGCTTTTACCAGGACTTCCATGTTAAACATGTCAAATGCTAAAAAACCTTTTCTTGCATGTTTATGCTAATATATAATAATACATATATCAGGTCCACTAAGAAGCCGTGCTGCAAAAGCCATTGGTTTTATTGAGATGATGATCGATTATTCATCGGAGAATGCACCCTTGCAGAAAGAACTATCTGCAGGTACGTCCACCCATTTCCTCTTCAGCTTTGTCCTCGTGTGGTTGATCCTTTGTATACTTAAACCAACCATCTCATATTTGTTATATTTCAGTTCAATTGAGCAACTTTCACAATATATATATATATATATATATATATATATATATATGCAAGTGCAATGTCATTGGTAGTGCTTTGTGGTTGTTACCATGGTAATTCATAACAGCTCATTGATAAAGCCATGGAAGCACCCTGAAGAGTTCCAAGTGATAATTGCCCAAAAACAATTTCAAACAATTTCATATATGCCACTTGTATATGCTTTCAATCCTCTATACTCCTACTAACTGCTAAGCCTGATAAATAAATGGATCAGAGGAAGTGGGGAACGCTGCTGCCTTCCTGGCGTCTCCTTTGGCTTCGGCAATCACTGGTGCTGTTGTGTATGTTGACAATGGTCTGAATGCAATGGGAGTGGGTGTCGACAGCCCAGCATTTGCAGATCTTGACATTCCAAGAGACAGCTAGAGTTGTGATGATAACAAATTCTGTATCTCGAGTGATGTCTATTGAAAATTTTGATTAGCAAAAACAATTATTGCCTTTACCTTTGTCTTATCATTGAGAATAGCTGAATTGATACGAGGATAATTTGCATCTTTTTGTACGAATAATGTTTATTATTGATATAACATCATCAGAGTTTGTTATAAATGCAATTTAGTATTCAAGGACAGCAGGAAAATATTTGATTTCCCATTTATTGTCTTTAAAGTAGATATTTAAGTTTCTAGAAGCTATTTCTTTATTGTTTTTGATATTGTAATCAAGATGCCAAAGTCGTTGAACGGTGAGCACCCCTCTTATCTTCTTTTAGTGCCCTAGGTTAAAAAAAAAAACCTCGTATTGTTTTAGACTCATTTAATCAGCCTTCTAGGGGGGTATAATAGTTTGTAAAGAGGTTTTCCACAAGATATTCAATTTTGGTCCCTCTTCCTATTTAATTTACCGGAAAATTTGCAATTTTGCATGTCAAGAATTTACAGTCAGCATTGGGCAGAGAATTACTGCGATCAGCCATTACCTCTTCTCAACCAAGTCTTATTTCAATCTTTAGGAACCAATACTTTGAAGGAAGGCCCTGTCTTTGCACTTGCCTTGCTTTTGAAATCACAACTTTTATTTTTAGTCTTACAAACTTCTTGAGGCCAGAAATTCCATGACACATCCTCACAGAACCATCCAACAAAAGAGAGTGAAATCAAAGTCTTTTGGACTATTCCAAAATACTACCAAACAAGAGATTTCAGAGGGACTGTAATGTGCACAAATGATCCTCAATGTACAAAACTAAATAAGCCTAACATTAATTATAGTTTCCCTTGTACAAAAATAAGAATGGAGAAAAAGGCTCTAAATATCTCATCTAAGCTTACGCTTGCCCTTCCGAATAGCTAGAGCCCTCGCTGCTGCAGGATCATCACTTTCAGGAGAATCTTCAACAACTGCCTGTTCTTGCAAAACAAGGCCACGATTCCTAGACAATTTTCTAATAGGAGTGGTAGGTGCAGCTGTTTGAGTTTCTTCAGGTACATCATCATCTGTTTGAGAATTACTTGACATGTCTACTTGATTCCTATTTGGCATTAGCTCCTCCCCAACCTCAACAGAAGAGGTCATCAACTGTGAAATCAATCAATTGGAAAAAAAAAAATATTCAAATTTCTAAATAACAAAAACAAAACTTGCACTAAGAAAACAGATAATTGCAGATACACAGTAAACACATCAAAAATTCATTATGTGATCTTCATGCTACCATGGCTTGCAATTAGATGATTGAGTCAATACTTAATAGGTCAAACATTCCAACTAAGAAATCTAAACTGCCACATACTGGAATTATCATATTAAATTATTAATATAGACCATCCAACTTGCTCAATCACCAAGGATGGTGGAAATTATTGAGCAGAAGTATCAAAGAAAGTCCTGGTAACTATCCATCTAAATCAACATGTATGGGAAAAAAAAACAACTCTTGTAAATACTTGGAATGTATCACTTTCTTTTCCAATACCTTCCAGTCCTTGAAGTCAAATCTGAAAACAAAGTGATTGTAAGAAGCCTCCCCTGAGATGACTGCACTGGAAGCAGGAGCGTTCCTTGGTGCTGATAGGAAAACACGCACAATTATATATTAAAAAAACAGTAAAACAGAAAAGGAGGGAAGGGGTAGAATGAAAGTAAAATATCAATTTTTTTTTGTAAAGAATCTTACAAACTATATGGCAGCCTTTATCATTGACTGTTATTTCTGCTCGTCCATCTTTGACAAGAAATGACAAAGCAAATAAATTTTCCACCGTCTGCGCAAAACAGTTTCTGTTCAACACTAAATTTTCAAGCTTCACCCTCCTATACTTCCTTAAGATATCAAACATAGTTGCCATATTTTTATCGGTGTCTGTTTGCTCTTCTGCTGCAGTATTATCAAGCTACAGAAAGAAGTCCATGTAAATTAAAAAGATTACCCAATAAATCAAGGATAAAGGTACGGACATAATCACTGATATAGAAAGAAAAAAAAAAAAAAAAATTGACATAGCAAACTAGTTATTTCTTTAAAATACAAAACAGGCAAAAGTGACGTTCATCAAGTCCTCAGGTTCATAAATAGAAATACATGCAACCAGTAATTTTGGTTTCTATTGAAGGACTGAATAAAAACTGAGACAGCAAACACAGAAAATTTAAAGGTGACCAAAACTTTCGGTTCCTATCTGACATGGATCAACCTCATCTAGATTTCATTCTAATCCTATGTGATGTTTTACCATAGAGCATTAAATCATATAAACACAAGGAGTGCAATAATTCAGACAAACCTTACTATATACACAAAACACACGTGGGTGGGGGAGAGAGTGAGTGAGTTTATTTAAAAGATATCTAAACTAACAGCCATAATAAATTTTGACTTGAACAAAGACATTATGCTAAAGACACTAGAACAAAAGGGGGAAAGAAGGGCTACTTTATCCTACCAAATTATAGGTTCTGGGATAAACCCATGATCATTCATTGCAGAGATTTAACAGTAATTTATTAAAAGGAAAAAAATAAATAAATGGCAAACAAACACAGGAAAACCATAGCGATATGTGTTAGTATGCACCCTTGAAATGACTTGATTGACTTTCATAAAATCCAATTTATGAATGGACTATTTATTTATAAATTATAGTTCACTGTTTCAGTACATAAATAAGCCTAGATGACTTCTAATCCACCTTGATAACAGGCCAAATACCGAAACCATATCTCTTCAATTCTAATCCACCTTCTTAACCGTTTGAATGCAAAAAATGCAAGTGTTTTTCAGATGAGAATTTGAAGAAAAAAATTTCTTCCTCTTCTCTTGGCAAAAGAGGAAGTGAAGCTTTGAATTCTCACCTCTTCAGGCCTAGCACTTTCTGTTGGCCTCAACCGTTTTCTATGAACAACAGCCTTCCGTTGCTTGAGTTCAGTATTCATAGGTCCAAGCCTGTAGTAAAGTTGCAAACACAGTAATAATCAAATTTCAAGGTAAAAACAAAACATAAGGAATTAAAAAAAGTGTTGCTATTGCTTACATTGTGCAGCATCCAGGAACCCTCCTGAGAACATGAGAAACTGCAAGACCAATATCCTTCCATTGCATTGATATCCCAGCACCCTCTGTGCTGCTCACTCCACCTTGTTGCCCAAAGTCCCTCAGCAGACAGCTAACAAAATCTGAAGGGGTAACTCCTTCATTACCATGAGCCTTAACAGAGGTCACCAAGGTGTTTGTAATGTCCAACAGAGCCTCAGCATCTGCAACCTGTTCTCTTGGTTTTTGTACTGAAATTGAATCAAGTTAACAAAATTGCAAGTTTAAATACTCCTAGTTTATTCAATGCATTACACGAATGAAATGGAACAGCATGAATGAACAACCTATGGAAACATGGACTTCAAAAGGTCAAGCAATTTAGTTTTTGATTTCAGATCATACAAACTTACAAAATGTTAGGGTTTCAGTTTCAAATAGTCTAAACTACATTAGAAAATCAAATGAATACATGACTCAATTTGCAGCCCTCGCAGTAATGCCATGGAAGAATTTCTGAAACCTGGGAGATATCATCTCTTCATACCCAAATAAAAGGCAGATAAAGTAATATTCCAAAACAACTTATAAGAAAAAGAAAAAAAATAAAAAAGTGGATATATCTGATGCTCTGTGTAGATTAATGGTTTCAGGAGAAAAAAAAAAAAAAAGAAGAAGAAGAAGCAAGAAGTGCAAATAATTTACAATGTTTCACATATTTTCTTTTAGTTGGAATTTGCATACATAAGAGACTTCCATTAAACTGAAGCAATTCAACATGTGTCTTAGTTTATGTGACTTTCCAACTTTTCAGAAACCAAACAACATAAAAGAATAAAATTCACATTAACAATTATTTTCTTTTTTCTCAAATTTGTCAGCAACCAAACAAATGGACAGTAAACTTACAAAAAGAAGCAAAAGAAACACAATACTGAATTTGAAAATATGTTAATACCATTTAGTGAAAAATATAATTAAAAAATAATAATATTTTTCATACATACCAAGCTGATGCAAGCTTTCCACTTCATTGATGATCGATTTGAACTTATCAGAGTCAAACTTTGATATATCATCTCTTTCGTCTGCAACAAAGAGAACACATTACAAAACAACAACAACAACAAAAAAAAAAAGCATACACGCAAATATAAATACCATCCAAAATTATAGAAAATACACAACTAACAAATTAATAATAAGCAGAGTTAATTGAAATACCGATAATCAGATTCTTCACAGCAAGATAACGGGATCGAAGAACTCTGCGTTCTGCCACAACTTCAGGTGGCGAATCACTTGGACCTGCTTCATCGTTCGCTGTGCTGTTACTTCTTCTACTGCCAACACCGCTACTACTACTTGGCTCCCTTTTCGCGATTCTAACCATAGCTCTTCTTCCCAAAAATTTCAATCCAAATAGAGAAAGCTAACGAACATACCAATTGTAAACCCTAGAATTCGTTACAGGAATCAATCCAAAACCCTAGAGAGAGAAAAATAAGAGAGAGAAAGAGATTTGGGGTTTGAGAATGAGAAGAACTCAAAACCAAATCAAAATAGACCATGAAGAATAAAAGAGGGAGCCAAAAAAAACCTAAATTTGAAAAAGACTGAAATCGAAATCGAGCGCGCTTGTGGCGCACTACTCAAAATCTCTCCCCCTCTTATAAAAATAGTTCTCTCTCTCTCTAATATTTTGGCTTTACTCTCTGAATAGTCTCTCGATATGCCTATGATGCATATGCAGCGGGCACTCCTTCAGATCAACGGCTCTGATTTGACGAATATGAGCGGACGTGTGAGGGTAAGTGGACACGTTTGGGTGTGACTAGGAGCAGGGACGGACATCGTTTTAAGTTGGGATTAAACTTGTGCTGGAAGCCTCAAGGCTGAAGGAATCCTTATGTCAGCGGGATGTTTGGTTTTAATAATTATAAAAAGGAAGGAAAATAAAAGGACGAAGAATGGGGGAATTTTTTTTTTCTTTTTTTTTTTTAACTAGGGTCGGTGTGGTTACATGAATAATAGTGATTTTTGTGAGAAAGTTAATAATTTTCTTATATATATTTTTTTGGTCAACAAAACTTCTAAAGTGTTCACAAAATTTTATTTTCTATCTAACTATATAAATGGAGCCTATTTGATCAAGATAAATCACTAATTTCCTTCGACTTTTAATGATTTTTTTGTTCCATGGCGAAGGAAATTAGTCTAATGTGACCTGAGGTCACAAGGTTGAAATGCGAAAATAGTCCTTCGTCTTGAGTAGGTCAATGTTGTTAGAGTATCTCTCAATTTTATTATGCTGTTTCAGTCAAGGTAATGAGATATTTCTTTAAGATGGAACTATAAAGAGATCATTACTATAGGTGGAGCAATGAAAAAGCCAATGGAGACATATAGCCTGATCACGTGAAATATTTGGGAGGGTCAAATTTACAGATTTCAATATCTATCTTTTGCCAATGGGGTATCGCAATGAACCTGGCGCATGTGGCGTGCAGTTTTTTTGGCTTTGACTATTGTTGATGTAAAAATTCTCACGATCTGAAACGGCAGCATTTATCTTCAAACACAAAAGGACGTCATCTCGAAACGATCAACTTAATGCTTGTAATCATATTACAAATAATCATGTATCTAATGTTTAGGAGTTTTTTCTCATACCTTGTTTAATGGCTTTGTGCCCTATTTATGGCTATCGATTGGAATTAAATTGGTTCAGCCGATGTCGATGGTTGAGATCTCCCTTATCATCTGTTGAGTTGATGAGTTGATGAAGTTGGTTGCGATATTGGGATTTACCTTATCTCTTTAGTCACTTAAATGACAATATCTCTATATCTTCAAGTTGGAGAGGAATGGCTGCGGGTCAACCCTAAGTTTACATTTTTTCCTCATCAACCACTGCCAAAGCACAACTAATTCCTTTCATTCCTTTCATCCTTTCAAACCAGTCCCTCTTGGGTAATGAATTACACAACATTTGTGTATAGAATTGAGAAGCTGCCAAATATTTTCCTAATCATTTTTTTAAGCCAGAAGACTTTGAAAAAAAAGGGTGAATATTTGGGAAGGAAGTTGTGCCTGCTATTTAGTATTGAAGACTAATATGGTAACTCTTTGTAAGCAAGTTTGAGAATACTAGTCCCACAAGAAATTGAGTTTTAAAGCTATAAATAGATATGGGTTTAGAAAAAAATAATTATAGAGAGAAAAACTGAAATGAGACTGTGAAAAGAAAAAAAGTGCCTAATAAAGTTGTTGTTCTTGGCCCGTGGACTAGATAATTTGTCAAACCGAGTAAGTATCGTTTTGATTGTGTGCTTTTTTATTTTATATTTACCAATTGTGTGTGTGAAACCTTAATAAATGAGTGCCAATGGCCTGACCATTAAGTAATTATTTATTTGAATACATGCATATAGTTTTACATTATGACTTCTCTACAATTATTATTGTTATTATTTAATAAAAATCTCCCTAATTATTTATTTATTTATTTGCCTTGATTTTTTTCAATCTTTTTTTTTTTTTTTTTTCATTATTTTTCAATAAATTTGCCTCCGTTCCTCCAATCAATCCTTAATTTTCCTCCTTCATAGTTGTCTTATACATTTTGTTTTTGTTTTTATTTTCTTTTTCTTAGATTTTTAACCCTTAAAATTTTATTCTTCCTGTACGCATGCGTATAGCCTTGGCTAGTTAATTTTATTTATTATTATTATTTTTTTGATCATATCTGAGAAACTATCTGCTCTTCAAATTTTGAGAAACGCTCATCAAATATATTTGAATTTTAAAAAATTTAAAACTCCCACCAGCTAACAATATTAAGAATATATCGCCCACGTAATTACAATCATAACCCTATTTATTTTATAAATTTACACACACCCATGCTAATACTATCGTAATTTCGTGAGAAAATAAGGGTGATGTTGACATTCCATCCAAATAAACATATATGGGAAGTCCAGCTATATTTTAGCGGAATCTCCGCTAAATTCAGCAGCATCGTCTTCAAAACCACCACTTCTCTCTCTACCCACTCACACACAGACACAGTGACTCTCTCTCTCTCTCTTTCTAACACTCAATCGATTGTTTTCAGTTGTTGCGAGTTTGAGAAAATGAAAGCTTCAATCAAGTTTCGTGAAGACCAAAAGCCTCTGTTTCGGGCCAAAGTTCCAGTCAACATCCTAGGGTTTCCATTTCAATCCGGTATAGTTGCTGGTGAATCCAAAGAACTCTCTTTGAATCTCGGCACTTTCTTCGATTCAGGTCCCTCTCTGAAGATTGCCTATCGTCCCAATGATTCGCTCAATCCTTTCGGTCTCGTATTCAAAACCGGAACTGGTCACTTCGGGTCGCCGATTTCGAGCTCCATGACCATGAGCGCTGAGTTCAATCTGATCGGCAACCAAAACCCTAGCTTCTTCGTTCACTTCAAGCCTCAGTTCGGCGACTTCTCGATTAAGAAGTCACAATCGTCGGATTTTGTGAAGAACATTAAAGCAAAACCAAACGGCGTCGTGCCGGCAGATGATGCCTCGGTGGAGGTAATCGATACGCCGCTTGTGAAAAGTGGGTACTTCACGGAGAACGGACTGTTCTCCGGCGATAAAATTACGATTTCGCCCTCGGAATCTCAGGCGGCGAGTATGATTGGAGCTTTATTAAACGGTACGGAGGTGAGTGCGAGGACCGTCTTACCGGTGAGAAAGAGCGCCGTCGTGAAGTTCCGTTGGGGAGTAAGATTCCCGGCGGCGGCAGAGGAGGGGTTAGCGGCGAAGACTAATCCGACGGCTGGGAGTTCGTTTCAGAAGATTCCGCTGCTCGTGATGAACAAAATTGGGGTCGAACACGTGGTGGAAGATGATCCAAATGATTCAAACAAGGTGGGACCGACTCTACAGTCGCCGGGAAATGCCGAAGTGGCAGAGGCATGCTTCAAAGTTAAGCAACAGCTAGAAGTTATACAAGCTGAGAATGGGTTACTTAGAAAAACTTTAGATGATCTGAGGTTGGAAATTGTCGGCGGAAAATCGGCAGGAGTGGTTGATTTTGGCAAGTACAGAGAAGGGGTCAAAACTTCTGGGGGTAAAGTTGATCGGAGGGGCAACGGCGATAAGAGATCATCGGAATCAAATGGTTTTGGCGGTAAGGCGACGGAAGGGGACGTGAATGAGGAGTTGAAGAAGGCGTTGATGGGGGCTACTGGTGCCTGAATCTGACGACACTGCCGGAAATATGTAATCTGATTCAATCTACTGTTCTATAGTTTGCATTAGGAAGGACTCAGACTCAGTTTTTATTTCTTTTCTTTTTTCTGGGAGTGAGGTGAGGTTTCAATTGGCGTATGTTTTAGTTTTTGAATTGTTTGTGATTTTGTTAAAAAATTGGGTTTTTGTTTGGTCATTAAGATGTGGACCATATGGTTGTGTAAATTTGTTTTATGTGTTTTATACATAAGGTTATGTTTGGAGTCTTTTTGGGTGGCGGAAGTTTGGATAAGTAGTAGCTTTAGTTTTGAATGTTTTTTGTTGTCTTTAAAATTGATCATCAAATCAAATTATCAAACTCAAAATTTTCATGACCCACCATCACAATAGAGAAATTAAATTATTAAATGATCCTACGTAGCATGATTCAAACTCAACTAAATTAAAATTACAAATAAATTTATACTTTTTTATTGTATTATTATATCATCAAATAGACCATTTATGAAATTACAATAACATATCAAATTGCTTATGATTGAGAACAATGTAATAAAAAAAATAATTTGTCTCGTGTTTTTTAAAATTCGTTTAGTTAGTTTGAATTGGCATTGTTGGATGACTTTGAATAGCAATGCTGGCAAAAAAAAAAAAAAATGATAGGGTAATTTTGTCATTTCGTTGTTAAAAAAATAGAATGAGTACAAGAATATTATGTCCTGTGATCTATTTGCGATGCTCCAGAAAAATGTTGTCATGAAAACCCTTTAACATAAATTTGTATTCTAGAATTGTGTATGAAAAAAGAATGATAAATAAAAAAATTTAGGATTAATTTTACCCACACTCCCGCAGGTTTGGACAAATATCACCTTCATATTATAAACGTTTGGTACGTTTTTCACTTACACCTCAAACGTTGTCAGACAATTTTCAAATGTAAAAGAATATTGTTGTTACCCCCTTTGACTATGTGTTGACTTAGAAAGATGTTTGAAATTACTTAGGCCCTATTTGGGTAGTGTGCTGTAGTGTTCCCTACAGTGCTACAGTACCCATTTTCAGAACACATGCTGTTTGGGCCCAACTTGTTGTGTTCTCAACAGTAGCGGAACACCAAAGAACAAATCCAATATTTGGCCCAAAAACTGGAACAATAATTTGGTGTTCTATGTTGTTCCAAGCCCATTTATTTTTAATGTAGCAAGATAATAATAAATTTTTCTGCCTTCCAATCGTCTCCATCCCCATTCTCGTTCTCAACTCTGAACTTGCCCTAATTTCAGATCAAAAAAAATTCCTTAATCGCTTCCCAATGGCGATTTCACGGCAAATCATTTCAACCTCCTAATCGCCTCCATCTCTATTCTCGTTCTCAACTCTGAACTTGCCCTAATTTCAGATCAAAAAAATTGTGAACTTGCTCTCTCTCTCTGTGCAAATGCAAATTACAAAATATACAAGCATCAGTTGCCCTCTCTCTCCCTCTCTGCAACTGCAAACTACAAAATCTACAAGAATGGGTTTCATTTCAGATTGTTCAAAACCCATATCTTTCGGTCAAGTGTCAGGTCCACCTTTCTTTGAGACATTTTTTTGAACATATATATACTGATTTACAATATTGTTTGACCAGAGATGCAAGAGGAGGGGCGGGTCTCTTATTTGATGTGAGCTTTGCTCTCACTCTGTTCCAGACCTGTTACGGTAGAGTCAATATTTAGTTTGAAGTACAGTTATGCAATAAGAGAGAGAGCTACCTTGTGTGTATGGGTTTTCACTGTTCCACTGTGTTTGGGTTTGCTTGTGTGTATGGGTCTCAACTCTCAAGCTTGCCCCCTCTCTCTCTGTAACTGCTAACTTGTGTGTATGGGTTTTGTTTTAATTTTTTTTTTTTTTTTTCCTAAATCAACTAATCAAGCTCTGTAATTCTTGTTTTGCAAACTAATGAAGCTCTGTAATTAATTTAATTTAATCATCCAAAAAAAAAATATTAATTTCCATTCCAAAATTCTCACTCCAAATTTTTGTTCCAAACATATTTTGTTCCCATTTCAAAACATCACACTACAAAACACTTGTTCTGTTCTAGATTAGAACAGTACAGAACATCACACTACACTTCCCAAACGGGCCTTTAGATACCTTTTACTTTATAAATTTACAATTATCCTTCATTTATATATATATTTACAATACTTACTAGCTCAGTTGTGTCTCTTATGAGTAGAGAGAAAATATATCAAAGGAGCTTTAAAATATATCACGAAAATATCCTTCCGTGTATATATATATATACATATATAATTAGATAAAGGAGGAAGAAGAGAGAGGATGGGAAATTGGGAAGGAACAATGGTGGTGAAGAGCAAGCTATTATGTTAAACTGCCAAAAAAAAAAAAATAATGTAAGTTGTTATGTTAAACGTGATTAAAGATAAAAGTTGATTGACAGTAGCTAGATAATACAAATATATATATATATATATATATATATATATATATAATTTTTTTTCTTTCTTTCTTCTACTTTCATCTCTCTATTTTCTCGATCTTTATTATTATTTTTCTGTAATAAATAACCAGAAAAAGGAAAAGCTTGAAGAATGTAAAAATGGAGGAATTGGGGTGTTGGTCCAGCAAAGTGAGAGAGAGGAGTGGGTAGGTGAGAGTAATTAGTGAGGGCAATTCTGTCCTTTTAAATTGTTGATATTTTGAAATAAAATGTATGAAAAAAATTAGGGATACATTTGTTTTTTCGCACGGTTCTAACGGCGTTAAACGAAAAAGTAAAGTTAGATTTAAGTGATAGTTATTTTCGAATAGTGTTTTAATGTAATATTTGACCAAATTTGAAGGAGTGTCAATGAAATTAATCCATAAATTTATAGTGGATAAGGACTCCAATTATTATTATTATTATTTTAATTCTGTATGGATATAAAAAATATGCGAGGGGATGAAAACATTGAAAAGGAGTGAAATAAGAACCCTCGTGACAGGCTTAATCATTTTTAAAAAGTTAAAATAATTTCCCTTTCCCTGATTGCTCTCCCTCTCCTAATTACCTCATTTATTAATGTTGTTAATTGTTACATTGTTAAAAACTAAATACTATAAGAAGAAATGTTTGGTAAGAAAAGTAGATATGAAGAATTTCACTGTGCATTTCTTGGTTTGGTTTGGTTTACTTTTGGCAATAATAGGACCTAAGCCACATGACTTACATCCTACCATTTGGTTGAAAAAGACACAATTAGTCCCTTCCCAACTTTTCCTTAAAATCTAAGCGGGCATGTGTATGTATATATTTTTTGGGCAAATTAAGAAGAGTGAAATTCAAATACGAATACACTTATTTTGAGAGTTAGGCACGGTATCAGCTAGGCCGAATAATATAGTCTAAACATAAAATACATTAATAAGTAGTTAATGAGTGAAGATGGAATTTTATAAAACAGATGTAATATAAGACTCCCATTAGACATTTTTTTGGACCAGTGAAAAACACTCCATTACACCTTCTCTCTCTTTTTTTTTTACGCTACTAGTAACTTAAAACAAGTTAAGTTTAAGTACGGACAGCAAATTAATATGCTTTCTTGATTTTCACCTTTAACAAGGATAAGTAAAAGTCACTTGAGCCAAGAGTTTTTGTATTGAAAAGTTACATTTAACAATAGTTTTTTATTATTTCAATTGAAAAATTAAAGTATTATTATTATTTTGATAGTATTATCAATTTAACCATCTATTATTGCACTTAAAAAAACAAAGAGAAAAGAGTAAATCATTCCATCCTTGTAGATCCATTATAAATAAATTTGATACAATAAAAAAAATTACTAAAAATATCTTATTAAAAAGTTAAATTTCCCAAAAGAACCATTTTTATTTTTGGGAGGAGAATGTAAAAGAATATAAACATATATAGGGGCAAGATAGCGATTTTATTCGTGAGAAGTCAATTTTGAAAGCAGACTTTACTAGCTTTCACCTTAATGGACTATTTTGACTTGTTTTAAAAGTCCCTTTCATAAATTTGATCAAAACCTATGTTAATATGGAATGACTTGTGGGTTTGGGCCATAAATATGGAACACCATACAAAATTTAACCTTTTGTTAGAAAATAGAACCGAAATCAAATATGACTTGGAAATTGATCCTACTCTCCCGATAACTTGAAAAATCTAAAATCAAGCAAAAGATTAGAACCTCCTAATCTTTATGTTGGCCATGGTCTATTCAGTAATAAATAAATAAAAAAAAATGAAAAATTTGCTAACGCAACAAATATTATTGTTCTATAAATTTTTAGCCTAGTAAAAAATTAGATGGAGAGATTTTTCAAAAAAAAAAAAAAATTAAAAAAAAAAACATAACCGGATTCATCATGAATAAATTTTATACAATGATGTATATAATCAATGATGTATAAAACTATGGAACCTAACTTAAATGTGTGTATCTCAGAACTATAATTAATGATGTATCAACACCACAAACCCTCTCCCACCTACACCAAACGACTCATAATTTATCGGACCGTTGGATCCGGGTACTGCGACTTGTGAATCGTGTGGCTTCTAAGTTGTTATCTATCTAACCCCATCAAGGCATGTACACATACCTACCAAATCATAAAACAACATCCATAAGGATATTTTAGTCAATAACTATTTATTTAAAATCCTGAAATATAGAAGGTAATTTTCATAGCTGGTGAGGGTAGCATAGTAATTGAGAGCGATAAAGAGTGTGTCGTCTAAGCCGAGCCGAATGGTACAGAGAGAGAAAGTAGCGAGGAGGAGGAGGGAGCCCTAGTTTTAAGAACCTGGCAGAAAATGGAGGAATCGCAGCAGATAAACATAACAAGGATAACATAGACGTTGTTTACCTTTTCATGGCCAAACCGGACGACACAGCAGAGAAAGAACCGGAGGCACCGTGGGGGACATGGGAGGAGCTCCTGCTAGCCTCCGCCGTCAACCGTTACGGCACCAACAGCTGGGACTCCGTTGTCGTTGAGATACAGAAGCGAAGCTCTACCTCCATCCTCTTAACACCCCACAATTGTGAACAAAAGTATCACGACCTCAAACGTCGATACATGGCCAACGGGACAAGAAACGACACCGTTTCCAGATCGGACGATGTCGGCGACGCCGGGACCGACAATACTATACCTTGGCTCGATGAGTTGAGAAAACTCCGAGTCGCCGAACTCAAACGTGAACTCGAACGTTACGATCTCTCCATCGTGTACATCTCTAATAAGTCCACTCCCATATATAAATAAATACATGTTTTTCACACAGTTTTTTCAGAACGTTTTAATCGAAACTATGGTTTTGCCATTTTTAGTTAAAAATCTGCTTGTGAATCTTGAATTTGAGAGGTTCTGATTGCGATTGGTTTACTTGTTAGGTCTCTCCAATTGAAGGTGAAGAGATTGAAAGAGGAACGAGAACAGAGTTCGAGAGAGAGTGAGAAAGAAAGAGAGAAATCAGATCTGGAGAAGAGTGTAGAGAGAGATATAAAGGAAGAGAAGATAGACGAAGACGGTGAGCCGAAGAAGTTATCGCCGGGATCGGTTGCTGATAAACCGGTTTCCGGTGAAGAATCTGACAGGGAGAACCAGTCGGTCAACGAGTCGAATTCGACAGATCCGAAAATTGAGAATGTCGAAACCGGTCCAGCAGGGGCTGAGAAAGAACCGGAACCAGTTGAAACCGGTGACGATAAACCAGATCCGGTCGGTGATTCAGCCAAGCCGGCCGGAGAGGATTCGTGTAACGGAAGCTCGGATAGTATAGCGAAAGAACCGGCTCGTGAACCGGTGAAGATTGAACAGGAGGGTGGTGGGAGTGAGTCGCCCGAGTTATTGGAATCGGTGGCCGAGTCGAAAGGTGGAAATGAGGAGGGGGCCAAGGAGAACAGCGATGTGCAGAGCTCAGCGAGTTTATCGAGAAAGAAGGGACGGGATAAGCTGCGCCCAGGTGCATGTAGCAGCGGTGAGGTGCCGGAGAGCGATGATCGCTCTCCCGCCACCAAAGAGGTCTCCGTCAAGTCACAGCCGTTGATTGATTTCCTCGAGTCCATCCGATCTCACAAGCTCGGCTCGCTCTTTGAGCGCCGGCTTGAGAGTCAGGTAAAATATATTACTAATATTTTTTTAAATGTTATCAATTTCAAAATTTTCTTGGTAAAAGAAAAAAAAAAAGTTCTTCTAACAAATAAAATGAGAGATGAGACTAATTTGGGCCCACTCAAATAAAGTAACTAAGCTAGCATGTTTTCCTTTTAGAAGAATAAATTGTGTTGGTTTTTATTTTATTTTATTTTTGTGGCTTTAGAATACAGTTAGTTCACAAGAGGTTTGGACCAATTTATTTCAAATTACCAAATTACCCATTTGATGCATGGATATTCGATACCAACATTTAGGCCCAATTTAATGTTTGTTCTCTTCGCTGGTCATAACAATGATGCCTTTTTATTGCATAGGGACGAGTTTGATATTTACGTGTTTGCTGGTCCCGCGCTTTGTTCGTATCCCAATTCATTTTATTGAGATATCATTTGTCGCTGATAATGTCAAACCCGAACCATCTGTATAAAGGTGGAGGTGTTTTTATTCATTTATGAGGTTCCAATTTTTTTTGTCTACCGAATGTATTTGATTTAAAAATGTAGGAGGCAACTTAATGCAATGGATAAAATTAAGCATGGAAGATGTGAAAATATGCATACATCTTTTATCTTCCATGTATTAGTTTTTTCACAAGTGATTGCAAGGATTAAATAGATAATTCTTTTTTCTTTTAAATTTTTTTGTTTTCGTCTAATGTCAAATTTATTTATTTATTTATTTTTATTTTTATTTTTATTTTTTCCGGTTGATATAATTCATATGTTTGTCCTCCTGAGATTGTGTTTGGCTGCTATAGAATAACGAATGTTAACCCGAGTCCATGACATCAGTATGTTTGAACCTCACTTATGGGTTTCAGTTTATTGACCAATTTGATTGTGCATTTGATCTACTTTGGTCTTTATCAATTGCTTAGAAAATAAAGTTTCTAACCGGATGCCGTACTAATTATTTTGATGCAAATTGCCTGAGTGTTTTGATAGGTGAACAGTTGGGTAAATTTGATGTTAATTTCAATGTTTTGTATATATATAATTTTTTCTTTTTGAAATTCACAGACCCACATTGCCCCTCTAGGGATTTTCAACCTTCCATGTGATCCTTTATGAGGATGAGGCTCATGGGCACATTTTCAATCTAATTTTATTTAGCATTTATTTTCTTGGATGATGATGCAAAACCGTTTTGACATGTTGTCGTAAAACTTTTCAGGAAACCCCAACATATACAAACTTGATACGGCAACATATAGATCTCCAAACAATACGAACGAGGATTGAAGAAGGTTGGTATTTGGGCTGCAACCGCAAGTTTTTTCGTGATCTGCTGCTTCTCGTCAATAATGCCATTGTCTTCTTTGGAAAGAACTCCTCAGAATCTGCCGCTGCCATTGACCTTTGGCAGCTCGTTTCAAAAGAGATGGCTCAAAGAAAGGATAAGTCAGATCTGTTGGTAGAAGAACGACCTTCACTGCCACCGGTCCCCTTGCCTTTTAAATCAGATCCCGAACCGTCTGCTCCTTTGCTCCTAAAACCAAAAATGTCAGTGCCAATGATTGTTTGCCGTAAACGCAGCTCAATTGCGGCAAAAGCATCAGGGTCGGCTTCAGGAGCAGCAGATAAAAAGAGAGAAGCATCAGGATCGGCTTCAGGAGCAGCAGATAAAAAGAGAGAAGCATCAGGGTCGGCTTCAGGAGCAGATAAAAAGAGAGAAGCATCAGTGTCGGCTTCAGGAGCAGATAAAAAGAGAGAGCAAACACCAGCATTGGCTGAGGAGAAATCAGTTCCGGATTGGAAGTTACCTGACAAAATCTCTGGTAAAGCAGAGGAACAAATCACAAAGAAAAGAACAAGAGATAGATTTGTTTCAGGTTCAAGAAGCTCAAGGAAAAATAGCAAGAGTCGTACTAATACTAACTCCAACAAGAATTCAGAAGCCAGTCTTAGCCAAAACCAAGGCAAGGGTGGGTCTCCCAGTGAGCATTCAGAACCTGGAAGTGAGAAGAAGAATACCACAACAACAACTACAACTGGTGTAAATAAACGAAGTGCAGCTACCTTCTTGAACCGAATGAGGCGAAGTTCATCCTCGCACAACGGGTCATTGCTAGATACATTGAAGAACTCTGCAATCAGTTCTGACAATAACAAGGGAGGAACTGAGCAGAAGAGAAGTGGCAATGGTAGGGGCGATGTAAGGAAAGAGCAGGTAAGCAGGAGGAGTTCGGCAGGGAGGCAAGTGAAGGAGCAGGGAAGCCCGTCAAAGAGAAGTGTTGGACGGCCACCAAAGGGAGCAACAGCACCACCTCCAACCCAACCGGCAGTTTCAGGCAAACGGAGTAGGGAAGTAAGTGAAACAGAGGCAGTGGCTTCAAAACAACCAAAGAAAAGATCAAGGAAGTAATTGCAGCCTCTGTATATTATGTGTATGGGTTAATGTTTAAGTTGTAATCATGAATTTGTTTTATAACAGCAGATTTGTTTTGTTTTGACTCCTTTTGGCATGTCTTTTTGGCCACATCATTACTGGGACTCCTATTTTGTAGAACAGTTGGAAACACAATTATGAAGAAAATTCTGTTTCAGTTGAGAAGGGTTTGGTTCATCTTTAGTTGGTTTCTCCTTTTAATACTTGGGGACAGTTTTAGTTTCTGGTAAAGGCCCAACTTTGCATGGAAGTTGCTAATAGATGTAAAATATCAAAAATTATTGTTTGTTTTTGCTTTTGGATTAAAATAAGAGCTTTTTATTTATTAGATTCATCATCCATCAGATAAAATAGCTTATTCCTACCTTCTTTTGTTTTGCTCTGTGATCTTCAAGCCAGCCTGATGGGGGAAGCCAAGGGCAATTTTGGGGGTCATTGTGCTTGTCCACACCTTCCCAACCAAGTACTCATTGGAATGTTGGTTGCGCAATTCTCATGAAGGGCCTCATTGAGTATCGATTGCCCAACGAATGATTGACATGGCAGCTGCATCTTCCATACGACACGGGAGGTGTTGATGGATCCACAGGTAGGCCTTGCTTTCTTTATACATACGTGTACATGTACAGAGTCTGCAATGGATCTTTGTTTACTTATCTGCTAATAGGAACTTAAAATGCTGTCATCTTTTGACCGTAATTTTGGAACTATTGTCATTTTATTGCTTTTTGTGTGATTAAAATTGATTGGTAATCCTTGATTTTTTGTTATGGTGCTCGTTATGATTTAAGTATGATGAGATAGAAGTAACATTTTTTTTTTTTTTTGGTTTTTTATTTTTATTTTCAAGAGTTAGATTTAATAAGTTCCGTTGTACATCTTGCGCTCACATTATCTACATACCTTACTTGATTGACTATTTCTTTGAATTATGGACAGAAGTATCTATCGGTTGTTAACAGTACTTATTTCATGCGAGAGATTTATAAGTTGAATGTTTTTAGTTCGGTGGAATGATTGTATGGTTTTATTTGGTTGTCATTCATATATTTTTAAAATAATTTGGATTTTTAGAAATTAGATGGGTTGATTCAGTTTTGTTGATATTTTGATTTATGGTTAAAAGAAGATATAAAATTCTTAGTCGTAACTCTTAATTTAATGGAAAGTTATCGTTTCAAGAGAATAAGATATTGTATTGAAGGTAATTTTTGGGGTTCTCTCACATATTTAGGTTGATGGATTTATATATTGATGTTTTGTTTTGAATGGAAGCAGTGTTACGTGTTGTTGTGGATGAGAGTATGAAGCGTAGTTCTGGAGAGATTGAGGTTGAGGAGGTCCTGTCTAGTGTTTCCAAGGCTCTTCAAAATGGCACTAAGTTGTCCGGATGTCACCTTATGGTTTTAGGGTCTGGAGTCCTTAGTTAAAGTTGAGGCTGAATATAGCGGCAGGTTTTGAATTCCAAGTTTCAAAGTTATGATGGTTGTGATTATTACTTGGTTGAGGTTGATATTTACCTAAACACTCACTCCGTATATATTTTGCATCGCATCAGATAGATAGAAGAAGCCGTTCTCTTCTTTCACATTTCAACTGCTTCCATAAACATTATTGTCATTGATGTTATGTGAGTTTTCGACTATACGTCTTAGAAATCCAAAAAAGCAAGAAAAACACTATCATCTTTAGAAGAAACTGCAAAATGGCGATTTTTGAATATTTTCCCTTTCGGTCAAAAGAATCAAAAATTGAAATGACATTGTTGTTGTAGATTTTTAACTGATCTTGTTTTTCTTATGTGCTTTATAGTTTATGGAACTTTATATGAACAGCCTCTTCGCGACCTTTCCATTTCTTTGGTGAAAATCTTAGGATCTAAATGGAATCATTCTAACCAGAATTATGTTGAACGGAATCTGAAGCAGGAATTTGTCATTATTATTGTTACTTGAACGGGTGCACCAATTTCTTTGTTCTTCCGAAAAAGTCATAGGTTATCTGAATTTGTGCTACCTTTTTGTTTTTGTTACCTTGTTCTCATATAATAACTGTTTTTCAGTCCCTAAAATTAGAACTCTGTGTTATGGGGGCTAGAGAAGGTTTCACTGCTCATTGGATCTTCAAAGCTGAGAGTACCTAGTTCATTAAGATGTTTTCATCAACCCAGTTGCTAATTTTGTTTATACATGATTTGATTTGCAGGAATTCGATAATAGTGTTCTGGATCTGTGGTAAAATTATCCAAAGCTAGATTTCATCATCATAGAAGCTAATAAAACAAAATTGCACCAGATATGGAGATCTTCCAATAAAAGCTACCATGTTGACTCTGCAAATAACTTTGTTACCCAATAGGTCACAGTTTGGACTACTGCACTCCCAAGTGCGTGGACATAAATTAAGACATGTTACAGGTTGGAGAACTTGGTTAAGCTACAAAAAAAAAAAAAAAATAAATAAAATAGTGCACAATTCCATTGCTTCAACCTCCAAACACCACCAACTAGAAGAAGAGAAAAAATAAAAATAAAATAATAATCAGACGTCATCGATGAAATCATCTTGCTGGTTGTCCGATACAGTTTGACCTATTATTGCCATTTGGTTGCCAACTTCAGAACCATAAACGCTTGCTCCATTTGCCTTGGCCTGGAGATTGGGTCGATGCTGGTTTCCACTGTATTGCATGTTTCTGTCCATTGCATGTTCATGAGAGAGTGGCTGCCCTTCATCTGGTTTGAAGCAAAGAAAACACGTACAACAAACATCTGTTCAGCTCATTGAATTGGGAAAAGAAAAATAAAATAATTAAAATAAAATAATTCCCATGATCACTCGATGCAAAGGGCAGGCTGATAAAAAAAAAAAAAAAACTTTTAAGTGCACATAATACAACCACTACAACCAAATGTCACATTTACATAAGAAGACCAAAGAGGGAGCGGACCTATCTTCTTTTAAATTATTGTTCTGCTTCTTTATCAGGGCCAAAAAAATAAAAAGGTAGGGCATAAAATTCACCAAACAAGCATTTAAAAACCTCTGTAAGTTATTCAGTTGGCAATCAGAATCCATTTTTTATTGTCTGCATACGAACTTCTTTTCCCAATAATTCTACTGCTGCAAAGTTTCATTTACAAACCGTCCCAAAAATGTGGATTGTCATTATCAAATATAAAACCATGCTCCACAGTATCACGCATAAAATTGACAACACATTCAAAGACGTTCTCTAAAAATAAAAGAAAAAAAAAAAAAAAAGGGGAAACATTGTTGATAGCACAGAAACAAGCTAACATTTTGAACATGCCAATAAAAAGTAAACTGCTTCACAAATTTATAGTGATACATGGGATTTAATTTAAATTCCAAGAATACACAATAATAAACAAACGAATTACTTATGTACACACGTATTTTTTATTACCACTTTCGGAATCAGAAGCATCTGCCAGCTTTGCAATCACATCAATCAGTGCTTGTTCGTGCTCCTGCATTACCAATAACAGCAAAGCTCGTGATGCAAAACAAAAGGGAGAACGTAAGGATTTTGTAGGATGCATTCCAGTTCTCACCTTAAGCATTTTCTTTGCCTTTTCAATCTCAAGCAGATCAAGATGACTAGAATTGAAAACCTTCTCCACCTGCTAAAGGAAAAAAATGTTTAAATGGTGTGATGTGGTTCACTAACTCATTTGAATGTGTATAGCTTGTATGATGCGCCCATAGGTCTATTCAGTGCAAATTACATTATACAAGGTCACAATTAACATATCTTTAATTTAGTCATAAGAAAACTATTTATAATATGAATTGCCTAAAGATCATCAGGAAAAGTACCTCTTTTACTAATGTTTCTGTGTGAAGTATTTCAATATCATCAGAAACTTCCTTCACAATTCCATTCCGTGATGGTGTGAATTCATTTTTAAATTGATCATTTTTGGATCCTCTCCTGCTTCCAGCACCCAGAACCCCATGGCCCATAGAATTCTTAACACCAACGCCTCGACCACCATGACCCCCACGATGGGATCTTCCTGGACACTCACCTTCCCATAGGATATCCTCCGGAGGAATCTGACATTAGTAAGATATTATAGAACTCCTATCGACAACTTTGTCAATGGGAAATCCAATTAAGTAAAATGAAAAAATAACTAAATGCCTGAAATACAAAGTTTTGTTTCGTTTAAAAGGAAAAAGGTCCCAGATTTATCTCAAATCATGCACGTGGCTGGACCTAAAAGGAAAAGTTATGTTTGTCTTTACAATAATTCTCTTGGAATGATAATAAAAGTACCAGAAGATCATTGAAGGATAGGTTACTTATTTACTGTCCAATAGTTTCTTTTTTCCTGAAACAGCCAGATTGTTTTTGATGATATGGATAATGGGTGATTTCTGCTTTGTACCTTTCCATGGCCAGAATGGTCTTTTAAACAAAAAGGAATGGGATTAATAATGTTGTACCTACCTTGAATAGTGTATATGCACTCTTCTTCATGCACACAACATGAACCTATTTTCAGTTCTATCCCATGGAAACTTTTATTAACCCCCCACCAAAAAAAAAAAAAAAAGCTGGAAAAATAAAGGGGTAAAAAAAAAGTAAAGGAAAGAAACTTAGGCGGAAAGATTATGCTCTACAAAGTCCAAAACTTCAGACTGCCGCAGGCAAGGTCTGAAATTGTCATTGGAATACAATTCAATATTGCAAACTTGAAAAGGTGCAGAATGCACAACTTTAATTCCAAATTTATAATTTTGCAGATGAAATGGTAGCCACTAACAATTTTTATATCAGTTATGACAACTAAATTTTTTCAGTAAATCTTGATAAAAGTTCAACATATAATCATATTAATATTAATATCATCATTCACCTTTGGGTTGAAAATCAGTTACTACAAGAACATAATTGACATTACGGATTTCCTTGAAAATGAATTGGATTTTAAAAGCAGAAAACAGAAGATAAGTAAGGAAATCATTAAAAATAATAAAAAAATAAAATCAAACATAGATGCAAAACTTATGAAGTTCTTTGTTTAATCTACCAAGATTTTGAGTGGCTAGTATTGATGCCAAATTGCCAATACTTGGTTTAGCCTACAAGCTAAGTAAAAAATGGATGGATACAGGTAAAGTAGTTTCAGCCAAAATACAAAAAAAAAATTTAACTAATTTTACTCATCAAGAAAGAAAAAAAAAAAAAAACTAATTCAACATTATCGACATAATTGCTGCAAAAAGTAACTATTTGAAAAGAGGCAAATAATTTGTAATCTTGTGCATGACAATGCATGAGACTTACTTCTTTGAGATCAATCCATTCCCAGGTCTCGTTTGCTGTATGTATATCATAGACCAGGGCATGTCGGCCCTGAAAATAATTATCAAAAAAATAGTGAGGTACAAAATCTTCTGAATATTGAACACATGTGAGCTTATAATTAAACAAAGTCGATGTTTCTAAAGATGTAAATATAATGACTTGTATTTATCATTTGATGGAGTCAAAGTCTCATAGTTTCGAAAAAATGAAAACATGAAAAAACACTGTTTACCTCACTAAGGTACCACTTTTAGGCACATAGGTACCACTTTTTGTGCATGCAGGTACCACCTTTTGTCATCAGGTAGCACTTTTTGTGCTGCACAAAAAAGTGGTATCTGATACACAAAAAGTGGTACCTCTATGCCCAAAACAAAAGTGGTATCTAATGCACAAAAAGCGGTACCTCCGTGCACTAAAAGCGGTACCTATGTGCCTAAAAGCGGTACCTATGTGAGGGTAAACAATGTTTTTCCATGTCCAAGTCAGTATTTTGGTCAACTTCATTTTTTCGAAATTATGAGACTTTGACTCCATTAAATGGTAAATATGGGTCATTAGCACCATTTATATGTAATAATCCCTAATATAAAACATGGTTATTTGCAAAAAAACATCGTTGAGAAGCCAAAACAAATTGATTCACGTGATCGTAAATAGAAGTTCCAGGGGAAAAAAAAAATGGTAATAGAGCATTGAGTTGAATGTCAACAAGAGGAAGAGTAAAGGGACAAATATGTAAAGAAGTTTTTATCCAGACCATAATGAATAAAAAATAATTATTCAAAATTGAAAAATAAAATGGACACTTGAAGCACACATCTCAGTAATGATTTAAAGGCCCAATGTGTTTCATTACGATCATCTTGGAGGTAAGCCTCAACCAGTTTTTTAAAATATTGAACATACCTCAACAGGGTTGTAATCCTTTATGACAGCCTCATAGAAGTTGTCGTCTTCAGGCCATCTTGTCATCACTGTCCTTCCAATTACAGCTTCAGCAGGTTCATTTGTTACAGGTCCAGAAGAACTTTGATTGGTTAACTGACCCCTTCCAGTAGAAACCATGGAAGGGTACTGCATGGACTTCATAAAAAATAACCCAGGCAAAGTCAGATCCTATTAAGGAAAAAGCTCTGAAGTTCAACCTAAAAATTCTTTTTTCCCCCTCCTTTTTGCACTCATATCACATATAATCAACTTACTGGTCTAAAATTCTTGCCTCCAACTCCAAATGCTGGTCCATGTTTTACTGCTGCAGGTGATGGCTGCATGGATGCAGGAATCGATTGAGGGTGTAAACCTTGCGATGCTACACCAAATGACATAGAGCGGGAAGTTTTCTGCTTCTTGCGTGATGCTGAAACAGTTGGACTGGGAATCAGATCATGAATTGGCTGAGGAATGCCGAGCGTGGCGTTATGGTTACCACCTGCTTGTCTCCATTCTCTGATTGCATTACCCAACATGATTACCATCAAATGGCAGAAGTGATGAATTAATGCAGATCTAGTAAACTATTTCCAGGAAATTAAACAATTTCAAAACCTTATCCTACAGATAACATCATCAGCATTAACCCTAGTCAATAGCTCTCTGTGTTCGTCATCTGACACTCTTAGCTCTTTCCTTAGTTCAGTTATTAAACCTTCCTTCTCCTGATGAATGCGCATATCATGAAACATTCAAAACATGATCAGCAGGGATATAAAAAGAATATACGGAAACAGGTGAAAGGAGAAAATTATATACCCATGTAATGGCATCTGACTGCGCTTTAAAAGCTCGCAAGACTGAACTGTATCCTTCTTGCTCAAGCTTATGAATTTGGGTCTCTATGTCACTATACATCCTAGGATATGGCATGGAACCTACAACAGATCTTCCATTTTCTGCAGCACAGCTCCCACTCGGAATTCTATTACTACGTGATGGCAGAAGATCATCATCAGTACCTGTATTCATTTCAAAAGAAAACATGAAAATTTCTACAGAAAAGAGATAACAGTGAAAACAATATTTGCAGTAACAGTAAAAAAAACCCTTTTGGCAGTTTAGTCATCTTAACTGAAGAATTATTCCAAATATTTAGGTTTTGAAAATACAAGACTTCTTCTAATATCCAGCTGTAGGGCTAAAACTCTTGTTCAATATAGGTTTAACCTGATTAATGCAACAAACTGCGAAATGCTGTCTCATGAAGAAGAAAAACTTCCAGATATTGGTCAATAGGCTATATATTTGTGCACAAACATCATAAATAGATGTCAAAGCTATCTTTAACAGCATAACTCATTTGGGAAAGGGAGACTATATTTGAAGTTTCAAGTGTCTCTGATATGCGAAAAGAAGCATCTTGCTAATTGTCGGTTCTACTCCCACCATTGGGTGATCAGGATGGACAATTATTCACTCCATCCATCACAAAATTACTGCCCTCTTTGAAAAATCTCATCCTCCTAGGGGATGCAATTAATGTACCCACACTTGACTTGTTTTCGAGTTGATTACTAAATATACCCACTGTGGTTTGGCCTTGTAAATGCATTCACATTTTACATAATAACTTATTCCATTACAAGGTGCCTGAGTTTGCACCCATAGGCATGCAGAACTCAAGGGTGGCAACGGGGCAAAGTTGGGGCAGGGTTGGCTGAACCTTACTCCGCCTCGTTAGAAAATTTGTCATATACCAACTCCGGCCCTACTCTGGAACGGGTTTGTAATTGGTATACCATTCCCGCCCTTATTCCGACAGACAAAGCACCAACTCAGCCCCGCGTACTTCATTAATTGCGGGGCGGGGGTGGGTTATGACACTTTTATTATTTAGTAAAAAAAAAAAAAAGCAGTGTGGTTCATTTCTACTATTTTTATTTGTTATCCTATTAAAAAATATAATGAAGTGTACTGCTTCATGGTAGAGATGCGGCCGGAGTCTTTTGCTCCGACCAGTCACCGGAGTCATTAACTCCGGAGAAATCCTCTGCTACTTCTCTTTCTTACGTTCTCTTTCTCTGTTGGCTTTGTTGGTCTGTTGTTTTGAGGATCTGTTCATGAAAGCGCTTGACGGTCAGAAGTTGTCTTATTTGGAGGTTGCTCGTCTTCCTCGCCTGGATCTGAAAGGGGAGGTGGAACGGATTCCTTCTCCTAGGGATCATGTGTTTACGGTGGACAATCTCAGCACCTCCTCTCGAGAACGTGTTCTTAGGGCCTGCCTTGTTGGGAGATTTGACAGAGAGGTGGGGTCTTTGTAGAATATTGAAGATTGGGCCACGAAGACCTGGTTGATCTCGGGCGGGGTTAGGGTTAACTCTCTGTCGGACGGGCTTTTGTTGTTCCAATTCCCGTCGGCGTTGGAGGCTTATAAGGTTCTGGACTGGGGCAAGAAATCCTGGGGTGAGGCTCAACTTTTCATCGATCTCTGGTACTACAGGGTCGGGTGCTCCAGGTTGAGGTTGAGGAATAACAACCGGCGAGTCATTTTGTATGGCCTGTCGTTGCATCTTTGGTGCTAGAAGCTTTTCGTCGCCATTGGTGATGCGTGTGGAGGTTTTCGGGATGTGGAGGCTTTCGAGATGAGCGACACAGAAAGGATTGTGATCATTGTGGCTAACAGTGGTGTGATTCCAACGAGTATCGTTGTGGAGGATGGACGGTGGGCGTTCAGAATCTCGTTATCTGAAGAAATTGCTCCGACCAAGGTCCCACTGACTGGGACAAGTACCGAAAAAGGTGATATAGGACCACTGGCGGCGTCAGCTATCTCCCGTCTGTCACGCACGTCTAGTGGTGGGATTGGACCTAAGCCAGAGTTCCAAAAGGTGGCGGTGCAGAACAGCCGGTTTCAAGGTCAGGGACGTGTGAGCCCTCACGCGCCTAAGGCGAGTGGTAGTGGGAAGGATGCTTTTGTGACACGTGGTTGGAGGAGAAATGACGCCCGTTGTGAGTGGAAGACAACTGCTCCATCACATGCTGAGTCACGTGTTCCTTGGGGTATTTTGAATTCTGCTTCTGTTGGGCCAGACGTAGTTGGACTTGGGCCTATCCAGGGGGCTCATACAGTGGGCTCAAAAGTGACTGGGAAGGCTACGCGTGAGTGGGGTGGGTCTGGGCCATCTTCTGGGCCGGGGCGACCCTCAAAGCCCGTTAAGCGGGATGAACGACTTAAGCTTTCTGGTCCACTTGTTTCTTCTGGACCAACTCAGATTAAGCCAAGATTGGCTAAGGATAGGGTGGTTTAATGAGCCCAAACAATTGTCTTCCAATCTCATTTCAAGGTGGGCAGCCCAAACCAATTTCAGAAGCGGCTCACAGCCTTGATATTCAAGAACCTCCTCTGGACACGTCACAGAGAAGATCGGCCTCACGTTCTTGGTCGAGGAAAGAGAAGGTGAACTGGGTGAAGGTGAGCTTGAGCATGACGAAGGGGGCTGGGGCTTGTCCAAAGACTTTTCGGCATGGAACGTGTTGTCAGAACCGGCTCTCGGGTAATAAGTTTGATCTTCTTCAGTCTTGGTTTTTGGGTGATAATGAGAATGGCGACTGTGATTCCATGAAAGAGGATGGCCTCTCTTGGAGTTTCTCGAAGTAACCCAGTAAGAAATGGACCAGAAATGACAAACAAAAGTGGGTCGCCCGTAAGGTTCCCCATTCGTGTCTAGGTATATCCTTTTCCCCTCAAGTTCGGAACTCTCCGTCACCTTCTATCTTTACTTCTACTCCTTCTTGTGAGTTGTTGAGAAGGGGGGGGGGGGGGGGGGGGGGGGGAGGTCCTTGATGGGAGGCAACAAATGTTGTCGCTTGTTGGCTCTAATTTTGGGGTTGTTGGGCCGTCAGAAAGGGATGGGACGGTTTGTTTGTCTGGTGACAGGGATTACGACCGGTTATGCGTCGGGATTGCTGAGACTTGTTCGGAGTTTTCTTCCTCTTCTCGGTTCAATGATTCTTCAGGGGAGGAGATGGGTAGGCCGGCCAAGCCTCTTTTGGGTGGAACGAAAGGGCTGTGTTCATCTTTGAAAGGTGGCCCACTGACTTGTTTGAAAGGTCCTGTGCCTGATTTGGTGACTGTTTGTGTGGGCAAAGATATCCGTATTTCCCTCAGCGATGAATCAGCCTCTCTTTTGGTGAAGGAGCTGCAGAAGCACAGATTTTCGCCTGATGATCAAACTGTTGACAACAACCCGGACCCTTTCATCCAGGAAGGTGTGTAGGATTATGGTGAGGACTGGATGTCACATGTTGAGGAGTTAGTGGAGGCCAAGGGAGGTGAGGAAGATGGAGCAGGATGGAACAGGGCAGTTCTCTTGATCTAATTTTGTGAGAGGAGGAGGGTCATGCTAATTTGGGGGTGGTGGACCCCTTGGCTGTTGTTCATCCAGAGGATTTGGGCAGCAAAGTGTGTAGGCAGGAAGGTGAGGATATTGGAAAGGAATGGGTCATAGCTAATATTGGGGCCACTAGTGATCTGTTGGGTGTCTTTTGCAAGGGCAATCGTAATCAGGCCTTAGCAATTCTTCAGGCCACGGCAGAGGGTAGAGAGGGGGAGATGATTCAATTTTCCAGAAGGAGGAGCAGGAAGAAGAAGAACCTTATTCCGCGGAGAAGGGAAAGGGAGCTAAGGAACCTGTGTACTGATGAAAACTATGATAGGTTGATTGAGGAGGAGAAGGAGAGGGGTATTGTTAAGGAGGGAGGGAGGGGTAAGGGGGTGATGGGGGTGATTGTTTCTTCATGAAGCTACGACTTTTATCTTGGAATGTCCGTGGTCTCAATGATCCGGGTAAGTGAAAGGTGGTGAAGATGGCGATGAGAAAATAGGGGGTGCATTTGGTGTGTCTCCAAGAAACAAAGATTGATTCTATAACTGATCGTGTGGTGAAGAGTTTGTGGGGTAATCGGTTTGTTGAGTGGGAGGCGCTGGATTCTGTTGGGACATCTGGCGGTGTTCTCCTTATGTGGGATAGGAGATGAATGGCTAAGGTGGATGTTTGTAGAGGGATATTTTATCTGTCTTGTGCCTTTGTGATGGAGGAGGATGGTTTCACTTGGGGCTTTTCTGGGGTGTATAGGCCGGTTGATGATGGTGTGAGGAATGGGTTGTGGGAGGAGTTGAGTGGGGTGAAGGGGAGATGGTCTCTTCCTTGGTGCATGGCAGGAGATTTTAATATGGTTAGGTCCTCAGCGGAGAGATCTACGGGTGGTCCGTGGACTCAGGCTATGATGCACTTTTCTGATTTTATTAATGGCCATCAGCTTATTGATCTTCCTCTTGAGGGAGCTTCTTTCACTTGGTCCGGTGGAAGGGAAACACCAACCCTTTTTTTGCCTTGATAGATTTTTGATTTCAAGTGACTAGGAGGAAAAGTTCTCGGATGTTGTTCAAGCTGTGTTGGTTAGGGTGACATCGGACCACATCCCCTTGGTTTTGGATAGTGGAGGTTTTAGATCTCGTAGCACTCTTTTTAGATTTGAGAACATGTAGCTTCGAGCGGATAATTTCCAGGGATCTGTGCACTCTTGGTGGGAGGAGAACCTGGTGGTGGGTACGTCGAGTTTAATTCTTGCAGGAAAGCTTCGACTTCTAAAAAATAATCTCAAAAGGTGGAATAAGGAGGTGTTTGGGAGTTTGAAGTGGAAGAAGAATAGGACATTGGCTGATATTGCTGAGATTGATGGATTGGAAGGGTAGGGTGTTCTTTCTGAATCTCATCACATTAGGAGAGCAGCTTGTCAGGCAAAATACATGGAGATTGCTGTTTTGGAGGAAATTCCTTGGCGCCAGAAATCTCGGGCCTTGTGGCTCAAAGAGGGAGACCGAAATACCAAAATTTTCCATAGAACTGTTAATGCTCATAGGAGGAGCAATCATATTGGGCGGATGTATGTGGACGGTACGGTCTTGACTACAGAGGAGGAGGTGCAAAGCGGTATTGTCTCTTACTACAAAAGGCTTTATTCTGAGCCTCTTCGATGGAGGCCACGTCTTGATGGTCTTCACTTTGATTTTATTTCTGCCTTATCCTTTTTCAGAGGAGGAGGTGCTGAAGGCTCTAAAGAGTTGTAATGGTGATAATGCTCCAGGCTCAGATGGTTTTACTATGAGATTTTTGTTGGAGAGCTGGGAGGTGGTTCAGCAAGAGGTTATGGGCACCTTTCATGAGTTTCATTCCACGGGGCGGTCTGAGAAATCGCTGAACGCATCCTTTATTGCCCTTATTCCTAAGAAGGGTGGCGCTTCTAACGTTAAGGATTTTAGACCAATTAGTCTAATTGGGTGCATTTATAAGCTCAATGCAAAAGTCCTTGCGTTTAGATTGAGGGAGGTTCTGGATGGAGTTATTTCTGAGTCTCAGAATACTTTCATTGGGGGTAGACAGATCTTGGACTCCGCCCTTATTGCCAGTGAATGTGTGGATTAGACTTTGCAGTGGGGTTCCTGGTGTTCTTTGCAAGCTGAATATCGAGAAAGCCAATGATCATGTCTGCTGGAATTTCCTGTTCTATTTGTTGGAGAGGATGGGTTTTGGTGAGAGATGGAGGAAATGGATTGTTACATGTGTTTCCACTGTCAGATTTTCGGTGTTGGTGAATGGGTCTCCTACGGGGTTTTTCGGCAGTTCTCGCGGCCTGAGGCAGGGGCACCCTCTCCCCGTTCCTGTTTATTATTGTTATGGAGGCCCTTAGTAGGTTGATGAGAAGGGCGGTGGACTTGGGTTTCATTAGGGGCTTCAAGATCGGCCCTGATTCGGTTCAGCAGATGGAGATCTCTCACTTGTTTTTTGCGGATGACACTATTGTCTTTTGCGAGGCAGAGATGTCCCAGTTGAGGTATATGAGATGTGCTTTGGTTTGCTTTCAGGCTGTCTCTGGTTTGAAAGTCAATGTGGGTAAGAGTGTACTTGTCCCTGTGGGGGAGGTTCAGGAGGTGGACATTCTGGCTACTATTTTAGGGTGTGGGACGCAACGCTTCCCTATCTCGTATTTGGGTTTGCCGCTGGGGGACTCGGCCAGAAGGGTGGGAAGTTGGGACTCGGTGATTAAGCAGGTCGAGAGAAGATTAGCTGGTTGGAAAAAGCAATCTCTCTCCAAGGGTGGTAAAGTTACGTTAATGAGTAGTACTTTGTCAAGCCTCCCAACGTACTTTCTTTCGCTTTTTCAGATTCCAACCTCTATTGTTGGAAGACTTGAGATGATTCAACGAAACTTTCTTTGGGGGGGTCATGGAGAGGAATTTAAGTATCATCTTGTCAGATGGGAGCAGGTTTGCAGGCCTTTTCAGTTGGGAGGACTTGGGATTAGGAGATTGGCCCATTTCAACAGTGCTCTCCTTGGCAAGTGGCTTTGGAGATTCAGCAGAGAAAGACATAGATTATGGAGAAGGGTTATTTCGCGGCGCTTTGGGGAGGAGAAAGGGGGGTGGTCAGCTAGGCCAGTCAGGTCTGCTAGTGGAGTGGGGGTGTGGAGGGCCATTGGGAAGGGGTGGGATGAATTCTCCAAACATATTAAATTCAGAGTTCGAGATGGAAGGAATGTTCGGTTTTGGGAGGACTCCCGGTGCGAGGATAGGCTATTGGCTCTTCTGTTCCCAAGGCTATTCAGGATTGCTGTTGACAAACATGCTATGGTTGCTGACTGCTATTGCCTTGATAGCAAGAGGTTGTCTTGGGATGTGCGATTCCGGTGATCTTTTCAAGATTGGGAGTTAGATGATGTCACTGGTTTGTTGGCTCTCTTATACAGACAGGAGGTGGAGGGCACTGGGGCAGATTCCCTGATTTGGGTGCCTTCTTCACAGGGGATGTTCCAGGTCCGGTCCTTTTTTGTGTGCCTATCTGGTTTTAATGGTACCACCTTCCTGTGGAAGATGGTATGGCTGTCTAAGGCGCCTCTTAGGGTAGCCTTTTATGTGTGGATTGCAGCTTGGAGTAAGATTTTGACTTTGGACAACTTGAGGAAGAGAAGACATATCATTGTTAATCGGTGTTGTCTTTGTAAAATTAATGGGGAGTTAGTGGATCACCTTCTGTTGCATTGTCCTGTGGCCCATGACTGTTGGAGTCTCATTTGTTTGGTATTCATTGGGTCATGCCTCGGACTTCTCGGGATTTGCTGGATATTTGGAGGGGCCAATGGGTGGGGGCTCAGGCGAGAGACTTCTGGAGGGTGACCCCTTTTTACGTTTGGTAGAGCCTTTGGAAAGAGCGGAATAAAAGATCTTTTGATGGGAAGGAGTCTTCCATTGGGGTGCTAAAATTTTCTATTACTTTTACTCTTTTTTGTTGGGGTTGGGGAGAGATTATACTTCTCTTGAGGATATTGTGGACCTTTTGGGCTCTTTGAGTTCATAGGTTCCGTTTTGTTTTTGTACAGCTTGGGACGCGTTCCCCTTTTGAACGCTTTCTAATACATTTTACTTATCAAAAAAAATTTATTTAGTAAAAAAAAAAACTAGCCCATTGTGCTCAAATTGGGCTGCAAAATAAGCTGGCCCAGCTTGTAAATCACTAATGCTACGTTTGGTGTGCAAGAATGGAATGCCCATTCCAACCATTCCTTTGTTTGGTATGCAATTTAAAATGGGAATGACCATTCCATTGGAATGAAAATCTATTCTACAACGAAACCTATGGAATGGCCATTCCATTCCCAAGTAATTTTTTTAAACAAATCGACTTTCTAAAAAACCCTCATATTCCAAGTCCAAAAACCACCAACCACCTCCGCCTTTTACCACCACCACCACTACCACTACCACTACCACTACCATCGCCTTCCACCACCACCATCGCCACCGCCACCACCTTCCACCACCGCCACCGCCACAACCACAGCTTTACACCACTGCTGCCTCCTTCCACCACCACCTTTCACCACCACCATCGCCGCCGCCACCGCCTTCCACCACCACCGCCGCCGCCTTCCACCACCGCCATCACCGTCTACCACCTTCCATTACCACCACCGCCACCACCACCACTACCGCCGCCACCGCCACCGCCACCGCCTTCCACCACCCCCACCACCACCACCATCGTCACCACCTTCCACCGCCGCCGCAGCCGCCGCCACCTCCACTGCCTTCAACCAACACCATAGTCACACCACTATCTCCTTCCACCACAACCACCACACTACTGCCACCGCCTTCCACCAACACCACTGCCACCGCCTTCCACCAACACCACTGCCACCTTCCACCACCACTGCTGTCACCACTTTCCACCATTGCCACCACCGCCGCCTTCCAACACCACCACCTACACCACTACCGCTTTCCACCATCCACCACCACCACTGCCACCATTTATTTTTAAAAAATTATTGGAGAATGTCATTTTGTTAATTTAATTTATTTGTTACTAAGAGGGATATTTTGGAGAATTCAATTAAAAATTTATTCCATTCTAAATTTTAAATTGGTCCAACCAAACATTAGAATGGTTATTATCATTCCATTCCTACACATTTCATATTTACAACCAAACAATAGAATGGAATGTCTCATTCTCATTCCATTCCCACTTACATTCCATTTCATTTCTACACACCAAACGCAGCATAAGTAGTAAACATTAATATATTAACTGACTTTCAATAAAGTAACAAGGGTCTTAAAAATATTAAATTATATATATATATATATATATATATATATATATATATATATATATATATATATATATATATTTTAAAGGTACATATAGAATCGAGTCGGGTCGGGTTTGCCACTAAATCCGCCTCTGCCCCAAACCTGTTTCGATTTTTTAATTATTTTATCATACTTGCCCCAAACCCATTTAAAGGGCTACCAAATCAGCCCCATTGGGGCGGGGCGAGGGAAATTGCCATCCCTTCACAGAAGTAGCCCAGTGGTGCTTATCTAGGGCACAACCAAGCAGTGACGGACCCAGAAGTTTTTTTTTTTTTAGTGGGGCAGAGTTGGAATTTTTTTAACCAATATAATAAATACAAATACGTAAATTTTAATTGAAAATATTTCTATTCAATACATTTATAATTGTATTCGATGAATTTTCACTTTTTGTAAATGTTGTATGCCTCATTTTCAATGTCATTAAATATATTTCTATTACTATAATATTTTATAAAAAATACAAACAAGAAATACAAGCTATTAGACAGACCTAGTCACTAAGTTGGCTAAACATGCTTCTTCCTCCCTTCTCTCTCTCTCTCTCTCTCTCTCTCTCTCTCGTCTTTGTGTTGGATTTTAGGACCAAGGATATTTCTATAATTTTGTAGGGGCATTTATTTTTTTGATAAATATTCTGTAGGGGCATTTATACAATCATTAAAAGATAGACATGCAAACCTAAAATAACAAAAAAGCTGAGTGATTGTGGCTCTACCATTGACATGGTAATAGAGAGAGAATTGATTACTCTTTTTTCATGACCTAAACTTTCGTGGGGGTGAGTGTATAATACCATAAAAATTAACCGGGGGCAGTCTTCAGATTTTAACAAAAAATATAGGTATATAATAGAAATAAGAAAAAATTCAGTGGGGGCAGATGCCCCCACTGGGCCTAACGTAGGTCCGTGCCTGCAACCAAGTAAGTCTGCCGTTGAGAGCACAAAAGTTAGGCAACATACTTTTTTTTTTTTTTTTTCCCTAGTTTGCAACAAACATGTTTATTACTCTGCAACGAGAGGCTGTAGTGTAAGTAACACAAGGAGAATGTAGGCCTAGACTACAATTAAAGGAGTAAGGTATAATGTAGGCCAATTCTGATCGCACTTGGCTAACCTAGTGCTGGTATAGACAGACTTCACAAGATTGCGGAAGATAACATCACTCCTTTCTGAACAGTCATTATGTGAAAAATAAACAAAGTTACCACAAAAAAAAAAATCACAATATTTACAAAATGCCACTGTACACCAAGCATGGAGCATGGCCGGTATGCAACAGTTCAAGGAACATAGCAAGTAGCTAGTATGCAACCATGACATAAAAGGCTATTGTTGTAACATGAGAAACTTCATGTAGTAAATTTTTAAAAGTTGACAAATATTATGGAGCACCGAAGAAAGGAAAAGAAGATTGCGGGATTTAGGAAATATCATGTGAGAAACTCACTACTGTATCTGATGAGGCGAGAATGCAAATTACCACAAAGTGAAAAATATCAATGACGTCTAACTAAAGGCATGAAATTAAAACATACCATGAAGGCATGAATGGTGGGCAAACTGAACAACTTTTCAAAGTACAACATGAATGCTTGCATGCCAACACGATGAAAGCAGCCAATACCAGACAAATCTATATGATCGCAAAGCTATCATACTCATAGCAAAATGGCACACAACACAATGAAAATAAATGGAAGCTTCTTGCAACGGACACCCGTGAAGTCATAATTCCTCCTCCAGCTAAGGAACTAATATTAGCAATGCCTTCTTCCAAATATTTAGCAACTTAAATCTCACCCATGTGCTAACCAGAAGTATGAATTATGGAGAGAGATGTAAATCAATTTTGAGTAAATTCATCCACATGTTCTAAACTTCCTATCCCCTTCTAGCACCTTCAATTGTGCTAATTCACAATTACTGAGAAGAACCATCATAATTCATATATTTTTTTTGAGTATATTTTTGGGCAAGAGTTAACCTAGAAAAAGAAGGGAGGGGGGAACATTCTTCTAAAAGAGATATCACAAGAAATTGGTCATTTCACAATAATTGTCGGACCAGACATACGTGGGGAAAATTTTAGTTAGAACTGATAATTGTTTATTCTCCCTCCCTCCTCCCCTCTCACACACGGGAGGTAGAGATTTAATGATCAACATATTACTATACATTAGTCATTCCCTTTTACTTCGAAACAATAAAAAAGAAAAGAGGAAGAAGGAAAAAATAACCCTGCAAGTATACAATTACCCGCACGAGAGAAGACCTTCTGTGGCACATTGTATTGCCAGAAAAGGAGAGAGATATACATAGAAAGAGGAGCTTATAACAAATTGAAAATCAACAGGGGTAGACCTAACCAACACCAAATCACTCTGTCCAGTAGTAAGATTAAGTTTACACAATGGTAAAAATCACTCTGTATCGTTCTTGCCGTAAAGTAAAGATTTATTATCCACAATGGCAAGAGACACAGTTAAGATGAATAACGAGGGGCGGTGTCAGGGAATCAACATAGCATTGTGGGGTGTTAATCTTTTCAGTCCAACGAATTACAAGTTACATGACTATTTGAGTTGTGTAGGCTTCAAATGATTTTTTGACATTTATTTTTGAGTTTGCAAATGTTATTTGTTGTTTATATTTCAATCAACTACTTAACTTATGGGTCATAATCATGGTTAATATTCCAATAAATTCCACTTTTCTTTGGGGACAAAAATTCTTGATCACTGGGAGGGGGTGTTAAGAAGAAGTTTCATCTAATTGGCATGTGGGACTCTGTTGCCAGTTGTACATAAGTTCAAATACTCATAGAACTTCAAAAGATCAAGATAAGTAAATAAAGCATTCCTAGAAAAACTTCAAACCCTAAATGCCATACGGGAAAAAGATCTTCCTGGTCATCTAGTTAGGCGAAAAAAAGAGAGAAGATAGTGGCAAGAAGTGAAGATACAATTATCTCCAAGACAAAAAAAAATCTATAATAGGGTCTGTAAACCCTAATTTAACCAAAAAAAAAAAAAACGAATTTAGAAACTAGGTTTTCTTCTTCTTCCCTTTTTTCACAAAATTTAAACCCATTTAAAGTCCATTCACATTCAAAACCCTAAATCTTGAAACAAACCGTGGAGAATAATTCGATACCTTCAAGGAACACATTGTGTGTATCAATTTATATACATATAAATAAAATATGATGATTAGCTCACCGCTGCTGTCGGCGAGTTCATAGTCCATAACAAGATTGTTCCACCGAGTATAACGATCCCATAAAGTCAGAGAAGAATCTGCGTCAAGTTTCTTGGACGTGAATATTAAATTCAGGAGTCGACTCGAGAGAAGAATATGGATAAATAATGAATTTATTACATGAAAGTCGCAAAAATTATCAGTTAGGGAGAGATAGAGAGAGGGCGTATACAAATTACATAAACTGTATACGGAGTATATATATAGAACCTAATGGGACAATCGACGGAGGGAATGGGGAAATTTAAAGCCACTTTTGGTCTTTTTCAAGTCGGCTTTGATTTGCGGGATTTTATAGGCCCAAATAGAAGGGCATAACAGTCCCCTCCGCCCCGATTAAGGAGGCCCACTTAATGATCTTAGGTGAAGATGAGGTTTAATAGTAGAAACTTTGATTTTTTAAAGAGTACGTTTGGAATTGTTATTAGAATAAAAAAAATTCTTTTATGACATATTATAGTAAATACTTATTACAATTAAATTATTTTTTAATTTATTTAGTAACAATTTTAACCATTAATTTTTTATATTTAAATAATTAATAATTTTACAATAATATCCTCTAATAATGATGTTATCATACTTGATAATAATAACTTTATTAAAGGGTATAATTGTATTTATAAAAAATAAAAAAATAAAAAATTTAATAAAAAAAAATTACTTAAAATATTCCATTTCTATTAAACACTCTCAACTAAATTTGACCATTAAAAGCGCTTCTAATTCTAATGGTTACCAAACAATATAAACGTCAAGATGTAAATAAAAAATTAAATCCAAAAGTAGTTCTTTCATCGGGAGTGGCAGGCACATTAGAAGATTGACTCTTAGGGCCACCGGTCAAATGGGGGCGTGACTGAACCGGCCTGGTCGAACTGGTGCAACTAATTGTTCGGGCCGAACATGTGCACCCGATGGTAATGCGAGTTAACCTAAACATAACACCAATTTCTCTATAAATATCTCATTTTTATTTTTTCATTTAGATATCTTTATGGATTTCATGCTAGAAGATAATCTTTATGTCCGTGAAGTTTTTTGGATGGGAATTTTACCACCACACTGTGTTGTTTGGGAAAAAATATCTATAAGTTTGATCAATATCTTAATCGTACTGTTTCCTTTAACTTCTTAGAAAATAGTATAATAAAACTCTATGATATCATTGAGTTAACAAAGATAGAGAAAATTAGTTAGAAACGATAAACTGAATTTCTCTGATCGACATCTACGTAACCTTTTAGATCACAATGTAACCATAAATATAGTTGATGGCTATTAAACAAAAGATAAAAAAAAAACTCCTGAACATTTAATACAGAATCACTTTTCGGTTATACAATTCTAAGGACTTGATTGTCCGAGGATTCTCGGTCGGCATCCCACCGGTGCCAATTGAGGTGACATAATTTCTATTGTTTTACAGGTAAACGTTGTCGTTCTAAATCGCGCTGATTTTCACTTCAACAAATGTAATGTAGTTTTGCTATATATAAATTAAAATTTAAAGAACATACCGTAGTTACCGACGCAAAAAATAACACCAAGATGGGTGATGGGAGTAAATTATATAAAGGTGTTGATTTCCATGTTAAATGTTAATCAACAAAACAAGAAGATGGTTGATGAATATATAATTGAATTATTAGTAAGAGTAATGAAACATTAGCAGATGAACCAGCTAAGACTTGGTGGTTAAAAGATACAGACATGCTATTTTCAATGTCAGGTACAGTTAGGTCACAGTGTCATATATTCCCACTACAATGCATTATTTCACCTAAATTTAGAGAAGATTGAAGAAGCTACAAGATGAGGGACAAGCATAATACACTTATCATAAGGCGATGTTTGGCACTGAAGATTTCAGTGATGAATATTGACAAACAAACTGATAATTAAGTTGACGTGGAGAGGGAATTGAAACAATAACAAAGATCTATTAATATCTCTTTCAAAATTGTAGCGGATAAGGGAATGGGAGGAATTTCAGACTCAAACGTAGTCATCGCTTCATCTCTTATAAAAATAAAGTTAACCAATTAACTTGAAAGGTATAACATACGTTGATCGATTACTAACTTGATCAGAGTATACCTGACCGACAAAACGTGGATACTTATTTTGATTATCACTTCTCTTTATTTGAGGGACATAATTTGAATAGTGCCACAATTTGTCATCAATACAAACATTTTCTGCACCAAAATTGTTATTATTTTTTCTAATGCAACATGGTTGAAGAAGAAGAATTCTCCAAAAAAAAAAAAAAACTTGGTTGAAGAAAACAAGTCCCATTTAGCTATAATGAGGTTTTTTCTTTTTTCTTTTTTTGTTCACCAAGATGCATAATCGATGGGGTGTTATTATAAAAAGTTCAATATATAATTCTTGAACTCCATGTTACATATTCAACCATATGTATATCGATATTGGAAAAAGAAGATCCTTCAAAGAAAATAATAATTTTTAGGTGATAAGCCAGCTAGGACCCTAAAAGTAATGGGGCTAAAAGATTGTACACATGCTATACTTTGAATAATAGAAGACCTTTACAACTAAATCGGTTGACTAGTGCAGTGGTACTAGTACCACAGATTCACACATAAAAAATCTAATTAATTAAATTTAAAGAACTGATTAATTATAAATTCACACATAAATTTATAACAAGCATAGTTGGTGATTAGGATTCACGTGTTTAATCACATGAATTTTATAGTTTAATCTGTGTTTGTAGTCAGAAAATATATAGTAAATTAGTAATAGTCAATTCAGCATCACATGATCCGCTGCTTCCAAGTTGCAACAACCAATTCAAGATTAGGGAAATTTTTCATTAAGCGATCTATATATATACTAGCTTTCTTTCATTAACTATTCACAAACACAAACATTTGTTACACTTCAAAATTTTAATATGTACATATATATTTTATCATAAGGTCGTGACAAACCACATGCAGTGAGATCAGCGAGCATGCATATATGCTGTCATATATATATAGATAGATAGATAGATAGATATAACCTACTCTCACCCTTCCATCTTTTTGTTCACACAACCAGTAGTGATCAGTACTCTGATGAAGATCAGCTGCAAAACTCTGGGTGTTCTGATGATATGTTCTTTGATTCTAGTTCACATGATCTTGATCATCATGTGCTCTTCATTACATATTCAGTACCATGAAAAGAGATCATACCAATCAAGGAAATTGTTGTTCTCTACAAGTAGTGATGCTGTGTTTGAAGATCTACACAAGCTGAGTGCTGCAGCCACCAAAGATCCTCAGAAATCTGTTGATCAAAGCCTGAGGACGGCGCCGCAAAGCGTCCCCAACCCTACCCAGAACTAGCAACTTTGATCATCTTTACCAAATTTTGTAGGATCCTAACAGGGAAGAAGTTATCTTTCTTGGGTCTTCATTTTTGTTCTAATCTTTCTTTTTCCAGTAACAATCAGTTTATTTATAGTCTTTATTATTTTATTTGATTATATATATAGATATATATATTTTCAGCGTTGATTTGTTATTTGTATTGTAGACTTATATGACTATGACCTGCGGCATGCATGTCTCAAGAGTGTACAAGAAAACATGTAAAATTAATTTGGCAATTAGTTCTGTTATGATTAAGAAATATGTTTGTTTTTTTTAATTTTTTTCCCTCAGAGTGTGATTTTAAAGCCAGACCTCTGCCAACGTGGCTATGGCTTAGGGCAAATTATGTTTGATTATTGATTAGTAAAAATTGATGATAAATAATGTAGATGTTTCAAGAACGGATTGTACCCAATAATGAATTATGAGCAATGGAAAAACTAAAATATATTGTTCTAATAGTTTCCAAAAAAATGTTTCCAATAAAATGTTTTCCCTTCCATTCTATATGGAAAATAGCAATGATTTAGTCCAACTGTGACTAATTAGTTCCTGGATTCTAATTAAATTGCTTAAAACTTGCATTATTGCCCAAAATATAGCTACAACGTTGCCCTTCACTTATGATGACCAGGATTCAAGAACTCGGTTTTCTAAAATAATTTCAGGGTGATTTAGGTGGCAAATCATTACCCTCAACACAATGATCCACACACACGGAGTATGTGTGTGTAAATATTGATTTGACAGACATCAACTCTAATTTATTTGCAAATTGGACAACAGACAGAGAGCATCCTTAGTCCCATATTTGGGCCACGAATCGTAGTTTGAGCCGGTACTAGTTATGGGCTTGGTTTATAATAGCTTATTGTGTATTTATGTCTACTTATTGGGCCTACTGCTACTTACCATGGATCCGAGTTGATGAAAATGGGCTCCACCTAATCATAATGAGTCTTGTAGACTTGTAGCATGTACCACGTATCATATTATTCTTCAAAATTTTGATAGTGGGTTTGTAGGAGAAGCATGTTGCAAAAAGGTAGTCCTAAAAGAAGCACCATTACTTTCTATACCATCATTTCTCAATCTTAAACTTTGGGGCTTCCTCCGAGCATCGACAACTGCCTTTTTGCTTTCTTAAACTCTGAGATGCTGCATTACGCAAATAGTCTAAAGTTATGTTCGGATGCGTAGAATTGATGACTTAAAATTTGAATTAAAGAAAATTCAATTCAAAGTTTAAACTATTTTTTCTCCAATTTCAATTTCAATTCCAATTCCATGCAATTTACTTTCCTTTTAAATTTTTTATTTGTCAAAGTGAATGAAACCGAATATGTTCCAAGTCCCTGAAAGACTTGAACACTCATAAATTTATTTTTAAAAGTAGAGGAGATACTACTAAATTACAACTATTGGTTGGAAGTATCAAAACAAATGAATGATTTCATTTAAAACTAGGTTCAATTTTAGTAATTGCACTTGACTCATGGTTTGCAGTATCGGTCACGGTCGCGATCGCGGTGTAACGGATTCGGACAAAATCAGTGTAAACTGACCGATACGAATCACGTATCGAACTTAAAAAAAGATCGCGTATTGACCAATATTGCAAACCATGCTCATGCCTAATTAAAATGAGCCCTTTGTAGGCATGTACCGCACTAGCTTTATTGCTCCAGTTTAAGGTGTGAAGAGTCATACAGGCCACAACATTTTAGATGATAAGTAGAAAGACAACCCCACATCTTCTCCTACTCTAAACACTTATCCAAATAGGAATAAAATCCCAAGAAAATTGAGGCTTTCACTTTTATGCAAAGGCAATTTCATAGAATCAAGGACAGGGAGACCAAAGGAACCAAATTGCCTCTGCTGATTGATTCTTTGAACTCTCTCTCTCTCTCTCTCTCTCTCTCTCACACACACACACACACACACACACACACACACACACATATTAAAAAAGCAAGAAAAGAAGTTTTGGAATAAAGAAACACTGGAGATGAAAGAAGCATTGTTGATGCCTCAGCACCCCACTTTGCATCCGAAACAACTCTGCCTAAAAGCATCACTTGACTGGTTTTAGTTCTTCTAAAGCATAAGATGAAGTAGTTCTTTTATTTTTATTATTATTATTTTTTTTTCTGTTTTTTGTCATTGGTAAGAAATTCAAATACACTACTTTGCTCTTTTGAAAACTCGAACGTTCACTATTCACTTTAAAAAGTAAAAGAAATGACAATGCATTATTGACAGTGCCATGTGTAAATATTCACAAACATTGTATACTTTATGGTGAAAGTGCATAAGAAAGAACAGGATATATATATTTAGGCATTTGAAACTACAAAGATTCGATTCGTAACCAAGGGGTTACCAAGTGCAGGTAAAGAGTGAGAAATGATGCATAATGCAAGAAGACTTTTTAGTTACTTTCCAAATCATAATATGAAGTATTTATGGAACAACAATATATATATATATATATATATATATATAATATAGCTGGTTCTATCCGGTACCACCAATTCAGTTTTGATAGTGATCCAAACTGCTGCGCAATATAGACTAGTGATAATTGAACTATAATCGTGCTTTATTGATAATTGAGCCCTGCAAGAAAATGATAATTGAACTATAATATACATGATAACACAGTCAAATATAGTAAATATGGATAATGATCTATAAAATTAATTAATCCGCCGTTTCAACTTTTGTAAATCACTTCACTTCTCTGGATAAAATATACTCAATTAATTAATAATTAACGCACTGTTTTAGTTTAGTGTGTGTTACAGCTTTTTCACTCGAAATCAAAAGCGCATTAAAAGGGGCCCCATATTGAGAGAAACTTATTCCAAAATTAATATAAAAAGGAGGGGCCGACCTGGTCCTACTTAGGCTAAGCTTAATTTGCGGATGGACCTAAATGATTATTAAGCGAATCACAACAAAAATGGGTTTCAACAACTATAATAATAATATGACACGTACTCAACATACTTGCAATTGGCATGACAAACCACTGCTTCAAATCATTCAAAACCAAAACCTTCACTATTGTAGTATTAGGTGAGACACTGAGTTTGGTGCTTTCAATATCAAAAAAATAAATAGAGGGCCAATAAGAAAACTAGAGACAACTAACGTCTTTTTTGTTTGAATGGGAAATTTATGCACTAGTCATCTGTAAAGACACAGGGTGTTATAGTACTTTTACACATACCACAAAAACTAGCACTAATACCTGCAAATTTTACTCAAAATTAGCACCAGAAACTTATCCAAAATCCATCACTAATAAGTCAAAATTTCAAGAAAACTACCAGGCTCTAGGGATTTAGAAGCTTAATTAATTTCCACCAGCATAACAATAAACACCAGAATTGAACAATTCTCCACACCCCCCATCATCTACAATTCTCCAATCCCCATCTTGGAGTACACAAAAAAAAAAAAAAAAATTGTAACAAAAGTCAATAAGAAACAAAAAGAGAAAATAGTTATAAAGACCCTTCTCACACACTTCTAGCCATCATTTCTTGGAATCTCCTGTAAGATTCTTGTTTCTCCAACTTGAATTTCTCATGGCAGTTTGCAATGAACATATCAGCGAGCCGATCAATCTCGTTCATGTCCTCTGTCTTAGAATTGTCACGAACCTTCTCTTCGAGCCAATGGAGGTAACCGGAGAGCTGTGACTCCGCACTATCATCACACTCGGTAGAAACAATAGAATTCCATGTAGAATCATAATAAACATGGCTTGTAGGAAACCTGTCAAGAGGCATTGGCAAGACATGAGAAGAGCACCAGTTATAGTGCATTCGAAATGAACCAAAGGTTTTCTTCTTCTTCTTCTTCTTCTTCTTCTTCTTCTTCATCTTCATGGGGTATATGAAGTGAGAGAGTGGGATTTCCTTAAGAAGCTCAATGAGAATGGACTTTACTTTGGAGAGAGCACGAGCCACGCGACACACACGTGACAAGATGAGTGTGTGAACTAGGGTTTTGAGTTTCATGGAGCTTAAGGTAGAAGATGGTGGTGACTTCACGGAGAAAACATGGAGAGAATGGAAGGCCTTTTGGTGAGACGGACCATCCATGTTGGGTGGGAAGACTGGGAAATAATGGTGTCTTGTTCAAATGGTTTTTTATAAAGGGTCTTGATTTCTAAATAGCCACTTGATGTTAGGTGATTTAAATAAAAGTGCCAACCACTTTGCTGTTATGGGTAGTGTGGCCTACCCTACCCCTCCTTTTTATCTCTCCTGAACCATATATACTATACCATACAATGGGCTTAAACATGGGTGCTACAACTTGTTTGGTTACAGAGCTAAAAAATGAAACTCATGAAGGAAAGTCTCATGTTCAAAAGGTGTTTGGACTATGTGTTTGTTTGATTGGAAACTCACCAAATGGACTAGAACCCAAATTTGTAGTGTAGTATAGCTTCCAAAGATGTTACCACCATGTTTGTGAAACCTTATATATCATTACATGCATTGGAAAAGATTTTTGGACTGTGTCTGTAAAGCAATCGGTGACAAACAAACATCCCCAAGGGATTTTCAGGAGGAACATGCAAATAAAAGAGCCGCGTAAAATTTTATGAAATTGAGGCACATTTCTTTAAACTAGTAATTCAAAAAGAAAAGGAAAACACAGAAAGACGAAGGAAATCCAGTGGGAGTAACTCGAAGAGGTAAACAAGGCTGATTCTTCGCCGAAATTGCAAGCTCAATGTTAACAAATACTGTACAATAATGAGATATAAACGTGTCTAGATATATAAATATGTATTATATTTAGTCACTATTCAATAATAAAATGTTGTAATTGAGACAACTATTACTACTTAATATCAATCGTTTTCCAACAACTACTACCATATCCCTTGGGAACATCAAAGAAAAAAAAATGCAATCAACATCGTGATCCTCTATGGTTTGTCCTAATTTTCAAATGAAACAAAGTTCTGTTGCTTGCAGAAAATTAGAATAGCACACTAGTCAGCTAGGTTTCTAATAATTGTATAGGGTAACAGCAAAACAGAACTCAAATATTATTAAGGGTAAAGTGCAAATAACCCCCTGTACTATTGACAAATTGCAACTAACCCCCCTAAACTAAAAAAAACCCCCTAAATTATGAATTTGTTGCATTTCAGTCCATTCCGGTGACCGACTTAACCGGAAAAATAAAAAGTCTGAATTGCCCTTATGATTATATATATATATATATAAAGAAATAAAATAATAAATAAACATATATATATATATATATATATATATATATATATATATATATTTCTGGTGTGTTTCTGAATTTATATATATGTGTTTATATATATATATAACATTGGAGATTGAAGAGAGAGAGAAGCATCAGGCTGGAGATTGAATCATGAAGAAAATGAAGGAAAAAGATGGTGGCGGCGGCGGCGATTATGGTGACGGAAGAGGAGGTAAGTCGGCGATTATGGTGACGATGCGGAGTCGACGCGTCAAAACCCAAATCATCCTCGTCGCCGCTGGGATCTCGCTGCCGTCATCTCCTGCGCCTGCCCCGCCACCGTCTCTTGCGGTGACAGCTGGAATGAGCTCGGATGGTGGAGAGGACCGGCGAGCAAGGTGGGCTGAACGGCAATGGGCTGGTTCGGCCATGGTTAACTCGCGGCGATGGGCTGGTTGCGGCTTAGCTGCACAGCGGCCGAGCTTCGCCTCATCCACCAACCTCCCTGTTCCGATCGGGACGGTCACCCACTTCTCGTTTTCATCGACCCCAAATTACTCCGCAATCATTCTCCACAAGTGCTTCCACTTGAACAGATCGCCGTTGCTGCAATTGAAAGCTTCGTTGCTCGCATACGGATCCATCGCCGCCCATACTAGTGCTCCGCTATCAGACCGGAATTCGACGCCACCGAGTAGCAGTTCCATACCGCCTTCGTTCCCGAGGGAGAACCAGAGATTGTGATTGAAGGGGGTGATGGCAGTGGGTTAGTGGGGGTTTGGTTTCACGGTGTGTGATGGGTTTGATGGAGAGAAGGTTAGGCTGTGGTTGGTGATGACGGGTGATGGTGGTGGCGGGATTGGGGTGGTGGCTGTGGGTTTGTGTACTGGTTCGATTGGGTTTGGTGGTGTGCCGTTGAGATGCCGATGGAGGTGGTAGTGATGGTGGTGGGTTTGATTTCGTTTAACGGTGTGTTTTGGCATGAGTTCAGGAGGGTTTCGTGGTGGTTATGTTGGTGGTTGCGGACGGTGGTGGTGGTTATGTTGGTGGTTGCAGAAGGTGGTGGTGGTCGTAGACGACGGTGGTGGTGGTTATAGGATAATTTGGTATTTTCATATATAGAAGGGCATTATTGTCCAAAAAACTTAGTTTGTCTGTCGCGTGTGAATCACGCGCTCATTTTTGGACGGCCGGTCACCGGATGGGGTGATCTGCAACTTTTTTGTATAATTTGAGGGGTTTTTTGCATTTTTGGTAGTTCAGGGGGTTAGTTGCAAATTTCCCCATAGTTCAGGGGGGTTATTTGCACTTTACCCTATTATTAATTGAGCCTTGAAATAGTCCTAATTGAATTCCTAACCCCATCCCTTATTTCTTTTCAAATGCTATGCATGCACTGATATGGCTTTGGCAAAAACGATATAGAATAAAAAGATGATACTAAATCAAGGCATATAATGGTCCATGACTCCAATCACACTTAAACATGTCCACAAGATTTTTTTCCCCTACTCAAATGTAAAATCTAAATTTTCCTGTTCTTTTAGAGGGACTAATTTTTAAATGTGTAGAGATAATAAATTGTAAAGTGAAAAAAAAAAGAGAGAAGGTAAAGTAGTAGGGTGCTTCTGCTGACATTAGCAAGATTGGGTGAGAATCTGAAACAAAGAAAAGAAAGGAAAGCAGGTAAAACACTAAGCCTACTTTAGTCTTGTACACAGATATATATCTTCACATTGGAAGATTGGAATACATCAACTTTCCTTTATGTTATTCCCTCGAATCACTTGTCACCATCATAAAAGTCCTAATAGAATTCAAACTTTCAGCTTTCTAGGTCTTAAGAGATTATAAACTCCTATTTTTCATTCTGTTTCTTCACCGCATTCATAGTAAAAACACTTTCTAAACCTTCCTGAACTTGTACATAGTCTGATATTCCCTGCAGAACCGGTAAGAATAACAGTTGCCAAACACTTTTTTGCCACGAAGCCTCAACAAACGGTTCATGCCATTGACAGTACATTACCAATGCTTGTACAGCTAAAATGTCTAACATGCTTAGATAAAGAAGATCTGGACATGGGAAATACTGATAAAAAAATATGCAACTTTCAGAACGCAATTGCGCTATGGTGCAAAAAGAAAATGCTACAATTAAACGCATACTCGATTCAGATAAAACTGGTCTTTTTTTTTCATGGCAAATAACTCCCGCAAACAACACATACTTGAACCCTCTACGTTTCACTTTAACAGGAGAGGAGACAAAACTGACTTGTCACATTTTAAACAAAACCTTCTATATAAGCAATTTCTCATATGAACACTATGCAGGTCCACAATCAGATTGAGTGATCATTATTCCAACCATAAAACCGTACTTGAATATGCAGCCCCCTTGAATCTTCAAATTGAGTGCTAGTTGAGAGCACTAGATCGGTGAACAGAGGATTTATGTTGATGTGTAACATAGTAAATGGAATCTCTTCATCCTCCAGATGGACTCAACCTTCAAAATATTTGATTCAACAATCCCATCAATCATCATGATCCTCATCTTTTGCCTTCATAAAAAATCATGAAAATCCAGAAATACTATAATCAATACGACTAAATTTCATTATTTGATGTATTTTTGAGGAATATATCATGGTGGCAACGAAAGGTACAGGGTAGATAATGAACAGCGTGTCTAAGGGTTAAGGGAGATGATCATGGTGTCATCTTTTATCTGTTCCATTGCACTTTTATTTTCACAAACTGTTCCAACTTTCAATACTGGATTATCTAACAAATTTTAATCTGTTAGAGTGCATTAAGGATGGACAAAAACACAAAACTCGTATGGTAAGAAATAGAGCTGAACCAGAACGAATGAAAATAATAATCTATTAGTTGTACCTGTACCCATTTTCAATTCAATATTTAACCTATTTTTAAACATGATAATATGATTTATCAAGCAGTTATTACAATTTCAGGGATCACCAAGAGCTCCCTAATAAAGGCTGATCAAAGATCAGATGAGGGGTGCGGTGTTGCTTAATCATGGATGACCGAATGCCCATAAACACAAGAACAAACACACACAGAGCATGAACAGTTAATGGACAACAACGTAAATATCAAAATAAGATCTTACCTTTTTGTTGGGCAAAGCTGTTAGGATTCATTGAATCATCTATCTTTTTGAATGAAAAATGAAACATCCATATTGAGACCAAGAGCTCATATATAGGCTGCCCACACTTTTGGTCTGTTTAGTAATGTTCTTGAAAAGGGAAACATTTATAATTATTGAAAGCTTCAATTACTTATCCCAGCAATCATTTGCACATGGAGATGTGATAAGTTCACAAATTCACATACATGTATGCATGATTAAAGCCAGTATAGGCGTATGCATATGACCTATGTTTTGTTTGCATGCAGTGAATTATGACAAATAAATAATGAGATACTAAAAAGACAATTTTAACCTTACAGAAGTCAAGGCTCACAAACTTAGAATTGAAGCACAGTTAGCAACATCCTAATTAAACTCATAATGAAGCCTTGCAATCATGGATTTCAATGACCTACCAATGAAGATCTCACTGGAAAACTTTGCATATATCCTCATATTCAACAGACTGGAGCACCCTGCCATCATATAAACCCTTCTCAATCTGCACCTTGGCACAAAAATTCTGTGTCTACTCAAGCAAGCATGCACTTGGTCCCCGATATGCCCCATTAACTATTCTCAATAAAACCCTAATTTGTGGAATCACTGTTTCGAGCTCTTCCTGATCAATCCTTAGCACTCGCTTACTTTCAAGCATTTCAATTTCCCCCACGTATTTATCAATCACCTTACGCACAACACCCTTTTGCTTATAGAACCCCTTTTCAGCCAGTGCCTTGCTCATGACATTAACAATGATTCCTTCACATAATCAATAATCCTTTCTATTAGTCTGCGCCTTTGCCTTCTCGTTCTCTCTCATCAAATCATCCAAAGCAGATTTACTACCTCCCCCAACCCTTTACTGATTTGCCGTTGTCTTTGACTTTCTCTCTGTTAGCATCATTCTCCGCCTCTTCAAATACCAAATTGGAGCTCTTGCCTTTTTCTTTTTCAATTTGTTTTGAAGAGGAACCAAGTGCAAATGCAATTTTCTAACCACCCTCTGACTTTAGCAGTGGCAGCAGTGCAAAGCCCAAAGATTGTGCATCCCCATTTGCCACGGTCATTAACTGTTCTGCCCTTTCGATTTGCTTTCTAATTTCCCTCTCTTGCTTCTCTTCCTCTACAACACCAGCCTTAATTCGCTTATTTTTCATCCTTTCCCTAAAAAGGGTCTCCGAGTCTCTATCTATATAAGTAATAAACCACCCTTTCGGGGTCTCCTCAACCTTGCACTTGCCAGTTCGACCCAAATACTTCATAAACTCAGTCAACGTAGTCCACTGAGTGGAATTCATATGAATATGATGACGATCCAAACTATATTCATTGTATACAACGGTGGCTGCGATACAGCTAAAACGGTGGCTGCGATACAGCTAAAACGGTGGCTGCACTTCATGTGCTTAAGGAAGGTGTTCTCAAACTCCTTGGAGTAGCCATCTATGATTCGGTTAGGGCCTTGGCCAAAGACCTGCATTTGGCGTTGGTGAGTCTCACTCATACAATGGCACTTAAAGCCGTTCTCGTCCCTGCACTGTTTCTGACACATCTGGCAGTATCATTGAAGATTCTGGAGACCCTTCGCCTTTATTTGGTTCGCAATTTGCCTTGGGTGTTAAAAATTTGTTCTTTCCCATTGAAATTCCCAAGCAAAGCCAGAACTTTGTCAATGCAAGAACAGGATGGATCAATTCAGACCACTATTCCACAGATTGGCTGCAAAATTTAGAAAACCCTCATAATTTTATGCCAATGTTAAAGAAACCCTAATATAGATTTCCAAAACCAACCTAATTATTGGGCGACCAAATCAGAAAAAATCCAAAAGCCCGTTTCTAAGCATCGATGTAAAGACAAGCCCTCACTCCAAATCTTCATGTTAAAATCATACAAATAACATAACCGGAAATAGGGATGTCAACGAGCTGAACAGAGGTAAAGCCTGTTTGAGCTAGCTTAGGTGGTGCAGCAATAGTGTTTGAGATTGGCTCAAGTTCCAGTCTAGCTGCATCATCAGTGTTCAAGAATCATTATATTTCATACAATTTTAAGGGATATTACTTGATGCAATGGTAAAAGATCATGCTATCAAGTGTAAAACTGCAGGTCCATGTCTAAAGACTACCAGTATGTGTAGATGGTATCAAATGTTACGTTTATATCGAATTTGTCCCTCCCAACACTCTCAATATGCAGGGAACAACACTAAGTATTGGACTCTATTATATTTCCATTGTAATTCAGGATGTTACTATTACTTGAGAAAATACTTGAATGAAATTTAACTTAAATAAGGTGAAGTGGAAAAAGACTTTACCATCTCTTCATGTAAGAAGTAGGAAAATCTCTCCACTATGACATTTGAACTACTTCTTGCCTTATCGTTATATATATTAGGATCGACGTGTCTGGTTTGGATTTGTCCGTCAAATCCCATACCCAAACTATCAAGTAATGTATGGCAGCAAGAAATTCGAAAAGAAAATTAAAAACCATATCTCCAACACGATGGCAAATAGTGAGGCAATTTCATTTCTCATGATTGCTTGACTGATGCTTTCAACAAGTAAATAAATGGAAAGAATCATTCAAGATCTCATAGTCACTTAATTTTTAAAAAATTTCCAATACACAAGGGAATCAGGTTAATGGCTATTTAAAGAGAGCAAAAACCCAATAACTTATAGCGAAATTGAAAACAGTGAACAGTTACATCATCATGAATCTAATTCATGCAGTCCACATAGTGAAATTTAAATTAAGAGCCGAAAGTAACGGGATTATCCATCTCATAACACCAAGAAAATCGCACTTTATTGAACCATACAACATTTTATGCTGCTCGCGTACCCTAATTGAATTAAACAGCGAAAGTAACCCTAATTTATCCTTTGAAACAGAAATTGAACAATGCGACCTTTTATATGAAACGAAGATAAATCGGAATGCTTTAGAAGTCATTAAAAATATAAAAAAGTCATCAATCAAGTTACACATTATATATGAAAAATTGTACATTCGAGATGGTAATGAAGAAAAACTAACCAGTTCTGGCACTGGACACGTGCCCTTTTTAACAAGAAACGAAACTTGAAAATCTACAGAAAAATTAGGGTTTCTGAATGAAGACGATTAGGGTTTGTTTTCAAACACCAATCAATTTTGTGATCTTGACGGTAAGAGTAAGTGAAAGATTACGAAAATGGCCTTTAGGAAAGATTATTTAATTTTAGAGTAAAGTGCCGCCAAAAATAAATAAATAAAACCCTTAACTATGTTTAAAGTTTCTAAAAGTAATATTCTAATGTCTAAATTATATTTTATTAAAAAATTATAATGTCATTTCTTATTGAATTATATTTATTTTTTTATTAAAATAAATTATGAAAAAAATTCAGACTAATTTAAAGACAAGTTTTTTTTAAATTAAATTTGCATAAATTTATCTTTAATTTTTAATATTAATTGTTTAAATAAATATCTTAAATACAAAATTTTTAAAAAAATTAATTAATTTCTTAATTTTTTATGAATATATTATATGAAAAAAGAAAGTATTTTTTATTTAAGTAATTTATTAATTTTTAATATGTTAAAAAAGTTTAATATGGGTTTAATAAGTTTTATTTTAAATAATAAAATTCTAATCATAAGTTAATATTTTAGAAAATGATAATTATAAATTTATTTATTATTTATATTTTTATGATAAATTGATACTAATTATGAATATATATATATATATATAATTAATATTTATATAAAAGAAAATATAATAAAAATAATTTAATAAGAAATTTTAATTCGAAATATTAGGACTCTCTATTCACATAAAAGAATATCATTCTAAAAGGAAATTACAATAGAGAGAGTTTCTTTCCAACAAAAAAAAAAAATCCTCCCACTCTGTGGAATTGATCCCGAATGTGAGCTTTATGCCACTTGCTTCATTGGCCGGCTATAGCTTGGAATGCCCAATGCATTCAATACCTACTCCTCCAAAGGATTCTCTCCATTACAAAATATATATATATATATATATATATATATATATAAAAAGAAGTAAATTGCACTTACACTCTTAGAGGTTTTGGTCAACATTACTTGACAAATGATCAATAACTTTTTTTTATATTGACACCTCTTGAGGTTTTAAAAATATGCAGTGAAATCCCATCCTAACCTCAAAAATCATATAAAATTACATTTTAACCCTTTGATTTATCAACAACTCTATTTAAATTATGAAATTATAAATTTAATCTCTTAATTAAATTTAATGGACCAATTTCTTCCATAGGTATAGATATAATTTATATAAAATAATACTTATACTATCATAACTATCACCACAACATAAAAAATAAAAAAAGAAAATTATTATTTTTATTTTATATTATTTTTTTGAAATAGCTAGATAGTTATATACCACCATAACCACCACATCCAAACACCAAAATTGTAAAATAATAATAAATAAATTTGAAAACAATCATTCCCAATCCATACTTATACGTTCCAAACGCCAACAGAACCACCACAACACCAAGACACCACCACCACCACCACGCTAAGACGACAACACCAACACACCCCGAAGCTACCATAACCACCATGCCACCACCACAATAGAAAAAATAAAAATAAAAATTTTAAAACACCCCTGATAACCTAAACACTACCATAACCACCACGACACCACAACAACCACCACCAGAGTAGAAAAAAAAATTAAAATCAACCATGGCCACCACAACAGGGAAAAAATAATAATAATAAGCAGCCACGTCCAACCTAAACACCATCACCACCACCACCACCAGCCATTACCACAATAGAATTTAAAACAACAATTGCTGTTTTTATCTCAACATTCCCATCCATTATCTTCTCTCATCTCACACACACTTTTATTCCCTTATTCATCTCAATCACAAATACAACACCACCACACGGCAATATTTCCCCCCCTAAGGTTTGTGAATTAACTTGCTTTAGTTGTTATCTCCTCTACCGCCAGTTACGTTTCCCTTCATCGACCACCAGGGCTATTATTTTGGGGTAAAGTTAGAGATTATGGTAGAAAAATAGACTTAATGATGAAGGTGGTTTCGTTAATTAACAGGGCTATTATTTTGTAAATTAATTGAATTAAATAATTAGGGACAAATATGACATTTGAAACCACATGGGATGTCATTGTTAAGAAAATCGCTGAGCAGCATCTGAGTGACATTGACCGAAATTTCAGGAAGTGTCAATGCAATTTATCCTAAAAAAAAATAGCCTTACCTACTTGACTCACCTGTTTGTGAGTGAATTTCAAATTTTTTTTTTTTAAAGTCCAAAATGGGGTGTTTTAATATTTTTACTTGGAGAAATAATTAACAAATAATGAGTAATGATATTATAACTATTTAATTATTTTACCCTACCATTTTCATTCCAAGTATAAAAGAAATGAATGTTCATAATTTTATATTTATTTTTCTAGTCTTGAATGCTTGATCAGGATGATCGATCAATCATGAGAAAGCGGGACCACCATCCACCCCAATACCATTGTGCCGTTTGAAGCAAAACCTCAGTATTTCTTCTAGAGAATCTCCTAACTAGAAAGAGATTGTTTAACAAGAAAGAATTCGATTAAGACGTTGGACGTAGATATAGGTACCCTTCTGAAATGAAAAACGACCAAGACTGCATTGGTAGGCACTAGGCAGTCTCCATCGAAAAGGTTAAATCTAAATGTATATTTTATTACTTCATGAAAACTGTTGCCTTAATAGGTATTACCACCACTTGTCTTTTCATTATGTTCTTTTCCTCATGTAGGAGAAAAATATATTCTTTTTTTTATAAATATATATTTTTACTGTCTTTTAGCTAATTTTACCTTATGCACCAATTCAAATATAACTAGTTACCATCAATCCTTGATGGACTGTCATCATGGCTTGCATCATGTTCTTTAGTTAAATTTGTGAGCGTTGTTTCCACGGTTTGAAAGTAGAAACAGATAAAATTATCAATAGGTCAGTGGTCTAACAGGTTCTTATTTTTTAAAAGGAAGTTAGGAGTTCGAGGATTGGTGGAGGCATGTGTGTGTAAATATCAATTAAAAAAAAAAAAATATATATATATATAGAGGAAATCCCCCACAAGCATACATACATATATATATATATATGGTCGATGCATAAAACACCTCTATAGTATAGTATCACACCCTTCGTGTGCAAAAAAAACTCTTACAATTTTAATTTGGCGTAAATAAGTCCCTCCTAACACTTTTAAGTTATATATTATTTTTTTAAAGAATCATTTTTATGAAATGATGAAATACATGAAGGGTGTAATACGCATTGTAAACATATTATATGAGTATTTTTTGCATTTTATAATCAATTGTTATTTTGAATCTTTTGATCTTAACAGTTAGATTTAATTGAGAACGTAATTTATCATGATTTGAATAATATAATGACAATAGGTGATTAAATATCCATTTGTTTGTTTATTTTTTCCCAAAAAAGATTGAATACTCATTTGTTGCTATGTAAAATTATATATATATTTCTGATAATTTATTACAAATTCTAAAGTTTGAAAAATTAAATGCATAATGTTTATATATAATGAATAAGTATCTATAATTTATTTTTTTAATTATATATTTTAATGAAAATTGATAACTATATTAAAATTTAATTGGGAATATTTGTTTTCTTTTTTATAATTATTAAGAACAAAAGTTTTCGTTCCATATGATATATTGTACACTAATCTAACAATTGTGACAATACAAATTTTATTTTATTTTTTAAGGGAGAATACACTGTAGTGGAAATATATAGAGAATTTATTTTTTCGAAAAGGTGAGAGAAAATTTTTTAAAATGGGTTAAATATAGTTAATATGCACATAACACACTTATACTATTAGATTATTAGTATGCACACCCCCTCGGAGCATTTTCTCAAATTCGAAAAGGGCAAATCGAACATTACAACATTACTTTATGCTTGATTGAGGATCTTTTCACACAAAATTTAAAAGAATAGGGGTGTTCTTAGCACATTTTTTCAAATAGGAGGTAAAAGTACTATGCAAAATATTTTTATATTGAAATTCCCAAAGAGACTGTAGCCTAGTGGGTGAGAGTTGAAGTTCCCATAGGTGAGGGTATGAATTTCCTGCCAATGAAAAAATAATAATAATAAGGATTGAAATTCTTAGATAGCACTGAAATGATAAAATGATTTTCAACAACATGATTCATGTTAGACTTGTGAAGCGAACTACCTGAAAGAATCTTGTATAATGTGTTTGGACGATCAAAAGGAATTCAATTATAACCAGATGGTGATATTTACAAAGGAATTAATCTTTTTAACCTCTTTACCCAAAACGCAATAGCTGAGAGTAACACTTTGTGATGGTGATATCAAATACAATAATATTGACAACCTTCTTTGTATCCAATAAATATAATAAACATTAAAACATTAATAATGAAATTGCTTTTATGTTTCTGGTGTTTCATTGTATTAAAGTCGTAATTTACTAAGGAGAGACGAACACTTCGGTTTTGTCAAACAATCTATATAATTGGTCTGGTTAATAGTAATTCAAAAGCCAGCAATATATTGTTGGACTTCAGTTTTGATCATTTTGTAGATACACACACACAGAAGATTGATTGCCAAGAATGAATTCAGCAACCATGGACCCATGAATGACTATAATTTTGAGTAGTTCACCAACAGAAAAGTTTTCGTACTCAACAACAGCCTTAACTCTTTAATTAAGACATGGGAATATTCACTCGAGCACCACCAAATGAGGGAGGATCACAACAACCAAACAATGGGCAAGCCAATTCATCCTCCGGAGGATCACAACAGCCAAACTTTGGGCATGCCAATTCATCCTCCGGTGCCATTATGAGCCGTACAGGTTCACTATCTTCTGTTTTTTATTCAACTGAAAGATTGATGAGTTTTCCAAAATATGAGAATCAAGTTGGTAATAATTTCCCTCTGAGCTCCCAGTTGTCCAGGAATTATGATCTGCATATCCCACCATATCAATCTTCCAGGGATATTTTTTACATTAATGTGCCAGAGCTTGCTGCTCCCAATTCCCTATCTCAAAATTCCCAACAGTCATCTGTGAAATCTCACTCTTATACCACTCAACACTGCACTTCTTCAGACAAGTCCTACAAAAGTCCGTCCATTGATCTTACTGAGAGCCAACGCGTTTTCCAGCTCAAGAACAAGCAGTCATGTGATCTTATTGAGATCTCAGATAGGCAGCATATTTCAATTCCTTTCGATCAAAATCAGCATCTTAGAGTAAGTACTTGTATTATTCTTCTTCGTGTGACAAACCTTTTTTTGTTAATCATACCTGTTATGTTCCTACAGGCCTCAAATAATCTGAATGGTTTTCAGTTTGAACTATTGAGGCAGTCTGCAATATCTCCTGGAAATGTTTCTGTTGCTTCTGATCACTCTGGTCATTTCAGAGCAGTTTTCCCGAGTAAAACACGAATTAGATGGACACATAATCTTCATGATCGGTTTGTTGAGTGTGTGAATCGCCTTGGTGGTGCCGAGAGTGAGTAACTTAATATAGCTTTGATCTGTTGAAGGAAAATTACATTTATTCATTGTGTCTCTCCTTTATTGTAGAGGCAACACCAAAGGCAATACTGAAGCTGATGGGCTCAGAAGGATTGACTATGTTTCATGTGAAGAGTCACTTGCAGGTACTAATATATGTGTGTAACGAACTTTGTTGTTCAGATCTTCTTTGGTATTTTCTGTATAGAAATATAAATCCACTCTTTTCACTTTAGTTGTCCATTTCCTTTGTAGAAATATCGAGCTGCCAAGTACATGCCACATTTTGCAGAAGGTAAAAGCTCCTTAATTAGCTCTGATGATTCTTGAAGAGAGAGTGCTATATTTTATTATGATCTGCTTGAGCTGTTGGTTTTGCACATTAGTGTAATAAAAGTTGGATCGTTTCATTTCTATATATCCTGGTCTACATGTCTGTATCGATTTGTCATGAGATCTTTACTTAATGTTTTGGTGAGTTCTCCTTGTGTTGTTGACAAAATTAATCATGCTTCTTGAGATTTTATAAATTTTTACGCAATTCATGTTCTCGAAATTCTGCCTCTATGTCAGAACCTTTAGCTTATTCTGGCCTTGTGTATTATCTTTATAAAGCCGGTTAATCCCACTGAAATTAACACCTCTTAGGCTGGCCTTGCTTTTTCGGGATGAGAAAATGTATGATCAGTGTTTCAGTGTTATGCCCATCTCTACAGCACTGGATGGGCATCAGAGACATCAAGCATTGGCAAGGAGCTTCCTAGGTTAAGATTTTAAGTAGAGTTAAAGATGATTATATATTATTAAAAAGAAAAACGAAAACAATTATAACATGGTCTTGCACCATTTTAGAGAGTTACTTCGTTCCCAAATCCCAAAAAACTTGCTTAACTTTGTATAATCTAAGAGATAAATTTTCAGTTATAATTCTAGTAGAGGTAATATTTTGGCTGAAGTTTTACATGTGATGAGATGCAGACTTTATTATGCCAGTTATGTCTTTAAAATCTATAAACCATAGTGATTCAATCTAACTAGTTTACGAATTGATTCTGATACTGAACTATATATCTTTTATTTTCTTTCTACTGCAGCAAAATCCGAGAAAAGGACTGACATGAATGATGCAGTACAGATTGCCACAATATTGTAATATTTGTGATGAAACTCTCCAGTCTTGATTATGAATTGAAGCTCCAACCTCAAATTTTATAACCAAAAAAAAAATTGGCATTTTTTCCTTTCCACTTATTTGTTAGCATACACTACATAAGAACTTGATCTGACACTGACTTCTCATAAATTTCAGCAGTGGCTTGCAAATCAACGAGGCACTGCAATTGCAACTGGATGTGCAGAGGCGTCTTCACCAGCAGTTAGAGGTATGTCGTTCACTTTTCTGTGGGATATATTTAGTTAATTGTTAGTCTCATTACAATTTTTAGACAATAAAACTAGATAAAAGATCAAAATCTGCCATTTGATTTTTCTTCATGAAAACGGCCAAAAATCCTACATCACCATCTTCTCCTAAGATACACAATGACAATACCACTACTAACTAATTCTATTTCACCAATGTTTTCTTTTCTACTAGTGCAAATGGTCAAACTATCCACATTTTCTCTTCCATAAAAATGATAAAATGACTAATCGCTTAGAATTAGAAATGCAGAGGTTTTAAGTAATGGTTTTCCAGTCATGTACTTAAATTTATTCCCACAACATAAATGTTCTCTTGTTTTTTGGGGGGTTAGAATCAGCAAGACTTGCAATTGAGGATTGAAGAACAGGGGAGGCAGCTGCAGATGATGTTCAACCAGCAACAAAAAACGCGCGAGACCTTGTTTGAGATGCAGAATTCGGGTGTCAAATCCCGGGATGACCCATCAACTAGTCTTGTAGACATGCAAATTTCAATTCCTGAAGGTTCTGGAAATACCCACCTCCATTGAAGATAAGTTAGCTGCCAAAAGCACATAGGTACCGATTAATTTGACTTTTTCATAAATAAGCAAGCAGTCATGGCCATGGGGATTCTAATGAGAGCTCTTCCTACTACAGAAGCCACACTTGCTGCTATATATAGATAAGAAAACAAAAGCAATGTATTTACTACATCCTTCCAAAGAAAAACATGGTGAATGTACCTAAAACTTCAAATGAAAACAATTTGGTGCATAATATATCTTCTAGAATTCAGTTCATTTGACTTTTAATTACATATATATGGTTGTATAATGCACATGTTCATTTACTCTTATTATTTTTGTTTTATTTATTTAGCTTTTGGTTAATGATCATAAGTCAATGAGGTACACTTAGTCATTATGGGTTTTTAAGTTTGACAGACCAATAAAAACAATATACTAGACCAAAACGACGCAGTTTTTCTCTAGTTTAAAAGAAACAAACCAAAAAGCGTCGTTCCAATGTCTTTCTCTTCAGCGCCCCCAAACCCTAATCATAAAAAGCCCTAGAAAAACCCCCCCAAGAAGTAAACGGCGTTAACCCTTTTGAAGCTAGTGTTTCTGCGCACTCCTCAAATGGCTGCCAGAGAAGCACTAGCTAACAGTAGCAGAGAGGCCAAGAAACCCATCAAAATTTGAGGTGAGATATCAACTAAAGAGCTTATACATATTTGGCTATTGTATTGTTTAGACTTGTCCTTCTTTGTTTCCTTTGCATCATACACTGAAAATCTCATAGCCATCCATGACCCATTTACTGAAACTTAAAATACCTTGTGTGCTCAAATGGGTTTCTCTAAATTTCTATGAAAGCAACTTTAGATCATCAAAAACAAGCATTTGGGTGACTGGGTCACAACAAATTGCTCAATACCCTAGGTATTACAGAACTAAAAGAGTTGTTCAATCTGAGGATGGTCAAAAATTGGATGAAGTTTCTGCTCGCAAAGCCTCTCGGGCCTCTCGGCAAGAAGCCCAAGCTGCTTTATTGGAGTACCTGCATTCCACTAGAAACTTGCAATTAATGGATGCTGAGAATATAAGCAGAAATTCACCACTTTTTCTTGAAAATTTGTTAAAGAAGGTCAAGACTGAAGTGGATGTTAGGCGCTCCATAAGCAGGTTGTTGCGGTTCCACCCCATTAATGAGTTTGAACCCTTTTTCGAGAGCATTGGTTTAAAACCTTCCGAGTATTCTACACTTCTGCCTCGTACCTTGTTTTATCTGAATGATGATGGAACTTTGCTAGAGAATTTTCATGTTTTGTGTAATTATGGTATTGCACCGAATAAGATCGGAAAGATTTACAAGGAAGCAACCGAAGTTTTTAAATATGATGATGGTGTTCTGCGGTCCAAGCTTGGTGCTTTTGAAGAAATGGGGTTGAACCAGTCTACTATAATCAAGATTGTTTCTTCAAGTCCTTATCTTTTGATTGGGGATGCAAATAGGGAGCTTCCTAAGATATTAGAAAAACTGAAGTGTGTTGGGATCGAATATGGTTTTATTGAGGGTCATTTATTAGAGGGGAATTCTTATAATTGGAGCCATATGTTTGAGCTTTTAAGCTTATTGAGCAAATTGGGTTGCAGTGAGGAGCAATTAAAAGGTTTAATCTGTCAGAATCCCGGACTTCTATTCCAAAATTCTGGAAATATGTCCTTTTCAGTTGTTGTGTTCTTAATGAAATTTGGTGCCACAACGAATGAGATATGTTCTATGTTTCTGCAGTTCCCACAAGTCCAGCTTGAGAAATTCATTTGCAATTTGAGACATTGCTATCACTTTTTGATCGAAATTCAGATGGAAGTTGAAGAGATTGGGAGGATTGTTCGTTCACACCCCGTATTGCTGGGTTCATGTCATCTAAAGAAAGTCGGGACCGTAGTAGTTACCTTGAAAGCTAGGAAGAAGCGACTCTGTGAAATCATCAAAAAGAACCCACAAGAACTGAAGAATTGGGTTTGGGGAACAAGGGTGAAACCGTTGCCAAAGGACCTAAGGTCAAGGATGATGAGGATTAGGTTCTTGTTGGACTTGGGATTTGCTGAAGACTCGAATGAAATGAGAAAAACTCTCAAAGTGTTCCATGGCAAACTAGGAGAACTTCAGGAGAGATTTGATTGTTTTGTGAATGCTGGTTTGAATAAGAAGGATGTTACGGATATGATCAAATTATGCCCTCGAGTTCTTAACCAAAAAAAGGAGGTGATTAAAATGAAGATTGATTATTTTGTAAATGAACTGGGTTATCCCTTATCATTTTTAGTGGCATATCCAGCTTGTCTTAACTACACAATTCTGAGTGTTAAGCTTAGGTTATCAATGTATAATTGGCTCAAAGATCAAGGGACTGTAGAACCCAAGTTGGCTTTGAGCACTATTATGGCATGTTCGGAAAATATATTCATGAATCGTTATGTAAATCTTCACCCTAGAGGCCCTGAAGTTTGGCAGAAGCTGAAAGCAGAGATTTATTCTGATTAAAAATCATCAGAAATTATGAGTACATTATATGTGATTTTGAATGCTTTGGTGGTTGTATACATTACATGATTTTCTACTCTTAACTCGAAGCAAGCAATGTTCTTCCATACCAGAAATTATTAAGTTGTCCGGCTAATCAGAAGAAGTCATACAAAACTGAATAAAAGTTGCACACATTTAGTTGCACAGCGGTCTTCTGATTCGGCGGGCCTGATTTCTTGTGCTGTTAAAATTCCAGCTGCTATCTATGGGACAACAGTCAACCTCGGTGTTCTTTAAAATCATATATAAAGTTTTTCTTTTTAATTAAAAGAAAAGAAGAAGAAGAAGAAGTAGAAGAATAGGTGGATGGATTTGTATAATTAATCAATTCATAGCATTTTGGTTTTTTATTTTATTTTTATTTTTTTATATTACACAAAACCTCTTGAATTATCATAAATTAAAATTTACCCCTTGAATAGAGTTAATGTTATGAAGTATTGACAACTTGCATTCCGACAACCTAATTTTTGTTACGTGACCTTGAAAAATATCTTTAAATTATTGGATTGCCCTTAAAATCAATTGCACAAAACCTGTCAGAAGAAGAAGAATATATATATATACAATACTGTGGTTTGGTAATGTCTCATTTATACAAACTAAGCAAATAAACGATTTCACCGTATAAAATCTCCTTATAAGTAAAAGTCTATATTACTCCTCTGAACTAAAATTTTAGCAAACAAATACTAAAAAATAAAAAATTTCAAGACACTCCATTTCATCAAGTTATGCTTCCATTGTTAATTTCTTAACCATAACTTGATGAAATGGAGTGTCTTGAAATTTTTTATTTTTTAGTATTTGTTTGCTAAAATTTTAGTTCAGAGGAGTAATATAGACTTTTACTTATAAGGAGATTTTATACGGTGAAATCGTTTATTTGCTTAGTTTGTATAAATGAGACATTACCAAACCACAGTATTGTATTCGTTTGCGTGGTCCTTCATTTATTCTTGAAGAAAGAAACTATTTGGGCCTTTGCATAAAAAGGCTTGGCCTAGTAATCGTTAGCAAGAATTTAGTCTAATAAGTTACTGAAACCAGCTCAGATGTGGGCCCACAGTCTGGGTCTGACACAGACAGCCCAACAATGTAAGGGCATTTCTGTCACCATGATTTAGATTAATTTGAAATTTAAGAAATATGCAAAATTTATACTCCGTAAGAACCAAAACCGTCTTCAAAAATCAGTCACAAGAAGGAAAAAAACAAAAAAAAAAATGAAAAAAAAAAGAGGGAAATCTGCTCATCACAAAAAATGGAAAATGAGCCCCTGACCTTTTTTTTTTTTTCCTTCTTGTGACTGATTTTTTAAACGGTTTTGTTTTGGGACCTATAGGTCGTGTGGGCTCATTGAGATAAAAAGACAGAGTTAGCCTCAAAACAGTGAGGGAGGTCATATTTGTGAGTGAGAAAGATGGGGACTTCTTGGTCAATTCGTTATTATATTTAGATGGGAAGGATTTGACCTTTTTGAATTTGATTGGGAACTCACAAAGATTGAAGTCTTCCTCCACAAGTTATTTCACGCGCTTCAATAAAATGCGTAAACTTTGCTACTCTCTTGTCTCATTGTGTGTGTATATTTTCATTTTGGGAGTGAAAGGTCAAAAATAAATTAAAAAGATACCACAATGTTCTTATGTTTGCCCAAAAAAGAAAAAAGAGTCCATGAGATTGGAATGGGAGGATTTAGTTTCTTAGAACAATCCCATATTATTGGTGAATGAAATTTTAATGACTGTGAAGCAACTTAAAGGACATAAGGAGTCCCGTGAAGTCAGAAAATGATTTTTCAAGCGATGAAGCTAGAAAATGATTCATAGTTTAGAGAGAAAGAAGGGGAAATAAAAACATTGTGGTGTGTAATAGGATTCTTGTGGAACAAAGGTAGTGACAACTTTATTTATTTATTTTATATATATATATATATATATATATATTTATCTGGAAAGGCTATTTCATTGATTCATTGAAATCTGAAAATAATATTCATAAAGTAAACAAAAGGGTAATTGGGATAATTGTTCTTTATGTTTTTCTCACAACTTAATTAGGTTTTTTTTGTCGTCAAATGTGACCACTAAGAACGTGACTAGGGTAATTTAAACAAATAAAATTTTATAAAATGACATTTTTAACTATAACATTATTTAGTGGAAATGTCAAAATTTATACGAAATTATGGAACCCTTTTGTTTTGATCCAAAATAGAAGTAACTTTGATTTGGAGTGTGTTCAATAGTAATGAAAAATATGTTTTGTAATATTTATTACAAGATTTTTAAAAGTAATAATATGAAAACATATTTGATAAAAAAAGTATTGTAAATTTTAAAAATAAAATAAATAGTTAAAAAAAGTTTTTAAAGATTTTTTTTGGTACTGTTCATCGCTATAGTATTTATGCTACATTTTGAAGCAATAAAAAATATCAATTTGATACTTTCAATTTTGATCTCTTTTTGAAAGCGTTTCTATATTATTTAAATTCGTAACTAGACATGTTTTAGTGTTTCACTTCAAAACAAAAAAATATGAATTTGTCAAACATGACTTAAATAATAATAATAATATTAAGTCGTTACACTTTTATAAGAGCAAATAGATGAAGTATGAAATTATAGAAGGGTCTTCAGTTTTTTTTTTTTTTAAATAATTCACTTAGAAGTCAAAATATATATAAGAAATGACATTTTGGTAAAAAAAGGATAAAATGATTATTTTTATTTTTTTTAATGGCAATAATGTTACGATTAGGGTTAGAGGGGAGGGGGGTGTACGGCTCTAACCAACCATTTGGATAACATGGCAATTGCAAAATATTTATTCTATAAAATATTACTTTTTGTAACTTTTTAGTTATGTATTTGTTAAGTTTTTAAAAATAATGTAATTTCTTGCATAAATATTTAAAAAAACAAAAAAGAGAATAAAAAAAATATTTCATAATTATCATTATTAGTACTATAGGAAAGTACTAATTTGTCAAGAATAATACTCTCCACTGTAGCTGATTGCGCGTGAGATTCTCTAACAAATTTCTAATCTACCCTATGGAGAGTTATACATAATGTGTATACACCATTCATTTACATAACTATCCAAAGTTACGTGCCCTTTGAATTCTTCAAATCGTGTGGTTCAGGGTCATCCATTGATGAGCTAAGTAGCTTTTAAGTGGGACCCAATATGTAATCTATATTTCTTCACCTCGAGTATGGCATTCTTAGGGTATGAGTGTTAAATATAAAACTTTCCCCTTTTTATTTTTATATAATATAAATAAAGAAATTCACTAATTTCTTAAACAGGCCCATCGAAAAAATAGATAAAATATCTTTTCACCACTCTTTTCTATACTATTACTCCATTTTTCTTCTCTCTTTCTCTGCCTCAGCCTCCGCCTGTGTCTCTGCAGTTTCGCTTAACTCTCCAATGACACAAATTAATGTCTTCACATCTCAATTTTTTGTTAAATCTTAACTTTTCTCTTGTTCTTTTTTGATCTGGGTCTTCAATAGTTCTCATTCAGATCATATTTTTTTCACCACTAATCATTCTTTTTGTTTCTATACTTCAACTACTAGTGAAGCAATTGATATAAACAAACCTATCTGATTAATGGGTTTTTCTTTTTTTTAGATTTTTGATTGATGTAATCAGGTTCTGAGGGAGAGAATTTGCGATGGAGATGCAAAAGCCGACTGTTTCTTATGAGGTTTGCTTCATTTTCCATGTTTTTATCTTCTACTTTTTTCCTTTCTGTCTCTCTAAATCATTAGACACAAAGCCTTATTCTTTGTGATGTACTGTTTGTTTCTTGGAAAAGTTCATCTTTTCACGTTTTGATGCTCTTTTTGTTGTTATAGGTTTTGTTTTGTTCTTTGTAATTGCTAAAGGTACAGCAAGCTTGGATTTGTCATGTTTTGCTGATTAAAAAAAAAAAAAACAAATTGCTCATCTTCTTTGGCTAGGAATTTATTTATCTAGATTTATTTTACCAGAATGGTTTTGGGTTGCGACTGTTTTTCTGGAATTTTTTTTTTCTGCCCTTGAATTTTATCTTCTCTTGGTTGTAAAGATATATATTATCTTTTGTTATTTATGTAGGCAGTTTGTTTCATGCAAAATTTCAGTTTCTAATGCTTATCTTGTGTTTTCTACGGATTAGAGCAAGAAAATGTAGATTTATATGTCTTTGAAACCCTTTTATTTTGTTTGTATTTCTTTTGGTAAGTTTCAGGATTTTGTCCACTCCTAAAAGCTGGTGCCCTTTAGTTATGATTATTGTCTCCATCTGATTTATTTTGTATTTCTTCTTCATGTGCTTGTTGTCAAAACTTAAAACTGAAATCTTTAGCTCTAATGTTTCTTTTAGGCCTCTGATTCTTCTATGTTTGTTTTTACAGATATCTTTATCAGTTTTTTGAGATTCATTATACAGGGTGTTTACATTATGGGTAGAGGTAGAGGAAAAGGGAAGAAACAAGCTGTCGTAGCTGCTCATGAAGATACTGGCAGTGGTGAGGAAGAAAAGATTCCAACATACAGGAGGAGAGGAAGGCCACAAAAACCATTGAAGGATGAAATCAAGGAAGAAGAAGCTGAGAAGATAGAAGAAGAAGAAGAAGATGGTGAAAATACAAAAAGTTCGACCTCTAATGAAGACCTGAAAAATCAGGGTGCCATGGAGAACGGAAGTAAGAGGAAGCGGTCTTCGCATGTGAAGGAAAATCCAGATTCTGTCAAAGAGGAAAATGGTGTAGGAACCAAAACTGGTGCTAATGATTCGGCTAGGTCAGTTGGGTTCAGACAAAATGGTAGCAGGCGGAAAAACAAGCCTCGGCGGGCTGCAGAAGTTGGAGTGGGGTGCAAATGAGGTTCAGGTTATCCATCACAATGAGTCCTACCTTCTTTTTCTGTTGGTGGATAAATCACAAATATGAAAGAGCAGTGTTATCAGTTAATATATGGTTTCTTATATTTGTTTTGAAATATGTTTTGTTTCTGATAATGCCCAAAAAAATTTCTTTCAAATGGGTGGTTTTGTTGGGAGTTTTGAAATGGAATACACTACTTGACTATTTCCAAAAGCTACCATCTTGAGATATCTAAGCTAATTTCTTTTCTACGCATTTACTATCAGTAATCAGAAGCTTCTTTGCATATACCATCTTGAGATATGTTTTGTTTCTTTTCTTTTCTTTTCTTTTTTCCATTGCAGTTGTACAAATTAGCTTTGTTATTAAACTTAACTATTTTTTTTGTTGTTTTTCCTTGGAAAAAACTTGGTAATTTTGAAGATAAATGTAACCAATGAGTGTATTTTATTGAATCTACCTAGTTGGTGGTAAAAGAGTGAAGTTGTAGCTTGAAGTGTGGATTAGTATTGAAAATGGACATGGCTGAATACATGCTTTTACTGAAGACATTTCTCTTGGCAACGGAAGGCTGGGGCATTTTTTCTGCTGCCAACACCAAATGGTGGGGGTAATGCTTCAATAGTGGTCCATTAACAATTTCATGTTCAATGATAGGATCTCATTACATTGTCATTTCAAGATGATCTAATGCCTCGTCAGAAGATTTCAGGTAAGTTAAAACAACAACAAATTCTTATTTGTCTAAATATAGTCTACTTGTATTATGATATCATTGTTCTTTCTGTTAGAAGTAGGGACCCTTCGTCATAAAAGAGAAAGTGAACATGTTTTAGGTAGATTTGGTGATCGGTGCAGTTATACCTTGTTCTGACTGTTCATGCATGTTTTATTTAGTCTTCTAGTATTTTCATTGTTTTCTGTTTTCCTACTTAAGCATAAATAAATGAAACCAATTTTATGAAACCAACGTAAAATTGGTCCCCATTAATTGATGGTTTTTGGAGGGGTAAACTAGACACATATCTAACCTTTCACATTCTTTGCACAAGTTCGCTGTTGTTCCTATTCGGACCTATGGTCTCATGCCTGACAATTCGTCTTGTTATCATTGCATTGGGCAATAGCCCCTAAATTAAAACAGGGTATATGGATGGAAACTTACGAGGAACACAAATTTTATGAACATGATGCTTGAATATCATATATTGGTTCAATATTATTATGTACTTGTAAAATAAGCCCCAATTACTATCTCTTACACAGCCTTGCATCTTCTCTAATGCCTCAAAATTATTATTGTATTCTCCCAGACCTCACACAATAGTTAATGTTCATATATCCATCAAATAGTGCTGAATAAATTCTCCGAATTTTTTTTACACACAGAATATTTAAAGATTGTCTAAAGCATATGCTTATGATTTTAACAATACCTTTGGACCATAAATAAATAGCTAACCTAATCCCGAGGGAGTGGAAAAGTTGGTTAAGAATGACACTTTTAAGGTGGAGGTTTTGAGCTCGATTCTCTATTCGTGAGGCTAGCTTCACAAGGATTTTCTCTGGACTAAAATTGTCACGTTAACTGGGGCCTATCATGTCTCCAGAGAATATAATGTAAGAATTCGATTTTCAAACTCAGGTGATCTATCTTAAATACTATTTGTTTGATGATAGTTTTGATTAATGAAACTCAAAGAGGGAGACAATGTTGAGTTAGATTTGAAGGATGCTTCAAATCTAAATTTTTAAATACAAGCCAAACTAAACCAGCACATATGTGCAAACATTTGTACTGTATAAGCTTCTGTTTTTTTCCTTCCCAACCAAGGAAAAAAAGGTTGTGGTGTTACAGTAGAAGTAGAAATGAGAGAATGTTTAAGGTAGATGTGAAAGAGAAGTAAAACTGTACTTTTGGAGTTCTATGTGGACCTCATATACTAATTGTATTGAGTGGGAAGTTTGATTAGATGACTAAAATCAATTTTCTTTTTGTATTACATGTTGAGCAATAAAAATTTCATCTGGAGATTGCAGTGGCAGTCTTAGTTGATGTGTGTCTTTTGAGATGGATGAGTTGAAAGGATGAAAAATTTAGACTAGAAAATGTAGGCATTCATAAAGATTTGGTAATTGCCTCAGTAGTGGCAAGAAAAGCAGAATTTAATTTAAATTACTGAATTCGACACCACTTGCGAGTTGCAGCACCACTTAAAAGGAGAAATGTCATGCAATTTGAAGCTTGTACTAGTACAGAATAAGTCTATAAAGTATAATGAATGGTCAAATTTGTCCAGTAGACCTAAATAATTTGGATATCATTTTTTTAGATGAGTTGTTTTTGTTAAATAAAAAAGAGGAATTACTTTGTTCTTGTTCTAAATTTCTTGTTGGAGTGGCTAACCGGGTGTCAAATTATAATGCAGCCTGGAAGCACCAAATAGAATGCAAGATAATAAGGAAATGGAAATGATAGTGTTGATGTTGCCATAAGTCTTGTGATTTTATTAGTGCTGGTGCATTTGGACTATTCTTCACAACTCCTGAATATCAGAGCTTTAGGAATAACTGAGACTAGGCTTTTAATTTGCATTCTTAATTCTAATGAGTAAGGACAAGGCATTATTGTATTTTGGACAGCTCTCTGACATATATGAAAACCTAAAATGATTGATATGTAAACTGTACTTGCATCAACCATTAGTAGCCTCTCTTTCTCTCTCTTGGGGGTGGGGTGTTGTGCACTAGTGCATCTTGTTACAGTGATTTTGTTTTGTGAAGTAACGGTACTGAAGTTTGTACCACTTTTGACCTGTTTTCTTAAAGGTTTTCGGTGATTATGAGATTCTTTTATCTTCTTATTTTTAAGAGTAGTCGTATGTTTTGTCGATGAATTTACTTTTATTCTTTTGTGAAGATGAATAAATTTTCATTCCTGATTATTCCTATTTCTAGTTGTACAAGAATGTTGCAACAAGAACCATTCTTTAAGTTTATGAATCCTCAAATTTTAGGAATTTGTTGGGGAATGACTCTGTTTGTTTACTTATTTACTTGATTTTGTTTAATAATGATTCTGGGAGTTGTCTGTTTGCTTCCCAAGTTGTGGTTTACGCGTGCTTAGCTGTTGGCGAATGAGCGACTTGATAGATTATTTTTAATGCCATTATAACCCTTTTATCCAGGGGATCAGACTATCAGAGTTTGTGACTCTTTATGCATTCATTTTGCAAGTGGAAAGTTTTGAGTCAAATTAAGGGTAAAAGCAGGACTTTTGAGCATTTGATTTGCTAGTATAATTTAGTGGGCCAGTAGAAGCCAACATAATCTGAATCCAGGCTTGTTGGTACTTTTACAGACATACAAACATGGTGTTGCTGCTATGTAATTTCCATGCTTCAAATGTGGTCAATGTAATCAACACTTACTTTTTCCCAGTTATGTTTTCAACTTTTATTTGAATCTTTGGTTTATAAATTGGTATAATATACCAAATACTAATACATACTGGTAGAGTTTGGTGGTGGATATAGTAGATATTTATGGTGCCTGCCTGTAGCATTCCAGTGGTTCTTTTAATCCTGCTGTTTTCTTTTCCAAACTTTCATACATGGAGGGTTTTGAAAGCTTTTATTTACTTGATGGTATCTCTTCCAGTTTTCAAGACTCTGTATGTTTTTATGGAAAAGGAGTGAATTAGTTTTAATCTCATTAAGCATCATCAAGATATGTGGACGACATTATAGCATAATTGCCTTCATCTTCATATATTTTCATAGTCTGTTTGTTCCCAGACTGTGGCATGGATCCTTGTCGCACAAACCAGTTTTATACATCATTGTCCAACTAAATGAATGAAATGGTCCTCTGCTTTGGGCGCATGCATACACATAGATTCAGGTGTCTGCCATTGAACATGGATTCAGGTGTCTGTAATTGAACATGGAGATATCCAAGGGATCAATTAATCTCCGGATCGATATCTAGGCTCTCCCGTTGTTTTTAATACCCGGGTATGAATTTGGGGCCATTGCTTCCTGCAATACTAAGAATTTGAAGATCGAGCTCTGTCGTTATTTGTGAAAAAAAAAATGTTAAAGAAGTTTAAGTCCCATTAATCATTCCATTTCCCTCCAAGCACTTAATTTTGTGCAGGGCCTGCAGGTACACTGCTATGCTAAGTTTTTCCACTGGTTATATATATATATATATATACACATATGCATCAATTACTTCTACACTGCTTCATTCGTGGGAAGAAGAATAAGAAATGAAGAGCATAAAATGGGCCGCGCTTTTCTTTCTTAATAAATCCAACTTTTTATGCGTAAAGAAGAAGAGAGATGTTGCATCCGTGAAACGTTTTTTGATTTTGTTGTTGCAAAAGAATAAAAACATAATTTTACTTTTCGGAATGAAAACAAGAGGAGCGGAGTGACTTTCGTTATTACAATTTTAAAAACTAAAATTATTAACAATGTTTAGTAAGACATTAAGACATTTTATTACCAGTAATCTTAATAATACCTAATACATAAGCACAAAACAAGATATACTAAGACAAAAACATATAGTATATTATAATAAATAAAAAATATTACATAATATATCCTATATGTAATAAAAAATATATAATGCATTATAATAATATAAATTAATTATAATTTAATATTTACATATAATATAATATAATATAGATATGGTATATAATAATATAAATTAAATTATAAGTATATAATAATATAAAATAAATATATACACAATAAATCATAAATATTATTATCTCAAAAAATAATTTATACTGTTATATAATATATTATATATTAAAACACTCAATCCAGAGCAGACCCAACCCTTAACTCAATGAATGAATGTAATGTTCCTCTACTGGGCTAGTATTTACCGCGGCCCATTAAGACACCTCTTTTACTGGCTAGCAATACTAACTCCACCACTTATTAGGACAGCGTCCAATTCTCTTGGTATGACAAGTAGTAATCAGGACAGCGCTTATTGGTGTAACACCTCTTTTGTGTGTTATATAATACGTGTACCTAACAAGAGTGAAGGATAGGGATCCTGCTTCTAACCCAATTGGTATAACAAGTAATTAAGTCATAACGGCATTATGATTGAGAGAGATAAGGATAAGATAAGTGGCAATCCTAGGAGTCCTACTATTAGGAAGGGGGTGGCCAAGACTCTATATATGTTTTGCCTTCCTCACTCACTCGCATAAGTTTTCATATTCTGTGTGAAATCTACCCTACCCATTGTTTCACGGATCGCTGTAACGATCCCAAAACTAATACCTTTTAAACACACAAAAAAAATAAAATAAATAAAATAAAATAAAAATAAAAAAATAAAAAATTTGGCATGACCTCCCCTAAAAATAGGCCTACCATACCCTGTTTAAATTCATTTTTAACCTATCATGGCCCAAATTCCGAATTCACGACAATAGTAGATGATGATACACAATCAAATGACCTCAATAATACTTCAAACTAGTATTACTCTCCCCATTCATCAATAAGGTTTACATGTTATCAAATTCACATCCAAAATATCATCAAATACCTTAATTACATTACATGACAAAGTTTTTGCAAAATATACATATACACCTTCACACTTTTAGTGCTTTGCAAAAATAATGGGAGATATACAAAAGACACAAAAGTGAGCTTCTAGTATCGCTCAAGCTTGAGGTGGGTTGTTGTCCACCGGTTCTTTTCCAAGACCTGAAAAAATGTATAAATAGTAGGGTGAGCTATATGCTCAGTAGGTGACACTTAAGATACAAATCTTGTATCCTTGTGAATTCAAGCAAAGCATAGGCCAATGGGAGATAGGGATCATACAACGTAGGGGATCAAATATAACATACAATTCATTTCCAATTATAAACAATGCAATGCAACGCATGTCAATGACACTCTCCATTTTCATTCTCAAAACCATCACTTTCAAACGTTAATACAGCCTGCCCTTTGGTAACCCCGCCGCGACACGAGAGGAGGATTGGCTAGTGTCCCTGACCCTTGGTAACCCCGCGGCGTCATTATGGGGCCCAGCTAGCTCAACCACACTAGGGCGACTCCCTAGTCCCCTCTAGGCTATATTAACCTCCGGCCCGTTGGTAACCCCGCAGCGACCGGGTTTATCAAAACCATTTCACAAAAACTATCATCTCCCAAAAATTCCTCATTTTCATTTCAAGACAAATTCTCCCATTTCATGCATCCCAATGACATGTCCAAGAATGTACATATAATCTCAATATCATGACAATGTGAAATTTTGGCACAATACAATTAAGCATGGTCTCATACATCTCTTTCAGCAAGTTTACACATAATAGATATAAACTCAACACATAGGCATGTTTTTCACATAATACATTACATGTGCATAAACATACATTTCTCTAGACAACATTAAAATAATCATTAACACAATTAATCTCTAAGTAAAGCATGTTAGCACATAAAAGAGGTGTAATTCACAAAAAACACCACAAAGCCATCATCTATACATGCTTTTCACATAGACAAGTCATAACCCTAAGACATGAATTTTCTCTAAACATCACTTACACCTCATTGAAGCAATTAATTCTCAATTTAGCATGTCTAGCACAACAAAAAAAGCATAACTCACAATGGAACAAGAAGAGAGTGGATTAAGATGCCCCTACCTCAAGATTGCACCAAAACCCTAGAAAATGGGTCTCAAGATTCGAAATCCAAAGGGGCACAAAATCTAAAATTGTTTGTATGGATGTGTAGAGCTTGACACGAGCTTCGTTTTGCCTCAAACGGCACCTCAATCCGACAAAAGGTGGAGGAGTAATCTAAGAATGAAGTTTGAGTTCAAAAAGAAAAAGAAAAACCAAGAAATAGAGACAGAAGGAAGGGCCAGCGGGAGAGAAGAAAAATGGAAACCAATTGTGGTCTCAAACCCTTTTTGGGTGTGGTGGTGGGTCCCACCAAAATTTTAATTTGTTTTCTTTTTTTCTTTTACTCAATATACATCACACAATACATGCATAAAAGGGTTACCAAGGGTCAGGGACACTAGCCAAATTTTTTTTTTTTTTTTTGTGTTTAAAAGCAAAGGTTCGAAACCCTTTAGGACGACGGGTAGAGGCCTACATAGAGTCGCATTGGATGTTGTTTGTATTGTTTACTTGACTACTTGCTACGTGGTATCTTATTTAAATGAGCATGCTTAACTGCCTATGTGCTTACTTGCTTACTTGTTTATGTTAAAATATTTCTTGCATAGTCTTGCATGCTAAGTGTTATACGGTATTAATTCTTGTTGAGTCGTCCACAGTTTTAGTGTCATGTTTCTGAATCGTTTTCTCGTTTTATAGCACGATGTCACGGCGTGAGGAACCTAGAGAAGTTGGCCCTAGGCTAACAAGGGGCGATGTTGGTGAGAGCTCTAGCTCCAATCCGGCGGAGCCAGTTGATGAGAACATGCTTCTTAGGGACTTGATTCCCCCAAAAGCTGTTCCCCCAAGAAGAGAGAATGTTGAAACACCTGTACCCGTAGAAATGGGTGAAGGTTCTGTGGCACTAGAGTTGAATCGATTGTTGCAAAATACCGTGAGAGCAACTATTGTTGCTCAGCCGCAGTTGGTACCACAACCTACAGCTCAAGTTGAGGAGACTCCAGCTCAGAAGCGTCTCAAGATCATTAAGGGGTTTTCTCAGCTGATGCCGGTTATGTTTGAGGGCGGTGCGGATCCAATGGTAGCCGACAACTACATGGATCAAGTTGAAACTCAGTTAACCTCAATGGATGTGACAGAGGATCACTTGAAGATCATCCTAGCAACTTACAAGTTTGCTATGGATGCCAAGGTTTGGTAGAAGTCGATCACCAACCAGTACAAGATTGAAGAGATGAGTTGGGACAGGTTCAAGGAACTGTTCTATGAAAAGTACTTTCCGCTTTCCAAAAGATGGGAGTTACAAGACCAGTTTTATAATCTTATTCAAGGGAACATGTCAGTGGCGGAGTATGAGAACAAGTTCACCTCACTCTCCCGTTTTACTCCAGAAGTGGTGAGAGATGAAGCTAACAAGACTCGGAAGTTTGTCTCGGGTCTTAATGATCGAATGAGGCCGTTGATCGCGGCACAGTTTATTAAGGTTTACTCTGAAGCAGTGGAAAGGGCTTTGATGCTGGAGGCTGACAATAGAGAGAAGGATGCAAGAAGAGAGCAATTGAAGCAAAAGAGGGGTGCAGGGCCATCCTCAGAGGGATCTTCTTGGAAAAGGAACAGGGGCAGTCCATCTCAGTTTCAGGGGAAACAGTTTACAAGATCTGCTCCTACCACTCCTATGCCAGCTGGATCTGACAGGAATGCAGTTGTTTGTTATCAGTGTCAGCAGCCCGGACATTACAAGTCCAGTTGTCCAATGAGATCGTCTTCAGTTTCGTCAGCTCCGAAGGCTTGTTATGGGTGTGGCCAGCAGGGTCACTTGATTCGTGATTGTCTGGCCAGGGTGAGGGTCGTTACAAATGGTATCAGAGTCTGACCCAGCCGAAAGTGTGGCCAACGAGGACGTTGGGCCCCAAAGGGGGGGTGATTGTGGCGACCTTGTGGGCGGGTGTGTGTGAGCGTGTGCAGGGGGCACCAGTAGGCTACCACACTGGGCGAGCTACAGGTGCACAATCCCACATCGTCTGGGTGTGGATGGGGCAAGTGCTATATGTAGATTCAACACCCTTCTATGACACAACGCGTTTTAAAGCCGTGATAGCCGTGAACCCATCAGAACTCTGTAGTTAAGCGTGTTTAACTTGGAGTAGTACCAGGATGGGTGACCCCCTGGGAAGTTTCTGGTCTGGGTGAGCCAAAAGCGGACAATATTGTGTCTGGCCAGGGTGAAGGTCTTTACAAATGGTATCAGAGCAAAGGTTCGAAAACCTTTAGGACGACGGGTAGAGGCCTACATAGAGTCGCATGGGATGTTGTTTGTATTGTTTACTTGACTACTTGCTACGTGGTATCTTATTTAAATGAGCATGCTTAGCTGCCTATGTGCTTACTTGCTTACTTATTTATGTTAAAATGTTTCTTGCATAGTCTTGCATGCTAAGTGTTGTACGGTATTAATTCTTGTTGAGTCGTCCACAGTCTTAGTGTCATGTTTCTGAATCGTTTTCTCGTTTTATAGCACGATGTCACGGCGTGAGGAACCTAGAGAAGTTGGCCCTAGGCCAACAAGGGGCGATGTTGGTGAGAGCTCTAGCTCCAATCCGGCGGAGCCAGTTGATGAGAACATGTTTCTTAGGGACTTGATTCCCCCAAGAGTTGTTCCCCCAAGAAGAGAGAATGTTGAAACACCTGTACTCGTAGAAGTGGGTGAAAGTTCTGTGGCACTAGAGTTGAATCGATTGTTGCAAAATGCCGTGAGAGCAACTATTGTTGCGTAGCCGCAGTTGGTACCACAACCTACAGTTCAAGTTGAGGAGACTCCAGCTCAGAAGCGTCTCAAGATCATTAAGGGGTTTTCTCAGCTGATGCCGGTTATGTTTGAGGGCGGTGCGGATCCAATGGTAGCCGACAACTACATGGATCAAGTTGAAACTCAGTTAACCTCAATGGATGTGACAAAGGATCACTTGAAGATCATCCTAGCAACTTACAAGTTTGCTATGGATGCCAAGGTTTGGTGGAAGTCGATCACCAACCAGTACAAGATTGAAGAGATGAGTTGGGATAGGTTCAAGGAACAATTCTATGAAAAGTACTTTCCGCTTTCCAAAAGATGGGAGTTACAAGACCAGTTTCATAATCTTATTCAAGGGAACATGTCAGTGGCGGAGTATGAGAACAAGTTCACCTCACTCTCCCGTTTTGCTCCAGAAGTGGTGAGAGATGAAGCTAACAAGACTCGGAAGTTTGTCTCGGGTCTTAATGATCGAATGAGGCCGTTGATCACGGCACAGTTTATTAAGGTTTACTCTGAAGCAGTGGAAAGGGCTTTGATGCTGGAGGCTGACAATAGAGAGAAGGATGTAAGAAGAGAGCAATTGAAGCAAAAGAGGGGTGCAAGGCCATCCTCAGAAGGATCTTCTTGGAAAAGGAACAGGGGCAGTCCATCTCAGTTTCAGGGGCAACAGTCTACAAGATCTGCTCCTACCACTCCTATGCCAGCTGGATCTGACAGGAGTGCAGTTGTTTGTTATCAATGTCAGCAGCCCGGACATTACAAGTCCAATTGTCCGATGAGATCGTCTTCAGTTTCGTCAACTCCGAAGGCTTGTTATGGGTGTGACCAGCAGGGTCACTTGATTCGTGATTGTCTGGCCAGGGTGAGGGTCGTTACAATCTCATTCAAATTCCGTAAACCTTCCATATTAGAAACTGTATTATTTCACTTCCAGATTCCGTAAACCTTCCATAGTACTTCACTTACATTTCATTCGTAAACCTTGCAAATTAGAAATTGCACTGCACTTCACTTCACTTCGTCAAGGGAGGAAACGGTTTTAATAACACTACTTAATTTCTTTTTCTTTACTTCTTCATTAAGATTCAAGACATCGTGTGGATTAAAGAAGTTTGGCAAGGAAATTTTTTACCAGAAGTATGCATTCTTGATATTATAATGCATAGGTATTTGTTTGTAGCCATTGATACGGAGTTCATAGGTTTTTTGCATGTTCCGTCAAGAAATGCATCCGAAGATGAGCACTACCATAATCTCAAGTATAATACCGATCGCATGAGGTTGACTCAAATTGGGTTTACATTATTTGACAACGACAGAAATATAGGTGGTACGTGGCAATTCAACTTTAGAAAGAGTGTGGGTGTCAATTTCAAGAAGAATCAGCACGGAGGATTGAATTTGAAAGGAGTTGACATGAATCTATTTGCAGCAATATTCAGAAACTTGGTTCAATCCCATCATAGTATTCAATGGATCACATTTCATGGCTTGTATGATATCGCTTATATAATCAAACTGGTAACCGGGAGTTCTTTGTCAGATTCACCTATGGAATTTATTGAAAGCCTTGGTAATATACTTGGCCGTATCTATGATGTGAAGTATATCACCAAGTATTGTCGAGAGCTATTGTGCGGAGAGATGGATTTAGAAAGAATGGCAAACATGTTGGGAGTATGCCGCTTAGGGATTGCACATCAATCCTGTTCAGACAGCTTATTGACGGCTTGTGTCTTCTTGAAGATGAAGGAAGTATATCAGTTAATTGAGGAAAGATTTGAAGGCTTCTTGTATGGGGTCAGCACCAAGATCGAGATGAACTATGAGCTAGTTACGATTTGTTGTTCACCGCAATATCTCCAACATCTTAGGCGTTGCTCGCCATTTAATTCAATTTGTGGAGGAGTTGACCAATGGTCTATATGTAATATATGATATAACTAGCGAGGTTCTTGAATTCTTTGTATATAATTGCTATGGCTTCATTTAATTGATCGATAAATCCATATTCTTGCATGTGTATGTTGTTTTGAAAAAAATTGTAATAGTCAGAATTATTTGTATTCAGTTGAGATCATCAATACATTCTTTCTGTACCTGCCTAATTGGCTATACTTAACATAACATTGTCCCACTAAATGAAAGAATTGGTCCTCTGCTAAACAGTGGGGTGACACCTAAATCTATTAGTTATTTTGTATTTGTTGCTTACCATTTAATTCAATTTATACAGGATTTTAGCATTTGTCTATATGTAATGTGATATAGCTTGGTTCTTAAATTCGTTGTATATAATTGTTATAGGTTATATGTGAAACCTTTTTATTTTGTTTGTATTCCTTTTGGTGAGTTTCAGGATTTTGTCCTCTCCTAAAAGCTGGTGCCCTTTAGTTATGATTATTTTCTGCATCTGATTTATTTTGTATTTTTCTTCACGTGTTTGCTGTCAAAACTGGTATTTTTGCTATAGAAGAAAAGGTCTATGAGACTATGAGTCTATGTTGTGTTTCTGATGCTTGATGGTCATTTTGGTTTATTTATTGTTTTGGGGATTCATGGAGTAGCTCTAATGTTTCTTTTAGGCCTCTGATTCTTCTAAACTGTTTTTCTTTTCTTTTTTTTGGTTCTTCTTCCAAACTTTCAGACATGAGGCTTTTGAAAGCTTGTAATTATTTTCAAGGCTCGTATGATCATATGTTTTTGTTTTTATGGAAAATGAGTGAACTAATTTGATCTCAGTAAGCATCATGATATGTGAAGCATACTAGTTGATTTTTTGTTATACATGGAGCTACATTGATGGAAATGGATTAAACTTAGGCACTGGGATACAAACCAAGGATGAGTCCTTGGAAGAGTCAATCTAGGTCCCTCTTCCATGTCCACTTTCCCATTCACTCCATCACCAACCTTCCATTCAAAGCATTGAATCATAGCAGCAAGTCTGGTTTGAACCACCTGCAATGCTAGTGAAGTTCCAGGGCACCCTCTTCGTCGCTCCCAACCGGAAGAAAATGGAAATGCTATTCCCTCACATCCAACTGCCCTTTTCCATTCCCTTCTTCACTGATAACAAACCTTTCTGGACAGAACTCCAGAGGTTTTTCTATAGCCCATACATTAACAAAAAGCCTAGTCTTGCTGGTATTCATAGCCAAAAATAGTGCAATCTTCACTTGACTCTCTACCAATTAATGGGGTACAATGGCTTGGAGGTAGGGAGTTTGCCACATCTGATTCTTCTACCAATCTCTTCTTTCCAACCACTGAATCGATCTCTTGAATTGCCTTTTCCATAACATTGGGATGGTTGATGAGCTCTGCTAATGCCCAGCCTATGGTAATGGCAGAGGTATCGGTTCCAGCAGAAAAAATGTCCTCTATATATATATATATATAGATATATATTCAAAAAATGTATCTTCAATGGATTAAATCATAATTTTCTCAAAATAAGAGAGAAACAAATTGCCATACAATTCAATAGTGTCATTACATTTTCAAGTTTTAGCATAATCCTCCCATGTATAAGAAAGAAACAAATTGACATACAGTTCAATAAAACCATTTTCCTAGACAACTTTTGAAAACTACACACTTGAGTAGTAATCTAAAGTTAAGAGTAGACTTGCATAGTTTGAACACATAGAACAATGGGATAAGATTATTAAAAATGACTTTAGAATTCCATGTGCTGACTCCATTCATATGGGATTCAAGGCAATGATGATTATGATGAATTTATGTAAAAATTTTAGTTGAATTCCTTAAAAAGATTATGTCTAGCAACCATGCTCATCAAATAAACTTTCTGAAAATTGGAGAAGTTATGATGATCAATCAGTAATACTAATCTATGGTTGTAAACTATCTAATTCATCAAGATAATCAGCTTGAGGTTAATTGGTACGTGATTGCTTCCATGTTAGAGAAAATAGTTATATTAATATTTGAACAAGAAATACTAAAAAAATTAAAAAAATAATTACCAGAATGAAGGCCTTAATTAATGTTCTCTGTAGTCAACCTCATCTCCGAGCTTTCATCCTCCAATATATCAAGTAAAATGTCGAGCATATCCTTCACCTCCGCCACCAATCTCTTTCACCTCCAGCATATCGTTGTGTTCCTCTTTGATCCTCTCCATCATTTTGTCAAACCTGTCATGAACATCCTTGAGGCTCTTTCTGAATCCCTGCACATCCAAATCCTTACAAAACCAAATAAAATCAGAAAGATTAAACTTTCCCATGAACTCAGATATCTCATGCATGGATCAACTTCCTAACTAACCTCCCCATCTCCATCCTCACTCTCACAACACCTCTCGCCCATAACCATTCTTGATATTACATCATTTATCACCCTTATTAGCTCTCCTCCAACATCAACAGCCTTGCCAGCTTTGGCCTTTTCTAAAAATGACACCATAAAGCGCTTGACGTCTAACTGGAAGTAGGAGGCCTAGTGTTTGGCCTCCAAGAAGTTCGGACATGCATAGTTTCTTCATGAACTTCCAATGAGGTCCACAAGAAGCAAAGGTAGGTGAAATCTTTTGATCCATAAGTTGGGTAATCAACAGCATTTGTTTGGAAAAAGGAAGTTTCATGTGTTTTGAGGAACTCTTTGGCCATTTCTGGGACTAAGCCAAGGAAGAAGTGAATTAAGATCACCACCATATGCAATGTTCTCTATAATAATGGCAAAGATTTAAGGTTCCATAAATTATAACAAATTTCTAATACAATATTGGTAATCTGTCCATTTTTGCATTTTAATCAAATGTTTGTGACAGCCAGAAGTTAGACCACTTGCCGCTACTTGTGGCAAGTTAAAAACAACAATGTTGCCGTGCATGCATATGCTACATCATTTTCAAATTTCTTTTAATTAAAAATCTATAAACCATGTCAATGAAGAACTAAAAACCAGACTTGACTATAATATAGAAACTTGGTCACAAACTAACTGAAACCCGAATGATCTCGGTTGATTGACACAAACCAATTCAAACCACAAATTATATTCACCAATACATGCATGAGTAATGCCCCTTGTAGCTCTGTATTTTTTTTCCCCCATTCCGAAAATTAATCTGCATCAGAAATAATGCACTTGGGAGGTATATATTCAAAAAATAGTATTAATAATTTGCACAGCAAAATATTTTGAAATATGCAGTAGCTAGGTACTTGGGATCATAGTTTTGTCAACTTTCCATCTCATCTTGAAACTTAATGTTGTCATAAGAATCACAAATTGCTACTGTCGCATCAGTCATAATTGGAAGAAGTGGTCTCATGGACCCAGAGAAAAATCATACTCCATAATTATTTTCTTCACATTTAGGTTTCTTATGAAAAGAAGGCGATTATTACTTTTCTGCACATTTATTTTTCATAACAAGCTTTCAGTCCTCGTATATATCTCTTCTTCATCTAAGTATTTGAAAAAAGTAAGCCCAGCTTTGATTCGTTAAAATTAATATACCCAATAATAATAAATTTGAGCCAACCAATTGAATGGCAAAAATGCATAACATTTCCAAATTTATAACTAATTAAATCAGAAAAGATGTTATATGATCACCATCAACACACACACACACACATATATAGCCCAAAACCACAGCAAACTTTTTTCCTTAATTTCATTCTCTGTAATGGTAGTGAAGCTATATATATATATATATATATATATATATATATATATATAATATTGAATTTTTGTTATAAATGGGATTACATTGAAAGCATTGGATCATAGCATCAAGGCTGATTGGTTTGAACCACCTGCAATATATGCTAGTGAAGTTATATATATATATAATATTGAATTTTTGTTATAAATGGGATTACATTGAAAGCATTGGATCATAGCATCAAGGCTGATTGGTTTGAACCACCTGCAATATATGCTAGTGAAGTTCCAGGGCACCACGCATTGAATCATATCATCAAGGCTGGTTGGTTTGAACCACCTGCAATATGTATATGCTAGTGAAGTCATATTTGAATTCCTTAAAAAGATTATTTCAAGTAACCATGCTTGAATCGATCATCAAATCGATCAACTTTCTGAAAATATATTGAACAAGAAATGCTATATATATTTATGATTACCAGCTGAATGAAGGCCTTAATGTTCTCTCTGGTCAATCTCATCTCCCACCTTTCATCATCCAATGTATCAAGTAAAATAATGTGGTGTACATCTTTTACGTACCATGTCACCTCCATCACCAATCTCCTTCCTCTTTCTTCTCACCTCTTCATTGTCCAATGAATGAATTGGTCCCCTCTTCTAAACACAGAGAGAGAGAGAGAGAATTTTCTCCTGGATGCTAGATATTTCTTGCAATCCAAACAACCCATAATGTTAAATTACTCAATGACCCTCAAATTCTTACAAAGTGGAAACAAATAAGTAAAGGCAGAATAATTTCTCTTTTTGTGTGGGGTTGGGTCTCACTCCAATAAAACTTGCATTGACATCCTGTTCGGATGTTATTATTATAAGGTAGAAAATTAGATGCCAAACTTCAAATGGGATATAATATTACCATTTAATTATATTTTGAATTCTCAATTTCTTAACACAAGTAAAAGAAAAAAGTAGTAAAGATTAAATTCTACTTTTCATGATTCGGACAGGAAATTCTTCAGGTGTCCAAACATGCTTTTTTATTACAATAACTAAAATGGGCCCGGACTTTGAGTCAAAATTCTTCTTCATATATGCTTGTCTCAAAGTGCTGTTGTTATAAACACTTTTTTTTTTATTATCTTGAATTGACCAAGTGTCTCTTTTTAATACTATAAAATTAATAGAAAACAAAACCCAATTTCGATGTAAACAAAACCCAATTTGGAATTAATTATGTGTCGCTTTTCCTGATTCACATTCTCATGATTATTGGACGGAGTAATACAAAATGTGAAATTCACATTCTCATGATTATTGGACGGAGTAATACAAAATGTGAAAATAGTGAAGGTAGATCCACCTAAAATTATTGCACCATCCAAACACGACCTAACTTTTCAGGCCATTTCTTTAAAGTCACCTCAATACCACACACATCATAATTAATATGGTATAGTATGAAATTATTTTTACCATAAAAGTTTGGGGTACAACAAAAACTACTACAGTGAAAGTTGAGATCTTTGAGATAACAAAAATCTTCCCTCCAAACAATGGGGTTTGTCGGGTAAGGCACCAGTGGGCCCCCTTTAACTTTTATAGTGTCATGATCTGACCCAGGGCTCCATTACTCTACCCTCATATGATTGAACCGGTTCTTAATGAGTCCATGGACCCACATCCATTCTCCTTCGCACAACCACAACCAGTTTAGGAATTGCTTCATCCGTTTGTACACATACGCCTTTGCCCTTTTCCCTTTATCTTTCTTCGGTCATTGCCTTCTTTCTTTGTGGGCCCTTTGTTTTCACCTACTATCATAATTGTTTATTTGAATCATAAAATATCTTAGTCGGAAATTACATGTTCTAGGTAAACTCATAACTTGACATGTAATAAAATTAAAGGATAAAATTGATACATTTATTTACATATGAAGTCACGGTCGTATCATAAAAAGATTTATATAGTTGTACAAACTCTTTTTATTAGGGAATTTGAAGAGTGTCTGAATGTATATAATTTTATAATTGCAAAAAGATGTTATTATTAATATAATTTTACCATTGCATGAAGACGTGATTTTTAATTTTGAACTCATAATTTTAAAGTCACAATAAAACAATTTTATCCATGAATAAAAGACTCGCCCTTTAAGTACTATGCATATTTAAATTTCATAACATATATTTTTTGTTAAATAATTCTTAATTTTTAGATCTGTAGCCAATCTTTTTCTCCGCCCCCTTTGATTAACAATCTTTTAGCATATCAAATTTGTATATTTTGAACTAATAAACTCGAGTTTTTTTATTTAGTGCATATCAAATTTTTATTTATTATTTTCTTCGTAAATTGCTTTCTGTTTTTTTAGAAGCACTACAAAAGAATCTTAATTTAATATACTTTAAACATGATTGATGTTATTTGGACTATATTATATATATATATATATATATATATATATAGTTGAATTGACCATCATGAGTGACTTTGTTTGATACTAGTGACCAGCAAATGAAAAAATAAAATAAAAGGAAAAACAGTGTTGATGGAAATGGAGACCTTTTTTTCTTTTTGAAGACTAAAAATGTAAAAAGATCGTAGTAAAAAAGAAGTTAGCCATTTACCTTGTTTTTCCCTCCCAAGTAACAGGTAGAAAGAGAGAAAGACAAACAGACAGAGAGTTCCCTCCAACCTTGCTATTCTTCCTCTTTCCTCTTTCCTCTTATACTCTTCTTCTCTGCCAAAAGGAAAAAGAAATAAAAAAATTGCATTCCATCCCTTCTTTTTATACCAAATCTTCCTTCATTTCCACCCTACAGACCACACTTTTACCACCCAATGTTCTGACCAACTGATGAACACTTGTGCAGTAGTACCAGTTTGTAACTGACCTAAATATAGGAATGTTAGTTTTAGCATATGTGTCTCCCATTTTGGGGCACACGTTGCATGGACTTGGATGACAACATCCTCTAACCAACCAAATCTCTTCTCTAATACAATGCCATACTATACACTTGCAGCAGCATTTAATACGTCCTCGGTGATAACCACTCACTTTACGAAAAAATATACAGTACTTCAAAAATATCTGCAACGGCCAAACTTACTTTTACTTTTATTAAAAACTTAAAATTTTTGGTGCATCAAAACAAATTGAGAAGTTTTATAATTTTATGTTGAACAGAATACTACGTGTGAGTATTACTCGAGTATTGAATACTTACTTCTCACACTACATTTTTGGTGATTTCCACCGTCTTCCGTGAATGTTGCTGCAGTGTCCTATGGAAGGGTATAGATCATATCACATCTTGCTTGAGGGGGTCTTACTAATGAATGGATTGGTTGATTTAGTGGGCCAGTCTGCTTATTTCTACTATTCAGAATAATGGACCTCATCACTAATGACCATGTGAAGAAATAAGAAATTCCCTCCAACTAAGTTCTAACCAAATCATAAACCAAACTCAACCAACAAATGCAAAAAAAAAATTCCTATTCTTGGAAATAAAAAAATAAAAATTGTTGAATTTTTTTTTTAATACTCATGTAACTAATACGCCGTACTCGGCTATTGAAGACTTTTCATTTCTCATGACCAAAGAAAATGATATTTGAGTCAAACTGAAGATGAGAATGTATCCGAAAATATTACTAAAACAATACGAGGAATACAAAAGAATGGATTGAGGGAGGAATAATTAGCCCAATCTAAGAACTGAAACGATGGTAGAAAACAACGAAGTCTGGAGTATAACATAGCCCGATTTCTTTACCCTTATCTTCTTTTCCGTATTGTATCTGTTGTGTCTATGGATAAAGTGAGTCAGGGCTCATGTTCTTTTATGGATCATGATGCCCTAATCCCTACTTTTCCAGATTTGCTGCCAGGTATACGTACCTTCCTTAAATGACCTAAAAAGAGGGTAGTTGTAAAGGTCTATATGCTTACTCCAACCTGTCTTTCGCTTTTTCTCCTCAGATTGGGTCTACCTTGGCAAGACTCAAAGCTGATTCTCCATCCTCCATTCCAAAATTCTTTTAGCATTCTCAATGGTCTCAAAGGGTCCTACCACAACTCTTCGTCGCTAGTTCCCTCACTTAGCGCGTCATCTCGAGGGTCTAGGCCCGTCGATCGATGGGTCGTAACTTGGGTCAAGGTTTTAGGCCCATCGATCAACAATTTATGGCTTGGTCGGATCGAGATTCTGGGCCCATCGACCGACTGTTTGTGGCTTGGTCAAATCAAGATTCTAGACCCATCAATTGACAGTTTGAATCTAAGTTCTTGCTATGGGCTTGCATTTTTACTAAGTTGGCCAATCTATGTACATCAACCGAGTGTTCAAAACATTCTGTCTTATAGCTGGTGGTGGTTGTATACATTGACTACTTTGCTGGACATGGCATAACTTACATCCACAATACTCAATACTTATTAGCGAAAAACATACGTATGACAGATATATAGAGTGTATAATATCTCTCTATTTGTTCTTAAAAAAATTTAACATTTAATTTTTGAATAAATAAAGACCTAAATACTACAAAGACTAAAATATCCCTCTATAACGATAAAATGACTAAAGCATTCTTGTTTTCTCTTCTTCTTTTTATATATAAGGACATTATTAGAATATAAAATGATATTTTTAGAATATTATAGTTTAAAAATATCACGTGCATTGCACATAACTAAATTTGTATGGAAACAGTGACCTTAAATATTTGTTTGATCATTTTTAAAAAAATTTAACACATTTATATACTATATATATATATATCATGAATGATATTTGTCCACAATTTAAATATATATATCATGTCACTTGTGAATGTATATTCCCCTCAGTATGAAAGAGGTTTGTGCATATTTTAACTTAAAAAAAAAAAAAAAAAAAAAAAAAAAAAAAAAAAAAGGTTTGTGCATAATTAATACAGGTGGTTGTCAATATCAAGTAGGACCATGGTTCAAGCAAAACCATCATGTGATGGTGTCAATTATCACCATTGATTGGTCCATTGCAAGAGGGAGATTTTTAATTACTGAAATGATTTAATATTAGCTCCACTAAGAAAAAAAAATTACTAAAATTGAATGTTTTCGTGAAGCCGACACTTTTAATGAAAATAATATTCTATAAATATTTATTTTTAAAGAATTTTAAAATGTCAGATTTCGATTTTTTGTATTTATTAATTTAATTTTTAATATATTTTACTTTGTAAAAAAAATTAATAATAAATAAATAAATAGAAACATTACTCTGTAAAAAAATTTAAAACATTACTGGGGCAAGTAAATTTTTACTTGTAATAGTAAGTGGAACAATCAACATTTCACAGTTTACAGTTTATTTCTGCCAAAATCTATTGGCAAGATATCGAAGAGTCCCATCATTCTCAAATTCCAAAAAATACTATACATATATCACGCACATATATATATAGTATTTTTAAATGTTAAATCCAAACCCTAATATCTCCAAATTCCAGAGAAACGTGGGAATTAAAATAAGATTTATTTATTTATTTTTTTTTTTTTTTTTTTTGTGGGAGGAGAAGTGATGCTTACATGATTGAATTGACTGCATCTAGATGAAAATACCCTTTTGCCCTCACTCCATATTCCTTCTTACATAATATTTGGTGACCACACGTGATTTATAAAAAATTATTCTAGGAAGCACTGATATAGACAGAATTTGATATGAACAAGAAAATATATTGGGAAATACATTAAGGTTTGTTTGTTTGGAGTAAAATATTTTTTACATTAAGATTTGTTTGTTTTGACGTAAAATATTTTCGTATTGATATAGACATAATTTGATATGAACAAAAAGACATAATTTGATATGAACAAAAAGACATAATCAGTGCTTCCTAAAAAATATCGTAAAATATTTACGAAAAAAAAAAATATTAAAATTTAATAAAAATAACTTATCTATCAATTTTTGACAAATTATTTTATATGCAGTGTCCGATGGACTTGACTTCAATCTCGACGTAGACCTTTGCCAAACACCGACAAAGTAAAAATAAAAAAAATATTTTACCTGAAAAAAAAACGTCGAAACAAACGGAACCTCAACGGTGAATTACACTCATCTCTTTTGTGGTTTGAAAAAATACATGCAGATAAATATGAAAATTTTGGTTGACAACGGTGAAAATGTAATTTTGAATATGAAAAGTCAACAATGCCTTGATTTTAAAAAAAAGACAAGATTTTCATTTAAGGGAACAAAAAGATTTTTCATTTTATTAAATTTGTTCAACAAGTTAAACATGTGTCATTGAGCATATGCGCCAAATATTAGGAGAGGTCAAATTATTTAACGTTGAACTATGGATGCGTATGTAACTTGTCTAAATCTCATGGATAAGTCAGTGTAATTTATTCTACATTAAAACTCAAAAAAAAGAGAAAAAAATGCCAATACAGGCATGAATACATCAAAAAATAATCATATAATATATATAGATAATATTTTTAAATTATTTTACCCGTATAATCATGAAATCAATAATTTGGATTTTAGAGTTAATGTTTGTTAATTTTGTTTTATTAAAATTAATATTATTTATTAATAAACCTATAATATATTTTAAATTGTACATATTGAATCACATTTTTCTAAATAAAAAAAAAAAATCACAAAACTACACGTCAAATGCTTCCCGGTTGGATGTGGAATAGTGACAAACCGGTTCGCCGATAGACTCGGGACGTGGACCGTTTATGATTGCAGTGGCGGCCAAAGCCTGGGCTGTTGATATGCCTGCAAAGATGCCGTGGCCACTATCGTGATTGACAGGCATGCCTCTTTCGGTAAGTAACAATACCATTAATTCCCACACTAGTATAATAACTATCATTCCTCAAATGCATGAGATAATTACTTTTAATTTTTAGTTAAACTTAATCATTTCCCTTAGAAGTCACATACAGTGTTTTAATGCGTTCAAACCGTGTCTTTGTTGTGGTGTGTTCCAACCGTCTCTAAAAAAAAAAATAATAAATAAAATAAAATTTAATGACTCTTTTAATTGTATTGGATATGTGCATGTGCCGTATTCACGTATTATACGCTACTAACGCATCGATCCTTCTTAAGTTTTTAATTCTTACCATTGATAAGAGAAAGTACACCAAAATATATATATATATATCATGGTACTATGTGTGGGAGTAAAAGCTTTGAAATATATATTTTCTCCGCTACAAATTTTGAAGTGCCGATTCAATGCGACATAAAAATGGTTGAAAATCCTTAAAATTAGGTCCAATTGACACGGAAGTATCAGTTAACTGTGCCTTTTTGAGCAACCAATAAAGCAAGTTGTAGGAACTTTCTGTGTCATCCCAATATAGATGTACATTAAACATTTCAATAAAATATATATATATATATATATCTTTTGTTTATTTTTGCTCGGAATGGATAGAAAGATTCTCCTTTATATTATTATTATTATTTTAACTTAATTTATTGTCATAACCTAAATAGTTTGGGAAATTGAGGAATGATTCCTCATCGGTAGAGACTAGAGCGACAAATTCAAGAATGGCAATTGCATCCTACTATAGCTAGCAATTCCTAGATTATTATAGTTGGCGGCTATAAAAAGCCCCAAAGCTAATGATGATTGAGTTCAGATTTTGTACTCGTAATTGACTGTCCTCACTCCAAATTGTACCCAAATTTACCTCCACGCATTAATGGAAGTGTCCCCCCATATATTACTGCACCTGTCCCTAAATAGGGATCCAGTTTAGAAATTGAAATTTTTAAAAAAACATACCATTAATGTATTATTATTTTTTTAAATTATCAAATAATTCTTTTTTAATTTAAATATATATAAGAATAAAGTAAAAAAAACTTCTTAAAGTACTGATCATGTAGCAGAAAACCCCCTATTTAATAATTTGACAATTAACCCTCCTAAATTAGGGATTTGGTAGCAATTTACCCGTCCTGCGATCTGCCGTGAATTCAAGTCACCTAACAACCCAAATATAATTAAATGACCATACAACCCTTATAAAAAGTTAAGGACCATAATGCCCTTCCTCATTCAAGCCGCGATGGAGGGGTCCGCTGTGAAGAGGTCGACCGGTGAGGGCTCGACCGACTGAGCAGAGAATTGAAGCAGAAGAACGGCGGTGGGGAAAGGACGGCAATGAAGCTGTGGCAGGCACAGTCGGTAAAGAGGGTCAAATTGCGAAATCTGGATAGAGAAAGTTGGGATTTTCTCAACAAAAAATTGGATATATTTTCCTTTTTGGCCCGTCGATTTGTGGGTAAACAGGGATTGGGGTACGAATCGAGGGATCGGAATGAAGACTTGGAAACTCTGATTTTGCAGGGCGATTCAGTTCATCGAAGTTTGCTGCGTCGCCGGCAGAACAGCTTGTGGGTTTGGTTTGGTATGGTTTTGTTCGTCGGAAGTTGCAGAGGTGAAACTTTATTGCTATTTGTTGTTGGCTGAAATTCGCAAAGTTTAGTTCATCGGAGTTTGCTACGTCATCGCCGGCGAGCCTGCAATCAAAGACCGAACATCCCCGACATGTCTTAGTTAAGATGAATAAAAGTGCCGATGACATAGCTATAATAACGAACCAGGCCATCGCCGTAAGTCAACTATGGCCGAACCAGCCCATCACCGTTCAGCCCACCATCTAAGCTCGTCCCCACTGCCGTCTCTTCAACCCTAAGCTCACAGCCGAAGTCGCAACCAGCCCATCGCCGTTCAGTCGCAACCATCCCATCGCCGTTCAGCCCACCTTGCTCGCCGGTCTTCTCCACCATCCGAGCTTGTCCCCACAGTCGTCGCTTCATCTAAGCGCCGCCAAGTCATCCACGGCCAAGCCACTGCTGCTGCCGCCACTTCACTGTCGGTCCATTCCACCTCCGCCGTTGTGCAGTTCCTCCGTCACCATCACTGGGGGTGTAAAAGATTGACAGGAATCGATCACCGTCTATGAAAGTGATTGTGATTTGGGTTTGCCCAGCCCTTGATATTTTGATTCGGGGTTTTATTTTTTTCTTGCGACCCAATTTGGAGGATCGTAACCGGAGGGACAATACAGTAGGCGAAGACTTCTCTGTGTGTTGGCATCTTCATCATCGATGGCCTGGTTTTTTCATATTTTTTTTTTCAGAATTTATTTTTTTAGTTCTACTTTTTATGGATAAAATAATATCAAAAAAATTGGTGGTTGCTAAATTTTTTTGAAACGACGTGGTTTTATATAGGGGTAAAATTATCTTTCACTATTTCCGTTATAACTAATTGGCCGGAGATGTCAGGTGAGGGGTTAATTGCACCAAATTTTATAGTTCAAGGGGGCAAATTGTAGTTCGAGGGGTTAATTGCACATGGCCAATAGTTGAAGAGGATTTTTTGCACTTTACTCTATATATAATTACAAAGTTTGAAATTTTTTAAAAAAATAAAGGACAATGATAGAAATGGAATAAAAAGATGCTTTGATTTTTAAAAAACAGACAACTAATTTGAAACATGTAAAAATAAAAAAATAGACTACTAATTAAGACAGGGGAGTATTATTTTATGAATTAATAATATATACTTGGTATATATATATATTCTTATATATTCGTGTATATATATTTATATTCTTATATAATATCTCTGATTCAATTTAAATGTTACTTTTGAAGAGTAAGGATTTTTAATAAAACATGTAGGACATGCCTTGTCTTTTTAAAAAGTTATTAATTTGTCCTTCAAAATTATAAATATTCAAATTTAAAATTTTAAACTTCAAAGACATGAATGAAAAGATATAAAATATATTATTTAAAAAAAAAAATGACAATTATTTTAGAATAGATTGAAACAGAGGAAGTATTTATCAATTTTGAAGAACTAGTTTTGAAAGTGTCAAATTGGACAACCACCCAATCTGACGCCAAATACATTTTACCATCTCTAAGTGCTAAGGGTTCAATTGACTTTTCACGTATCACTCTCTCCGTCTCTACCTCAGTTCGGAAAGATGAGGCAACCTCATTTATAATAATATATGGGCACCCAAACCACTGCCATTAGCAGATATAATACCTTTTAGAGAGAGAAAACATGAAAGTTCTTGAAAACAACACATGAGTTAGTGATTGATATACTACGAAAAAACAGGCAGTGTTGTAAAGCTTCTGAGAACTCCCAAAAGTAACCCCCCATCTCTCTCTCTCTCTCTCTCCTCTGCTGCTCCTCTATTATTTGACACACTCCAGGCCCAGGGTACTATACCCCAAAGTTGGCATGGCCCAGTGTCAGGTGTCTACTTTACACCACACCACACCACACCACCACCGTCACCTAGCTTAGCTTCTCCAAAATAATTCACAAACTCCATTATTGGCTCTTGCTAGCCCCTTACTTACCTTACCATACCAAACCCCTCTTTTTTTCTTTTTTTTCTTTTTTTTTTACACCCTCTTTCCACATATTCTCTCTCTCTCTCTACATCTCTACTATATCTCTCTCACAACCACTTTCTCTCATGATTTGACCCAAGCAATGAATGGACTCTAGACACCACCGCACATGGAGATGGGTTCGAGCTCTTCTTCTTCCAATTCGTCTGATCATTCACTCAATGGGTTGAAACTCGGCCAGAAAATCTATGTCGAGGATGTCTGTGTCGGAGCTCCGGCCAAATCCGGTGGTGGGTCGTCGTCATCGGCCAGCGCCGGCGGCCACCCACCTCCGGCGCCCTCCAAGAAGCTGAGGAGCGGGGCTCTTCAGGGTGGACAGCCACCCAGGTGTCAGGTTGAAGGGTGTAAAGTAGATCTGAGTGATGCTAAAGCTTACTATTCCAGGCACAGAGTCTGTGGTATGCACTCTAAGTCACCTAAGGTCATTGTTGCTGGTATTGAGCAGAGGTTTTGCCAGCAGTGTAGCAGGTCAGCTAGATTTTATATTTATATATTTATTATTATTATACACACACACATACATATATATTCGTTGATTGTATTGTTGGGCTTTGCTTTTTCTTTGTGTAATTGTAGATTAATGTTGCTTGTTGGCTAGGTATTTTTTATTTTTTATTTTTTAAAAAAAATTTATTATTATGATGATGGGTTTTTGGACTTACTATGTTAAGTAATTGGATTGGTTTTAATTATTTTGTTATTGTGTTGATGGGAGTTTTATACCAAATTTAGGTCTTTGTGGGGTTTGTTTGTTAGTAGTACTTAACATTATTGGGGTTTAGACTTTTGTGTTTGTTATGTTTGGATGATTATGCTCTATACTTGATTCTTATTGATGTTTTGTTTAGTACTTGCTCTTTGTCTTCATACACCACTTGTAAATGTTTACCAATCAATTTTGGTACCTACTCTTTGTGCTTTGTGGTCATAGAGCCTTAAATTGAGTTTGTTATTTGTAAGTTGTTTGACTAGGATGGGTAGGTGTGCTAAATCCTCATCCAATCCAACCATGACTCTGCCTTGGCATCTACATGAATTCTGATATGGTACACAAATTAGTAGGATAATATTGTATCATTCTATAATGTGAGATGACTCAGTTGTGTTGTCTCATCCTATAATGTGAGATGACTCACTTGTCACACATAAACCTTGCCATACCGCGATGACTCGGCCAATCCATCTCTCTCTCTCTCTCTCTCTGTGTTGGGATTAGCACTAAAATATATTACACATATCATGATATCAAATATAAATATGTACCTTTTATGAATATAAAAGAAAAGGGGAAAAAGTGCTTGAAGCTGATTAAGAGAGGTGGCAAAGGCCTCTGTAGCCATTGCTGATGAAATAACTTCAAATTATGGTGAAATGATTCCCAAATTAATTATGGTTTTGCTGTTACAATTTCTTTTTTCTAAATTATATCAAGTCAAATTGCATTTGATCACAATGGTCTCTAAATTGCGATGTGTTGTGCTTGTAAATTTGTTACTGATTTAGGACTATGAATAGATGCCTAAGCTGCTATGGAAGACTTTTGGATCAAGAATAAGAGATAAATACTCAAAAGAGTAGATGAGTTTTTTAGGGTTGTGCTAATTTCACCTCATACATCGTTTTTTAGATACTTAGAGGGCAAATATAAATGGAAATTGATTGATGACTTGGGATCACTGGATGAAGAGAAGCAGGTAGTGATTTAGTCTCATTACCCCTAAGAAACACTGTCGAGTGTTTATGTCATTTTTGGTGGTTGTATATTCTCTACCCTCTTTTATTCCTCTATGGAATTCTGAGTGGGTTATTTCTTCTCAGTCATGGACGTATGCAGGTCTGTCAACTGCATTAAATATTGTATTGTTGTGATATTTAATTGTTCGTGATTTGATATCAATGTGAATATGCTTCCATGTGCACAACACATTCTTTCCATTTACATTGGTATGTACCATAATAAAGAGTATGGAATTTCATTGATCAAGTAACAATGGTTTAAACGTTATCTGGATCATGTGGGGCTAGATTCAGAACATATACTTTCCGGTATGTACCGTAATAAAGAATATGGAATTTCATTGATCAAGGAACAATGGTTTAAATGTTATCTGGATCACGTGGGGCTAGATTCAGAACAGTACTAGTTTGTCGCCCGCCGCGGGGGGCATATGGCAGAGTGCGGTTATGTATTTACCAAAAACCTACTCCCCCACCCACCTTTTTTTTTTGGGGGGGGGGGGGTGGTTGTGTGCGGGGGGAATAAATTGCAATTTAATTATGTATTTACCAAAACCTACTCCCCACCCACCTTGGTGGGGGGTTTAGCATATGGCAGAGTGCAGTTATGTATTTACCAAAAATCTACTCCCCCACCCACCTGGGGGGGAATAAATTGCAATTTAATTAGAGCTATTAACATCAGTATTATTATTGTTACTGTTTGTAAATTATCTTTTTCTTTCAACTGTCTTGATGTTAGAATGGATTCAGATTGGAAGATTGAAAATGTATGTTCTGTTATTGATGCTGGGTTACCAAACCCTTAATGGAAAAGAGCTCTGTAATCCACAGCATTTTCTTTAAGATGGGTGTAATGAAGTTGGACTTTGTTGTGGCTAGCCTCCTTAATGGAGAAAATTCCTGATGATTGAGCTGAAACTGAAGCCTCGGCTCTTAGCATGAGAAAACTAAGGTCAGTTGGCTTTCTTAGAGGATGTTATTTGTATTCCCGTAAAACTGAAGTTTTTCCTTAGAGGCTTGTGAGGATCGAACCCATTCTTAGATTGTAGTCTTTTACAAAACAAGCAAAGTCATTTCCTGAAATAAAACCAGGAAGATTGGCCATCATCAGTAATCCAACTCTGTTGCACATAAAACCAGTTAAATGATTCCAAAATCAAATGGAGTTTTTTGTTGGAACCTCGATACCTCATTATATTGACTTTTTATTCCTTCCTTTGTCAAGAAAAAGCTTAATGAGCTATTGGAAAGTGAAAGACACCATACTATTCACTATTTTAAAGGACATTCATTGTTGTTAGGGGTTTCAACTATGAGACATTGGAAGGGACTACAGTGGTGAACATGGGCAGGGTTTCTCTGGTGTCATTCCTCTTCAAGTTTTTTATTTATGTGAAAGAAGTTTATGTTTTATCTTTTTGCCACTTTCTATTGTGCTTTAATGATGACAAGAGTAGATGGTTCAGACATTGAAAATTCTCTTTGACTATTCCAATCTTTCCATAAACTTGGGGACAATTAATATGGTCGGTGTTGTTAAGTTAGAGAAGAATAAGTCTATACTTGAGTTTCTCTCGAATTCCAAGTGCAGACTTCTAGTTTGGACTGTGTGGCCATATCTGCTTAACACAAATCCTGAAAATGGTAAGATATGGGAAATTAGCTAAGAGAAAAAAGATAAATAAAGGATGCCCTTTTTATTTGAAGAATGTCCCCTGATCTGGCATCAGTTAACTTACCCACCTGCCTAGGAAAATCGGTCATCAGAAAAATGGACAGAGAAGAATAAGTCTATACTTGAGTTTCTCTCAAATTCCAAGTGCAGATTCTAGTTTGGACTGTGTGGCATATCTGCTTAACACAAACCCTTAAAATAGTAAGATATGGGAAATTAGCTAGAGTTTGTGCTTCTGGAATCAGTTAACTAACCCACCTGCCTAGGAAAATCTGTCATCAGAAACGATGGACAGATGCATTGTCAGTTGTTGGTTCAGTGTCAACTTACGACCTGGCCAGCATGTCTCATCTGGATGACAATAGGGGAATCTTTTGTAGTTGTAATCACTATTCTCAGGATTATCATCCTCATTTTTTATGGATGTAAGCAAATTGCTAAGTGGCGGTAAATCTTGATACAATTTTTGCTGTATCTTTCCTCCTCGTTTTCTTGGAAATGTTATTTTTTTTGAACAAATGTGATGATGTATTGGTGTTTTATGTTTTCCATATGCATTAGAATTAATATTTCTTGGGTAGTCTCTGCCAGATTCCATCTGCTTCCTGAATTTGACCAAGGAAAACGAAGTTGCCGCAGACGTCTAGCTGGTCATAACGAGCGTAGGAGAAAGCCACCACCTGGATCTCTATTGTCTTCGCGCTACGGACGTCTATCGTCCTCTACTTTTGGTTAGACACCACCGAAAGAATATCCTTTTCAGGACCACCTTGAATTTTCCACAAACATAAATAATTTTTGGAGTTTTGTTTTACTTTGTGCTTAAGACTGAGATCAGATGTTTGCTATTTGCTTTGGCAGAAAACAACAGAACTGGAAGCTTTCTTATGGACTTCACTACATACCCTAGTCTTTCTGGGAGGGACCCTTGGCCAACTACCAAAGCATCTGAGCGGGTGTCGAGCAATCAACCAGTTGCCACGGGAAAATTTCTTGCACATCCATGGCAGAGCAACTCGGAGAATCCTCCACCAGACTTTTTTCTGCAAGGTTCAACAGGTGGAACTGGCTATCCTGGTACCGGAATTTCTTCGGGAGGATGTTTCACAGGAGCCTCTTCTGACTCGAACTGTGCTCTCTCTCTTCTGTCAAATCAGCCCTGGGCCTCAAGAAACCGACCCTCTAGTCTAGGGGTGAGTAACTTACTGAATGCCGACAGGGCTTCCATAGTTCAACAAACAACAGCTCCTCTTGGAGCCACCATCAATCACTTTTCAAGCACTCCATGGGGTTTCAAGGGTAATGAAGCCAGCGGCAGTTCGCTCGAGATGCCTCCTGATCTGGGTCTCGGTCGAATTTCACAGCCTGCCAGTGGTCAGTATTGTGGAGAGCACGAGCTGTCTCAACAGAGTGGAAGGCAATACATGGAGCTTGAGGTCTCCAGGGCCTATGACTCTTCCACTCAGCACGTGCACTGGTCTCTTTAAGTGTCCTTTCTCTCTGGTTTTTATGGCTGCCTTAGTGACCTGCTTCTAAATAAACAAACATATTCGGTTGGTGTATCTTTGTGCTTTTGTTGGAAAAACCTAAACGTGACTCTCCTGAGTCACTGTTTTGTTTGTAGGTTGTAAAAATGACAAGCAGGGCTGTAGCCTCTGTTTTAGGTATTTGGTATTGGTGCTTTGGTTTGTTCTACTCGGGAGCTTGTTATGACCAAGAAAAGTAGCTTCTGAACAGTGGAATCATGACTCCTCGTCAGATTTCTTGCTCATCAATGGTCAACTAATCCATGTTCTTTGAACTCTGTTCTCCTAACCTTGCTTTAATGTAGGGTTTGCTCGGTGCATGAATGCTTGGCCATTGTTGGGTCAGAGGGAGGTTAGATGTATGCAATTTTATCTCCACAGAAAGAGGTGTCATTTTCTGTTTTGAACCTTTGGGTTTCATTGCGCGGAGGACCGTAGCTAGTTCCTTAACTTAAGCATTAGAAACCCGATATGTGCTCAAGCTGCAAATGTCTTGCAGATCCCGGTATCAACATGCAAACCATGGTGTATTACTGGAAAAGTTTTGACTTTTGGGATGGATTTGGATTTGGATTTGGATTTTGATTTAAGAATGCTTGTATCAAATATCAATTCATGATAAGTATTGCAGTTCGTATTGTGCAGTTTGGGAGTATCGAATCAGTGTTATGGATTTAAAATTTGATAAAATTTTAAATTGAATAAAATTTGGTTCAAAGTCTGAATTAAATTCTGTCTAATTTTAATTGCAAGCATCAATTTGGTGATCTGAAACGTAGCGTTTGTATTTTGTATAGAGTAGCAATGATCGTAGTAGACTTTGGGAACTGGAGTCTTCCAATCCATATGTTGATTTCGTCACAATGCCTTCATTTGCATGTAAGAAAACTCCTCATTTTAATAAACTGGAATTTATTGTTATTATTTTAAAGAAAGATTTATATATATATATTTATTACAGCTTCAGTTGGCATAAATTTCAGATATTTTTCTATTAGACACATATAAATTCATCTTTATAAATTTAACAAATTCTCAAAAAGATAATTAAAAACTCAAATTCGTGGATTATGCAATCAAAGACGAGTTTTAGGAAAAATTTCGACCAAAATGCAACCTAAAATAATATTTACAATTCCAATAAAGTGTGATCACAACTTTTAATTACCATTACAGCAAAGTTACCATTATTTAAAACCCTGTCACCATTGGGTTTAAGTAAAATGAAATTTAGAATATAAAAAGAAAAGAATCAAATGGAAAATGAAATTTATTAATTGTTGCGTGGGTGTTGTCTGCAAAGGACTTTCTATTGAAGGCGCAAAACATACATACATACACAGGCATTAGAACAATTGTTTTTAGCAATTGTAACAAACAGACTCTCTCACTCGGTCAGGGCGGTCAAGAACTCAAGTGGATTGTAACGACTCAACGGTCATATAGCTGACGTGGACTCCGACTCTGCTAGAAATTTACATCTGTACACACACACACATCTTAACAGGCCAGTTCAGTTAGAAAAGCTCTAACTTTTCCCTCGCAATCGAAAGTTCCCCCTCTTTCTCTCTCTTACAAAAACTCTCTCGCTCTCCTTCTCTCTCTCTACACAGAGAATAGCTTCTTCAAAGGTATAACCAAACCCTAACGCTCTGCGATTTCAATCTATATTTACATGATTCTGTACTGCTTCTCGAGCAATGTTTTATATTCGTCTTCAATTTGAATACAATTCTTGTTCTTCAATCTTCTCGCACTAAAGATCAATTCGTTGCCGTACGAGTATAGACACATATACGTAATTGATTATATTGATGTGATATTCAAGTTTCTTCATTCTAGATTGTGTAATTTGTTATATATATATTCTGATTCTTGAAGACTGCTTACATGGAATGATACCTTTCTTGTTATGCGTTTCTGATCATCATTTTGCGTGTGAATTTTGCTCTCTCTTTAACAAATTTCTCTGTGTTTACAGGGTAATTCAGAGATTTATATATGTGCCTAGCGTTGTGTGATTAACTACAATCTGCTTCTTGGGAAGATGGCTACGTGGTGTATCTGGTTATATCTCACTGTAATTGTCTTCTCGGCAATTCTGGTATCGCAGGCTTCCGCCTACACCAATCCTCTCGATGGTTTTGTTCCGATCCTCCCTCTTTTCTCCATAAATTCTTGCACTTCTTTAACATAATTTTCTCTGTAAATATATATATATATATATATATATTTCTTGAATAAAGGAAGAAATGGGTACATGTTTGATGATCTTTAGAGTGTTTTGTGTGTGTTGATCTTGTGATGATAAATTTGAAAATTGATGGTAATAATGAGGATTATGATATCTCCATCATGTGAAATTGGCGGGAAATTAATGGCATGTGAGACCTGGAATTACTAACACAATGTGCTTGAGCTTTAGAGAATATCAAGTCAAATGTTAGTGGCTTTACACTTTGTAAAGATGATTGACGATGGTGGTGCTAGGAATTAGTTGCATGATTCTTTTTGTCTACTGAGATCAGAGTTTTTGGAGGACCTAGGTCATACCTCCTCTATTTCCTGTACGAGCTTTTGCTATCAACCTAGATCACTAAACAGGAGGAGGCAAGAAAGATGATTATAGATTGAAAATGTCCCAATTTATAGATATCTGAGGCTGTATGTTCCATATAAGGTTTAATAGTCCACTATGTAGATCATCAAACCGTATTTATTAAGCAAGCCTAAGATGGCGAAGGATAGGATTGGAATTAAGGTCACACTTTCAACTTGAGCATTAGTCACCAATTGTAATCCGAATGAACTTGGATATTGCATTCTACATTTTGTCACCTTTTTTTTTTTTTTTTTTAACAATTTGTCATATTGAAGAATATAAAATTGCTCCCCATAAACTAATTTTTAACATTACATTATACAGTCAAAGCCCTTCAAGGCCTGTACATAGCACTGAACGGCCCACCACAGCTCAAGGAATGGAAATCAGTTGGCGGGGATCCATGCGAAGAATCATGGATAGGAGTTTCATGTTTTGAGTCATCAGTTATACAAATGTAACTACATATCATCTATTATACAAAAAAAACCTTTTCACACTATAGTGGCAGTTTCCCAAAATTGACCTGTTCTCTTCTCTCTGCAGTAAACTTAATGGCCTAGAGCTCAATGGAACTCTGGGGTTCCAACTCTCAGATCTCCATAATTTGAAGCAACTGTAAGTGATTCTGCTTTTTTGTAATGACTTATTTTAAGTTCAAATATGCATGGAAGATATATTGTAATTCATTTTTGTGACAAGTTTTTTAATTTTTATTTTCTTTTTAATAGGGATGTTAGCTCCAACAACATTCAGGGTGAAATTCCATACAGCTTACCTCTTAATGCCACGCATATGTAAGATGCCTGCTTTTTAGTGATTGTGATTTACATTACCTACTTTCTATATAATTTATTCAATTATGTTGAATTCTTGATTGTTTTTATGGATACAGAAATTTGGCATGCAACAATTTCAGCCTGTATATTCCCTACTCCTTGACTTTAATGAAAAATCTTCGCCATTTGTGAGTTGCTTCTCCCTGACTGCCTAATTTGCTAGTTTTGGCCGGTCAATGATTATCGAGTCATAATTGTTTTTCTTGCAGGAACTTGAGCCACAATTCGCTATCTGGACCTGTCGGGAATGTATTCACTGGCCTACAAAATCTTAGAGAAATGTATGGATTTTGCCCAATTCCTTTATCTTGCATCTTAAATGAGAATTTTGCATTGAGGACTGAAGTATAATTTGGTTGCTGAGTACTTTAACAAAGCAGCTAGACTGTTACTTTTCAAAAAAAAAAAAAAAAAAGGCAGCTAGACTGTTGATGAAGCTAAGTGAAACTTTAAGGTTGCTTGTTTTGTGAGTAACTAACTGTTCTAGATTTTTGTGAATTTACATATCCCCGCCCTTCACATAATAAAGTTGAAACAACCACATAGAGAACTCCATCTTTTATTCTTAATTTTCCAAATGCATTTTGCTTGATGTTTATTCTTGATTTTCCAAATACATTTTGCTTGGTGTTGAAGCAAACCCCTACACCTGTCAATGCACAATTGAATTTAGTATTGAACTTAGTTAAGGAGAATATCAGAACCGTGAATCAATTGAAAAGGCTGTGAAGGGAAATAATAACTCAGGCGGCAGGCTGCGTACAACATGCTTTGTAGCATCGGTGATCAACTGGGATGTGTTCTTTCCGTTTTCTCATAAAAATTCAATTTACTGTTGCAGGGATCTATCATACAATAACTTCACTGGAGATTTACCAAGCTCATTCGGAGATCTGACTAATCTCACTGGATTGTGAGTTTTATTCTGCTTTGTTTATCCCATGGTGCTCCCTGTCTGCAGTTCTTTTCATCATTTTTATTTCCATGATTCATTTGGATATTTTGCAGGTTCTTGCAGAATAATAAATTTACTGGCTCGGTAGCTTTTTTGGCTGGTCTCCCTCTATCTAACTTGTATGTTTGCTACAAAGCAGGTCCGAAGATTTCTTTTGATGTGTTTTGTTTGATAATGAATTCACCAATTTCTGTTGTCAGGAACATCCAAGATAACAATTTTAGTGGCGTAATTCCAAGTCAGCTTCGATATGTAAAAAACCTTTGGTAAGTTTTCCAGTTCCCCGTTGTAGTCTCTTTATTTGCATGCATGAATTTTGAAATCATAGTCTGTATTGCTTATGTCACTTCTTCATCTCTATTTAGGATTGGAGGGAATAGATTTCAGGTAGGAGAAAACTATCCAGCCTGGGATTTCCCTCTGGAAACTATGCCCTCTGAGCGGAATATCAGTAGTCCCCCAACTACCAAGTCAAGTGCCATTGAAAACTATCCTCCTCGCAGAGTAGCTGGACACAAGAAGAAAAGACTAGGCCCGGGAGGAATTGCCTTTATGGTTGGTGGTGGAACTCTGGTGGCAACCTGTGCAGCACTCATCATTCTGATACGCATTCAGCGATCTCGTACCCAAAAGCTCCCAAGTGTGGAGATCGGTGAGGGCTCCCAGAATTCTCCTCCACTCAGTACAGCAAGAGTTGAGAATTTTTATCAACGTACGTATATAAACTGTGTAAACTACTGTATATTTTGTGTGTGCAAGTTGTGATAGTTGTGAATATTGAGAAAAGTGTTGTAGAATTTAAATGATGGAATGGTGCCTTGCAAAACTGAAATTGAATTTTTGAACTATATAACTCTTTTCATTAATTTTCAAAGTTGAATTTACTTTTTTAACAAACGAAAACCATCATGTACTAGTACATCATAGAAACGTACCTTATATATAGGTAAATTTACATTGGTGCGATTAATATCTGTGTAGTTACCATATTATATAGTTGAACTAAAAGTGGAATTCGAGGTATATTTGCTATATCATTCTTTTTTGGATAAGTAAATGTGGTTAGAGTGGATCTTAATTAGTGGAAGCTGAAAATCCGAAGTTCATCCAAAGTTCAGCATCCAATGTTTTCTGATGAACATGACATTGTACAGTTTTCATCTTTGTTTTGATTCTGACACTGGCATGTACAATTGAACTTTTTTGTTAATCCTGAACTAAACCTAGCTTTACCTCTCACTCATATTAAATGGAGTTTTAAGTTGAGTTCTTTGATGAACATTACATTTATAGGTTCCATCTTGTTTTGTTTCTGACACTCGCATATACAATTGAACTTTTTTGTTAATCCTGGAGTAAACCTAGCTTTTCCTCACTCATATTAATGAGAGTACTTAGTATTCTGTTTTGTTCATCTGACGAACACCTATTATGGGTAACTTCTTGCGTTTGCTTTTTATTAGATGGGGTTTTAAGTTGAGTTCCCAAATTTGAAACTTTAACGCTACCAATGGCATATAACTTCACTAAATATAATCCCATTCTTGTTGGTATTATGTGCTTCTTTTTGTTTTATCCACTCTTTGAGCTACAGAAGTTCTTCAATGGAACAAGAAGTGTGCTTCTCTCATTGATTTCTTTATATACTTTTCTTATATTCATTGACAGATTATTCTTCTGCTGCACCGGAAGAGAGCCCACAGATCTTTCCTATTAGCTCTCCACCTGTGGCATTGGTTGCTTCAAGCCTAATACCATCTGTTTGCCCCAGAACTGAAAAATTGTCAAGAAGACGAAGTTTCAGTAAGAAGCACATAATCTCACTAAGTGCAAAATTTTACACTGTGGCAGAGCTTCAGTCAGCAACAAACAGCTTCAGCGAAGAGAACCTTCTTGGAGAGGGATCCCTTGGTTCTGTTTACAAAGCAGAGTTCCCTGATGGACAAGTAAGAAATTAGATACTTCTTGGTAGTTGTAAAAGAAAAAATATCCCAGACTTTAAGTAAATTATTGGACTGTTGTTCTTTCTTTTTGCAAGATTTTGGCTGTGAAGAACATTAAGACAGCCGCACTGTCTCTCAATGAAGAAGAACAATTCTTGGACGTGATTCGTCGTACAGCCAGACTGAGGCACCCTAACATTGTAGCACTTCTTGGATATTGTGTTGAGCATGGACAGCATCTCCTTGTGTACGAGTATATCAGAAATTTGTCTCTTGAATATGCTTTGCATTGTGATGCTTATATGCCTCTGTCTTGGGGCCTCCGCATCCGAATTGCTCTTGGCATAGCTCGGGCATTATCGTAAGTATCTACTGTGGTTTCCATTGTAAGTTGTAGGACAGTAGGGAATCAATAACTGCATGTCAAACAGCACATTAAGGGTATGATATCATTCGATGTAACTCCTTTGTTGAGCAATGATAGTTATATGCTTTTTGAATGCTGCACTTAAATCCGCTGGAGATATGGATCCTTACATATATGTTCCTCTTCCAGTTTTAGATGTAGTTCTTTCTGGGTATATATGATCTTGATTGTTTCTACTTTTTATGATGTTTTCAGCTATTTGCATTCCACATTCTTGCCTCCAGTCCTCTGTATATATGTTCTTGATTGTTTCACTTTCTATGATGTTTTCAGGTATTTGCATTCCACATGCTTCCCTGCAATCGCTCATTGCAACTTAAAGGCTGCTAACATCTTGCTTGATGAAGAGCTTATGCCTCGTATTTGTGACTGTGGTCTAGCTATTTTGAGGCCGCTTACGAGCAACAGTGTTAAAGTTAAGGTACATGTTCGTAAGACAGTTTTGTATTTTAACTGAGAAGCATCGTAGAGGTAATTCAATAATGTGAGCTATGTTGAATTTCTCTGTGATGAAAGTGGCTGTAGCCTACTGGTAGTCAAGAGTTCAAGTCCCCCTCCATAGGGGGTGAAGTGAGCGTGTGAGTTTCAAATAGGAAATAAATAAATATGTTTGCCAACTAACAAATATCACCATTGTCATTGATCACTGATGCAACCAGGCTTCCGAAATGGCTCTGGGTGATACTGTCTACATTGCACCAGAGCATGTTCACCATGGAGATAACAGCACGAAGTGTGACGTCTATGCCTATGGAGTGTTGCTTTTAGAGCTGTTAACAGGAAGGAGGCCTTTCGATAGGTGTGATGCATGCCCATTTTCCTGATTTTTCTATGGTTAGTTACCCTCATATTTTAGCATCACACTTGTCTCTTCTTTCTAAACAGTTCAAGACCAAGGGAAGAACAATCTTTGGTGAAATGGGCTTCATCTCGACTTCATGATAACGAGTCTTTGGATGAAATGGTTGATCCAACCATCAAAAGAACACTGTCCTCCAAGTGTCTCTCCCGGTTTGCTGATATTGTGTCCCTCTGTATTCAGGTATGAACATGTCACAATCATACATACACCAAGCGTATTAGGAGGTGAATACACAGCACATTGACATGTAAAGTTGAGGTCTCTGCTTCTTTGTGAACTACTACATCACTGCATCATCTACTTAGCTATTTAGATGGAATCCAATTTTAAAACTTGATATAAAATTGGAAGTTGTCTAAAATTTGATCACTTAGTCAATTTAGAATTCACTGTGGTTCTATTCGAATTTGAACATTTCAGCCTGAGAAGGAATTCCGGCCACCGATGTCAGAAATAGTGGAGCATCTGACAAGCCTGTTACAAAGGGTGGGAACAGGGAAAAGCAACATAGCGGATACCAGTACCAGTGAAGCTGCTGACCCCTTTGACAAGTCCTTCCGTTCAACCCAAACTCGCTTCTTTGGCTCTCCTACTGTCAGCTTTAGGTCGGCCTGATATCATAGAGCAAAAGCTATGGATGGATTTGCCTTAAATGTGTGTGTTGTTGTTTTTGAGCATGATGATTTTGTAATGTTAGTTCTGTGATTCTCAGAGCAACATATCCATTTGTCCAGTTCTCCACTTCATGTATTACAAACAAACAGTATCTTTCTTGCACAACAGACTTGTGGTTCATTAATGTTCTTAATTCTTTCAAATTCTAACAATTCCATTTATGCTTTGAATCAAGAAGATTCTTCCTCTTGTATATAATGTTCTTTCTATATTCCATGATGAACTCAAGGTCTTTTTTTTGTTTTTCTTTTCTTTTCTTTTCTTTTTTTAACATAAGATTTCTTTTAGTTGATATACAATGTGCCTCCTATGTTCTATTTAACATATTAAAGCTATACACCGATCAGTTTTTAGACCTGCTTCTAAGACCAAGATAGCTAGTTTTGCTGTAGTGGACAAAAATCAATCTTTGCTTCCACCCATATGTACAAGGATTGGGCCTGACCAGATAGATATATGAAGGGAGTGTGATGACATATATGAAGAGAAGAGAGTGGGAGTGTGAGTAGAGAGAGAAACAAAAGCATGAGATTTTTTAAATTGAAATGAAAAGAAACTGAAGACGGAATTGAGACTGAATTTGAATGGTATTGAAATTCCCGCGAAATGATGGGAAAATGCGAAATGAAGGGAAAATGCGAGTCAAAGATGGATAAGAATTTATTAATCAAACAATAAAGCCCAATTCATTAGAATTGGGCTTCAGGTTTGGCTGGTCCAACAAGTGTTCGAGAATGTGATACAGTATATTCCGCATCAGGATGAAAATTGGAGAAATAATAATTATAATATACTAATATAGAGTAATATATCCAATCTTATTTACACGTGGCAGTAACCCATTCATCCTCTGAAATTTCTTTGGGCTATTCATGGTGCCAATCACACTCTTTCAGTCTGAGAGAGAGAGAGAGAGAGAAGGGGGCAAAGCAAAGTAATCACATCAAAACTCTCATAAATGGCGGCGATTGGTTGCTGTTGTTTCTCCACACTCTCTTCTCGGAGGTAACTTAATTCCAATACTTCATTCCCATTTTTAAACAACTCTGTTTGGTTGCCGGGAAATTATAGGAAATCAAAGGGATTAAAATTCTGAGTCTTCAGATATTTTGCATTATCAAATCTCCGTTGCAACCTGCTTATTGAAAACACCAAAACAGTGCATAAAAACATTATAGTCTGATTTCTCCTTTGTCCTCTGTTTTTTTTTTTTTTTTTCTCAGTAGTGTACACTAATGGAATGTTTAGAGAGATCTGAGAATTTTAGTACAGTGATGCAAAATTGGCCTCCATTTTCAAAATGGGATTGTTTTATTCCAGTTTCCCTGTGAGAGTTCCAAAAGAAACAGTGTCGGGTTATACCCCAATTGCTCAATTTTTGTATGTTAGATACACCTTAGCATTAAACTAGGTTTTTCAGCTAAGAATCTCTACTTGAAACACAATAGGGAGGCACTTGGAAGCTGTGAAATTATATTAATACCCTATTTTGTTTTCCTTAGGATTCAATATTAGGTTTCTTTTTTTTTTGTTTTTGCATGTGATATTTTGGAATCTTTAACAAATTTTTCTGAATTAGGGTCACTCCGGGGTTATATATAAGAAATGATGCCACATCTTTCCCTTTTCTTGATTGTGTTGGTGATGTTGGTAATGGCTCGAGTTTACACAACAAATGTGTTCGGGTCCAACTAGTATATATATACATATATTAAACTTCAATCATTATATCTATGAGAGTAAGAGACCATGATGTGTTTTCAGCAATTTGGGGACATCTTGGTTAGTATTAGAGACTCATCGAGGAGGGACCATGGAAGAAGGGAAATCATTTCGTCGAAGAAGGTTAGAAATTAAAGCAGAAGTGGATTATGTGAAGGCTGAAGAAGCGAAAAAACTTATAGCAGTTGAGGGGTATGCAATTTTGGATGTGCGGGACAAAACTCAGTATGATCGAGCACATATAAAACAATGTTATCATGTCCCCCTTTTCATTGAAAATCAGGACAATGACTTTGGTATACTCTTCATCTCATTCTCAATTGCTTCTTTTTTTGCTGTCCCTTATCGTTTTACAATTTATTTAGTGGTGAATACACTGTTCTAGGAATGCCAATCAGCTTTTCAAGTTCAGTTTTTTTTTCCCAAGTGCAGGCACAATAATAAAGAGGACAGTGCACAACAACTTTTCTGGTTTATTTTTTGGGTTGCCATTTACGAAACTCAATCCTGATTTTGTGCAATCTGTGAAGAGCCAGTTTTCACCTGAAAGCAAGCTGTTACTTGTTTGTCAGGAAGGACTGAGGTAAGATTTTCGTGGATTACTTGCCGCTGATTCTCATAATATTCTGTAAAACCTCTTGATAAACATATTACTGTCACACGTGTGGCATTTCTCAACTCACAATAAACCTAAACAACCACCCAAGAGAGTATTATAAGCATAGTCTTACCCGGTCACTAAATGCATTCTTGTTCATATTGGGTGTGCGGCCGGCCAATTGAAGAATACAAGCATGAGTTAATGAATTGAATTCATAAATATTTGGTTTAGGACGTATCTACTCTTTGTTGTAAGCTTAGTAGATTAAAAGCTATTAGAAGTTATTGAACCATATAGCATAGTATTACTGCATAGTATAGCATGAATGAATGTGACACAACTTGGAATTCTTTGAAAGGCATGAGGAAATAAAATTGAAAGGATAAGATCTAGTATTGCCATCTAGTGATGAATGAAGAATGCCAAGTGCGATCATCTTTTCAAGTTCCAAAAGGCCAATGTGTTTCTTGTTAAAAGTAGATTTTTTAAACCAAATACTTTGATTCCAGGTATTGTCAAAGGCAACTCTCATTTGCTAATGCTATTATATTATAATAAACAGGCCTGCCAAGAGGATTTGGGTGCAAGACCCCATGGCTGTCTGCTCAATTTCCTGTTCTTAAGAATACAATATTGTGCATTTACTTGAATTTTGCCGGAGCAAGTTGGCGCTCTTGGAATGCTTTCATTGAGCATTATTACCAATTATAAACAACTTTTAGTACCTTTTACATAGCAGTAAGCAGAACAAAAAGACCTACAGTAAAAATAGACCAGTTGCCATCACATATATTTTAGTGTGGCATCTTTCTTAATAATAATAGCTTATGATCAGATCCTGACTTACATTCTTCTAATCATTTTCAACTCACATTCAAGTTTTTGTTTTTGCCTTATCTTGAAGCCATTTGAGTCAAGTTTTTGTTTTTGCCTTATCTTGAAGCCATTTGACAAGACTATTGTTCTTTTTATTCTTCAAGGTCTGCTGCTGCTGCCAACAGGTTAGAGCAAGGTGGTTTCCAGAATATAGCATGTATAACATCCGGCCTTCAATCTGTAAAACCAGGTTAAAATCTGATTCCGGCACTTATCTTATATTTAAGTCAGCCAGAGATTATGAAGTTAAGAATTTGTAATTTTCAGGAACTTTCGAGACTGTTGGTTCCACCGAGCTGCAAGATGCAGGGAAAGCTGGTTTAGTTACAGTGCAGGGCAAAATCTCTGCTATACTTGGAACTGTACTTATCTGTAAGTTGAACACCACCTACCTTAGAAATAATTGTGAAAGTTTGCTTCATACATCATAATATGACTATTGAATTCCCAGGTGCCTTTCTTTTCATAACATTCTTCCCGGAGCAAGCAGAGCAGATCCTTCAAATGGCCCCTGCAAGCTAACTCCCTTGAGTGAACCCAAAATTATTACACTTTTTCCGCCTCTGTCACGAGGGAATTCAGATGTTTGAATTACAGGATAAGATCGAAAATAGGTGAACATCCGTAAATGACCATGTAATGTTTTAATACTAGTGTAACAAGCCTGATTTTTGGACATTTGACATTTTAGTTGATCCTCATGCTACTGCTTGCTTGCATATATATCTATACTACTAATAAATGTGGATTCAATGTATAATATTTATATACACTTTAAAACACTTATTTTAATTAAAAAAAATTTAAATGGTTTTCACGCTTCCCAAAGGACACAAACTTTGACAAAACTTTTACATCTATTGGTTTTATACGAAATTTAAACATTTTTTATTATTTATATATTTCTTAATAATTTTATATTACTTTGTATTTCAAATAAAACAATGAATTAATATCTTTTGAATTAAATTTTTGTTTTTAATAATTTAATTTAGAAACACGCAACGTTTCCTTATACTGATCTAACTGCACATTGCTTCCTTTCTTCAAGCGACACATACGTTCATGACTTTCCTTTTTTAAGGGACACAAATGTTTGGCAAAAGTTGCATATCGATCGGTAGATTGTGTTACGGTTATATATAAGTCAGGAAAGGACTTATTCAATAGAAAGTTTTGGCACGAAAACATTGAAATAGAAGAAAGACAAAACGAGATCTAGAGATGGTTGTCAACAAAGACGAGAAGTTTGGGAATTGTTGATTGAATCTTGTTGACGAAGAGCTACAGAAATCATTCAGAAAGATTAAAAAGAGAAGAACACCCCCTGATCATCTCTATTTGACATTATCCAATCATTGACCTCTTTCATGAAAATACTAGTAGAAATCTTCATGTGAAACTCTAACTCTGTATTCTTTATTGTACTTATAAATGTTTGCAATTTTAGGGTTATCTAACACAGTATATGGATGGTGGCCTCAATGATGCATCGTCCAATGAGTTTCAGGTTTTTTTTCTTTTTCTTTTACTATCATGTGTGTGTGTATATATATATACACATATATATCTCTTTCTATTGGACTTGAGAAAGTATTATATACATTTTAACACTCTTGTAAACTAAACAAATTACTAATATTTTTTAAAACTGGATAGATTATTGTTGATAAAGAATTAGTTTTACATTCAAACACCTTTTAAACCAAATTCCTATTCTCCTTTGTTGTTCACATTGATGGTTACGTAATTAAATTAAATCACCTCTCTAATGAAATTAGAATTGAAATTTTATTTTTCAATGAAAATAAATGATAGTAGATATAACCAATTCAGTAATATATCTTTCATTATTAAAGTCAACAGTTGTGCCATTTTTATCCGTATATATAAATTGTTAGCATATTTTACAATTTTGGACATGTCATGTGTAATTAATTATAATAAATGAAAAAATTCAAACCTATGTAAGTTTTATATATACCAAGTTTTAACAATTAAGGAGTTACATTCACATTCAAACACCTCTTCTACCGAAAATTAGGATTATGAAAAAAAGAAAAGAAAATTCGCATGCCATAGATTTAGATATGACTAAAGGGCTAGATTCACATGCATGTAATTAGGAGGATTTCAGGCGTGTTTAGATTCTTTACAATTAGCCGGCACACCTTACATCATAATTCACTAATGTACATAATTATATCAAAAACTTTTAGGGTGAGTAATTCAAGTTTTCTAATGCTGGTGTTTATGGAGATACTTTTTAACTTTATTATCTAAAGTTTGTAATAGAATTTGTAGTTTGAATTTGATAGCATTTCTTTTAAAAAAACAAAAATTAATTAATTTTCAAATATTAATTGGTTTATTGAAAAGGTGATAGAAAACAGAGGAGTTACCTCAAGACATCTGATCCATTGTTGTTGAAGATATAAAATTTATATTGAAAGTTAATTTGGGTTTTTAGTTGGTTTGGTGTCTCATTATGCAATAGACCTTCGTGGCTCCTTGAAGTCATTATTGATGATTTATCTTCTTTTTCTTAATCTAACTTTGGAGAGGAGTTATAATAGTGCAACATTGGTATTATTCAATTGGGCTTAATTTACTAATCTCTTCTTCTTTCTTGTACCATATTTTTCACAATGAGTGGTACTCAATATATCTCTAATTATTAAAGTCACTTTGATTAAGTATTTAACACAACATAAACATGACTTAAACAAGTTTATTAATATTATGATGTTAGATATACAAATTTTTTTTTTTTTTTTTGGTCGACTTCTTCATTATACTGCACAAAGAATCTAAAGCAATTTATGAAAAATGATAATAATAATAATCAAACGTGCATTGCACGTTGATTTTTCTAGTATATATATATATATATATATATCAAGTGGGGTAATTTGGTGTACATCTGTGCCAAATGATGTTGCATACTTAATTGTATTGATTTTCTCATTCTACAAAAGTTAGGTTGCAGTGGATGAGTGCAACACTGTCACAACAATCTTAAGCGAGGTTATTTAAAAGAATGTAAAAAGATTGCAAAGTCCAAGGCACAACATTTAGGATGTCTCTGTTTAAAAGTATAGTCCAGTCATCGAAACAACCATATGAACACCCGCATCAACAATTTTCATTTCAACTACATTGAGAAAAAATCTAAAGACAAAATCTCTGACAACAGAACAAATATTAACAATTTTCATTTAAACAACAGTAAGATTCTTTCATTAAAAAAAAAATTACATTTAAGTTAGCAAATATTATCTAATTGCATTCTGCACAATACTTTCAATACATAAACAGGTATGCCATCAAAATATAAATGGCCTCGACTCTCAGCTGCCTGCAGTACCAAACTACAAATTTGCACGGGTCAAAACTTGAGAGATACAGAAACCAGTTCATTTCTTCCATGTCCCATCCTTTGGTTGTGCGGCAACCACACAATTTCAATCACCTTGTAGGCAGTAAAGTTGCCGGATATTTCCTGAAGCTGTCAAGTCATTGAAACTAGGAGTCAATATCCTCATCTTATTGATTAATTGTCTGTTTCTTAAAACAAACAAGTTTTAAATATAATAATAAAACAGTATTAATAACAAATGAAAATGCATATAACGTGCAAGGAATTCATTTAGAATGAAAAATTCTTCAAACAAACAAGTTTTAAATATAATGATAAAATAGAATTAATAAGAAATAAAAATGCATATAATGTGCAAGGAATTCATTTAAAATGGAAGTTTTATCTTAATGCTTATCGATAACAAATATTTTCAAGTTTTACTATATGAAGGACAACTACAATCCTTAAACAACTCCACAGATAAAGAGGGACTATAAAAGTACCTGACTGAAAGCTAGACATCAATGATGCCACTCAGGATGGGAACTCAAACAGGTTGTAATAAACACCCAACCTGACCTTAGATGGATGCAGTCAAATACTAGATTGAAATGAATGTAACTGGTTGATTGAGCCCGCCATAATTGTGAGCCCAGGTAGCTTGTCAGGTCAGATATAGGTTGAGTGACTGCAAATTGAGTGAATGGTTGGACATACAAAAATCTAGCAATGGGTTGAATTTGGTTCTAACAAATACTAACATTAGCACAGGAACTCAGCTAAGAAATGCAAAAAGAAATTGCAATGATATTTCATTTCATCAGTTTCTTAGATTGTTCATCAAATTTTGCTGTTAAATAGGGAATTGAGTGAGTTCCCAAAACGTATGATCTCCAATAGACAAAAAATACATAGGTTGTAAGAAAGGAAACAAATAATTTACTTAACAAGACCTTCAATTATCAGGAAAAAACTGCTTTTTCATTCCATTCTAAAGGCCAAAACCTTGTACAAATCATCCATCATCATGTATTTCCTTACCCTACCCATGTTATTTTGACATTACTCTCAATGTTGATCAAGTAACTCCTCAATGTTGTAATTGTTGGTCTTCGAAGCAAATGACAAAATCATCTCAATTGATTTTCTTCAATTTTATAATTAATGGGTTCTATTTCAACCATCTCAAGTTCACGAGTAACAACTTTAGTCAACTCAAGAAAATATTTGTTTCTTCTGCAACTAGTGTGGTTTTCCTACTTATATTCTTTAGTCTTGCCACACATCCATCCCAAACATTTGCATTTCACTCAATATAGGAATACATAATATTTTGTGAATATGTAATAAGTAACAAATAATTTACTCATCAGGAGCAAAAAGATGAAAGCAACAACAATATAGAGTGATGATGACCATTACCGTATAACCAGTCCTTAAAGTATACATGGAGAGCACTTGATAATTCCCGTTTCCGGCTATCTTCAAGCTGTGTTTCCCTCAATATTTGTTTAATCTCCCCTAAATTTCTATGCTGATATAAAAAATAAAAATAAAAAGTTTTATCAAACATTTGGTTAGTAAAATAAGAGATTTTCCAAATTGCAGGGCATTCATGCAAACCAACCAAATTATCATGCATTAAGGAGAAGGTTTGGCCCACATACATTTCTCTGCTGCGATGTCATATAGACATCGGGTAAGGGATATGGATTATCTTTAGTAGATCCAGAGGATTCAACTCCAACCCAATTTGGAATCTGTGTAAAAGACAAGCTGTATGTGTTAGTATTATAACACAAATTTGAAAGCCATGTAGTTTAAAATTAAACAACCCGCACACCCCGCGCGCGCGGGCCAATTAATTCGTTTATTATTTATAAACGGAATGAGAATAAAATATTACAAAATTAGGGTTCATAATTATATGATGTTAGGATTCAAACAATTAAATGTGAGCAATTCTAAGAAGCACGGAAACGGATACAGTGACACGGCAAATCTAGAAACATTAGGACAAGGACACGGCGGGGACATGGCTAATAATAAATATATATATTATATATATGATGTTGTGCTTTAAGGAAAGTAAGAGTAATATTAGTTTGTACAACCTCATAATGAAAAAAAAAAAATGGTGTTTTGCTGGAAAAAAGAAAGAATGATAGAAAAAGGGTTAAGAAAGAGAGGGAAAAAGGTTAAAAAAACAAAGAGGATTAGGGTTTTGTAAGAATGAGAATTAGGCATTAGTTAAAAATAAACGTAAGAATCCATAGAAGGGAAAAAAGTTCATGGGGAATAGAGGAAAAGGGAAAAAGAAATTTGTTGTGAAAGGAAAAAAATAAGTATCTAGGATTTGTGAAGAACAAGAAGAAGAAAGAAAAGAGGAGGATGAAGAAGAAGAAAGAAAAGAGAAAGGAGAAGAGAGAAGAGAGAGATAGAGAGACCATCCACCGGTAGCGAAGCTTGGTTGGTGGGAGAACAAGAGAGTCAAAGATGATCGTGCAAGAGTTCAAACCTTGAACTAAAATATAAGGTAAATATCTAATTGTTTTAATATAAAACTGTTTGATAAAACAACAACTTTTAAGTAATTATGTAATTACCATCATATTGCTGAAAGCTATTAAACAACTCCTTATATTTATACTTCAACTCAACATTGTTTCTAAAACTTTCTTAAAAATCCCCATAAATGGGACACGTGTGTCGAACATGTATCCATGGTGTGTCAGACGCGTGCCCGGATATTCAAGAAAATATAAATTATTTGGACACATTTTTTGGCGTGCCCATGTCGAGGCGTGTCAGTGTCCGACACGGATTCTTTGCCCTTTTAGGCATGTCCGTGCTTCCTAGGTGAGCATATGATAAAGATTAGCAAGAACTAGAGAAATAAATAATAAGCGAATAGACAGAAAAATAACAATCAAACTAAATGATGCAATGTCATATTATACTATATATTCAAGCCAAGTTAGCTGACAAGAAATATAATACATACCAAAAAATTTGTAAACTGATCAGGATCTAAGCGTGTAGCAGACTCAGTCTGAACATCAGAAACGCCAGCAGGATGAGACATTGAATCATGCGGATCAACCACTCCCAGGGCCACAGATTCATCCCATTTGTTGACTGTTGCCTCAATACCAACTTGACTCATGTGCTCCTCCAATTGCGAGTAAAATGTATTGTATGGTGCCACCTGATGGAAGTTGGTTAGAAAGGAAAAGAATGTTCCAAATGTCAATCTTTTCTGAAGCATTGAATAAAGAAGCAGAAAATTTTCCAATCAAAGTAAGATGACTGAACCAAAATTACCAAGTGACCCAAGCAATGAATAAATGTGATCCTATTGATATCCTACACTTCCCTATTTGAGCAAAGTCTGAAAACTAAGAAAAAAATGTATTTATGCTGACAAGACATAAAAAACACGATCAACTCATTCCAAATCCTATTTAAGACAATGGTAGTCTTAAGCAATTGCCATAGGACATGAAATGGCCCATTAGTGAAGTCATTTATGTTCGAGACTATTCCTACATGCAAAAGTACATTTATTGCTTTGGTTAGAGGACAGCACGAGGCAGCTGAAGCAGAAGCCACTATGTAGGAGAAGGGGAATGAGAAAGGAGAAGGGAACACTTTTGGACACATGCCCAACATGCTGTAGATATGTCCATAATATAAAATTAAAATATTATATCACAGATACACAGTTGATACTCTTTGCATACTTGCGAACCAACAACTCTGAACCAATAAATCCTACATTGAGATAAAACTCTCTCTTTTTAATTAAATAAAAAAGAAAAAGAAAAGAAAAGAAAGAAAGTTTAATCGTTAAAGAAATTATCTTACAGTAATAAATGAAAATTATTTAAAGTTTGTTCGTACTTTAAAAATAAAATAACAAACAATAAGATTTTATCAAAGGAGTGTACACGGGAGGATAGGAGTTATAAAAAATAACGTGTGTGCATATATACACACACATATATCCACGAATTTACATGCACAGTCATACATATATATAGAGTCCTTTTTTGTCTTTGTGATCACTGATCAGTAATTATTATTAAGGAAAAAAAAAATCAGAAAGTATTATGATTACGATTCACTAGATGAAAAATTGCATACCACAACCATATATTGAATATTAGATTTTCATTTACTTATCATAAGGTGATGTTTGTTGTATGTACTATATTTTATATATAAACATTTATATATTTGCTACTGTATTCTCCTAGTGTCTATGGCCTACTCTTTTCACAATTTGTTGTGATGTTGTGTCAATGCCATATCCATGTCTATGCTTCATATAATTATGGATATTACAGTCATTGCTCAGGTACTCTTATCTTAAGTGAAACAATTCCAGTCAATTAATACGGTCAGCAGGGTAAAAAATGTGATCTCCAATGCTTGTTCTTGATGTGCCATCTATGTTTATTGTACCTATCAAATCTTGACAAACTTTCACCATTAATATTTGATTTTTGTTTTTAAAGGAAGAACAGAGAAAACTTTCTCTGTATTATTTTTCTTTCTCTCAGTGTTCAGTTTATGCTAGGTCAATACATCATTTTGCCTGACAATGCAAAATTTTTGGTACAATTAATAACAAGTAAGAACATGCTATCTATTAACATGACGCAAGTAACGCTAGACACATTCATGCATTCTATACACAACTACATCAAGCAACACAAGGATACGGTTGAAGTGGGGGAGCAAATAGGCAATTCTAAGTGTGGTTTTCCTGTGCCTCAAGCCAAACCCCAAGTCAGGAACACCCATACTTGCCTCTGTTCAGCCACCTGCTATGCATGTATACATAATTATGTAACCAACGAGGCACCAATGCATGTTCACACATGCTATCACAAAAGTAACTCCTCAAGTGGAGCAAATAGGGAACTCTCAAGTATGGGCTGCCTGTGCCTTAAGCCAAGCCACACGGTCAGAAACACCCATATCTGCGCGTGTTTGGCCACTTTTTTCTGAAGGTATGTAAAGAAAAACAAAGGCATAATAGTACAAGGGTACAACAGAATGATTAAATATTACAAAAGACTAAACATCACAAGAACACAAGAAATTCGCCCTCAGACTATATTGATCTATAACAAGCACTAGTCTAATACAAGGTTTCAATCAGAAATCAAATATTATTAATTCTAAGCCATAGACACTAAAAGATTAATCACAGACTGGGAATCATCACCACGATATAGAAAAAGAGTATGCTGGTGTAGGCATAATTTGCATTGTACACAGTAAGGAACAAAGAACACTGACCTGCAACTTATGGTTATCGCCAACAATAAGGGGCCGTTGGTTTACCCCCAAGAAGAATACACACTCCCGACAATTGGCAATACAGATTCGTTTTGCTGCTGTAATCACATGAACACGCTCACAATGTTCAACTCTTACAGCCTGTAAAAGACATAAAATTCATAATTAAAAAATATATATCATTTAAGAGAGGAAAGCATTTTACGCTCAAATGATTTGATGATTAGCCGGTAACTAATTTAAATGCATAGCATAACATATACGCATTGATATGAATGCTAAGATTTTTATCATTAGAATGCATAAGCGATGATCCAAAAAAACTGCTATCACAAACAAATTCAACTAATGATTATTATGTAAAGCATGCAAAATTGCAAGAACCAAATTCAACCAATTAATAAACAAATTCCTTTTTTGCCAATACTAAAAAGGAGTACTGAATTAGATAATTAGAGCCTAAAGGATTATGTTAGCAATAATGCTTCTCAAAGTCTTTTTTTTAAAGGAGGGGTGTTGTGGTGGGGGGAATTAAAACCATCCAAGGATGAAGCTAAATTTATAAGGTGAAAATCATGAAATAAAACATCCAGCCACTAACATGCAAAGTTCATTATCTCACAAACATGTTTGTAATTTATATTGCACAATTTGTTCCAAATGAACCAAATACTCTACCCAAACATAGAGGCAATCATGCCATCACTATCCCAGAAGCAATATTGTATGGGAAATTCAGTGATTTACAAGGAAAAAAAAAAAAAAAAAAAAAAAAGACTTCCAGTGATAGGACAAACTAATTGAATGATTTAAATCCTTTTCATTTATGACCAGTAGGCAGCAGGAAGCAGATAATGAGCATTAAAAGTTTATTATTGTGGATAGGATCTTTTTTTTTTTTTTTTTTTTGATAAGTTTTATTGTGGATAGGATCTTTAAATGAATAGAAATAGTAAAAGGCAAGCCAGCAAGTATGAGGCATGAGCTTCAGTCTGGGAGAAGCCATAAATAAAGCCCCCTCCAAGATGCTGCATAGGTGGGATCGGCAGTGGGTAATGGCGCCTCTTTAAAGAGTAGCAACATCACCATGTCGAATCAGCACATAGGAATACGAATATATGACTTCATACAGAAAGCATAAGAGCATTAATTGAACAGAGTTTGAGGAAACCCATCTTATAAATTAAATCTCCAGATCATGGAAATGGCCACATGATAAGACCTATTTTTTATTTTACAGTGATGGAAGAACCTAAATACACCAAGGCTCCGTTTGGTTAGATGGAATCAACTAGAAAAGAAAGGAAATAGAAAAATTTTAAACTTTTGTGGAGTTTGGATAGAATGAATAGGAAAAGTTATGGAAAACTATGGGCTTGCTTGGTTTGCCACTAAGAAAACAGTTCTGAAACACTCAAGAAACAACAAATTGTTTTTAGAGAACTATAAAAAACTTTTTTAACTTGAGTTTTCAGGAAACAGTTCTCAGAAATTGTCAACCAAACAGATTTTTATAGAGTTTTCAGTTCTCAGAAAACATAAAATTGTTCTTAGAAAACTAAACCAAGTAGGCCCTAGGATACATGCAACCGGCTATTTTCTCCCAAAACTTTCCCCAGACAAATCACTATTTTCGCTTGAAAACAGCCCTTTTTATTTTACAATCCATTTTTACTCAATAAATTCTTACATATTTTTCTATTAGGTTTCAAACAACTGCAAGACCAAAAACAACTTCTTATATATACTGTCGGATTTCTAGGAAATAAATTAGGAAATTCAATTTTTGAAAATAAAATCTGAAACTACAATTTCAGATTTTAGTAGTTTCTGTTTTCTGTTTTCTAGCCTAGAGTTTTGCTGATTTGATTTGCTGTTTTTGTGGGCTTCCTAATTTGGTGGCCTTCCTCTACTATTTATCTTGTAATCGTCTTTCTTGAAAAATAAGAAGACTAAATATTTTTCTTCTTAAAAAAACCTTCATGGTATCAGAGCCTTGTGCTTTTTTTCTATTTTCTGATGATGTATAAGTCAGCTAAACCGGCACCCAAGGAAATCCTACCGTCTCTTCCGGTACTTCCGAAACCATTCCGCTCAATCCCACTATTTCTCCCACAAATATTTCGCCCAATCCCACACCTTTATCTGCCGATTACTATTCCCAGAATTTAGCCCTTTATCTCACAGTTACAAAACTCAATGGGCACGATTATCTCGAGTGGTAGCCTTGTGCTTTTTTTCTATTTTCTGATGATGTCGTATAAGTCGGCAATGACCCAAGGAAATCCTACCGTCTCTTCCTGTACTTCCGAAACCATTCCGCCCAATCCCACAATTTCTCCCATGAATATTCCGCCCAATCCCACACCTGTATTTGCCGATTACTATTCCCAGAATTTAGCCCTTTATCTCACGGTTACAAAACTCAAATGGTCACAATTATCTCGAGTGGACTCAGTCCGTAAAATTGGTGATCGATGGTAGAGGCAAAATTGGGCATTTGACTGGCGAAATATCGAAACCTGCTGTTGGTGACCCTAATCTGAAAAAATGGCAGTCTGAAAATTCTCTTGTTATTGCTTGGCTCATCAATTCCATGGAACCTACCATTTGAAAACCTCACCTATTTCTTTCCATTACTCAAGTTGTCTGGGAGGCCGTTCGAGATCTTTATTCGGACCTGGAGAATTCTTCTCAAATATTTGAGTTGAAAACTCGACTCTGGAAATCCAAGCAGAATGATTGTGATGTTACTACTTATTATAACGAATTGGTAACTTTATGGCAAGAACTTGATCAGTGTTATGATGATGTTTGGGAGAATTCGAATGACTACGCTCACCACAAGAAGAGAGAGGAAAACGACAGGGTTTACATGTTTTTAGCCGGCCTTAATCGGAGTTTGGACGAGGTCCGAGGCCGCATTCTCGACAGAAAGCCATTGCCCTCTATTCGGGGAGTTTTTTCTGAAGTTAGACGTGAGGAGTCAAGGAGAAAAATCATGATGCGCAACGTCGAACATGGTTTCAATCAAGAACCTGAGAGATTTGCTCTTATGTTAAGAGGTGTTGATTCTGACAACGACGGGCATAAGAAACCGTGGTGCGAGCATTGCAAAAAACCATGGCATACAAAGGAGACGTGTTGGAAGCTTCATGGCAAACCAGTAAATTGGAAGCCAAAATCCAAAAGTGACGGTCGCGCCTACCAAGCCACTACTGAAGAGACTCAGGCGCCTTCTACAAACTCGGATGCAATCTCTTTTACCAAGGAGCAATTAAAGGACCTGTCCAAATTGTTTTCTCCAAAACTGTCCTCAACTCCGTCTTGTTCTTTGGTACAGAAGGGTAACTCTCTTGCTACTACGTTTTTTGGTGTTATTCCTAACCCTGTTCATTCTTGGATAATTGATTCAGGCGCAACTGATCATATGACCGGTTGCTCCAAATTATTCTCATCTTATAGTCCGTGTGCAGGCAATAAAAAGGTTAAAATTGCAGTGGTTCGCTCTCGGTAATTGCCGGGATAGGAACTATCAAACTCACTCCTTTGTTAACCCTCCATGATGTGCTTCACATTCCCAATTTGTCTTGCAATTTGTTGTCCATCAGTAAAATTACCTCTGATCATCAGTGTCAAGCTAATT